>NW_027437184.1:28039572-30439572 GCF_033239565.1 Halichoeres trimaculatus
AAAAAAAGATTATCTCAAATGTGTATCAAAATCAAATTAAAATTAAATAAACTCACTTTTACCACAGACTCATAAACTCCAGTTTAATAAAATGAACTATTAAACTGGAGAATAATATTAAATAAAACATAAATTTATTTTAAGGAGACCAGAAAAGACAGTCAAATGATCCACAGTGCTGCACAGTTTGTTCACAAATGTATGTTTCTAAGAAACTATGTTCACAGGATTGAAAACAAAGACAGTATGCAGCGATACAAACCTCAAGTTCACCATGTCTCCATATGTCAGAGTGTGAATTAATGAGATCTTATGACTTATATAATCACACAATGTTATCCCATGCAAGGTCACTGGTTCTGAAATGTAAATGAAAATCTGTACTAAACTAGGAAAAAGGGAATTTTACAACTTATAAAACAAATAAAAAGTAAAATGCAGAAAAGATATTGCATCCATAAAATGTGCAGAAAACATTTAAAGAGCCTGGTATTTTTCATTTCTCAGGACATTATTTTGGGGTGTTAAAGCTGATGAAGCAGACTATCATATGGTCAAATAATCAACTTATTTCAATAAGAAATCATAGAAATGTCTATTTATATCACAACCTTCCTCCAATCAGAGCATGAGTACAAAACTACATTTATTCCAAAAGACAGTTGATCGATAAACTGATCTGCAGATTTCACGCTCATCTGGTGGAGAGGTGAGGGCAGGGTTAGTGGTCAAAACAAGTTGATGTTTTTCTCACTGAGACCACGTGACTCCGACCATAAATACACAGAGAGAGGCTCTGCAGTGACACTGTCATCTCCTGCCTCCTCCACCTGCACATCCAAACTCCTCTGCACTAACACTCTGCTCCCCGTGTATGTGTGTGTGTGACAGTGTGTGTGTGTGTGGCTCCTCCTCCCGCGCTGATTAAATGCCCGCTGCGCGCCGCGCTCAGTCGCAGTCGAGCGCAGTCGTGTGAGGGGAGCTGTGGAGCTGGACATTTGTCGTCCTGACAGCAAGCGGACAGCAGAGTTTCTTCACCTGTCACCATCCACGAAGAATCAGCTATGAAGACCATCCTTGCTGCCTACTCCGGTGTCCTCAAAGGTGAGTCGCTCGCTGTTTGTGGAGTCCAAAAGTGTAGCGAGAGCTGCAGCAGGCAAACAAACAAGAGGTGGTCAAACAAATCTCTGCAGACGGTTCAATAGGTCAGAGGGACAATCCACGTCAAATGTGACCCGTCACGATCTCATTTACTCATCGTGAGACACTTCTGCTAATTGAGTCTGCAAACATGTTCATAGACCACCATTATTCAGATTGTAATGAGATCTTTGCTGGAATTGCTGCAATTTCAAACCTCATAGATATCGTTTCATTTCCTAGAACTGTGGGTGCTAAAAAGATGAGAAAATGTCTAATACCATAGTAAGATGGGACTAAAATCTGCATGTTTCACCTTGAAGCTCATAAAACTGGATTCCGAGAAGTTTTATTATTTTTGAAGCATGAATTGGCAGAAGTGAATGTCGCCAAAGACAACTTTCTGCTTTGTTTTTCACAAATAAAATATCATATCTAGAGATTCTATATGCACACATAAGAATGAAAAAAGCTTCTGATTCTCCTTCTTGGTAAAATCATATTAAAGTTTTATCTGATGCTGAACATTTAACAGTAGCATGCTGTAAAATCAAGTGATTGGAGCATACATTTCCTCTTTACAGCGTTTGATTTGTGAATCTGTGGCTCTTTGTGCTCTGCTTTGGTTACAACGAAATACTCGACTTTCTCTGGAAAAGCTTTTCTGATAAAGATATTGTTGAACTGCTTCATTGACAAATTCCTTCATTTCTTTGCTCTCACTCTGTCGCAGCATCAGCTCAGGACTTTCAACTTTAATACTTACATTTAAAAAAGTTCAGAGTTTTCTTGGAAGCTGTTCTGTTTTTCACTTAGATAATGTTGGAGTAGTCCGGGATCATCCGGACAGTCTAATCCTTATTAACTTCAGCTGAACTTTGAAAGACACTTTTACCCTAAACAAGAGTGTGGATCTGTCCACACCTCATCCACTGTGATCTCTGTATGAATGAATGAATGAGAGTGCTGCTGCTGGTTTGGGCTTTAAGGATTTTAAAGAAAGAAAGATAAATAAGCGTACTTCTTAAACTGAATCCCCTGATCTGAATTGTTGAAGACGTTTTTATCACTTGTGAGCATTGCTGCAGACGTGCATGCTGCAAAATTGAAGCTATTTTCTTGCACCAAAGTTGCATTGTGAGCTGCATCTTTGGTGATTCAGGATAAAGAAGAATGAGATTTTTAAAGTGTCTTCCTTGTGCATGCACAGGGCAAGCTCAATGAAGATGTACCACTCTGTCTGCAGGGGGCGCCAAATTTAAAACAACCCCCAAATTTCCAACAGGAGCTTTAAGCAAAAATTAGAACCATGCATTTTTGCAGAAATGTCTCCCAGAAACAGCAGGGAGTCAGATCACCTGGTTGCTTCATGTGCAGGGTGATAGTGTGTGTGTGTGTGTGTGTGTGTGTCTGTCTGAAGTGCTTTGCTCTGGCTCAGTCGGACACTTAAGCAGACAGATTAAGACTTCATTGTATCCTCGCCAACTCCGTCTCTGTGCATCACTATATGGCACTGAGTCAAGCGGTGACAGCGTCCTGGGAGTCATGGCATCATGGTTTATAGGTAAAAGCAGCAGTGGAAGGAGCAGCAGAGTGCTGGGTTATTTTCAGTGTGAAGCGATGGGATTAGAGGACAGGGGAGGGGGGGATCTTCTCTCTTATTGGTTCTCAGCGGTAGGAGCTTGACTAGCTTTAGTGGCTCTTAGAGTGTCTGTTACTTTCTGCTCCCTGTTCGCACACGGTCCTCTCACATGTCGCTGCTTTGCTTCACTCTCTGTATGGGCTGGTGACTAAAGGAGAGCTGGTGAGTAGCCAAAACAAGGTGACTGAGGCTTGGCTGAAATGGAAAGTGATGTGATTGACCTGTTTTAACATCACATTGTGGGAGATCTTTAATCTTTTCTTCAGTTTATTTGACTTAAAGACAAGTGTTGCATTAACTGCATGTGAAATGTGTCTCCTTTACCTTAAGGCATTCACACCTGTGGTTTTTTTTTTGGCATTTTTCTAAACTTTTCCATCCTGCTCTGTTTTCTCCTGTCTTCTCAGGCACCGGCTCCAGCATCCTCTCCGCCCTGCAGAACCTGCCATTAGCATTCTGCACGTCCAAGATGGAGAAACATCTGCAGGTGATCTCCGTGCTGCAGTGGGTCGTCAGCTTCCTGGCCATGGGTACGAGTGTTTGTGTCACTTAATCCGTGAGAAAGCGGAGAGCAGAAGAGAGCAAACCTGTAGTCTCATTATGGTTTCATAAGGAGGTCAGACCTCTGAGCCACACTCATACTTGTGTCTGCCTCCTGATTTCTCTCCGAGCCTTCAGCAGAATACTTTTGCCCCTCTGTAACCTACAGTAATTGATTTTCCTGTCTTTAAGTAACAGTCATCTCTCTTCAAACACTTGATTGTTCTGTTCCTGCTCTCTGCCTCCAGGCGCTGCCTGCACCGTGCTGCTCATCTACATGTTCTGCACCGACTGCTGGATCATCGCTGCCATGTATACCGCTTGGCTCATCGTTGACTGGAACACCCCCAAACAAGGCAAGACGGTGCAGCATGTGTCGATCAAACATCACATGAACACTGACACTGTTTCTGTTGAGGTGATGCATCTTTAGGAGGATAAAAATGTAGCAGTAATTGAAAATGAACGGTTTAAAGGAGTGTGAAGGCACATGAATGGATGCTCTGAGGCCTCTGTGTTGCCTAAACATTGGTTTATTAGTTTTAAATTATGAGGAACCAACAATGACTGCATTTACTTCACAGGGTGTGGAATAAAGTAAGGTCATCGTAGGGATTACATCTTTATTCTAAACTCAAACTTGAAAATCAAGGCTGTTTTTTAAAGGTGTGGTCACACAGATGGAGAAGTTGATCATTACATAAATCTTACGGTTAATCACTTTGATTCAAACCGCAGCTTTAAGGAGACAAGATGGAAACTTCCTCTGTCTCTGAAGATCTCATTACTCACTCTTACTTTGAGTTGCACAAAAAAACTCTACTGAAAAGGACCCCAGGTTACACAAAAAACAGAGGTAAAACTGTTTTCAAAGAAAATATCTGTGTCCACATGGAACAAGGATATTTTTTCTGATTCTTTGGGTAAAAAAAGAAAGGGATGTTGTTCTTGGTTTCGGTCTGACAACACCACGCCAGCTGACAAGATTAGTGAGAAGAGATAAAACACAGAGATCTGTATTTTTCTCTGCTAAAAACGATTTCTATGATTAATTTTTGTAGTGATGATGGACACAGGAGCCTAACTGTCTGACAGAAAAAGGACAGAAGAGCAGAAGAAAGCTGAATAGGAGAGTGATACAGCCCAAGCTAAAGGCTAATTAGGCTAATTAGCCTTTAGCTTCGGCTGTGTCAATCTATAATACAGGGGCTAAACTGTTTGTGATAATGTTCATTCCAACCCACAGTCAGCAGTTATTCTGCAGTGGTCTGTTCAAACTTGAGTCTATCAATAAAATGAAGAGTGAGGTTATGTTAGCTCTGATTGGTAGATTACTGGCAGGACATAGCTAACCAGGATTTATTAACGTTACACATTATAGACATGTCTTAGAGCACCAGGCTGTCAGCTGCGTTAAATATAAACCGCTACTAAACTACTCACAAACTGACAGTGTTCACTTGTTGTCATGTTAGCCAACAGATACGTCGGAGCACCAGGCTAACATATAGCCGACTGCTATAACATTTGCTTGATGCCACGTTTCAAACTGTAGAGCTACGTAACTGTACTGATAAATACCTTACCTTGGCGCATTGTAGCTCGTAAAAAGTTGTCTTGAACAAAGAAAATTTGTTATCATCCATTCTACATTTAATTCCAAAACAAACACACACCTCACTAAAAGTAATTTACGACAGTGTGCGGAGACTCTGGGCCAGAAGTAGGGTTGCCAACTGTCCCAAATTAGCCGGGACGTCCCGTATTCGAGCCAAAAGAGGCGCGTCCCGTACGGGACGTTGTTTGTCCTGGCCGCATAGGTAAAGGCAAGATCCATATATTTTTACTGTCTGTGCACCATGCATTATGTGTCTGGTTGCCTGTCATGGCCGTGCAAATGGTCGTGTGACCCAGACCCAGTGCGTGCGCGCTGTACTGTGTAGCAAGCATAGACTGTATGGTAGCGAGAGACTAGCCCCCCCCCATCCCGTCCCGTCCTGTAATTCCATCAATCAATTTAAATCAGTTTAAAGACCCCTGGAAATTCACAGGCAGGTTTGAGGTGACTGTGAAAATGTAAAACTAGCAGGTAAAATAAAGATTAAAAAAAGTGATAAAAACGAATAACAGCAACTGAGGATAGGAAGGGAACTCTACTTCTGTATAAGATGAATTCCCCGTTATTGCTCCTCACAGCAGCCTCCCTCTAAACATTAGCATGTTAGCATGCTAGCTGGATAAAACCTCTGTGCGCAGAGCCGAGCTTTCTAACACTTCAAAACTGGGGCTGGTGCAGTGTGTTGTATTTACATGTAGTTAAAGAGTTAAAGGTAGATTTTAAATTGTGTTCTGGTACTTCTTCAATCCAACGAACTAAAAACGAAGCCGTTTGTGAGATAATGCTAAAGTTAGCTTCTGATTTGCAGCTTCTGACTTGGTTGTGAGGGGGGTAGGAAATCTTTCCACGTCAGAGCGTCTGACCCTCCATCTTTTTCATCAGTCATTGCGTTCATCATTTCAGATAAAGCCTTGACAGTTTCCATTCCAAAATCACTTTTCAACTTTGTGAAACCTTTACTTTATTTGGTTAACATGCAAAAAACCCAAAAGGAAACATCAGGACTTTTTTTTAAACCTACTGGACGCCAAATCATGGAACACAACCACAACACTAAGTCAAATCAGATTTTAATCAGATAGCTCCTTAGAGGCAAAAATTTTTCCATGACACAGTTTTTGATTTGTTAAACCTTTTTTTGTTGGTGGAAATGCAAAATGGGTCTGTTCTGGATCAGGATCTGGTTCATAAGGTGGAAAAAGAAGTAAAATCTTCTTGTTTTTTAGAAACTGCTAAACGTTTCACTTGTCTGACAATGTGTTTTTAAAAGTCTGTATCCTCTGAAGGATGTTTTATTCCTCTTTAAAAAGTGTAGGTGTAGCAGTTTGGTGAATTAGAGGAAAATTCTAGTGTGTCTTTTTAGATATTTCATCAAACAAAAATGAAGTTTTTCATCACTCAACTTCTCGAAGATTAGGGTCAGTGTTTATTTTATTGTGTTTCCTGATGAAGATACATATTGAAGCTCTCTTTCAGAGCTCTGAGTGACTATTTTACTTTATGTTTCTGACAACCTTTGGGGCTAAAGCATACATACATTTATATATTTTGTTTTGAAAACAATCAGTAGTCTAACCTGTGATGTTTTCCTCAGGTGGCAGAAGGTCCTCTTGGGTGAGAAACTGGACAGTGTGGACATATTTCAGAGACTACTTCCCCATTAGGGTGAGTAATGAGTCCATCACCCTGAGTGCTATCATCAATCCATCACAAGCTCATAAACCTTTAGAGATCAGGGTCTGGAAGAAGGTGATGGCATTGAAAGGTGTATGAAAACACACCATGAAACCGATGCGTGTTATGACCTACTTTCTCACAATCAGAACATTTATGTCTCACTGCCTAACTTGTATTTTAACTAGTCTGAACTAGCTTGTTGATTGATTTCCATGCCTGCACAGGTTTATAGATAGTCTTATCAGGGCGGTTTGGAGTATCAGCTGTCAGCTCCAGGCTGTTCCTTGTCCCGTGTTGATTAAGATGAGGTCCTGACGTCTGTGGAGAGTTTCAGACTTTGTCCTGTCTGATAGGCTCAGGAGCCTGTTTTGATCAGTGCTCCTTCAGAGGAGAAGACGGGTGGAGACAGAGGAGAGGAGAGAGCTGTCAGGATCTGGCACACATGCACGCTCACCATGCAGGCAGGAGGCTTTGTACAGCACAGTTGCCGTGCATGTTTGAACAGTCAGTGAGGAAGCTAAGGGTCAAGGTCAGAGTGTTTAAAGAGAAGGCAGGTGTCCTCATGTGAGTGAGTCATTCAGCTGTCAGAAGATTTTACTGAGTAACCACTTTTTACAAACTGAAAATGCAACCCTGATTTAGCAAATCAATCACTCATGATCTGACAAATTTAGCAGCAACTTACTTTTCGAAACTTTTATTCAGTCATTTATAGCAGTGGTCCCCAAGCCCCGGGCCACGGCCTGGTACCAGTCTATGGGTCAACTGGTACCAGGCTACAGAAAAAAAAAATATTCAAGTGACATTATTTCAGTTTGATTTATTATCTGATTCTAAACCATTTGAAAAATGACCAGATCCTCTCTGTCATACCCATCTATGACTCATTCTTAATGCCAAACTGCCAAGCTAGCAAAATGGATGTGGAAAGTGAATGGAGTCCTTTCTGCGGATTGATTTTGAAATATTTGTGGGTTGAGGATTATAGATTGCCAGTGTTCAGGGGTTTTGACCAATCAGGATCAAGTATTTAACACACCTGGTTAATAATGTGACAGTAACCAGCTGCAAAAAGTGAGACGCTTATCTGTGCAAGGGAGGTATACTTATAATCACAAGTTATAAGGCTGCACTGACTTAAGATTCAAAATAGATTAACTAAAACATCAAAATTGAAAATCAACTTCTTGTGTCAAAAAAAATCATATGAATATATAAACATGTGACAAGGAACGTTGAGTTGGCAGAATGGGCTTTTTGCAAAATTGCAACAAGAAGCACGATATAATTGGTTTCATGCTAAATTTAAGTTTTTCCACTTGACAGTTTTTGGAGACAGGGTGTCACGAGAGGCTGTTAGCTGAGCTCTGTTAACTTTAGCTTTTCTTGGATCAAGGTGCTAACTTTCCATGCAAGGTCATTAATTTGACCCCCAGCTACAGACTTGTTTTTGAGCTAATTTCTATTTGGAGTGAGTTGGAGGAAGTCATGGTTTGGACGCTGGTTTGAGTTGGTTGGTGTTCCATGTTCAGAGAAGACAGAGAAGTTGATGATTTTAGGTTGTTACCTGGTCTGTATTCAGTTTAATGTCCTGCTTTTTTTTATCAAATGAAACAAACAAACAAACAAAAACCTCATATAAACAATCTCTAGAGCTAGCTTTGGAGGCATACTCTGTTAAATAAGTTGGCTTAAACTTCTCTGGATTAAAACATTATTTATTGAAACAGTTGTCCAGACAAAATGTTTTCTTTGTCTCACATTTATTTTGAGGAACTATTTGAAAAATAAAGTGGATCCACGGTCAATGGTAACACTGCTATCAGGGTAATACACAGGTCATGTGTTTCTGAGTCTACTGGATTTAACTCTACCTTCATCATGATGATGAAACAGCTCACATGGTTCTTTCTGATTGGATCATTTCTCTTTTTAGAGTGTCTTCATCATTATTGTCACATCAAAGGAGACATTATCTACTAAAAAGTGTTTCACAGAGTGTGAAACCCCCTCAGTGTGGGCAGAAAGGCTCTGCCCATGTGGTGATGAGGTTATCTACTGTAAAAAAAAAAAAAAAAAAAAAAACTGGTGCTCTCTGCGGCTGAACTTTGTACGTCACATTGATCCGTACTGAGTGTACTATGAAGCCGTTTGTCTCAGAGGTCATTAAACAGACACTTGATGCCAGCTCTCATTCTGAGAAAGTATTGCTGCAAGACTTACATCAGCAGGGAAACATTTCACCGATTTCATCAATTTCACAGATTTCACTGTTATGTAAAGTCGCAACACTCTGTAAGATTTAAACTTTTATGTTATGACCTCATGACAGTGGCAGCTGCTGTTTTTGAACATCTTTTAATTTATGTATTGCGCAGAAAGTTGAGTAACTGATTTTTTTTCAGAAAATTTACAGTATTTCAATGGAATTCTTTTCATAAGAAAACTGAAAGGAAAAAAAATCCCTGCCGTAATATCAATTAGCATATCTTAGGCCTGAAATGTGGGGCTATGTTTTGATATAGATGTCTTTTGTTTTTTTTTTTCAACTGTAAAGGCAGGACAGAAAGGCTGTTAACCTAAGTTCCTTTCATTGGTCAGCAGGAGGCAACTTTTCTGGTTTCAAAACTAGTTCTAAAATATGTTATTGGGTGCTTGATTATTTCAACCTGCTATATTCAAAACTTCAGTAATTTTTTTTTCTCAAAAAAAGTTTTTACCCTCGATCAGTGGTCACAAACATGGTCTACATGATGTCACCCATTTAATTACAACACAGAGTTTGTAAACCTACCGGGACGAGGGTCATAATAGAAATGCTGAACTCAACCCAACTTGGTTTGAGTTCAGAAAAGAAAACTCACAAGTTTAATAACTTCTAAATTATATTTTAAGACTTCTGGATAGGCCCCATAAATTTCCGACCTAGGGTTGCTGCTTGGTTTTAAGTCCTGTTCATTACTGTGTAGTGATTAATGTCTAAATTATGGTTTCATTCACAGTGAAAGATCTTACAAAGCAAAGCTGGGTTAAGTTTCAGCTCCTGTCAAGATAATATAACTGTGTATCCATCAGAGTCCGTCTGAAACGTGTGCCCTCAATGATGCCACTGTTTGGTTTCTGAAGCGTTTTTTTTTAGGTCAACAATGGTGGTCATTTTATTGACAATACTAAGTTAACCATACTGTCTGTCAACCAAGCTAGGTAGGTAAAGGTAAAGAGGCTGCCTCATGGCTAACAGCTACCTGTTAGTCCTGTTAAGTGAAAAACTAAAAAAACTAATTTCTTCAAGAAGAATTACTTTTAAAAACAGAAAGTCAGTTAAAAGTCATTTTAGCACCAGACTTTAAAGATGAGCTTTTTAACATGAGTGTTGATGGAGTCCTCTAGGCTTTCAGAGTCCCAGTCTCAAGTGAACCCCCAAGGAACAGCACTTTTCTGTTTTTCATCACTGTTTTCATTTTGTGACTTTGGAAACTGCAGCTTGATATCCAGCATGAAATCAATAAAAGGTCTCCTCTGTCCTTAGAGAAAACGGAATAGTGATAGCCATGATGCCAAGACTCACTTCTTTGAATAGAAGGGTTCACAAACTAATGGACTCCATGAAGACTACTATATACTATACTATATACTATGATACTGAAGTGCTGATAATCTATCAATTCATGATAATCTATCAATTCATGTTGATTATTGGTTACTGCCTAACCTGAGAGCCATGAAGTGAATATAGGGCGAGCGTTCTTTATCTGTCATGAACACTGGATTATTATTCATGAGTTGGAAGGAAAGCAGTCAAAGTCTAACTCTCCTTTAAATCAAAGCGTGAACTCTAAGAAGGGTGACTGTTATATGAATGTCTGCGTCAACACCAGAAGCAAAGACTCTTCTGTCGTATTAGTGCTCATGTTTTATGAAGCAGTTTGGTCAGTGGTCAGTATAAATATGAAAAGTCGTCAGCTTCTGCGCACATCCTCCTCCCTCCTGTCATAACCTCGTCACAGCTGCCAGGCAGGCCAGGTGGACTCCTGTGGTGCTGTGAGGATCTTGAGTATGATCTCTTTGGCTAATGCCGTTACGCAACTGTTGTTTGACAAACTATGAAGGTAACTCTGTGTACACACTGTGGTGGATCTTAGTCTACCGTGCAGATCAGAGGACTGGGACAGTCTCTACATGAATCTGCAAGCATAAAGCCGCTGAACTAAACTGCAACATCAACATGATGAGGAAAGGTTTATGTGATATATTATTGCTAGCCTAAGCAGGTGAAGAATATTTTTATTAGGTCAGTGTTTTATGACTGTGCTTAAACAGAGAGAGAGTCTCAGAGAGTTTAAACTGATAAGAAGGTGCTGAGACGACTGAAACATCAGCTGTGCCCTGAATTTATTCAACACAGCACGACTGAACAAAGAAAAGTCAGTCAGAAAGTGATGATACCTGACCTGCTAACACCGTCATATCTACACAGTGACTCAGAGTACAGAGTTATGAGAAAGCTGCATTTTGCACTCTTGGGTTGTCAGATAAAGAGAACATGATGATATCATCTGTATCTGAATATGGAGACTGTGCTAAATTTTAGATGTAATAGATCCCAAAGATTAATTGCAGTTTGTGTGGAAGATTTTTTTTTTTGACATTAACATTGCTTAAACATGTACAGAATGAGATAAGTCAATTCATAGCATTATATAACACTTAGGCCATGTTTACACGTTGCAAAAAATGGTCAAATCCGATAACATTTTGTTGCGTTTTGGCCTTGCTTTTAGATGAGACCGCATTGCGTTTTGTCCAAAAATGGAAACTTTTAAAAACGCTCTCCATAGTGGAGAGTTTTCAAAACACTCCTCCATCCAGCCTGGTATACACACAGCGCAGAGTGTTTCAGGGTGAAACGCTGACGTCACCGCATGCACACTCACAGTTTCAAGTGAAGTTTGCACGCGCAGCCACAACTTCCAGCTAAGCCATTCCGGTCCAGTTGTTGGTGGTAATGCTCCTCAAGGTTGGATTGCCAACTGTCTCGCACAATAAAACGGCAGAAAAAGACAGAACAACCACAACAATGATGGCTGATTTCCAAGTAGCATGTATACACACAAATATCCACATGGCCAACTACTGGCCTGGCATGGCCACTACACCATTGTGACTTGTCCTCTTGGAGTCGTATGAACGCGGATCGTTTTCACGCCATCCTCATGTTAGAGCAGGTCGCTTTTGAAAACTCACAGGAAGAATCTTTGCGAGAGCCTCCGTGTAAACGTGGCCTTAGTTTACTCTGGGGGTCACTCCAGATGGTACAAGTTTGCACTGTCTTTCTGGTTATGTCCATTATGTGCCATGGTGTACATTTTGTTTTTTGCCATCCTTCTTGAAAACAGTATGGTAGATGGACTCAGCCCACCAGGGAAGACAGATCCACTGCCCCCAACCAGTTTGCCAAAACTTTTGCCGCATCTCTCCTCTGGACACCTTCGTTAAAAATAAGAGTCTTTCCCATCAAATGAGCTTGGAGAACCTTATTCACTAAATTCTACCCCTCAATTTCCTTACGATGCATTATTCTGACTTAATAACGGAGTAAAACTCACCATTTTCTGGGTAGCCTAAAATACTGTAACTCAATATCATACTCTTCAACACATATGTTGGTTTCTCTGATAGCAGCTCACTTTTAAGATAACAAGAAGGATCTGAAAAGTACGTCTTATGCACCAAATTTTAAAAGTTTCAGGCGACCACCTTCAGCTGTTTTTACTGTGTTATAATCCGAAGTGATTTTTTTGAATCTATTGTATACAAAGCTGTTTCACTGAGCATGCACTAATGATGTTGATAATGCTCAAGTTTATTGTACAGCACACCTAAAACCAGTGTTGGACTATCTGTTGAAAAATTAAATTAAATTAAAAAGAGGTTCATAACTTAAATAAGTCTTGCAGGAGCAGGTGAAACTCCAAATGTTAGATAAGGATGAGCTTTAGTTTTTGTATGGATTATAGGATGAATAGGATGAGTGTTTGTCTCACAGCTTGTGTCGTAAAGCTTTTAGCCTGATTGCTCCTCTCCAGCCTTCTTCTTGAAGGTCTGAAACTGTGCCCCTCGTATGTAAATCAGCCTCACACTGCTCCTCTTTGTGCCTCTTGTCCTCCAGCTAATTAAAACCCACAACCTGCTGCCCAGCCGGAACTACATATTCGGCTACCACCCGCACGGCATCTTCTGCTTCGGTGCTTTCTGCAACTTTGGGACCGAGGCCACGGGCTTCTCCAAGAAATTCCCCGGCATCAAACCCTCCCTGGCAACCCTGGCCGGAAACTTCCGCATGCCGGTCCTGAGAGACTACCTGATGTCTGGAGGTGAGAGGATTTTAGTCTTGTTTGAGCTCTTACAATGTCTGATAGCGCTGATGACTGTATCTGTAGGAGGGAGGACCTTTGGACAGACGCCACCACTGAAAAAAAAAGCTTCTGTTTACTTGGATCTGCTGATTTGACGGACTGATAGCACTCTAACTGTTCTGTACTGAACGCCTGTTTGTTGTTCGGGCTTCATCTTTGCCCATAGATACTGTACTTACTCTCTGAGGTTACCATAGGTTAATGTACATGTTGTTTAAAAAGGTTTCATTGATGAAGAAATCCCTCACTGGACTCTCTGGGTCTCCTTTGGTTTTAGAGTGTGACAGAAAATCAATCTGCAAAATTTCTGTTTCTTTAACACAGAGTTTTTATTGAAGCTGTGTCAGGGGGACTCAAACATACCATAAGGAATTTTTACCGGTTATGAAATGAGCTGAAATTAATCCTCTGTATGACCCACAAACGCAAACAAGACCACCATTGAAAAGATTGATTTTCTCCCTCCAACTATTTTTGATGCTTTTAACCTGCATACAACATCAGACCTAAACTTTATTTATTGTTTGACCTTAAAAGCAGAGATGAAAGGTTAGACTTTCTCCACAGGGGGCGCCAAAACTGACACAAATATAAGTTCTTCAGGGACTGGTTCTTGATTCAAAAATCTCTCATGTGGAGTATTAGTGATGTTTTCTTTAAAGAAGTAAAAAAAAGTCTCATAACAAACAAGTAAAACGTAGCTATTGAAAAAAAAAATCTACTTTCCATCGTGTGCAATAGACATGCACCGATTGATTGGTCTGCTGATCAGTCAGTGCTGATTTCCTTAATTTTGGATGATCAGTGAACAGCCCATCCATACCCATATGTAACTGATCTTATATACCTCTGGGAAGGTCTGACAGCCAGTCATTGTTGCTTTTTGCGCTAAGGCCTAAAACTGAGGACACTTTATTGGTTGTTTGAGTTAAAACAAAAAGGTTTTATTGTTTCACAGGTATTTTTCAATGATTTTCAATAAAATAAGATTGGAACATTGAAAGTAAATGCTGTCGGTTATAAAAAAAATAAAAATGAAAATCAGTATCGGCCCAAATCGGTATTGGCAGGTCAGACTTTTTAAAGATCAGTGATCAGCCATAAAATTGTGGTCGGTGCAAATAAGGACAAAAATATAAACGTTGAAGCTGATGCGGTTACCTTTAATTTTTTAAACTTTTGGCGCCCCCTGTGGTCAAACAAGCTATCTCTTTGCTGATATGCAGACTCATGTTATTCACGCTGCTGAAGTCATCATGGATGCTAGCCGACAATGCCTTTCATACACTTTGCCTGCATCTGTACATTGACTTTGAATGTAACTCACTCATGTTTGGTGTGGACACAACTGGTCTTATTTATGTTATAACTAATTGTGTGCAGCCAAAAATATCCCTTACTTGGCCTGAGTGCATGGCTGCATGGAAACATGAGTGATCAACACACAGTGGAAGCTCCACATTAAAAGCCAACATGCACGCACACACTTACCTGCAACAATACCTCTGTTTCTACCTTTTAATGCCGACACAATAATGAGACCTCTTCGTTCCACTTCTTAGACATGTAGGTTATGGTTTCACTGGCCATAAAAATGTTCTGTGGCCAATAATCAAAAAAATGGATGAATTAAAAAAAAACCCTCTTTTTTATTTTGCTGCTTTTAAGCTCTGTTGTAATGTAGTCGGCCATATTGGTTGATCTACTCCAAGTTTTCTCTGTTGTGTTGCCAGATAGTGTCCCTCCCATTCCTGCTGTAGGATTATCTAAAACATCATTATAAACCATTAACACCCAGTTTGAAAACATAAGAAGTGTTAAATACATGTGTTTGTGTACAGTTGAAGGGGGTTATAGTTGTAAGGAAAAAACATCCTCTAGTACAGATACCTCAATAGCCAAAGTGCTTCCCTTGTCTGGATTTGGTGGATCAGGTCTTGCACATGATTAACACAGTTTAGTAAACCCTACTGAGGCTCTGGAGTTGTGAGTCTTTCCTTGTAGAGTGCAGCCTCAAAGTGGAGTATGAATGAGTGCTGTGGTACATGCAATCAGAGCAGGTCTTAAAGGAAAACGTCAGAATACTCTCTATAAATAAAAATAGGACATTTCCTTTGCTGAGTTTATGCATTTGCCTCTCTTGCAGTATTTTTTGCAGCATTCTCAGTCATTTCCCCCCCTTTCATTCCCATCAGGTATCTGTCCTGTGAACAGGAACTCCATCGACTACCTACTGACATGTAACGGGACTGGAAATGCTGTCGTCATCGTGGTGGGAGGGGCAGCAGAGTCTCTGCAGTGCGCTCCCGGGATGAATTCGGTCACCCTGAAGAACCGTAAAGGCTTTGTGAGGCTGGCTCTGCAGAAAGGGTGAGCTGCTTGCAGCACTCTCAGACACAACAAGGACACATGCGACTAAACACAACCTTGACGGATATCTCTTCTGACATACAAATGTCTTTCTCAGGGCTGCTGAGTCATGGAATACATTCAACCTCTGATTATAACGCAGAGAAAAGGTTCAAATGTGCTCACAGGGCACAGAAACAAATAAACGTGTGGTGTTGTAGTTTGGAGCAGGAGCAGGGTCAGACTGTCTGAGCTGACCTTGGGTTACACTCACACTTCTGAATGAACTCTAAAGGAAAGCAGACCTGAAGTGTCTTTGCTGACCCAAGATATTGTTTTGGATCAGTGTTCAGTGTTGGATCAGTGTTCACTTCGACTAAAGAGGATTAGAGCTCAGAAAACTGGGCCCAGTTATGCAGAGAACATTCAGAACAACAAGGTTAGCATTCCAGCTTTGGCTGTGAATTGAGGTCACTCGTTTCACACTTTCAGGAGCTTTTACATCTTAGATTTTGTTCTAGTTAGAAGATAACAATTAACTTGAGTGAAATAAGTGCTGTACTTATTTCCATTTTCTTGCTGCGGCTACAAAAGCCTCCGCTGGATTTTATCAGCATGCTCGTCTTTTTAAGAGACCCAGTTTCAGCTTTCAGTTTAATTAATTTGTTTTGTAAAACTTTAAATTCAACCCTGCATTTTAATGCATGTGGCTAGTTGCTCTTCTTATCCTCCTCTTTAAACTAGCACACAGACTAACTACACATTAAAGCAAGATGCTGTTCTCATAAATACAACTTCATTCTTTGACTTTTGATTTATTTTTTCTTTAATATCATGCCAAAATACCGTACTCTTTCATAGTCGTGAGTGTGTATAGGTATTCAAGACAATGTTGTGCAGATATATTCCCTAACATAAGTAAAGTCCTTATTTTAAAGCTTGAAAATGGAATAACAACAACTTTATATACATCATAATTATACAGAACACAGTCCTTCAAAGTAATTTATATAAGGACATAATATATCAGCAAGTCTGCCTAAAAAATAATGCATTAGAAAAAGATAAACTTAAAAAAATAAAAATAAGAAATATAATAATGATGAAATTAAAAAAATATAATAAAAAAGAAAATAATAATAATAATGGTACATTTTATTTGAATAGTGACTTTTAAGACACTCAAGGACACCTTACAATATAGAAAAAGTACAAAAGTTAAAATGGGTAAAAAAAAAAATTAAAAAATATCTTAAAAACAATGACTTACAACGGCAAGCAGGGAAGAAAAGGAGTTAGATGGAGTAAATAAATAATGAAAGGTCTGCTTCTTGCTATATGGTAGGGAGAGAAAGAAACTCGAAACCATCCAGAATGAGTCTTTTTTTTTTTAGTTGAATAAGATATTAATGTTTTTAAACAAATGGGATGAGCTAACACATATGAGTCCAAAGGGGTTTCTGGATTTCATAAACAGAGATGCTGTTGTCCACAAAAAGAGAAGCAGCTCTGGTTTTTAATATGGAAAAATGTTCCTGTTCAAGGAATAACAGAGGAATAACATATAACGTACATACCACAACAACAACATACATCAGCAGTGTTTCCTGTTTTCTGCTTATCTTGTTTTCTTGTGGAGATGTATCACTTATCCATGCGAGGTGTTTATCAGACATGTGCTATAGATTAAACTTATGACCACAATAAAACAGTAAAAATATTCAGGCCTTTAATTCAGGTTATATAAATAATGACATAAGAGGGCAAAGCTTATGTTTCAGTGAGGGGAGGGGCTGTTTTTCTCTCTCTGAATTTATTAGGTCCTAACTGCTAAACTTGTATGTCTTAATTATTCATTGTGTTTCTTTCTACTAAAAAAGTTTGTTTGTTGATTATTTTTGGTCTCCTCAGGTCTGACCTGGTTCCAGTGTATTCCTTTGGAGAAAACGACGCCTACAAACAGGTCATCTTCGAGGAGGGGACGTACTGGAGATATCTCCAGAAGAGATTACAGAAGCTGCTGGGTTTTGCCCCGTGCCTCTTCCATGGATGTGGTCTCTTCTTCGGTAACTCCTGGGGCATCGTGCCTTACGGCAAGCCCATCACCACCATAGGTAGGTTTGTCTGCTGATGTTTGGTTAGTGTGAGGTTATCTCTGAACACGTCAACAATCCCTGTTCTCTGCTGCTTTACTATAGTTTATTAGAGGACACTGACCGACAATTTGCTAATACATCACCGGCAATGTCAGGATTTGGCTGGTCCTAAGAGAGCGGAAACTTGCCAACATTGACTTTTGTAGCTCTTTTGAGCTCACTCAAAACTGGCACTGATAACTGGGGCTGGTCATTGTGGAGACAGGGTCTCTGTGTTAAGGTGTAAAAGCACATTGACAGACGAAACATCCCAAAAGTCCTGGTCCACAGCCAATCAGATTCTTCTTTAGCTTTGAAGAATTCACTTGCTGTATGTAAGTTCAGTGACTTTTATTTTGGTTAGTTTTGTAATTTATCTACTTGATTGTCTTCTACTTTGCTCAACTGGAGCACACAGCAGCACAGGGGTGTCATTTGTTAAGAGAGCTGTCAGTCATGGTGTTAAACACTATTTTTTGCATTAAAAAAATTAACATAAACTTCTGAGAAAACTGCTATTTGACATAAATAAGAATGAAAAGAAAAAACTTCAATGGCAGAAACCATTTTCATGACTTAGTTTGATTTATAAAGTGTGGACCTATACCACATTGGATCAGTAGGGGGAGTGCTAAATTTTTTGGCCTTACTTTCAGTGAGCTGTCATGTCGTCCATCATATTTACCATCTCTGACCTGAATCATGAGGAAAATCCCATTGTTGCAACATTGTAAATGTATTCAAAGCTGTTTCTCCTTTTATAAAAATCTCTTAAGGGACTTGTTTGTAATGTCTGTAAATCATTTGCCCTTGAGCACGCTGTGATTATTGGCTGGGGATTCGTTGGAGGTTTCCAGCAACAGCTGAGAGAACATGAGGATTGAGTTTGTGCCAGTTACAACAAAAAGCTTTGACAAACCTCCTGAAGTTGTTAGTGAAGCCAGTTCAGTCAATACTTTTTTAAAAGACAGCAAACAACTAAAAGTAGAGCGTGGGGCAGACGTGCTGCACAGGAGGCCAGCGGCCACTGTGATGAGGGTGTAGCCTCTTAACTATCAGCCTCTGCACGCCACGTCCCTCTGTTTTAATATCTAATTAGTGATACTCATGAGCACTAGTGCATGTCTTTGCTTGAGCTCAATCCTCTGTTGTTGTTTTTTTACAGTCGGGGAGCCAATCACAGTGCCCAAAATTGAGGATCCCTCAGATGAGATGGTGGATTTGTACCACTCAATGTACATCAAGTCCCTGCAGTGCCTTTTTGACAAGTACAAGACCAGGTTCGGCCTGAAAGAGAGCGACGTGCTGTGCATCCAGTGAAAGGATAAAGGGGTTCCTGTCGAAGCTCTGAACTGTATCAGCATCTACGGACCCCTCCGCCCCCTCCTGTCACACCCCATCCCCGTCCAATCTTGGTGCCCGGTTTGGATTATCTCTGGACTGCAAACTTCACACATGAGCTGCAGAAACCTTTGCTCTCTTCATCATATCACACACATGTAGTCATGGCTCCTCCTCGGGAAGCAGCAGGTTTGAACTGTAGTCACCTCTCCCCCTGCTGCAGTCACTGGGTCTAACTGTCTGAGTTTCACAAAAATCCCAGTCAAAAAGTGCCTTCTAGTTTCTCCGACCATGAGGTTTGAACTGCGTTATCAGTGCAGCAGAGGGAAAAGTCCACTGGAGGGAGCTGTAGGGCAACATACAGGACTATGAAGACGTGCCAATGTCCCCTTTAAGATCCCCATTGTAAGCTGAATGCACAAGCAATGCAAGCTGAAGCCACCACTTCAGTGCTGGGATCAAAAGCCCAAAGATTAATTGAGCCAAAGAGTGTTAGTATTCCCACAGGAAGCATGTATTTCTGCAGTATGAAAGCCAAAGGTGGAGGAATTTACAGGGTGGATTTATATTGTGAAAGCACAATACATGTGTGCCTGTGATTGTATAATGCCATAAAGTATTAACTGTATTCTGTAGAGGGGGAAATGACAGTTTTAGAGCTTGTCCCTCTAATGAATATTTCTAATGCACTTTTTGTATTTCTGATTTACCTTCTGAAGGTGTGTCTCCAGAACAATGATGCCTTTGATATAAGAATTTTCCCAAACAGCTGTAGTGCTGCTTGGTTTGATTTCCCTCTCTGTGTCCTACAGGTATCCAGGTCTGGATGGGTGTCTTTTGTCTTTGCTAGAAAACGACAGTAATGCTTCAAATTTCCAAGCATTTTGTAAAGTTTTGAGCTGCGGTTAAAGATAAAGATTTGTGGGTTAAAATCCTAAAGTTTGATGATTCCAGAGGGTTCCTTTTGGGAAATGAAAAGGAGGGGGTTAAACTGGCCTTAATACTGCTATTATGATATGTCTGAGGGTGTGGCGTGTACTTTTTGTAAAATAAGAGTATGTGAGTGCAGAATATGTCTAGGAATCATCAAAGTGAGCAGGCTTGAGTCATGTGGGTGGGTGGTAAACGATAAGATCTGAAGAGAGATTTCCTCTGATTTCACCAATGTGACTTCTTGTAAAGAGCAGTGTAATCCATGTGCAATAATAAATTTGCAAGGAATAAACGGCAAGATCTGTCTATGTGATGAGTTGCATCATCTGTCTGCCAATATTTAAATTAAACTTTTGTATTTTTCAGAAGGAGATCTGTGTGTATTTATGACATTTTAATCTCACTTTGTACCGTGCTGGATGCTTTTCACAAATTTTCTCCGCAACATCCAGAACTTTGTTTTGACTTCCATGAGGCCTCTGTGGAAGCAGCATAATCAAGGTTTTGTAACAGTATATGCTTCATTTTCAAGTTCAAGCTCACAAACCACATTCACATTGTCTTATAATCATATAAATTACCACACTGTGACAGTTTCATACACACAATATCTTAAGATATGTCTATGAGGTTTAAGCTGGTCTATACACAATCTAAAAACAGGAGTTTTATGGCTGCATAAGTTCATTAAGCTGTTAAATTTAATTTTTTGGGGGGGTTAATTCTTAAAATTTTTCAAACGAAATGGCAAGGCAGATTTTATACATAAAAAAACTTTAGAATTTCAATTAAAGACCTTTTAAGGCTTGAATTTTTTTCTTTATTGTAATAATAATAATAATAATAATAACAATAATAATAATAATAATAATAATAATAATAATAATAATAATAATAATAATAATAGTAACAATTATAATTAAAAAAAGAGCTTCACACAATCAATAGAAATTCCATAAAAGTAAACGTTTATCAAACTTAAATGAATTCAGTTGTTGTGATTAAATGTCCCTAAAGCATCTGTGTAAAAAGTGTCCCTACTGGTGACACAATTTACTCTCCTTTCATTTTTTTGTTCAGCCCATACACAGGAAGAATTCTGTTGTAGCTTAAGTCAGAGCCAGCCAGTTTGAATTTTGATACAAAGAGAAATAATTAACAAATCAAATGTAGTTTTGTGAAAAGGTGCATGCTTTGTCTGTAATATGATAGATCATGTAAAAAGAAAAAAAATCAAAAATTAAAACTGTGGAAAAAGCTAAAAATGGATCAGTTATGAGAAAATATGCCCAGAATTTTTGTCCAGTTAGGTATACAGAAGACAGACTATTCTCTCAGGTGCATATAGGCCAGGCAAAGTCCAAGGACCATGCAGAGAAAGAGCTGTCTAATGTGGGTGATGCTGCTCCCTGGTGGTGGTTTCTTGTTCTGCAGTCAGAGAAAGTGGAAAATTCATGAAGTCAAAGTAACAACATAAATGATGGATAAATGATTCATTTGCTGATCAGGTGGAAATATTAGGATCAAAATGTACGTCAGTGCACGTGTGATGCAAATAATTTATCAAGCATTGATGCAAAATTCAACTTAAGGGTGTATCATTGCCTTGTATGAAGCCTCTGTGAGGTTATATCTGGACTTCAGTGATGGTATTAATAATGGACTTTGTTTACTGGTGGTGACTTGACCTTTTTGCTGCGCAGCAGTCTGGCAACCCCCCTTCTCCTGTCTAAATCCATATCTCCATTAGTGGCAGTACTTTGATCCAGAAATTGGTGATAAAAAGCTTTCTGTCTGCTGTGCCAGCTTAAACTGGCATGGACCAACTCAACCGGGGTAGTAACCAGCACAGGTATGTAAACATTAACCCATACAGACGTAAGAGTGATTGTGGGCTACCAGCACTGATAATGTTTGTCACACAGGACCAACCATCATGGCCCTGTTTATAGTTACTGACTGTGATCCTGTTATATCGGTTTAACAAATCATGTTTTATTCTCACTGTGTGCTCAATGTTTTCTTACCTGTTGACCATTTTTTACAGTCTGATTATCCATTGAAAAAAAAAAAAGAAATCAGTTGCTGAGAAACATCCCTGTTTTATATTGTGATTTCAGAAAAGCACAAAGCTTCTGTGCTTTTATACGTCTCTGCTTTGGGTGATACAGTCAAAAAAGTTGAGTATCTCAGATAGGAATTATCTGTAAAGTGGGTAAGATGCATCTTTCCCTCCTCCCTTATGACCAACTCACAGGTGTGCCTCTGAGCTTTGAGTAATATTTACATTTAAAAGCAGCATCCTTTTTGTGAACTTATCTAAAATAAATAAGTATACTTATTTATCTATAGATTAAATAAATAAACCCACAGATTTATGCCAATACGCAGTCTAGACCACTAAACACACCGCATATATGTTTGGATGTGTTATATATTTGACACAGGTGCTTGAAATTATGTTCACTAAGAGTGTTTTAATTTGACAGTTGGGGAGGGAAATTTGAACTTTTTGAGTTTAAATACTAACACAAATATCTTATTTTTATTACTTTGTGGGCTCCAACATGCCCATTTAATATCAAACAGGAAATCAAATTCCCCTGCATCTCATTAAAAGTTATTGAAACATCAGATATAAACAGTTCTTTAAAGTAATAATACATTTTTTTTCTTTTTAGTTGTAGTTAACACATATGAATTCTGTATGACTCCAGGCATGAGTTTTTGTTTTCTCTTACTTTGAACTTAAAATTTTTGATTAATTGGTTACATGTGGAAATGTTTGCTGGCTATAAACAGATTGTCACTTAAGGTAATTACATGAGAGAAAAAAAAAGAGTCCTAAATTAGTGCACAAATAACCCTAATTTTTCGAACGGAAGTTTCATTGCAACTTCCGGTATAAACTATTTAAAATAAAAGCCCAAATCCTCAAACATTTTCATCCCGCACTAGTCTTGTACAAACTATATGCATGCATATAAACAAATGTTTCGGCTGAAAATTATGGAAACGGAGGAAAAATGTCTTGTATCGATACAAGTAGGGACTCATGTGCAAAACGAGATTTGTATTCGTGTTAATACAATTAAAAATTGAAGAACCTACTAAAACCATTTTACGGTTTAACTGTCACCTGCAGGTCACGCTGTTCTATGTAACTTCCTGATATTCTGCAGTTTTGACAGATTTCAACAGTCACCCGCCCCATCCGGGAAGAGAAACACATAAAGCAACCAATAGAAGCACAAGTATTTGTTAACAGGCCCCGCCTTTGCCTGACAGACACCCATTTTAGCCTATCAGCGTACTTGCTGCTGCTCCTCCCACCCGGAGACGGATTTCCGACCCAAGTGTAGCAAAATAGCCTGTACTTTGTTTACGTCCCGCTGGTTAGCTGACAGCTGTCGTAGCGCTTTGCCCACACAAACACACGCGTGTGCATTCCTCTAGTGGTTACTTGCAGCTTTACAAACTTTAAACAGAGGTTCCTGGATGTCGTGGATGGGATGTTTCGCTGAATGAGGGAGACCCGCTAGATGCCAACAGGAGGATGAACTCCATCACCGGTCGGGTCCTTTCCATCCCCGCCGCCTCTGTCACCAATTCTGGAGCTTCTTCCTCCCGAGCCCTGCATGTGGAGCTCACATCCCAGCAGGTAAATCCAAGGTCCTACAGCGTGTGTTAAGAAACTGCTGTCAGTGAACTCAGGGAAACGCATACTCAGTCGCTCCGAAGTGTCAAGAACTAGTTTAGAGCGGTAGCTCAACACGACAGGCCCGTCAGTTAGGCTAGTTGGCTAACAGCTGCTAGCTTACCTTTAGCTAGCTTACTGGGAATCGAAGGAGCTGAACTGGAACCCGTCAACTAATCAAGCTGGAGTAAGGCGTATTTGGGTGCAGTCTGCTAGTTTGCTGCCTTTTCTCTGTATAAGTACATCTGAATGTTTGTGTGTGAAGCTACTGTGCTAATGCTAAGTGGCAACTTTGCGATGTTGGTGAGCATGACAGTTCAGCTGAGTGTAAACGGTAGCATAGTGATAAATGTTGAGACGTATTTTCATCTTAACTGTTATTTGGACATAGTCTACAAAGTAGACGATTTTAAGTTATGCCCAGCTAAGTGACACCGAGGCTTTAAAATACAAAGTCCATTAGTTCATTCATTCATTCAGAAAGACAATGTTGCAGTTGCAGCTCATTCATTGGGGAAACCAATACCAATATGTAGTTTTGTTTCAGTCCAAGTTCATTCAAACAACAGGCATGTTTTTTAGTGAGAAGCAGGCTGCCCATGCTCCCAATTCGTTTGATATTTTTACAAGACTGACAGTCATATTATGATTCTATTTCATCCAATCTGCAAATAGCATCCAGACTCGTTCCTCTCTTACAACTCCTTTAAAATAAGTTTCTACTGTAGAGAACCTGTACGGTTTGTTGCTCCACAAATAAAGCATAGGTGTGGCAACATATTAGCTTAAGAAAACTGTCAAACTGTAGGTGCACCTCACCCAGAGCTGCATGAATGAATTGCAATTTCTTCACCAGCACAAAGTTTTTGTGCAATGGGCACATCACCAAGACCACCTTAACTGCAGTGCATGGAAGAAAACATTTTATGTACATATACCAATCAGATGGAGTTCTGATAACATGGGTCAGGCGTTCATACCAGGTCTGAACAGCCTGAGAAATATGTGATGTCTTACAGCACATTAGCTCTTAGTCACAGTTCCTATGTCTGTCAGTGGGTCTTTGTGTTCAACACATCACATGTGTTTGCAACATGTTTCTCCTGCATCCAAAGCTAATCCCTCAAAGATGTTTTGTTTCCACCACTGAATTGAGGGTTGCTAATAGCTAGCTTAGCACCATATGACCACAGCAAAATGGTGTGAAAGCATGGTCTTCATATCTAGGCCTCTATCCATTAGGTAGAGTATTCTTACGCTGAGGGGGAAACATTCCTCTTTCACTGAAGCTCATATTTCTTTTTAATGCTTCTACATTCAGGCCAAAGACATGTTTATTGTAAAAGCACATATAGTACCGTTATGATAAAAGGCAAGCAACTGTGCAGCTATAAGTCACACCATTAAACCTATAAACTAGCAGTAAAAGAGGACCTCAGGGTGAAAACAAACAGCACTTCTGCTATTTGATGGTATTTTTAGTTCAGAATGACAACTTTACAAGTGCAGTTAGTATTCAAAAACACCAAACAACAGAAGCAGAGAGTATTAAGGAAATAATGCTTTCATATGCACATTATGGTATTTGTTTTGTGCCGGATTTCATTATGCTCAAAAGAGTTATCTGTGTTGTAATTTTTTTCACACCATGCTTGTCTGATCTCTTGCACAAGCAGCAACATCCTTTCACAAAGCTTTCATGCTGAGTCTTGCGGACTCGTTGGCGTTCACAGTGAGGGTGTCACTGACATAGCGTTAAGTTCAGACTTCATCATCTCTTTAGCCTTTTCAGTCAGACTAAGCATTGTGCATGTGAATAGAGTACGAAACAGCTCCCATTGTTGGTCCTGTACTTTCATTTGTCCTCACACTCTGCTATACAGCGTTTACTTGTTGATCCAATGTGATTAGGGCTGCAGCTATCGAATATTTTAGAATTCGAGTACTCTACTGGAAATCCCATCGATTAATCGAGTAATCAGATAAAATACATTTTTGTTTAGTTAAAGAGCAGTTATTTTTTAAATGAAAATTTTCCTCTTTAAGAAATAGAATTTTCTGAAACAGCATGTCAATAAGAGCACTTGCTTTGGTCGCTCCTAAATTTGTAAACACACTTTGACACATTTTTTGTGCCTTGTACATCTCATCAAATGTTGCAGACCCAAATGGCACCTGTTTCGTAGACTGGCCCATTTGTCTCCAAACTCCAGAAAAGAAGCTAGATTTGTTGCTAGTTGCTATTTTATATAAGTGGTAGCTTGAGGGGTCTGAAAACTCTCTTAATATGGCCTCAGCTCTATTTGAAATACCACTCTTTGATCTTTTTAAAAATCAAACGATTCCTCGAGGCGGAGAAAATTACTTGAGTATTTTTTGTAATCGAGTACCTCGAATCATTCGAGGAATCGTTTCAGCTCTAAATGTTATCCAACCTGGCACACTGTATGAGCATGGTCAGAAGCTTGTAGCACTGAACAAGCATGGTATCTAGGGTCCTAAAGTATCAGTAGACCAAAATTAAAAACACCTGAGGCATCATTTCATTGAAATGTTTTCAGTTCGGTGTGTCTGGGTTTAAAATATCTTCTTCTGATCCTCTACAGAACAGTACGCTCTGTACTGAGGACAAAGCACTGCACCTCTTAGCAGGCCGCTCATCAATGAGTGGTCACTATATTAACAGACATTTTAAAAAGAAATGGAAAAACAAGGTTCCAAATTCATTCATTGCAGGTGGAGAAACTCTTCTGCTGATTAAACTCTGAGAGCAGATGCGGGGATGCAGATTATGTCTCAGCCTCAGGTGCTTGGTTCTATGCTTACCTGCCAGAACGAAAACTATTTTTGTAGCCCTAGTTTGACGCAGATTTACCGTGTCACCTGACATGTGCCTCCTCCCAAACGTAACCACGCGTCTAAACACTTGTCCTGCTAAGTATGGTCGTATTACGTGTCGAGAATCACCGTAAGTTGCATCTCCTGTGACGTCTCCTCTCTATCCTTTCTGATTGTTGCTGTATGATAAATTGTATCAGCATTGAGAACACAAACCCTTAAAATTGCTGGGGAAAAAAAGCACACAAAGAAATGCAGCAGGACCTTAAACGGATAATCTGATAATCATACGGACGATACTGTTTTGGAGAAGCAATGCAGAGTTGACCATGGAGAAGACTGCCTGTAGCATGTAAAGTATGATGGCTGAGCTGAAACTGGCTGGGCCTAGAATTAAGGGATATTGGCCAAAATTGTCAGATGTTCTGTAACCAAGTCAACAAGTCACATGTGTTCAGTAAGAGTCTGAGTACCTTTGCTTTGCTTATCAGTATAAAGTTGGTGTGTGATACAAAAAAGGGATATATTGATATCTCATTTGAGAAAGCAACTATATGGGAAGTGAGTGAATTTTCCTCTCTAAAGTCAGTGTCTATACTTGTACTTCTACTCTAGATTTTTTGTATCTGCCTCAAAATTTTGTTGTCTAATGCTGGTCAATGTGTATTCAACTCCTGCCTTGATATAACAGCTCCTGTGGCGTCTTTTGGGTTAATGTATTACCAAGAAGCACATGTAGAGTAAAGAACTGTGTGAGAGTGTGTTTATCTAAGACAGCCATGACATTGTGACACCCATGGTTTGGGAGAGTTCATATAAAAACTGTTCTATTTGCTTGACTACGATACTTTTTTTTAAAAAACTCCTTTTGCTCAACACTTTCAACAATCAAAACTCTTTTTAAAAGTGCTGATTGTACCCATATATTTTGTCATAACTTCATATTAACCTCAACTGCCTGTTTGTTTCATTCAGTCCTCTGAAGAAATATGTATCAATAAAGATGGATTACATGTTATAGTTAGTGAGCAAGAGACCAGAAAAATCACATTCATAATTTTCAGCTTTGTTTGACTTTTTTTTAAAAGTTTCTTAAGATGTGTGATGTTAAAATTTCAAACTGGAGCAGAAGGCTTGTGACTAGTTAATCACTCAGCCACATGAGACTTTGGTTCACGTTATGACGGTCAGCTATTAGTGGTCCTAACTTTGGTCTTTGGCTGAGCTTCTGCTCTCTGATAGTGTCTAATGTTGACCTAGTTTTACACAGGAGAACTCGACCTATACTACAGCAGCTTTCACATCACAAGTGTCCTTAAACCCGTTTCTCTTCGCCTGTGGTCCACGTTGGCTCCGGACAGAACGGGCATGTTAAAGGGAGAGGGATTAGGAGTCCCTTACAGAACAATCAGCATTTTTGTTTGAGGCCCTTAATCTTATAGGGCATCCCATGACTTAGATTTAACTGCAGTATGGCTGCGGGACAGAAGCCAGGCCTGCTGCTCAAGAAAGAAGCTGTGTTCTGAAGTGTTGGCCTGAAAAGAGAAACTCTCCACCCAGCCCAGGGTTTCAAAACACACGCTACTTCTCAAAGCAGGTTCAAATTAATGCTCGGGCCATGAAGATAAAAACTTTCACTTGATTGTTTTTGAATTCACTGTGAAACATATAGGTTAAGGGTGAGCAGCACAGCAAAAATATTCTATTGTAAATTTTTTTATGGCAGGATCATGATCTAAATATTTCAGCAACTGATTTTTGTGTTTTTCTTTAGACAATTTTGCAAGTTAATTGCCAAACTAGCCAAACTAAAATCCCCTGAGATATGAATAATTTAGGCCACAGTAAGGGTAAGGAAAATCCAAATTAGGTTGTGTATCAGTTAAATATTGCCAACAGTGTAAAGACAAGATTTGTTCTAACAAAAAAGCTTAATTTTTCAAGAGCAAAGATGTGGTCATTTTATATTCAGTGATAGCAGTGTGTTTCAAAAGGTGTGTTTGCAAAATAGTTGTAAATGTTTGGGAATTGAGGAAACCAGTTTCTGGGTTTTAAAAGCGAAATTTTGCTCCAGTCTTGCCTAGTTTAAGTTTTAACCCATTAAAAAAATGTAGTGTCCTTTGGCATTTTTTTTAACTTCACAGTGTATTAAACATGTTTGGGATGGCAGGTTGGACCTGTAAGCACTCTTGTTGAAGCACTAGGACTCTTCTACTCCAAAACCTTGCTATAGTAGTATGTCAGTGTTGTTTAAAAGGCTTTATCTAGATGGTAGCATCTGTTGCTCTAAACTTGTCCCTACTGTTCAACTTTACCTTCCTAGATTTGCAAGCTACACATACCATGAGCATTCATGATTCCTCACACCATCAGGTCATCCTGAAGTTGCTCAGGCTCATAGAAGCTGCTGGCATTTTCATTTCATTTGCTCAAACATTAGGCAGTTAAAACCTGTTTTTCAGGATGAAGAGATGAATTGTGATGGCATTAGAAGCTCTTTTGTGGCCATGTGGTGATTTCCACTACAGAGTCACATCTGTTTTAAATATATTGAGTACAGTGCAGCCTGTGGACCTGAAGTTCACAGAAATCCAGTATTGTTTTTTTAGCCTTGTCCTCTTTGAACAGAGATTTCTACAGATTCTCTGAATCTTTTGAAGTTGGTATATACTGTGAATGATGACAACTCTAAATTATTTGCAATTTTAAGCTGAGGCACATTAGTCTGACACTGTTTATTTTCTCACAGTTTCTCTCAGTGGTAAACCTCTTTTCATCTTTACTTCAAAGGGACCGAGCCTTGTGAAGTATCTTTTTTATGTATGATTGTAACATGTACCTAACCCCTTACTAATTAACCTAATTAGGAAGATGTTCCACCTGATGTTTTTTTTTTAAGTATAGCACAAATTCTCAGCATTTTGTCATCATATCATATTCTCATCAGTTTTCAATCATGTTGCTGGCATTGAATTAGAAATGAGCAAAATTTTTCTTAACAGAAAATGAAGATTCAACACCCTTTGTCTTGTCTTTAGTTTTTACTTAAATCAAACAGAATCTTTCAAAGGATAGACTGAAACAATAGATGGTTGTCCCACTTTATGTGCAGCTGGATGATGCAGTAGATTCATTGGATGTGGCAGTTTGTTTCGCCCAAGGTCTGCATATGAGCTTTGGGTCTGTATTCAGATTGATGTTAACATGTTCCTGTGTGGGAGCTTGGGACTAAAACAGTTAGAATGTGCTGAAGATCTCTGGAATGTCAGATTGTAGATATGCTATGTTATGTTACGATATGTTTTGTAATGTTATGTTATTTATTTATTTATTTATCAATCATTTTAATATAGTAAACAAGCTATAGCTGAGTCACTTATTTAGGCCTGTCACGATAACAAATTTTGCTAGACGATAGTTTTCCAAAATATTACTGCCGATAAACGATATTATTGTCAATATTATTTTGGGTTTTTTTTCCATTTTTTTCATTGATGTAATTATGATAAATGGGATAATAAAGTGAGTACACCATATCAAAAGCAAGAAACTTTAATTTCTTAAGAGTATTTAACTGTAATTAAAAGGTCAGAATCTTTTAAATAAAAAAATAAATAAATAAAAAATCTAATAAATTTAACAAACAAGAAAGAGAAAAAAAATACAAAGAAGAAGAAATGGACTCTTTTTTTAGAAAAAAAAAAAGACATGTCAATGAAATAATTAATACTAATCAAAAACAACAAAACATAGACCCTGTCTCTAAAAAAAACGAAACTCCAAAAAACCCCCACTATTTTCAAACAAATGCGACATATCAGCTCGTTGGTGTTCATGAGCTCACACTTCGTTCATTCTGATAAAAAAACTAAATATTCCCACACTGGGACTGTGGCAGGCGGCTTAAGAACCGTATCTTTGGTGCCATCACTCATATTAGCATGTGTTTCCTCCATACCCCTCAGGACGCTCGCTTCAGCTCTCTCCGTGTGCGCGCGCGAGCAGCCCTGTCGCAAAAGATGCCAAAGATCGCATTTTTGACAGATGCTCACTCCGCTATAAATCCGCTAAATCCGTTATAGAACCTGTGCACCCCGATGTTAGGAAAGATAGACGTAGTGAGCCATCTTCTCATTCAGCCTCTTTGGTCGAAAGAGAGGAGGAAAACAAACATGTATGCACGTGTCAGTTTATCGAGGCTGGCAAACTTACAGAGGACGTTTTTATTTATCGTTCGGTGAATTGACTTATTGATTATCATGACAGGCCTACACTTATTACATAAATAACCAAGCATAATGAGCACACATCATGACCTAAATTTTTTTGAGACTTGTGGTTTGGTTAAGCCTGTTGTCTCAGTTGGGAAGTTGGAGGTTTGATCTCAGGTGCTGTTGTCCACATTCTGCCGTGTGCTTGGACATGACACCTCGAGCAGTGTGTGAACAGGATTAGATAATACTGAAGGCCTCTTTCCTGACCAGCCTCTGCCATCAGTGTATGACTGTTGTGTGAATGAGTAGGTGAATGTGACGCCTAACTTAGTCATCAAATATAGACACTCAATATCTTAATACTGTCTAGTTACCAATGAAACAACAAAATGATGATCGGCAGTGGGCTTTGCTTTGGTTCTGAGGTGTTTCCACAGCAGAGTAAGCATAAAGCTGTAAACAATGCTAATGGTATCATTTATTTAATTCTAACCCATTAGGTAGATGTGTATCTGACATTTGATTCCCTTGTAATAGATTTTGTATTGACCAGTACACACGCTCAGAAAAGGTGATCAATGCCAAAAAAGATAAAAATATTTTAAGGCATCTGCTTTAAATTATGACATTATTTTACTCCAATTTGTAAAAATAATTGATTAAGTAAGAGCTTAAAATATCTTAGAAGTATTACTGAGGAAATCAAGTGTATTGATATTTTCCTCAGTCCTTTCTACCAACTCCTTCTGTGGCTGCTGAGTCACATGTCGATAACGGTGTCGTTTCTATAATTAGCTCGTTGAGATTTCTAGACTGTGTTGAAAATCATTTTCAAGCTTAAAATTTCTCATGTGACTGTCATGACTGAGCATGCCTGGAGAGTTAGCTGGCTGCTTATTTCCACCATGAAGATGTCACGCCTTTATTCATTTGAGCTGCTGGCTTGTAGACTTCCACAGCTGGTTTTCTTTCTCTGCCCTTAAAACAACACTTTAAGGCTGTTTATACATCAGATGAATGATTCAATACTATGCTGTTCTCTGTAGTAATCTCTACACATGTCCTGGGACTCTGTTGTGATTCTTCAGAATGACCTATTATGTGTATTTGCCAGCAGCCATCACATGTTCACAATGAAACCCAATACAGCAGCTCTGATGTCAGTTATTTGTTCTCACCCTCTCCTCTCTTTCTCTCTGTCTTTTTCTGTTCTCCCCTCTGACAAATAGAGACGGTTGCGTCATCTCCGGAGCATCGCAGCCAGAAACATTGTCAACAAGAATGGTTCTCCACTGCTGGACACTTACTTCACCCTCCACCTCTGTGTAGGTGACCGGATATCTAGAGGTCAGTGTTGATGCCCTCTCTGCACACATCCTCAGCCATGTCACTCCTCTGGAGCTGATGCTGTGTGACAGCACTTGGTCTGATTGAAAGAAAAGGAAACAGTCCAAATTCACAGAGAAACAACAACAGAGAGAAACAGGAACATCGTCCTGCTTTTAAACCGTCAACAGTGTGATGACAGTTCATCTTTCTCAAAGAAACAGCCTTTTGGTGACATCATGAAGACTTTGTTTACGTTCCCACGCATTTGTGTTTTGGCCCTCTCAGTCTTAACTATTAACATTGCTTATGACAGTAAACATCCTGCTAATATTTCTGTTAACACGCAGTCAAACAAACTTCAATTAACTCCAACCCTGCACACTATTAAACTAGTAAATATTTTCATCATACAGAGCTGACAGCAAACAGGCTTGAGGCCATGTGTCTCAAACTGCAGTAAAGCTCAGAGACTTGTTTTCTAAATGTTGTACACACGTACAAAGAGTGCTCCGTGAATCTGAATTACATTACAGGCCTCAATAAGATCTGCAACATTTTCAAAGGAAGCCCAGGGGTTCACAGACAGAACATTCTGTTCACAAGATCTGCTCCATCACACTGCACATTGTGCTGTGTTTTCTGTAATTATGTGTGCTGCACTCCCTAAACCTGTGGTTCTAAACTGGAGTGTTGTGACACAAAAGTAGGTTACGGACCCCTCGTCAGAGGTAGGGCTGCATGATATGGCCTAAAATCAATATCTCAATATTTCTAAGTTATATCTTGATACATAATGTACACTCACCGGCCACTTTATTGGGTCCACCTTGATAGTACCAGGTTAGACCCCTTTTTTCCTTCAGAACTGCCTTAATCCTTCGTGGCATAGTTTCAACAAGGTACTGGAAACATTCCTCAGAGAGTTTAGTCCATATTGACATGATAGCATCACACAGTTGCTGCAGATTTGTCGGCTGAACATCCATGATGAGAATCTCCTGTTCCACCACATCCCAAAGGTGCTCTATTGGATTGAGATCTGGGGACTGTGGAGGACATTTGAGGACAGTGAACTCATTGTCATGTTGAAGAAACCAGTCTGATATGATTCCAGCTTTATGACATGGAGCGTTATCCTGCTGGAAGTAGCATCAGAAGATGGGTACACTGTGCTCATAAAGGGATGGACATGGTCAGCAACAATACTCAGGTAGGCTGTGGACTTTAAACCATGCTCAGTTGGTACTAAGGGGCCCAAAGTGAGCCAAGAAAATATCCCCCACACCATTACACCACCAGCAGCAGCCTGAACCGTTGATACAAGGCAGGATGGATCCATGCTTTCATGTTGTTGTCACCAAATTCTGACCCTACCATCTGAATGTGGAGCAGAAATCCAGACTCATCAGACCAGGCAACGTTTTTCCAATCTCCTATTGTCCAGTTTTGGTGTTGCTGTGTGAATTGTAGCCTCAGTTTCCTGTTCTTAGCTGACAGGAGGGTCACCCGGTGTGGTCTTCTGCCGCTGTAGCCCATCTGCCTCAAGGATGGACGTGTTGTGTGATCAGAGATGCTCTTCTGCAGACATCAGTTGTAACCAGTGGTTATTTGAGTTACTGTTGCCTTTCTATCAGCTCCAATCAGTCTGTCCATTCTCCTCTGACCTCTGGCATCAACAAGACATTTTGTCCCACAGAACTGCCGCTCAGTGGATATTTTCTCTTTTTGGGACCATTCTCTGTAAACCCTAGAGATGGTTGTGGGTTAAAATCCCAGTAGATCAGCGGTTTCTGAAATACTCAGACCAGCCTGTCTGGCACCAACAACCATGCCACGTTCAAAGTCACTTAAACCACCTTTCTTCCCCAATCTTATGCTCGATTTGAACTGCAGCAGATCGTCTTGACCGTATCTACATGCCTCAATGCATCGAGTTGCTGCCATGTGATTGGCTGACAAAAAAATGTGCGTTGATGAGCAGTTGGGCAGGTGTGCCTAATAAAGTAGCCGGTTAGTGTACGTCTCGATATTCTAATTTCTACTCTAAATCGCTACTACTTATGTCAAGTTCAACCCTTTGATGCATAAAATGACATTAGTACAAAGATTTAAGTAGACCCTATAGTTGGATTTTTGAAATTTGCACTTACAAACTCCAAAACCTGTGACTGATGAGACATGCAAGCAACTTCCCTCCTGTCCTAATACAAAAAAAAAAAAACACACATATCTGCAGGAGAGTTTTCTGAGTGCGCTGCTTGCTGTGACAGGAGCACCAGCAGAAAGTGAAGGAAGTGAAACCGGAAGGAGAATTACAAACCAACGACTTAAAACATTTACTTGACAATTTGTACTCGATGGTCACAATGTAGTCATTTCATACATCTCACATGCAACAGCTTGCAAAATGTTGAGAATATTTGATAGGGTTGCCTGGGCCAAAAAAAGCCTGTGCTTTTATTTTGAAGGTTTTTTTTAATGCAGTGGAGCGCTATCTGTAATAATGCCCTGAAATGCTGATTAAGACCTACAAAGTGTTATTTCTTTCTTTCAATGAGTGTCTTTGGGATTAACCATGAAACTAATGTATGTAAATTAAGGCTGAAACGATTCCTCGAATGATTCGAGGTACTCAATTACAAAAAATACTCGAGTAATTTTCACTGCCTCAAGGAATCGTTTAATTTTAAAAAAGATCAAAGAGTGGTATTTCAAATAGAGCTGAGGCCATATTAAGAGAGTTTTCAGACCCCATCAAGCTACCTCTTATACAAAGTAGCAACTATCAACAAATCTAGCTTCTTTTCTGGAGTTTGGAGACTAATGGGTCATTCTATGAAACGGGTGCCATTTGGGTCAGCAACATTTGATGAGATGTACAAGGCACAAAAAATGTGTCAAAGTGTGTTTACAAATTTTGGAGCTACCAAAGCAAGTGCTCTTATTGACATGCTGTAATCAGAAAAATCTATTTCTTAAAGAGAAAAATTTTCATTTGAAAAATAACTGCTCTTTAACTAAACAAAAATGTATTTTATCTGACTACTCGATCAATCGACGGGATTTTCAGTAGAATACTCGAATACTAAAATATTCGATTGCTGCAGCCCTAATGTAAATATAAGACACCGCTGCAGAGCAACTTCACTGAAAATAAAATTGTCATTTTTTTTTAAATATTGCAAAACCTGTTTCATTAACAACCAACTGCTAAGGTTTTGTGTATTTTGGGTGGCAGAAATTTGGTTAAACTAACAAATTAAAGATGAACATAATTTCTGTGAATTCTATCTCTTGGTAGAAGCAACCCAGCTCCTGTGCTGTGTCTTTATCCCTCATCTAATCAACCTCCTCTTCTTCTTTTTTTTTCTTTTTCAGACTTTTACAAGAGTGAAGTCATACGGGATTCACTGGTGAGTAAACCTTATTAAATCTTCCCTCCCTCTGCCTTTTGGGAAGTGTTGAGGATGTTATCATTGTCACCACTCTGCTGATGCTGTGTCAGTACACATGTCACTGTGGGTTGTGCGTTGTGAAATGAAGGAACACAAGCTTCCTCCATTTTGAAGCTGAAGTCTGCAACACTTATACTTACAGAATGTCTGCCACTCACACACTGACCCCCACCTGTGCTCGTTGTTGTTGCGCTGTAATCTTTCTTTAACTGGTTTTCAGCATTAAATGTACGTTAAAGTCTGCATCAGTCAATGAAAACCAGCATGTGTAAAATGTGATCACCATGCTCTTGTTACCCAGCCATCTCTTGCTTTGTCAGCATCACTTAGTGATGAGAGTGACTCCGCTGAATGAATACCGCCAGTTGACTCTTAGGCTGCCGTTTCTCTTATTAGCGTGGCTGATGCAGCTCAGCACAAAGCTACAGAAGCAGCCAAGGATAGCAAGCCATTACTGTCTGGCTTTGTGCCAAGTCATGAGCTGACATAAGCTGCTTTCCAGGCACATTGTTCAGAACCCCGGGCAGACAGTCTCTGTAATGCTCCGCAGGAGTCATGACTCCTGTCATTTCTCAGCTTGACTTTCTTCTGTTGAATTTTACATCCTATTGCTGACTTAAGCTCTTTAGTTTCTGTCTTCTTCCTGTCATCATTTGTCCAGGAAAACGTTTCCTGTCGCTCTTCCTGTTTTTGTATGATTGTAGCTCTTTGCTTCCGCTACCGAGTCCTTCTGGAGCGCACTTCTGCTTTTGACATTCCCTCCCTGCGTGTCCTTGGATGTGACCCACAGAGCATGAGATTTTCCCTCTGATGGGGGGAAATGGTACATAATTGAATGATGCAAATGGCTGCAGTGCTTTGCAGATCCAGTCCTCTGCGCTGACAGTCTTGGAGTTAAAGGACAGAGAATAAACCAGAACAAGGATCAGGTTTTGAGGTTGATGTAAACCAGGATGATTCAATTATGATACAGTGGATAGAGATCATGTTATGACATTAAGTTTGACTGACTTTCATTGAAATTGTGCATGCAGAGAAAAAAAAAAAACATTTGACATGTCTGTCATCAACAGCCCTTCAGCTCCCTTTTGCTATGTTTAATCATCACATTAAACAAGTTGATCTCTCAGCTATGAATTCCTCTTTATACATTCTGTTTTGGCTAATCCTAATGTGTGTGTATGTGTTTTAGAATCCAACCTGGCGGAGTCTGGACTTTGGCATGCTGCCGGACCTTCTGGATACCTCAGTGTCTTGCTTCGTGGTGAGGATCTGGGGAGGACAGGAGGAACAGTACCAGCTCCTCATAGAATGGAAGGTCAATCTGGATGGCCTCAGATACACAGGACAGCAGGTCAGTAACTGCACACAGAGAAATAATGATTATCTACTTGGTCTGTATGACATAAAGACTATAAAAAAAGATGAAGCAACCTGAGGGAAATCTCTCTGAGGCGTCAGATTTGGTGTTTTTTTGGTGAGAGGTGACATAAAAACTGGTGTCACTTAAAACCTTTTTTAAAATCAATTAATACTATTAATACTAATAACATGTTTTTTCTATGTAGAATAATGAGTCCATAACTGACCACAATTAATTTTTGTAACAATAAAATTCAACCTTCAACATACTGAATAATCAGTGCTAACTATTCACTAAGAGCTGGGTCTGAGACCTTCTGACTCATTCTACCCCTGAGGACAAAGAGAAGGGTCAGATTAAGGGCCTCAGTGTTTCCTGATCAGATGAGTCTTCAGACATCACATTAAAGTGATACTCTGGGATGGAACAAGTTGGGTCCTATCGCAAGGTTTCGGGCAGAAATTACCCCTACAGCAGTGATTTTGTGCAGCAGAAGCCCAGGACGCTCGCACCAAACACCCCCTCCCTGCTCCTCTGCCGGTTTCCTCTGCATTCAGACGGGGCCATATTTTACTTGACCAAAAACACAAATAAATGGACTCCCACCAAAAAAATCTGATATGGGTCTGCATTCACGCTTTATTTAGAGAATTTTCAGCGCGTTACTTTCACACAAAAAACACTGCTAAATAAGGCTGTAGTTCTCATCATGTTGTAAAATGGTGCTACCTCTGCTGCAGAGCCACAGCTGGCTACGAGGCGCTCGCCGTTTAGTGTATCAGTCCGCACGCGCGGCGTGTCAGATATAAACAAACGCAGGTAGTCTGCCAGGACGAAGAGACACGATGAGAACTAGAGCCTTATTTAGCGGTGTTTTTGTGTGAAAGTAACGTGCTGAAAATTCTCTAGATAAAGCATGAATGCAGATTTTTTCAGTGGGGGTCCGTTTATTTGTGTTTTTGGTCAAGTAAAATATGGCCCCGTCTGAGTGCAGAGGAAACCGGCAGAGGAGCAGGGAGGGGGTGTTTGGTGCGAGCGCTCTGGGCTTCTGCTGCACAAAAACACTGCTGTAGGGGTAATTTCTGCCCTAAACCTTGTGATAGGACCCAACTTGTTCCATCCTGGAGCATCACTTTCAAGTAGAAAGGGACTCTGTAAATCGTATAGAGTTGGGTTATTCATGCCACCATTTGGGAACAACAGAGGAGAAGAGTCTGGCTTGTGATTTGGAGCTGCACTGGGCTGGGAGCACCACACATGTTAAAGGCACTTTCTCAGCTTCTGTGGCTTCACTTTTGAAAACAAAATACTTTTTCCTCAGCACATATCATCTCTTTTTAACATCTTATAATGTGTGTGTTTTTTGTGTCCTACATGTTTTACACAGATGTTTTGAAGTAATTTCAAGCAACACTTTTTTGATTTCAATACAACTTGACACAAAGATACAAAATCTGGTGATCTCAGTTTTAAAAAACATCCGCCTGTCGCTGGCTTTAGTGATAAATCATCCTGTAAGTCCATTAGAGCAGCAGTTACACATATTGTGAGTCATAGCTGTGGTTAATGATAAAATTTGCTCAATTACACAAGACTGTCAGTTACTTAATGTGGTCAGAAGAGGCCTGTCATTATGTCTTTAATGAATTACAGAAAACAAGATAAAAAACTTCTGATTATGTTTCATGTTGCTGTTGAAGTGTTGTTTTCAGTGCCTGTTGAGGTGATAGTATGTTGATTTGAGTTGTTCTTACATATATTTACACATTTGTTCTGTTACCCTGCTGTTGGCCAGGAAAACAACATTTCCCCTTTTCCATTTATGTAGAAACATCTGGACACTAACAGAATCTTTAGCTTTGGCATCTTAAACAAATGAATATGTTGTGCAGCAGATGTTCTTTTAACCAGATCCATGCTTCATTCAGCTTGCTTTATTAGTGAAATGGGATGCATTCCATTTCTAGACTTCCCTCCTCGCTAAATGTGTGATCCTAAAAGGGTACAGAGTGGCTGAATGTGACTTCATTTCACATCAGTTTGTAATTTGTTTCATGTGTCAAGTCTCTCCATTTTGAAATTGTTCTAAATCTAATCATAAAAAACACAAGAGCTACAGTAACTATTAAATACTTAAACTTTTATAGGTTCTGCTCTCCTTTTTAGTGGTCGGCATAACAGATTAGCTTTAGGAGCAATGTCCAACACATTGCAAGATTTGACTAAAGGATGTCCTGGAGCAACACATTTCTTGGAATTCACTTTGCTAAAATCATACTCTGATTGATTGCCTTTTCTAAAGGAGAAAAAACACTCAGAAAAAGTCACATTTGAGTGTATTTATTCAACACAGGAGCACTAATGTAAACACGTCTGCAGATAAATGACAACCTTTGGTTCTAGCTGAAGGTTAATGTTCACATCCCTGTGCTGTTGATGCAGTGTTCCTGTTGAGTGGCTTTATGCCAGTTTAACCAGACATTACCTACATACAACTTAAATTCCTCTTTCTGGGTCAAAATACTGACACCATGTAGCGCAGGTGACATCTGTGGTCTGTGCCTGTTTAGATTCGGGTTGTAAAGCAATATAGCATGGCTATATTCATTTTTACCCAATGCTACAATGCAAATACTGAAATCTTTGCAAGCCTTTGTTTTTTTTTTTCAATAAATAAGGTCTTATAAGACTATGAGTAGGGATGGGTACCTTTCACATTTGAAACAATACGGTACCCATACCCGGTACTTGGCAATTGATACCGGTACTCAACGGCCCCAATTTTTGGTACTTTTTTGTGTTTCTGTGGTAAAAAATATCAATTTGTTTCGATGACAAAATATTTTTTTTCAACCTAAAAATTATTTGTCAATATTTAATCTTGCAAAGCTGTGTTTATGTCCAGCATAGGGAGTGGAAAACTGTCTACTTTTCCACTCCTTCCCAGTCACAAGGATGCATTTAGGTACCTAAACATGGTACCTTTTGATTTTAAATGAATCGGTATTCAATACTTTTGACAGAATTCAGTCGGTACCTATAAAAAAACCTAATTCAGTACCCATCCCTGACTATGAGTCTAGTCTTCTAGTCTCCATCTCAAGCCTACCTTCATAAAAACTTATTTTACAGATACTAGTTCTGACTAGTGAGGCTAACAAAGTGAAATCATTTAGTGGAGTTAATATGCACATTCTCAGCTTTGATGGAGAAAAGAGTCAAGATTTCGTAATCTGGTCTTTGTTTACATTTTAGATTTATGTCAGCGTAGGTAATGTGGAGTTATTGCCTGTTATATTGTGAAGCTATTAACGGGGTTAATGATTTTGAAATAAGAACAAATGATCTGAAGCACATGCTGCGTCATTTCAGTGTTCTGACCAATTAATACACAGCTTTGAAACCGTGCTTATATGAGACGTCTGCAGCGTGAGGAATGAGCATGTGGTTCTGACTGTGAATTAGTCCCGTATGTTCAGCATTTAGTGTTTGAAGAATTAATGAACTCTTCTAAGCTCTGTGTTTTGCACATTGACTCCCTGTTCTGAGAAACAGACCAATGAAAATTTGAAATGTAGTAAAAGACTGAGGGTTACTGCCATTCCTTCACTGTGAGGCAATTTTTCAAAGCTCTTAAACAGATAGAAGTGTCTCATGCACATCCAGACTCCTGCTGTCCTTTGTTCTCTGTCTCTGCAATGATTCTCTGCTGCATGCTGCTCTGTCCACAGATTCGATCCAGAAACCCAAATGAGATCATCTTTGGTTTGAATGATGGCTACTATGCAGCTGACTTTGATCATAAGGTATGGCCGACAGCCCGTTTTTCTGAGCATCTGCATCATAACTGAACATCCACTCCTAATCTCATTAGCTTTATTTTCAACACTGTTTGGCTTCTGCTCTCAAACTCTGACATGTGGCTGTTTCAGGATCAGTCGGAGCGGAAGAAAAACAGTCTGCTTCAGGTCGACCAGAGTTCAGTCAGGAACTCCTACAGTGTTTTCTCCTTGCTCAGGTAAGGTTCATTCCATTTCACTGTATTACAACCATTTGTTACAGCATTAGGTCCCAACTTTCAGCGAAATCCAAATTATATTTGTAACCTTTTTTTTTTTTAAATCAGAATCAGAATCAGAATTGCTTTTATTTGCCAAGTATCTCAAAAAAACAAGGAAGTTTACCCCAGTTAACCACACTCTCTCTGTACAATTATTATAAATACACAAAAAATGTTACAAAAATAGAAAAAAATAGAGCTTAAGTAGTAAGAAAAAATAATAAGTCAAGTCAAAGTTTATTTATAGAGCACGTTTAAAAACAACCTCGGTTGACCAAAGTGCTTTACAGGGGTACAAAACAATCTCTCATACACTTTATATTAAGGAGCCAAATATGCATAAAAACAGACATAAAATAAGATAAGGATAAAAACAATAAAAGAAGAGTAAAAGATAGGAAAGGGAATAAAATGTAAGGGATAAAAGATACAAAGATAAAAAAAATAAAAAGAGATAAAAAAACAAGATTACTCATTTAGTTGGGATTGAGCGCCAAAGAATAGAGATGGGTTTTCAGTCGTGTTTTAAAGTGCTCAGTTGACTGCAGCTCTAACCTGGATAGGTAGGCTGTTCCACAGCTTTGGTGCCACCACTGCAATAAAATAAAATAAAATAATATAATATAATATAATATAATATAATATAATATAATATAATATAATATAATATAATATAATATAATATAATATAATATAATATAATATAATATAATATAATATAATATAATAATAATAATAATAATAATAATAATAATAAGGACCTTTATACAGATGAAAATAAGAAATAAACATAGGTTGAAACAAAATGAAAAACTGAAATAGTGCACTGAAAAAAGAAGTCAAAGAACTGTGCAATATGCAAAAAAAAAAAAAAAGAAAAAAATATATTTAGAGTTTTGACAAACTTTAACCCCCTAACTAGTCTTTGTTTTAGTAGATATTTTGCTACATAAGTACATCACTGTCGTTTGCTGGTTTTGTTTCAAGTATTTGTGTACCAGCAGATGGCGCCACAGGAAAGGTAACATTTTGACCTCTTGTCAGAAAAGCTCTACTAGCCTTCAGCTTTATATAATCACACAGGCTTTAAACTTACATAATTTCTAAGCCTCAGAGGTAAAAGTATATGTAACATTTTCAGCTGCCTATCCCAAAAAGACAGACTTGAGTGAATTAATTTTCCTTTTTGTGATCAGGATGAAAGTAGTGATAATGTTGCCTTTGAAAATGATATCTGCAGTTCAGTTTCCCACCACAGGAAGGAGACAGAGATTTGCTAGGTGAGATGTTGGTCAGAAGGGGACCCTGGTACAGTAATCAGGAGCTTGAGATGACACATTGCAGGTCTGGCATCTGTTTACAAACACAGGCTTACTGTAAAACATTTAAATTTAAATGTGGTCAAATGCAAACACTGCTTTCAGAATAATCAGGGCTTCCCCCGAGGGAAACCCACTGTAAACTGGAGCCCCGTTCCAAAACACCGTGCCGGTAATTGCACCCAGTTTGCGCTAAATACATGTACATCTGGAAGGCTGAAGTTAGACACTTCCAAAATAAGATAAGAATCCTGTTATTACCATGGCTTCCACTTACATTTTCCGACTGTGAGACTCAAATGGGGGAGCAGAAATGCGTCACAGGGCTTTGCAGTGTCAAGGAAAAGGACGCGTGCCAAAGCTCAACTTAAGCAGTGCTCCCTCATTTAGATGTGGTCACCGTTTACGTTGATATTAGGGGATACCGTTTCCTCCCGCTGGCTTGAAGGGATAAAATCCCAGTTTGGATCATAACTTTTATGACCACTGCTCTTACTTCTTCTATTATAGAAGCTTTTCCTCCACATCCTCTCCGTCTATCCACAGGCAGTGGGACTCTGCAGAGTTTAACACAGTTACATTGATCCCCCTTCTTCACACACGCTTCTCACCCCCGAGTCTTTCCTTGGCTCGGTAGACCCATATGCACATGGTTTATGATTATGTACTGCAGAATGATTCATCAGATACTGTACACTCCAACAGGGATTATCCTCCAGCCCCCCACTCCGCCTCTGACCCGCTGAGCTTTGCTTTTTTCAAAGTGCATTAGGTTTTGGAAGTGTTCAGGTAGAGAGACTCTTTTATAGTCGGCCCACTCAAGTAGATGCATAAAGTTTTACATTACAGATCACAAACCTTGTTTATAAGCTGCTGATGCGCAATACTGTGACTTTTTAATTCTGCAGTTGAGAGATCAAAAGTGTCGTCTTTTTGTTTTTTAATGTCATCAGAGCCTCCCTTCCAGAGATTTCAGTCTGAGTGTCAATTACAAGTGAAAAATGTCCAGAGCTGACACCAGAGAGTATCATAAATTCTCACCCAACTTTCTCCCACTCTGTCTTGGCTCAGTGCAAAGCGTCTCTCTTCTTGCTTTAATGGAAATGGATGAGCACCGCTTCACAAAGAACGCGCTGCTCTTCTTGATAAATGACGGTAATTTGTCAGCAGATTCACAGCCTGCTTTTTTCAGCCGGCTGACAACAAGCTAACGTGTGAGGAACATGGTGATGTGTCCTTGCAAACACTCCACCTCTCAGATGGAGAGATGAAGAGGGGGGAGCACACATCATCAATCAGCGGTCTTGAGTCTTCTCGGCTTAGAGAGAGGCTGAGCCACTTCTCGAGTGGAGTGGAGCGGAGCTGGGCCTCCTGTCTGCTCTGAAAGACGACAGTGAAGAAGATGAACCAGCTGTCCTCAGCTGTTTTTATTTCTTTGTGTACACTAATACAGTTTCAGATGTTCCTCAGCCTCATCACTGGGGTCCTTTGTCCTGCCAGGAAAAAGTTTGATGAGCTGTGGGCCATGTTGGTCTGTAGGATATTAACAGAAAGAGGAGACTGGTTCACTGTGTCCAATGGTTGAAAGACACTTTTTTTTCTCCTAATGCGTCACATTGAAGTGGTGTTTGAGAGGAAGTACTTGAGCTGCCCCCTGGCTGTCACTCAACTCTCTGTAAGCAGATAGCTACAGCGCTTTGCTGTAGATGTAAGACAGTGATTCTACATGTTGTGGGATTGAAATCTGTTGTTCCTAAACAACCTTTTCTGTGGTTGGGAACAAAACAAAAACAGCCTGCTGACTTCTCTCCTCATTCCGTGTGGACTTGCGTTATCTCCTAAGCAAAGTTATGAAATGCTACGTGCTAGTGCTTTCCATCAGAGCATCCACACAGTCGACGTTTGGCACTGTGGTACGGATCAGGGGTTCTCCAACATTTCAGCACGCAATCCACAGAATAGCAGTAGTTCAGTCAAAAACAGACCAAAACAAACATTGCAAAGCCTAACATACGAGAAAATTAGGCCTCCCACATGCACACATTGCTGTGTTTCCTAAATTAATCTGCTGCCACTGATACCACTGTTATCCTGGTTTACATTTTTAACGTTATGGATAAGATATGCATTTCGTAAATAGTTTTTGATTTTGGAAGGCTTTATGTGACCCCCCCCGTCAGTCTTTCTTTGGAAACCACTGGTCTAGATAACCTATCCACTAGGGCTAGGACGATATCCTATTCTCGTGATTTGATTCTATTACGATTTTTGAGGGGCCAATCAATATGAATTGCGATTTTTTGATATTTACAATTGTTTTGATTTTTTTCTTTTTTTTCTTTTTTAACATCAGACCATGTGAAAAAGTTAAATGATAATAATAATGTTTACAGACTATGACAGGAGCCACATTTTCCCATAAAATGCACATCATGTGAGTCAGAGATAACATTTCACCCTCTTCTGGAGAAAAGTGGTAACTTTTTTCCAATCCAGTTTTTGAACAAAGACTGAAATGAAGAATATGAATTTGGGGGAAAAAAAAAGACAAAGAATCCAGATTTTGATATTGTTAAACAAAAAATCCAGACATATTGATTTTCTAATATTTTTCCTACCCCTTCTATCCACATGGTGATGTGTCACCTCTAGACTCAGTTTACACAGTTGTCATGTATATCATATATCCAAGTACATCTTAAACATTAAGATGTACCTTCTTTCAGTAGATTTTGCAGTCACTCACTATGCTTTGACTGTACTGAGGACATTATCCTAAGATCTGTTTTTTTTTTTAGCTCATTATGTGCAAAGCAGATGTTACAAGGCATGAATTAGTTTTCTTCTTGCAATTTCTTGCAGACTCATTGTTTCATATCAAATCCATCTAAATTTCCTCTGTTATTCCCATCGCTATTTAATATGCATGCCTGAAGATGCATTAATATCAATGATAACAAAATAGCAGCGACTTTATCTCAGTCCATAGAGAGCTTGTTTGGAGTGCAAGGGACCCGGGTTCGATACCCACTCTCGACAAAGAGTTTCTGTCATTTGGGGGCTGCACGGTGGTGCAACAGTTAGTGCTGCAGCCTCACAGCAAGAAGGTCAACGGCTCGACTCCCAGCTTGTCCGTGTGGAGTCTGCATCTCTCCCTGTGCATTAATTTAACACTTTAAATTGTCTATAGGTGTGAGTGTGTGTGTGCGTGAATAGTTGTCTATCTCAGTGTCAGCCCTGTGATTGACTGGTGACCAGTCCAGGATGTACCTCGCCTCTCACTCACTGGCAGCTGGAATAGGCTCCACACACCCACAACCCTGATTAGGATAAGCGGTTAGGAAAATGAATCAATGAATAAATGATTACAAGATAGGTGTGTAAAAAATGAAGACTGCAACTCTGTGACAAAAATGACGGACTGACTTTTACAACTTTTCAAAAATGTTTGGTTTATATTCACACTAAAGATCTGCAAAAATGATGACTTTTTTATTTTTTATTTTTTTAATTTTTTCTTCTCAAATACAGCCTAAAGCAAGCATGGTCAAAAAAAGACAGTAAATTGAAATCTAGCTTCATTTGTAAACCAAATACTTTGTTCCAACATCTCAACAAAATGTAAAATCTTGCTGCTGGAATTCAAACAAGATCCTTCAAAATAAAAGTCTTCAACGCACTCATATCTCTCCAAATGCACAAAACGCTGTTTAAAGTACTGAGCTACAACCTCACACTGCTGTAGTGACAATAAAACCCTGAGAGCTGGAGTTTCTAATGTAATGTAACAGTGGCTCATGTGACACATGGTACACATCATTCTTGGGGCGCAGCATTCACAGTTCAGCTCTGTGACACGCTGATTAAATCAGCCTCCTAAAGCCCAAAGGGGAAACTATTTTTCCCCGTCTTTGATCAGAGCCATATGTTGCCTCCATTTCCTGATTTGCTTTTATATGTTCCTGTGTGGAGTATTCCTGTATGAACAGTAGATGTAAACAGAAGCAGTGTGCAGAGATGGGGGAGCTCAGTGGGGGGTCCCTCATGCCCCAGAGACTGCCCCAGAGGTGATAATGCTTTCCTGTAGGAAGCTCTGCTCACCTGCTGGTGGACGACCAGAGAGCTGACACTCTTTCTTTGGACAGGTTGTGAAACAGTAAGTTATGAGATCTCATCCAGCAGCACAGGAACCAAATGCACTCTAGATACTAAGCCTTAGACTCTGTTATATCAGAGTATTTAATCCTTTTTTTTTTCAAAAATTGGAAAAAAAAAGGATTAGTACAAGGTTTTTGTACTGCTTCTTCCTACCTAATACTTGAGCAAGCCTATCATCCTTTGGCTTACTGCACAATAAAAATAAAGTAACTAAGACAATACAACATGATCCTGGAGCAAGCAGAGTTTGTGAACTCTTTTGAGGCTAAAAATGTCTCCTCTGAACATCCCTTTGGCTTCTCTGCATCCCTGTTGTAATTTTAAAGCCAACTCAGCTTATAGAAACTCAGTCGGACCTCACAAAACGAAAACATCATCCCAGAGCAGGAGAGGTGTTCACGCTGGCTTACTAAAGAAACTCCAGCAGTCTTATCTCTAATTCCACGGAGATGGAGACAATGGTGAAGTGAGGTGAAAGGAGAGTGGTTGAATGTTTTGACATTCTTTGGCAGTGAGATACAGACAGAATGCAGCCGTGCTGCTTGTTGTGATTTTCCTCCTGTTCTTCTGTCTGTTTTGTCCCCAGCAGAGTTGTGATAGTGGGACATTATCCCCACTTTTTTTGTCACAAAACTTCCTAGAGTTTTGTTTTGAAAGGCCTAATTGGCTGCCCTGTTCACCCTTTAGTGTTTGAAAAATGGTTGAAGGAAATGAATTCAGTAAAGTCATTAGTCCTTGAGCTCACTTCCTCTGACCTAGGTTTGTTTGACAAGTGCTTTGGGTCCACTTGCACGTTATGAGCAGCTGGGTGACGGCACGGCGACAGAATGTTCAATAGATTTACAATACAGCTTTGGGAAGGGGAAGCAGCTATTGTGTATGACTGCTGAGTTTGAACGAGGCCACTAATTTACCAGATTTAAATGAGTACGTCGAAAATGAGGGCACCGTCTGAGCATTTCATTTTATCTGGCATCTCTTTCCATTGTTCACTGTCACACAAACAGAGGGTTTGTAGTTGAGGTTCTGTCAGAAACAGAAGTCTTCACAGCAAACAACAAAGACCGATTGTTTCCCCTGTTGTTGCTGACCCCATGAGGTCCTGCATGTGGCATACTTGAGGTTTCACTCCCAGGCTTCGTTGATAACTGATGTTTACACACATCATTGATCTGGTTAGAAGTTTGCAACTTTGAGCCAGAGGTGTCCAAACTTTTTTCAGTTGATTTTATGAAAATGACCAAGATCAAGCAGGTCTTACTGGCATTTTAATCAAATGGAAAGTAACATATATGAATGTTCTGTATGTCCGCAATTTCTTTAAGTAGTTTTTGTCAAAATCAGTCATTAAGTGTGGCCAGACTAACATGTGTCATCATAACAGACTTTTGAAATCAAACCCCGCATGCCCCTGAATTTTCTCTTTGTACCAGATGATCAGTGATCAGTTTTCTGCATTGTTACATGCTACGTAAACATCAGCTGACTCTGCTTCTTCTCAAGGAAACTTTTCTCCATTAGGGGGCAACATGGGAAAATTTGACAGGATTTTTTAAGACAGGATCAGAATTTGAATTTTATCAGAATTGTTTTTCATGATATTTAAAAAAAAACAAACAAACCCATATATTTCTATATCTTTCACGCTGAACTATTTTCTGCACCATTTCATAACTTTAAATTAGTCTTGTGTCCTCAAATGTGTTTTTTGAGCTCTGGATGCTCATGAAGCACATGTCATGTTATGACACTATTACATCTGCTGTAATAGTTCTTGAGTTTCTGCAGAATCTACAGAGCTTTAGCTTTATAAAAGTAGCCTATGCACAGTCCAAATGTAGTTTAGTGAGACTTCAGCAGATATACTTTGATTTGGTTTGTGCACTTGGTTTAGTCAACTTTTTTAATAAGGCCTTTACTGGGCTCCAGAAGTCTGTTTTGGTAAATGTGAACAGTTTCAAACTGCTGGATCAGCTTTGTCAGCTTTGTTTGGGATCTATGCGATGCCATCTATAAGGTGTGCTGCTTTTTGATTTGGTGTTCAATATTTTTATTGAAGTTTGGATAATATACAAAAAGATACAACAGGATTGGAGGGAAAAGGAAAACCCCCCAACCCCTCCCGGAACCAAACTCCCCCTTCTCACTGTCACAGAAAGAAACAAAAGTCTATAGGACACAAATACACATAAGTATTATTATAAGTATTATTATAGGTATTATTATTGTAGGAATCTGCGAGAAAATTAAAATAAAGAGGAAAAAAAAACATTCATTCTGGTACCTTTGTTGATGGTTTCTTTAAGAAAGTCAAGAAAGGGGCCCACACCTGATGAAACTTTCTTTCAGAGCCACTTATTACATATCTGATTTTTTCAAGCTGAAGGTTATTCAGCACTTCTTCAACCCAGTGTGATTTTGGACCTTAGTGGCTAGCTAACAAAGTTAAGAAGGCAATGAGTTTCCGACCTCCAGCAGGTAATCTTGGTTCCTCAGCAGCAATCCCAAAAAGTATTAAAGGTCCAATATTCTGCTCCTTTTCTGCAGTTTAATATGGATCATTGATGTCTTCATGAAATGGTAGTAACATGTTTTGGTCCAAAAAGCCAATAAATCAAGCACAGCAGTATTGTTTCCAGGCTCTCATAGCCCCTCTGTTCAGAACGCTCTGATTTAGTGGGCGTGACCTTCATATGTAAATGAGCCACCGCTGATACCGCCCCGCTCTTCTGCGTCACTGAGAGCGGCACCTCGAGCCCCGAGTGCATAATGTTTAGAAAACGGCGAAGCTCGTTTACCACAACATTACAGGCTAAAACAACAGGCTGACCGCAGCTAAAGTTAGCATCCTGAAGCTTCGGCATTCTCCTCTCCTCTCCTCGGGGGAGAAGGTTCGGGGTATCTGCTCCGGTGGACCAATCAGGTCAGACTAGCTCCTGATTGGTCAAAAAAGGGAATCGCTGACGTCGGCAAATCCCCAAAATTCCAACAGCTGGTTTTAGGTCAGAATTTTACATTTACAAGCACTACTAAGTACAGGTTTTGTCATTAAATATCACATTTTGTGGGCTGGGAGGAAAGCCAAAGACCCACAAATTTCACTAGAAGACTAAATAAAGTGATTTTTGCATAACATGGGACCTTTAAGATCGGATTCAAGGTTATTGTGACACCAAGCATATCCGAAAGCGCTTCACAAATATCTTCCCAATAGTGCTGTATTTAGGGGCAGAGCCAGAACACGTGTATCAGAGTGGCCTCTGCCCATTTACATCAGTCGCACATTGGGTCAATATGAGAAAAGATTCTAGCCAACTTTGATTTGGGGAGATAAGTACAGTGAATTACTTTTAACTGAATCAGAGAGTGCCTTGCACACATTGAAGATGTATGAATTTTCCTCAATACCCCAGCCCAGCCCAGTCCTCCTCACTGATATTAATTTAAAGATTGTGCTCATTAGTTACATTGTTGATTTTGTATTCTTGTAATTTGTGTTGAATTTTAACAGAATTATGAACAATAGGGTTATTAAGTTTTGAGTTTTGACATAGTGGAAGTGATGCGTGCTGCTTATTAATTTAGTCAAAAGTCTGACATATACAGGCAAAAACAGTGGTAGGTGGGGCAGGACACACCTCTGTGTTTGGCCCAAACACCATACGTGTTGATGATGTGTTTTGGGCCACATTAAGATTTTTTCTTTTTCTCAAATTTATGAACATTAAATTGAGTGACTGATCACTTGCCTGTGACTCAGGCTCCCCTTAATACTTCTCAGCTATTTCCAAGTGTTTATTCATCTACGGTTGGGCAGATTTTGTGTCTTCCCAAGCGTGTGAAAACTTCCTCATGTGCACAAACAGTACAAAAGCATCCTGGACTGACTCAGTGAGACAGTCTTTTTATTTTCTAATACAGGAGGATCAGTCAGGGGTAACTGGTGAGAACTAAGGCATTTAGAGCTGTCCCCTCATGACTGGATCACCCAGGATGTGTGTTAATTTTGGGTGTAAACAGGGCACAAATGTCTCTCAGAAGAAAAGCAGAATTCTCCCTCGTGTTTTCTTTCTATCCCAGATCTTTCTGGCTTATCTTTATGAGCCAAATGAGAAATCTGCATCTGTAGATTCCTTCTCAGCCCTGTCTGCATGATTGCAGATGCTGGATCACAACCCACCATGTAAACTTTGGCAAATATTTATTCCGAGATAATCAGTAAATGTAAATGAACAGAAAACAGGAGAACAGTGTCTGCCATGTCTATAGGCTGCTATGTTTGAAGCCTTCAGAGAGCACTAACTGTTATGTTGTTTCAAGGCTGGGAAGTCTTCACTTTACCTGTTTGTTTTTACCGGATTGTAAATTTAACATCTCAGCCTTAGTGTTTTTTTTTCTATACCTTTAAGCCCTCATTTAAGATTTCCTACAAGATGCCTTTTGTTTATCAAACAGTCTGGAAGTTTCATCTGACACCCCTGCAGGATCCAGTGCCACAGTCAAAAGAGCAAGCGTTTTTGTTTTCCTGATGTTTATCTGCATGAAGGGTTGAGTGCACATGCTCAGTCATAACTTCCTGTGAAGCCCCTGTGGCAGAGTTGTCAGTTACCGCTCATGCCTCTGAAAAGGAAAGCTGCCACGGCTCGTGAGAAGCTTTCTGGACAGTTGCCCAGGGATTAAAGCTGCTGCCTCAATGAGGGTGCACGGTGAGCACCCCTATGCCCTCTGCCGGCCTATAAGTCGTGATAGATACTGATGGGCAGGCGTTAGGCCAAGAGTCAGGCAATGATAAGAGGCAGACATGCGTGAAAAGAAGAGAGGAGATAACTCTTCTCACCTTGGGGGGAACTGCCATATCAGATTCTGCCATCACAATCACCTAAACAGATGAAGCTGTCAAAACACATCTGCCCTGATGTCCTTAAAGTCGATCTCCCACTGCTATCGCCGTCACCTCAGACAGATTAAATAATGTGGGCAGAAGATATGAAGTGATTTTCTGGCAGGACTCCTCCCTCCAGCTCCTCTCACGCTGTCATAGATACATTTTTTCTCCCAGGTCGGTTTCCAGAAAGAGGCAATAACATGCGGAGGGGTCTGTGTGAGTTTCATAACAAAAACGGCCCTGTAGGATTTGTAAAATGACCCCACCAAGCTGGGAGCCTGTTAGAAAGAGCCTCTTACGCTAAACCCACTTAAGAGGCAATTTCACGAAGGCTGACAGAAAGCACATACCTCAGGGAAACCCTATTCACATCACCTTGATGACCTAAACCACAGGGTTACACCGTGTCTGGACCACATGAGTATCAGACAGGTTTTTTCTCTCTTGTGTCTCAAACAGCAGACACACTCTCTTTTACATATCTGTCGCTCTCTGCACCAGTCTGGATCAGGGGCCAGTCTGGGCTGAGTCCTCCACAGCATCCTGAATCATTTATCAACGCTGTAGCAGGTTTTGTAGAAAAAGAGGAAAAGTTAGAAACGATCAAGCATTTGCACTTACATCATAGTTTATACTCACCAAAAAAGCAATCAGAGGTGGTTGACGATTTACCCCCTCTGAACTACAGCTGGCTGGTATGTCGCCCAAAGCGTTCTGGTCACAAGAGCTGAGCTTTTTCACAGTTTTCTCTTTCATCATGCCAAAATCACCCACACAAGCTAAACAATGATAAACTGGTGTGAGGAAAAAACTGTGATAGATTTTTACAAAGAGGCCTACAGCATCATTTTTCTACTTTGGGGTCAACCATAATAACAGATCAGGGGGAAACTGCCCTGAAAGTTGAGCTGCTCCTTTGCTGCTGAAGACTTTAATGCTCATTTAAAAGACTTAAAGCCTGTGTGGACAGGTGCCTCAATAGTGTTCCCTCTAGGTTTGTAGCCTTGAGGGGCAAGGGTAGCAGCAGGGGTTTAAAAAGATGGGCATTGTGGTGGTGTGCTCTGGAACCACTGAAAAGAGTTTTTTTTAAACATTTCTTGTAGTTGTTGCGGCATTATTTCTCCCAACTCTCTGTCTGTTATACAAAGTTGTTAATGTGTAAGCGCACACATGTTTGTGTGTCTGTGCATCAGGGTGGAACTTTGCAGTGTAAGGTACAGAGAACAGACAAGTGAACCTGAACATGCAACAATGTGGAGAGCGAAATGACACCCCCTTATGTCAATAAGGTAAATAATAGGGATGGTAATTGAAAACCGGTTCCTGTTGAGAATCAATAAGAACTGTTCCAATCCATCGATATCATTAGTCTTTGTGCTTAACAATTCCCTTATCAATTCTTTACATTGTGCCGGGGCCGCCGGGCCTTACGTCGACTAGTCTGCTGGAGCTATCTTAGCTTAGCAGTTAGATAACGTTTCCCAAGAAAACTCTGATTCAGGATTTTCAGCTTGAAGTTTTACTGAAGAACTGACTTCATACAGAAATGTACATTACTCCCAGGAGATTCATATTCAGTACATTTGAAACAGTATAAATCACCTTATTTAACAAAATAAAACCGCGCAAGTTTTATGCTAAAATATATGGGAAACTGCATTGATGTGCTAGCAGTTAGCATACATCAGTATAACTTCAGCTTCAGAATCAAATTCCAACTTTCATCACAGAAACATATCACATCAACTCTTTGTAAAAAATACTGAGAATTTCAAATGTCAAAAGCTAACAGGCAATTGAAAGGCTCATGGCTGACTTCATAACTACGGAAAGCTTCCAAACAACTAAAACCATTGCTGTAACCACTTTGAGACACTAGATGGCATACTTGAATTATTAATATATTATAACACAGTACTTCAATGTCACATTGTCTGCAATTTTTTTACCTGTTTCTGTATAGTTATGCCCAGAAATATCCAGACTCAGGGACCAATTACATTTCATTCACTTACAGTATAAACTCAATTAAATGTTGTTGACACAGAAAACCTGTAAAGCTACTTTTTGTACCAAGAAAATTCACAACAGGAATTGATAAGGGAATCAATTAAGAATCAGATCGATAAGCAGAATTAATAAGGGCATTGGTATTGACAAAATCTTATCAATTCCCATCCCTAGTAAATAACATAGGGCTATTCAGTCTGTTGGGTATGGGCCTGTGTGCATGTTCAGTCATTAAACTAATGCGACCGTGTGTCGTAACGTTCTGGTATGGAACGTCTGGCTGCAGCGTTTGCCACATACACGTCTGCAAATAAAAGTCCAGTTATCTAAATACACCATGAAAGCAACACAGGTGCTTCAGGGGAACCTCCTGGAAAACTCCATCAAAAAATTCAAACTGCGCATATCTACCACTCATAAATCGCAATAAACCTGAGTAAATCAGGTAAACAAAGAGAAAGAGAAAGTTTGGCAATCAGTAAATGTGTGTGGTGTTTCTGACACACATCTTAGAAGGACCCAGACGTATAAAAGCAAAGAGTGAATCAAACTTTGAAAACTGAAGGCATCGGTTTGAGACAGACTAATGTCATGTGTGGTGGACTTTAGTGAGAAGTGTATAATTTCAACACCAGCTTGACACCAGCCTGTTGTCTGGAGTCCACCTTCTGTAACTTATTATCACCATGTGAGGTTATTGTTTGTTGATGAGGTTTTGGAGCCTCTCAGAGTGTGTTTAGGGGATTTTTCTTTTTTAACTGCTGCACTGAAGAAACTCTCTGATTAATGGTCTAAATTACAGGCTGTCACAGACTTTGTGTAATGATGGTGTTGAGCCTTATTTCAGTGGTGACAGTGAATTTGTGTTTGGTTTATGGCCTTCATGCTTGTGGTTGTCATGAATTAGTCTGCTCTCTGTTGGTCATTTTTATTTTCTGGAAGTGATGCCTCCAGGTCTGTCTCAGGACTCCTGATCCAGAACTCTGGGCTGTTTATTAGAAAATTATGGTGATTGGCCATATTTAGCCATATTTCATGGTTTGTGGAGGACTTGCCTATTTGTCTCTAATAAACAAAAGAGTTACTATTAAGGATCTTCTCAGTATTGTTTTAGCCCTTTTGTTTAGTGTTAAAACTCTTTGTGACCTGTCATTTAGAGGGCCCAGCTGTTGGAAAAATGAACATCAGAAAAATGAGACGGGGAGGGATAACAAACACACTACACAATGACTGTGCCTCATGGGAAAATAATGATCAGTCCCTGTAAACATCCAAGTTTAAATCAAATCAATAACTGCTGCAGTCATAACACAGTCAATTTAGTGGTCTCTGGGCAGCACCGTTTCGAAATATGGTTGCTCCTGTGGTTAAAGACAATAATCGGGTTGTGTGACTCTGTTTTCCTTCTCCTGCAGGCTTCACACTGCGCAGAGGGCAATCAAGCAGACACAAGTGACGGTGCAGAAGATTGGGAAGGAGATCGAGGAGAAGCTGAGGACGACGGCGACCTGCACGGAGCGGGTGAGCTGATGTGCACGCTAGCAGTGTTTACACACTTAGTCAGACTGCGTGGGTGTGACCTAATTCAGGGCAATTATTTGTTCAAATCAAGTATGTGGTCTCAATATTATAAAATGTGGTGTCAATAGAATTATTTTACTGTGTTTGACTGGGTCAAAACCTCCTCCAATTTAGATCATAAGCATCCCTGTGTCATTCGTTCAACTGTTATTCAATTGTGAATAAAAAAAAAAAAACATTGAAAATCGGTTTGTTTTTCCTTTTTTTCGTTTTCTAAATGAAAACAAACAAATAAAAATCTGTTCGTTTTTCAAAAGTCCGTTCAATTAAGGAAAGTTGAATTATGGGCCATGGGCTGATTCAGATTTTCTTATATAATTTCCTCTATTATCGTGACCCTGAAGTTGTAGCTTCTCCGTCAAGAGAGCGTAGATGAAGCCGGTTTAATGGTTGTTGTGATGGACAGCTACGTTTTATTCAAAGACGCCAAACGAGTGACTCTTAAAGATGATGACACGACAACGGAAAAAATCGGCAGGATCTTCAAGTACATTCATTTTCTTCTTGAATACTCCTCACATTTCTCGTTAAGTTGTGGAACATGTACTTTTTGTGTACTTTGTGTACTATAGATGTAAATGAACATATCCATAGCCCAATGTAGGGATGTCCCAATATTACATTTTCACTTCCAATATGATACCGATACTGCAGCATTGAGTATTGGCCAATACCGATATTAATCCGATATGATATCACCATTGAAACATACTTTTATTACTTATTTTGTAGTATGTCATGTTAGAAGAGGCTTGATTCAGTGATTTCATTCAAACAAAGAACAGTAGTCAGCAACAGTAGGTATGAGGAAAAACTGACCCATTTATTATTAACCAATGGGTAACAGGAATTTTAACATTAAAAATAAAAAATACTACTTATTGAATAAAATAAAGAATAAATTAGAAGACCCAGAAAATAACCTAAATACATCAAATAAAAACAGCAAGAGCGGAGTCTGGAATGGACTGCTTATATCTGAGATTGTAGATGCTTTCCGATACAATACCGATATTTGTGTTTTTGCTGATATCGGACCGATATCCGATATTAATATCAGACTGGAACACCTCTAGCCCAATGTACTGAGGGTGCTGCAGCACCCCCTGGTCCTACAACTTAGTGAGAAACATACAGGGTATTTCAGAAGAAAATGAACGTACTTAAAAGATCCTAATGGTTTTTACGGTTGTCATGTCATCCTCTTTTAAGAATCCCTTGTTTGGCTCCTTGGAATAAAACATAGTTGTCCATCATCACACGCACAACTACCATCAAACTGGCTTTATTTACGCTCTCTTGGCAGAGAAGCTACAACATCCAGGTTACTGTAATAGGATGAAGGAAATTAAATAACAAAATCAGAATCAGCCCATGACCTGTAGTTCAACTTCTCTTCATTTGATCAAAATTTTCCAACAGATTTTCATTTGTGTGTTTTCATTTTGAAAAGAAAAAAAGAAAAAACAGTTTTTCAATGTTTTGTTTTTTGATTGATAATTGAATATCGATTGAACGACTGATACACAGATTCATAAGCATCAAATATGTTTGATATTATGTATACAAACATCACTTTTAATGCAATGAAAACAGGATTTACATGTGCATTTTTTGGCTCCTGATGTATTCTGTAGAATAAAATTGGCACCCCAGAAATCGTAAAAAGATCGAATCAGAAGAAAAGCACATCATCTGGGTCTACTGTGGATATTTGACACTTGATATTTTACCTGTTTAAAAAAAGCTTTGTAAAGTAGCTCTTTTTATTTTTTATTTATAATTCTGCTTTTCTTTTGGAGCATTTCTCCACTCTGTGCTTTCTTCTCATTTTTGAATGTGACCCCTCTCAGTATGTACACACTATTTACAGTAGCAGACAGTTGTTGTGTCAGCAAATGTTATCCCAGGATTATCCAAAAATTAGCTGAATTTCAGGCTTTGTGGAAATAAATAAATGTGAGGAGCTTTTCATTAACACCACAGAGCAGTAACTGCAGCGCTGAGCAACAACAGACCCGTAAGTTTCCACGTTCATTAAAAACATCAATATACTGTAGTGTAAGGGAAACTTAGCAGGGTTTACAGGAGTGTTTCACCAAAATCCTCCATGTAATGGTAATGTAAAGTAATGTGAGATGTAATTATACCCTTTGGGCAGCTATTTAAGCTCTATCTTTCTGTTTTGATGGCTCAACTGAGAAGTGGAGAAGGAGCAGTATCCCTTATAGATAACACTGACAGAAAAGCCTCTGTTTATGTTTCCACCTCCTGTCATATCCTCGGCTCGGATCCACAGGGAAGCAAGAAAGCATATTTAACATTTTTGGAATTGGCAGCCACACAGCTGTGAAAACTGAGCGCTGATCCCAGGTTTGTGGTGTTTATTGTAAACACTCACTTCAAACGCATCCTGTCTCCTGCTTTGTTACAAAAGCAAGGCAGTGACACTTCACTGTTTTCATCCTGCAGGTAGAAGAGCCTCAGGGAAAGCTACTTCTGGTCACAGGATTACATACCATACGTGCTGGGATAGATTTTAAGCAGCTGGGATATTTTACCTTTTCATGGTGTTTCAAATCAAGCAAATGCACAGGCTTATGTGCAGATACTAAATTTAAAGCTCAGAATTTATCTCTGGGCAGCTGTTACAGCTGTTGCTCTCCATCCTGCTCTCCAGCCGCTTTTGATGCAGCTTATTTTTTTGTTCCTTTCCCCCAAACCTTCTCCTGACCTATTAGAGCAGCTCACTGCTTCAGCCTTCCCACAAAAACATCCAGGCTCCATTCTTCACCACAAAGGATCTCTTTCAAAAACTCGTCTGTGATATTTCCCCCTCACTGAAACATTCTTTAAAAGCCTTTTCAGAACCCCCATCAGCCAATAAATCACATAATCCTCGTCCTCTACCTTTCTGTAAAAGCCGGCGGTGGGAGTGAGTGCAGCTTTGTGTGGCTCTTCTAAGGGTTTCCCTCTCTGGAGAGCTCTGTTTTCTCCTTCTGTTGTCGTCATCCTGAGCCTGGATCAAAGAGGGGACAGAGTGGAGGCCACCAACCTCATTGCAGGGGCCCTTTCACCCTCTCACCCACACTCCACCATTAATCTGTGCTCTTATAACAGCCCCCACCCCTCCACCACCACCACCACCACCACGCCTGCTGCTTATTTACTCAGCTGACCCCTGTGTTTGATGTTCACAAGGAGGCAGACGGGCCCTGCTGTTGTGTTACAGTCGCACACACACTGACACGGCTGTGACCCACTTGTGGACTGTGCCGCTCAGTGAAAGTGTAGGAGTCTGGCTGTTCGTGCCAAAGCCTGTGGTGGTTAACATGAAGGCATCAGGGTGCGACACATCGGAGGGATGGAGGCTCTATCAGCGCGACTGATACCCCGCTCTGTTTTCTCCGCTGAATCCTCTGAAGTCTTCAACAAGGAGCATATCTGTGTTTCCTCTGATCCAGGCCTGATCACTATCAAAGAGTGTGTGTGTGTGTGTGTGTGTGTGTGAGTGTGTGAGATGCCACAGCCTCTCTGTTTGCAAACTACAGGATAAAAAACAGGGATGAGTCTTTGTTATTCTGCCAACGAGCTTGCCTCAGGGCTTTAACACATGAGAAAGAAGTCGTATCATGTGGGTTTGTGCAAAATGTTGGAAATATCAACACGTTTAACGAAAGCAACAGTGCAGCTGGTTTTTAGAAAAGCTTCAGTACAGTTACATCAATTCACCTTTGTTTTATTTTACTGACTCAAAGTTATTTGATTTAATTTAACTCTGCTCACATGTCCTGCCATTGGTGACCTTTAAAACAGTAGCCACGTTTACATGGACCCAAATATTCCACTTGCATTCAGTTTATTTGCTCAAATGGAAAGAATTTAACCTTTGTATAGACCTCATTCTGAAAGAAAAGTGCCAATCCAAATGGACATTTAATCGGTTTCACAGGGGTGGACTATTCCTTTCTCCAAACCGATTGAAGTATCATGTATCCACTCAAATGGAAAGTTGTCAGGGTGCGTTCTTTCAGCGCATGTTCAGATATGACGTACAACTAGAGACGTCCCTCAACTTTAAAAATTGCGGCGAGCCGTCAGCACTGGAGGAAAGTTTGCTTTTGATCCAAACGTTGAAGAATCGAACATAATTTCAAGACTGGACGGACACTCGCACTACGGAGTATTGCAACACTGTGATAAAAAAAAAACTGTTGTCCTCTGTCTTTGATAAATCACGTGATGTTTACGTTTTTCTGCGCATGCTCCATTGACTATTCTGTTTGATTATAGCGGCACATGTAGACCAGAGATTGGAATATTCCTTTCCATGTATACTATTGTTTTCAGAAAGGTCATTCAGAAAGATTTCATTCGGAAAGACGAAAAACTCCTCATGCAAACGTGGCTAGTGTCAGCATCTTGAGTTAAGTGACATTTTTCCCCTTCACAATCTTTAATCCTGTTTATTGACAGTAAGGGGTCATACACTTGATACAAGAATAAACACATTTTGACTTCAACTACAATAAAATGATATGAGAAAAAATATATATTTAGGCTCTAAAAATTCCTTCTTTATATGATTTAAAACTAAAAAAATATATATTTTTCTCACACTGGTGTTAGAGTAAACCTTCATTTCAACCTCTCTGAAATGCTTCATTTTAGCTGCTGTCTCTTTAAGGCTCCCCACTCCACAAACCCCTTTTCCTCTGATTGGCCAGCCATCTAGAGGTCTGCCAGGGGCAGAGCTTTGTGCAATTTTTTACAATTTTGAAGTAAAATTGAGGTTTAATTGCCCTTTTTTAAACATTTTTTGAGGTGCCAATTCAATTTAAATTGTGGTTCTTCAATATTTCAGAATTTTGCAATTTTGAGTTCACATTTTTAACATCAGACCATGTATAAAAGTCAAATGAGGATGATGATGTTCACAGACTATAAGTTTTCCTATAGAAAGCACATCACATTTCGCCCTCTGCTGAAGAAAAGCAGTAATTTTTTCCCAACACATCTAATTGACAAAGACTAAAATAAAGGATTTAAATTTGATCAAAGAAAAAAAACCAACATTTTTTTTTTACAAAGAATCACAATATAAAAATTGTATAACAAAAAATTCTATGATTTATTTAAATCATTTATCATATTTTAAATTGTATCATAAAATACTTATGTTTATCGTTTTTTTCTCCCATGTCTACAAAGTGGACACTAGCTGCATTTCCATTACACTTAGAATTTTGCAAATGTAAATATTGCATTAAAGATTGGTATTGGAAACACCAAAATTAAAAAAAAAACCGAAACTATCAAATTTTGATAGTTTTCATGCTCTCAAGAGGTGGTTTTTCATATCTTTTGATATTGAAGTTTATCACAAAAGTGTAATGGAAACACTTTTTTCACAGCGGTTTCGCGGTTTCTGCAGCCTGCCTCTAGAGGACCCTTAAGGAACTGCAGTTAACAGCTCTTCAGCATGAGCTTCATAGTTGAAGCCTGGGTGTTATGTCTTCCGTCAGCCCAGCATGAACATCAGGGTTGAATTTTTGGTTTCTTGGACCGAAGCTCACCCTGTCATATTTCTCTGTTATCTGCTTTTTCTCCCTGTTTTATCTTTTTTAACCAACTCATATTATACTTATCTCTTTCAGTCTGGTCCCTGAATGTCGCCTCCTAAGTCTCTCTCTGCATGTTTGGGGTCATTGATCTGTTCATCACAGCCTGTCATTTTTCATTCTGTACTTCTGTTATCCTCCGATCTCTCCCTTCATCTTCTGTAACCGACATCCACATCCATCAGTGCATGAAGGCCTGGAGCTGTTCCTCATTAGACTGTTAGCCCTCTGCACACTCCCCACTCTTACAAATAGAGACATGAGGCCTGATGAAGGGATGCCCCGCAGAGAGGGCAACATGTTGACGAATGGCCTGTGCTCTGATGCTGCTGCTGCTGGTCAGAAAACATGACAGAGATGGAGAGGAGGATTGTGGGTACAGAGACAGCCACTTGGAATGAGTGGGATTCATTGTAGTCCCAAACTTGGCTCTGTGCATGTGGATACGTGCAAACCCATATGCGTGCCCGGGTCACAGCCTTTTTTGGATTATTTTACCACTTGTGTTAAAACACACTCAGATATACAGATTGTCTTCAGGAGACAACCCTGATTTTACCAGAGTGTATAAAACCTATGTGTTATACACTTCATTGTTAAGAGCGTTTGATTCTATGATTGACACTTAAACTCGAAAAGCACTCAGAGAGCGCAGACCCCCACCAAGCATATTGTGATTGTCACCAACACTCTAGTCCTACTTTAATATTATACTCCCTTTCAGCAGACTGTCTGCTACAATTTGGTGTTAGTTGCAGGTTTGTATGATAATTTGTTTTCTGACAGTGTTGAAAATTATGATGACCCAGTACATGTTTCATATTCCGGATCTTAGTATCCAGAATATTGCCAGGATCTGGATCGTACTTTTACATCTGTCAGAAATGATGGTGATCTTGTTTTGTATTGTTTTGCAAACCAATCCGACCATTTATCATGGAGTTATATACACATATGGTGAAAACGGCCCTATCTCACAATGATAAAGAATCCTTTAAAAAAAGTCCTGGATCCAGACAGTGATCCAGATCACCTCCAAATTTAATCACTTCTTCCTAGGGATAGGTACCTTTCACATTTAAAACGATATGGTACCGATACCCAGTAACTGGTAATCGGTACCAGTACTTAACAGTACCAACTTTTGGTACTTTTTTATGTTTATGTGGTAAAACATACCAGTTTGTTTAATAATAAGGTGTAAAGTTTTTTCAATTTAACATATTTATTCTTCATTATACAACCTTGCAATGCTGTGTTCATGTCCAGTATGGAAAATCGCCTACTTTTCCACTCCCTCATAGTCACAAGGATGCGTTTCGGTACCTTAAAATGGTACTTTTTGATTTTACATGAATTGGTACTTGATACTTTTGACGGAATTCTGTCGGTACCTATAAAAGTACCTAATTCGGTACCCATCCCTGCGTCTTCCTTATCCCATTTTGAAAATTACCTGAAATTTTCATCAAGATCTGTTTGTTACTTTTTGAGTAGTGTTGTTCACAGACAAACAGACAAACTCTCCCAAAAACATAACCTCCTTGGCAGAGGTAATAATTTTGTAGTTTGCAACATAAGATGCACCCAGCTGACACATTTCAAGACAGATTTGAACCATGGCCGATCATCTCAGTCATCTAAGCATTGTGGCTTAGGGTGTGTATATTTTGTCTTTACATTGAAGGGCAACTCCGGTTTTTTGACATGCGGTTTTTTGGATCGTGCAGCTCGGAGTCCTTCAGAAGTTATTTAGATCCAACCGATTTTAGCCGCACTTAGCGGGGGCCACGGCAAGGGAGCTCCAGAGCGGGACATGATCTCTGCAAACTGGCTGATTTGGGCTATATTTTTTCATCCATTTCATACAAAATCTTGTACGAAGACATTATTCTAGTCTCAAGGAAATTTTCAAGCAATTTTTTCTTGTTCCATTGGCAGATTTTTTTACTGGTTACAAGCGATTCAAACCTCATTTTTGTACTTTGATAACTTGAAACAAGACATTTTTCTGGATTGATTAGTTGAAAGTGGCTCATATCGAGTATAATAAGACAATTTTTACTTAAAAAAAGACAAAAACACTTGATAAGATTTCAGTTTTTTGCAGTGTACAGGTTGTTTCACTCCAATAGTTGGCACATAAATAATTTGAAAATTTTACAAAATGAGCCCCTTTTTTAAGAAATTTAAGGGCTTTCCATTACATGAAAATAAAACTATTTTCTTTGACATTCAGGGATAAAGTCATGACGAGAACTTCATCTCTAAAACTTCTCATCTCTTCATCTGATTTCTTGTGTTTTTCAGGCTTCAAACTTTAGACAGCTGCCGTGGCTCACAGTCTAGCCCACAAAGCTGGATGAGGAAGTTTGTCTTTGGACTAGATGTTCAAAGTTTTGTTTATTTATGTGAGAATAGAAGAATAACATTTCTGATACCAGAGTAGAGCTGCCTGGCCCTCTGAAATACCAAACTGTTGAAGCTCAGTCTGCACCCGGCGTCGGGCCCTCCGCCTCATCTCCCTCATCTTATCAGAGCTTGCATGCTAACAGCCATAACTTTATACCAGTTAAGTCCCTGCTAGCCATTCCCATGACTCAGGGTCATTACTAAACCTTTTCACCTGTAAGGCTGATCTCAGGGCTCAGTGGGATGTTTTGAGAAGCCAAATCATTCTCTGTCTTCCTTGTCATTAGTTGTTGATAGTGGAGTAGAGATACATTAAATCAGTGCGACATGGGATCAGCCCAGACAACGCAGCTTGTTTTTCAGGGAGTTGGTTGGATTTTAAGGGTCTTTATAAAGAGAAATAAACAGGGAAAAATTGCTGTGACCACATATTAAATGTTTTTTCTTCACTTTCCTTCTGTTTTCTCTGTATACCATTCTCCCCTGTTTGCTTGGAGCAGAAAAAAGAGCGAGAGTGCATGCAGCTGCGTATAGCCGTGCTGAGGAGCGAGCTGCAGAGGCAGAGGAAGGCGCTCGGCAGGGAGATTGACCTACGGCAGAAGGAGCAGGCTCAGCTGCAGAAGAAAGGTAACAGAAATGAGTGCATGAACTGTACCTGAACAATCCAGACTGTTCAGACTGCCACACATGATGAAGAGGATACACAGAGTAGAGCTGTGTGTCGCTGCTGTAACACCACACGACATATAACTGATACAGCCCCAGTTTCCAAAGTTGTTTTAGAGCCTCATTAAAACCTTCAGAGTCTGTCTCAGGAGACCGTCTCTACAGGTAATCCAAGTAAGCCACCACACCCATGTTAAAGTATTTCTGAATGTTTTCTTCTGTGTTTCTGTTTCACTGGATCAGGGAACGCAAAGACAGCTTCATTAGAGAACAGTTTACACAGATTAGGTTATAACTGACAGTAATTTGTCATCAAATTTAAAAGATTTACTATGACAGGTAAAAAAAGAAGTGTTGTCAATTAGATGACAACTCGAGGTAAACTTACTAGAGCGCTACATACGTTTTTTTACGTCCCTCTGGCTCCCGTGTTTCTGCCTTACATGATTTCAAACAAAAAAGCAGCAATTTCTAAAAAAACCTTAATTCTTCCTCTGTATGAAGCACTTCTTTTTAGTTGCTGTCTCTCTAAAGGTCTTTGCGCACTAGAGGTGTCCCAGTCCGATATTGATATTGGATATCGGTCCGATATCAGTAAAAAAACAAATATCAGTATCGTATCGGAATGCATCTCTAATCTCCGATATAAGCAGTCCATTCCAGACTCCGCTCCTGCTGTTTTTATTTGATTTAGCCAGGTTTTTTTCTGGGTCTTCTGATTTATTCTTTATTTTATTCAATTACTAGTATATTCTTATGTTTAATGTTAAAATTTCAGTTACCCATTGGTTAATAATAAATGGGTCAGTTTTTCCTCATACCTACTGTTGCTGACTACTGTTCTTTGTTTGAATAATATCACTTAATCAAGCCTTTTCTAACATGACAGACATACTACAAAATAAGTAATAAAAGTATGCATGTTTAATGCTGATATTGTATCGGATTAATATCGGTATCGGCCAATACTCAATGCTGCAGTATGGGTATCGTATCGGAGGTGAAAATGTAATATCGGGACATCCCTATTGCACACTGAGTTTTTTTTTTGGATGGATTTTTTTGGATCTGTAATCTGAAAAAAGAAAAAAACAAGCCACACGCAGACACCTTGCACATTGAATCCGATGTGTTCATTTTGTATACAGTGGGAAAATAAGAAAAAAATGGAATCATCGAGCAGTGATCAAGCGATTGATCCTGAGCAGCAGCTGTCAGTATGTTTGAGGTATGCGCGCCACAGGCTGACATTTTTTCAGCAATCCCATGGAACACAGAATTCCTGTGGAGTTTCCTCGGTTTAGGAGTCAACTTTACTATTAAACACAGGATTGGGACGGTACAGGATTAAAAGTTAGCGGGAGCAGATGAGAGCAAGAGCAGACGGGAGCGGGAACCAATGAGGAAGGTGAAATCTAATTTGTGACATGCGCTGTCGTTTTGTAGCTTATTTCCAATAGGCCTACACTGTAATGCATGTGAAAAGAACTTCACTTCCCAGAAGCCAACAATAAACTTGTAAAGAAATGGGAGACAAAACAAATCAAATCCATTGTGTTGCCTAAAAATTAAAAGAATAGGAAAAAATGAATTGGGACGAGACAGGATTTTTTTCTGTGGGAGTGGGATGGGACCACTCCCGTGTCACTCTCTAATGCGCTGGCTTACACACACAGGCACAGGCACACAGACACCGTCACACACATATACACAAGTGTTTATTCATCATCTAAACATCAGCTACAATCTGTAGAGAATATATGTCAGAAAATGTGAGAATGTGATGTTGCGAGTGACCTACAGCGTCTCTAAATAGTCAAAATACCCTGGAAATGAGAAGGGCAGAAGTGAAAAAAACGCAAAAAAAATCCGAAAAAAAAATAACAATGGATGAAAGTTTTAGAGTAAGTGTGCAAATATGATTGACATAACATGGGATGAAATTCATTTTTTAATGTGCCTAAGTTACAGATGAAAAAAACGGACTCAGTGTGCAAAGGGCTCTGTCCCCTCTCTACAAAACCCCCTTTACTCTGATCCGCCAGCCCTCCAAGAATTCATAAACCAGATCTTGTGCTATTTTCAAAGGCACTCTTCAACTGTTTAAAATATGGGAAAGCATAAAACCCACTTCTTAAAGGAAGGTTGAATGGATTGTCTGTTTGATTTTGAGCAGTATCATAGGAGTATGTCTTTTCAGAATGGGGGCCAAATAAGGTTTATCAGTTTGTTGTTGCACTCCTTTTGTCTCAGTGTGGAAGACAAAATGTTGCCTCACCAGTGTCTCTACACTGCAAAAACTGAAGTCTTATCAAATGTTTTTCTCTTATTTTAAGTAAGAATTGTCTTGTTATACTTGATATAGGGCTGAACGATTTTGGAAAATAATCTAATTGCGATTTTTTTAGACCAATATTGCGACTGCCGTTTAGCATATGATTTTTTGGGGGGGACATTTATCTTCTGCATTGTTCACTTAACACAAGTTTTAAGTCATTTTATAGTATGAATAACCAACAAAAGATATTGATAGTATTTAAACAAGTTTTTTTTGCATTTCTTCATTGAAAAAGAAAAAGGTACACTGTGAAATTTGCTGACCTCCAGTTGTCAGTAAGAGTAACAAACCATCCAGAAAAAATTACCAAGGAGTGTGGCTCTACGATCTACTGGATGGATCTTTGTAGCCCACAGGGTTTTTTTTTTGCCAGAAAAAAACAGCGTTTTGACTTTTGCTGCTTTTAAGGGAGAACAAGTACAAGTTACTATATTCCCTCCAGGTCTGTTTACATTAAACTTTTTTTTTTTCTTCTAATTGCAGCCTTTGTGATTTAAAAATTGCATTCTATTACATTGCGATGTCGGTTTAAAATTGATTAATTGTTCAGCCCTAATTTGATATGAGCCCATTCATCTGGTCAGTCCGGAAAAATGTCTGATTTCAAGTTATTTAAAGACTAAAATGAGGTCTGAATACCCTGTAACAAGTAAAAAAAAAATCTGCCAATGAAACGGGAAAATTTGCTCAAAAGTTTGCTTAAAACTACAATATTGTCTTAATACAAGTAACTTTTCTCTTGTTCAATTGTCAGTGGACCTCATATTAGTCTTTAAATAACCTGAAATCAGAAAATTTTTTGGACTGCTCAGATGAATGTGGCTTGTATTAAATCTAAGAAGACATTTTCTACTGAAAATAAGAGAAAAACACTTGATAAGATAGGGAATCAGAAGCATTATTCAGCTCTGGGGAACTTGTTTGCGATGTTATTTTGTCTTCTCTGACTCTGGCTGTGACCACGGTCACACCCAAACTGTTGCTCCAGGCTGTCAGGAAATTATGCAGTGCGGTCTTCAGAGTGCTTTTTTTTACCTATTGGTGACTTTTCCAAAATATGTAGGTGAAATTTATGAAAAAAAATGACAGACACAGGCTTGGGCTTGGGCAAAATAAAACAGTTTTTTTTTCAACATACAGTGAGAGATCTGAATCAGCTAAGAAGAACTTTTAGCCGAGAACTTCAGCTTTCTGCTGACCAGAAGGTGGGGCCCTGTCCTGAACCTACAGCATAGCATAGCTGGATCAGTAATAATTATCAAGTTGTCTTCACATGCATGCAGACATACACAAAGTCACAAAAGATTGGCACTCAGAGGATTTCAGGAGAACTTTCCTTTGTGCTGCAAGTTCTATAAAAAAAAGCTGTTAATCCTCCGCCTCTTTACCTGTCACCACTCCGTCTGCAACCAAAAGAACTCACTGCTCTCTCTGCACCTCATTGATGTCTTTTTTTCCAGACTGGACAAGTGCTTATTAAGACACAGAAAAAGAAACCTTGAGCTGCTAAAAAAAGAAAAGGTATTGTAGGAGAAATTGAAATTCTGCAGCTGAATGGGTCTGCGCTGAAATCTTGTTGTCTTTTCCCACACTCCAAACTCCAAAGCAAAAAGCCACACGCTGATGAGCTCTGCTCTGCTTTCAGCTTGTTGTTTAACTTTTTCAATCAGCCTGCTCGCTCCCATTTGTTTCCCTGTCGGAAAAACGCTGCATTAATTACAGACAGAATAATCCCAGAGACAGGTGTTTACAGTATTTCATACAGCAGCTGATTCTGTGTCTGATTTTATTTAGATTGGCTCCAAAACCTGTTTGTTTCATCTGATCTCGTCTTTCATCCTTCTCTTTCTGGAGACACGTGATTTGATCCTTTGTGGCCTCTTTTTCACTGCTTCTCTCTGAAGACACTTTTGGCTCATCTCTCAAAACGTGGCACAAATCTGAAGCAGAATTTGTCCTGTTGTCCAAAAATCAGACAAGCTGGTGGCAGAGGACTGATGATTTATGTTTCCAGATGATTGTGATGGAGATTCAATTAGAAGCAAGTGTTTCATTTGTTGAATTTTCACACATTCCTCCTCTTATTAAAGACAGGTTTCCATGGAGGTTTCATTGACAGTTTTATGAACAAAATGTGTCAGAACATCGCAGTGCAGTCCTTCCCACAGGACACGCTGTATGGACTCTCCATTCCTTCTCACGATCGTTTCACAGGTCCAGAGTGTTGGAAAGTATAGAAAAGTCTGAAATTTGATTCAGCTAATTTCAACTTAAAGACGAATACATTCAAAACCTTGAAATACATTCATGCTTCCAGACTTGTCTCTGGTTTCTTGTCTTTGCAACTGTATACACACAAAATCAACAGTTTCCAAAATGCTCCATCCTGCAGACTAACTCAGGTCTTTGTATTATAAATAAAGAGCTTAGCTGCAATTATTCCGTCTTTGAGGGCTCTTATGAGTCCGTCAGTTCTCTTACACTTTGTACAACTTTGTCTAAACATTTTTGTTTTCTGTGGTGATGCAGTTACGGAAAGAGTAAACTGAAATCTTCCTTGATTGCAGCATTTGTTGAGTTTCCATGAATACACTGAACAAACAAAGTTTTAAAGAGGCAAATCAAACACTTTGCCTTGAGGTGTGTGTTCTTTTGTAGGTTTAATACTCTCCTTCTGGTGTCCATGTCGTAGTTTTACATGATGTTTAGCTGAAATAGATTTATATCAATTCAACCTCTATTTGAAACTCTTAATTTTAGCTGCTGTCTCTTTAAGACTCCCTGCTCCACAAACCCCCTGTCCTCTGATTGGCCAGCCTTGTAGATCTGTCAGAGACAGGGCTATGGGTAGACCTTGGTGTTTGAGGCCTGCCACTTCAACTTGACATGAACCAGTGAAGAGATCATTTTGTAATGACCTCAGGATTTCAGCAAGTCTCATGGAGATCTTGTGCTATTTTTAGAAAAGCCATTTTGATCCATCCCCAGACAGATTCAGTTTTTTCTACAATATATGAAAAAATAGAAGTTTTAAAATCTGCACATTTATTTTGAACATCCAGCATTGTTACTTTATATCCATGTTTGAAATATGGGAAAGAATAGTACCCCTCTTTAAGCTCATGAGTCACATAATAACCATTTCCCACTCATTGCTATTGCCTCCCTCAGTTAGCAGATGAAAATTGACATTTTCAAGGCAACGTTTCCCCTTTTCATCATTTGAGACCGGTATAATTTTCACATTTATTACTAAGAACCGGATACTGAAAATTTCCAAAATCTTCACTTTGGCAAGAGTTTTCAAGACACATTGTTCTTAGTGACGTAAGGCTGCGGTTTCATGTGGATAACAGGTGTAAACGTATAACATAAGATAAGATAAGATAAGATAAACTTTATTGTCCCCGGAGGGAAATTTGCCATGGACAAAGTGCAGTGCTGCTCACATCTGATGCACATTCGCTCATGCATACATTCATACCAACAACAGAATACAATTTAAAAATACAATCCCATGCCTGTTGTAAATAAATAAGTAACTGAGTAAAAGCTGTGTTTGCTGTGGCATGCCACCAGTGACACAACATTTGAATAAATACAAACAAACCGGTACAGTGTTAAAATCAATGCCAATAAAAAGAGATTGGTGGGAGAAAGAATAAGAACCCCCTTCTGCTCATGCACTTGACTATTGTGTTATGTCACCGCTGATTGTTTATTAAGTAAAGTTATGGAGGTGGGAGGAAGGAGAGTTTGAAGCGATTACTCACGCTCTACTGGCTCTGAACCGTCTTCCAGAGGGCAGTAGCTCATATTCTGAGTGAAGAACATGAGAAGGGTATAAGAATGTATGCGGTTTCTCAAATACCAAGCTACATGTGGACGTGGCCTTAGGTTTGATGAATTAGCTTAGATTCTACCATGATGCAATTCTGCTGTGCTGTTTCCATAGGCTGTGAAAAAATGGACATTATCTTGCTCGGGTCAAAGTGAGGTCGACACTAAAACTACTCCCCTTGGTGGCTGGCTGCAATATAGGTCAAAAAATCGGACTCTCCAATCATTCCAGATGGGCTGTGGTCAAACTTTAAAAAATTAATACACCTCATAGAAATGTTTCTCACATCCGATTGTTGTGGTGGTTTGAAGATATTATTTAGCTGCCTTGTATTCAGATTCTCTTTTTTTCTGAAAAGTTTCATATTCATTAGTTTTAAGAGGGTAAAAACAAGGTTTTACGTCACATTTAACGATGATTGACAGCTGCTGTTCTCGTGTATTATTTCGGGCATGGTGAAATATGTTGGGAGGTAGAGTCAAGAAGTGATTAGACTCTCAGAAGAAAAAAAAAATATTATTTTCCTCACCCGGCTCCGCTCATATTCTCCCAGAATCCCTCACAGTCTCTATTGTGCAGACTTTGGCTGCACAACTGCTACCAATGGCTGCGCCTGTGATGGGGAAATTTTGGCAGATCTAGAAACACTTAAAAAACATCTAGGTGTTTAACTCTGAGCTGTTACTGGAGATCTGAAACAATCTATCAAGAGGAAGTTTTGAGTTTGAGTATTTAGATATATGTATGGAATGTATGAAAAAAATGTGTTAAACCTAGTCTTTATGATCCCACCTGTACTTGTTTGTGTGGTCCCCTCACCTTTCACACAGCCACGAGGTCCATTAGCAAACTTTTTTTTTTATCAACTTGTTATTCCCAGGAAACTGAGGGGCCCAGACAGCCCAAACATGGCTCTGCAGGTGTGAGGGTCTGCATGTGAGCCAGGTGATAAATAAGAGATGAAAGTTTGGCATTCTTGTAATGTTACAGTCATCGTAAGTTGTTCAGACTCTTTGAGCTTTGTTCTGTTCATGTTGGCGTGCTCCTCCTCGTCACCTTGGGCTGTGTTTTCTATAATACTCGCAGAGGAACTTCAGCACTCAGTGTCTTTCTGACGACAGGTTAACAACTAGCTGCTCAATGCCCGCTGATTTACAGTGAAATCATAGCTGAGTGTAGACTTGTTGTTTTCACTGCTCCCACTAAGACACCCACACTCACACTAAGTCATCTGCATCATCCTCTTGTAATTCATTACAGGTGACACATGACCACTTTTTCTGCTCCACAGCTATGTTTGAAAATAAAATTCCTTCCTTCCTGCCCCCTGGATTAATGGGTTTGGTTTTTGGTGGGGTCACACTCTTGTCACAATTTCCTCCCTTCTAATTTTCCTTCCACCTTGAGCAGAGGGCATAAATCAGCCCCATGAACAGCGTTTATTGTACTAAGGAGCGGTAGTTATTCTCACGCTCAGTAACACAGTGAGGACTCCTGACCAATAAATGTCAGTGGCCGGGTTTTTTAAATGTAAAGAACAGAGTTCAGGGAAGGTATGGTGTGTGTGGAGGTATTTGTCACCTCACAGGAAAGGTCTCATATTGAAGCTATCACCATTAAAGCTCATTTAGCACCAGCGGCGGCCCAGCTTTGGCACTTTCACATCCTCCAGTTGGCAGCCATCTTGACTGAGGATGAGGGTTGACAGGAACTTAAGTCCAGTCTGTGTAACAACACACAAAGACAGATTTTCCTGCTTTTCTTTTGTCAAGGACATTCCAGCTCCCTCCTCTGTACTTAAAGAGGGGGGGATTGATTCTTTTTTAGGCTTTTTCTGTCCCTCTTTTCTGTCGTAACTTTACATGATTTGCAGCAAAATAATAATAAAAAAATTCTCAAGTTTTTTTCAAACTGGTGTTTCAGAAAACCTTTGTTTTAGCCTCGGTTTGAAAAGCCTAGTTTTAGTTTTTGTGTCTTTAAGGAGGCTCCACACACCTCTCTCCCTCTGATTGGCCAGTCCTTTAGGAGAGAAGAGCTATGGGGAAACGTTGGTGTTTGAGGCCCACACCTCCAACATATCATCAACCAGTTAGGAGGTCATTATGAGATAAAACCATGATTCCATCAAGTCTTGTAAAGATCTCATTAGGACCCTGTGTGTGTGTGTGTGTGTCTGTGTGTGTGTGTGTGTGTGTGTGTGTGTGTGTGTGTGTGTGTGTGTGTGTGTGTGTGTGTGTGTTTTCTTTTTAGATTGAAGTGTTTTGATCGTTTTTCTGATTCAAGGATTTCTACAACATGATATATGTAGTGATTTAAAAATCTTCAGTGAGCACATCCAGCGTTGTTACTTTACATCCATGATTGAAATATTGGAGAGCACATTCCCCCTCTTGAAAATCAGTTAAAAAAAAACCCTCAAATGTACGGTGATGTATTGCAATCACTGCCAAAAAAATGGAAAAGTGTTTTTGTCTTATTTTCACTTGAAAATTTCCTTTCAGAATTAAAAAAAGCCAAATTCTTCTGACTACTCCAGAAAAATGTATTTATTTGGATTATTTAAAGATTAAAATGAGATCTGAGTTACTTGAAACAAGTAAAAAAATCTGCCAATGGATCAAGAAAAACTTACTAGAAAATTTGCTTAAACAAGAATAATGTCTTAATAAAAGTAACTTTTCTCTTGTTCTGTTGGTAGATTTTTTTTTTCTCAAGCAATTCAGACCTTGTTTTAGTCTCAAAATAACTTGAAACAAGACATTTTTTCTGGAGTAGTCTGGTGAATTCAGTTTGTTTTAAGTGAAATGAGGACTATTTTCTGTTTTTTTTTTTCCAGTGTTAACTCAAAAATAAAAAAAACAATCCTCATGTTTTTGCGAGATAGTATCTCATAAAAAAAGTTTTTAATTGATTTTTGATTTTCCTGATTTTATTTAATGAGATACTGTCTTATAAAAACATAAAACATTTATTTTTGATTTTCCCATTATTTTAATGGGATATGATCTTACAAAAACAGGAATCTGAAAAGTAAAGGAATTCCTGAAAATGTTGAATCATCGTCTTGATGTAGAAAGGTGTCTCGGCTGTTAAACCTTATTTGGTTTAATTTCTCTCTTGGTTTGAAACATTGGGAGATACTTGAGTATTTAAGAAGTATAGATGGTATTGTTATTGGTTTGTCCTCTTTGTAAAGACACCTAAGGAATATGCAGTTGTTCAGACAACTGCTGAAAGTAGGATTGCACGATCACAACTTTCTGGCCGATCACTGATCTTTAAAAAGCCCAACCTGCGGTACCGATCTGGGCTGATACCAATTTTGTTTTTATAACTGACAGCATACACTTTCAATGTTCCAATCTTATTTTGTTTAAAATTATTGGACAATACCTGTGAAACAGAAAAATCTTTATGTTTTAACTTTAACAACCAATAAAGTGTCCTGAGTTTTAGGTCTCAGAGCAAAAAGCAACAATGGCTGGCTGTCACACCTTCCCGGAAGTAAATAAGATCAGTTTTATATCTCTGATCACAGATCCCCCAAAAATAAGGAAATCAGCACAGATCGATCAGTGCATGTCTACCTGAAAGTACTGGAAAAGTACTGGTTTGTAGCGCTCCTGAAGACGATTTCAGTACCTCAGTTGCACTACATGGGGATCCAGTACTTTCAGCAGTTGCCTGCTTGTTTCTTGACTACCAATGTAGCCAGCTTGAATGCACTTCAGGTCATCTCATATCCATACAGCCTGCTGTATTAGTCCAGCTAATCCTTTACACTTCAACAACTGATCGAGAAGAGGATTAAAGACTCCTTTTCATTTCAGATTCCTGATTTTATGAGATAGTATCTCATAAAAACAGGAAAATAAAAATTTGATATTGTCTGTTTTCACAATAAAGAATCTCATAGAAACAGGAAATTCAAAAATGAATAAAAATTCCTGTTTGATGAGAGTCTATCTTGTAAAAACAGGAGGATTTGTTTTTATACGCCACTGTACAAATGGTGTCATCTTAGTTATTGTCAGAAATGTGTTGAAACAATGTAAACTTAGAACACCCAACTCAACCTGAGAGGAGACATCTGTCAACTTTTGCTCTGGCTTGATTCAATTTGGAAATCATAGAAACAGAGATTTTTCTCACCCTAGACAAGGAGATCCTCTTTCTTCCCGCCAAAACTCTGCCATGTAGACTTGCCGACAGTTTGTCAGTAACTCACTTAGAGAGCCTGCGTCAGTGTTGGCTGTGGAAACAGATGCTGCTGGTAACTTGACAAGCGGAGCAGCAGGCCACCTCAACAGTCAGACTGCATTAAACTGAAACGTTATTAAGCTTTATTTTTTATTTTATTTTTTTCAAGCTTTATAAAACTATGCCACATTTTGGACTCTCCAGTCACGCTTACCTTCAAAAAAACAAAAAAGATAATGTTTCATCACTCTGACAGTCAGTGTTTTGCTGTGGTGTTTGGCTTAGTTGTCTGTCCATGCCTTGATAAAAACTGGAACATCTCGTGGGGATGAAAGGATGCCCAGATGGATTGATAGGAGTGTTATGGAATAGCTGGGCATTACATGAAAGCAGGAGTGCTGCACAGGGCCTGTGTTAAAGTCTGTTTTAAACCATCACTCACAGCAGAGATGGGCCTTCTCATCTGTCCCGCTCCATCTTTCTTCTCTGCTAATCTGATGGAGATACATCTGAGTGCCTTCATTCTCCCCTCGCTCTCTGTGTCAAGAGATCTGCCTCTGCCCCCATGGTGTATTTTGAAGCAGCCTGGATTTAAGGGGAAATATGTGATTTAAAAGTCTGTGAGCCGTCTCATCACCTGTATGATTACATCTCAATCCATCAAAACAATTCCTTCCCAGTTCTGCCATCCCGTTATATATAAAGAGGGCTCTGTGTTTTTCTGCTGCTGTTTTGGGTCAGTTACCTCTCTAACACTCAGTCAATATTCTTGAGGATTTTCTTGTCCATTTTCAGCAGAAGAATGCAGAATAACCCTGGTGAAGGTTTATCTGGAATTGAAGTGCATTGCAGTGTTGAAAGAACAGTGTAATCCTCAAACTATGCACTGTCAGGTCTCTGGGTTCACATCCTTCTACCCAGTAACTGGCTTTGAAAATAAAGCATTCTAATAGTATTATCAAAGTTGCATACAAAAGCAGACATAGGATGCAATTCAACAGCAGGAATTAACTGTTTTTTAAGCAGCAGAATAGAAAAGACTCAGCTTTTTATTTGAGGATTACTCTGGTAATTTCAAATTGATCTTTTGATAATAAAAGTCTCAAGATGTGTCTACCTCTGCAGATTCTGAAGATACTATGTCAGGGGTGGGCAACCTTTTCTATGGCTCGAGCCACTTTAAAATACACTTATGCTCAAAGTTAGGAATGCACGATATTGGATTTTTGCCGATATCCGATATGCCGATATATCGAAACCCCTTTTGGCCGATACCGATACCGATAATCACATGTTTGTTTGTTTTTTTCACTGTAAAGAAAGCTAAATCTATCCTGTACTGGCATTTATATGTTACTCTTATTGTGACGGTCTTATTTGTTTAAGAAACACACATAAAACAAGACAAAAAACATTTGATTTTACCATAGATAAGAAATGTATTATTTTTTCAAACTCAAGACATTCAGTATTGAAATAGAGAAAAATAATTTCTTTAGATCACATGAACTTTAAATGTACAATGCATTGTTAAACATAACCAAGTTGCATTTGATTATTTTAGAGCTACTGTAACAACCTGGTGACAGACACAGAGCTCTGCAGTGCAAACAAATGAGGAGCTACATTTTATTTAAGGAGCTTATTTTTCAGATGGAAAATAATAATAATGATAGTAATGATAATAATATGGGCTGTGCATATCGGCGGAAATGTTCATATCTGTCGATACTGATAAACGTGTTTTTAAGCTTTTATCAGCCGATACCGATATTGTGCCGATAATATCGTGCATCCCTACTCAAAGTGACGGTACTTACTTCTTTCTTGAAATCGTCAACAGTTGATTGGAAAGTCTCCTTGAATGGTTAACTGAGGTTGGATAAAGATATAACATTTAATTACACACTCGCAGACGCCGCTGGTGTATCAGTGTAAAGTGTGACCCTGTTAACTGGTTTCTCTCGGCTGTTAATCACAAGTGGCAACCTCCAGTCCAAGAATATGCGACAACGCTGAAGTGCTAAAATCTGCCGTTTCTCAAGTGTCCACTTGAGGCTGGCTCTGGAAGTACCGGAAGTACCTATTTACAGCCTGGTTCAAAAAACATCTCCTGTCTGAGTCGCTGATTTTATTGTCAGCACACGCTGTACAGGGGTGAATTTTTTTCTAACTTGGCCGTCCAGAGGATATTAAGATAACAGGTGCCCTGTATCTGTACACGAAGCCCTTGCCACTACCAATATGGCCACTATAGCCGATGTGCTTCATTTTCCATTTCAGGAACAGACGGGTGACGTCAGGGAGACTACGTCCATGTTTTACACAGTCTATGATTAATCACTGCTACCGTTGGCCAAAAGTCACTAGTTAGCATGGTCGCTATTAACTCCAAAACACCAGTTGCTCTGTGATGATTAAAACTTGACAGAAGTTGCCTCTATTGTGTAGTATTGTTTGTGATAACTGACCACAAGTCAACCATACATTTTGATTCTAACAGGTTGAATTTAGTGTTTAAAAACACTAACTTGTCTGAATGAATGGAGCTAAATGCTACTTCTGCAGTCTAGATGTGTGCGTATGTAACAATTCTTTTAGATTTTTGGGTGAATCATGATAGTCTAACCTACACTATCTGGCTTTAGAGCTGTAGATAGGTTGCAAGTTGTGAAGCTGCATTGGATGGCTTTAAATCAACTTTATAGTCCAAAACAGTGGGATAAAGAAATGACACACTGATTATGCAAATGTTGTAATAAGAGAAAGAAAAATATCCTGTTTTAGAGCAGCTAAAGGTGACAGTACAATGTTAAAACAATTCATCCTTAAGCTTGTGTCTTCTGGACAGTCAGAGATCTATGCAGGAGAGAAATATGCAGCTTACATGTGGTTTGGTTCATGTGAAACATTCACTCCCTGACCTATTTACTCAAGGCGTGGATCAAATGAAAAAACCTGCTGCTAAATAAAAACCATCGGACACTCGCCGGTTGAGTATGTTATTAAGAAAATAAATCCCAACTTATTTTTGGATTGAATTGTTTTTCTCAGGCAAGTGTGCATTGTTAAGTCAGGCTTTGTTTATAAAAAGCATGTGGGGCCATAAATCATGTTTCTGCTAGAACCACATGGGACGCTGACAGATAAGAGAAAATATTCTGTTCAGACCCCGAATTACACTTTGAGTCTTTCCGGCTTTATGCAACACTGGCCTATTGTGAGCTTGCCAGTGCTGCAGTTGCACAACTTGCACAAGCTGTATCATCACTGTCACTTATCCGTCTGATTTTATTTATTTGCCCAGCTCTGTATTTACGGCGTCTGACATATCCTGTAATTTGCATACATATGTTGTCTGGTTTTATGTGGTGTCAGGAGGAAATGGTTTTGACCTCATCAAAAGAAGTTTGATCTTGCTTATGTTTGTGAGTGGATGGCAGCCAGCCTGACACAAGCCCACCTGGCTGCTGAGAGGTGGCAGAGGAGAACACACACCTGATAATTTACCTCTTCTTTCTGTCTCTGCCAGAGGAAGCGTTCTCTGCTCAACACGAGAATCTGAAGGAGGAGAAAGAATCCTTAACCAAGCTGCAGAAGGAATGCACCGCCAAGAGGTAAATACGTGTGAACCTGTAATTAACTATCACTTTATTTCTGCACAGAAAAACATTTTTTTGGAAGCATTCACTCCCCGTCAGTCAAAGCTTACTGAATGATAAGAGGTCAAATGTGATGAGACAACAACCTGCTGCCGGCCTCCCACCTTGCTCCTTCAAAACAAAAGGATGTTTTTACACTCCCTGCTTCTTCTTATGCATGTGTTTAACAGAGTTTTCACATTGTGTTTAAAATCACATTGGCCTCTGTTTGCTTTGGCGTGGGGGGATACAAGCGCAGCGGGTGTCGACCCCAGGATCTACTGTGTTTGTGAGAGAGGTACCTGGCAGACACAGAGGGTAAACCAGAGGCCCTATATGGCCAGCAACAGAGCCTTGAACAGGAAATTAACAAAGACATGTGTACGTCTGCCTAACACCCATTCCTTGGAAATATTTGTGTTCATAAAATCTTTTCATGGAAACGTCCGAACAATTTATCTTGACTTTGTGGGGAACATTTTTGTAGTTACACAAAAATAATTTTTGGTCCAAAAAGAGTCAGTCAAGAAAAATTTAGTTCTAGTTTCATAAGTTGTAACAGCAGAGAGCACAATTTATCTGTAGAGTGTGGGAAGCACGAATGACTGTGGTTAACTGCGGTTATAAACTTCTGCACCAGGGGGCTACAAGGGAGACAGACATGATGGTTGGAAAATTAACCGACAACTGAGGTAGAGTTATGTTGACAGCATAGACTGAAAAAAAAATGGATGTCATCTTGCTTGGCTCAAAGTGAGGTCACCACAAAAACTGCTCCCCCTGGTGGCTGGCTGCAGTATAGGTAAAAAAAAATCAGTCTCCCCAACCATTCCAGATGGGCTGTGGTCAATCTCTAAAAAATTAATACACCTCGTAGAAATGTTTCTCACGTCTGATTGTTGCGGTGATTTGGAGGTAGAATTTGACTGCCTTGTAGTCAGGTCCTCTTTTTTTCTGAAACGTTTTGTTTTTATTAGTTATAAGAGGTTAAAAACGAGGCTGAACGTCGCGTTTAGCGATGATTGACAGCTGCTGTTCTTGTGTACTTTTTGGGGGGCCCTTGTAAAATATGTCTGAAGGTAGAGCCAAGAAGTGATAAGACTCTGGAAAGAAAAAATAAATATAATATATCAAAAATAAAAAATAAAATTTTTGTCAGCCGGCTCCACTCAGATTCTCTCTGAGCTCCTCATAGCTTTTACTGCGCAGACTTTAGCTGCACAACAGCTGCCAATGGCAGTGCCTGTGACGGAGGTATTTTGGTTTCAAAACTGTACAATGGCCATAAAAATTTGGTTTTACAAAGAGTGATATCTTACAATGGCCAGCCTTATGGGTCGTCTTATAAGGGGGGTGAATCCATATTGGGTCAGTCATTCATCATCATTTCCTCCCTGGATTATGTGTTTTTACTTTTTTCACACTATTTAAATACTGATACAGTATTCAATTTATTTGCAAATATGATATTTTATTTGAATATAGTAGTGTTTTAAAAACACAGAAAACTTGAATTGAAAGTTGAAAAAAAATCAGTGAAAATTTTAGTCTTTGCTTTTGTTTTGTCGTACTGAGTAACTGAGCTGATGTCACCAAGAATTTGAGTTGATACCTTCTGCAGAGGCTGGGACACTGGTTCTTAATGGGATTGCTTGCTTTAATTTCTCTCTTCAGAGCCATTCAATCCATATATGACCAACAAAAAGTACCCCACTCAAAAATAAAGACTGTCTGTTTTATGATTGTTTTTGACCAAAAGATTTACTCTTTAAGAAAAAACAGTATTTGGTCTTCAAAGAAGCCTTTTCTTTTTTAAATTCAGTCATTCAGTCATGAAAGAGGGGAGGGGCGCTCAAACCAGAGTTGTCTATTCTGTCCAATCCTGTCTTTCTTTAACTAATTTAAAATAACATTGGAGGAGGGAAAAAAAGATAAAAGCATACAACACAGCAGTGGTGTAAATGAACAAAGTTTCAGTACCTAGTACTAAAGTAAGTTTTGGAAGGATCTGTACTTAACTTGAGTTTTTATATTCATTGCAGCTTTCACTTTTACTTTTGCTATATTGAAAATAAAAAATGTCACTGTTACTCCACTGCATTTACAATTTCACAGCCGTTACTCATTACAAAATACATGTGAATATAATTGTCTCATCATTTATGGATCATCATGACTGTGTGTTCGAATAACTGGCACTCTCGTATAGTGCTGCACGATTTGGGGAAAAGGTGCAATTTGCGATTAGGTGGACAATATTGCGATTGCGATTGTGCTTGCGATTTAATAAAAAGAAGTTGTGTCATGATGAGTCTACAGACTTGCTTGGTTATCATGGAGAAAAATCTAAATTGCATGTGCTGACATTGCGATTGCGATTGCGATTGCGATTGCGATTGCGATAATCGTGCAGCCCTACTCTCGTATCAACTACTCATCTCAGCAGCACCACACACAGCCTGAGAATATTCCTCAGTGTCTACAGCAGGGATGTCAAACTCGTGCCATAGAGGGCCAAGAGGCTGCAGGTTTTCATTCCAACCAAAATCTCCACCACCTTATTCCACTGATTACCCCACCTTCAAGCAGAGAGCAGGGACTAATCAGTTAAATCAGCTGGTGGAGTTGTTGGTTGGAAAGAAAACCTGCAGCCTCTTGGCCCTCCATGGCACGAGTTTGACATCCCTGCTGTAGACACTGAGGAATATTCTCAGGCTGTGTGCGGTGCTGCTGAGATGACATCCCTGGTCTACAGTGTGATGATAGCAACCTCATCCACTGATGACAGCAGAGACACTGCCACACCACCACCACTTTTCTAGTTTAGCTTCAGCTGAAGATGAACATCTGTTGGGATTAAAGGTGCATCCTACAGGCTGAACCTCCTATGTTTTCTGAAAAACAAAAAAATATTGGTGTTCCAAAACTCACCATGATACCTAAAAAAAGGGAGCAAGAGGAGAGGGAGGAAGAGGGGAAGGAAGCAAGAGACAAAGGAGGGCTAGAGGGAGGGAGGAGGGAGAATAAAGCTTGATTTCAAGTTAGATATAGTTACTTTTGCTCTAGTATGGTTTTAAAGTATTTTTTACAACACAACAAAACAGTACCTTTAAAAAGATAAATAAATAACAAGAATTTTTTTATATCCGTAAAAAGTCATCCTGAGCTTTTTCTCATAAGCCTGTTGAAGGCCTCGACCTCCATGCTAGGTACCAGGGGATGAACTAAATATAAACTCAAAGCAGAAGAGAGATTCCAGCTCTCTCTTTAAAGAAAGTTAACACGCCTTTATTCTGATGGCACGATCTTAAAAGCTAAATTTCCATATTTTCAGCACTCTGAATGCAGATCCTCGTTTAGCACCTACTCAACTCACCAAATTACCTGCAAATTAACTGCTACCATCCTTTCAGCTTCTCTCCATAATAAAGGGTTATATGTTGGCTGACAGCAGCTGCCAGACATCCAGAGGAGAATCCAGGAAAAACCTGATCGGGGCCAGGAAATTATTCCTGATGAAATGCCCAGTTAGAAGTAAAATCTCCCATTTTTATGAACTCTTGTTTGGATCATAGGAGCGAGGTGTTATTTATTGAGCTTTGGGAAGTTGCTGTAAGCTGACTGGAGGTGCTTGAAGGCAGATTTTGTTACCTGCAGACTGAGCCTTGATACCTGTTTCTGCTTCTTTGTGCTAAGCTAAGCAAACTAGTCGTTGGGTCTTGCCTTTAAAATACACACATGCTTGAAGGGTGATGAATTTTCTCATCTGCTTGAAGCCAGGAACTGAAAGAAGCTTTGTTCTTAAATGTTCAACTTTTCCTTTGAGGAGATGTGGAAGATGATACAGATATAGTTCTACTTAAATTGTATTCTGATTCATTTTTTCTAATGTTTCAATTTTAAATCACGTCAACATTTATCCAACATATTTTGTAGCTTTACTGTGTATTAGAACAGAGGATGCTTAAGGAATATCTAGATATACACTTTAGAATGTTCACTTCCTGTGACCAACCAATCAGATAAGGTGAACCCTGCTGGACAGATGAGTCATTTTGGATCAAAGGAACATTACACATCAATCTGTTCCTCGAGTCACTCAAAAAAAGCCTGAGACTGAGCCCCAGCTCACAGTCAGTGAAGGGAAATGATAAGAGACTGCTCACCACAGGAAAACCAAAAAGGAAATCCAAGTGAAAGTCGAGGAGCGTAGATGGGAGAATGCATCACATTCAATAACCATTTTTTCCCTTACAATCCCTTTTCATCTGCATGAAATGATGGGCTGTTAGCCACAAGTAATGCTGTAAGTGTTATCCAGGACACCCAAAGAGAAAATCAGTCTCTCACACACACCATTTATACAGGGGGAGGGGATTATATGTGTGGTCATATAGGCGAAGTTACAGAAGTAACTGTGCATAAATCCTGGCAGAGTCATGCAGTACTTAACCTTTTACACACAAGACTCAAATATTTTCTGCTCCAGGAATTTTAAAGGTGTAAGAGATTCAGAGAGTGATTTTTTAATACACTTTTCTTCCCCATTTCAGTCTTTTTCTCGCCTGCACTCACCTCAAGCTTTAAAATGCTGCTGTAAATAACATTAAAGAGGGAATGTTATTCACAGCTAACACTAAAGATCCAAAAAAACATGAGCAAGAAAGCTCTCGTTACAGTTCAAAAACACAGCCACATCTTAGCCATTTTTACACACTTGCACACTTATATAGGTACATTTATGTACATTACATACACAGCTTTCAAAGCTAGCTTATGGAATTTGGGCTAAGTCTTTCTCCCTGGACCCACGTTCCCTCATATTTCATCATCAGTCTACATAACTGAAATCCCTCTTTTATCCTTTGTCTTTTACATTTACAACATCTTAAGTTTGTTTGACCTACATTGTCTCCTCTGTAGTATCCTCCCTGCTCTTCTTCCAGAGGCTCCTCTGCCTCACTGCTCCCTGTGTCCTGCAGCTTTGTCTCTTCTCGCCTGGTCAGTAACAATGTCACTCTTGTGTTTGGTTTTGTCTCCCCAGAGAGCAGTTCCTTAAGTCCAATGCCCAGCTCACCTTCCGCTGTCGTCAGCTCCTCTCTGAGCTCTCCTACATCTACCCCATCGATGTGGTGAGTCGTACCTCACCTGCTACAACACACAGCAGCAAGGAATCACCTGCTTCAAAAACAGGGCTTTGATAAAGTTAAAGCATTACATGTTTGTTCTAAATCCAAAGACTGCTCTTGATCCAAAAATACTATTTTGACTGCACTCTATAAAGCTGGGCCCCCTTTGGAGATGTTTCATCCAGTTCGTACATTATATCCTGTTTCGGCTAGATGCAGGATCTCTTTTGCCCACCACGGTCCTACAAAAATAGCAGCAAAGATAGTCATTTAAAGAGGAGTATTACAGTGTCCCATATTTTAAACATGAATATAAAGTAGCACCAGATCTTCACAAAATCCTCAGAAGACTTTCTGAGATGATGAGGTCACTGCATGAGGGTCTCCTAACTGGTTCATGACACTGACCAATCAGAGGGAGGGGGTTTGTGGAGCTGAGATCCTTAAAGAGACAGTGGGTAAAGTGAAGTGTTTCAGACTGAGGCTGAAACAAGAGTTTTCCAAAACAGCCATGTTAGAAAAATAAAAAAGAAATAATTATTTTTTAGCCGTAAATCATGTAATGTATCAATAGTAATCATGTATCAATCATAATCATGTAATAGCAGCTATTTTGCACTTTACACTGTTTTGCACTGACTGAAAGGCTTTTGCAACTTTGTTTTACTTGTTGCAACGACAAATAAAGTGCTGTTCTATTCTATTCTATTCTATTCTATTCTATTCTATTCTATTCTATTCTAAAGCTACTATGGGGATACCAGATGGACATGTTAAAGCTTAAAAGAAGCACAATATCCCATCACTAATGTCATCTTTTAGTCCATGCAGATCTATTGATTTTTATTTTAAACCTTGCTCTGTTCATGAACCAGACTGCAAATGTTTGCTTCCCAAAACTTAGTTTCAGGAAACATAAAGGTTCTTCCTTAACTCATATATCAACAGTGAAGTTTGGTTTGGTCGGTGTCTGCTTGGTGTCTCTAACATGAAACCTGCTTTTTCAATTCACAGGCCAATCAGTCCGATTTTGTCATCTGTGGAGTGAAACTGCCAAACTCTGAAGACTTTCAAGGTAATTCATGCGCATACATGTGTACTTTTAATGATCACAGGAGCAGAAGCTGTTGTAAATCATGCTGAACAAATGTTTTGGCCTAACTTTAATCTGTGTTGTTATGTGTAATTGTCTGGTGATGGAGAGCAATTGAGCATTTTAGTACTTGAAGGAGGATGATCTCATACATTCAGTATGTATGATATCATCGCTTTGGTTGTTATAGAAAGTAATCTGTCTGCTGTTCTAAGATGTTAGAGTCTATCACGTGCGTAGATGTCATTTTAGTACATAAAGACATAATAACATAATTATATCATCAATAGGGAGTGAATGGTTTAAGTAGCAGGGAGAGGTCGGCTGTCTTCATACCTCTGGTTCTGCTGTATGATTAAAATCACAATAATAGATGCTCTTAACAGAATATGTGGTCCCACATTCTGTGGTTTAGATAATCATTAACTCACACCAAAAACAGCTGTTCACTAAAGTTGATGGGCACACATGCACGTATCTCAGCGGGTGTGTTTTTGTTGAGTGTTTCAGCTCTTATTTTAAGTATCTTCCCGGAACAGAGGGACTCGAACAAAGTGAACAGTGATATTTGTTTTTGTGTGGCTGTAATCCATGGAAACGACAGAGGAAGAAGACGCCACACTGATAGAAAGCCGATGATAGAAAAACAAAAAAATTAGTGAGGCTATTGCTTTCCAAACATTAAAACATAAAATTATATAAAATCAGGGATTAAACTTGATATTTAACCATGCAAACAGAAGTGCTTGATCTGTTTGCCACACTTAGTTGTCATAAGACTTCTGAGGTGACAAAGCCAGTATAACAACAGTAACAGTGGCAGCAGATTAATTTAGGAAATACAATATGTACACATAGGTAGTTAGATTTTCTGCTGATCAGCTACATTAAATAGTTCAGGATTTTTTTTTTGTCTTTTTTTGAATTGGATTTATTTTAAGAATAACGAGTTAAAAAGTTTGGTAACCCCAGGTGTACAGAACCGAGAGGTAGCTCCTATTTTCAGTATTTATTTTTTCATCTACTTCTTTTTGTCTAGAGGGATGAAGGAGCACCAAAAAGACAGGCTTTAAACTTTGCAGTTTACCTCTCAACTTAACCCCTCTGTCTGCTCTTTTCTACAGAAAACAGAATGAAATGAAGAAGTCCTCTTCTCTCTGAAGGAAACACATGATTTAATCCATAAAATCTGTGAATTTTGTATTTCAAGTAGTTCAGCACTATTCCTCTTCATTTGACAGAAAAAAAACAGTTATCCATGATGCAAATTCATTTGTAAGCGCTTTTCTTCTTCATCTCCTCCTTTCTAAAACAAGTGGTAGATATGATGCTGATAAACAGTCTCTTCTCCCCTAATGAGCGCCATGATGAGGAGAAAAGAGACTTCTGAAAGAGCTGATTCTAACTTAAGATCATTGGTCCGCCCAACTCCTGTATCAAAAACAGCCCTCAGGTATCTGTTTGCTTGAGTTTTGCTCTGTGGTTGATACAATGGCTGTATAAACAGGGTATAAGTCTTGACAAAGTGCTAACTTCAGACCTCTGCCCTATGCTGCATGTCATCTCCTATTCTCTCCTCTCTACACTTCCTGTGCCTCCTCAGCTCTTATCACAGCTTTCTTGCTAATGAAGGATAAAACATTGCTAGTCAGCAGTTTGTCAACCATCTTGGTGTAGATATTAACCGTGAACACTGTGTGGATTTTTGTGTAGCAACAGTAGGGATGTGATGATACACTCAACTCATGATTCCATACGATTTCCGATGTTGGGTTAATGATTAATTCATTCATTGTCTCATGATTTTTTTTTAACAGAATGAGCATTTGTTATATATAAAATATGCAAGACACAAACCATGCAGTGAATGAAAAACTTAAACAAAAAAAACACACAGATAAATATATATTTAAACGTAGAAAAAGTAAAATATATATTTTATTTTATAAAAAAAAAAAAAAAAGATTCACTTTTTAAATCTCTGAGGCAGGGTGAACTGTGCAAAACAAAGTTTGTCCTTTTCTTAGAAGTGTAAATTGAATTTTATTTTATCTTGAATAACGAAAAAATACATTTGAAAAAAAGACTTTTTAAACAAATTTCACTTCAAAATAACTGAGTGAATAAGAAAAATATACAAAATATCTTTAAATAAACAATCTCAGGTCTGCATGTGTTTCTAGCTTACAATTATTTATATACATATTTTTTGTTGTTTATTTTAAGGAAAAACAATCCTCTGCTGTTTAATTAGGGCATCGCAATTTATTTTTTATCTCAGTTGATTTGAATTGTCACACATTGGTATCGATTTCTGACTGTGATGCTATGAATTGTTACACCCCTAACAGACAGAAACAACTTTCATGCCTGTGTTCCTTGACACAGCAGCGTGACGTGTTCGTTTACATTTTTTATGTTAGCCAGTTGTGGAGAACTCTTTCAGACTTGTGTCTTAGTGGTAAATTGAGGAACTCATGCTAACTTCTGTAGACTGAGTGTATCCACGGACCAAAAAGAGAAGTCGGAGAAGAATTCGGACTCTGAGACACAGTGTGAGGAATGTTTGGACTCTTAGACTTGCAAAGTGTGTAAAATACTTTTTGCTTTTATTTTTGGGCTTTGTTTTTTTGTTGGCTGTTGATATTCGAGTACTTTACTGACCCCACATATTTAAATGTTTTTTCCCCAAGAGCACTTAATAAAGTTCCAACATTCAGACACAGCTGTTGAGAAACTGTTATGAAAACCACATGATTTAATATCAGAGCTACAGAATGTCTGAAAAGGTTTTGTCAGCACTTCAAGCCACAAAGTTCTGGTTGTTATGTTGGTGTGAAGAGTCAGAGTCAAGGTCAAACAGTGCGTCTCTTGATAAACGGTATTTGCGGGCTCAGTGAGGGTAATTTGATGACTTCATGACCGTTCAGATGAATGAAGTTATTGAATGGTCAGCTTTGTTGTGGAGCACTCCTCTGACACCGCTGTCATCCCGACATTCTCCACCTCCTCCCCCCTTCCATCACAGCTGGTGGGACCCCCGCAGGCCTCTGAAGCCATAATTCAAAATACGGCCCCCCATCTCCCCACTGTCCCACTCCACCTGTTAGCGTCTTTTAAGAGTGCAGGGCAGTGACAGACAGCACATTTGTGTTTGCAGTGATCTCTTGTTCCCATAAGGTGGAGGCCTGTTTCTGCTTCTGCCCCACAGACCTGCGCTGGTGGACGCGCGGCAGTGAGTAAAAGCACTGAGCACTGAGCATGTGCACTGGAGTCATTTAAAGGCATTAACAGAAACATCCTAATGCACTGACCTCTAACTCCACCATCATGGGCAGGTCACCTCTGGTTTGGAAATGTCGCGAGATGACATGATGCTTTCTAGATGGCTGCTAATATTAACCTGAAACGTAAAAGGTGTGACTAGGATACAACAAAGTGTGTCCATTAACACTATTTGGGATACTCATGTTCACAAATAGGCCAAGAACTTGCCTGTACTCCCACAAATATCATCAGCCTGTCATAACTTAACAACTTGGAATTAATAACCCCCAGTTGAGCTCTATTTTTTTATTGATTAAGAAAGTCTGAGGAATATTTTTTTATCAGTGTCAGGAGACATCTTTTTTATTTATTTATTTTTTTTTAAATTGTGATAAATCAACATTTAAACAATCATAACTCAAACTAGCAGAGCATCCATAAATGAGCTAATGCTAGCGTCCACTCACCTTGCAGCCCCTTGCATCACGTTGTGTCAACTGGAGATGTAAATTACCTTTGTTTTTTTTGTGTGACATTCATGTGTTCAGTGAAGCTTTGACTCAGGTTACCCTCTCTGCATGTATAGAGCAGTACATCACTGTTTTCTTGATATCTCTTGCCTGTGTTGTTTCCTTTCTTGCTGCTTGAAAACTGTGGCAGCTTGTGGCAGCTTTAATTTGTCCACAGTAAAGACCTGAACCATCTTTTATTAAGGCCTAGTTTGTTGTCGACAGCCTGACTCACAAAAGTATTATGCAGCTGCTCCAGAAAGCTTCTGTATCACTCGTGTTATATATCAGTGTCTGTCACAGCAGGGTTTTGGCTTCAGTTTTTTACGATGGAGGGGATGGAGGCATTCTACAACGCCAATATGCTGTGCACATAAAATGACCCTTATATTTGGTAAATAGTCACTGGGCCAGCACTTACATAGCACTTTATTAGTCTGTTTAACCACTAAAAGTGTTTTCACACTTCTAGTCTTTTTCATTCACACACTAAGAGAGACCTCTATTGTAGGAAACCATCAGTTTTAGCTAACACATTCATACCCATCCACACAATTTGGGATTCTGTTTCTTGCTCAAGGACACTTCAACGTCTCTATTCAATGACTATCACTGAGTCACAGAGTTAGATCTTCAAGTCACATCTTTTTTTTTTTTTTCAAATCATATTCTTGTGATGTGCTACATGGTGCCGCAACGGTCAGCAAGAAGGTCAGCGGTTTGATTCCCAGCTTGGCTGTAGGGCCTTTCTGTCTGCCTTTCAGCATGCGTGGGTTCTCTCCGGGTTCTCCACAGTCCAAAAACATGCTCACCAGGTTCATTGATCACTCTAAACTGTCCGTAGGTGTGAGTGTGTGTGTGAAAGATTGTCTGTCTATGTGTCAGCCCTGTGATTGAACGGCGACCAGTCCAGGGTGTACCCTGCCTCTCGCCCAATGACAGCTGGGATAGGCTCCAGCGACCTGCGACCCTGAACAGGATAAGCGGTATAGAAAATGAATGAATGAATATTCTTGTGACGAAAATTCACCGTCTTGTGGAGTGCACACAGGCTTTCCAAGCTGTGCTGAGCATCTCTATGAGTTGGTTTACTGTGAGTATTTAATCCTTTTAGACCTAAGATGCCTACGAGAAACACCCTTAGAAACCTGAGCTAAAGTTGTGCACAATCTCTGAAAACCTGAAGGTTTTCTGGAAAAAGTTTCAGAATTTTCAAAGTTCACCAAAACCCTTTATATCTCAGCTTCTGGAGCAGATAGAAACACTAAATAAAAACTAGGGCTGGGCAACGATTAAAACTTTTAATCGTAATTAATCGCATGATTTCCCTGATTAATCATAATTAATCACATTGTGAAAGTGCCATAACATCTGTCATGCAAACACTAAATCAGTACTTGCTATACAGTAATAGTTAAATCACATATTTAGTGCAAATCAAATTTACAAAATGTAAATACAAAATTAAAGCTTATTGCCACTGTCAGGGCATTAAAGTGATACTCCGGGATGGAACAAGTTGGGTCCTATCACAAGGTTTAGGGCAGAAATTACCCCTACAGCAGTGTTTTTGTGCAGCAGAAGCCCAGAGCGCACGCACCAAACACCCCCTCCCTGCTCATCAGTCGGTTTCCTCTGCACTCAGACGGGGCCATATTTTACTTGACCAAAAACGCAAATAAACGGACTCCCACTGAAAAACTCTATCGGTCTGCATTCACGCTTTATTTAGAGAATTTTCAGCGCGTTGCTTTCACACGAAAACACCGCTAAATAAGGCTCTAGTTCTCATCGTGTCTCTTCGTCCTGGCAGACTACCTGCGTTTCTTTATATCTGGCACGCCGCGCATGGACTGATACACTAAGTGGCGAGCGCCTCTAAAGGGCAACTCCGTTTTTTTGACACTTGGACCTTATTTATAGGTGTGTGCATGCTCATATACTCACTCAAACATCTTGCAGCTCGGAGTCCTTCAGAAGTTATTTAGATCCAGCTGATTTTAGCCGCACTTAGCGGGGGGCCACAGCAAGGGAGCTTCAGCGCGGGACATAATCTCTGCAAAATCGCTCATTTCGGCTATATTTTTTCATCCATCGCTATCCATTGTTATCACAAACACACTCCTCCACTGTCCACAAGTGCACCACCAGTTCGCATTGAGTCGTGGACGTGCTCCTGTTTGTTGTTCTCGAGCCAGCTCTTCGTCTCTCTCCCTCTGCATCCTTCTTTCATGGAGCTCCTCGTCCGTGTACTCAGGCCCAAACCGGTGAGGACAACCGTCAAACTCGAGGTCATAGTCTGAAGACGGTAGACGAGCTGACTTTATGATAACACTGGCAATGGATGAAAAAATAAAGCCGAAATGCCCCTCTTCTCCATGCTTGTTGTGGTTACTCATCGTGTTTTTCCGCCAATTTCACTTCCGGTCAGTGACAGACATTTACAAAATAAAAGCATGTGAGCAACATGCGCTAATGTGCGATACAATATTTAACGGCGTTAATGGATTGACGGGTTAACGTGAAAATAACGCGTTAACTTGCCCAGCACTAATAAAAACCATTTGATAGTTTAGACCTCTGCCTTTAAAAAAAAAACAAAAAACTGCATGTCATCCCCTTCATGTGTATTTCAGCAAATCACAGCAACATTTAATAGTCACTTGTTTTGGAAATGATGACACCATATGAAATGACCTGCACATCTGCATCTGGTCTTGAAGTGATTCACGCTTTTATATGGCATCTGGTCTTAAAATACATATGTGTAAATGTTGTATCCAGTCTAAATGGGTTAATGAGCCATTATGCATTAATTTTGGAAAATAATCCTCTGCCCATGCAATGAACACTGGCACCAACAATTACATGCAGTTAGGGTGAAATTTGTACCATCTGCTGAGAATTGATGGTATCTGTGACTCATATTCAAAAAGGATGTCACACTTAAAACTTCCCAGAGATCAGGATGGCAGCTCAACATCTGGATGATCTAAAACGGATGCAGAGATGAGAGTTCTGTAGAGATTAATTATTTTTACAAATAAGGAGTGAAATCCATCTAAGATTGCTAAATCTCAAATCTTGTACACTTTACACATCTATGTGGAAACCTGCTGGGTTGTTTTAGATTCGATGCAGAGCAAAGATGCTAACAGCTGATCTCAAAGATCTGTCTCAAAACGAAAGCAAACTGCACTGAGCTACTAATCTTCCGATGAATGGGTTTGTACTTGACCATCATTCGTATGAGTTACTTGTGAATTACACTTTCAGATGGAATAGATGACCGGATGCACAGTCTTTGGTGCCAACAGCTTCAATCCTCTTCTGGGGAATTCTCACCAGATTCTTTCAGAGATAAAACCCATGTGCTCTCAGCTCACGACACATTTGCGTGTTAGTTTCTAATAGAAACTTTGAGAGGAAGAGATGGAGATTCACATGTTATCCCTCTTCATTTCAGCCCATCTCTGACCCTGCTCTTGTTGGTGTGAGGTCTGCACCAGAGATCATGTCAGATCAAGTCCAGAACCACCTGAAATGTGTTGAAGTCAGTTTAAAAAGGCCCACAGGCGAGGATGTCCTCCATCAGGGAGACCAGGGTCAGGGTCAGTTGGAGTCTTAAGCCTTCTGAAGGCCAAAGTGGGTCAGGGTGGCCCTCTCTTAAAGACCCTTCATTGTCAGCTCTGTCAGTCTCAGTTTGCACCCTGAGGTGTCACTTTAGTTTCATGTCCTTTACTTGACCCTGCACTCCTGTCACTGAGCTTCAGGAGTCTCTAAAATCAGGAAGCTGTTTACTCCAGATGTGTTGGTTGCTGTAGCCCTAACACAGAACGCCTGCTCTGCATCATTATCCTTTCTGCGTTTCCTAACTTGAAGAGCACGTTATGAACCAAACATTCTGCTCCTCACAGTCTATTATTTCAAAGCATGAAGACGAAAACCACGCTGGTTCTGTGCCGTAGCCTCGAGCAGCTTCCTGCTGCTGCTCCAGAATGTGAAACCACTTTCTAACTTGTCTTGAAACTATTTCTGGGGATGGTTTTCTGTTTCTCTGCCCGTCAGAAATCTTCACAGAGCCATCCTTAAACATCTTTGGCCTAGCAGGGGACAGCGAGATGTGATGCGTGAACATTCTGTATCACTTTCCAAACACTTTCCCACATGAATGCTGGAGCTCGTCTTCCTGCGAGGACTCAGTTTCAGAGCTGAGTCTGGGTCGATGTTTGTTGGTGTTTGTTGTGATTTACAGGATGTGGACATGTTTATGTAAGCTGAAGTTATTTTTCCATGTAATAAACTCGACATTTCAAACAGAACACACACTCTGGCTGTGTGCTTTGAAGTTGTTGATGTAATCAAATACTCACTCTTTGTCCAGTGAAATGCTGCTGGTCTGAACTTGATTTGCATCCCATCATGGGCTCGGTGGCTTCGGCTTGTTGATGTGGATCACCTTTAAAGCCCAGGATGAATTAACAAGTCCAACATTTCCTGTCTGCTCTGTAAAAGTCTACCTCAAATGTGATTACTGGACCCTGTCTCTTATTTTTTGTCCTGCAGCAAAAGATGACGGGAGCGTGGCAGTCGCCCTGGGTTACACATCGCACCTGGTCCTGATGATCTCGTGCTTCCTGCAGGTCCCTCTGAGATATCCTGTGATCCACAAGGGTTCACGCTCATCCATCAAAGACACCATCACCGACAGACTCACTGAGAAGGAAAGAGAGTAAGTAGATACAAACTTCTGAGAAGTTGTTGAATGTTTGGCATGGTTACGTGTCGCTTCTAACGTATTTTGAAGTTCATCCGTTTTTGCACACTGTAAAAAACTAAAATCTTATTGAGTGTTTTGACTTATTTTCAGTAAAAATTGTCTTATTATGCTTGATATGAGCCACATTCAACTGATTAGTACAAAAAATGTCTTGTTTCAAGTTATGTAAAGACAAAAATGAGGACTAAATTGTTTGTATCAAGTAAAAAAATCGGCAAATGAAATAAGTAAAATTTGCTAGAAAATTTGCTTGAAACTAGAATAATGTCTAAATTCAAACAACTTTCCTCTCGTATTGGCATATTTTTTAACTAGTTACAAGCAATTCAGGCCTCATTTTTGTCTTTAAATAACTTTGAACAAGACATTTTTCTGGGCGGGTCAGGTGAATGTGGCTCATATTGAGTCTGAAAAGACATTTTCTACTGAAAATACAACAAAAACACTTGATAAGATTTCAGTTTTTTTGAAGTGCACCATATAATTCCTCTGCTGTTGACCGCAATGCTATTGACGTGTTCTTTTGAAGTATAAAATCAGCTGATTGTCTTTTATTGTTCATGTTAAGATTAATTTTTCACTCAGACCTGTATGGTTTAGATGATGTTACAGTGGCAGAAATTGCAGCAGAAAAGTGTCAATATTTGCACTGCGTCACTTAATATCAGACTTGTAGTGGCAAATCCTGCCATGTGTTTTAAAAGCCACCTGAATGAGAGGAGCCAGCTGTTGTCCTGAGGCGTGTCCACTTTTCAACTTTTTCAAAAATAAGTCCAGTACTCACAAATCTGGTCCATGATCCATTAGGGCTGGGCGATTATGGTAAAAATAAGAATCCCGATTATTTTAAGTGGTATTGAAATCACAAATAATATACACAATTATTCATTTATTCAAAAATTTCAGTACTGATTTAAACACAACTTTAAAGAACCAGCAAGTGGCACATACAGTATTATTGATACGCATAAGTCACACACACTTGCTGTGGCTGCACATGGAACACAGACGAGCTATGAAGCACAGGAACTAGCATACATATACACTGTGTGGCATGTTAATTGTTTTTCTTCGATTATATTGTTTTTATGATTGTCAGATGGCAAAATTGAAATCACGATTAAAATCCGATTAATTGTCCAGCCCTATGATCCATTTATTTTACAGATGCAAGATACATTTTTGTGATTCATTTCTTAGGATTCTCATCTCACAAAAATCCAACATAAAAAAAGCTTTTCCATCTCATGGTCACAAAAATGTTCGGCATAAGCTCCCCTCACCCTGCATGAAACAAAAGACTGGCCCCCTTACCTGCACTGACTGCCCTAATAAACAAAACTCCACCCCTGATCAAGCACTTCAAACGATCCAATTAACATAAACTACCTACTTAGTTTTTTTAAAGTTAATACATTTAAATGAATTTAGTACCCAGAATAAATCATATGAACCTAAAACTGTAATTAATTTGCTCTGCAAGAACATTTTAACTCATTCACTACCAGCCGTTTTAATGCATTTTGACCTATCTTTTAAGACCCACATAATATTGAGTTCTATGACTCTGTAAACACAGAAAACCAAAATATGGAGTAGACTCTCTTCTTTCATCAGAAAAAAAAAGGATAGTCTCTACCTTTTTCTGTTGTTTAGCGGGCAACATTCCGCACTAAAATGACGTCTATATACGTCAATGGCAGTGAAAGAGTGAAATGGCCTCTACAAGACTGTTCGAAGGTGTGGCGCGCTGAAGACATCAAATCACATGCTACAACCACAGTTCACTCAGATTTTGCTTGACTCTAAAAAACATAAAATCCTTAAAAATAGAATAGAATAGAATAGAATAGAATAGAATAGAATAGAATATTGTCCACCAAAATGGAAAACTGTCTTTGGCTCACCAACACAGGAAACTGACAGCACTAAGATACAAAAGAATGTCACACATAAAAACAAATATGACACACAATATAAAGGTTGAGGTAAAACAAGATCTAGTTAAATAAATTAATGAAACACAGTATTAAAACAGTTAAGGTCATTTTGTGGATTTGTCATTTAGCCCTATGTAAGATGGTGGTAGCATTTTGGCCAGAGGAACTCTATAGCGCCTCCCAGACCTCAGAGGCTCAAACTGACAGCACAGGGGATGGGAGCTGTCTGCCAGGATTCTCTGGGCTTTCCTTCTCATCCTGTCAGTGTAAGTGTCAGCCAGAGGCCTCTGGTGTTGTCCCACAATTTCACCAGCCATTTTTACTGCTTTGTTTAGCTTGCCCTTACACTTGCAGCTCAAGTGACCAAACCAAACACAAAGATGAAAAGACAAGATGCTCTCAATGTGAGTTGAGTACACAAGCTGTAGAATCTGCAGACTGACTCCAAGACAGTTTAACTTTCTGAGAAGACCAAGTCGCTGTGAGCATTTCTTAAAAATAAAATCTGTGTTGTCAGAGAAGCTCAAGTGACGGTTGAGAACTGTCCCAAGATATGTAAAAGTTTCTACATTTTCAGTGAGCTGACCACCAAGTAAAATTGGCCGTATCATCAGTTTTTGCTGTGTGTGAAAAAATAGCGCCTTTGTTTTAGACACATTGATTTCAAGTTGGCTCTCAAGACACCAAGCTTCAAGGGCCTTAGTGTGGGCAAGATAGGAGGCCTCACCAGAAGAATTAAGTATAAAAACATGGCTGCCTCTATTTCTCCAGCATCATATTATTTTAGTTGATTTACAATCTATTCAGGATTGAAAACATAATCTAGGACAAAGAAAAAGCAAATCATAAACTAATATTTCAACCTAACCTCAGGCGTTTTGTCTGGTATGAATCATACAGGCCATGTAATCACAGCAAAGGCCCATTTAATAAAATGGTTATTTGTTTTTGTTTTGGTCCTATTGCTACGCAACAAACTGATTTAGAGATTGTCTTGTGCTATGATAATTTGAAGCTTTGGAGAAACTTGCTCAGGTTTGCTTCTGAACAGATACTGACAAACCACACATGCTATAATCATCAGTGATACAAACAGCTAAGGTGCAAGAGAACATGTGTGGGTGCGGTAGAAACTTGTAAACAGCTTGTTTGAAAATGTCATGAAATACTTTTAAAGGGAAAAGCAGGCATTCAAAATCCCACATGCAATAACAAAAACACCAAGTTAGTTAAGAACATACACGACAAAAACTAAATGTTTCAAGTGTTTTTGTCTTACTTTTCAGTAAGTAATGTCTTGTTAGACTTGATATGAGCCACATTCACCTCACTAGTCCAGGAAAAAGTCCTATTACAAGTTAGTTTAAGACAAAAATGAGGTCTGAATTGCTTGTAACAAGTACGAAAAATCTGCCAATGAGATTAGGGAAAAATTGTTTGTATTAAGACTTAATCCAAAACTTGACAAGCACATATTTCCTATCCCATTAGCAGATTTATTAACTTATTACAAGCAATTCAGACTTTGTTTTTTTCTTTAAATAACTTGAAACAATGCATTTTTCTTTGGCTTCTGTCAAGTATAATAAGACTTTTTTTTTTACTAAAGATAAGACAAAAACACTTGATGAGATTCCATTTTTTTGCATTCTATCTGTAAGTTTTTCAGTTATGTTCCACATTAAAAAAATGATGCTGAGGAATATTTTGTTTTATCCACATTTCCTCTAAATTATAGATTTTCTTTCACAGGATAACTCTGCCATGTTTGATAAAAAAAAATGGACCAAAGGGGTTTACTGTCAGAGCACTTGGAAACAAAAAAAGTGAAAATCTGTCAGTTAAAGCAGCGCATCCTGCATACGGAGAGAATTTAGACTTGATTTAACTTTGCTGATGTATCCACATTGCTTGGTTGACATCCTCATTGACTCAGACTGCACTCCAACAAAATTTTTTCCCTAATTTGTTCCTTTTAAATCTTGCAGTCTTGATTTCACTGGTTTCCATTATGAGTACACGTGCACTTCAAATGTTTTTATTTTTGTAGAAAATATGTCAGACCTAGCCTCATCAAACATCATTCTTTCTTTTCGGCTCATGTTTTGGAACATTTGCATAGTTGCATTCATTGAAAATTCATGTCAGAAAAGTCTTGTTAGCAACACAGAAAAAAAAACATAGCCTGCAAACTGTTAGAGTTAATCTAAAGAGACAATGAGAATAAATAGAAGAGCACTAATCAGCTCTTTCAGCTGGGGCTAATTTTCAGTTGCAGCCCAGATTAAAAAAAACAAAACCTTTCACTATTGTTCAAATGTAACAACGTTAACATGAAAGCACAAAAGTAACAGGAAAGTGTTCGACATAACAATGGTAATTTATTGACTGTCACGAAACCATTAGAGCCTCATCAAGTGAAATGGTGCTGACAAAATAAGACCATATGTTCACAGCAGTTCATAAACTGTCCGTCTTGTTATACAATTTTTAATCCTAAAGGCTCCGTGTTTAATACATCAAGAAGTGATTAGGTCAGGATCACATGACGAGTTTTCTGCTGTCATCCATATGGAGGCAGTGTGTAAACAGCCAAAGGGGTCCTCAAATCTTCAGAAACAAACATTTAGATGATTGTTGACGAAATTCCTACACATTAAAATCTGTCTGGATATAATACCTGCATCACGTAGTTAATGAATATTTCTCTTTCTTCACAACAATGCGGGGGCAGTTCATCGCCTACATTAGCATATCTGCTCAGTCTGTGAAAGCCAACACTATAGAGGATCATTATGCTCCTGACTGAGTTTCTTCTCTAGCAAGCTTAAATCATAAACAGATTTCTTTAAACTGTGGAAGGAAAGGCAGATTGGAAAACATTAGGCGTGTTTTATTAATTGTCCCCTGTGCTGTGTTATGATCATAAAGAGTGGTAGGAATTCCTTCCCAACATCAAATCAAACCTGACAGACTAAAGCAGGTGTAAACCATAAACTGTAGAAAAATTGACGTTCGCTTGCTGGGTTCAAAGTGAAGTCTCCACAAAAACTGCTCCCCCTGGTGACTGATTGCTGTATAGGTTAAAAAATCTGGCTTTACAGTCATTTCAGATGGGCTGTGGTCAAACTTTAAAAAATAAAAACACCTCGCAGTAACGTTTCTCTCGTCCAATTGTTGCGGTGATTCAAAGATATCATTTGGCTGCCTTGTATTCAAATCCTCTTTTTTCTGAAAAGTTTCATTTTCATTAGTTATAAGAGGTTAAAAACAAGGTTTTGCTTCACATTTAACGATGATTTACATCTGCCATTCTTGTGCGTTTCTTTCGGGGATTGTAAAATATGTCGGGAGGTAGAGTCAAGAAGTGATTAGATTCTCGAAAGAAAAAAAATATTGATATTTTTGTCACCCGGCTCCACTCAGATTCTCCCAGAATTTGAAAATACCCACATGCATGTTGACAGGCCTCCGTGTGTGAAAGGGTGATCAATCTGTGTAAAAGCCCTTTAACGATTTGAAGACTAGAAAAACAATTTGTAACAGGTATTCATTTACCATCTACCTTTACATTATGTGGTAAAAAAGTCCTTCAGAGACCATGCAGATTCTCAGCTACCTGCTTTTTGGTGTGTAGAACACATTGTTGTAAATTGAAATACCTCTTATCATGTGCCTCCTTTTATTTCCAAACTGATTTTTGAAATGACTCAGGGGGCATTAAAGTTCACTGAACCAGCAAGCTTTGAAATGTGAAGTAGGACCAACCACAGAGATAAGCTTCATTTCTGGAAAGTGGCCAGCTCATCTATCCAACCTCTCTGGAGACAGTCATGTCTGCTGCACAACGTACAACAAATCTATTATAATCTCATCCATCACTTGTCTGACATCTCATGAAGAGGCTGTCAAAATACAAATGTCCTTAAACCAATCAAAGAGTTCTTACAGGTCAAATATGCATTATCTCAATAAGATCCTCCAAGGACTTCAAACAATGAATGTGTCCATGCACTGTTGCAGAAATGAGCAAGAAACAGTACATTTCCATATGCTCTACCTTCCTACCTACCTACCTACCAACATATTCCGATAAAAAATGATAGGTTAAGTTTTCAGATTTATTTTCTTTAACGGCAGCTTGTAATCCAACTCTCAGGATTAAATTTTCCATGGTTCGATCGCAGATCAACGCTCAGGAATATCACATAATACAGACTAAACAACAGTTGGCAGACCTGCATTCTCACAGAAGCACAGCCTCTGAAACTAAATAAAAAAATTGTTGAAGTTCTGTCTCTTAAACAGAGTTAATTTAAGAACATAAACTTTTGTTTTGCAGAGTGAGGCTCTATCTAAAGGCCTTTGCTACTCCAAAAGATGTCTTTGTGATCTTTGTCTTTGTAGTTTTTATGTCTTTTACGGTAAAGAACCAGGGGCTAGGACACCAACACAATCAGCGTTGAAAGTTTTGGTACGTGACATGTCAACAACGAGCGTTTTGATTGGTCAGATACGTACTCGTCACAAGTGAAACTTTGGAAAAATTGACCTACTTAGAAAAAATAAAAGCCGTAATTTTGCTCAGCAACGTTGCTGCTGTGAGAGCTTACACTAAAAAAAAACAGTAGATTAAAAAAGATAAATAAATAATCACTGCAGTGGTGTGGAGTCTGATGCAAAGAGACAGCTCAATGATGAGCATAATAATGCAGAGGACTCACTCCTGTAGCCCCATGTAGCTCATGTAGCCTTTTTTTGTTGCAGTTATGCAATCCCTTTTGAAAAACATACCCAGGTGTCCGGAGAGTCTCAGACTGCGCTTTCCTCAGACTGTTAATCACAGTACCCATTCAGCGCCAGCTTATTTATGACACCCCAGAGCTGTGAATGCTTTTCTTCGTAACTTCATAGTATCGTATAATTTCTGCTTAACTGAAAAGTTTTTATGATTGTAAAAACTTTGTTGACACAGAGAGAAGAAAATGATAAACTAAAAATCTAACCTCCCCTGGGGCTTTGTCTGGCACATTTATGTAGGTCATGAACCGTAATTGGACTGTTATTACAGCAGGGCCCATGTAATGAAATTATCATTTGTATTTGTTATGCCTCTGTTGCTATGCAACAAGCCAGGTTTCAGAAAACCCCTGCTGCGTTATGATTATAGCACTTTGGACACACATACGCCGGTATGCACCTGAAATATGGTATCACATTCCACACATGTAAGACCACCTTTAGTAAGAGTCAGAGAGAGTGATGAAGAGGATTCTGCTGTAATCAGCAGTGTTCGCTGTAGACCTGGATGTGGGTGAGTGTAATTGGCCCCTTTAGAGTAAAAAGTTTGAACAGGTTCAAAGCAACAAAAACTAGAGCACAAGAATGAAAGTGTGGTCTTGCTTGCACTTGTCAGTTATTCTCAGTCCTAAAGTTCTGCTTTTGTTGTGCATGAACATGTTTATGTCTGCAGAATATTTCTGTCCTATTTGTAAAGGTCATTAGTTTGGCATTTTGACCTACAGACAGAATTGAGGCAGTACTTATAAAAGTATGTAATCTGGTACCCATCCCTAGTTGATACTAGTTTAAAAAGGTAAATTACAGTCCTCCAGTAAAGTGCATTCTTGCTAAAGAACAGCTAGCACATCAAGCTAACATATCAGTGTATTCACATCATTTTGTTTCTGAAGAACCACTCGCTATAGGGTTGTTTATTTCAGTAATAAATGTCTGGAACTTTCTACAAGAATTTCACTTTCTTGCAGCTTCGTTGGAAAAGTGAACAAATTAAAGATGCTATAAAGATGATTTGTTTTAATTGCACTCCCACGCCACCTTATGGCCCGGAGTCTCTGCACACTGTCGTAATTTACTTACTACTACTACTACTAATTTACTTATAGTGAAGTGTGTGTTTGTTTTGGAATTAAATGGAGATTAGATCGAAACAAATTTTCTTTGTTCAAGACAAGTTTTTACTGGATACGACATGCCGAGGTAAGGGACTTGTCAGTACAGTTATGTAGGCATGGTTTGAAACGTAATAGGCTAGTTAGCCTTTAGCTTGGGCTGTATCACGCTCCCGCTTAGTTTTCCTCTGCTCTTCTGCCCTTTTACGAGACTCGGTATCGAGCCATCCATAATTTTTCCCCAACTAAAATACCCGAAAGTGTTTTACTCTCAACACTTATTAATCATAGATTAGAAATTCGAACTTGAATTTGTCATGCATACAAGAGTTAGAAAAGTTTCTGTGTGTTTATTTTTTTGTTTTACCATGAGACTCTGTCTTTCAGTTTACCATCACTGCGATGCACTACGTTTTGTGACGGGTTCAGCTGCTTGACTTGTGAGCAGATTCACTACTTATCAACAAACACTCAGAGGGAAACCTCTATAACGCAGTGTTGTCACACTCAGCCTGCCCAGCTCTGCTATACACTGGATAGACCCTCGATCTCCATCTGTGTCTGTGTATTAGAGTAACTTCAATGAGCACCCATGAGCACCCAGACCTGCAGCATAGACAACAATATCTTTGGATTCACGGATCATTGACACTTTCTAACCCTTTGAAATCCAATTCTGTCCCATCACCCCTGGTGTGATGTGAAACATTTAACTCTGAGCAGTCTGCTGTGATTTAAATTGGCTGTAAAAAGAGAAAGTTAGGGGTCATTTGAAACCTGGAGAAGGCTTGTTATATCAAATTACTGAAATTGTTAAGAGAGAAGATGCAGGCCACATGCTGACGTAAAATCGGGTCATTATAACTGAAGCTGAGACCAGACCATAAAGCCTCATCGCTGTTGTAGGCATGCACAGGAGACATTAGCAGCAGGATTTAGATTCAGGGAGATTTTGTTATCAAATAAGGACGATTAGGTTTTATAGTTTATCAACAGCTTGTGCAATGGTTGATGCTCTTTGTGCAGAACACTCTGTCCCAAACACACAACTGCTTATATCTGGTGGAGGCACAAGGGATTAATGTGTCAGTAGGCGCTGACACTTTAAGATCCACATATGTCACACTCAGAAGACAAACAGCTGGGAGAAAATGTGAGAAAAAAGAAGACATTATCAGACATAATGATTTAAATGCCTCTCCTTATGTCATGGCAACAGCTGTGGAAGCAGGCCAGGGGGTCAAGACTGAATTTTGCTCCAACAATGCAGACTGTATACACCACATCTTCAGCTAATACAGACACCCTTTTAGTGTGTCTTACAGACGCAAAGATCAGGAATCAGACTTCACTCAGGTGTCCCAAAGTGAGGCCGAACTCTTCAGAAAACTTTCACCCCCACCCCTCTGCAAATGTTTATGACCCCTGAGGCCCTGGCAGGCTGCAGACACGCAGAAAAATGATGTGTGGGCAGACGGAAAGCAACCAGCCGAGCTCTAAAGTGTACAAGAAGTGGTGATTAAAGTGTCGGAAAGAGGCACCCGGTGGTGATAAGTGAGGTGGCATGGGATCAGTTTCTCAAAGCGTGGTCCGATTAGTGAGCAGTCTGTCAGTTATAATAGCACGCACAGAAAAACCGCATGGTGCTTGTTGTTCCTTTCTGTTGCCTTGTCGCACTGCTGGCTCCGGCTGAATGGTGTTTGTCCTGACCCTTGTTTTCATGATATTCTGCTCTGACGTTCTCATTAAACACAGATAAGCATGTGTTTGAAGAACTTTGTGTTGAATTTCGCTTTGTGGGTCACACAGTGTTCATTTCAGTCTGTTTCATAACCTGTGGAGACCTCCTCACAAGGGCTTTAACATCCAGCTATTATTTCATGAAATATGATCTGAAGAATCCAACAAGAAGTGTTAGAAATGGAGTCAAGACTGAAAATTGTAAATGAAAAATGTGTCGGATCCCTGATCTTAAACCTCTCACGGTTGTTTTTCAGAGCACAGGCTGCAGGTGAAGTGTAAAAACATGTGTCTTCGGCCCTGTGTGAAGAATCTGAATGTATTTCATCTTTAAGTTGGCTAAAGCCGTTTTATTCCCTTGCACATCAGGGCAGACTAATGCCTGCTTTATATCACACAGTCTGATAGTTTGCCAGTCTGGGCATATGCAGGTCTGAACCGTGTTACCCTGCAGCACTTTGGCTCAGGACAGGCTTTGATATTGGCCATAGAAGAAAGGTGTAGAATATGAATGGTGTGTTTGGCACTTATTTATGTTATTTAGCCGTTTGTGGGATTACAGAATCACCCTCCTCCCTGTGGGAGATATTCTCTGAAGCGGACTCCCGACGACATGTTGCGCCCACGTTCAGCCCTGTAGAAAGTCCAGTTCCAGCGTTTCTGATTGCATGTGGGAGAACTGTAGAGATGTGATCCAGATGTCCAGTGTCTGATTGAGACCAGAGCCCAGCCATTAAAGCACCAAGCTGCCTCAGATAGTCGTCCTCCCTCAGTATTAAGAAACACACCGTTTTTCTTCATCTCCAGTCAGAGGAAAAATGGATATCAGAGGGATTTACACATCGCAGCTTGGTTTAAACGCTGAAGGAGCTGTGGGCAGTGAATGGAAGTGCCAGCAGAGGGAGGGCAGCTTTAGATGTGTGCAACCTGCGAGGTCAGAGAAAAGAGGTTATTGTTCCGGGGCTTCAGCAGTTTCATGTCTCTTAACGTGTACCATGTGCTCAGGAGGAGAGGGGGGCTGCACCCAGAGCGCTGTGAGGCTGCAGGGCAGGCTAAACATCCTGCTGTAACACACACAACTACACACACACACAAGCACACACACACAAGTGCAGCTTGGTGGTTTAGTGTTCCACTTAAAGTAGTTAAGCATAAAAACTAAAAGATCAAATTCCCCCAATTACATGCATTAAGAGAGTCTCTTTCCTAAACTAAGCATCCAGTTGTGGGGATGAATTGGCTCTCCTACAGAGGCTCAGAGTAAGAAGTGTTTATGTCTTTTTTTTAAGGTAAAAATTGTCTTGTCAGACCTGAAATGAGCCACATTCAGCTCAAAAATCCAAGAGATTTGTTACTTTAAAGATGCTATGAGGAGGATCTGTTTCAATTGCACTCCCACGCCACCTTGTGGCCCGGAGTTTTTGCACACTGTCGTAAATTACTTTGAGTGAGGCGTGTGTTTGTTTTGGAATCAAATGGAGATTGGTTCGAAAAAATGTTCTTTGTTCAAGACAACTTTTTGCTGGATACAATGTGCTGAGGTAAGGTATTTATCAGTGAGATTACGTAGTGCTGGTTGAAACGTGACATCACGCTAACGTTGTAGCAGCGGGCTATATGGTAGCGACATCGGCAGCCCGGTGTTCCGACATATCTGTAGGCTAACTTGACGTGAGCTATGTCCTGTCAGTCATCTACCAATCAGAGCTAACGTAACCTCACCCTTCATTTTATTGATAGACTCTCAAGTTTGAACAGACCGCTGCAGAATAACTGCTGACTGTGGGTTGGAATGAACATTATCACAAACAGATTAGCCCCTGTGTTATAGAGTGATACAGCCAGAGCTAAAGGCTAATTAGCCTGTAGCTCGGGCTGCCTCACTCTCCAGTTTAGCTTTTTTCTGCTCTTCTGTCCTTTTTTTTCTGACAGTTAGGCTCCTGTGTCCACCATCACTACAAAATTAATCACAGAAATTGTTTTCAGCAGAGAAAAACACAGATCTCTGTGCTTCATCTCGTCTCACTACAAAACATAGTCAGCCGGTGTTGTGTTGTTCTAGAGGCCTAGACCTAGACGTGCTCAACTAAGTAAATCAATCCGGTCCTGGACGACCCGAACTAGCAGCTAAGAAATAGCAGTTTAAAATAACCTGTAACCATTAATATTGGCACTGATAATCTCATTTTGAAGTGTGGATTACTATCAGTCATATATCTAGAAGGGAGACTTTTTCAAGATCACTTTTAAACTCCTCACAGCCCCTTTAAGATAGTAAAACACAAAAACAACTCCTGAAGTGTATTTAGGGAGTCAATAAAATATGACAATTTAGTAAGAAAAATGTGTAACAAGTGTCTTGAAATAAGAATGATTTAATACAAGATACTGCACAAGTTAGTTTCCCTTACCTTATCGGCATTTTATTTAACCTGTGTGACATTTCAGCATTGGTTAGATGCTATTTTTTACTATTTTTCTTGCTACTGCAAACTCCTGCTCTCATTGAATGTAGTGTTAGGCAGAGTTTAAACAATGTTCCAGTGTTTTCAATGTTTTATTAGATATTATGAAAGTTTGCACGTTTTGGGCTTTCATTCCAGGATGGATTGTTTTATCTCAGCAGTGGGAGACGCACATGTTTGGTTGTGGATCAGTTGCTTCATTTTTCCATCAGAGAGCTGAAGGAGATCATCAACTTTGGAGCCAAAGTTCTTAAATCAAACTCTTTAAATAACTTGTTTTTTAACTCTGATGTCAACTTCAAAAGCATCATGGGACTGGACTGACTGTTTACTTGTCTTCTGAAATATTCTGAATAATCAGTCATGGACAATAACAGGGGTAGTGTGTTTATTATAGCTCTAAAGACGTCAAAGAGTCTCTTCTGAGCTGACAGGTTAGTTGAATATGTAGCCCTTCATCTCGGAGTCCTGCTGGTGCACAGACTGCTCTTTAGTCCATACTTCATTAAAAAAATAATAAGAAGCATCTGTGCTGAACGGCTATCAAACATCTGAGCTGCAACTGACATGGTGTATATTTCCAGTAAACTGGATATTTTCAACTCGCAACCCCAATCTAAAAGTGTTTTTATGATCAAGCCAGGCATCAAAGCTTCAACAGCCCTTAAGAGCTTCTCTTTAGAATATCACCTGTTTGATAAAATGCTAATAAAGCACAAAAACAGCACACATTCTCACCTGATTTTGAAGTTTTCTGGTGATAAACACTAAAAGAAAAGTATTTACCTAATTTCTATGATATTAAAAAACTGCACACGAACCTGAAATATTCAGCAGAAATAAACAGACCATGCGCAGGCAGAGCAGGTGTTAAAGCATGTTATTAAGACGGGTGCGAACTTGACTCAAGACTTTCATCTTTATTCTTCTGTTCCTGCGGCTTTGAACGAAACCTGACAACCAACGCTAACACTGAAGGAGATAATTATACTCACCTACATCCATGTCTATTAGTAACACTGCTGATTATAGCACAATCTTCCTCATCACGCCCCTTCACTCTTACTGAAGGTGGTCTCGCACGTGTGGAATGTCAGGTGCATACCTGAGCATGTGTCCAGAGTGCTATAATCATAACGCAGCAGTGGTTTGGACATGTTGCACAGTAACAGGAGCACAACAAATACAAATAATAATTTCTTTATATCAGCCGTTCTTTGGTGTAAGTGTCTACATAATTCATGACCCACATAAATTTGCCAGACAATGCCTTGGGTGAGGCTAGATTTTTAGTTTATATTTTTCCTCCCCTTATAATTTAGAGTTCTAGATAATTATCAGTTTAACAAAACTTTGTTAAAAAGAAAAACTTTCTTGGCATGGCAACACCTGATCTGTCTTATCACAAACTGGTCCTGATGTGAAGTAAGATAAAAACACATAATGATGCATCAACAAGTCCTGAACTGCACACCAGTCTAGCAGAACTATTAGAACATTATTATACAACCAAAGAAAAACAGCGGTGTAACTAGAAAAGCACGGAGAGAGTGCAGACCTCTGCTAAGCATATTGTGATTGTCACCAACACTTAAGTCCTACTTTAATGTTATACTCCCTTTCAGCAGACTGTCTGCTACAATTTGGTGTTAGTTGCAGGTTTGTGCGATAATTTGTTTCCTGACAGTGTTGAAAATTATGATGACCCAGTACATATTTCATATTCTGGACCTTAGTATCTATAATATTTCCAGGATCTGGATCATAGTTTTACCTCTGTCAGAAATTATGGTGACCTTGTCTTATATTGTTTTGCAAAGCAATCTGAGCATTTGTCGTGGAGTTATATACACATATGGTGAAAACGGCCCTATCTCACACTGATAAAGAATCCTTAAAAGAAAATCCTGGATCCAGACCGTGATCCAGAGCACCTCCAATATTTAATCACTTCTTTCTTATCCTGTTTTAAGGATTTCCAGAACATTTCATCAAGATCCGTTTGTTACTTTTTGAGTTATGCTGTTCACAGACAAACAGACAATCTCTCCCCAAAAACATAACCTCCTTGGCGGGGGTAATAAGTGAAAATCACCTTGTCGAGTGCCAAACAGATTTAAAAACAAACCCTCTCAGTTTAAGACAACAAGTGACTAGCAGAGAGTGAGTTTCAGTGAAGTAGTCATGGGCTTTGGGTCTGTACACCACAATCAGCACTTTCCTGAAGACAGTCTGGCCTTTCATATATTTATTATTTATTAATTTTTATTACTATAAAGTAAGGATTTGGATTTTCACTTGAACCCTTTTTAGCAGACACATAACTTACCTGATCTGCCCGACCTCCATACATAACTTTTAAAAGAGCTCATGAAACAGTGGACTCACTGTAAAGGAGGCTCAACAATTAAGAAACAACTGCATTTCGTTCCAGTGTTAGTATAGCACAGCTGATGCAAAAATCCCTATAGCACATTTAGCTTTTATGTTGATATAACATAGCCAATGCTAATGTTTGTGAATTCAGAATGAAAAATATGTTGTCGGTGTCACGTTCAGTTACTGGAATGATCAATGTAATAATAATAATTGAAAACTTAAAAAAAAAAATGGCCTATTTAGACTTTTGTATTGGAAATCACGTTATAACTCTCTACCAGTTGTCTCTATGCATACACACCATAAGAAACTACCTCACTTCTGAGCCTGACAGTGGAGGTGTCATTGTGGAGGTCAGAGGTAGGGGCCTAACTGCGTCAGTCTGGAGCCTGTCACTATCATAGACTGGGCTCAACTACTGTACATTCAGCTAGCAGACACTACTAGATGCATACATTGCTGAGTCCAAAGGAAGCCTTCATGCAGGAACAAAGATTAAACATTTTTTCCCTCAGGGGTACCCAGAAGCACATTTTTCCGCATGCCAGTATGACTTGAATTGCAGATTTTATGGTTAACTCGCCTGAGGGGATTTCATCTTATTTTGTCTTGTTTTACTCAAAAAAAACTTTTTTTCAATCTGATAAATCACTGATGAGCTGATAAATATTTTTTATAACTCTCTCATGTGGTTGAAAAAGATTAAAATCACGGCAAATATTAACCATGCATTATCATATGAGCACTGCCGTCACGAGAGCACTTGTGTGATATGAGTTTAATAAGCCGTGGATTCATTGGCTGAACTCTAAAAAGTGGAGTTTCAGGGAGCAGCTCCTCTGGTTATATAAAAAAAAGAAGTCTGACTGATTGGAAGCAGATGAGGAAATGACCCGACTCTTCTGCTAATTTATTACCTCAGTAAACATTTTGCTAATGAGTTTATGATCTCAATCCCCAGTTCAGAGTCTCCTCCACTACATCATGGTGTTTATATAGTAAATTATGATCCCATTTAGACTACAATAGAGGATAAACAATGATAAAGGGACAGCCATGTGTGGTGTCTTACTCATGTAAATACAGTCACCAGTGTTTCCCACAAAATTATGAGGCACCTGTGGTGGAAGTGGGGGGTCGGGGCTATGACTTTGAAAATTTTTATTCTATTTATATTAAATCATACAGTATTAATGAATCCATTTGTTTTGTTGTTGGATTAGTCTCTATGTTTTTTGTGCTTTGTCCTTTATTTTCTTTTAACATGGAAACCTCATTTGAATGAAAAGACAGTGATAGGGTGACAAAAGTGTACTTGAGCTAAAAAAAATCACCATGGGGGCAGGTCTGGCAAGATGCTTAACTTGAGGTTTTATAATTTTTCTTAAACAAGCAAAAGAATGGCGTCTCAGTGGTTTCATACATTTCCTTTTAAGAGTCTATTCTAATACCAGCCATAAAAATAGCAACAAGCAGCAAGCTGTACATTCTTGAACATTTTTCAGAATAACACTAATGTTGACCTGAAACTGCACTGAGGTTGGTTTAATAATTCTTAATATGTGTGTAATGTTTTGGTTTGTAAGGAAGAATGATGCTCTGCTTTGGTTTATGAGGTTTGGTTCGTGGATCCTCTGTTAGTCAGATTGAGCCCCTTCTCCTTCATCTCTACTTGTGATGAAAACAAAGGAGGAAAACAAAGGGAAAGTAGAAATGAGAGCATTGGGGTTTCAACCAGGGGTCCAAAAACTCCTGGACATTCTTAAAAGCTGTGATGAAAACCGGCTATGACAGAGAGAGGAACCGCCACATCACTCAGGAGACGCTTTAACAGCAGAGACCAGGATGGTGAAACGGTTAAGCAGAGGTCTTTAGTGCAGCAGCGGTCATTAAAATAGCATTGGGTGACAGATGCTCAGTGTAATCATTTCTCAGATATTGAAAATTACAGCTCCCTGTGATTTATAAAGTAACCACTGCCATTAGGGCTCTGACAGTTTTAAGGCAGGTGTTTTTTTACAAAGCAGGCGCAGATGATTTATGGTCCCTCGCTGTTTAGATTTTCACATTAAAGACATTGTGAAATTCTCAGGCAGCCCCCCTCCTCCCCCTAACAATAAACCAGTGATGTTAGGACCAACAGAGCCCGCTCTTTAACATGCTGTTGTGCACATTCACAGTATTAATTAAGATGTGTAAACAGCCAAGCCAACACATGTGGAGCCCTCAGCCTGTGTGTACATTACAGCTGGTCACTGGGACCCTCCTCTGTATCCATAAAGAACAGTAAAGCTGAGCTCGACCACCCACCTGCTCTACTGTGCTCTCCTTATATCCTGCTACAGTTAATACAAAGAGTCCATGAGGAAACAAAGGGAGGTCTGATATACTCAAACTTATATAAATATACATACGCTGTGAAGTCTGCAGAGGAAGCACCCGCTGACCTAGTTTCCTTCTTAAACAGACTTTAATAATTTCATTTGTAAAAGTTCGAGTTAATTCATAAATACAGATGTATAAATACAGATTTATACAATACAGCACAGCAAGTTCTTGGAATGAGAAAAAGATACAGAAAAGATACAGAAAACCCAAAACAACCCCCTTCCTCTTTCCCTTGAACCCCTGTCTGCTGCCGGAAATTTATAGCACTGTGCTTGCAAACCAAATTCTGGAGTTTAAGGGGAAATCAATCTGGATTAGAGCTTCGCAAACCCTGAAAAGAGAATAACAAAGAGATAAACAACAACAAAAATCATAGTAAAACAGGAGTACAATGAAATGATCCACTGTGTGTCTGTGTGAACAGTAGAGAAGAAACAGAAAAAAGTTAAAAAGAATGGAAGGAAAATAAGGACCAAATGGTGAAGAAGTTAGGAAGAAGGCAAACACACACAACAATGATAGAAAAAGATGTAGACTAAGATTTAAAAAAAAAAAAAATAACGGACAAAAAAAAAGGACAAACTGCCAGCCTAACACTAAATAATCATTGCAGAGTTCATACCTGAGCTTAAAGAGGGGTATGTGGCTTAGTTTTTAGAATTTATACTGGCCAGCCATAGCTGACGCATTGAAACATCCCAGGCTTTAAATATTTAAACTTCATTATAAAGAAAAATCAATATTTCTGCTTTTGTTTAATGCCATTTTATGTAGTATCTGTAAAAGATTCATATCTAGGTAATTTGTACAGCCTGAAGCTTAGAAATGTTAAACCAGCCATTACACTGTAAACCTGAATAATATGAGTTTACTTAAAAAAGAAACGTGAACCGCTTACCTTAGAAAATAAATAGGTAAATGGATAAGTAATGAAATAAGTTTATTTAACTAAACATCTTAAATAGTTAAGATTATTATGGAAAATTATTCTACTGAATGTCTTTAATCAAATAAACCTGATGCCTATTTTTTACTAATTAAGTAATGTTAAAACTGTTTCATATCACTGTAAAACATAAGCCGACCTTACTTAAAACTGAAAGATGTGACATCAATAAATTTGTCTTATGAATTAAGTAAATGTAATAATTCCAAATTAAGGCATAGCTGAACAACCAAACTAAACAACATTTTAAAGAACAGCTGGGTCTCGTATCCACAGCGTTCCCCTCCTCAAAAATCAGCTTCTATTCCAGAAATTTGGTAACCATGAGTGAGGAGGGAAGGCAGCATGTATGAGACCCTGCTGTACATTGAAATATGTTCTTCAGGGGGCACAGGTTGTCTGTGCCCCACAGCACTGACTGGGGGACTGTGCCCCATGGCACAGGGTCTTGTATGTACGCACTTTTGCCTAATGTTAAATATATTAATAAATTAATTTTTTGACTGGACTATCATGCTATTTAGGCCAATTTTAAAAATGTTAAAAGTCATATTTTTACTTGACAGAGACAGCCAGTCCACACCACATAGAGCATGGACAGCTGAATGATGCCACATGGAGCACAGACAGCTTGTCCATGTTATGACCGTAGACTGTATAAAACATGGACGTAGCATCCGCAACGTCACCCGTTTGTTCCTGAAACCAATCTGCAGATGCAGCCATACTAATTGCAACGCCTGTTGTGAGTTTTGTTTCTAACAGCTACAGTGCGCCCGCCAGCCACTGGACCTGAGCTGTGCCTCTGATTGGACAATCAAATGATCCTAATAACTTCTGAACCGCAGAGTTAGAAAAACATTCACTCACTGTACAGTGTGTGCTTATAGTGAAATCAGTGTTTCAGACCCAAGATTTTTTTTGAACCAGGCTGTAAATATGCTTTTTAATGCAGTAAAAGTCTTTTTTTTAAAGCTGGTTGTGTACATGACTGCTGGTCTTTCTGCAGCCAGCCTCAAGCAGATTCTCAATGAACAGCAACTTTTAGCACTTCTGCAGAAGCTTAATTTTTACAAACCGGATGTTGCCCCTTGGTTGTGATGCAGAGACAAACAGTCCGTGTCATGTGGAGCACAGAGAATCTGTGCCACTGCTGCATGTCTAGAAGTACAGCAGGGTCTCATTTTAAGTTGTGCTAACTTAAACAGTAACAAAAGATAAATCTACTCAGGAATTGTCAGTTTCATACTCAGACATTTGAGCAAATTGAACTTGCTAACAAATTTTAAGTTTTCATAGTTTAATCCAATTGAGTAATTTGAACTTATGGGTTTACAGTGTACAGGCAAACTTTATTCTAACAGGGTTATGCAACAAAGCTCTTCTCAAGTGAAATGGATGAATGCTCTTCTTTTCCCTGTTTTTTTTTTTTTAATTCAGCTCCTTTTAACATGACCTTAGACATACCAGTCTTCAGAGACTGCCTGTTGGGGCCCTTTCTTAAAGAGTTATCAAAAAAACAGAGCTCGTGTTATAAACCTCCAGAAACCTCTGTCAGCTTTAAACGGCATGTTTGGATGAAGCGAACTGGACACACAAAGCTTTAACTGGAGTCTCTGACTCTCAGAAAGCTCATGTTTTCTCTTCCCGTCCATTTAACCAGAGGCTATAAAAGATGTCATGTGCTGCTGACACCTGCTAGGAGGCCCCACGGTGCAGTCCAGGCAGACGGTGCAGACAGCGGTGGTGGTGGATCACTCAAAGATGAAAGAAAAAAACTAACACTGCTATTTGAAGAGCCTTCAACAGGAATCAAAATAAGAACGAAGAGTGTTTTTTAAAAGGAAATGGACAGGAAGATAGAGCAAAGAATCTGCTATCCTTCTCTCATCATGTTGCTGGATGTTTATTGGTTGTTTCCTCTTTTTAACAGTGGTCCCTCCTATGTGTTTAGTGGTTTTCTGTGTCTAGACCCTGCAGTTAAAGAGCTGGCAGGCCGGGGGCACACACATCCTCACTTGTAAAGACAGACATGGGACTTTCCTGTAAGATGCAGCTTTTGTCTTTTTACAATGTGAGGCCTCCACTATTATTTAATACATATTTGTGTTTGCAAACTCAGCCAACGCTTGCACGTTAACTCAGCTGCGGTAAGATAGCTTTGCTGAAGAAATGAAATAGAGCAGTTTTTACGAGAGGGTTGAGAGGAGTGACAGATTTACTCCTGCTGTCGTCCCTCTTTCATCTTTCTGTCCGGTGCACGCAGAGTTGAATATTAGCTAAATAGAAGCAGACTGCGTGTTTCAGTGATCAGACTGTTTGATGGATGCTAGGCTGAGCGGTTGTGATGATTACAGTTTCTGTCATATTCACTTTTGTGTGTCAGTTATGCAAACACGAGTCTTCAACCGAGCAGCCACTGAGAGGAGCTGGAGAAACGGCTTGATTGAGGAAAGGAAAGACATCAGAGCAGGAACCTTTAGAAAGAGATGATTTTATTTGAGTTATATGTACAACAAAATTAAACACAACAACCAACAAAAGAGGGTCGGTGCACACATGCGCTCACCTAAGAACGTCGCATAAACAAAGTGTTACATGCAGCAAAGAAGCAGAGTGAGAGTCTAAACAGTCTCAAGTGTTTGTGTGAATCTTTTGTTTGCAACTGTTTATTCTCAACTCTCCATCCTCATGCACGGACAGACTGATGTGGGCTCGCTGATGGTCCTCCAGGACTGTAATTTATTCCATCCTGTTTCACATAGAGGACTTCTTCAGTTTCTGCTGTCACTGGCTGAGAGATTAAAAATGGCGTTCAGTCTCCTCGTTCCCTGTCGTCCACTATTTCTCCCCCAGACACAGAGGTCTCAGATTTTTACTGCCGAAGTAGATAAATAGAGGCTACCTTCCTAGAGGACAAAAGTAGGAGGAACACCAAAATAAAAAATACAGTCTCTGTTTTGTATTGGCATAACCTATTATTTTCTTTGTCTTGTTAAATTAGTGTGACTTTGAAATCTGAGACATTGGTAGTTAAATGTCATCTTGTTATCTTGGTAAGCTAATTCTGAATGCTCGAGAACAGACAAAGGATAGTTGGAAAATAAACTAAAGCTGTCACTTAACACTTACACTTTGCTGGTCAGGAAGTATCCAGCTAAGAATTTTATTTGCCTGTGTGTGTGTTTTTTTTTTATTTATTTATTTATTTATTTATTTATTTTTTTTTTTTTTAACTCTATAATATGCCACATGGCCATAACATAATGACCACCTACCTAATATTGTGTAGGCCCTCCTTGCATTGGGCTCCGGTAGAAACAGCTTTGTCTCCGCCTGACCTCTAAAAGTAGTCTTATTCAACGGTGAAAGGTGAAGGTGTTGTAAATATGTATAAAACAAATAGCTGTACAGGACGCTGGTATGGCCATAACTCATTGGCTGCCAGCCATTGTCAGAGCATTTTAAACAGGGATGCACGATATTATCGGCACAATATTGGCACAAAAGCTTAAAAAAACGTTTATCGGTATCGGCAGATATGAAAATTTCCTGCTGATAAGGTGCTATCCAGTTAGGATTATTATTATTTTCCATCTGAAAAATAAGCTCCTTAAATAAAATGTAGCACTTCATTTATTTGCACTGCAGAGCTCTGTGTCTGTCACCAGGTTGTTACAGTAGCTCTAATATAATCAAATGCAACTTGGTTATGTTTAAAAATGCATTGTACATTTAAAGTTCATGTGATCTAAAGAAATTATTTTTCTGTATTTCAATACTGAATGTCTTGAGTTTGAAAAAATAATACATTTCTTATTTATGGTAAAATCAAATGTTTTTTGTCTTGTTTTATGTGTGTTTCTTAAACAAATAAGACTGTCACAACAAGAGTAACAAATAAATTCCAGTACAGGATAGACTTAGCTTTCTTTACACTGAAAAAAAACAAACAAACTTGTGATTATCGGTATCGGTATTGGCCAAAGGGGTTTCGGCATAGCGGATATCGGAAAAAAATCCAAAATCGTGCATCCCTAATTTTAAATGATCTTTCAAGACCCACAACATATTGGGTTTTATGACTCTGTAAACACTAAAACTAGTGAAAGAAGAATGAACTCTCCTCTTTCATGTCTCTCTTCCTTTTTTTTTATTCTATGCATACTTTTTTAATCAGCTTGTCTCAAAAGCTTCATCCTTTGATCCTCTCCATGATCTCCATTGTCTTTTCTCATGATCCCCACACTCTGTCACTCCAAACTACTGCGCCATGTCTTTGTCATCTCGTATCTTCCACTCATATCTGTGCTGATCCCTCATAGGAAGAGAGCACTGCTGCCATCCACAGTATTTTACAAGCCTAATGTTGATTGACAAGCTCCATCAGACCCCACCTCCCCCTGATGAAAAACATAACTGACTTCTGTTGATACAGCCAATGGCTGTAATCAATTTAACGTCTATAGACATTAATGGCAGCCAGTGGGTTAAGCGGCACCTTGTGAGGTTAGCCCTCAAAATGTTGGCCTGGGTTCGAATTCGACTCATGGCCCCTTTTTGGTGTCACAACCATAGACTGTAAAAAACATGGACGTAGCCTCCGCGATGTCACCTGTCTGTTCATGAAACCGTAAAATGTAGTTAATCCACGGATGCAGCCATATTCGCCTTCATGGCGGCTGTGAGTTTCCTTTCAAACAGTTACAGGGCGCCCGCCAGCCACGTGACCTGAGCTGTGCCTCTAATTGGACAATCAAACGATCCTAATAACTTCCAAACCGTGGGGTTGGGAAAAAATTCACTAACCTTACAGTGTGTGCTGATAGTGAAATCAGCGATTTAGACCCAAGCTGATTTTTGAACCAGGCTTTTTAATTCCATAAAGTCTGTTTTTCTGCCTGGATGTGAACGTGACTTCCGGTCTTTCTGCAGCCAGCCTCAATAAACATTATCTATAAGCATTTCCACATAGGGTTCATTTTTTTAAACGGGATGTTGCCCGTTGGACACTCCTCACTCTCACCCTGTTTCCTGCTCTTATCTACTGTCCTGTCCTCTCTAATTTAAGACATTAAAGGTCTGAGCAATGACTTTGGCTAAACAAAAACCTGTGCAAAGAGTAAGTTCTAGTTTTAAAGCAGTTTTTTTACTGCATAAAACAAGAAAATCACGTAATGACAGCAACATTAGGAAAATGTATTTGTGTTGAAATGAAGCTACTGTTTTACTGACAGAAAGAAATGGAAAACGAAGAAAAGATTCAACAGAACACTTTCCAGGGGAAGAACAATATAATTTATTTAATTTCCAAATTGCTTTAGGCTTTGTACTTTTTTGTGAGTTGAATTAACTGACGGATGCATGTAACCAACTCACAATGGGAAGTTGTCATAGACGTAAATAACACACTAATGGGGAAGTTTTGTGCTGTACCCTTTCACAAAGTTTCTTTTATCCAACCAAAGTATTTTCTTCTGGTTTTTGGAGGTACTTCGCCCTCTATCTCTTGACGCTCTAACATGCTGTTGTGCACATTCATAGTTTTATATTTAAGATGTGTTAACAGTCAAGCCAAAAACAAAGATGTTTTGTTGTGTTCATTAAAAAAGTGTAAAAACCTTTAAAGATAGATTCTGTGGGATGAATGTCAGCAGATAAAATGTTCTACAAAATATGATCTGTTTATGGTGACAGTTTTGATTCTGAGAGATTGACAGAGTCATTGAGTGAGACACAAAAATCACAACAAAGAATTCACACTGTAAAAAACCATCAACAAAACTGAAGACGGAGAAATCAGTGAAAACCTTAGAGTGGACAGGGCTGGAGTCCCCGGTCTCATATAGAGAAAATGTTTTCATTACAAATCTTTAAAGCTCCTGCTTAAAATGGTGTGTGAGTCAGATGAGGTACTATGATAAAAAAAATAGAAGTACTAACTCCATCCTCCTCTGTTTTGGTGCTTCCCCCCTGCTGGTGTATTATAACATTTTAAACTTCACTGGACGTCCCCCTGGAGGAATTCCTGGTGTTTGGTGAACCGGGGTCTCTTCAGTGTGATTTCAGCCACAGCAGACAGCGGTCATTAATCACTTCGCTGTGATCAAGCCTGTGTGTGTGTAGATATGTTGTGTGCGTGTGTAGATATGTTGTGTGTGTGTTTCTTTGGACACGGTCATGTTTTCCTTCTCACGCGTGTTCATCAGCAAACAAATCCTATCTGCTCATGGGGAAGTGATATTGGGAATGCCAGGGGTGTGAGGGGAATGCCTGCTCTGTTGTTCTTCCCCTCTCTGTTAGTTATTTCCTATTGGTGGGATAGACCTCTGGCATGCCGCTCTCGCCATGGGGCCCTCGCTGTGAGCCATAAAGGACTAATAAGTTGATGGCTGTGTGGCCTTAAGGCGGCAGCATCACGTCGGTCCTCACAACATCCTGATGATATTTAGTCCAGGGTCAAAGGGATCTCCAGCTGTCAGTAGTTTACTCCACTATTTGAGAGTGTGGTGCAGTCCAAGTGAAAGAGGTGTTTACAATGAGTGAGTTAACCTCACACAGATGCCCTGGCTATGAGTGAGTTTTCAAAGTTTCCCTGTTAGGTCAGAAAACATGGCAAGAACTATGAAAAGGATACTTTTTTTAGTAAAGATCTGTTTTGTAAGCTCAAATTTGAAACAGTATTACAACACTCACAGGTTGTGGAGTGGTCACAACAGAAACCTGACTAAACCAGGCAGCCCACTGGTTTAACTTAGAGTTTATTTATATCAAAATGTATTAAATATTAAAGAGAGGTATTGTGCTATTTTAAGCTAATGTCCTGCAGAGGTGTGAAAAAATATCGAAGCAGCAACATACCTTGACCTGTGATAAAATATTGATATTTCAACTTTTACCAATATTTCTGTTCAAAAAAAAAAGAGAAAATTCATATTTTAGGTGAGTTGGAAGTACAATTCATCTTCCGCACCTCCAATACAGTAGATGGCACCGAAGAGCTACTCCATTTTATGTTGCCCATAAACTTTATAATAAATATAATCTCAAAGAATTTTCAAAATATTTTATTTCTAAACTTGATGACATGGGTTTTGATGTCATAAACATCAATGTTTTCTCTGTATTCTTGGGTCAGTTAGTTTAAAATCGCTTTAAGTTACAAGTTTACTTTTTGCAGTGTAGTAGACTGATAAAACAATAACTAGCCATGTTTTGAGCAATATTAGATCTTTTTGAGTAACATTGGTTACACCAAGTGACATTAATCAGTTCCACCAACGGACCACGTCTTTCATCAAGTAATTTTTTTTGCAACATTAGTTTAATGTCACAGTATTTTAAGTGACAAACTTGACACACTTTATGTTTTCAAGTTAAGTGTTTGTATGAAACACAGCATCTTACTTTATTTATTTCAAAAACAATAAAATGGAAAAGTTGTTTTCAATAATAGTTAACTGTGTAGAACATTGCAGTATATCACAATATTGTGGTATCGTGATATTATCGTATTGTGACCCAAGTAAACCAAGTACCCAAGTGCCAATACACACGCCTAATGTTCTGTCCCTGAACCAGTTTAGAGATTACAACATGATGACCCCATCATTACATCAAGCCTGGTGAAGATCTAGATTAAGATCTCTATTACATGTGTAATACATCTGTTTTTAGAATGGACTGTTTTGAGTAGCTACAATTTTGTTTTAGCAATGAAGATAAAATCAAAACAGAGTGGAGTACTTATCTTTCCTTCAAATGTTGTACTTGCAAAGGAGAGTCTCACAACAACAACTTTTACAGACAGTTGGAAATAGAGTCTCTAAAGTGCAGTGGGTGCCACCCTTATTTAAAGCTAATCTAACATCATTATTCTAAACTAGCATCACTTTATTGGATTCTTCACATCTGTTTGGTTATTTGTCTTATAATCATTGGCTCCAAAAATCTGCACTTCTAACACACACATTTCTTCAGCTACACCCTAATGAGTCCACAACAGACTTCCCTTTATTTCATTAATCAGCCTGAGAAGGAGTTGCCCTTGAAGTCTAGCAGATAGCAGTACTTTCCTCTCCAGTTGGCACAATTATTCAGAGCAAAGGTGCATAGGAAACAGAATTTTTCCACAGTATTACAGATTCAGGGATTTCTACAACACAGGGTGTCCGCAGGGTCTTAAAAAGTATTAAAAGGTTGATAAATCAACTGTGGGAAAAGTAAGGCCCGTAAAAAGTATTAAAAGGTCTTAATTATGGTTTTAAGAGGTATTGAATTTTAACGGTGTTCATGCTTTAAATCCTGAAGTAATCATAGATATTTCTTTTCCTTCTTGCAACTGTCCCCTGATTGTACCATTAAGCATTCGACCAGTGAAGTTGTCAGCTATTGGAGCTTGGCAAAATGGACATGCAAGATTTCTGACAATGAACCATGCAAGTTCATCTAGATAGCCTCAATGCCAATGGTGGGCACAAGAAGCTGGTGGAAAGCATATCACACAGTCTCAGGCACATTTCCTAAATTCTGATTATGGTGAAATAAGTTCTTGTTTTTTCAGCTAGTTGGCCTTGAATAATTACTGTTACTTGTTATATGGGAACAATAATGGGATTGTCAATAAACCTGCCAGTAGTTTAGTTTATTCTTTCAAGCTTTATTCCTTCATAACTAAGCACATTTAATTAATAATAATTAATTTAATTCAAACCACAACTGTTAAAGAGGGGTTGCTACCAACAGCTCAAAATTGAGATGAGGTCTTAAAACTTCTTGAAAGGTTTTTAAAGAAGTCTTAAAAAGGTATTGAAATTAACCTCTGGGTTTCAGCATATACCTTGATAACAGTAGCCACGTATACATGGACCCAAATATTCTGCTTGTATTCTGTTTATTTGCTCAAACGGAAAGAATTTAACCTTTGTATACACCTCATTCCGAAAGAAAAGGGCCAATCCGAATGGACATTTAATTGGTTTCACAGGGGTGGACTATTCCTTTACCCAAACCAATCGAAGTATCATGTATCCACTCAAACGGAAAGTTGTCAGGGTGCGTTCTTTCACCGCATGCTCAAATATGACGTAAGAGGCAACTAGAGACGTTCCTCAATTTTAAAAATGGCGGCGAGCAGACAGCAATGGAGGAAAGTTTGTTTTTGGTCCAAACTTTGAAGAACTGAACATAATTTCAAGACTGGACGGACACTCGCACTACTGAGTATTGCAATACCGTGATGAAAAAAAACCAAAAAAAAACAAAACTGTTGTCCTCCATCTTTGATGAACCACATGATGTTTACGCTTTTCTGCGCATGCCCCATTGAGTATTCCGTTTGATTACAGCGGTGCATGCCAGAGATTGGAATATTCCTTTCCATGTTTACTATTGTTTTACTATAAGTCTTTCAGAAAGATTCCATTTGGAAAGACAAAAAACTCCTCATGTAAACGTGGCTAGTGATTTAAAAAATCTGTATTTTTAGTGTTTAAGTATGTTAAACATGTAGTATATTGGTGTTTCAAACACAATGAAGTATAATACCCCCTCTGTAATAAACTAAAAACAAAAAATCTTCATACATTATTTTGTTTTATGATTTCACTGGAGGCCAACAGTCAATTAACATCTCCTCCTCAACAAAACAAAGAGACCAAATCCTGCTACCAAGCTTCTGTGAACAGGGTAATGCCATTTTTTTTTAAATAGCCACCTGGCTTTGGTAGAGGGTTGGAGTTCACTTTGGCTGTCATCTTTTGTGATATGTTCTCATTTCACGCAAGATATTCTCTCCTTACAGGGAGATCAACCTAATCTTTGCTTTTAAGCACACACAAAGTTGAAGTTTTTCCTGGTATGTGAGCAAAAAAACGCTTACTTTCAGTATTTTGTATGTGTTTAATACAAGCATTTTGATAAGTCCACGTTAAGTGCAGACATTTCCAATGTTAGTCACCATCGGGAATTAAAGTTTTATCTCTACCGTTTATGAGCATCGTTTTATTTCCTGACCTGTGGGTTTTGTAATTTTGAAATGTAATGTTCTACTTTCAGAAACAAGGATTTGTTCCTACCTTTGATAAATCTGGATCTGTTTTCTGAAGCCTCCCAATAGAAATCAGGATAGAAAAGTATATAAACACATGATTATTATGTGTTGGTTACAGGACATGTTGTGTTGGACTTTGTGAAGTTACAACATAACAATACAGACAGCAGACACATGGATGCTGTTATGAACATGTATACAGGGATATGAACAACCAGGTTTTCCATGTTTCATGTAAACACCACATCCAAAATATTATCAAAAGCAGGATAAGACTGAAAACTGGGGTAAGAATGAGCATGTAAACACACTGTGTTAGCGCTGGATCTGAATGATGTCCGGATGTTTAAGACACTCAGGCAAGACAGAATAATCCTTTGAGGGATGGCTACAGCTAGCATGCTAATGTAGGATATTCATCATAGATTCGTTCAGTTTAAATTTTAAGAAGTGAGAAATCACTATATGTAATTAATTGTAATTAGCCTTCAAAATGCCACAAATATGTAAATGGATAGATGAACTTGCATGTGAATGTGCTGTTAGCATGATGACATCTGACAGTAGTGTCCAGTGAAGTGATGTTTCCTTTGCTGTAGGCACCTATAGGTCATACTGAGAGGGAGTGAAGAGCCCCGTATCTCCTCTCACACAGGATTAACAGAAGACCATGACCCAATCCCTTCAGCAGCACACACACACACACACACACACACACACACACACACACACACACACACACACACACACACACACATGCACACACATGCATACACATTGAAAAGACCGGATGCACACAGTCACAAGAGCCTTAAACGTGTCCTCTTATCGTGTGCACACGGCTCTGGTTCATCCCCTGCTTCTTTCAGTGCTCTATGACAACAGAGGCGTCTGTCTCATGAAATTGGTCACAAGTCTAAACCAGTTTAAGATTTTTTATTGTAGGATTAGACTTGGTTTTACATTATCCTTGAAGATATGTTCTATTTCCAGGTAAGGGCTACACTAAGCATTTCATTCAGTTGACCACAGTCTTTTTTTCTGTGTGCATAAGGTTATCAGCTGTGTGTGCATGAGGCTATCATGCCTCTGCTAAGTCTGCATAGCTCTTTTACTACACTGACGCCTGTTTTGCATCTCCTCCAAAATGAAAATTCCTTTTGGCAGAATTATATTTCCTGCATTTGCAGCATTTCTGGATTCCCTGTACATTGAGTCATTTCTGTAACATCTGTGGCAAAATGTATCAGCCTTTATTTTACATAATACACTTACTGTTACCATATTACTCTGTGCACTAACAAGTAAAAAAAGGAGCTGGACTGGCTAGCATAGTTATCACACTGCCTGAAAAACATTTTGGCGGTGTCCAGCTGTTTGTTGGATAAACTTTCCCATCTGTGTTGGTCTTAGTGTAAGACATTTCTGCTTATTGTGTCTGGAAAATGTGATCATGTCACATTTGAGCTTTAGACTTTCACATCCTTATATTTGTTCACAACATTTTATGGACCCACAAACCTGTGAAGCTAGTGTGTTCCTCGTGACTGAGGCCTTCTGTCACTTACAACAACAGCACCAGTAGGATGGAAGATGGAGTGACACAGTGATCATCTGGAACAAAGGGAGTCAAAAGCAGACTGAGTTATTCAACAGCTGACACGTGGCTGTAATCTGAAGCAATCCTTCAACAGAGGAAAGCATACTCTTTAGATTGCACCAATCTCAGAAGCCCCATCCTTTGATCCTCTCCATGATCGCCATCATCCTTTCTCACAATCACGGCTCTAATCAGTCATTTTCAATCACAATCACTATTCTCTCCAAACCACCGCAACACATTCTCTCTCCAAGTTTGAGCTGCCTGAATTTTTCTGACTTGCAGTGTCTTCCTAAGTCTCTTTCATCTCACATCTTCTCATATCTATGCTGATCTCTCATCCTAAGAGAGCACCTCTCTCACCTACAGTAGTGTACGAGCCTGATATTAATTGACAAGCTCCCTCAGACCCCGCCGACTCTCATTGAAAAACATAATTGACTTCTATTGACACGGTCAAAGGTTGTGATCGAATTGACATAAACAGGGATTATCAGTCAGCGGAAGCAGCATTTAGCTCCATTCATTCAGACCAGTTAGTGTTTTTTAAACACTAAATTTAATCTGTCATCAACATAAGAATGTACGGTTGTCCTGTGGTCATTTTTTAGAAATGATCCTATACAACAGAGGCAATGTCTATCAAGTTTTGACCATCCCAGAGCAACAGGTGTCTTAGAGTTTATAGCAACCATGCTAGCTGGTGACTTTCAGCCAACAGTATCAGTGATCAACGGCTGAGAGACACCAGTTAACAGGGTCACACTTCACACTGAAACACCAGCAACATCTGCGGGTAAATAATTAACTCTGAACGTAGTTTTCTGGTTCTTTTATTATGAACTGGGTCTCAGACTCAGCAGTCTGTGCTCTTTTTGGTCTGGGAGGGTTTCTGATTTATTGACACATGTTTACGTCCTGGTCTGTCACAGTCTGGTAAGTATCCACGGATAATGCAGTCATGAGCATCGAGTCACAGTTGTGTGTTTAAATTGCTCTCTGGGGTATACACCAGATTTCTCCACTAAAAATGTCTGTCCACCTAATATCTGTCCACTTGCTGATCTCTTTTGTCCACTCACTGCTATTTCACAAACCCGGGAGCCGTTTACCATCCCTATGAGTGATGATATTTAGTTTAAAAATGTGATTTCTGGAGGTTAACTCCTCCACATCGGTTGACACACCATTATACTCCGCAGTGCTTCTGCACCAAAGTTGCGTGCACATCCGGCATTGTTGATAAACAAATTATCCCTCTATAGACATCAATGGCAGCCAATGAGTTAAGGTATCATGTAGCAGAGGTATTTAAATAGATTCATGAAAAATGGAGTTATGAAGCATACCGTTTGAAGATGACAATCATTGGTCCTTGAGGTCAACAAGACTCCAGAAAAATGATCCCAACCATATATTTATTATACATATTATACATCATGTATTATTTTGAACCAGATGAATAACTGTTATAAACCAGTGTTAGCTGCAGCTCAGGTAACAGCCCCATAAACCGTAGAAAGTCTCAGAAGTACAGATTTTACCAGGAAACATATTTTTTTTTCTTTCATTCAGGGTTGTTTTTTTTCTGGCTTTTATTGCAGAGTCAATTTATTTATTTATTTTTCTGTGAATGAAAATACCTTCAACTGATATGAAGAAATTCTATATCTAAAACCCAAAAGTTAAAGTCAGCTTTTTGTCCTCTCTCTGGAGGCTTTAATAATCTGCTTTCGTATCGGTTTCTTCGGATGTTGCTTTTACACAACCCCATAAGTGTCTTGTGGGTCTCCTTTTAAAAAACCCAAGTCCTCACTCTGTTTACTGGAGTAATAAACATTACGTCTCTTTGGTCAAACAGCTGAAATTTGTGTTTCATTGCCCATTTTTACAGACCTGCCCCAGATTCACATGAAAACTGTCACATCAAAGACCTACAGCTCATTGGAATGAGATGGTGCATTTTATTATTGTTACTGTAAAACTAAGAGCTGTTTATTTGTCTCACTGCATGGATGCTCTGGCTGTTTGTGGAGGCCTGTGACAGTGCTTGGCCTTGGTAACAATGTTTACTCCAGTTCTGTTTTCACAAAGAGCAGATGTTTATTTTCTGTGTCTTGAAGCAGTGAAAATCCTCTCGGATGAAAATATTTTCCCCTCTCTCTTCTGAGGAAGGTTTCAGTGTTTGAGGGGGGGTTAAAGTGGGATTAGGTTAAGGTTACTCTAAAGGTTAAGATGAGGCATTTAAAGATGGAGTGGAGATAAAGGTGAGATTTGGATGAAGATAACAGCCGACTCCTCCAGCAGTTGTGTGTTTGTCAGACTCAGTATGTGGGGCCTGTCTCCCACAGTCCTGCATCCTCCTGAGTGGGGGCTCAGCCGCCATAAGCACATAATGACAGGATGGGATGAGTCCGGCCTTAAACTTGTGGTATTAAAGACATTTTTCCTGCTGTGGATGTGAGCAGAAACCCCTCCACACCTGACCCCGACACCCAGTAATATCCCCCTGCTCAGTCCAGACTGAGACATCTGACTGGCAGCAGTGGGACTTTCCCACCCTGCTGAAAGGAAAAGCTCTCTTTGTTCCTGCTCAGGGGCGGATGGTCAGACTGTTTGGACGCCTATCCTCCTGTTTGATATTTCAGTTTTAACACCTACAGAGGTGGCATCTGTGGGATGGGATCACAGACCCAGACTGGGCTTCTTCAGCCGTCTGCAAGTGTTAGCAACTATATACGCTTCTGGCTATGAGAGCGGCCCCTTTCTTTTATGGGAAAGATACATTTCTTGTTTCAGAGCCAAAAAGCAACAGCTGACTGAATCCCTCAAAGTAAAATTAATAAGAAATGAGCTGTTGTTTTAATCCCACCAGCCTTCATTGACATTTTCACACGAATGGGGCCATAGCATGAATGCAGTATGTATACAGCTTGAATGTGCTTTGTCTGCTTGAATATTCTTGGAGTGCTTGTGAGTGTAAATTGGAGGAATCTTATGGTTTTCCTGCACCCTGGATCCTGGACTACAGATCAGATGGGATTAATACCTACTCTAAGTAACACCTTGTTTGTCTTTTCTCCTGTCCTTCACAGATTCCCTTTGTACCCCAGAGGAGAGCGCTTTCACTTTGAATACGGTGTTTACTTACTCAACAAGAACATTGCCCAGGTAAGACCTGAAAACACACAAATGACGTACGGCTGATTTTTGACTGTTTTGGTTTTTGTTCAACGGCCCTGACAGGGTGAGCAGGACCCTAATTCAAAGCAGAGGGGCCCTTTCTCCCGCTATAAGAATTCTAGTTTGCATAACCCCTGTTTACTGTATTATCCCACTTCTTACATTGACAAAATAGTGATTTCAATGCGATTTAGTGACTTTGGAAATGATCTGTGATTCTACACTTCTGCAATTTCTTTTAGCTCCAAAGCGACACACAACACAAGCAAGAATTTAGACTTGGAAAAGAAAAGTGTTTTTACTAGTAGAATTACAAACAAAAAGGCCAAAAAAAAAAGTCGCCACCTGATTTAACTAAGCAAATAGGTACGAGCCTCCTATTGGATAGTTACTGCATGGGCTACTATCTTTTAGCTGGCACAAGAAGTTATTCAACCCCAACTGGTGGAATGAGTTGCTTCTCATTTCTTAAACAACCATGTGGAAAGACACATCCTGGGGTCGTGGAAAAGATGTTTGTCTATTTTGAGAAGGGTCAAATCATTGGCATGAATCAAGCAGAGAAAACATCCACTAATCAGAGAGGCTAACTGGAAAGAAAGGCTTCAGTTTGCTACGACGCATAAAGATTGGACTCTGGAAGAAGGTCATGTGGTCTGATGAGTCCAGATTGACCCTGTTCCAGAGTGATGGGCCATCAGGGTAAGAAGAGAGGCAGATGAAGTGATCACCCGTCATGCCTAGTGCCTACTGTCCAAGCCTGTGGGGGCAGTGCTATGATCTGGGGTTGCTGCAGTTGGTCAGGTCTAGGTTCAAAGAATGAGGTCAGTTGACTACCTGAATATACTGAATGACCAGGTTATTCCATCAATGGAGGTTTTCTTTCCTGATGGCACGGCCATATTCCAAGATGAGAATGCCAGGGTTCATCAAGCTCAAGTTGTAAAAGAATGGTTCAGGGAGCATGAGACATCATTTTCACACATGGATTGGCCCCCACAGAGTCCAGACCTTAACGCCATTGAGAATCTTTGGGATGAGCTGGAGAAGGCTTTGTGCAGCAATCAGACTCTACCATCATCATTGAAAGATCTGGGCGAAACATTAATGCAACACTGGATGGAAATAAATCTTGTGACATGGCAGAAGCTTATCAAAGGTGGCAACTTTTTTTTTTTTGGACAGGCAGTGTATTTTTCTGGAATTTACCATTAGATTTGATTATTAAGCTTTAAAAAAATAGTATACTTCATGAAATACTTGTTCCAGAGTATTATTGGAGTACATAACTAGACTTTTATTTTTGTGAACATTTTCAAAATGTGTCTTGTTTGAGTGTTCAGCATGCACAGCTCTTCAGTCTACTCTCACATCTGTTTTTACCACAGTGTCAACAGGCAGACGTGAAATGTGAAGGGTGATTTGATGTGACATGTGATCAGGTTGTCCCTTGTCTAACTTTGGCTTTCAAACGTTACTGTTGTTGTTGGGTTCTGACCAATCAGAGTCAACTTTTGAACACAACCAGACTGTATCGGGTGTAATGGTTCAGGTGTTTGGGAAGTCTGGATTAGTATCCTTCCCGTATGTGTGCCGTTGTATTTCCTGCTCCACAGATGTTTATATCTGGAGGCATGCTCACAAAAGAGCTGACCTTAGATCCACTGCGTGTTTGGCATGACTGTGTTTTTTTTTTTAACATGGCACAGGTGAGTAAGATATCTGTCATACAGCAGCTTGGCTTTGACCACCCTGCATTTCTTCTTGAATTAAAACTCTTCATCACTCTTCCTTTTTGCTTAAACTCTTCTTAACCTAAACACTTCAGGGGCCGTTGACCCTCTTGACCTCTCTGTGCTTATTAAAGTGCACCTAATGTGTTGACCTGGGTTCCTCCCTCCAGTCATCCCTCACACATTTAGCACTGACTTTTAACAATTTACATTCCATTCCCTGTTTTTCCTCCTCGTCCGGGCGGGAATGAAGGGCCTCTCTCCTGAATGAGACAGAGTCATTAGCAGGAGCAGGTGGCTGACTTCAAACTACTGCACTTTGGGAGGTTTTTGTTCTACTTGCAGACCACAAGCTGCTGGGACAAAATCAAAGTCTGACATCTCCCCACCAGAGTCCCCAGCTGAAAAATCTATTCTGATAGTGTAGCATTGCAAACCAAAAGTAATGATAGTTTGTGTCGCTGGTTGTGTTTTTGAAAAAAAATAAAGAAATATAGTCTCCTTTGTTTTTTCCACAATAGTTTATTTGTAATAAATTTAAAACTGACCAATCAAGGTCAGGGCTTTAATGTACAGTTCAACCCCATGCCCACTTTTCATCACTGTTTCCACTCTTTTTTTTCATCAAGTTAAGTCAGTCTGATGATTATAGACTGATTCCATATACTTCCCCTCAGACAGAGCACTAGAGGTAGGATTTTCTTAAAAAAGAGATGAGCATGCAGCGGACACTGTTTGAACATGGAGAAAATGTAAGATGGTGAAACATTCAGAAAAATTTTGCAGATACTTATTTCTATGTGTCTTTATTTATGGATATGTCCACTACGTGTCCTGATCTAATGCGCCAAACTTTCAGCGCTTCTTCATCTCAGTGGATTTTGCTGAAATTCAACTTACATAACCCCACCCATGATCTTTTTTTAATGAAATCCACATATCATGATCTGAGCTCTCTGAGATTTCTGTGTCATGAATGTCAGTCATGCGGTGCCATCACATGTTGCGCTGCATGCTCACTCTTGCTGAAAGTTAAATCATGGAGGCAACTCCAGGAGTTTTCTCCATCATCAGTCAGTGATATTTTTATATTTTCTGTCTAAAAGCTTCTTTGATCATGAAGACATAGCTTTCTTAATAGAGTTTAAGTCTCTAAAAATGAATCTGGTCCACAGTGGGTGAAAAATGAGATCCTGACAGCAGGACGTCCGTGCCAGTCCATGAAACCAATGCAGAAAGGTTCAAACTTCAGGTTTATGAAGGCAGATGTGGAGATCAGCTGTAACACAGGTGGCCGAATATGAGGAGTTCATGATAACTTTTTAAGAAAAATATGTAGAATGATAAATTGATATGACAGCAAACTTTTTTCAATCAATATGAATATGTAAAACATGTGTCTGTGAGCAGACAGAGCATGGTAAACTCATTCTGACCCATGTTCATAGAAATAACACATTTTACACTCAACAGCTGGGGATGTTATTTTGTGTGGGCAGGGATGATGAATATCAACATATTTAACTTGATATGGATAGATTTTAAGTTTTCATTCAGCAAAAATAAACAGAACACCTGCCTGTAAGTCTGACAGATTAAACTTGAAGGTGGGTGGATGAAATATTTTTGACCACATTTTTTTGGCACTCTCTATTCTAAATAAGTGTTCATCAACTTAATCGAATAACAGGATGAAAGATACAACAGAGATGATTGTACAGAAAAGAATGAAAGAAACTGTTTTCCTTGGAGCGCTGTTTGCTCAGGATATTGGAGAAACTGACATTCAACGAGTGAAAAATAGCTTCAGTGGTTTTCAACGTTTTTATGACCTTTACTTAAAAATAAGACATCTTCAACTTATTTTCTTAAATTTAACGTATGAATCTTTCTCTCATTTCATTGTATACAAGAAATCTTATCAAATGGAGTTAACTTTTAGAGTTTACACGTGATATTTTCAAACCTATTCTCAAAGCAACACCAACAGATTTCAATTATTTTTTAAGAGATGTTACTTCTCCCTGGAATATCATAATAAATACCTTATGATACCACAGTGTTGGCAGACCTGGGGACAAACCTCCTTTTTCTCATTTTCACTGAAGCCAACATCCTCCACTTTTAACAGCTCGGTAGAGCATCACTATTTTTACAGGATGAAATTTCAGCTTTCGTTCAAAGCCTCGTCTTATGCTTTCCATGTGTGTCTGACTCCCCGCACGTTAAGGATGAGTTATCAGGTCGACTTTAAAACAATATAAGGATGCCACATGAGTAGTGCAATGCCACATGATTGTGATAAAGTGCCATTGTTTCAAAAGTGAAGTGGTAAACGTGTCAAGGCTGATAAAATTGAAAACACAGCTTTGGCTTATCACTGTACAATGTATTGAGACGTTTGTGAGCTGGATCTCTCAGTTTCTTTAAGTTTAGCGTCACATTTGGACAAGTTTTAGGGGCACGGGCATAAAAGATAAAGCATGACATGTTTTTATTGCTGCAAAGCATGTTTTCTACACCAGGTTCCTCATTGTGGTTTGTGTATTTTCCCCCTTTGTTTCATAATGACCTCCTTTGGTAAAGCCAGGTGTGTTACTCTGCCAGTGCACAGCATGTTAGATGGGATGTCTGACTCTGTGACACAGAGCAGAGGTCTCATTTCACAGCGCACCCACCTGATTGGCTGATAGGCTGTCTGACAAGAGCCTGGGTGGGAGACATTAGCTACCCATCTCTTATTAAATTGCCTGGTGAGGCTGTTTGAAAGTGATACAGGGACGCTGGCGGAGGATCAGGGCCACAGCAGGTCGACCCCGCTTTGATGTGGCAGGGGGAGAAGTTTGCTTTTATTAGGCCTCGTGTCATGAGGCCAGGGGCAGAGCTGTGGAGGCACCACGGGGCTCCCTGGATGGCAGGTGTTAACACTCCTATGATGCCATTTCAAGTTATATTCCTTGAGAAAATGAAGTCAAAGTCACTGTAAATGATGAGATCTACTAGATTCATGTACATAAAAGTGAGAATCTGAAACTTTTAGAAATTAGTTTAAGTCCTTATTGGAAAAAGTATCTGTAAGCTTTACCAGTAGTTGGTTTAAGTCGAGTGTGGTTTCACATGGATATTTATTACAGAGTGAAGCCTGCAGTCCAGTCACAGGGAAAGCCGCACAGCAGTTATTCAGCTGTTTATACTCAGTGTTAGCACCATGCAGGAGCCAACTATTGTCAGGCACAAATTAGCCAGTGTTGTTTGCAGAGTTCCATCTGCCAGGGGGTTAAGTGCACACTAACATTGGTGTTGATGTTCACCGCTAACTAGAAGTGGATACAAACGTGTTTTATAATTCTCAACTCAGAGACAACTTTTGGATGGAAAGACTTCTTATTCTGACTCAGAGGGTTGAAACATCCTTCTGCTGTTTGCTACATGTGCCAATGCTGTGATGATGAACCAGGTCAATGTCACTCAAAATATGGTCGACAATGCCAACAAACACTAACCGGCTACTTTGTTAGGCACACCTGTCCAACTGCTCATTAACATAAATTTCAAACCAGCCAATCACATGGCAGCAACTCAGTGCATTTAGGCATGTAGACATGGTCAAGATGATGTGCTGCATTTCAGTTCTGAGTATTTCAGAAACTGCTGATCTACTGGGATTTTAACCCACAACCATCTCTAGGGTTTACAGAGAATGGTCCCAAAAAGAGAAAATATCCAGTGAGCCGCAGTTCTGTGGGTCAAAATGTCTTGTTGATGCCAGAGGTCAGAGGAGAATGGACAGACTGGTTGAAGCTGATAGAAAGGAAACAGCAACTCAAATACCCACTGGTTACAACCGAGGTCTGCAGAAGAGCATCTCTGAACACACAATACGTCCAACCTTGAGGCAGATGGGCTACAGCAGCAGAAGACCACACCGGGTGACCCTCCTGTCAGCTAAGAACAGGAAACTGAGGCTACAATTCACACAGCAACACCAAAACAGGACAATAGAAGATTGGAAAAACGTTGACTGGTCTGATGAGTCTGGATTTCTGCTCCACTTTCAGATGGTAGGGTCAGAATTTGGCATCAACAACATGAAAGCATGGATCCATCCTGCCTTGTATCAATGGTTCAGGCTGCTGCTGCTGGTGTAATGGTGTGGGGGATATTTTCTTGGCTCACTTTGGGCCCCTTAGTGCCAACTGAGCATGGTTTAAAGTCCACAGCCTACCTGAGTATTGTTGCTGACCGTGTCCATCCCTTTATGAGCACAGTGTACCCATCTTCTGATGCTACTTCCAGCAGGATAACGCTCCATGTCATAAAGCTGGAATCATCTCAGACTGGTTTCTTCAACATGACAATGAGTTCACTGTACTCAAATGTCCTCCACAGTCCCCAGATCTCAATCCAATAGAGCACCTTTGGGATGTGGTGGAACGGGAGATTCTCATCATGGATGTTCAGCCGACAAATCTGCAGCACCTGTGTGATGCTATCATGTCAATATGGACTAAACTCTCTGAGGAATGTTTCCAGTACCTTTTTAAATCTCTGCCACCAAGGATTAAGGCAGTTCTGAAGGCAAAAATGGTCCAACCCGGTACTAGCAAGGTGGACCTAATAAAGTGACCAGTGAGTGTATTGTTGACATAATGTAAACAGAAAAAAGCTCTTTACCTTATTTTAATAAGACTTAATAATAGATCAGCAAGGGTCTCTTGCATCGTTGTCTATATGCATGTTACTGTTCACAGCCACATTATCTGAGCCTTTAGGAAAAGCTTAAAGGAATGTGTGTGCTTAAACAAAGCCATTCCCTTCAGCTCCTTTTTATTTCTTGTGCAACCAGTAAATGTTGCAAAATCTGCCGCACTTTAGTGAGCAGTTAAGGTTTAAGTGGAAACATTGAGTTTCTCTGAAAACGCATTTTTTTAAATCTTTGGTCCTAAAAAAAAAAAAAGAGTTACAAAAGTCATTGTTTTCTCTCAGCTTTTCTGTTAAATGAATGGCATCTGGCTGCTGCTTTACTTTGAATTAGCTGGCCACAGGTATGTAACTGGGCCTGAAGTACCATCCACAGGGGTGCAGAAATGTTAAATGTGCCATTCCTCCATTCACAGAGACAAATTAGCCAAGTTAGTGTAGCTGACTCTAAAGGAAAACCAGCAGCTTTCTGTCTGGAGGCATGCCACATGTTGCTCTTACCTACTCCCTGTGTTATCCACTAGTGGACGTTGTTGTGAAACAGGCATGTGGGGATGATTAAGTGACAACCAATGCTACAGAAAATCTCTATTGCTTTTTGAGGAAGAAGGGGGAGGCGGACACAATTAGTTCTCAGTCACTGAGCTCGGTGTATCATGTTTTGTAAGCCCCAGGCGCAGGAAACCCAGTATTGGGAATTAAAACACAGCTAATCTGTTGTGGCCCAACAAGGTCACTTCTGGGTTCACCTTCATTTCTGTCTACTGGGGAAAGTCGCCTGCAGTCTCCCATCCTCTAACTCCCTTGGAAGCTTAACAGCCTGAACTGCAGGCAGAGTGCCATTCTGGTGGTCAGGATCATACGTCAGAGCGCCTGTGGCCTTTAAGAGTGGCAACTGTGGCTCCATAAAACACGGCTATGACTCATTGGGGAGCCTACTGTGTTTTGTGGTTAGTGGAGGTGGCAGCAAGTGGAATAGGAGCTGGTTGGCTTGAGGTTTTCTCGGTGAAGTTATTTGGAAAGATGGTAGGCACTCCAGCAAGAGTTACGATCACTAGAAATGAGGGTTGTCAAATGATTGTTTCTATCAACTGTGACTAATCACTAAGTTCAAACAGTTACTCATGATGAATTACATTAAAATCACAGGTTTAACATCCCAGTCATTTGCAAAACAGTTTGGGGTCCACATTAGCAATGTAAAGGAGTCTTACCAATTTCTCAAATTAGAAATCAAATGGGTGCAAACAGCTGTCACCCACTGAGCAAGCTGTGTGGTTAACTTCTTTGATATACTGTCATGTGCTCTGCTGACACCAGTCTAAAAAGCTGCACCTGTATGCTTCACTTGTAATACAAGCTCAAGCTGGAGTCATTTTATTATATTAAATTCCTTTTGAAAGAACATGCACATTGCTTTTGGCCCTACACTGAGCTATCTTTGGGTAGTCCATAGTGGTTTGTGCCCTTTAGAAGCCCAGTTACATCCTTATTCCCATCATGGAGAAAAAAGGAAGAGAAAGACACTGTGACAGCTGAACAACAGTTGGCCAGAAGAGACAAAACAAAGGTTGGAGGTTTAAAAAAAGCTGGGTTTTAATTAAGGGCCTAAAATGTCTCATAGTTAACCTTTTAAAGCCAGCATCCCTACTTAGAATTGATGATAATGGTGATCAGCCCAGCTTTTCCAGCTTTTCCACTATTAACTGAATTGAAACCGACATTGCAATGTAAGATAATGCAATTTTCAAATCGCAAAGGCTGCAGTTAAAAACAAATAAATAAATAAAGTGCATTGACTTCAGTTTGTGTTTTGTTACTGATGAGAGATCAGTAAATTTTTTATACAATTCATATTTAAATGTATGTTCACACAGTGTTTCTTTTTCATTTTATAAAAGTGCATTCCACAGGTCGACATATTTCAGTGTTTCAGCCAGAGATTTGGTCTTATTTACACTTCTGCTCTTAATTTTGTGCGAGATCCATACACGAGAGGATTCATATTTATTTTTCATATTATTGTTCATACCAGGCCTGTAGTTCTGCAGTGCTTTGTTCCTTTCTCTAATTTTATTTAAGGTAATTAATGATAATTTTATTACAGGTCTATAAGGCTTGAAGTTAAACCAATCAGTCAATATTCTACTGTGGTTGTAACAGTTAAATCAAGACATGTTATTTGTATCAATTCATGCTTCAATTAATCTCATTTTATCATTACATGTAGACCTGGCATACAGGAAAAAGCTGTTTATATGTCAACAGTATCCTTTGTTGTGTTGGTCGCATGCTTAATCACAATATTGGTCCATCCTGTAATCCACTGATGGAACGCTGCAGTAATCCCGACGTCAAACTGAAATTCTTAAGCTTTTTAAATTTACTGTTAAATATGTTCCAAACCCAATCCATGGTCCAAAGCTTTGGGGTTGTGGGAAAAAAAAGATGAGGAGGTCACACATAAAAGAAGCCAAAAAGCTACAAAGACAGGGTAAGAAGCTCATACATTTCCTGTGTGTTACACTTTAAGAGAGTAAAGCTACTACTCCATTGTGTGGAAAGAAGCAGGATGGGGTGGTTCAGCAATCTTTTTTAGGTGGTATTTTGGGAGTTCAATTTGGAAGTTTTCTGAAATGGTTGCAAAACCTCTCTGAGTTGTACCCAGAACATGTTATGATACAACAGATCTCATTTTGCCTTGGTATGCTTCTGAGTCTCTAAAGGTAGGGTTTTTTCTGCACCTTGGTAGAAGATTGACGGATAGATGGACAACCCAATGGCTACGCTTGAGTAACTCATTCTTACCCACAACCAATCAAATCACACTAAGATGTTGTAGCAGTCTTCTTATTTTGATCAAAATGCAATGTTGCATTGATTGTAGTCCAGATTCAGAGAATGTTCCTGATTACATGGTTCACTGTAATCCACAGGGCAGTAAGCCCTGTTGCAAATTGTCAAAACATTGTTTTCACTCATTTCAACCGTACAAGGAGACCTTTTTGGTTTGGACACAATACAAGCAGGGAAATTTTTCTTTTCCTCCACTGACACCACTGAAACCGAAGTTAAACATGAGTGTAATTATGAAAATGAGCCGTCTGGAAAGCAGTCTCTGTTTGCTGTCTGTAAAAAAACAAGGACGTGGAAATGTACTGTACTTGTTATTAAATATGTGGACAGAGAGCAAACTCGTTCACCTCCACTTCTGTCCACTCTTTTCATCTGTGTTAAGTCCACATTTTCAAAGCCTCTTCAGCAGCTCTTCACCTCTGTGATAAAGCTGCTGACCTCAGTCCAGAGACACACAACATGGTCTTGGCCTGGCCCTTTGCGGCCATTAGCTCATGTAATTGTGCTTGGATAAAAACCATATGACCCAAGACTTAACATGCAAAAGGGGAACATTACGCAGTTCCCTTCCACCTCATGACCATATTCTACCCTGAGTTGTCAAAGCTGATGAAAATCACCAATGAAACTATCTCCACCAATCACCTCATTTCGTCTGCTCCACAAGGAGGAGGAAGATGGGCCGTGGACGACAACTCCTTTGTCTGTGAAGTTTTGTTGGATGCGCTACAGTGAAACAATGAATCTTTTTCTTTTCTTTTCTTTTTCATGAGCTCAGCTTTTTCCACGGTTGACATTCCTTGAAGCACTTTTGTGTTTGCTCTTGGTTGATCCACAAGCTCTTAAGCCACAAGCAGCTGTATACAGTGAGGCTGCACAATGTATCGTTTCAGTATGGCTAAGGCCATATGTCTATGTGCAATATTCATATCGCAGGGGTATGCAACATATACAATATGTTTGTTCTAGAAATGTCTCTAAACATTACTTTTCATTGAAAAAATGTCTTTTTAGACTAAATATAAGCCACATTCACCTAAATAGTCCAGAAAAATGTTTTATTTCAAGTTTTTTAAAGACTAAAATAAGGTCTGAATTGTTTGTAAAAAGTGAAAAAAAATCTACCAATGGAACAAGAGAAAAGTTACTTGTATTAAGACATTATTCTTGGCAGATTTTTTAGAACTTTTTACAAGCAATTCAGAACTCATTCTTGTCTTGAAATAACTTGAAACAAGACATTTTTCTGGACCAACCAGTTGAATGTGGCTCATATTGAGTACAATTTCACAATTTTTACTTAAAATTAGACAAAAACACTTGACAAGATTTCATTTTTTAGGGATGTTCAAAACCACTTTTTTCAGACCTATACCAGTATGAGTACTCCTTGAGTACTCACCGATCCGAGTACCGATACTACTAGTACTTTTAATACTTAAAATTTCAATTAACAGTGACAGATCATTTTGATCAAAGACAGCTCAGTCACTCTGACATTAAGTACAAATAAAACACAAACAACTCTCTCTGAGTTTAGAATTTTTTGACAAAAAACACAATATATATATATCGAAAGTGTAGAATGAAACTAACAACTGCCATAGTTGAAGTGTTTTTAAAGTAAACTACAGTGCGAAATAAAGCAGATAAAGAATTAACTCTCCCTGGTTTATTCATGTTGTCTGAACAGGATCTGGCGCACATTTGGTGTGGTGTTAAACACAGCAATTAGCAGCAACTAGTGGCAAGGAGGAGATTTTATTGGACTAGAGTATCTACTGCTGGTACCTGTAGCCTTCATGAGTACCGATACCTTGAAAAAGGGCTGGAATCAGCCCGATACCGATACCTGGTATTGGTACTCGCCCATCCCTAAATATTTTGCAGTGACAAAATGGCAAAACGCGGGAGGGGGGCAAATTTGTGAGTCACTGTGCGTAGAAAGTCTGACCTGATGTGAGAATAGTCACTTGCAGGAAAAATTATAGATCATTATCAATAATTGACCGATATCAACATGATGAAGACTCTTTGCTAACATAAATAGCGTTCAGAGGCAGAGAGTCTTTTATCATCCTTTCAGGGAAAAGTCAGCTGAACAGAGTGAGGCACTTAACTTTAGAAAATAATGTTTTATATATATATATATACCGCAGGAAACTAAACTATCAAAATAACATTTTTTCCCAATGTATCTGTCTATCTTCAAGCCAAGATATGAGATTATTTCAATTTTGTAGATCAATTTATTTGTTAATAAGATTACTTTTATTTTTTTTCCTTCAAATTTTACAGTTTTTGTCACACACAAAAAGATCTAATGATATAGTAGCAGTGATAGCTATAAGGCTGCAGTTCCCGTATCCTGAGATGGCTTTTGAGTATATTTTGCTATCCGTGCTGAGAGGGTCCATCTATCAGACCTTTAAAGAATGCACTTTGGAGACACAGGTACAGTTATATTGTCATATCTGCTTTATTTATTACCAGACTTTCACCCTTTATTGTTTGAATTCCATATGATCAGAATAAAACCTAGAGCACTAGCCCATTTCTCCACGGGATCTCTTCTCAGAATTTCAACACTTGAAGCCTGAACTATTCCAGGTTTCCTTCAGAAGCAAGTCGGCCTTTGGTTCTCCATCCAGCTGAGGCTTGTGGTCCGTGACTCACTGCTTGTTGCGTTCCAGAAAGAAGAAAAACAAAGGATAACAGACAATTACATATCCACTGTCCCCCCTTCATCAACAGCCGTCATTCTTCTATCCAGCCGCCTCTGCAGAAACCTCATCCCAACAAACAAACTCCCAAATGTTCAGAAATCATATTGCAACCCACTCTACGCTGTTTGTTTATCTGAACTCTAGACCATGGAGTCCTCAAGCTCGGCCACCATCGCTCCCTTAAGACTGACAGAGCCTGGAAGCAATCAGGCCGTTTCAACCGCCTGCTGCCACTCATTGTCTTCATCCTTCCATAGCAGCCACATCCGTTTTACATTTCACAGGGATTGATACGATAAAACTCACTATGGGCAGGAGGGGCACAGGAATGTGTAGCGCCAAGTTAACATAAAATACCTCACCCTCACCCTTCACAGGAGAAAGGGAAGAAGAAATAAGGCACTGAGGTACTTCTCTCTTAAGCCAAGCCATAAATGTGTCTGTTTTTCCTTAAACACTGAAGAAAAGCCTCAGACTGTATTCTCTGAGCGTCATTTCCCACATGCTGTACAAATGCTGGATAATCATCCCCTTACATATAATAGAGGATAAGTTAAAGACCCTGCGTCTGACAATGTGTTTTGAGTTTGAACTCCATTAAGGTGCCACTTTTAACAACATGTCTCTCCACTGCTGACAGCAAAAAGAGCTTCATTAGGGCTCTTTATTTGTCCCATTTAAACCAGGGAATTATTTTTGGCAGTTCATAAGTGGGTTAAACTGAGAGTTGTATTGTAAGATTGTTAACAGCCTGACAGGAGCAGAGACAGTTAGCTGAAGGCTGTCTGCTCCCCCCTCCTATGACTGATGCTAAGTGGAAAGAGAAGAGAGAAATGCCTGTTTACATGGTGCTTGATGGACAGGATGACTAAATCTGTCAATTTTATGTAGATGAGGCCTTAGTGTTTTTAGTTTTCTTTTGATTGAACACTGCCTTTAAAACTAATAGATTGCTTCCTTTAAAGCTAATAATAATCAACTTCAGATGTTAAATCTGCAGACGCCCTGTTGCTGCAGTGTTGCTTTCAGTCAAACTTTAATGAGCTTGAGCTCAGAAAGTGTTTCTTGATCATTTTTGTGATCTGATTTCCTCTGTGCATGTATTTATGAATACAAAGATTAACTTTGTTCACAGATGATGATTTTCTTTCTTTCTGTCTTTCTTTCTTTCTTTCTTTCTTTCTTTCTTTCTTTCTTTCTTTCGTTCTTTCTTTCGTTCTTTCTTTCGTTCTTTCTTTCTTTCTTTCTTTCTTTCTTTCTTTCTTTCTTTCTTTCTTTCCATGGAGTGATATCCCTTGGGGAGTCCTGTCTTTTTCTCATGCGTCACCACCTAAGGGCCCAGCTGGCCAAGGCTGATATTTAGCATTGTCTGTTTGGCACAGAGATTTCTACAGATTCTAGTTTGTACTGTTGGTACTGTATAATGATAATAATAACTGTATATGTATAGCTCTTTCAAAAACAGATTTTTACACAGTGCTTATACAAAAAGTCAGGATATAAAACAAGACGTAACACAAGCTTCAGCACAAAGAAAATCAAAACAAAAACATGAAAACATGGATTTATCTGGTATTGGGTATCACTCCAATACAGGCCCTTAAAGATAGAATAGAATAGAATAGAATAGAAAATACTTTATTTATCCCCGAGGGGAAATTCAGGAGTCACCGCAGCATTTAAGAAAACAAAAGTAAGAAAGAGTATAGAAAGTGCAAAAAGGTCCATAAGAAATTAGATGACGACTTCCCGTCCACCACTCGTCCACCACTCTCCAGCCCAGTCAGTCTCCACCTCCACAGGGTCCAGGACTGAGCCTCCCCAGCAGTCTGTTCAGTCTCTGTCTCCTGGATCCTGTCTGCTCACAGTAGGCGAAGCTCCTCCGATGTGTCGCCGGCGTCCGATGTCAGCTCCGTCAGCCACGTCCGTGAACAGCATGATGCCGCTGGGTTAGCACGGCTAGCTCATCCATCCCCCGGGGCTAGGTCCCACGTTCCCAACAACGATGGATGGAAGGACAGGTCCACGTTGTCATCTCCCAGCTCACACCCGAGAACCGGCACGTCGTCCTCACCTCCTCCTCCTCAGCTCGTGAGAAATCATCAAGCCCTACACTAGTTAGCACTGACATGCTACAGGCTGCTAACAGCTGAGTTCGCATGTAAACAATGTAGCCATGGTTACATGTAGGATCTCCAGACAAACACAGGAGAAAAGTAGTCAAAAATATCGCCGAAGCCACAAAAGGTTTGGTGTCCGTGACCAACAATGAACCATACAAAGTAATGATCCACTCCAAATACAAAGATTACGAAAAAGAGACGAAAAAAATTACAAGAAACGGAAAAAGACGAGAGAGCTGCTGCAACAGGCAGCTACTTGGGTAGCGCCTAGCAACAGAAAGATGGATTGAATATCAGTGGGAAGGGGTGGATCCATGGTGCTGATTCTGACAACCAGCTCTATTCCTTTAGTTTACTGATGCTACTTGATTTTTAAAGTTGCCTATGATGCACTCTTTGTTTTTTTTGTTGCATTACCAGTCTACAAGGTATAAAAGTTTACAACTGAATAATAATTTTGGTGTGTTCTGAAGCTTTGTTTTTACTAGACTGCTGATAAACATTTCAATATTTTATAGTTCACATAATTTTCAACTTCAGTAATTTCATATACTCACTTTTTGCCTTTTACCCCAAAAATAACCAGTCTTATCCCACAGTATGGCATGCAGGTTATTATTTAACACTGGTATCCCATCAGTATTGGTATTAGTTGATACACAAAGCCCAGGTATCGATATCAGAATGGGTCCAAAAACATCGGATCTTTACATTCCTCGATAGGACAGTGGACAGTACAGGAAACTGGGACACAGATCAGGGGAGTTACATGTGTGAAAGGGGCCTTGGACTGGAAGTGAACCTTAGCTGTCTGCTATATTGGCACACAACTTAACATTTTTATTTTTAATGAAACAATTAAATTGATCAAATTATTCATGTTGTCTGTGTATTTTCAGTTCAAATAGAGTTTTTATAGTAAAAGTTTTGTATTCAATGACATTTTACATTGGGACTAAACTTTTTTTAAGAACCAAGGGTTATGGATAAAATATTTAAATAAACAAGTTAACCTTGTTCAATGCTGTAGTATGTTTTGTTTCAGCTTGTTTACCTCCTATCCACTCTTAGCATCTGCTGTTTTTACTATATGCTTTTGCACTACAGTTATATTCAAATAGAGAGATATAAATGTCTGGGAGGTTGTCAATAATCGTTCAACTTAAACATGGATGTGTGAGCAAAAACAGCTGAGTTACATCATTCCCCATCAAATTAATGTGGTTACGGTGTACATTCAGTTATGATAAAGGACCAAAAGTGGACAATCATCAGATTTCACTTTCAATCTGTAAATAGTGTGAAATATTTATTTAACACAAACCTGGCTGAAGGACTTGAACCTCTTCAGCAACAAGTCCATTCTCTGTGTTACAGACTTCATCCAGCCATCCTAATGCTGCCTTCTCACTGACTAATAATCATTGCTTCTTTGACTACGCTGATTTATATCTGAAACCTAGATCGGGTGTAACTTATTTTTTGTGTGTCTTGCCCTCGATCATACAAGAGCTGTGTGATAAGAAATCTGACCAGCTTTCCTGAGCTGTTACATGAGGAATTTCTCCTGGGACACACGAAAAAAAAAAAAAAAAGATAAAAACAGATTTTCTTTGACAGGAACTGGGTGTTGGAAAAACAAAAAAGCTCCCAGTGGTTTCACTCTCCTGTGGCGCTTCTTGTTCAAGCTATCTATTAACCCAACCCAGACCTTAACATCCACCTCTCTGTGCCCGTGGCTTCTCACAGCCCTGCTGTGTGGTCCCTGTTTTCCATCACAGTCTTCTGTTTGTAGCTACAGCCTGCGTCTATACCACTTACCAGCCTGAATGAGTTGTCGGTGGAACCCTTTTTACGAGCTTGAGTAGGGGAACCCTTTTTTCCATACACAGATATTTACCGAAAACTGCTGCACAAGGGGGATTGTGGGAAGGTGTGTGTGATGTGCTGTGTTTGCAGAGTGTTAAGCCCCTGCAGGTTCTGTTTCTGATCAGAGGGAACAATGGGGGTAATGGATGTTCCAGTCCTCATCAGTACAATGCAGAGAGAGTGGTCTTTGTCGTCTTTCAGCGCACCGTCAGCCAGAAGTTGTGATTTATGAACAACCAAGACCACAGTTGTAAGTGTATGTCACTGTTCTGTGGTTGCCAGTTTGGGTGTGTGTATGCAGTGAGGCAGTCAGCGCGCTACGATTATGCCCGGGCTGCAGTGTTTTATGGGAATTCCTCTGGACAGCCACCTATGACTTTATGAAACACTTAAATTCATCTAATTGAATTTCCACATTTCGTGGTGGGTAGTTCCAGGTTTGCCCATCACCGCAAAAGAGGCACCAGAGGTGCTTGTTCCACCAAATTTAAGGGTTAAAGTAAATGTTAATCCTGCGTATGTGTGAATGTGTGTTTAAGAAAGAGAGGGTGTCAGTGCTCAGGGGAGTTTTATGTTTCCAGCTTTGTTTTTGTTTTCCTTTGCCGCTTATTTAGGTTTAGTGTCTTGAGGCTGCCAAATTAGCCTGAATTTATGTTATTTCCAAAGGCAGATGAAGGGAATATGTCATGTGATTGAGAATATCCAGTTTTGCATGTATGAATAATTTCATAGCATCTTAAAGTAGAGAAAATGAAAAGGCCCAAATCCAGAGAGGATTCATGTGATATTAAACATTGTAAAGATGGGTTTCTAGGGATATATGTTTGTTTTTTTCTTATAACTTTTTTTCTTAAAAGTTTTGTTTTCATTAGATATACGAGGTTAAAAACAAGGCTTTACGTAACGTTTAACCATGATTGACAGCTGCCCTTCACATTTATTTTTTTCGGGGATTGTAAAATATGTTGGGAGGTAGAGTCGAGAAGTGATCAGACTCTCAAAAGAAAAAAAAACGATGATTATCTTTGTCACCCAGCTCCACTCAGATTCTCTCAGAATCCCTCACAGTCTCTATTGCGCAGACTCTGGGTGCACAACTGCTACAATGGCTGCGACTGTGACGGGGGCTTCAAAACTGTACAATGATAAATGCTGGAGCCACACTGTCCACTTTATATACAGTCTACGTGTGATGCCTGTGGCCAACAGAGTGTGCTTCAAGGCTTCATACATAAAAAAATTCTCCTTGCAGCTTGTTTGCAATTTGTGTTCATTGAACACAGTAAACAGCCTTTTTTGTTTGTTTCACCTGCAGTTAGGACAATTTGATTTTAGTTTTCTGTAAATGTGATGCAACGTTGAAGCTGATAGTAAAAATGTCCTGCAGGGTGCTACTTTTCAAGAATGTGTAAATAAATCTTTGCAACCTCAGTTTAATGCCATGTTTCATTTGCCTCTGTGCATTGTAGTTTATGATCCGATCAGTCATGTAAAGTTAATCATGATTACCGTCTTGCCACAGGTCAGACTGTGGATTTTTACTGGCAGATTTTTCTGAAACCCTCGGGTTTTCTGTGATTCTGGGTGTTGGAAAGTGTTGGCTGCTCTGCTCCATCATTTATTTAATGGTGCGTCTGCAGTTTCCAGCTGGTTGGAATTTGTAGCTGAGGCCTGTTTGTTTGGAGCTGGCTCTTCTTTTGTCGACATACTATAACACTGTGCTGCAGCACCGAGTCCTTTCTGAAGTTCCTTCAGTTGTAGATCAGTTTCTTTTCTTTCTGCCCCTCCTCCACGCCTGTGTTTTGTGGTGTTATCTTTAAATGTTGGTTTAGTTTAAGCACGCTAAGATAAAAGGAAAGAGAAAACCTCATTTACCCGTCAAGGAAGTACTTCTTCCCCTTGAGGTCATATTTGTTGCTTTGATCATACTTATGTCATTTTGTGTGAAATATCTGCTTGTTTTGGATTTGTTCTGATTTTCTCTTGGTAAACTAAGAAAGGGGAAACTGGACCAAGGCACACAAACAAAAGAATCCCCTCTCCCTGTGGGCTGTTTTTGGCTGACCAAGCTTGGCTTCTCGGGCCCCTCTAACCAGTCATAGGAATGAAGAGGGCAGGGTCCAAGTATATTTTATGTCAGCAAGTTTGGAAAAACTAGTTTTTCTTGTTAATTCATCAAACCTTGGGTGCTGTCACAGGGGTGTTTGGGAGTGGAGGTATTCAGTCATGAGGCCGCACAGCGGCTCAGTGACATTAAACAGCGCTTAGGATAAAACAATGCTGGCCCCATCTGGTCAGTATTTGAAAAAATATCTGGGTGAGTCGACTGTACTTTCCTGCTTCCATGTGGATTTCATTACAGCCCTTTGACTCCGGCCAATCTGCAGCTTTTTCATCTGAACTAACAGAGCAGCCCTGGACCTCTGGGCTTCTTCCAGTCACACTTATCACAGAGTAAAGAGAGTCAACATCTTCCCCCACTAATTTGGTTTTGTCAGGTTAATCTCAGCATTAGTCTTTTTTTTGTGAACGTCAGTCGCTCCAACACTCCTCTCCATCACATACAGTCTCACCTCATTAAGGGTAGTGTCTCCCTATCACCCCTGATGTCAGCCTCCATTACTCACCCAGGGGGGAGAGGTTTGAGGTGGGGTGGGGTGTCCTCACTGTCATGTCTTCATATTTTGCCATTCAGCCACAGCTTTCCCTTTATTAATGAAGCGTCCGTGATGAGCCAAGGCCTGGTGTCCCAGGGGCCAAATAATGGTTTTACAGTTGTTGGAGAGAAGGGGCTAAGTGGCTCATGAAAGTGATTGTTAAATAAACACCAGCTCCGGTTTAAGGAGGAGGAGGGGACTAAGTTCTTTTTTCCTCTACCTTTTAAAATAATTAGTTAAAGCTTTTGTTTTCTTTTTCTTAAAGTTAACTGTGAGACAGAGGATGCATTTTATGATACCTGAGTGGGCCAGTATTAGGGCTGGGAAAATATGCTTTTCTCTCAATTTGATTCTGTTATGATTTTTGGGGTGCTGATTTGATTTAATTTTGTTTTATTCTCGCAACTCTTTGGTATTTCTGATTTTTGTGGGGTTTTTTCTTTCTTTTTTCTTTTTTCTTTTTTTTTCTTTTTTTTTTTCAACGCCAGACCAAGTGCAAAGCTGAATTGTGATGATGTCTACAAGCTATATATGGAGCCATATTTCCCAAAAAAATGCACATTACCGGAGTCAGTTTTTAGTAAAAATATTAAAGGGATCTGACATCTCAACTTTTTTCCAGCCTGGCTTATAAACAAAGACTAAAATGAAGGGCCTAATTAAAAAAATAAATTGAACAAAACAATAAAAAATCACAATTAAAATTGATAAACCAAAAATCCTGAAGCTACAATGCAACGGTCTTTTCTCTCACCCCCAGCCAATATTATTCAAAAGGGAAAGATTTTTTTTAAAACTGTGGTACAATTCCCAAGGATATAGTGTTTTATTATATTTTTATGATTTAAAGCTCATAAAATCCCTATTTTTTAAACTGGTGTTTTAGAAAACCCTTATTTCAGTCTCTGTTTGAAACACTTTATTTTAATGCCTGTCTCTTTAAGGCTTCCAGTTCCACAAACCCCCTGACTTGGGAAAGGGACTCTCACCACAGACAGTCATTCCTAAAACTCAAGTGAGTCACCAACCTTGAGCCAGCAGCAGCTCAGCTCACAGCCCCTCCTAACCTCCTGTGTCTGACAATGAGTGAATCAATGAATTAAACCGTTTCATAAAGTATCTTTGACTGGAGATAATGACCACATGGCATTGTTCTGGGAAGGAGCAGTACTTTGCTCATGACTATGATATTTCTCTGGTTTCTCAGACGCAGTGTAACCAAACAAAGAGCAAGTGTAAATACTGTTATGTAGACTACACCTGGGTCGACTCAAATGATTGTTTCAGATGTCAGCCAGGACACAGTCCAAAAAGTTATAACGTACACAAAGTCAAAGATAAAGATCTGCTTAAAAACAGCTTTAGAAACAATAAAAGTTTAACCAGATTTAATCCAGTCAATTGTAGAAAGATGTTTTAAATCAAACTGCCAATCAGGTCAGGTCTGGTTTCCCATGAGCTCACATCTTATGATCACATCAAGTTTGATTGCATCTCAACACTTTTGTTTGTTGTCGTGCACCGTGTTGTTACACACCCCATCATGACGTCTCTGCAGTTTCAGTGGACAAACTTTTTCCAATACTGTTGTTGTCGCCATGGAAACTGACCCATTTTTACTTTTCAAACAAGTCTCAGCCAAGTCGTTGGCTCGTGCTTTTGGGGCAATTACGACGCTGTCCACAGAAACTACACCCTGCCTTCGCTAAATGTGGTTCCAGCTACAAATATAAACACAAATGTGGACGTTAGATTATGTCACTGAAGGGACCAGGTTTTTATGAGATTGGAGCCTTAGTCTCATAATCGTTAAAACGGGTCAGAAAGAATGAGCTATGGCACCAGGCTATTCCTATGAGATGGAAAAAAAGATTTTTGAGTCACGCTGAGAAATCTGAAGAGTTCACCTCTTTGTACATCTTCTGCCTGCCAACACCAGACACTTTTCAGTGCTACCAATTTATCCAAAAAGCCCATTGATTCTTCTTTGTTACATATCTATAATTTTTAGTGAAAGTTTTATTTAATCTAATAAATGATGTCTCCTGTATTTGAAGTGGTCTTATTCTTTGTTGTTTTGTTATTTCTCTTTGAGTAATAGTGGTCAGTTAATATAATTTGACTGTGGTGAGGGAGTTGTATTGACCTGTATTTCACTTTAACCTTCGATTCAATTCTCTGGTGGCCTTATTCCAGCTCATTAGAGAGTTAGAAACCACACACTAAACCTCACACTTTCTTACTCATGCTGAATTAATGGAACAGTCCACATAGTTGGCCACCAAAAGTGTGGAGAGGAAAAAAAATGACCACACAATAGCTATTTGTTTCTTGTTCATCAGTCAGCCTCATGCTGCTCTCTTCAAGCTTTAATCCCATGAGCATTAGTTTAAATATTTGGGGGGGGTGAATTTTTGGTTTATTTATTGTAAAAGCTTGCACCTGACTTTACAGAGGATTTAGACATACTGATGTCTTCAAAGCACAGTGATTCAGTCCAAATTTAAATATCTTAGAGTGTTGTTTGATTAAAGTATAATGGAGTGCGTCTTTATGACTGTTGCACATGACCGTTAACAGATTGTTAAAGGGGCTGTGAGGAGTTTGAAAGTGAGCTTGAAAAAGTCTCCCTTCTAGATATATGCATGATCGTAATTCACACTTTAAAATGAGATTATCAGCGCCAATATTGCTGGTTACAGATTATTTTAAATTGCTGCTTTTTAGCCTCCAGTTTGGGTCGTCCAGGACTGGATTTATCTACAGCACATCTAGGTCTCTATGTCTAAGTTTAGTAGTGAGAAGCTAAAAACGATTCCTGTGACTAATGTTGTAGTGATGGTGGACACTGGAGCCTAACTGTCAGACAGAAAAAGGACAGAAGAGCAGAAGAAAGATCAACAGGAGAGTGATACGGCCCGAGCTAAAGGCTAATTAGCCTTTAGCTCGGGCTGTATCACTCAATAACACAGGGGCTAAACTGTTTGTGATAATGAAGAGTGAGGTTATGTTAGCTCTGATTGGTAGATGACTGGCAGGACATAGCTAACCAGGATTTACTAAAATTACATGTTACAGACATGACTTAGAGCTCCAGGCTGCCAGCTGCGCTAAATATAAACAGCTACTTAACTACATACAAACTGACATTGTTTACTTGTTGTCATGTTAACCTACAGATATGTTGGAGCTCAGGGCTAACATATAGCCGGCTGCTACAAGGTTTGCTTGATGTCAAGTTTCAAATTGTATCGCTACATAACTACTGATAAATACCTTACCTCTGCGTGTTGTTTCCAGTAAAAAGTTGTCTTGAACAAAGAAAATTTGTTTGGATCCATTTAATTCCAAAACAAACACACACCTCCCGCCAGAAGTCATTTACGACAGTGTGTGTGAGACTTTGGGCCACAAGGTGGCGAGGGAGAGCAATCAAAACAGATTCTTCTCACAGCATCTTTAAAATGCAACAAATGAATCTAAAATCAAACTGTAGGCATGACTCAGAATCTGTTCACTACTACTGCTGGTTTTAGTCCAAAGTTGAATAGGTTGACATCAGGACAGCACAGTTTGAATACATTAAGATTTATCTAGTAATGAGTAAAGGTCCACATGAGATAAAGTAAGAGATAAAGTAAGAGATAAAAGGTTGAATAAAGGTAAAATGAAACTCTGTGTTCCCTGCCATCTGCATTGTACGGCCAAGTCTAGTCCCTGATTTCAATCAGACATTCTTTATGAGGAAATCTTTTCTGTATTGGGCTGTGACTGTTTCAATTCTGAACTCTACGGCCAATTCAAAGTGCAAAAAAACATCTGTAACACTGTGCAGGGTCACACTTGAACAAAGCCAGATGACCAGAGAATGCTTCAGGCACTCCAAAGTAAACCGGACTCAGCTGATATTCTTCCTATACCTTGGCAGGTCTCTACTGGACATTTAAAAGCAATGAACAAGAAAGACGAAAGGTTTATATTTTAAACCTCTATTGAGAAATACTCTTCATCCCAAATTTTGTTCACAGAACATATGCACTGAATTTACTCTGTAATTTATTTACGGTCAAATTTGTGACTCAGAGTTTGTGTAGGAGGAAAGGAAGTTTGTCTTTTATCCAAGCTGAGTCATTCAAGCAGGGATTACTTACCCAAAGGATAAAGTCATTTACCGTAGAGCCCTCATGGTCAGTGAGGGGTTCTGCTCTCTGTACCACAGCCCTGCTGTTGATCTCTCTGTACCTCATTTCATACTTTGTGAATATATATCCAGCAATCTTTACTGGCAACATTGCCAAATGTGGCATTACTTGAATTCAGTCTTGGAATTTGAAATAGTAACCAAACAATTACACATCATCATCCTAGCTAATCTGCCTCAGAACTAAGAGCTAGTTCAACAAATCAGTGTATGAAGGCTGAGTCTGGTCAAACTTACACATATCCACTCAACCGAGGCAATGTGTAACCAGCACAAGAATGTGGACAGTTACCTTCAAAAAGGACTAAATGCAGGTAGTGCAGGCTCTGCTAACGATAGCTACACACATCAGACCATTTGGACATTATTTACCTCAAGACTTCCACGTTTAACCATGACAAAGAGGATAATACACTAAACATGGATATGAAGTAACAATGTTGGATATTCATAGCTGCATATTTAAGACTAAAGATAGCATGAGATTTGCTTGGGATCTTCACGAGACTTACTGAAACAATGAAGTCATTCTAGACAGAACTTCTAACTGGTTCATGACACGTTGGAGGTGTGGGCCTCAAACACAGAGGTCTGCCCAAAACTCTGCCCTGAAGGGGCCTCCAGAGGGCTGGCCAATCCTTGGGTGGGGGGTTTGTGGAGCAAGGGGCCTTAAAGAGACAGCAGCTAAAAAGAAGTGTTTCAGACAGAGGCTGAAAAAGGTTTTTTTTTCTTTTTCAAACCTTTTTAACATTCAGAGAAGCAGGACATGAGTTACTTCAGAAAATCTTGTTTTTATAGTTGTAAATCAAAAGTCTGAGGACCATTTTGTTGTAATTTCACAAAGTTATATGGCCATGACTGTATATTTTATGCTCTGACACATTACAAACTACAACAGTTTTGTATTATGAAGAATTTGATTACAAAAAAGTACCACCAATGATCTTGAAAGGGATGCCTTGAGTTAGGCCTACAAATGTAAAGTTTTACATGTTTTCTTTGTTTTGTTTTAGTCTATCAAGAGAACAATGCCATTGAAAATGGATCATTGGACAATCTCCCCTTTCCCTCAGGCAAAAACTGAGAAAAAAATACTACATGTAGGAACATCTACCATCTGAAAATGATTGTGGTGCCTCTTGTTTAATCTTGGCTTGCTTATGCCTTGGTTTCAATAACATTGCTATGCTCTGTCAAACATTTTCAATATTCAAATATATCCATTCTCTTATATCTAATAGAGAGACTGTTGGAAACAGACACGTATGCTAACTGGTTAAGGCATACAAAGTGAAATTTCAAGTTTATGAAAAAAGGCCTGTTTTGATAGGATTGGACTGAAGTGCTATCAAAAAGGACCAAAATAAAGTTTAATTTTGCCAACTTTTTCCCGTAGTTTCAAAAACTTAGTACAATAATCTCATAAAGAGTTCCTTTTGAAGAATAATGCGGCCTTTTCTTTGCCAGCGGCTCTTGGAAAGCTGACTGCGATCTCAGATCTCTTCGGTGAGAGCTGAAGCAGAGTTGATCCGTGGGCTTAGAACTAGGATGCCTGCTAATACTTAATATGTTCACAACCTGATCCTGATGGCTCACTGTGGCTTATACACGGATACACACAAAAACAAGACTGTACAGTATGCGCTGTATGCTTAAACGCACTGTCAATAAACTTGCATATATCGCATGTGATAGACATGGCTAAATCCTCCACCATGTGTACATACCAAAGACCTCTCACGTCTAATTTATACTTTTATCCATACTAACCTAAATTCCTACGCAGAGAAGTTTGATGCTGCATATTTTATCCTCGTAGAAAAGCAGCAGGATCTGGCTGGAAATCCCTTTGAACTCTGTGAAATATTGAAAGTCTGAGCTTTAATCTCCAGCTCTCTGGTTACTGTTTTGATAGGGCATGTAGCTGGCCAGTGTGCACTACTGTAGACCAGACGTAGTCATTTTATTGTCATCAAGGTTGTACTCATACTTGACAGACTGTTGCTATAAAATAAGCTGAAAGAGGATTATACCAGTTTGTGCCAGATGCAAATGTTTGCTCTTTTTATGAGGTGAGAAAAACTGCGAACAAGTAAAGTGAATTCTGGAGCTGTTATTATTAATTCTTCACTCACACTTTTGACTTGTTAAAATAGACGTGGTGAAGTACCTCTCAACAGCCGTAATTACAAAAGCAATACAGCCTGATGTCAGTAACTGAGACAGCTGAAGAGGTCTGTACACAGTTTGGCAGCCCAGGCTTTCTCTGTGACCCCAGGTCCTGTGGTAATATTAATAGAAAACCTGAGTCGTAAAGCCTTCCACAAAATAAAGAGGAAGCTAAAAGAAAATAATATGTCCATTCACGAGTAGTGGAAAGGAGTGAAACTGTGGGCAGCATGAAGCCAGGATAGACACCTGCCCACAAACCGTATATTCATCTTCCTCACTGGCCTACTATTTTTCGAGGGCACTTTTGGAAACATTACAAACCTATAAAAAAAGATTTCCCCTGTAAAATACCACAGCGCTTTTATTTCAAATAATAAAACGGGTGTGATCAGGCTGAGGCTGGAGGTAAAATTCGATTTAATGACTAAATTTGACTGCTTTGTTCCAGAGCCAAATTACAGCCAGGGTGGTGTTTGACGTGTCTACGATGAATGTTTACACACAGTCATGTAAGTTTCTCTGCTAATGAGATGACAGTAGGGCTTCAGCTTACAAGTATTCAAATAATCAATTTAATAAATATAAATTTTATGTAAGCACTGCTAAGAAAAAGAAACCAAAGAAACCAAAGTGCACATGTTGTCACATTAACCAAAGGTATCTGGATTTCATTTGATAAATTAAACATGAGAATAAATGAACATTATTTCAGCAGTGATTAGGCATTTGTACATGCACTGCTACAATTTGTTAATATGTGGAAGTGATACCTTTAAAAAAATACAATCTGTATTCAACCAAGGCACTTGACGCCATCTCTAACCTATAGGAAATGATTTCAAACCCCACCGGTGTATCAGTTCAGCCTAGGGATGGGTACCTTTCACATTTGAAACGATACGGTTCTGATGCTCAGTACCTGGCAATCGGTACCGGTACTTAGCGGTACCAATTTTTGGTACTTTTTTGTGTTCCTGTGGTAAAAAAATATCAATTTGTTAACTAATATATTAATATTTAATATATACTTTTCAATTTAACATAGTCATTCTTCAGTATACAACCTTGCAATGCTGTGTTCATTGCCAGCATGGAATATCAACTACTCTTTCAGTCCCTCACAATCACAAGGATGCATTTAGGTACCTAAACATGGTACCTTTTTTACGTGAATCGGTGCCCATTACTTTTAACAGAACCTGGTCGGTTCCTTTAAAAGTATCTTATTTGGTAGCCATCCCTAGCTAGCCTTTCTTTGAATCACCAACGTGAACATTGGTATCATAGAGTGCATTTAATTGCATTCAGTTGATTCCTAATCAACATACTGATAAAAATTGCAGGACATTAGTAATAGGAAAAAAAAAAAAAACTGAAAGAAAATGCGAAATAATAGAAGCTTATGCATGGTGTAAAAAATAGTATTCATCACAACTTATTATTATGGCTCTGTAATTTATCTTAACAACAAAAGTTATTCCTAACAGTGGATTAATTGTGTGGTTCCATGAGCAGGGATTCTAATAGTGCTTTTTCCCTCAAATCTTAACAATATTTAAAAAAAAAAAAAGCGCCTTTCTAAAATACTAGAACACATCTGACATCTAGCCCAAAATTGGCCAAAATTATTGGATTCAGTAGTTACATTTTGTCCATAAATCAGTTTCAGGCCATTGCTTCAACAGCTGCAGCTGTAGACTTCTGATCTGTTCTGACAACATCCCTTTTTTTATTTCCCGCCTCTCACTGATTCCCGTCTACATTCCTTTCAACATTGGCCATCCTAAACTATTACGACCCTACAAAAGCTCTGAGTGCTTTGAAGATGTTTCTACACAGGAGTGAATTAACATATTATCCTGCAAGTACCTCATCCTGGCTCCAGGAGTCCTTGTGAGAGCTGCCATGGAGGATTGATGATGGTCCTGCATGCCAATACTGCTAACAGGAAGTTGACCTCAGTGTTGTGACTTTACAAACAGGGTCGGCCTGTGTGAGTGTTGGGTTACATGACTACTCTAGCTTGGCTTCGGTGCTAAAGAGGAGAGGGTCATTAGCCCAGGGGGCCGGAGACACCCTCATGGAAGGAGACTTTTCCAATAGATGTCACTGTAGCACACAGCACCCGCTGGCCTCAACAGCTGACCGGCTCATGCACAGACTAAATACCCAGTAGATGAAGGGATTTCATTAGGACTGCAGGCGTGACGTTACCCACCTCTGACACTCCCCGCAGTGATTGGGGTCAGAGCAAACTAACACTGGTCTCTTGTCACCGGTGGTCTCCCTAACTGAATTTCCTCTTCATCTCACACAGCCTCTCCCTAATTATGTAAATCTGTTGACTTGAATTTGGCGGGAACACGATACCCTGCAAAGTGTAACAACAAGTAATGCAACGGAAGAATCTGGTTTGAGTTATGAGCTGCTTTTGAGCTGAAGTGAGGCAACAGAGAATACAACACACCTGTATTACATTACCCCGGTGTGGAGGAGAGAGGGAGGAAAAGGAGCGGAGCTGAAGGATGTTAAATGAAGTGGAAGAACTCTGAGTATTCAATATTAAAAAGTGCTTTATTACACGCCTGTTTGAAATGGCAACGGAGACAGGAAGTGCAGAGAATATTACATTTCATCCTGTTCAGGAAGTGCTTGAACGTATAGTTTGAACCAGTCAAATGGTTCCCATGCACACAAGAGTGATAGTTTTACTTTAGTTTTTAAACTTCTTACAGTGATAAGACTGCTGCTGAGGTCAATAACCTGTAGTCACACACAATAACACAAGCATATTCCTCTACAACAGTCATTTTACATCTCCCCCATTGGAAGGCTTTATTTCTACCTTATAAAGAATATGATCCATCACCCAGCCTCTCGAGGTATCTTGTGTCAGAGTTGCATACACCTCATGAACCATGAACACCATTTATATGTTTTTGAACTAAAAAAATCTCAGAAAAACGTAATAAAACCGAACAAAAACTGACTTTCTGCAATGCATTTAAATGGATGTCTGGGCAGAGTATGTCTCAGTTTATGGGAATTGCTTTTCACACTGAGATTGGCTCATTGGATATGAGGGCAGGACTAAGCCATAGGTCAATTGTCCTTGGCAGTGATATGAGACCTGACAGCTGTGTTCACACATGCACAAACTCCTGACTTTTGTTGGGTTGGCCTCATTTGTGAATGCAACCAACGTTTTTATCAAGACTGTACCCTGAATTTTTCCGGCTAACCCCTTATAAAAGTTCAGATATGAGGTCAAAGTAAGCAAATGGGAGAGCGCAAAATGGAATATGTACAAAAAAATCACCTCAAGCAAGTGAATGGTTTTGAAGATCTAAGTACCTAGAATCCTTTTCAAGATGAGAACAGAGGAAGAATTGGTTCTCCTGCCTGCTTACAATAAGCTCTGATATGAATGCATAGTAGTTTGGATATTTTTGCTTTGACCAGCATCATATTACACTCTGGCTGACAGTGTGCTTTTAATGTTGTTCTCTGCCTCCAGAGTTCCCCAGGGAAGATGCTTTGCCATGAGGAATATTTGGGAAAATGGCAGCTTTGTAAATTTAGGAATTGTGTGTCTGAAAATTTCTAGATATTTTCTGGTAGGTGTAGAGGCTACAGGGACTTGAAAGAAGCTGAGTTCTCTTCAGTCCTACCTTAACAATGTACAGATATCGCTTACACTGTAAAGCTTTCTCAATTAAGATTCAATGGCTTTAGCTCTACACTGTAGACTTTTATAGTCCATGCATTTCATCTGGGACAAAGTGGACTCACAACCCCAGTGCAAGAGCCTCCATCATATCCCCCAGAACATTTTTGAGAATAAACTCAACAATTAAGGTACTAATGTCCTGCTGTGTCGATTCATCTTTTCTCCTTCAGTATTTGGTTCCTTGAGAGCAAAGGTCTGCTACCATGTGGCTCTTTGACTCCTTTGCTGTGGCTCCTTGTAGCTTACAAAAAATATTATTGAAATAAAGATTTTTTTCCATACCAAGGGTATTGATGATTAAAGACATTGACACCTATTATAATCATGCTTTAACATTAATTTGAACTAAATATGCATCACCTCTTGCAACAAAGCTTTATTTTATTTTTTAAATTAAATTCTTTTTTTTTTTACATCTTTTTCAAAAAAGAAAAAAAAAATCTTTCAGATTATGCTTTTTTTAATTTTGAAAATTTCAAAATTTGTTGAATTTCTGCAATCTTTTTAAATATTTAAAATAAACGTTTTAAAAATATTTTGTTATCATAATATAATGACTAGTTTATAATATAATTTTATAATTCATTAAGTTTTTGGCATTGAAAAAAAGTAGAATTATTTACAATTACAACTTTTGATTTTGTTTTGCAAATTTTTTAAATTTTGGCAACTTTTTGAAATTTCATATGAAATTAATGATTTTACTTTTTTTTTCTTTTATTTTTTATGTGCTAATTTATGAAAAATAGAAAACTAAAACATCACATGTTCAATTTTATTAACACAAAAAACTTTTCGTTTAATCATTCACTAGATTTTTACCACTGTGAATATACAGTACATTTAGTGACTCTCAAATGACTTTAATCCTGGTGGGCTGAGGCAATAAGGCTTTTATGAAAGTAATGATTGCAGACCCCTTTTTTAGAGCCCTGTGAGTGAAAAGCTGTTCCTTCATTAGGCCACTGCTCAGTATCGCGTTGGAGCACATCTATTTTAGGACAGTGGTTTCTGCCCATAAATAGAGTCTAGATTTAATGTGAACAAATATAAATGGTGAGAAATGAAACAACAATTTTAGTCCATAAATGTATCATGGAAAAATAAAGAAGTACATTTTGAAACGATACAAAGCGGTCGTCAAATGTGGGAAGATATTTTCTGTGGTGAGCAAACGCCTGGGGTGTTTATGAATTCTGCTTCCCAGCATGGCTGAATGAGCGGATGATGATCAGTGTGGCAAAAATTCATGGCCAGAAACCCGCCTAACTTCACTGGAACTGGGGCTCTGACTTGAGCCAGACTCAAGCAATTTTTCAGTCTTGAACTGTATATTCATTGAGACACATGAAAGGCCGCAGTGATTAATCAAGTGGGATTTCGTTTTTGGTGCGCCAGACTTTCATTTCACCATGTCAGGTCTGAACAATGATCCCTCGATACGAGGCAGCATTCTTACCATCCAAACAGCTGTTATCAAACAAGAATAGCTTCATATGCACATCAGATGGAAAAAGACGGGAACATATTTTCCTGCAAAACATCCTCACAGTCATTTTTTCCACTTCCTGTTACAGCATCCATCTGCAGGCATTTGGTCTCGGCCACTCTGTGCGGATCCTGGTGAACATTTCTCTGTAATTCATTTAGTGGATGAGTGAAGGCTGCACAGTGAAAGGGTTCACGATGTGCCCACGATAAGCCAGATGGGTGGAATCATAGCATGGCACTGTAGAGAACATAATCAACCATTTCAAATCCTGCAGTGAGCTAGAAAGGGAGGGAGGGCATCCTGTTCTGAATAAATCAAATAAAATGTTCAAAAGCAGAGGGAAAAATAAATCAAGTAAAAAATGCTGATAAGAGCAGAAAATACTATCAAACATATTTTACTTCTTAGTCTTTGAAATGTACAATATCAGCCGCACAGACTGCTTCATCTGTCACTCTTTGGGTTTACTGTGAGGCAAGAAATCAGAAACTGCACTCAAACAATACTCTGCTTATTGTAAGGTAAAGTAAATATATACTGTAAAACACAAGAACTTACAAGTCTGGCTTTGCAGCTTGGCCACAAAAATAACGAGAGTGCTGTAATTAATCTGAACAAGTCAAACTGTATATTAAAATGTCAAAACAATAGATCAGACATAAATGTTCAGCGTATGTAAATAGAGCGTTTTAACATTTACACCATACCAGCCCCTGAGGTGAATTAGTTTTTTATTCCCTCAAAGCTCGACTCGAAAATTTGGCAGCAGCACAGCTGTTGGCAAACAAGGAAAAAAGGGTTTCAAACAAAAGATCCCAACAGTACGAGCGGCTTCCAAAGCCATAAACAAAAACTGTATGCAGATTGAAGTGCCACTGTGTGAGATGCTCTGAGACATAATGGGAGCATTACAAAAAAAAAACAAAGAGCTGCATAAACAGATTTAATGACCTCTGTAACGAGAAGAGGACAACTTCACCTGCTGCTATGAGAAAAGTTGGCACTCACAGTTTAATATGATGGAGTCATCTGCAGGCAGTTTCTAAGCTGCGCTGAACAAAACATGAACTCTGTGTGGGGTGTGTGGTTTTGAAGCTCCAGCCAAACAGCTCCAGAGGACACAACAGATGCCCAAAAGCCGCTCTCACAAGCCAAGACGAAATGGGTTATTGGACATTTTATTGCAAGTCTCATTTGAAATTAGCTGTACTAGATCCATTTAGAAAGGGCCCATGTGTGGTACCACCCGCATCACTACAATGAGATGTGAATGCACTGAAACCAGGCTCCAAACATCAAAGTCTAACACAGTTTCTATATATTGCTGGATCCAATAATGTAATGTGTCAGATTTTTGTTAAAACATTTGGAAGAATTTTGCTGAGTTGCATTAACTGGTGGTTGTTTTTTTTTTTTTTAAAAAAAAACAAACCAGTTAAATACGCAATAGAGCTGACATAGCTCTGATTGCTGCAGTTCTGTGTCCTTAGAGTCAGTGGGGTTACAACTGTTCAAGAAGCTGGGTTAAGAAAAGACAAAAAATAATGAGCACTAAAGATGATAAAATGTATTTGGTCCCTTTAAGACTTAGTTGAATGAGATCTTACTCATTACTTAATGGCACAGTTTTGGCAGCATCTCTGCATCAGTGTCATTTGTCATGGCCAGAAGTTGTTACTTGGTTTTTAGTGGAAAAGAAACTTTTCTTATCTGGGTCAACAAAGTACTTATCTGACTGAAACTAAAGTTTTCACCTTCACTTACTCAAGACTGAATGAATGGTGTCAGAATATGTTCATGATTAATATTAGAAAAAAAAACAAGTTAATGACAAACTTGGAATCTATTAAAAGACCGTCACTTTCAATCCCCTATTTATTATGTCATCCAAAGTTTGATTAGGTTAAACTCTTCATGTCATGACTAATTTTTTACAGCAATGAAAGAAATATTAATCATTCCATTATCTCTCCACGCTCAATCTAGTGTAATGAATGTGCAAATTTGTGAGAGTGGATTCCAACTGATACCCTGACACACCGTATTTCCCCTCACACAACTTAAAAACACATTATTAACTGCTATTAGGACTTGAGGCTGACTCACTGATAAACAGAAATGTGATGGAGAAAACTTGTTGCCGGCTTGTGCACATCTCTGGAGGGAGAGCAAGCTGCCAGCAAAGAATTGGGATAACTCAGAGCAATCAGTTTTCCCATTAAAACCAGCAGCTGTGTCCACTATGGGAAAAAGCAGCAGCCATCCTGACTCCAATGCTCTGGAAAGCACAAGTAGCACCATGTTGTAAAACAGCAGCCACATGAGAACTTCGTCTTTACCTAAATCGTAATAAACCATATTGGTATGGACGATAGAAGCATGAGTGAGAATCTTGGAAATTCAGAGTCCAGCTCTGCCCCACTGCCATATGGGGTTCCTCAGGGGTCGATTTTAGGGCCCCTGCTTTTCTCCTTGTACTTACTGCCTCTGAGCTCCATTCTGAGAAAGCATGGCATCTCTTTTCACTGCTACGCTGAGGATAGCCAGAGATATGTGCCACTGCAAACAATAATGCTTTCTCTCTCACATCTCTTCCAGCATGTCTTGAAGACATCAAGGCCTGGATGTCTTTAAATTTTTGAAACCTCCCATATCTTGCTCCTTTTCTGCAGTTTAATATGGATCATTGATGTCTTCATGAAATGGTAGTAACATGTTTTGGTCCAAAAAGCCAATAAATCAAGCACAGCAGCATTGTTCCCAGGCTCTCATAGCCCCTCTGTTCAGAACGGTCTGATTTAGTGGGCGTGACCTTCATATGTAAATGAGCCACTGCTGATACTGCCCCACTCTTCGGCTTCACTGAGAGCAGCACCATGTAACCATGACTACTGAGCTCCCAGTGCACAATGTTTAGAAAACAGCAAAGCTCGTTTACCGTAACACTACAGGCTAAAACAACAGGCTAACCGCAGTTAAAGTTAGCATCCTGAAGCCAACACAGAGACAGGGGGACACTGAGGAAAAGCTCTTACATCTGCTCCACAGCACACAGCATTTAAAATACTCACATTTCCAGGGTCTGAAGTTTGTTGGCGGATGGTTGGTAATGCGCCTGGATTCAGGACCAGTCTATTCGCTAGCCCTCTGTTGTAATGTCCAAAGTCAGCCGTGACGTGACTAACACACACATGCACAGTTTTACTGAGTGTAACTGGCACATTTTCTTTAATAAATGAACTCTAGCCACTTAGTCTTGTCTTCCTCTGAGATGGGAAGCTTGTGCATGGAACTATGTGGCTGTTTACAGCCAAAAACAGAGCAGTGATGGGTCTTGAACTTTGGCATTCTCCTCCCCACTGCTGGAGAGATTTCTCTCCAGCAGCAGGGAGAGGAGTGGATGGGGAGGGGGTTCGGGGGTTCGGGGGTTCGGGGGAATCTGCTCAGGTGGACCAATCAAGTAAGACTTGCTCCTGATTGGTCAATCAATCAGTGAATGGTCAATCGCTGACGTCGACAAATCCCCAAGAATCCAAAATCCAATCCAGTCCATTTTAAGATTCTTTTATTTGTTTTTTAATCTTTAAATGGTCTGGCTCCGCTGTACCTCTCTGGGCTCTTTCACCTCCACGCTCCTTCACGGTGCCTCAGGTCAGCTGATCTGCTGATCATGGAGGTACAGAGAGCAAAACTAAAGCTCAGAGGGGACAGAGCTTTTTCTGTAGCTGCTCCAAAATTGTGGAACAAGCTCCAACAGACCTTCCTTTGCTTTTAACCCAGTTTGAGATTCTGCTCTTATTTGTTTTATGGTTTGTTTTTAGTACCTAGTAATTGTTTTATTGTTTTTAAATTGTTTTTAAGAACAATGAAACAGTTATTTTAGCACCTGCTGCACCTTTGTTTTAATGATTTTTTTTTTTTAATTTACCTATTTATTCCTGCACCCTCTTTAAGTACAGCACTTTTTTTCAGCTGTGGTTGTTTTTAAAGTGCTCTATAAATAAAGTTGAGTTATCTGTTTTATTGTAACATGCATTGTGACCCATATCATGAGTCTAAATCTGCACGCTCACTTTTCTGGAAGAGTCCAACAACACAGCACAGTTAACAGTTGAGTGCAGAAACTGAGAGTTTAAATGACAACAAGCAGATCATTAGAAAGACCAACTCATCACTGTCCCTGTGATCGATGAAATAAGCCAAAGACCAAGGCCTGTTGTATTTCAGACAGCGAGTGTTTGTTTTAGCTGCGGCTAAGTTTGGCATTTTAATGCAGAAATTAAGTGGACTTTGGAGGCAGATTCATGCGTCCACTCCAGGAACTCCATCTTCTAAACTTCCAGATTGGCCTGAGTCTTCAGTCCAAGAGTCTGACAGACCACTTAGTCTGGCATATGGGTCGCTCAAACAGTGTTAGCTTTGGCCTCATAATGAACAGCACAGCCTGCAGACATTATAGCATTTCCTGGCACGATCAGTCCAAATTGTAAATGTTCCATAACAATATAACAAATTAATCCAAACGATTGTTCCCTAATTTGTTGCAGGATATTTTTCTACCTCACGCTATCATGAATCTCTCAGAATATTGTTTATTTTTACAGCTAATTTTTTTATTCCCTGACATGTTAGCTGTTCGTGAATAAGTCGACTTGAACAGTGGAGGCGAAGCTCTGAAATATTGCCTATGACAGCTGATCTCCCAAAGCTCCAGCTCTCAACATATGAGGTCTGCTCATGGAGACTGATGTCTGCGTTATCCTCACAGTCTCTGCTGAAGTATCCCATCCACAGTTTGACCAGAGGGATGGTGGGTGGAGGAACACCTGGTTAGGCCGTCTGTAACAAGCTGTCATATAAGCTAATGAGCCTCCTGATTATTTTCCCTGGAGACGACCCAAAACCGCTGTACGCTGTAAAACAACCACTTCTATTTTTACCCCAGTGGACAAAACCTGCTGATTATGATTCACTGGATAATTGTCAGTGATCATGCATGGGATACTTCAGGGTTTCATTCAGACTTTGACCTCTTGATACATGAAACGTACGCTCTTGATGAAAATACCCCAGGTTTTCTTCTACTGATGGTGAAAGACCACTTATCAATGCTAATCATGAGCTTCAGGTGAACCGTTGAGATGTCTGCGTTGACAAGCGGAAACTCCAGTAACCTCCTGCTATGTAGGGCCAGGAAGGGGGAAGTGTACCTTTTTACCTATAGGCCACCCTCCTACACCTCATCATCAGCAATCAGCCTCAAAATATCTCCACAGCCCACTCACGTCGTGGTCTGATCTGAGGATGATTACTACTGACAAACTCAAGGGAGCAGTAATACGTGGCATGAGCCAGGTTGTGTTTGTTTAGCCGCTGTTCAGAGCTCAGTGCAAACAAGTGAGCTGTGCCAAGCGAGGGGTGGCATGAACTGTAAACGGACTGACTCTCAGCGGGCCTGGCTGGTTTGAGTGTTTATGTGCGGTCATGGCTTCAGTTTACTGGCAAGCTGGGGATGTATACACTGCTGCATTCTTTAGGATGTAACACGTCTGAGGGATGCTTCGGGATGAGTTTACCAAGGGCAGATTGATAAAGCTATAATTATTATTTATAAAACTACCTATCTGAGGATTGTTCCATTAACTTAAACTGTACTAAGAGGATGAGGTGTGTAGGTCAGTGAGGGAAGGAAAGATGTGTGAAATGCGTTGTGTGATGTGAAATAAACTATAAAGACAACCAAAGCCAGCTGAAGTAAACCGTGGTGTCATGTGGAGCATCAGAAAGAGGATGTGAGACAGAGCAAAGGCTGACTGCCATTTTTTTAATAGATCTTGGAGACTGCCCAGGTTCACACTGGGCTTGGCGATATATTGATGTGTTAATTATATCGATATATTTCTTCCGGGCAATATAAAAACTGCTCTATTGTGTTTGTATCGATATAGTTGATTTTGCGTATTATTCAGCAGTACATTTCTTCACATGGTCCGCGAGTTCGCTCCTAATTCTTCTCTCCCTTTCTGTGTCTGTATTTCTCACACAGCATTGTTGCTCTGCCTCCTTAGCTCTGTGACGTTACAAACAGCTCTCCTCCCCCTGCCCTCCTCTCACTCCGCGACAACACAAGACAGATTCAGCTACAGTTGAAAAGTTAGTCAAAGATAAATGATGGCTCGATAATTTGGAGATGGATTAGATTCAGTGTATCAGATGAGCAGCATGAAAAAGTTTATTTTATTACTGACAAAAACCTGTTTCCTGAGTTCAGTCAGGTGTTTAGTGCTGGATGAAACAGTAATAGCTGCTTCTGAGCAGAGTGTCGAAAGTTCCAGCAAGATTTAAAAAAAACAACAGAACAAGCACAACACTCCTTTCCTATTGGTCCAAAGTGCATCACCTCAGCCAATCAGAAAAATTATACAGTCGCTAGGAGAGAGGGGAAGTTTTGGGAGTCACAACATGGGCAAAAGTGAGTTTTAATCTTTTTGTGACCTGAAATGTGTTTGGCTTACATAGTTGTTGTTAGAGTGTTGAGTGTGTAGTGTAGTTTTTGTGTTTTGTGTGTCAGAGCAATGAGGCGATTCATGGCAATTTTGTATAATCTTGTTGACATTTGATGGTTTTGTAAATAGTTGTACAAAAATGCCTGGCAATTTCCTGCTTTAATGCAAAAAGTTGATAGTATTGTTTGCTAATTTGTACATTAGCATTTGAAATTTACCATTTACATTTGCATTATAAATTATAAGAATGAATGGCTGCACATGTTTGTGGTTTCTTCATCGAAAAAAATTAGACTTTCCGACTGATTTTTTTCTAACAAATTTAGGTCCAATGTGTTCATACATCAAAATGTATACATAATTAATATGAATAATCCTAATAATTAATACACATATCGAGTGTTGCTTTTCTGGTTCAATTGTAAACATCTAAGCAACATCCCAAGGCTAAGTCAGATATTAAGATGTATATCAAGATATATATTGTATATCGTGACATGGCCTTAGAATATTGAGATATGGATAAAATGTCATATCGCCCACACGCAAACACAAACAGATCTAGAAAAGTGAAACAAAAGACCTGCCTTGTCAGTAAGAGTAAATTTGAAGAGATTTTGTTTCCATTATTTAGAGAGGAAATGACAGTGGATAGAGGGAACGTGGTCAGAGTGGAAAGTTACACACGGTAAAGAGGCCACAAGTTGGCCTTGAGCCAGCGGGAATGTGCTAACAGGGATCCCAATGAAGAAATACATCCTGTGACGCCTGATTTACTGATTTACTCATCATAAACTTAGTACCACTAATGGCGAGAGGCGGGGCACACCTTGGAGTGGTCACCAGTCATTTACAGAGACAGAAAACCTCTCGGGCATACACTCACACCTATGGGCAATTTAGAATCACCAATTAATCTAATGGGCATGTTTTTTTTTTTTTGGACCGGAGTACCCAGAGGAAACCACCACATGTACAGGGACAACATGCAAACTTCACTCAAAAAGGCCAAACCCTGGTACCTAGTGACCTTTGTGCTGTGAGGTAACGGCACTAACCCTCAAAGTGGCATAAGTGATTTTCCCATCCTTGCACTCATACTCACTGATTATCCATGCGGCCAAATCCAAAACCCAGAGTGTGTTTCTTGAATGTGTAAACAGGGAAGGGAGTATCCAAACACAGAGGTGTGAGCACCACCGAGGAGACGCGGTGAGATCTGTTTCCTTATGTCACCATGTAAAGGACGCCCCCCTGCACCCCCTCCCTTCCTCCACCTCTCACCTTTCAGCCATCCTCAATGGGCCGAGGAAATTTCTCACCACGATCTGGTTTAGCCCCATTACAAAGAAGCCCGTGGCCAGCCGGCATGCTCTCTTCTATACGCAAAACACTCAAGCACGCAAAGGCGTCCAGCAGCATTCATCACACTGATGTATGAAAGGGAAACCAGCAATGACAAGCCGTCTCCAGTGGTCTGATTCTGAGCAATTTGTATGATCTGGTTTGGACTTGTTGACATTGAAACACTCATGGTTTCCCATTGCTGGGTTTGTATAAAGTTCCTCCCGACAGAAACTTTATTGCTCTGTGAATTGTTTCTCAGTCATGCTCTAATTTTCCTTCCTGTTGTTCGCGACAGAAATCAATTTATCATGTTTTTATTTTTACATCATGCCACATACAACACATCGCCTCTGAAGACTTATTTCTGTTTATGTATCTGAGTACAAACCCTTGACTTGTTTGTTATACTTCTTATCATAGCTTTCATGAAGTCAGCAACTGAAAATGACACCCGTGTTCGTGCCATTAAAATGCCTTACACAACATCTCCTTTCCAACTCTCCTTGCTCCTTTAACTTCCTCCCAAATGACACTGCCAAGTCATTTATATTTTTCCTGTGTGTTATAAGAGCGCAGAAAAGAAGGGGAGGGTGGTAAATGACGGGTTTTCCAGGATGTATGCCTCCTCAGGCCATGAAGGCCACAAGCAGCTCACTTATATGCACATACATTGCACTCTGAGGAGACACTAACAGCAGCTTCCACCAGGGAGGACCAGACTGCTTTATGAATATTGATTGGGTCTTGTGGGGTGTGCTCGGGGTCAGCTGTTGGCCTGCAGTGTTCAGTCATCCAAGCTGTCTGAAAAGGTTAAACATATCTCTTTACAAAGACAGTCTAAAGCAGCAACTCTGGTGGCCCTTCAAACATTTATTTGTTGTCAAGTGAAACTGAATTTGGATTAAGTTTTGACCTTTTTGTGTTTGTCAGGTCCATTTTTTCTCAAAACCAATCCCAATCTCTGAACCGCCATCTTCAACAGTTTGATACCTGTTATGCCCCGTCTAGGGGAGGCCAGAACACAACATGATGACCCATTTCCCCCAAGTCCCAAGCAGCCACGAAAATCAAAACGAGTTTAAGGTGAAACAATTTTAAGTATTTATTTACAAAAAAAAAATCAACCCAAAATATTTTCCAACAACGACATTAACTCAGAAACAACTCAAGGAATGGCAAAGGATAATTATAGAAATTAGGACAACTAAATTACAAACTAACTTAAGATAAAATTACCAGAAAATAAGAGTAACCAAACTAAGACTTTAAACAAAGGACCATTTGGCGGGGCACCGCGTGGCGTGGCACCGCGTGGCGTGGCACCGCGTGACGTGGCACCGCGTGGCGTGGCACCGCGTGACGTGGCACCGCGTGGCGTGGCACCGCGTGGCGTGGTGGTGGGGAGAGGAGGGAGATGGGATTCCCCTGCCTGCCTTGCTGACGTCATCGGTCGCCTTTTATCGTTGCCCAGCCAATCCGATCCCGATGATCAGCCAATCAGAACAAAGGCAGGCCTACCTGCAGACACTCACAGCAGGCACGCTTTCAACACACACACACACACACACACACACACACACACACACACACACACACACACACACACACACACACACTACAGCCGTGCTGGATGACAAACAAAGGAACAAACAAAAAAACTAAACACATTACGACCTCGGTCGCAACAATACCAAAGAAGAAAGTAGCAGCCGTTTACTGCTCACACTGTATGAACAACAGCTTGATTGCTGACATTTTTGGCAACCTTGCTACAGTTAAACTCTTAATTAAATAAATAACTGGGAGACACAGTGGGAGGATGTGACAGTCATTTATAGCTTCAAAATGAAAAAAATAAACCAGGCAGAAATAAATATCCTATATATGGACAAATAGCACTGGAGCAGCTCAGCCCTCAAGTTAAGCCCAAATTAACAATGCTAAAGCTAATTTTAGACTTGTGATCATTCACATTGGAGCAGCTTCTGGTAGGCTTAGCTTATATTTGCACTCTCTGTACAGCACTTCCATCTCACTAGCTGTAGCTCTTGGACAGAGGTGTCTAAAGGATGGCCCTTGGATATCTGATTGGCCACCCAAGGTGCCACCTCAAAATCCACAGCTATGATTGGCTATTTGCCCTGTTGGAGGCAGGACTTGTGTTAATAACAACTATTTGGACTGTGTTGCAACAGGCTGCCTGTAGGTGTCCTTACATTTAAATGTAGCACATTTCCCCATGCTGTTACTTAAAATTTCAAAATGTATTCCACACTGACACTTCGCAGGACAGGTGTGGAGGAAAACAATCAGGCCTTGCAAGGAAAATCCAGCATGCTGTCTGTCGGTCAAAACACATTAATGGCACTGTTTGCTGAAAGACTTCTGCTGGTTTCAGCATTTTTGTAAAAACTTTAACTTTTTATTCCAGCCAAACACTGCCTTAATGTGTATTTTAAAGAATCAGTTGACAGGGATATAGGAAAACAATGTCTGAAACACTGTTTTTTGTAAATCCAACCACCAGTCAAGATTAACTCACTCACTTAACATTGCGGAGTGCTGCAGTAATCACAACAAGACCAGGAGAATTGTTGAATATTACATAAAATTAAGGACAGTTGGCCTCAACATTGATTCTTAAAAGCTACCAAAGAACATTGACATGTGGCCAGGAATCGTATCCTTGCTGGTGTTTAAATATAGCTAGTGTCAAATACTTATACAACACAGCTACAACTGCTTTGTGCTGGAGTACTCCCTTATTTGGAAAACTGGGTTAGCTTCGGTTTAAGTTAGTTTACAAATCATGTCAAGCACAACGTTCATAATCACACAAATAAAGAAAAAAAAACGTTTCGGTCATGATAAACGTAGCTGAATGAAATATGCTAACATTTAGCAATTTTGCAATACACACAATGGGGACTGCAAATCCAGCTATCGTTGCCTGGATTATTTCTTTAAATTGCAGGGATCCATCAGTTTCTCTTTTCTTTGTCTTTCAGTAGCCTGTCAAAAAAATAGTTTAGATGGCTTTTCAAACTTGGTCATTCAATCAATCAAACTGTTTTTTTCCCATTTTTTTATATCGTTTTTAAGTCAAGACAATATTCAAGCCAACGCTGCCACTCATCTGCCTTTTTTTGCTACTCTGTGGGCGAAACCACAGTGGCTTCCACTTGCTGTAATGTCACATGCATACCGTTTATAAATGATACATTTGCAGGTTTGTGCATGTTGCACATACTCTAAGCCATCCCAGTATAAGTCAGTTTCTTAAGTGGGCCACCTGAGTCTAAAATTCTGGACACACCCCTGCTCTTAGCTCCTCTCTTCGCACAGTCTAAGCCGGGACCAGGAGGGACTGTAATGAATAACTGACTCAGTATTATTCTGAATTGATTTCCACCCCCAACTGGCATGTGATGACCCATGATACATTCACAGAAAAAAACAGTCTCCTGTGGCAGGATCTCCAAACTTGCAGCATAGGCTGCTGTTACAAAGTGGTTAAAGTTTATTTCTGGGTTTAAAAAAAGGGGAATTCTTGGACTTCTGCACTCCCCTATTACTGATCCAATATTTATGGCTTTATTGGAAGTATTTCATACTGTGGTTTCGGAACAGCTATGGTTGCATCATGAAGTTTGTTGGTTCAGTTGCATTCTTCATCGAAATCTAAAACATTCACACATGTTCTTCAGGGGAAGAATCCTCCAGCTTTTTAATCCCCCACAAACAGCTCTGGAGTAAGTAATGAAGTGTGCCCAGAGCAAGTCAGTGATGTCACACATCACTCTTCTGTCTTCACCCATATCCAGTTTCTGTGCCGCTGCACGCTTTGCTGGATCTCTTCACAGCATTAAACACAATAGGAGGCGCACATATGGATGCACACTCATGCTCTTTCCCTTTCACACACTCTCAGACACACAGGCATGTAATTTGACATAGGGCTCCTGTCAGACATGCAGTGTGGTTTTTACACTCATGTCAGAGTTCAGGCAAAGCAGTGAGACTTGAAACGGCCTGTTGTGTTTTGTAACCAATAATCAAAGGCAGTCTTTTTGAAAAAAAAAAACACTGATTTCCGCTGCTTAAGACATGATATTTATTATTTGTTCATATCTCAGTCACGATTTCTGACTCATACTTTTAGACTTGGAGATTTTCATGAGATTTTTCTTCAAGCATCTGGACTGAGCAAGAGTAACCCCCCAGCCTGATGTTTCTCTGCTGACTCTTCTAAACTTGTGGTGTTATTGATCTTGGACTTCTCTTTCAAAGTCAGCTCTGGTGAGCAGGCTCTGTGGACAGCACAGCACCATCAGACCCTGGTGTTTACGCTGAGCAATGAATAGATCTCCATGCTGTCATTTGTGGTTTTTGGACTGTTCCATTAACAGCTGGTTTTTGAGGTGACACACCTTCTGCTCTCCTTTGATAAAACCCTCCTCTGATATGTCCAGGCTGTTGTCTCTACAGCTGACGAGCACTGTTAAAAGTCAGAACATACTCATGCACCAACACTGTAGTTCTGGTACACACACGTATGAACACTCTGGTACATGTTACACACATACCACGCAGTTCATACCGTAGAGTTCACACATTATTCTGGCAGCTGTTCAGTCAGAATCAGATTTAACCGTTTCATGTTGAGCGGAGATTTGACACGCATGCACATGTGGTCTGTGTGAACTCCTCTTCTGGTCATTAATCAAGCTTACGAGAGTCACTGCTTACCACAGCAGGTTATAAATATGGCTAATGATAAGAGCTATCAGCATAAAAACCCTGGAGTCCTCCCATTATGTCAGTCAAATTTCTGCACTCTTGCTTTTTAGATCTGAATGATAAATTCTTGATCAAATACAAACACCTGATGTCTGGTTAATGCTGATACTAAGCACAGAGGAGACACCAGTGTTTAATACATATTATATGTATTTCTCCCTTCAAGGATGAGGCTTAGAATCAGGCTTATTGTAAAACTTTAACAAAATTTGACATATATACTACTATAAATGAACTAGATATGGTGTTGTTGACCCTTGTCCGACAGTCCTACTCAACCTTTCTTTGACGTCACTTATACCATGGCATTAAATATTTCGAAAGAAATTGTTTTTTAAGCAGTATGAAAAGTCTTAAAATGACCAGCACTGTCGTCAGTGTCATACTACCGTAAAGCTTTCCCTCCCAAAGCGCGACCTGTGGTGTAGCTTGGGGCTCCACAGGAAACTTTAGGAAACTTGTGTTAAACCAGTGTCAGGGTTCAGGATATTATTTCAGAGGATTTGGTTGGTTGACTTTTGTGGCTCTTGAAAAACAAAAAAAAAATCAAAGCATGTTTTAATGCTTTTCAGTGAGTAAAGGAAATTTTGTTGTGCTTTTCAATGTGACAAAGTAAACTGCTTAATTTCGTCTGAATGTTGTTAGTTTAAACTTTTCTTTGGTGCGTAGCTTGATTGGGGTTGTTTATATTGTAAAGCTGACAACAGAAGTTGTTGGCTCATGGTTTGCCTCCCACATCAGATGTTGACTCTGTCCTTCAAAACCAACAGACTAACCTGATGACACATGATGTAGTTGATCCGTTGATCCATAATTTAGCCCTACACAAGGGCAGTGTTACAATATACTTATCACACTACAAAGGTCATGATACGTTGTTTTTTTTTTAACTTGATTTTTGCCAAAGACCATGCCCTACACAAAATTCAAAACCACTGTTCTCTAGCAGCAAAAAATAGAAAAGGCTTAGTAAGGAAGGTCCTAGATTATGTTCTGGCAAGAAATTCCAAGAATTTGATCCAAATCATTATTAGAGGCTTTTTGGCTGAGTAATGACTTCTGACTGCAAATACAATGTATTTTTAACAGTATTGAATTACAGGTCAACAAACTACATAATCCTTTTTTTGAATGTTTATTACCTCTACCATCATTGCCAACCAATCAGAATTAACCCCTGTTATTCAGTTGTTATGCCTGAGAACCAAAAACTCTGTTTCCGGACGTAAACATGAATCTATGAAAGTGGAGTTTTCCAAAATCTTGACTTTGGCCATAGTTTTGAGAAAACATGATTTTTAATAACGTGAAACTGCAGTTTCATGTGACAGGCCTAAACATATAAAAATATGTGCTATTTCCCAGATACTAGGCTACCTGTGGACTTGGCCTCAGTTTCATCCACACAAAAAAGAATGAAACATTATTTGGATAAATCTTGCAAAGCTTCAAGCTGATTGGCCATTTCTGATCAGAGATTGACAGGACCAGTCAGTGTCATTATTAGCTGAAAGGGTAATTACCTCCGCCAAGGAGGTTATGTTTATTAATTTAAAAGGATCAAAACATGGTGGTTCAGAGTGAAATCTGAGCCTTTTACAAACTTAACACAGCAACATGAGAGATTCATGTTGAACAGGAAATGTTGCACTTTGATTAGTTTGGGCATTAATGCATCTTTTGATGTGTGCTGTTTTTGCTCAACATCTGAATGCGGATAACACACTCACTGTTTAGGGCTGAGGACACCCCAACTCTTAGAGGATTTTACACCAATTACCAGGACAGAACAGGTACTGGTGTGTTTGAAGGGCTGCAGAGTCCCCAAAAACCATCTCCTCATGAATTGTAAAATAAAACTCTCCAAAGGAAAGTTCTGCAGTGTGGCCTTCACTTCCTGAGGCTGAAGGAAATACTGCTTCCATATTTTTTCATCATGTCACTCATTCAGAGAGTGCTCGTATGAAGAAACACTTTGAAGAAGCACTTTGTCATCCTGGGTGAGTGGAGTGTCAGCGTCCTCTGTGCTTCATCTCTTCTCCAGAAGTGTATGTGTAAAAATCACGAGTGGTTGCTGGGTTCCCATGTGGAAACAAAACAGATGTCGGCTGCTGCAGGCATTGTGTGTGACAGAGGGGCCTCAGAGATATATATGCTGGATGTGCGGCATGATGCTCCTCAGCTGTTCGGTGATGTAGGTTAAATAAACTCTGCAGGACATGAGTCGGCTTGCTGAGCCATCGCTCAACACTGAGACGAGAATTTTCTGGCACGAAAGCTGAAATTTCAAGGTGGCTTTGCTGATATTACCCCTGGACTTGATTCCATCATAATGAATTAAATAAAGTAGAAGGGCGGGAACACTGAAGGCTACATTTGGAGGCAGGTCTACTGCAAGGAGTGGGAGACATCATGGGAGAGTGTAATGGAGATTCTAATGTGCTCTCTTTGCCCCATTTGGTCCAGATGTTCGAGCGGGGAGTTTGCTTTCCCTTACCACCCGCATCTCATCCCCTGTCTTTCCACACACTTTACATATTAGTGCACACGCCTGTTATCGGGGAAGGATGCCCATTGTGTGTCCAGATGAGTAATAGTCTGAAGGGGAGGGTAGAAACATGTCATGGCGAAAGAATGCAGACTTCAGACCTCTCTTCTAGGTGGTATGTCTTCTACTTTGAACAAAAAACCAAACATGGAGAGTGAGCATACGCGTCCAGTTCATGGTGTTTTCCCACCACACACTATGTTCTGGACTGTAGATTGTATGTGTGTAGATGGTCAGTTGTTTGAGGTTATAAATACACCATGTGTTGTCTTTTCTTGCAGCTGAGATATCAACATGGCTTGACCACCCCGGACCTGCAGCAGACTCTACCAAACTTGAAGAACTTCCTGGAACATGGCCTGCTGGTTCGATGGTAAGACTCAGACACACACTGTACTCCTGAGGTACTTCTCTCTGAGGTCACTGAGACCAATGTTGAAGGGAAATAGATGGTACCACTATTTTTCAGACCAATACCAGTATGAGTACTCCCTCCTGAGCAAACACTGATACCCAGTACTGATACCACGTGTACTTTTGACAACTGAAATCAATTAATATTGACAGATAATTTCTAACAAAGACAGCACAGTCACTCTGCCATTCAGTTTAAAATAAAACACAAAAAATTCCCTTCAAGTTCATTTGTTAGTAATAAATTTACAAAAGTGCAAAAACACAACTAACAAAAGTCTTTTTTTGTTTTGTTTTTTCCAAATGAACTGAAGTGCAAAATAAAAAAGTTTGACTGTTAACTCTACCTGGTTCATTCAAATTGTCCGAGCAGGACCTGGCACACATTTGCTGTGGTGTCAGCAATGTAGCGCCAACTACTGACGAGAAGGATTTAACACAAGATTTGTTTGCTTTGAGTATCAGCTGCTGGTATCGGCAGCCTTTACTAGTACCAATACCTCAAAGTAAGGCTGGTATCGGTACTCGCCCATCCCTAGTTATAACAATGTATTTCCTTAAATTTATTATGAATATACTATTCAAAAAGATAAAAAATAAGAAAAACACAATATAAATTCATACTTTAAAAACATTTTGTGATGAGTATTTTTCTCTTGTAGCTCAGTCTCATCACTGTGATTGCAGCACTTCTCTCTATCTCATGAACACTTTGATGTACACAGAAAAAAATCATGCAACCACAGCACATGTAACCTAAAGCTTTAAGGGAAAAGAAAACGGAAAACTTAAGACATGAAGGCCAAAAGACAAGAATTAATTGAATAACTAAAGAAATTGGTCAGCAATATTATTTTCCTTCTATATGTTTCCATATTATGGCCGAATAATTTTACACACTTTCAGTATGAATGTCACATAAACACATGTTGTCCCACCTCCAGTTTTTCTGTTTTGTTCCTGTTCTACTTTTAAAACCTATCTGGGCTGGTAACTCCTTTAGTGCCTGATAATAGAAAACCTAACTCATGGGGCCATTGATGTCTATAGATGTCAATTTGATTACAACCCGAGCACTTCCTGGGTCTATAGAAGTCAACAGTGTTTTTCAGTGGGGAGAAACGGTGTCTGGCGGAGCTTTCAATCCGTACCAGGATTTTAAACTACTGTAGGTGAGAGTGGTGCTCTCTTTGGATGAGAGAACAACATAGATATGAGAAGAAGATACCAGATGGCATAGTGAGACACTGCAAGTCCGAAAAGTTGAGGCAGCTCACGCTCCAACTGAGAATGTGTCGCGGTAGTTCAGAGAGAAAGGGTGGCACCATCGTGAGAAAAGATGACAGAGATCATGAAAAGGATCAATGGATGGAGTGCTCAAGACAAGCGCAGTATAAAAAAGTATGTTTTCTCTGTTTGTTTGTTTTTTATCAAAAACAGGAAGAGAGTCATGAAAGAGGAGAATCTACTCTTCTTTTGGTAATTTTGGTGTTTACATAGTCATAGAAAACAATATCCTGTGGGTCTTGAAAGATTGTTCGAGATGCTCTGAAAATGACTGGCAGCCAATGAGTTAAGTACTGCTACTTCTGCCTCTACTTCTTCTTCTTCTACTTTTTTATGCCTAAAGTTATGACCCCACTAGACTGATAATAACTGGTCTTTTACAAAAACAGTGGGAGGAATAATAGTTTGATTGTACTGATTTATGCCTCGGTTGGTGGCTTGTTCATTATCTGAAATACATTTACTTATTTGTCAGTGAGTAGGCATCTATGGTTTTTGGCTTGTTCCCAGGGAGATTACAGCAGACACCACTAAGAAAAGGGCTTTTTTTCAGTTAACTGGTATGCATGGTTCACCAGCCGCTCCACACTGGAGATTTGGCTGAGCGAGTGGTGACACCACAGTGGCTCTGTCTGTTATTTAAAGTCTCCGGTCCAACACAGCCCAGTATTCACTAAAAGGTAAGCTTGAGCTTTACCTCTCCAACCCAGGGGCTATACTTGAAGGTGTATCACTCCTGCACATAATCATCAAACACAACATTTAAAAAAGGAAACAGTGTTAGATGAGATTTGCAGCAGCCACTCTGTCCCACTGAAGTGGAATGCTTAGATCCCTGCGTCTCTCCTTCAGCGGTCTTATGGCCTGTGAGTAACCCTTTACTGCGGCTGTGTCAGACTTCAGCTTCACTGCCCCATATAAAAAGAAAGCTGTCTTTGATCTCCTTCTCTCCCAGGGTCAGCAAAGGGGAAAATGTGTATTACACACATTAATTGAATAATCTTTTGTTTTGAAAGGTAAGAAGCCATGAAAAGCCCGAGCCCTGAAATCTTCCCTCCTCCCCCCCTGCTTTAATGGGAAGTGGAAGGGCCCAGAGATAGATTAGATGAAAGCTTGGGCCTGCTAACCCTGGAGCTAAATGTGTGTACGTGAATGTGTGTGTGTGGAGGTTGTGTAAGAATTGTGACCAATGTTGAGTTACTTGCTCCTGCTGCACTCCTTTGCATGAATGAGACCATGGGGACAGGACAAAACCTTCCCTGTGCTCTTCCAGAAATCATCAATTTCAATCATCAATCATATTTTATTATATTACTGTTAGTCTAAAACTATTTATCAATAAAGCATACAACTTGTCGCAACATTCCAACCTGTGACCATACCTTTGATTCAGGTGGTCCAGATTTTTGGCTCCGCTGCTTTCATAGCAAGGACTGTCACTTTTTTGATTTTGGCCTTGTACAAATGTAGTCAGGTATTTAAAAAAAAACAATGAATATCCCCTCTCATTTGTTTTTTAAAAACACTTCCATTCACACGCACCGTTCAAACCGGCCAAAAGATGTGCCTCAAAGTGAAACCCTTGCCAGCCAATCAGAATTAACCGCTCTGTTTCCAGTTGTATATATGAAACCATGAAAGTGAGTTTTCCAAAATATTCACTTTAGGTACGCGGCTTCGTGTGGCCATTGCCTCAGTTTCATCCGCACAAATATGTGGGGATATGGAATGGCTAGATTTCTCGTCTGTCATTATGTGGATCCATCTTGCAAAGCTTCCAGCTGATTGGCTTGTTTCTGATCAGAAATTGACAGGAGCAGCCATTTTTAGCTCCTCCAAGGAGGTTATGTTTTGGGAGAGTTTGTCTGCCTGTGTGAAGTAAGTAATATTTGGAGGTGATCCGGATCACCGTCTGGATCCAGGATTTTTTCAAAGGATTCTTTATCATTGTGAGATACGGCCGTTTTTACTATATGTGTACATAACTCCACAATAAATGGTTGGATTGCTTTGCAAAACAACACAAGACAAGGTCTCCATTATTTCTGACAGATGTAAAAGTACCATCCAGATCCTGGAAATATTCTGGATACTAAGATCTGGAATATGAAATATGTGCTGGGTCATCATAATTTTCAACACTGTCAGGAAACAAATTATCATACAAACCTGCAACTAACACCAAATTGTAGCATACAGTCTGCTGAAAGGAAGTATAACATTAAAGTAGGACTTAAGTGCTTTTCTAGTTAGCATATTGTGTAGTTTTGTTGTGGCATAAGCAAGAAGTGACTGCAGGTCTGTAATGTGCACATTTTCTTTGCAAAACCCTCAAAAACCATGAGTTGATATGAAAACTTCTGCCTGTCAAGTTGGCATTACATATTCCCCTCCTTGGCGGAGTAGAGCACACCTGGTGTTTTAAATATTTTGTTGCTCTGATTGGTCTGTAATGAATCTGACAGCCAACCCAAGAGCTTTTTTAAGGAACTGCATTTCCAAAATGCCATCTGTCAGGTGTTTCCTGGATTGGTGTGCAATATACTCCACACCATGGATATGTTAAACAGTCTACCTGGTGTATCTGGTTAGCGGCTGCATTTGTATGCTAAGTGTGTGGTAGCTCAAAGTCAGAGTACTTTGATGATCTTTGAACTGTGTTTGACACATAGTACACAGTATGTCTGCTTGTCAATGAGTCACCTGGGTGCTTTCGAATGAAATGAGCAATTTCATATTTCATGGCAGCAGGAAGACACTGCAGCCATTATACTACTCTGAATTCCTGAATCCAAAGCCATACTGAGAGAAGCAAACCATTTGTCCTTCAGATCTTCTGCACTGATACAGCGGATGAAATTAAATCAGAATCAGAATCACAATTAAGTTTTATTGCCAAGTACATTTGCACATCCAAGAAATTTGACTTGGTGTGTTGTTGCTAACACTTAACAAGAAAATAATGAAAATGCATATAGAATATTAAAAAAAGTTGAGATATAAGATATACAGATGTGCAAAAATATAAAGACAAAAATAGTAGTGACAAAATAAAATAAAATAAAATAATAAAATATATAAATGGGAATATTTACAGAAAAATGAAATAATAATAATTATAATGAGAAAGAGAGGTTAGATGGTGAGGCTGGAGCTGTGCAATTTAAAGTTCAATGGGCGTTAATGTTACGCAAAAATCCAAGATCTGTTACGAAATCCAACTGTTTCAAAAGAAAGAAAGCAGTAACAGGTTTCACACTCAGAGAGCCTGCATACTGCACTTTCTGACCTAACTTAAAGCTCTGGCATCAATAAGGATGTAAGTGTTTTGCAATGCCCTGTAATAAGAAGGATATGCATTGATTTGGCTTCACACACTGTTGCACCATTTCTTCCCCTATCAGTTCCAGTCTGCCATTCTCTGCTTTGAGTGACCTGGATCCAGATACAGTTTCCAGCACTTGGATCCAGCTTATGAAATATGGATGTATTAAAAAAAACTACATGGCAGCTGCATGTAATTACCATGTAGACTGTGAAAAAGAGGCTAATCTGCTTCCTCTTCCATGCCACCTCTCCTCCACGCACCCAAACAGGGATGATGTGATGAAGGATATGACCGAGGGCGATGTTTCCAGAAATGATTTTGAAATGCATGCTCCCTCCAAGAAGAACTAATTCAGCATGGATCCAGCCTGCAAGGAGAGCCAAACCCACACAGTGGGAGCACATGTTCAGTATGAAGTTTAAACAGACATGATGCAAAAGCAGAGTGCATGTAAGACCATAAAATACTGCAGTGCCAAGGAAATATTCTTCAGCGACTATAAGGACTCATCTAGCATGCTGATAAAATCTTTATACATTTCCAAACAGTGCTGCCTCAGAAACACATCATAGCATGTCATCATATATACAATCCAGCCTTTGTGAAAAATGGCCTGTATGCTTTTTTTTTTTTTTCAACTTCAATGAAGGATACAAAGCAGTGGAAGAATGGTGAATCTATTACCAGGAGGCAGACAGAGACAGTACCAGAGAGCCACTCTTTGTAAACTCCACAGTCTGCGGAGATCAAAGCAAACGCGTTCAACATGCTCCCATTTGCCGCTCCACATCCGCTGTGGGCCTGGCAGAAGTTCACATGGCCCCGATCCTGCACCGGTGCCTGGAAGCAGTGCTTCATTCACAAGAGGAGGCAATCAAGGTGTGGCAATCAAGGCAGGTCGGAGAGGTTCAGGGCTGCAGCTGCAGGATGTGAACATCCCCAAAGAACCAAAGAGAGCAAAAAGTTAGCAAAACCACTGTAGCCCCCTTGTGTATCATGATGTGAACATATTTAGACAGCTGTAGTCTCAAAACAGAAAGATGGAAGGATATCATCTAACTGATAAAAAAATTAGGAGGTATGTTTGGCTTGTCAGGTAGCTAGTGGGTTTAAAATGTGGAGATTTTGAATATTTCTTTATCCCGACTGTCTGATGTTCTGGGAAAAAAGAAATGACTCTCCAAACACTGAATAATTCAAATAATTTGGAGTTATTGATACAATTTAGTAGGGGTGGAGAAAAAATTGAAAATTGATATATTAGGATTTTTGTTTGACAATATCAAAATCAGGATTCCTTGTCAAAAAATCCTTTTGTTTTCTTGCTTTCTTTATTTCAGTTTTTGTTTGTAAAATGGATTTGAAAAAAGTTACCAATTTTTTTCAGGAGAGGGTGAAATGTTTCTCCCCGACTCATGTGATGTGCATTTTATGGGAAAATATGGCTCCTGATATAGTGTGTAGACATGATCATCATCATTTAACTTTTTCCCGTGGTCTAGTGTCAAAGAAGCATACTAAAAATCGTAAATATTGAAGAATCGCAACTTAGATTGAATCAGCACTCCAAAAATCATTAAAAAATCACTGTGCGAGAATAGCATATCATCCCAGCCCTACAGTTTAGTCTTCTTTGTTCCTCCAGTTGGCCTTAAAGCAAAAATGATGAGCCTTTCTAACAGTGTTAGTTACAAAGTGTTGTACCTTTTTCTAACACAATATCAATGTTTCACTGTCCAAGAAGATGGTTATTGTAAAATACCAGTATGGTGCAATGGCCCCTGGGTCAGACTACTTTTTGGAAATCATGTGATTTCATTATAGACTAGGGATGGGTACCGAATAAAGTACTTTATGGGTACCGATTGAATTCTGTGAAAAGTATTGGGTACAGATACATCTAAAACCAAAAGGTACCATGTTTAGGTACCTGAATGCATCCCTGTGACTGTGAGAGAGTGGAAAAGTAGGTGATTTTCCCTGCTGGACATGAACACAGCATTGCATGGTTATATATTGAAGAATAAATGTGTTAAATTGAAAAATATATATATATATATTATTATAATTCAACAATTTGATATTTTTTATGACATAAACATTAAAAAAGTACCGGAAATTGGTGCTGTTGAGTACTAGTACCGTAGCCAGGTTCTGGACATTGGTTACGTATAGTTTCAAATGTGAGAGGTACTCATCCCTACTATGGACCATATAAATATGGTCAAAACGTCTGTGATGTCACCCATTGGTTTCTGATACAGAGTTTTGAAACCTATCGTTGTCAGGGGCCATACTGGAAATCCTAAAATCAATCTAGATTTGTTAGAGTTTGGATGAGGAAAAGAGAAAATTCACCTCTCACAGTGTGTGTGTCAAAAGAGAGGTACTCAGACCCAAACCATTTTTTAGACCCCCTGTAAATATGTTAATATTTGTTGTTTTTATAAAAAATCACCTTTATTGGGTTGGTGCCTGTGGTTTTTTGTGTTTTTTTACTGCCAGTCTCAAGTGGCATCTCAAGAACAGCACTTACACAGAGGCGTCATATCTTTACACTGAGGCTTGCTGCTTGGTTTTTGGTCGTATATTTCAACAAAGTCAGACCATGATCTCAAGTGTTGAGTATTTGGTCCTTGTATGGCTTCATTTATGCATAGACTGTGATCACAAATGCCCAGTAGGAGTAATGTATAATTATTGTAATTATTGACATTAAATCCTAATGTTCAACAAAGTGGAGTTGTTAAAGCTAACACAAGGAATGTGTTTGTCTGGGAAACATCAAACCAGTGGTTGGCAGATCACTAAGAAGGCAGGCAAGAAGTTTATGTAAGGTAATTCAGTTCACTTCATTCAGTTTGAGTATCTGCTCAGCTCACTACAAACCTCTGCCAGAGTGAAACCAAAAAGGACCATGTACTATCCAGAACCTTTGCCACTGGAAAACCACAAGAAGAATAGATCCAAGCAAATCCAGCGAAGTGCTGTGTAGAGGAAATGAAGCACATAAATGCTGCCCTGTTGTATCAAAAAGAAATTTAGTTTTCACCTTGAAGTTTCACAGGGATTTCCCTCCACCACATCAAATGACAGCGTGGAGCTTGTCTGCCCACGTTTGATTTGACCAAAAGTCAAAGAACCTCAGCATGGTTTGGATATGAGTGGGATTATGCAGAGAAGCCTGTCAGGTGATTGGACGGTGGAAAAGTCTGGCTTTGTGAATTCCTGACTCGGCCCGAAACATGCCAGGTTTGACATCAGCGGTGGAAAGAGGGAGAGCAGGCAGAAAGTGTTGGAAGAGAGACGACTATTTCTGGATCAGCATGTCAAGTTTTCTGCTTGATGATTTAGGCAGAGGCTTCTCAGCAGCAGTTACAGTTTGCACTGAAGCTGTTGTGTGGCAGTGAAAGAGAGACTGGGGCCCAGTGAAACTAAAAAGACTTACTGTAGGTGGGCAGCTCTGGGCTTCCAGTGAAGTGTACCTATCAATACACAGCTGCATATGGTCCATCAGGGATGAGCAACAGACCTTTTTCCCATCAGGATGGTTGAGCTACTGTCATGAATTCACTCTGCTCATCGTAAATGCCTTGGATCTAGACCAAGCTGCTCGGGAGTTTGAAATCTTTGCCCTTTGAGATTAAGCCCCTTCCCTTTTAGAAGTTTACATTCAGAGGTTTATTATGGAAAGGCTGAGTAGTTTTTCTGTTTACTTTCTGTGCTACTATGAGCGTTCATAAAGTTATGTCATTGATGCTATTATTGTAGCCTCAGTGTGAATTAAAGCAGCATGAGCCATTAAATCAGAGAGCATCCAACATTTATAAAAACACATATTTAAGAGAAGGAATGTAAGAGAGATGCCAAATGACATTTTTAAGTGCACAATAACAACTACTGAACAGGAGCGTGGGGCTGGGAGAATTAATGTCATGTCTGTGGGATGCCTGGCAAGTTATCAGAGGAGGGATGTGATGTCTGCCTAAATTTAAAGAGCCAAAACTTTTCAGCTACAGCCACATGAAAAACATTCACTTAAGGTTACACTTGGATTCGTGATAATATTTTCTAGGGATGTTCGATACCACTTTTTTTGCACACCAATACCAGTACGAGTACTCCTTCTTGAGTACTCACCATTACCGAGTAACAATACTACTACTACTTTTGATACATAAAATTTCAGTTAACGGTGACACATCATTTTGATCAAAGACAGCACAGTCACTCTGCCATTAAGTCCAAATAAAACACAAAAAACTCTCTGAGTTTAGAATTTTATTTGATAAATATAAAAATGTATGTACATCAGTGCACAATAAAACCAAACAACTGTCAGAGTTGAAGTATTTTTTAAAGTAAACTAAAGTGTGAAATGAAACAGTTTAACTGTTAACTCTCCCTGTTTCATTCACGTTGTTTGAACAGGGCCTAACGCACATTTGCAGTGGTGTTAAACCGCAGCAACTAGTGGCGAGGAGGACTTGCTCAACATAAGATTTTCTTGCCTAGAGTATCGGCTGCTGGTATCAGCAGCCTTCACGTGTACCTATACCATGAAAAAAGGCTGGTATCTGTACTTGCCCATCCCTAGTATTTTCATTCTAAAGTTAGACTACTCAAGAGTAATGCTCACCTGGTACAGCACATTTGCTCTGTACGTGTGATATTTGCTGTCCCAGAGTGTCCAGCTCATTATATGAGTTAAAGTTTAAACAGATTAAAACATAAATGGATAACAGAGCTGGATTAGCCATATGAGGGCTACCAAAGTTTTTGCAGTTCATCCAAAAGTGTTAAGCAAGTTTCATGGCAACTAGACTGTTAATGGAAAATTTTTCTTGCATTAGGCAAGGACAGCGAAACTGGATTTTTTTTTTGTTGTTGTTAATGTTTTTTGTTTTTTTTGAACATTTGAGTTAAGGGAATTAAAAAAGAAAATGTAAACAAGTATCACCAAAAATCTCCTGAAATGAACTGCTATCATAACCAACCATAAAGTTAAAGCATAATGTTGTTGATGTTAAGTTCAGCAGATTTTTCTTTAGTTCTCTTGATGTATCACAATTGATGTAATAGAAACGTACTGTATCAGTCAGAACTCTGGGCTTGTTTGTGGCACCAGAGAGTAAGACTCTTTAAGATAAAGAGTCCATCTTCTGGGCATAGTGACTAAAAGTCCCATAGTTGTTTCTATATTTGAGTTTTGACCAAAATGACCAATTTGAAAAATAGTTCTGGTGAGGGGGAGTGGGACACCATCTTGGACTGGGAAGGGGTTAAAGGTATCTCAAAGGAATAGCCTCTGAAGTCGCAAGCAACTGAAAGGAAGGAGGAAAAGAGGTGGCAGTAGCTCAGTCCATAGGGACTTGGATTTGTAGCCAGAGGGTTGCTGGTTCAAGTCTCGGCATGGAATTGGTTAGCATAATTTGCTGAGCACTGAGTCCTTGAACAAGGTGCCACAACCCTCCAATTGCTCAATGTTGTATGTAGCTTTGGACAAAAGCGTCTGCTAAGTAAATTGTAATGTTATGAAAGACAAATGATATTAAGTAGCAAACAAACAGGCCTCTTAAACAAAAACTAAACCTGACCAGCTGAACTAAAAGAAAACTCTCTGTTTAAACTTTGTGTAAAAAATGCCCAAGGGCCTTTAAGGGTAAACAGAAAATGCTTAAGTGATGATGAGCCCGGTCACAATCTTTGAAAAATCTGAAACTGTTATCGAGCTCTAAAGGAAAGTAAGATTCTGATTTCAGCACACACAAACTGAGAACAGAAGACACAGAAAACTTCTCACTACCTCTGGAGGTGAGACAATGAGTCAGCACAGAGCACTGGACTCATAGAGTATCTATAAGCTCCCCCCTTGCTGCATATCAAGAGCATCAGGCAAACACCTGACTCTGCTCTGAGCTGAGCCCTCCACCAAACACAGCGAGTGGCCAAAAATGAGTTCCCCTCGCAAAAACAGACATTTTCAACCTCTGAATTTCTTCCGACCTCTTTTTCCTAAAGCTGTTTGAGGACGTGTCATAAGAATGACTCACGCACAGAAAGGAAATTTCAGAAACAGGAGTGGGATAAATGTTTATAAAGAAAAATCTCACGCAATGCCCCAAGAATTTTTGCAGAATACACAATTAGTTCATGCATGGTAAGTGTTTTCTGTTCCTACAACACAGTTTGAGATACAGTTACTGAATACCTCTCAGGAAAGTTTTTTTAAAGAGACCTGTCTGCAGCATAAAGCTCACACTGGCCGTACACATAAAGTGTGAAGGCTTGATTTAAATGCCTAGCCTTGGTATAACACCATGGAGACAAAGTGTTGACTGCCTGGAGCTACCAAATCCCTCATTACAGGAAAGCCCGGTGATGACAGTGTGGTTTTAATGCTAGTGTCAATAACACTTATGTGCGTGGTGTTGTTTGCCAGACTGAATGGGTCATGGGATCATGTGAGAGAACCAGACGAAGAGAAGAATCAAAGAAATTGGCGGATGTTAATCCAACTCAAAGCCGTCTAATCAGCCAATGCGTGAGGACAGAACTCATCAAAGTTGCGGACGCTCATTAGTTTTTTATAAATGATGCATGGAAACCTTCAAATCTTCACTGAGTAGCAGTTATCTCCGGTTTCCAAGCCTGTGTTTTGTTTCAAAAGCTGAAGCACATTTTCCCCTGAATTAAATGATAATTGACTTCTCGTGACATCTGTCTTTCCTCCTCTCTACCAGACTAGGATTTGAATTTTTGGACCGGCTTCCAAAGAGTGCATGATGGCTCCATTTGGAAAGTCACAGATACGTGTTTTAGATGGCAAATCATTAAACTGCTTTTATTCCATATGTACGTTCATCTCTCCAGAAAATTAGGTGCTAAGGAGCACGTTGTTTCAGTTTTTCCTGAAAGAGCTCTCCTGCAGAAGTGGCCAAAGTGCTCGTTAGGTGTGCGGGGTGAAGTCAGTAGGTTTATATGATGTGTTTTGATGGATGTTTCTGGCCAAGTTAAGCACACTTCACCTCTCACATACCGGACTCTCTGCCTTTATGTCAGAGTATCTTTAGGAAAGACACGTGACCCATATGACTGGCTGTACCAGTCATATGAAAAAAAACTGTTTACCTTTTACGTTGAGTGACAGTAGTTATAGGTTTGTTCCTCCAGACGGTTAAATACTCAACCTCAGATCAAGGATGGTTCTCATTTACTGTATCGCTGGCACTTTGAAGTTTGACGTGTCCCTCTAAACTTAGACAGGCTCCTCTGCTCTGCTCAGCTCTGTGTCCTGTCTATGAACCCTCTACAGACCACCTGTGTTGGGTGCCTGCATGGGTCAAGGTCAGGGCTATTTTTACGATCTGTCATGGGTTTGGTGGTGAAACCGTCCATCAGACAGAAAGTCAGCACACACCAGATGCAAGTGTCAACCAGTTTTATCATGGGGTACACCGAGGTGTCGCTGTTAAAGGAAGACTTCCTCTGGAAGTGCAAAGGCACGGGGAAGCGTTTAGACGGACAGCAAGACAGGCAGGGATTTGTCCTCAGCTCTTTAACCAACACACATGGATGACTGGTGAGCATGTGGAGGCCCTTCTCCACCTTTGACCCCAACCTTACAGTGCCTCAGCCTCTGAGAAAGCAGAGGGGTCACATTAAGGGGGCTGCTAAGCAGTCTGGTGATGGTGGCTATCGGAAGAACCAGTGAGGCCCCCATTTAAGTAAATTTATGGCTTCAGCTCTTGGTTTGGGCTCGGTGTCCAGAATCCTGAATCTGTTATCTGTTATGGAGAAAAATGTCTGACATACTTGGGTGGACGCCTGCTGCGTGCTTCCAGTCAGAGGAACATGAATGTAGTCTCAGAGGCTGCACAAATGTTTTCTGAGTGTTGTAAGGTGGGTGATTTACAAAGGGCTGCAGCTGTCTTTCTCCTGGATCAGTTCTTTGGGTGGAGAAGCCATGTTACAACCAATGGAGGACAGTGTTCAAAGGAGACTCCGCGACCTCTCAGGAAATCCTGATCTCTTGTGTTGGCTGTAGGAGCTGATGCTGACCTGTTGAGGTGTGTTCACACTAAACCCAAGAGATTGTCTCGTCCACTTAAGTCAAATTAAAAGAGAATTTACAAATGAGTATGACTTTGGAGGATTTTTTTGAAAATAATATTGTTGTCTTTTAAAATGTTGTTTGCTTGTCTTGTTTTGCAGAGCGACCTGACAGAGCATGAATTCCTACTTTTAATACACGAGCGTTATGATGTAGGTATTTCTGCATCCATTCAACTGCTTTTTCTCTGCAACTAAACTGGGTTTAGTTGGGTCTGTTTAGAATTCATGGCTCTGCAGTAATCTACTCTGCAGCAGACATACATTCAATCAGCTGGACTCAGTGAAAAAAACACTGAGAAAAGATCCAAAGAAAACGGGTCAGCCTCTGGTAGCTGGAGCTAGCAGTAACATAATTCAGAGTAAGTCCTTGGAGAGGGGTTAAAGTAGGGGATTATGGGTTTTTATTACAGTTGTTATGAACTCTAAAAGTTTTCCGACCTACCTGGAAGGGTGATATTTCTGCTTTAACAAAACCAAATCAACAGATTCATCAATTGGGAGGTGTAACACATTCTTTTTATGCTGTGATTTTTATTCATGTCTGACTCATTCAGCATCCGTCTCTCTGCTTGTTCCTCACAGTGACCGACACAACGTTTCCAGCTCCATCCCAGTGCCGACCAAGTCCCAGCTTGTCGTCACCGCTGCCTCAGATATCGGCTACCCCTGCCACACCAGCTCCCCAGACAGAGGCCTGAGGAAGAGGGCGAGCTCAGAGGCCGACAAGCACAACCACAAACCATCTCCTCCACCCAGCTACAACACCGCTATGGCTCAACAGCAGCCCCCAGCTAATCTGGCGCCTCCCTCCCCTTCACCCCAACACCTGTCCACCTCCCTCGATGCTGGCATGGCCTCACTTAGCCTGACAGAGGCGACAGAGGCCGACGAGGGGGAGCAGAAGGAGGAGGAGGAGGGTGGGGAGGCAGCGGTGGAGGTGGAGAGCACCGACAGGAAGGTTGAAGTAGAAAAAGAAGAGGCTGAGGAGCAGCTGTCCAGCAGCACTGCTGCACCCAACTCTTCCTCAGTGCAGAACTCTGGTGAGGAAACAGCCGCCTCCAGTCAGCACACAGGAACCATGAACGGCTCCTTGGTAGCAGGACAGGCTCCTGTTAGCATGGTCCCAGAGCTGCGCTGCTCTGTGGAGCAGGCCGAGGAGATCATGGGCACAGAGGCGACGGGTTTAGGCCTGGGGATGGGGTTAGGGGTGGCAGACGAGGCCCGGCTGGAGGACTACCGCTGCATCCCTGTGGACCATGCAGTAGCTGTAGAGTGTGATGAACAGGTGCTGGGGGAGCTGGACGTCGCCGGCTTTGAGGAGTTCTCTAGACGCATCTATGCACTAAACGAGAACATGTCCAGCTTTCGCCGACCGCGCAAGAACTCTGATAAGTGAGGAGGAGGAAGGCAGGGGATGAAACTTGCACAGGGGTTTGGATATTAAAGGCAGGGACATAAAATGAAGAGGACTGGAGTGGTTACCACTCCCTCATTGCATCATCTGAAACCATCGGAGCGGTTCTGGAAAAATGACCAATTTGCACTTATTGTAAACATTTCCATCAAGATCTTTTAAATAAACTCAGTCAGGAGTGCAAGTATTGGGACAGTGAGCTTAAGTTATTCACGACGCCATCATCAACATACTTTAAACAACAATAACACATTTAAACATCCTACTTTTCTTCAAAAACAGTTTCAGCGTAGAGAAACTAAGCAGAAATATTTCCCACTGATCTCAAACTGTTAGACCACCACACATGAAAATAACAACATATCAGGAACCTCAGGGCCTAAAGAGAGGTGTGTGCCAGATGGAGCCCTGTAAAAACCTCACATAATCTCATGTATGGTCTTATGTTGTGTAATAGGTAAGAAAATACACCCGTCAGCCATAACACAGAGCACCTGTGCAGCCTAATAGAGCACATTATGTGGGGAGGTCCTCCAAATAAGCGAACAGCTCCATTAATAACATGGAAGATGCTAAACATCAAAAAGACCTTTCAGTAAAACCCCTGCTGCACACGACCACCCCACACACCATACACTGTTGTGTTGTGTTTCTGACAGTTTCAGCTAATCCTGAAAATGCAGAAGCTAAATAGAGGTAGAGTTAAGTTGTTGAATTCAAAAAGATTGTACAGTCAGTCATAATGTTATTGCCAACTGATTGATTTCAATGCAAAGACAAGACAAAGACTGATGCAGTGAGAAGATCCAGAAAATGTTGTGCCAGAACCCGCAGCTTGGTGAGGATTACCTGGTAGTTTTAACATCCGTCACCAGTAGGATTCTAGGTCACATTAATCACTGTTATACCTGATTAAATCCTACGGTAAAATGGTGAACAGCTTCCACTTTTAGCAAAAGCTCAACTAATGACATCTAATTCTAAACATTTTAGGCATGTACCGTTCATGCTTTCTGATTTAACATCCACATTTGTGTAAACTTAAACAGGATCCACTCTGTTGCGTTTACTTTATTAGAAGAACACAAAAGATTAGCACAGTGGCAGTTACAAAGCAGTTTGACACATGGTAGTAGCCTCCAGCCTTGACTAAGTGGAAGTTATAAAAACTGCAACTCTTCAAGTTTTCACTTGGGAATTGCTCCAAAAGCCCCAGATCCCCCATAAACCCCTGAGAGTCTGGAGGTTTGAAGCCCCTGTGAGGCCTTTTTGTCCAGCGATGAAGTTGACTGAAACTAAAAAATTAAACCTCTTTATTGCATGAACTTAAGAAACTAAAATCTAACAAAATGTTTCGTCTCATTTTTGTACAATTTGTCTGTATGAGCCACATTCACCCAAAAATTCCTAAAAAAAAGTTATACCAATTCATAACAAGACAAAAAATGATGGGTTAATTGCTTAAAAAATCTGCATATAGGATATGGAAAATGTACTTGTTTAGTTTCTTGTATCAAACCATTATAAGAAAATTGCTCTTACCCTGTATCCAGATTTTTTTACTTTAGCAAGCAATTCATGCAACAATTTTTTTAAATATCTTGAATTAAAAGGTTTTCTGGTCTTGTCAGGTGAAACTGTCTCATAATTAGACCAAAAAAAAAAAAAAAATTACCACAAATTAGACATAAACACTTGCTATGATTAATGAAAAGACTGATCATTTCAACACACACACATCCCACCTGAATCAACTTTCTGAAGATTTTCCTTGGAAAATATCCATCTGGTAGATATGGTTGACTAATTAATGGATTAATGGACAATGAATGGTTGAATAAGAAAGGATCAGCAAAAAGAAAAGGTGTACTGATTTGGCCACAGGGGGCACCAAAGTTACCACAAACTGAAACTCCCTCACAGGAGCTTTACCGCTGCATCCAAACTAAGATCCCAGAACAGATTTTCCTCAGGTTGTTAGGGCAGAGAAATGTGGGTTCAGTTTGCTCCAGACTCCTGTGGTCTGAGCCTGAACTATAAACTTTACGACAGAGGTCAGATCAAAATGATTTAGTTCAAACACTTCGAGCTGTCCCACTACTTCCACCTGTGACCGTTTATTCAAACGTTCTTCTCAAGCTTTCATCCTGGGTGCATGATGTCAGGTGTGTGCAGGTGGGAGGCTATGATGTGTGTATGTGTGAGTGTGTGAGTGTGTGGTTGTCAAGGCTTCACATTGGCATGTATCCATTTTTGCAGTTTGATGGTGTGGTCCCACCAATGACCTTTGACCTTTGGGATCCCTCTAACACAAAGCGAGGTGGGAGCTGTGGTCCAATCAGAGACTTCCTGACAGTGACACTCTGCATCTCCTCTCCGGCCTCTCAGCGGCTTGAGTCGTTCGTTTTCTCCTTCAGGTCTTAAGATGAGGGTCCTACAGAGCACATGGCAGGGATACTGTGCAATTGTTTTTCTGTCCACCTCCATGTCCTCTTTGTTCAGAGTTTATTTTCCCTTTAATGCATCTCATCAACGTTAACTCAGATGCTAATGTATCGTCCGCTGATTCTCTGTTTCAGTAGACTGAACTTTAATCCAGTGTCTGTATTCTGTTGAATGTCTCACTCAGGCTCCACTCTAAGTGTTACTAGCAGGCTTCTCGATCAGTGGTTTCTGTCGCGTGTCTCCATGTCCTCAATGCTTTCTTGCACTGGTATTCGATTAATGCATTATTTATGTCTCTTAATAATTGTTGTGTGCTTTGATTCTAAGGAAATCAATGTTTAGATTTATTTCCCATCCACTTGCTCATTATTCTTGTCAGATGTTAGACTGATCTCATGACCAGTGTCTGGGTCCAGCTGCTTCGCATCGTCCCGCGTGACAAAGATGGACTTTCCACCGGCAGCCCACTTCCCTTTTCAGATCCAGCACTGTGTTTGCTGACTGTTGAGAAGTATTGTATTTAAAACATGAACCATGTTAGATCATTTCCATAAACTGCTCTACAGTTCAGTAAGTGACCATGTACATATACTTTTGTATGGAGGGTTTCTTTTTTGTTATTAAAGACTTGCAGTCCAACGGCATGGATGTATGTAGCCCCTTTAAGACTGGTCTGCCTGTTTGTAATGGTGTGGGATGGACGAAGTTACAACAATGGAAACATCACAAAGATTATTGATACAATGGTTTCAAAATGTTGTGAGGATGGCAAAATCCCAATTTATGCCAAAAGGATAAATAAAGTCAGAGGTATGTAGTGAGTGGGTTGTTATGACAGATTGTAATCTTGACAGGGTGAGCAAAACCGCAACTATCTCATCCTTTTTTCACAGACCAGTTAATCTAAAATTCAATGTATAGGCCACACTTTTAACAAATATATCTTAAAGTACCAAGAAGAAAAATATGACAAATAAAATGCAATGCAACTGTTAAAAGTATTTTATCCTGAGAACAAAGCTTGAAGACAAAAGTTACCTCTTCACTGCACAAAGCCTGCTGATACATACTCAGGTATTTGAGTCTAGCTGCATCACTTTTTGATGCTTTCCTCTCTCATGAGGTCTTGGTCTAAGCTTGCAGAGCAGATGGACCTGCCTGATTCAGTTTTTGAAATCCTGCAGATCCATCTTGCCAGGCTCCACTGACAAACGAATTCACTCAGCTAAATTCTGACCGGCCCAATCAGGGGAGAGAGGTGGGAGCAGCGGAAGTGATGAGCAGACGTGACGTCAGCAGACTTTTGTACTCGTCACCGTTCCTTTGATTCTTAATTTAACTTAACAAAGATGGCAGCAGTCGCCTAATGCTATTACCAGAGCTGTTTCTCATGAAGTTCTCCTGTAGTTGTTCATCTATTGTTTCTCAGCAGCAGCGCACATAAGCTACATCACACCATGGCTTGATGTGGATTGGTCTGTGGTGAGTGTGTCAATCAGAATGGTCGTCCAATCACCAGCTGCAGATCTTTTTTGAAGGTCCCGCATCTAAAACCAAATCAGAAGAGCTGCTACCCAGATGGACTTGTGAAATATTTCTGTGGTGGATATATGAAACTGTCCGTCTGGCGTGCCAGGTTTGTCTTGGTCATGCATTTAAAGACAAAAATGGCAGACTCTTGAGTTAAAAAGAAAAAAAACCTTGTGGAGTTCTGGTTTGCTTTTCAGGTTCTTCAATTTAATCTAGAAGGAACCAGTTAAGAGGTGGTGGGAACTTTGACCAATAGGCTGTGCCTGACTCTCATGGCTGAAATACACCAGATGTATTTGCAGTTTGTCCCCGCTCCATCACTGCACCTGTTCAGATAGGTTTCCACTCAAGTCAATCAGTCAGTTTACACTAGATCTGCTCCGCTGCTGTGCATCTGAGAGGCTGGTCCAACAAATTGTAGACATCCTATTTTGCTTGAGGCCAGAGCTGTGATGCATAAACACAGCGTAGGGAAGATCGAGCAGGACAGGAAGTCGTGACCAGAAACTACCTAGAAACATTCAGTGACTTTCAAAATAAAACAAACTGTCTTAAAAACAGATTGTATTTAGCTTGACTACAGGAACAAACCAACATAAATGAGAAAAGCCAGACCAGGAGTTGAAAGGTTTGAGCCCAACAAGAGTGAAGGGAAAATTTATCGCTGGGTGGAACATGGAAACTCTTCTGTTTTGCAACTCCAGCTCTGTCAGACATGCGGTGTGAGTTGACGAATGCAGTCATCATGCAATGGGGCCGAACCCAACTGCCTACGTATCCGACATATTTGAGGTGTTACGGGAAGCTGGCAGGTGTGTTAACGGCTTGTACGACAATGAGCTACACATCTGCATAGGAACTGCAAGTTGCTGAACACAATAGAAGTTTTGATATAGAGACATACTTTAATATTTTTCCTGCTGGGAGCATCCCCAAAAACAAAATGTGTTTAATTTACCAATTTAAACCTCAGTCCACTCTAGGGTCGTCAGTAAATTAATTTAAAAGATTTTTTTTTTTTTCTTTCCCATTGAAATTGGTTTGTCACACTCACAGTGCGAGCTGTGTTATGTGCTGTAAAGCCTATTCAAAAAGAGAACATTTATTTGCTACTAATTTTAAAGTTTACATTGATACAGAGAAGGACCACAGTCATATGTGTTCTGTTTCACTGTCAGTTTATGAGATTCTGTTTATTCAGTTTTATCCCAAACTGTGCTCTGTTCAGTTTCCATGTGTCATCCTTAATTCTTCTTTGCCTTAAAATCCGGCTGCTTATGTCACTTTGCTTGGATTTCCCAACATAACCATGCCAGTGTCAGATGAACTGGGACTTCATCCTGCACACTGATTTAAAAACAATGAATAACAGATCATTGTGCTGAAATCTTATTATGTAACGTTCAATAAAAATCAAGGAGTTAACACAGCTGCCTGGTGAAACAATGTGAGATTAACAAGATTAACAAGATAGCTGCTGTGTTACATGGAGATGCAGAATCAAAACTCACATTTGTAAAAACTCTGAGAATTTCTTTTTAAGCCGAAACAGAACCAAACTTTGCACAGAACAGGCCCGACTGATTAAAAACTCATCCGTCTCATCTGCTGCAAAGTCGTTGCGTGATCTTTTATATTTGGTGATCAAAAGCAAAATCGTAGCGTGTGAGCGAATCAACCTGATTACTTCCTGGCCTCCGTCGTTCTGCCTTCCATGCTGTTTGAGTCCTGGGTTGTTGTGAGCTCTTGTTTGATTAGGAGCAACAGAACAACATCTGCACCAAAGGCTCTGCTAATAGCAGAAATCCATCTTCAGTGAGCTCAAACAGACATGTGACAGGTCGGCCTTAAGCTGTTCTCTTCTGTTGAGTTTCTCCAGGGAAGAACATGTTCAGAGCTGGTTCAACTTGGGAAGCCTCTATCAGGGGTCTGCAGCCTTTACTTTTATAAGAGTTGTTTTACCTTGGTTCACCTAGACTAATATGTTTCTGGAGCCACAAAATCTACTCTATCCTCTCAACAAAGAAAATAATGTGTATAAAATCTAGGGATGGGTACCTTTCACATTTGAAACAATATGGTACCAATACCCGGTACCTGGCAAACCTTGTACGGGTACTCAACAGTACCAGTTTTTGGTACTTTTCTGTGTTTATGTGGTAAGAAATATCAATTTGTTTAAGAATGAAATATATATATATATTTCAATCAAACATATTTATTCTTCAATATATATTACCTTGCAATGCTGTGTTCATGTCCAGCATGGAAGATCACCTACTCTTCTACTCCCACACAGTCACAAGGATGCATTTAGGTACCTAAACATGGTACCTTTTGATGTTACATGAGTCAGTACCTGGTACTTTTGACAGAATGCGGTCGGTACCTATAAAAGTACCTGATTCAGTCCCATCCCTACTAAAGTACTGTACATAGTTAAAATCTAGTGAATAATTGTCTAAGGAAGAGGGTTTTTTTGAATTTATGGAATTTTACTTTTTTTTATATAAAGTTTTTTTTATTATTATTTTTATTATTATTATTATTATTATTATTTGAATAAATTTGCAAAAGTAGATAAAAAAATGTTTTTAAAATTTGCAAAAATTTAAGAAATGAAATTTCTTTTTTTTTTTATTATTTTAATTTTTTTTAAAAATTTACGTTTCTAATTGTTTTTAAGTAATTAAATAAATTTGATAAAATTAAAAAAAATATCAAAGAATACTGAATTTGGTAACATTTATAGTAATATCACTCAACTCGTTTTTCATTGTTACCTAATGTCTTACCATATATCAAGCATGTTATTTAATCTATTAATTATTAGTTTGATTTATTCAGTTAAATGAATTCACTTCCACAGAATTAAAATCTGTGTTGCCTTTGTTTGTTTTTTTAATTCTAGGTGTGTCTTTTTGTTGATTTACTTATCTTACCAGGAGTCTAAAACTTGAGGTGCATAGAAAGTTGGGAAGCTGTTGACATTATACAGTATGAGGTGAAGTAGAGAGGTGGAAGGCTTTATAGCAAGATGTGATGCATATTTAGCTCAACAAAATGTTGATGCAGGATTTTGTTTAGTGCCAATGTCTTTAATCATCAATATCCTCTGTAAGAAAACAAAAATTCTTTATTTTAGAAATATTTATTTTAAAGCTACAAGGAGCCACTGCAAAGGAGTCAAAGAGCCGCGGGTTGCAGACCCTGGACTGATAAGAAGCAACTCATTACTCATTTTTAACTGCAGTTAGGATTTTTGACTTACGAAGCTCAAAGATGTAAAAAAAAAAAAAAAAGAAAAAAACTGATCAGTACTGTAGGTGAAACATCTCCAACATGCCAGCGCTGACCCTCTCTGCAGGGGTTGATATCTTCTCCTCTGTGTCAGTCCAGCAGCAGCTAAGCAGTCGAGCTGACCAGGATCCCCAGTGAGTAATACATTTATAATGAACAACTACCTTAAACAACCTCATGGAAAAAAACAACAACTATCCCTTTAATGTCTGCAGCTCTCCTCCTGACCTCCTGCTTCTCCTCTGACAGCCATGCTGAGGTGCTGAAGCAGAGGAAGTGGAGGAGTAACTAAACCCGTTAATGATCGCTCTATTCCAAGAAGTGGAAGCTTTTCATGCAATCCAAAGCCTGAACGCAGCCAAACAAAATGACAGCGGCCGTTATTAATGTGCTGTTGTTTGGTCTTACACTGTTTTCATTCTTTGATGAATGAAAATGTTTCACACCAGCTTGGCCCTAAAGAGAAAAGGTCTAATCAGGTGAGGATTCGTCTAAAAGCACCTGCCTGGTGTGAAATACACCCTGTGCTCATCTCTCTTAAATATTTCATTCAACACTTTCTTTTTCTCATCAGTCATTCAGGGACAGAGGGACGCTGCAGGTGCAGACTTTCCAGGATCCCTAACACATCTGTCACGTATCAACTCTTTCATGCTTCATGGGTTTTTATCCCAATAAAAACTGAAATATTTCATTCAAGCTCAGTTTAATCCTGTCAGATAAGACCTTTTGTTGTTGGCTAGGTCTTTGTTTAGGTTTTAGACTCATGCAACACCTTATATCCCTGATTTTTACCATGGGAAATAAACAGAATGGATGAATAATATCTGTATTTTACACCCCGGTCCAAAAGTGTCCCCCAACTAGCAGCTCAGAGGACATTTTTTTGGACCACTTTAAGTTTACTTCACTCAACTTTTTTTTGTCCATCATTTATTTATTAATTTTCAAGTAGAAAATACAATCAATTACAGAATGTCTGATTTTAAACCATACTATTGGGAATCACATCTCATACAGAAAATGGCAAGGTAGTAGGTATGTCAATGGGGCAACATTGTGCAACCAAACAGGAGAGAAGGAGACAAAAAATGAACAAAATCAAACAAAAACAACAGAAAAAAAGTCACAATTACCATACTGTACATCCCACATGCTATTAAAATATGTGATTTATGTTAAGTGAAGTAGAAGTAGAGAGAGTTGTTCAGCCAACAGGGTCAGTATCTAGTTGGAGGGAACTGATGTGCTCTATAAAAGGTAACCATATTTGGTTGGTCCAAAACATGTCTGCAAGACTTGCTGGTCCTGTATGACATTTCTTACGGTTAAGACCAATACCATTAATTTGCATTGTAAAACTCTGTGACGGGCACAAATAGAGTATGAACACGTCTTTGAGCTGGCTGCCAAACCTCAGAGCTTATCTCTATGTTGAGATCCTCAGACCAAAGTATTCGCAGTTTGTTGGAGGCTGAAGGTTTGCACTCAAAAAGGATTCAAAAAGGATATTATACAACTTAGGGATTTTATCCTTGAGGACAGGATTGATTGTCAAAATAGTGTCAACCAAAGTATTTGGGGGGATAGCAAGGAAATCAGGGGAGTTGTTGCGTAAAGAGTTTCAGGCTTACAAATATTTCAAGAAGTGGGTCCTTGGCAGGTTAAATATACCAGATAACTGGTCAAATGAAGCAAAGGTTCCATTATTGTAAAGATGCTTCACAGAGAAAATCCCATAGTCTCCCCCAGCTGTGAATGATTGGTCCGAAAAAGAGGGAGAGAACAAAGGGTTAGCATGTAGAGGGGTTAAAGGTCCCATATTATACTTCTTTTCTGCAGTTTAATATGCATCATTGATGTCTTCATGAAATGGTCGTAACATTTTTTGGTTCAAAAAGCCAATAAAACAAGCACAGCAACATTGTTTCCAGGCTCTCATAGCCCCTCTGTTCAGAACAGTCAGATTTAGTGGGCGTGACCTTCATAAGTAAATGAGCCACCGCTGATACTGCCCTGCTCTTCCACGTCACTGAGAGCGGCGCCACAAGCTCCAAGTGCACAATGTTTAGAAAACAGCGAAGCTCATTTACTGTAACATTACAGGCTAAAACAACAGGCTAACCGCAGCTACAGTTAGCATCCTGAAGCTAACACAGAGACAGGGGGGGACACTGAGGAAAAGCTCTTACATCTGCTCCACAGCACACAGCATTTAAAATACTCACATTTCCAGGGTCTGAGGTTTGTTGGTGGATGGTTGGTAATGCGCCTGGATTCAGGACCAGTCTATTCGCTAGCCCTCTGTTGTACTGTCCAAAGTTGGAAAAGCAGTCGGCCGTGAAGTGACTAGCACACACATGCACAGTTTTACTGATTGTAGCTGGAACATTTCCTTGATAAATGAACTCTGACCACTTAGTTTTGTCTTCTTCCGAGATGGGAAGCTTGTGCATGGAACTATGTGGCTGTTTACAGCCCAAAACAAAGCAGTGATGGCTGCTGGAGTGGGCGGGGAGGGGGTTTGGGGGTTTGGGGGGGTAAATATCACATTTTGTGGGCTGGGAGGAAAGCCAAGGACCCACAACTTTCACTTAAAGACTTAATAAAGTGATTTTTGCACAATATGGGACTTTTAAGAGAGGTGTTGTTGGAAGGCCAAAGTGACGCCTAAGCTGAGTCCAGATTTTTACTAAAATGTTGGTGTAACCTGATGACTGGGTTGTTAGGGGTTGACACAAAAAGGACAATAGTGAAAATGAACCACATGAGGATCTTTCAATCTGAAACCATAATGAGGGTTGGTTAATACCATTAGACCAGTACAGTTTTGTTCGGGTATTTGCAGCCCAATAATACAGTAGAAAGTCTGGCTAGGCTAGACCACCAGCATCTTTGTTTCATTGTATGATTTTTTTTTTTAATTTTGGGAGTTTGTTTACTTCATATAAACTGGAAAATCAGGCTTTCTAATGATTGAAAAAAAGTTTTGGGGATGAAAACTGGTAGGCATTGAAACAGATGTAAAAATTTAGGGAGCACATTCATCTTGATGCGGTTGATCCTTCTACTTCACTCAACTTAATAAGGGATCTTTCTTCTTCAGATTCTCAGGAACACCTTCTTTCTTTCCCTCTGAAATGCTTTGAGCTGAATCAGGTTAACCCTCCTTAACCTAATTTGTTCTGACAGTGTCAGCACAACAGACCCTACACATATGCACACATGTGACCAACTTTAAAGTGGCTTCAGCACTTGAAATAAGCCCTTTTCAAACGACATGAGCTTTTCTGAATTCCTCTACTTCATTAAGTACTTAAGTGAATAAAACCCAACTGCTCTGGGGTTGTTACTGCGTCACTTTGTTGTCAATTTGTTCCCGTTAAGAGGTAGGGAAGTAGCAAATGTTAGAAAACTGAGCCTTTTTTTTTTCAAATCTGGTCTCAAGTTTAACCTACTTCTCACAGTAATAGAGCTTTAAGGGTCACCTGTTAGGCTTTTCATCGTGGTTTCCAGCAGGAATCTCAGTAATGCACATGTTTGCTGAGTCTGTCTTTTAGTATTTTGTGTTTCCAGATTCACATGAAGCAGTTTCCTGCCCCTCAATCCTATAAGCCCCTCGTGTCACTCTGCAGACCGTCTGCTCTCACAGCTAAGCCCCTCCAGGTGCCTAAAGGCCTCAGCGCTCGGCCCTCTGGGAACAACATTTCATCCAGCCAGAGACGGGACGCGCCTGTGGCATCGGACGAGCTCTGAGCGTAACAAGCACAGGTGCGCTGATCAGAGCTTTGATATTTTACAGGTTATTATTGTAGTTTAAAGTTTATGAGAGGAAGAAGTGAGGCTCTGAGAGTGAGAGTACGCAGGCCCAGCTTTCTTACTCACACAGACATCTTCATATTTAGGATCTGAGTGCTCGGTTTCAGGATTTCAGCGGGGCTGCAGTCTGCTGCGCTGCTCTTCATCACAGGCACCTCACAAAACACACACCAGCCAAACCAGCACTGCTGACTGGGAGCCAGACCTCTGAGATCCAGGCTGTGACGTACGAACAGGGCCTGACCGATATATCAGTAAGCTGGTTTTATACCACGGATAGCTCTGACCCAGATCGGAATCAGTGAGTGCTGATACAGAGAGTTTCATCACCAGGACTTAAACTCTGAACATCACTCTGCTGCAGATGTTCTCAATATGTTCAACAAATGTTAGAGCAGGCAGACTTCTGCTTTATTCAAGCTAATGAAGACAAAAAGCATCTGAGAGCAGATCTTTGTTCCAGCTGATCATATTCTCACTGCAGCAATCTACCAAGCAACTCTACGAGCATGTCGGCCTCGTTTCATCACTTCCTGACTGATCAGCAGCTCAAACACAATCTACAGGAAAATACCAAGAGAAACAAAATATTTTTTGTCATTGTCTTACTTTTGATTGCTCTCCACTTACAGTCAGCTAACATTAGCCGTAACCCATCTCTTAGCCATCACTGAAACTCGCGTCTCTCCACTGGCTTCCAGTTTGTTTTAGAATTGATTTTAAACTTTTGTTGTTTGTTGTTTAATGCCATTCACAGCCTGGCTCCTCTAAATTTGTCAGAGATTTAAGCAGCCATAGTCTTTTTCCTTGTAGCTTTGACAGTAGTCTCCGATGATTTACAGCTAAAAAATTACATTGAAGTTAAGAATAACTCATGAATCTGAAACCTTCCTCCACTGTAGCTGGGATTTCTCTATTTCACTTGACAAATTATGAAACATGGCCAAATGTTTTTGACCCCATATCTGACCCGGGGAGTTTAGAAAGTGGACGAAAAAATCCCAGCAGATAAAGAACAAGGAAGTGTTGTGATCCTTACGCCCTTATTAGGAGATTCACCAACTGGTGATGTCACAGTTGGAGTAAATCTTGAGCGAATCTCACTAAGTTCTCCTTGGCGCTGCCCAAGTAGCTGCCTGTTGCAGCAGCTCTCTCGTCTTTGTCCGTTTCTTGTGGTTTTTTCGTCTCTTTTTCGTCGTCTTTGTATTTGGAGGGGATCATCACTTTGTATGGTTCATTGTCGGTCACGGACACCAAACTTTTTGTGGCTTCGGCAATATTTTTCACTACTTTTCTCCTGTGTTTGTCTGGAGATCCTACATGTAACCATGGCTGCATTGTTTACATGTGAACTCAGCTGTTAGCAGCCTGTAGCTTGTCAGTGCTAACTACTGTAGGGCTTGATGATTTCCCTCGAGCTGAGGAGGAGGAGGTGAGGATGACGTGCTGGTTCTCGGGTGTGAGCTGGGAGGTGACGAAGTGGACCTGTCCTTCCATCCATCGTTGTTGGGAACGTGGGATCTATCTCCGGTGGGATGGACGAGCTAGCCATGCTATCCCAGCGGCATCGTGCTGTTCACGGACGTGGCTGACGGAGCTGACAGCGGATGCCGGCGCCACATAGGAGGAGCTTCGCCTGCTGTGAGCAGACAGGATGCAGGAGACAGAGACTGAACAGACTTCTGGGGAGGCTCAGTCCTGGACCCTGTGGAGGTGGAGACTGAGTGGGCTGGAGATCGGTGGACGAGTGGTGGACGGGATGTCATCATCTAATTTCTTATGGACCTTTTTGCACTTTCTATACTCTTCCTTACTTTTGTTTTCTTAAATGCTGCAGGGACTCCTGAATTTCCCCTCGGGGATAAATAAAGTATTTTCTATTCTATTCTATTCTATTCTATTCTATTCTATTCTATTCTATTCTATTCTATTCTATTCTATTTAACATCTTCAACAAGATTTTGGGAGCAGCCCTTGACCAACTCTGACTCAAACACGTTAGTCCCCTCAACTCAAAACTTTCCCCACATTTACTACTGACATCTATAACTTTAACTTCTTTGTTAGCAACTTATAAACCCCTCCCCCAGACGTTAATGTTCTATAGAAGGTTGTTAAATTGAAGTCTTAGTTATATAGTAAGGAAACAGCACCACCAAACCGCCCACTGCCACAGGAGCCCGAGCACAGGCCACCAAGGTTATAATAGTTTTGGATTTGTCATTATAGTTTAGTTTTAGTTAGTTTTGACATTTTATTTTCCATTACAGTTTAGTTTTAATTAGTTTTAGAGCGGGCATTCTATTTTTTATTTAGTTTTGATTTTTGCAGCAAGGCTTACTTTTAGTTTAGTTTTACTTTAGTTTTAGTTTTTTCATACCTTACAAACCAGGTGCAGGATTCAAAAAGGCCAGAGTAAATATTTTGTCATATTGTTTATTTTCAAGTCCAGCATAGTGCTAACTGCTCAGTTAATGCTGATACCGAAATGTTAGCTGCTGCCTTAAACACAAGAAAATAATATAAACTTAGTATAAAAAATATAAACATAAATTATATAAAATAATGTTGACATAAATTACATAAAAATAATATTAACATAAATTATAAAAAGAAACAATATAATATGAGCTTCAATAAATAAAAACTTGGACTCTGTAACAGTTAAACTATTACAGATGCTCTGATTTATTGCTCCTCTACGTTTCGTTGCAGCACAGAGCACAGCCAGTCAGTGCAGTAAACAAGCTCGTCCCTATGCGCCGCTATGATGGTGCTGCACTAACAACTGCCTAAAACTGTCTAAAATTGGTTGGGAAAATGTGTCAGATTAATTTAAATCCTAAAGGCTATTAATATTGTCAAAAACTAAAACTAAGGGAATTTTGTCTATCATTTTAGTTTCAGTTAGTTTTGTGAACACAAGATTCAGTTTTAGTTTACTTATCGTTTTTGTTTTCTTTTCTAGTTTTTATTAGTTTGAGTTAACTGCAATGTATTTTAATTTTTAGTTTTCGTTTTTAGTTTAGTTTTAGTTAACTATTACAACCTTGCAGGCCACAGAGGAGGGGCGTAGCAGACACCACCCTCCACCAGGGACCTATATGACAGGCCCCTGCAACCACAGCCAACCACAACTTCCAGTGCAGGGGGCTCCCCAGAGGAAATACTGGGGGGAGCTAAAAATAATAAAAGGATAAAAACATGTAAAGACTAAAATTTGAATAAGATAGAACTAAAAACTAATGAAGATGGATATGAGTAGACATGAAATAAGAAACCAAGGCCTCTAAAAGAAATGGAGATAAGAAAAATAAACACTAACCAAAAATAAACACTAACCAAAGGCTAAGCTAAAATAATTTTTGAGTCGAACAGACTCAGGAAAACTTTCTCACCCGTCAGATCCTCCTGTCCCTGTCCGTCCAGCAATAAGAGGAGAATCCATCTCTCAAACTTCATGTGTTAGATTAACATAGCACAAAGAGAGGAGGAGTCCGTCAACACCTCATTAAAAGAGCGGCCATATCGTCTGACACGCCGACAGTCCCGGGTCAAAGTCATCCACTGTACCCTTGTCCCCTCTTTGTCTGTGTGTAACTCTACCCTGCTGTCATTACCTGGGCTCAGATCTTGTGTCCTGATGACTGTGGGTGTCACTGATGCTCTGTAATCCTGTCACTTATTGTACGTTTATTTTTGGAAGCCCTTGAACAAACGGGAAAGAAACAGACGTCAGGATATAACGGCTGGATGACAGGGAAACCTGCTGATGAATGACAAGCCTTGACATCACTTCCCCCTGGGATAAAACCAGAGGAGAGGAGGAGACAAGCTCTGGTATAGTCGTCCTCCCTCTGAGGAATCCTGCATAGTAAGACATGTTGGGCTTATTTGATTAACATATTCATCTTTTACGTGTTTGTCCTGGACAGAAAAAAATTAATTACTACAGTTTGAAAGATTTTAAAAATAAATGTTGCACTCGTAGATCACTGTTGCTTTCGTCACATTGAGCTGTGGGCAGTGATGACATTTTGTTTCTGTTGGTTTTGATCCTTGTGGCTCCTCTTTTCATAGGACCAGCTCTGCGCCTGTTCAGCTGTTTCCCTTCGTTCCCTCTTTCTGTCAGCAGCAGATCACGCTCAGGGTATGAATCAAACTATGACCATGAACCTCTGCTGGCACAGAGAAGAGATCTTTGCAGCAGACTTTCTTTCTTGGTTGGCACTTAAAGCAAGGACAACACCACTACTCAGAATGCATTGGGGTGACTTTTCCTAAGCATGGATAATGATGGCATCAGTGTCAACATATTGATTTAGAAAACAGAAATATTAGTATATAGGTCGTCTGATTTTCTACAAATCAGCTGAATTAAGTTTTTTAGATCTTTTTTTTTTTCTGTTCTTTTTTGTCTGTTTTTGGATTGGTCGATCAGTTTACTCCTACAGCAGGGAGTAGCCAGTCTTTGGCACAGCTACTTTTGAGAGTTACAGTCTGAGAAGTTTGGAAAACCCTGCGCCAGAAGATTTTGAGCCAGATTAAGGGTCTGATTTGTCTCTCCACACTACAAAAAAATGTTATCTTATCAAGTGGTTTTTTTTTTTTTTTCAGTAGAAAATGTCTTTTTAGACTTAATATGAGCCACATTTACCTGATCAGTCCAGAAAAATGTCTTGCTTCAAGTTTAAAGGCAAAAAAAAGAGCTCTGAATTGCTTGTAACAAGTAAAAAAAAAATCTGCCAATGGAACAGGAGAGAAGTTGCTTGTATTACATTATTATTCTAGTTTAGACATCATTTTAGTTTTCAACACATTTTTGAGCAAAATTTTCTAATTCCAGTGGCAGATTTTTTTTACTTGTTGCAAGCAATTTAGCCCTCATTTTGTCTTTAAACAACTTGAAAAAAGACATTTTTCTGGACTGACCAAATGAATGTGGCTCATATCAAGTATAACAAGACAATTTTTACTTAAAATAACTCAAAAGCCTTTGACAAGATTACAGTTGTTGCCGTGCAGCAATCAGGAGACTGGACCTGATTCAGAACTCATTTTAACTGATCATTTATCCAAATATCTAGCTGGGGAGGCTTCCTTGATCTTGAATTGTAAATATTAGACCCTAAACCTAACCCTAAGAAAGTAATTTACTTGTTGCATTGTTTACCCAAATTCTTTTCTTTGTTTTTGTTTTTGTTTTGTTGCTGAGCGTCAGGACAACTGGCTGAACAGATCGATAAAAATTGCTCTGAAATGGTCTTAAAAGTATGTTTTTCCATGTTTTTGAAAAAAATTAAGGTCTAAAAGCCATCTGGCGTGTGGCCAGGTGATGCCTGGTTTGGTTGGTTCAAACTTGCTTGTCCAGTATATCCCACTGATGCTTGCATGGATTAAGATTTGGCTGCTCGTGGTAACCTTCATTTGTTTGGATCACTTTGTTACTTAATTGCTAGGCTCCGCGCAAGTACCAGCCTGCTGTGGCAGCTCTCTCTTCTTTGACCGTTTCTTGTAATTTTTTGTCTCTTTTTTGTCATTTTTGCATTTGGAGTGGATCATTACTTTGTATGGTTCATTTGTTGGTCATGGACACCAAACTGGTTTTGTCTTCAATGATATTATTTACTACTTTTTCTCCTGTGTTTGTCTGGAGATCCTACATGTAACCATGGCTGCATTGTTTACATGTGAACTCAGCTGTTAGCAGCCTGTAGCATGTCAATGCTAACTGGTGCAAGGCCTGATGTTCCCCACAAGGTGAGGAGAAGGAGGTGAGGACGACGTGCTGGTTCTCAGGTGTGAGCTAAGAAGTGACGACATCGACCTGTCCTTCGTTCTTATTGGAAACGTAAGATCTATCTCCAATAACATGGACGAGCTAGCCATGCTAACCCAGCAACAGAGGGAATTCCAGAGGGCAGAGTTGCAGCATGCTAGGATACAGGATCCAGGAGAAAGAGACTGAACAGACTGCTGAAGAAGCTCAGTCCTGGACCCTGTGGAGGTGGAGGCTGGCTGAACAGGACAATGATGGACAAGCTGTCAGCATCTATTTTCTTAATGGAGCTTTTTGCACTTTCTACACACTTTATTACTTTTGTTTTTCTTGATTGCTGCTGTGACTCCTGAATTTTCCCTCAGGGATAAATAAAGTATTTTCTATTCTAGTTGTTTGAGTTGTTCATATCTTCACACTTGACTAATTTTTCTGCCTTCTACACCTGCGGTGTGAAGACAAAACGTTTGGTGACAGAATAAAGAGATAATCAACAATATTTCCGATATTAACAATTGGAGATCATGATGTATTGGGCAATCTGAACAGCAGGACTCAACGATGATGTTTCTGATAGCATCCAGCTCACAGCTGCTTACAGTATTTAAACAGGTTGACTCTGTGTTTCACTAAACACTCGGTGCTAAAACATGAAGTCTCCACATTCACTGCTCAGAGGAATCAGGAGTCAGATATCAGCTTTGGCCGGCGTTCAGCTCTGTGGTCTAAAGTCAACACAAAGTCACAAAGTACTTTCTCTTTCATTAGTGAGCTGAGACCTCATTCTGCGGCTCCAACCCTTTATAGGTGGATTATAGTCATAATACAGTACCAGGGGGGACTACATTACAGGCTGTGAGGGAGCTCAGCTGCTCTGGTGTCCCGTCACGGCGCTCAGACCAGACCCTGGTGGATCCACTCACCTCGACCTGCGCTGGTCCGGCTCTCCTGGTCCACACTGGACTCAGCTGTTCAAACCATCTCAGGAAGAGAACAATGTGCCCTGGATGAGATCCCAGTCACCTCTGCGGCGTTTCAGCAGCAGACCTGGCCTCTCCCTATCACTCACGCTCTGTTTTCCCTTTTTGAAAAACACAATCCTTTCCCAGCCTTTCAGCAGACTTTTATTAGGCTGACTTATTCTCAGCACATGCTTCAGTTGCATGGGGTAATGAAATGCAGCGGTGTCCGGCTGATTTCACTCCAGCAATATCAATATTAGGCTTGGAGAGGAGTGTGTGCTGAAATCTGGGTTAAAAAATAATATCACACTGACCATGACTGTTTTATTATCGACCTTGTGAAATGAAAACCAATAGCTGAGGCCTGATGTCATCGTGCTGTGTGCGAGGACATCGTGGCTCTCCATAATTACCTTTAGAAAGCTTGCATGATGTAATTGACACCTGACGCACTCTCAAAGACAGGAATACACCTCGATCGCACAAAAGCCTTGAACAACTTTCCCCCTCCAGCGAACGGTGAATCACAGAGAGACGTATCACAGCACGGAGCGAGGGATTAGATTCTCACCAAGTGATTGTTTCTGCTTGTGTGCAGTGGGCATTGTGCTATATTTGGTGTTTTGAAGTTCATGTACTGTACACGGATAACATCATGTTGTCTCCTCTCTGGTTTCTAGGACTCCCCTGCTCTCTCTGCCTTTGGGTGATTTATGGCGCCGATCATGTGACTCAAACACATGACGGCGTCCTGCTGCGCTGCAGAGATAGAAGAGAGGGAAAGAAATACCACTGCTGTCTGCTTCTTGTTTGCAGAAATTGAACAATTATTGGAGGATTGTTTCCGCATGTTTTTGCTATTCTCCGAGTCAGAGTCCCACCACACCCGTTAATAACGTCCTGTTTGTAACACCCAGTTTCTGCAGGGTCTGCTGTGGATACCGCAGTGAAGAGGGTTATTTTTCTCCATGGCATTTCGCAATGAGAGATATTTCTTTAGGATTAGTAGTTTGAATTGTTCTTGCTGGTTTGACTCTTAAAGTACAGAGGCTGTGTGCGGCCCAGGTTTGGATCCAACCCTCAGCCCTTTGCGCGTCCTTCCTCTCTGCAGTTTTCCTGGCATAAAAAGTACAGAGTCCATCTGAACATCTTGATTCATCAAAATGATTCTCATTTCCTTTTTTGCAGCATTAAGGTCCCAACTACATGTGCTCAACTGGTCTTATCCGTCTGAGAGCACTGCAGCAAAGCAACACGTGCATGTTGCACCCTTGTATAGCGCTAAACCAAAGAGGTGCTGAGGAAGTAATGCATGCTTTAACACCTACATAGGTGTTATGACTAGATTGTCTTTACATGGTGGCATCAACCCTTTTGCAGCAGGGTAAATCCTTAGCCTTTGAGCCAGTGGCCTAGTTGGCAAAGTCGGGCCTAAAACCACAAACACTGAAAAATTGAAATTTTCACCCCTTTCACACAAAAATATTTGACAAAAACAGAACTTCTCTAACTTATTTTTCCACACAAAATGACCTATTAAGAAAAGTTAGAGGAAGAACATTTACCCACCGTATGTATATTAGTTTCTCTGAATAGCTTTTTGGTGAACAGTGTCTATTTTTAAAGAGCTTAAAAAAGAAAGTTGGATTGGATTGGATACGTCATAAAGAAAAAAAAAAACTTCTCGTTTTCTTTTGATGAGAATAAATTATCAGGATATTGAATTTTGTTAGGTCCAAGACTAAGCTCCTTTTTTAGTGTCTCCATCCAGCCTCTCCTGGATGTCCTCCATTGAATCTGCAGAGACAGTGGAGGATTGTGAAAGCCTGCACAGTTGTGCATCAGCAAGTTCAAGGAAAATAGGAAGATGGAACCCTGCTGGAATGTCAGCATGATATTAACTTAGGAATTGAATCTTCTAAACAGAAATGTTTGTGATCAACAAATTTGAAGATTTTAAACTGAAATTTTGTGATCAGGAAAGATTGTATAGAATGGGTGGAGGTACAGTCTGCAGAATTTTCCTCAAGAATAAAATGTCAACTTTTACAACTGCTCATTCATCACTTCTGGGCCTCTTTACATGTGTGTCAGTGTCTGTGTTTGCCTTGAACCCTCTCCTCTGCCTGTATGTTGATGCTTTGGTTGTATCAGGTCACAAGTGTGGTTACATCAGCCAATCACAGCGTGCCCTGTGCACAGGTGACCTTGCATATTGATCAGCAAGTGGAAAGAGCTATCCCAAGCAGCTACAATAGTGGACGTAGCATGGAGAAAGAAAAACAGCAGAAAAGATGAAACAAAACGGCAAACAGATAAAGCCTTTTACTAAACCAGGGTGAAGCTTGGCTCAACTTTCACTCACTTTCAGGCACAGCTCAGAATGAAGAGTGATGCAAATTGGGATGTGCCGTGTGTGATGTGTGATTAACTTGTGCTAGCATGTCAAGTCAGGTGTACAGCTCCCATGTAGAAAAGCGATGCTACAGGTGGTTGCTGGGCTAGTGTGTGTGGTCAAATAACTTTGCTTGGAGGTTGTGGGTGTGCGCTGCTGCTGGCACTGAGCCAAGGAGGGGAAGCCCAGTTTGAATGTTGTGTTTACTAACAAGTAATGAAAATTCCTGCAGACCCTACCTCTAATGTTAAGCTGCTCCAATGAATCTTTAGAAGTTTTTTTTTTGTTTTATTTATTTATTTATTTATTTATTTATTTATTTATTTATTTATTTATTTATTTATTTATTTTTTAAAAAGAAAAGAAAAAAAAGAAGAAGAAGTTTTTCTTTTTTTTTTACTTTCTTTTGCAAGTTGGTAATCTGTTTTTGGTGCAAAGTGAAGAAAATTAAACTCTGGGAAAAACACTACCAACAGATTGCTTGATTTCTCTGTAACAGCTGAGATCCAAGTGGAGGTCAAACTTTAAACAGTGCATGTGGTAAAACATCTTCAACTGCTCTCACACTGAAGGAGCTCTGGTTAAGGAAATTATGAATTTAGAATATTCAAGCTTCGAACTTTGGAGTACTTAAATAGATGCCTATAAACTCTAAAGAAGATGCTTACTGTTTCTGCAGCATCTTCAGATTTTTTTAAGCTCCTTCATCTGTGTTTTAATCATTTCTGAAGCTTGGTTCAAACAAGAGCCTCACACAGGTGTTGGTGTCAGATTTAAATGTCAGTGTGTGTCTTTCTTAAAACATATTTAGACTGTTTTAGTTTGCCTTTATTCTGTGTTGATGATGCTTAAAGAGATATGAAGACAGTGATGTACATTTACAGAGCATCTTAGTGCCTCATCATGAGATTTAATCAAATGTAGCGATTCCAGTTATACCATACTAAAAACCATCAAACTGACTGAAGTCACAGCAGTTGTAATAGGTGTAGGATTAAAGAGATTTTTCAGTGACGTTTTTCTTTGTGTTGTCACTAATGTGCTGTAAAATCTTTATGTGATGTCCTGCATATGGACCAAAAACTCTGCTCTGCCTCAAACTCAGACTGGAGCCACATCAGAGCGGTCCTGGTCCCGTGGTAATGGGACACACATGGTCACTGTCACTGATAATCACTGAAATACCTCCATTTTCTCAGGAAATCTTCAAGGTTGTTGAATCGTTTCAATGTCCTCCTCACTAATTACGGCGTCATGTGTGTAATCGTCTCATTTCACACTTCACAGGTTCACGCGGGCCCTTGGATCCCAGCGGCGATTACACACATGTGATGCTCATTGTCTCTCTGAGCGACCGCTAAAGATCGAGAGAGAGGAAGTGAAAGTGGGGAGAGGAATGAAGAGTGTTTGTGTGAAGGAGAGCCTCTCCAGTGTTCGGTAGCAGAGGTGAAATTCTCAAGGAGGGGCTGTGGATCTTTCTTCTAACATCCACCCATCAGGTAGGACCCTCCTCTAAAGCTGCCCGCCTGCTTCACGGGATAAAAGCCTCTGTAAAAAAAAAAAAAGGAAGAATTTCCTCCTGGCTGCAGCGCTGGCTCTGATCTGCCAGGAAACACTGACCGATTCACCCAGAAGAGAGCTGCTGAATCCTTTTGTTTCCACATTTTCATCGCCAACTCGCAATCACATTCTCACTTCTGAGGTATTAAAGCGAGCTCATGGACAGTGTTATCAGAGCGCCTCCACTTCCAAACACTCAGTGCTGGTTAGAAAGCATCTGGCGGTCAAAGTTTCAGCAAAGCCGTTCATCAGCATGTCACATTACTTTCTGACAAATCTGCTCTGGTATTCTTCTCCGTGTTTCCACATAAAGCTCTGGCAGCTTTAAAGGAAGCGTCATTTTGGGGCAGCTCCCAGTATTTCACCTCGGCCTGAAAACTCCTTCAAGAGTTCACGGAGCCACTGAGGAGCATTAAAAGCTGAAACTTTATCTACAGGGCTGAGCATTTAACACTCGCACTGTTATTTTCACAGCACTAAAGGAGAGGAACATATTTAAAACCAGTTTAAAGAGCTTTATTGTGCATTTCCTCACTGCTCCCATTCTTACACTGAAGATCTTTGCTGTTAGAAACTGAGTGGAGGAAAAACGACATGAATTTCGTGAACTTTTTGTGCAACTGTCCTCCTGATTTTTTCTTTTTTTTCTCAGAAATTCAGAAAGCTCAGACAGCTTTACTGCTAGTTATACCCAGAGGAAAGAGGCTGCACAAACTGTTGAGCTTGACTGGAAACAGAACCAGGACCTCATTGTGTGACCACTATTTAAAAAGCTTATTAAAACTGAATTTGATGGTTTGCAAACAGACTGTATGAAATATGGGTGCAATCTCCAGAACGTCACCTGTCTGTTCCTGAAATAGTGAAATGAAGTCAATCCGCAGACACAGGCATCTTGGATATGATGCAGGCTTTGAGAGTCCTTTCTTACGGTGGCCCTGAAAGCTCACAGCGCTGCAACTTAAGAAAGCACATGCAACAACACAAAACGCATAACTTCCTCACAAGAGAATCATTGTTAATCCATTCAACATGTTATATCTCTCCTACACCACACAACAGTGGTGTGAAGAAGGCTGAAAGAGCTGTCATTCTGTCTTTTAAAGGTCATTACGTACGATCACACGTAACCTCCTCGGCGCGTAAAAAAACAAGCCATACTTAAAAACTTCAATAACTATGAAGATTAATTTTGGGTGATTTGATGACAAACATTCAGCTGTGACTGAAAATCCCTGGCAACAACAAGCGTGTCGACAGATGTGCATCACATTAAGTGTCCTCTGGAAACACTTCTGTTGTGTTGTAGTGTATTAGCAGTGCGTTTTTCTAATGTGTTGTGTTGTGGTGCTTGCAGCGCATTTTCCAAATGCAGCACACGTGTTGTCCAATTGATGAAGATGTTTTCTTAATTTGCTTGTGTTTTGTGTTTTTGCATGCACTTTCTTAAGTTGCAGCACCGTGAGCTTTCATGGCCACTGTACTTTCTAACTGCCAAAAGGCGCCTGTCAGACATGTGAGCTGAGCTGTGTCTATCCTGGCGTCTACCGACATGCCCGAAACTAGGGATGGGAATTTACAGTAATATCTGTATTCAAATTTTCTAAATATGTAATGAAAGAATATTTGAATACTCACAGATTAGTTTTGTATTTATTTTAACCGTTAACTAAAATAGGGTCCATTGGACCCCGACCTCCTGGACCGAAATTTAAGTTATTGTGCACGTCTTTTCCACTCTGGTACATGTTGTACCCACCCTGAGGCAGTGGCTTGTACTGCGGCTCAACAAACGCCATCAGATCTCTAAAGCCTTCCACCTTCCACAAAACTTAATGGGAGCACACCTCCTGTAATTAGCAAGCTGATGTTCTCCACTTTGGTTTCATCACATCGACATGCTAGCAGGGCAGGCAACTGGGGTCATTCAAGACTGCCCGTCTCAGCTGTTTTCTCCTTGAGCCTTTAAACTGCACATATCTGTCACTGCACATTGACTTCGTCATGTACTTTCGAAGGACTTATCATTCTCCTGCCTAATAGCTTCAGTTAGGCAAAGAGAAAACCCTGGGGCTCACATGTAAAGCTGTGTGGGTTTAAGTTATGTCGCCACAAGCAGCGCTTGCACAGGTGTGCAAGTAACAAAATGTTACTGGAATAATGGGGTTAAAAGGGAGTACACGATTACTCGTACCAATCCCTACCTGAAACACCTCCCCAGGGAGGTGCCTGGGAGGCATCCTCATGAGATGCCCAAACCACCTCATCTGGCTCCTCTTGATGAGGACGAGCAGTGGCTCTACTCCAAGCCTCTCCTGAGCTCCTGTCTGAGCTCTGAACCTGCTTGTATAGAGGGATAATTTGTTTATCAATAACTTGGGTACAGAAGCACTGCCGAGTATAATGGTGAGTCAACTGACGTGGAGAAACTAACCACCAAAAAACAGATTTTTAAACAGAGTGGACAGAAGAGATCAGAAAGTGGACAGATATTAGGTGGACAGATGTTTTTAGAGGAGAAATCCGGCGTGTACCCAGAGAGTAATTTAAACACACAACTGTCACTCGATGCTCATGACTGCATTTTTCACTTACCAGACTGTGACAAACCAGGACGTAAACGTGTGTCAATAAATCAGAAACCCTGCCAAACTAAAAAAAGCACACAGACTGCTGAGTCTGAGACCAGGTTTATAATAAAGAACCAGAAAACTACGTCCAGAGTTAATTATTCACCTGCAGACGTCTCTGGTGTTTCAGTGTAAAGTGTGACCCTGTTAACTGGTGACTCTCAGCTGTTAAACACTGATACTGTCAGCTGAGAGTCAACAGTTAGCATGGTCGCTCTTAACTCCATAACACCTGTTGCTCTGTGACGGTCAAAACTTGATAGACGTTGCCTCTGTTGTACAGTATCGTTTCAAAAAACTGACCACAGAACAACCGTTCATTTTTATGCTGATAACAGGTTGAATTTAGTGTTTAAAAAACGGCAACTCATCTGAATGAATGGAGACAAACGCTGCTTCTGTGGTCAAGATGCGTCTTTAAGATAACGTAGACTGATAATCTCTCTATATTTGATCTTGTTGTGTTAGTCAGTACCCACAGCTCATGGCTGTAGGTGAGGGTTTGAATGCAGATTAACGTATAAACTGAGGGCCTTACCATTTCGCTCAGCCTGCATTTCCTTCACAATACTCCACTGTAAAAGTAATGGGTGAGTAACTGAGTGTTTGCATTGTAATATTGGTAACATCCAACTACAGCAATTGGCGTTAAAACACCTAAATACCGAGTTCCACTGTTATAAATGGAAAGAAAGGAGAAGAAGAACAGTATTATAGAGAAAGTAAGACAGGACAGACTGATCCACTGCATTCTGATATTTGTTGATGAGCCAGGAGAGCATCCAGCTACGTTTAGCATCCAGCTATGTTTAGCATCCTCCAGATTTTTGTCTTTTTTAAATACTGCATACTTTATGTTGGCCAAATCAGTAGGTACTGCTAGTGTAACAAGAAGCTAACGTTAACCCCTGGTGATAAAATCTTAAGGAATTGTGCAAGTGCAAAGAATTGTAGTTTCTTTGGTGTCCACTTGAGGCCGCATACAAAAGTAGAGGAATCCCCATTAATGTCCATGTTAACATGTCCTTGACTGTAGTGCCAATTAGAAGAATGAACAGCCTATGGTTGAGAGGATTGTAAATTAAAAAATTGATTTATCAAAGGTGTAGTAGGTTGACTGTGATCAATACAGTGATCAAAAGTGAGGCTGAGTCAGCGTTTCCAACGCAGCGACCGCCATCACTGGGCTTCATGCTGCTGCTTCAGAAACCAAAAGCTGACGTCGCTGAGACTGCGTCCATGTTTTCGTGCAGTCCATGGTGATTACACCACCATGACATGTTTGGATTACTTCTCTGAGAGCAGAACTACAGCTGAATGGAGTCAAACTGCTCTATTTAAGGGCATGCATGAGAATAACGTAATGTCCGTCATGCATCGTTCTCCATCAGCCACATGTGGTCTGGCTCAGGCTAATAAGCTGCTAATTGATGCCACCGCTTGACTCGGCCCCGAGTTGGCTGCTCCACATCCAGCCTGGCATCGCCCTCGCCCCTCATTTGTCAAATTTGAGATGCATTCAGACGGCTTGTTTTCGCCCTCTTAAAATTTAACTGCACTTTTAATGAAAGCATTAAAATCTTGGAGCCAATTTGAATTCTATATAAATGTCACTCAGCTGGCCACAGACCGTTTATTTAACGCTCATCGAGAGGAGGGCACACGCTACATTCTGCACTGAAGGAGCTGGCACTGAGTGAAGTTCATAACAATAAATCTCAGAGTGGATTTGCAGACAATAAAATAATGTCGTGCTTCATGACTGCAGGAGTGTGTTGGAGTGTAGAGTGGTGTGATGTTATTTAGTGACTGCTTTAGCATCAATTCATCAGCACAGGAAAGCCTCTGCTTCACATCATACACACATTTTATGAGCTCATCGCCTCAAACATGAGCGGTATCTGCTGTCAGATTACATGTTACTCTGATAAATCTGATAAATACCTGAGAGATGCTCCACATCTGTGCGCTGTGAGGAAACCTTTTTAATAAAATTCTCCTTGAATCAGGCGTGGAAAGATTTCAGTCACCACCGAGCAGAGACTGAAGAAGAGCCATCTGTTTTAATTCTGTTTTACAGATATTAGTAATGAGATTTTGATCAAAACTTTCCATAATCCTGAAACTCTGATGACAGCGCTCTGCTTCCTGTCCAGTCTGAAAGTGAACACTGACTAACATGTGTTATATATTAGTACACAGCGTATTAAAATGAAACAGGAACCGTCCGCTCACGAAAGCCTACAGACTGCAGGCTGAGGGAATCTCTTCAAACAAAAGAGTCAGACTTTGTGGGATGGTGAAGTATGTTGTGGATTTCTTTAGCTGAAGGGAGGGACAGACCTGTTGGTTTGAGGATTGAAATTAACAACCATAAATCTACAAAAACAAATTGCACTGAAAAGGATGAACTTTTCATGTAGACTTCGTAAAGATAAACTGTCTTTACACTATGTACTTGTTTTTGTTAAAAAATTAAAGATGCTATGAGGAGGAACTGTTTTAACTGCACTCCCTCGCCACCTTCTGGCATGAAGTCTCCACACACTGTCGTAAATTACTTTAAGTGAGGTGTGTGTTTTGTTTTGGAATTAAATGGAGATCTGATCAAAAAAAAATGTCTTTGTTAAAATCAATTTTTTACTGGATACAATGTGTCGGGGTAAGGTATTTATCCGTTCAGTTATGCAGCGCTACAGTTTGAGGTGTGACATCAAGTCGGCCATATGTAGCGCTGTCAGCAGCCCGATGCTCCAACGTATCTGTAGGCTAACGTGACAACAAGTAAACACTGTCAGTTTGTAAGTAGTTTAGTAGCTGTTTATATTTAGTGCATCTTGCAGCCTGGTGCTCTAAGACATGTCTGTAATGTGTAAAGTTAGTAAATCCTGGTTAGCCATGTCCTGTCAGTGATCTACCAAGCAGAGCTAACGTAACTTCAGTCTTCATTTTATTAATAGACTCTCAAGTTTGAACAGACCACTGCAGAATAACTGCTGACTGTGGGTTGGAATGAACATCATCACAAACAGTTTAGCCCCAGTGTTAGAGTGATACAGCACAAGCTAAAGGATAATAAGCCTTTAGCTTGTGCTGTATCACTCTCCCGTTTATCTTTCTTCTGCACTTCTGTCCTTCTAATGCCTGACAGTTAGGCTCCTGTGTCCACCATCACTACAAAATTAATCATAGAAATTATTTTTAGCAGAGGAAAAAAAATAGATGTCTGTGTTTTATATTTTCTCTCTACTAAACTTCGTCAGTCGGCATGGTGTTGTCAAAGAGACCTGACGTGCTGTAAACAAGTGGCAACCTCCGGTCTAAGAATATGAGACAATGCTGTAGTGCTAAAATCTGCTGTTTCTCGAGTGTCTACCTTAGGCTGGCTCCAGAAGTCACATACACACTGAGCCTAAAAAAAGCTGTTTTTACAGCAGAAATTCACCTATTTACAGCCTGGTTCAAAAAACATCTCCTGTCTGAGTTGCTAATTTTACCATCAGCATACACTGTGCGGGGGGTGAATTTTTTTCTAACTCGGCGGTTCAGAGGATATTAAGATCGCAAGCTAGCCCAATCAGAGGCACAGCTCAGGGTCACATGACCGACAGGCGCTCTATAGCTCTAAAAAAAAAAAAACCTGTAACCAGCAATATTAGTGCTGATAATCTCATTGAAAAGTGTGGATTACAATTAGGCATATAGCAAAATGGGAGACTTTTTCAAGATCACTTTCAAACTCCTTACAACCCCCTGTTAATACCGTAATAAAAACCATTGAACCCAGAGTATAAACTGTGAATGGACCTTCTACTTTTGGTGATGAGATTTCTACAGCAATTAACAGAGTCCACATCAAGTAGCTCTGTGGGGTTTGCAACCCTGTGAGCGACTGATAGAAAGAGGAACTCAGCCTACAGTTAAGTTAGTGACACGTCCGATGATTTTAAGCCACATTCAGGGCCTGATTTGTGTGATCATGATTATCAAACATAGTTACCTCCGCCAAGGAGGTTATGTTTTTGGGAGAGTTTGTCTGTTTGTCTGTGAACAACATAACTCACAAAATAACAAATGGATCTTCAGGAGATTTTCAGGAAATGTTCAAGATGGGATAAGGAAGAAGTGATTAAATATTGGAAGTGATCTGGATCACCGTCTGGATCCAGGATTTTTTTTAACGTATTCTTTATCATTGTGTGATAGGGCCGTTTTCACCATATGTGTATATAACTCCACCATAAATGGTCTGATTGCTTTGCAAAACAATACAAGACAAGGTCACTATAATTTCTGACAGATGTAAAAGTACGATCCAGATCCTGCCAATATTCTGGATACTAAGATCTGGAATATGAAATATGAACTGGGTCATCATAATTTTCAACACTGTCAGGCAACAAATTAGCAGACAGTCTGCTGAAAGGGAGTATAACATTAAAGTAGGACTAAAGTGTTGGTGAACATCACAGTATGCTTGGTGGAGGTCTGCGCTCTCTGAGTGCTTTTCGAGTTTTTATTTTTGTTTCTGAATCAGGGCTGCCAACTGACATCTTCCTAAATGTAGTTTGATCCCACAGGCTTTTGAAATATGGTTTTGAGTACAGTCTTCCATGATTTTGGAATGGGTCACATCCAAAAGTCATTGAGTGTAGCTGGCCTTAAGGCTGGCACACATTACAGGATTCCTCAAACCTTTGCACATTTAGAGACGAAACACTTGATAACAAACAACAGATCATATTCTGTTTACCAGGGTCTACATGAAACCATGACACCAGAGTTTTCCAAAATCTTTACTTTGGTCAGAGTCTTCAAAAAAATTGTTTCTAATGACGTAAAGCTGCTATTTCGTGTGAATGTCAGGCATACACGTGCAAAAATATATGCTGTTTCCCAAATACCTGGCCTGACATCCATCCTACAGCAGCAGCAGCCATGAGACTTAGGAAACAGTATCTTCTGAAAGATGGTCTGGACTTATGAAAGTACCAGCCATTGGTGTGAGAAACTTGGATTTTCCCGCTGTCACTGAACGTAACGCTGACCCTCACATCGCTGTGACTGAAGTCACGCAGGCTGCTGATCCTCTCGAGGGTCAGTCCCTTCGCTCAACACTTTGAGATATTCAGTTTCTGAGAAATCCAGAATTTGTGGACCTTAATTAATTTCTATTTTCATTTCACTTTTATTCATCCATCTGAGCCAAGATACTCAGCACAGTTTGGGCCTATTAATTAAATCACAAGCGGGAAGTGTTTTCACAGTTCATGTTTCTCCTGTTCCTGTAAAATCACCACATCCTAATGATTTCCTCTCGTACTCAGAGCTCTGTTTCAAGGTTTGCTTTATTTGCTGGCTTTGGAAGAGTTTCATTGATTTTCACAGCTCACGGAGAAACACAAAAAGTACATTTCAACCCGGAGCACCTGAGGGAGACGGACTCAGACTGAGAAAGCAACAACCTTGGATCTAATTGTTTCAATATCTGAGGGAAGAAAAGGGATTTGTTCAGCTCTGAGTAGAGTTTGGACAGAATTATGGTTTACGGATGAGAAATTTTCATTGGCATCAAAGGTTTCTGTTCCTTCAGTACGAACTGGGTTGAAATGGAGCTGTTTTGTTGTTTTTTTTTTTTCTTTTTTTATATTTTTAAATCTAGAATAAAGTATACAAGCTAACATGAGCCTTATGGCAGAGGAAGTTTAACTTTTTTTAATTTTTCTTAAATAAAAATATGTTGCCTTATCCTCTAATAAACACTAATTGCTGAAGGATGTTATCATCCTTGTTCCTGATGAGTCTGCAAAATGCGCATTTTAAAAGAAGCAGCAAAGACTGTGCCTGGGATCTTCTCTGTTACCTGGCTCTATAGTCTTGATGCTGATGAGTCAAAAGCAATGTCAGAGACAACCTGATTACAATCTCGATTCAATCTGAAGAAAGGAGTCCAGCATATTCCCCCTCTGCCTGTTGACACTGTGGTAAAAACATTAGTGTCTGTCTCAGGCTGGTATTCAGACTGAAGAATTAATGACCATTCATTTATTTCATTTGTTTGTTTATCAAACAGGTTAAGGACATCAAAAACAAAACAAAAACAGAACAGAGATAAATATGATGTACAATGTGTTTAAACAACAACAAAAAAACAACAACAACAAAACAAAAACAAAAAATTAAAGAAGCAATTCTAATACCAAAGATCTTTATACCTTGTTCAAAAGGGTGTCGGATGAAGTCAGAATCTTTTCTAGTCCTACCCCATTTTTTTAATTAGTTTTGTTATGAGTGCAGATGTGAGAACAGCCTGAAGAGCTTCTGAAACTCAAAAATCTTTGATAGAGACAAGAGGAACAACCTCCTGTCCTGCAATCCAGACACACAAGAGCAGGGCTGGGACTCTGTAAACTGCTGGTCTCTACAAAGTAACTGAACTAAAAGCTTTTGAGATAATGAAAACAGTTGTTTACATGCAGTCAGTATTTGGGTTAAGGTCAATATTTCAGTTTCTTTAGTATAAAGATATGAAGCCTATGCAGAAGTGTTCAAAACTGCAGTTTTTAGAGATCCCAAATGAAGCTGGCTGCAAAAACTTCATAAACCACATTCACAAAACTAAATTTCTTTATAAGTCATAAAACCCACCTCTTCACCTTATCACACTCTGAGGTCAGCTTTTTCAAACTGCCACTGTCTGTGGTGGACTATAGAACTCTATCAGACAAATATGAGGCCTGTAAGAGCTTAAAAGCTCTGATTGTCTCATAACAGATAAGTCAAATGGGTGCATTGACCATAAACTGCGTTTCCCATAATACCAACCCATTATGTCCCCCGCGAAGTAGCGGCATCCCGCCAATAGACTGCACTGTTTTCACATCAGTGCCATTTTCTGAAGTAGCACAAACTGAGAAATAAAACAAAGATCCCAAAATGTCCATGAAGAGAAACGGTGCAGATGAAGGCTGTTTCAAGAAAGATGGGAAGGCAAATATATGTTTGTTCTTCAAGGAGAAAAACCTGAAGGCCTTTTGTGCTATGAGGCCGTGGCCGTTGTCAAAGAGTACAAATCTATGTTGGCATTCTGACACCAAGTATGCCAAAGTGAGCCTTCAAGGAAAACAACAAATAGAGAAAGCTATAGCTTCATGATGGCTGAAGAAATTGCCCGCACTGCAAAGTCTTTTTCAGAGGGGGCATTTTTGAAGCAGTTGTAATTTAACATTACATTTAGTTACATTTTATACTGTCTTACAGTTACATCTGGCCCTTTAAGGGCAACCATAACGCTGATATGGCCCTCAGTGTAAATGAGTTTGACACCCCTTTATTAGACAGTTTACATATGTCACGCTCCCCCTTACCAATCTACTTTAGTGGTGGCCCTTGTCTCATGTCATCAGGTTTAAAGGTAAAACAACACCAAACCTCTGACATAAAGAAAAGCTGAGGACAGAGCTGTGGAGGTAAATATTCCTGCAGAAGTCCAGAGTTCATTGTCGTTTCATTTCATTGTCCAGAGAAAAAGCAGCAGGGGACGACTCACCTCTGTGCGCTGCAGGACTGAGAGATACCGAAGATCGTTCCTCCCTGCAGCCATCAGAGTGTGTAATTCTTTAATCGGAAGATGAGCCCAAACAACATAAATTTCCCCTCTAGGATCAAAAAGTATATTGTATCTTTTACCTTTATCTTTAGTTACTTTGTCTAATGTTTGGTTCGTCTCGGTATGGCGCACATTTTGTGGCATTTGCACTGACTAATCCCAGGACAGATCCCCAAATAACTGAGACGGGCCATCCCACTTTTTGGTACCCTTCCGCACTGGTGCCAGACTGAACTGATCCGCTCTCAGAAGGTGGAGCTACAACACTGGAGACTGTTGATTGGTCGAAAGAATCGTCACTTATCCGACAGCGGCTGCATTTTTCCTGGAGGCACACAGACTTCTCTGAAACAAAGCTTGATTGTTCTTTGTATCAAAGAGCTACATGCAAATCACAGAGAGGACGAAATGCTGGATGTCTATTATTGTTGCTCTTTGTTTACTATGTTGCGTTTTTCTTCTTCGTTAGCTTTATTAGTGGGATAAACTGTGTCGCACTGCTACAGCGTCACGCTATTGTTTAACAGCTGTGGCTTTCGGCATCCGGCTTACACGCAGCCCACCACGAGAGGGCACAGTTTGCTGTGGAGACGCAAATGGGATCAGGCTTAACTGTACCAAACCGTGCCAAACCATACTGAACCGAATCGGACTGCTTGGTGGAAACACGGCTTTAGTCTTAGCCGTATAATAAATCACTTTTAATTTAGAAAAGTATCTTTGATTTATTATCTTGAGTCAGCTTGTTTGTTTCTTTAGTTAATATCTGGGTACGAGCCCACTCTATGTCACCCATAGTTTGTGCACCATGACCACCCTTACTCAATATTCCTCACTGGATTTATCTGAGTCAATGGATTCAGAGTATTTTTAGTCCATAAAAGAAAAGTAGACACATTATCAGATTTAACTTATTTCCATTGTTATTATCTATTTATTATGCAATAAAATTCCTGATTGAGTCTTAAGAGTAACATCTTTGACACCACAGAGATAAAATGTCTTTAATTATCTTTATCTGCCATCTGTGTAACCAGCACAAAACAATCTCTTTGCTCTTGTACATCGTAGGATTTTGCATGCAGGATTTGATTTATCAGGACTGATTTGCGTGGTGCGTATAATCGGGACTGCCGGTCAGAGCGCTCAGCATGGTTTCAGTTACCTCTTCATGTCTGATGAATGCAGCCAGTGGCCTGACTGCCAGGAAGTCAGATGGATAGCGCTGTAAGCCTGCTTAGTGAGACCTGCATCCTTGTTTTTCCTGATAAAGAGGCCAGTGTTCTTATCAATCTGCACGTTTTCAGGCCTGCGCTGGAGACAAACTCCACATACTCCCCTATTGTGTGATACGAGGAGGATTATTTTTGCTCCAGGCATCCCGTGTTATTCTAGAGGGCCTCCTGGTCTACTTTTTCACCGGGGGGAAGAAACATGGCAGGTCTGTGTTTTGAAGACCCCTCCACAAATCTGCTCCAGGACTCCAGCTCTGCAGCCGCACTGACAAACAGCGGTAACCGCGCTGACCTTCTCAGACCTGCTTACCCTGGAGAGGAACCCAAACAAATGTTGTTATTCAGACCTAATAATACTCTCAGAAATATGAGGGAGGCAGGTCTGCGTCAGGAGTGTGACAGTGTTTGGACTGTTCTAACATAACAGACAGATTCACTAAAAGTCATTTTCTCTGGTGAAAACGTGAACAAGAGTGAAACTGTGATCCAAAATCCCCCAACAACTCCTGAAACCAGAAAAAGACACCCAAAAGAAAATTTCTGTGTTCATCTTTTGTATTCCCGTGTTCAATAATGTGATTTATCGGAAATTTGTGATTTTATTTTTTTCATCTGACAACAGTCCCCCAAGAAAACTTTGTTTAAAATCAACTGCTTTCATTTTGTTGACACCAAATTCTGAGCCTACCATCTGAATGTGGAGCAGAAATCCAGACTCATCAGACCAGGCAACTTTTTTCCAATCTTCTATTGTCCAGTTTTGGTGTTGCTGTGTGAATTGTAGCCTCAGTTTCCTGTTCTTAGCTGACAGGAGGGTCACCTGGTGTGGTCTTCTGCTGCTGTAGCCCATCTGCCTCAAGGTTGGACGTGTTGTGTGATCAGAGATGCTCTTCTGCAGACCTCGGTTGTAATCAGTCGTTATTTGAGCTACTGTTGCCTTTCTATCAGCTCCAACCAGTCTGTCCATTCTCCTCTGACCTCTGGCATCAACAAGACATTTTGGCCCACAGAACTGCTGCTCACTGGATATTTTCTCTTTTTGGGACCATTCTCTGTAAACCCTAGAGATGGTTGTGGGTTAAAATCCCAGTAGATCAGCAGTTTCTGAAATACTCAGACCAGCCTGTCTGGCACCAACAACCATGCCATGTTCAAAGTCCCTTAAATCACCTTTCTTCTCCATTCTGATGCTCGGTTTAAACTGCAGCAGATCGTCTTGACCATGTCTACATGCCTAAATGCACTGAGTTGCTGCAATGTGATTGGCTGATTAGAAGTTTGTATTAATGAGCAGTTGTACAGGTGTGCCTGATAAAGTGGACGGTGAGTGTATGTTGTCATGAAATATTTTCTACCGCTACTCTTGACTTGATTGTGACAACAAAGAATTTGTATTATTGAAGTTTCTGATGAAAAACTTTAAATTGGAAAAAAAAAAAAAAAGAAACATGCTTCTGACCCACATGATTGTTCTCATTTCCTTCTGCACAAAGGATTAAACTGAAGGTTGGTTATCCTGTGTAGAAGCCAGAACAATAAAAAACAACAAGTGACTCTAATGAAGTTCATTGTGAACGTGAATGTTTCCTTGTGCAAATAGCTGTTTTTATTTTCTTCCTCCAAAAGTCTCTCATAGCAGTGACAGTGTCTTTATTTCCGTCTCACATTTGTAAAAAGAGCTCTGGATCATTCCTCTGTTTCCTCTGTCACACCTGTACCTCATCTGAAGCCTTTGAACTGGATCCCCAGCCTCTCTATCATGAAACGGTGGAAACAATACACCATTAACATTAGTGTTATTACCGGTCTAATGCTGGAATCAGACACACCATCAAAGTCTTTGGTAACATGAAGACTGACATGTTAGACCGTATCATGGTGACTAAGCTTAAAAACACACTCATGTCTTTTTACGGTGTTATTACTGTACGTCAAAGCTTCACTCAGACGTCTGGTAGTGTTACTGTAATCTGTGCAATCATTCAGCTCTCAGGGGAAAATGACTGTATTTTCTGTAGATTACTCTGATCTAGAGATCTGCATTTGTTCTTTGGTGTTAGTTGTTTTTGGCTCTGTTCGAATGAGGAATTGTTTTAAAAACACAAAGCCTGCAAAACAACCAGATGTTTGATGCAGAATACATATCTTTAAAGGATTTCTAAAAAGTTTTTTGAGACTCTGTGGATGTTGGGTCAAAACAGTTCAAAATACTGACCTTTAGGTCCTGACTGACTTTTGTGAATGAACAACTTTAATCAGAACCTGCACTGCAGCAAATTTTTTATCAGAGATATGTGTTGCCATATTCTACAAAAGCTCTCCTTGCAGTTTTTGTATTAGCTTATCAAAGCTAGCATGCTAATGGGCCATGGTCCAATTGACTTTATTATTTTACACAGTGCATTTCATATAACACAAATGCTCGAGTGCAATGCAGGTCAATACACAGATACTGTAAAGCCCATAAGTAAAACTTGTATAGTTGTTCAATACAATTGTTTAAATATCTGTAGCTAAACCAAGTGGCAACTTCTGGTCTCAAAATATGGAGATGTGCTCAAGCCCATGTTCTCATGTAGCCGGGTATATAGGAAACCTGTCATCTACGCAAAATCGCAGTTCTGCGTCACCAAAACCAATGTCTCTAAAAGCTTTGGCCAAAGTAAAGATTTTGGAAAACTCCGGCTTCATGGTTTTCTGTGTACGCCGGGAAAGGGAGTCACAGCTGAATGTGACAGGGGTTTATTCTGATTGCCTGACTGGTTTCACATCTGAAAAACACTACCATGTCTGGAGTCGCACTTATCAGCCGATTTGCCTCGTGCGTGTGGATGAAACTGCAGAAACACTAGAAACCACAAACACAGCAAGCTAAAAAGAGCAGACCTTTACAGCAAATATCAACATGTTTACAGCCTGGTTTTAGTCTGGATAGTTCCTTTATTTGCACACATTGTACAGGAAGGGGATTGTTTTTGCTGTATAACTTGTAGCTTTCAGTAGTGTTATTAGTGCTCATTTGAAATTACAGAATGTTATGAAAAAAGCAAAGCTAACTGTTAGCACACTGACTGGCTCTGGATGAGAAGATAAGAGAAGATAAACATTAACAACTGTTTCATCCAAGACTAATTCATTTACTACATATTTACTATTCAGCTAACTAACTAACTAACTAACTAAGGTGATGAGCCAGGATTGGTGAACACAATCCTACATGTGAAGGTTCTCAGTAATCCAAGTTACGATAATCCACGTTGACTTTAAGCTTCCTTTCCAACAGCTACAGGGTGCCAGTCAGTCACATGAGCTGAGGTGTGTCTCTGATTGGACAATCAGACAATCCTAATAGCTTCTAAACTGCCGAGTTAGAAAAAAATTCACCTCCCGTACAGTGTGTTGATAGCAAAATCAACATTTCAGACCAAGCCATTTTTTTTAACCAGGCTGTAAATATGCTTTTTAATGTCATTAAGTCTTTTTTTTTTTTTTTTCATGTGACTTGGTGTGCATATAGTTTCCAGTCTTTCTGCAGCCAGTCCCATGCAGATTTTCAATGAACAGCAACTTTCAGCACTAACGGATAGGCTTTATTTTGCCCCTGGGTCTAATGACTGGATCAGTTGCACCAACTCCCGGCCAGCAGCTAGGAACATGGACCAGAGCTCAGAACAGCATCACTCTCAGTGAGAGGCTTTAAACAGACGACTAAAGGAAAAAAAAAAATTAAATAAATAAAAAAAATTGTGGAGTTAAGTGATAAAAGTTGAACCAGGGGGTTAACGTGTTAACCTCTGATGGAAAAATGTGCATTTAACATCATACCTAATGAGAATCATCTCTCTTTGGGAGCCAGTCTCTAGTGGCCATTCAGGGAACTGCAGTGTGTAGCACTGAAAAATCAGCCAGCCCCAGTGGTCTTCGCTCTTTCTAAGCACACAGCTTCCTGATTTCCTGTTGTCCCACTGAACGACTCCATGGCCAGACCGCTCAGTTATCACCAGCAACATGAAGGAAAGGACGAGATAAGCTGTGCAGGAGACAATATTATACTTCTGTAGAAACAATGGTTGAATACTGTCGGGAGCTTCCTCCACAATATTAGCCTTAGCCAAAGAAAAGCAGACTGGCTGGGAGCATGCTCTGCAGAGCGGATGAGGAGCACCCGGAGAGGCAGCATGTGTCAGAGAGAGGTACATATAACAGCCAGAGAGAGCGCACAGGAAAAACATGGGTTGCCTGTGGCTAACCCGAAGGTGTACTTTTCAGTTATAAATGGCAGAATCAGAAATAGAGCACAGCGTGCCGTGCAGCTGCTACAAAGCTGGTATTCAGGTGTGATGGCCCAAAGTTCATGCTACACTCACTGATGTATCTGCAGAGGACTTTCAGCTTGAAATTCACCGTTATTCCTCTTGAGAAGACTCTTTTACCAGCAACAGGAAAGCGTTTTGCTGTGCTGAGTTGGATAAATGTCACTTTTAATTTATATCATTAAAGCACCACTTTCCTCGTCTGCAGTGCAGCCTCTCATAAAGTCGCCTAAATAAAGATTGATGCATTTAATCAAATGTTCCTCAGACTTCGCCTTACCAGTGACTCTGTCCTTGTTGTCTTAACCATAAGCGTCCAAAGAAGCTGACATGGGAAACAGAGGAGCAAGGGGCACAGCCGTTTCAATCTATCAAGAGCACATTAAAGAAAGTGTACACTGATTAACGGCGCAGTCACATACAAGTCACACATGTGCCATAAAACAACACGGAGCCACATTAAAGTCTGATTAGAGCGTAATGAGGAGAGCTGTTGGAGTGGATGCAGTACTCGATGGTTTCCTTTAGTTTCTGCTCAGCGCTGAGGGTTCATGCTCCAGTAGCAGCATGATAAATGTACTGTACACACAGGCTGCAGAAACATCAGCAAACGTGCTTATTTTCATAAAGGTAACTCATTTTAGATTAAAGGAACGCTTTGTTCCTTCTCAGCTTTGTTTCCATATGTCACAGTTAGTGCACAGACGTCTCAGGTTCTCCTGAGGTATCACTCCCTCCAGCTGCAGCTCCACCTTCACTTCCTCCATGCTCCACATGTTCTCACATCAGTGGATGGCAAAGTAATTACACTAAATTTGTTCTATTTAAATTCGCTCGTAGCTCGTGGAAATGCAACAGAGAGGCTCGGGTTGCTGTTTTGGCTTCAGAAGCTGGGTTAGTCGGGCCAGTGGAGACGCAGCCAACAGGAGCTGCTTCCTCATCGAGGAGAGAATAACAGAGATCCTTCACTGTAATACAGGATAATAAGTTCTACGACAGGGACTGCTGGAAATATTTTATAACTGAATGAAGCTGGAAGTGAGTTTTTTTTTTAACTGATGTGATGGATAGGTCACTGCATTTCAGCCAGTGTTCAGTAATATAAAGATAAATATAACTGTAATGTTTGCTTATGAAAACATATATGTTTAAAACTTCCTTACACACTACTTAAAAACAGCAGAAAAAATAAGAGCAAGTCATGTCTTGCCTTGTATGAAGTACAGAGTGGAAATAGAGGGCTTAAAGGGATAGTTCAGTTTTTTTGAAGTGGGGTTGTAGTGGTCATTGAAGTGGTTGTTGTTCATGGATGTTTCCTCTGTATTCCTTTCAGTCGCCATCTGTAGCAGCTCTTCTTCTGTGTGCTCCGGTTCATACAGGTATCCTTTTGGTTCCAAAGTGAATGAAACTTCATCGTCGCTGTCATAGTCACTCATTTTGAATTTCCTACGCTGCCTCACAATCCTAAGAGTACAAACAAAAGAATTACGATACTTGATCAAACTTACACGAGGCTACAACCAGCGCTCGAAGCATAGCTTGTTTACATTCCCTACAGCTGAAAGGAGGAGGGGGGACGGAGCGCACTAGCGCTACGCGGAAGGATACATGACCAGTTAGTTAGGTCCGGGTAAATGTTTATATTTCCGAAGACTTAATGCACTTTAAAAATATTTTATGTATTGTACTCTTAAACTGTGGTATTACTTTTTGATTTTAGTTCTTGTAGGCAGAGAAAATAGCCTTTGAATTTGGTACCGTCTCTCCCTGTTAGCGACTATTTCCTCGTCACCAGCGATTACAGTTTGTGTCTTACTGAGGGAGAGGAGACAACTTTCTACTGTATCTAATGTCCTTAGTGGTCACATAGAGCTCATACAACCCCACTTAAAAAAAAAAACTGAACTGTCCCTTTAAGGGTTCAAGTTTTCAGATTTTTCTAGTTTTCAGATTACCTGTGGAAACCTGACAGAAATGCAAGGTTAGTCAGCCAGAGCTTTGTTTGTGAACTAGAGTGTACATCAGATGGAATTATGGACTATTTAGATAACAGACAGAGCTAACTTCAACAAAGTCTTGCATTAACTTGCACCACATACACCACCAGATACATCTCAGGATCAGTTAGGTTTCTATTTAAGCCAATGTGTTACCCACACTGGATCCATTTCATTGCAGTCTAGCTTCGTCCCTGCTCCAGTAAGTCAGAGCCAGTTGTAGCTGATGCGCAGGCTTCCTTTTTTTTGCTAGATGCCTGAGCTATTGCAGGTCACTTTTCAAAAAGCAAAAATTGAGTAGGACAGGAAGTCGTGCATGGAAACCACCTAAGAACACCTAGTGACTTGCAAAATAAAACAAAACGTGTCTAAACCAGATCATACTTGAGTCAACAGGTTTGAAGTTTACAGCCCAACGTGAACGAGGCTAGATTCATCACTTCGGTGGGAATGAAGAAAACTCCTCAGCCTCCAAACTCAAGCTGTCTGATGGTCCTGCACCTTGCTGGATTAAACACAGGGTTGGTGTGAGTTGATGTACGCAGTCAACACTCCACAGAGCAAAGTGGACCAGACACACATCTGGTGTATTTCAAACAATAGGCTGGCAACACATTTGACAGTTTTAAGACAGATTCAGGGCCTGATCAGCCTCCTGCAGTAATCAGTGATGCGACCTGAGCTTAAAATCAACTGATGATTTGTCCAAATAATCCAAGTGTGTGGTCTCAATAAGAGTTTCTGAACTGCTCCCAGTCATGTCTGAGACTCGCTGATCTGGAATTTTAAAAATTAAACAATAATGTTCAAAATTTAAGATTCCTGGTTTGACTGCCTCCAACAAGATATTACATTAACGAATGAGAAGAGCCGACTGGGAAGTCATCAACCAGATGATACAGATCATGAGGATGGCAGCAAAGGGGAACAGACTAAAACCCAGAGTTAAGCAGCCAATCAAGAAAGAAGACAAGCTTGAGAATCATTTAGTGAAATTATTTTAACACACCAGAACGTTGATCACTCTCCATTTCTATTCATCTTCTAAAGTCTCACTGAACACCTGAGCTTTCCACAGAGCTGGTGCTACTGCTAGCTCCAGGCTAGTGCCTGGGTTAGCACCAGTTCTTTGTCTGTCCACTGACAAAGCAACAGCCCCAGGTGCTAAAAACTTGTAAACTAGAGAGAAGCACAGACTGTGTCAGGAGCCGAAGGTAGAGTTACCATGACGATCGATCGGCAGTGGAAAATAGACATTTTAAAAAAGAAAAGCTGCTGATCAAGTCGACTGTTATTTTGTTCTCATTCAAAACTTCCAGATTTTATGTTAATGGTGTATTGGAACATACAGGTAACAGCCAGCCATAACCATGCCAAGAAAACAACTCTACTCTGTGTAACTCTTGTACAAACTGGTCCCACAACTCTGAGCAGAAAACACACACAACACACAGCTGCTGGCTGCTGAAAGCTCATCGCTGGTGATGCATTCACTTGAGTTTTGTAATTCTCAAACACACAATAACTCATCTTAACAGCAACTCATCCCTGTTATCTAACACTAACATCCATAGACCAAGTTACAGTATGCAGTGATGTATTGGCGTTTCATGGTGAAACAATGACGTGGCTCCAACTTTGCTCCTTGCTGATGGAAAACTGAACCGGTTTTTGGGAAGAACGTGATTAAAACAAACTAAGCTCTCTGACAAGCACCAAACAAGCACCTGGTTCTTTTAAAGGAAAGGGGGTGTGAGAGATCTTGTGTCCAAAAACCGTTGCCCAGAATGTTAAGTGTGTGATTAGGTGGTCTTGTGGAATCATGTAGTGTGTGTGGTCCAAGGATTGTCCAGTTAAAATCTGTCTGAACTGTCTTCAGTGTGTGGTCTCCCATTATTTTAGAATTGGTTAAGATCTTCAAGGCGTCTTTGTGTGTGTGAAATGAAGTAACAGGACATAGCTGATGGACCACCGTTAATAACAGAAAGACAGGAATGATAGGTTTGGAGTTGTCAGTAGAAGAACAAATTTTCTCTGAACTTCTAATCTAATGTAATAGCAGGCTGACTCCAAAACTAGATCTGTGAATGGAAAGGAAAAGTAAGGGAGCTGAACCTTTAATGACGGAGTCAACATCATCAGGAGTGAATATCTCGCATTGCTAAACTTCAGCATTAGGTGAATTAACAACAGTTTTCATAAGTTATGAGTTTGGTCTGGATCAAGGGTCTGCAACCTGCAGCTCTGGAGCCTCATGAAGCTTTTTCCTGAAAGAAAATACAGATTTTGACTCTGTGTGGATGGATTCACTTAACTGTAAACATGATGAATTAATAAACATGCTTTATTTGTGGCAAGACATTAGAAGACAACAAAACAATTATAAGTTAGTGAAATTATCAATTTATGTTATACATTCAAGTATTCTTTAAAACATTTTTGACATTTTGCAATTTTTTGTTTTTTCCCCATTTTTTCAAATTTTAGTTGATTTGAATTTCAAAGGTTCGTGAATTTTTTGCAACCTTTTCTATTTCATTTGTTTTCAAATTTTAATATATTTTTTAAATGATTTTTTTTATTTAAAATATTTTGAAATTCTCGCAAATTTATTAAATTTAAATTTGAAACATTGATTCTTTTTTGCATTTTTAAAAAAATATTTGTTTTGAATTTTTGACATTTATTCATTCATTAATTTTTTGATTGATTTTTATTTTTTATATTTTTTGCAAATTTATAAAATGATGAAAAACTAAGACATCATATCCGCAAAATAATTCATAAATTTAAAAAACTTCTTGTTTGGATAAATATTCAATACCTTTTAACATACTTAGAATATTATAAACTTTGTAGTCGTTATTGCAAAAATAAAGAAGATTTTGTTGCTCCAGGATGACTTCAATCCATGTGAGCTGTGGCAAAACAGCTCCTATGAAAGTAAAGGTTGCAGACCCCTGGTCTAGATAAAGTCTGCAGATACTTTGGGTGAAGAAAAGATTTTAATTTCTCCCCCTATTGACTGGTCAAATGAAAGCATCTTTTCCCGACCATATCAGTAGAAGGTAATTAGTATACATTAAGCACTGCAGAAAGTAACATGCATTAATGAGGGAGCAAGTAAGTAAAAGCTTGTGTATGTTGGTGTCAGCAGTGTCTTGGTTATCTGGTGTGTGCCAGTTCTGCCCCTGTTTAATCAAACTGAGTACACACAGCAGCTTCAATAGAGCAGATGGTTATTTTACCCTTTTGGTTAAAGCACTGACACATTCTTTCGATGAATCCTCCTCTTAAACGTTCATAGATTAGAAGTCTTATCTTACTTTGCCTCCTCAAGGGTTTCCCCAGCTCATGTCTCAGTGGTACAGAAAATTAAAATTCAAGGCCGAGGACAGCAGCATGTGTCCCGTAGATCATCTCAGTAAAGAGGATCTTCTTACAGACTGACGGCTGGAGAAACACTTCACACTCTGGATTTAAGCTCTTAATACAGACACACTTGGTCAAATATCTGCTCTGCATATGTTAAATGTGACCTCACGCCATCTTCCTACAAACTCAGCCATCATTTAAAAGTTTTGGATGCAGCTTGTGGAGCTCATGGGGAGTTTGGATCTCCCGGAACAATAAATATAGAAATATTTTCAGACTTCAAAGAAGGTTTGGATGTGAAATCAGATGTCTGACTCAACTTTAAAGCAGGGTTGGAGAAGCCTTCAGGACCCCAGCTTTGTAACAGTACCTCAAATTCGATCTGTGTGTGTGTGTGTGTGTGTGTGTGTGTGTGTGTGTGTGTGTGTGCGTGTGTGTGTGTATGTATGTTTTTTTTTTTTTTTTTTTTTTAAACTCAGAGTCTTGTGTAATGTGGAATAATCTGTTGTGCCAAATTTTTATCACAGAGATCAAACCTTTGTGAAAGCTGCGCTGACGTTAGGCTGTCAGTAGCTCCACAGACGAGATAAAAGCTTCCATATCTGGTGTCACGCTGAGTCATCCATCAGCTGAGGTAACTTATTTGTTGTTTGTGCGCTGAATGGGGCTCTGAGAGGTCGAGGAGAGGGAGAGGGTGGTGTGTGGATTCCTGAGAGAGCAGGAGCGGCCTGCTGCAGATGAGATGGATGAGATAGAGTTTGGAGTGCAGGCAGAGTCAAAGAGAGGAGAGGTGGGGGTGGGGCAGGGCTGAGGGGAGTGGGGGTCCTAAAAGCCCAGAGGGCCGCTGCATTGATCAAGAGATGTCTCCTTTAGTCCAAATATCTCCTATCTGACTAATATTGACTTTGTCAGATTTAAATCTCTGTCTTCTGATGTTTGAGGCCTCAGCCACGTCAACTTTGACCCCATTTCCTGCTACGTTTTATTGAAGGCATATGTGGCGACATTATCATAAATGGAAGAACTTCCTTATAGGAAATAATGCAGCGTCTCTTACAGGTCAAAGCTAATTTAGTTAGCATGAAGACACTGGACTTTTGTAAAGATGTGAATCAGGTGTTCTGAACTTTTACCTGTTTCTGCAGTGAAACCTGAATCTCGTATTAGGAAACAAACACATTAAGCACACTAACTGGACTGACCAAACCAGAGAAGCCCTCAGAACCATTCAGGAAGAGTTGGACGGTGGCTTTATTTACATACAAACAAAACTCTGAAAAGCTTCCTGTAATCTGGAGATTTGGCTGCTTCTGCATTCACAAACTCTCCACTAATCTTACCTTTTTTTCAGATGGATCAGTTGAATTGTAAGCACGTAAGGCCACTTTCACACATAGCCAGGTATCTGGGAAACTGCATATTTTTTATACGTTTAGGCCTATCATCCACACTAAACGTAGTTTTACGCCACTAAAGACAATGTTTTCTGAAAACTCTAGCCAAAGTTGGGATTTTGGAAAACTCCAGATTCATGGTTTCATGTATACGCCCGGAAACTCTGGGTTTTGTCCTGAAACGTCACAGCTGAATAACGGGGCTTCATTCTGATTGGCTGACACCATAGACCATATAAAACATGGACAGTCTCCTCAAGGTTACCCATCTGTTTCTGAGACAGATTTTTGAAGCAGATCAGCTATTGCATCCATGTTGGAAGTGACAGGCTTCGAGTACAGCTATAGGGTGCAGTTTGGTCACGTGACCCTGAGCTGTGCCTCTGATTGGGCGAGCTCATGACCTTAATATCCTCTGAACTGCCGAGTTAGAAGAAAAATCACCCCCTCGTGCAGTGTGTGCTGATAGTAAAGTCAGCGACTCAGACAGGAACCATTTTTTGAACCAGGCTGTAAAAAAGGTTAATTTCTGCTTTGAAAATTGCTTTTTTGGCTTGGTGTGTATGTGACTTCCAGCACTTCCGGACACTTAAGAAACAGCAGATTTTAGCACTTCACATTATCTCATATTCTTGAAACGGAGGTTAATGCTTGGCTGGCACCAGTTTCATGTCTGAAAAACACTGCCATGTTTGGGTTTGGCATGCTTTGAGCCACACTTATCAGCAGATTTGTCCAGTAACCCATGGATGAAAGAATTTTTAAAAACCAAAAATGGTATTTGTTTTTTACAATACCCAGCTACATCTTTACAAGGCCTCAGACAGGTGGGAGTAAAAATGTTTCTGTCATTACAAACCTCATCCAGTGATAACTAACATGATCTCTAAAAACACTTAACGTTGAGGAAGAGATAAGCAAACACATCCTTCTGTTTGCACAAAGCATTGATATGGATGCAAAAACTGTGCTTGACCCACCAGCAAGTTAAAACACTGAACATTGTCCATCCTCCTTTGACTCCTCTTTAGTCAACAACACCACATGCTGAGAGACATGTGCAGACAAGCAGCTTTAGAAAGTTGAGGTGGGCAATGAACTGGAAAATTTTATGAATTCATAAGTAAAAGAGACTGCTCCTTGTTCTGCTGGAGAAATGATGGAGGATCGCTGACTTACACCATGGCAATTTGCAACAATATTCTTGATCCTCAATCACGTGTTGTTAGTTTTCATCATTATCCCATACACATGCTTGTGATATAATGTTCTATGTCAGGGATATTGTACAGTAAACAGGCCACGTCTGGATTTTAATCTGCATTAGTTTAAGTTTATAAGCATTACCTCACCTATAATCTGTCAGCACCCACAAAAACACATTAATGAAACATTGATTTAAAGAAGAAAAATACAGCTGAAAACAGTCCCTCTTACACTTTCATAGCAAAGATCTGTTATCAGTCTCCTTGCGGCATTAAGATATCCATCAGTTAGCTCTGATCAAGCTAACCTGGATTTGAGCAGTCTGTACGTTTACTCAAAGCTTAAAAAATCAGACTATGGGCTCAGTCAGCACGAAACTGGACTGTTAAAATGCATGTAAACAGCTTAGTCAGACCTTATTAAGACCTCCTTCTCTGGCTGTAAGAAACAGCTTTTTTTCTTAACCCTTCAGATTTGAAACATTTACTCTATTTTTAAAAAATCTATTTCTATATCAAACACTGGAAATAAGTATTTTTGCCACAGTGTTAACATGTAGAAGTTAAATGTATCACAGTCCTTTCTGCAGATTGATTCAACATGATGATTTGAGCAGGTTGTCCCTGACATTTCTCTTGCTCTTGAGAAATTGATTTCTTTTTTAAAAAAAATATTTCAACCAATCAGGATCAAGTATTTAACATCACCAGGTAAAAATAAAGAATAGAAACTGTCCTCCTCTAAGAAAAGTGTTGTGTTGGAAAAAAATGAAAAACTTTCTGGTTCCCTCGACCCCTGATCTGTTTTTGCTAAGTATGAATGGGTTGTATACTATGTGGTCTGTATTTGATGTTTGGCTCAATGTGAACCACCAGCTCTTGTACAGTTGAGGACCTTAAGCCAGAGCAGGAAGAGGAGGGATCTATTTATTTGTTGCAGGGAAGTATCGCGTTACAGGTGAACAAATACACACAGAGTCCAGATGGTGAGCAGAGAGGAACAATGGGGTCAGACTGCTCTACATGAACTGAATGGATATAACCATGAAATGATGAATAAGTCCTGGATGATCGCTGAGGCAGTGTTGTGTGATTGACGGACTGACCACATGTCAGATCCTGACATTTTCTGAGGGTGGGAAATTTCTTGACCACATATGCAGATGTTCAGTTTTTCCCTCGTCTGTTCCATGAGCAGTTTCACCCCTGCTCGACAGTGAAGTAGGAAAAGTTCTCTTTAAGCCATATGTGGACTGAAAGTCCCTTTAAGGACATTACACTGGCCGGCAAAGCTTAGCAGTGAGAAGAGCGTTGACCCAAGAAGAAACAAGATCAGTCCTTTTTCTGCTGAATATGATTTCTTGGATTAATTTTGTAATAATGTTGGACACTGTAGCTAAAGTTGTCAAAATTAAAAGATGCCAGAGCATGGGCTAAAACACGGGTTAATCTGTTTGTGATAATGTTCATTCCAACCCACAGTCAGCAGTTATTCTGCAGTGGTCTGTTCAAACTTGAGAGTCTATCAATAAAATGAAGAGTGAGGTTACGTTAGCTCTGCTTGGTGAGGTTGGAGCTGGTAGATGAGTGCATAACCAGGGTTCACCAACATTACATATCTCAGAGCACTGGGCTGGACAGTTGGTCTGCTCATCTTCTGGACACTAAACTACAGACTGGGTTTACAGAGTTTGCTTGTTGCCAAACAACAGTTTTACATAACTACAAATAAATACATCAGGCTGAAAAGTTCATAGCCTGACCAGGAAGGAGTTATGTCATAGTGATGAAACTCGCCATGCATTAAATTCAACATTTTCTGACACTTATTGCACGGAGTATATTTCAACACAGTCAATGTTTTTTTGGGTTGTTGCGATGGACATCCGAATCTTGGGTTATCTTTAAAGCTCTCTCTACCCCTCTTGAATTCAACTGCCCACTTTTTCACAGTCGATAAAGCTGGAGTATCATCCTCTTATGTAGTAACTTACCTCCTCCCCCCAGCCATATTTTCTGCAAAGTCAATATTTCCTTCCACTGCTGCGCGGATGACACCCAGATCTACCTTTCGTGTAATCCCAATTTCACACTCCCACCTCTCTCTCTCACCTCCTGCCTATCTGAAATGAAACACTGGTTCACCTCAAATTTCCGTAAATTAAACAGTGATAAATCTGAGCTCCTTTTAATTGGCACTAGATCCACACTTTCAAAAGTTGACAACTTCTCTCTCACAACTGACAGCTCCTTGGTTTTCCCCTCCCCTCAGGTTAAGAGTCTGAGTGTCATCCTCTACAGCACACTCTCTTTTCAATCTCACATAAATAACATCATCACCTTTAAGGCCGTCCACAACCTCGTCCCACCATATCTGTCTGACCTCCTCCACTTCACCACTCCAGCCTGCTCCCTCAGATCCTCCTCAGCACCATGGGGAGCAGGGCCTTCAGTCGCTCTGCTCCCCAGGTCTTGAACTCTTACCCACCAGACATTCAAAACCTGACCTCCCTGTCTCTTTTTAAATCCAGACCGAAACCCACCTGTTCCAATTTGCTTACTCCCTACCATGACTATTCCACCCTCATCCAGTTATCCATCACTGTTTGTTGTATTTTGCTGATTTTACAGTTGTATTGTTTACTGATTTTATAGTTGTTGTTTTATCCAGTAAACTGTCCTTGGGTGTTTGAAAGGTTCTTATAAATAAAATGTATTATTATTATTATTATTATTATTATTATTATTATTAGTAGTAGTAGTAGTATTATCATTATCATTATTATTATTATTATTAACTATGTCGGCCTAAATGTCCTTGGGTTAACCCCTTTCTCTGCAGATATTTGATAAAACCACGGTGCCGAATTTTATCCATATTCACCAAATGTCTCTGGTTCTACTTTTCAAAGTCCTCAAACACTAGATCAGCATCAGTTAATCTGAAAATAATCCATGTTGTAAGTGTCAGAAAATGTTGAATGTTCTCGTAAAGTTGTCTTGAACAAAGAAAAGTTAAAAAGAAGATCTGATCTCCATCCATTCATTTGCTTCCAAAACAAATGCACGCCTTGGCAAGAGTCATGTCCTCACAACAGTGGGTGCAAGTGCTCCTGGGAAACTGAGTCTTTATCCCTTTAAAGAACTACAGATTCCGGCCACATGTATCACCTCAATCAGTTTGAAACAGATGGCCGTCCTCTGCTGACAGAACTTGTAACTGATATTCTGCAGATAGCACTGTGTCCCCTGAGATGTTAACTCTGTGGTTTTCTGGAATTTAAATTGCATAGCTGTATTTGATACCCAGAGGTGAACAAACTTGCATGGTAACCACAGCCACCTGATCAAGATTTCTGGTCATGTAAAGACCAGACATCGTAACAAAGTACATTACTTTGTTACGATGTCTGGCTGCATGACTTCACCTCCTGCACAAACTTGTATCTGTACGTCTGTGATCTGATTAAAGTGTTTTACAACATGCTGAACTGAAGAAAGACCCTCTTTTCTGCCAAGAGCAGTCCACTGTTTGGCAGACTAAACCATAAGGTATGCTTTCAACCAAGCTTATTGTCAAAGTGAATCATAGGAGTCTGAGTTGTGTTTGAAATAAATATGAGACATTGATTTATTCTGCATCAAAATGCTACAAAAGACTGACCTTATAGCTTGTGCTCATTATTTTATAAAAGATTCAGATCAAAGGAAAAAATGTTGACCTTAAATATTTGAGCAAGTACAATATGATTTATTTACCACCATGTTTGGGGATTCAGGCCTGCACAGGTGAGTTTCTGTGCAATAAACTTTGGATACCTCCACGAATGAGAGCTTTAAGCAGCTCTGTCCTGATAATCTCAAAATATGCAGTCAATGTATTATTTGTTATTGTTCGTAGAGCTTTAATACTTTTCTACAACACACCAATAAAACTCATGTTTGGATTTGGAGTCCATATCCAGGTGAAGGATCCAAAAATGACTCGCTGTAATTGTCAAGAAACAATCATCCACTCACTGTTTGACCTGGACTCATCTGAGACTGAGGCCAAAACACACATTACACCAGAGCCAGAAGAAGATGAGAGGATAAATATAAAGCTACAGGCAGAAGATCAGATGAGGAAAAGACTGGAAACAAGTGCAAACAGTCTATCTGTGTTACTGCAAACATTTAAACAACATACATTTGTTTTTTCTCATTTGTTTCAAACATCTGATGATGATGGTATTGTCTTTTTCCTCTGCCATGACCAAGCGGTAACTTGCGGTTTAAGAACATACACACACACCAAGCCAGAAAAGGACTTCCTCACAGCAGAAATTAACCTATTTACAGCCTGGTTCAAAAAATGTCTCCTGTCTGAGTCGCTAATTTCACTACTGGCACACACTGTATGGGGGTGTATTTTTTTCTAACTCGGCTGTTTAGAAGATATTAAGATCGCGAGCTCCCCCAATCAGGGGCACAGCTTACAGACTGACGGGCACCCTACAGCTGTACCCAGAGCCCCCATCACTTCCAATATGGACGCAATAGCCGATCTGCTTCAAAAATCTGTTTCAGAAACAGTCGGGTGACATCAGGGAGACTACATCAATTAAATAAACTGTCTGTGGGCACGACTCAGTAACATGGCCTCTGTATGTCACAGAACTGAATGTTCTGGACACAGGTCTTCTAAAAAGCATTATTACTTTTTGTTAGGTATGGTAGTTTGAGGCATTTATCAACAGTAAGAGTAGTAACTACAGGGGTTCCTGGTCAGCTGGAGAACTGACAGAAGATATATAATCAGCTGCTGTAGACAAGACCAGTGCTACAGCTTCATTTAGCTAATTTTAACCCACTCCAACCCAAATACCAGTTTTAGTGTAAACAAATGTTTGATTTAGAATTTTCAAGTGCTTATGTCGTTGTGGTCATTTCCCTGCAGTTCACTTATCAGCCATTGAAGTTGATCCGTACAAGTTAATTTTGACCACTGAGCTGATTTATCAGAAGTTCTTGCATTGTTGTGTCTCAGTTTGACATACCTTCAAGCACCAAATGGCACAGTCATAAATGTGGCTTTTTTCCAGTTTAGTCCTAGCTTTTCTCATTTAATAGTTCACTGCACAAAACCTGAAATCTTACCAAGTGTTTTTGTCTTATTTTCGGTAATAATGTCTTTTCAGTTGGGCAAGGGAAATGTGCTTGTCAGGATTAGCATGATGTCTCAATACATGTACATTTTTTTTTAACCCCATGGCCGATTTTTTATTTTTTTTTACCTAATAAGACATTTTTTTGGACTTGTGATGTAAATGTGGCTCACATTAAGTCTAAAATGACATTTTTTACTGAAATAAGACAAAAACACTGAAACCTGTACTCAAGCAGGATTGGCCCCCCTCAGTGCCATTCCCCTGTAGGCCAGTGCAGCGAGCATACTGCTTCAATATGAACCAGGCTTAGCATGGTTGTCCGTGTACATACATGATCATGTCATAATGCAACGCCATCATGAACCGTATGTTTAGGGATGCATGGTCTCATCAGAGTCAGCACAGTGGAGAACGAGGACACTGGATGACTTTATTTACTTTTTGGCTGATGATGAGTTGTTTTAGTCCAACAGCTCTCTCATGCCCCTGAATTGATTCAGTGATGCAAAGCAGCAATCTTTGGTGAGCAGCTGTAGCAAACATATGTTGTGGATTTCACACCATGTTCTTGTTGCGTATCTGTGCTTGTGCTTGTGCTGAAGCACACCTCTATAAAGAGTGCCAAAGCCAAGGAAGTTTACTGTGGCTGAAGACGATACAGTGTGGCCACACTGGCCAAAAGAAGTATAGTTCAAAGTTGAAGCGTGCTGAGGCACATTACAGATGAGCAGTGTGACTATGCCCTGACAGACAGTTGTAAGTGCCCTACAAGTGAAACTGTAGCTGGGTAACTAAGTTACTAAGTAAAAATACTTTGCTACCTTACTTCAGTAAAAATCTGTACTTTACTTAAGTAATTATTTTTTAGCTGACTTTATACTTCTACTCCTTACATTTTCAGGCAAATATCTGCACTTTCTACTCCGCATGTTTTAAAATAGCCGCTACTCCTGTTTCATTCCAGCTTGTTATCATTCAAAAAGACACACACCAAAAAAGTAATAACCTCTCCTAAAATCACTGAAATCGCGTCATCCAGAAAGAGTGAATTTGATTGTGGATGGAAGAGATGTATAGACGTAAAACAATTCCAACACCCTGTTGGGTTGTGTGGAATTCATCCCACCTGCACATGACACAAACCACACCACACTTCAGCATGTATGTATGTAGCATAGTATGAAGATGTCTGTGGCAGAGACTCAGGAGGGGGGATGAACTATATGAACTATGGGCCTCTGTGGTATTTCCCCCCTTTAAGTTACTTTACTTTTATACTTTAAGTAGTTTTGAAACCGATATTTTTACACTTCTACTTAAGTAAAAGGCTTGAGTTGATAAGTCAACTTCTACAAAAGTCTTTTTAAACCCTAGTATCTATACTTCTACTTTAGTAATGAATGTGAATACTTTTGACACCTCTGGTAGGTTTTTATAAAACTAAGCTAGTGAGCTGCAGACTTTTATGCTTTATTTTAAGAATTGAAACGTAACATTTTTAATCTACAGCCTCTGAGTGTCTCTTCCGATCTGATGAGGACGCTCCTTCAAACACACTGAGAGTAATGCTGTAACATCATCCTGCTGCTCGGTGCGTGTAAAGACATCTGTTACCTGCACTCCCTGACCTGTCTGTCCTGCAGCCACGGATGCTGTATCTGCTGTAAGAGCAACAATAGACAACATGTCACCGTAATCCCTTCCACAATGCAACTAAGAATAGAAGCCAAGTGGATACAGGAGAAGGGGGAGAACAATGGCGAGGGAGGCTGAAAGCACGCTTTGAATGGAGACAAAGGTTTTTTTTAAAACCTCGACAAGGCTTTCACTTCCTGTTCACTAACCTCTGCTGCTCACCTTAATGGCTCTTACAGATCTGTAGCCTCCAGCCACGAGCAGATCTGATGACCGAACAGCGGCCTGTTCTCTGTGTTAGCACTTTGTCAGTTGTTGGCGCTCATCGGTGATGTGAAGTTCATGAACGATTCGACTCTTTTTACCAAGTCTTTTTAGTCTTCACTAGTCTGAGAAGAAAAGACTGAAAAGACAGAGAAACAGATGATTATTGCACAACTTCAACTACTTCCAAGGACCATGGATGGGAAAAAGAAGCCTAAGAAGAGTTAAAACTCCAACAACACTTGTAGAAAAGAGAACAACTCATTTTGAACAGTATTTCTTTGACCCTAAAGCTGAAACACATGAGTCTTGAATAACTTTTTTGTCTTCACTGCAAGTTTTGCTGGAGTTTTGCCCCCTTTTTTAAGAAGTACCAAGACTGGACATAGCATCAAAAGTATGCTAGGGAATCCCCAGTGTGATATTTTTAACATGATAGCAGTTGAACATCAAATATCTTAACAATTATTTGAGTTTTTACCTTCATATCAAATGTATGCAAATAAATGGACAGTTTTTTATACTTGATTTTAAAATGGTTATTTTTCTTTAAACTCTGTTTTTGTATCTCTTGTTATTTGAAGAGTAAACAAACATTTCCTCACACCAGGTAACCCAACAGTTTGTAGAAATTTCACCTAGTAACTGGCAGGAAAACTCTGGATGTGGTTGAAGTGAGGAATATGTCTGTTTTTGTTTACACAGGCAGTACACTATAAAATTTTAGGAAGATCTGGGCAGTTTTTTTGCATGTGTGAAGATTATAGCTTACAGCTTAAGTTTTTTTTAATCTCCTTGTTGCTCTAAATAAAACCTGATCTAAGATTAAAAATCTGTAGTTTTAACAAATAATTAAATCTGGGCGGATTTCAGAGGAGTTAAAAAAAAAGAAGAAAAAGAAAAAAGTTCCGGATATTAAAAAAAGCTTAATTAGACATGAATTAGACAGGAATTAGGCACCAATTGATACCTCTGGGAAGGTCTGACAGCCAGCCTTTGTTGCTTTTTGCTCTGAGACCTAAAACTTGGGACACTTTATTGGTTAAGTTAAAACATAAAGATTTTAATGTTTCACAGGTATTGTTTTGTGTTTAAAAAAAAAAAAAATAATAATAATAATAATAAGATTGGGACACTGAAGGTATATGCTGTCAGTTATAAAAAGTAAAAAATAAAAATCAGCATCAGCCCAAATCAGTATCAGCAGGTCAAGCTTTTTAAGGATCGGTGATCGGTGACTGGTGATTGGCCAGAAAATTGTGATCGGTGCACCCCTACGTATAATATGGATATGAGTCAAATGATCCGATCTCTAAACCCGATGTGAATTCCCACCACTTTCCCTGGATGGTTGTTAGCGTGACAGCCTGCCAGCTGTTGGTACGAGAGTTGAAGCGTCCCGCTCTTAAACCAACACAAAGAGCCCTTAAGGTTCACTGCAAAAACTGATACACACTCCACGACTGCAGACTTGGCTGATTGTAGGGTCAGAAATTATTTCTGACCCCTCTGGACCCTCAACAAATGACTCCCCAGACGTGAGGGGCAGCAGTCATATCCGATGTGCTGCTCTGTCCATGCGAGACACATGTGCTACAACTTAAGTCTGAGGAATAAATCATCCTGTATGAGGGGAATAAGGAGGATTTCACATTAACCCCTGAATGCCTTGTACTCACATGGGATCCCCCTCTGGCTACAGGGATAAATAACATCCAGGGAGCCCTATAAACTCTTACACAGCCGGGGATTTATCCTCCTCTGCTGAATGGTAACAAGATCAGCCCTTTTCCAAGTGTGTGAATGTCAAATGACGTCAGTGCAAAAGGGACAACAATGCAAACCACAAGAGCCTGTGGTGTAACACCATGCTACCTGTCACATCCTTCAGGGGGGGACTCCCTTCAGCAGCTAATAGAGATAAATCAGTGAAGGTGGCAGCTCGGAGGTGTCAAATGCTAGAAAAAACACAAGAGCAAGAAAAATGACGAGGGAACGGGAGTGGGCAATGTGCAGGGTCAGAATTCACCCATAGGTGCAATGTGGTAAAGCTATGAGCCTCTCTTTTCCTGGTGCCCAGGATGTGTTTGAGCAGAAGATAGATGTGGCCCCTGCTTTTAATACCATGCAGTATATATGCTGTGGCTGCATAAAGGCAGGGGGCATGTGAAGGAGCCTGCATGCCTCCCTCTAATGCTTTTCCATCTGCTGCTGTAACTTTAACTGTGTCCCATCAACCACAGCGCTCAGCAGCCCGTCACTACAGAGGGAGCAACCTTTAAGAGCTGTCACAGCGTACACAGAGCTCAGTGTGCAACTGTAACCTCCTCTCAGCGTCCGTCTGTCACTGTGTCAGACAGCTACAAAGACACTGTGTGAGTAAAACTGTCCGAAGTGCTCTGAAACAGACAGATAAAGAGGGAGGAAGAGGAGCTGCAGGAGGGGAGAGTAAAGGGATAAACTTAAAAGGAAAAAACAATGAGGATATAAAAGAAAGGCAGCTGCATTACATTTTAAAAACAGGAAACTCACAAAGCTCTGTGTGGATAAAAGAGGTCACAACGACGCATAGTAAAGGAAACATTATCGACATACTATCAGTGAGTAAAGTAAAGAGATAAACAGGTTTTTAAAGCTTCTGTGAGGAAGTTTTAGTTCAGTGCTTATGATTAATCTTCCAACAATGGCTGTTTCTTCAGTGAGCTGTAACTGTACCTGTGTGACACCTTATAAGATAAGATAGCATGCATTCATTAAACAGCTTTATAGAAATAACCACTCTTGTCTCTCATTGGTTTGTTTGTAATTGAGGGTCACAGTGACTGCTGTTGTTGTCCGGTTCGCACATGGCAGTTTAAACTGCCCCAATGAGAGTGTAATGTATGAAGCGGACAACGATGCCAGCGTTTCCATTGAAAACTCAACAACACAACAACAGTGACCAAAGCATTTCAGAAAAGTCCATCTGGAGGCTGTTTTCAAAAATTTTCGATCAGCCATAATGCTGTTTCAGTGTAAACAAGAGCCAAAAACACAACAATACCTTGGCATTTCATGCTAAAACCATTGTTGTGTAAATAGCCCTTTAGTCAGACTAAAGCTTAAATGGATTGCTTTACATCAGATCCTGCTACAAGGACTGGACACAGACACTGGACTACGCGAAGTTTTTGTCGTGTTTTCTGGCCATCTCTGTCTTGTCAGACACAGATGCAGGAGCACACTAAAATACACACAGAACCAGTGGACACACACACACAGTGTCTGATAAATAGGAACAATTTAAGAAAAGCTTATTGAGCCCAAGAGCAGCTCCACATTTCCACTGAGGACACCAAAGTTTAGTGTGATGGGTGACATAAAATGACCAGGGAAGAAAAAAAAAAAAGAACAAAAGGACAAAAGAAATAAGGAAAGAAGGAGAAAGAGTGAAAACGGTTAGAAAATTAGGGAGAGAAAAAAAGCAAAAGGGTTAGGAAAAAGACACTGAAAGAGACAGAAAGAAAGAAAAAAAGAAGTAAAAGGAAGAAAAAAGAACGAACAGAAAGAACAAAAGGCAGAAAGGAAAGAAAAAAGAACAGGAGGAAATAAATGGAAAGAAAGAAAGAAAGAAAGAAAGAAAGAATGAAGGACAAAAGCAGAGAAAGCAGGTCAAAGACAGAGCAAAATGCATAACAAATGACACCATGAAAGAAAGAAATTGTGGGTAAAAGAAAAGAAAGAAATAAAATATATAGAACAGAAAGAGAGACTGAATAAAAGTAAAAAAAATAAAATAAAATGAATGAGAGAAAGAAACAAAAATAAATTGGCTGATTTATAAGGAGCAAACTGATTAAAAAATGTGGAATAAAGGGTCAAGAAGCAAAACAAGGCTCAGGCTTAAAGAGGAGGATGAGGAGTAGTAGAAAAAACGGGAATACTGTCTGAAATACAGCAAATGGTGAAGGAGGGTCAATAGTGAAGAATAGAGCTGAGAAAATTTAGAGGAAAGTAGAAAAAAAGCTGAGCAAATACTTGAAAAAAGGAGGAAAAAGAAGGTGAAAAAGAAGGTAAATAAGAAGGGAAGGAAACACAGGAAGGAAAAAAAAAACATTTAATGAAATTAAGATTGTTAATAAATAGGAAGTCTAAATTCCTTCCACTGTGTCCAGGTAACGTTTCAGTGCTAACTGCAGCTCTGCTGAACTTCCCTGATTTAATCTCCCTCTGATCGTCTGAAAACCTGCAAACATGTCCGTCTCCCCTCTGTGACTTAGTCTGGCTCGAGTGCTTCCTCCTGGAGAAGAACCCTCATCTTCCTCCCTCTTGTTTGAGGCGGGCGGGTGAGCACAGCCGCTCACACTAACAGCTTCTGGCATCTCCAGACAGGAATTCATTCTTGCCTCTGTGATCGCAGCGGGCTGGGATTTCTACACGGAGGGAGCTACAAAGAAGCATGTTATTATTATCTTTGTGGACGCAGAGCTGTGGGCCTCCACATCCCAGATGCCTGTGAGCAGCAGGTCAGGGCTGAGCACGCACTGTCTTCTTTTTTCACTCTGGAGCACCTCAGCGCTGAACTGCTCAGAGAGTGAAATCACAGCGAATCAGATCATGGAGAAGTTTCAGCAGAGCTTTCCACTCAGGATCTACAAACATTTCCCTGAGAACTTCAGGACATCCAAACACCTTTTACACAACTTTTAAATGAGCTGGAAATCATCTGTGTCTGTGCAGGTAAAACACATGTAACATACATGTTAGGAGTGTTTTCTACGCAATGGAAACATAATCCAGACAACTGTTCTGAGCAGTGAGGAGTATAAAGCAGACAAACTTCACTCATCATGATCACTGTCATCACTCCGCCTCCTCACTCACAGAACGTTCCAGACTCTTACCTGCCAGAGCTTCAGAAGTCCAGCCCAGGACTCTTTGACTGTTACACCGGATTTCCACCAGATCTGTCTCTGCTCTTTTGTGATTTGGCTCCATGCTCCGTCACCTGTCAACACCCACAGGCTGCTCTGTCAGGACACAGCACAGGTCCAGTCTGCAGGACAACTTGAGCCATGTATAGTGTAAGGAAGCTGTCAAAAAGGACGTATGCGTAATTAATGATTAGTCAAAAAAGACGTATGCGTAATTAATGATCCGTCAAAAAAGACGTATGCGTAATTAATGATTCGTCAAAAAGACGTATGTGTAATCAATGATTCGTATTTTTAATTTCAAAAATTTCTGTGTCAATAAAGTTATTTCACACAAAAATCTGCTGTCATATACGTAAGTCTGTGAAACTGGGTTCAGGTTACAGTTGTTTTTATACGAATGCAAAGTCTTATGAATACAACTCAACTTTCTACAACTACGAATTCTTCCCTACGAATACGAATCCAAGCCTACGAGTACGAATCCAAGATTACGAGTACGAATCGAAAAAGTGCTGAAATGACTTCACTGAGGTCACAGGTCGCAGGAAAAGCAATCGATCTCCCCCAACCGCGCAGACCCAAGCCACAGAGGTAAACATGGAGCAGAATACGGACGGAGACAGCCTCCTGGGTGCCTCCAGCTCCAGAGAAACACAACAGGTAACGTTTATCATAACGTTTGATTGTATATAATATGTTACATAAAATATAGGTATTTTAGAGTCACAAACGTATTGCTTTAACGAGCAAGCTAAGACTCTTCTTCTCTGGAAGAGATTGCGGAGCGGGAGACGTGGATCATTCAGCCCAGAGAGGTTACTGTGGAGAAAAGGGAGTTTGTACTCTCCATGTAACAACTAAAAAGTCATTTATTGCATATCTCCGTTCTGACTGTTAAACCGCCACCTTTGTTTATTGAAACAATCCGCAATCTCTTGCAGACAAGCCGAGTCTTTAGCTTGCTGGTTAAAGCAATGAGTTTGTGACTCTAAAATACCTAGATTTACAATCTAAACGTTATGATAAACGTTACCTGTTGTGTTTCTCTGGAGCTGGAGGCACCAGGGAGGCTGTCTCCATCTGTATTCCGCTCCATGTTTACCTCTGTGGCTTGGGCATGAGCGGTTAGAGGAGGTCGATTGCTTTTCCTGCGACCTGTGACCTCAGTGATGTCATTTCAGTACTTTTCGATTCGTACTCGTAGGCTTGGATTCGTGTCGTAGGGAAAAATTGGTAGACGTAGAAAGTTGAGTTGTATTCATAAGACTTTGCACTCATATAAAAACAACTGTAACCTGAACCCAGTTTCACAGACTTAAGTATATGACAGCAGATTTTTGTGTGAAATAACTTTAATGACAGAATTTTTTTAAATTAAGAATACAAATCATTAATTACGCATTCATCTTTTTGACAGCTTCCTTACACCATAGCCATGTGACATAGGGTTACCCACAACAGTGATGACCATCTCCTCATCGATGTTATCTAGACGGTTTGTGAAATATGACACAGCGTCAAGACAGAATGTTTAATTCTGGAAATCTACTGGATGTCTTGATGTCTTTTTGGTACTTGACTTCCTGTCCAGGCCAATCTGTCCTCCTTCAAAAATACAAGTCTTCTGGATTTGCTCCAGAGGGATCTGACTTGCTAGATCTGAAACGTAGCTGGAACAGAGCAGACCAGTGCTGTGAAGAAGCAGAGACAGACCTGACAGACAGCGCTCCCGTCTAAACAACAATATTTATTACAAAGACCCTTTGTTGACTTTGACTTAGGACTTGAATTTAAAGTTAGGTGACAGTTTGGTGACTGAACATCAATTATGGCTATGTTTACATGCAGTCAAAATTCCGGTTAAGGTCAATATCCCGTTTTACATGTGTTAGCAAACAGAGTTCTTCATGTGTACATGGTATCCTGATCATAACAGCAATGCAAGAGTAACATCTAGATGCACAGAAAACGTCATGACGCAATGCCCGTCATCTCTTCTTAGTCTTGCTGTATCCATAGCAACAACAACAACAGCAGCAGCACGGTGGACTTCCTGTTCTCAAAAGACCAAGATTCCTTGCGAACAGAACATTCGCAGAACCCAAATGAATGTTCCTTTGGATGGGAGTATCCTGATAGGTGTATACATGACTGTATGTTCGGGTTGGAATAGGAGTAACCCAGGGGTGTTGTTCAGGTGTTTAAAAAACGGAAAAAGGGTTGTTGATGTTAACATGGCCCTTCCGCAACCAGGTTATTGCTAGTGTTCCGAATATGAAAGGTTCACTGACTTCATGTGAGCGCACTGACTGTTTCTGTGTCATCTGCACATTGGTTCGCTCCAGTGGCGGCTGTTGGTCAGTCCAGGAGGGGAAGCTCTTTTTTTTCGGCCTACATCATAAATTTGTTTATTTATTTAAACCTAAATTCTACCCTTTGTGTCAGCTTGTTATCAGCTGGAGCTGCTACATGAGACTATGACAGGCCGTTAGTGTGAGTGACAGGGGGAGAAGCTCCACAGCTGTAGCTGTAGCTGCTTATTGGTGAAAAAAGAGAGAATCTTTAAACACAACACTTGTTGTTTTGAATAAAGGTAAACGCGCTGGGGATCGATAAAGCCTCTGGATCAGTCCAGAACAACTGAATGTAAAACTGAGAAGATGCTCAGGTGGAGGGTTATACTTCAAGATCACTGACTGGCTCATTTCACTGTCAAATCAAAAAGGGATTTGGCCTCAGACAGATCATCCAATCATCATGCAGAAGCCCAGCGTCCAGGCCAGCCCACTGTCTCATAGACCCCCAGAGACGCTGAGCGTCCGATGGGCGGGACAAAGCCCAGCGTTTATCCAATGACCGTCCAGTTTCCACAGTGGAACAACCCACTCTACGCTTCCCCGCTGAGGTCAGAAGACACCCAGCGTCAGACTGTGTTAAAGCGCTGAGACGCTGTGGGGATGAATGAGAAGGAGGTGGAGCCAGTTACCTGTGATAGGAGCTGATTCTGAACAAAAGATGAAGGAATTCTAGCGCACATTTTGTCAATAAAATGTACACACAGCAGAACATATCACCACTTTTTTGGGGACATTTTAGGGGAAGCTGAGCTTCCCTTGCAGTCTTAGAGCAATCACCACTGGTTCATTCAGAGGAAAAAACGACGGTAGGAACTGTTTGGCTGTTTGCATTCACATATGCAGCACACCTGGACCATGACAGGAAATGTTCAGGAGTGCGGTGCATGTGTGAAAGAGACTTGAGTGTGAAGGACCAGTTATCCAAGACCTGAAGCTCTCCCATGTGGACCTGAAGTCTCTTTATATAGTGAACACTTTATACCATAACACCAGAAAAGTCCGTGATTAGAGCCCCCAGATGAGAAGACCCCATATCACCTCAACCAGTTCTCCTGTTTTTGTGTGCCTGCACTTGTGTATGTGGTATGTATTATAATACATAGATGTAGTTATAGTGATGTCAGCCATTGGTTTCGGAGCCAGTGAAGTCTCCCTGTTGGAAATACTAACTCAGCTTCACCTCCTTTGACCTAGCATGTAGAGAAGAGGTCAAGTTGAGTTTGTCTGGAGCCTCCTGACAAACAGCCACAGTACAACCTGTCAGTCAAGTCAGCCGTTACTTTAATGCCTTCAATGAGAAATAAAAGTTCACCTCATTTACCGTGTGTTCCCAGAAATGAGTTACTGCAGCCATGCTGAAGAAGACACTGGAGAACTGAAAGCATTATCTTTATTTTTTCTGAGACAGAGGAGGAGGAGGAGGAGGAGGAGGCTGCATCTTGATGTACAGACACTATAAAATAAGGACTTGTACCAGAAAGATAAAGGTGCTTTAAGGATCCATCGCATATCTGTAATACTTTCCAAAAGTACAGAGGGCGGACTGGACAGATTTACAGATTGTAAACACTTTGAATTCTAAGCTCTTCATTTTAGGGTTCAATCTCCTCAACTGGAAATAAAAAAGAGCTCACATTTAGAGTGGGAGTCTTCACTTGTTGTTGGTGGTGCTGGTGCTTCTGATTACTTTTAGATGATCTTTGCAGGGACTACTACAAACATAAAGTTAATTCCGCTTCAAATTGAGGTAAAGTTATGCTGAGTTAAGGCCTTTGAGAATCAGATGTTGGCTTTGTGTATAATTTGAAAGAGGTTCATTTATTACATTTTTACATATTGGGGTGTCATTATATAATGTGGCGTTGCAAGGCCTTAAGTATGTAATGTCTGTATTGTTTGACTCTTAAAAACAAACATTTAATAAGAGGGTCAGATAAGTGGTCTCAAACTCATGACCGGCTACACCATGTTGTCCATCACTTGATTTCAATTTATAGTGAGATTCAAACCCCTGCGTCAATGGCCTGGTCCGCTGTTAGGATCAGGGAAGAAATATCTGATTTCAGAACTGACCCTGAACGCAAAACATTTGTCCCACTGCGGACATCCTCACACAGTTGTTGAAGATGTCTCTTTCAAAGCCCAGAAGGAAGGCTGAGGTCAGGCACAGAGTGTTTGAGGGGAAGTGGAAGAAAAATGATTTCTGTGGAGTTCACACCTGCCACACCTGTCATACTTGTCTCAAATGCAAAAAGGAAGTTGCCATCCTTAAGAAGTGTAACCTCATGTGACATTATTCAACTAAACATGCAGAGCAGTATGCAAAGTAACAAGCTGCAAAGCTAAAAAAAAAAAAAAAAAAAAAGCTGTCAAAAAATATTTTCCAGAGAGCTAAAAAGGAGGCAAAGGGTTAGGGTTAGAGACAGTAGGCATAGGATAATGACTAGAGTTAGGGTAAGGGATACAGTTAATAGGTCTAAACTTAGGGTTTGGCTTTGTAAGTCTTTAGGGTTAGTGTTCAGGCAAACCCTAACCTAACAGTAACAAGTACAGTTTATAGAACAGTTGAAAGTTTGAGACCTCTTTCGTAAAGTAATAGCATGATGAGTCTCTAATTCTGATATAAATAGGGTTAGGATTGGGGCTGATTAGAGTTAGAGGCAGGAGGTCTAGGGTTTGGGTTCATGGGTCATTAGGGTTATGGTTGTTAGGTCTAGGGTTAGGGTTAGGGTCTATATGTCTTTTGGGTTGGGGTTGGGGTTGGGGTTAGGGTCAGGCAAACCCTAACCTAACAGTGACAAGTACAGCTTTTTGAACAGTTAAACAGTTTGAGATTTTTTGTAGAGTAATATCATGATGTGGCTGATATTTTGACATACATGTTTAAAGGGTTCTCCAGTTTTTACTGTACATACGTTTTCACTCAGCAGTAGATCATCTGTGGCAAAGTCTTTTTCTCAAAATAACAAACCCATTGAGTTTAACAAATCCATTCATCATCCCCACTTCTTTTCCATGTCACAAGGGGCTGGAGACTGGCTGTTGGGCCCAAGGAAAGAAAGGTCACCAACCGGACACACACACACACACACACACACACACACACACACACACACACACACACACACACACACGCGCGCGCATGCGCGCGCGCGCACAAACCAACAGTAAGTTTAGAGAGACCAACCGGCCTGTTTCAGGTGGGAACCCACACATGCACAAAGAGAACGTACAAACGCCACATGGAAAGGCACCTGTCCAGCCAGGAGATTGAACCAGCAACCTTCTTGCTGTAAGTTAACAGCATAGACTGTATATAGAGTGGACAGTGTGGCTCCGCCATTTACCATTGTACAGTTTTAAAGCCAAAATTTCCCCTCCACAGGTGCAGCCATTGGCAGCAGTTGTGCAGCCAGAGTCTGCGCAGTAGAGACTCTGAGTGGAGCCGGGTGACAAAAATTATAATTATGATTTTCTTTTAAGAAACTAATCTCTTCTTGACTCTACCTCCCAATGTATTTAACAATCTCTAAAAAAAAATACATATGAACGGCATCTGTGAATCATCGTTAAATGTGACGAAAAGCCTCATCTTTAACCTTGTATAACTAGTGGAAACAAAGCTTTTCAGAAAAAAAGAGGACTTGAATTCAAGGCAGCCAAATAACATCCTCAAATCTCCACAACAATCGGATGTGAGAAACATTTTTACGAGTTGTATTCATTTTTTAAAGTTTCACCACAGCCCATCTGGAATGACTGGAGAGCCAGATTTTTTTTACCTATATTGCAGCCAGCCACCAGGGGGAGCAGTTTTTGTGGTTATCTCACTTAGAGCTGAGCAAGATGACTTCCATTTTTTTTACAGTCCATGGTTAACAGCACTAACCTCTCCCTGACTTCAGTGGACATGGACATGGGGAGAACTTGAAAGTTGCTGAATTAGCTTCTCCTTCGGTTCTCATGTCTGGCTGGGTAGTAGAGCTATTTCAGCACTTTCCATGTGAACCTGACCCACTCCACTGCTGGGAAACCAACAACCTGTAGTCATTTTCCCACAGATGAGACTAGGTCAGCCTGTTGGAGCTTTCTCCCATCTTTACTTCAGATTTTATTTAAATTCATTTATGAAAGTCAAAACTGAGTTTCTTTGGTGCTCCAGAAATAAGACCTTAAAGCTTCTCTGCAGGTTTTTCTGAAATGGGCTCATTCGGATTGTCTTGTTTTGGGGTCAATCTGTTCACAAACACAAGAACTTAACTTTTAACACTCTCCTTATCTTTAAATTTGAATGGGGTCATAATAATCCACATTGAGCAGACAGAGATTTTTTAATACACAGCCAGATTGAATGGACGCCCTCCTTGCATATGAGCTGTTCCACATTTACATCTGAGAATGAAAGCGTGGGATATAAACAGAGTTGCTGCGTACGAGGTGTGTGTGGCCTGGCTCGTTTTCACACCGCGCCCGGCCGTCACTGCCTGCTAAGCCTGGAAGGTGACCATGAACTAATAACAGCCTCATACAAACATACATGCTCGCACTCATCCCAGGTGGGTCACAGCTGTTGAATGAACCTCTCCAAGTTTGCTCTAAAAATACCAGCGTTGACATGAGCTGCAAAACAGAAAAGCAAATTAATGAAGCCCCTTCTGTCTTGATTTAGTGCTGAGCGGCCCAGCTGGAGGTTTCACATCCTGTGAGATTTCATTCAGAGGATACCTCAAGCTTTCCCTTTTTTTTCTCCTCCAACCATTTTTCATGAGTATTAGCTGACCTGCTCCTGTTGTGAGCAATAAGAAGAGCCTCCCCAGGTCTGTGGACCCCCTCTCTCAGCATCCTTTCAGCTGATATCTCATCCTCCAGAGAGCTCTCACTGGTTTTATGAACACCAGGAATGAGAGATTGAGATGGAGGGAGCAGGAATTAATGGTTTTCAGCCCTACCTTGAGAACAGCAGGGTTTTCCACAGTGGGAACACATGGTGGGCTTAGCTGTAATACACTGTAATGAGATCTGAGAGGGACCCTTGAGTGTGAAGGGGGCTGTCCACGCTGCAGGCTGCCTTTATGGGCTGCGAGAAAGACGAGATCAGGCTGGCACCGCAGGTCAACAAGTGGAAAGCATGTGTGGGTGGGTAGACGTGTGTGTGTGTGTGTCCACTTACACACTTATACAGTGTGTGGGAGGGCGGAACATCCCATTCTTAATTAAAACAGCATCACCTCCTCTTGGTTACAGGTGGGAAAATGTTAGCACTGTTTCAAACCGCTGGCTCTGTTTGAAACCCCGGCAAAGCAGCCTTTTATGTGCCACACACACACACTCACACACACACACACACCCTAAGTTATGCCAGGAACTTTTTATTGGAGGTTGATTGGATTGCTGGATTTTCCTTTTCCATCATATTTGTGATACAAGCAAGAAACAATGTATAGTGATCAGGTGGTTATGGAAATCAATTTCCCTAACAGACTGAGCAGACTGAGGATTAGAAATCACATCAGACAACATTTGACTTTGACAAAGCAGAGACAAGATAAAATGGGAGATAATCAGGAGAAAATGGGAGAACGGGTTAAAAAACAGGAGACTCCAGCAGGGATCAGGTGTGTCGGGCGGTAAGACCATCAGGGTGAGAGGAATGATTTCTTCTGCTGGCATTAAGGGAATTTTCTCAGCCTGTCAAGATTATCATTTATGTCATTCACCAAACATTACCCCTTAGACTTCAAGTGCTGAATAATTTCAGGCAGATACATTAACGATACAGTATATTGCTGTAAGGTTTGTTGGGAAAGGTCTGTCTCAGCTCAGTCTACCCCTTCAGCTGATACAGTATATTCTGATTAGGACATATTAACCCTCATTTATCATTTATCAAACTTGCGTGGGAACTGGTGAAGATTCTGGTGTAGAAACAAGCTTGTGGCAACGTCCACGTGTGATTTAAAAAATGTGCGTACCTGGGCCATTCAGGTGTACACCTGATCAGGTGTTGGCTGAAAACAACCTACAGTGATTTCAGGCTGATTTCCTGACAAAGGGACCAAGCTGATCCTGGGTAACACACCAACTGTGGCAATGTTCGGACCCAAGACGTAAAGGTGCACAGGTGGAAACCATAAGGAACGGGGGAGAGACTTGACTCCAAACTACAAGCATAAATGACATCATCAAAGACAAAGCTGAAATAAGAAGTGCAGACCTTAATAACTGACCAGACATTACACACTCTTAATAAGAACCTTATTCCTGAATTCATCCTACCAACACACACATAATGTTCAATAACACCAGCAGAACTTTTTTTTTTTTCTCTCAAATGTACGTTTTCCAACAGTGTAAACAGCCTGAAGAGGAATTTGCTGGGCTCTGGTAATTCCTGACACCACCTTGGTGTTGATAACAAATCGTCATTGCTTTAATGTTTTAACCAATCAGAATCAAAGATATAAAACAGCTAAAAGCATAATGAAAAACAACAAAAGGGCCAACACAAGTTTGAAGACCAATTGGACAATCACCATCTACAGAACCTTAAAGAAGCCTTAAAAAACTAGAAAAGCATTCAGAGCGTTCAGACCTCCACCAAGCATAATGTGATTGTCACCAACACTTTAGTCCTACTTTAATGTTATACTTCCTTCCAGCAGACTGTCTGCTACAATTTGGTGTAAGTTGCAGGTTTGTACAACAATTTGTTTCCTGACAGTGTTGAAAATTATGATGACCCAGTTCATATTTCAAATTCCAGATCTGTCATAAATTATGGTGACCTTGTCTTGTAATGCTTTGCAAAGCAATCTGACTATTAATCATGGAGTTATTTACATGTATGGTGAAAACGGCCCTATCTCACAATGATAAAGGATCCTTTAAAAGAGTCCTGGATCCAGACAGTGATCTGGATCACCTCCAAAATTTAATCAGTTATTTCTTATCCCATTTTGAACATTTCCTGAAAATTTCATCAAGATCCGTTTGTTACTTTTTGAGTTACGTTGTTCATAGACAAACAGACAAACTGTCCCACAAACATAACCTCCTTGGTGGAGGTAACCAGTTCTTTAAGGCATGTGCACCCTTTTTTTTCTTTTGCTATGTTCTTGAATCTGTTTCTTTGTTTGGATTTTACTGAAAGCATATTCCCAACTTTGCCTTTGATTTGGACTTATGTGTAGGTTCATAAATGTGAAGCTTGTTTCACAGTAGATTTGTTCATGAGGTTACTCACAGCTTCGTGTGGACGAATGAAGTCTATCGGAGGAAAATTTTCATATTACATCCAGAAATTTCTAACTGCCTGGATGGAAGTTCCATCAGTTTCTATTTTTTCCCTTTTCTCCAATTTTCTGAGGCCCCCCTAGTGCCTCCTGGTGGCTCCCACTTTGAAAACCACTAATGTAATCGAATGTGAACTGCTTTTGCTCTTGTTGAGTACTGTGCTGAGTTTGACACTGCATGGAGTGTTAAAAAGTTGTGTAGCCATTTTCGTGCCGTCGCAGAAACCATAATCCCGCTTTAAGACGTTCCCTTCAGTTGAGAGCATTGAGGCCGTTGCAGATTAGGTAGCACAGCTATATTTTTCAGCGTATAGTCACTTTGGAGGGGTTTGTTGGTGGGTCTCAGCCTTTTGTAGGAGGAGCTTTTGTCCTTGCTATCCTCTTCAAAACTTGCAAATGACACAAATGACATAGACATATGCATGTCAACACACAAACACACACAGCAACACTCCTTGATGGGGCTCACCGCTACATGCTGGGGGGTATTTACTCAGTTGTGGAAAGAGCTGGAACACACACATAAACACACACCCACTCGCAGGAACATTAAAGCCAGCAGCTCAGTGATAATTAGAGGTCATTCCAGTGACAGCTGACAGAGGGCATACCACAGCGCCACAGCTCGGGCAACCTGATCAAACATAATGCAGCCATCTCTCTGTGAATGTGGAGTATGCAGAAAAACGTCTCTAAACTAAGTGAGCGCTTTGCTGCTTGATGAATGGCTTTCTAAACGGGATCTCGAGAGAAACAAGTTCAGTGTGCTGTAAAATCTCCTGTCAATACTAAGCTTCATTTGGCGTGAGAGTTAACAGCAGAGAGATAAAGATGTCTCTATCTGCTGGTCTGGTTTGTGGGATGCTCAGGTTCAGATTTAACAAACTTCACTCATAGGGAGAAGTCCTGGTGCTTATTTAAACTGGCCCAAGTCCATTAAGTGTAGAAACATTTATCACATCTGCTCTGTAAGGAGGAGCAGTGGTGTTTGGATCCCATAAAGGAGAGTATAAATTTCTCTCAGACAAACAATGGAGCTTCTAAGTGGCGAGTCAGAGCCTGTAAAACGTGAATGCCTTTTCACCAGGTCATCCTTTGGCTCTGACTTTTACAGTCTTCTTCCTGCTCCAGATTTTCACAGCCAATTCATGTCTACTTCATTACACCTCCATTGTGCTCCCTGGTATTCAGACCTCACTGTGAGAAAAACGAACCACATCCCAGGCCTGTGGCCTAGTGTTTCTGCTGCACGCTGAGATAAGCAATATATAAACACTGAGTTAGAAAAATGATATGCTTATATACGAGAATTGCTCCAAAGAGAATATCCAGACATCTGTGTGAAACTGGATGCTCAATGATCGGCCACTACTTGCAAATAAAAAGGTAATATTTTAGACTTGACTTGCCGGTTGACAAACTGTAAACCTAATGTAGTTTGTCAGCCACTAGGGGGTCAGAAGAAACAAGCTATTAACTCAACACTGATCATTTACTTCTTAAAGTAATAGCTCCTGTGGATGCTCTTGGTTTGTGTTGATTTTTGCCAAACAAACAGATAAGGCAGAATCTCTGCTGATCCTGTCCGGATTTATGGGAAGCAGTAACTGTACAGAAAATCTAATGATATTTCTTAGCAGTCAAACAAACCCCCTCTGTGACAGGTAACCCCCTGTGTCCACAGCTAACAGCATGGTGATAATAGTAATGGATGTGCTTGGGTATGGAGTTCCAAAAGGACGGAGCAGCCATGGTAAAGGCTCTGTCACCCCAGGTTCGGTGCTTGGCCCTATGTGGCGGGGAAAGTAGGTTACCGTCAAAGAAGCGATGACTGCGGGGTGAGTTATGGAGGTGGAGCAGGTCAGTAAGATAGTGTAGGGCCAGGTAATGGAGGGCTTTGAACGTCAGTAGAAGGACTTTGAGCTGGATGTGGTAAGGAAAGAAGAGCCAGTGGAGGTTTTGAAGAACAGGAGTGACGTGATCAGGGAAGCAGGAGTGAGGAAATAGACTGGCAGCTGAATTCTGAACGCACTGGAGTTGACTGGAGAGAACTTTTGAGGAGGAACCATATAGAGGGATTATTTGTTTATCAACAATGCCAAATGCGCGTGCAACTTGGGTGCAGAAGCACTGCGGAGTATAATGGTGTGTTTGGAGTTAACCACCAAAAAGCATATTTTTTAATTAAATAGCACCATTTTTGGTAAAGGGCTTTCAGGTTTGTGAAATAGCAGTGAGTGGGCAGCAGAGATCAGGTGGACTGACGTTTTTAGCCGAGAAATACAGCATGTACCCAGAGATTTAAACACACAACTGTCACTCGATGCTCATGACTGAATTACCCGTGGACACTCAGCAGACTGTGACATATCAGGATGTAAACCAAAAAAAGTGCAGACTGCTGAGTCTGAGACCTGGTTCATAATAAGAGAAACAGAAAACTACGTCCAGGGTTAATTATTTACCCACAGATGTCGCTGGTGTTTCAGTGTAAAGTGTGACCCTGTTAACTGGTGACTCTCGGCCGTTAATCACTGATACTGTCGGCTGAGAGTCACCAGTTAGCATGGTCGCTATTAACTCCAAAACACTGGTTCTCTCTGACAGTCAAAACCTGATAGACGCTGCTTCTGTTGTATAGTATCGCTTCTAAAAACTGACCACAGAACAAACATACATTTTTATGATAACAGGTTGAATTTAGTGTTTGAAAAACGCTAACTCATTTGAGATAAACGCTGGTTCTGCGGTCAAGATGCGTGCGCATCTTTATGATAACGTAGAGAGATAATACCTCTATAAGATGCTATTGCAGTGATTTATTGTGGATAAAATAAGGGCATGTATGACGGTTTCGGCAGCAGAGAAGGAGACTAGAAGGCAGATATTGGGTATTATGGGATGACAGAAGGTGGTTTTGGAGATGTAATTAGCATGTTGTTTGAAGGTGAGGTTCGTGTCTGGAGTAAAGCCTAGAGTTTGGAGGTGGTATAGGTAGTGAGAGATTTTTTGGCTGATGATTAAAATGTCTGATTTATCACAGTTTAACTGAAGGAAGTCTTTATCTATCCAAGCTTTTATACCGATGAGACAGTTGGTCAGAGCAGACAGTGAGGAAGTGATGGATTAAGCAGAGATATAGATTTGGATATTGTCAGCATAGCAGTGTAATTGGAAACCATGGGTGTGTTACAGAGGGGGAGGATGTACAGAATGAAAAGAAGTGGACCAAGCACCTCACCCTTATTCTGCTTTATTGTGTGGGATAACTGTTCTTGTCTGCAGCAGCTGATAGCTTAGCTTAGGTGCTGGTTCTCTGGACAGTTTTACTGCAAAGGAGCCAAGCTGAACTCCTCAGATATTACACTACTGATGAGCAACTCACACAGACCTTTAAATGGCCGGTGATTTCACCATGAAGTGTCAGACTGAATCAAATTTCTTTTTAGCACCGCGCAATAGAGACTCATCAGAGGTTAATAGCTTGTGTCAGTGAGGAAAGTAGGACGTTTTCAGATACTTGGAGTGTTGTTATTCCATGTTATCACTTGTTCTGACCTCTGACTCACCAAACACAGTTCAGTTCATTCCATCTCCAAACAATTCAGTCATTGTCTCTTTAAGTGTGTTTATCACAATTGGTCACATCTGAACTTTAATTGCAACATGTCTTAAACCCTGAAGGTTTTGGAAACCTGTTGAATATTTCAGTAACACTCATGGCTGGTTCCTTCACATTGAAATGAAGCCAACTCAGATTGGAGTTGGACCTGGAAATATTAGCTATTGGTACCAGATGGTTTTTAGAGGTTCTGTAAGTTTAGGGTGTTAAAAAGTGGTTTTAATTTCACAATGTTTGATTTTATGGTGGGTGTTCAGAATGTGTGATAAGTTATTAATCTATCATTATCAATAAATGATGACGGAGGCACTGGTGTGGACTTTTTTTGAAGTGTGATTTTGGCAGGAAAGTCTCTGTGACTAAGCCATAAATTTTCCTCCTTGGGGGAATTCTGGTGTTTTTGCAGCTTGGCCCATATTTTCAAATCCAAATTACTCAAACCAAAATCAGCACAGAGTTTCTATATCAGAACGTCCTCTGTACAAGATTTAAAACCACTGTCTGGCAGTTTTATTGACAGAATCCCAGCTGACAATTCAGGACATCTTTTTGTAAACTGAAAACACTAGTTCCTTCAGTTACCTCCATCAAATGACAGATAGAAACAGTATTTTTATGACACGTGACTCAGGAGCTGCTTAATAGCTGAGTTTCTTGGTGACTGAATGTGACCTTAATGTTTTAAATGACAAAGTTCCAACAAAGTGTTAATGTTGTTGCAATGTTACAACCAACAATAAAAGTCGTTGTTAGATGAGCAATTCTCAGATCTTGCAAGTGAGGGCCTGTGTCCACTGACAGTATTCTTTTATACTTGTTGTTTTCATTACAAAACAAGTTCAGTACAGTGTTAGCAATGCAGTTGCAGCTGTTATCTTTTTTTTCTGCACTCACAGCTTTCTGAGCTGGAAATAATCCAAATTTTACACCCCTCTGCGCTGATCAATATCACTTCTTTCAAATGGATCTGGACAAATTATAATCCAAAATAATAATCCAAAAAACTGACCAGACTTTTTTTATTTTTATTTTCGAAGATTGCTCTTCCCAGTTCTGAGCTGCTGCTAATACCCGGACAGTTTTCCTCTTCATTGTTTTGTTTTTATTTGTAAGACTTTCTAAAATGACAGCAACAACAAGTTTCTTCCATAACCTCTTCCTTTCATTTTCCACTTCCTGTTTTATTGTGTTTACTTTTCTCTCTCTTTTCTTTCAGTTCCTGTCAAGTTCCTCCCTCACCACTGATCACTGGGTCCCTCCCTCATGTGTTTTACCTGTGTCTTATTTTGTGCACTTCCTGTTGGTATTTAGCCTTGGGTGTTCCTTTTACTTCCTGCCAGGTTATCACTAGTGAATTCCATGATTTTCCAGAGTTCTAGTTTTCTGATACCTATTGTATGACCAGTTTCTGATTCTTATCATTGTTCCTGCCTGCCTGCCGACTTTGTACCTCTGCTTTACTGAATCAGAATCAGAATTGCTTTAATTTGCCAAGTGTCTCAAGAATACTAGGAATTTGACTCTGGTTGACCACACTCTCTCTGTACATTTATTGTAAATACACACAAAAAAAAAAAAAGAAAAAAAAAAATAGAGCTTAGGTAGTAATAAGAAAAAATAAATAAATAAATTAATAATAATAATAATAATAATAATAATAATAATAATAATCAACTTTGTACAGAAAATAAAACAAATATATACATACTTGAGTCAACAATAAAATAAGAAATTAAAAATTACAATAGTGCACTGAACTGCATTTTGCAAAATAAAAACAAAAACAAAACATGATTGTGCAAAGATTGTGCAAAAATTACTGATTGGATTACTCATGTATTGAACCCTTTTCCGATTAAAGACTTTGTTTTGGGTCACTCTGACACCTGCATTTTAAGTCCTCTGTTTGAGCCCGTGACACCTTGCAACTGTAAACACCAGCAAGGAGTGCTCTGATACAAACACTCTGTCAGTGGAAACAGGCCCCAACGATAGCTGTTTTTGTCAGCAGAGACAGGGAGCTTTGAAGAGAGAAATACTAAGCTGCTGGTTCAAATGGGCATCGTTTTCACTAAAATCTCTCAGAGGATTCCTCCAAAAATTGTGTTACTTGTAAGCTTTATAACAATCGCACCAGTAATAAATAACGGAAAAGCCGTTTTATAAGTTAGTTTTTAGAGCTCTGGTGGTGGAAGAGGAAAAGATGTTTAACCCCAAGAACGTATAAAATGGTAGAATTGATCCAAAACAGGTTTCAGTCTGATAGAAAAGCACTACAGGGTCTGGTGAACACATAAAACCGCTCAACCCAGAAACACGATTTTGGATCACTTCACTCAAGTTGCAGAATCACGAGACCAAAAACCCTGGATGAGGTGGACCTCTCTGCCAAATCTTCACAACCTGTAAACTCTTTTCACCTCTATCCCACTTCTTGGCCAGACATTTTTCCACCTTTCTGCCTCTCTGCTGTTGAAAACAGTCCCTCTGAAGCTGTAAAAGACTTTTTTTTTTCTTCTTTTGTGTTTTCTTCTTTGGCAGAAATCTGTAACATACAGCACACAATTAGGGACAGTAGTGGCGTTGAATGGATACAAGGTCATGTCTGTGTGTGACCTGGAGCAGGTGGCTGAGATACAGACCAGACCTGAAGCTGAGCGAAGAGGGGGTGTGGTGTCCTCCTGCAGCCCCCAGTGGCTTCTGGGTAAAAAAGAAAAACTTTTGGTCTAGTTCAACCTGGTAATTAAGGCTGTCCTTGTGTCTCTGTAGCTATTTTAGTTTCACTACAGACAACAGGAACATCAAACTCTTCACTCCTCTGCATATTTTCAGCACAGCAAACAAATTCAGGAATAAACCAAGTAAAGCCCAAAGGTGAGGGTGGAAAAACACAAACTGTGACATCATTTCTCTTATTTACTGTTGTCTCAGTTCTCAGACTTGAAATCTGAAAGTGGACTTACTCACAGTACAAAATGTTTCAGCAGTTTGATTATCCCTAAATGACCTGACACCGACTGATGTTATAACACACTGTTCTTATTCTCTGCTCCTTTATGTACAAACGGTTTTTTTGTTGTATTTCTTGTATAAAACACAGAATCATGAGCCTCTTGGAAAGTCTTTAGGATGAACGGTGCCTACATCAGATTCACTTTGTTCAAACCAGCTTTACATCAACTAACTCCATATGCTAAATATAAGGATGTCTTAGTTTTTAGGAGACAAGCAGCCTACTAAAGAGGGGGAGTTATGCTTTTCCATATCTTAAGCGGGGATTTAAATCAACAGTGCTGGGTGTTCATACTAAACATGTGCAGGTTTTCAAACCTCTACATGTCCATAAGACCAGGGGCGGATTAATGCACAGGTTCACCTGAGCAGCTGAAACCTAGGGGCCCCACATCCTATTTGATCCCCACCTGATTCTCTATTAGCTCTTCAAAACAACAAGAAACATTTATCACTCTTTATTCAATTTAATTATTAACTTATTTCTATTTTATCAATTATTTTTTAATAAAACAAAAATATATCATTTACATTTTTATATTGACTGTTTATTGTCAAATTGCTGTTATTTTTGCATAATGTGTATGTATTTTCTTTTAAACAAAGTTTAAAAATAAGTTTTTCAATCTTTTTATGTTGACAGTGTTTACTGCCAATTTACTGCAAACAAAAATAAATATTTATACTCTTATCAAGAGGTCTGTCGTTTACACAATGTGGCAAGTCACCCATTGGGCTAGAGCATAGAGTGTAAAAAAAATTGATGTAATCTTGCTCGGCTTGAAGTGAGGTCGGCACAGAAACCACTCCCCCTGGTGGCTGGCTGCAGTATATGTCAAAAAAGTCCATCTCCCCAGTCATTCCAGATGGGCTATAGTCAAACTTTAAAAAAATCAATACTACTTGTAGAAATGTTTCTAACGTCTGATTGTTGTGGCAATTTGAAGATATCATTTGTTTGCCTTGTATTTAAGTCCTCTTTTTTCTGAAAAGTTTCGTTTTCATTGGTTATAAGAGTTTAAAAACAAGGTTTTACATCACGTTTAACAATAATTGACAGCTGTCGTTCTTGTGTATTTTTTTTTAAGGACTGTAAAATATGTCGGGAGGTAGAGTCAAGAAGTGATTAGACTCGCGAAAGAAAAAAAAAATATATATATTTTCGTCACCCGGCTTCACTCAGATTCTCCCAGAATCCCTCAGTCTCTACAGACTGACTCTGGCTGCAATTGCTGCCTATGACTGCCTGTGAAGGGGGAATTTTGGCTTCAAAACTGTACAATGGTAAACGGCGGAGCCACACTGTCCACTTTATATACAATCTATGGGCTAAAGCTTATTTCTATTACGAGACCTGGCAGCATCACCTGGAGCGTGTGCTTGTAGGATAGCATGAACTATGAAGAGGGGGGCCCCACAAAAAGAATAGCCCAGGAGCCCATGGCTGCCATAATCCTCCTCTGCATAAGATGTAGAAATACCTGAATCTGTAAACTAACCCAAATAGTCTGCTCTAAAAAATAGCATGGATTCTTCACACAGCTTGCTAAAATGATGAGGTCATCTCCTAACAAGGTCGAAACACATTGGAGGGTTGGGCCTCAAACACCAAGGTCTTCCCATAGATCTGTCCCTGGCAGGTCTCTGAGGGATGGGGTTTGAAAGGCTAAAGTAAGGATTTTCTAAAACACTACCGTGAGGGGAAAAGGGATTAAAAAAAAAAAAAAGTAAATCATTTAAGCAGCACCAGAGGGACAGTATAAAACCTAAACAAAAATACCCCTCTTTAAGGTGAACCAGCAGGACCTGTTTCCCCTTTGTCACTGGAGGTAATGGTGCAGAATAATGAGGCCCCTTGACAGCAGACACACCAAGAAGATATGGATTGTTTAACGTCAATGAGTCACCTGCAAGTTGTGATTCTTGGATTTTTTGAGGTGGCCGTAATAAATCAATAGTCTGAAACCAGCTTGCAGCCAAATTCTCTCTGATAGGTTTGTTTGCTTTGGTGGGTCACATAGAAGCAGTGGTTTCAGTTTCTCTCTGTTTTAATATGCCAGGAACTCCTCACAGGAGCATCAGGTTACTTTTTAGCATCTGCATGCAAAAACAAAGCTTTAGTATTTGATGACTCTGGCACGCAGAGGTCATACATGGTGGTCCAGGGAGTCTGTTATCCCCTCGTAGATTTTTCATGACTGAGTTTTTGATTTAGATTAAAGTACATGTTTAGCTTTGACAGTACAAAATGATCCCGTGTGCACACTACCTTCAACATTTTCCCATCAGCACAAATAATAACAGACATCTTTAAGCCTCTTTGACAGAAATGAGCCGGGGTCAGGAGCTCAGACGAGGCTGTGTTCCTGCTGCTTCAGTGTCCACACAAACCTGCAGGCTGCTCTCAGAGTCAGCAAGCTTTAAATCACCAGGGATTTCCGGGCTGAGCCGTGCTGTGTCCTCCCTCAGAGCAGACCATGTAGATTTGGACCTGGATGAATCAGTCTACTATTAATTACCCAGCACACAGGTCAGTGCTGCCATACGTGACCACTGACTGACAGACAGGCTCTAAAAACAGGCAGGCTTCTTCCTCAACATGACTGCTGCTCGTTCTTCTAAGTTGCATGTTGTTTTGACGAAACTAGTAGAAATACTTTTAATACTTCGCTTAGGTTGAAACTGAACTCACAATTTGAAGACCATACCTGCAGTTTGAGAGGGCACTGCGGTCTAGTACTTGGTCTAGGACTTCTAGTACTGACTTAGAAAGACTGATCCATGCATTTGCCTCCAGCAGGTTAGATTACTGTAACGGCCTGATCACTGGACTCTCGAAACGATCTGTAAGACAACTGCAGTACATCCAGAATACTGCTGCTCGAGTCCTGACCAGATCCAGGAAATACGATCATATTTGTCCAGTGCTCAGGTTTCTGCATTGGCTTTCAGTGGCTCAGAGAACAGACTTTAAAACAGGTCGGCTTGTGGACAAGTCTCTTCATGGTTTAGAGCCAAAGTACATCTTTAACATCTAGAACCATATGAACCAACTCGGTCTCTAAGAACCTCAGGGAGAGGTCTCCTGCTGGTGCCCAGAGTTATGACTAAACACAGTGAGGCTGCATTCCAGTTTTATGCCCCTGAAATCTGGGACAGTCTGAGTATTTTATCTGGACTCCTCTCTTTTAACTCAGTTAATCATTCTTAAAATTTTATGGTATGATTTTAGGCAATGACTTTGTTTTGCCGATTGTAATCTTATTTTATTTTATTTTAGCTGTAAAGCACATTGAATTGCCTTGTGTTTGAATTTTGCTCAACAAATAAACCTACCCTGCCTTGCCTTATTGCTGCTGCCCCACAACAAGACAGTTCCTGGTCCAGTCTCTGGGCTGAGCCGCCCCCTTTCTGTATCAAGTTTGCTTATGAGGATTTTCTCGACAGCTCATAGATGTGAGTGCATGACTGTCTTCTTATGTTAGCTCTGTGACTGGTCACCCTTCTAGGGTGAACCATAGACTGTATATAGAGTGGACAGTATGGCTCCGCCATTTACCATTGTAAGGTTTTGAAGCCAAAATTCCCTTTCCACAGGCGCAGGTATTGGTAGCTGTTGTGCAGCCAGAGTCTGCGCAGTGGAGACGATGAGGGATTCTGGGAGAATCTAAGTGGAGCCGAGTGACAAAAACAATATTTTTTTTTCTTTCAAAAGTCTAATCACTTGTTGACTCTACCCTCTGACATATTTTACACCCCCCCCCCCCCCCCCCCCCCCCAAAAAAAAATAAATAAATAAATAAATAAAATAAAATAAAATAATAAAAAAATACACAAGAGTGCCAGCTGTCAATGTTTGTTTAACGTGAGGTAAAACCCTGTTTTTAACCTGATATAACTAATGAAAATGAAACTTTTAGAAAAAAAGAGAACTTGAACACAAGGCAGCCAAATGATATCTTCAAATCACCTCAATAATCGGACGTGAGAAACATTTCTTTCAGGTGTATTAATTTTTTCAAGTCTGACCACAGCCAATATGGAATGACCGGGAAACCAGACTTTTTTCTACCTATGCTGCAGCCAGCCACCAGGGGGAGCAGTTTTTGTGGTGACCTCACTTGGAGCTGGGCAAGATGATATTCATTTTTTTTTTTTTTTTAATGGTCTATGGGGTGAACCCTGCCTCACACCCAATGACAACTGGGGGACAGCAGCACCCCACCACCCTGGTAGAGAAAGTGGTTGAAATAAAACTTTTCAAGCAGGTGTGTTACTTTATCTTTTAAAGGGGCTGTGAGGAGTTTAAAAGTGATCTTGATAAAGTCTCCCTTCTAGATAAATACCTGAAGGTAATCCACTTTAAAATGAGATTATCAACACCAATATGGGTTATTTTCAAAATGCTACTCCTTAGCTTGGCCCAATCAGGTCATGCAGGACTGGATTGATTTATGGCACATCTCAGTCTCTATGACAACACCATGCCAACTGACAAAGTTCAGTAGTGAGAAGAGAGAGCTGCGTTTTTTCTCTGCTAAATTTCTGTGATTGATTTTGTAGTGATGGTGGACACTGGAGCCTAACTGTCAGACAGAGTCTATCAATAAAATGAAGAGTGAGGTCACATAGGCAGATGTCTGACAAGACATAACCAAGATTCACTAGAGTTACACATTACAGACATTTCTTAAAGCAACGGGCAGCCAGTTGTGCTAAATATAGACGGCTACTAAACTACAGTACAAACTGACAAAGTTTGCTTGTTGTCACATTTCAAACAATAGCGCTACATAACTGTTGATTAACACCTTACCTTAGCACGTTGTAGCCAGTAAAAAGTCGTCATGAACAAAGTAAATTTGTTTCAAGCTGATCTCCGCTCATTTCCAAAACAAACACATGCCTTGTTAAAAGTCACGTCTTCACAACCGTATGCTTGAGACTCTGGGCCAGAAGGTGTCACTGCACTAAAGCTGAAACAGATCCTCCTCTCGGAATCTTCAAGTTAATAAACCATTTACTAATTCCTGATGATAGGATTCAGACTGCTAAAAATTAAACAACATACGTTTTTAATCTTCAACCTCAGTCTGTTTTCAGAGTAGAGAAATACCGAAAACAGTAAGCTGCACAGATGTGAGAGCAGCCTGAGGAGCTACTGGACCCCAAACATCTCTGATAGAAACAAGAGGAGCAACTTCCTGTCCTGCAATCCAGACAACAACAACAATAGAGAGTGTGAGAGACTCTTCAAGCTGCTGATCAAAACAAAGTCACTTTAACCACAAGAGGTATAGATAACAGGGGAAGTGTTGAAGGTTTTGTCATTTTCATACATAAAGGTTTGTAAACATCCAGCTCTGAGAAGGGGGGCTAAATTAGGATGGATTAGCATGACTGTTTCTCATCTTACCTCATCTGACGTCTGAAATCAAAGGAAGCCTTGAAGAATCTTGACATGGAAGTGTTACAGCCTTTGTGAGATGTTTTCCCCCTTTTTCTGCATAAATTCATTATTTTTTAATCAGTAAAACCATCTTTATATCAATACTTGGTGTCACCCAGTCAGAGGAAAGACTCCCATCCTACTCAGAATACATTGTTTCTTGCATATTTTAAACCATTAGACGAAAAGACGAAAACATGAGGCTCAATTTTTTGGCTTTCAGATGCTTGTTACTTTCATATTCCTTATGATAAACTCTTTTTAAATGCAAGTGTGTGTTGTCTCACTGAAGAAAGGATGGTGTGAAAAGGGGCCTTCAGTATCTTCCCGCCCTGCACTCTGTTCAGACTCTTGCTGCACCTCCAGTCTTCAAGGAGCTGATTTGACCGCCTGCTAAAAATAAAGCTGAATCAAACATATCAAACCGCAGCGTTTACAGCTTATCATGTGGCTATGAAGGAGTTGCTTGTTTTGAATTTCCAGCCTGGATTTAATGTAAGCTCATGTGATCACACAGAGTCTGGTGATTTTACAGGTATGCTTATGAAAATAACTGACTAAAAGGCACCCATGAAATTTGAACGGCAACAACGTCTTAGTGTTGTTGCTCCAAACCAGCACCGGGCCTGCTCTGGTTTTGTTTTTCCCACCCAGCAAGGCAAACAGAAGGCGTGTGGGACATCAAACAGCCGAGTCGCCCTCAGAGCACCCAGGGGCCAAACCATATCTGAGTTCAGGCCACCTTTCACTCTCACAAATCACCTCCTGATTTCATCCGTCTCAGCTTTTCTCCAGCCGGGCTGTCAGTCATTCTGTAGAAGAAGAAGAAGTGATGAATGTGGGGTTAATAAATCCTTAAAGCTGTAAAGGTATCAACCCTGAGAGCGCTGCGCACTGAGACGCAAATAAACTCAGATATCTGTTTGTTGACTCAGTTCAGGCCATGATTTGTATGCCTGCTTATGGTCAGCACAAGTCAAATATGAGGTCAGTATATTTTCAAACACCAGCCTCCATTTCAATAGCGCCTGAGCTATGACAGGGCTTTCCGCTGCACATTCAGCGCCCCGAGTCAAATAAACAAACAATCCCATCCCTTTCGCCTCAAGGTGCTCATCGCTGTACATATTTAGTGACGGGCGATTACGGTTTTAATAAGCATGAGAGCAGAAAGCCTGTTGGCCTCCCCGTGTCAAAACATTTATACAGCATGTAAAAAGGCCTGTGGTTTCCCCGGTGGTCGGGGAGAAAGAGCTGACTTTTATTTTAGTCCCCAGCCTCAGTCCTTCCACAGCAGCACAGTGAGAGCTTTTAAAGAGTCACACAGCTCCGTCACTCGTCTGCTCTCATAGGTGGGTGTGTGTGTGTGTGTGTGTGTGTGTGTGTGTGTGTGTGTGTGTGTGTGTGTGTGTGTGTGTGTGTGTGGAGGGATGATTCAAAGTCATGTGGGAGAGGATCAAACACCTGCACAATATCTCTCCTGTTTTCTGTCTTGATCACAGAAAGTCTAATTCAGGATGCAGATGAAGGTTTGTAAAGAGATGAACTGTGCTGAGTCTCATGTTTAAAAGCTGTGAAGCAAGAACAGAGCGTCGTACTGAAATTTCAACATAGTCAAACTTTTGTTTCCCAAGCTGGTTCAACAAGATAACTACAGAAGTGAGTGAAAAAACTATTAACTAAGGTGATTATTAACCATGTCTGTAGACTCAGGCTTTCATCCTCATGCTCTGTGTTGGGTATCAAAAGAAGGGGGTGTTTGATTGGCTTACATCAGGTGAACTACTTTAGAGGAGGAGAGGAACATGATGCTCATGATGAAATCACAACACGTCCTTTCACAGGTCGGTCCTTCAGATCAGTAACTGCTCAGAGAAACAGACCTTAGATAAAGCTGACACCTCTTTCCAACCACAGTCAGCTCAAATGTGAGCCCAAACCCAGATCAGAACAAGCCGTCCTGCAATCCGGGCACTTCATAGTGAACTCTTTGAGGTCACAGCAGGCTGTAACTAGATGTAGGGAGCATCCAAAAAGTGCGAAATAAAACAAAGATGGAACTCAAATAGTCAGGACCTTCAACCTGAACCTTTTGTTCCCATATCAGTGCTCTCCTGCTGGTTCGGCTTCAGCTTCAGTTACAGCACAGGAAGACATGAGCTGACTGGATTTGGAACTCATATCTTACTAATTTCTTTTTAACCCTCTCATTGAACACCCCCTGTAAAGGAAGTGTTTGCAGGATTTTCCTAAGAAATAAAAAGTCAACTTTTACATGAATATTCCTGGTCAGTTGTCTCCTATGGACCTCTTTGTATGTTTGTATCAGTGTCTGTGTCAGCCTCAACCCCCTCCTCTGCCTGCATGTCAGTGTTTGGTTGCATTAGGAAATTTCTGGGCGAAGAGTAGGTGATGTTACATAAGCCAATCACAGTGCGCCAAGTGCAATAGTGACTTTGCGTGTTCATGATAGCGAGCAGAAGAAGCTATTAAGAGCAGCTATGAAACATAAAGCTTTTCCCTACATGAGTCGAAGCTTGGCTCGACTTTCACTTGCTTTTTAAGCACTTGGAGAGCAGCTTTAGCCAAAAGGCGAGGCTACTTGTGTCAAATTTCAGTAATGAGATTGTGCTAATATGCTAAGTCGGGTGCACAGCTCCCTCTACAGGTGCCTGCTACAGGTGGTTGGTGGGCTAGTGAGTCTGTTCACTTGGTTGTGGTGGGAGGTTGTGTGTGCTGCCGCAGACTCTGATCCAAGGGGGAGGAGCCCAGTTTGAATTTGTGTTTGCTAACAAATCAAGGAAATTCCTGCAGACCCTAGCTTTAGAAAAAAAGAGGGAAAAAAAAGGAAAGAAAAGAAAAGAAAAGAACATTTAACTGAAGTAGATTTACAAACTTGTACTTTAACTTCTACTTTTTAAAATGTCATCGAACATAAAAAAGTAGGAGTATAATTTAATACTCTTATCACCCCTGATGATCAAAGCTTTAGATTTATTCTGTAGTCGTCTCTTGCAGCTCCCTGTGCAACAAAGGATGCTCAATCAGGCCTAAATTTGATGGGCTTCAATATCAGCTGCCTGTTTTAAAAACTTCAAAAACTCCAAACTTCCAAAGTCAGTGCCTTGCGAAAGTTAGCTGTTCTCAGAGCTGAGTTTTTTTCTCTTCCTAGAAATTAGCCTAGATTTTTTGAATTCTTTGCATGTTTTTAAAAAACTTCTCTTGCTCCAGTTTCTGTGTCCTCACTGACCTCTCAGATCCCCTTTCTGTCCAGATTTCATGAAAAGATGAAGATTGTCATACTAGGAGAGTGAAAAAGCTGATAGTTTGATGCAGTCCAAACCAAAGATTTGTAAAACAATATCTTTATTTTTAAGATTGAACAAAAAGCTCTTGCGTGCAATTTTTCTGTTTACTTGACAGAGAGATGAGTAGAAAGTGTTTGGAACAAACTAACTCAAAAGCCTTTTGTTGCTCAGCTAAATGTCAGCTGTTTACAACAAGCTGACTGTAACTAAATGAGATTATAGGGCCTCAGCGTGAGCGTGAAGTGTGTTTAGCAGCAGCTCATTTGTGGGTTTGATTTCAGTAATTATGGATGATTTTGTTTAAACAGTGATCCATCAAGATGCTGACAGAGTATGTTATATTTAGGAAGACGTGAGAAGATCTGGCAGCTGAATCACTTTATAATGAGAGCAAGAATCAGGAAGTGGCTCAGGCCTATGATACTAAACACTGAATCCATTCATGAGCTATTCTCCATCAAAATCTATTTAACATTATAATTCAGCAATTGATTTAATGCTTTGAAAACTCATTAAAGATTATTTTAAAAAGTCAGTTTCCTCTCAATGACTTAATCACTTTGTGTCACTTTTCATAAATCGCAGCACAGCAGCAAATTGTGCTCAATTTAATTTTAAAGAAGAGGAGATACAGTGGTGTTCGGCTTAATATTTGTCACTACTGTGTACTGTGTTAACCAAGTCACTGACGTAAGCGTAAATTAATAGGAGTACAAAATTAAGAGACAGTTACACAGCTTGCTTATCCATTTAGAATACTTTTGATCCACCTCCACTCCTGGTTTGTCATCTCCAAATAGCAGAACCTTTGGTGATATACTGTATACTCTCCCATTGTCTCCACCTCATCCTCCTTACAACAATATACCCTATCTTTTTAGATCATGTTAAAAATAAAGACTAAAACAGAGAAATATGGGAAATCACGGGTAAATCCTGAGTGACAAACATTTATTTTGTCTCTTTTTTCTTCGTCTTTTCTCTCCCTCTTTTCTTTGAATTAAATGAAATGAGAGAACCAGACATATACTCAGTATCAGATGTTAAAGCTGTTTATTGTTTAATTGTAAGATGTGCATCAAACTTCCAGCTGCCGTCAGGTTAACTTTCCATTATGACAAACGGCTTTAATCTGACATCAGATGTGACGGGACAGTTAATATAGATATAAATGTATATGCTGGTTCAGACGGTTACATTAAATAGTGATTGCTGTGATTGTTTATTGCATTAAAATGTGCATGACACCCTTGAAACCAGCTGCGGAGGGTGCGCTCCGCTTTGCGTCGAGGATAGACCAGGTTAAAGCTGGTGAGCCTACAGCGCACTTTCTGCACTGTTTTTGGCACGAAATTGTCACTGGGCCAATATGAATCTGCCAACACCTCCCACTGGTTGCGGTCACACCCATCTCTGCGCAGATGATCTACCAAATTGTCAAATTGGCAGCGCACGGCGGTGCGCCGCACGAAATTAACACAGCGCGGGGTGCGCCAGGCTTGCGCCCCCTGCGTTGCGCCACAAAATTAGAGCCCAAAGTGTTAACTTTAGGGACTTAGGGTCATAAGTGATTCAGGGAAACAGTTTTTAAGTTTTAATCATGATGCCGGATTTGTTAGATTGAACTTGTAGAAGTTGAAAGTTGCATAGAAAGAATCAAATGAAGTCTGTTAGATTTAAAGCTGACCTAAAACTCTGAACTTCATGTTTCCTTAAAAGTATTTTGCTTCCCCTTATTTTAAACATGAATATAAAGTAACAGTGCTAGATGTCAAGACTTAATGCATAAAATTTCAAACCTCTGCATATTCATATGTTGTAAAAATCCCTGAATCTGTCAATCCATTCTGAAAATAAAAAGCTAAAGATCTTTTCAAGACTCTCATTTGCTAAAACCACGTAAAGCTACCGTAGAGGTGCCAGAAGAACAGTATAAAGCCTAAAAAAGAAGAAACCCCCCTCTTTTATGATGTTTATTGCTGATGTTCTGATTTTTTTTTTTTTTTTTTTTTTTTTGTATATAAATAAAGTTCTTAAATTTTCCTCTCTGTTCATCTTTCTGTTTCTTTCTTTTAATCTCAGTGGGTGTGAATGTGCACAGATGAGGTTACTGACCTATACAGGCCAGTGAATGCTTCTTGTGCATGCTGTGAAAATTCATCACAGTCACACTTTTGCAGATATGCACAAAAAGCTTTTATAAAAGTTAATCATGTGGTGTTGGGATTTTTTTTTTTTAAATAGGCACACACAGTAAGAGACTGTCACAGTGTTTTACTCTGAAGTTTCATTTATACACCTTAACTCAGAATATGACTTGGAGTGAAACCAGTTGATGGCTATAAAATGCAACACTAAAGAAAGAGCTCTAAATTTTACAAAATGCAACTTTCTGAGCAGCTGCAACAAAATCAGGCTTTTTATTTTCGAATATTCACTTCAACCTTCAAAGTCTGAGTGACTGGCTTTTTGGAGATTTCACAACAGACAGTGAGAAATGAGCCGGTGGCCACTGTTTGAATCACCACCATGTGAGGTGTTCAACTCAAGGAAATGAACCAGAACAGATAAAGCCAAAGACGCCCCCTGATCTGGTCTGTTCAGTCTCCTTGTTTTGGAGGAACAGGATAAAAATTATCACCACATGGGCTTTATGGAGCTGTTTAATGTCTACAAAGGCAGAAATGTTTGATATTTAATACTCTGGCCTCCTTCAAAGAGCAGGCTCCTCACTTTTACGCATCCGTGATGTTCAGCTCTGAGGACAGTGGTTTATTGTCATTACCAGTGTCTATTTTCATTCAGTAAATTATTAACAGATTCAGCCGTAGCTTTGTAAGGCCCACAGGAAGATGTCAGGATCATAGAGCAGCAGAACCAAGGCTACAGAGAAGCTGAATTTACAACATGTGCTGGCAGACACTTTGGGTTCAAATCCAGAGCTTTGACCTAACTCATCATTTTACTCCAGAGATGAGTGTCCACCAACAGATGCCAGGCTGAACACTTTGGAGAGTGCTTTGGAGGTGTAGATTTTATCAACAGAGTCTTTGGCTGTGTCTGGTTAATATCAATCTGATATCAACCGTATTATGAGGAGAATCTTCCTGCACTGCTAAAGAAACAAAAAACTGTCCATGTGGGAAGGAACGGTAGGCGAAGAAGACAGGAAGGGAACATGGTCCACCATCAAACAACCCTGACTTCTGATGATGTTGATCTGATGCTGGTTCAGCTCCAGTTACAATCTCCCAACAGCGGTCTGATAACACGCAGATAACACACACAGTAGCCTGCTTTGTTTTGGGGCTTGACGTTCTCCACTGTGTTTAATAATGTCCCACAGGTTTTCAGCTGGATTTAGATCTGGTGATTGAGCTGGCCAGGGTTTGGTTCAGATGTCCAGACTTAAGCTAACCTTGCCTTGTGGCAAGGGGTATTGTCCTGTTGGGAAATCCAGTCATTGGAGTCAGGAAAGAGTTTTCCAGCTGATGGAAGGAGACAGTTTTTAAGAGTAGCCCTTTACATGACCTGGTTCATTCGACCTCCACACGGTTGCATTTGGCCTGTTTCACCGAAACCGAAACAACCCTTGATCATCACAGATCCACTCCTATGTTTTACTGTAGGGGTCAGACAATCAGGTTTGTAGGCTTCTTCAGGCCCCATCCTAACCAGTACGTTGACTGGGGTGGACATCAACTCACAACTAGATTCACTCACTGAAGAGAACTTTCGCTCAATCATCAACAGTCCAATCCTTGTGATCCCTAGCAAAGACTAACCGGACCTTCTTCTGCCTCTTCAGACCAGCTGTAAGAAGTCGGTCGAGAATGGTCTTTGCTTAACAAGTCACATTTCTTGCCTACTCATTTTAAGGTTCCTGGAGGTCTGACAATGATTCCTGACACAGGAACAGATGAGTACACGGTCATCTCATGGGGGAAAAAGACATTTCCCACCTCAGCCAGCTAGCAAGTTGGTAGCACCATGTTCCGCTCGCTTTTTCTTGGTGTAATGAATGGCTACCTTGGAGATCTTCAGTTCTTAGTCTACCTGTCTCTCACTCATGCCAATTTCCAGGAGTGCCAAAATGGCTGCCTGTGTGGCTTCACATGATTCTTTTGTTTCAGGCATTATGTGAGAACCAAAAACTTCTGAGATGAGCCACAGCTTGAATGTGAGTGGGAAACCAGAGTTGGCCTTTGCATGTGCAGCGCTGCTTATAACATGAAATGACCTCTTCTATACCCTGAGAAAACAACAAAGCTTAAGTGTGTGAAAGAGAACATAAGATATCATATAATCAGCTGTATTTTTTGTCCTATTTATTGTATTCTTCAGGTAATATACCTTTGATGGTAACAGACATTAAAATGGAAAAGAAATTCCACCCTGAGGAGATCAGAATGGTAGACTCTTTATCCTCTTTTAAATCTCTTTACACACACAATTTATAGATTTTATTGAAGATTTTATCTGAGACTGTTTCAATCATAAAAATGCTGCTTTGATTTTCTTTTTATTCTCTTTTCAACTTTTTTCTTCGACCGTATCATGGGCATGATTTTACTTACTTTATTCTTTGTTGTTTTCATTGTTTTAATCTTTTACTGTTTTTTTTTTATTTCTACTGATGTTTTCCTTTCCTTTATTTGGTGGTGGTTCTTAGCCTTTTATATGTTTCTATATTTTTTCTCACATTTCTCTTTTAACTCTTTTACTTCTTCTCTTGTTTTTTTTTTACTGTTTATTTTTATGATGTAAAGCACTTTGTAACTGCTGTGAAATGTGCTATTTAAATAAATTATTATTATTATTATTATCATTATTATTATTATTATTATTATTATTATTATTATTATAAATTTATTTAATTATTTATTTATTTATTTATTTTTATTCAAGAAGAAAAAGGGTTTTGAAATGTTTTTTTCCATGACTTTACTTGTTTTAAAGGGTTCATGGGGTTTAAATTATTTTTAATTCCACAAACAGAAAATGTTAAAGAGAGAACAGCTGATTGATCTTCCACAGGCATGCTAACATCTTTTAATTCAAAGGTACAAAGAGCAAAACATAAACCACAAAGTTTTGTCCACTGAGATATCCCCAGAGCAAACTTCAAATCCGTCAGCGTTAACATCTGTTTGACTGCACACAGCTTTTTGATTACTTCTGTTTTCATTCGTCAGCCTGACCACCGTCCACTTATATAAGTCTTTAAGTCCTTTCATATTTTGTGTTTTAAGTTAAGTTTAAGCTCTACGTCGTACTTCAATTTACACTTATCTTTAGGTTTAAAAAACATTTATCTTTTGCGCTGTTGTTAGTTAACTGCTGTCTGCCTTTGAATCTCCCCCTGAGACAAACAAAGTTTATGAATTGAACTGAATTAAATTTGTAAAGGTCTACAATTTGTAGAAATGTTTCTCAGCTGTTAAGACTACATGTGTTTTTCTAAAACACGATCAAAGCTTACAAAAATCTTGTTAGATATTTTCCTGTTTTTGTTGTCTGGACAGTTTAATTTTGTTTTGACAGTTAATATTTTTGTCTTTTTCACATTAGCTCACCGAAAGTTCTGTGAATAACTTCAGATGGGATGCAGCAGACATGTTGGACCACTTTCACGCTTTTTTATGATCACTTATTGCGTGAGTGATATTGTATCTCATTTCCAGCAATATGTGCTGCAGATTCTTTTATAATCCATCTTCAAAGAGCATGATGAAAAGCAGCAACAGAGCATCAACACGGCCTCAGTTTGTAGTTATCTGTTTCCTGTAGTTGAATAACACTTCAGGGAGGGCACGTCATGTTGAGAGCTTACTAACTACTTCTGAATGGGAGCAGATAATCCCATGCAGCTCCCTCACTTTGCTTCATATGGATCCATTGTAACGCTGCTTCTCTGCAGTGGCAGCAGGGGATGTTTTGCTGCTGCAGAGGCAGACAGGAGTGGCCACAAATGTAATCCCCAGTAGCTGAGGGCTCAGATAGAGTCTAAGCTGATAAGACTGTCTTAAGGCTAACGACAGGCCACAGCAGGTACCTGACCCATCCATTTCCCTGCAATAAAGCCTGACTTACAGCTCGGTCCCCCGAGGCTTCAAAGACAGAGGCGGCCTGAGTCAGGCCAGCCCTGCTGAGGGTCACAGCCGTGGAGAAGAAGCAAAGCTGCAAACTGTGGAAGATGTCTGCTCACTGTCTGCCTGCTCATCTGTCTCTCTGCTAATGACACCTGTGACATTTGCAGATCTGCCTGGTCTCGTGGCCTCAGAGGTGCTGAGGAGACATGAGCTGCTCCGGGGGTCGAGGAGCCAGGTCAGGAGGCTGTATTGATGTGGCTGCCCCCTGACCTCATGTCTCAGGAGGAGGGCGGGGTGCCATTCAGCTCCTGGCAGCATGTGTCCACAGCCTGACCTGAAACCCAAGTCCTGAAGTGGACAAAGGTCTTCATTAGGCAACTAACGGCTGGCCAGGCGCAGGCTGAGGTGGCTAATGATCCGAGAATTACTTTATTTGTCACATGCAAAACAGACACTCAGCACACGTTGGAGCCGTGCAAATTAAAAACCCCTTTTTTCACATTTCATGACAACAAAAACAGAACCATCGCAAAAGAATTTCATGCTACGGAACAGAAAGTGCTAACACATTACAAAGGCTCTAAACACTGGAAAGTGCACATGGGTGCCCACAGTCTGTACTGAATGTTTTTTTCATTACCTCCACCAAGGAGGTTATGTTTCTGTGAGAGTTTGTCTGTGAACAGATCTTGATGAAATTTTCAGGAAATGTTCAAAATAGGACAAGGAAGAAGTGTCTAAATTTTGGAGGTGATCCGGATCACTGTCTGGATCCAGGACGAAGGATTCTTTATCATTGTGAGATAGGGCTGTTTTCACCACATGTGTGTATAACTCCATGATTAATGGTTGGGTTGCTTTGTAAAACAATACAAGACAAGGTCACCATAATTTCTGACGGATGTAAAAGTACGATCCAGATCCTGGCAATATTCTGGATGCTAAGATCTGGAATATGAAATATGTACTGGGACATCATAATTTTCAACACTGTCAAGTAAGAAATTATTGCACAAACCTGCAACTAACACCAAATTGTAGCAGACAGTCTGCTGAAAGGAAGTATAACATTAAAGTAGGACTTAAGTGTTGGTGATAATCACAATATGCTTGGTGGAGGTCAGCGCTCCCTGAGTGCTTTTCTTGTTTATTTGTGTATTTATTTTTGGATATAAAATTATTAAAAGTGAGAAAAGGTGAGGAAGTGCAGGCTTCCTAATGTACACATAGTTGCATTTTTAAAAAACAAAAACAAAACAAAACTATTTAATAGCTCTTTTCTAAATGATAATTGTTTCGCTGAATTTCATTTTATCTTTGCATGGAGAACACTCCTACAGCCCTCCTCATTACATTAATTACAGACTCAACATTAATCCTCTCAGAGCAATTATTTGGCAACAATGTTGAGGAAAAACTTTCTTTTGACAAACATGAACCTAAAAGACAACCACCTGCTGTGGGACTTTTGACTTAAAAGGCATTATGAGGAGTTTTAGCAGATTCTGAAACAGCCTCACTGCCATCCTGATGCCTCTTCATCACGTACTCTGTGAAATGAAATTATCAGCCTTTAAACTGCCTTTTGATGCAGCAGGGTTTTTTTTTTAAACTTAGTTTTCTTTTGACATGTTGTTGTCCTCTTAGCTGATACTAGAGCAGTGTTTACGGAGAGACATTTTCTGTTAATGAGTGTTTTAGACAGTGAAACTCTAAAAAAGAAACTCTTTTTTGCAAACAAGGAAAAATGGTTATCAACTGGATTTTATGTTGATGCTGGTGTGTGAATGCTTCACTGCTCTTTGATGACTTAAGAGTTAAACCTGTTCATATTTATCTTATTCAAACACTTATAAAGACACTGGAGACCTCACTATGACACAAGAGCTCATGAAAACAGAAATTGCTGAGAATAACATGTATTCCACAAACTGCTTAAAAAACAGCAGTTTGATGGATGTTAAAGGACTTCCATAACCTCAGCCCAAAACCAACTTCTGCATCAAATACACAAAGTAAAAACTGGATTTGGAACACTGGTAGTCCCTGGTTTAAAGTGTGTCCCTGTTGACTTGTGACCCTCAGCCGACAACAATCACTGATACGTTCGGCTTAGCAGTTAGCAGTTAGCAGTTAGCAGTTAGCACAGTCACTCTTGACTCCAAAACACCAGTTGCTCTCTAGCCGGCAGAATTTGACAGCAGCTGACTTTATGGTGTAGTCTCATTTTTGGAAATTGAAAACAGAATAATTAGACAATTTTATGTTGCTTACAGTTTTAAACGAGCACTTAAACATGCTAACTTGTTTGAATGAACAGAGCTCATCTGTAGATTGCCCAAATTTCTGATGATGTGAATCCTAATTTCTAAGATAGTATATCAAAGAAACAGGAAAAACATTTTTTTAATTTTTTTTTTATGAGACAGTTATCTCTTAAAAACTGGATTTTTTTTTTCAAATGAATGCAGCGCACCGCTGCAATTAGCAGTTGGTGATGGAGACTATAATCTTGACAGGGTGAGACAAGATGCCAATTTGAAGGACTAAATGTAAACTATCCTGCTACTAACTGAAGATATAAGTGGCAACCTCCAGTCTAAAAAGAAGAGGCAATGAGTAAGTGCTAAAATCTTGTCAACTTGAGGTTAGCTCCAGGTATACGGTACACCACATACAGACGAAGCCAAAAAACAAAAATAAAGAAAGAAAAACAGTTTTCACATCAGAAATAAACACATTTACAGCCTGGTATAAAAAGTCTCCTGTCTGGATAGTTTATTTCTTTATCCACTTCTACTGTATATGGTTGATTTTTTCCTTTCCCAGCAGTTTATAAGTCCAGGTACCCAAAACCTTTACCTTGTACAGTAATGATGACTCTGGACTGAGATCCTCACACCTTCAGGCTGAGAAGCCTCCAGCTCACGCTTTTCTGCTCTACACTGACTGAGGACACGACACACATCCTTCATTTAACACCTGGAACAAAGTAAACACTCCTCACAGAGGGAAGAAAAAGGCAAAGCTGAAAGAAAACAAAAAACGTCAGACTCTGACTCTGACAAACCGGAGAGGAAATACCACAGTTTGATGAAGTGGCACCGGTCCTTCAGGATATTAGCCCGTCGTCAGAGGAGAAATGAGGAGAAGTCGGCCTCGTCTGTGAAGGGAAATCATTTTCTCCCATTTAAAGTCAACACTCTGGACTGACATTAGAAATAACACATTTTTCACTCTGGAACTCAGGCTGTCCCCTTGGGCAAAATACATCAGAAGGGATAAGATATACAAATATAATTTTCTTAAATACAGACAGATTAGGAGGGAAATGGGGCCAAGAAATGTTCAGGAGAGTCCTGATGGAGCAGATGTCTTGTTCATGATGAACTCATTTAAACTCACTGCAACATGGTGAAAAATCACTGGGTTAAAAACTAAAACTGTGTGAGTCAACGTGTCACTGACACAGAGAAGGTTCTGGAAAAAGCCTCCTGTTGGGCGTTTCACTCCGCTGCCACTTAAATTACACCACAACATGGATCACTTGGCTGTTGTTAAATGAAAGAATGGCTCCATGGGTGTGATGTTCTTCCTATTGTACAGTCTTTGTTGTACAATATTAAAATTTAAGTGTCGGTGCCAATAAGGTCAACATTTGTTACTCTTTGGGTTTTTATTTCAGTGTTTAAAACATTTGTGTTCTGCAGAAAATGTTTGCGTTACTGGGGGAAATAATTTATTGTCTATGACCAGGGTCTCCAAGCTTTTATAGGATGTCAGCTACTTTCAAACAATCAAACAAGCCACAAGCTACAACTTCTAGTCCCCTTATATATGTATTCATTTTTTTTGCTGGGTGCTTTTTTAGCACCTTATTATAGGCTTACTTTTAGTGAGATGTTTGACACTGCATGCTGTCCACCAGGGTTTTTTTGTATGCTGTGTATGATTCTGTGTATTACTGTGATGCACTCGTCCAGTTGGGCGTCAGTAAGAGGAGTTCAGACCTTTACTTGAAACAGTTCAAGTTAGAAAAGGCAGATTCACTAAGATATGTTGAGCTGAACATTGTAGCACACTTAATGGCTCCTGTGCAGACGACGGGGAACTCTTTTGGTTTCACAAGCTCCTATTCACAAGAGTCATTGCATCCTTAACAAAGCTTCCAAGCGATGCTTCAGTTGCAGCCTCTTCTTTCTTTGTTGATTTCATAAACAACGATGAAATCCTGCTTTCATCTCGCTAACCTTAGCTGACTGCAGGCTGCTGCCAGATGTAAAGTCACAGTCAAACTTCCTGTGAAGTGCGGTGAAGTGCCGCTGCATGTTACTTTTCTTCCTTGACTGCAATGCTAATCCCACAAATCAAGCTAACACACTCATCTCTTATACTCGTGAAGTAATCCAACTCCATCCATCTGGATGGAAACGGTTCACCCTCCGTTTTTACTCTTTGTTTTTTTGATGGACCCGGTTCACTCATTGTTTTTTCTCAAAGTGGAACACTAGCTTTAGCAACAGTAAAAAAAATCCAAAATCAAGAGGTGGTGGAGGGGAGGTTGGATAGATAGAGAGTGGAAGTAAGTAGAAAGAGTTTGAGTCAATCCTTTATATATTTTATTCCATGTTCTTCTATTATTTGTTTAACATTTTTCATTTGCTTGGCCAGCTACTTAGTGAGCGCCGGTGAGCTACAGGTAGCACATGTGCTACCTGTTGGAGACCCCTGGTCTCTATTGTTTTACATTTACAATTTTATTCTTGTAAATTTACAGCTTTGTTTCCTTATGTTCATGTATGACTCATCACTAAATACTATGGGTTTTTTTTTTATTGTCAGTAATTTACGCTATTGTTCTTATGTTGCACTTTAACCTGTCAATCCTTTCTGTGTCCGGACTGGATGAGGTTCCCTGTGTTGAATCAAATTAAGCTCCACTTAGGCTCCACTCCTGTGGCGCCCTTCCTTTAAGTTTCAGCTTTGCAACCATTTTTTTTTTCGGCACTAACAACTGAATGCTGTTTTAGGTTGAAGTACATCAATGGCAGATCCTGCAGCTGAATAGCTTGTAGCACCTTGTCACACTTACTAAGGTTTTTCCTTCTGTCGAAATACTTGCTTGTGTTGTACGTCGCATTGGACAAAAGCGTCTGCTAAATGTAGAACCTGTCTATTTACAAACTTATTATCAAACCTCTTTTCTTTCTGGTCTGACATGGCCCTGTACCTTTATATTCTAGATATTTTAAAGAGGGTTATAATGCTTTCCCATATTTTAAACACGGATATAGCAAAAGATCTTTTGCAATGATGAGGTCATCACATAAAAATCCCTTAACAGGTTCATGACACACTGGAGGGTTGGACCTCAAACACCAAGGTCTGCCCATAGCTCTTCCTCTGACAGGCCTCCAGAGGGAAGGGAGGTTTAAGCAGAGAAGAATCTTAAAGAGACAGTAGCTAAAAAGTTTTTTAGACTGAGGCTGATAAGGGTTTTCTAAAACACCAGTGTGAGAAAAAAAGTGATTATTTTGAGCTGTGGACAATGTAAGCTACTATGGGAGAGCTCGAGGGACAGTATGTATAAGTCCTAAACTAGGACCAGAGTCCCTCTTTAATGATGAACCTTGATGTGGGTTGCCAGGTTGGCTCAGTTGGCGAAGCATTGAGGTGCAGAGGCTGTGCAGTCCTCTTCAGACTGGTTGTGTGATGGACTTCCAGACCCAGCATGGTTTGAAGCATGGTGTCCTGTCTTATAAGAATGAGGGCAAAAAGCCTCCAAAAAGAAGATTAAAACGTTTTTCAGGAAATTTTCGACCATCCGGGTTTAACAGAGTTTGTTTACTGTTTTGGGCCAGACTGTAATATCTCCACACAGGAAGGACCAGGTAAAACAGAGTCAAATTATCCTACTGGACTTTTCTTCTGTGCACCAACACAAAAAAAGTTGGTTCTCATGTGTTATTGAAAAGGCTGTTTCTGATGCAGGCTTTAAAAGCATGTACCGTGTTTTATCGTTGCATAGCTCCTGTGTTCGTGCTGCCTTAACAGAGGAATGTGACGCTTTCATCTAAAATTTGGCTCGCCACGCAGACAGCTTTTTAATTTACAAAAACCAGATCCTGTTTCTCCATCAGCACTGAGGCAACATGCAATAACATGACGAAATTATAACGCTGAATTGCTTAGAAAAATAAACAAACTCCAGCATTACACAAATGTTCACCGGCAACGGATGCAGCTGAGACTGGAGTCCTCTCAGAGACTGACAGACTGATGCGACTCCATGCACAGACCCTCACTTTACCTGCAATGTGATTTACGACGCTTCATCTGGAGCGTACAATTAGGACCCGTAAATTTGCTTCAAAACACTGACTGCTTGTATCTGCGCTGTTTAGCTGCACGCCGAGCCTCAGGCTGCGGATCTGAACCCTCTGATGAGAGAAGCTCCCCTCCCTCCTAAGAAATACTGATAGCAAACAACCGCAGCAGGACGGCACAGCGACCTCCTGCCTCGACTATCAGGACGATCAGGTCACAACAGCTCGGGGGAAGAGTCACACTTGAGGATTGTGGGAATGTCCAGCAAACAAGCCTATTCAAACATCTGGTTACACATTCATGGGAAACAGCCCACTCATATTTTATAATCATGTTTGAGATTATGATTTCAGTTTATATTGGTTGATGTTCCTTCATAATTACTCTTGAGGGACCAGTTAAGCTCAGAAAAAGAAACAAAGAGATTATCTTAACTAAATTCAGGTGCCCCTCCCCTTTTCCCCAGACTGTTAGTACAAGATGGAGACTATTAGAGAGCGAAATGAAAGAAGCAGACAAAGAAACAGGGATAGATTTAATCCATTAAAGATAGCACAGCTAAGCTACAGATTAAAAACCCAGACACAGAGGCCTAAATTGGACCAGCTGGTTTTTGGCTCACCAGTTTGGCCAGCGGACAGCTCTGGACCGAGTTCAGCAGAGAGAAAATGAAACGCACATGAAGAACAATAGAAGATCAGAGATCCCTGAAATGTTTGGGCGTTCTGTCTGATGTGGTTAAACACCTGCTGGATCCAGTCGTGTGGCAGATGCTTACTGTTTCAATCTGTGCATCTCTGCGCGGTGAGTGAAGGCTCGCCGCCATGTGACCCTCGCTTCTGATCAGGGAAAGCTAAACAAATCACTCAGTCCTGGGTGTTCTGGCTCAAACGGACTCACAGCGCTCTGCTGATACGTCATGTAACAGATGGGAAGTCATAAGGAGGCTTCAAAACAAAAGTGAAGGCAAATTAGAGAAGTGTTTAAGCTGCACAGGCAAAAGATTTTACCGTTAATGCACACCTCATCAGTCTTATGAGCAGCGCTATGAACAAAACAGTGAACTAGTGGTTACAGGCTGTAGTTTCTGAAACTGTAAGAAAACATATAATCACACTGTGAGGAAAAGCAAACTGACAAAACTTGTTTGTTTATTTGTTAATTGTATTCAGTGTGAAGCCAAAATATTTGGAGCTCCCCCTAGTGACTGACTGCAGAATAGGTCAAAACCCCTAAACTAAACATATACGTCAAACAAGCTTCCCGTAAACATGCTTTTTGTCACCATAATAGATCTTTAAGGTGACTCATGCCGTATGTTTTTTTTTTCTTTTTCTTTCTTTTTTTTTTTAAATTATCATTAATTTTAAATAAATTTGTTGATTTGAAAAAAGGTGAGTTATTGACAACCACATTTACAGATGAGGATACTGCAGTACTCCTTACCAAATAGAGAGTGACACAGGAGTGGATTTTCACTCCTATCCCATCCCACTCCCACTGAAGAAAAATCCCGTCCCACTCCTGGTAAAATGACTCCCACTCCCATCTTGCTCCCATTTTCCCCATCTTTTAATTTTTAGGCAATACATTGAATTTGATTAGATCTTCTCTATATTCTTTTTAGATTACTGACTGCTTCTGGGAAATGTAGTTCTTTTCACTTGTGTTACAGTGTTGGCTAATTGGAAATAAACTACAAAATAGCAGCGCATGTCATATATTATGTTATACCTTCCTGATTGGTTCCGGCTCCCGTCTGCTCCCGTTAACTTTTTATCCTGTACCGTCCCAATCCCGTGATTAGTGAAGTTGACTCCCATCCTGCGAGAATCACACGGGAATCCTGTATCCCACAGGATTCCTGAAAAAGGTCAGCCTATAGTACAGTACCACATTAGCACAGTAGAAGGAAAAATGCTGAAGAAAAAGTAACAATGACACAAAACTCACTCATTGACTGGATTAAAATATTGATGTACACTGTGTGACCTCACTCACTTGTTCCTGATGCAGAGAAATTTAGCCAACTGTCGCCAGAGGCCATGTTGGTATTACTATTATTTTTACTACATTACTACTATTATATTATTACAAAGTCTTGACTGTCATATCTTCTAAACTGCTGAGTTTGAAAAGAATTAACCCCTCTACTGTGAGTGCTGATTGAGAAATGAGTTATCCAGAGCTGAGCGTTTTTTATAACCCTGCAGTAAATACACTTTTCAGTTCCATAAGAGCCCATTTTTTTTTGGGGGGGGGGGCTTGGTGTGTAAGTGGTTTTTGGTCTTTCTGCAGCCAGCCTCCAGCAGACCATCAATAAAATATGTCGTCAATAAACTAAACTATTTAGCACTTCCACACAGGCTACATTTTTTAAATGGGATTTTGCCTTTTGGACTCACAGAGCTTTACTCAGCCATTGGTGTCTGCCTCAGACCAACGAAACAATCTGTTCTGCTCTGGACTGTGCCAGCCTGAGGGACCTTAGAGCTTTCATCTGTGTTTTACATGTGTGTTTGACTTATCAGCATCAGTCCCGGGCACATCAACGGCAATACCAATAGACGGCACAAATTTGCGAAAATTTGGAGGCATCAAATTCAATCTCTGCAGCTATTCTCCTCCAAACAATGTTATTGTAATTGCTGTCTTTGAAGTTTTTATGTCTTTTGTAGTAAAGAACCGGGTGCTGGGACATGAACACACTCAATGTTAAATGTTTTGGTTTGTGACTTGTCAACAATGAGCATTTTGAATGGTCGGATGTGTACTCATCACAAGCAAAACTTTTGAAAAATCAACCTTGATCTGAAAAAAAAAAGCTGCAATTTTGCTCGGTGAAAGAATGTTGATGGTGTGAAAGCTTGTATTGAAAAACAGTGGGTTTGAAAAACAATAAAAAAATGTGCAAAGTATTTGCTGAAAAAATACATGCCTGGGATGCAGAGGGTTTAAAGCTGCCTATTCAGAGATCAGAGATGTTCAGACATGAATTTGTCAGTTTTTTATCTGTTTTCCGACAAATTTAAAAATTAGAATCTTTGCTAGTGCGTACTTCCTCTTCGGCATGTTCAAAAGAACAATTAAAAATAAAAATAAAGATAAAATAAAATAAAACGTTATGCACAGGACGAGCTTGATTCCTTCTGTTTTGATTCCATGAACCTGATAATAAGCTCAGACATTAAATTATAAACTTGGAACAAAGAAAAACAAAACCACTAAACTTGGGGGCCAGGGTTCAGGTCTGAGGCTGCGCATCGATCAGTGATCAGAGCCGATCACCTCAGCCTCTCTGTGCTGCAGAGGAATGTGAGGCAGAGTCCGTCAGTCCTGGCCTGTCTGACCTCTACACTCGCTCCAGAGGGACAGATGGACCCTGGCCTCGTAATCCCACCACAGGGAGCGACAGGGACAGCTCAGGCTGCTCAGCCTCAGCAAAGGCCCTGAACTCCCTGCAGGGGCGGACTCCAATAAAATGTCTTTGTTCCCTGGTGAGAGTTACGTCTCAGGGCCTCATCAATGAAGCGGTTTGAGGTTTCAGGAGAAACCAAACACCCTGTGGTCGTGCTCTAGAGGAGGGAGGAGAGGACAGGCAGATTTATTACAGAGCTCCGACTGAGCTTATCAAAGCAGACTGTGGAGACTTTTACTTTTCTTTTTTTACTATTGTTGATGTCATCCTCACTTTTTTGTGTGTTTTCATTTGTAGTGCAGTCGAGATAAAGTAAATTTGTTAAGCAATATTTTTTTTTGCAATGTCAAATAACTGTTGAACAAGTCCATGATATGTCCCTAAAACCAATCAACAAAATCAAGGCCTGTGTCCACCATAACTGTTTTTTTATTTTTTATTTTTGTTGATGTTTTTTTTTTTCCTTTTGGCAGTGCCTTTTATTTTTATAAAAACCAATGCAGCTGTTTGTTTGTTTTTCAGTGCCCAACATACCGAGCCCTAAAACGTTCTCAGCATCAGTTTTGTCTCTGTTCTCACAGCGCTCTGTCATAAAAAGTGCAGATCTTCAGAAAGACACAGTTCTGATGAGTGTTACCACTAAAAGGACTTCTGATCATTTTTGTTAACAACACTGGCAGAAGTTTGTTCAGAGGAGGAGCAAATCACACTTGTTTGGAGGATGGAGGTTGTATTTTCAGAGTCTAGAGTTGCTGCTGCTACAACACAATCAATCAGTTTGTTTGTTTTTCAAGTTTTCGTATGCAGATATGAGGCCTACAGAGTAATTAATGAGCAATACAGTGAGCAGAAGTGCAGCAGGACAACTGTCTTGAAACTAGCAACATCAAGTGTGAGACTGAGGTAATAAACATATAAAAAGCCTCTACCTTGCATCTCGAAACTGTCTAAACCACTGTAACAAAGTCTAAATACACATCCAGTGTGTTTTAAGACAGGGGTTCCCGAACTTAACTATGCCATGGCCCCCAAAACAGCATTTGCTTCTGACCACTTTGGAAACTGATAGCCAACGTTTCAAAATATGTTAAAAAAAAAGAAAAAAAAAAAAGAAAGAAAAAAAAAATGTCAACTTTAAAAATGTGTTTTTTTTTTTTTTTTTTGTTTTTTTTTTTTAACTTTTAGTTACTTTTCTTAAATCATTACATTTGTTTAGAACAGGAAAGTATTAATAAACAAAAGCCAGACCCACACAAGTAGGTTGTTGCAAAAAGGAGAAAGCATTTCATGGCTACATGATACTCTTTTCTGACCCAGTAGTTAGACAGAGGAAGACCCTCAAACATCAGTTTAATTGTTTAATAACAGGTGCAAAAGTTGCAGCTTTCACATGAAGTTAGGTACAGTCAAAAACTTGAGAATCAGATATTATGACACTTTATGTGCTGTATGTTCAGGACAGATGGTTATCAAAATAAAACATATAATGATAGAATAAGGTTTCAAAATGGTCTTTTTTTCCCTTCCCTCCAATTTTCTAAGCCCCTCCCCTTTAAGACCACTTTTTTAAGAGACAACAGGTAGGAAAAATCAACTTAAATTAAAAACTGAAACATTCTCATAAACATTGTTGATATTTTTATTTTCTGAGGCAGTGATGGGTTATTTATAAAACAGTGATTTTAGCTGTGTGTTACAGCTGTAGCCAAAGTGAATGTAATTCATACTAAAAAGGATGGCTGAAATGGCTAAAAATGTAAATTTAATTAAATAATGGAGGTTGTTAAAGATTGTTTTAAAATAAGGCACCAAGTAAATAAAGTACTGAAGCCGGAGTCTATGAATAATGTTTTTAATGCCTCTTTACTTGACCTCAGAGGTCACACAGAGTCTTCAAAGTTTTTACTGGATGTCAGCGCTCTCGTGCAAACCAAACCTGACACCAGCCGTAAAACAAGTCTGTGCTGTGAGCATGACTCACTGAGTCCCAGACGAGGATGACGAAGGTTTTCCTTCTTTATCTGGTTGCTGTGCAATTAAAAATCTTATCATTCCTCACGTGCAGAAACATTTTAATCCTCACACCTTAGCAGCACATTGTATGAGATCACGAGTCCACACACAGAAACGTGACTGAGGTAACGTCAGGTTTGTTTGTTTCTTCTTCCTTGGAGATAAAGGGTGAGTGTTTAATGCTGCATGAGAGGAATACGTGCTCATCAGTAGACCTGATTCAGAAAAAAAATCATTAGGAAAAAAAAAAAAACTCTTGTGCTGATGATATGACATCATTAAATTCACCAGGATGAGTGAAGCCTCCAGTCCTTTTCCTCTGTCAAAATGTTAAAAAGCTTTTATGTTACATCAGTCAGTCACAAATCAAAACCATGGATGTGAATCTGAAATGTTAAGATGTGCTCCTCACTTATTGTTTTAATTAATAAGTATGAAAGATGATGCTTTGACACAAGCAGCATGAAGTGTTTGACTAAATAATATGAAAAGTTTTCAGGAGATGTAAAGTTGTAATTTACGTTGAGCAGTTTATAAATTATAAATAATAAAACTGTAAATACATATTTTTTTTCTGTCTCTTAAAGTCTTAAAAAAAAAACAACAACAACAATATTCTTTTGTAAACATGTCCTAACAGTAAAATACTTGTTTTCCAGTGCTGGTAAAATGTAATGTGAGCTATTGCTTTGTTTAGTTTTAGAAGGAAGGATGAGGGCTAACAGCTGGAAATGTCTTCTTTCAGTACTGGATTTTATTCATTATGTCCTTTCAAATCTTTTAATCAATTAATTAGGCAGTCATATAAATATGACACACTATTCATAAAAAAATGTAACGCAAAGTTCTTTGCAGTATATCAAAAACAAACCCACATGCCCTTCAACCCCAGACTCCCCAGAGGAAACACTGAGATCAAAAAAACTCAAATATGATGCAGACTATAAAATAGTGAAGTAAGATATAAACAAATATGAAATAAGAAACCTAAGGGACTAAAAGAAATCGAGATAAGAAAAATAAACATTAACCTAAAGCCAAGCTAAAAAGGTGGGTCTTGAGCCTGTTCCTAAAAACATAAACTTTCACTATTTTCTCAGCTTTTAATGTTGTTTGCTTTTATAAAATTATGTCTTTTTTATTTAAAATGCCATTTTGAATTGGTTTGACCTATTTTTTAATTGTACAGTGACACAACATGGTATAATGCATCATCTTGAGATTTTTTTTTTTTTGAGAAAAAGGATGAGTGTTACCAGCATTAAGTTAAGGAAATGTACATAGTTTAAGAACCAATGGTGGAAGAAAGGGAAGCCTACATACAAGTAAAAAAAAATTCAATTTGATGAGAAATCCAAAATCCAAAAACAAAATAAGCATGATCTATTCATAACACAAGGTATTTTACCTGACAAGAAATATTAAAACAAGAATAAGTTGACCTTGGGTCTTTAAAGAAAAAGAAAACTAAAATAAGCAAACAAGAAAAAAATCAATTAAAAAAATAATAATTTTTTGAATTCTAATTTGGCAAATAAAGCCCAGGGATAAGTAAAAGATTTGGGTGAAAAAAAAAAAAGAAAAAAAAAAGACTCAAAATATTGTAACTAAAAACTGGCCTCAGGATGAGTAAATGTATCAGCAGAGGAGGTTTGGTTCAGTTTGTGTTTTTTTATACTTTTTTTCACGTTTTTGTGCCATTAAATAGGGTTTAAATTAGTTTTTAACTGATTTATTATGAGTAAATCTTAGATGAAGTAAATTAAGAGCTCTGCTGAACGTTGAAATAAATTTCATTTCGATGAGACGTTTGTTAATAGCCCCAGTTCAGCTTATTTCAACAGTTAACTTTAAGCTCCTCCAAATTACAGAGTCAAAAAAGATGAGTTCATGCTCCATTTACGATTATATGTAAAAAAAAAAAAAAAAAAAAAAAAAAAGAAGTTTTAACATGCCTGAATATAGGGGTTTAAATCAAAACGAATGTTAAATAATTTGCTGGAAACTTTGAACTCACACTCTCCTTCTGTAGCTCTTTAACAATGAAGAAAGTAAATATGACTGCATGGATTCTGATGATACTGAAATCATATTTATAACAGTAAAAAAAATCTTGATATGAAACTATTCACTGAAAATACCTGGTATCTACAGCCAGCTGAAGAAAAGTATTTCCCTCCTCTTGGTGATATTTATGATGTAGTAACATCAGGGAGTCTGTAATCATCACACTGTCTGAGATGAAGAGTGATTACAGAGGAACGTGACTGAGACGTAACTTTGAGGTGTTGTTTTGTTTGTTTCTGTTGCCGTGCAACCAAAGTATGGGCACCTATAGCTGAATGTAAAGAGGTATGTTTTATCAGCAGCACAGTGTGAGAGACGATCACAAACCTTTAAATTAACATTTCTTCTTTATGAAGCACCTCAGAACCGTGAGAAGAGGCTGATGTGAACACATGAATTATGATGATATTTACTCTGCGTCTATAAGTGCTGCGCGCTCTCCTGTAATAATCCTCTGCATGTCAAACCATCACTCTAAATCAGCATCCAAAGACGCTCCGGCTACACCCTCATGTGTTTGATTTCTATGGAAACTTGTTGTTGAAGCGACGCCTCTCTCTGCCTTATTTTGACATGTCGGGCTGAACAGCGGGAAAATGGCTGCACACACTGCCAGCCCCCATTTGTTAATGATTCTTCAGATGATTCTGTTTACGTCCCAGCGTGCGAGCGAGCCGAGGCCACCAACAGAACAATGGGGAGAGTAAATATTTGATCCGTCTTTCTTCTCTGCTGAGTCTAGCTGTCATTACGAATCCAGGGTGAGATGCAAAAGATTGCATGAGCGCGGAGGGTAATGACTCCGAAAACAGCTTGTGTGAGAGATGAAGTATGGTTTTAATAGAAGTATAAATGTTTATGACAGGATAAAAAACATCAAAGTCATGATTGAGACTTTGTTGATCTCTGCGGCCGCTATCAGAGACGGCTAATAATGTTTATGCAAGTTGACGACCAACTTTTCACTGTTGCATTTTTTTGGAGCAAACAAACACATCTTTTCGAAGGTTTGTCTGTCAACAGTGTGTCTCAACATCCACGTCTCATTTTTCAAGCTGTTTTCCACTGAAAGGAAGCACATTCAGAGTAACCAAGATGGCTGCAGATGCCAACCCACAAGCTGGGAGGAAGATTGTAGCTGAAAGCAGCAGTCAGCAGCAGCAGTTTCAGGCTAATCACAGAAACTAAAGGTCAGAAACAAAGAGTCTTTGTAGCTTTGATCCAAATCCTCCAATCATGTGATTTTAAGGTTTATTAATCACTTTAAATAATTTTTATTGCTCATGTGATTTGGAATTGATTTGTGATTTAGCTTATGAAACGTATTCATTGTTGTTTAACTCCTCTACAGCCACATTTTTATGTAGACCAAACAAAGCTGTTTCAGAGGAACGGTGCAGCTGAAACGCCTTAACAAGGACTTGTTTCAAAGGCACAGTTTTAGTGGAAATGTCCTCAAGTGGTCCCAAAAGTGCTCACACTACATCAATTCAAACCTTAAAGAGACAAATGTTTCTTCACTCGCCATTTAAGTTTATGACATGATTTAATTTTAAAGCCACATTGCCTCTGAGAATGTTACAACAAGAGCTGTGTGGCATTTTGACCAGAGTGTGAAAACTGAGTTTAAAGGCTTCTCCATATTTCAGCCCTGATATGGTGGATTTTCTTTATCACTGTGTCATTATAGAAAAGAAAGAAAGAAATTATACAAGGGAAATTAAAAGAGTCACAGTTCTGATGTTAAGTGGATGTGGTTTCATCTGGTAACACTTCAACAGGTGTTCACTGTCAGGCAGGAAAAAACCAAAACAGCCTGTACAGAGAGCAAAGGTATTAGCCAAACAGCAAATTCAAAACCAATCAACAGTCAAATCAATCAGATAAAGCTTTATATAAGAGTAGCTGGAAATCAGCTGTTAGTTTCTTAACATCAAACCATTCTCACTCTGTAACTTCCTCATCAAACTATTCACAATGGAGGGGACGAAGATGATGTTAAGGTGGTGAGGAAGACAGTAATGGGGATAAAACTCGTATTGATAACGTTTAAAGGGTTATGACAGAAACAACTCTGGAGGCAAGAAAAATAATGCTCAAGAAATTAAAAGTGATGATACAGGTGCTAAAGGATTGTGCTAAATGTGATGAAGGTGATGCTGAAGGGATTACAGAGGGTAAAATGGTGATTTAGATAACGCAGAAGGCTATGATACTGTTTAAATGTAGCCCAATTTCACTTTCGGCCACCCTCAGAAGTTGCCCAAATTAAATTCTTTAATTCTGGCTTCTCTCTTTTAACTTTAATTTTTTTTCTACTTTAGAAGGTGTCCCAAAATGAACAAGTGAGGGGCTGTTTAAACGACAACGCTTTTTGGTTGAAGCAACGTTTCAGCCAACCTAAAACACAAACTTTTAAAAATGGCCTCCAGAGTGGGATTTTTCTGAAACGCTGCAGACAACGTTGCCGTGTTAACAGTAAGCATCACACTCCGCTTTTTGCAAGCGCATACTACAGGACAACAGAACCATTGTTACGATTGTCGCGAACTACTGTGTTGTGCTTGTGCTGCTGAATCGACTCAATCTGCTGACTGTCTTTCAACAAAATGTGCATCTGTTGCTCCGCTTTTTCTCTCAGTATTCACCAATACACCAGATGATCGACTCAACTCTACTTTTGGTGGAGAGCTCCCAAAAGCTGCTTCTGGACAAGACAGTTATAGCACCATCTACAGGCCTGGCATGCTTACGACATCGTTTTCGGACCCTCGGCGTTTCTGTGCAAACGCGGATTTTTTTCGCTGCATTTAAGCTTTTCCAGATGAAACATTGCCATGAAAACAATTTCGGCAACAGTGGTCACATGTAAAGTCAAGATGAACATACTCACGTTTCAGCCTCAGGGTCAAAGCCTTTTTTAATTCAAGAAATCAAAATGGATTTATTTACTTGAACTCTGGTGCAGCTTCAATGTGACCTTCCATATCTGGGGAAGTCAACCCACTCTAAAAATAGTCACACTAATGGTGTGTACTCACAGGGAACATAACCAAATTTCAGCCTCTGAGGTCATAGTGTTGCATAAAAATTATAGAAAAGGGGGATTCCAGGCCTTAAATTTAATTTTCAGGCTTTTTACTTCATTCTCAGCTACTGTCTTCACTACAGAAAGTCCCCCAAAATGACCTCTTAAACTTGTTAGGATAAACTTTCATACTTCATATGGGAAGGTAGCGCTGGTCTAAAATTGATCTGAAGGGGTAAATTGGAGCTACTTTTAAAATGGGAAAAGTAGCTTAAATTTACCTCTTCATTGTTACAGTCCTTTGTATGAAAGCAGTAAATTGGGGGGGGGTTAACTATTTTTGAGGATAGTTAATATAATGAAGATGATGCCAAGGGTGTCAAACATGTTGTGCTTAAAGAATTATAGAGCAAGGTGAATATTGTAGAGAGGCTGCTGAAGGTGATAAACGTTATGGTAAAATCATTAATGGCAATTAAAGTGCAACAGAAAATGCTCAAAGCAATAAAGGTGACGCTAAGGGTGAGGAAGATGATGCTAAAGGTAAATAAAAGATAATGCGGTTGTCAGAGGAGATACCGCAGCTGGTGAAGATGATGCCAAAGAAAGAAGGATTATTCTGAGGGCAAATTATTCCTACTTGTTTAGAAGAAATATAGTATCAAGTGTACTATCTCTATTGTGGTTGGTTGCCAGGGAAAAAAAAAAAAAAAAGCAGAAATAAGTGAGGACTGCTTAGGTGCAGTGGTTTGGACAGTTTTATTAGAAAGGTAAAAATGTGAGTGCAACAATGAGAAAGCAGGTTGCAGTTTGCCCTCACATCAGTAATCCGACCATTAACTGTATATGATACGGCTTTGTAAGTGATAGGCCGGTGTCCCGAGCTGACACCTACACAAAAAGAACAAGAAAATACTTACACACAGTATTAGTACGTCCAGATGTGGCTCAAACATCCTCTTTACATACGCATGTTTCTGAGCAGCTCCTGGCGTCTCTCCGTTATACGTTCCCAGAAGTGTGGAGTTGTTTCCATGCCGATGTGGGGAACCAAATAACCACACGACAGATCAGATTACCGTCTTTGATGACAGCTCAATCTGTCACTTTTTTAACTCTAAAGAGTGAGGGGGCATGAAACAAACAACCGTTTTATAAATCACCATGTTTGTTCTGTTGAATGAATGAGCTTGATGACAGCTCATTTCCACTGCTTCAGTTTTTAAAATATTTTTATTTATTTATTTACTTAAATGTGAGGGTTATGTTAACTTCCGAATTTCCTCAGAAATAACTCATTCTTTACAGTTGTGTTACTTTATTTTTGAAACTTTGTCAGCCACATTAGATTCTAGGTATCACAAGGTGGACAGGGAAACGTTGGCGTTCAGTGGCATTCATGCAATGCTATGCAGAACATGGGCAAGCTGTAAACTGCTGTTCTGTTTCCTTTTTATCTTTAACCAACAGTATCTTATGCAAAATAAGAGGCACATGACTTTATGGTTTGGCTATTTTCATGACCAAATTATTTAAATACAGTGGGCTAAAAGATCTCACCTGTGTTCCTCTGTCCCACCAAACATTTTTATACTTTCCGGCAGTTCACGAATGATTGACCTTTTGATGTTCACACAAGGTGTCAGGTATGAGCACCTGTATGTTTTAAAAATAGCATATCCAAAATTGTTCAAGACAGGTTGGAGGGGCGGGCCTCAAGCACCAAGGTCTGGCCATATCTCTGCCCCCTGACAAGCCTCCAGGGGGCCAGCCAATCAGAGGGAAAAGGCCTGTGGAGCTGCTAATACAAAGTGTTTGAGGCCCCGTTTACATGGAGACTCCCGCAACGATTCTTCCTTTGCGTTTTCAAAAGCCACCCGCGTTTACATGAGGACTGCGTGAAAACGATCCGCGTTCATACAACTCCAGGAGGACAAGTCTCCTCTTTTGTTCTTTCTTTTTCTGCCGTTTTGTTGTGTGAGACGGTCGGCAATCCAACCATAACGCGCATTACCGCCACCTACTGGCTCAACTGGAAATGTGGCTGAGCGTGGAGCCTTCACCTGAAACTGCGAGTGCAGATGCGGTGACATCAGCGTTTCACCCTGAGACGCTCCGCTCTGTGTTTACACGAAGCTGGATGGAGGAGCGGATTGAGATCTTTCCGCTCTGGGGAGCGTTTTCAAAAGTTTGCGTTTTCACTGAAAACGCAACGTGGTCTCGTCTAAATGGAAGGCCAAAACGCAACGAAATGTTTGCGGAATCGACCGTTTTTGGCATCATGTAAATGGGGCCTCAGACAGAGGCTGAAATAAGAGTTTAATAAAAATGGAAGTGAAAGAAAAAATGAAATTTTATTGAGCTGCAAATGATGTAAAGCTACAATGGGGATAGGGGAACAGAATAAAGCCATTAAAAACCCCAAACCCCTCTTTATTTACCAAAAAATGTTCTTTCTTGCTGACGCTTTCTTGCTGTATTAAATGATAATACTTAAAGGTAGGGTCTGCAGGAATTTCTGTTACTTGTTAGTCAACACAACATTCAAACTGGGCTCCTCCTCCTTGGCTCAGTGCCAGCTGCAGCCCACACCCCCAGCCTCTGACTAAAGCTACGTAAACACATTCACTAACCCAGCAATCACCTGTAGCATTATGTTTCTTCATGGGAGAGACTGAAGAGCCGTGCACCTGACTTAGCATGTTAGCACAAGCTAATCACTGGTATTTGACACATACTTGCTCAGTTGAAGGCTAACTTGCACCTCACTTTGTCCTGAGCTGCTTGCCAAGTGATAGTCGAGCCAAGCTTCACCCTTGTTTAGGAAAAAAGCCTTATCTATTTGGCACTTTATTTCATTCTGGTTATGTTTTCCTTCCTCTAGGCTAGCTCCTTCCACTCACTACTATCAACACAGAAAGTCACTTGCACTGTAACTGGCTGAGGTAACCACACCTACTTTGGAAACGTCTTGAACAAACCAAAACATCAACATACACACAGAGGAGGGGGTTGAGGCAGACACAGATACTGACACACATGTACAGAGGTCCAGAAGTGACGATTGAGCAGGATTATACCAGTAATAGTTTACATTTATTTATTTGAAAATCCTGCAGATGTTACCTTTACCCTTGGTGAGTAATCATAAAATGGGCTTCCCAAATTAGTGTATGTCTTGTTGTTCTGACAGATTTTAATCATCAGTTTCCCTGGCAGCTCATTGATCTTAGAAATGGCATACATAAGAACATATAAGAACAGCATGTATCCATTATTTGCGTTCCTCACCCTTACATTGACCTCAGAGAGAAATGTATTAAAAAAGTGGCTTGAACATATTTCTACAAACCCAAACTTTGTCTTTTCAGCGAGGCTTTTATTTAAATCCCCAGCAGAGTAAAGAAAAAAGAAGTCCAGTGGGAAATAATTTCCTTTTTTAAAAGTTATGTTCACAACTGCTGGCAGGCGACAGGCAGGCAGAGAGCAACCTCTGGGATTAGAGCCTCTGTCAGCAAGAGAAAGGGCAGAGGGGCGCACAGGAAATGATCACGGCCCCATGGAGGCCAGTCAGAGCTGCGAGTCCAGCTGCTGAAAAACCAGGACCGAGGGAAACAAGGAAACTGCACAGTCAGTAGAGCATTCATGGAGGCTGAACACAAAGAGCAACAAGAGGAACGAGCAGACAGGTCAACTCAGAGACAGGAAAGAAACCAAAGAGTAAAAATAAACAGTAAAAAACAACAACTAAGTGAACTAAAAACACTATTTATCACCAGGTTAAGTTTGCTTTACTTTGTAGGAGTTCTCAGTTTTTCTGTACTTGAGCTTGTCTTGCATCACTACACCCTACCATCACAACATCTGACACTTAAAGAGATACGACAAGAACACACGGAAAAGATGATTCCTTGGCATGTGAATGTGTGCGTAACACACATAACAGACATACTGCAAATACAACTTAACAGGCGTAACACAGGAACTCTCAGAAACATGGATCAAAGTGAACCAGACAACACTGTGATCAAAGATATCTGAACAGATTGAGATCAGCAGTGTTTAACTGAACCCAGCTGATTTGCACATTGAAGTAATGTTAAACTTTGTGATTGTTTTGGGTTTTATTCAGAGTCAGGGGTATTTGGGTAAAGGACTCTGAACATTACAATTAAGCCTGGAAGACAAAACAGCCGAGTTCACAGTGCAATTTTTTTAGAGGCATAAATTGTTAAAAAAAATACAGATCACAAAAGTTAGTCAATATAATTTTCCAAATCTGTGTTCATGCTAAATAATGTGTTTCCACTTGATGACAGTTGTCGTTAATTTTCAATATAACACGTCAGGTCTTGACGCAGCTCAGATAACCTTTGTATCTTACTAATTCTTATTGATTCATTTTTTACACATACTTAGGATCATATCAAATGCACTCCCTCCCAGTATATTTAACAGAGGGTAAACTTATTGTATCTATAACTATAATATAACCTTTTAATAATCATTTAATGTGCTATATTAAAATTTACAATAACATATGGAAACACATGGAAACATTTTTTTATGTACATAATTGTAAAATAATGATAAATTCAATTCAGGCAGTGAAGGGTTAAACTACATTATTCACTTCAGAAAGTAACAACTCACAATGAATTCTTCAATCATTTTCTGTTTTTCTTATGTTCACTGTGATCGAGAGCATGAATGACTCTGATCAGTGAGTCACAGATTTGAAGGTTCTGTGTCACTGAAGTTGTCCAGACTCATAGGAAAATGTCTTGTATAAGACAAAACACTGGGGTAGGTGCAGTAAATGAATTTTGGTTGAAAACCAGCTGAAAGATACTGACTGACACTGATATAATAATCTGTAAGATTTTTTTTTCTTTTTTTTATAGAATAAAATACAAATTACAGTTTTATAAATGAAATAAACTGAATAACAGAAAAAATGTCTAACGTCAATAAATAGAGTGACAATTGTAAGGAAATCTTTCTGTAACATGCAGAAACCAGGAGCAGGACTAATGGAGAACATTCATTTGATGACACAGTGTCTGACTTGGAAAGAGGGAGATGTAGAAAGAAGAACATTCAGTAACAACAGCAACAACACAAAATAGTCACTAATACTTGAGAATGGACTTGTTTTAATAAACAATATACTAGGGCTACAACAACAAATCAATAAAAGTCGATAAAAGCGTCAAAGTTTTTTCTATAAACAATGCACTGTGCTGCGTCCTCACTGTATTAGTTTGTCTTTAGTTTATTTGTCTTCTTCTTTTTTGTTGGATTATTTAGCGGTTGGCAACTAGCTGAACGTGCATTAACGCCACCTACTGGACTGGAGTATAGATTACCTGGGCTGAGGGGCTGTGTGCGTCACATGTAAACAAATCAGCGTGGCCGAGGAGAAGCCGAGAGGGAAACCACGAATAATGGCAGAGCCGGAGCTGTTTGTCCAAAAACTTTAGAGTTTGGAAGTTTTTCACGCTGAGTAAAAGCACACAGCATGTTAATTGCAAAGTTATGCAAAAATGACCTTGCATGACACGGCAGTACGACTGCAATGATCCATCACTTGAAACACAAACATGTTGGGCCCATCGACAAGACGGGAGCTCAACAGCGAGGTGAGGAGCTACAACATCCCACATATACTCCTTTCATATGTTACGAAGTGCATGGTATGTCTTGAAGGGCTTGTTTAGTCTTTTTATTAAATCTGTGAAAACCACGAGGAGAAGATAAGATAAGATAAGATAAGATAATACTTTTTTGTCCGATTACTCGGAAATTTGTTATGCACAGCTCATGCAAACAACACACTGTCAATCACATTTTGAATAAAAGCAACACGTTAAAAACAAATGTCCAAGACAGTTAAGGAAGTGCAACTGTCCAGCAAAGGTCCCAATACAAGTACCCAAGAATGTCTATCATTGGTGTGTATGTGTTCATGTAATGAGCTGTGTGTGAAGCTGTCTCTCCTCTCCTCTGTTTGTTCCATAGGGATATAGAGTGAGGGACAAAAGAGAACTTGTACTTATTTTTCTTACAGTTTGGTACCCTCAAACGTCTCCCTGAAGGTTAAAGCTAATATTAGCTGATATAGGAGTTCATTAAACTAATGTTAGCATTAGCATTAGCTGCTACAAGTAGTGGTAGGGCAGAGGGGGTGAGCTGTTTGAACTGCAGGTGAAAAGATTGAGAACATATTTTTATTTATTTGCCTTTTTGGCCCACTAAGTTCTTAATCTGATGACATAACAATATATTTTCTATTATTTTGCCCAAACTGTTGATTCTTTAAGAGACAATACATTCTTGTCATTTGTTATACTGTATACATTTAGCATCTGATCAACTTAAACTATGTTCAAATATGCTGTTTCCTTGTAAATATCTTAAAATAAACAATAGTCATCAACTTAAATAATACTTTGGTTTTGCCAAATTTACTATGATGCATTCTCATCCTTTCTTCCCTTTGATTCATCTTATTATTGTAGATACAATCGTCAGAGAAATTGATAAACAAAGTAATTGTTGGTTTCAGCCCTACAATATATATAACTCTTTCATCTATCCACACAGGATACACACACTGATGTCAGCGTCCGTTAGTATTGGCTAACATATGGTCCACACACCGCTAACCAACAGCAGGAGCAGTTGGAGTTCAGCGTCTTGCTTAAGGACATTTCAGCATGTAACTGCGGGGGCTGAGATCAAACCTCTGACCGTCCTTTCAACTAAGAAATAATGACTCTTCCTCTGAGCCAGAGCCGGCCCTGAACCAGGAGGATTGTACTGCTCTGTAGTCGTTAATGGATGAAACAAAGAATCACCTACAGGGGTCTATCAGGATGTTCCTGAGCTGCTATACATTTCTGGTTCAGTCACTCACGCCCTGTGAAGTCACTGATTGAAAAACATTTCATCAAACCGGAACAGTGTGTGAAAAACAAATTTTAAAGAGTATGAAGTCTTACATCTAGCATGTGATGTGCGCAGACATGTAAAAATGCAGCCAATGTTTTTGATGTTTTTATGTTAACCATATCTCCTTTTTTTTTTGTCTTGTTTTTCTCTGAACTGATTTTGATTTATTTATTTTTGGTGTACACTGCAGCTGTGGCTTAGACCCGGGGCCTTTAGAGTTGTGTTGTCTCTGTGTGAGTTCTTTCATTTGCTTTATGTGTTTTATGATTTTTTTAAGTTACTTTAACACTGTTCTTTTGGGGGTTTTATGTTTTCCTTTTGTGCTCCTACTCAGTTATATTTCATTTGACAGTGCTTTAGTGAACTTTTGTTGTTTTGGAAATGTGCGGTGTAAATAAAATGGACGGGGCTGGATCGGCTCAGGATTGGTGGTCTCTCAATCAGACAGCTGGCAGCTGTGCTCGCTTTCTGTACGTGTCAACATGAACGCTCTCGGTGCCTCGGTCAGCTGTGTGTGAAAGGTTTTAGATTGTAAAGTTGAGTTTGCTTGAGTTAGCTGCGCACAAAAACAGTCAGCAGAAATGTTCTTCAAAGGGGATTCATCGACTTTGACACTGAACTTTCAAACTTTTGCTTCAGCAAACAGTGGAATCAAAGCTTCTACTTTTAGCCTTTTTTGTGCAAAAGTTTCTGTTTGTCTGCTCGAGTGAAGAATCCGTGTGCTTATGTAACCAAAGAGGTTTGTTCAGTAACCTTGTGTCTTGGCTGCACAGGGTCACGCAGGGGGGATCCGTGCATAGGTGCACATAAATCACACTGCTCAGAAACATTGCTCAAGCATGTGGAGGAGGAGGAAGTGCGCTGGTTTGATTCCTCGGCACGTCCCTCTGTGTAGAACCGAGGTGTTTTCTGACTCATTGAGCTTTTATGAGCAGCAGCAGCAGCTATAGAGGTGGTAATTGATTCTGGCAAGAGAGAGCTCCGCCTCACAGTTAGACCAACATCAGATTGTAAACAAGTGGAGCCAAGCTAATGCGGAATTTCTTTATTACCAACAGGATCAGCGCCAGCGCAGAAAGAAGGAGAGAAAACCAAGAGCTCTTTTGCATATTTATTTCACGCAGACTTGGTCCTCGTGACGAGCAAGCTGAACCCAAAACAGCCGCGAGGAAGCGTGCTATCATCTATCAAAATAAAGTCAGAAAACAAATAAACAAAGGCTCCTTCTGAGACCCCAAAGTGAAGACATGAAGTCAGGGCCAGCAGTGATTAAAGCAAGAATCCGGAGAGGTCTTTCATGTGGGGACCATCTCATGCCCCTCTCGGCTTCAAGGCCAAAACAGCTCCTTCCTTGTTAAGACGCAGACAGATAATTTCTTCCTCCACGCCCTCCAACCAACCAACCGGGCTAAAAGTGTCATTGCAAATAATTAGTTTCTCTTGTCCCAGCACCGCCACAGCTAAATACCTCAGTAACCCTGAGCTCGTCTGGCAGAGAGAAGGACCAATCTGAGAGCAATTGAGGTCTTGGCACGATACAGAGTCACGACCCAGCGAAGGTTTCTGACCTTCTCCTTCTCAGAATCTGTTTACCTTCAGCAGAAATCACCGACTCCCAGTTTGAGAAAAATTATTCCCTTCGCCAAGACTTCTTACGCACAGATGTTTGAATTAAAATCAACACAATGTAACAAGTAGATTCTGACAGAGGAGCACTGTAGAGGAAGAATTCAAAGAGAATGAAACTTTACTAAGCTCGACCATAGCAGGGCAGAATTGGGGCCTTTCTGAGGAAGCACAAATGATCTCCAGCCCTCCATTTGTCTGCCCCTTAATCAGCTTCTATTAGACCCATTTAAGTGGCATCTGCGCTCTGACCTTCACCTCAATAGAAACCAGACCATTAAAAGAGTGTGTACATGTGTGTGTGCAACTGAGAGGACCCAGAGTACGCTATTTCCATTCTTTCAAACACCTTTGTGTCAACGCTGGCCAAAAAATGCAGCCAAGAGGTATTAAATTTAATATGGGACGTCACTGTGCTGGAACAAAGGCGTACTCGTGAAGCTCTGCAGAGATGAATGATTCAGAGATTCATTCTTCCATCTTCTTCAAAGCCTCCTCAAAGACTGCAGCCAAAATAGAGCCGGACACACAGCTGCAGCTCATTCAGGGGCTGCGTTGATTTAATCTGTGCTAAACATGATCTAATTTAAAGCTAATATGGCCCTTGTGTGGTCGAAGTGCAGCATGGCTTCAGACAATCCAGACGATAAGAAAATGTGACCTTAAATGAAAAAAAAAAAGAGGTCTGGGAGCCTGAACAGGCCGCTCAGGAGAGTATCCTTACATTTATTTATTTTTTTATGAAAGCATGGGAGTATGTGATATTTACTTTTTTTCATTTTCAGTGCTCTCTTTGTGTTGAACATATACCTGCAAATTCTGTCCCAAAGGCTTTACAATGAGCACCGGGAATTGAGCAGAGCAATTCAACATCTTCCAGATACTCCTTGTCTAAAAACAGAGAGGCTTCTCTGCTCCGGGTGTAATCATTTTCCCCAAATCAGCATCATCACTAACCTCAGGAGTCCGTTAGGATCAATCTTTCTTTATCCAAAAGTAGACTTGCCAGGATTTATCCAGATGTGGACCTGACCTGCTCCCAATGCTGCCAGCCTCCGGCCGCCCTCTTCCATATGTTTTTGGACATGTCCAAAACTGGTAGAGTTTTGTTCCTCAATTTTTGATACATTCTCTTACATTTGCAACAAGGTGATAAGCCCTAACTCTGAAATCACCCTTTTTGTGTGTGTGATGCCTGCTGAGGTAGCGATATCTGTGACACAGTCAAATCTCATCACCTTTTCAGCCAGGCGTCTTTTTTCATGTAACTAGAAATCAGTGAGACAATCTATGCACAGGTGATGGGATGGGGATGTAATGGCACATTTGAAACCTGAAAAGCTGAAATACTCAATCAAGAGATCAGCCCAGAGGTTTTATGTTGTATGGCAGTCATTTCTGGACCACTTTAACTTTTCTGGCGAGAGACACAGAGACTATTAGTGTACTTGCAATCTCTGTATTTGGTTTGATTTTTTTTTCAGTATATATTTCATTTAGTGTGACGTTTCTGCGAGTCACGCGACATGAAGGACAGGGGTCACAGACAAGGAAACGAACAAAAAGAAAAATCTGCACCTTTATCAAACATAAATAAAGCCTTTGGGTTTCTAAAAGGTGGAGTGGAGGTATGACTCCCCACAACCACCCACTGAATCTACCAAAAGAGTAGACAAACTTAAATTAGGCTTTTAAACAAATAGTGGAGTTTGCCTGGTGGGGGGTTGACGTTAAATGAAAAAGTTGTCCTAAAACTTAAATAATCCCAACTCGTATATTGAACACACTGTCCTCAAACACGCACAACCACGCACCCCCTCACAATCACTCAACTCACACAAACCAAAAGAAAACCAACTGAAGGTGTTGGCTCTTTGGTGTCACACACCAAAATGACGGAAAGAGCCTCCTTTTAAAACCTACCTCCGCTGATTGAGCACCAGCTGTGTGCAGTGAGACCAGGTGAGCTGAGTGGGAGGCTCGTTAGGAGTGCTTGGGGACAGAAACTACCTCCATACGTTAGTATATTGTTGTTTTTATTTTCACTTTATATAAATGTGTCCTGCTGTTTTGCAGCCTTGTTGATTGTATTGTATGTTTGCAGTATAAAAAGCCCGTAAAAAAAATATTTGAATAATAGGATCGATCTCTCTGTAACGTTTGTACCAGAGGTCACATACGTTGTCAAGTATGTGACTTCCTGTACTTCCGGAGCCAGCCTTAAGCAGACAATCAAAAAACAGCAGATTTTACCACTTCAGCATTGTCTCATATTCTTAGACCAGAAGTTGCCACTTGGTTTAACATTGCCTATCTTTGTTGGGTAAAAAAAAAATGATAGCAATGTCTACCTCCGCAAAAATAATTCAACAAAGCCAAAGAGAGTGTGGAATGCATAGTGGCTGAGGCACAGTGCTACAATAATAGCTCCACCTGGCAGCCTGAGAGCTTGGGAGTCTAAGCTCAGGGCAAACTAACCTGCCTCTTACAAATGTTTTTTTTTTTTTTTTTTATTGGGGGGGGGGGCACTTACAGATCACTTGAGCAGGACTGTTGCAAAAATCACATGTACACAAACAGCCAAGTGGGGGGCCGCTTGTAACCAATGATTTGTGTGTATTTTCAGGTCTTGAAGAAAAAAACAGACTTCTCAGCTGTTTAAGACTATAGATTATTTGCAAATCAGTTTACACATTCATTGATTTGTGTACATACTTTTGCATTTGGGTATAAATTTGGGGATATTTTACACATTTGCAAATCAGTAGTCACATTTGTGGATCAGTTCTCTTTTGTGGATGCATTTACACACACACTGCAAAAAAGCACCTCGTCACTGCAACATTCCTATCAATTTTAGCTTACAGAGATTTGTTGTATATGACTGCCTCAGATCAATGTCTTCGACAGATCGACGCTGTGTATCAATGCCCATTACCAACTGTAGACCTTTGACCCATCATTGTGAAGTGTATTCTCAAGTGGGATGGTCTTCTTTGTCCACCAGGAGTCTGGGACATTGGTACACTTTCATTTATAAGGCCATCGTTGGACTACTGCCTTCCTACATTTGTAATCTGATCACTCAGAGATGTGTTTATTCTTATGGTTTGCGCTCAAATGAGCACTTACTGCTTTCAATTTCATGTGCCTGCACAGAACAGGGTAAAAGGGCATTTGTATACTCTGCTCCATCTGAATGAAACATGTTGCAAAAAGACTGGAAATTAACTGATCTTGTTTATATAAATGCATTTCAATTTCAATTTCAATTTAGTTTATTTGATAAGGAGGGACAATGTACATTCATACATACTTAAAAACATAAAATGTAATTGTATCCAAATCTAGCAACCAAGCTAATTTCCATTTGTAGTCCCCCCCAGCTAAAATATAAAAACAAACAGGTTTAAAAAAAAAAAAAAATAATAAAATACAAGTATAATATTTAAAGGGTTCTGTTCTTCTTGTTATTTAAATCCAGACTGAGAGCACTTCAGACAGCCTCCTCAAATTGTTTTTTGTAATATAAATTTTTGATTGTAAACCGCCATAATTTTACAGTGTTACTTTGCTGCCTCTTGCCCAGGACTCCCTTGAAAAAGAGGTTCTTAATCTCCTTGGGACCTTCCTGGTTAAATAAAGGTTAAATAAACAACTTTAAAAAAAAGAACTCTTATCAAGTGGTTTTGTCTTATTTTAAGTAAAATTGTCTTATTATACTTGACGTGAACCACATTTAACTTATCAGTCCAGAACAAGTCTTGTTTCAAGTTGTTTAAAGAAAAAAATGATCTGAATTGCTTAAAATAAGTTTAAAAAAAAAAAAAATCCACCGATTGAACAAGAAAAATTTACTTGAAAATTTTTTAAAAACTAGTATAATGTCTGAATACAAGTAACTTTTCTCTTGTTCCACTGGCAGATTTTTTTTTCAACTTGAAACAACATTTTTCTGGACTAGGTGAATTTGACTCATATGAAGTCTAAAAAGACATTTTCTACTTAAAATAAGACAAAAACACTTAATAAGAATTCAGTTTTTTTTTTGCAGTGTGCACAAATGATTTTACTATGATAGCTCCACAGAGATGACTTTGCTTTCTGAAACACTGAGCAGGTATTTTAGGACCAGTTTTGTAGAGTAAGTAATCCAGCCTGCCTGAGCTTCTCTATAGGTCTCTGTACAAAGAGTCAAAACAGACATCAACATATGATTGGATTAGCTGACATTCAGGGGAAGCCCTGGAAAAAGCACAAATATAGACCTCCACCCTGTCAGCACAGAGCTGGGAGTAGCCAGAGACAGATGATATGAGGGACACCCCCAGCCGGGGCTCCACCTGTCCCAGACGGTGACTGCTGAGCTGCGGTAATTGTTCCACGCTGGCATGAGAGCCCACAGGAAATCCCTGCAACAAAACGCCCGTCAGGCAGGAATGTTGGCACAGTGCTGCTACTCCAACCTCTCAGCCCGGGGCAGCACCGGCCCAGCTCGAGGGCCATGTGATGCAGAGAGGAATGCTGGAGGCTGACGTTGGGTCAGAGGGTGGAGGTGTGGGGCTGGATTTGGAGGACAGTGTCAGGGAACTGCCCAGGTTAGTGAGGGATTTTGTGGGTTTGGGGCCAGCAGCCGAGACCGTTGTGCTAATCTCATCTGGCAGGCTGAGGAGAAGTGTGAGGGCCTCTGTGCTGGAGAGGCCGTCCATCACTGTGAGGTGCTCTGTGCCTGCTCTGTCAAAGGCAGCGAGGTGGTCTGCTGCGACTCGGGGTAGAGCTACGAGTCAAGAAGAGCTCTGACAGTGCAACTGAGAGAAAGAGGAGAAAATCCCTTTATAGAAGATTAAACACGTTATAAATGAAGCCAGAAGTTTAAACTCAAAATCAATTCAAGACTTCAGCTTAGATTTTTCAGACAAACAGATTATGATAATTTTTAATTCAGATGTTGTGTGAGCTTCTGGAGTGGTGACGGCCATGACAGATGGGAGCGTCATATTTTACTAGAAAGAGGGGTTACATCTGTTGGACTCAAGTTTTCAGCGTCCATGTTCTTTGAGGTTGAGAAGCTGAAAATTTGTGGACCATAACTCAAGTTGATTTCAGTGTGGACACGTTTGATCCAAAGATTCATGGGTGAGTCATTGAGAGCAAAAGGCTCTGAACTTAAACTGATTCTTTTCTTCTTTCATACTTTCTGGAAGTGCTACATTTTCACATATGTGCAGATTACACTTATACTTATCATATCATACCTCTTACTAAACTCAAGGTAAGACCTATGGATATGAAAACACTTACAACTGGAAATCTTCTGCTTCCTAACCAAGGCTTCAGAACAGCAGCATGAGAAACAGATTAGACCCTACACATGTATTTTCTTACACATCAAATACCTATAGAATATGAGGTCTGACTTTTTTTTTACCACAAGCTGTGCGTGACAATGGGCGTTATGCACAGGCAAGCATGGCGTATTTCCGGTTAAATTTCAAAACTTACGGTTACTGTAAAGTAAACATCCAAAACTTTTTTTTGTTTTCATCAGTGTTGTGTTTTTTATGTTAATGTTTATATTGATGTCTTTAATTGTAGCTTAATTCTTATACGCGCTTAGGATGATGACGTGTAAATGTACAAAAGTGTCCATGCCCAACTCAGGATGACTGCTCCATTTCCTAAACCACTGCTTTGTGTTGTATGAGATATAAAAGATGTTGAATGTATTAAAAATGAATCTCTTGTTAGAGATTAATGTACATTTGTTTGTGTTCAGTAATGAATATTGAAATCCACCAGAAAACCAAAGTTATACTTATGTATGCTAACCTCTAGCATATCAATGCAGTTTCCCTTTGTAGGTTAACGTCAAGCTAGCGCTAGGTTTTTATATCATTTTGGTACATTAGGAGCTGCCAATGTACTTAAACAATATAAAAATCTGCATCTAGGTGTATCACATGGAGTGGATCATTACTTTGTATGGCTCAATTTTTGGTCATGGACACCAAACTTTTTGTGGCTTCAGTGATATTTTTACTACTTTTTCTCCAGTGTTTGTCTGGAGATCCTACATGTAACCATGGCTGCATTGTTTACATCTGAAATCAGCTGTTAGCAGCCTGTAGCATGCCAATGCTAACTGGTGCAAGGCCTGATGTCTTCCCACAAGGTGAGGAGAAGGAGGTGAAGATACCGTGCTGGTTCTCAGGTGTGAGCTAAGAAGTGACATCAACCTGTCCTTCCATCCATCGTTATTGGGAACGTAAGATCTATCTCCAATAAGATGGCTGAGCTAGCCATGCTAACCCAGCAACAGAGAGAATACCAGAGGGCAGAGTAGCATCATGCTATCCACAGACAAGGCTAACGGGGCAAACACCAGACACCAACACCACATTGGAAGAGCTTCACCTGCTGTGAGCAGACGGGATCCAGGAGACAGAGACTGAACAGACTGCTGAAGAAGCTCAGTCCTGGACCCTGTGGAGGTGGAGACTGGCTGAACTGGACAATGATGGACAAGCTGTCAGCATCTATTTTCTTATGGACCTTTTTGCACTTTCTGTACACTTTTTTACTTTTGTTTTCTTGATTGCTGCTGTGACTCCTCCTGAATTTCCACTTGGGATAAAAAGTATTTCCTATTCTATTCTATTCCATAACTACAAAAGCATGAAGTCAGAGGTAGGATTAAACTTACTTTTAAGTTTGATTAACTTAATATAGGATGGAGTTATAACTAAAACATGAAAGTAAGGCTTCCAGCTTTAGCTAGTTAGTGTTTGTGAATTATCTCTAAATCTGCAAATAAATACCCAGACAATTCTCCTTGTGCCATTAACATACACTTTAGGTGACTCCAGCAAACACCTGATTTATTTATTCTCTGTCACCATATCATCTACTTTCACTTTCTCATTTATTTATTTTTTTTAATTTTTTTTTTTTGGTAATCAGAAATCCCCAAACATCCTCACGCCAAAGCAGGATTGATGCGTGCATAGAGCCCATCAGTGGAAATGTAGAGGGTGGTGTTTTTGTTAGAGCAATACTGATACCACAGAAATGAAGACTATGGTGTATTCATGTCAGTCAGTCTTGAAATTTAAAAGCTCAATTTTTTTTTGTTTTTGTTTTGTAAAAGCACTACCTAAGTTTTCACAAAAGTATGAAGCCATTTACATAACTCATCGACTCTTTCTGGAGGTCCCTCGTTGAATAAAATGTTGGCTTTAATCCCGTTACCTCTGAGGACGTTAGGTCACAGGCAGTCATTCATCTCCTTTTGTCTCCATCCCTGTACATTTTTCCTGCACCTGCCTCCACATTGAGCATCTGCTTGATATAAATTAGATGGTTATAATAAAAGCTCCCTGCAATTTGACCTGCACCTGACATCATCATATATGGTTATGACAAACTGTAAATTAGATGAAGAGCAGCTAATTGAAATATTTTATTGTTATTTCACTTCATACAATCAATCTGTGACATTTTTGAAGCTGAGAAACTTCTTTATTTCATGGCCTTATTTTGGCAAAAACTCAAAGGTCAGAGCGTGGCTGCTGAATGCTACAACTCAGAGCAGAATTAACAATCCTCCCTCTCACAAAGCATTTGGTATTGAGACACCTTTATGTCTTACGGACCTCACTTTAAGTTTCATGAGCAGTAGAGAGCTGCGAGAGAGGTTAGCTCAGTCAACAAAACCAGCTTTTTTTTATTTAAGGGTTTTATCGAAAGACACATTTGGAGATTCGCCCCGGGCGTTGGACGCACTTGGCATGGCGTGTATGGAGCGTCCGGCGCGTTTGAGTTGAAAATATTGAACTTTCGACGCAAATTTGGGTGACGCTGTGCCGATGCTACCAGTCAGCGATGACATTCCCCCCGACGTCATTGATTTGGTGACGTGTGACGCTTCCACCACCTGCTCTGGCTCCATCCCCGCTGAAAGATGGAGGAAAAACTCATCTGAAAGTCGCTGAAGAGACAGGTTTTGAAGGTAAGTTCTACAAATATTTGTTTCCAGCTGGATTTGCCTGCAGGGGCTATCACTGAGTCCGACTGTGTTTTTTCTCAGTGGAGTTTTGTTGTAAAAGATGGAAGAGCCTCAGGGACACCTACCTGAAAGAGAGGAGGAAGGAGCAGGAAAAAGGAGCAGGGGCAGTGGCAGAGCCAGAGAAAAGATGGAAGTTCTCTGTGGTCCTCTCTTTCCTCGAACCCCTTTTTTTATCCCCAGGAGGATCTTTGCTCCTCAGCTTGTCAAAATAGTCCAGCCCTTGCCTTACACGGTGTCCGGTGTGGCATAAAGGTGACAGATCCCTTGTGTCAGCTGTACCCCGGCTCTGGTACAGGCTGCCCCTGTGTATCTGCTCAGCGGGGTCAGTTGAAGTTTTTTAAACTTTCTCTTGAGACTCATCTCTTCTCCCTGGCTTTTAATTGTGGTTGAATAGACATCTGATATAAATTTAATTACATTTTAATTTATTTATCTCCTTGTGTATTTTCTCCAATTATGTATCTTAGTATTCTAGCTTGTTATTTGTGCTGCTTTTAATCTGCACAACACTTTGGTCAACTTCTGTTGTTTTACATGTGCTCTGTAAATACAGTTTGAGTTAAGAGTTTTCTTGAAAGTCGCGAGGTCTGGAGAGAAACAGAAACAGAGAAACAGATGTTTTTATTAGTCCCTCATCTAAATGCAATGTTGTAACCTCCCCTCTTGATGCCATTGTTTTGTTTTTGGTGGTAATATATTCTTTTATTCTAGTATCAAACATTATTCTTATCTCAGACATGGTTACACTGAGTCAGCTGCAACGTGAGGCTGTTTTTTTCTCCTGTTCAAAGCTCCCCTGAACATCAAACCACGGCTTTTGAGGAAAGTAATTTATCTTTATTTATTGACATCTTAGGAGTACATGAAGCTGACACTGATCACAGATAAAAGGAGTGAATTCTTCTTCCCTAGAAAAATAAGCTGCTGACGCGGGTGTTTGTCATGATAATGAAAGCTGTCATAAAGAGTTTTAATGTGACAGGCCACACGTCCGTCACTGGAGTCCATGGTTGCTGCCGCTGAGCCAGCACAACTCTCTGGAACGAAGGCTGTGATGCAAATTCTTCAGGGATCAGACTCGTGCAGGAATGCGGCGCGATCCAGCCTCCGAGCCAAAGTCTGGTTTCATTGGAGGAATGGGAAAAAAGAGGAAACGATCCATCCAGCGTCCTGTCTCTTAGTTTGCTGGAGTTCAACGGTCTGATGGGAGGACGCAGGGAGAGCTGTGATAAGAAACACAACATGAACACACACACACACACACACACACACACACACACACTGAGAGACAGGAGTGATCAGATGTATGTGACCCTTTCTCCACAGCAGATGGTCGCTGTAAAGTCTTTGTTCCTGTAACTCTGGTGCTGACAGAGACAGAAAAAAGACTCTTTAAACATTGACTCACACTCAGATAAACTGTAAATCTGACTCCAGCGGCTGTTTGAGGACAGTCGATTCTATCTGAAAGTCATTGTGCTGAGAAACAGAGTGGAGGGTCACACAGGAGCACACAGAAATAAAGAAATCACAGGGGACAGTTCAAGACACAACAAAGTGTGTGGGTAATGCCTTTAGACAAATTCAGGTTAACCAGCTGCTATTATGGTGGCGTCTCTCGGCAACATCTGAAAGTCTAAAAACAAGCTGTTTGAAAAGATTTTCTATAACCCACTTCCAGAAATGTTGGGACTCAGTGCAAAATTTCAATAAGAACAGACTGTGGTGGTTTGCAAATCATTCAGCTTCACTCCACAAGCCAAGTACAAGACAGGAGGAGAGGATGCCAACCAACATCCAGGACGGCTGTGTTCAAAAATCTACCACACTCTGATTTCTGGACCTTCATAAACATTAATGTTCTGCAGTTTGAAAATGTATGTGATTCTTTTTCTCTTTTCATCATTCGTGGTCGAAAAACAGTTGTCTTTTCCTATTAAAAAAAAAAAGAAAGAAAAATAAAAAGAAAGACAAATGAGGTTATTTGATTGGATTTTGAAGTTGGTAGAAATGATGTATGTAATGAAACACAACTTTTCATTTTACTCAAACAATTCTTTTGGATGGTACAACCAAATAAAATCTTTATTTTTCAACAGTCTTTCATTTCTGCTTCTTAGTTGAATCTATGCCACATTTCTGAAGTGTTGGCCTACATAGAGCAATTCTCTGCAATACTTCACCTAAACACTATTTGTCAGTGTGAGTTATACAGTCGTTATATTACCAGTTTCTGGTACAATCAAGCAGCAACCTCGAGTCTAAAAATTTGAGACAATGTGGAAGTGCTAAGTCACTGTTCGTCGAGAATCTGCTTGAGGCTGGATCCAGAAGTACCAGAAGTCACAAACACACCAAGCCAAAAAAAGCTGATTTCAAAGCAGAAATTAACCTATTTACAGCCTGGTTCAAAAAACGTCTCCTGTCTGAGTCGCTTATTTTACTATCAGCACACACTGTACGGGGGGTGAATTCTTTTCTAACTCGGCTGTTCAGAGGATAGTAAGATCATGAGCTCGCCCAATCAGAGGTACAGCTCAGGGTCACATGACCGACAGGCGCCCTATAGCTGTACGCAAAGTCCTTGCCATTACCAATATGGCCGCTATAGCCAATGTGCTTCATTTATTTTCAGAAACAGACAGGTGACGTCAGGGAGACTATGTCCATGTTTTATACAGTCTATACTCCTGTCCGAATTTCTAATTTCACAATCAGCTCACATGGTACGATAGGTGCTTTTTTTTGTAACTCAGTTTTTCAGAAGATAATAGGTTCGCGAGTTCATTTAATCAAAGGCACAGCTCAGCTGGTGGCGCCCTATAGCTTTTAGTGAGGAGGCTCAAGGCCTCGCTTCTAACAGTTAGTACAAGGCAAAGTGGAGGGTCTTTAACCTTTTTGCAGTCAGCTACAGGGTGCACACCTGTTAGTAAAGTCAGCCATGCCCTTATATGAGCGAAACTTGTAAGTTTAAAAACTTTGAGAATGATGAATTAAAAAGGAATAAAAATCGTCTCCCTTATGTATTGTCGAGGAATTAACTACCCTGACCCAGGCCACTGTTTGAACCAGGCTGTAAACATGTTTATTGTTGCTGTAAAGATAGTTTATTTTGAATGGGTGTGTATGTGTAAATCTGTTTCTGCAGCCAGCCTCAAGTGGACACTCAGTGAACTGCAGTTTTAACCACTACAGCATAGGCTCCATATTTTTTTTAGCTCATAGGTTGCTGCTTGTTTGTGCACAGGTAGTGACTGCATCTGAGCATCTCATGTTGGACTTTGAGCTGACAGATTCTGAGCAGCTGCTGATTATTGTGCAGTTATGAAAAACAGGAAAGAGAAAAGACTTCAGAGGAGAAAGATAATGTGGCTGCTGAGGCAGCTTCAGAAAAGGATATGGTGCACCGCCCTCATGCTGTTAATGTAGGAGATATTCTACTTAGCAGAGACATCAAAAGTTTAACCTGTGGTTACATTTTTGAGTTAGGAACATCAGACTGCAAGTGTAACTCAATATTAGCACTTTGTGTGTTCTGAATTCAAAATCAGCAAACAATAAAAATAAGGATACAAGTCACCACAAGGCCCCACTTTTCTATTTTCTCTGTTGTTTTTTCGATCATGCCAGCTGATCTTGTGGTCAAGACCAAAAGTGACAGTCACAATTCTGTGGGCAGCTGAAAGCTTTCAGGAACTTCATCTGATCAGACAGTTGATGGGAACACATAGCTGTGTAAGCAGGGCTCAGCCCTAAAGGTCAAATGATCCTGTGCTGAGTTTGAATACAAGAGACTCCTCAAGTTTTCTTTGAAGCATCATGTTTCAGGCACTCCACAGCCATGTGTTATTTGCATATTTTCATATTGTGGTAGTCACTGAATACTGGATATTGGATATTGTCAAAAGGTGAGGTTCCCCCTTTCATTCTTACAGAAAAAGAGAAAGAGAGCTCGTCATTCATTCAAACATGAACTGGACAAACAGGACCTCCCCTGTCAGTCTTCAGCTGCGCCCCTCTCCAAAGTCACACACGGCCCTGAAAGGACAAATGTTTGTTTCCCTCCGCAGAATTAATGAGGGCATCAGTTCCTGCCACCTCTGCTCTCCCGCACCCACAGGCTCACCCTGCTCCCGCTCTGCCTCGGCTTGAAAGGGAGAAGTAAATATTAGGACTTGACTATTTAGAAAGGCTGGGAAATGTGCAGGGGCCACAGCAGGGCCACGAGGGGGGCAGCAGGAGGAGGAATGAGGAGTGAGCAGCTCCACTGGCAGGACGTCTGAAAGCTGCTCTGCTGCAGGATGTGACAAAGATGTGAGCTAATTACTTTAACCCTTCACACCTTCATGCTTCTTGTAAGGGCCCTCCAGCTATTACCACATAGCTGTTTCCAAAAGAGACGGCATGGGGCGGGTAAAATGTGAACAGAAGCAGAACATGATGTGATGTAGAAGACTGAAAATTTACACTCACATTAAAAAAAGCACAAAACGGAAAACAAAAATGTTTCAAATACTAAGATTGGAATAGAATAAGATGCTGGAGAGAAAAATGGCATAACATCTCTCGTTTAACTCACTAAACTATTTATAGGTTAGGAACATGGCTGATTAATAAAAGAGAATCCCAAGAGGCCCAGTTTTACTAGAGATAAGATAGGATTGGGGTTCATGGACTGTGCTGGCAAAAGTCCCAAAAACTGCAATTCCTGAAGCGACCAAGTTTTTATTCTTCTGCTTTGACTCTACACCACCGTGGACAACAGGATTGTAAGCACTACATACTCGTGCTTTGATATGTCCAGAGTTGAGCTTGTTGCAAATCAGTCACATTTTACAAAATCTTAATTTTTGTTTCCTTTAAAGTCCATGTAAATTTGTGTTATGAGTTTGTCACACAGCAGACACGTGTGTCACTGGCCACTGAGCCAAATTTGAAAGATTAAAAAAAATCTATAGATAAAGTCTCAAAATCATGGAACCGCACCCACACATGGGAGGGGAGTTGCCTCCGTGTACTGTACAAAAACGAAACCTACAGTAGCAATGGTAGCTAGCGCCAGCAGCCTCATCTGTCGGACCCAGCCCTACCTGTTTGAGCCATCAGAGCCAGAATCTGACTCTGAATCAGACACTGATGGTGCTCAGCCTCATTCCTCACAGTCTAGTCGTAACAAATGCTGTCTGAGAGCTAGCAGAAACCACAGAAGCTAACGACGATGAACGCATTCATACCACACCAGCAGCAGGGGCAGGGTGATCTCTGACCCGCCCATTAAATCCTGAGCACAGAAATTTTGGAGCAAAGTTTGTGAGCCTAGCTCCACAATTATGCCCTAAATGTTTGAAAGATTTTTTTCACGTTTTAAGGAAATACATTTATGACCTATTCAATGCGTTGAAAAGAAAACGTCTGAATTTGCTTTACATGGACTTTAAGCCCCATTTCCACCAAGCAGTCCAGTTTAGTCCATCTCAGCATGGCATTTTACGGCGTTTCTACTGACTGATCCCAGGACAGATCCCCAAATGACCAAGACGAGCTTTCCCACTTTTTGAAACCTTTCTGGTTAAGGGGTGGAGCTACAACACTGCAGACTGTTGATTGGTCGAAAGATTCGTCACTTCACCAACAGTGACGGCAGCTGTATTTTTCCTGGCAGCATGCAAGTCTCCTCAGAAACAAAGCTTGATTGCACTTTGTATCAAAGGCCCACATGACAATTCCAAAGAAGACGGATTGCTGGATGTCTCCATTCATTGCTCTATGTTTACAGTGTTGCGTTTTTCCTTTTTGTTGGATTTATTAGCGTGGTACACTGTGTCCAACGCTATGGCATCATGCTGTTATTTAGCTGAGGCCACTATCAGCATATTGCTTGCACACCTCCTACCACAAGGGGGCACACACAAGCCAACCCGTACCAAACCATACTGCTCTTAACCGGAAATAGGGCTTTAGACACAGGCCCCATTTACACAACAACGTTTCATCTGAAAACGCTAAAACACAGTGAAAAACACACAGAAATGGGACTGAAAACGCTGTAGTAAGCATGCCAGGCCTGCAGGTGTCTTGTTCAGAAGTAGCTTTTGGTAGATCTCCACCGAAGTAGAGTTGAGCCGATCATCTGGTGTATTGGCGAATACTAAGTGCAAAAGTGGAGCAACAGATACACAAGTTGCATAAAGACAGTCAGCAGATTGAGCAGCACAAGCAAAACACAGTACTGTTGTCCTGTTGTATGCGCTTGCACGAAGCGGAGTGTAACGTCAGCATTTTCACTGAAAAAGCCAGATTACTGTTTACACAGCAATGGCAGTGTTTCAGAAAAACCCCATTCTGGAGGCCATTTTCCAAAGTTTGTCTTTTAGGTAGGCTAAAACACAGTTTCTGTGTAACCGTGAGGCTGAAATGCAAAGTTTGTGTTTCCAAAACCATGTCTAAATTTTTGATCAGTCTGGTTGGTGCATCATGAAGGATGTACATTCTGTGTCTGTGATGTTAGCACTGAAACCCTGGGAAGAAAATAATCCGCCAAATTTAAGCAGCTCCACCCCGACAGTCAATTTAAAGAGAGCATTCCCAGCAATGTTGTGATTATTTTCGGATCACTCCCTGGAGGTGTGTATGTTGGGAAATGGATATGGATGAAGCAGGTATATGGGGAGCAGTAGGGTGTATCTGTATGGAGGAGGTGAGTCTGGCTGTACTTACAGTGACTGCTCCCCTCTTGGCTACATTCCTCTGTAGATTTAACAGCCCGACTGAGGGTTGAGTCTGCTCCAGCACTAACAGAGGCGGTAAATCAGGTTGGCGTCAGGCTGCAGGTATAACACATTAGACCCGCAACCTGTGGCTAAGGTCACAGGGTCAGAGGGAGCACAGTAGATCTGTGTCTGCACCAAAGACTGTATGAAAGATGGAGAGCATGTCTTTATTTACGGCCATAGTGTGATACGAAGCTTTATAACTCCATCTGATGAGTCTTTTACTGGTGCAGTCAAAGCTTGTGAAGCAGACAGGTCAGACTCTCGCTGCTGACTGAAGGACACATCAAACTTTCGGATTTCGAAGCAGTTGATCCTGAGCGGCAGATGCCAGTAGGTTTGAGGTATGCACGTTCACACCCACACACAGGCACAGGCACACAGACGCACCGTCACACACATATTCACAAGTCCTTATTCATTACCCAAACATCGCCCAAAATGTGTTGAAAAAAATATGTCAGAAAATATGAGAATGTGATTTTGCAAGTAGCCTACAGCGCCTGTGAATAGTCAAACTACCCAGGATACGAACTGGGCGGATGTGAATAAATGCAAAAAAAAAAAAGGAACCTGTTCCGAAAAAATAATGACGGACAAAAGTTTTGATGTGACTGTGCAAACGTGATTGACATGACATGGGATCAAGTTTTTTGTATATGCGTCAATTTTGAACGAAATAAACAGACACAGTATGAAAAGACCTTAAGACTGTTACATGCTAAAAAGGGGGTGCTGTGATTCCTTCTGGGCATTTTACTTCCCCTCTGGTACCCACTAGTTGTTTTACATGATTTTTCTCACACCAGTGTTAAAAAAAATAATAATAATTTCAGCCTCAGTCTGAAATGTTTAGTTTTGTTTGTTTTAGCTTCTGTCTCTTTAAGGCTCCCTGCTCCACAAACCCCCTTCTCTCTGATTGGCTGGCCCTTTGGAAGCCTGTGGAGGGTGAACTATGGGCAGATCTTGATGTTTGAGGCCCATGCCTCCATTATGAACCAGGTAAAATTATTCTTATACAGCAACCTCATCATTTCAGTAAAATCCATGAAGCTCTTGTGTAACAGATCATTTTGATTCAGGGATTTCTACACCATAAAAAATCTGTTTGAAAATCTGCACAGTTTAGTATAGTATTATAGACATCTAGTAATGTTAGTTTATATCCACGTTTAGAACATGGAAAAGCATAATACCCTCTCTTTATACGGAATCACCTACCCACCCACACCCACTGCAGGTGTGCTGGCTCCTTTAAATGCTAAAGCTAGCAGCTATTCATTCATACACTTCAGGGACTAACATCCTCTGGTCAGATGCTTCCTGTTGCTGGTTACTCAGTTCCCTCCCCCAGCTTGAAACTCAGGGGTGGGTATTAATGAGTACTTAATAATTTTGACAACATAATGGTTACGACTCTCTACGAGCTCCAAATATCTGCCAAGTCATGTCTTTGCTAAACGAGCCTTCAACATTTCAGCACCTGTTCCTCTCTCAGTAGCCGATTATTGATGATTGATGATGGCACGTAGTTTCCACTCTGATGTTGTAGGTTGAAATAAAATCTTTTCCCACAGAGTGTGTCACCAATCAGACCATTCCCCATCAAACCAGTGCTGCAAACTGTGCTATAATCACACATAATGGTTCTGCTGGCTGCCCAGCCCACTCTAATAAACGCTATTACCTCATTCAGTCTGAGAAATGTGGAAACAATTAAAGAGAGGGGGTAATCTGGCTACCATTCAAATGCACCCTGAAGTCACAAATGGAGCAGATTGAAACAAATATGCAAGTGTATAAAACCAATTCTGTCCTCACACTCATTCTTTATACCTCCCTGTAAAAATGGCTTTCTTAAATGAAAGCTGAGGTTGAAAGATTTGTGAGGACAAATGATGGATTTACGGCGTTGTGCTCGAGTTGCAGCAAGAGGAGAAATGTCTGAATTTTCTGTTTCAGTCATTCATTAGAAGAGCCGGAGAGAGCAGCAGCTTTTAGCCAGATCAGAGAGGATGTGAGCCGAGCTGAAAGAAATGACTTAAACAAAATGAGTTCATGTAAAACAATAAGATTGTTTTCCTCATGTGAACATGATTTGATTGAGTAGATGTAACATGTAAGGTGTGTGCCTTTTCAAATCAGGTCTAATGAACTGAGTTTACAACATGATTTATTTGAAGTGGTTTGTTAAATCACATCATTAATGCAGCAGATATAACTAACTCCTACAGTCAGATGCTTTGTTTTAAAATGGAGAGTGTGTAACCTTCATAAAGAGCAATGTTAGCTCTGAATCATCTGTCAACTGCACTGTAAAAAGCCAACTCAAAATTCTGTGTTGCTACAACTAAAGAAAGGAAGAAGTTGGTCCAACTTAGATTAATTGTTTCTATTGGTCATACCTAAATAAATTCGTTGAAATGAAATTAATAAGTTCAACTTTGTGGGTCAAATGAAATAAATATTTTAATTCTTCAAATCAACATTTTGAATCAATCCATCTTAAACGTTTAAGTTGTTTCAACTCATTAATCTGCAAAACCATGGATGAGGAAGGATATGAGACCCTGCTGCACATTGAGAAACCGTGCAAGGCCAGTGTGTCTGTGCTGCATGGCATGGACCAGCTGGATGTCTGTGCTCCACGGCATAGGCTGATAAGCTGTGCCCCACTGAATAGACTGCCTGGCTGTGCTCCACAGCATAGACTGCCTGGCTGTGCCCCATGGCATAGGCTGCTTGGCTGTGCTCCACGGCATAGGCTGCCTGGCTGTGCTCCACGGCATAGGCTGCCTGGCTGTGCTCCACAGCATAGACTGCCTGGCTGTGCTCCACGGCATAGACTGCCTGTTTGACTTTTTTTTTTTCTTTACTACATTAGGCATTCATTGGACAAACTAAACTGAATTATGACTAACTAAACTACATTTAGTTACTCGTACTCGTACTACAATTTATTTCTTGCAAGTAGAATTATATCATTCACTGAACTTGACCATATCAAGTTTGTTTAATGAAGGTTTCATACAGAAAAAAAGAAGTAATCCAGTCAAGTTGAAGTTACTTAAGTTACTGTTGTAAAATATACTCAGATCTTTTGTGTAAATCATATGAAAGCTATTTCATTAATAGCTTAACAGAGTTACGTGGAACCACTTGACATAACAATTTTAAGTAAATCCAACATATTTTTTATTTTAGTGTAGCTGCACTGCCAGCTGTGCTATCTCTCTGGAAATACAAATCCTTTTGTTAAATTCAGAAACCTGACAGCTCTACTTGAGCACATCTGTTACAGCCTGCTGCTATGAATACTGAAACAATGAAGCTTTACATAACACCACATCTTTGTTCTCATGTTATCTGAAATAAAACACAGTTTTCAAGTCTTTGACTGATCCTCTGATGTGTTTGCATGAGATCAATCAGCCCAGCAGCACATGACAGCTGACCGTTAGATCAGACTTCATACAGGCTGATGAAATGCAAACACAACCTGCCCGACGCCTTGACTGATCTGTGGTCAGCGTGTGGGGGGCCGGGCTGCTGCCTTATCAGATCATCACAGCTGATATTAATGCTGCTGGCTACAACTGAAGGAGGTTTTTTTTTTCCATCTGGCCTCACACAGCGGCAGGTTTCACGTCAGGAGAGGCTCCACTCACACACAGGTTTGTCAGAAAACCCTCTTAAACTGAAGTCATCTTCACATTTCTGACCTTGGCTCCTCTCCTTGAGTTATACGTTGAGGTTTACATAGTTTAACTCAGCCAGACACTGGGTAAACACGGCGGCCGTTCACTGATCTTCATGTGAATAAAGCCGCTCCGCTCCCCTCTTTAACCCCTCACTAATGTCAGCTAGTTAGCCGCTTTCTTCTTCTTCTTCTTCTTCTTCTCTGGGTTTGTTGACTCCTCGCTCCGTCAGCCCCCCGGACAGATTTACTGTGATTACACCAACCGCTGTTTACTTTTCCCAGCGTACTTAGCTCGCTGTTTCATTTATTCTGATTAATTCAGTCTCACTCTTTCTGTCTCCACGGCTCTTTTCATCTCTCCGTCCATTGATAGCTTACACTGAGGGTCTGCAATAAAGAGCCTTGGATTAGTCTGAAGTTTAGTTCAAAGATGCACAAGATATATTATCTGTTTAGGTTTACATCTTCTACTTTCCTGAAGGTCATATGACAGAAAAACTGAAAATAAGCTCCTTTTATGGAGATTTAAAACATTTCACACTGAAATGTTTGATCCAAACAGATTAACAGCGTTAAATATTCTCATAAACTGAACAAACTTTTTAGCTCTTAAGGACTTACATGTCATCATGGTTTATGTGTTGTGTAAAATTAAAGATGTATTTGCTCCAAAACCTGAAACTCACTCTGACTCAGCAGGAAAAAAAGAAAGAAATTATAAAAGGTATGAAAAGTATGCTCTGTATCTCAGGTTGTGTTTGAAAAGTCTGACCACTGGTGAAGATTTTAAAAAAAAGGGATGCCATTAAAAGTGTAATACTGGGATCACATGTTGACTCGTGGTTTCATGTTTATTATTTCTTTAAATATCTGCTTTCACATGGTTTAGTCTTTCTCAGATTAATTAAAGATAATATTTACAGTAGATACAGTGCCCTGCCGAAGAATTTCAACTCCAGGAACTTTTACACATGATGTCATATTACTGTTACAGAGCAACTTTTAATGTGGTTTTACCTGGGACAAAATGGTTGTGATGTAGGGGGAAATATGACATTTTCTTTTATAAAAAAAAAAGGTCTGTTTAAAAATTAAAGAGTGAAAAAATTGAAGTGCAATTTAAAGAGATCCCAAAGCTGTCTTAAAGTTTACTTTGTCTTTGTGTTTGGACTGCTTCCACGCACCAATGTACAAGTGATGACAAATGGTTCATAAAGGCTGAACACTTTTGCAAGCTAACGTATGTGAGAGATGGTCACTTAATGATACTCCACTGTTGGTGGATTTGGTTTTGGTATTTTGAATTCTGAAATTAGCTTTAATTAGCTACACTGCAAAAAATTAATCTGTTTTTGTTTTATTTTTAGTAAAAATGGTCTTGTTTTATTCAATATGAACCATGTTCAACTTATCAGTTCAGGAAAAAAAAACCTGTCATTAGTTATTTAAAGACAAAAATGAGGTCTGAATTGCTTGTCACAATTTAAAAAAAAAAAACAAAAAAAAAAAAACTAATAGGATAAGAAAAAATTCCGGACTAGTTAGGTGAATGTGACTCATATTTAGTCTAAAAAGACATTTTCTACCAAAAATAAGACTAAGTCAATTAATAAGATTTCAGTTTTTTGCAGTGTAAAATATTGAAGTGGGAAAACTACAACAAAAGAGAGCCACAGTCGGGAGTTTTATCATCAAATACATCAAGTTTAAAACAGATTTTTCTATATGAACCAAAAACACACAGACATGATATCGCCAGAAAGAAGACTGACTGTTTCTGTGTTGTGATGACATTATTTATCATTCCAAAAAAAAAAAAAAAAAAAAAACAATTGTAAATGCTACAGGAACAACTGAGAGATAAAATGAATCACTTTTTCCATAGGGGGCACCAAAGTCAACACAAACCAAAAGTTCCTTACAGAGGCTTTAAATTAGGCCTAAAATATCATTAAGTTAACAAAAGGGGGACACATATTACTCACTGAGCATATTTCTCTGCATTAGTGCTTCAAATTGTGGATGTTTCAAAATGTTTATCAAATGGCATTTAAATCAATAATCCACTCTGAATATCAACAGTGGAGGAAACACAGGCAATAAACAAACAAATAAATAAATGAAACAAGTCTAAGAAAACAGAAACTTATGGAAGTTCCTTTATTTTAGTTCAGAAAACTTCAATGGTCTACTTATTTAAAAATTAATTGTGTTTTATCACTCACTTTCCTACTTAGTAACAGGCTTGATGAAACTTGATTCTTATCATAATATATAGACAGCAACAGTAATTTATTATCAACAGCACCTGATCACATGTGTTACACTGAATTTATAAACAAACAGGAGTCTATCACCCTGTCCTTCTGACTAGAGCTAATGGACCCCAACCAACTTTGATAGAGAAAGTGGAAATACTTCCTGACCTGCAATCCAGACTCTCTGAGCTGCTGATCAAAATAAAGTCACTCTAACCAGAAAAGGCCGTGGTAACAGCTATGATGTGCAAAGTTGTAGTAATGAATGTGAATAAAAAATCAGCTGGATCGTTATCTAATTTGTTTTGAATTTAACTGATATTTTTTATTAACAATGCTGAAATCTTTTATAATAGAAATCTTTCTGATCACAAGATAAAAAGGGTTTGTTTTTCTATAACTGTGTAAAAAGGAAAACATGTAAGAGACACTAAAAAAGCCATCTTTAAATCAATATCTAGTGTGAATTTTTTTTTTTTTACATCTATGGTTAAAAAATGAGCAGGTTATGTATGGTGAACAGGGTTAATGCAGATTAAAACCCTGAAATGGGCACAAGACCCCAACATAAAACCATTTATTACATCACTCTACTGTATCTGCCTATAAACCACATCTGAGTGTCTCTTTAATAATTTCAATTCTCCAAAAGGTGAAAAATTGTTTAGCACACTTCTTATTTTTATTTTATATAATTACATTTGCATTACTTAATCTCTGTTTGTGTTTGCTGGATGTCCTCAGTGTAATTAGTTTCCCTCTAAACACCATAAAGTCCTGCTGGTGTCACTGTCTGCTCCTCACTAAATACAGCTTTGTCTTTATCTGAAGGGCTGCATCTGCTATCTCCCAGCAACATGCCTGAGGACACACACACACACACACACACACACACACACACACACACACACACACACACACACACACACACACAAACAAAAAAATGTCCTTTAACAGCACATGCTGCTGCCCTCCTGTTTAAAGTCTGCAGGGTGGGGGCGGGGCGGGGTCCACAAAAGTCCATTTACAGTACGGGTCAGTACTTCTGAAAGCCTTTACCACTCCAGCCAAATTCTTTGTCTCCCTCATTCACAGCCAGTTATCTCGACCGCAGGCTGCACAAAGGCAATTGGCGTTATATTGTCCGTGCTGACATTAACCCCTGATATTTTCACTGCTCTCCATTAAAGTCCTCTTTTCCTCCTCTATTACCCGGCAATCCTCTCAGAGCGCGGGGTCACAGTGACCACGCAGAGGTACCTAAAAACTCCCTGACAAAGAGTGAGGGCAGAGAAAAGAAACAGAAACGGCAGCAGCGATTAGTTCCGTTTTTTTGTCGTCTTTACTTTTGTTTTGGCTTCGTTTGGGACACAAAGGTTCCTAACAGCCTGGATAAGTGCAGCTCTTAAGCCTCATCCCCGCCAAAATGGCAGCTCTTTTATTCTTGTACTGTTCCCCCCTCTTCCGCTTTGTGTGGACAGAGAGAAAAGTGAAGGAATGTGAAGAATTAATGTTAACACTAGGTTGGTGTTGTTTGGTTTTACATGTGAAATGCTGTTTTATTGCATGAACCGGGTCCAGGAGAGATATTTCAGGAGGTGAGACTGAGGTCAGCTGAATAGTTGCATGTCTTCATGATAACAATGGTTGCTCAGAAGGTCTGTTAGCCAGGTTCAGCATTTCCAGACAGAAGCAGGCGTGATTTAAGGTCCTATCTAATCTGTGGAGACCTGGAGAAATGACACCGTGGTATCACTCAGCTTGATTTCAACATTTACTCAAACACGTTTGAGTAAACTCCTGGTGCTGACTGGAAGTGACTAAGGAGGGAAAATACTCACCTGCAAGACAAATCCCAGGTCAAAGCATGATACAGGGTCCAGAGTTCAGCTGGACACTTTTTGGTCCTTCAGTGTTCACAGCAAGAGTTTTACTAGAGGGTGACTTACTTCAGAGGTTCCCCTCCAAACACAAAAACCCTGACCATCAAAACAGGAAAAGACAGAGTAAAGCAATGCAAGATTAACCAGCAGTGTTACCCAGAGGCTCCTCTGTGGTGATGTGAGGGGGGCTGGGAGCTGAGCTGCTGCTGCTTGTCTGTAGCCGCTTGTATTCCCTCAGTGTCAAGTGTCTCTTTCCCTTTGTACAGAGATAAACCGTCCTCAGAGGTTTGGTCTCTTTAGTCAGACTTTGTGATCCAAATGAAGCAGGTTTGTGCCAAAAATCTTGCCCTGGTTCCAAAGCTACAGTAGTTTTATTTTATCTTTTTTTTTTTTTTTTTGGACAGATGTAATTTTTAAACGAGTGAATCACAAAGCTCTCTTCAAGAAAACTAATTTGAGCAGCCCATATTTACCTGACAAAAAAGTCTTATTTTATATTATCCAACAATATATTATATAAACATAATATATTATAAGCAGAGGTGGCAAGTTACGGAGTACAAATACCTCATTGCTGTACTTAAGTAGATTTTTCAGGTACTTTGTATTTATTTCTCGGACGACGTTTTGCTTTTACTCAATTACATTTTCAACATAAATATCGTTACTTTCTACTCCTTACATTTCCCCAAAAGGCTTGTCCATTTATATATAAAGCCTGGGCCTATATATATATATATATATATATTTTTTTTTTTTGGCACCGCAACATCAGTGTTGGAGCAGGTCTACCACTCCACCCACACATGTTACACCACTAACGTTCCAGCAGCTGCACGAAATGGACAATGGTGAGGGTCCCACACAGTCACTGGAGCAGCACCCATGACCTTATTTAATAGAGATTTTTGAGTTTGTTGGTGCTAAAAACAACTTGTGTGTTGCATCTTGTGCAAGGAAGTATGGACGTTCAAAAGTCATTTTTTTATGTAGGTATTTTACTTCTACTCAAGTAAGGAATCCCTGTACTTTTGCCATCTCTGATTACAAGACGAATTTAAAGGCAAATTTTTCTATTACCTTAAGTCGGTTTTTGTGTGCACTTTACAGGCAATTATGAAATCATTTTTGTCTTTTAACATCTTTAACTGAGACAATTTTTTCTGGACTTGTTAGGGGAATGTGGCCCAATAAGACCAAAAAACAAAAAATAAAAAACGAAACAAAAAAAAAAAAAGACAAACACTTGGTTAAGCCATGTCGACATGTAGCCGGGTACCTGGGAAACTGCATATATTATTGGGATGTTTACGCCTGTCATCCACATGAAACTGCAGCTTTATGTCACTGAAAACAATGTTTTCTGAAACTCTGGCCAAAGTGAAGATTTTGGAAAACACTGGTTTTTGGTAAACAGAGTTTTAGGTTCTCAGACTTCACAGCTGAATGATGGGGGCTCATTCCGATTGGCTGGCATTGGTTCTACATCTAGAAAACACTGACAAATATGGATTTGGCATGCCTCTAGCTGCACTCGTTGGCGGATTTGCCCGCTGTGTGTGGATGAAAGTATTTTTTAAAACTAACAAGGGTGGGGGTATTTGTTTTTGAAAATACCTGGCTAAGTGTGGACATGGCCGTAGATTGCAGTTTTTGTTGTGTACATAGTATGCTACAGAGGGATGCAAGCTGAGCTGAGCTGAGCTGCTGTAAACGGGTAATTCCAACCTAAACTCCTGGTGGGGGACAAAGAGTAAAACTGTAGGCTTTGTGTTTATGTCAGCACTTATGAAACATACGGAAAAGATAACTCTGTGGATTATAGACAAAAAGTTAGACCCACAGCCTGATACCAAAGTTTTGGTGTGGCTTCGATGAATTTGGATCAGATAGTTGAAATTTTGCGCTGAGCACCAAAACCTGCTTTTGGTGCAGCTCTGAACACAAAACCTCCACTGGCTGTGGCTGAACCGCCTGTGTCTGCAGACACACCAGGCTCAGATTTCTGCAGCAGTGAACCTGGTGACAGACTGCAGGGGGTGGACACACACTCACACCCTTTTGTTTGTAACTGGCAGGCTGAGGAATGCCAGAGACTGAAGAGTCCTTGAGGCTGTCGACGGACAGATCTGTAAGTAGACAGCAGACCCCCACTCACCTGCACACATCACATCCTCCCTGCCCCCAAAACCAGGAAACCAGGAGACCACTGTACACCTTGTCTGTGTAGATTAACCCAAAAACTGTAATTTTACTGCTTTCTGTCAGATTAGGAACTCACAGATAAATCAAAGAGACATCAGGCTAAACTACACGCTACATGTTAAAAAACAATAAAGTTAGCAGGAGATATCAGCATAGCAGTAGGTAGTGTTAGCATTCTGCTTCTTCCTAGCTAACACGACAGTTAGCTAGGAAAGATGTAAGCTAATTTAACATTCAGGCAACAAACTCATGAATCAAACACTACTGTTTGCTACAAGTTTGTGCTAACATTAGCTAGCTGTTATCTTACAGTAGCTAGGCTAGAAAACAGGCTTGTTTTGCTAACCTAGTTTCCCTCACACTTTCTGTTTTCTTCTAGTTTAGTGTAAAAGTTGAGAATATGTCAATATCTGTGAAGTTATTTTTGTTCTTTGTGTCTGTCAGTCTGAGACAGTAGAAAGACTTCATAACAGCAGTTTGGCAGTTAGAAAATGTGGCTTTTGTGTGAATTTGATAATCTGAGGTTTTAAATTTCACCATTAACCAGAAAAGGTGTCATAATTTAACTTTCCCCAACCTTAGTTTGAATCTAAATTTGTCAATAACTGAAACAGACAGCCGTGAAAGGGCTTCAGCGTCATTAAATAGACACTAAAATCCAAACGACTGCTGATTAAATTCTCCTCCGTCTCATTTTTCCCGACTCTGTGAGGCTCTTTGGCTTTTCCTGTGTGTGCGTCCACAGGCTGAGGTCAAGAAGTGGCACAGCTCACTTTAAGTGTGCAGGCTGTCGCTGCCATGTATCATGTGAGCTCACAGCATGAGTCCTACATCGTCCACAGCTATTTCTGTCAGAGTAAAATCATGAGAACCACTTTAACCAACACAGGGCTGGCCAGAGGGCAATATCTCCCTCGACACCGCGCCAAGTCTGCTGCCTGTGACAGGCCAACAGCCTGGTTATACGGCGTAGAGTAAATCAGATTTCTGCCTGATTTTAATTTCATGTTTGAACATTGGAGGTCTGGCTCCAGACTGATGTGTGTTTGAGAGCTAAAGCTGAGAGGAGAGAGACAAAATCCTTTTGTGATGGCCTTTGTGAGGAGGTGGAATGTCCAAACAAACACTTTCCCAGGGTTCGGTGATTCAGAGAGTAATCCCAAAGGCCGTCAGTGTGAACCCTGCAACTTATTACCGACAGTGCTGAGCTGATTTACGATCACAGCGTGCTATAAGTCGTTATAAACGGCTGGTTTATATAACATTTGGATTTGCACTGAATTACTGTGAATGTTTCTTACTATGAAAATGATTAACCCTCTAGGTTATGGAAGAGGCTTTAGCAAAGGTTTAATGTAAAAACACAAGTGCAGGAGAGTTCAGAGGAAAAAACATGAGGGTGAAAACTACGTACTACAAGAATAAAAGGGTAACATTCTTATTTAACCAGACAATTGTTGGACATCTCAACCTTTGTTTAAGGATCAAAATTTTGTCAGTAGATGAAAAGATTTTTTTACTAAGCAACTTTCCATCACTCCCCTTATTCAAATATTTTGGTTTTGGCTTTTTGTTCTTATGAGCTCAATAAAAATCCTTTGCTTTTGATGTTTTGCTCACAAACTCAAAGCTTTCAAATCAAAAATTTTCCTGTGACTCCAAAATGTTTCTGTGCAAGTTCAAATTGTTGTTTGAAAATGCAGAAATACAATTTACAACTTAAAGCTTTTTATTTATAATTTTGGCTGGTGTTGATTTTGACTGAATTAAAACTTTTTGTGTTTTTGTGTATTTTAAGTAGTTTTGACCTTTAAAACAGTGGACTCGTTCAAAGTTTGATAAGTTTTAACTTTATGGCTCTGACTCCAAATGTTGTTTTTGCAATACCCAAAATTCCATTTTTTTTTTTGTTTCAATTTTTTTTATATCTCTCAGGGGCGGTACCTACACTGTGGAATGAAAGACCTTTTTCTATTGGATTAGACTGTAAGGGACACCTTGGTTACATCCGCTGATCACCTGTTGTATTAAACATGAAGGTGTCTCCATGATGTCACCCATTGGTTTCTTAAGAGCCACTTTAAAACTTCTATCATAAGATGTAAACTAGTGTATTTTCTTAGCCTTGATGCCTTCAATTAAACAGATATGCTGTTGTTGTTTTTTAGACAGGCTGTAAACATATTTGTTTTCTGTTGTAAAGATAGTTTTTGAGGAAGTTTATCAGGAACTTATGGTGCGTCCATTTACATTGGAACTGGGAACTGGGAATTACATCATCTCCGAGTCAAAAGCGTTCCAGTTGCAAAGTTGGGAAAACTTGCCATAACAGCAGTATTTCTATACAAGGCTGATTTAGAGCAACAAACACTATTCAGAAATGCTAAAATAAATGGAATATAAAAGGAGCTTAATTATTGTTTACACCCAGAGCAGCCATCTTTGATTGTAAACTTGGGGATGGTGTGGATCCGCCAACTTCCAAGTAGGAAATTCCATCCTCAGAAAGCGTTCTAGTTGAAATTTCCCATTTGGAACTTGTAAATGCTGACTTTGAGTATGAATGGAACTTGACGTTTTGCGCTAGTCACAAGTGAACACTCAAAGAACTGCAGTTTTTTGCATTTTCATGTTTGCCTCTTTTTTTCTTTCACCATGGTAGATTGGTGCTTCACCAACAACAGGAGTTTATAGTCCACTTTGAGGACAGAGTTGAGCTCATATGTTCATGTTCCTGAAGTTTTTAAGACTGCAACAGTGTGGTGCTTAAAATGGTGCTTTGTGACTGCAGCTGCAACAGATAAAAAAAGATTTTGCTTTTATCAAGTGAAATTTTGCTCTCAAACCTTTTTGATTTCAGGAAAGAAACGGTGACATCATAAACAGACAAATGGCAGTTTTCATGTAAAATGATGATGGTCATTTTATTATTTTATAAATACTTCTGTCTTTATTTCAGTATACAAAATAACATTATGTACATCCACACAAGAGTGGTTTACAAAAATCCATGAGTTCAGCTCACAGGCTCTGAAAAATACAATATATTTTTGAACTGCAGACATAAAAGAGTTAATGCACTGTTTAGAAAAAAAAAAGTCCTTTATGCTCTTCTCTCGATCCACAGGGATGCAGATGTGTCAAGATCCAAACAGGACACATGTGAGAGTCCAAAACATCAACCACAAAAAAGATCCATGATTGAAAAGTACTTGAAGTTCCCTTTGTGTTTCCTTTTCCTCTATCGTCCATCACTACGAGGAAAAATGTTTAATAGTACCAAAACAAGTACCACATGGATCCGTCTGAACCCTTTGATATCCGTGGAATGAAGCCAAACACAAGTCCATGAGGGCAAAAACCGCCCCCTGCTCCAGCATAAAATCCAATATTATTTCTTTTTATTAGAGATATAATAAAATAGACTTTCAATATCCCTTTCAGAGGGATTGATACGCATTAACGAAAAAAGAAATACCCAGGAGGACGGTGGTCTTCACGTAAACCAGCACTCCATGTCCAGGTTTGTGAAGCGAAGAAGCCCGACTTAGAGATTTGATACAAAATGAAAGTGACACAAGAACAGACCGCTTCCCGTGAGATACACATGCTAAAGCTTAAGACAAAAGTAAGCCTTTGTGGTACTGTAGTGCTTTGGTTAATCTGTAGTCCCGGGTGGCTGGATACAGGCAGAGGACCGCAGCAGGGACTCATTTACACACGTATCTCTCCACAATCCGCTCACACTTCTTGCAGGTGACGTAGCAGCACCAGTGGTACTTGCAGTGGCAACGCTCCACCAGCTTCTCCGTGTACGGGTTGTAGCCGCGACCGCAACACATCAGGTCACAGCTGTCACTGCCAAGGGAGGTTTTGTTGCACTGCCTGAAATCAGAAAGAAAAGAAACATTAAAATCCACATGACCACTTTGTGCTACAGCCACAGATTACAAGTGTTTACACGCTGAATAAGATCCTGGTTTGGAGCTTGATCCGGTTTTCATCTTCTGGGGCAATGATTCTGTCTCCATGCTCATAAATATATTGGTCATCATGACGTTTTTGAAGGCTCATGTTGGTGTCCTGCTCTTGTAAACATATTCTGGTTTCTGAAATCTGGTTAGGCTCTAATCCTTGTTTAAGGAAACCAGGATGTACAATCCAGAAATCAGGAAACTCTTTCATTCAAAAACTGATTTCATTCGTAAGCATTCCTAGTTGGTACAGAGCAAGGCAAACACAGAGCTCACTGGCCTTAGTCTGACAACACACTGGATAAAACTGGATCTTATCAAGTGTTTTTGTCTTATTTTAAGTAAAAATGTTCTTTTTATTCTCGGTATGAGACACATTCATCCCTTCGGTCCGGAAAAATGTCTTGTTTCAAGTTATTTAAAGACTAAAATGAGGTATCAATTTCTTGTAGCAAGTAAAAAAAAAAAAATCTGCCAGTGGAACAGGAAAAATTTGCTAGACAAGTAGATGTAGCATAGCTTTAAACACCACCAAACAACACCATATGCCTGTGCAGAAAGCCCTACCCCAACGGAGAATTGACAAATTAACACAAAGACTGTGACGAGCATGGACAACTTAGTCATGTGGGGCATTGAACACTTGGAACCCATTTTCGAACTCTGGGCAGTTTCTGTGTAAAAACAACACAACACAAACAAACAAAAAAAACAGTTAACATTGATATTTTGCCGTTTTCTGTTGAGAAATTTTCAGTGAACAACCCTGTAGCCTCTGGGAGTAAAGCTTAGTTTATGCTTGACACATCCACAAGGTCTGTGTGGCTTGGCGTCGACCAATGACCAAGGGGCAACATCCGGTCAGTAAAAATGAAGCCTATGCAGAAGTGCCAAAAGTTGCGGTTCATTGAGAATCTGCTCAAAAAAGACCAGAAGTCACTTACACACCCAGCCACAAAAACGGACTTTAACGGCATTAAAAAGCATATTTACAGCCTGGTTCAAAAAAACGTCTTGGGTCTGAAATGCTGATTTCACTATTGGCCCACACTGTACGGTGAGTGAATTTTTTCCTATCTCTGCGGTTTAGAAGTTATTACTATCGTTCAATTTTCCAATCAGAGCCACAGCTCAGGTCACATGACCGCCAGGCGCCCTGTAGCTGCTCGAGGAAAATCCACAACCGGTGTCATACCAAATGTAGCTGCGTCCGTGGATTGGCTTCATTTCACGGTTTCAGGAACAGACGGGTGACGTCTATCCAACGGGCGCTATACAGTCTACGCGAATGGCGTTGTTTTAGAAGACTTGCCCCTTACTTGTAACCTGACACACCAGACGGACAGTTTCATATACCCGCCACGGAAATATTTCACTAGTCCATCTGGGTAGCAGCTCTTCTGATTTGTTTTCAGAGGCGGGACTTTAAAAAAAATCAGCAGCTGGTGATTGGACGACCGTTCTGATTAACACACTCACTACAGACCAATCCGCATCAAGCCACGGTATGACGTAGCTTATGACGAAGCTGATGCTTTTAAGAAACAAAAGATGAACAACTAAATGAATCACGAGAAACAGCTGTGAAAAAGGCGTTAGACGACAGCTTCTGTTTTTATAAATTTAACTTAAGAATTAAAGGAACGCTGACAAGTACGGAAGTCTGCTGACGTCACGTCTGGTCCCACAGCTCCCGCCTCTCTTCCCTGATTGGGCCGGTTAGAATTTAGCCGAGTGAATTCGTTGGTCAAAGGAGCCTGGCAAGATGGATCTGCAGGGGTTCAGAAACTGAATCAGGCAGGTCCGTCTGCTCTGCAAGGTTACCTTACTTGGTCCTTTTCACTTTGAAAATTTCTCACTTCTGCGTGGAAACACATGGACGAACAGCTAAGTAGCGTCCGAAAAAAAAAAAAATCATTTCTATGATTTATTACACAGAGATCACCATGTGATGAACAAATCCTGGTGTGAAATTCCAGCCAAACTTGGCATGAAAGAGGAATTTGCAAAAAAAAAAAAAAAAAATGTTGCTAACAGTGTAAACAACTTCTTCTACCCTTCAAGGCTCCAAGAGTAGCCCGAGTCATTGACTGAGACTTCTTTTTACTGTATTTGTTTGAAGTCCTATTGGGAACCTGAGAGTTGGCATTAAGAAACTGCCGAAGCATTGGTGTGCACCTCCTGTTTCCCCCCTATTTCAGAATCTGTAAATAATATTTAAAGCTCTCAGCAAGAGTTTTGGGTTGGGTTGAATTTGGTCACCCCCTTCCTCTTCTTCTTATCCCTTCATTGATTTTGTCTGGCACACATATGTATGATTACTTAAAAAAAAAAAAAAAAATCATCCTCTTTCTTAAACTTGTCCAATCTGTTATTTGTGGGGGAAGAAAAACTTTGCAGGGAAGAATCTAAATCTAAAGGGCTGTTTCTGCAGTGTGTCGTCAATCACTGTGGCTGACACCTGCCCCCAGGAGCAGCAGCAGGAGTTCAGGTGTTATAAATAACCACATAGAAATAGTCACACTCCTGGCTGAGGGTCTGGCCTGCTTTGGAAGCCCATAAAAGGGTGATAGGGTTAACTTCAGCCTGTTTCATGACCACCTTAAAACTCAGGAGTGGAGGAGCTTTTAAAACATGGTTAGTGAAATGATGAAATCTAAATACTGCTCAGAAATCTGGATATAATCACTGTCATCTTCAGTGTACATTAAAGACCATGGGTCCTATGTTTAATGTAAATAGGATTTTCTGAAATAATGTCATAGCAGGATAAGGACATGAGACAGGATACTACTTCACATGTAGGCGCACTCTCAGGGACCTCTCCTGGGATCATGTCCAAGTTTTAAAGAAGCAGGATACGAACCAAATCAGATTTCTGTCTCTTGGAAATAATGATGTAACATGCTGATTACACTACCTTGGTATCTAATTATACGTCTACAACTGAGTTTATTTTCTGTTCTTAGATAAATGGCAGCTAGCTGAATTTAATATATTTTGTGTAACAGCAAAGAATGTGCAGGAACATGGATCAGGTGTTCACTTTACTTGTGGTGTGCTCAAGGCTGAAACCTGGACATAATTTTCTAATTCACAACCGATATCTACACCACTTATAACCAGGAGTTTGCATATGCACATGAAGCTAAGTTTACAGCTTGGTGCTCAAATATTCTGAGCGATCTCGCTGCCTGCAGAGTCCACAATAGTCCTTTAAATGTGCTTGACCGACCAGCGAGCCTGAACCTTTTGAGCTCTCCTTCCTTCAAACATTTTTTCCCTCATTTTGTTTTTGTCCCGTCGTCTCTGGGCAGAGGAATTCTGGGAGCCTCATACTTCAGAAGCCCGAGGCATCCTAAATGAGCAGAGAATAGCCCTCCGTAAATCACACTGAATACACAGAGCTGCCCTCCCTCCTCCTCTGCAGCCTGCCCTCTGCACATAAATGCATTGTTTTATGATGGCAGAGTGTTAATGACCGGGATGATGAGGGAGACACAAAGCTGCTGGCCGCTGCTGGCTGCTGGGGGAGTAAAGGAGGAGGGAGGAGGGAGGAGGAGGAGGAGGAGGAGAGTCATTGAGAGTGTACGACAGGTTTATTACATCAGTGGGAGCTGGGACCAAACACAAACCCCCACACAGTTTTGTCAGTAGTGAGATCTGGTTATATCACCGCTGTGTCATAAGTGGAGCAAAAGGACAGCTCTGAATGTTCTGTGTATCTGCTGATTTAAATAGAGCATCAGTAAAGTGGTTTAAGACTAACGCACAGGCTTTATTGACAAACCTCTAACCAGGGATGTGGAACTTTTTATAGCACTCTTCAGTGGTCACACGTCACTCATTAGGGAGCTGCTGCTAAAACTCAATCTCCCTGTCCCAGATAGATTCCTGTACTGGACTCTCAAAAGAGCTTCTACTTTCACCCTTGAGCTTAAGGAAACTCTTGGTCTGTGCTCTTTCTAATAGAACATATTTCTTTCAGGTGATGATTTCCAAACACTTCACTTAACCTAACACACTATGCTACCCTGATGATCCACGTGGCATGTAAACTTTTAAATAGGTATAGTCCTGCTCAATTGTCACTTCAGGGCATCTATACATGTGTGTTAGTGTCTGTGTCTGCCTTGAACCCTCTCCTCAGCCTGTATGTTGATGTTTTGGTCGTTTTGGGATGTTTGTGGGTAGACAGTAAGTGTGGTTACATCAGGCAATCATAGTGTGCCCCGTGCGCAAGTGACTTTGTGTGTTGATAGTAGTGAATGGAAGAAGCTATTCATAACAGCTTCAATAGTGTACTAAATGAGGAAGGAAAAACAACTTAAGTGGGATGAAACGCAAAAAGATGACGCTTTTTCCTAAACGAAAGTGAAACTTGGTTTGACTTTCACTCACTTTCAGGCACTTGGAGAAATAACTAGCAACACTAGGTGCCTTTCTGCTAACTAGGTATGTGTCAAATACCCATGATTAGCTTGCGCTAACATGCCGAGTCAGGTGCGCGGCTCTTGAGTCTCTCCCATGTAGAAACATGATACTACAGGTGGGTTGCTAAGTGTGTTCATGGCGTCACAGCAGGAGGCTGCAGGTGTGTGCTGCCGCTGGCACTGAGCCAAGGAGGAGGAGCCCAGTTTGAATTTGTGTTTACGGAAATTTGTGCGGACCTTGCCTTTAAGATAACGAGAGCACGCTAGCTACAAAAGCAGGCACCAATTATCAGTTGACATAATGCGCAAGTACAACTAGGGAGCACCAGTAAACACAACAAAGCACTCGAATAAACCACTAGACACTAAAATCTAAAAGTTTTTCAGCAGTTTCGCTAAAAAAAAAAAAATACAGAGAGTTGCATTTGTTTGTGTCCTGGTAACTTTAGGATCCAAAACGGTCATCTTAAATTGAACAACTTTTTTCTAGTAGCAGGAAACAGGTGAACGTAGTCAATCCTTTTAAATTAAATACTGTAAAAACTCCACGATCATGGTTGTCGCTGTATCCTCTGATAGTCTGTCTAGCCTGATAGTTCAACAGAGGGCACAGGACTGGGCACTTTCCAAAACGCAGACCTCAATTTTAATCTCCCACACGTGGAGACCAACAAAGCAAAAGTTCAGCTGTTTCATGGCCAATACTGTGTCTAAAGTTTTTATTTTAAGGAGATAAGACAACTTTAATATTGCGTTCACTGTTTCCCACTCTAACCCTTCAAACATCCCCTGCCAGTAAAATGCCAAACCCCTGTGTCTATCTCAGTGGTCCTGACCTTAACCACAGAAAACTCAGACTCCTTCCACATCAGTTTTCTCTGGCCAGTGTGATATAACGCTTGTTATTCTTCAAGTGTCTCTGCAGTCAGATCTAAACACAAATCATCACACAAATAAGAAAACCTGAGAACTAACACCATATGACTCTTCACTCCAGGCTATAAAACAAACTCTGTGACCCTTTTGGTTTTATCATCCTATTTTCATTTCATCTCGTGCCTCTTTTTTTCCAAGCCTATCCTCCAACGCCTTACAAGAGTTTCATTTCAGCGTTACTATTATTGTAAATGGGTCTAAGCTAACAATAAGGACAGCAGCAAGGTCAATTCAAGTGTAAATCCTGTAAATCCTCTTGCTAAGTGGCCACCAGTGTCAGAGGAATCAGCGGTGAGATATTGTGAGCATGTGATCCAGCCTAACGACATTTAGAGGTCTGAGAATTCCTCTGATAGTATCGCTCCAGACACATATGGGAATAATAAATACCCACGCATGTACACTCACGGTTACTCATACACAAATATAGCGTCACACGGTCATGTAATGATGGTGCCTCACTAATGTAGCAGACTGAGCGTGTGGCTGCGTCCTTATCAGGCTGCTGTAATGGAACACACTGAACATGGTGAGTGTCCTTGACATGAAGCATGTCCTGTGGTTATCTGAAGAGTGGCCTTAAGCTGAGGAACACATGATATGACAGTCAGATGATGTATGACATTCAAAACAACATCACATGCCATTAAATGGAGCATTTTATCCTCAAGGGCTAACACGACCTTTGGTACGGCTGTTGACACTGAGGCTTACCTAAATTTATTTGTGTGCAGATTAACGTCTTGAATGTTACGATGAAGGGTATGTAGGGTTAAACATGCAGAGGGAGGATTATTGGGGCAATACTCAAGATCTTTAAACTGGGATTCGTTACTTTTTTTACTGTTGAAGATATCCTATCTTTGCTAGGCGCCGCCCTGTTGGCTATGGCTGCCTTTTGCAGCAGCTCTCTCTTCTTTGTCCATTTCTTTTCCGTCTCTTTTTTGTAATCTTTGTATTTGTAGTGGATCGTTACGTTGTATGGCTCATTTGTTGGTCGTGGACACCAAACTTTTTGTGGCTTCAGTGATATTTTTACTACTTTTTCTCCTGTGTTTGTCTGGAGATCCTACATGTAACCATGGCTACATTGTTTACATGTAAACTCAGCTGTTAGCAGCCTGTAGCATGTCAATGCTAACTGGTATAAGGCCTGATGTTTCCCACAAGGTGAGGAGAAGGAGGTGAGGACAACATGTTGGTTCTCAGGTGTGAGCTAAGAAGTGACGACATCGACCTGACCTTCCATCCATCATTATTGGGAACGAAAGATCTATCTCCAATAAGATGGACGAGCTATTCTATTCTATTCTATTCTATTCTATTCTATTCTATTCTATTCTATTCTATTCTATTCTATTCTATTCTATTCTAATAAGTCTGATTTTGATTAAACTTTCCCCCAGCCAATAATCTTGTGTCGCCTCACACAAGGTGCTGATTGAGTCCTCACACATTTAAGCTTATAAAAGACTCACTCGGGTCTGCAGACTCTGGATTCTATTCACCATTCTTTTTTGTTTGAGCATTGTTTACTTGATCTATTTCAAACAGCAGCATTGCTTTTCTTTCAGTTAGCCTTCACCAACTACATTTACCTCACTCTTTTCACCATGCTCACCCAGCTCACAAGTGTCATCAGGAGATGAGTTCAAACATGCACTTTACTCCTGAAACTTCCTGAAATTTTCAGTTCGTGTGAACGCAAACTGGATTCAACACAGACTCTTTCCTGTTGGCCACTTTGAAAATTTTCTGCAAGTCAGGATGAGCAGCAGTATGAATGCAGCAGATAAAGTAAGCAGGGTGATGCGGCTTATATCATCAGAGCACTATACAGTTAATATGCTCCTTATACCCACTATCACCTCTGTATCTCTATTACCTCTGTGCGCTGCAGGACCGAGAGATACCGAAGATCGTTCCTCCCTGCAGCCATCAGAGTGTTCAATTCTTTGCTTGGAAGATGAGCCAAACAACATGAATTTCCCTTCGGGGATCAATAAAGTATATTTTATCTTTATTTTTAATTTTTTATCAGCAGCTTCTTGCCTTGCACCACTCACTGGCGTGTTTCTTTTGTACTATTTTGATCATACTGTGAACTTGCACATACACATAGCTTTGATGTAAAGGTGATAGCTGCTAATACAAGTCAGACTCCTCAGCCCCGTTTCCAGCAGGCGATTCGGTTTAGTTCGTCTCGGTACGGCACGCATTTTGTGGCATTTCCTGTGACCAAGACCAGGACAGGTCCCCAAATTACTGACCCGTACCGTCCCACTTTTAATACTCTTCTGTTAGGGAGCCAGACATACTGATCTGACCTCAGAAGGGGGAGCTAGAAATAGGGAATGCACAGTTCCAATCCTGGTATCGGGTATCGGCGCCGATCCAACCCCTCAAAGCTGGATTAGGTATCAGTGGGAAAGGATCAGTCCAAACTTGACACTAAGGCTTAACTATGATTAAGTCCGCAAGGTATCAAAAGTCCACAAGGTATCAAAAAGTTTTAGTTTTTTTTTTTACCAAACTGCTGCTAAACATTTAAACACTTATAGTTTAAATCAATTTTAACTTCATTAATTATCTTTTTGTCTTTTACTCAAAACTTTACCAGTCTTACCCTACAGTAGAGCATGCAGGTTATTATTTAATGCTGGTGTCGGCCCAGGATCAGTGTCTGTCGATACCCAAAGCCAGGTTATCGGGACCAGAAAAGCTGGATCCGTGCACCCCTAGCTAGAAGCACTGCAGCCTGTTGATTGGTCGAAAGAATCATCACTTCCCAGCAGCGGTAAAAAGAGGAACACATAATCCTGCACTTTGTAACAAAGCGCCATCTGCCAATCTCAAAGAAGACGATTTCTGGATGTTTTCCCTCGTTGCTCTTTGTTAACTGTGTCACGTTTTTCTTCTTCTCTGGATTTATTAGCGAGGTACACTGTGTCCTGCTGCTATGCCATCACACTATTTCATAGCTGATGCGGCTATCAGTATCTGGCTTACACACCACCTAATAAGAGGGAGCACAGTTGGCTGTGGAAACGCAATCAGGACCAGGCTATACTGATGTAACTCATACTAAACTGTACTGATCCAAAATGTTGCACTGAGTTCAACCTCTGTTCCTCAGTGTGATTTATTACTGAAAATGGAAAGCATGCAACAAACTCTGCATTTCTTCTTCTTTTCTTTGGGCTTCCTGGTCTCAGCTTCAGTCTCATGGGTTCCTCTCTGGCAGCTAACTCGTCACTGAGCACAAACCAGCAGCACCAAACACAGTCTCAACTAAAACACACCAGCTGAATGGTGTAAATAGACCGTTATCTTTGGGGGACCATTAACTCTTTCCCCATCTGTGTGGCCCTCTTCAATTGATACCAGCTTGAGTGCACTCAGTCCCAAAAATAACTGCATTAGTCATTATTTCAGATAGTGGGACAACGACTCCAGCCACAGTGGCCTTTTCAGTGACACATGCTCAGACAAGCCACAGACAGAGGGCTCTCAGGGGCCACGGGTTGTTATCAAGCAGCCTGTTAAAGAATCGGTGCCAAGAGGCAGGACGGCACTTCAGTAAAGTCAACATCCTGAACGAGCGGGCGTTCAGGATTGGTCATTTCCTATCCGTCTGCTGCGTGGGACTGAGTCATGCCATTGACTCCAAGAGTAGTAAACTATCATTACCACAAAGTATCCCCTCCTCATAGAGTCAGCACAATGATGTGAAATGAGTCTCACCTGTCCTGTGTGCCAGCAGAGCCCTGTTTCTCATTCTTGATGCAGAAATCTGAGGAGCTCTGAAGGTAGACCAGTTCGTTCTCCCTCACAGGCCGGATGTCGATGTCTTTAGGTACCAGCTGTTTGCGTGTCCCCATGGGCCGGTGAACCACTTTGGTGGCAGAAAGATACTTGGTCTTAAGGTCCAACGCGATCTCCCTCAGGTCTTGCAGGCCCCTCCAGCAGGTCCTTATGGAGCAGGAGCCGGAGACACCATGGCATTTACACTTCATGACCAACGCCTGTCTCAGTGCCTGCAGAACAGAAGACAAGGAGGTTAGAGAGGTCTCTCTTTAATTCAGCTGCAAGTCACAGAGGCCATTTTTCCATCTATTACAAGGGTCCTCCCATCCATCAAATCCATCAAGACCAACCAAGGTGAGACAATTTACTCAGGTGACATCTTCGTCTTAGTGCTTGAAATGAGCTACTCTCTCAACATCTACCTTGCCAACAGGGAGTCTTAAGAAAAAGTACCTTATACGAGACCCTGGTTGTTGCAGAGGAAAGGCAGTCTTAGACCCTGTTTACACGACAATGTTTCATGTGAAAACACTAAAACGCAGTGAAAAAAATCTGCTTTTACACTGAAACGCTGAGGTACTGAAAACACTGTAGTAGGCATGCCAGGCCTGTAGTTGGCACTGTAACTGTCCGCTTTTGGGAGATCTCCACTGAAAGAGTTGATATGATATGATATGATAGAGTTGAGCAGATCATGTGGTGTATTGGTGAATACTACGAGCAACCATCGACAATCGCACGAAGTGGAGGGTGACGTCATCTTCCACCTAAAATGCCGGCTTACTGTTTACATGGCGGCGGTGTCGGTCTGGAGGCTGTTTTCAAAAGTTATATAGGTCGGCTAAAACGCTGTTTCAGTGTGAACGTGAGGCTGAAACACAACACAACTTTTGCGCTTTTCCCTAAAACCGTTGTCGTGTTAACCGCCCCTTATAAAGTTCCCAGCCCCGTTGAAATCTAGACTTCTGGCATTTCCATTCACACGTTTATGCTAAAGTTCAAACAAGGTAGAGAGATATTGAGGAATTAGACGGTGATCACATAGATCCTAGAAACCTCCAAAATTTTTCAAGGTGAGTTACACATGGAAGACAAGAGTTTTCATCCCAACTTCATGCATACTTTTTCTCCCCAGACCTACTAAACACTAAGCTTCGTCTTAAGTTGTGTGCTTTATGTTGTCATGTACTTCCTCCTGGGACTCATCTACCTCCCATCATCCTCCTCTCAACCTACAGGGAACCCTAACACTGTGAAATATGTGTCAGCAAGCAACAGTGGAAAATTTGGGGGGCAGAGCTCCAGAAATTTTGAGAATTTCAAGATTGCACATGTGGGATAAATTTCAAGAGTTCAGTTGTAGTATCAAGCCTAAAAAAAAGAAATCATGGGTTGTTTTAAAAGAAAAACATCGCAATATTTCTTACTTGTCTCCCGACTTCACTGTTGTGCAGGTGCATCAGTTTGTTGGCGTGGGAACCTGCGCGCTTCATCTTCATGGGAGCGTCTGAGAACTTGGAGCCCACAATCAAACCGTAGTGAAGGTTATCGCCGCAGCCTCCCCAGCGGTATCCCGGCTCTGGGATCTCTGCGGGCATAGGTCCACACGAGCACAGCCGCAGGTCTCCGGAGGTGCAGGCCCGCGCGATGGTGTGGCTGATGGTTGCTGCTGAGAGGGCGTAGACGAATGCTGCCTCTCTTGTTCCTGATGAATCAAAAAAAATGCACTTTGGTAAAGGCGGAAGAAAGGAAAAAATCCCCTGTTGGGCAATTTACCAAAGAAAATCCCATCCAGAAATATCATAAACTGAATGTCTGTTTTTGTTAAAGGTTGGTGTTTGTCAGAAGAAGCTCAAGATTCATTCTTCTAAGCAAAGAAACCAACGTCATGTGTCACAGTTTATGCTGAGCCCGAACATGATGTCTGGGGTGATCAGGCTGACCTGATTTAGGTTATACTCCGTTCCAATGATTAAAAGTTATTACAGGACACAAGATTCAATCAACCGTCCTCTGGCGCTCATAGTTTCTATTCCTCCAAGGTTGTTTCTACCCAAGCAATGACTGAAAGCCTTAAATGAGTCCATCACTGCTGCCGCTGTAACACAGAGTGCGCTCTGATTTAATTGGAGGTGATGTGAGTACACGGAAAAAGCACACACGCTTCAGGTCGCCGTGCAATTGGAAGTAAGAGCAGTAATCATGTATGAGCATGTGCCGGTAAGATCAAAGCCAAGCCTGGACAGAGATGAGCCGTTTCCTGTTGGGTGCAGCCAGTTCATTTAGAGAAAAGGAAGCTATTTCTGCACAAAACCCCCACAAAAGGCCCTGCATGTGTGTCTGAACCAAGGTTTTTTCAGTAATGGAAACAATACGGTGGTTGAAGAGGACCCGCTCAATTTGGCATAAACAGGCAGCGGATTTAGAAATGATGCAAATTTGAAAAACATGCTGAGTAAAACGCATAAGAATGAAGCACACTGCTAGAACACAAACAATAGAAAATCCAACCACACAAACCAGGAAACACATGCACCAGTGAAACTGATAATTCAATAATTCCCACTGAAGATCTCCAAGCCTGTAGGGGGCACTCAAGGGACAACCTCTAATACTTGTGAAATTGCAGGAGGCCTGAGCCTGTCACGCACTAAAATTCTTCTCTCTGCCATCACCACACTTTACTTCACTGCCCCCAATTACGAGGCTGTGTTAAATACTTGATTCTGATTGGTGGATTTTTTGGCGCATTTTATCTCTGCCTGTTGACACTGTGTCAAAAATAGTCATTGCTTTTCTCAGGGTTTTTGTGGCGAGCCAGGAAGTTGGACACAGCTCTATCGCCCTGTTTATACAACAACATTTTACCCCCCAAAAAACGCGACAAAAAAAATTAGCATTTACACGGAAACGCTGGGGGGATGAAAGCGCTGTAGTATGCATGCCAGGCCTGTAGTTGGTGACATTAATGTAGAGTCTTTTGGTAGCGCAATGCCAAAGTAGAGGCGGGCTGATCATCTAACAAATAGAAGTAAATCATTATTGAATTGTTGAATGGGTCTTTGCTGATTGCAGGAGTGGAGCAACAGATGCACATTTTGTTGACAGGCAGTCAGCACATTCAGCAGCAGAAGCACAACATGGTAGTCCTCCATTGTTACTGTTGTTGCTGGCAGTTCGTAAATAGTGGTTTCAGTTGCCAGAATAAAACTATAGCAGGGCGTGATGTCAGCGTTTCCACTGAAATCTCCGGCTTGCTGTGTAAACAGTGGTGGTGGCCACGGCGTTTCAGAAAAGTTGCACTCTGGAGGCCATTTTTAAAAGATTCTGTTTTAGGTTGGCTAAAAAAAACATTTCCCTGTAAACGGGAGGATGAAACATAACAATACCTTTGCGTTTCATCATTAGACCATTGCTGTGCAAATGGCCCCTAAGTTCAACAGCCAAGGACAAAGGAAGACTTCAACCAACCATCATTGACCTGCTGCATGCAGAAAATTTGCGTCAAAAGCTCTACCAGCTTTCTCTGCTTCATTTTTTGTCTGAGAGTCTTCTGAAACGAACCCTCTCAGCAACCGGCTTGGTAAAATGGTTTTCCACCATTTACTTCAAATGAATGATTCTGTCAGAATCACGGGAAAGCTGGTTAAAAAGTGGTGCCACCAGTTCTGCCTGTGTCTCATGGTATCACAGACTAAGAATATGAGACAATGCTGAAGTGCTAAAATCTGCTGTTTCTCTAGTGTCTGCTTGAGGCTGGCTCCGGAAGTACTGGAAGTCACATACACACCAAGCCAAAGAAAAGCCGTTAACAAAGCAGAAATTAACCTATTTACAGCCTGGTTCAAAAAATGTCTCCTGTCTGAGTCGCTAATTTTACTATCAGCACACACTGTACGGGGGGTGAATTTTTTCTAACTCGGCCGTTCAGAGGATATAAAGATCATAAGCTTGCTTAATCAGATGCACAGCTCAAGGTCACGTGACCGACAGGCGCCCTATAGCTGTACCATAGACTGTATAAAACATGGACGTAGTCTCGCTGATGTCACCCTTCTGTCACTGAAACGGTAAATGAAGCACATCGGCTATAGTGGCCATATTGGTAGTGGCAAGGGCTCTGCCTATATCCATAGGGCGCCGGCCGTCACGTGACCTGCAGCTGTGCCTCTTATTGGGGGAGCTTGCGATCTTAATATCCTCTGAACTGTCGTGTTAGAAAAAAATTCACCCCCCGTACAGTGTGTGCTGGTAGTAAAATTAGCGACTCAGACAGGAGACATTTTTTGAACCTGGCTGTAAATACATTAATTTCTGCTTTGAAAACAGCTTTTTTTTGGCTTGGTGTGTTTGTGACTTCCGCTACTTCCGGAGCCAGCCTCAAGCGAACACTCGAGAAACAGCAGATTTTAGCACATCCGCATTGTCTCATATTCTCAGACTGGAGTTTGCCGCTTGAGCTGTATGTGAAGCCCTTGCCACTACCAATATGGCTGCTATAGTCAATGTGCTTCATTTTCCCTTACAGAAACAGATGGGTGATATCAGGGAGACTACGTCCATGTTTTATACAGTCTATGCACAAGCCTTAATGCAGAATGAAAGAGGTGCTGTGTTTCATATGTGGATCAGGGTCTCGTCCTGCAATCCAGGTACTGTCAAAGTCCTGCTCACCATGTCAGGATTTGAGTTTGCACAGCCACTTGGTCTCTATATATATTGTCCCATTCCAATTGGTTTTACATCGTGTTAGTGTTGCTACGGCACAAGAGGCAAAATGTATGAGCTCACAGTAGATGTCAAATAAACAAACACACTTGGTACTCTTCTGTCCTACTGGCTCTGAAATAAATAGTCATGCTATTTTACCTGCAGTTCTTCTACAGAGTAATCCCTTTGGTTCACATTTTACCTCTTTCACATGCAGCGTACTGCAGAGCTTTAACTCCTGCTGTATCTGCTTCAATGGCACATATGGAGGCACGAAACCCCCTAGGATACCCTTTTAGAAAAGCAGCTTTGAAAGAGTGTAGTTAATTTCTAAAATTAAAAGCCAAGAATTGCATCATAATAAGTCCGGGATGAAGATTTAAAACTTAGTTTATCTGGCAGCTCAGCAAAGCAAGATGGAGCAACATTTTGTCTCAGAACCAGGAGTCGTGTTTTAAAAGGTCATAATCTTGTGTCAAAGTTCTCCAAATAGCTGCCACTTCAACACAAATAAATCAATCTATTGTGGCGTCGGAGCACAGACCCCATAAAAGGTCGAGGATCATTTCAACAGTTACTGTAAACTCAATGGTAACACATCCATCATATCATGACCTCACTTCTGGAAATTCACCGAATGTCAGGCGTGACCATAAACACCAGATTCTTGTGGGTAAAACACTTGGTTTACTAGTTGGAAAGAAAGAGCAGCCTGCATGTGGTTACTCCAAACAGTTTTTAAAATATACCTCGGTCGAGGTCAGGTCGATACTTCGTCGCATCGACGGGGATGTCGATGGAGGAGCAGTTCCAGCGCATGTCGGCGAAAGTCTTCTGGCACGTCTTCTTGACCTCCCGGGCCGCCTGGATGATGGTCTGCATGAGCTCCAGGTTGCTGCGGCACAGCTGAGCCTGAGAGGACACCAGGCCGGGCAGCAGCTTACAGTGCTGGGTCTGGTTGATGTGTAGAGACGCAGGGGTGTGTGATAGCGCTCTGTGGGAACATAAACAACAGGGATCGGTCAGTGTACACAATCACTTCATCATGGAGGTGATGACTGCAATGTGGTGGTTTCTCAATCGCTTCTTTTGTGAAATGAGATGTTAAATTATCAGGTTCATGTGAATAAAAAGCCTGCCCCGCGGCTCAGTCGCAGTGGTGTGTGAGCTGTTTTCTTGCGAACAAACAACTGAAGAATCCAAACAGCAGGGGATTATTTTGGCATGCAGCGCAGACGAGAACCATCTTATCACACGACCGTCCCGAAGGAGAGCCAGCTGCAGATTCATAAAATATAAGTGACACTCTCTTGGCAGAGGGTTTTTCTTTTGTTTTAGCACAGCAGCAGTCTTTAGATGTGCCAGGAATATAAAAAACCCACAAAACTCTGATCCACAATCAGAAAGAAGGCTGCACAGATCCTCTGCCATTTTCAGTTTTTCAACACAGGAAGAGTCCTCCCCCTGTGGCTTCGGTTTGACATGAATCACCAGATTACAGACTTTTTAAGGCTGCACACGTTTGATTTATACTTATTGAGGATAAACTTAATAGAGAAACCACAGGCGAAGCAGGTTAGCGCTGATCCTGCAGCTCTCTGCTGAAGATCCGTGAGAAACAGTCACAACCAGCCTCCTGCCCCGCGGCCTGTTTTGCATTAAGAGGCCGAGGGGCCGCCACTCTGTGCCCGATGATAAGCTGTGACTCCTCCATGCTCGCCGTAACTCCACACTCACAGGTGTTTACAGCAGCATCTGTTTCGTGTTGTAACGCTATGCATTGTCAGGACTGCAGGAGTTCTCGCTTAGATCTAGCACATGTCGAGATCGATCCAATGGACACATCTGCCAGAGGCCGGAAGGACAGACCAACTTATCCTCCAGTAATGTCCTGAACAACAACTGTGAGATAACTTTAACTTAAGAATTAACTGTTTGACGCACCTTTACTTGCTGCCTGTTGTTGCCAATTTGAGACATACCCTGTCAGGTCTTGATGCAGCTGAAATAACCTTTGTATCTCATTATCACCTATTGATTAATATTCTACACAAACCAAAGATGGTATCAGATCCATTGTGTCTCAATATATTGGTCAAGGGATGAACTTCTCATGTCTATATATTTATAATATAACTCAGTTATAACCATAGACTGTATATAGAGTGCACAGCGTGGCTCCGCAATTTATCATTGTACAGTTTTGAAGCCAAAATTCCTCCGTCACAGGCGCAGCCATTGTAGCAGTTGTGCAGCCAGAATCTGTGCAGTAGAGACTGTGAGGGACTCTGGGAGAATCTCAGTGGAGCTGGGTGACAAAAATAGTATATATTTTTTTCTTTCAAGAGTCGAATCGCTTTCTGACTCGACCTCCTGACATATTTTACAATTCCGAAAAAAATACACAAGAACGGCATCTGTCAATCATCGTTAAATGTGACGTAAAACCTTGTTTATAACCTCTTAAAGCTACAGACAACGAAACTTGTCAGAAAAAAAGAGGACTTGAAGACAAAGACAGCCAAATGATATCTTCAGATGACCACAAAAATCATATGTGAAAAAAAATTCTACGAGGTGTATTCATCTTTTAAAGTTTGACCACAGCCCATCTGGAATGACTGGAGAGCTGCATTTTTTTACTCATACTGCAGCCAGCCACCAGGGGGAGCAGTTTTTGTGGCGACCTCACTTCAAGCCGAGCACGATGACGTCCATTTTTTTTCAGTCTATGGTTATAACTATTGTGTGAGCCATACTCAAATTTACAATCTCCACTTAATTTAACATCTGTAAGTAGGGATGGGTACCGAATTAGGTACTTTTATTAGTATCAACCAAATTCTGTCAAAAGTACTGGGTGCCGATCCATGTAAAACCAGAAGGTACCATGTTTAGGTACCTAAACACATCTTTGTGACTGCGAGAGACTGGAAGAGTAGGTGATTTTCCATGCTGGACATGAACACTAGAGATAGACCTATATGGATTATTTTAGGGGCTGATACCGATACTGATAATTAGTAGGCAAAGAGGCCGATAACCGATATTTGAAGCCAATATTAATGTGCAGTCAAAGTGAAATTATTGGGGTAAAAATTTTGAATACAAACTCCAACACTTAACTGCGATCAAATACCTTCAATCATATGTTTATTACACAGCTCCCAGGCCTAGCAGCATGTTTTAGAAGTTTTCCAAAACTTCTATGAAACTGCAATAAAACTGGACAGAGTTGAGTTTGTGCTGCCTTTTACAGGCATGTCACGCAGTTGAACCAATTTTCTGTTTGGTTTTACATGACTGATTTTAAATGACCATCTAGGGCTTCCATAGAGTAGACAGGGAGAAACTCTGTGCAGAGAAGAATCAGAGACAAAACAACACAGTTCTGAATGGGTTTCATATCGGCTGTCGGATTTAAAAAAAGGCTGATGCTGATATGCTCCAAAATGCCAAATATCGGCCCTGATAATAGTCCCAGTCGATAATCAGTCTATCCCTAATGAACACAGCATTGCAAGGTTACATGCCAGTACTGTATCATTTCAAATGTGAAAGGTACTATCTGTAAGTTTGCAAAAACACATAAAAACAATCCATTTCTATGATTGTTAATTAATTCAGGCACTAAGGAGTTAAAATAAGCCACCATCACATCCCAAATCCAGGTAACCATCCTACTTTAAGGTAATTCAAGCAAAATATAAGAATCCAGGTCTCTTTTCTGCTTTTATCTTCATAAAATTGAACATTTAGCTGGACTCATCTGGAAAATTTGGCATATGACACCCGCAAATATTTGCTTGAATTGACTTTTTGTGCTGTGATAATGGGTGAAGCATTCAATCCTGATGTTGTGCATCACAGCGCTGAAAACATGAATAACGGAAAACACCGAAAAGTCACTCCTAGGAGATTTAATAATACGTAAATGTGTAGGAAATCCTCTTTAAGTTGCACGATCATGAAAATATCTTGTTGACGAAAAGTTCCAAAGTTGACAGATCAAACGTCTGATCGCACATATGACTCACAGCTTGACGTCTTCCCTGTCAAATGAGGAAGGAAGGAGAGGAATTGTGGTGACAGTTTTTTTGTACAATGCTACATGTCAGCAGCTTCAGACGTGTGTGCTGTTCTTGAAAATGATCGTTCTTGTTTAATCTCAGAGGATTTTCTTCTTCCTGTTTTCTGTCTCTATTCCTGGTGTGACGGTACAAGCGACATCTCAACCACTGGCTCACAATGAGTTTTCCTGAATAATCCACCGCAGTCTTCTCACATTAGCTCACACTAAAGTCAGAAACTTTTTTTTTTACTGTTGGGAAAACACACGGAGAGTGTCAGATGAAGATTTCAGCTGTAAGGACTTTTGTGCTTAACGTGAACGCTGCTGAAGAAATAATGACACAAAAGAGCGAAACAAAACACCGAAAAAAAGGGGCGTCTGCCGGATGCGACCTCTGTGACTGAAGCTGCCAACATGGTGACAACTTCAGAGCAGAGAAACATTTATCATCAACATATGTACGCTTTGAAGCAATATTATGATTGATAATCAGTTTTTTTATGAAGTTTGACTAAAGTCTGAAACATGAGGTGAAGTCCAGTTGACTTTGCATAGAAACAGCTGGTAAAAACATGGCTACTCCTGACTTTTAACCCCAACAACATGATTACATTTCAGAAAATTCTTCTATTATTTCACTAAAAAGTAAAAACCTGTTTTTTCTTCATATCTACAGGTCTCTGTGTCTGTTATCCAACCCTGAAAGCCGCCAAAGTCTCCCCCCTGCATTATCGCCACATTCTCTGATAAGAATCCATGAATATTTTTTGGAAAGCCACAGCAGACAGTTCTGTTTTGACAGCTATGTGACATTAGACACGGAGATAAAACTCAGATGAAGACACACACATCAGGACACGCAAGCCCTGACGACGACCGCAGAGGTTTTATGAGGATACCAAACAAAATCACACAGAGGAGCTCGCTGAAACAGAAGAACAACAGAAAACAGCAGCTCGGTCATTTTACGGACTTGGTGTAATTACAGTGAAAACGATTGTTTAGTTTTTCTCTAAAATAAAACTGGTGTGGAGCCCGGTGCGTGCAGACATTTGTGCCAGCTTTTACTTCCTCTTATTGTGCAGCAGGAGTTTTTTTTTTTTATCTGGATCTTTATGCTGAAATACAAAACTCATCCCCCGTCACTGAAGCCAAACTTGAGTTAAAAAGACAAAGAGGTTTCCGCTCATAATCTGAAAAACTGCCAGCTAATCTGGAGAGCACACAGCTTCCATCAGGAGGTACGTGGGGGCCCTTTTCAAAGCTGCCACCAGCTCTTAAATCCAAGAAACACAGAGAAAGAGCCTCACAATGCGGTGTGTCTGCCTGATGTCATGTATTTTGACATAGATTGATTGTTCAGATAGGACAGGCGCACACAGAGGGAGGTGAGTACTTACAGCCATTTGATGCCCGAGCAGAACTGAGACAGCAGCAAAGCCGTGAGCACACCCAGAGGCAGGACATGAGAGCTGCTCCTCATGTTGGACAGAGACTCCGCTTCACACAGGACAACACACACACACACACACACCAGACACACACACAGCTGCTGGACCTCTTGGCTCACACTTAAAAGTGGACTCTCATGGCACAGCCTCGTCCTCCGCTAAATCCTGTAATGATAACATCAATATTAGCAGAGACTTAGCAATGACGCAGCGTGCCAGTGGTAACATTTGCAGATTTGAAGCATTTTTCCTCAGTGAGAGTGTGAGCTCTGTGACCTTACAGGGCTCGAATCTGGAACAACAATGAAACAAAAACTGGACTAGTTCTACCTTCCCGTCAGAAGAGATCATTCATAAACAAGGGAAGAAAATCCTGGATGTATTTTAAGTCTCTGAAAGTCATGTCAAAGTCTGTGCAGGGGTTTGGCAAAAAGATGCATCTATTAGATGAAATTATGGTTGGGATAAACTGTGCTTTTTCTAGAAGTGTAGAGACACAGCGAGGAGCTCAAGTGTAAGCATGCAAGCTCTTTGTTAAACTATCAATAAGCATCCAGCTTCCTTCGACATGCAAATAAAAAAAACACAGAAAAGAAATACATAAATGGACTGAAGCGTCACACTGAGTCATTTTCTATCACATTTATTATCAATAATTAGATTAAATTGATTAAAAAAAAAAAAAAAAGATGGGAAAAAAAAAAGTTTTTGTCATATGCTTTGAACTTTATCTAAACTTTCGCCCTTTAAGGGACTATTTTTCCTGATTTTGGCCCCTACGAGCTCCCAGCCCTTCCCCTCTTGTGAAAATGTAAAGAATTTAGAACCGCATCAACAGATCAACGCAGTAATCTGCAGCAGCGTTTATCTGATAGTGCTTTGAGCTGTTGATAAGACATCTCTTTGAAGGGAGCTTAAAGTGAGCGCGTTAGAGCGGCAGGTAGCGGATAATGGGCCTTTTTAACGCACGAGTTCCGCTCCGCGTCTCTGATTGGCGGAGAAAACTGTGCGAAAAACACCGACATTAACTATTTAAATGAGATAAGTGAAACCCATCAGCAGGCTGTTGCTTTTCACACTCGATTAACTGCACTTGGTAAGAAGCGCCACAGACTGAAACAACGAAATTCCGTCTCTAAGAGGATAAAAGTTTGGCTTCTCTTTTTGTTTGTTTGGCGCACTGAGTCCGTGTTTGCCGTTTTGGTGCCATAAAAAAGTCTCAGCCTTCACTTGCTTGACTGTTTAAATTTACATTTCACTAAAGCAGGCTAAATGAGCTCCTGTTTCCCCTCCTCACAGATAAAGTCTGATAGCCTCACACTCACACTCCATCCGATGTGTGTCTCTCAGCGAGCCAAGATAAGCGGGGCAGGGCGCACTGAGTGGACGATAAATCATATTTACGAACTATCACAGGGGATCTAATTACTGGAGAGGAACTAACAAACATATTTTTATAAATGACTCACTCATAAAGCATTGTTTCCAAACTACTTGTGTAGGCAGAAGTCTGCATTGTGGAGTTATTTTAAACCTAAAAAGAGGGTGAGCTGAGACTGAAGAGCGAAATCAGAACATAATCACCCCAGCTATGGATTTGTCTAAAGTAAAGAGGTTTTAATGAGGCTTCTGAAATCTTTGGCTTTTTATTTTTAAAACACTTTTCACATACCTCAAATCGCAGGCAACAAAGAAAGCACCAACCTCGTCTCTGCTCAATAATCCTCTAAACTCTAAAAGTGCGTAAAATACGCGGTACACTCACATGCCAAAAGTACTTTCTCCTCACCTTTGCCGAAGCGTTTAGCCTTCTGTGACCAACAAACAGCTCAAAAAATACAAATCAAGTCCCTGCAGGTCGGTTTATCCTCCCAGAGTTCAGTCTGTCTTGCTATAAACCAGAAGCGTCCGTAAAATCCAGCATGAGGAGGTAGAATAAGTCCGCACAGGTACGCATGGTGTGTAAGGGCGCTGTGTCTGGAGCTGCAGGAGTGTGTGCGTGGGACAGAGAGGTTGCAGTGAGTGAGCTGAGTGGGGGCAGACTCGGCTCTAAAGTACCCCGGCCCTGCTTTGATCTCACTGCTGATGTCAGAGCAGCATTAGCATAAGAAAGCACAGGGACCAGGGAGCTCAGCTTTAACGCTGAAAGGTGAGAGAGATTCATAACTACTTGGAAACATAACAACCTGAAACCAAACGAAAAAATAAAGTCACTCAAACAGTGTCCATTGAATAAATACTTTAAAAAACGTTATTTATATCCTTGCTTTAAAGCTCCTGTAAGGATTTTTAGCTGGTTATGCATCAGACCTGTCATGCATCTCTTTGAGCCATACAATCTATATCTATCTCATTATCTATAAACTAAAGCTGACTCCAGGCAGTTTTTTTTTTTTTTTTCATAATCTGCTTTTAGGGGGTAAGCATGAGCATGCTTAAGAAGTAAAAAAGGCACAGGGAGTGATACAAAAACTGTTGTAAGAAGCAGAATAAAACTTTTTTTCAGAAAGCAAGTGGAAAGGACAAAAGCAGCATTACTGTGTCCACAAGGGGGCGCTAAAATGACAAAACTTTAAAATTATCGATAGGAGCTTTAAAGTTTTTCTCTATCCTTAAAACTTAAAGAAACCTTATGTTGAAGGTTCCAGACATTCTCATTACGGTGATCAATATTTTTACACCAGCATTTTTTTTTTCAACAAGGCTGCAAATTACAAAGTCAGAATAACGCTGGTTTAAAGTACACAAGATAATAGTCTCCCTGGTGAATATTTAATTTGATTAACTAAATCATCTGTAACTACCACAGGGGGGCAGATGTCACTTTGTATTATTGACAACAAACTGAAAAATCAGTCATTTTTATAATTTTTCCACAATTAGCTTTTAGTGCCTGATGTGTTTGACTGTCTTAACAAATCAAGGTGCATTTTTTGACAGTGTTTTTACAAAAACAGAGAATAAGATAAGCTTGTCACCATGCTAACAGGGGGGCGCCAAAATCATCCCAAACTACACGTTTTCTTACAGGAGCTTTGCGGCAATATTTGATTTAGGAAAGAGGACTGTAAGAGGAGTTGATGATAACTTATTCACACAAGAGTAGAATTTGTGACACGCATCCCTGGTCTCCCCTACTTTATCAGAATTTTTATATTACTTCTTTATGCCCTTGTCCTCATATTAACAGTATTATTGTTTATAGTCTCACTGTTATTATATTTATTTAAGTTATTTATCTGGAATAATTAATTAAAAAAAAACACCTTTTCTGATTTATTTTTGCTATTTTGGTTTGAAATAATTATTCTTACAGTACAGAGTTGAACTTTATTGTGTATTTTGTTGTTGATGTTTTATTTTTCATTTTTTTCCAACATTATAAACAGCTGCATTTTTATTACATTTTTCTCTGAGGAATAGACAGGCCTAGCCGACATCTTCTTTAATTACAATTATTATCTTGAGGGACATTGAACTGAAGCAGGAATCAAGACTCAAAAGTACATGAAGTGCTTTAGGGATAAAAACTCAGAAAATTCACTGAGACTGAGGAAGTTTGAAAGCGGAAAACTGAAGAAATCTGTGAGTTAAACTAGGAGCTATTCAGTGGCAATAAATAAAATATAAGATGACACAAGGCGGAAGATATGAATTAATCAATACAAGAGACTTAAGAGTTCCTCTTCCTGTAACACATGTCCATGTAGTAATGAACATGATATGATACACATGGAAAAGCAGATTGGCAGTGAAGGATTTCCTGCTGATCTCACATATTTTATGTCTCTTATTTTACTGATTTCAATGTATAATATTACTTGTTAATTAAACTGTCACTTATCTCATCTCATTTATTTTGTTGAGAACTTCTTATCTGAAATACTTCAAATATCATTGAACAGCTGTCCAGAAATTGTGAAATCCAATTAAACATGAAACAATCTGAAAATTAAATATTAAATTTACTACAAATTAGATAAGCAAATTAAACTTTAACATAAAACATGGAGGAGATCAATCATCAAATATCTCCTCGATTAAATGAAAATGCTGTGTCACTGCAGCTCTACTTTTCATTCTCCACGGCTCTTTCTACGCGTACTTTTAGATATGATTGACTGTTGGTTTGTTATAGATATTTTCATGTGTTGTCCACATGAAGTATGTGGGTTCAGAAAGTATGAAATTTTGGTTGCAGTTGTCAAACATGTCATCACACAGTTTCATGTTTTTAAGCTTGGTCTTGAACAAATACTCTTTCTTCTCTTCTTAGCTGTTTAAATAAATCTGAGGCATCAATGGTTTGTTTATTGAGGAACGGGTCAAGATTTCTTTAAGGGATTTGTGATCAAATGTGTATTATTATACTTTAAAAAATTATGATTTATGTCATCGTACTGTGGCCACAAAATAGAACATTGTCTCTATTTTACGGCGCTCACACCACAAAGCCTGGAGAGGCCGGGACAGTTGTTTGGGTTTATGGTAATATTCTGCGAGGATGTTCTGTTTTTTGCTGTAATGATGTAAAGAATTAAACAGATAAAAACATGATGAGAGTAGAAAAAATGTTTTTGGCTCAGACCTGCTCTTCTATCTAGGTCTAAAATAAGAAAACTGTTATCAACATATCAGCACCACACTCAGCTCACATGCTGCAGTTTGTCGATGACAATAGAGTTTCTTTCTTTTCTTCCAAACACAATGAGCAGAAAATTTTCTCTATCTGTTGAACTCTCATGTCTTTGTCCACATGGAAAAAATAAGCTAATGAAATCATCCTAACTCAATCATTGAGCAGATGATGACATCTCGTGCTTTTAATCTGAAATAACTGACAAACTCAGTTATACACTTACAAACGATTTTTCTGATCTCTTTTAGTGCACGCAAAACTTAACTTTAACCAATTCTTTGTGTTGACTCATCCATGAAAAACATCTCAATTGTTTCTGAGTCATCAGCCTCCTTGACACATATTTATAACTCACAGTGACATGCTCATCTTGTGTTTTTATCAATTAATTAGGAATCATTTTCTTTATGAGCACTGAAATGATTACTGTTTTGACGTTCACACATTAATCAATACATCACACTTTGTGTTCACACCAATCAAACTAAATGCAATCTTTATTAAGTGAGTGAAAAAAAACACCACATAAATAAAAATATATGTATATAAAGAGCATGCAAAGACTAACACACACCAAGAGCAGAAACTATTTAATAAAACAATAAAAAGGAGAAGGTTGAAAATAAATTCAAGATGAACAAATGAATTTACAAAACCAAAGAGGACTGAAAACATTTATTTTGAAATTTTATGCCTGTTATTACTGTGGGGATGAGGGTTGTGGGACAAGATATTTACACGCAGGAGAAAAAAGACTATTAAATGTCTTTAACAGTTTATATATTTACAGAACGTGATTAGATATTTTTTGGGAAAAAGTCTTGATATGTAAAATACAAAATTACTAGATGTGATTATTTAAACAAGAAAATGAAAAGAGGGTCTAGATTTATTTACAAATGAAATCTGAAATTTTAAGTTCTGACAATGAAATCTTACATCAAGGTGTTTAGTAAACTCATCATCTCCTGTAAAATGTAATTAACACGTTTTGCCTCACAGTAATCACTGTATATATTTATAAATACATATATGACATACTAGTGTATAAAGTGTATCTCTGTCATTTTCTACTCACAATAAAAAATTTCAAGGTTAGTAATGCAACTTCTTCTGCTTATATGCTAGGAGACAACTTAGACAAAGATTTTGGTCCCTAAACAATAGTTTCCAAGTGGTTCCTGCCCCATGACATCACCTGTTTTCGTCTGATGGAAGACCTGGTGAATGCAAATCGTTCCGGAAAGAGCAAATTTTCATAAATTTCTTTTGATGTCCCCCCCAAAACATATGTATTAATAGTAATATTATAATAATAATTAAAATATATTATCATAGTTATTTAATCATTCAAGTCTCTACAGTTAGACCCCCCCAAAAAATAAATAAATAAATAAATAAAATAAAATAAAATAAAATAAAATAAAATAAAATAAAATAAAATAAAATGAATAAATAAATAAATAATAATAATAAAAAAAGTTTCTGGGATAAATATTTTTTTGTTCATGGGCTTATTTCTGTGAGTGGCAACAAAAGTGGCTGGTGAGCACATAGCTAGTTGCTAACTAAAGGAAAACACTGCCTGCAGCATTGCTTATGATGTACTTATTAGATGCAATTTTATTGACACACAAGTTCTTACCATAGCCAGTGCTCACACCTACCTCCCTCCCCCACCCCCACACACACCACATTTTTCATTTATTTATTATGACTATATTATTTTCTTATAACCATATCATTGTTATTATTATAACTATTATTTTCATTTCTTAGAAAATTATGGTGACCTAAGGTGGCCTTTTGACAAGCTGTGTGACCATAGGCAACAATTGTTGCCAGTCATAAAAATGCTATTTTCCTCAAGACATAGTACAAAATGGAAATAATAAATACATAACATGATTCATATCTGGACTGATAAAACTATTTGCCTTACAGCTGTGAAAAAAAATCTGGGCATTAACGGGTAAATGCCTAAGTAACCTATGATTCAGAAAATGTGTATTCTGTCGGCTGCACTACGTCTGTTTCTTAGTTTCTTAAATGTTACTTAACAAATTAAGACCTACAAAATTTTATTGCTGAATCAATATTTATAATTTTCATACAGTATGTGTTTTTTATTCTATTACAAGCTGAAAATGTGCAGAAGAAAAACTGTCAGATCAATGTATAAAAGGACAAAGACTGGTTTTCTGTCACTAGTTGAAAGTGAAGTGTATAGAGAACAATCCAGAAATATGAGAGCAGAGTATATGCATCTCAGACTTTTACCTGACTACAGCTCTTGTATGTGTTCTTAGTTACCTCCTGACACACACACACATGTTCTTTAACAATGTTGAAATAAAACCTTCCCGGAGTTTCAGAGAGTTTTCCTGCGCTGGCTGATTTCCTCAAATATGAACCGCAGTGTAAGTGATACTGTGCAGAGCCAGCTGTGGGAGCGTAATGTATAGTTTCCCTGAGAAACAGGCTGCAGCTCCAGCACTCACACAAAGCCAAGAGAGAGCTGTTGTCCAGACCTTGACCTTGTACCTGGTTTAGCTAACACGGCTCGATCCTGCACGCTGCAGATCAGGTGTTGTCATATGTCTCTGGAGCCGACACGTTTACAGACCCAAACAGGACCTCTTCCTCTGGGAACACCCAGATCCTGTGTCTCAAACTGTTGGCTAAACAGGGACCACAAGAAACTTCTGACACACATGTTATAGCCTCATTGGTTAACTGGGGGGATGTTATCTCAGCTTAAGGTAACCTCAGAGACTGGGGATTTATTTCTTCAAAATTTACAAAGGAAACATGATTTGTACAACAGTAGAAATGCCCCCTCTTCCCCATTACCCTAAAAGACAGATTTGGAAAAAAGAAAAGACTGAAAAAAATCCCAATTCCATAAGTGTCGGTAAAATCATAATCTGACGGTCTCCAAATCATTTTTCGCCTGCAGTTTTAATTATACATTTTAAGGGCAAAAATCACATATTTGGAAAACAGAGGGAGAAATTTCCATCCAGTTGTTTTCAGAAAAAAGTTCATAGTTTCTTTGTCCTTTTCATTGTATGGCAGATCTTTCATGTTTTCAATGGGTGATAAGTTAAGACTTCAGCCAGGCCATTTCAGCACCTGGACTCTTCTGCTACAGAGCCATGCTGTTGTGATACACGCAGAATGTAATTCAGTATCTATTGGATGTATTGTGCAAGGTCTTACCTGAAAAAGTCATTGTCTGGTTGGTAGCATATGTTGTTGCAAAACCTGTATATATTGTTCAGCATTAATGGAGTCTCCTAAATATGTAACCCACGCGCTCTGTTGCGAGTTATGCATCCTCATACCATCACAAAGGCTGAATCTTTGAGAAGAACACGGGTGGTGATACAGCATCCTGGATTTCAAAAACTAGAATCAATTTCTGATTCGTCAGACTGTTTTCAAGCTTATGTTATGAATGGTTTTGAACATGCTCATTTTAGTGATTCTGTGCCCATGCGGTGACTTCCAGGACAGAGCCATAGCTGTTTTTAATGCAGCAACACCTCAAGGCCAGAAGGTCACAGCCATCCAGAATCAGTTATCAGCTTTGTCCCTCATTTACAGAGATTTCACCAAATCTTTTAAAGTTGTTGTGTACATTTCATAAATTATATAAATATATATATATATATATATATATATATATATATATATATATATATATATATATATATATATATATATATATATATATATATATATATATATATACACACACACACAGTTTTTTTTTTTCAATTTTTTTTTCAGTTTTTGTTTTACCTGTCACCACTTTTGTTGTGATAACATTTGTTATGATTTGGCGTTATACGAATAAAGATTGGTTGATTGATTGATTTAAAACTTTTTGCTTTCCCCAAATTTAATGTTTTCTTTTCACTATCTTCAGGTCTACAGTTGGTGTCAAAGATTGCAAATCATCACAACTCATTTTATTTGCCACCTTCCCTCACTACTTCAACATTTTGGGGTTTGGAGTTCAGTAAATGTGTCCCAGACACATTTTAAAGGAAAGAAAAATGCTAATCTGTGCATCATGAAATGTAAATCTTTAAATGGTAAAGATGGCCGCCATATGTTGCTGAGATTGTCTGTAGTTCTTCAGGAGCCTATGCTGTTTTTTTCCTATTTCATTTGTGTGTGACTATGTGTGTGTAGATTAAAATTTGATTAAACACAGAGCATACACAGCAGGTCACAGCAGTAACAGTTAGAGGAATGTTCCAGATGATATGAGCACAGAGATTTTAGTGAACAATAAGGTCCCACAGACAGGACTAAAGACGGCTCCTCAGAGCTCCAGAGGCGTGACCACGTTCTGACTGACATGTGCCCGGCACCAAAGGCAAAAATGTTCCTGAGGAAAACAAACTTTAAGTTTCTTTTTGAGTGATGTTGTTTGGATTAAGTGGAAACTTAGTTCATTTGCTTCTGCACCGTACAAACCGTGATGACATAAGAGAGAGTTACTGTTTTCATGAAGTTGCTCGACTGTTACGACTCGAGGTTAATGACTGACAAGTCAAGGGTGGAGAAAGAAGGAGAGGAGGGAAACAGGAAGATATGTTCAGACACAGAAGATGCTGAATGAAGGAGACATTGGTCACTGTGAACACTGTGACACCCGAACAGGACAGTTTGGAAAACAGCTTGCAATAGCAACATGACACTTTTAACATTTGTAATAAAGTAAATAAAGTCAATTTGATGCTTACAGTAAAATATGAAAATCATGATTCATCCTTTTCTTTGAAGAAACTCTGCCTAATTAACGTTTCCTGCCTGAAAATGTGACATTAGCATTAGCATTAGCATGATGATCATGTACAAGGAAGGGTTGGTGGGTTACGTACCTTTGATAGTGCAGACTCCTCGTGTTTTACATGGCAGTCAACTGTGAACGGGCACAGGTCGGAGCGTGTGTGGGAGTCGAGAAGCTCCCAGCAGGACCGGGCCCGTCTACAGAGAGACTTTTACACCCAGGCTCTCCATTCCTGAGCTTCAGGATCAACACGCAGCCCCTTGATCTCCACATCTCACCTGCCAAACATCACAGAGGGCAAAGACACCCTCTGAAGCAGACGGAGGGGGATAAAACAGCCGCTGGAGTTCATGATAGTGAAATAACTCATGTCCCAGACGAGCCGAATGAGAAGTGAGTTATGATAGATAATCCCGGTACAGGATGAGAAGCAGCTTTATGGAGATAAAGTTACTTTGTGCTTTTAAACTGTCACAATAATCAGCTCTGGACATGCTGGGATCAGCGAGCACATAGATCATAAGATGTCCCATATTTACACTAAAACATTTCCAAGTTTCCAAAACTTTATTCTTTTTTTTCCTCTACCCTCTTTTGTTTAATCCAGATGTGGTTTGAGCCTGAGCAGCAAGTTTATTTCCAAATGAGTTTGACCACCGAATAAGACCACCCTTTAAATGATGGGACATCATGACCACAGAGATCTATTTCAGGAGCCTGAAATGTAAATGGATATAAACAGGAACGGTTATTTATCATCCTTTATGTGCAAACTGTATATCACAAATCATGTGCTGTAAAAATGTTGTGTTTTAATGTGTAGGAAAAATACAGGGTTTATAAATCTGCTGAACGAGTAGCAGAGTTTACCCAGCTCTGAGTGAACACAGTCCTCAGCGCTGAGTCATTGTCCTCACGAGGACCAGGTCGATGTCTCAACTCTGAGGGCTCGCCGAGGAGGGCGGCGAGGACACTCAGCTTTCACCCAGAGGGATCAGAGCCTGAATGGGTGCAAAGTTTCTGTTATAACGCTGGAAAATACTCCCATGATCCCAGCAGGATATGTTCAGACTCAATCAGGCTGAAATGAAATGAACGGTCCAGAAATATCAAAGATTTGCTAAAAGTGGAAAGACTCTTGATTGGTCTCATTTTTGTGATTCTTCCTATTGAATATGTGGTTTTTCAAACATCTTTTTATTTATTGTTTTTTTTATTATTTGGTAAATTGACAGGGACAAATGTATACAAAAATTAAGTTGTACAATGTTTAGTTAAAGATACTGCAGCTATAAAAAAATCTACAAAAGGATCAATTTATTCAAAAGCATCTAAGACACTAAAAACTCAGCTTAACTTGATTTAAATAGCAACTTTCATGCAGACCAAATGTTTCACATGATTGGAAAGGAAAGCAACAACTAAAACAGTTAAACATAATTAAAAAAATAAAATAGTTATAATAACAGTGATTTAAAAATACAATTCAATTTAAAAAAGATAAATTAAAAAAAAGAAGAAAAAATGAAATATCTAATTCAGTTAAAATCTAATAAAAACAATAAAATTTCACTAGAAAGACATTAAAACTAATGTGAAATCGATAATGTTAAAGTACTGGTTTAAACTAGTGTAAAAAAAAAAAAAAAAACCTCAACTCAACCTTTTATAACTTTGCAATAAAAGCAAAATTAAGTTTTCTTGTGAAAAACATGAAGACATAAAGGTGATATAGAATAACAACAGTTGAACAATTATCACATTTATTTTTCTCCTTATTGACTGTATCAACGTCTTTATGAAGCCTGATGGTTTTATGGCCTCTTGAAGCCCTTTATTCGCCAATTATCTTCAGAATGAATTAAAGAAACTTGATCTTTGTTTTGAACTGTAATCTCTTGACACAAACATGTATGAATGAACTCTAAGCATCATAAATAGAAATAAAGAACTTTAGTATTAAAAAAAAAGTTTTAGTGAAATAAACACAGCTGATAAAATTGGGAAAAGGAAGAAGTGTAATTAAATTGTATTTTCCTCAACTACCTTCATGAGGGCTTATTGCAGATGTTCAGGAATCCTCCTTATTTTTCACATGAAAATGGGCATTTTTACAGAAAGACATTTACAGTCTGGTTTAAGAAGCAGTCGTTGTCAATGTGAATTTACCATAAAACTAACCTGTTCTGAGAATTTTCCACATTTGAAGCATGGATATAAAGTAACAAAGGTGGATGTTCTCACTAAATATGGAGATTATCGAACTGCTTCTTAGTTTGCTGAAATGATGAAGTTATCACACACGGATCTCCTAACTGGTCCATGATATATAAGCGGAGGGGGCCTCAAACATCAAGGTCTGCGTATACCCTCAGCCCCCATATACATATACATATATATATATATACACACACACACACACACACACACACACACACACACACACACTCACACACACACACACACACAAACAAATTTGAGGTAAATAGTGCACTGAATAAGGACGTAGATGTTGAGAAACTTGCTGCCAACTCTGAAGGACTCCCATATAAAACAGATCGTGTCTGTCATATTTCTGCTATATTCCTGTAATGAACTTAAAATGATTTAAATATTCACATAAATAAAAGGAAATAAATCAATAAAACAATGTCAGTCATGATACCAAAAATTCACTGTGCCATCAGACAGGATTTACAAAAGCACACATTCTTATTTTTAGCAGATTTTTTCTCAAAGTTAATTTTTTGGGGAGCTTTCTATGCCTTTAATAAGATTGGAGAGGACAGAGGACAGAGCAGGGAACAGGGTGAGATGGGGAGTGACATGCAGGGAAGAGGCCACAGGCTTGATCCTGGGCGGCCCGTGTAAGGGTGAACCTCATGAAGCACGACCTAGACCACCCGGCCATCTGCGCTCCATTTCATCAGATTTAAAAGAACTCAAATATCCAAACTATGATTAGAAACTGATGAATGTTTAGCTCTCATTTCATTAAGACTGAAAATTCACATGGAAATTTTTCTCTCTTTTTTTTGTTTTTTTTGTTTTTCAATTCTCAAACATCTGCAAACCACAAAGTTAAACTGATAACTGTTGAACTTGTTGCAATCATGAAATATTGACTAAATTGCTCTGTGGTACGGCCATTTTTTAAAATCTTTTCCTCTCATTTCATCAGATTTAGAAACAAACAATGAGAATGATAAATGTTTCACTCCTGACTTGGACAAACAGTTCGAAGAAGTTTTTCAGTTTTTTTTCTTGATTTGTGTCACATTACGTTATAAATGTGTCACGCAGATAATTTTTTGTGTTAAATTGAACACTTTCTTTTGTTGTTAACATATTAACCCCAGCTATAACCTGATGAAACTCTACTTTCTTACAGTCAGACTAAAACTTGGTGTAAGAGGATGATCTGCTTTTGTTTTTGAATGCAGTCTTTTTTTTATTTTGACAGATTAACACAAATAAAAAACAAACCAACCATTAACAAATAAAGGTTCGATGCTTATTACAGTCAGCCATGCTCACAAAAGCTCACTCACTGTTTTAATTTGAACATTAGAAGAAGCAAGCTACGGTTACAAGCTGATAAATGTTTAACTTATTACAAACAAAGTCCTCCTGTTTTCATTTTGAAATCTGCCCCCCTTCACTTAGAATATTTTAAACAACTGAAACAAACCACAGCGATAAACTAATAAAGGTTTCATCTCATGTCTGCCTGTTCTTTATTATCGTCTGAATCCTTCTGACCAGAGAAAATCCTCCAATCAATGTCAAACCAGAGTTTGATTAACAGCCTCCATAAAAAACTATAAAGCACAAAGTTAAAAGCGAGTTTCGGAATGGAAACAATCAGTGAAGCGGGGTCGCAGTGGTTCATCCTTATGGTGGCTCTTATCTCCAGCAGGGCGCAGGGCTCCACTGCCAGCTGATTATTGATGAATAACAAGAACATTGTGGATTTGATTCACAGCATTCCTGAGGGGTAAAAACAGACCGATCAGACCTGGCGGAGGGACAGTGACAGCTTCAGACCCGCCATGTGAGAATCCCATCATGCTCTGGGGATCCTCCTGTGAAGCTGCCGTGGCTCACAGTGGGAATCTCTGCAGAAACAACAAGCGCTGTCCAATCTGTCTGACTGCACCCATGTCTTCTGTAAACCATTTGTTTATAACCTCTGTCTCTATTGTGCTTTGAGGAGCGGGCCCTTTCATGTGACAGATGGGTGGCACTTTTGATCACGTCATGTGGTCCTCCAGGAGTCTGAGCAGTGTGTCCAGGAGGTCACCAGCGCTGTGGAGACACAGAAATCACTGTGGCTGTTCTGCTTTGAGCTCAGAGTGTAAATGTTTTCTACAGTTTGGACTGAGCGACCAAGAGAGGAGTGGATTCCAGTAACGCAACTAATAAAGCACATTACCCATGTGTCATATCACCAAAGCTTCATCAATCTGAGCTAAATGAGCCGCTGCAAACAAACACACCGGAGAGGGAAAATCCACACAGAATAGAAAGTGTTTTTTTTCTTTACACCAAAACTCTTCAATCAAAAAACCACTGCTCACTGATGCCAGCTTTACATTGGACAACAACATGAACAGTCCCAACACAGACAAGTTTCAATTTAGGTTTTTAGAGACATATTATCTTTCCGATACTTTGACTTTTCTGACAGGTTATGAAACTTTTTTTTAACAGTTATAAGATAAGATAAGAGTGTTTGCTTATGGCCTTAAAAAGTAAAACACATACTGCTGCTGTGACCAAGACATGTTGTTTGTAGATAGATAGATAGATAGATAGATAGATAGATAGATAGATAGATAGATAGATAGATAGATAGATAGATAGATAGATAGATAGATAGATAGATAGATAGATAGATAGGCTTTATTTCAGACCCAGGGTCCATATGTAAAAAATAAAAATAAATGCATAAATAAATAAATAAAAAAAATAAAAAAAAATGTGATGAACAAAAGAGACATTTTATGTTTCCTGTCCCCATTTGAAAAAGAAATAAAAAAATAGATAAAATAAAATAAAAATAAAAAAATACAACTGAAAAATGTGTTGTCAGAGGACACAACACACATTATATTTATGATATAATAATTGTAATTATAAGCTTTTAAAGCTTGATTTTGATTGGTTAAAACCATCAAGAGCCATAATTGGTTCCCAACAAGGAAAGCAATGCTACTGCTATCATGATTTTACATACTGTATCAAATTAGTGCAGAGATAGAGTCCAGTACATTGGCCTCAGATAAATTTAAAGAGGAAGGTAACATGGATAACAAAGCTTAACGTGTGCAGACTTTCAAACTTCTACATATTCAAATGTTTTAGAAATGTCTGAATCTATGAATGAATGAATGAATGGATGAATGAATGAATGCTTTATTTTGAGCATGTGAAAATAAAACAATAAGAAAAAAAAAGAAAATCAACAGGTAAAAGAACAAATAAACACACACACACACACACACACACACACACACACACACACACACACACACACTCACACACACACACACACACACACACACACACACACACACACACACACACAAAAAAAAAATTATTATTATTATTAAGGAAAACAACAACAACAACAACAACAACAACAACAACAACAACAAAAAGCAACCAGGGAAAAAAAATCAATAGCAACATCAAAAAGAACCCCCAAAACAATTGATATAAACTGAATAAAATTCTTTGTTAAAAAAAAAAAAAATCTTCACCAGACTTGCTGAAATGATGAGGTCATCTCATTGAGATATCCTAACTGGTTCATGTCACATTAGAAGGGTGGGCCTCAAACACCAAGGTCTACCCATAGCCATATCTCTGACAGGCCACCAGTGTGAAAAAACAGAGGCTGATGACAATCTATTGGGAAGACATTAGCAACTGAGATATCAGGGATTTATTTTCCAGCTGTATGAATAAATCTTCTTCAAAATGAAAAGTTCTTACCAACTCAATATTTTGTGCCAGTGTTTATGTGTTTTGTTGGTTGCCATGCAGAAAGCAGGACCGACTAAATGGTTGGTTATATAAATTAGGATTCCATAAGATGAACTACAACTACTTTCATAGGTGTTTCATAGGGTCAAGATACTCAGTTTGAGCTGCCTTGAGTCTAACTTTGTCTTTTTTCATCCTTATGTTTGGTGTAAATAAAAAACTTTGTCAGAAGTCTCTACTCTTACCCCATGCAGGAGATGAAGATCAAAAGGCATAACAACATGGAATAGATGCACATTTCCAGACCCAACAGAACATTAAACCACATGTGGGGCCCTCTGGGGAGGCCTGCTGTCACTGTGCCCCCACTGATTGTGATGCTGTGGCTGAAAGCTTGCTAGCTGTCAGGGCGACAATCATTAGCCCTGCATTTAAAGCTCCTCAGAGGGTCTTTGTTTCCCCATTAGAAAGTCATTCCTCCAACCGTGGTGTGCTCCAAAGCTGGCTGGTTGGCCTGGCGGTTTAAGTGGGCTCCATAGAGGCGGTAATCCTCATGGCAGCAGTGGTTGTTGGTTTGACTCCTGGCTGCAAGTCTTTGCTGCATGTCTCCACATATATCCTGTCTTTCATCAGCTTTCTGTTCAATAAAGGCAAAAATGCCCCAAACACAACTTTGAAAAACAGGAACAACATGGATTCTATAAAATAAGATTCAGAACATCCAACTGTTTGAAATGAAAGTATGTCACTGAAAAAGTGCCACAGATTTCTAATCATGGTACTAATGGAAAACAGAGAAAACCCAGTGTGTTTATTTGCCCCTGTGATTTTCCCATAGTTTAGTGAGGATTTTTTGATTTTTGGTCAAATGAGCCTCAAGCAGTGCAAGTATGCTGCAAATTAATTTAACTAATTAAATTAATTAAATAACCAAGGTGACTGTACAGTTGCAAGGATTCAGGTAATTAAGAAATCTTTTATATATATATATATATATATATATATATATATATATATATATATATATATATATATATATATATATATATATATATATATATATATATATATATATATATATATATATGAAGTGAAGCTTAGATTGATCTGAGCTTTTGGAAATAAAACTGTAAGAGCCTGAAATCTAACAACAATCAAAAAAATAATAACTAAATAAATATCATTTTTTTACTTTCCTTTTTGTAAAACCTTAACTTTAATAACTGGTGGATAATGTAACAAAATTGCTGAGCCCTAAATGTAATTCTAAAAATGTAATTAAACCCAATCTTTTTTAACTGACCCAAGATGTAATATTGTTGAGCCAGAAAATGCAATAAGTTTTTGCCCAAAATGTAGCAACTTGTCATGATGTAACAACATGTTACTTTTAAGGCTTATAACACTTTTTTTTTTATTACATTTTGAGTCATTGTTTCATTTTGGGTTGTTGTTACATATCAGTGTTTAACAGTTTTATTTCCAAAATCTTGGATTGATCAAAGTCTGTTAAATAAGAAGTATATGTAAGCCGAACAAAAACTCTTCTGGTATCCTGAATTTTGTTGAGAGAATTTTAATTTTACAAATGCTCATTTTTCTAATTTTTCTGACACCAATCAAAGAGATGACAAGCAAAAAAAAAACAAAACAAAAAAAAAAAACTCCACAGTTGAGAAACGAAAAAAATGCAGAAATGTAATTAAATTGTATTTTCCTCAGCTACCTTTGTGAGGGGCTTATTGGAGATCTTCAGGAATCCTCCTAAGGTTTCACGTGAAAATGGGCATTTTTACAGAAAATATAAGACATTTACAGCCTGGTTTAAAAACTGTTGTGGTCAATGGGAATTTACTATGAAACTAATCTGTTCTGAGAATTTCCAAAATTTTAAGCTTAAATATAAAGTAACAAAGCTGGATGTTCACACTAAACATGCAGATTATCAAACAGCTTCATATTTATTTGTTGTAGACTCTTCTCCAGAATTGCTGAAATGATGTCATCACACAAGGATCTCCTAACTGGTCCATGATACATTAGAAAAGCGGTCCTCAAACATCAAGGTCTGCCTCCAACAGGCCTTCAGAGAGCTGGCTAATCAGAGGGAAGTGGTTTTGTAGAGTGGGAAGCATTTAACAGCAGCTAAAACAAAGTGTTTCAGTCAGAGGCTGGAATAGGGGTTTTCTTAAACACCATCATGAGGAAAAGGGATTTATCATTATGGAACAACAAAACCCAGGGCTTCTGTTTCTGATCAGTGTTTTGTCTTTTGCTTTGTTCAGTTCAATAAAAATCCTTTGAGCAGCTGTTTTCACAGTTTTCCAGTGTACAATAGCACCAGTGGAAAATGACATTTATAGCATTGTTGGTTCTTATTTTTGTTGACAGAATTAGTGACTGAGTCAACAATAAGGTTAAACTTCTGCCAACTCTTTGTCACATCTTTGTCCAGATGTTGAGCAGCACTTTCAGTCTTGACGCTGGAGATAAGTCATTAATTCAATTGAGATTGAGTTTATTTTTTGTTGTCATGCCACGGTTGCAGAATTTCTTCTTCTGGTGAAATCATTGTTCTACAACACATCAATTTCTGTTGTACTTTCTTAAGAAACTTTTCTTCCAGGTCTTCAGTCTGTCTGAATGAAGCTGTATCACTGCGTCAGAGGGGGAGCTGCTGAAGAAGGGCGAAAGGTGTGAGGGAGAACTGTGTCAGTGGGGTGATGACTTCAGCAGAGGCTGGTTTCTTTCATTTATTCAGTCATAGATCTCTAATCTCTAACATCTCATGAATAACGTGTATCCAAAGAGCTATTACAGGGACAGGCACCAGCCTGGCTGCAGGACTCAAAACACTACAATAGATAAATTGTGCAGCTACATGTGGTTCTTATGAGTTAAGGCCTTTAGGTTGTGGTCAAGGGAGGCGTGAGAGCACAAGCATCCCATAAAATGATTAAAGCTTACTGCTTTGAGAAGTTTCCAGGGGTATGCAAAGCGCCCCAGGACCAAATTAATGGACACATTTACATTGGTCCAAGAAGGGAGCATTTGTTTTGTGTCATCTCAGAGAATGAGGCGAAGAAGTAATGATGAAAAATAAATTGTAATCATCTAAGTCAGATCTTTTCAAAACCCTAGGGGTACGACTGCAGATTGTTCATGTGTAGTTTTAAATCACCAAGCTTAAAATAGCCAAGACAAAACAAATCATGCATTCTTTACAAGTACAATCAGGTAAATATTTGGGTAATTAAAACCAAGTTTCTCTAGTTGTACACTGAGGATCTGAGTCCAGGCCTGTGCTGCCAATTTTCCCTGAAAGAGAACCTTGAAATAAAATCCACTTAAGCCCTCTGTCTTCCCCTCCAGAGTATAGTTAAATCCTGGCTGTGTATGGACATGATTACCGAGTGCCACGGGTCTTACATCAGTGCAGAACCTTGACTTCCAGCAGGAAACCTGGAGCACGGGTCAATTATGGCAATACCTTGTTTTGCTTAAACGTGGAGGATGTGTTCTTCATGCTCAAATACTCCGGCTGCACCTCAGATTTAAACTCCATCGGTGTCCACTTCTCCTTCCAGAGTGTAAATAAATAAAACCCAGCTCTAGGATGTATATGGCTCTCAGTGGAGAGTGATGTTGGCGAGCTCCTGTGCTGCACATGGCTTCAGTGAGGCCTCTGAATGCTGCTGCCAGCGGCCCACAGCGGAGGCAGATCCGTTTGCTCAGCAGCTGAGCGGGGACACGGAGATGCTCCTTTCACAGCGAGCTGAACACCGACAATCAGGGCTTTGTCAGGGAGGCATCTGCTGTTACAGCTCACAGGAAGAGGACCTGTCTCTTTAAAAAGTACAATCAGAGGGGCTGTGTGTGTTTGAGATAAGGTGGCTTCATGTCGACACGATGTTTCAGTAAAGCTGGATTTTAAAAGCAGCAGTGAGTCCTCTTCCTCCCGAAACTAACACCATCTATCACCATGTCGATAAAGTTTGAGTCACGCTTGGATAATGTCTTCAACTTCAACTTAAAAGTAACTTCTACAGACCTGGCGTATTGTCAGTATTGTTGCAAATAATTGACAGGAAAGGCAGACCAACCTGACAGCAGACCCACAGACTGCACTTGTTCTTCAAAATTACTGATTAACCAACACCACAATGGAAACAATGGAGCCTGAAAGTGATGATTTGCATCTCTGTCACATACCCAGCATTGCTAAGACCTTACACTCTGCGCACACACATAATTGCAAAATAAATATTTACCAGGTTTCTAGAGATAACTCAGATTATATGACCTCTGTAACCCTGTCTAAACCCACATCCTTGTTGACCGGTAGGTGCATTATGAAAGACATTTTTATAAAGCATGGCCCCGAGGGTGAAAAGTGTATTTTCAGTCAGTAATCATTAACTCAGGGATCTCAAAGTGCCAAGTCACAAAGTTTTATAGGACAACACAGTTTAATGTTTGTTGGACGTCTGATTCATGTTTGATATGAATGAGACAGTGATGAGTTCGATGTTGGTACATCACTTCTAGTCGGCATTAAATGGGCCACATTTGGAAAGCTGTTTTTCCAGGATGCCAACCTTATTTTGCAGTAACCATCTCTAGTTTCTATCCAGATATCACATGTGAAATATAGTCTCTGATAGTCAGTCAAAGCCAGTCAAGGTCAGTGATATCTGAATTCCCAAAGTTAAGCTTACTATGTCAATCTTTTCAGTCTGCCACTCTAAAGAGTCTCTCATTTCCTCTCAAGATATTGTACGGCCTTGTGGCGCCATCTTGTGGTGTCCGGCAGACGCAGCACCCATGAAAGCCAAGCGTTAAACCACCTTTGACAATATAAAAAGAAACCTGAAAGCAAAGCATCTTTTTGGAGCATTTTATTTCTTTTTTGACAAATATATATGAAGGTTTTTCCTATCAAGGAAACATTCTTTCAAAGATACGTTTACAGCAAATTCATTCCTGCAAAGAGACAGGAAACATGGGAAATCATCAAGAGACATGATGGAACTAATAATGTCAATTTGTGCCCAGGAAAAAGGTAAGGGTGCAATTTTTATGATTATAGTAATAAACTCATGATGGTGAAACAGAGGTCAGTCAACGCCAATGGGACATTTGTCATCTTCTGTGTTATCATGATACATGGGGTGAATTATTGGTTTTGCATCAAGGCACACAAGCATTGAGAACCGTCAGTGGAGCATTGCTTTTTTTTGCCAAGACATTGGTCCCATTGGGCAGTACAGCTGTACAAACTAAGAACAAAACAGAAAATATAACAAAGGGCTTGGTTTGCAGGATAAAAAAAAAAGAAAATCTCAAAGTATTTAGATCAATAATGTACACACAGATTAAGTAAGAGCTTGGGACCTCAATAAGGATCGAGAAACATTAGCTCTTAAGTATGGAGGCCATGACATCTCAAATTAATTTCTCAAACCTAAAAGCCATGTCGGAAGACCTGCACCTCCTACAGAGGGTGTAGCTCAGTGAGGGACCGTTTTTCCTGCTGTAGAAACTCCTGTAAGCTTCTGTTCCCCTGCCTGAAGTTGCTTTCTCTCCGTGAAAATGGCAAAATGACCTGAAGTCTGAGGAGAGTCTCAATGTTACTAAAACTTCTGATCTGTGACGTCTTGAGGGTATCGAGCACAGTCGAGGGAAGGTAACCTGCCAGGGGATCCAGCCATTTCTCCTTCCATGACTTCATCTCAGAGTGAAGAGATGTCTGATCTGGCAAGTCGTCTTTGTACAAGCGGAACACAAGACCACTAAGGATGCTGGTTTCTACTTTGGACATTGCGTAAGGCACAATCTCCAGACACCTCAAGGTATCCAAAACCCTATCTGAGAAGAGGTCGTCGATTTCTGCTATAGAGTGCTGAACAATTTTCGTGCATATTGATTCTTTGTAAAACTCACTCAATGGCTCTAGAAGCACTGGATGCAACATCGTCACATGAAGTCTAGAAGCTAGCGCTGTGGCTTCCTCAAACCACGCCTTGTGATGGGTGTCAATATCGCTTAAGAGTTTACCAAGAGATGCTTTGAGATCAGGCAAATTATTCACAGCCATGAGCATGTCCAAGGGTTTGCCCTGGAGAGACTGGCTGAGCTTTTTAGTCACACCAAGGGTGTTCTTCAGCACCACTGTGGAGAGGATAAACTCAAAGTTTCTGATCGCATCAAAGAAGTGTGACGCTTGCTGCTGGTTTGAAGTGCTTCCCTCCCCTTTGAGCTCGCCCAAACAAAGCATGACAGCCTCTAAAATCTCTACCATCACCTCATGCATGTCATGACTCTTTTCCCAGTTTTTGATCAGTTTGTCCCTCAGCTCATTGCCCCTACCTTCATCGTGCTGGAACATGTGAATGATCATGTCTTCCAGTTTGCTCTGGCGTTCAGCATCCTCTGTGAGCCAGTGTAGTATTTTACCAATGAGAACTGCTCCGTCTGCTGCTTCCTGAGCAGGAGAGGATCGAGCCAGCCATATGTTCAGAGACAGAGCAGAGCTCAGAGTTCTTACAGCCTGTGGGTATTTCTGAGCTACGGCTAAACTAACAGCCCTCATCTGAGCTCCTACTTCACCAACACTCAACAACGCCTGTCCCCTGCAGAACTCCATATTCAGCCCCCACTTCTGAGACAGAGCCACCTCGATGGCATCTGCAAGAACAAGTGGGTCTTCACCAAAAGGTATAAAAGCTAATGTTTCCTCACACTGGACGTCCTCTTTGTTCAGGTACCTGATGCACAACGGGATATAGAGCTCCCCTTCAATATCAACAGCTTGCTCTGTTATCACTGTGAAGAACTGAGAGTCCCAGAGTTCTTTGAGGATTTCTTCTCGTAGTTGTGGCTCATAGAAAGACATGGCTGTTCTTGGTCCTTGAGGGGCCTCTGGGATCACTTCATCAGCAGCCAATTTCCCCTGGCCATCTGCCGAATTCTCCTTTAAACTGGAGGCCTGGGACACTGTTGGCGCTACTGGCTCTTCTTTACCACCTCCTGAATCACAGAGTAGAGAATGTTTCATAAAATCTCACAGACATAACAACATACAGACATAATAATGGTTGGTAACTTGTTTTGTCAGATTTCCCATTTAAGTCCCAGGCAACATTCTCCAATTGTAAAGAGCCTAAGTCTACTTTTGTTTTGCCAGATGATTCTCTGTGGTGTCTCTGTTCCTATGCTGGTTGTATTGAATAAATGGCTCACGGTTAAAAACCAGAGTTGCATGTGTGGATTGGTGAAAAGGTGTCAATTAATGGGTCTGCAAACCAAATGGCAAACAGTTTTTTGTAGTCCTATTTTGACAAGTTAGAAATATCCACATTCCCGAATTTTACCCACAGTTTCCCCATGGTGGAGCGGACAAACCTCATAACTACAGCCAAGCTTGGAGGCCGTAAGCTGAGGTGCAGGGACTCAAGCCCAAGAATGGATTGAAGTCTTTTATTTCGATTGGCATTTAAATTTTTCAGTTGAAACCAACTGGGACTTGACTTAAAATATTAAGCCCCTTTTGTCACACATACTCTGAAATTGTTTTATAAAATTCCCTTGTGAGGTACAATAAGAATGTAAAAATGACTTAAAGGAAATCCTAGCATAACATTTACTGGATATCATGTCATCATCTGTTTTAATCATGTTAAACACAACTATCCAACAACAAAATTGTGGCCAGTCAAAATGCTGAGTGGCTAGTAACTCTGGGAATCCATTGGCCACAGTCGCCAGTGAGCAAAAAAGTTAATGTTAAGCCCTGCTCTTTACAAATAATTGGGTATCATCTTTGTCTTTCAATACATCTACCTATAGTTTACCTGGATTTTATTTTTTTGCAGTGTGGGTTCAAACATTAGTTCACCTTGACTAAAATTTTGGAAGGGGCTAGGATGAAGCTGGGTAAAAAATTCAGCTACCACAAAGTTTAGAGAAAATTTCAGGATGTGCTTTATGTGTGAAAACTTCTGAAGCTTCATTTCACTTGTAATAAAGGCTACTTGTATTGGCGAGAATGCATATGTTAAATGAGGTATTACACATCAGTACAGTCCGTCCTACGAGAGTCATTGACTTAACTATTTTTGGGTCAGTGAATGCTTTACTAAAGGACTCTGAAGGCACTTACCTCTGATCAACCTGAGTCTTTGTAAAGTTTCTGTCACCTAGGAAAGATAATATTGATTAGGTGGGAGACCAAATGCAGTGACACAGTTTTCTTGTACAATGTGATGGTAGGACAATGCAATGTTTATGAAGTTGGTACCTGGGAAAGGCAGGGGCAGCTCTCTGGATCGACAGCCATACAGTGTTCAATGATCTCTGGCAGTCTTTGCAGTGTTGTGCAGTGGGAGAGGAGCATCACTTGATCTGTTCTGCTGCCTTTGCATACAGTATTTTTCAAAAGATCCCTCAAGGAATTCAAAGTGGTCTTCATCAGGTCACACTCCATACTGACACTCGGCAGGACCGCCACTAGCCTGAGCAGCAAGGAGACAGTGGGGTGGTTCTTTGACTCAGGATGAACGAGTGTTTCAGCGATAGATGATGGAGGAGCAACATCCTGGTACTTCTCTCTCCAAACAGAAGCCCAGGCGTTGATTTCCTGCTCAGCTGCTTCAGGATCAGGGACGTCTGTAAGGTAGAGGCTGAAAGGCTTGTCTGAGGACTCTGTCAACATTGGTTGAGGGTTACAGGAGGGCAGCAACGACAGGACTGAGAGCGCCTTCAAGTGGCCTTCTGAGAAGCTGTACTTCATTTCATCAATGAGACTTTTGAGGAGAGGGACGCTCAGATTCTCCCTGTAGTAGATCTCTGGGGATTCATAGCTGCTGGCTTCCTCTGAGAAGCACACCTGCTCAGGAGCCACCCTGGTTGCCAGCTGGAACGCCTGCTCAAACCAAGTGGAGTGGACCGTGCTAACGTTTTCTAACATTTTCTTGAGCGCCTCTATGATGGAGGGGATTTTTTCCACTTCACAGAGGATATCAGCAGGGTTTCCACAGCGGAAGACAGTGCTACAGTTACGAAGGGGAGCACAAGCGTTCTTTAAAATCACAAGGGTGACGATAAAATCCATGTTCCTCAGAGCAGAGGAGAGGACCTGTGCATGCATGGACTTGACACCCGTAGCACTTGAGCTCACAGCATCCAGGCAGCTGAGGATTCCCTCTAACGTGTCTGCAAGTACATCAAAGAAGTCCTCTCTCTTTTTCCACCTTGAGCAACATGTTTCTGGTATTTCCTCCAGGGCCTCTCTTGGCATATTCAAAAGCCCGTCGACAGCCTGAGTGAGCTGCCCCTCAAGACAAGGAGACTCATCAAAGAATAGCAGCAGGTCTTCTGTAATATCCAACATCTTTGCTACTGAGGGGCAAGGCACGCTTCCTGACAGCCAATGGGCAAGACCGCAAGACTCACTGGGCGTAACCACAGAGAGAGGGTAGTTCTTGAGGAAATCCAGGGACATTTTCTTCAGGCTTTGATAACCAGAGCCTAAGTGCATGAATGCTTGGCCACGGCACTGAGACATCGGTAAGCCCCAGTCGTCGGTGAGTATCTTGGCAAGGTGTCTTGCTTGTGTATCAATGTGACAGTTTTCACTGAACGGTAAGAAACCCATAAGCTCTACTTTGGGAGCAGATTCTCCGACATACCGGACAAAAACAGGCAGGTGTGTTTTGTCTCCGATTCGGACCGGTTTGTCAGTGATGAGGGAGAAGAATGGCGACTCTTGAATTTCCCTTAGGATGACATCTCTGATTCCATTTATGAGGAGGTTCAGCACTTCATCATCACCCAGACACGGTGAGCATTTGCTCTCCTTTTCAAACCAGTGGCACATGCTCAGCTCCTGGTTGAAGAGATCTTTGTCCTCTCCTGAGAGGTCGAGGAGGCTGCTCTTCTTTTTCCCCAAGACTGCTGCCAGTCTGAACACAGTGGCTAGGCTGCGACGATTGTCTCCAACATGCCCGTTTTCATCTGCTGGTTTAATGTCTTGGACTTCGGTCTTGTGTGGAGATTGCTGAATGATGGGCTCTTCATAGTCTTCTTTGATACAATCCACTAAAAATATCAGCAATAAAAAAGAGGTTATTTAAAACAAATCAACAATGGGGAAAATAATCAAAATTAATGTCACCAAGAACAATTTTTGAACATTCATACCTTCCATGTTATTTTCAGAGTTCTTGTTTAAACTCTTTGATTCTTTGTCCTGTAGAAATATTTACGTAGATGAAAAGTAGTCAGACAATATTGTGACTAAAAGGATCAACATAATATTTAACTCTAAATTTATTTTTGTTAAAGAATACAAATACATACCAGGCAGATCCCTTCCAAGGCTTGTGGAGTGACCTTCAGACACTGGCTCACCATGTGGTCCAAGTCTCTGCTGAAGTCCGTGCCCACTTGAAGCATAGCTAAACACGGGGACCTGTCTTCAGAGTTAGTAGTTCTCAGGTACTCCTGAAACTTCTTGTGACGCATTACGACACCACAGTCCTCAAGAGCTGTGCTGGGCAGCACAGACATGATCCTCAGAAGTACGTTGATGTTCCCAAAGTACTGCATGAGTGGCAGACGCAGTGTGTGGAATATAGAGCTGGGGATGGTCACAGATGCAACTTTGGTCTTCCATGTCACTCTCCAGCAGCAGAGCTCAGTGAAAAAGTTGTCAGCATCAGGGAGATCCCTGCTGTATAGAGGCGGCTTTGACTTCAAGCTCTCAAACATGTAACTCACTGTGACGGAGCAGGGGACAAGAGAGAGGAAGTTCAGTGCTTCTTTGTGGTCCTCTGAGAAGTGATCCTTCACGGCACTGATCAGGTTATCTACAAGGGGCACACTAAGCGCGTCTTTGTAAAAACCCACTGGCTTGATCATGCCGTCTCGAGGCATTGCATTTTCAGGCACTTCAATCTGCACTCTCAGACTCTGTGCCATCGCACAAGCCTCATCAAACCAGTTCTGGTGAAAGACTTTCATGTTGGTCTTCACTCGGTTCAGGGTGGCCACGATGCCGCTGATTTGGCAGAGTTGGGATGCAGCACTGAGGTGGTCCTTTTGAAGACCGGCACTCAATTCTCTGGTGAAAGAGGATGCATTCTTGAGTATCACCATCGCAATGATGAAGTCAAACTCCATCACCTTCTGGAGGAGAGCTCCAGCTTTTTCAGACACAAAGGCTTTCCATCTCTGAGGGTTGCTTTTGATTTTCTCCAAACACTCAACAAGTGGCTCAAGCATCTGCACAAACACCTCATAAGAATCATGCTTTTCCTGCCAAAGCGTGCAGAACTTCCCCTGTAACTCTTGGACTTTTTCATAGCTCTCTCTCAGGCCAAAGTCTATTACATGGTCTAGTTGTTTTTGTAGAGCAGTGCTGCTGCCAAAAAACATTAAGACATCCTCAAATGTATCCAGGGCTCTCTTCACAGCAGGCACGGGGATGGACTTTGACCACCATGTGTTGAAAGAGTATGAAGAGCAGTGTGTGCTTATGGCAAGAGGATACTTCTCCTGGACTTTACAAGCAAAAGCTTTCAGCTTGTAGGAAACATCACCTGAGCCAAGGTATGCCTGACCACGACAATTATTCAGATCCAGGCCCCACTCAATTGTGACTATTTCATGGAGACGCTGGGTCATGGTTTCGCAATCAAGAGCTGCATCGAGGAATCCCATCAATTCCAGTCGCATGACATCAAAACTGTCCACAAACTTGAGGAAAAGAGGCAGATAATCTTCTCCTCGAAACTTCACCACACAGTCGATGAACAAGGAAAAGAATGAGGTCCCCACTTCTGACAGGATTCCCTCTCTGACAGCATTTTCACACACAGTGAGAACTTCATTCATTTCAGACTTGGTCACGTACTCGACTTCTGTGTCCTGAGTGGATGTGTCCACATGATGTCTGCTCTGACTGCTGTACGCAGCCACCACGGCAGCCTGCAGAGCAGATTTAAGAGCTTCTCTGTCTGTCTCGGCACATTTCATCTCCACAAGCCTTTCAGCATCCATCTCCAGGTTTATGAGATGTAATTCCTCCTCTGTGTCCTTTTCAGCGTGGTTCCCATGGGATGCCCCTGAAATGAGAGGAGGGAACAGGGAAAATTAAAACTACATTAAGAGATGACAGTGTGGGAAGCAGTAGAGCCGCCCCAGCTTTTACATTTCTGGACTGATTATCATTTTGTTCAAAGTGCTTTTGGGTGCACAGCTCCATAAATTGTGATGTTCTCATTCATTTGACATAAAATGTTTGTAGCCAATCCATCCTGTACTTTTCTGAAATGGTGATTTATAATCCGAAAGTCCCCTCACCTTGGGAAGGCTTTTCCTTTGTGTCATCATCCTGTAACACATGCAAAATATGATGTAATTTCAGGCAAAGTGTCTGAGTTATAACAGAGGAGGAAAATGACACTTAAATAGAAGTCTGTTGTTGAAACTCCACTCACCGTCTGCAGCAGCTGCAGGATGTCTGGATGTTTCTCCACATATGCATCAACCATTTGCTCAACGTTAAAGTGGACGTCCTGGTTCACGTAGACGTACGCCATCCTGCACTGTCTTTGGTCATCTGGTGTGGCTCTCAGGTAAGCATGGCACCGTTCCAGCACCATGTGATACTGGCCATACACATCTGCCTCTGCGTTGACACAGGGTACAGTGCCCAACACCCTCAGCAAGCTCTGCACGTTTGGATAAAACCCAATGTCGGGGATTTTCAGCGTGGCAAACACCGTAGTGGGTAGGATCCTTCGCTTGCTCGCATGCCTCCACTTCACCTCCCAACAGCCAAGCTCCTCGTAGAACGTGTCGGGCCTTGCAAGGTTGTTTAAGTTGGCGTCTGCCACTTTGTCCCTGCGTATGCTAAAGTTGTGGTCTGCCATGTAGGATGGCACAAGTGAGAGCCATCTAAGAATCCTAACCATCTCTGTGCTGAACACTCGCTTTACCTCTGAGACCAGATACTGAAGGATGGGCCGGCCCAGAGTCTCTCTGTACAGATCCTCCAGGGGGGTTTCCGCTGTGTTTCCCTGCTCTATCTCTGGTTTGGTGACCTCCACCCCCAGCTTCTTAGCTCTGCCCACTGCATCTGAAAACCATTTCCTGTTGAATATTGCGAGCTCCTGTTGGTATTTGCTTACCAGCTTTAAGGCATTGGAGATTGTGTACTGCAAGGTACTGCTGATGCTAATTATTCCCCTGAGACTTGAGTTGAGTATGCTCACACAGCAGAGGGTGTTCTTCAGAACAACAAGGGTGATGATGAAATTGAAATTCTTCAAAATTGGCTTGAGCTTGGCCATCTGTTCAGCAGTGTCCTCGTCTACCTTTGAAATCATCTCATTGATGCAGTTCAGGAATGGCTCCAGGATATCTAACATAGTCTGAAAAGCATCAGTGCCGTATTCCCAGGTCTCACTAAGAGCTGTCTTTATCCTCTCTACCTCCCCTTTAATGTGCCCGTACGTCATCTGGATGTTTCCCTCCAACCTTTTGTACAGCTCTGGTGTTCTCCTGAGTAACGAGGCCACTTCCTCCACAGTGTCAGCAACCTTCTGAATGGAGGGCACGGGCATGCAGCGGATAATCCAGATGTTGAAAGCATATGGGTCACTTGGTGACAGGACGACTTGAGGAAACTCTTGTAGGATCCTACAGGTGAGGTCTCTCATCTTCTGACACATGCTGCCTGTCACTACATACGTCAGTCCTCTGCAGTGCTCCATCCTCAGCCCCCACTTGTTTCTGAGCTCTGAAAGCAGCATGTAAAACAGATTCTCTGCATCCAGGTCGCATGGTAAAAACCCGATGAGATGCTTCTGTGGGAACCCATCGACTGTGACAGACCTGACAAAAACTGGAATCTGCTCCTTTCCCTCAATGTTTGTCGCATCCTGAAGCAGAATGGAGAAGAATCGGGCCAATCTGAGGCTGTTCTTGATCTCCTCGCGCATGAGGTCTTCACCAAACTGCAGGATTTCTTTCTTGTCAACTTTCTCCACACATATTCGATTGAGAGTCTGCTGACCTCTGGCGCCTCCTATTGGCTCATCAGCACCTATGTTTGCACCATTGATGCTGAATCCAGTCAATGCCAGGATTTCCTTGAAATAGACTTTCAGAGTCTCTTTTGCTTTGGAAGGGGCTACATCCTCTGGGGTTTGGTTTTCTGTCAGCAGTTGGGGTGTTGCACTGTTCTCTCCAGACTCCAACGTCTCTTCGGTCACTTTTGTTGTTTCTCTGTTTTCTAAGTAAAAGAAAAGCAAAAGAAAAAAATTATAATACAGATCCTTAAGAAAAAAAAATCGAATCAAATGAGGGGATTAACATTTATAGCACTGATACAACAGAATGGTGGCTAAAGCTCAGAATTTTTTTTTTTTTTCAGATTAGCTTCTTTCAAATATGCACTATTAAGACAGAGAATGTCAAGTGAGGGACAGGAGATAAGTCGAGGAAGTAAAGACAGATAATCAAAGCCCACGATGGAAGTCACAATGTTTACAGAATGATGACAGATGAAGCAACAGAGACCAGCAGCATGATGACAGTCCTTGTATTCATACCAATGCTACATGTAAACAGACTAAAGTGCAGATATCTAAAAATGTATCCTGTCTCTTCAACCTCAGATTTTGTTTCATCCCTTAATGTGTTGCGCTGGTTTTTTAATATAATCACTGGCTGGACAAGCTTAAATTAAGACCTCTTGAGAACATCCTGGTAAGAGATTAATTCATTGGCACTCACACAGTTGATAAAGCAGGGTCAATAAAGAGTTTCTCATTATCAACCTGTGTTTGCAAGCGAATGAAAAAAAAAAACTGTTTCAGGATAAAATGTGACTGTACCTTTTGTTTTCTTCACAGAAGAAGCATCCTCTTCCGACTGGTTTGAAGGAAAGAAGAATTACAGGTCAACTTTTAAAATGTTTTTCGGTCTCATTAAAAAATGCAGTATGGTAACTTTGAAATGGACACTCACAGGATCATGGGCTCGTTTCCTGTTGACGGCTGGCTGGTTATTCACAGGCGCTGTAAAGTCAAATATTGTTGGTACAGCATCGTCCTTCAACACACAACTGGAGTTGCTCTGAAATAGATCCGAAGAAAAGCAAAGGCAGAGGATCAGACATTTATTCCTTGCTTCAATGCGTGACGAGATATTTCTTTAAAAATAGGAAACAAACTTAGATTTAAAAAAAAAAACTCTTATCATTAAGATGTAGTTTAAATACCAAAACTTTACAAACCAATTTTGAATAAATAAATAAGTAAATAAAATATCTGTGTCGTTTTTTGAAAGATTTTAAAATATTATTTTTGCAAACCAAACAACAACCTCTGGTCTAAAAATGAGACAATGCGGAGGAACTAAAATCTGCTGTTCCTCGAGTGTCCACTTGAGGCTGGCTTCGAATGTACAGAAGGTCACATACACACACACATAAAAAGAAAAAAATGTATTTTCATAGCAGAAATGCCTATTTACAGCCTGGAACAAAAACTTCTCCTGTCTGAATTGCTAATTTCACTATCGGCACACATTGTGGGGGGTGTATTTTTTCTAACTCTGCAATTTAGAGGATGTTAAGATTGTGAGTTCGCCCAATCAGAGGCACAGCCCCATGTGGAGACTCAAAGCCTGTGTCAGTTCCAATATGGCTGCAGTAGCCGATATGCTTCAAAAATCCTTTTCAGAAACAGACAGGTGACGTCTGGGAGATTACGTCCATTAATTATACAGTCTATGGTTCAAACCAGTGACTCTGAATGCTTGGTCTTTGCTGACCCTGTGTCAGCTTGGAATTACTTAAGCTCTGATTTTCTGAGGCTGCAGGTTGAGCTAAGGTTTGGTTTGATTGCATACACAAGTAATAATGTATAGTCATTGGGTTGTGACAGGAGACTGGTACCCTGACAGGGTGAGCTGCACTGAGGATAAACGTGAATAAATGTATGCATGTGAAACCAGTGTCCTGTTTAAAGCATGTTTTAGTCATGTATTTGTGCTTTTACGATGAGACTGTTAGATCACTGAGTCTCACAATGAGTGCATTTCCTGCAGGTTAGCTGTCATCCACGTAGTGCAGTCTCTATTTTTCTGTCTGATGTGTAAATTAGAGTGATGGAGAAAAAAAACTACTGAGAGCATCAGCAGTCGTACTGCAGAATTTCTTTCCAAAATAAAATCTCAATTTGATCAAGAATCATAACTGTGATACCCAAAGCCTTGAGTGAGTATTAATTAATTAGCTAATTGACCCTGGAAAAAATCTGCATGAAAAGGCTTTTTTTTCTTTCTTGATTTTCTGTCAAATAGATTTTAACAACTTGTCGCCTACTATTTCATCCAGTTATCTGACTGGATTCAATGTTAACAAATTGGTGTAATATCCAGCACAAACATTCAGCAGGAGGCTGCAGCATTGGCCTTAGTCCCTGTGATGGCTTTTATTTTGGGGGGAGCAATACAGAACAGTTGCTACAAACAACATCAGCATGACCCCTTTTTATGGGACATTACTCAACCTTAAGATACAAAGCTGGCAGACTGATGAAAAATAAATGCAGAAAATTCAGACTGGAAAGGTTGGCACACCAGTATCTCTGCAAACCAGCAACATCCGTGTCTCCTGAGAGTGTGTACTACTGTCAGACTGGTTGTGACCCAGTTGCAGTCCTCACTGACACCCTACCATGTGGACATGCTGTGAGTCTAAAATGTTTTTCTCTTCAGCCGTCCTGTTGAAGAAATGCTCTGTGTGACTGTATGAACACAGAGATAGATTTAATAAGTCTACTCTTCTGTACATTGATAATCTCTGAGTTAAACAATTTGTTTGCCTCTTTGTGTCCAACAGCCACACAATACTGTCGGTTATATGCATTATGTTGCTGTACAAAGTATGTAATTTATGTAAAACAACACATTTGGGTTTTTTTTTGTTTGAGGAAAAGCTAAATTATTTTCACTTACTGTTTGGTGGCATTTCTTAAAGATTGATTATGGCTAATGCTTACAATATACATCCCTTGTCATAACCTATAGTATAACGGGTAGAGTGTTTGCAGACTGACTACTCTTCTTATCTGAAATCAGAAGCAAATGAGCTTGAGGTTTGTGTCTTACCTCTTGCGAGATCACAGAAGGCTCAAAGTGCTTTGCACAAAGTCTGTACTGTTGATGCAAATGTTCAGGTGGTTCTGTCGCCAAATCCTGACGACGACAGTTTTCCAGCCATTGTTTGCATCTGGAAAGTAAACGCGCAGAGAGGAATTAATTGACATCCACATCACTTTAACAAAGCTGAACCATTTAATCAGAGATACTGAATGTGCTTGTATCAGATTACTATCTGGCAAACAGATATGAGCTCTATAAGGGTTGTGAAACTGTTCCACCGTTTAAAAGGGATGTTTAACAAGAGCTTGTGTCTGCTGCACATCTACTGATGCAATTTTGTTTTGGCTCACCACAAATTAAATACAAGCTTGCTTTTGCAATAATTTTGTTAAAAAGAAAGTTAACCCTTTTTCTACCAACTTACATTTAAGTTTAATTTCAGTTAAAAGTCAGCTGACTTTCTTGAAGTCTTCTTTTCTTTTAACCAGAAGCAAATGAGATTTTTTTGTCTTCATGCAATATTGGTCAGTGACATTTTAAAAATGACCAGTAACAACAAACTCAAAGGTATTGCGGGGATGGATGAGTATATTTCATTTTTAAGTGTTCCCCTCCACTCAAATATCTCAGTTGTGTTTACTGAACTGAGATGCAGGGATTAGATTCAGTCACCTGAAGTGCTGCTGCCATTCAACTACAGTTATGACACCGGCTATGCTGCATGACAACAAATAAAACTCTTGTAGGTAAACTTGACCCCCAACATCCCAGAGGAGAAAATGTTAGGGTTTTTTGTTTAATTTTGTATTTTTTAATGATTGTTTAAAATAAACATCTATGTGTGTTATGGTAAAGTTGAATAAGTAATGTCCTTTTATCAAAGTTAGGTTTTATATTTGACTTGAATATTGCAGTTTAAGTTCATAACTTGTATAATTTCAACAAACTCCTTTATCATCCACAAAGTTAAATTTCAAAGACATGTGCCAGGGAATGAATGAAGAGAGAAACATGAAGATTGGATAGGCAGACCCTCAACTCACAAGAGTTTCTCCAATTAATAAAATAAGAATAGACATGTATTGAACTTTTCAAGATGTCTTACATGGTTACCTTTTAAATTATAGAAATGCACCAATGATGATCAGGATATCATATTATTGGCACAAAAATGCTTCTCTCTTACCACATTTGATAGTCCAGCACAAAATTAGTTTGCTGTGCTGTAATTTCTTACATAAAACTAAAAAAAAAATAACATGGAGAAGTGAGACCAGAGGAACAGATATGATAAATCAGCACCACACTTGACTGAGAATTCCCATGCAACAGTCAGTCAGTGCCATGTATTGTTCTCTAAATACAGTCCATGCTGCATCAAATTAAATGAAACTCAGGTAACTTGTCTAATTTTTTGATTTCTCCATGGCTGTCTCAAGGTTGTTTTCTGTTTAACCTGCCTTTAGACTCTTCTCTTAAATTTTACCACCTGGACAAACCTCACTAAATTAGCCAGACTTCTTTTTGCAAGTTGATGTGACCCAGCTACTTCACCCAGTATGTCTAGAACTATTTCCATGGCAACTGTGTGCTGTAGAGGAATAACTGACTGCTGCCATGCCCAACACAATTCACTTAGTTATCATTACTATGTAATAATAACACAGTAAATCAAAAGTAAGATGTTTTGAGGGGTTCTGTTAAGGGTTTGATTATCTTTAGCGCGTTTTGGTTTGAAGGGCACCGAATAATGTTGCCATATTGTTGCATTTTATTCATCTGTTAAATTTATTAACATTATTCTGGTGAAAAAATTACAGAATAAAATGTAAAATTCAAAATTTGTTGGAATAATGAATAATTCTGATATTTAATTTAAAAAAAACCCGCAGAACTGGGACAACAACAAAAACACAGGTGTTTACTTTTTCAAGCGGTCAGCTTTACGTTTCCACTCTATCGAAACGGTAGGTGTCTTGTACCGATAGTGATAAAAAAAATACGGCAACAAAAAAAGTTTTTAGCGTTGTTTAATATAAGTAATTTAATTTATAATAAACGTTAGATAAAGTCATTATTTCAAATCACACAATAGAGTGATTCTCTGGCTTTGAATGAAAGAGTGGGTCATATTTCACACGGACTTTTCTTCACAGAGTAACGTTAGTCTGCGCCATTTTCCACAGTTGTGTCACTGTTAGCCAACATGATGCTAAGCCAACGTCAGTGCTAACAGTGGGAAGCTAACACATTCATTTTGCATGCTGACTGGCTATGTTTTTCACCATTTTCTCAATGAAGTGAACAAAGGTCTTACCGCTCCGGATCCAAAGGAAAGCTGAAAAGTGGAGTGGAGTTTGTTGGATCTCCTCGCTGGTAGTCACAGTTCTCTGCAGCGCAGCAGTCAGTCATTTTGAACTGCAATGAAGCTAGCTGGCTAGCTAGCAACTCGGCTAGCCTAGCAAGCCTACTAAGAGCAAACCTGCAGGAGAGTCTACAGAGTCATGCCTCGGGCAGAAGCTGCAACCGACGCACTCTTGTTTCAGTGTTAATGTCACTTCTTACAGTCCTTTATGCAAACTAAAAACTTACTATTCCCATGCTTTCAAAAGTTGATGTTCCGTGCTGAGCCAAGACTCGCCGAAAGCGTGTTATCCCATCAACCAGGAACTGAACCGTGTAGTACAAAATGTTCACCAGCAGAAGGCGTAGTGGCACCATCAGGCCTAACCAAAGAGTTTCAACGTCAAGATAATTCACATCTCGCATTAAAACCTTGAACAAAGCAGCAGTTGCCAAAAAATAACGTTTATGGTCGAAATGCACAAAGAGTGCAATTCATTTTCTCACTGAAGCTTCAGCCTGATAAGCGATGTTTTAGCCCCATTATCAAAATGCAGATCAGTACCATACATATACACCATCCTTCTTTCTTTTAACTCACAAACAGACTTCTTTGAAAAGGCAAGTCCCCCAACGAAATGCCATTAAGCAGGATATTTGTCGTGATATGCACTTTTCATTTATGCTCATAAATAGCTCATTTAGTTCGTTGAGATTTGTTGAAATACCAGCTCTACTAATTCCCTCTCATTTTGAACTACAGATCTCCTCTTGTTGTGGTTCAATATTCTCTGTTTTAAATTCAGCTTCCTCCTTTTCACACTTCGTAAACCAGATTTAATACATCTCGTTCGTATGCACTACTTCGAATAACCCTTTCAAATCTGTCTGATGCAATATCCTAAAAGACATCTAGCAGTTCCTCTTTTGTCTGAGCATTGAGCCTAAATATGTAAACATGTGTCTTGGCAGAAAAGAACAATGAGTACTGAACTGGAACCTGAAGTACAAAGGGGGCATTTTGTGTGACAACATATTCAAAAACAAAAACGGCATGAAAAAAAAAAAAACTAAAAAAAAAAAAAAAACTAATATAAAACATGGTGAACGACTCTTTTTGCTACCACTTTTATTTATTATCAGACAGGGTCATCAGAATGCACCAGTAGTGCATATTGTTGTATTCAAGCAAGAAAAACATCGTTGAAGTTAACTGTAACTTATCTTTTCTCTCGTTTTTTAATTTCCAATCTTATTTTTTCTGTATCGCTCTTATCAGGATGTCGGCTTGTCCTTGCACAAAATTAAACCAAACTATGTACATGGAGATCTTCAACATAAAATGGTATCAAAATTCTTCAGTGGCCTAGTGAGCCAGTTGTCCACATGATGGTGCTATAGTGAAAATCTAAAGTTAGAACTGCATCAACTCTATCACTTATTAGTTTGATTTAATACTACATTTAGGACTCTGTAGCTTCCCAACCTTCAAGGAAATACATAAACAATCAAACAAACAAAGAAATGCAATGGTGACTATATTTCATTAATTTTCTACAGTTGATCCTGCTGGGTGTCGCAGGTGGCTGGAGCCTTTCCCAGCTGTCTTAAACCTGATGAGCATGTTTTTTGGACTGTGGGAGGAAGCCAGAGTACCTGGAAGGAACCCACACATGCACAGGAGAACATGCAAACTCCACACAGAAAAGTCCACCTTGCCCAAACCAGGGTTTGAACTGGTGACCATCTTGCTGTGAGACAGCAGCGGAAACGGTTAGGGGCACCACCGTGCAGCTCCAAGTGTGACTAAAAATGATATAATAAAAAAGATCACTGAAAAATCCTTAGAAGATAAGTTTACAGCTCTGTAAGAACTGGGAATCTGTGGACAAAGGAAATAAAAATATTTTCTGTGCATGAGCTGAACTGTTGCTCAAAATCCACTAAACTGTACGAAAATTTCGATAGGGCTTCATTAATATGTTAAGATTTTATTACTAAACACAGCAGCACTGCATACATGTCAACAAGTCTACAGCGACCCTCTCACACAAAGTAAAAGGTGAGTCTATTTTTTTTTCCAATTACAGGTTATAAACTTGAAAATATTGGAGTCGTTGCGGAACAATATACAAACAGTGCTTTGAACTTGATTGCAAGTAAACTGAGTAGAACTTGTGTCACGGCAGAAGTTGTTTGTAAAACTGTTGCAGAGTCAAGGCACAGATTTAACCTCTGATCATGTCAGATTAAACACTGCAGGTAATCCAAACTACACAGAGGAAACTCAATTTTAAAAAAATTTGTGGAGTAAGATGTTGAGGAAAAAAAAATCACTCCTATTATACCTAACACACAGAGTATAGGAAAGTTAGAAGCAGATGTTTGTTTATTTTTCACAGGCCAAACCTTGATGAATTCAACCCATGTCTGAATCTCATTTACCTAAAAGATGTCAAACAGAACATAAGACTTATACATATCAGTAAATCAGGCATATTTTACTACTGAATTACCTTTGAAACCAATGGAAGCTAGAATAACCCCAGAGCAAGAATAAAAATGTGTTTTGGTCAGAATAAAAAAACAAAACAAAACAAATCATTTGCACACATTTCCAGTCAGTCTAAAAGACAACAGTAATATACATGTGAGCATTTTAGTTTTTATTTAATAAAAATAAGACAATTCAGGAAAAACGCAAATAAAAACTCTCAAGTTGAAATATGACCCAAAGTAACCTGCTCTAAGGGAATATCAGTGGGTAGAACTAAGGGACTTTTCTTCTTTATACAGTTATTTTATGTCAGTAGAAACACTTCAGAGAAAAACACTACAACAATGCTTACACAGAAACTAACTGAAACTCTTATAACAAAAACTATTTACATGCTGCATCAGCAACTGTGTGAGGGAATGAACAGGCTCAGCTGAAATCTGGACTCATCCACTGTGGTGAGTCAAGGGCAAGGCTCCAAAAGATGACATGAAACAGCATGAATGACAAGCACTGTTTACAAAAAAAAAAAAAAAAAAATCTGTCTGGTGTTCTTTATCCAGTGACTGACTCTTTTCAGCCCAATATCTTATTTAAATTCAATAATTAGTATAAAAAATGAGACAAGAGTGATGCTGGACTAACTTGGATTAAAGCAGGTGGTAGAAACTGAGTCACAACTTTTTCATGCATGAGAAGTAAACTGTTATGGCAATTACAATTGTGTCGTTTTTTCACAAACTAATATAAAAATGGTAGAGAGCTTCTGTCTTTTGTTATTCCTCTGAACGGTTTTTCTTTCTGTTGAGGTTCAGTCCGTCCATGAACTTCCTGAATCTAAATCAATGTAGCATGAGTTCACCCTTACTGTAGATCCCACTCATTTCTCTTTCTGATCAACTTCCACCTTACGCGATGTTCAAATTCAGTGACACAAATTTGTCCTGAATTGTCAGGCGGAGTTGGTGACATTAGGGTTTGGCAATTTGTGTAAACACTACTCCATCACAATCACCTTCGACACCTCCTCTTTGTTTGGGTACATCTTTGTGTAGAGCTCAACCATTGTATCCAGATCAAAACCAACATCGTAGTTCATGTTCAAGAGAGCAAGACTCTTCGATTTGAGCCTCTCAGGTGTGTTCTCCACGTACATCTGGAAGCGTTTATATGCCTTATCATCATCGTCCTCCAGAGCCACAGTAGGCAGGACGCCGATCAGTCTCATTATTGCGAGCATGTTCGGGAAGAACTTCACGTCGGCCAGCTGGAGGGCTTCACAGAGACTGGCAGGCACAGTTTCACCTTTCCCCTTTTTGCTCCACTTCACCCACCAGCAGTGCAGCTCTGCAGAGAGGGATCCTGCATTAGGGATGTCATTCTTAAACGCCTGCACACACTCTTCCTCAGGCTCTGTAGATTTGTGCTGCTCTATGACAGCAGGAACCAGAGACAGACACCTCAGAGCCTTCAGATGGTCCTCGCTGAAGAGTTCATTCAGCTCTGTGATGACGTGGTTCACCACAGGAACAGAGAGGTGCTCCTTGTAGTAACTCTCTGAAGGAATGGATCCAGCCTCCAACTGATGCTTCCTCAAATACAAGCGAGGGATCTTGACAGGGATCTCCATCGCAGCAGCTAGGTTGACCGCCTCATCGTGCCAAAACTCGTGATACACATCGATGTTATCTGACACTTCTTTGAGGGAGTGGAGGACAGCTGTGGAACTGGTTGAAGCAAAATGTGCTTCAATCGCTTTCCCTTGCACATTGTTCCCAAAAGCTCGGGTCAGAGTCAGAATGTTTTTCAGCACCACTAACGCCATGATGAACTCAAAATCTGTTAGCGCTTTAGAAATCTCTAAGGCGTCTTGTGTGACTTGATCACTCCATCTCATGTCCTCGTTGTCGTGCACGCTGTCGACACAGAGAAGCAACGGCTCAAGGATTTCTGCAGCCACCTCAAACGCATCATTTCGCTTGGTCCAGTTGGTTTTACACATCTCTTTCAGCTCATTGGCTCTCTGCTCTTTGTCTGAGTTGAAAATGGAAATAGCGTGCTCCAGCTCCAACTGCAGCAGAGAGGACTGACTGAAGAAAGAGTCAATCCTCTTCAAGGTGGACATGACAAGCTGAACCCCCGACAGAGCCATACTATTTGCCAGGGTCACATTTAAAGTGCGAGTAGATCTCAGAGAGAGCAAAGCCATCGGATGTTTCTCTAGCAGTTTTGCAGAAAAGGTTTTTATCTTACTAAAATGTGACCCTGAGCAGGAATGGGCTTGCCCTCGACACTGCGCCATGTCTATGCCCCATTTGTCGGTCAATTCAGAGAGCAGTTTCTCTGCTAGTGCATCTCCATCTCCTTCGAAAGGCAGGAATCCTGCAAACTTCTCTTTCTGACAGTTAGACTGGTCCACGTATCGCAGGTAGACGGGGAGGAACCACTCCCCTGAGATCTGCACCACATCATCGGTGAGTAACGAGAAGAAGCCGTTTAGTTTCACGATCTCCGCCAGCTTACTGTGAATGTACTTCTCACACACCTGGACCAGCTGATTGAGTTGATCTGAGGAGCAGCACTCTTTATTCTCTTCATTTCTCTTCTTCAAGGTCTCATCTCCACAGTTCATGCGATACTCTAAGAGTGCCTGAAAGTTGCTTGGACCCTCCTGTTTCCGATCACCTGGCCCTGTTGGAGGGATGCCCTGCTCTCCTAACAGCACAAGAGCTTCAAACAAAGACTTTAAATACTCTTTGTATTCATCCTCCTCTGGGACCGTCTGGACATCTTCTTTAGCAGCCTCAGCCTGGGACTTTTTCATTTCTAAACAAGGAAACAAAAACATTTGTAAGACAGATTTCAAAATAACCTCTTTAAAAAGTATGTGCAGGAATCGGTTTTATTGTTGCCAGTTAATGCTGCATTTTTTTGATAATCCTTCTACTCACTTTTTCTTCCTCTGCCCACTGTTTCATCTTCTTTGGTCTGAAAAATGTAAAAGTCACATCAAAACAGGATAACACATAAACTGCGGCAAATTGCTAATGCATTCTTTAAGTTATTTTCATGATACATGATTTAGTTATACATCAATGATTTCAATCAATCATGATCACAACTTTCAGCTGTTGTTGGCATCCACTTTTTAACAGTTGTAGTTTACTTTTTTACAGAAATGATGTAAGCTAAGGAGGAATAAAGCTTGAAAGAACAAATGAAACTAAGGGCAGGTTTATCGACATTCCCACAACAAGAAACAGCAGTTATTTGAGACCAACTTGCTGAAGAAAATGAGAAATTATTTAATCATTTTTAAAGTTTAGGACATGTGCTGGAGATAGCGTGATTTGCTTTAATGTTGTATTTAATTTCTCTTTATGAAACTAGAAATGACATTAATATATAGCTGGTGTTTATACCGCTCACAATCCTTATTGCTGTATTTTATTGTAACTAGAGTCTTTATATATAATTTATTATTTTATTCTTTTTTATTTTTGTATTTTTCTACTGGCTCCATCGATTTCTCCTGTTAACACAACATTTTTCCAGTTTGGGATCAATAAAGTAACTCTATTCTTTTCTTTTCTTTTCTATTCTATTTTAGAACTTTATCCGCTGAATGTTTAACGTTCCAATCAGGGGACAGTTGCAAGGAGGAAAATAAATATTCATGGATATTTTTTGGGTCAAAGCTTGAATACCTATGAAACTTAATACCTCATAAAGCCACAATTAAGACTTTTTAATACTTTTTAAGGCCCTTAATTTTCCCAAAATTGATTTATCAACTTTTAATACTTTTTAAGACCCCGCGGACACCCTGTTATAGAATAGAATAGAATAGAATAGAATAGAATAGAATAGAAAATACTATATTTATCCCCAAGGGGAAATTCAGGAGCCACAGCAGCAATTAAGAAAACAAAAACAAAAAATTGTTTAAAAAAAATTAATAAGATTTTGAAACCATATACTTTAAAATCAATCTTTGAATGTCTTTTTCTAACCACAGCCCAGAAAAAAAAAACAAAGAAAAAAATAGAAAATCATTTCAATGGCTGATATTTCAGTGTTGGTCATTGTGTAAATGTTTACCACTAATCAACAAAACAATGAAAAATAGCAGTTTCAAATCAAATTCTTCCCCATTTACAATTGTAACAATACATCTAAAAGTTGTTAATCTGTGTCTAACTCACCGTCACTTTAGTGCGCTTCCCCTGTTCGTTTTTGGGTTGGCTTTGTCCATCAAAAATTGATGGAATGGCATTTTCCTTCAACACAGCACTCTCAGCATCCTGAGGAAAAACATCATAAAAAACCTTTTAGAAGCGAAAATAAAGATTTATTAAACCTGCATTTAGATATTAGAAAATTTTTGAGCACAATAATACTAAATCAATTGATAACAGCTAAAACAATATTTGACTTTTCAGTGAGATGTTAATCATTTGCATTCTAAAACATAACTCACTTTCTCAATCAAAGATGCTTCAAAATGTTTCCCACAAAGTCTGTAGTATCTGTACAACTGGTCCGGAGATTTGCCTGTGAGATCTTCCCTTTGGCACTTTTCGACCCACTTTTGAGACCTTAAAGAAAGAAACAAGTCATCCATAGTGAACACTTGTTGAAACGTTTCAGCCTGAAACATCCAGGCTTCCAGGTTAAGTTTGGGCTGGATGTTACAAATGAAAAGTTCAACAACACACCCACAGCAGATTATCCCAATCTCAATAAACCGCCATAAGATCAAAGAAACAACAAGTAAGCATCTACAATCCCATTGTAACGCATGAACTCAGCATGCACAAAAACAGAAATGTAGTATGTCCGGCACACCTCGACTCAATGTTCTTTTCAGTAGCATGAGCTTGAACACATCTTCTCTGCCAAAATGTACATGCTGTAAAAACAAACATGTACTGGATTTTTCCGCCTAGAAATGACAACATCTGTATTCCTTGCATATTTTTGGAGCAGATATGTATATTTAGAACGGCTTTGTCAAACTGTGTCTTCACAATAAATAAATGACTCAGTGAAGTGCTTTATTGGGCTAATAGAGAAGCACGTGAATCTGTCAATACCTAAACAATCTGCAAGTTGGGAACTACAATGCTACGTATTCGTGTTATGCTCATGGGTTTCATGAAATAGCTAAGGTACAAACATTAGTATTGATTGCTTCTGCATAAATGGTGAGAAAATGCTAGTTTATGCTAGGTTTTTTAGTACTAGAAACGCTTAGCTTTGAACTAACTGTCCTGTTGAGAGTTACAGGTTTGAGCTAGCATCGATATGAGCAGTAGTTACCTTTCAGGATCGAGCGGGAACCTGAACAGTGGTTGAGGGTCGGATTTACCACTCGAACAGTTCAGAATTGCACAGTGGTTATGCATTGTAAAGTCGTTTTTAAAATAAAAAGAAACTTCTAGTTGTTAAATATTACGACTATAGTCCCCTTAACTATTTGCGAAGCTAGCAGCTACCGCTTTGAAATCATAGAACGTATAAGCAATACAACTTCTGGTTAATTTCAAAATAAAAGAAATAGTGTATGTGGAACTGGAAAAAAATGTCTTGCAGTTACAAATAATGTTTTCCAGGCGTGTGAATTTTTACAGTGCTAGAGCTAAGTTAAATTGCTCCTTAGGATCACTAAAAATGCTTCATGTTTTGCTTTGGTTTGTTATCTTTAATTTTATTTTGAAGCCAAATAATAATGTTCATTCAAATAACGTCATGAATGAATTACAGTCTTTTCCGCCAATTGAAAAGAAAAATAACTTACATTTTTAAACAAGTAATGGAAACCTCCCCTAATAAATACAATAAAATATTAACGCTTTTACATTTTTTCCTTGCCTATGAATAAAACTTTTGTCTTCAACAAAGTGTTTCTCATCTCTGACCTCATCCTGTGCGAAAACTCCCCACAGTCCTCAGCAGTGTGTTTGAACCTAAGGGTCGAAACATGCCCAGGCATATTTTCAAACATAACAACACATGGTCTTCTGTTAGTCATCGATTTTAATAATCCAAAAAAATAAATAAATAAACAACATGGATGATGTGTGTGAAATTCAATTTGCAGTGCAAAGTTTTTATATCCTGAACTGCCAGACAATTCGCCTTAAATGTGCTTGCAAAAAACTACATCATAACCATAAACTGTGCAGTCTATGTGCAGACATGAAAATGACCCATTTATCTCCTCTTCCCATTGAAGTTCAAATGTACAAATGAACTCTATTTACTCTTTTATCCTACAGTCTTGAAATTGTCTGGTATGTTTTCAAGATTTCACCTTAACATACGTCATTATATCGGGAAAATAAAGTTGGTTTTCTCATAAAAGTTTTTTCATTATTAATGTGATTTCAGTGTATTAAGATAACAGTTATGTTATTGTGTTAATGGCATCCTGTTACCTTGTGATAAAATTGTGAGTTTAAGACAGTAAGATTTAAATATTAAGACTGCAGAAATTAAAAGAAGCTTTTACTTAAAAACTGAGGAAATAAAACCTTGGTACATGTCCAAGGCTTCCACATAAACGGCATGAATTTATATTAAACATCCCTAATCTTGTTAACTTTGTCACACTAACATTGATGATTACTAAACTGGAGGTCTTTAAGTTTGTTTTCAAAGTTTGTACAAAGGCGGTTCATTGACCGGTACCAGAGGAATCCTATTTGGGTTCAAACATTCAAACAGCAGCTGCATGAACTGTTGGAAACTCGTGATGGGAATGTGGTTCGGCAACTCTCGTTCTGAGGTGTGGCGCACCCTATTGGTTGATTCTCAAGTCTCGCGACACTAGCTAGGCCAATCGCAACGCAGCCGCGCTCACTCAAATTGAATGTTTTTTTTCCGCACCGTCAGACAGACGTGGTACTGTTTTCCTGAGGAGCTGGTGAAGGCGACTTTTCCTTGTTCTATACTACACTACAACACCACACAAGCACTACAAAGGTGGACATCTGGGTAAGTTTAAATTCACTTTTTCTACTCTTTTGATGATAAAGTCGGGCGACGGTCGGGCGGAAAATGCGTGTAACGTTCGGTTTGTGTACAACTAACGTCCATCCACGTCTCATTTACCCTGTTTCTTTCATACCTGTAACGTGCCCTGTGGTGGTTTGCTTCTGCCCCCCCTTTCTCCTTTGCGGGTTCCTCCTGTGCAGTGGAGCTGCAGCAGATGTTATTACAGCTCAGACTTAACGAGTAGGAGCCTACATAAGACGGAGCTGAGTGGTGTCTCGCTCTCTCTCATTCCTCCTCTTTCCCAGACCCGTGTGGGTCGGTGTGGTGTGGTCCGGGTGGATCCTCTGTTGAATGGTTTTGTGGAAGTAGGCATCCAGCTGCAGTGAAGCCTGCAGTGCTTGTGTTTGTTGTTTGAAGAGGTTTTTACTCTACCTTTCCTCAGGTTGATTCTGAGTGATATTTGGTCCCTTTTGTTTAAATAAACACTGTCATCTGACTTGGGTAATCTTCCTTGAAGTTGTTCTTTACCCCGGGTTTTTCTTCTTAATTATTTATTGTTACTTACCTCATAACCTGTACCATCTTTCAGTTCGTAACAATACCAACATCAGTTCTTCAAACCTGAACACAACTGATCCTAACTTCAACTAACTGCCTCAAGCTATAACATGTGTTCTACTGTTTTTAGTGCAGCAATCTTTGGTGATTCACCTGACAGAGACTTCACCATGGACATAGTTACAGTGTCAAGACGAAACCACACCAGTAAGAAGGTAAGTTTTATGTTAAGACATATCTTAATTCATATTTCTCCATTTTTTGATCCATTTGCTTCTAAAATCAAAACCATCCCATCTAATGGTCCTCTTATTCTAAATGTATCAGGAAAACAAGGAAAATGCTCAGCCAGCATTTGAACGCAAGCCTTTTATCAAAAGGGAAAAACCAGCAGCTCCTCCCTTCCAACTGAAAAGCAACAAAAAAGAGGAAACCTTGGCAAAAAGTGTTTCTCTTAAAGTCAAGGAAAAACAAGCAGAAACAAGGTCAACAGAGGCTCTGAAAAAGACTGGTGTTACTGATGTCAAACAGCGTCAAACACACAGCCAGGCCTTCTTCTCCGAACAGGCTGTCAAACACAGGAAAATGGTTAAAGAAGCTCCAAAGCCTCCTGCTGCTGCTGTAGCCTCATCTAAACCTGCTCCAGGCATGTACAAAGGCAAGATTGTTCAGTCCAAAATCGGATCCATCTGGAAGTCGAGTACCAGTATTTCTGATGCAGATCCAAAACCATCTGCACCGAAAATAAAGAGCCAAAGTGTTGGACATGTGACGAAAAGCAGGTCCAAATCTGTGACTGACCAGCTGGGGAGAGAGATGCATAAACCTGCACCTACAAGGTCCAAGTCGGTGTCAGAGAGACCAGCCCAGGTGTCCAAGCCCTCCACCAGCCGTCCTCCTGCTGTAGTCCACTCAGCTCGCCCCCCTGCTAGAGCTGTCCCTGCAACACTGACCAGCACAGGCACCAGGAACGTGAATGCTGCTGCCTCCAAGGGAAGTCAGATCTCAAAGCCAAAGGTTCCAGTGACAGATAGGAAGGTCAACAAACCTCCAGTCTCAAGCAGCATCAGCCAGTACCGGTTAAACATGGAGACAACTGAAGAAAGAAGGTAGAAAAGACAAATTCTATCTGATGCTTGTTTTTGTATCACCGTGTATCAAAAATATTCAACTGTATTTATTGACTCTCTGCAGAGCAAAACTGGCAGACTGGCTTGCTTCCAAGGGCAAAACCTCTAAGAGACCAGCCATGGTGACAGCAGCACAATCAAAAATCAAAGCCTCTGCAAAACCCAAAGCTGAGCCCAAACCACAGTCTCAGGTTGAGCGTCAGCCACCCATACAACACAACACTAAACCTGAGCCCAGGTCTGCAGCTCACAAGCCGGACACTGCTGCTGCTCTCTGTGCAGACACTCAGATAGCAGAGGTGACGACGCAGATCCAGACTCCAGCTATCATGAACACAACTCTGGACTTGCTGGAAAACTCTGACGAGGATCTGTTTGATAGCCAGCAGGACAGAGTGGATGATGTAAGGCGATGGATGAATTTCTGTAAATGCTTTCGAAATGGGTTGAAATACTTCCCTCAACTGATATAAATCTTTTGTTCTTTTGACAGATTGTTGTGAATCTGTGTGAGGCTTTGGAGGCCATGGAGACGCCTTCAAGATGCAGTGAAGGTAAATTAATTTATACCTCTCCTAAGTGAAAGGGATGTTGTGTGGATCTTGTAGGATTCATAAGACTATTCCCTGAAAATGCAAGTTTCTGTAAGTTGATGTCTGTAAATGTGATCCACTATTCACACAAACTTGTCATTTTTTGTACCTTGTGAAGTGCCGCTGGAGACCCGTGTGAGCAGTGAGGATAAAGCTGAAGAAAGTAAATCGTGTGATGGATGCACAGAGGAAGTGAGGAATGAGAAGCCTGAGGAAGATGATGAGCAAGCTAAGAATGAAGCAGAAAGTGACGACAACGAAGTCAAGATGGAAGAGGGAGCAGAGAGTGATGAAGTGACAGCGACAACGCCGCAGAGAGAGGATGCTTCAGTTGTGAAGTACAGTGTGAAGACAACACCATACCTGCAAAGGTGAGTCTGTAAATTTTGATTCATCCAATGCTACATGTGGCCAGTAATGCCACGAGTGCACTCTGTCTTTTTTCTTTCCTTAATGTTTAAATTTTGTTTTTGTTATGTTGTTGGTTTGAGCTGGAGACCTCTGGTTGGTGCCGGCGCGAGAGCAAATTGCGTGGCTGGGTCGACACCCTTTTTCCTTTCTGTTTCTTTTGGCTGGGATCTCCAGCTCCTTTAGTTTGTTCTTCTTTATTTTTGGTAAAACAGTAAAGCCAGTGGGTTTAAACTGCAAGTGTTTTTGTGGTATCTGTACTGTAGGAATGGGTACCTTTCACATTTGAAACGATACGGTACTGATACCCGGTACCTGGCAATCGGTACCGGTAGTCAACAGTACCAATTTTCAGTACTTTTTGTGTTTTATGTGGTAAAAAAATATCAATTTGTTTGATAATAAAATATTTTTTTAACTTAACACATTTATTCTTCAATACATAACCTTGCAATGCTGTGTTCATGTCCAGCTTGGAAAATTGCCTACTCTTCCACTCTCTCACAGTCACAAGGATGCATTTAGGTACCTAAACATGGTACCTTTTGATTCTACGTGAACCGGTGCCTGGTACTTTTGACAGAATTCGGTCGGTAACTTTAAAAGTACCTAATTTGGTACCTATCCCAACTGTACTGTAACACCCAACATGAGGAAACTGTCTCAGTTTTAGACATTTTTCACCAACACAAATGTCCGTTTGTTTCAGTGTTAAGAAAACGATTGAAGGTGAAGTCAGCACAAGCACCAGGAGGAAGAGTAACATCAAAGATCTGAAGTTCCTAACACCTGTACGTCGTTCCTGTCGCATCGAGCGGAAATCGTCCCGCCTTCCCACGATGCTGGTGGATCACGATCCCTGTGTGACATCGCTGGCTGAACTGGTAAACCTGGACCAAGATTCAAATGCTTATATTTACAGGAAAAACCCCGCACTGTTGGAGGATCTGCCTGACCAACCCAGAGTGTGAAGATCTCGGTGTTAATGTATTCTGTTTTAAAATAATCCTTTATAAATGTTCGGGACTATGACACTTTAAACTTTTTGTACTTTTACTAATCTGAATGTGTTTAAACTAAGAGTTTCACCTTTCATTTTAACACTTTAACAGATTATTCTCTATATGTTCCTTTTCTGATGTGAAGACTCTGTCTCTGTAACACTGTTGTTGTTTATACACTAAGACGACATGTTTCCCAAAACAATTCAATAAAAGAATATTACTTTATCTTAAATAATGTCTGTTTGCCAATTTTTCTTTTTTCTTCACATTATCTAGTAAGTAATGTTCATAGCAATATTTGGGCTGTTAAAACAAAGGAGGACAATTAACTTTTTTGTCACTTACACACAAAGAGAACAATAGTTGCAAAGAAACAAGAGGTTACAGTTCAGTATAAATTTATTGTTAGAGTATATTTTTAAGTGTTTGATGGAAAATACACTGCTCAAAAAAATCTAGGGAACACTAAAATAACACATCCTAGATCTTAATAAATGAAATATTCTTATTAAATACTTGTTCTTCATATGCCTATATATATGTTGCTGTAAGCACAACCCCCACCTGTGGACATCGGGCCCTCACACCACCCTCATGTAGTCTGTTTCTGACCCTTTGAACAGACACATGCACATTTGTGGCCTACTGGAGGTCATGTTGCAGGGCTCTGGCAGTGCTCCTCCTGTTCCTCCTTGCACAAAGGGAGAGGTAGTGGTCCTGCTGCTGGGTCTTTACCCTCCTACAGCCTCCTCTACATCTCCTGATGTATTGGTCTGTCTCCTGGTAGTATCTCCATGCTCTGGACACCACACTGTCAGAGACAGCAAACTTTCTTGCCACAGCTTGCATTGATGTACTGAACTGGATGAGCTGCACTACCTGAGCCACTTGTGTGGGTTGTAGACTCCGTCTCATGCTAACACTAGAGTGAAAGCACTGCCAGCATTCAAAAGTGACCAAAACATCAGCCAGAAAGCTCAGGAACTGAGAAGTGGTCTGTGGTCACCACCTGCAGAACCACTCCTTTATTGGGGGTGTCTTGCTCATTGCCTATAATTTCCACCCGCTGTCTATTCCATTTGCACAACAACATGTGAACCTGATTGTCAATCAGTGTTGCTTCTGTTACGTTTCTGCAAGTCACGTCACATGAAGGACAGGGGTCACAGACAAGGAAACTAACAAAAAGAAAAATCTGCATCTTTTTCAAACATAAATAAAGCCTCTGGGTTCTAAAAGGTGGAGTGGAGGTATGACTCCCCACAACCACCCACTAATTCTACCAAAAGAGTAGACAAACTTAAAAATAGGCTTTTAACAATAGCACAATTTGGGTCTACATCTAAAATGAACTGTAATGTTTCAGATAAGTGTTGGCATGGGTGTGGGATGACAGGTACTCTTATGCATTTACTGTGCCACTGCTCAGAGACACAGTCATTTTGGTTAAGTGTCAGAGAATTTTTATGCACATTATTTTATATTAATTTCCCACTATGTCCAGCAGGATGTCTACTTGGGAAAAGCATAGAAGGAGTAACCTTAAAAAGACTTCATTATTTGTTAGATTTCGCTTTTCTTTCAGCTAAATGCATAATACTACTTAATTGGAAGGTGAGGAAACCACACTGTTTTAATATGAACTGCTGGCTAAGAGAGTTGGAGTTGATATCCATGGAACAAGCAGCTTCTGTTCTGCAAGATCTGGGAAGTGATCATGAAAATTTAGTGAGTTTGATTATGTCTCTCTTGAGTCAGATACGAACAGAGGGGGAGATACTATGACACATATTTATAATGAACTGTTGTCAACTGTTAATTTAACATGCATACACATATATGTCTATTATCCCCTCTTAGTTTAGTTTAGTTTAGACAACTTTATTTATCCCAATGGACAATTCTGATTTTGCAGTCCACCTCGGCTACACATACATCCACAAACAGCGAGACAACAATGAACAAAAATATAAATAAAGTCAGTACACACTGAGCACATCAGTACACAGCAGCCTTCAACAGACCCTTCCTGTAGCCAGGGTCAAGCAGATTAGAGCACACATGAGCAATTTGTGGCAGGTAAAAGAGAACATGGAGATACCCAACATTGCATTTAAGATCCCACACAGTGCAACCACGAGAAACAAACAAACAAACAAATACCACCATGTCATTCTATCCTATCAGACTGCTATCAAGGTTAAGCAGTCTGATGGCAGACGGAATGAAAGACTTACTGTATCGGTTTGTTCGCCTACTGGGGGCTATAAAGCGTCGACCTGAGGGCATTAGGGTAAACTCTGGATACAAGATGTGGTCATGTTGGGAAATAATTCCTTTCGCCTTTCTGACCACCTGTCTCTTCCATAAAGAACACAGATCTCTCTGCTGGACTCCTATTATATTGGAGCAGGTTTTAACAATGCTGTACAGGCTGTTTCTGTCTTTGACAGACAAACCATCAAACCAACAGATAAAAGAAAATGTCAGAAGACTTTCAATAAAGGATTTGTAAAAGATACTCAGCATTTTGTCACAGACAGACATCTTAGTTGCATTGTAAGTGCCAGAAGCCTGTCCCTGGGTCATAATGAGTTATTTAGTATTTGTAATGCTCAAATTATGAAATTAATAATATCATTACAAGTTATGTGCTGCTATTTGAATTGGTGCTCCTATCAGATCTTGGTGTGTGTGGCTGTCTTCTCCAAACCAAAGATACTCTTTTTCAGTTTTGTAACATTCACGTGTGAACATGTTGTATATTTGTATTCTGCATTCTCCGTCTTCTTCCTGGTACTGATGGGTTGGGACTGGGCCCCTGGCCTGCTTGGCATAGAGCTGGACTGGGGCTTACTGCCTGTCTCATGGTACCGGCTTACTCCAGTTTATGTAGCGTGTATGTTTGTGTGAAATGTGTAAGGTTTCTGTTGTATTGTACAAGAAAAATAAATTTATATATATATATATATATATATATATATATATATATATATATATATATATATATATATATATATATATATATACCAAAAGAAAACCAACTCAAGGTGTTGGCTCTTTGGTGTCACACATCAAAATGAGGGAGAGAGCCTCCTTTTAAAACTACCTCAGCTGATTGAGCACCAGCTGGGTGCACTGAGATGCTTGTTTGGAGTGCTTGAGGTCAGAAACTACCTCCATATGTAACACTTCCTGAGTGGACAGTTTGATTTTCACAGAAGTGTGATTGATTTGTACTGTATGTTTAACCCTCTGGATCCCAGGCACTTTCTGAGCGTTTTTTTGCTTTTGTCGTATTTTTACTCACTGTGGTCTCATTTTTCTCCATAAAGTGGAGTGCAGCACCTCTATAGACTCGGGAAAACCATTAAGATCAAGCTTAAATTGTTTCTACAACACATGTCCTGTTAGAGGAAAAGAGACAAGCAGGAGCCCTTTGGTTTAATCCCTCTTTTATTGATCACATTGTAAAAATCCAAGGCGCTCTGACATAAACACTGCTTTCTTTCTTTCTTTCACTTCTTGACATCAGACTGGATGATTGACACCCACTCCCACTGATCCCAGATGAGACCTTTCATTATAACAAAATAAAAAATCAAATTCATCCACAAAAGAAAAAAAAAACCCAACCAACACAAAATCTCTTGGATGCAAATGTCTTCCCCCCTGAACCAAAGTATAAAAAGTACTCTTTTCCCGCTCATCTGCAGACCACAGGGGAAGGTGTTCAGTGCTGTGCGCTAAAAGGCTCCTTTCACTGCAACATGAAGCTTTTATGTCCTTGAGAGACCCCGGTTGTCCAGATCTTTAACCTGGAACATGAAACACATGGTTAATTTAAAAGGGGCTTTTCAATTACTGATGTTTGGAGTTTTTGATTGCTCCAAAATCAACTCACAGTTTCTCTTAGCCCAAATGTTTCTCCCAACTACCAACAAGATTCCCCAAAGTTTCCTCATTGAAAAGGGTTTTAAAAATCTGTCCTTGTCCAGCCAAAACACATGAGGTTCCAATACAAGCGTAACAGACTAATAAGACCTTGATATGTGGAAAAACAGAAGGAGTAGAATGTACCTTGTATATCCTTACGAGCCAGTGCTCTGTTGTGTAGGCCTCCTCCAGCACATCCAGTTCAAAGTCTTTGTTTCCAATCTCAGCGTTCCTCACTCTGTCGTAGCCAGGAGGGCGCTCTGCAGAGAACAGCAGCATCATTAGGACAACTGGTAAAAATGCTGTTGAATAACTAGGAATCACAATATCAGATCAGCTAAGCTTCTCTCCTGTGAGTCATTTGATGAATGCCTCTTGTTTCTGGGTAAAAAGTCACACATGGAGTTAGACTCCCTGGCTCTGTGCGGTTACTCACTGGCCTCTGTGTAGACCTGTCCGAAGCGGTAGTAGCACATCTTGTACATGAGGCAGTTGAGCAGGACCGGGGAGCCCTCGCGGTCCACTCTGAACTCTCCTGTGGGGGTGTAGTAGTCGTGCTCCTTGATGTGTTTGCCTGTGTCTGTGCTTCCACCGATACGGACCATCCACAGGAACTTATTGATGTCTGAAACAGAAAACAAAGACAATACAATCAGCTTTATATCTCATTTTGTCTAGAGGTGTGAAAAATATAGATAAGGCAATATACTGCAATACTTTGACTTGTAATGAAATATTGAGGTTTCATCTCTTAACATCAATATTTTTGTTAAAATAAAAATTAATATTTCAGGTGAGTTGGAAGTCCCATACATCTTCCGCACCTCCACTGCAGTAGATGGCGCCAAAGAGCTACTCCACTGTATGTTACCCACACACTGTATAACAAATATAATCTCAAAGTGTATTCAAAATATTTTATTGCAAAACTTGATGATGTGGGTTTGATTCTGTAAACATCAATGTTTCCTCTTTATTCTTGGGTCAGTTAGTTTAAAAACATCTTAAGTTTAATTTTTTACAGTATAGTAAATTGATAAAATAATAATCATAGTCATGTTTTGTTCAATATTAGTTTTTTTATGCATAACATTGGTTACATTAAGGGACATTTATCAGTTTCACCAACTGACCACGTCTTTCAACCAATATCTTTGCAACGTTAGTTTAATGTCACAGTAATTTAAGTGACAAACTTGATGCACTTCATATTTGCAAGTTAGGTGTATGAATGAAAAACTGCATCTGACTTTCATTATTTCAACCACAATAAATAGAAAAACTGTTTATCAATCAAATAGTTATCGGTGTAGAATATCGCAATATATCACAATATTGTGGTATCATGATATTATCGTATTGTGACCCGAGTATTGTATCGTGAGGTTCTTGCCAGTACTCAGCCCTATCTATGTCTTTACTTCATGCGTCGGCCTAATGTTTACAGAAATAGAAAACTCTGCTAACAAGTGAGGCAGGACAGCTCAGACTATTAAACTCAAGCTAATGTTAACCAGCTCAGTAAAGCTTCTGTCTGACATACCGTCTGAAGAATACCCCGTCAGTCCTCCAAAGATAACCAGGACGTAACTGACGTCAAGCTCCCTCATGATCTCATAGGCCCGCTCCTCTGTGGACGCCATCGCCTGAAGAAGAATCACCAGTTTGTTGAGAGAAGCAGCTTTTCATACACTTAAAATACCTCCAGCGTCACCCAGCTCACCTGACCAACTCTGGAGATGTGTGTGTTGTTCCACGTGTTGTTGTCCACTAATATCGTTCGATTCGCCATAGCTGTTATCTGATATCCATAATCCCACCATGACATGACTTTGGCGTCCTGCAATTAGAAAAATACAACTGATTGAAGCTCTTCAACATGTTTCTTTGTAAGCCAGACATTTATAGACCCACAACATGATTAACAACTTCTTTCATGGGTGTGTGACAGACCTCAGGTGTGTTGTGTCGGAGCCAATAGTAAGCCTCTCTGAAGTCGTCAAAGATGATGCGGCTGCCATCGCCTCCCCGAGCTGACAGGACAATGGAGGGAGAGGAGTAAGCTTCACTTGTCACCCAGGTGGAGTGGAACGTGTACGTAATGAGGAAGAAAGCCATGACCAAGATCATTCCACTGGCGACCTAATGGGAACATGAAACACAGAACAAAAAAACTTTTTTAAGACTCAGTCCCCAGAAGATCCAAGCTAATCATTTACAAACTGAAAACATGCAAAGTCTCCCAAGTCTGAAAAGCCTCTGACTGATTCTCAATATTGTCACCAACTACAGGTGGCATGTAACCTGGGTGCTGATAGACACGTCAGTTGTGTGATAGCGTGATGCCATAGCAGTGTGACACGGTGTACCCCACTAATAAACCCAACAAAGAAGAAAAACGCAACAAAGAGCAAAGATGGGAGACATTCAGCAATTTGCCATCTTTGTGATTGCCATGTGGCTCTTTGCTTTAGAGAAGGATGTGTGCCGCGAGGAGAAATAAAGCTGCTGTCACATGATAAGTGACAACTCTTTCTACCAATCAACTGACTGCAGTGTTGTAGCTCCACCTTCTGGGGTCGGGTTGGTATAGCTGCGTTTCCACCAAGCAGACCGGCTCAGTTCGTCTTGGTACGGAGCGCATTTTGAGGTGTTTCCACTGACTTATCCGGGGACAGATCCCTAAAAACCGAGACGAGCTGGCCCACTTTTTTGGGACCCTTCTGTATGGGTGCCAGACTGAACTGATCTGCTCTCGGAAGGTGGAGCAACACACTGCAGACCGTTGATTGGTCAAAAGAATGGTCACTTACACCGCAACCGGGATGCATTTGTCCTCGCGGCACACAGACTTCTCTTAAAACACAGCTGCACGTCTTCCATCTATGCTATTTGTTTACTGTGTCGTGATTTTCATCTTTGTTGGATTTATTAGCGAGGTAAACTGTGTCGCACTGCTACAGCGTCATGCTAGCTGGGGCTTTCGGCAACCGGCTTACATGCCACCTACCACAAGAGGGCACAGTTCTCTGTGCAAACTGAACTGGATTGGGCTTAACCGTACCAAACCGTGCCAAACCGTACTGAACCGAAATTGACTTCTTGGTGGAAACGCAGCTTGTGTCTGGCATCCCAAATGAAGGGCACCAGAGAGTGAGCTGGTACGGTTGGGTCATTTGGGGATCAGTCCTGGGATTACTCAATGGAAATGCCACAAAATGCGTGCTGTATTGAGATGAACCAAACCAAACCCACTAGGTGGGAATGGGACTTTGGTGTTCAGAAGGTGAGCAGACTATCTGTTTAGTCTTACTCACAGCCAGGTGCTCTGAGATGTGTTACGCGTTGCTGTGAACAATGAGAGATTAACATTTCACTGTGTTTAATAGTGTCACAAATGAACCCTGAATCCACAGTAAGAATAAAAGTTTGTAGAAACCATCACAAAACTGTATTCTCTTCTTCAGCCACTTGAAATTTAATGAACTAATAAAGATGTTTTTTAGAAGAGAAAATAAAATCATTGCATCACCTACCAGGATAGTCTATCTGACAAACTCACCTACTTTATGTCTGTTACGTTTCAACAAGCCTCGTGACATGAAGAACAGAGGTCATGGACAGTGAAACTAATAAAAGACCTCAATACAAAAACAAACACAAGGCCTTTGAGGTCGAAAAGGTGGAGTTTGACTGTCCACAGCCACACACTAAATCTACCAAAAGAGTAGACAAAAGGCCTAAAACAAAAGTGGAGATGCTTGGTGGAGAGAAAACACTGTGCAAAAAAAAAATTGTCTTGGAGATCAACTCTCTCGAATCTCTTATAAAACCACTTTCCCTCAACACACACACACACGCTCCCAAAACACTTATTCCACAAAGCAAAAGAAACCAACTGAAGGTGTTAGCTCTTTGGTGTCACACACCTAACTGAGGGAAAGATCCTCCTTCGAAGAATTTCTAATATTCAGTGTCCGAGACAAAACCACAGAGGGATAGAGTTGTAGGTTTATTTCCTCATCTCTAATTGTATTTATTGGTGATGCCACCATCTCATAGTTTGGGGAAACATTACGGGTGGGAAAAAAAATCTTTCAAATTTTTGTTTGACAATATGAAAATCAGGATTCTTAGTCAAAAAAATCGATTTTTATTTTCAAATTCAAATTCATCAATTCAAAGTTACCACTTTTCTCCAGCAGGGGGTGAAATGTTTCTCTCTGACTTACGTGATGTGTATTTTATGGGAAAATGTGGCTCCTGATATAGTCTGCAGACTTGACGGTCATTTAACTTTTTTCACATGGTCTGGTGTTAAAAAAGGAAACTAAAAATCACAGAAATCTTAAATATTGAAGAATCGCACTTTAAATTGAATAGACACCCCAAAAATCAGAATATGATCGAATTGCGAGAATAGCATATTATTCCAGCCCTAGGTAAAATACAGATGCAGTCACAAATTCAAAATGTGTTTAGGATCAAGGCAGCTCACATTTACCAGACAGAAGCCGAACTAAACCCATCTGATTTTTAAACTCAGTTGATAAACACTGTTGTACTTTATTATCATTATCTCCCCCTGCACTCTGAACCATTTTCTTACCTCATTCTTGATGGGGTAGGTAGAGTCCTGCTGCTTCTTTGTCTTCTTGTCAGGCCGACTGACATCCAAATTCTTCATGTACGTAGTCAACACTTGAGACACACCGATTCCTGACAGGATGCACATGACAGGAGCCAGAACCAGCATCAGACGCACCTGAGGAGAGCAAGAAAAAAATAAACGGGTTTGAAAATTCACTTTTTAAACACAGCATCCTCCATTTACTTCAGGTTGGATAGAACGTACCATAACAGCTGAGAAATACATGCTGGTGACTCCATACATGATGATGAAGATCCTGGCGTCTGACAGGTTGTTGAAACAGTAATAAAGACCAACTGAAAGAGGAGGGAGAGTAACACACATCATTTAAAACCCGCATGTGTATTGAAAGCCGCGCCAATACAGCAAAGACTGCATGTTAGTCTGTTTTCGTTTTTGTTTCTTTAGAGTACGCACCTGGAAACATGAAGACCAGCAGCTGCAGATCAAAGTAGTATGACGACCAGGTGGTGGGCTGATGCTCAGAGACAGAGGCGATGATGGGGATATTGTTCTTGGCATAGGAGGGATCCAGCAGAGAGTAGAAACGACCCGTCCATGGAGAGATCTTACCTAAAGACAAAATAAGCTCCAAGTCAGTCACCGTGAAGATCACATCAACCTTTTCTGTGAAATTTCTCAGACACAAAAAAAGACAATGAGAAGAATTCAGAAGGGTGGTGCGAAGCTCTTTTTCTGGATTGCAAAACATTGACAAGAATAGCTCCTGCCTTCCTGGGGTCCCTCATCAAGGTCTACACTCCTTCTTGACCTCTACACTCTGCTTGTGAAAGATGCCTGGTGCTTTCAGCCCAGCACGGCTCTAAATCTCTAGCCAGACTCTTCTCCTCTGTTGTGCCCAAATGGTGGAATAATTTGCTGAACTCTATACAATCTACAGAGTCTCTTTCTACTTTAACAGGGTATATGCTGAAATACTGAGGTCAAATTCAATACCTTTTTAAGACTTTTTGAAAAACTTTTAAAAAATTCTTAAGACCTTATCGTGACTTTAAGCTGCTGTTAGCAGCCGATCTTTGATGACTGTAGTTTTCATTTTAACATAAATTAGATAAGCTGAAAAGGAATAAAGCTTGAAAGTATAAATGAAACTAAAGGCAGGCTAATTGACATTCCCATTACAACAAGTAACAGTTATTTAAGGCCAACATGCATAAAATACATACGGATGGCTACTAAACTACTGTACGAACTTAGTTTGTTGTCACATTAGCCTACGGATATGTTGGGCTGCTAGCGATACATATAGCCCGCGCCTCACAAAATTACAACTTTGCTTGTTGTCACATCTCAAACAACAGCGCTACGTAACTGTACTGATAAATACCTCATCTCATCGCGTAGTATCCAGTAAAAAGGTGATTTTAGCAAAGAAAATTTGTTCCAAAACAGTTGAGATCAGGGGAAGCTGGGGGAAGCTTTCTCTAAATCATAAGAATCCAAAATCCCAGGTCATCAAAAGTCTGAGAAATTTTCTCAGGAGGCTTGAGAAACTCATATGATCGAGAGTGAAATATTTTGAAACGCTAACGCTTTTTCCAGATCCTCACGCTGGTCTGTGACGAGTGTGACGAGCGGAATGATCATCCAATCACCAGGTGTGGTTATTTTTGAAGGTTCAGACCCTGAAAACATTTTCGAAACAGATGGACTATTTCTGTGGCAGATATATGGAATTGTCTGTCTGGCGTGTCAGATTAGTTTGTAACAGTTGCAAGGAGGAAAATAAATATTCATGGATACTTTTGGAGTCAAAGCTTGAATACCAATAAAATTTAATACCTCATAACATTACGATTAAGACTTTTTCATACTTTTTAAGGGCCTTAATTTTCCTACAATTTATCAACTTTTAATACTTTTTAAGACCCGGCGGACACCCTGTTTAAGTGATGTCTGAAGACTCATCTGTTCAGGGAACATTTGGGCTGTGTCCAAAATCACTCCCTATCATTCACTATAATGCACTATGTAGTAAGCACTATTTAGTGCTGTCTAAAATCTGAGGTAGTAAGGTCATTCACTACATAGTCCACTTAGTGTATCCCACAATGCATTTTGAAAAGTAGTATACTAGCGATGCTCACCATATGAGCAATATATACCATCATGCACTGTGGTTCAAACAGAAGAAATGGCTGATTACATGATTAATGATTACTGATAACATGAAACAACGTCAAAAACTGTCAGAGAATTACACTTAGCTCTCTGTTTAACTCTCAGACGAGCTCGTCTCCTAACTTCGAGCAGAGAAACAAACAACGCGGACGTTAGCAGCTGAACCGTTCATCGCAGGTGATGCATTCACTGGACCTCGTAATTCTCAGATACAGCATAAGTTGCTGCGCAAATGGTTTATTTATCATAAAAATAACCTGTAATAAATGTTTCTGTTATATTTGGCGGTTGCGGAAAATACACAAGGTATAGTATAAGTTATCACTGAAATAAAAAACGTTTTCCAGTGTAACGTCACTGTCAGCGGCTGGTGGGTAGTGTCTGAAATGTCTAATTCACTATTTAGTGAGTAGTGAGTAGGGATTGAGTGAGTGATTTCGGACACAACCATAGGCCCTTAATCTGACCCTTCTCCTATTTGTCCTCTGGGGTTGAATGAGTCAGAAGGTCTCAGACCCAGCTCTTTATGAATTTTCAGTACTAACTACTGAATGTTGTTGAGATAAAAGTATAATGTTGCAGCAATTGGTTGTGGTTAGTTGGCTAAATTATTCTACATTATTAAAAAGAAAAAGAATAAAAGAAAAAACTCTTCTTGCAACTGCAGCCAAATAACTTGAAGCACTTTGTCGCACTAACTAGGTTTTTCCCTTCTGTCTATATTCTTGCTTGTGCTGTACGTCGCTTTGGACATAAGCGTCTGCTGAATGAAACTGCACACTGTAGTATGTTACAATAAAGTAAGAGGTGAACTGTGTGAACCTCCTCACCTGTCAGCATGAGAACAGTGCCCACAGACAGAAGGATGAAGCCCACCAGGGAGATGACGCTCTTGAACAGAACTTCAAACTGCTGGGCATTGAGTTTGCTGCGCAGGTAGTCAACAAAGGCATGAATCTGGCACAAGCCAAACATCCCAAAGGCTGCCATGTGCTCTGAGGACTGCACCGGCTGGATGGGACACATAAAACAGGATACAAAGATTTGTATAGGACCTCTTTTTTCCTGTTGATTTATGCTGGCTTGAGTGTTTTGTTTGGCTTGGCTGCATTCAATAAATACACTTTCTCCTCTTACCTGGAAACCAACAAAAGAGATCTGCATGGAGAGAATGGTGCCAAGGCAGTAGACTGTGCAGTAAGCCACATAGATGCGGTGAGAGAATCGTCCTGTGAGCATCAGAACCAGCACGTGCAGAGGGATCAGGTTGATCAGGAACACGTAGCCACCCCAGGAGGAAACCTATATACACACAAATCCCTTGAGGACGTCTGCAAACTGAATTAATCACATAAAATCTGCTCAGGGTCAGGACTCCTCACCATGTAAAAGTAGGCCAGAGCGCACATGGATGCCCAGTAAACGGACCCTGTTTTTACTGCTTTGATCCACATGAAATAAGTCAGCAGCATGCAGAAGATGGCGATACCTGGGTGAGCACACAGAGGAGTTATTGGGACTAATTCAAGTCACATCAACTCTAAAAAAATGTTATTATGCACAATTAGGTGTTTACCTTCATTATCATAAGATCCAGCAACAGATCGAGAAATGTAACCGGGCACTACAGCAATCATGGCAGCAGCCAGGAGTCCAGCGCCTGCATCCTACACACACAAACACAAATACAAACACATACAGTCAACATGATGCACATACAATGTTCACAAACTAGAAAACGAAAAGCCCTGGTGAGCCTGCCATCTACGTCTTCTTCTGAGGGTGGTGTGATTAAGTGTGTATCTAAAAGATATCTGGGATTCTTAAATGTTGGCTGGCTGCTTTTCCATCCTCAAACACAGCTACTCACACAGAAGCTGGTCCCAAGGCTTCCAGAAATACGATGCCTTTTTTCTCGCTAATTGAGATGACTTGTTTCTGCAACATTAAGATCTTTATCTTAGTCGACTGATGACTCTCTGTTCTGTGACCTGTGTTTTAATCCAATTATTGAGTGTTGAACATGTGTAGATGTATTAAGAAGCGCTGCCGCTGATCTTGACCAGGAAACTCTTGTAAGTTATTTTTTTATTGCACTGAGGCTTTTCTAGTTCTTTTTTTTGCATAAATAAAACAAATCAGTATGAGTAGTACTTATTACGGAGCCCAAGATATGACATGGTAAAAAAATATAAATTATTTGTGGGCATGAAATACAACTTAATTCCCACAAAATACTAATCAGTTCCCACAAAATACTACTTTGTGCCCATGAAATATATACATATAACGCGTGCACAAAGTACTAGTTTGTTCCCTCAAAATATACATTTTTTTCCACAAATATAAAAATTAATTATCATTCCTGGACAGGTGGGTAAGCGCACCTTCTCCATCAACTTTAGTAGCCTACATGATGTCCTTAAAGTGATACTCCGGGATGGAACAAGTTGGGTCCTATCACAAGGTTTAGGGCAGAAATTACCCCTACAGCAGTGTTTTTGTGCAGCAGAAGCCCAGAGCGCTCGCACCAAACACCCCCTCCCTGCTCCTCTGCCGGTTTCCTCTGCACTCAGGCGGGGCCATATTTTACTTGACCAAAAACACAAATAAACGGACTCCCACTGAAAAAATCTGATATCAGTCTGCATTCATGCTTCATTTAGAGAATTTTCAGCGCTTTACTTTCACACAAAAACACTGCTAAATAAGGCTCTAGTACTCATCGTGTCGTAAAACAGATTTTTTCGGTGGGAGCCCGTTTATTTGTGTTTTTGGTTAAGTAAAAAATGGCCCCATCTCAGTGCAGAGGAAACAGGCAAAGGAGCAGGGAGGGGGTGTTTGGTGCGAGTGCCCTGGGCTTCTGCTGCACAAAAACACTGCTGTAGGGGTAATTAAAACCTTGTGATAGGACCCAACTTGTTCGTATCACTTTAAGCCTGGCTCACACCACAGAATCCTCGGGCTGATTTATGGTGAAGTGGTATTCAACCCTCCTGACAATTATCAAAGAAATACGATCGATGGATCGACCTTTTAAGATTTTTAAAATCCTGTAGTGTGAGTCAGGCTCCGTGAGTGTTTCTTTTGTCTCTTTTCAGACTGTCTTTGTAGCTCATTCCCATATATATATATATATATATATATATATATATATATATATATATATATATATATATATATATATATATATATATATATATATATATATATATATATATATATATATATATATATATATATATATATATATATATATATATATATATATCCATATCCATATATATATAGTCTGGGGCTCTGTAATTTATACAACCTCAGACATTTCAACATTTCTCATTTCTTGTACTGTCTTTTACCTTTAGCTCCTTGGTGAAGTGGTAGGTGACAATAGCAGTAAAGGAGGAGAACAAGGGAGCCAGGAAAACACAGACATTTCTGATGTCAATGGTGATGTGGAAAAAGTGAAGAACATGGTAAAGAACAGCAGAGGTGATCATCAATCCTGAAGAAAAACAAGAGGAGGACAAGACAGTTTAATACATGATGAACAGCAAATACCAGCTGTTACACACAAGGATATCTGACATCCCTCTTCCAAACCCCACACTTGCACAAATATATTTTTCATGTATCAGAAAAATTGGGCTGTGTGAGTTCCAGTACTGGTTGGTACCTGGATAAATGGTTCCTCCGATGATCCTCCCCAGAGGATACCATGCTCTGTCATCAAACCAGTTGTGAAACTTATAGAATCCTTCTTCTGCCAGGAAGCGGGTGGTACGGTAGTTGAAGTAACTGCATGTGAGATGAAAGTGAATGTGAGGTGTTGCATAACTGAGGGGATCTATTTACGGTGACAGAAGCATCACTTACGGATCAAACTCATGGATGACGCTTTCAAACCTCAAGACGGAAAACAGTCTGGTGGAAAATGCTGAAGAAGAAAAACACAAAAAAAAGATTAAAAAAATTATATTAATTATAATGGGAGAGAAACATGATAAAGTACAGGAAGGAGCAGAGGACTCACAGAGGACAGCGGCCATGGACAGGATGAGCAGCTTCAGCAGCGTGTCCTGTTTCTCATAGGACAACCGCAGGAAGCCCAGCTTGGTCATTTTGGCGAGGTTAGGGACAGCTCACCGTACTACCTGATGGGACAAAGACATACACTGTATGACTGAGGTGTTAAAAAGGAGGAATGTGAGTAAAAGATAATGCCTGATTCGGCTAGAGCCTTTAAGCAAACATCACATAGAGCTTTACTGAGCTGACAGTTGGTGTTTCTCTTTGTTAAAACAACTTTGAAAGACACTCCTTTGAAATTCAACTTGTGTTCTAAAACATTTTAGATCTTAACTAATATTCCTGCTAACAAATAGTTCACAGGATACACTGACTGACAAAATCTGGGCTGACACTGTTTTGATGATGAGCTAATAGCCACTTACCATACCGTGCTTCTTTTTTGTTCAAGCTTTTATTGTTGCTCCTCTTTCATAAAGATGTGACTAATTCCTCTGGCTGGACTGCAAAAAACTGAAATCTCATCAAGTGTTTTTTGTCTTTTTTTAAAGTAAAAATTGTCTTATTATACTCGATATGAGCCACTTTCAACTTATCAATCCAGAAAAATGTCTTGTTTCAAGTTATCAGAGTACAAAAATGAGGTTTGAATCGCTTTTAACCAGTAAAAAAAATCTGCCAATGGAACAAAAAAAAATTGCTTGAAAATTTCCTTGAGACTAGAATAATGTCTTAATACAAGTAACTTTTCTCTTGTTCCATTGGCAGATTTTTTTTACTGGTTACGAGCAATTCAGACCTCATTTTTCTCCTTAAATAACTTCAAACAAGACATTTTTCTGGATTGGTCATGTGAATTTGGCTCATATTGAGTCTAAAAAGGAATTTTCTACTGAAAATAAGACAAAAACACTTGATAAGATTTCAGCTTTTGCAGTGTGGGCCAAAGACCCAACTTTTTATTTTTTTTTTGCAATAAGTTGTAAGATAACACAGCAAAGCCATTTTTAGAAATTTGCAAAACAACCATTACTTAAAATCTCATTTTATGTAAACTAAAAGGTACAATAGCTCAACAACAATAAAAGCCTCTGAGGACTCTCATATGCACACACATTACAAGGAAAATAGTAAAATGATGTGAAATGTGAATAACCTAAAACATTAAAAAACTATAATCATGCTTCTGATTTCATAACAAGTTCACTGTATGTTTCCAACAGCTGAAAAACTCTCACTGCAGGCTAAATCTAGACGCGTGATGGCTTCAACTCTTTATATGAATCAACTTCCACAACTGAATGAATGCTACACGATTTGCAAAAAGGCCAACCACATGGCCTACACCAGTCAATAACTTAACACTCAGTCAGTATAACAGTGATATCAATGCATCCCTGCTTTATATGACCAGTGAACTTCCACATCCAGCCCAACCAGATAAGGCCACGCACTAAGATGTGGCGTCAAGAACCAGGAAGCACTCACAATGGAAAACTTGTGCAGGGATCTGTGCCAGGCAGAGCCACATTTTCACACACAGAAAACCCAAACCAACTATAAGTCTCAATGAAACAGAATCCCTGCTAATGCTAATTTTAACAGCAGTCACTTGTTATAAGAGGGGCTGCAAGTTGTGACAGACAGCATTACTAACATCCGAAGAAGAAATGCACAGCAACTAGCCAACCCCTGCTTCTTGTATGCATACTGTGTGCACATCTTGAATGAATGCATACGAAGTTATAAATGAGATAACATCTAACAGATATTTCTTATCAAACAGGCAGTAATTGATGCTCTTTACCTCCAGTTTAAACTGTATTAGTAACGTTAGCTAGCGATGCTAATGGTTGATTTCTGTATAATGAACCCCCTAGCTTCGCTCCTCTCCTCTAAATCCATAAACACAACTGTCTTCATCACACATTCCACCAGACAAACAGCCTGTAATATTACTATTTCCTACAGATAGAAGCTGACACAGGTTTAATATAATACGTTCATCAAGTCTTACCCGCTCCGTTCCTGCTTCTCATACACTGATATCACACACTACCTTCACCGTGAATAATCCCGCCCTCACCTCGCCATACAGTACGTTTATTGGTTAAGCGCCAGTCAACGTTGACCCTACGTACATTTGATTGGTTCTTTGGTTGTCAGTCAAATTTCCTTCTCTAACTTGCCGTTTAAGTGTAGTGACGTGTCCTTAGTGTGGAAAAGGTGCGTATCGCCCCCTAGTGGTAAAAGACTGTAGAATCAACTCCCTCCAATAGTACAGAATATTTAATGGAGTGATGTGGACACTATTTTTTTTTGTAGGATAAGAGGATAAAAACAAGGTACTGTATACAAAAAAAAGAAAGAAAAAACTGTAATAAATGAGCAAACACGTAAGAAATACGCTTAAAATGTATAAACTTAAGTGTAAAGAATTTAACTTTTATTGCATTCTTTATTTTTGTATTTTCCATTTCATGTAAGAATTTTATTTAAGTTTTCTGTTATTTTGTTTTGTTTTACTTTCCAGTATTAATTAATCATAACTTAGTTTTATCATAAATAACAAAAAAAAAAATTAAAAAAATGATACCAAGTTTAATAACCTGGACTGAATTACCTTTTCATAACCTGTTAAATGACAGTTTGGCCAAGTTAAAAAAAGTTGGAAAAATGTGAAATAAGAAAAATAAATTGTAATGACACTATAATTATATACATAAAAGGAATGCATTCAGAAAATAAAGCTGAAAAACCTTGCAACTTTTTTATTGTATGAAAAATTAGTCAAATTACTTTGATTCACCCATAATAAGAAAATTAAAGTTACTTCTTCTATTTTACTATTAATGTTCTTAAGAAACGTGATTGTTAGTTTTGTTTGATCGCTTTTGATCTCCATGCTTTTAAGTTTAATGCATCCTGTTTGTCTTGAAATCCTGAACACAGTGATCCAAGTCTTGAATACTGACCAATTTTATTGAAATTAGATGTGTTACTTTTACAAAAACCTCACTCACAAATAGTCTGCACAAACACTATGCTCTTCTTTACAACGATTCCACACCGGTTGAAAAATGTGGCCAGTTCCCCTGTGACCTTCAGGTGCTGTGATGAGAGAAAGGGAGGTGGCTGTGTGATGGTGGGCGCCTTGTTTAACAGTCAGGGTTTTTATTATTAAAAAAGAGCACAAAGAACAGACAGTGATTCATCTGTGGGGGCCAGTTAGATCTGCTTCAGCCCTCTGGGGAAATTAGAGTAAGCAGGTCGTGGCTGATTTATTGAGATAAAAAGTCTTAATATGAGACTCTCTCATATATCACAGAGCTATAGTGGGTTGAGTGGAGAAAAACAAACAAAAGCAGCAGTTTGGCAGTGTAATTTCACCTATTTTCTCCAATATTAAACACTTAGGCAGCTTTACTTTGCTGGTGTCACCTCATGGTTTCTAACTGTGGGGTGAGACTGAGCATGAGACGAGACACCGAGCAACTTCTCACGTCCACACACAAAAACAGTGACTCAGTGATTTGGTTTCAGTTTCTACTAGTAGCAGCTCTTCATTGTGTTGTTTTAGAAAAGAAAGCTCTTGTAGGATAAAAACCTCCCTTTTTTATTACACAAGGTTTCTTCTGGAGCTCCTGGGACACCATCTTTGACAGAGAAACATTTCCATGTGCAAGACAGCCTTCAATCTGCGAGGAAGAAACTCAACCTGCGACATCAAGAAAACAACACTGTGCTTTGCCTGAACCCTTCAAAGATAAAAAATCCTTCTTTAGTCACAAGTTTGCTTCAACATATTAACACTACATGAGTTCTTGTGCTGTCATTTATTAAAAGGAGAGTCACTCAAATGGCACATTATACAAAAAAAGAAAGAAAATTCACAAAAGAAAAGAAGAAGAGCTGAGTATATAACGTGTTTTGAGTGTGAGGCACAGGGCAGTCGAGTTTTGTGTCACACTGAAAACGTGTCTGTGAATGAGGAACCAAAGGGCGAAAGAGGAGATAAAAACATGTAAACCCTTTGTCCTAAACCGCACATCATCTTCATCACGAGGAAACACACACTGAGTGAAACCTCTCGTCATCTTCTCCTCGCCTGATCACTGGGTGGGCAGGGGTCTCTGGCGCGTCGGGGAGGTGTGAGGGGATGAGAGACGCTCTGAGGAGGCAGACGACGTCAGGGAGGACTGAAGGTGGACCGTCTTGTGGAAAAGTTTGTTGCTGATCATCACGACCAGCGAAAAGAGACGCAGCTGGAAGTGACTGAAGAAGAAACACAACTCTGATGAGTTTTTCTGTAGCACAAGACACTAAACTTTGAGAAGGTTGTCGACTTTATATTACTCACTACAGCTTTGTTGGTGTCTTGGCCTCATTAGCGCTGATGATGAAGAGAGGGAAGAGGATGGAGAACAAGCAGCCACTAGACAGAAGAGAAGAAACAAAAACATTAGATGCAGCTTCAGACATGCTCTTGGAAAGTTACTAAGAAAGTTTCAGGGTCTTTTTGTGTCTATCATACCTGGGTGCTGTAATTCACACTGTGTTGTTGTTTTCATCATTATAACCACTTCATCATAAAAAGCATGCAGTAGGTGTATTCATTGTCGGCATTTGACACTATTAATCACAATTTATTATTTAATAAACTGGAAAAGCGTGGGATCAGGGGTGTGCTACATGATTGGGTGAAGAGTTACTTCAGAAACAGAAAGCAGTTTGTGAAGTTGGGTGAATTTTGCTCCTCGTCTTTAGATATATCCTGTGGTGTCCCCCAGGGGTCAGTGTTAGGACCCAAATTTTTTATACTATATATCAATAATCTATATAATGTATCACGTCTTGAAAATGGTATTGTTTGCAGATGATACAAACATTTTTTCCAGCGAGAAATTGGAAACATCAATGGAAGTCCTTATCTTAGAAATGAATAGAATAAAAATATGGTTTGATGAAAACAAGTTACCATTAAACTTAACCAAAACCAAAATAATGACATTTGGTAAGAGGAGTAAAAACACAAATGTTCACTTGGAGATAGATGGGGTGAAAATCGAGGGAGTTAATGCAAATAAAACTCTTGGAATAACAATAGATGACAAATTAAGCTGGATACCTCACATTAAACATGTACAGAGCAAAGATCAAAAAGCATTTCAATACTAAACAAAGCCAAACACTTTCTGGATCATGCATCACTTAGGATACTGTACTGTTCTCTGGTTTTGCCATATTTAAGGTACTGTTCTGAGGTTTGGGGCAACATATACAAATGCCCACTGCATTCATTATCCTCACTTTAAAAATGAGCCGTAAGATTTATTCATCAAGTCGGATACCTGGACCACACCAACCCACTATTTCTATGGTCAAGGCTACTTAGAGTTTCAGATATTGTAAAATACCAAACTAAATAGTCATGTTTAAGGCCAAATCCTACTTTTCACCTGCCAATATTCAGAAACTGTTTATGGGACGTGGGGAAGGGTTAAATCTAAGGAGAGAGATAAATTTCAAAATATTTGCTGTATGCACCACTACCAGAACCTTTTCAATAGCGATCAGTGGGGTGACACTTTGGAACCGTTTGTTTGTATAGCTACAACAATGCAGTAATGTCCATAACTTTAAAAGGAAATAAAGGGATGTGATTTTCTCAAAATACAGGTTGGAGGATGGGATTTAAACCACTGTGTGTATAACCATACAGCAAGGTTGGCTTGCTGTATGGTAGTTAAATAAAACTGGAGAGGGGGTGGTAATTAATAAGTTTAACTTCTTTCCACTTCTTTTTGAAAATGTAAAAGATGGTGAATTAGGGATTTATCATTTCTTTTTTTCTACTGTTTTGCTGTCTTTTTCCCTAGTGTTATTCTTCTACATTTTCAAAATAAGCTTTCATTCATTCATTCATACATTCATTTACAACTATTGAAACAAAGTCATAAAACAAGGAGTTTATTATTGCATTCGATGAAAGTTGTGAAGGTAGAAGATTAATTGAAAAAATAAAAACTGAACTGAAAAATCTAGCTAGAAATATTGTCTGTTTAAATATCTATTTACAACTAATTTTTCAGTAACAAACTAAGTGCCATACTTTCTGGACTATAAGTCACTCTGTAGTATATTCATACATTTTTTGAAGTCGTATCAGTCAAAAATGTGTCATGAAGACGAAAGCAACATGTATAAGTCACACTGGACCATAAGTTTCATTTATTTAGAATGATTTGGTTTGTTTACAGTTTTTCCAGGGTGAACTTTTTACTTATAACTTTAATAAATGTTTGTAGATTAGGAGGTTTAGATATTGTTCCTTCAGCTCCTCATATCTGTGACCAATTTCTCTTCTCTACATGCGCTCCTCTCCTCTCCTCCCCTGCTCTAGGTAGGTGTTATGGGTAAGATAGGTGCAGTGTGGGCTTAAATAAGCTCCATCTGATAAATGTCCTCACTTTTAAAAAGTTACAGGAGTTTTGGCGCTAGTTTGTGGCTTAAATCCTAGAATCTGTTTGCAATAAAGAGCCAAATAGATGTGAGTGTACTTTTAAAACACGTTACCGGTAGCTGTCATGGTGTCCAAGACAGAGGATGGAGATGAGATATGATATAGTGTCGTAGTCTCACACTGAAATGGGTTTAGCCAAAGTGGCTAGTAGGAGTGACGATGTTACCCACCACAGCTGAAATTCACCCGCATTTGGCGGGTTGGAGGGTGTTAATGTCAAGCCCTGATTGTTTCTGTTTGTTATTATTACCTTTTATTTGTCCTAATTCAACATTTTTTATTTTAACCCAGAGTTTGTGGTCTTACCTGATGATATACGAGGAGGGCAGGGCGGTCAGCAGAGCCATTGGTAAACCGAAGCCAAAATAATACGGCCAGTTCCTCTCGATGTTTGACAGCCGCTGATGCATCTCGATGCCTGAAGCAAAACGGAAACACAAACAGAGTCATGTAAGAGTTCTTCATTAGCCCAGCAAAGAATAAAAATGATGTTTCATGAAATGAGAATGTCTTACCATTATTAAACCAGCGATACTCAAAGCAGTAGAGAGAGTAGAGCAGAGACATGTGGAGGAGGCTGACCATCTGTCCAATGGCATCGATGGGGAAGAGGCTGACAATCATACCCTACAGGACCATGGGGTTAAACGAGACAGTTACATTCACTGACTGCACTGAGGGAGGCAGAAATGTGTGGGATATGTTTCATTTGCTTTGGCGTTATGAAAAGATAATTTGTGGTTTAGATGTATATGAAGGTGTGGTGCAAAAATAACCCTGGTGTACGAGCTACAGGGTGGGCCAGAAAGATTTACCCAACGTTTTTTCTGCACTATCCAAAAATGCTTGCAGACAAACTTAAACATTGAACACAGTTTCTATACTTTATTCTCTGTCACCAAAAAGATTTACATCTCAATATGGCCACTCTTTGCCTTTATCATAGCCTGCCTGGCATGAGTGCCGCTCTGTCTCTGCATCAAGTTTTTTCCATGACTTCATCAGAGCTGTCTTCAAAGCGGTGACGCTGCTGTGAGATACTCCTAAGATCTTGAGATGTTCACTTCCTTTCCTGTTGCCCTCCTCCTCCTGCGAGGATTCCTTTGGATTCTCTTCCTCACCATCTCAACAACCCTTTTGGTTCGGACTGAACGTTTTCTTCCAGGGATTGGCTTGCTGGTGGTATTGCCAGTCTCCTTGTATCGTTTCATGACATTGTAGACAGTCTTACGACAAACATTCACCCTTTTCATGATTTGCATTGTTGTCAGTCCAGCCTCCTTCAAGGCCACAATCTGGTGCACTTACCCTTCGATGCCGTACTCAACAATCATTAGGAGTAAACAATGAAATCAGGTACATCAAAAGCCGTGCCTTTTAAGAGAAACTATCCAAAAATTTTAAGTTTCTAGGACAAAAGCTAAGCAAATAAAATATAGATAAACGATGGGTAAATCTTTCTGGCCCACCCTGAACAATGCAACTCTGAAGTTGAAAAATGCAGAATGAGAGACATTACTTTAAAAATAACTTAACACATACCTGAATGAGGAAGAGTGCCTGGAGGAGGAGGTTAAACAGCATGTCTGCTATGATCTTACTGACACTGGGGAAGGGCTGAGCTTTACATCCAGACACTTCAAACGCAAGATCTGCTATATCCTGCAACAGAGAACACCACTCAGTCATAAGTACACTTTTCTCTTGCTTAATGATTGAAATATGAGATCTACAAGACACTTTATCAACCATCTCATCAGTAGCTGTTCATCAGTAATACATTGTCAATAGTTTTAGGTATATTATATTCATTAGGTATATATTTTTTTATTATACATTTTTTTATTTTGGGTATATTTGTTTGCCCAGTATTTTGTTTCTTGCGTTGCTTCATTCATTTATTTTGTTTGTTTTTTGGGGAGACGATGACGACGGGTGGGTGGGATCATGTGTTAATAATAACATGCAGCTGCCCAAAGAGATTTCTGCCACCATGTCCTGTTCTTTTTTATATGTATTGGCAACATTTGTGCCTCTCTATCTGGTAGCAAACCAGTACAACTGACTTTAATTCACCTTATTATAATTCCTACTTTCAGCTTTATTAGAAAACTTAATAAAAAGGATTTGGAAAAAAAAAAAAGAACAATGAAACAATTATTTCAGTGCCTACATTATTGTTTTATTGATTAATCTGTTTATGCCTGTGCCGTCTCATATGTACAGCACTTTTTTGTTTCAGCTGTGTTTGTTTTCAAAGTGCTGTACAAATAAAGTTGAGATGATTTTAGGTTGTCCTTATAGTATATCCCCACAGCAGGGGGTTGTTAGTCTCAACATTTCCTCTCACTTTGTGAATATATGATGACAGGCAGTGTGATGGGGTGAAGCAGGCTCTTACTTGGAACCAGATGGCATTGACTATCTTGCTGAGGACAAACAGAGGGAGAACCCAGAGCGCGCTGAAGACAGAGGTCAGGATGAACTCTAACCAGGACCACACGCTGCCATGGAGGGAGGGGTCACCTGTGACAAAAACAACGTGTTGACTGAGTTTCGCCTTCACAAACCAGGAAAACTAGACTGAGATTTGAGAGCAGACGAACATACCAATGATTCTTGCTGTGAGAGTCTGCAGCAGGGGGATAAACACCCGGTAGAAGAGAAACAGACTGAGCTGAAGAGAGAAAGTAACGTAACAAAGTTATTCTTCAAACCATGGATCCAAACATAACAGGGTTCATTCAGAACAGAGTATTTATTCCAGCATGATGGAGGCAGAGGGCAGTTTAATCCAGACTGTGCTGACTCTACAGTGTGAACTACTGTACTGATGACTGTCACAAACGTCTACGAGACCACCTCTGAAGCAGGCCAGAGTGAAGCCTGAGCTCTTCAGCTGTTGTCTGCTGTGAGTTACTCTTTGGCTGAAAGCTTTATTATCAGCCTGGCAGGAGAGACACTGAATGAGGAAGACCATAGACTGTGTAATATATGGAGGTAGCTTTTGCAAAATTCTCTGTTTGATTCTGACAAACTTTGAAAATTCCTTTCTTCCACATAGGCTTTAAATTTTTGGACTGGATGTCGTTGCCTGGGTAGGATACATACATATTTTCTCCAAGTGTGTGGAAATGGTGGGATGAGAGAGAAAAACATCACACAGTGTGTGTTACAGTTACATTTTTGGATGAATGTGGCTGATCTAAAACCAGCAGAATATGAGAATGATGAGAGGAATATCTTACCCAGAACACTCCTCCATTCCAGGCACAGCACTGAAAGATCCTGCTGGCTACTTTGGGGTCACTAAGACAATGATACATAACAACAATCAAAGTTAGTGCTGGATATTAGGAAAACAGTTCAGTTTCATTTAAGTGTTTTTTTTTAATGACTAAACCAGAATGATACACACCGTCTACTCTAAAGTTGTTGCTCTTACATAAGGAGTTATATTTGAGTTGTGTTTCCCTATGACTACTCCATTTAAACAGCTGTTTGTGATCTACTGTATTATAAGGTTATGGCTGTGCATAACGTTGTCATAAAACGATAGAACTAGTTTTTACCACAACACCTGAGGCCTGAGGACAGCAGTTTCAGACTGCATGCTGGGATTTTAATTCAGATTTTTGAAGCTCAGCAGTTTGGTCTTAAAAGCACAAGACGTGCTATCTTCCTGTTGTACGTCATACAGCTTCGGCTGTGTCAGAAGAGGAGGAATGAACCAACTTGTGGAGAAGAACTGCTAATGGGTAAAATAATGTCTATGAGTATTTCTGACTCTGTGAGAGCACTTCAGTCAAAATCTGCAGCTGTCTTCGTGGCCTACTTGTCTGGTTTGCGCTCTTCACTCTGTGCCCGTCTCTGTGCCAGGGCCCCGCTGGCCCGTCTCCTCCGCTGCTCTTCCCTTTTCTGCTGGATGCGGGCATCCAGCTTGGAGATTGTTCCAATCCCCAATATGGAGTCCTTGATCCCCTATAGAACCAAGAGTGAGAGTGAAATTTCTTAGGACTGTGTTTTTTTTAAGTTAAAATATGACCTTTTCTTCAGCTCTTCAAAAATATCACGGTTCAACTCCCAAACATTCATGTAGTGCAAAATAAACGCTGCAAACTTAGTCTTTTATTAAATCAGGTAGATTTCCTGCCAGGTTTACCATGATGCCAACATAGACACTGTTAAGTAAAACCCTCCACTACATCTTCATCTCCTCTCTGCCCAGCCATCAAAAATCTAAAACCACTGATGTCTATTATTCATGTTAAAGAAGCAGCCTCCATCACATCAGCGGTGGATAATGAAGGCTATGTGAGGACAGGATGCTGAGCTGAGCTTGCTTACGGTCACTCTCAAGGAGATCAGTGGTGGAGCCCCAGTGTTTGTTTTTCAATATGCTAAGAAAATTCAATATTTAGAAATGAATTAGAAAAAAAAATAACATTTGATAAACAAAGGACACAAGAGTTCTGTGACATGCTTATCATTTCTTATAGTTTGATTGTGTTATTGAACAAACATGACTTTTCTTCTGAAAAATATAACATTAAACACATTGTTTAAGAGTCTCAATAAAGTCTACTTTGCTATAATACAGAGGCTGCAAAAGAACACCATTAATATAATGAAACAAAAGAAAGCTGAGCCTATGCCAAAAACAAACTTTATCTTTGGACTCGTCAGTAGATCAGCCAGCTCACACTCAAGCTGATAGAAAACAGAGACAAAGTTCAAGGTCATGAAGAGAAAATGTGGTTCATTTGTTCTCATCTGTCCAGGACCCAATCATACAAAGCATGCTGAAGAGATCAGGGATTTTTTTGTTATATTTCCCCTTCAAACACCAAACAAACATCAACTGGAGAATGTGAGAAGGTTCCTTTATAGAGGGGGTACCACACTTTTTCAAGCTTTATATTGACCCTCTGGAACTTCTATAGCAGATTGAAATGATATACAGGTATGTGTATATATATATATATATATATATATATATATATATATATATATATATATATATATATATATATATATATATATATATATATATATATTGACATATATCTTGACACTGGTGTCAAGAAAACCTGTATTTCTCTTTTAGGATCCCCTCTCTACAACCCCACCTTCCCTCTGATTGGCCAGCCCTTTGGAGGCCTGACTGGGGTATGAATGAATGAATGAATGCTTAATTTCAAACATGTGAAAATAATACATAATGAAAAAAAAGAAAATCAACAGGGAGAGGAACAAATGAAAACACAAAAATAAATAAAAATTGAGAAAAAAATACAAAAAGAAAAAAAAAATAACCAGGGAAAACAAATTAACAGCAAACAACAAAAAGAGCCCCCAAAACAATTGAAACAATTTTGACATGTTCACAAAGGAGTAGGAAGAAGCATCAGCTTATCCTAACCCTTCTGCTATTCATAACTAATAAATGATAAATTTACCTTAATCTATGTCTTCATCACAAACTCCCTAAACATATATCATATTAATATCTGTTCACACTATAATATAAATAGACAAGTAATATATTTACATACACTAATACACACACACACGTTATATCCCTTGTTCCCTATATCCGTTGAAAATCATTCGTTTAGATTGGTTTTTAAACTGGTTGATGCTTGGACATTGTTTCAGCTCCACACTCCATCTGTTCCATAGTCTTACTCCATTGTTTGTTGTGCAAAATTTTTTCGTAGTAGTTTGACATTTTTGAATCTTAAAATTTAATTGCTCGCTTAGATCATACCTCCCCTCTCTTTCATGAAGAATTTTCTGTTGAGTAATCGGTAATCGATTTTTCTTGGCCCTGTACAAGACTTGTGCTTTTTGAAATTCTACCATGTCGTACAATTGTAGAGTTGTGGTTAGACCTTGGTGTTTGAGGCCCTACCTTTCAGTGGGTCAAGAACCAGCTAAGAGATCCTTGTGAGTTTATCTCATCGTTTCAGCCAAGGCGTGTATCATTGTAACATTTGCTTGAAAAAAAAGTGTTTAGAGCACTTAGACAGTGTAGTCTTGACTGTGTTTACTCTGTCAGTTCAGCCTGTAAGAGACTGCACTTTGTCAAGATAATGCTATATAGAACCGTCAGAGTATCGCACAAATCTGTGAAGCCTCATTTAAATACATCTTTGTTGGTTTATCATAGCTGAAGTGTGTGTGTGTGTGTGTGTGTGTGTGTGTGTGTGTGTGTGTGTGTGTGCGCACTGACCGTCGCAACATTGCGGAGGAAGGCCCTGACGCTGTCTGTCATCTCTGGACCAGCTGCAGATCCATCAACTGCAGAAGGAGGGGGGACTGGTGACCTGGTGGTCAGCTCTCATGGCAGGGAAGGGCTGACCCAGTAACCTGCGACAACACAAACCAGAGGAAAGAAACAGGAAGTGAGAACAACAACAACCAGCAGTGGATCTGTTTTTCTTTTTAAAATTTATGGGAGCCTTCCAAATAAAGAGAGTACAAAAAAAGCAAAAGAGTCACTTTGAGATACAGTTCTGGGAAGCATTATCTGAAATTAAATTCTTAAAAACTGGTATCATGTTTCTCTCAGGGTTTCACCAACGTGCAATTTCCTCCAGCCACCCACAGGATTTTTAGAATATTGGATATTATCTGGAGATTATTTTAAACAACAAAACAACAACAAATTTAATAAATATTGTAAGATCAGCTGCAACTGTTGTTTACAACATAAATCCACATGAGTTAAACTTCAGGTTTAGGATCACTGTTCTTAACCCCCTTTGTGTGTACAGTGATAGACAATACTGGTTGGCATTTTTGTTCCTATACACTTTTTAGAATCAAAATTTAATGTATTTAATTTGTAGAGAGTCATTGCTAACGGGGTGAATACATATCCAAATTCTCTTTTTATGCTTCTTACATCAGAAGTGGGATGTTTGGTAACCACTTAGTGCTGAATCATGCCTGATGTAAGAGTATCTGCTTCATAACAAACATTTATTCACCCTTCCACATCAGCTACATATGACAGTCATGCTAATATGTGTCTTGTCAGTTCTCTCCAGTGTGGCTTCAGTCATCCAATAACAGGTTGTTCTTTGTTCTAGACGTGATTCTTGGACTCTAATGTAATGTCAAAGAGGAAGCAAAACAGTGTAATACCAAAAAGTACACAGGAGAGTGATTTGTCCGTCAAAAACTGCACATTCTTCTGGGCTATTAATTATGTCTTATTTTTTTATTTCTAATATTTCCTTTACTTTCTTTCAACTGCGTTACTAATTTCCTCCTTCAATGTATTATATTTTACAAATGCATCTTTCTTTGTAATTTCCCTTGAAATATGACACCCAGGTTCCCACATGTGGTGAATTAATATATTTGTTTATACGTAAATTAGGGTGACCATATTTTGATTTCCAAAAATGAGGACAACGGCACCGGCCTTGAGGCACAAATTCAGACAGGCTTCTTATATTCTTAATATTTTCACTGCCCCGTGGTTACTCCCGTCTGTGGAAACACCACAGTACTGGATTTTTTTGAGTGCTTCATGAGTGACTTCAACAGAATGGGGGGCTATTACACCTAGAGATGGGTACCGAATCAGGTACTTCAAAAGGTACCAACCGAATTCTGTCAAAAGTACAGAGTACCGATTCATGTAAAATCAAAAGGTACCACGTTTGGGTACCTGAACACATCCTTGTGACTGTGAGGAAGTGAAAGAATAGTCGATTTTCCATGATGGACATGAACACAGCATTGCAAGGGTATATACTGAAGGATATATATGTTAAATTGAAAAAAAAATATATATATATATATATAAAATATTGTTAAAGAAATTGATATTTTTTACCACATAACTACAATAGAGTACCGAAAATTTGTACCTTTGAGCACTGGTACCGATTGCCAGGTACCGGGCATTGGTGCCAGCACTCCTAAACTTTTTAGCAACGTCAGAGTCAGGAAATGTCTTTTTTTAGCAAGGCACTGGTGCAATCCATGGACCTGTAGCTGTTGTGGTGTTTTACAGTATGAAATGCCATTGTCATGTCTAGTTTTTCGGTGTCCATGTGAGCTTTGAGATCTCCAGCACCTTTATTGGACACTGAGACATATGTGCCAGCTTTGCACACGGTTCACTCCGCCTCCCACTTGTCCCGTTCGGGACGGTATGTCGGAAATTTTTTTTTGCAGTTCATCTGTGAAGCTGCACTTACGCTTAGGCATCTTCCGTGCAATACAGCTCCGCTGTCTGAACAGCCCCGTCTTCTCCGCTCTCCGTCTATGTCTCTCTCTCTCCTTCTCTCTGACCCTCTCACTCTCTATGCGTGTGTGTGCACGCGCTGAGCAGACCTGCCCGGCAGCCTCTCGGTAAGTGATGCGCATGATAGTATTGTTTGCAAGCGGCGGTCAATTTACGGACGCGCGTAATGGTCCTATGAAAATCGGTGAACACCGGACATTTTCGTGAATTTATTAAACCCGCCCGGACACCCCGGACAGGACGTAAAAAGTGGACATGTCCGGGCAAAAGAGGACGCTTGGTCACCCTAACGTAAATCAAAAAATATTTTCACCCTCCTTTGTGTTTAATTGCATTGCCATACCAAAAACTGATGCTTTGAAAATAAGTCTTTTGAAAAAAAAAAAAGGCAAGTTCACTCCTAAAGTTACTACAAAAACAAACAAACAAACAAACAAAATAACTGTCAACAGTTCAGAACTTAAATGTTGCAGACCTAGGTTTTTTGCTAGTTGGGCTCGTCTTTAAGAACTCAGACCGTAAAGATTTGAACATTACTGCTCTACTGTGCTAAAGTGAAAAATAAATAAATAAATAAATAAAAATACATACGAATGTACAGCGTGAGATACTCCATCGTTTAGAGTTTAGGTCTTTGTGATTCTAGGACACAGAGACTGTAAATAACTGCTGTTTATTCATGCCACCTCTGTTCAAACATGTTGACACGCCCCTGGTTAGCTTACCTCATAGTAACAATGAAAGCACAGCTCAGTAAAAGCTGCCGATTTAATCATTAAATCACCATTAATTTGTCAGGATGGCAACACTGCACTAAAGCAACCTAACATTTCAGCGTCTTAAACCAAGTGTCTGTGAATGGTGCAGTGTTGGTAACAATGTGCAGCTGATATAGAGCCAGTGTGTCTCTGTGATAATGTTTGTGCAAGTTAACGTTAGCGAGCTGACTCAGTGTGTTAGCTCAGATACCTGATAGCTAGCTCTCTATGATGTTAGCTCGCTCTTTCTGGCCTTCAAATCAGTCCTGACAATCTAATGTGCAAAACCCTTTGAGTGTGTACTCCCCGCAGTCATCATAATGTCTCTTGTGTCACGATCTTTGACTTTGAAAGGTTTGTTCAGAGCTCTGTTAGCTGGTCTGTCTGTGTTGCTAGCCAAACGTTAACACACAAACAAGTAATTTAACTGTCATGTTTTTCTGGGAGACAACACTTAAAACAACGAGTGAAGTCAGTGACTGAGTCCACATTTCATCCAGATAAATTTCTTACCTCATGCGACAGGCTCGGGGTTAAAATAACTTCGTCAGTTCTTTCTTGTGCCCCCCTTTAATGTGACAACAACACCAAACAGATTCTGGCAGCAGTCGGGCCGTGGAAAACAAATTGCGCAAGCTCAGACTCCCAGAGGCACATGGGTAATGTAGTCATTTTTGACGGAGGACTCAAGGGGGCAGAATGGATCTTTTCTGTCCCAATAACAAGTTAAATTAGGGGAAAAAGCGCCATACAGTGATTTCCCAATAAAAATACACATTTCTTGTAATACAAATAATGTATTTATACAAGAAACTAACCCCTTTTTTTCCAAATGCAAGTAATCCAGTCGTCATTATTGTCTTTGATGTCTTAGAATGAGACAGTTGTTTTTGGTACCTGCTATAACAAAAGAAAACCTCAAACAGGAGTGCAGTGTGAATGTGAAGGCCTACTTTGAAATGCACTAAACATTGAAATATGCAGGCCTATCTGAGTCCTTTCCTTATTTGTGAAAATATACATACATTATTATTTACACAGACATCAACCAGTATACTGCTATAAGTTTGTAGGTAAATATTCCCTGTCTGAGTGTGCTTAGTTCATTCTTTATTTACACAGTAAAATGCAAACTGAGCCCAAGAGGAGTGGCAGAATTCAGTCTTAAAAAAAGAAATGTTGAAAGCAATTTTAAATATGTGGATATACTTTCTTGGTTAAATGCTGATAGGGTTACCGTGAACAAAGGAATAAATCCACTATCAATTACTTTCATTAAATAAATAAAATAAATAAATAAAATCAACATGTTGAGTTTGTTTTGCCATTATTTACCCAAAAGTCAAACTTTCTAGAAGAAAAATTCTCTCTCTGATGCAGACAGTCTGAAAAGTTACTGGGACCACTGACCACTGAGTTCCTGTGCTCTTCCATCTTACTGCAGATATTCATTTGTCAGCTTCAACCAAAGGAAAACAATGCTTTGCAATCAACCAGAACTGGCACACACACACACACACACACACACACACACACACACACACACACACACACACACACACACACACACACACACACACACACACACACACACACACACACAAACAAACCCTTTTAATGAGGTGTGTGAGGTCTCCATGGCTCTACAGGGTCACTCCCACGAGGCGGTGCGTTACTAACGCCAGTAACACACGTTCATCTGAGCTCAGATGCTGCTGAAAACTGAACTGCGCTGTAGACTTTGGGAAACTCAGTCACATCCCATCGATGGTTGTCCTGAGGATTAGAAATGCACACAAAAGGAAATATGCACTTATCGGCCTGTGCATTGCTGGCTTCATCATGTACAGATATCTCAGGTAAGTAAAGTTTCTCTGTGCTAGTCTTCGATATCAGTCCAGTTTTGCAGCCTGTCATAAATGGAACCCTGATATATCTGAAAAAAGTAATTAAAACAACTATGCTGCAATTCCATGAAACGGAGGAGACAAGGTGTTAGGCTTGGTGAATCAAATTTATTTTAATGTACCAAGGCTATACTGCAGCATAAATAATTTAGAAGAACATATATTATGCAAAAAATAGCAATAAAATATAAATATGATAAGGTAAGCTTATCTTATCGTCTCTCATGCCTGTTGGTACAAATGTATCTATGCGTTGTTGTGGTTGTGTTTGTCTCCATTTCTGCAAATTCCTGTCAGGCACGTCATGTGGTCCATTCATGCACAATAGCCAGTGTGCTGCATAATCTGAGTGTGACACAAACTACAACTCTTGTTCCAGCATGCCAGCAGGGCCACGCAGAATGAGCAGAAAGCTGGGCCTGAGTGCCAACTCGTCCCAGTTCACCCTGGATGGAGAACCTTTCCGCATCATGGGGGGATCTGTCCACTATTTCAGAGTGCCGAGGGCCTACTGGAGGGACCGGCTGCTGAAGATGAAGGCCTGTGGGCTCAACACTCTCACTACGTAAGGAAAACAAAAATACATTTATTTTTTCTCCATAGTTTTTTTTTTGTCGTTTTGAATATTAATTTTTAATCTTTGCAGGTTTGTGCCGTGGAGTCTACACCAGCCAGAGAGAGGGATCTTTAACTTCCACACACAGCTGGATTTAGAGTAAGTAGTACTTTTAGTCCTTACAAATTACAAAGTTGAGTCGGCTAAGATCACAAAAATTTGTTGCCTATAGGGTGTGTGTTCAAAATATATGTGCATCTTAAAAATATCCATGATTGGAGTGAAAATACCACCTGGAGCTATGACCAGAGGATATGAAAACTAAAATATTTTTCAGCCTTTAAAAGCAAAAACTTGAAATATTTGTCACCCCTGGATTTACTTTTTTATTTTTTTATTTATTCATTTTCTCTGTATTATTATTTTTCAAATTACAGTTAATAAAAAATATTTGAGTTGGGACTGCAATTTTGACAAAAGTCGTAATTTAAGGACATATTGACGTACCACATAAGACAACAGAGTTGACACAATGAAGATAAACAAAATAAAGAAACAAAATGAACTAAATGAGCAAACAAATGACTAGATATATTGTTAAATCTTAAAAATTGTAAAATAGTTTACAATATAGGTTTAAAAAACTTAACACCATGTGGATTAAATAATCAGCAATCATTAGCCATTCAATAATAATAATAAAAAAATTAAAAGGATTACCGACTCAACCTTCGAAATGTTATAGCAGCCTGTTTGTGATCAGAGTCAATTTGTTCTGGGTCACAGAAATAAACATCAAGAGAGATTTTTCATAAATCTGAACTTTGAACCTTCTGAGATAGTAAATGCTCTTATCCTACCAAATATGCGACATAAATAGTGTTCGTAATAAGAGTTAGAAAACCTTACATCACCTCTCTGGTTGCTCTGACAGTGTTACCTGCTCTAAGGTGTGCTGGGAATACTCTGTCTCTCCTCAGCATCTAATCCCTCAGTGCCCAGGGGAGAAGCTTGAGGCTGAGAGGTCCTGCCTGACGACAGCTATATCTCCAAAACAACAGCAGTTTAGAGGGAGATTATCAACACAGCAGTGATGAATGAATGGAGTCTGCTGCTGGTGTTGAAAAGCACCTTTCACACTCCTAAAAAACAGGGTGATAAGAAGCTTTACTCTTCAGACTTTGTGCAGATGCAAACTGCTTTATTGTGTCGTCGCTGTCTGTGTTTCAGAGCCTTCATTAATCTCGCAGCTGAACTGGGTCTTTGGGTGATTTTACGACCAGGTCCTTACATTTCCTCTGAGCTGGACCTTGGAGGACTGCCGAGGTTTGTACTTTGCAAATATGAAGATTGAAGAGAAGTCTTGTCTGACAGATGGTCAGGCACTTCTTGGAGGATGAACCAATAAAACTGTGTTTGGTAAACTTTAGCCTGTTACACACTTTAGAATTAAAAATATTTTAATTGATTACTCATGAGCTTTATTTCAGGCTGAGTATTCAGATATGGGTCTGTAACTACTTTAGTTTGATTGATCTCCACTTAAAAAATGAGGTCATAGATGTGCCCTATTTTAGAGCATCACATCCATTAACCTTTAATTCTCTTTTTTTATCATTGTTTATTGTAATGATAAAAAGTTTTTTATACAGCCAGACCATTGTGTCTCTCACACTATTGCTCTGTAATATTGTATCATTCAAAGTAACACAAACAGATGTGGCTTCATGTGGCATGTCTATATATAAACCAGATTTAGAGGTTTTACCTTTAAAGGATGTAAATTTTTGGCATGAGGAGTGCAGAAAGGTATTTTTTCTAAATCAGAAATTAACTTTTCCTGACAGAACTTAAACCTAACTGAGTTTGACCAGACTAAACTTATATTAAAGCAACATTTAACAATGTATCATTTTCAAAGTCTTAACAAATAAATTATTGTCTTACACATTGTCCCTGAGATTAAAAGGCAACCTGTTAAGGATAGAACCTGCCTCAGCTCCAGCCCCTCATAACCCCAAAAGTGAAAATCTGAAAAATGATGAATGGATGGATTTGATACTCAATTACAACTAAAATAGACTAAAGTAAACTAAACTAAACTAAACTGAACTAAACTGAACTAAACTAAACTGAACTAAACTAAACTGAACTGAGCTCAGCTGAACTGAACTGACCTAAACTAAACTAAGCTAAGCTGAGCTAAGCTAAGCTAAGCTAAGCTAAACTAAACTAAACGCAACACAACACAACACAACACAACTAAACTAAACTAAACTAAACTAAACTAAACTAAACTAAACTAAACTAAACTTAGCTAAGATGAACTGAACTGAACCAAACTAAACTATACTGAACAATACTAAGCTAAGCTGATATGAACTGAACTGAACAAGGCTTAGCTAAGCTTAGCTAAGCTCAACCAAACTAAGTTAAGCTAAGCTAAGCTGAACTGAACTGAACTGAACTGAACAGAACAGAACAGAACAGAAAAGAACTGAACTGAACTGAACTGAACTAAACTAAACTGAACTGAACTGAACTAAATTAAACTAAACTTAACTAAATTGAACTGAACTGAACTAAACTAAGCTAAGCTGATCTGAGCAGTACTGAATTAAGCTAAGCTAAGCTTAGCTAAGCTCAACTAAATTTAGCTAAGCTAAGCTAAAGTGAACTGAATTAAACTAAACTAAACTAAACTAAACTAAACTAAACTAAACTAAACTAAACTGAAATAAACTGAACTGAACTGAACTGAACTGAACTGAACTGAACTGAACTGAACTGAACTGAACTGAACTGAACTGAATTGAACTTTAGCAGAGTGCATGTGCCATGTGTTCTGTCCAACATGTTGGACTCACCGTGTGTTTATTTTAACAAACTTGTGTGTTTGTTCAGAGCCTTTGTCTTGTTTTGTCTTGCAGCTGGCTCCTCAGAGACAACAGCATGAGGCTGAGGACGACTCACCCAGGCTTCACTGAGGCTGTCAACACATACTTTGACAAACTGGTTCCTAAAGTGGTCCCACTGCAGGTAGATATCTGTGACACTGATTTTCGAAGCAGCTGCTTGTCTTATTGGACATCCAGTTAAATATTTGTTTATGTTTTTTTAGTTTAGGAAAGGAGGTCCCATTATTGCAGTGCAGGTGGAGAACGAGTACGGGTCGTATGCAAAAGATGAGGGTTACATGCATTTCATCAAAGAGGTGAGGATTCAGGCTGAAGTGAAGTATACCTGTTGAAATGTGACTTATTCAATTATACCATTCATATGTCCTGTTTTATTTGAAAGGCTTTGACCTCCAGAGGGATCAGTGAGCTCCTGCTCACATCAGACAACCACAACACATTAAAGTCAGGGAGTGTGGATGGAGGTACAGTGCATGATCAAAACACACACACACTCACATTCACACACATACAAAGACTGACAGAGAGCTTATCTGTGTGTTCTTGCATCTTGTAGCGATCAGATCACTGAAGCTGCAGAAGCTGAATCAGAGAGACATCCAAGACCTGACAGCTCTGCAGGTGTGATTTTACCTTTTCCATCATTTACCTGCCTGTCACTTTGACTGAGTGTGGTGTTTTGAGTCTTTTCTTCTGTGTTTTTAGCCCAACAGCCCCACCATGGTGATGGACTACTGGACCGGCTGGTACGATGTGTGGGGTGAGCTGCACCACGTGCTCCCTCCAGAAGGTAAGTCAGCTTCTGTTTGTTCTTTTTTTTTTTTTTTTGGAAATGCAAACCTGTTTATCACACTATAGATTGACTGGGTGTGTCTTGAACATGCCCGAATTTATGCAGACCCTGGAGGACATGGGGGGAAAGATTTCAGTAAGATTTTGCAGAAAAAGTCTTTATTCTGATAACTTCCTGCTTCTGATCACAGCCCAAAAATCAGCACTTCTTTTCAACTACATTCAGGCCAATGAGGAGCTACAAGCTGATCTCCGTCAGCTCAGCAAATCGACTTGGACTGGAGTGTATAGTAACTGTCTGCAGAATACAGTACATCACACATACATTATGTGAAAAGCCAGAATGTCAAGACCTTCAAAATAGAGTGAAAATCAAGAAGCAAACAAACAATTTTTGTAGTATGTCTTTTTCTGCATTGTATTTTGAAGACATTCCCTGCACACTTGAGTCTCAGGTAGCAAATGATAGGGAATGAAGGGAAATATAAGTTGACTTTTGTTAGATCTCAGGATAGGGTGGAGGATATTTTTTCTTTCTATTTCACTTTGAGGATTTTTTAAGGGTCAATTAAGTGTAAAATAAGACAAAAGTGATTTTTTTTACAGTTAGTGTCAAATACTACATGTTAGATTTACAGGTACAGACAGCAAAATCATACTGAAGGCAAGATGTTAACATGTCCAGCCAATAAAGCTGATTCTGAGTCTAAAAATGTGAAGCAAATGAAAATGTTAAATTTAATGTTAATTTCACCCATGAAGTCAGCTGATAGGACAATCTTTTTATGCTGTATAAAATCCTTAAGACATTATTTTGACAAGTTGGTTTTCTACATTTTGTTGGTAGCTGAGTAATAAGAGGGATAATGTAAAGTGAGCAGATGCATTTTTTCCCCCCACCCTTTCGGGATTCAGTTTTGCACATCTACATCTTGGAATCCCATAAATATTTACAAGGAAAAAAATGTGCCAAACAAATGTGCAATAAGGAAGAATACTGAAGGTAAAAAGAGGCACAAACGAAATCACTAAGAGACAAAACTGACTGAGCTTATTCCTGCCGGCAATGTCCACAAACATTCAGACGTTCCCTAAATGACGTTCCCCTGGTCTTATAGACAGGAACCTATAAATAAAATATAAAATCATGTCTGAGAGCCTGAGTCTGTGTGCTGCCTCATAATTTATGTATTCAACCACATACGTCAAAGTCAAGTTTGTGGTGAACATATTTTTTAATTCAAACATTGTTTCCTGAAATATATAACATTTTTCATCACTGCTTCTGCGTTTGTAGTTTGAGTTGTGAAAAGAGACCTGCAGGATCCCTGATGAGACACCCCACATGCTTTTTTTAAAATTATTTTTTATTTATTTTACAACCTCCAGTCACTTTAAGTTCCAGTAAACAAATCCCCCCTTCACACTGATGATATTTAGTGATGTATTACAACTTTCCTTTTTTGCATAACAAATAGCAGCTGCACGCCAACAATGTAAATCTGGATGTAAATGTGAAAGTCAGGTGCAGCCTGCTTTTAAATGAGTCCTGATAATGAGAGCCAGAGATTTGTCAGGTTTGCATGAGCTGCTCAGAGTGGGTCACAAGCAAAGTGTTGCTCTACTTTTCAGATATGGTGTCCACAGTGAGAGAAATCCTGAGGAGAGGCATGTCTGTGAACCTCTACATGTTCCACGGAGGCTCCAGTTTTGGCTTCATGAGCGGAGCCCTGGCTGATCCTTCGTACAGAGCTCTGGTCCCCAGCTACGGTACACAACACAAGCAAATCCTCTGAGAGTGATGCAAACTTACAGAGGTTTTATGATAATGAGGAAGCACTGAACATGTCAGGGCTGAAGAAAACTGGATGTCCTGTAATGACTCTAACAACCAGCAGGGGGCAGTGTATAATGGTAAATGGAGGTAACATGTCATTGTCTTCCAGATTACGATGCTCCTTTGTCTGAAGCTGGAGAGTACACGCCAAAGTATCATCTCCTGAGGGATTTACTGTCTCGATATAACGGTGAGTGAAACTTGACTGTCACGTTAAATATCTGGTACAACCAGAGAGAAGGAGCTCCACACAGACTCCTCATTCAGACCCAGTAACAACCCCTGTCACAGTATAACAGCCTGTTTTATCTGTTACCATCATTCACCAGCTGCTGTTCACTGCACTGCAGACACTCAGTGTACTCATATTCTAGTCCACATATCCAATACTCCAATTTTATCCTGTCGTTTGAGAGATTTTGGTGTTATGTTTGTTTTAAGACTGTTTAAAAAACTCAAACTCATCTTTATTTATAAAGAGCCTTTCATACAGTCAAACATGCGACACAAGGAGCTTCACTACGGAACAGAAAGCTAACAGATAATAAAAGGTGAGGAGAGTTTTTTAAAAAAATATTAAGTTAAATAAAACGGATAAAATGAATTAAAATAAAATAAAATGAAATAAAATACGATAAAAATCACGTTAAAACGCCAATAAAAGTAAAAGTTGTATTGAGTAATGTATAAAATTATTCCACATTAAAATCAAGTTGTTGTTGTTGGGCCTTTTTTTTTTTTTTTTTTTTTAAAAAGGTTATTTTGATAAGGTTGATAAAATCATAAATGATGGTAAATTTTGAAAACAAAACCACAACATCAGGGCTGAATTTAACACACTATATGTACTAACAGTATCCCACCCCTCATTTTACAGCTACAACACAAATATAAACCCAGTTTTAATAATAGACTGTGATAAATGACCTAAATTGTACAATTTTTCACCTCGAGTAGGGGTATGAATGAAACCAGCTCTGAACAGAAATGGAAAACAAAGAAAAAAGGGGATGTAGACATAAATGAAAGGACTGCTTCTCGGAAAACTTAGAGCTGTGAGCCCAGACCTTGTGGTTTAGATCAGTTTAAGTCTTAACTTAAAAAATACCAACAGGATCTCCAAAGTTCATCCGTCTACTGTTGAGTCGTATCGCTGTCCAAAGAAGAGTAAAATAGTTTTAGTGTTGTGTCTTGTTTTGTTTGGACCCCAAGTAGAAAAGTTGTTACAGCAGTGAAGATCCTACATAACTAAAAGATAAATGGATGAATACAGTTTTAGTGCCTATAATCAGTAAAATTGGAAGTGTTTGTTTTTGGTCATCATATTTTTATTTTCCAGCTGTTCTCATCGTTTCTTTATGAGCCTTTGTAATTCAATTCTAATTGTATTGTTGGAATTCTCCATGAAGATAATCTCATATTATGTTTAGGTATACCCTGACTGAACTGATACATATATATTTGTGTGTGTGTGTGTGTGTGTGTGCTCAGGAGGAGAGAGTTTCCCTGACATGCCAGCTCTTCATTACAGAGAGAGTTATGAACCAGCCATCATGTACCAGCACCTGTCCTTATGGGACGCCCTGACCTTCACTGAGGGAGTATGTTTTATGTAAGATTGTCTGTCATCTGTATGTGCCATGAAAAGATTCATGTTCATTATCACTATGACAGAATATTTTATTTGTGAGTTCATATGTTTGTTAATTTTCAGCCGTTTAGGTCACCAAAACCTGTGAGGATGGAGAATCTACCTGTGAACAACGGGAATGGACAGTCTTATGGGTACACTCTGTATGAGACCATCATCACCAGTGGAGGATTGTTGAAGTCTGGAGACAACGTCAGAGACCGAGCACTGGTGAGTTTTCCTTATACAGCTGTGGATGTTTCAGCTTCATCAACTCATTTCCTGGTATTTGTATGTGGTGAAACTAAACTGAAAGGAAAAGTTTGACTTTCTAACAAAAGTTAACTTTTATTTTACATTTAGCTCCTTCAAAAAACCTTATTTGTTTTCTTCATGTTTCACTACCCTGCAAAGAGTTTCAAACATTTACTTCTAATCAAAGGTTAATCTACTGTGTCTATAGTGGAGCTGACAACAGCTCATTTGGTTATAATGTAATTTAAAAAAATTTCATATTGATTGTTAGAGTACTACATTTTCATCTAATGGAGAGATAAAAAATACAGAATGATGATGAGAAAGTGTGAGTAGCTTCTCAGCTGTGGATTTTTTCCTGTTTAAAAGGGTCTGTGAGGACTTTCTAAGTGATCTTGTAAAACTCCCTCTGAGATATATGCCTGATCCTATCCCACTACTTAAACCTATAATTTACGGCCTGTCCAAGACTACATGAGAACCCAATGCTGGCTGTCAAGTTTAGAGAAGAGATCTGTGTCTTTCTTTGCTGAAAATGATTTCTGTGATTAATTTTGTAGTGATGGTGGACACAGGAGCCAAACTGTTTGTGCTAGTATTGATTCCAACTCACAGTCAGCAGTTATTCTGTAGTGGTCTGTTCAAACTTGAGAGTCTATCAATAAAACAAAGAGTGAGGTTACGTTAGCTCTGCTTGGTAGATGACTGGCAGGACATAACCAGGATTCACTAACGTTACACATTACAGACATGTCTCACAGCACCCAACTGTCAGTAACGCTAAATATAGCTGGCTACAAAACTACTGTATAAAGTTTGCTAGCTGTCATGTTTCAAACAACAGCGCTACAAGACTGTCGATGAATACCTTACCTCCTCGCATTATATCTGGTAAAAAGTTGTCTTGAACAAAGAAAAGTAGAGTTACAAAGAAGATCTTTTCTCCATGCATTCTAGTGCTGCACGATTTGGGGAAAAGGTGCAATTTGCAATTAGGTGGACAATATTGCGATTGCGATTGTGCTTGCAATTTAATAAAAAAAGTTGTGTCATGATGAGTCTACAGACTTGCTTGGTTATCATGGAGAAAAATCGGAATTGCATGTGCTGACATTGCGATTGCGATAATTGTGCAGCCCTAATGCATTCACATCAAACTTTGTTAAAAGTGACGTCTTCACGACAGTGTTGCTGCATTCCAATTCCACAGATCCTTCTCACAGTCCCTTGAAGATAATAACATGATAAAAACATGAGCCACCATGGAGAATAATCCTCAAGTTCAATCATAAAATCTTTAAAGTTATTTAAAAGCCATCATCACAACAAAGTTGAGTTTGAGTAATATGAAACAGCAGCTGGCATTACGGTGAGTGCTGTAGTGCTAATTTAGAAAACTGTAGAAAGTTTACTAGAGACAAAACAAAGCAGTTCGTGACAAGATCACTAGATTTAACTTCTTCAACCATGACCCACCTTTTTTTATGGTTGGAGTCCAAAGATTTTACCAGCAAATGGCCCTGATTCACCGCTACTTGGCCCGCCTGCGCGGTAGTTGAATGTGATCCCTACACACATCCACATCCACAGTCTGATCAACAAACGTCAATGATGTTTTACTGTAAACGTACACTTCTGACGTTCACCCAGTGAGTATGCTGAGTTTGACAGCCCAGTGGCTTGATAAAGACGGCTTGGAAATAAAAAGGAAATTATTTCATTTACAGGAGAGCTTCAGTTAAGAGCAAGAGAATCAAACTGTAAAAAGTGTGGAATTAATACACAGTATTAAAAAAGCACATCTTTGCTCAAGAAATCCCAGAATGGGGTTTTAATGACTCAAAAAAGAAGAAGAAAACTTTCCTTCAGCCTTAATCTATTATTATGCATCCCACATTTTATTTCACATACACTGTTCATGACACTTACATCCCCTTAGATACTGTATATAAAATATTTCATAGTTGTTTTGGATGAAAATGGTTCTTTTTTAAAATTCTTTTCTTCCCATGCAAATTCTTACTCCTATACTTTTGTCCATTCTTTAATTTGTTTGGTTTAATTTGTCTTGGATTTATTTTTATTTTCTGGTTGAATCAACATCCCTGGTTGGGCCTCTTTAAAGCTGACACCTGTCAGCAGGTAGGGTATGCAGGGCAGTGAGGGAACATTTTGTCCTAGAGATTTAAGTGTTCGAAGCACAAAAAAAATGGATGTGAGTGACTTTGATGAGAGACAAATTGTTAAGCTAGACCAATGAGACATTTCAGGACATGCAGCACATAAAAATGTGTAGAAGATGGTGTCGTGTAAAGTTAGCAAACCTGAACTCACCTTTAACATCCTATTCCAGCGAGTCAGACGTTATAATGAATTGTGATATACTTTGTTTCAAAGCTTTATTTTTATTTTAATAGGTGTTTGTGGACAGAGGCTACATCGGCCTCTTCAAGAGGAAAGCTCTGGAGCTGGCGGTTCCTGATGGTAAGGTACGGCATCACACTCGACAATGAAGACAAACATCTAATAAAGCCACATTAACTCAGAGTAATCTGATGTGATGGATGTTGATGTGTTGTCTGTAAAACTTGTCAAAGACATAAAAGTGATCACTCCCTGCAGGGCAGACGTACGTTGAGTTTATTGGTGGAAAACTGTGGACGAGTTCATCAGGGAAGAGACCTTGACAAACAACATAAAGGTGATTGACAGACAATGTGAAGTTCATCGCTATGCCTGCTAATAAACCGCTGCAGCATCCAGAGTTCATGAACAAACAAATTTTGATTTGTCTTCTTGCAGGCCTTGTGGGAGACATTTTATTAAACAATATCCCCTTGCGGGATTTTACAATATACAGCCTGGATATGAAGCCCAGCTTTATTGATAGGTCGGTATGCTTTATTGAATCTAAGGCGCTGAATATCACTTTCATTTTCCTTTAATATTGTGTCTGAGTGGATGTCTTATTTCAGCCTTTATGATGCACCTTGGAAAACTCTTCCTGAGAACCCCACCTTCCCTGGGTTTTTCACGGGGAGGCTTTTTGCGTATGGATATCCAAGTGACACGTTTGTTAAGCTACCAGTGAGTGTAAAAAGAAAACATTTCTTAATGTTTGCATTGAGTTTGCAATGCTAAGAAAATACATTTTTCTTTGTGTCTACAGGGATGGGAAAAAGGTGTTGTGTTTGTTAACAGTCTGAACCTGGGTCGCTACTGGTCCATTGGCCCCCAGCAGGCCCTCTACCTCCCCGGTCCCTTCCTCAACAGTGGAATAAATCAGGTACAGAACGGTTAAAACTTTGAGATAAGAGGACTGTTTAAAAATGGTCTCATCTTCCCTCTTGCCACATTTCAGACATGAGGATTAAGCCAATGAGTGTAATTGGTGAAGCCACAACAAAGTTCATTAGGACCACTGACTGTATATAGATATGAATAACGTGCCTCAGTCTCCTACCATTGAAAAGTGAAGCAAAATTCAGCCTAAGTGTGTGCTGTAACAATTTTTCCCCTGTTTTCATTCATTATTTTTAGAAGATATTTAATTTAAGAACTGATACTTTTTTCTCTTTTCAAAGAATGAAAACATAAAAATCCTTTCTACCTATCTATCTATCTATCTATCTATCTATCTATCTATCTATCTATCTATCTATCTATCTATCTATCTATCTATCTATCTATCTATCTATCTATCTCTTCATATAGCTAAATATATCTATATATCTTTACATATATATAAATATACACACACAAACACATACGCACACACACACACACATATATATATGTATATATTTTTATGTGTGTGCGTGTATATATATATATATATATATATATATATATATATATATATATATATATATATATATATATATATAGATATAGATATAAAAACACAAAACATATATACATGACGGTTAACAACTAACTTATGTTGATACAGCCCCAACTTGTGCAAAATATGAAATGACTTAGTGACTTTGCCCACCTGTGAAATCAGTAACCCTTATCTCAGTTAACATGGAAGAGATACTTTTTATGTCTTATTGGAAGAATTTGTCATGTCGTTTATTGTTTTATCCAGTTCCTATTTTGTCTTCTTTGGACCTTTTTTAACAGTCAGTGGGGACAGATTCAGACTTAAAAAATGCTCTGAAAATCTATTATTTCAGTCTGAAATCAGTTCATGGTTTTATACACCAGTATCATCTGAACTAGAATGAACCAAGATGGTCCACTAAAATGTATGTTGCTTCTTCCACTGTCTGAACAAACAAAGAAGAAATGGTGTATTAGAAATGTGCAAGTTTTAAATTTCTTTTTGGATAAAGTAAGTTTTCTTTGGATACAAGCACAATATCCCTTATCCCCCTTTTTGTGCCTGGGTAACTGGGCACTGGTATTTCATTTGTAGGGAACAACATTTGTGAACTGTTCCAGAACTTTTCTCAACCCAGGCAAATGAAAGAACAATTTCCTGAAAGTATTCAGTTAGATATTTTTATGACTGCTATAACAACCTAAATGACTGGTTTTTACTTCTAAAATGTTTTACATTAGCTTGTCAGTCCAGTCTCAGAGCTCAAATTTTCTTCTTCCATTCTTTCTCTCTTTTCTACAAGGTGATTGTGTTTGAGGAGCAGGAAGGTGACTTCAAAGTCCACTTCGAGGACACGCCTGACCTCGGCATGGCAGCAGACATCCAGTAAATGTTCCTTTAATTTGTTAAAGTGTGTTGGCAGACTGAGTGCTTCTTACGCCAGGAAAAACTTCACATTCAGGTATCAATGTTGTAAATATTTTTGTTGTATAAATGACTTAAATTAATATATACTGAACACAGTAATATGTCAAAGACAGAGACAGCCATGTTTGTTTGGGAGCAGTTTATAGCTATGTACATACAGTACCTTAAATTACAGTGATTCTTTACACGGAGCAGATACACCACGTTTCCTCTTAGCTGCTGATAATAGTTTATGTTCATAGATGGCAGTTCTTGTTGTCACTATTGTTGTAAGATTTGTATTGCTGATATGAATATTTTGGACATTGCAGATATGGAAATTCCACATATTCACACACTGACTGTTTTACCTCTGAGAGAAGAGGCACACATACTGTCATAATATTTTACACCATGGTTTCAGGTTCGCAAAATAAATAAATATCAGGGAATAAAACACAATGTTGTTCAGTGCATCCTTCTTGTTGAGCAGAGATTGGTAAGAAGATTTCACAGGGACATAACAACAGCTAACAGTAGCCCATCCAATTTAAAGCTGTTGCTTTTAGCTTTCACAAGGTAGCGCACTGAAACTATTTAATGCAGCTTGCTACGTGATATTTTTCAAGTTTGAACCACATGTGTTAACATTCAAACATTACAGACAGTGAGTTCAATGTTAGCTAGCTAACGACGTTGACTTATTTTCCATAGAGACTGAGTGGGCTGTTTGACAGCTTTAGTGTGCGATGGCTGGGGTTTGCACACTCACAGATTTCACACTGGTTGTGAGTGAACAGAGTGAGCTGCTACTGTCAGTCCTGTCTTTTGTACAGGTTTACCCAAAACAAGGCCATGAAACATCTTTTAACAAAGTTTCTACTGCGTGTTAACACGGAAAAATTGCTGCTAGCTTAAAGGCGCTGTGAGGACTATTCAATCGCAGTGACCCCTTTGGCTTGAATTGGTGGTGCTTTTCCTGGATGAAGACTATGTTTCCCATGAGCACTATCACCCTCTGTCATGAAGACCTGACTCTTACCAAGGTGTGCATTTGTTTTGGAGTAAATGAATAGAGAGTAGATTACAGTTTTCTCAGTTGCTTTGGTCTATTTCTCAGATCAGAATTGAAATTCTCAAAACAACTTGTTCAATCTTCACATCATTGTGTCACTTGTGTACATCGAAAAAGCAGTTTCTCATTTTTGGAACAAGTTGCAAATGTTTTTGGAAATCCATGCAAATGATGGTGTACAATTCTCTGCTGCTTCTTACATTATAAGTTGCCTTTGTCATGTTAATCAAAGTGGATTACCATGGGTCTCTGTTGAATAGTTTCATCCCCTACAACATTTAGTCATTATTTCATCCCACAAGTCTCTACATACAAAAAGGTTAAACAAGTTGTCATAATTTGTCAAGCATCTTTCCACACAATCCAATTAGACTTTTTTTTTCTAAATCTGTCTGGATTGGTAAATTGCTCCCTGGTCAATCGTGACTTTCTCTAACAAATGGAAATGTGAGAAGCATCAGATCAACCAATGATCAACCAGTTTCCTGAAACAGCTCAAAGGTTCATCTCATGAACGTCAATCCACAGGTAGGTATATGTATTTTCCTCTGTACAGACAGCAACAACAAATTTCCAGTAAAAGGACAATAAAGATCTATCAGACTTATGGATCATGTTTTCAATCATAAGCTTACAGTTGCCTAAGTTGGTTGAAGGATGCAGCCAAAAGTTGGGAAAACAAGATCTTTGTTGTGATGTGGGTGAGAATTTGTGGCCCAGCAAACAGGAACATAAGGAGTTGAATTTTGTCCAGTCTATTGTGATCAATCTCCCACATACACTAAGATGTAACTTACAGTTTACAATAACTGTCATCAAAACTTTTGCCATAGTTTATATCAGAACGTCCTTCCAGAGTAAACTTTTATTCTGACAACATGACTCAGCAATTTGACTGTCCTGCTCATACACACTGACACCATGACTCGTCACTCTGATGCACTGACACGTTCACTGACAGAAATTTACAGGGATGAACTAAGGACTTTGAGAAGGAGGATGGTTTTTGCAGGTAATCCATGGTGTTTTGCTATTTGTACAAACAGTTCTGAGAAATGCAATTACTGCTACAAATAGTAAGGATGATAAGAGAAATGTACCAAAGCAACTGAGAAAAACTGTAAGTATTTAACATTACTTTTCCTTCCCAGGATGCAAAGCAATGAGGTAATGTATTTATTAGTAGTTACATAGCACTTTTGTTTGAAAGAGACAAAAAACAAACTTTCTGAACTCAGATTAAAGTGTAGTCCAGGAGCAGGCTATGTTTAGCACTGCTCACAGAAGAATTCCTGTTATGTCCTACAAGTGCTTATCTACCAACTCAAGCCTCACCAAGCAGAGCTAACGTAACCTCACTCTCCATTTTATTGATAGAAACTCAGGTTTGACAGACCACTGCAGTATAAAAAAACAACATTACCATCTGTTTGACTTTTTTCAGCTTGCTAATTTACTGTAAGCTAAGAATTCATGCACCGGCAAACAGAAGTCTTAGCTAGGATGTGGTAATGCTAACGGTTAGCTGTCTGACTGTGTCCGACAACTTAAAAATCTTTTTTTTGGGGGGGATTTACTCCAGTCTTACTTTCTGGTGTCCCCGTAGCTGTAGTTCAATTTTATTGTATTTAACCTTTTTAGATTTTTTTCATGGTTGTTTAATTAGCAAACCTGAAACACGGATGTAAACATTACAAAAGCATTGAGCGTCCTAACCCTGAGTGTGACGCCTGAGGGCAAATCCTCTTTTTAAAATTGTGAATGAACATTGTAGCTAATAAATGACAACAGGCAGGTGAGGACAGTGTGATCAATACTTAGAAACAAACAGTAGCAGCATTAGACCCTTTTTCTAAAAGTTAAAGTTCAAGACTTGAGATACCTTTTACTTATAACGTACTAATCTTGAACAGGATGTGAGAACAACAACAGTTTTTAGCTGTGCCACTACAAGTCAGAGCATGAAATCATCACTTTCAAGTCAGTCATCCATGATGGTGATAATTAGATTGTGTAACATGGCTATCTGAACTGATACACATGAATTTCCTTAATAATGGCCTCATTTCCCGTTGACTCACACACGCAGCGCTTGGACTAAGAAGTAGATGTTACCAGTTACTGTGAAACAATAAATAATTCGGCTGAGAAACCGTCAGTGCTCCCAGCTGGATCTTAATTAGCTTATGAAGAAGTCTGTGAAGTCGACAGGTCCTTAGAAATACTGAAGCTGCTCTTGAATACGAGGAGACTTCAGTCGTGTTACAGCATATCAGGAACAGACAAAGCTGTGAGACAAGAGTGCTGCAATAAATCATTGCTCTGTTTTGAAGTGCGTGTATGTGTGTGTCTGTGTGTGTGTATAGTGAGTGTGTGTTGAGGAGTAACAGGACTCCTAATTAGTGCTGGGTTCATGGTGCTATCTAAATAGCTCAGTGTTGTACAGTACATGTGGGGAGGGCTCAGATCCCCTCAATGCAGTCTGTCAGTCACTGCTGACTCACTTTAAACAAGGAGCCCTTTATTCCTCTGTGCAGCCCTGTGCCCGACAGCCAGCTCACTCCAGAACAAAAGGGCCCTATTTAATGCTAATTGGATGGTAGGCTGGTGTTTTCTGCGCTCACAGGGCTCTTTATTGCTTGCCGTGCCATCTCTTCGTGCAGTTTGAAATCTCTCCAGGGAGACATCAGTTGGCAAGCTCCTTTTGGCACCTCAAACCAGTGTCTCGCATCAGCCGCAGCTCTGAGCAGAGCAGCAGAACAGGCCTGTTTGTTTTTGTGCGGTTGTGCTTTGATACTCTGTGGCCGGATCACGCACATGGCTTATGTGACCTCCCAGAGTGGACTGGTGTGTGTCTCCATTTCTAAGCTGTGATGAAGAACAGCAGCTATGGTACCGTGATAATAAATCTGACCCCGGCTATTGCTTTGGGAACCTCTGAGGATGTAAGTCCAGGTAGACCTCAATGGAGAAACGGCTTCTCTGTAACAAAGAGAGAAAAATGCAGTTACAGGCAGAACATTTGTAGTCATGAAGAAAGCTTGGGCCACAATACAACACACAACTGTTTTAGCCCATCAATAAATACCCTGAAAGAGGTCTCCATGATGTCACCCATTATTTTCTGGTATAGTGTTTTGAAGCATATCATCAGCTGAGGCCACGTTGGTAATACTGAACTCAGCCTAGCTTCAGTCAAGGGTGGGTAAGGGAAAGAGGAGGGTATTTAGTTCCTTTGCAGATAGCTGTGAAGACTATTTGCAAAAGCTAGAGTTTTTGAGACTCTGTCTCCCATGAGCACTTGCACCCACTGTCGTGAGATAGATAGATAGATAGATAGATAGATAGATAGATAGATAGATAGATAGATAGATAGATAGATAGATAGATAGATAGATAGATAGATAGATAGATATAGAAAGACTTTGTAAATGTTTTTCTGGGCCAATGGAATTTTATATCATCTGCCTGATGGTAGGAACTGGAAAGAGTGATGGTTGGGATAAAAGGGGTTCTCTGTGATTCTGCCAGTCATCTACCAATCAGAGCTAATATAACCTCACTTTTCATTTTATTGATAGACTCTCAAGTTTGAACAGAACACTGCAGAATAACTGCTGACTGTGGGTTGGAATGAACATTAGCACACACAGCTTAGCCCCTGTGTTATAGAGTGATACAGCCTGAGCTAAAGGCTAATTAGCCTTTAGCTGGGGCTGTATCACCCTCCTGTTAAGCCTTCTTCTGCTCTTTTTGTGGCCACCATCCATTACTAACAAACTGATCACAGAAATTGTTTTCAGCAGAGGAAAAACACAGATCTTGCTTTTCACTACCTGGTCAGCGTGGTGTTGTCATAGAGACTTGGATGTGCCGTAAATTAATCTGGACCTGCCCGACCTGATCAGAAAGCTAAGAAGTAGGATTTTAAAATAACCTGTAACCAGCAAAGTTGTTGCTGATAATCTCATTTAAAAGTGTGGATTACAACCGGGCATATAGCTTGAAGGGAGACATTTTCAAGATCACTCAGAAACTCCTCACAGCCCCTTTAACTTGTTCTTGACTTAGCAAATTGCATTTTGTTAATTATTTTGTTTTTGTATAATTTTCTGTATTTTGTGTCTCTTCAGTGATGCATTTAGTTGTGTTAATCCTTAAAAACAGAGAACTTTAGAGGAAATTGTTAAAATTCTCTTTTTATCTTATCACTCTGAACCCCCAACATGCTGTCCAGGTACAAAAATTAAAGCATTTAAAAATACAAACTGCATTTTAGGCCTTGGAAAATCCCCTTCCAGGTTGAAGCAGTCAAAAAAAAAATCAGTGTCCAACTTTTGAGAGGCCAAACGACTCATCGAAGGAATTTTTGAACACTGATTGCTGATGTCTGTACATAAATTACTGCTGCTCATCGTCTGGGGACCATGAATGTCAATATTTATAGAAGTTTATAATCACAGACCAAACTGATGAACATTAGGTAAAAAAAAAAAAAAAAAAGATTGTCCGAAGAAAAATCTTTGATCGTGATCTTTTTCAAGTGTAGTTCATATCTCATGATGGACATTCAACATTCTTTGACCCAACCTTTAGACTCATCATCGTGTGGAAAAACACTAATTTACATTTTTAATCTCTCCTCTTACCTGTGTCAGATGAAGTCTGTCATATCTCCACATTCGGGTCTGTAAATCCTTTCTTGCCCTCATTTACCAGCACAGGCTTCTCCGTCCGTGTGTGCCATACTAATACCTGCAGGGAGGGAGGAGGGAGAAGACACAAGCTGAAATACAGTCAGCCTGATGAAACACTTAAAAAGAGATTTGGGTCCAAACGCTGTGCAGTTCTCCTGCGTTACATCACACCTGCTACAAAACATTGCTAGGAAGAAAGTAACGTCATTCAAATGAGCTCTAATCTGACAGTTCGCTGAAGTTAAAGACAAATTGTTTTGACAGTCAGAGATCAAAAGACTCATTCTCAGGGGGAACAGACGCACATTGTTTCATTACAGGTACACAAATGTTGCATCACTTTCGAACCAGCGGAGCGCCTCCTGTTCTTACCTTGGTGCAGTTAGCAGCTTTCGGCTCCAGGTCGCTGAGAGTGACCAGCTCTTTCAATAAACTGCTCTCCTGATATCCTCCCTTCACTCCTCGCAGTTTGAAGTAAGCCTGAGGTTTAGACAGGATGAGGTGCAGGTTCACTGCAAACCCGGCCATGTCTATCGCAAACGGCCGGTGTGGGTCAAACACGGTCTTCCAGCCGTACACCTTTCCAAAGGAGTTAACCTTAGGGGATTCGTACCGGAGTCCACCCACAAAGGCCACAGGCCACACTGACACCTTTTTGGTGGAGCGCATCTGGAGGTAAAAAAAAATGAAGACAGGGATGTAAGTTGAGTAACATGAAGGGGTGTAAAATCATGCTGAAGAGAATTTGGTGCTTTGTTTACTGATGTTGAGCCTGTTTACAAATATTTTGCAGTAAAATTTGATTCACATCAGCTATATATATATATATATATATATATATATATATATATATATTTTCCTAGGAAAAGAATAAATCAGGGCTCATTAACGTTTTTCAGACCAAGTGCCTCCTTAATGATGGAGAGATGGAACAGGGACCCCTTATTATTTATATTGAATTATGTTTTATATTATAGCAGTCCTATTGCCATGTAAATGTATATTGCTATTGGACATTCAACACTAAAAATTTCAGATAATACACAGGCTTATATGTATTATTGTTATTTTCATTTAAAAAAATTGTGTCGTACGATGAGTGGCCCCCCCACTGTCATTTACAAACATACATTGTCAACTGGTACCAATGTCAATGTCAGAACTGTTTGACAATTGCAAATGCACAAGCCAATAATGGGCATTTTTATTTTGAACATAAGCATTTCTGACTGAAAAATATCATTTTGGTCTTCATATATCCATTAATTTGTGTTCAAAGACATTAAAATGATTACAAATAAAATATTTGGGAACAAATGTTTTAACATACAAAAATTTGCCTAATTCACCAAAAATGTCACAGACCCCCCTGCAGTGCCTCCACGGACCCCTTAGAGGCCACAGACCCCCTGTTGAAAACCCCTGGAATAAATGTTAAAAAAAAATGGAAAAAATAAACAAATAAATAATATAAAAAATATTGATCCATGAACCGTAGAGCAGAAAGTTTTATTGTCACAATACCTTCATACCTGGACAATCATATTTGTCACATTTTAACTCTTTATCATTATATTTTTGATGGAAGCAGAGAATGTCTTTAGGATTTAGACAGAGTCAACACCCGTTAATGTATCTGTAATCAAAATCTATCATTTTTTAAATAAGAGAGGTGACGTGTTTCTGGGAGTGGATTAAGTAACTTAAATAAATGAGCATAAAAACAACAGAACATTTGTTTTTCTTTTTTGCTGATTTAACTTTTATTTTTACAACCAAAAAGGCATGGGAAGAAATAAAACCACATAAACCACAAGTATCAAGTAATAAATGCAGCTGACTCAATAAATAATAAAGCAGTCAGCTTCCCTGTTTGTATAGACTAATATGTACAATAACTTAGAGATTGACTAAGCTTCTATAACATTCAATATAACACTATGTAATTGTTTTTTACTTGTTGTCTTTATCTTTGGAAAGATGAGTGCTCATTGGCAGCGAGACCTGGAACACAGAGCTAACGTTTCTCAACAGCAGCCATTGATGGGGCTGCCTTCAGTGTCTGCAGAGCTAACGTTTCTTATTTTGATAGGCTGATGCAAATTTATTTTATAATGCAAAGCACCAGAACCCAATTTATCTGCCAACTGATTAATTAGTCCGTCTCTTGAATGGATGGCAACTTGTCAGGAATTCTGGTCTAACCAGAGATTTCTTTTTCTGAGCTGTTTTTGAACTGTAAACTCTGTCCTCTCTTAGTCCATTACATCCTCCAGGATAGCAGCCATTCATCTGTTCAAAGTGGGTCATAGTCTAACCGGAGACACAGAGGCTTCACTCTGTCTCACTTCAGGGGTTTACAGTGATTTACTTACAACTTCACTTTGCCAAAAAGACAACACCATAAGAAAAAAGTATAAAATGCACACTCTCAGATTGTTCTCAAGAGGAGAAGTTAACAACTTTGTAACTCTTTTAATTGTCAAAGAAGGTCCAAGACATCATTTTTAAAATTTGTTTTAAGTAAGATAATACACAGTAAGTTTTCAGATGACGGCCAACAGAAGTCAGGATGTCATTTTTACTGTGTGCTTTTGATCTTATGGACTGTTGAACGCCAGAGCCTGCTGATACCTGATTGGTTAATAGCATTCACAGTACAAACATACTACAGCCTAACACCAAAACACTTCTTGTAATGAAAAAAAAAATCAGGGTCTCCTTTTTTTGCAATAGTGTAATAAATAGTGTAAAAAATATTTGATTTCTCAAGTGAAAATATTGAAGAAGTATCTCAACCTGCATTCATTGTGATGGCCTGCAGGGGCCAACATCATTGTCACGTCTGAACCGCTTATCCTGTTCAGGATTGTGGGTGGCTAGAAGCCTATCCCAGCTGTCATTTGGGTGAGAGGCGGGGTACACCCTGGACTGGTCACCAGTCAATCACAAGGCTGACACAGGGACAGACAACCATTCACACACACACTCACACCTACAGACAACTTAAGTAGCGTTTCCACCAACCAGTCCCGTTCGGTTCAGTACGGTTTGGCTCGGTTTGGTACAGTTAAGCCTGGTCCTGTTTGTGTTACCACAGCCAAACGGTGCCCTCTTGTGGTAGGCGGCATGTAAGCTGGATCCCGAAAGCCACAGCTGGTAAATAATAGTGTGACACCATAGCAGCGCGACACAGCGTAACCCGCTAATAAATCCAACAGTAAACAAAGAGCACAGATGGAAGACATGCAGCATTTCTTCCTCTCTGTGATTGGCATGTAGCTCTTTGATACAAAGTGCAATCAGGCTTTGTTGTCAAAGAAGTCTGTGTGCAGCAAGGAGAAATGCAGCCACTGTCGGAGTAAGTGGCGATTCTTTAGACCAATCAACGGTCTGCAGTGTGTTGCTCCAACTTCCAAGAGCGGATTGGCTCAGTCTGGCACCCATATGAAAGGGTCCCAAAAAGTGGGACGGCTTGTCTCGGTTATTTGGGTGATCTGGATGATCTATCTGAGGATAAGTCAGAGGAAATGCCACAAAATGCAGGCCGTACCGAGACAAATCGAAGTGGTCTGCTTGGTGGAGACGTGGCTTTAGAGTGACCAATTAATCTGATGAGCATGTTGTTGGACTGTGGAAACCGAAGGACCCAGAGAGAACCCACGCATGCAAACTCCCCACAGAAAGGCCCACTGGCCAAACTGGGAATTAAACAGGTGACCTTCTTGGTGTGAGGCTGCAGCGCTAACCGTTGCGCCACCGTGCAGCCTAGGGCAACTTCACTGTTTACAAAATGAAACGAGACCCAATCGTTTGGTAATTTACTTGTAAGTTTTGAATCCTTTTCCACAGCGACATGGTGAAACCGCTCTTAAACAGTCTAAAACTCTGATAAGAGAAGTGTGATCTTGACTTTGGCTTTGACCTCATGGTGCAGGTAGAGAATACCAATGGTTTGGACTGAAAGAGAAACCACATCTTTTATTTCATGCAGAATTTAGCTGCTTTCAAACTTGTTTTGAATGTGGCACTCAAAGGTTATCTGGCACTTTTTTATAACCCTGTTTAATGGGTATTATGCTCTTTCCTTTATGGTTGGTTGGCTTTATTTTTCATGTTCTTAGTGCAGTCCAAATTCTCCAACAGAGGGGTTAAAGGTGATCATTCACAGTATTTCTCTTCTTAATCACAACCTGATCCCTCTCTTACAATCCAAGTAATCTACAGAGTCCTGCATATTTCACCTCTGCCTGTTGGAAAATAGACAGAATCTCAAGTCTCTGTTCACATTTAAGCCAGTTAACAGCACGACAGGTATTTTTTAAGTCACTGTTTGAAAATGTTTCACTTTTAAGAGCTCAAAACTTTAGATCTGTTGTTAGGGCTCACTCCGACCCATCGAGCTGACTCATCTCACCTGACTTGTGGTACGACCCCCTCGTGTCAAATGTTTAGCCTGTTTCAGTCATTTAACATCATTTCTTTAGAGGTGTGATGTAGCCCAGAGACAGGCGTGACCAATGAGTCACGGCAGACTCCTGCCAACCATCAGCTAAATCCCCTTACCTCATCAAATAGCTCCAGACTATAGGTGTTGTCGTCATCTGCGAAGTAGACAATCCCCGTCTGGCTGCTGTTCACTCCAAATGTCTCCCTGAGCCAGCGCAGAGCCAGGTTCCTCTGGATGGTACCTCGAGGTATCCTGGGATCTCTGGTGTCTCCTCGTACTTTATAGTTCCTGGGTGTCTCCACGTTCAAGTGGGTGTAGTTGAGTCCCGTGTCCTGCAGGAGACGACTGACTAAGGTCGTCGTTCTCTGGGAGTCCTCCACCAGGATCCAGTGCAGGTTGGGGACGTGCAGCAGAGTGTTGGCCAGACGTGTCAGCTCGGCTTTCTGCACGGGTCGGCTGTAGGTGGGGGTGATGACGTGGATGGTGGGAAGGATGTCAGACCACGGAGGAGGCCGGCTGTAGACGTACTCGGTGCGTACCACCTCCACGATGTCCCGGCTCTGACGAGAGCAGGACTCTTTGAAGGCGAAGGTGTTCCTGGAGCTGGAGCGACCATCGCGCCTGTCATCTAACCAAAACAAAGACGTACATGAGCGTGTGTCTGCTGTCACATGAGCACGGCAGCTGGCTTTAAAACCACATGTTTTAAAATGTGGGAATTTAAGAAGGTTACAGGGACAAGGAAGTGGTGGAGAAAGTGTTAGAAATTCAGGACAAAGACAATGGCTCTAAAAAAGTCAATAAAGTAAACAGCAAAAAGCAAAATAAAACAAAATTAGAAAAATTTATGATGGCCAAATAAATGTAAAAGACCCAGCTGTTTCTGCAAACTGCACTCTCAGTTATTCTTGATTTTAAGATCATTTTGGGGCTTTGGCCATGATTAAGAGGCAACAACAGTTGGTGCAAGAACTAAAGTGTATCAGGGGTGTTTGCTTCAAAACAGGACCAAACTGGTGCCCCAATAATTTCATCAATTTTATTGTGTGTAAAAGGTAAATTATGTGAGAAATGATGAATAGTGAGCAGGTGATAATGCCAAGTGGGATCCTGTAAGGATGTTTCACTATACATTATCACACTTGTTCAACAACTATCAGCTTAAGATCTAAACAAGATGACACTTAACTTAAAAAAAGGACTGTGTTACATTAGAAATGCTTTGTTTATGCAGCTTCAAAAGTATCCCTCAGACTGGACAGTTTGTAGCCCTTCAATGCCAAAGTGTCCAAATTGAGCCGCTTTCTGGTTAAATTAACATTAAAGTTAACATTTTAACCCATGAAAAAGTCAAGTTTGTGTTATTTCAGTTGTGTTTGGAACAGATGCAAAAAAAAAGAAGAAAAAAAAAAAAGAATTGCACATAAGGTTAAGGCCTTTCGTAACTTTTGTCTGTTTTCTTTAATTTGCTGGACGCCTCTTTTACTCAGTTGTGTGTTTTAACGTCCTCTATTACTTTCTGCCAAGTTTCTTTTTTTTTTCTTTTTTAAAATCTTTTCATTGATTTTCTTTGGCTGGAATATCTGTTTGCAGTTGATTGCATATTCAGCCCAACTGTCAGCCAGGTGCTCTAAGACATGTCTGTAAAGTGTAATGTTAGTAAATCCTGGTCATGTCCTGTCAGTCATCTACCAAGCAGAGCTAATGTAACCTCACTCTTCATTTTATTGATAGACTCTCAAGTTTGAACAGACCACTGCAGAATAACTGCTGACTGTGGGTTGAAATGAACATTAGCACAAATAGCTTAGCACCCGTGTTAGCATTTAGCTGGTGATTTGTCTTTTAGCTTGTGATCTATCACGCTTCCTCTTCTGCTCCTGCGTCCTTCTGCCTGACAGTTAGGGCACCTTTGTCCACCATCACTACAAAAGTAATCACACAAATCCAGAGATCTCTCTATTCACTACTACACTTTGTCTGCCACCATGTTGTTGTCATGAAGACTTAAATCAATCCAATCCAGTCCAACCCAAGGGGGAATTTGAGTGAAAGCATTTATGAATAACCTATTTTGGCGCTGGTAATCTCATTTTAAAGTGTGGATTATGATCAGGCATATATCTTGAAGATTACTTAGAAAGTCCTCACAGCCCTTTTACCTGGTCAGCCAGTTATCACAAATCAAAAGTACTGAAGTTTCCAAATATTTTTAGGACCCAATTACACAACGTTTTATCTAAAAACGCTAAAACGCAGTTAAAAAAAATATTCCTTGACACACAAACGCTGAAGGACTGAAAACGCTGTAGTGAGCATGCCAGGCCTATAGTTGGCACTATAACGGTCTTGTCCAGAAGCCGCTTTTTGGAGATCATCTAGTGTATCGGGGAATACTAAGAGCAAAAGTGGAGCAACAGATTCAACAGTTTGTTGAAAGACAGTCAGCAGATTCAACAGGTTCAGCAGAAAAGCGCAACACGGTAGTTTCCCACGATTGTAACAACTGTCCTGTCATATGCGCTCGTGCGAAGTGGAGTATGACGTCAGCGTTTTTACTGAAAACTCCAGCTTACTGTTTACTCGACAGCGATGTCGGCAGCGTTTCAGAAAAATCCCACTCTGAAGGCCGTTTTCAAAAGTTTGCGTTTCACCCCAAAAACGTTGTGTAAACAGCCCTTAGTTTAATACTAAAAGTATCACAACATTTACAGGGAGAGGTGAAATCATAAATGGTGAAAACAAGTCTGATGAATAGTGCATCGGTATTTCTTTTTTAGTCATTTTCTTTTTGTCAATGTAAAAAAAGCTGGTGAACAAAGCCCAATCTTCTTTTTGTTACACCCTGACTGTGAGTCCTTCTATCACCCTCTGAGGCCATGACATGCTGTAAATAGATGCAGCAGTTACACGCTGCTAAAATAATCAAACAAAGAAAAAAATGTTTTCAGTCGTTAAGTTATCGTGTCTTTACCCTTTCGAGCAGCAAGCAGAGGAGTAATGGTGTTCTGGTGCCAAACGGTGATGAGCAGTGTCCACGGCAACACGATCAACACGATGGCGACAATGTCACGTCTCTTCGGCATCTCCAGGGTCAGACCTGAGTCATTGCACTACCTGAATAACAAATAAGACATGAAGTGAGTCAGAATAATAAAAACAGACAGCAAAGAGCGGGGACGTCAGCGCTCATCTGATGAGTATCTTCTGAAAGACAAAACGCCAAAATAAAAGTCTCCTGGAGATAAAGCCGTGAATGTCGTTGGAGAAAGAAACAACATGTCCTCCAACAGATCCGTTTTAGAGCCGTCATCATTTTAACCTTCACCATGGGCAGTTTTCTGTTCATTGCTCTGTCTATCTTTTCTTAATGGATGAAGCGGTTGACTGAGTTTTTTTAACCTGATGCTCCATCACTGTGTGTGACTTTAATCTAGTCGTCCAGAGATCATGGCCCTCTATTGAACATCCTCGTACTGTAGCTGCGGGGCACAAGGACTCATTGTGTCGAGGATGAGAGCAGGCCTGCTGGAAATGCTGCACAAATGAAAATAGGTCAGAAAATGCTCCCAGCTCAGGTTTTTTATCGTCGTTTGAAAGCTTGCTGGTGTATGGAGAACATTCACAGCAATGAGCTGAAAAGACGACAAGCAGACCATGTGTGAGACGTTATTTGCAACATGCACACAGGGGGGAAGAAGCAGGAGGAGACCGGGGAGATAGCTCTTCAACACGACTGTCCCTGTGAACAGAACGAGACCACAGCGCTGTGTTTCTGAGAGGGAGGAAGGACAAACGTACTCTACAGCACTTTGAGTCTGAGCAGCTGAGCCTGTGTAATGACCCTCAGACATGTCCCTCTTTTTATCTTCCCCCTCATGCTCCTCTTCTCTCTTCCTGCTTCTGCTGTCAGCAAGGTTTTTCATGAACAAACGAACACTACAACAGACTCTTCTTTACTGCAAAGAATCCCTGTTTTTGCCTCCAGAGACTTCATGTAACATCTCTGCTGGAGCCTGACGGGGATGGGTTTTATTAATTGTCTTGTTTCTGTTGCATCTTAATTAAGATGCTGGTTGTTTGTATATAAAGATGCTGTGAGTAGGAGCTGTTTTAAATGGACTGCCTTGCCCCCTCCTGGCCTGGAGTCTTACTAACACTGTTGTAAAGATGTAACTTTTAACCAGGCGTGTGTTTGTTTTGGAACAAATGCTTTTTTTGTTCAAGTCAACTTTTTAGCAGATACAACTTTATGAGGTGAGGCATTTATCAGTACAGTTACAAAGCCCTGTTGTTTGAAACATGAAAACAAGCTAACATTATAAATTTGTACCATACGTCAGTAGCTGGCTAGTAGCGCTACTAGCAGCCTGGTGCTACGAAATCTCTGTAAGCTAATAAGACAACAAGCAAACTGTCAGTTCGTACAGTAGTTCAATAGACGTCCACACTGTAAAAAAATCCTGTTGTTTTTACGGGGGGGGGAAACGGCAGCTGTGGTTGCCAGAGAAATATTGTAAAAAATATGGTAAAAATGTAATCAGCTTTTACGAGAGAACTTGTCAGCTTTACAGTTCAAAGCTGTTGTCATTTACTCACAAATTACGGACGAATTGATCAGTGGCGTGGCGTGGGGATTTTTTTTGAGGAAGCCAAGTGAGACAAAGCCTCTAATCTGTATGATTTTTAGGGAGTGGGGTTCATAAAAGACTATGTTGCAGCTTGTATATCGCTATTTCATGTAATGGAGCGACCTGTTAGAGCGCCCAGAGAGCACTCATTTTACTTACTTTGAACACCGACACACACCCTTTCACTCTCACACCCTCACTCACTCATTCACACACGTACATCGTCCTCTTGACTTATCTTAAACATCTTTTTAATTCATTCAACCGCCCACTTAAACACACAACCGGCCGCTTCGTGCACACTGCTAACATGCTAATCTCCCTGATTTCATTCAGTGGCTTGATGATGAGGATACTGTGATTTGATTGGTTTGAGGCCAAAGACGGGGTGGCTTCCCTTGACACAGTCTTGGCCAATCACAGGTGAGCAGTGTCATAACCCCAGCCTCATCTGATTGGTTAATCATTTTTGTTTTTTTTCACCAAGGGACGCCAACTCGGCTTGGCTTCCTCGTGGACAACAGCGTGCAGCATCGTATTTTCACCACGCATTCGCCACAGAACATTTAGGAGGGCGCTGTTTTACACATTGTAAAATGCTCAATAATTAGAGGAGAGAAATAAGGAAGAGATGATAGTGATGGAACACAGAAGAATTATAGAAACTGTTAAAAAGGAGGGTTTTCATTAAAACACAGCTGCAGTCTGAAAAAAGAGAGGAAGCATGGCTTCCCTTGGCCTCCGGGAGAAAACGCCACTGGAATTGATAGGTCCTCCTGTAAAGCTATTTACATTTTTACCATATTTTAACGACATTTCTCTGGCAACCACAGCTACCCATTTGACTTAACGTAAAAATAATGGGATTATTTTTTTACAGTGCATATGTGGCACTAGTGACAGCCTTGTGCACTTTTCATTTTACTGATAGACTCTCAAGTTTGAACAGACCTGGAAAGGATCATATGCATTCAAATGGGTACTTTTGCCCATTAAGCCTGCTGAATAATGATTATAAAATATTTGCTAGGATCCTTGCCATGCGTCTAGAGAAAATAGTCCCATCTACAGTACATTTGGATCAGGTTGGGTTTATTAAGGGCCAGCTTGCCTCTGACAACATGCGAAGACTTCTTCATGTAATAAATAAAGCATCAACCCTTCAACAACCAGCAGTTGCCATATCACTGGATGCAGAAAAAGCTTTTGATAAAATAGAATGGAGCTTTCTTTTTCATGTGTTGTCTAGATACAGATTTGGACCTAACTGTATGAAATGGATTAGAGCACTATATCATGAGCCATCAGCACGAGTCAGAACTAATGGTGTAATATCTGATTCTTTTCAGTTTTTTAGATCAACAAGGCAGGGTTGCCCTGTTTCACCATTTATTTTTATTTTAGCCTTGGAGCCACTTGCTTGTGCTATCCGTGCAAATCCTGACATAACTGGGATTAATATGAGTGGATATGATTTCAAAGCCAGCCTTTATGCTGATGTTAATACTGCTAACACTATCTAATCCATCTCACACAATACCACATTTGTTTAATTGTACAGAAATTGTTTCCAGCAGAGAAAAAAAATCAGATCGATCTCCTCACTTCTAAACTTCATCAACCGGCATGGTGTCATTATAGACAGTTCCACGTGCCGTATATTAATTGGGTCCTGCTCGACCTGATCGCAAAGCTACTAAGTATGAGCTACAAAGCATTTCAAAATAACCTATACTGGTGTAGGTGATCTTATTCTGAAGTGTGGATTATGATTAGGCATATATCTAGAAGGAAACCCTTTTCAAGATCACTTTGAACACCTCACAGCCCCTTTAAATGCCGATTGGTACTCTTTGGGATGCTCCTCTGGATGTTGCTTGATGCTATAAAGACCTGCTACCTATTAAAAATATGAGAAGAAGCAGCATTTCTGCACATGAAAAAGGTCTTAGAGATAACATTCGAAAGAATTTTTTTGGGGGGGGATGTTTCCTGTACCTTTTGTTGCCCCTCTGAGATCAAGTTTTTTGTAAAGTAACTGAAAATGATTGTTTTACTGCGTCCAACCTCAGCAGCGATGGGGCTTTGCGAGGAGCCTTGTTTATACAGCTCAAAGATCTGACCATGTTCAAAGAGAGAAAGCTTTTTAGCCTTTGCCATCAGGAGGCCATGACAAACACCTGACAGGAAATGGTATTGAATCCACATTTTTGTTTGGATTTTGGCTTTAAAAGGCTGTGGTTTTATATTTTTAAACAGCTGATGAACGCAATCTTTTTTAAGACCCACTTGTGCAAAATGTAAATTATTACAGTTGTTCAACTAGTCTTAAAATTTTGATCAGAAGTGTATATTATCACGGTTCACCTTGAATTTGTATTTTTGGTTTTATTTTATCCCACTTTGATTTTATACCACTGGAGAATCAACTTTAAAAAGAGAAAAATGAAAAAGTGGTCAGTATGTGTTCTGGGGTTGCCTGGTCAGGTTTTATGTGTGTGTTAGAAATGTGCTTTTGTGTTATGTTACTACTTTTGCACAAGCAGGCAAAACACAAAGCAGATGTGTCCCAAATCAAATTACTCACAATAGAAATGAACTTTCTCTTCTTACCTTTGTTTATATCCAGCAAACATGGCCAGTGGAGCTGAGGCCAAAGAGGCGGAGGAACAGGCTGTGGATCACTCAGGAGGTCAGGTTAGCTCTGTAGAGAAGAAACACAGAAGAGTCACAATCCATGGAGTCACAATGTAGATATAAGAAGGTGTTTACAAATTGGTGTCTTGTTTATGTGTCACAACCACAGCACCAAGAGGATAAAGGTGGAACGATACAGTGATCATCGTGGACAAAGTCTTTCATGTTTTTTCATCATATCATATTATGTTGAGAATGAATTAATGAAAAATATTGTCAGTGCAGCAGAGACATAAAAAAACCTCAAAGCAAAAACTACCACATAAATACATGTGTTTGTGGATTAACTGAGACTGATGGTCAAATTAACCATTAATTCCCAGGATGGGAAGGACAATATTGTGGTAGGACTGAAACAAGATACAAGATACCTGAGAATGTTTGTAACTCTGAACTATGATGATCCTCAGATTACTCTGGATTATACTGAACATGGAATTTAGTTATCCGTCTAGATACAACTCATCTCTGATCTTCAGACTTTTTAAACTGTATCCAGCAGGTTTACCTGGCCCAGCTGATTTCTTTTTACTTTTAAATGAGAGCTTCACAGTCTCATAGGCTGCTTTCCAAACCACTCACTACATTCTACATGTGTGGTATGTGACATATACTACCTACTGCTTTTGCTTGTAGTACATATTATGACTCTTCTGTTTGGTCTGTTTTGTCGTATACTACTCTGGTTTTACGTTTCGGGAGGCGGAGCAACAGCTGATGTTTTTTTTATTTATTTATTTATTTATTTTTACCTTAATCAAATGTATAAAACAAACATGTATTATATATATATATATATATATATATATATATATATATATATATATATATATATATATATATATATATAGAGAGAGAGAGAGAGAGAGAGAGAGAGAGAGAGAGAGAGAGAGAGAGAGAGAGAGAGATTTTGTTTTGTTCTGATTTGTCAAGCACTTTGTGTTGCCACCGTTGTGCATGAAAAGTGCTTCATAAATGAAGTTTGATTGATTGATTGATTAATTGATTGATTAGGACATTTTAGTTATTTTGTTTATCATACCAGAGCAGAAACATATTTGATTGTTAATTTTATACCAAAAGTTACATCATTTATTTTAAAAATTTTGGAAGAGATTGACTTTTTATTTTTAAAGCTGATGGAACAACCACTTCTATATAATCCATGTATGGTTTAAAAAAGGCAATTAAAAAAAAGAAAAAAAGGAGAAAAAAGGTAATTATTGGTTTGTGTCGTCCCTGATCAAACTATAGAGGTAAACACCTCTTTTACAACGAGAAGTGACGAGATTTTCTTGTGTTTCTTTCTCATCTCTTTGTTTCTATCTCACAGACCGTCTAACGTTAGTGTTGTTGTTGTATTGTAGTTGTAATGCTGACTCATTCCACTAGATGGCGGTAATTCACCAAAACCTGCCACCCGCATAGACAAACAGCGTTAGCGCCGTGCATTGTGGGAAACAGTATGCCAGGTAGACTGGTCTGTTGCATACTGACAAATTTTCCTGGATCAGTAGGACAATTGGGGATTTTTGGCATACTGCAGGTTTTACAAGTTTTTGCATACTACCTACTAGATATAGAATTTCAATCAACATAGTAGACACTACTAGTGCAGTAGTGTTTGGAAAACAGTCATAATCCTTACTAGATGAATGCATTCAACACTTTGCTTCCTGTGCCTTCTTGTTTCCTGCTCTCCTGCTGCCCTTAATGTGCGCACCCAAACACGTGATTTCTACCTGCTCCTGTTTCTCTTCTCCTCATGAGCCGGATCCTCTGCTGGTTAATCACAGGTCTTCTGACATAATTAGACCTTGATTAAAAAGGATCAACCTTAGCCTGAGATCAAAGGTTGTGCAAGCTAATTAACACATCAGGTCAGGTTTAATGAGATCATATTTAAACTAGGAGGTATTTATAAAGGCAGGCTTATTATTTATGCAGAAAAGTACCAACTCGTTTTAAAAGCCAGGCTCAAATCAAAGGAAATCTGGTATTTTTCCATTTTCTCACACACTAGTTTAATTAAAACAGCAGAAACACATCTTTTAAGGGAACATTTCAATTAAATAGTCATCAAACTTTCTAACGCATCAGAAGTAAAACAAGCAAAGATCTTTTTTAAGCTTTCTTTGAAGAGTAACTTTGGATTGAGAAGACCACAAACTGTATTTTCTCTCTCTCTCAGACAATCTCCACTGTCACATCAGCCAGCTTTGGGAGCTGTGGTCATCCAGCAGCAGCAGCAGCTTCCAGGTGTCTGTTGGGCAGCAGTGACTCATCATCATTCAGTCACTTGTGTTTTACTTGATATTTTAAACAGAAGAGCCAGAAGTGCTAAAAATGTTTGTGTCAGGACACATTCATCAACAAAGACAAAAGCACTGGTTCAAACTCATGATTTTTCACTATTATCCTACTATTGGCACTATTTTTCCATGTAGAATACTGTTTCACTTTTGTTTCTACATCAAGGCAGGGTTGCAATCCTGCACATCCAAACATTGAAAGAATTGTACTTTTGAAACCAGGAAAAAGATCTTTTCTTTATGGCGTCACAAAACTACACTTCAAAGCCTCCACACACAAGACAAGTGCTTTCAGATAAAGAGATTGCCATTCTCTAAGGGTGTATTCACACCTGGATAGTTTGAGGCCAAACTAGTTCCAAAACAGTGAGCAGCCCCCCCTAAACTCTGGTTCATTTGGGCATATGTGAACACAGCAATCACTCTCAGATGTGGGACACAACAATCGGGTCCAGATCACCAAAAATAGGTGGTCTCGCTTCCATTCAAGCCCTGCTGCGGTTCCTGTGCAGTGAGAATATAACTGCCCCACCAACTGACTTACTGACTGACTCATAACTGTGGCTCACACTGTAGTGATGGGGGCAGTACTGAGCTTTGCTGAAAACTGTACAGTTGAAACAGTAGAAGAAGAAGGAGTAGAAGAATCAACCACGGCAGCAGAAGAAGAGAAGACTGAAGAACTGAAGAAAATGAGTCATGGGCTCACGTGGAGCGGTAAAGAAATAAAGCGCCTTATCGAAGTGCCTTAACATAGTCAGGACTCCTAAAATCTATATATGTTGATCATATAGCACACACTGTTAGCCAGATAAATGCTATAATGCCAACTTGCCACACAAGTTATTGATGCTCCATGGCTTCTCTCTGTGGGAAGCAGGAATGAATGAACGAATGAATGAATGAATGAATGAATGAATGAATGAATGAATGAATGAATGAATGAAGAAAAGACTCCTCGTCTTCAGTGGATGACTTTTGACCAATAGGAGAAAAAAAAATATCCATCACACAAGATGTGTTTTACAACTTTGGACCGAAAGCGACTTTTGCCTTGAGGACACAAACATACCAAGTGACAACTGCATACACCCTACAACAAATGAGTGTTAGGCCATGTCCACACGTAGTGGGTATTTTCAAAAATGAGTATCCCCCTCTTGTTCCTTTTGAAAAATTATTTCGTCCTCACGCAGCGGGTAAATCCGCCGGTGAGTGCGGCTCCAAGCACGCCAAAGCCATAATGGGCAGTGTTTTCCTGACATGAAACCTGTGCCAGCCAATCAGAATGAATCTCCGTCATTCAGCTGTGATGTCTGAGAACCGAGAACTGCGTTTACCGGCGTCCACACGAAACCATTGGCTGGAAACAGAAAACATTGTTTTTAGTGATGTAAAGCTGCAGTTTTGTGTGGACTACAGGCATAAACATATAAAAATACATGAGGTTTCCCAAATACCTGGCTACATGTGGACATGGCCTTACAGATGAAGGTAGCTTGTGACCTGCAGCTCTCCTAACGAGCTCTCACTCAGCTCACCTGTCCTCAGTGCACCCAGCTGGTGCTCGTCAGCCTGGGTAGTCTATAAGGGGAGGAGCTTTCCCTCAGTTTGGCGTGTGACACCAAAGAGCCAACACCTTCAGTTGGTTTCTCTTGGTTTGTGGAGTGAGTGTTTTGGGAGTGTGTGTTGAGGGAAAGAGGGTGTATTTATAAGACATTAAAGAGGGTTGATCTGTTAGAAGATTTTTTCTTTAAGACAATGTTGTCTCTCCACGAGGCAAATCCACTTTTGTTTGAGGCCTTTTCCTTTGGTTTGTTTTCAGTTTTTGTAGATTAAGGCCATGCCCACATGTGGTCGGTAGGCAGAGGTGGGCGATACCGGGACTTTTGGTATCAGTCCAATACCAAGTAAATACAGGGCAAGTATCGCCGATACTGACACAGATACTGATACTTTTTAATATGTAAGGTTGATGTATCATCAAACTGTTGACCTTAAAGTGTTTTTGTGCTTTTTTCTTTTGATCTTGTTAAAACCTTAGACAGAATTGAGGCAAAGTTTAAAGGTGAATACGAATTACTTTAGTGTCATAATAAACATTTATGCTCAGGAACAATAAAAATTGGCATTTTTTGGTAAAATTAAAACAAAATCTTTTTGGGGGTACAGCTTTAAAGACCAATAGATGACAAATAAATAAACAAAACGTTCTATTATTGCAGCTATTTTTTTAAAAATAGTAAAGTATAAAGAATTATCACACCAGAACAAATGTTTTGAAACCTTTCAAACAAACTTTTTTTTTTTTTGAGTCTTCTTGCTTGTTTCCCTGGTCCTGCTGAGCCCTGTGACAGCGCATCATCAAAAATCAGGAGGGGGAGCGCTGTGACACAGCAGCACTAACACAGACACAGTCATGTCGCCACTTTCATAAAACCACAGCAGTAAGTGCATACAGGAGAAAAAAATAAAACCAGAATATTGATCTTTTTACACTGGTATCTTTTGGTATCAATGCCAACGTTGGTATCGATATTTGGATCAATCTGCCGACCTCTATTACCTGGGAAACCGCTTTTATTTTCATTTTCTTTAGGCCTGTCATCCACCGAAGCTTTACGTCACTAAAAATGATTTTTTTTCTGACACCGTGGCCCAAGTGAAGATTTTGGAAAACTCCAGTGTCATGGTTTTTTTGTGGATGCTGGTAAACAGAGTTTGGTTCTCATAGGTCACAACTGAATGACGAGGCTCATTCTGATTGGATGGCACAGGTTTTATGTCTGTAAAACATGCCAAATATGGATTTGGCGTGTTTTGAGCTGCATTTACCAGCTGAACGGGGGGTAGGGGGGCATACTCAATTTTGAAAAAACACAGCTACGTGTGAACATGGCTTTAGTGGGTGGCTGTGGAAAGTCAAACCTCCACTCCACCTTTTAGACCCCAGAGGTCTCATTTTTTGTTTTTCTGTGAAGGTGCAGACTTTGTTTTGTTAGTTTCCCCTGTCCTTCATGTCACAAGACTTGTTGAAACGTAACAATGAGCAACACAAGTGAATGATTTCAATTTTTCATAGAGCATTTTCATTCTGTCATATGTGATACAGCAATTTTTAACCCTACAGACACTTAAAGAAAGCAAAGAGTCATGATGTGTGTCTGGTTAATAAACAGGCAGAGGAAGACGCAAAAAGCTTAAATTTATGAGTAGATTGTATACTTCCATACTGTGTACTCAAAATTTTCAAATTGAGTGTACTAAGCAAACTACATACTCACCCGCTTAGTGCGCGAATTTTGAGGGTGTAGTGCTGTCTCCAATCGCATACTGCCCAGCACCGTACTTACCGGGAATGATGACATGATGTCGACCTCTTCTTCTTCTACATCTAATTGTGACCGGCTTCCAGCGGGTTTCTGCCAAATACCGCCACTATTTGCCAGCAAATTTTCAAAGCCTTTTCAGTAGTATATTAAACACAGCTAAAAACACGATCAGCGGTGTAGAGTTTATTAATGGGGGTCAGTGCAGCTGACTGAAGCTACCAAGAGAGCTACACGGGGCACTGCGGCAGTTGAATTACATCCACAAATTAAATGTCTGAGTGGTGCTTCTGGTCATGTACTCACTGTGCAGGGTCTAACCCGCTTGTTATTATATTTGCCTGGCTCACCGGGTAATGCTAGGGCCCCGGTAACTGTTAGCCCAATGAGCTTTGGCATTTGAGATAGCTGTTAGCTCAACTAGCATTAGCATAGCCCAGTGTTTCTCAATCCTGGTCCTGGGGACCCTGCTCTGCATGTTTTAGATGTTACCCCACTCCAGCACACCTAATTAAAATAAATGGCTCGTTATCAGGCTCGAGCAGAGCTTGATGACGAGCTAATTATTTGAATCAGGTGTGTTGGAGTCGGGTAACATCTAAAACATGCAGGGCAGGGGTTCCCCAGGACCAGATTTGAGAAACACTGGCATAGCCTATCATTCGCAGAACAAAACAAACGAAAACAAGTTACACCACATACACAACGTCAACAGCTGATGGTGCTTGGTGGAAACGACACGTGTAAAATACAATATCAATAAGTTACATTTATGTATTGCTGCCAGAGGAGGAAATGAGTGCATTAAGTGTCCACAGCTGCATACTCAAAATCTGGGCCAATTTGAGTACATCATCCTGGTACTTTTGCATACTCATTTCTCGCATACTATGCATACTGTTTTTCATAATGACGCAGTATACTCAAAATTTTGAGTATTTGAGTATGGAAGTATGCGATTTGGGACACACAAACTGATTCTGTCGAGCCATGTGGGAAAAGATGAGTGAGCAGTACAAGATACTCTATTTAAGATTTTATAATTTACAACTTGGTGACAAGAAAAGGGCTGATCAGAAATGCGAGATCTAGATGTTAATAACTTTTTATGATAGCAGCATAGTTCACTTCAGTATCTTAAGATGAGCCCCTCAGAGCTATTTTTGTTGCCACAGCACTCTGTGAGCTTCTCAGTGGAAATAGTTCCCTCTACGGACACAGTCATACTTGCCAATGTCAAATCTCCATCACCAATAAAACCAAAATGAGGCAAGACTTTAGATTTAATTTCTGTCAGCAACTGTGGGAGGAGGAGAAACATCATTTTCTCAAGGTCCAATTTGCATAGATCTGCTGCTAAAGAAACAAAATCACTTCTAGTGATGTTTTTTACAATTTTTTTTTTGCAATATTTTCTTGACTAAAAGCAAATGTTACGCATAAATCAGGACCTTTTAATTGGGTAAAATGTTCTTTCCAGAGTGACGTGGAAGCAGTAAGAACAGCAAGTGTTGGAGTAAAGCTCTCAAACTGAGGTTGTGGGGACTGTCAACAGCCACGTTTACATGAGGAGTTTTTCATCTTTCCGAATGGAATCTTTCTGAATGACTTTCCTGAAAACAATAGTATACATAAGAAGGAATATTCCAATCTCTGGTTTACATGCGCCGCCATAATCAAACACAGCAGTCAATGGGGCATGCAGAGAAAAACATAAACATCACGTGATTTATCAAAGTTGCGTCTTGCGTCATGTCTGAGCATGTGCTGAAAGAACGCACCCTGACAACTTTCCATTTGAGGGGATACATGGTACCTCAATTGGTTTGGGGAAAAGGAATATTCCACCCTTGTGAAACTGATTAAATGTCTGTTCGGATTGGCACTTTTCTTTCAGAATGAGGTGTATACAAAGGTTCAATTTTCTTTCCGTTTGAGCAAATAAACAGAATGCAAGTTGAACATTCGGGTCCATCTATGACAGAGCATGGCCCCTGTATTTTCAGCTGTAAGACACATTAACTACAGCTCAGTAGTTTTCTCTTTAAATTGAAACACATGTAATGTTAAAATTAGGGATGTTTGATACGCCTTTTTTTCAGACCAATACAAGCGTACTCACTGATACCAAATACTGATACCACTCGAACTTTTGATACATAAAATTTCAATTCACATTGACAGATCATTATGATCAAAGACTGCAAAGTCATTCTGCCATTAGGTCTACAATAAAACACAAACAACTCTGATTTTATGATCTGTCTTTAACAAATTAACACAAGTGCAAAATAAAACACTTGAACAGTTAACGCTTTCTTGTTCATTCATGTTGTCTGAACAAGGCCTATGGGCCTGACGCATATTTATTGTGGTGTTAAACTGCAGCAGGTGGTGACAGCTACTGGCGAGGAGGACTTACTCAACGTAAGATTGTTGTGTGTCTAGTATCAGCTGCTGGTACCGGCAGCCTTCACGAGTACCGATACCTTGAAAAAAGGCTGGTATTGGCCCATTACAGATACCAGTATTCGCCCATCCCTAATTAAAATGACAGGGTATGTAATATAGTTGAACAAGAGTGTCACTGCTGTGATTCAATCATACACAGAAGAGGATCATATCAAACACACACACAAGTCCATCAAGAAAGGCACATTCATGAGCATCCTCCCATCACTTTCTCAGCAGACACACCAAATATAACTTGTGGTTTGTCTTAGTTTATCTTCTTTTGTTTTTTCAGTTCTCTGTAAGTTTCCTGTTTTTATCTCCTTTGATCTTTTTTTGTTGCTGAAATGTCAAAGTGAGTTTCTTTGTGTAATTTCTTCTTTGAGCATGTCTGATCATCACACAGCTGTCTCTGCTCTTTATAGTCCTCCCACCCTGCTCTATATGTTTGATTCATGTAGACCAGCTCTGTGTAGGTTTCATGGTATTTCACAATAGAGAAACAATGACGCTAAAAATTAACCATCCAAAAGAAAATCAACGAAAATGCTAAAATGTATGTGACAATACTTATCGTAAATATCTTAAAAGACTAGAGGTACAAGTTAAACTGGATGTATGAAATGACACTTTCACTGCTCTATGGCCCATCTGTTGAAACTCATGTGTGCAGGCACTGAACCATGATGCTTTTCAGAACAACAATCGACAACCTCTACACCCGACAGTGGCTCAAGTCTGACGTCATCAGACGTCCTAACATCACCTGTGTTACTTTGCTCTCCACAGGGCGTCTCTGTTTGTTTAAGAGCCACATAATGAAAAGACCAAACAGCCATCAGTCACCAGACATTTCAAGGGCACATTTGGAGCTGGGGTTTAAGTTGAAGTGCCCGCAATCAGAGTCAGGTCTACATCAAAACCCTGATGATTAAACCCAGCGCTGCCTAATAACAGAGCCGGACTTCATCAAAGAGCTCAGGAGAGGAGAGGGGAGGAGAGGAGAGGGGGAGACGGAGCTGAAAGCTTCTAACCGTGTGTTTGAAATGTATGGCACCGCTCATGAAAACTATAAATAGGTCTCCCTGGTATCGAATGTGTCTTAAATCCTGTGTCAGTCGGGAAAGCCGTGCTAATGCTGTCTGTGCTAATGACAGTCAAGAGGCAGGCCCTGCCGGGGGCTACGAGGCAGATCCAGACTGATGGCAGGAAGATGAGGGATCAGAAATTAAAGGCTGACGATGATGGGATAAAGCGTGCAGAACAAAAAACAGATACAACTGTGAGAGCAGATGCAAATAAAGACACAGACCTGGCACATTAATGACTTCTAACTTCTGATCTGCATTTTGTCAGGGGATTGATGTCTCACAACCAAAGAAAAACTTTGAGTATCTGTTTTCAAGTTTTTTCCTTGGCATATAAAATGACCCCAACACTCTTAAATATGCTGCATTGAGGATAGACATGAGTATTAGATTTTAGAAAAGATTTTGATACCAATGCCGTTATCGATCTGATTCTTTATCAATTCCTGCGAGTTTCTGACAAAAATTAGGCTTTACAACATTTGAGTTTATAAGTAAATAAATATGACATGACACTTGTTATTTAACACTGTGTGCTGATAAATGTTTTACATGTTGGTGGTGTTGCCAACCTTGCATGATATTACAGCGTTGTACAAATTGCGCTTCATGTTAGCGTCCCTTTTGCTAAAGTAAAACCAAGCTCTCAATTGCTTCCATTTCTTTGCCATTATCTTGGAAATTCTGCTGCTTACAAACACGAATGATGTGTGATGTGTGACGTGTGACGTCGAGGTTCAGGTCCAGTAATGTGAAGAATTGACAAGGGAATCATTAAGCACAAATGCTAATGGTTTAGGAACTGGTTATTAATACCCATCCTTAATTGTAAACCTGACTGGCAAGAAGCTGAGTTGGTAAGGGATGAGTCTCTTGACATGATGACAAGAGCACACTACCAAAGCCATGGTTAAATGACAAAACAGAGGCAACACTGCAACATCAAAAAAAAAAACGAAAAATGGAGAAGGGGAGGTGGCGCAACCATAGAAAATAGCAAACAGTGAAGGAAGGAATTGTGAAGGCAGATTCCTGGTTAAATGTACGAGCTGTTTTATACAATTTATCAATAAGAAGAACTTCAAAATGGTTCAAGTAAAGTTTCATGAAAATGTCACGTAGGCTGTTTTTTTCTAGCTACAAACAATGACACCAGAGCCAGAGCGTGAGAGAGATTTTAAGAACTTGAGTAACTGGGTTCCCTTTCCATTAAATCCTCATTACTGTCACATATATTCAGAGAGCTCTTATTAATTAATCCCATTAATCCTGATGTTGACCCGTGTGTGTGAGTGTGTGTGTGTGTGTGTGTGTGTGTGTGTGTGTGTGTACACAGACAGCAGCAGGTAATCTGATGCTTCTGCTGTTTGATGTCCTCATGTTTGCACTTTCTCTTCCAGCCTGCGTGAGCTGTAGAGGGTGAAGCTTGCTGCACGCCTGGTTATGAATTCTAATATTGAGCTGCTGCTGGATTTCACAGATGAGTCTCTGTGAAATTCTTCAAACTAAAGTCACAGAAACTTCTGAAGGGTTTCGTCTCAGCTGCTCTCCTGCAGGTGCTGCTCCAGTTTTATATTCTGCTGTGGTTTTTGTGGGAAAGGCACAGTTATTCCTTTTCTGAGAAGTTTCACACACACTCTGGATCAAATTAACACTTTCCACAACTGTGATTCAATTATACAACAGAAATACAAAGATATTAAATACAGCTGGGAGATCAGTGTGTTTAAAGTGATGGCTTCCCCTTATCAAATAAGCAAGTTAACGGAGTTTAATCCTAAGAGGTCGAGGCCTAGTTTAGCTGTTTTTGAGTAATTTTTTATTTTGCCTTATGGGCATATTTGGTATCATTCTTTTCAGCACAACATTATCCATAGAGGGTATGTGTTTACATCACTTCCCTTCGGGACACGCCCACTTCAGTTGGACTGAGTGGCGAAACAAACCCCACTTGGCATTGCAGAGAGCGGTAGTAAACACAGCGAGAATGGGAAAAATGTGGAATATGACATGAAATTATGTAGAGCTGGACTCAACATTGATTTGTTAAAGGGGTCCATGAGCATCGATATGTGGACAGTATTATCTATCTGTACTTTTGGTATTGAACATAGACAGTATTACTAATAGATGTATAGTCTCCCCTTACAAAAGAAAAATATATGTCCCAATATATTTTCTGAAATGTATTGTAATATATTATTGATATATTATGATATACATGGAATAATATATTGAGGGCACATAAACAATATATTATATATTCATGAAATATATTCCAATATATTGCAAAACATACAAATGATTCCCACTTTACATATATTGCAATATATTGGAAAATATAAATAATAAATCTCATATATGGGAAGATATTACCTAATATATGACATGATATTTTCCAATATGCTGCAATATATTTTTCTTTTGTAAGGGTCTGTGACGGTATTTGGGTATAGTTATTATTAAATGATTTATACAACACAGCTACAGCTGTTGTGCTAGAGTTTCCCCTTATTTGGAAAACTGTGTTAGCCGCACTTTAAGCGAGTTGAATCATGTTGAGCACAGCAAAGATGTTTCAGTTATGAAAAATATGATGAATGAAAAATGCTAACATTTGAAGATTTCATAATTTAGGGAATGACTTAATCCAAAAATACAGCATGAATTAACGTTAACTGACACAAAATGGGAACCGCAAATCCATCTTTTGTTGCCTGGATTGTATCTGTAAATTGCAGGGATCTGTTAGTTTCTCTTGGCTTTGTCTTTTAGTAGCCTGTAAAAAGATAGCTCTGATTGCTTTTCAAACATGTTCGTTCAATCAATCACACAACAGCTCTTCCACATTTTTTTATTTTGTTCTAAAGTTTAGACTGTATCTAAGCCAACGCTAACACTCATCTTCCCGTGTCTTTCGTCTGTCAATTTTTTCGCTTTCTTACTTAGCCTTTATTGTTTTAGCCTTTCTATATTCTTCTTATTTTTAAGTCCACCCTCTTTTATTTATATGTATTTATTTTATTTTATTTTTACATTATTGTAAATACCTTCTTCTAAACCTAACTTATGATTCACGCTTTTTCACTTACACCCTTTAGGCCTTAAATTGTTTTATCTTTTGCTCATATCTTTGCTTGATTATAATTATTCTTTCATTATTTTGTTTATATTTATATTACAATTGTATCTATTTATACTTTATTTATGTTCTGATTTTGTCTGTAACTACCTTTTACTGCCCTTTGCTTTGCCTTTTCCTTCTTCCTCTTACTGAGTTTTATGTTTTTAGCTTTTATCTTTGTCCTCATGGTCTCATTATATGTTGTATGGTTCTTGTATTGTCTGGGTCCCTGACTTTGCCTCCTGATGTCTTCATGCATGGTGTCTTTCTGCTCGAGTGCCTCTTAGAACTGTGTGTTTTGTTTTGTTTTGTTTTTGTGTTTCTGTGCCTTGTTGTTGTTTTATAAAGCAATTTGTAAACTTTTGTTTTTAAAAGATGCTATATAAATAAACTTATTATTATTACTCTGTCTGCCACTCAGTAGGTGTAACCGCAGGGACTTCCGCTTGCTGTGACATTATGTGCATACCCATATGACAACACTGTTTTTCACCCTGGCCTACTATATTAAGATGCTGGGGCCAAAAACACACAAAATAAATAAAATCAGATTCGAAAATTACATTCGTAATTTAAGATAGACAAACATGTTTGAGGAAGCAATTAAATGTTGAAAATGAAGACTCAGATAACTATGAATAAACCAAGGTTAGGGTTAGTAAATTGAGATGCTGTCATAATTGAGACATTTTTTACAACATAAAACAGGCATTTTTTTCAAGGCGTTTTATTTCTTTTTACTAGTCAAAGAGGACCATGCTATACAGAGAGATAAACCTTTAAATATAAGGGATAACTGCTGTGAGGAACTTGTTTTGTCATGTGTGGTGCAGCAGAGCGCAGACTGTGCCACGCCCCTTTAACTATTCACACATAGAAGAAAGAGCTACAGTCAGGGCTGGACTTGGCTCACTGAGAGCATTTTCTCAATAAGTCAAATGTTTTGAATGAGTAAAATGGGGACTTCTGTATCTTCATCATAGTGTGATACGGCAAGTACAAACCATAACATAGCCTCTGGTTAAAGGAGGAGAGAAGAGGAGCAGAGGAAACAGGGAGCATGAGGAGAGAGAAGCTTTAGCATCAAGCTAAGTTACAGCAGACAGGCTAAAGAGTGAGTGAAATCAGTCACTGTCATGATAAATATAGTCCTCACACTTGAAGGTAGGAGGCTTAGAAAGGCTGATTGATCTCCAGCTTTGAGATAAATTGTAAGTGATGGAAGAGCTCAGATCCTTTGGTCTCAAACAACAGCGTAAAAATACTCTACAAGAACAAGTTTATTAATCAGTTTAGTGAGATAATCCTCCCAGTGAAGTAGAGGACTCACAAGTGAACGATCCTTGCTTAAACCGTTTTCCAAAACCGCCTACTACTCTAGCTGTACCTACTATTTGGACGAAATTTAGTATGTAGTAGGCAGCATGTGAAAACTTGCAAAATCTGCAGTATGCCAAAAATCTCCTGGTGTCGTACTGATAAAAGAAAATCTCTCGGTATGCAACGGACCAGTCTACCTGGTATACTGTTTCCCACAAAGCATGGCGATAATGCTGCTTGACACTACGGGTGGCAGGTTTTGGTAAATTACCGCCATCTACTGGAATGAGTCGGCATTACAACTACAATACAACAACACTAACAGATGGTCCGTGAGATAAAAGTGATGTGAAAGAACCACCAGTAAATCTTGTCACTTCTAGTGTTAAAAGAGGTGTTTACGTCCATAAATTCATGGAAGCCCATGTAAACCACTAATTTACATTTTTAAACCATATGTGGGTTATGTAGAGGTGTTTTTTCATCAGCTGTAAAAACAAACGTCCCTTCCAGATTTTTTTTAGTGTTGTAACTTTTGGTGTAAGAGTAAAAAAATCAAAAGATGATTCTGATGTGATATATTTAACAAAAAAAAAAAAAATCTAAAATGCAAAGATCTACCCAAAGTTTGTGTTGTGAATTTATAATAAAGGCTGAATAAAATCCATCATCTGTAGCTCCATTTTCTAAAACTGAAAACCAGAGTAGTATACTACAAAACAGACCAAACAGAAAAGTCATACTACAAGCAAAAGCAGTAGGCAGTACACCAACGTCTCATCAAGGCAGTTTCTTTGATGTCTCACTTTGAAATCTGCATTTGCCTCATTGGTTTGGGTCAGACTCGCCTGTGAATTTTAGTTATCTTTAGACCTTAGTTTTTCCAGCACTTGCTGTGGCTTCATTTGTTCCTGATCAGAGTATTTTGTGACTTTTTGTACTTACTTTTATTTCAACAAAAACAACTTTTTGCATCTACTAGTCCTGCGCCTGGGTCCTTGAAGAGGATTTTGTCAATATTCAAGCAGCTCTTGTCAAAAGACAGCAGGACGAGACCTTTCTAATCAGAAAACTCTGCAAATTGACAGTACAAGACACGTAACGAGAAGAGAGGGACAGTTATATACACTGGAGGCACCAGCACTGACACAAAACAAACTTTCTTGTAAACACTTCTTCTTAGATTATGTGTGTTCATTTTGATTGAATGTAGTTGATTTTTTTTTTCCTCCTGTGAGGAAATTTTGCTTGTTTTGATACTGCGGCCTCTTGATGACCTACAACAAGAAACAAGCCCATAGGAAATAAAGATAAACAGTGCCAAGACTAACTTTAATGTCTGGAACTGCAGCATTAATGAAGATGTAAATAAAAAAATACCACAAAAATGATAATAATAATAAAAAAAATAAAAAAAAACACAAAGAAAAAAACACAAAACATTTTCTTCATAGATTTTCTGTTAAAACAAAGCAGTGCATATTTGTTGTTTGGTCAGAAAACAGAAAATCTTTATCACATTTAAGACAAGGGAACCAGCATCAGCACAAATTAAAGGTTCCTCAAAATAGTTTTAATATTTTTTTCTCCCTAAATTTGAATTGTTTTTTTTAGCTTGTATACTTGTTTTCATTTTTATTTTAATACTTCTACCATTTTTCATCAGTCATATATATCATTAATGGGATACACAGCCATTTTTGTTAATAAATTGTTTTGTGAGAATGTTTGTTTTTTGGTCATTCATGAATTTTCCTTTTGTTTTTCTAATGTAAAGAGGTTAAAAATAGTGTCTATGCGTTGTCTACATCATTGCAGCATTGTAAGCAGTAGACTTTGCAAAGAAAATTCTTGCACTAAATAGATAAATGATGAAGATTTATACTCACAGATCTGAGTGATGGTGCACTTTGCTCCCTCTGTGTAATCCTGCTGTGCTGCTGTGTTGAGGATGACGTTGCTGATAAAGTTTCAGGCTCTTGATGTGTCAGCTGAGATGAGCAGAGCGATCCATCAACTTCTCTTCCCGGGGAAAAGGAGTGTGTTTGGCACACATATGAGCAGCAGAGTTTTGGGGTAGCGACGGGTGGATTTGGTTCTCAGCATCCGGTGGGCGCTGCCATCCAATCCCAGGGTCGGGTCGCGTCCTGAGTGCTGGCCCCTGCAGAGACAGAGGAGGTCATCCCTCTGGAAGAATGCTGCTTCTCTTTGCAAAAACAAAGGCTGGGATTGTCAGAGCTGATGGCGAGGGGACGGGGTGGAGGGGCAGCCATGGCCGGAGGACTTGGGACAATAGAATAAATCACATGAAAAATGTCACAGCCTCACAGACGAAATCCTTACTCTGGGATGAAGCTGGAATGAAGGAGCATGGGGGTTGTTTATCTGAGGCATAGACAGCCACAGTCACATGGTCCACTAGTCAGACAGTAAGGACGTTTCTATTCATTTTGCTTTCATTTCCTGACAGGCATATGAAAGGAGAGCTTTCTGAATAGAGTCCTGTGCTTGAAAGTGTAATAAAGGGAGAGGGTAAAAATATGCCTCCAGTCTAAGGAGCTGCACAGATGGAGAGGAGGCAGCAGAGTGAGAGGCAGCACGGCTCATATCTGTAATTAAAGAGGACGGTTACAGTTTGGAGTGTGACAGAAAGCACAGAGGCTCTGACTGAGGCTGTGCGGAGCAGGTTTGGTGCTACAGATGAGGTCAACTGAAGTCACATTTCACTGAGTTACAGTCAGAGAAAAGTTGATTTGTCCATCAGAAGTTGAGGCTTTAGATGGTATCAGATAATTGTTGCAGAGATAAATAGTCTGGTGAATGCAGGGAAATTGTGCACAGTGCTGCTCAGACACAACATACTGGCTTCACCCTAAACTGAGCTGAGAAAACCTTCCTCATTGTCATATCTGTTTTAATCCTGATTATAATTCTGTTTATTTCAAACTATAATGGTATCTCTTAATGAAACTTTTAGTTCTTGGAACTACTCTTGAGGGACTAAATAGTTCCTGTGGCCCATTGTTGTCTGAATGAGATCTGAAGTCCCATGATTTTTATGCAAATCAAGTCAGTGACACGCACAGAAGCAATGAAAAAAATATTGCACTACATCACCAGACCAGTAGAGGGCAGTAAGAAAGGGACAAAGGCCGTATAACAAGAATGACAATATTACACGTAGCCTATTAGTATTAAGATGATTTAGCTACTTCACTTTTTGATCTTGCTAGATTTTATTGGAAAAAGATTCCCTTAAATCCTTCTTGAAATTAGATTATTTAAAGAAAGAAGACCAAATTTAAAAGTCAAATCCATAGGATCATTGGTGTTTTAGGTCAAAAAGAGCAACCCTGTTAACTTGCGACTTTTTGGGTTATCAAAATTATCATTCAATGCTTGGAAAATGAATTTACTTGAACCTCTAACAAAAACTATCCCAGTGGTTAAAGTCTCGCTCCATGAGTTTCACCCTTGCCCAGGTGGCCCAGGTTTGAATCCAGCCTGTGGCCTCTTTCCTGCATGTCACTCCCCACTCTTGACCTGTTTCCTGCTCTATCCACTGTCCTCTCTACTATCTGATTAAAGACATATGTCAGGGACCAAGCAGTAAAGGACACGACAAAGGAGTGTTTTCTTCGGAAAAAGTGGGTCCTTTTTGTTTAACCCAAAAAGGAAATCAACTGTAAAAATTACGTTTATCATAATTTGGCCTATAAAAGAGGCCAACTCAATATAACCTGACTTAAACTGAACTTAAGGTGTGAACATAACAAACAGACCTAACACAATGAAACAATAGGATAACATATGTAGTTGTTTGGCCAAACCAATTCAAACACAAGGGGTAAACAAAACGACACTGTGTGCAACCTAACACAAAACTAAACTAAATTCCCCCTTGACATCAGAACAATTGAAAACTTCCAATTAACAGGCTCCTGCATAAAAGTATTTACTGCCCTTGGGCTTTTGCCCCACTCCAGGAAGTGCCCTCCCCCAGCAGCCATGTGATTCAAAGACAGAGAAATGATGATTGGTGCAACAGAAATATGTCTAATCTTTCATTGTGAAAATGTGTGTGCTAAATTTAAACAATGTAAGATTAGATACTGAAATAAACTTATTTTAAAGCAACCTAATGTGTCTGAGCCTGAGTGGTTCATTTCAAAGAAAGAAGAAAAGTGTTGGTAATAGCTAATAACTAAAATAATACAATGTAAGTAACTGAGGTGTGAAGTGAGAGTGGAGTTAAGTTACCCCTGTGTGGCTCAGGTCATCACAGCATAAAAGTCCAAAAAATAACTTAAAAAAAAAAAGAAAAAAACATCCCAGTATGCATCCCTGAGGACTCCCTCAACAGCTGCTTTAACTCAACAACTACTGACATGTTTAGCTGAAAGTCACCAGTTTCGCCATACTATAACACCTGAAACTAACAGGGACATATTGAAGCTTTCATGCTTCGATTTTGATTCTACAGCTCAATAAGACAAATGCTAAGGAGTTAATAAACTAAAAACAAAAACACAGTGAAACAAAACTCTTTAAAAGCTTTGTCCTAATCAAGGGTGAAGTTTGGCCTAACTCTCACTCGCTTTCGGGAACTTGGAGAGCAGCTCTGGACAAAGAGCGACACAAGTTAGCTGCTAACCAGATATGCGTCAAATACCCAAGATTAGCTTGTTCTAACATGCAAAATCAGGTGCACGGCTCTTGAGTCTCTCCCACGTAGAAATGTGATGTCACAGGTGGTTGCTGGTCTGGTGATACAGGCCCTGTTTACACAACGTTTCATCCAAAAACACTAAAACGCAGTGAAAAAAAATCTGCGCTTACACAGAAACGCAGAGGGACTGAAAACGCTTAAGTTAGCATGTCAGGCCTATAGGTGGTGCTATAACTGTCTTGGTCGGAAGCTGCTTTTGGGAGATCTCCACAGAAGTAGAGCTGGGACAATCATCTGGTGTATTGGTGAAAGCTAGGAGCAGAAGTGGAGCAATAGATAAACATTTTGCTGAAAGACAGTCAGCAGATTGAGCAGCACATGCACAACATGGTGGTCCACAACTATCGAAACAGCGGTATGCGCTTGCGTGAAGCAGAGAGTGACGTCAGCGTTACCATTGAAAACACTGGCTCCCTGTTAACACGGCAACAGTGTCAGCGGCGTTTCAGAAAAATCCCACTCTGGAGGCTGTTTTCAAAAGTTTGCATTTGAGGTAGGCTAATACGCTGTATGCAACAAACTTTTGTTTTTCACCCTAAAACCATGTTGTGTAAACGGCCCCTTGCATAGTCACTGTCGGAGGCTGTGGGTGTGTGCTGCTGCTGGCACTGAGCCAAGGAGGAGGAGCCTACTTTGAATATTGTGTTTACTAACAAGTAATGAAAACTCCTGCAGACCCTACTTTCAAAGAGACAGTAGCTAAAACAAAGTGTTTCAGGGAGATGCTAAAAGAGGGTTTTCTGTAAAATGAGTGTGAGATAAAAAATAATCCAGTTTTTAAATCTGTAAACAATGAAAAGCTACTTTGAAGATACCATGTGAGATAAGTAAATATTTATTAATATCAACACAAGTGACTTTTTTTTTTTAGATACTAAAGTTGCCTTTACGATACGTCTGATCCCACATGAACTCCACCAAATGTGACATTTTAGAGACAATATAGCTGTATAAATGTAAATACTTAAAACAAAATTTTAAGTATTTTTTTTTCATCTGGTAAAGCAGAATAATGATCGAACACTCTACCTCATGTCAGGGTTCAGGGTTTCTAGCTGCTACAACCCACTCACTAATTATTACGCTGCGTTTATGAGTTTGTATCTCAAATCAAATGGAGGATCTTGGTTTCAAAGCATCCAGGCCAGCGTAACTTAATCCTCTGTGTCCTCTGCTCCGTTCTGATATTCATTACTTTTTCACTTTGAGCACAAACACCTCTTATTTTGCACAGTATCTCAATATCACATGTTTCATTTCAGTCATCTTCAATATTTCTGCAATATTAAAAAGACCTGATCACCAGATTGGGTTTCATTGTCTGAGTCACCAGTTTCATCCTCAGGAAATAAGCTGTTTATTTATGCTAGGACGGCGATATTAGACTGCAGCATGAGAATGTGCCTCTGAACATCCTTCCCGAGCAGCAGTATTAGAGGCTTTTATTTCAGCAGAGCATTGACATAAAGCGCGCTCCTAAACAGATCTATTGTGAGAGAATAACAGCTCACAGCTCAACACCTCCTCCTCGACTGCTGTCTTTATATCCAGCAGAAAAGCAACACCTTCAATCAACCCAAGAAGAATCACGTCTAAACAACTCGCCGTCACGCTGCCCTGTCCTTATGTGACACTAAAGAGAGAGAAAACAGCATATTTCCAAAAACACAACAAAAAAAGGTGAGATAGAATTACAATGCTGAAAGAGTTCAACACTTTAAAGCTGCTGCTCTCCTTGTCCTCTCACTTCCTGTCAGTAAATCACCTCCATCACTTCTCTGTCTTCCTCTGTAATGTGCTGACGCTCCGAGTAATGTCGCTCACACTTTGACAGATGGGACGTTAATAAGATGATGATGCACTTTACAAAGTGTCACTTACAGAAAAGAGGTGTAGGTGTGCATTTAAAGTGCAACTCATTGAAAATCAAATCCAACAAAATGCTTCAGACAGCTGAAGTTACACTGACGTGAATGTGATGGTGAGAGTGTGTGGGCATCAGTCCTCTATCAAGTCTGTCAAGTCTTCAAACAGTCACCTCAGTGATAATTAGAGGCTTTCAGTGTGGCTCTGTAGCTGCAAATACCCCCCCTCTGTGTGTTGAGCAAAAACACATCTCGCTTTACACAGAAGTTCATATAGGAACAGATTTAACTAATCAACATGGTGACATCCTAAGTATAGAATGAGACAGTACAAGAGCCAGTCTTTTTAGTTTTATAGGAATCATCACCACTAAGTTTACACTAAGAAACCTGAGCCTTTTCTTGCTCAACATAAACAACTTGCAACCCAGACTTTAACAACAGCCTTTGTTTCAACTGCAACAAGCAACTCGAGAAACAAAAATGGATAAAAAAAACATTGGACAGTAGGTTTTTAATCACATTTAAACACAGAAATCTGTAGACATTAAATTGAGCTTGGCTATTGTTAGGTCTGATAGGTCTGATGTTTCATTACTGTGGCCTGCACGGCTCTTTCACCAAGAGGCAACATCCAGTTAGTAAAAATGAAGCCTCTGCGTAAGTGCTAAAAGTTGCTGTTCAATCGTGGATCCACTTGAGGCTGGCTGCAGAAAGACCAGAAGTCACGTACACATCCAGTCATAAAAACAGACTTGTTATTAAACAAGTATATTTACAGCCTGGTTCAACAAACAGCTTGGGTCTAAAATGCTGATTTCAATATCGGCGCACACTGTCAGGGGCGTTAATTGTTTCTTTACTCAATGGTTGAGAAGTTATTAGGATTGTCTAGTGGTCCAATCAGTGGCACAGCTCCGGTCACGTGACCGGCGGGCGCCCTGTGGCTGCTCGAAGTAAAACACACAAACACACACACACACACACACACACACACACACACACACACACACACACACACACACACACACACTGCTGAGCCACATGAAGCTATAGGAAAACAAAACACTATTTTAGAATGGAAAACAAGAAATGTAAACAAACAAACAAAATATTACTTTTAATTCAAAACCAATGTTTAAATTGGACATCCAAAAATTACGTTAAATCATACCTCTTAAACATCTATTTGTGCAATGGGGAGTTACTGTCAACGTCATCAATGGACGTGCAGTAGGCGTTGGAAGAAGGTGTCTGCACCAAAATTAGACATCCAGAAATGACGGTAAAAGGACGTCCTTTGAACATCTTTTTGCCCAATGGGCTCACTCACTCATTCAAATGTTGAACTGCATATTGACGTCCAAGTGGGGTCAGGGTTAGATGTTCAAATAGCCGACCTAATTAGAATGTTGTGTAGCCGCCAAAATGGTCTTGGACTAACAGATGTGATATACACGTGACCTGCACGTCCATCGGACATCATCACAACTAAGAGCTATAAGTGTAATAAATGCTCAAAATACTTGACTCATGTATACTGAATCCATATGATGGATGAGTTTCACTTATTGATTTAATACTAAAATGATTTATTCTAGTTTATACATTCCTCACCCTCTCCACAGTCCCTGTCTCTATACAGCTGTTCTACCAATCTGAGACAGTAAAAGCCCAAATGAAAAAAAAGTTGAGAAAAATAATTTTGGCTTGAATTAAAATCTAATCATTTCATCAAATTTCATTGTACATGTTTTCATATTTTTCGTTTTATAAACCAGTTAAAGGGCAACTCCAGTTTTTTGACACCTGGACCTTATTTATAGGTGTGTGCATGCTCATATACTCACTCAGACAAACATCGTGCAGCTCGGAGTCCTTCAGAAGTTATTTAGATCCAACCGATTTTTCGCACTTAGCGGCAAGGGGGCTTCAGCGCGGGACATAATCTCTGCAAAATCGCTCATTTCGGCCATATTTTTTCATCCATCGCCAGTGTTATCATAAAATCAGCTCATCTACCGTCTTCAGACTACGACTTCGAGTTTGACGGCTGTCCTTACTGGTTTGAGCCTGAGTACACGGACGAGGAGCTCCATGAAAGAAGGATGCAGAGGGAGAGAGACGAAGAGCTGGCTCGAGAACAACAAACAGGAGCATGTCCACGACTCAATGCAAACTGGTGGTGCGCTTGTGGACAGTGTTCGCCTATGGCAACAGAAGAGGAGCTGACTTTATGATAACACTGGCGATGGATGAAAAAATATAGCAGAAATGAGCGACTTTCCAGAGATTATGTCCCGCGCTGAAGCTCCCTTGCCGTGGCCCCCGCTTGGTGCGGCTAAAATCGGTTGGGTCTAAATAACTTCTGAAGGACTCCAAGCTGCACAATGTTTGTCTGAGTGAGTATATGAGCATGCACACACCTATAAATAAGGTCCAGGTGTCAAAAAAATGGAGTTGCCCTTTAATTCAGAGCTGAGAAGACTCTTCATGTGAAACATATCAAAGTTCTGCTGTCTTCATGGTTAAACTTTAAATGTCCTTCAAGTATTTAAGTGATGTTCTCATCTTTTTAACACTTCACTTATTAGCATCTTAAAATATTCAGTCCAGTTTTTCACTTTAATTGTCAATCACTCTCCTTTATTTTCCGACCATCTGGACCTCTAAGCTGTCACTGTCAGAAAAGAAACGCTGAGGAGAAGATGATCCACGGCTCTGCTGATCGCAACAAGAATATAAATGTGACCCTTATGAGAGGTTTGGTACTGACGTCAGACAAGATAAGAAAAAGAAAATCTTTCAAACTCATTGGATGTAGAAATTTTACTGAAATCAGTTTCAAGTTTACAATGATTATATCTGAGCTCTGTTTAAAACAGACTGAAAAGCACAGCTTCACCATGCTTAAGTGCTCAATCCCATTCATCATTAACAGTCATTAGACAATCAGATGTGATATTTAACATATTATCAAGAGTTAAACTCATATCAGGTTATATAACAGAGTCAAAAATGAAAACATGTTTTGTTAAACTCTGATACCAAAGAAGATTTACTGAACTCTTTTGGTGAAGGAGTTATTAAAAACACATTAGTCAAACATATGGTGAGTGAGAGGCCGTTAAATCATCTGACATGTTGGTGTTTCAACTTACAGCTTTCTGCAGTGAAGATGTTAACAAGTACAGACAGTGTGAAGTCGTCTAACGTTCCAGATAAAGTGTTAATGAGTACAGATGAGACTGAGCCAACAGCGCATTTCAGATCTGACAGGAAAAATGTTTCTGCTCTCAGCACAGCTACAGAAAAGATCCTTTCATTCGGTTTTGACTTCATTAAAGAAAAAAAAACAACAACTTGACTGTTAAGAGGTGAGGCTGGTTCATTGTTTCCTTCTTATTAACGTCTAATATTCTTAAATCATAAGCAGTCAAAGCACTTTTGTGTTCAATGACAGGCTGGGATAAACTTAAAAGTGTGTGCCAGGTAACAATTACAGAACTTCACCTCTCTGTCTTTCTCTTTTAGACAGAAGTGAGTTGCAATCCTAATTGGTGACACACTCACAAGGCAACTTTTAGATCTTGACTGATTTCAAATCCATGGAGAACCACGCACGTAGAGACAGTTCAGACCAACATATATCCCAGTCCTTGGATCACACATGCCACACTCGTCCTTTATTGTTTGAGGTAAGGATTTCATAGACATGACATCTAATAAAAGCTTGTGTGATTATACGTGACTTCAGAAGATCAACAAACACGGATGGCGATCAACACTGTCCTGGCACGTTGCAGTAGTAAACAAGTCAAGGAAGAGAATGAGGGTAAACTAGACACAAGCTGGTCTTCTTTTTCAGTTCGGCTCTGGGCCCAGTTTTGTTCACATTCTTTGCCATGCATGTAGGCTGTTTACATAGACTGTAAAAAAAAAAAAAAAAGACATGGGTGTCATCTTGCCCAGGGCTCAAAGTGAGGTCGCTCCAAAAACTGCTCCCCCTGGTGGCTGGCTGCAGAATAGGTCAAAAAGTCACTCTCCCCAGTCATTGCTCCTAAATGAGCTGTAATCAAACTTTGAAAAATAAACACACCTGGTGGAAAGGTTTGTCTGCACTGATATGAAGACATTGGGCTGTGTTGTGTTCAAGTCCTCTTTTTTTTCTGAAAAGTTTCTTTTTCATTCGTTGTAAGATGTCAAAAACAGGGTTTTATGCATGGACTGTATAAAACATGGAGAAAGCATCCGCGATGTTGGCTATGACGTTGGCTATGACGTTGGCTATAACGTTGGCTATAACGTTGGCTATGACGTTGACTATGACGTTGACTATAGCTGCGTTTCCACCAGGCAGTCCGGGTCGGTTCAGTACGGTTTGGGACGGTTTGGTACAGTTAAGTCTGATCCCGTTTGCGTTTCCACAGCAAACTGTGCCCTCTCATGGTGGGCAGCGTGTAAGCCGGATGCCGGAAGCCGCAGCTGATAAACAATAGCGCAACGCCGTAGCAGCTTACTGCGCTAATAAATCCAACACAGAAGAAAACGCGACACAGTAAACAAAGAGCATAGATGGAAGACATGCAGCATTTCGTCCTCTCTGTGATTTTCATGTAACTCTCTGTTACAAAGTGCAATCAAGCTTTGTTTCAGAGAACTCTAAATTCTCTAGCCAGACTCTTCTCCTCTGTCCGTACCGAGACGAACCGACCCGGACTGCTCGGTGGAAACGTGGCTTATGATGTTGACTATGACATTGGCTATGACGTTGGCTATGACGTCGGCTATGACGTTGGCTGTGAGGTGTTTTTTTTTTTTTTTGAGCAGCTACAACCCGGCGGTCACGTGACCTGAGCTGTGTCTCTGATTAGAAAACCAAACAACCCTAATAACTTCTAAACTGCAGAGATAGAAAAAAAATCACTCCCCTGTACAGCGTGTGCCGATAATGAAATCAGTGTTTTGGACCCAAGCTGTTTTGAACCGGGCTGTAAATATGCAGTAAAAGTCTGTCTTATGGCTGGGTGTGTGCATGACTTACAATTTTTCTGCAGCCAGCCTCAAATGGCTAATCGACAAACAGCGACTTTCAGCACTTCCGAATAGGCTTCATTTTGAGTAACTGGATGTTGCTCCTTGGTTTTGTGTCACGTTTAATGATGATTGACAACTGCCATTCTTGCATAGTTCTTTCAGGAATACTTCGGTACCATGAGAAGACGAGCCAAGGAAAGATTTACAGTCTATGGCTGATATATCCAGTTGATGACACTCCATGGCCTGCCCCTCTGATTGGTTATCTTACCAGGCATTGCAAATACTTAACACGATTAATATTTACAAATCAGTTTAGGGAGGCTCTAGCACAGCCAGGAACTGTAACATAATCTTACTGACACCACACACTTGAGGATTATTTGAAAGGATAATTTGTAAAGATGAGCCCTGAATACCTGGTTTTATTTCGCTACTAAGCACAGATTTGGAAACATTTTTAACCTGCAGTTTATCAGAATTATTTTCTGTTTAATTAACAGAAAAGTATTCATTTTTTGGACTCTACAGACTGAGAGTTTGTTTTACAGACATTTATCACTCTCTGAATCATATTTCAGTTTAGAGTTTTCCACATGTAAGTGTTTGACAAAGTTCTACAATCCACGGTTCTACACTTTCATTTAACAGATGATTTTGTCCAAAGCAACGTACAACACAAGCAAGAATTTAGACAGAAAGGGAAAACCTTAGTTAGTGTGACAAAGTGCTTCAAGTTATATGGCTGCAGGTGCTGCCATTAAGTGCAAAAAGAAGTTCTTTTTTCATGTTGAATAATGTAGCCATAGCTAACCACGATTTATCACTGCAACAATATAATTCAACAGCATTCAATAATCAGTGCTAAATTCACTAAGAGCTGGACCTGAAACCTTCTGACTCATTCTACCCCTGAGCACAAAGACCAGGAGGGTCAGATTAATATCTTAAGTGTTCCCTGAACAGATGAGTCTTCAGACATCTCCTCAAATAAAAAGGGACTCTGTAGATTGTATAGAGTTAGGTAATTCATTCCACCATTTGGGCCAACAGAGGAGAAAAGTCTGGCTAGAGATTTAGAGCCATGCTGAGCTGGGAGCACCTGGTGTCTTTCACAAGCAGAGTGTAGTGGGCGATAAGGAGTGTAGACCTGGATGAGGGACCCCAGGTAGGAGGGAGCCATTCTTGTCAATGTTTTGTAAGCCAGAAGAAGAGTTTTGAATTTGATTTGTGCTGCCACTGGAAGCCAGTGAAGAGAGATTAACAGCGGAGTGACATGCTGTTTTGGGCTGGTTAAAGACCAGACGTGCTACTGACATATTAACTACATACAAGCTGCCTGTTTGCAAGCTGTGGCTGTAGATGTTCAGCAGGTTTATAATTGTGTTAAAATGGATGTTAACGGGTGTGGATGCTCTTTTAAAGTGGTTTAAAGCAGCAATCATAGATCACATTACCTTCATCTGTGTAGGGTAAATGTCTGTGAGAGTGTGGGAGGTAGATTACAGCTGTTTTTCTCTGCTGCTAATCACATGGTCTGATCTAATCGTGCTGATACTGCTGCTGCCCTCATTAAATCTGCATCACTAATGACATTAGTGTAACTGGACAGTGATACATAAAGGAGCCAAAAAAACTATTTGGCAGACAGACTTGGACCAGAAGGCCCAGCACCCTTGATGAAGGCAGATCTTCATGGTAACTGATGCAGTAATTTTAAATATGTGTGCGTTTCTATTGATTTGGTTGAAGAGCTCTCTGCAGCTCACAGATCAGAACATGAGGGGCTGGAGGCTAAGATCATGAGACCTGGTATAATTCAGCTCTCTGACATTTCAGACAAACAGGTGAGCAGCTAAAGCATGTCCCACTGCCTTTGGTCCCATCTTACAATAATAATGGTGATTAAGACTGTTGTTATCAAAAAATCAAAAGCTATTTCACAGTTTAATCTGTCTGCAGATTAAACAGTTTATTTGTTTTTCCATGATGTGCTTTCAGGTCACTGTATGTTTCCTTATTCGACACTATGCTGATCTATAACCATCATGTTAAACCTCATCAGTTATTTTCAAGTTATAACTGTAGGAAGCAGAGTTAAACCAAGATGCCCTCTAATTCATCGTGCATACTGTTTGTGTTTGTAATTATTCCCTGACTTTGGTTATGAGCAGACTATAATCTAATTACTGTGTGTACTCAGAGTTGGAAAATAATTTGATCAAGCTGTTCTCTCACTTAATATTCTCATTTTCTCGCTGTTTTGCATACTGCGTTTGTTGGCAGAGTAAATAATTATGTGCTTGTCTCCCTCGAGGCAATCAGCATTCATCAGAATTCTCGTCATATCCTAATATCAATTCACAAAGAATGTGTCCATAATCAAAGTAATAATTAGGGCGAGACGCTCGTATGACCGTGTTGTAATGGAAGCAGCCGGAGGTAAATGACAATCAGTTCCATCAGAAATCACACTTTACACACTTCACTGTGAACAAGTGTAATGTTCTGCTGGGCATGTAATGAGCTTAATCCAATTATTCTCATGATCAAAGGCACTAACAACAACTCTGTGCAACTTGTCACGGTTAATGAAGGCGCTTTTTATTTAGCCTGAAACTCAAAGCTGAAAACTCTCTTTCCTGTCTGAGAGAAATGTGAAAAAATACTCAAGTAACCACGCTTTAAGTTTCAATGCCTTCTTTTCCAAACTGCAAATGCCAGTGATTTGTATGGATGTTAAACTGAACTGGAGGGAAAATTTTACTCAGTGTAATTTTACTCATACTTAAATACAATTCACACCATGTAATCTAGTTCATTATTTTTAAAATCACAAGTCAACACTAAATATGTCCACGATTTGACTCAATGATCAAAAGTTTCATCTGCATATTGTAGCCAATACGGCTGTCTGATCGGGACAGCACCATAAACTGTTTAAAGGTCCCATATTATGCAAAAATCGCTTTATTAAGTCTTTTAGTGAAATTTGTGGGTCTTTGGCTTTCCTCCCAGCCCACAAACTGTGATATTTAATGACAAAACCTGCACTTAGTAGTGCTTGTAAATGTAAAATCCTGACCTAAAATGAGCTTTTTGGATTTTGGGGATTTGCCATCGTCAGCGATTCCCTTTTTTGACCAATCAGGAGCAGGTCTGACCTGATTGGTCCATTAGAGCAGATACCCACGAACCCTCTCCCTGCCCACTCCCCAGAATGCTGAAGTTGAAGAGCCATCACTGCTCTGTTTTTGGCTGTCAACAGTCACATAGTTCCATGCACAAGCTTCCCATCTCAGAAGAAGACAAGACTAAGTGGCTAGAGTTCATTAATGAGGGAAATGTGTCAGCTACACTCAGTAAAACTGTGCATGTGTGTGCTAGTCACTTCACGGCCGACTGCTTTTCCAGGTTTGGACAGTACAACAGAGGGCTAGTGAATAGACTGGTCCTGAATCCAGGCGCATTATCAACCATCTGCCAACAAACCTCGGACCCTGGAAATGTGAGTATTTTAAATGCTGTGTGCTGTGGAGCAAATGTAAGAGCTTTTCCTCAGTGTCCCCCCTGTCTCTGTGTTAGCTTCAGGATGCTAACTTTAGCTGCGGATAGCCTGTTGTTTTAGCCTGTAATGTTGCAGTAAACGAGCTTCGCTGTTTTCTAAACATTGTGCGCTCGGAGCTCGTGGCGTCGCTCTCAGTGACGCAGAAGAGCGGGGTGGTAGCAGCGATGGCTTATTTACATATGAAGGCCACGCCCACTAAATCAGAGCGCTCTGAACAGAGGGGCTATGAGAGCCTGGAAACAATGCTGCTGTGCTTGATTTACTGGCTCTTTGGACCAAAACATGTTATTACCATTTCATGATGACATCAGTGATGCATATTAAACTGCAGACCATGTAGTTTATATGATCTCCAGTTGTCTGAAGTTAATGTTGAGAACGTTTCTTGTTGCAGAGAGGGGCTTGACTCTGGAAGTTTAGGTGCAAATGCGTCTATCAGTGTCATCGGTCCTCTAACATTTTTTTTTTTTTGCTGGCATGCATACAACGTCTATACTGATAGGCTTCTGCACTGTATCTGAGAGACAGCTTTTCACTGAAATGAGAAATATCATCACAGTTTAATGTCGTCACACCCTTGCTGTGACCAGTATGATGGGAACTGTGTTGAAATGCAACCTTTTTTTTTTTTTTCCCTTTTTCTGTAATTAAATTAATCATTATCAACCCCTTTGCATTCAAGTACTCATGATTAAAACTGTGTCATTATCTGAAACGGAAGCAGATTACTCTGTAGTAGTTTGTTTTTTTCCATAATGTGCTCTAGAGTCACTGTCATACAGATGTCACTGTATGTTTCCCTATGTAACACTAAGGTGATTTATAACCATCATGTTAAACTTCATCATTTATTTTCAAGTTATAACTGTAGGAAGCAGAGTTGAACCAAGATGCCCTCTAATTCATCACGCCTATTATTTGCATTGATAATTATTTCCTGACTTTGGTTATGAGCTGACAATAATCTAGTAACTGTGTGTACTCAGAGTTGGAAAATATTTGATCAAGCTGTTCTCTCACTTAATATTCTCATTTTCTTGATGTTTTGCATACTGCGTTTGTTGGCAGAGTAAATCATTATGTGCCTGTCTCCCTCGAGGCAATCAGCATTAATGGAGGAAAACATTGCATGATATTGAGTGCTTTAAATGAGAAAAATAGAGCAGGTTCTCCCTTTGTTTACTTGTTGGTGTGTGCATTAAGCACTCAGTGTCAAATCATCAACATAAATTTAGAATAACAGATGTCAAAATACAAGTCAACTGTTTTTGTGGGGCTCTCAGGTGGGAAAGACTCCCGCTGTTTTCAGCAATGTGCATTTTCTATGCAGATTTGTAGCTCTCTCTCGTACTATTTGTTATCACCAGCCTGCCAGGTTCTAATAAAGTACCAGAGCACACCTTTTTTTGACACTGTCAGTTAAGATTCATCTTGAGGAAAGCTGTATATACGTTGGAAACCTCAACACACTAACCTCCAAAGCAAAAATAAACATGATTATAGCTTAACCAAAAAAAAAAAGTCTTGGGTTTGAATAGTTTGTTTCTCTATCAGTACACACTGTACTGGTGGTGAATATATTTTTTAAACTTGTTGTTTTTTAAGTTATTAAACTTACAAGTTTTGCCCATATGGGGCATGGCTGACCTAACTGACAGGTGGGCCCCCTGTAGCTGCCTGCAAGCTACAGGCTAAAGACCCACTTCTTTTCCTAATCCAAATTCGAATAAAGTGAGGTTGAGTTAAACATTTCTAATTTGGCTTGTTAAGTCCATAACAGAAACAAATGAGTGACATCACAGATGCTATCTCGGTACATTATTAACTGACCCACTACTGACCAACTCCCCAAGGCTCGTAACATCTCTTTCCACTGGTCACTTTTTGTCTAATGAATATATTGAATCAACAGTCTACCATTTAAAAAAAAAAATTTGAATGTGTAATCTTAATGTGCAGTAAGGAGGATCTGTTTCAATTGCACTCCCTCGCCACCTTCTGGCCTGGAGTCTCCTCACACTGTCGTAAATTACTTTTAGTGAAGCATGTGTTTGTTTTGGAATTAAATAGAGATCGAATTGAAAGAATTTTTTTTTCGGTCAAGACAACTTTTCACTGGTCACAACGCGCTAGCGATAGCGACATCAGCAGTCCGGTGCTCTGAGGTATCCTTAGGCCAGCGTGACAACAAGTAAACACTGTCAGTTTGTAAGTAGTTCAGTAGCTGTTTATATTTAGCACAGCTGGCAGCCCGGTGCTCTAAGACATGTCTGTAAAGTGTAACGTTAGTGAATCCTGGTTATGCGCTTCCAGTCATCTACCAAGCAGAGCTAATGTAACCTCACTCTTCATTTTATCAAGCTTAAGGCTAATTAGCCTTTAGTTCGGGCTGTATCTCTCTCCTGTTCAGCTTTCTTCTGCTCTTCTGTCCTTTTTCTGTCTGACAGTTAGGCTCCTGTGTTCACCATCACTACAAAATTAATCACAGAAATCATTTTTAAGCAGAGAAAAACATAGATCTCTGTGTTTTATCTATTATCACTACTCAACTTAGTCAGCCGGAGTGGTGTTGTCATAGAGACCAAGACGTGCTGTAAATCGATTCGGTCCTGCTCGACCCGAACTAGAAGCTATGTAACCAGCACAATTGGTGCTGATCATCTCTTTTTAAAGTGTGGATTACAATGACATATATTTCAAAGGGAGACTTTTAAAAGATCACTTTCAAAGTCCTCACAGCCACTTTGAGCCATTGATGAAGAGATAGGATAAAAAAGTTATGCAGACAGGTGAGTCATATTTTATGCAAAATGCTTGGCACAGTGAAGTGGTCACCTGCTTCTTTAAGCGCTATCTTCCAGCTAAGATACCATAAAACATGGGAATAACTGTATCTCACACTGATATCATGGTTGCTCTGTGGTTATGATAGTGCTCACTTTTCAATGAATAAATAAAAAGGCATTAAACTGTTCCTGTTCACCACATTTCACAGCAATATTCTGAAACAAAATATACTTTGGGATAATACAGATTGTCATAACAACCAAAATGACTCCAGTGAATCACACTGAGAACTTCTGTGTATCTGCAACATTGTGCTCCAATCCAAATAACCATATGGCTGAATGAGCTGTTTACAGAGCAGATGCAAACTTTAGCACAGAAAACTGAAATAGTTAAAAATGTTTCTGCTTCTATATGATGCAAACTTTCTTGTTGCCTTCAAGTACATTAGCATCAAGTCTCATTCCACTGATTGAAACTATAGTTCATCCACTGCAGAGACAATCACCTGACACATGTTGAGATATATTTAGAACAATATGAGTCACATATACAATCAGCGACAATCAGAATGCATCATCTTGACTCAATTATGGCAAAAACAAAGACGGCAGCTTCATTATGCACAGTCCCATACATCTGCTCCACATTCTGATTACAAACACGCACTCACTCTTTACTCAGTTTGCTTGTTTCTTTGTTTTTAAGAGTGTTTTCTCATCAAGGGATGGAAACTTTATAAGTAGTTCACAAAATATGAAAAAGTCCAGTCATCAGATTTTCCCTTTAATTGAAGTAACAAACACAGCAGCCTGTTTTATTCTGTTATTCAGCTTAAGTGAGACAGGAAGAAGAAATAAGAGCGTAACTTTCATGAGGTATTAAACAGCCTCACCAACCACTGCTGCCCACGTTTTTGTCTATCTGAGAGAAACATAAGCAATATGTCCTCCACTGTCACCATGTTTGTCTTTGTGTTTGTTAATGTCATAAACTTTTGGCAACCCCCCAGTGGGTGTATTGGTTAACAGCAATGCCAATGTAAAGGATGCATGGAAGTAAAGGGAGTATACTAAATGGGCCTTCAGGAGAGAAGAATAGTAGCAGATTTTTGCTTCCAGTAAGTTAAAGATCAGCACCTCTAAGTCTGAGGCCATGGTTCTAAGTCAAAAAAAGAGTGGACTGCCCACTACAGGTCGGGAGAAAGTCTTTGCCCCAAGTGGAGGAGTTGAAGTATCTCCGGGTCTTGTTCACAAGTGAGGGGGAAAATGGAGCGAGAGATTGACAGACGGATCGGGGCGGCATTGGCAGTGATGTGGATGTTATACCGGTCTGTTGGGGTGAAGAGAGAGTTGAGCCAGAAAGCCTTCCAATGGAGGTGTTTCGGGCATGTCCAAATGGGAGGAGACACCGAGCAGACCCAGGACACGGTGGAGAGATTGGGTCTCTTGACTGGCCTGGGAGCACCTTGGTCTCCCCTCAGGGGAGCTGGTAGAAGTGGCTGGGGACAGGGGCCATTAGTCTTCGCTGATGGAACTGCTCCCCCCGCAACACGAATCCGGATAAGTGGTGGAGAATGATTACTTGACATGACATAACAGGAAGTTCACATTGTCGTCAAAACTTAGGAACAATATTTGCAGATGTGTGTGTGAGCTTACAAACCAAAGATTCTTGACTTCAATACAACAACACACTCTAAATGTATAATGCTTTACTGTACGACACAACTAAGGCCCAGTTTACACAATTTTCATCCAAAAACGCTAAAACGCAGAGAAAAAAATCTGCGTTTACATGGAAAAGCGCAATTGTATTGTATCTGCAACATTAAAATAATACAATTGTAATAATACAACAATACAATACAATTTCGTTGTACTTGTAACAATGACAATAAAGTTCTATTCTCTATTCCATTCTAAACGCTGAGGGACTGAAAACGCTGTAGTAAACATGCCAGGCCTGTAGGTGACGCTATAACTGTCTTGTCCAGATGCTGCTTTTGGTAGATCTTCACTGAAGTACAGTTGAGTCAATAATCTGGTGTATTGGTGAACGCTAAGAGCAGAACTAAAGCAACAGATGTACATTTTGTTGAAAGACAGTCAGCAGATTCAACAGATTCAGAAAAACATGCACAACACGGTAGTCTGCGATGATTGTAACAATGCTACTGTTATACTGTTGTATGAGCTCACGCGGCGCTTCACGTCATGTCACGTCATGTCACGTCAAGTCACATCATGTCACGTCATGTCACGTCATGTCACGTCGTGTCATGTCAGCGTTTCCACTGAAAACGCTGGCTTACTATTGACACGGCACAGTGTCGGCAGCGTTTCAGAAAAATCTCACTCTGGAGGTGGTTCTCAAAAGTTTGTGTTTTAGGTCTGCAGTTCTGGTGTAAATGCGAGGCCGAAAATGCAATAATACTTTTGTGTTTCGCCCTAAAACCATTGTCCTGTACACGGCCCCTAACTTATCTTGCCAACACGCCAAATGTTTGCTGCTGAAAAAGATGCACAGTGCATCTCCACCTTCTCCTATTGTATAAAAGCATGCCAAATTACATCATGCAATAAGAATTTACTATTTGTAAAGATGGAATTTCAGGAACCAGAGTCTGCACAGGAGGGATCTGGCAGGTGTATCTGGGTACTACTATCACACCTCTTCCACAAACAAAAACACACATTTACCCCTCTGATAACAGATCTAGATCCTTCAGGTTGGTACAGCATGCTACAGAGCAGAGTTTGAGGCTTTTAGATGTTGAAAGCTGTTGTTTGTGGGAGCTCTGTGACTCCTTTCCTTTGCTGTTCCTCCTGTACGTTACTAATAAAAAACACTGCATGAGCCTAATTTATAAACCAAGCTGGAACTCATGATTGATGATGAGCATCCTGACATAAATCAGCATGATAAGACTAACTTCAAGGACACAAACCATGCTGCAGAAAACAATATGTAACGGTTGTGAGGTTAGACCTGTAAGATGTGCTTTTCCATCATCTTTTTCTACCCAAAAACCAGTCGGTTTGCTGTTGTCAACATGTTTAAATTAAGCAAATATATAATAAATACCATTTCACACCATTTCGTTCCACATAATGAGCCAACGTTTGCTAATGAGCACAGATTCTTCATTAGCAGAGGAGACATACTGTTGCTGTTGTGGAGGATTGTGTGGGAGTCTGCAGCGTGTTTGAAAGAAGCTGATGCCTGACCCTGAAAAGGTGTAATACGATTATATTTGATCATAATAAGCGAAGATACAGCGTGTGAAAAATGTTACTGATTTCTATATGTGGCATTCTTAGGTAGGATGTGTGTTGTTATGTATGACAAGCTAATCGAAACTTCTCATTAGAGGTGTCAGATATTGTTTAGTGTGACTACCTACGAACCTGTCTATATTAGTGACTTAGTAGATATTATAACGCCAACGAATCCACTTAATCCATCGCCTCATGGACATGTAGACTGGCATTATGGTTCCCTTTTAAGCAAATTAACTGAAATACTGTTTTTTTTTTTTACAAAATCCTGCTGATCCAAAGATGAACTTAAACACCAAGGTCTCAAATTTCACAAACACCTTTGAGCTACTTACATCGTTTGTCTGAACACTTCTTCATCTCTACGTCTGCTCTAGTTTTTGGTTAAAGACAAACCTACTTTATGTGCTTCTGCTTTGTGCTCTCACTGCAACTCAGAATATATTTTAGGTTTCTGCCTGAAATCATGGAGAGTATGAACTTCTGACTCAAAATGTTTGTTTGAGAGACAGAATTTCATCAAAGTCACAGAGACTTCCTGTTTTCAACCCTCTCAGGAGAGTGTGGACGTCATCAGGTACGTGCTGTGAGGCTTTTCTGTTGGCATTCAGCGAGGCTGAGTCATAGCCAAGCCGGACAGAGTTTTAATTACAGAAAATAAAGCAGGAATATAAGATTAATGCTGCAGACAGCTCTGAGCAGGCTCATTGAGAGTGGTGGCACATGTCAGGGTGTGATTGTGGAGCAGCTCAGTGTTGCTGTGGTGTCCTCAGAAGAGAAAGAACAGACCTAATGGCTCTAAAATGTATTTATTACTTCTTCTTAATGCAACATTTCATGCAAACACACTCTCGCTCTAGAAAACATTTCCTTGGTCAAACCAGAAATAGCTTTGTTCCTCAAGGAGCAGACCACATCTCATAATGCTGCTCAGCAGAGAGAGGACAGAGGCGAGATGAGGGAAATCAGAGGGGCTACTTGTACCTGGTTTAATAATATATCATATTTTGTTAATTTACACAGGCTCTGCCTCTCTTCCTCTACTCAATGAGACTTTAAATACAGCCTGACTTTACTGAGCTTGCTCGTAAAGACTAATTCGCCGGCTGATTTGTGTGCGCCGTCATCTTGAGTGGTCGCCCTTGCTGCGGTAGAACAACGGTATCTACCACCACCTGCTGGCTGTAGAAGACACCAGACAGACAGCGGAAGAGATGTTTATAATAAAAACTTTACAGGTTTACAAGAGTGCTGTATCAGAGGGCTAGGAAATCAGCTGTATTTCACAGATAAAGGATTTTACCCATGTCAAATATCCATTTGGAAAAATAGCATAGCCGACTCTCATAGCTGACCAATCTACAGAATCAACTCTTATGTCAGCATCAGGCATAACCAGCATTTACCGGCAACAAAACAGTCAATAATACAAAAACACTGATCCAGTATTATATCTCACAAATGCAAGGCTGGAGCCACATATTTCAGTACAAAATTCCACTGGAGTTCAAGACAATTAAAAAACCAACCCTACCTCAGCTCAACCTGATAATTCTGTTATAACAGCCTGTCTTTTTATACAGACTATATTCGATTGGAACTTGAAAATGACTGGAAAAAGTCAGAATTCCGTTTATCTATAAGTTGGGTAGAAAGGATCATTAAGTAGGGCAAGCCACTTCTTATTTCCCCTTTGTTGCCTTTTACACATTTAACAGCCAGTAACTTCAGTAAACTCCCAGTTAGACCACAGCAAATTCACTATTTACAGGCGGTTCATTCTTCAAACAGAAGTTATATTTTTATTGGTTTTTGATTAATTTCTTAATGTTTCAGGGAACCCTTGGCCTTACTGACGTTTTTGAAAAAACACATTTAGCTTGTCGCAAGAAATTTACTAAGAGTGGGTAGTGTCCGTTCATCTTTGGGCAGCATTAGACAGATATAACGTGGCTCTGTAACGGTCACAGTTCTATTCTGTCACATTTACAGTCTGAATATAAAGATATATATCATCATATCATCCTTAGGTCATAATATTAAATCTTTGGCTCAGTAACAACCAACTTACACGGCCTGTAATATTTTCTTTACTCTAACATAATCCGAAGAGAAACAGGAATGTTGGCTTGAGTCCTGAAACTGTAAATAATTAGGTTTAAGGTATTTTGTCCTCAATACAATGATTTGAAAGGATATCAGTGGTTTTTGGATTTGAGTAACAAGGATTTTGGTACCAGACTTTATGATAATCCATCCAAAATTTGTTAAAATTTTAGACCTTTTAAACTTACTGAACTGATGAGAACTTTGTCAGGCTAAGGGATGGGTACCTTTCACATTTGAAATGATACAGTACCAATGCCCAGTACCTGGCAATCAGTATCAATACTTAACCAATTTTTTGGGCACTTTTTGTGTTTATGTGATACAAAAATATCAATTTGTGTAATAATAAAATATAACATTTTTTTTATTCTGTAATATTGGACCTTGCAATGCTGTGTTCATGTCCAGCATGGAAAATTGCCTACTTTTCCACTGACTCATAGTCACAAGGATGCAATTAGGTCCCTAGACATGGTATCTTTTGGTTTTACGTGCATTGGTACTCTGTACTTTTGACAGAATTTGGTTGGTACCTATAGTTACGCTGATGATACACAGCTGTATATATCCATGTCTCCTGATGACACAGGGCCCATTGATGCCCTTTTTAATTGTATTCTAGACATTAAATCCTGGATGGCAGAAAACTTCCTACAGCTCAACCAGGGCAAAACCGAAGTTTTAATTATTGATCCTAAGGCTCAGGGAGAGAAACTTTTTTTTCAAAACTCCAAACCCTGTCTTTAACTCCATGCAATCAGGTTAAGAATCTGGGCGTCATTTTTGACTCTGAGCTCAATTTTATTCCTCATATTAAAAATGTAACTAAAACAGGGTTTTATCACTTAAAGAACATAGCCAGAGTCCGCCCGTTTCTCTCCCGGGCTAACACAGAGACGCTAATGCATGCTTTTATCTCCAGTCGTATTGACTATTGTAACGCCCTGCTTTCTGGTCTTCCAAAAAGAAACATCTCAAGTTTACAATTATTACAGAATTCAGCAGCACGTGTGCTGACGAAGACCAGAAGGCGGGCTCACATTACCCCGGTTTTAAAATCACTGCATTGGCTCCCTGTGTGTTTTAGGATTGATTTCAAGGTCCTTTTAATGGTTTTTAAATGTCTTAGGGGTCTTGGACCTTCTTATCTTTCAGAACTACTTTTACCATATGAACCCTCGCGGACCCTGAGATCCTCTGGCACTGGCCTCTTAATAATCCCTAAAGCTCGAACACGGACTTACGGTGAGGCATCTTTCCAACATTATGGCCCCCGTCTGTGGAACAGCCTGCCAGAGGACCTCAGGGCTGCAGAGAATGTTCATATTTTTAAAAGTAGACTCAAGACCCACCTTTTTAATTTAGCATTTAATTAATCCCATATTTTTATCTGTTATTATTTATTTTTTTTATTTTATTTATTTATATAATCTCGCCTTTTTACTTGTTACTCTTATTCTATTACTATTTATTTCATTTACTAGTGTTTTATTTATTTATTTATTTTATTCATTTTATGATTCTTAGCATATGTAGTTTTATGTTTCTACTCCATATCTCCAGTGTTTCCTCAGCAGGGGGCTGCCTGCACTGGGGGCCGCTGTTGGCTCTGGCTGGGATGTCTCTGTCTGTGGCGGGCGTCGTCTTGGCCAGGTGGGGGTCTGCAGCAGCGTTTTGCTGCAGTGGGCCCCTTGCTGGTCCTGTAGCGAGGCATGCCCGGGTGGAGGCGTCCTGGCTTTAGACTGTGGACGCCGCCCAGTGCAGTCGGCCTCCTGGCGTTTCCTGACCTGGCTCCTCTGTACTCAGCCACACGATTTTTTATCTACACATTTAAAATCATGTATTGTGTGTGCATATGTATGTGTGTGTGTGTGTGTGTGTGTGTGTGTATGTGTGTGTGTGTGTGTGTATATGTGTGTGTGTGGGTGGGTGGGTGGGTGGTGCTCTGGTTTTTAAAGCCAGAGAATAAAAGTGGGCCTTAAGACGAGACTTAAAACAGTTCACTGTGGGGGCCATTCGGATGTGGAGGGGCAAAGCGTTCCAGAGTTTGGGACCGACCACAGAGAAGGCCCTGTCTCCTCTGGTTTTAAGTCTCGTCTTAGGCACCACGAGCTGGGACTGGCCCTCAGACCTCAGAGCGCGTGCCGGGATGTAAATTTGGAGGCAGTCTGTAATGTATTGAGGGGCCAGTCCATTCAAAGCTTTAAAAACAAACAAAAGGATCTTAAAAGCAATTCTAAAATTAACAGGGAGCCAGTGCAAAGAAGCTAAAATAGGGGTGATATGTTCGCGCTTCCTGGCCCCTGTTAAAAGTCGTGCCGCAGAGTTCTGGACTAACTGCAGCCGCAAGAGCGCATTTTTGCCTATACCCGTGTAAAGCGCATTGCAGTAGTCCAGGCGAGAAGAGATAAAAGCATGCACGACTTGTTCAAGAAGATTAAAAGATAAAAAAGGTTTTACCTTTGATAAAAGACGAAGGTGATAAAAACTCGATTTTAAAACCGCATTGACCTGCTTATCCATTTTAAAATCGTTGTCTATGGTGACGCCAAGGCTGGTGACTTTGGGACGCAAATAATTTTGGAGTGGTCCCAAGTCAATGAGTGAATTACCAAATAAAATAATCTCTGTTTTTCCTTCATTTAATTTTAAAAAATTTTGGGCTAACCAAGCCTTGACATTAACCAGAGATTACTGGACGTCAGCAAGTATTTAGAATGATCTCAGAACAGCACACCATGTTTTGGTTGCTGGACGTACTGCAGCACATTTCTGATTATGTTACAGGGTTGTCTTTTGAAGATAAAAAAAAAAAAAAAACTTTACTTCATCAATCAAGCACTTCTTAGCTGTCCTCTACCTTTGAGTCATGGTTTCAAACACTGGTGTAGCAGTGCAGCATTAATTTAAAAATAAAGCTAAAAGTCAAGGTCATAGAGAACATTTTAACTGTGGGGTAAACATAGCAATACATTATATAGACTTCAAACTGCTTTGAAGTGCTGAATAATTTAGTTTTTAACCAGTGATTAAAAACCAATCAATCATAATTAAATTATAAGTTCTGTGATTAAAAAAATAATCATTAAACAGCCCCAGTTAATGTGTAACCTTAACATCCCTCTGACTTTCACTCCCATAAACAGCAGGAACGTTACTGCTGCTGCTGGAAGTGCAGTGTGAAGGCTCACAGTGAAGTTCAGAGGAGTCACTGAGCTGCTCTGTAGGATAAGAATGCAGCTTTTCTCTGTATTGATCTGCTCATGCAGCATTCCCTCCTCTTCATCTCAGGATCTGTCTCTGATCTGAACCCGCTTTCAAGTGGGCACAAAACAACCCCCAACAATCTGGCTCAAAGACACTTTTCTTCACTGTTCATCAGCTGAGCACGCAGATTACAAAAAAATGTCAGGCCTGCAGAGCCGGTTCAAAGCCTAATGATTTTCTCTCCTTGAATCTGAGCCGCTCTTAATTCTGCTGAGATGTGTTCGATCGCGATTACACAGTCAGCGGCTGATGCTGAATCTAATTGTTTGTGAGATCTCAAATGCTGCATGAAATAGCCCTCTGATGAGTTTTTCAAGCACATCTAAATCCAGACCACTTCTTAAGAACGTTTGTGGGCAATTTGTTAACAAACAGACCAATAAACAGGCAGCGTATGTGACGGTAAAATCCCCAAGAGTCCTCTCTGAGGGTTTCAGTGAAGATGATATGATGAAGATGGAATGATCAACTAATGGTGCATTCAAGGAGCTGTTTGCTGTAACACTGGTTAATGTTTACCACAGATAACAACAGTCTATTTTCTGTCAGATATTAATAATTCTGAGGATTCTCTCAGCATCTAAACTCTAGTTTTGTTCAGAGAGAAAAACATCGGTACAGTTTCCCATGAGTGTAATTGACATAAAAACATGACTGAGCAGCAGCTCTCCAAAGTTTTATTTCGTGTCACAGTTGATGTAAACTATGAGACTTTTGGTGCTATTGAAGATGAATTATGTAGAGTAGGACAAAAACGACAGGACTTTGACCTGATGTTTGAGTTTGTCCAAAGGATCAAATGCCTTCATTAACCTCAGCTGAAAATAACTATGAGTGCGTCTTTCTGGTATTTCACAAAACCAAACATCTTCCTCTGCCAATCCTTTTCCTGTTCGTCTTATTCCCTGTCAGCATCCTCTGAAGCTGAAGGAAATCCTGACTGTATTTGGGGTAAGAAGTGGGATACACCCAGTACAGGTTTCCATCTACTCACCACAACTTCACATAGACTCACCTATAGGCTATTTTTTGTCACAAGAGCACGTTATCAGAGTGTTTTAGAAAGTCACAGTAGCTTTGAAATATGAGCTAATCAAAGTTTCTTTCTCAGTGGATAACGAAAACCAAAACATGAAGTTCAGAACCAGAGTACAAAACACAGATGTGGTGTCACCTTTTGTGGTTTTATACTGAGATGTTTTTAAAGCAAACATTACATGTGCAGACAATACAGACTGGAGTAGACATGAGTTCTAATTAGACACCATGAATAAGAGGAGTTATACACACAAATTGCACCAATTCATGGCACAATGAACCAGGTACATGCTTCATTCACTTTTTTCTGGGCTGGGCAATTATTGTGAAAATCAAAACCAAGATTAACTGAACCTTGTACCTCGATGTTCGATAAATGTACCATTATCCCACTCTCAGTTCAGTTTATTCTGTAAACATTTGGGTAAATAAAAATTAAAAAAAAGCAACTGAAATGAGCATGCACATGTGAACGATGAGGGTAATTTATTGAAACAATGGAATTGAAAACACATAATATAAAATTTTATGTGAAAAAAAAAAATTCTGAAAAAGGAGGAAAAAAAAACAAGCTAAAATGTGGTGTTCAAACAGAAAATAGCCTTCACCTCATGGAAAAAATACTTAACTACTTTTAGGGCCAGTGTCATCCTTATTGTAGCTAAAGTGTGTCCAAACAGCTGACACGAATTTCCTTTTGGGAACAAGCTGCTCGCATTGTGCTGAGAGACCTCTTGAGTCCTGCCAAATCCAACGGTCTGACAGCAACATTATCTACTAGTGTTATTGATCGAGCTATGCTCAGTCTGATCTCGTGCTAACAAAGCTGTTTAGATGCATCTTATTAGTCTGATCTTGGTCTGATTAGGCTCATAGTCTGATTTTCTTATTCTGAATTTAAACAGACCAGGTGTAGCGGACTGGATGGGACAGTGACACATGCCAACTTCTTCTTCTGCAGGTTTTCTGGCAGCCTCCACACTTTGCGACACCTGGCCACCAGTCATGTAACTACACAACCAGTGCTTTATTTTGAGGGGATGGTGTATTAGTAGAATGGGAAGTAGAAGGGAATTATATGGGGGTAAACAAAATAATCGACATGGCAGCTTTACATCTGTTAGAAGCTCTAAATGTTGGTTTTGATTATTATTAATTATTATTATTGATGAATCGCCCAGCCCTATCTTCTTCCAATTATTTTCACTGATGACATACAACCAAATCGCTGCAAAATACTGAAATCTTATAAAGGGGTTTGTCTTATTTTCAGCAAAAAATGTCTTTTTAGACTTAATAAGAGCCACACTGACCAGTCCAGAATTCAAATATAAAAATGAGGTCTTAATTATTGTTGAAAGTAAAAACAAAGAAAAAAAAAATCTGTTGGCCACAAGCACATTTCTTTCACCCCAATGCCTGATTTTTTTTTCTCAATACAGGCAATTTAGATCTCATTTTTGTCTTTATGTAACTTTTAAAAATATATATATCTGGACTGGTCAGGTGACAGGGGCTCATATTAAGTTTAAGAAGACTTTTTTGAAAAAAAAACAAGGGAAATCAACTAATAAGATTTCTTTTTTTTTGCAGTGAAACAGGCAAAGTTTTATTCATTTGGAACGTTGACTGTATGTGTGTGTGTGTGTGTGTGTGTGTGTGTGTGTGTGTGTGTGTGTGTGTGTGTGTGTGTGTGTGTGTGTGTGTGTGTGTGTGTGTGTGTGTGTGTTGCTAATGAACTCAGTTACACCACCTGCTTTTTTATAAGAACAGGTACACAGAGTTGAATGAATGTGTGAGGAGGTCAGATTATCTAGTAAGTTGTAAAAATCTTTGTCTATCACTTGATTCCAGCTGTCTGTCGTACTGGCAAATTAGCGCTACTCATACTAGCATCTTCAGCTTTAATATGCAATGTAGTGAAGTTTGTTTGATGACAACAATAAACAACATGTAAAAAAGTTTTTCTGGTGTAACACTAAAAACAGACACAATCACTGAGTGTTAAAAGCATGTCGTAGCTTTTGAATATGATAATAAACTAAATCCTGACTCATCCATTGTGATACCAGCAAATTCTTGCTGCTACACTAAAAGAAAGCTGAGTCTTGTTAGAGACAACACATTTTTTCTGTTTACTCAGTGTTATTAGTTTTGTGTTGTGTTTGGTGTGAATTATCATCTATTAAACTTTCAGCAAAGTTCTGAGTAAAGCAGACCGTGTTTGGACCGTACTGTGTGGGCATCAGTCGTACTCTGCAAACTTTAACACATTTAACTCGTCATCTTCTCACGCTGTAACTCAGCCCCCTCCACAGTAAATACTCTCATTAAAGTGGACTCTGTGCTGCATCCTCCTCCTGTAGGGAATCACTTCCATCCAGCCTGGCTGTGACTCAGCCTCACTGAACGCCAGCAGCAGATTATTGATGAGGTCTGCACTCTTCTTGAAGGTGAGGAAACTAGAAAGTCGGCAGGAACGGGAGTAAATTCTGTGTCGACAGCAAACAGCGCGAGTCAAAAGTGCATGTTTTGTATAGCTCAGGAACGGAGTTTGGAATATCGGATGCAGACGAGAACAAGACGGTTAACAAGCAGGAGAACAAGAATAGATGTTAAAAGATGCCAGAAAACGAGCCGAGAATCACAACCCGAGAAACCAGCCACAAACCGTGAAATCGTACTGTGCAAACACTTTTTTTAAAGTCTAAAAAATAATGGAGGGATCTATTTTAGTGCTCTCTTTTCACACGTATGTTTTAGTGTCAGATTGCACATCTTGTTTTGCTGCAGGAACTGATGAAATCAGTTGGTGTATTTGGCCATAAAACATGAGCTCAATCAGGTAGTGTGTGTTTGCGTGTGTGTATGTGTGAGTGAAAACTTTCCTTTGTTCTCCGTCCACCCACACATCCACAGTACCTGAGCTCCTGAGGCTGTCTCACCTCTTTCATCCATTCACTTTGAGCAGATTTTGGTAAATTGGCTCTTTCTGACTTCACCCCTTCAAACCTGCGCCTTGCAGCGGGTCGTGAGGCTGTCCGTCCTGACTCCTCCTCTGGGATTGTAAAGTGTTTTTAAAAAGCTGGAGGGAGAACCTGAGAAAGGCTTGTTCCTGTACCCGGGTGCTTTTAATCTTGCAGCCACTCACCACTTTAGCACTTCATGTTTTTTTATTTCATGTTCTACTCCATCAGCGTACGAGCTGTCCTGAATGTCAGCATCTTTCTGATGTTGGGGTTGGTTTTTAACGAGGTGACCACGGCAAAACAAAACAATCAAAGAAAATGTAACTTTCAGACATTCCTCCCTTTTCTCTCTCCTTTATAGGCCTTATGCACAAGCGAGCATGATGTATATCCAGTTAAGGTAAAAATCTGATGGCATGTAAACTTCCTGTTAACTTAGAGCGCCGTGCTACCAAATGATGATATCAAATGTTTGTCCTCAAATAATCCAAAACGCTGCATTATCGTAGTTGCTGTGTGATTAATATTAATTATGTTCACGTTTTTAATTGTGGCCTGATTTTTTATGCACTACAGGAGATTACGTGTGATTGTACAAAGGTTTCCTTTTCAAGACGGGGTGACAACTCTTTTAGCTATCTCCACATCACTGCTGTGTGGTGTAGGAAAGATATAACATGCTGAATGGATTAAAAATGAATCCCTTGTGAGGAAATTATGTACATTTGTTTGTGTGTTTAGTGGTAAAAGTTGATACTCTGCTGGAAAAAGTATTATCAGTGGATGCTAACTGCTAGCATGTTAATGGAATTTGTGATGTACGTTAGCACCCAACTAGCACCAAGTGCTCTGTAACGTTTTTCGTTGATTAAGAGCTATATAACATGTTGAATGGATTAAAAATGAATCTCTTGTGCGGGAGTATTACACTTGTTTGTGTGTTCAGTGATGAGAGTTGATATTTTGCTGGAAAAACAAAGTTTCATTGATGTATGCTACCTGCTAGCCTAGATATTGGCCGAGAGGCAACCTCCGGTCTAAGAATATGAGACATTGCTAAAGTGCTAATACCTGCTGTTTCTTCAATGTCCACTTGAGAATGGCGCCAGAAGTTCAGGATGTCGCGTACACACCAATCCAAAAAATAATGTTTTCAAAGCAGAAATTAACCTATTTACAGCCTGGTTCAAGAAACGTCTCCTGTCTGAGTCGTTAGTTTTACTATCGACACCCACTGGGCAGGGGGTGAATTTTTTTCTAACTCAGCAGTTCAGAGGACATTAAGATCACAAGCTTGCCCAATCAGAGGCACAGCTCATGGTCACGTGACCGACAGGCGCCCCATAGCTGTACGTGAAGCCCTTGCCCCTACCACTATGGCAGTGATAGCCGATGTGCTTTATTTTTTGTTTTAGTAACAGTGTTGTTGGAGATACCCAGGCAATTCTCTGTATATCATTAACAGAAACTTAAGGCAACTCAAGGAAACACCATATCTATTCAATCTCTGCCACCATAACACTGTCTACTGTCACTTTCTACTGCTTCTTTTGGTAACTGGAAATGCTCATGCCACCACATGCCAATGCGGAAGAGATCTGTGCATAGAGCCTATTCCCCCATGGAAGAAGGAGTCTCACCTCAGCTTCACCTCAGGGTGTGCTTCAGCCCAAACAGGCGTCTCACCCCAATTCTGTCTCCCTCTGTCTTATTACTAACACACCTCTACAGACTACTCTCTATGTTTTTTTTCTCTTTTTGTTTTATCTCTTGGATAAAGTAGATGGAGGAAGTTGTTCCAGGATGAGCCTCCCCGAGGTGTCATTGACCTAACTGTGAAAGTCTGCTAAAGGAAGTGCCCACTTGAAAGCCTGTAGATGTGTTGGCGCTCACTGCCTTTCTATGATTAAGGATGAGAAGGCTACTCGGGGCGTATACGGCAGCATGTTTCTGCCAAATGTCATGAGAAATTATGAGATTCACACACAAGCCTGCAAGAGGATTGTCAACCCTGCTGAACGTATATTTGATACATGAGTTTCAAAGGCTTCTGTCTCATCAAGATGATAAATAGTTTCTTTCTTTATCATTCCTCTACTGGCAGCTGAAGTTAAATTTTGTCCCTTTTCAAAATGACTGCTCTTGTTAAATCATCAAAACACTTTTATTCATAAAAGTAGTCGAAGTAAGAGTGACATCGAAATCTTTACTCATTCTCTGCACATAGTATTTTAGCTATCTGTGCCCCATTGGTCAGACTTTTAAGGGTTAAAGGCTGTGTTGTGCTTTTCGCACGAAAGTGACGCACAAGATCTGTGCGAGAGAACGCGTAAGGCTTTTATGCTTTTAGACATCCCGCATGGCGTCCGTTGATGCCATTCCCAAACTGCAGGGGGCAGTGTATCACAAACATTCAGAAGAAGTTTCCCTTTGTTTACAACATATTTACCAAGCTGCAACCTCTGGTCTAAGAATGTTAGACGATGCTGAAGTGCTAAAATCTGCTGTTTCTTGAGTGTTAGCTTGAGGCTGGCTCCAGAAGTACCAGAAGTCACAAACACACCAAGCCAAAAAAAGGTGTCTTTACAAGAAATTAACCTATTTACAGCCTGGTTCAAAAAACGTCTCCCGTATGAGTCGATAGTTTTACTATTGGCACACACTGTAGGGGCGTTCATCATTTTCTAACTCGGCTGTTCAGAGGATGTTAAGATCGGGAGCTCGCCCAATCAGAGGCACAGCTCAGGGTCACGTGACCGACAGGTGCCCTATAGCTGTAAGCGAAGCCCTTGCCACTACCAATATGGCCGCTATAGCCGATGTGCTTCATTTTCCATTTCAGGAACAGACAGGTGACGTCAGGGAGACTACGTCCATGTTTTATACAGTCAATGGTATTTACATAGCTGTCCCAGTGATTTTTCCAGGTTCTTTGTGTGAAGAGTCATACAGAAGCCTGTTTTTCTGCACTCTGACCACTAGGAGACCCTGTTCCTCCGTCATCTTGCCCTCGTGACTCCAGTGGCGTGGCGTGGAGATTTTTTTTGAGGAAGCCAAGTGAGACAAAAGCCTCTTATCTGTATTTTTTTAGGGAGTGGGGTACATAAAAGGCTATGTTGCAGTTTGTATCGCTATTTCATGTAACGGAACGACCTGTTAGAGTGCCCAGAGAGCGCTCGTTTTACTTACTTTGAACACCGACACACACCCTTTCATTCTCCCACCCTCACTCACTCATTCACAAATGTACATTGTCCTCTTGACTTAGCTTAAACATCGTATTAATTAATTCAACCGCCCACTTAAACACACAACCGGCCGCTTCATGCACACTGCTAATGTGCTAACCTCCCTGATTTCATTCAGTGGCTCGAGGATGACGATACTGTGATTTGATTGGTTTGAAGCCAAAGACGGGGTGGCTTCCCTTGGCACAATCTTGGTCAATCACAGGTGAGCAGTGTCATGACCACGGCCTCATCTGATTGACTGAATAATTCTTGTTTTTTTTCACCAAGGGATGCCAACTCTGCTTGGCTTCCTTGCGGACAACAGCGTGCCGTATCGTATTTTCACCAGGCATTCGCCACAGAACATTAAGGAGGGCGCTGTTTTACACATTGTAAAATGCTCAATAACTAGAGGAGAGGAATAAGGAAGAGATGACGGTGACAAAACACAGAAGAAGTATCGAAACTGTTAAAAAGGAATATTTTCATGAAATCACAGCTACAGTCTAAAAAAAGAGAGGAAGCATGGCTTCCCTTGGCCTCCGGGAGGAAACGCCACTGTGTGACTCCGTCCGGCAGGTTAAATATTTTCGAGTGTGAGCGGCGCAGAGATTTTCTGCCTGAGAAGGACCGTGCGAGGGGGAGTAGGTGTGAACATGATGTCATTTGTCCACACAAAGCCGCACGGACCCCACGGAGCATAAATCAACCTTAAAGAGAGCTACGTATGCAAACTGAACAGCTATGCATGTGTGTTTGCAAGTGCTTTCACAGCAACCACATCACAACTTTAGTGAAAAGGGAACTCATAGCATCATATTGACACCTAGAAATAAACGAATAAATAAAGTACAGCTTTTGATCAGATAAAGGATGCTAAAGAAGGAAAATCCAGGACTTGGGGCTCAGGGCTGAAGCGTAAAGGGGAACTCTTTTGCAGAAGCTGAAGACTGTTTCTGTCCTTGAATTCTTAACACAGTCTATCACATATTAATAAAAATTTACGTGTCACATCTCATTTAAATTTCTCATTCACATGAACCAAAGGGAGCACTGCTCCAAGGGCATTTGATTAAATAAATCAATCAATAAATAAATAGATAAATAAATAAGTACTGTTATCTCAAGGGATTCAATCTAAAAGTGCAGCTACATGACTGTTTATCCTCACGTTCATCTTTTCACTCACACTTCACACTGTTTGATGACTGTCTTTTTTTGTCCAATCATAACTGAAGGACTGTATTACTGTAGCCAATCACATCCAGGGACACTGATGTGACCGTGCACATCTGCTGACTGGCAGAAGGTTCTGGCCAAAGTTTTCAGAGCCCCCGTGCACAGGAAACCTGATCAGGCACTGGGTCTGTTTCTGCACACACTCAGAACGCGGTTTTCTCCCCACAGGCTGCAAAGTTTCACCCACAAGCTCAGAAATGTTGAATTCCAGTGCTGTGAAAGCGATCATTCAGTGTGTCCTTACAGATCTTCTTGTGTGAATCCCTCATGTTCTGAGAAGATTTGGCAGAGATACGCTGACTTAGACGAAGTGGAGGGTTAGGTTGTGTCATCGTGATCAATACCTGGAGCTCACAGTGACAGAGCTGGGGTCTTTGAAGGCAGCAGTGCTGAACGGTGGTGGCGGCTACTGCTGGCTGTTGTGCAGTGTGTCTTTTCATGTGTTCTTTTTGCAATTGCAGTGAGTTATCCTCGCTGTTTCCATTATGGGAAAGGCATTCTTTCTTTATACAAGTCACCGCAAAAACTGAAATCTAAGCATTTTTGTCTTTTCATTTCTTGTAATAAGAGAGTTCTCTGGACTTTTCAGGAGGGAGTTGCTTATTTTAAGCCTAATTTTTACTCAAAATTAGACAGAAACACTTTGATTTCAGGTTTTGCAGTGCAGGACATTTCGGACACAAAAGTCAAGCCGTGTCTTTGGTTTTACACTTGATGGCCTCATAGTTAACACGCAGACTCACTGTGCGTACAATAAAAGTAGCATCTCTTACATCTTAGAGCGATCTTATTTTACTACACACTGCAAAAAAAAATTAAATCAATCAAGTGTTTTGGTTAAAATTTTCTGTAAAAAAGTCTTTTTAGACTTAATATGAGCCACATTCACCTAAGCAGTCCAGAAAAATGTCCTATTTTAAGTTATTTAAAGACAAAAATAAGGTCTGTATTGTTGCAATGAGTAAAAAAAAAAAAAAACGCTGGTGAGGTAAGAAAATTTTACTTGTATTAAGACATTATTCCATTCTTGAAAATCACATTTCTCTAACCCCACCTCAGACCTCATTTTTGCTTTTAAACAACTTGAAATAAGACACTTTTCTGGACTGGTGAAGTGAATGTGGCTCATATTAAGTCCAAAAAGACATTTTTCACTGAAATAAGACAAAAAAAATTGGTAAGATTTCAGCTTTTGCAGTGATCGAACTTTCTGTTAGTCAGACGAACGTCAGTACCCTGCAGATAAAGATCTACCTCCTTTGTTGGAAAGATTTTAGGACAATACGCAGTGCAAAGGAGGGAGTGTATTTAATATATGCAGCTGTATCTTCTGCAGTGTGAATATGCATGAGAGAGAAGTGTGAGATAATCCTCTGAGCACTTCTGACAGTTTGGCAGCGATGTGCAGGAGACCGTCGAAAGTCTAATAGAAAGATTTACATTTTTAGAGAGCTGAGCGGAGCAGAGACTGACAGAGTTCACATCAGGAAATACAAGTTGAAGAGTGACAAGAGGAAACACTTTAGTGAGACTCTTAATGCTTCTTATGAAACACCAATGATGCATCATGGATTGAAATGGTTGTGATCATCTGATGAAGGTGAAGTCAAGGGTCAGGTCTGCTTCCTGTCCTCAGAGTCAGAAACTATCACAGATATCTGAACAAACTACCAGAGAACTACAGGTCTGCTGAAACTCACTTCTTTAAATCAAGGGTTTCATGCTTTCAGGTGATCAAACACACACATTTCTCCAAGTCCTCCCTCCAGTTTGCATCCTCAACCCCCTGACGCTGCTAAATAAATGACCCCTCATCATGAAACTTCTCTGTAAGTCACCACACACTCAGCAGAAGGTGACACAAGCTCATCTCCGTCTCCTTCAACATGCAGAGAAATCAAACAAAGCACAAAATGACACAGAGAGGAATCACGTCCTGTCTGCTCCTGCTGCAGGTTTCAAAGAGGGAAATTGCTCAGACCTTCACTGGAGTCTGGATCAGCTCAGCATCCACGTCCCTGCACGGCGTCCTCTCCTCCTCCTCCTCCTCCTCCTCTGCTGCCTCTGAGCTCACACGATCTCATCAACGCAGATTGAAAAACCCTCTCAGGGGTGTCGCCGCCTTCCACACATGATCACTGAACCCCCTGCGTGAATGAACAGAGCTTACAGATGTAGCTGCGTGTCAGAGGAAGAGCTGCAGAGCTGTCGCTGTGCTCCGGTGCTCACAGACTGAGATGTGAGAGAAGAAGAGAGGGCAGCTTATTTAGCATGAAACCCTCCCTCCCTCTGTTTTACTCCCCTCCTCCTCCTCCTGACGCTCTTCCTCTCTCTGTTACTCTGTCTCTCCTCTCTTTTCACCTTTTTGCTTCTTCTATTTGGCTCCCAGCCTGTAACAACACCCTCTCCGTCCTTTCCCTCAGCAGTAATGCCAGTGATTGTGCGTTTGGAGGCAGACTTGGCTCGATTCGAGGCATCTGTCGCTGCATTTCTGTGGGACTGAGGGAGTCTCTGCTTTGAGGGGAAACACCAGCTCCCCCTTCTCTGTGAAACAGGCAGCTACTGGCATCAACCAGAGAGGATCACTAGGCTGAAGAGGAGCAGGAAGACGGATCTGAAGATACAGCAGTTATCAGCTACAGTGTGTTTTATAAAGATGAAATAATCCTATGAACCCAGCAGTGAGACTCTGAAAAAGCACCTTCTTAACGTGGGACACGATTATATTTTCTGACATTGACATATCGCCCTCCAGGTGCCATTAAGTGCTGCTTTTCCTCTTTTTGAAAGGTGTGACATTTAGCAGAAGTGCAAAGCCGCTGAAGCTAATCCACCAAACTTCAGCCTAACCTTTTCTAAATGATGGTTTGTGGCCACGCGTCACATGACTCATGTGAGAAAAATAATGGTCCAACGTCTCAGTGGGAGAGTTAAGACCACCAGCAGTGTGTGCATTCGTGGACTCTGCCGTGAACTTTGGGGATTAATGGTGAGAAAACTCTGTTGTTGTTGATGATTTGTGCTCCTCCGTCAAGAAATGATAAAGTAAACCCCATCCCCCACCCTCAAAGCAAAAAAATCAGATTATTTTTCTCTTTATTTTCTCCTTCTGTTCACCTCAGGAGGGGAAACGTTCACCATCTGCTGCAGGTGTTTTTAACCTTCTCTGTAAGTCTTTATTTATTCCTCTAGAAGCACATTTTAATTACTATATTGGCATAAGCTTACAAAGGAAAAGGTCAAAACGTCACAACAGGCCTTCATTAAAAATAACTGGTAAATAAAAGTTAGATACAGAGATCGATGTCTGCAGATGCTGAGATCATTTCCAGGGTTTGCTTTTAAGAAGATAAACACATTTTTTTTTATTATTTCTCACTCAAAAAGTGACAAACAGATCTTGATGAAATTTTCAGGAAATGTTCAAAATGGGATTAAAAAGAAGTGATTTAATTTTGGAGCTAATCCAGATCACTGTCTGGATCCAGTACTTTCTTTTTAAAGGATTCTTTATCATTGTGAGATAGGGCTGTTTTCACCATATGTGTATATAACTCCACCATAAATGGTCGGATTGCTTTGCAAAACAATACAAGACAAGGTCACCATAATTTCTGACAGATGTAAAAGTGCAATCTAGATCCTGGCAATATTCTGGATACTAGGTCTGGAATATGAAATATGTGCTGGGTCATCATAATTTTCAACACTGTCAGCTAACAAATTATTGTACAAACCTGCAACTAACACCAAATTGTAGCAGACAGTCTGCTGAAAGGGAGTACAACATTAAAGTTACATTTCTACATTTTCATTTAGCAGATGCTTTTTTTCAAAGGATGTTCAACATAAGGAATAATTTAGAAATAAGGCAGGCCTAGTTAGTGCGACAACAGTGCTACAAGTTTTTCGGCTGCAGGTGCTGCCATCAAGTGCATTTTTTTTTTTTTTTTTTTTTTTTTTGGGGGGGGGGGGGGGGGGGGGGGGTACAATAATCAAGCTAACAAACCACAACTAATTGTTGCAACAGTATACTTCAATCTTTCACAACATTCAGTAGTAGTGCTGAAAAATCAATAAGAACTGAGTCTTAGACCTACTGACTCATTCTACCCCCACAAAGAGTGGGAGGGATCAGATTAAGTGCTCTAGTGTTCCCTGAACAGATGAGTCTTAAGACATCTCTTAAAGTGTGGATCGTATACAGTTTGGTAATTCATTCCACCATTTGGGCACAACAGAGGAGAAAAGTCTGGCTAGAGATTTGGAGCTGTGCTGGTCTGGGAGCACCAGCAGTCTTTCACAAACAGAGTGCAGTGAGGGAGGAGGAGAGTAGACCTGGATGAGGGACCCCAGGTTGGCAGGAGTCATTCTTGTCAATGTTTTCTAAGCCAGAAGAAGAGCTTTGAATTTGATTGGAGCTGCTACTGGAAGCCACTGAAGCGAGATTGACAGAAGGGTGGCGTGCTTTTTTGGGCGCTTTAAAGACCAAGTAGGACTAAACTTTTGGTGAAAATTGCAATATGCTTGACGGGGGTCTGCGCTCTTTGAGTGCTTTTCTTGTTCTAGATGCTATTTCCCAGTACCTGTGGTCAACCTGAGTAATCCATTAATTACATGTGGACCGAAAGTTTATATGATGATACAACACTGCCCAGCAAAGTTTGGCGGTGAGAGGTGAGGTCTGTCCTTTATTAACTGAAGGTAAACGATTCCTTGGGTTTATCTGGGACTGACGGCTGAAATAGACCAGATGCGTCTCCAGTTTGTCTCTGCTCCGTCACAGCACCTGATCAAACTGTTTTTACTACATGTGGTGAAACCTCTTTATAGCATCTTGGTGTCCACCCGTAAGTTGTTACACATGAAAACATCCTACTACATTCTTAACAACAATAGACATATGCATTTGTGACCACAAGTGTGTTGAAAGAGTCTTTATCTTCCTTCTACTTAACAGAGCAACGGGAGAGGGACCTCTCCTTGTGTTACTCATCATTCAGAGTAAAAAGCTCTCTTCAGGATGTGAGTTGAAACATTCACACAGACTTGCAGACGTTCAAGGACAACAACCATGGTGGAAGGGAAACAGCCCCCTGAAGAAAAATGAAACACAGTTTCAGCAAACTCGTAAATTCTTTAGATAAGTAAGCCAGTAAATCCATTAGATATGTGTAACGGTTTTCTGTAAAATAAATAGTTTTCTGTGAGTTGGTGATTGTAATGAGCTGCTGAGCTGCTGTGCTCATAACCATGTGACTGCGAGTTTTCTGTAAACATGATAACATGTCAAACAATTTTTCAACACTCTGCTTGATTGATGACTGTCAGGACATAACCAGGATTCACGAACATTACATGTTACAGACATGTCTTAGAGCACCAGGCTGCCGGCAATGCTAAATATAGATGGCTACTAAACTACTGTACAAACTCACAACGTTTGCTTGTTGTCACATTTCAAACTGTAGTGCTATGTAACTGTTGATAAATACCTTACCTCAGCATGAAAATTTGTTGTGATCTGATCTCCATTTAATTCAACACCAACACACACCTTGTTAAAAGTCACGTCTTCACGACAGTGTGAGGAGACTCCAGGCCAGAAGGTGGTGATGCAGTCCAATTAAAAAAGATCCTCCTCACAGAACCTTTAATCAAGAATACAGGGTTAGAGAAAGGCTCCAATGGGTTTTACAAATCTCTGAGTCCTTTAGTGTGCTCATAAACACAATGTGCTCTCTGCTATCAGAAATATACCAGAATAAGATACATTTTTTTGATTAGTTAAAGAGAAGTTGCTGTGCTTTCCCATATTTTAAACATGGGGATAATAATAATGCTGGATGTTTAAAATAAACTTGTGTAGTTTTTTAAACTGCTGCTTAAACGTACCCCTGGATTTGACAGTCAACTGCTCCAAACGCTCCGTTCTAAAAAACATTCTAAACAAGAGCAGTGTAAGACTTGCTAAAATGATGAGGTCATCACATAAGGATCTTATAACTGATTCAAGAAATGCTGAAGAAGAGGGCCTCAAACACCAAGGTCTGCCCATGGCTCTGCCCCTAACAGGCTTCAGAGGGCTAGCCAGTCAGAGGGAAGGGGGCATTTCCACTAAACTCCTCAAAAAACCCTCATCGGTCCTAAAAAAGTGTAAAACAGAGCTCTTAGCTGTTAGCAACCAAACAACAACAAAGTCAAAGTCAAAGCTCTTCTTCTGGCTGACAAAACATTGATAAGAACGGCTCCTGCCTACCTGGGGTCCCTCATCCAGGTCTACATTCCTTCTTGCCAACTACGCTCTGCTTGTGAAAGACGCCTGGTGCTCCCAGCCCAGCATGGCTCCAAATCTCTAGCCAGACTCTTCTCGTCTCCTGTGCTGAAATGGTGGAATGAATTACCTAACTGTATACGATCTACAGAGTCCCTTTCTACTTTTCAGAGATGTCTGAAAACTCATCTGATCAGGGAACAATTAGGCCCTTAATCTGATCTGACCCTTCTCCTCTTTGCCCTCAGGGGTAGAATGATTCAGACGGTCTAAGACTCAGCTCTTATGATTTTTCAGCACTACCACGGAATTTTGTTGGAGATTGAAGTATACTGTTGCAGCAATTAATTGTGGTTTGTAGGCTTGCTGATTACTGTACCCCCCCCCCCCCCCCCCCCCAAATAAATAAATAAATAAATAAATAAATAAATAAATAAATAAAATAAAATAAAATAAAATAAAATGAAATAAATAAAATAAATAAAAATAAAATAAAATAAAATAAATTTCATTTAATTTCATTTAATTTAAAAAATAAAAAATAGAAAAAAGCCTTGCACTCAATGGCAGCATCTACAGCTGAATAACTTGTAGCACAGTTGTCGCACTAACTAGGTTTTCTTTCTGTCTTAATTCTTGCTTGTGTTGTAAATCGCTTTGGACAAAAGCGTCTGCTAAATGAAACTGTAAAGTGTAAGTCCTGAAACTGTGACACAGAAGACACAGTGAAGAGACACAGACAGGAGGACTCAGACTGAGGACTGAAGGAATCAGAAATGAGTCACACATAAGAGGTCAAAAATCCTAAATCAGTGGAAAATCAGAGAATACACAAGTAATAATCTGGCAGGGGGTGAGGGAAACACCTGGGTCGAAATACCAACAGAGAGTGCACAAAACAAAACAACCAATGTGAAAGACATTCAGTAGACAGATAGGAAGTGATTCAAGAAAGACTGAAATAATGAAAGAAACACAACAGGCTGATGCTCCTGATAATGACCTTCTTTCAAACACTCTGAGTGTTTAGCCATTGACCTGCCAGGTCAACATCTGCTTTATTAAGTGACAAAAGATGTTGGGACTTTATTTTATTATTATCCACGTTATTTTATCATGTTTTTATTTCAATTTTACACAAAGAGGAGGTTTAATGGCTACTTAACTCAATATAAAATAACAACAACAAAAAGAATATACGTAACTATTGTGCAAAACTTGAACACGATAAAGAAAAGACGACCTTGGGTACTTTTCTTGTGCATTTATTCCGGTGTTTTGTCTTGATAACACAGGCCTCACTCTGGCCTGTCAGAAAATGATCCATTATCCCTCAGAGCTTCATCAGAATGAGACCTGAGGGTGCAGCAGCTGTGGCCTTTAAGAGTCAGAAATGACCTTCAGATTTTGTCCCCCATCAGAGACATTTGACAGAGTGATGCTGGATGTGAGCAGTTTGCTTTATTTCCCATGAAGTATTGATTTAAGAAGAGAAGAGAGTGCTGGTATTTCTTGGTTTATGTCTTCAGCTTGTTTCATAAAGGGCTTTGAATGCAGCATTGCACCAATTTTTACATGTTCTGGAGTAGGAGAGGACTCGTGCAAGGTTTATTTAGAAAACAGGAAAATCTACAGGAAGACTTTGAAGGTAGCATTAACAATATCACAGGGAAAATGCAGTTAACAAAAGCCGACCAAAGAATACTCACAGACTGATGTTTCAGTGGTGTACATGAATGGAGTGATCTTAAATTGGTAACTGAATGGGAACACGATGAACTTCTCATGCACACTACACAGTCAGAGCCTGACCAGTAAGGATCGGCGGGTTGTTGCTAAGTAACCTTCTTGTTAAAGGGGCTGTGAGGAGTTTGAAAGTGATCTTAAAAATTCTCCCTTCTAGATATATGTCTGATCGTTATCCACACAAATGAGAAAACCAGCACCAACATTGCTGGTTACAAGTTATTTTAAATTGCTACTTCTTCGCTTCCAGTTCTGTTCTCTATGACCACACTATGTCGGCTGACAGAGTTTAGTAGTGAGAAGAGATGAAACACAGAGATCTGTGTTTTTCTCCACCAAAAACTATTTCTGTGGCTGAATTTGTGATGATGGTGGACTCTGGAGCCTAACTGTCAGGTAGAAAGGGAGCGGAAGAGCAGAAGAAAGATTAACAGAGAGTGATACGGCACAAGTCAAAGGCTAATTAGCCTTTGGCTCAGGCTTAACTCTGTAACACAGGGGCTAAACTGTTTGTGGTAATGTTGATTCCAACCCACAGTCAGCAGTTATTCTGCAGTGGTCTGTTCAAACTTGAGAGTCTATCAATAAAATGAAGAGCGAGGTTACATTAGCTCTGCTTGGTAGATTACTGGCAGGATATAGCTAACCAGGATATAGCTAACCAGGATTTACTAACGTTACACATTACAGACATGTTAGCACCGGGCTGTTAGTTGCGCTAAATATGAACAGCTACTAAACTACTTGCAAACTGACAGTGTTTACTTGTTACAGATAAGTCGAGGCCCCGGGCTGCTGACAGCGCTACATGTAACCGGCTGCTACGTCTGCTTGATGTTGCGTTTCAAATGGTAGCACCACGCAACTGTACTTTTAAATACCTTACCTCGGCGTGTTGTATCCAGTAAAAAGTTGTCTTGAACAAAGAAAATTTGTTTCCATCTGATCTCCGATTAAAAGTAATTTATGACAGTGTGCAGAGATTCCCAGCCACAAGGTGGCGAGGGAGTGCAATTAAGATAGATCCTCCTGATAGCATTCTTAACTCAAAAAGAAAAAATATCTCTTAAGCGCCCTTCACACCGCCGCGCGGTAACTGCCCAAAAACGGCTTCTCTGCCGGCAGAGGCCCCTGAAATGCAGAGCGTTTTTCAAAGTGGCTCCTGCCGCCACGGCCTGAGCATGGGGTAACAGGCGGCAGTGACATAGAGGTGATTCGGCGAACGTTACAGCAGAGCCCGCCCAAAAGTCCTTCACAACACTCCCTCCTCAAAAACACGTACCCCCTAGTAGTACCTTATAGTTTCTGTTTACTGTATGATGTGCACGTGAAAGATTTTATTATTATTGTAGATCTCTGGATATTCAGATACCAGCAGTATTAGCTCCTCCATTGCTCGTTTTGCCCCACGAAGCCTGCTATTTCCGGGATTTCTTTTTCCTTCGATGTGATTGACTGTTCCCAGGTGGCTGCTGCCAGAAAGTTCAACACGCTGGACTCCGGGGAGCAGGGGAAAATCTGTGTGCGTGCACGTAGGCGGCAACCGCTTCTGGGTCCTACCGCTGCAGCCAAAACCGCGCAGCGGTGTGAAGCCCCCTTTAGGTTGGTTCACATGTGGCAAGACAAGTTGTGGTATGTACAAAGAAAGGCAATGCCACCTAAAGACTTTCACCCCAAGATATAAGTGTACTAACTATCTTACATACGTAACATAAGGGGGGCACCAAAGCCCGCCCCCTTTCCAACACAGCCCTTGACGATGATTGAACAGACGCCATGGAGACTACACTCATTTAACATACAGAGTATAGAGCAAACAGCTCACAGGTAAGTGAATAGATCAAACTGGGCAACAGAGCATGTGCACCTTCTTGTGAAACCCAATACCACTCTCTGTTCTGTGTCTACACCAAGCCAGACGCCAACACACTCGTCTGTCAACTCCGTGAGGGAGGAAGAGGAAGAGAGAAAGAGGGGCCAACTGTAAACCGAATTTACCCAAACATTCTGAATCTAGGTGTATCAATAGGTGACCACCAGGTAAATAACAGCCACATTGCCCCCTGTGGTAGGGAGTGTAGCTGTGCTACACACAGATGAACATTGTCTTGTGTTTGAGGCAGAAACTCACAGTTACGGAAAGATCAATGACTCTTGGGTTGTTGTTTGAGTTTGTTTACAGGGCAGTTAGTTTTTTTAAACTGCATTTCCACAATTTTTGGAATCAAATAATATGAAAAAAAAAAAAAAACACTTGGAGATAATGTTTGAGAAATATTTGATGTACATTTAAATTTCAAAGTCGAATCCATGTCCTGTGTTAGCATGGAGGAGGCAGGGTTAATAGTTTGTACTGCAGCCAGCCAGTGGAGAAAGCTCTTTTGCTTGTGTTTCACTTTTGGGAAGCTGTCACGTTGTTCAGCTTTTTTGTTTTTTAAAGTCCATGATTTAGACCAGAGGTTACCAAACAGAAGCAATACTGATGATGATCTTGCTTCTCTGTTATTTTCAGTCTTCATTATCCTTTTATTAAAAACTGTTAGACAAGACCATTTTTTATATATATTTTACATGAGCTCAGCTAAAGTGGATTTTCTCCTTAAGTGCTGGTGGGTTTTGGTATTTCTGGCAGTCTAAGTGTTTTCTTGTTGTGGATGTCGGTGCAGTTTTTCCTTGTGAGAGGAACAAGTAGGTCAGAGCGCCCGGGGACCCTGACAGCATTTTGACAGACTTCCAGATCCCCTGGAAGTTGGTCTCCAGAGGGGTGACAGCAATATTTAGGGCAACGCTTCAAACAGTAATCCCCTTCCTGCTGCTGGTGGTGCAAAAGAAAACCCAACACAAAACATGTAGTCTGCATTTAAAATATTTGTTTGAAATAAATGGGAAAAATTAGGGGGAGCTCTGCATAGATAGAAACACAGATGATCTATGTTTTGATCATCTGTTCATAATTAAAGCTAGAAAGATGTTTATTAACTGGGTTAATATTAATTTATTTCATGTGACATCTCACACTTTGGGTACCCCAAAATCACGAATTCACTTGTAATAATAATCACAGATGAAATCATGTGACCACACTTGGCAGCTGACGTAATCTCAGAATGAAAATTTACACATTCTCTGTGAGTTTAGATGGTTGTCTTTCTTTCTGTCTTCCCCCCTTTTTTGTGTGGACTCCAGGAAGACCAGCAGTCACTTGATGGATGCAAATGAGGATCCTCTTCCTCTTAACTGTCCTAACAGCAGCATGAGATGGATCTAAAATATGTATAGCTCCTTTACCTCTGTTGGCTTTAATCCTTATAAAGTGAGAAGGATCATCCTCTAAATGTGTGTAAACTACACTGATGTGAAGGTCAGGTGTTATTATTTCAAGCAATAAAAAGAGTGTCACCAGTGTAGACAGATCAGACTTCCACCTAAACAATGTTTGTCCCTCCAGAAGGTTAGTCCCATCAGAGCCTCTCATGTAATAACCGTACAAAGTGAAGTATTTGACACAGTTGTTTGATTAGTCTCCTTTTAGATAGTTTTGAGTAAAGTTTATCTTATAGTTTTTCTAAAAAACAATACAAAAGAAAGTCTCCCACTTTCTCTTTCACTTTGAAACATCCTCCAGCTCGTCACAGTGCTGTTAACAGACAACAAGCTGCAGACTGTAGTTATGGTGGTTAAAGACGCAAAGAAAGAGACAGAGAGGAAGGGAAGAGACAGAGAGGAAGATTAACGCAGAGGAAGTTGGAGAAAAAAGAGGGGCTCAGTCGAGCTGAATGGTTCAGTATTTTGTCTCAATGGGCGTCCTACAATGTGTGTTAATTCAGCCTTCACAAAAGGCCTTGAAGCGAGTCGTTCCCAAACCAGAAAACAAATCACTTCCTCTGCTCACTTGGTATTCTGGAGCAGACCCTCAGGTCTTTGTGTTGGGAAACCATTGCTGGAATAACAAACAGGTTGAAGTTAAAGGTGTGGTTCACTCTCGCAGAGGTCTCAGCATCTTTCATCAATTTGTCTTTAATTCGAGTACAACACCTCCAATTGTTGTCGCCGTATTTAATTGATGAGCTGTTGTTCTGTGATGACCCTGAAACCAATAAGCTGGGGTCTCTACGTGTTTTTAAAGTAAAGATTCTCAAACCTGTCTCTGAGGAAAGTTTTATAAGAGGCCTATTGGAATAATTAAGATAACTTAAAGGTAGGGTCTGCAGGAATTTTTGTTACTTGTTTGTGAACACAACATTTAAATTTGGCTCCTCCTCCTTGGCTCAGTGCCAGCAGCAGCACACACCCACAGCCTCCTTCCCGATACGCAAAGGCATTCAGTAGGCCAGCTACCACCTGTAGTGTCACGTTTTTACGCAGGTGAGACTCAAGAGCCGTACACCTGAACTGGCATGTTAGCACAAGCTAATCACAGATATCTGACACATACCTGCTCAGCAGAAAGCCAACTCACCTCACTCTTTGTGCCGTGCTACTCTCCAAGTACCCATAAGCGAGAGACAGTTGAGCCAAGCTTCACCCTCATTTAATCAAAAGCTTTTTCTGTTTGGTGTTTTGTTTTACTTAGTTGTGTCTTTCTTCCTCCATGCTTCACTATTGTAGCCGTTTAGGAATAAGCATCTTTGACTTGCTAATCAACACACAAAGTCCCTTTAACACTGGGCATACTGTGATTATAACCACATTTATGGTCCTTTTCCACTAGCACACCTTGGCCCTACTCTACTTGGCCCTTCTCAATTTGGATTGTGTTTCCACTGGCCTACTAAAAGATGGCGTCACTGACTGCTACTGATTGGTCGGACAATGTCGTCATCATTGGGTCATGAGCGCGACGCCCAAAACAAGACTGGACATAAGAGGATGAGAGAAACCCACTATTTTTAAACAACAACTGCAAGAATGGTGTCCCGTCAAGTATCTACCTGGTCCAACGATGAGGTCCGGGCCTTTTTTGGTTTGGTGGCCAAGGACAGGATCCAACGGGAGCTGGACGGAGCCACAAGGCTTAGTATTCCCCCAAGTCTTCTATTGTTTATTGTTTGCGATTGTTGTGTTGTGCTCAAAATCACGTGGACGCGGTGTCGCCCAGCTGTTTTATGGTGACCCCGCCCCCCAGTGGTCAAAGAACCAGGCTAGAGGAAAACCATTCCAAAACAAGAAGAGTAGAGTTGGGCTGAGTAGAGCAGGACCAAGGGGTGCTAGTGGATAAGGGCCACTACTCTCCGCTCAGAAACATCCCAATACAACCAAAACATCAACATATAGGCAGAGGAGAGGGTTCAAGGCAGACACAGTTACTGACACGTGTGAGTGCTGTCAAAAGTGTCAACTGAGCGGGATTATTCCAGTAAAATTTGACATTTTACTTTTTAGAAAAATCCTGTAGACTGTGCTTTTAAGACAAACAGCCCTACTTTGTGCTAACCAAGCTAGTTGCTAGCCTTCCCCATGAATGGCCGAAATGTGCTAGAATAAAGTACCATACATTTAAAAACAATCAATAAAAACGTATACCCCAGACTTTGAGGTTAACTTGAACTCTGTGTGGCAGTTTGAATCTTTCAGCTATTTGTTTTTATTTTCCTGCAAATGAATTTTTTCTAACTCTTCCCTGTTCTCTGTTTCCAGAGGTATTTCAAACAAAGCAGTCTACTAGTATTGGAGAAAATTAATAAACAAACAAATAAATAAATAAACAACTTCTTGAATCTGCACTACAAAGTATAAAATATAAAAAAACATAAGTGTGATGCACAAAGCACACAGTGACACAGATTTTAAGCTGTGATAAGTTTGTCTTGGCCTATGTAATACTCTCTACAAGTTTAGTGTTGACAAATTTTCCCAATTTTACAATAAGCAGCTCAAGTTAGGACACAGCAAGAAACCCCAAAATTCACCAAACCATTACAAGAAACACACAGAGCTTTACATCAGACAAAAAAAGGATCAGATATTGGATAAATACTCCATCACTACTCACGTGTCTACAGTCAGACATTCAGATGCACACATCACAAAAGCAGTAAAGTTGATCCAGTGTAGCCAGAAATAAATTATAGATCCCTGTCCTCTAAATACAAGAAGCAGAAAAAAGACGAAGTTGTTCATAATTTAAACACTATCTGTACTCACCGCAGAGCAGAAAAAGCAGCTAATACATGCATTTAAGGAAAAGTTTATCTAATATTTAGTGACATACAGCCTTACTGTTGACAGCAAGGCTGATACCCACAAAGAGAGGCCAGTCAGCCCCTTTGCTGAGACCTGCTAGAGCTGTGCTCCACTTGACCATTTTTTCTGCTCATTTCAATAAAACCCGACAAACACTGCTGTTGGCATCACACTAAACCAGGGTTCATTAATTACATTTGTCCAAATTATTCTTCTGCAGACCCTATAAGGACCAGCTGCTCCCTTAAAAATGAATAGAATTGAAAAATGTATCCTCAGTAATATATTTCACTGGGAAACACAATTGTTGTTGAATCAGGTCTGACAGCTGTTTTTAACCAATTTTTGGGTGCAGAATTCAAAACTGATCTCAGTTTTTTTCTTTCATGTCGAGTTTTGAACTTGAACTAAAGGATCATTTTCTTAAAAAAAGAAAAGAAAAATACTTTACTTAACAGATATGTACATGTTTTGTAAGAATCTTCAAATACTGACGTACAATAAAATACGAAAGAAACAGGCAAGCGTGGGCCATCAGTTGGTATCCATTGCTCTAAACAGAGAAATTTCTCTGGTCTTTACTTTGCTGTCAGAAAGTGACTATACTTTAGCAATGATTTGTGAAGACCACCCATTTCTCTTCCTCAGCCTGTACAGCATTGATCACCCCTTTGGCCTTGAGAGATATAAACAATAATGTCACCAACTTTTGAAAAATGAATGATTACACCCTCTGTCTGTGACAGGCAGGTTAGTTTGACCACAGACAGTGTGATTCATGGATGTAGGATCCATGACATCACCCATTCTTTTCTGATACAGTTTTGAACCTTATCGTTATCGGCAGACATATTGGAAATGTTGAACTCAGCTTAGCTTCTGTCAAGCTGGGGTAAGTAAAAATGATGAAAGTGACTAGCCCCTGTAACCACACTCGACCACCAATCCTGTTGCAGAGGGCTCCCTAGAGGAAACAATGGGGGTCCTGAAAATGATGAAAGTAAAATGTAAAAACTAAAATCCGCATTATAAAGGTAGATATGAATTAATATGGAATAGAAACCTAAGCTACTAAAAGAAATTTAGATAAGAAAAATTAATATTAACCTCTAGCAGGCTGTTCCACAGGTGGGGGTCATAATACTGGAAAGACGGCTCGCCGTGAGCCTGTGTCTTGACTATAGACTGTATAAAACATGGACGTAGTCTCCCCGATGTCTCCCGTCTGTTTCTGAAAGAGAAAATGAAGCACATGGGCTATAGCAGCCATATTGGAAATGGCAAGGGCTTTGCGTACAGCTATAGGGCACCTGTCAGTCACATGAGTTGTGCTTCTGATTGGAGGAGCTCGGGATCTTTCTCAAGATCCAAGTGTGTGTGCTATGTGAAATTAGCAACTCAGACAGGAGACGTATTTGAACCAGGCTGTAAATAGGTTAATTTCTACTTTGAAAACTGCTTTTTTTCTGTTTGGTGTGTACATGACTTCTGCTGCTTCTGGAGCCAGCCTCAAGCAGACACTTGAGAAACAGCAGATTTTAGCACTTCCGCATTGTCTCATATTCTTAGACCAGAGGTTGTTGCGTGGTCTTGACTTTGGGAATGACGAGGAGTCTGCTGCCAGAGGAGCAAAAGGTTTGTTCAAGTCCAAAAGGTAAAATCAGTTCTGATAGGATAAGAAGGCCCAAGGACATTGAAACATTTAGAGACAAGTAGAAGAGCCTTAAAATCAATCATGAAAGACACAGGGAGCTGATGCAGTGATTTTAAGCTTTTCAGGGTAAAGTTATCCTTTGTTTATTCATTTATGTATTTATTTGTAATTTTTTTTAAATTGTGTTTTTATTTTATTTTGTTTAATATAATTATTTTATTTTATTTTTATTGTGTTTTTGTTTTATTTTGTTTATTTTAATAATTCAATTTTTTATTTTATTTTTAATTGTGTTTTTATTTTATTTTGTTTATTTCAATTATTTTATTTTGTACCAGGCTGTAAATGTGTTTACTTTTCTGTAAAATAATCAGCTTTTTCAAATTGGTGTGTATGTGGTTTTTAGTGCTATCAGAGGAAGCCTCAAGTGGACATTTGATGAACTGCACTTCAACATCAGCTCCTGCTTGCTTTGGACTCAGGAGAACATCTTTCTGGACAAGACTCAACATCCTGAAAGACAGAGATGATACTTGTGTGCGCAGTAGAAAGCTGGAGAGATCCTGGGTTGGCGGAAGCGGCAGGTGTGTAAACTGTGAGCCCATGAACACGGAGAACTCCTGAACGCCAATGTTTTACCTATTCACTTCAATTTTGAGGAGTTCAATCAGAAAACCAGAGGAGCTGTGTCTTCAGGTGCATGTGTGTACTGTTTGTTCTGCTGAGGAGAAACACTGAGGAGCTGATCAGAGCACTTCAGGAGCGGGAACACTGTGGCTTTCTGACCACAGAGAGTTATACAACATTCAACAATGTACTGTACTCATGAATAGAATAATCAGCTGCAATGACCAAACTGTTAGAAATCAGGCTGTAATTATCTGTGTCCCTGACTGAATAAGAGCTCTAATGGGGGTGAGCTCATTTTTGGAGACAGTTTGAAGCAGACCACAGGTTAGCAGAGGTTGAGATTGATTTTTGGTATATATGTGGAGATAATAATCTCTTCTCACCTGAAACATTAAAATATGGGTTATTTTAACCCTTCTTTGTGTGATGATAACAGTTTCAGGTGCTGATTGTCACCAGCAGGTGTGTCTCGACTCTTTACTTCTCAGTCACTTTAATGACTCCTCTCAGGGGGAAACACAGTTTCTGAGTCCTCTCATGCCCCTGTTGGAGAAAATGATCGTCTTTAGTAAAATGGAGCAATCAAAAACGACTAAGGCCCACATTGGAGGGTAATTACACAGAATCAAAAGGTAGTGACGTAAAAAAGTGAAAGTGTGTAAATGAGTTGAACTGCAGGGAGGATTAATCATTATTATTATCATCCTTCAAAGTAAAAGCACATTCACGCTGACGTTCATATGTTCCTGTTCTTTCATCTTTTGAGCCAAGGCTTGGCCCAAGGTTATTTTATATCGCACTATGAATTATTAATAAACCAAATGGCCTTGCTTCATTATTCAATAACAAGCAGAGCAAGACAACTGTCTGGTCTGTGCTGGTGTGTGGAGGTTTGAGGGCCCTGTAAGACTCCTGTAAGAGCTCCATGAATATTTCACCACAGGAGAAAATACATAAATGATGTCTTTTCTTTACCAAAGGGATGAGAGCGATAAATTTGATCTGTAAACTGTAGTTTAGACTTCATGTGGTTGATGTACATGTCACACTTGGGTTCAAAACCATAAAAAGGAAAGAGGACGCCATCGTGACAGTCTAACCAAAAACCTCATAAGACAAATCCACGAGGGGAAAAACACAGGTAAGAAGGGGTGTAGGGCCGTGGGGTGAACTGATGTTAGGAACATAAAGAGGGAAATAGACACGGGTAATAAATATAAAAACTAAAACAGGTAGATGACAAGACACAGGTGAGACTAATGAGCCCTTCTTCTTCTTCTTCTTCTTCTTCTTCTTCTTCTTCTTCTTTTTCTTTCTTAGTAGCTATTTGTCTGTTGTTCAGGTTTTTGATGGATAAATGTCAGTTCATGATCAAGTTAATCTCAATATCAGCATGTGAAATGTTGAGTTTCAAACTCTTTCACAGAGTGCACAAACAAGAAAATAAAGCATAAAAATGTCTGAAAACACTATTTTTTAAAGAACCATACTGGGAAATATCTCATTTCAGGATGTTAAAGGTCAAAAATAAAAACTGAACTCATAAAATCTAGTTTGGCATTAGGCATTTGGCATTAATTCCTAGTTCAGTGATTCCCAACCTGTGGACCGTGGCCCCCTGGTGGGCCGCAAAGTTATTGCAAATGGAGTTTGACAGGTTTGAAGACACTGGGTTAAAGAGCTCAAAGTCACAGACAAATTTGTCAAAAATGTTTTAACTGTCCCCACTCACCCCTGTATGAAAATAAAAAGCTTTAACACTGAGAGAGTTGCAACATGTTACAGATGCTATTTTAGCGACTGTGGAGCTTTCAACATGTCTCTGTATTCAGTTCAGTCCTTTATGTTAATTTAAATGAACAAATAAAATAAAAAATAGTCCTCTGAGAATGCATCATATAGCCTCCTTATTAATGGGGTTGGACCACGGACTGTAAAAATAATGGACCTCTGCTTGCTCGGCTCGAAGTGAGGTCGCCACAAAAACTGCTCCCCCTGGTGGCTGGTTGCAGTATAGGTTAATAAAATCTGGCTCTCCAATCATTCCAGATGGGCTGTGGTCAGACTTAAAAAAATTAATACATCTCGTAGAAATGTTTCTCTCGTCAGATTGTTGTGATGATTTGAAGATACTATTTGGCTGCCTTGTATTCAGTTCCTCTGTTTTCCTGAAAAGTTTCGTTTTCATTAGTTATAATAAGAGGTTAAAATCAAGGCTTTACGTAACGTTTAACGATGATTGACAGCTGCCGTTCTCGTGTATTTTTTGGGGGGATTGTGAGAGTCAAGAAGTGATTAGACTCTCAAAAGTAAAAAAAAAAAAAAAGTTATTATTTTTGTCACCCAGCTCCACTCAGATTCTCCCAGAATCCCTCACAGTCTCTACTGCGTAGACTCTGGCTACACAAGCATTACAATGGCTGCGCCTGTGACGGGGGGAATCTTGGCTTTAAATGATAAATGGCGGAGCCACGCTGTCCCATCTATATGCAGTCTATTAGTTGGACGTGGGACATGAAAATTCTTGAGACTTAAAAGTGGACATTGAGTTGGAAAAAGTTGGGAACAATCGTCCTGGAAATCAGACAAAAACACTCACTTGGATTTTGTATGTGAAGGACTAGATGTGGATGTGGTTTTCAGTTTCAAAACAATCATGCTAAATTCTTTATTGTAATCAGAGGAAAAAACGTGTTATGATCAGACAGCCTGTGGTCTTGGTGTGGTCGCAAGGCCTTTGCACACTGAGTCTGTTTTTTCCGTCAGAAACTTTAACGGGTTAAAAAAAAATTCGATCCTATGTTATGTCAATCATGTTTGCACACTATATCCATAACTTTTGTTTCTTTTTTTTTCTTTTTTTTTTTTTTTGGTTCAGAACAGGTTCATTTTTTTGCGTTTTTTTTGCGTCTGCACAGTTTATTTCCTGGGTAGTTTGACAATACATAGGCTACCTGCAACATCACATTTTCACATTTTCTGACATATTTTCTCTACTCATTTTGGGCGGTGTTACGATGATGAATGAAGACTTGTGTATGTTTATGTGTGTGTGTGTGCGTGTGCATGCTACGCATACTGTCAGCTGCTGCTCAGTTGCTGCTCAATTGCTTGATGATTCCATTTTTCTTGTACTGCGAATATAAATGCATTGGAGACAGTGTGCAAGGTGTCTGTGCTTGACCTTTTTTTTTTGTAATATAGATCGGGAAATGCATCCTTAAAAAACAGACTCGGTGTGCAAAGACATTTAGTTTGCCTTTTGTTTCACCAGACCTCAGCCAAATCCTTGAATGTGAGAGCTTCACCTTCATCCGTCTCCAGAGGAAGCCAGGGGCTTATTACTTCAGCTTAAGCTTTGTTGTTTCGCCAGACTTTGCTGTATCCTGAAGGGCAGGAAGGACCTGCTCCATTCAGCAACTCTAGTGTACTGCCCACTCCACCATGGCTTTAAACAGCTCACTACCTGTTTCTACATCAGCTCAAAGGAGGCTGGAGTCAACAATTCCAATATGGCGGCCATCATTGGTGGGCCTCTTCAGAAACTAATGGCTATCATGAAGCTACGTTTTCACCTTCCATGGGTTCTCAAAATAAGCTGATCCAAAGGAGCAGAGGATTCTGGGTGAATGAAGGGTTTGCACAGAGCCACAGACAGGAGGGCTGCTGACCAACCAGTTAGATGATGATATCACTGCCCAAGGATCACTGGTACACTGGTGACCACTGGTATAAATGAGGGGTGTTTTTCTTTTAGCCAAAGGTCTTTGCACTCTGAACCCATTCTTTTTTCATTTGTCCAAATGGTTTCTGTTTGGGGAAAATTTGGACAACTGTTGATCTTTGATCTTGTCTGAATATGATCAAATGCAGGTGTCTCTGCACACTTTTCTGATGGCGCATTTTGGATTCATGTTGTGTGTATGGATGTCTGCTTCAAAAATACTGCTAGCAGCTTTTGATGATCAATTGCTGTGTGTAAATTTGTGGTTTATTTTTTGTGATTATGGGTCCTGAAGCTGTGTGTGTGTGAGTGTGAGTGTGATTGTGTGTGTGTGTGTGTGTGTGTGTGTGTGTGTGTGTGTGTGTGTGTGTGTGTGTGTGTGTGTGTGTGTGTGTGTGTGAAAGAAACAAAAACATATAATTGTATTATGTCACCAAGATTTTACTATAGTTTGGAAAAACAGACAAAAACAAAACCAAAAAACAGGGGGTTACAGAATGATTTGACCTTATTTTAACCTTCAAATTCAAGATGGCTGCCACTTTTGGTGTTTTTTTGGGGTTTTTGAGGGGAGTTTTTGGGGCATATTTTTTCAGTGCTGTTACAGAGTCTGTATAAGGTTAAAATGGAAGCTCTGCTCATGATGAGCTGAATAATATACAGTTAAAGTTCACAGAAATAACATCTGAAGTCAACAAGGTAGATGTTAATGTGTAAATGATCATTGTCGATTGCCCATTTCCCATTGAAAAGGACGATGCAGAAAGGACTTTTCAGGTCTATATCACAATATTTTTGGCTTTATTAAATTCTTTTAGCAGTTTCAGACCAATGGAAATGAATAGATTCCTTTATTTCGCTCACATTTAAATGAATGGAGATTTATCATCACCATGGAAACCACTGGAACAAAAACATGTGTGGAGTACTGAAAAAATATGCCCCAAAAACAGCAAAAAAAAAACCCAAAACCCTTAAAAACCACCAAAAGTGGCAGCCATCTTGAATTTGAAGGTTAAAATAAGGTCAAATCATTATGTATCTCTGAAATATGTATTTCTCAACAAAAACAAGGTCTGAAAACATGTATTGTCCATCATTGTAGGTCAAGCCTTTAAAAAGATCATTTCCATGACAGCCATTTTGGATTTCGGCCTATAAAAAAATTTCCACGCCATTTTAAAAAATACACCCCAGCTAAATTTGTTTTTTAGCCCTCCTAGATTATCCGTTATTATTATTATTATCCGTTGTCAGGCGCTGCCCAAGTAGCTGCCTGTTGCAGCAGCTCTCTATTCTTTGTCCGTTTCTTGTAATTTTTTTGTCTCTTTTTCGTCATCTTTGTATTTGGAGTGGATCATCACTTTGTATGGTTCATTGTCGGTCACGGACACCAAACTTTTTGTGGCTTCAGCGATATTTTTTACTACTTTTCTCCTGTGTTTGTCTGGAGATCCTACATGTAACCATGGCTGCATTGTTTACATGCAAAATTAGCTGTTAGCAGCCTGTAGCATGTCAATGCTAACTATTGTAGGGCTTGATGATTTCCCTCGAGCTGAGGAGGAGGAGGTGAGGACGACGTGCTGGTTCTCGGATGTGAGCTGGGAGGTGACGACGTGGACCTGTCCTTCCGTCCATCGTTGTTGGGAACGTGGGATCTAGCCCCGAGGGATGGACGAGCTAGCCATGCTAACCCAGCGGCATCGTGCTGTTCACGGACGTGGCTGACGGAGCTGACATCGGACGCCGGCACCACATTGGAGGAGCTTTGCCTGCTGTGAGTAGACAGGATCCAGGAGACAGAGACTGAACAGACTGCTGGGGAGGCTCAGTCCTGGACCCTGTGGAGGTGGAGACTGGCTGAACTGGAGAGTGGTGGACGAGTGGTGGACGGGATGTCGTCATCTGATTTCTTATGGACCTTTTTGCACTTTCTATGCACTTTCTTACTTTTGTTTTCTTAAATGCTGCGGTGACTCCTGAATTTCCCCTTGGGGATAAATAAAGTATTTTCTATTTCAATTTCTATTTCTAGATGACAAATCCATTGAGAAACGGTCCTTCGCTCACCACGGCCACGTTTCGCTCGTAAAATGACCCAACTAAAAAACTCAGCTGCTTTTCAATGTTATTGCAATTAAAGTTTCAGAAACTTACACTACGGGTCAAAACTTTTGGAGCACCCCAAGATTTTCACGTTATTATGTTGAAACCTGAGCAGTTTATGTCCAATTTAATAGCTTAAAATGGTTCAACAGTAAGTGGTACAACAAGTGGACTCCTTGGGCTTTAAAGGTAATTAGAGGTAATTAGACAACAAATATCAACAGACTAATGTATTCCCGTTAACACAACGTTTCATCTGAAAACGCTTAAACGCAGTGAAAAAAAAATCTGTGTTTATATGGAAATGCCGAGGGACAGAAAACGCTGTAGTAAGCATGCCAGGCCTGTAGTTGGTGATATAACTGTGTTGACCAGAAGCGGCTGGTTGAATCAGCAGATTGAGCAGCACAAGCACAACATGGTAGTCTATGAGGATCGTAACAATGGTACTGTTGCTCCGTTGTAAGCGCTTTCACGATGCAGAGTGTGACGTCAGCGTTCCCACTGAAAATACCGACATCCACAGAAGAGCTGGCGCTATGTGTGACATCATCACTTGATTCAACAAAATCTACTGATCTGAGAGCAGATGACGTTCCAAAAATGTATCCCTCACATCAGTGGATGCTCTAATTTTGCCAAAATAGTTTTGCACGTTGACATGATGCTGTCAGAGATTCTTGTTCTTTGCATGACACAGACAGTTCAGCTGAGCGGGGGAAAATCTTTTTGTTACACACACTGACTCACAGGTTTGTAAACTTCTGTGTGTGAAGCGTGTCCAAAATTTGAGAAATATGCCTGAATGCCGAAACACATTTGTTCTCCTGACTGCTCCAAATCAACCAATGACACATTTTGCTGGTCGGTGAAGCGATTTGATTTCTTGGTGTTTCAGAGCCAGCTACCTGTGACTCAAACACTAGCGGATATGTCGTTTGTTTACCTACACAGCAGGAAAATGAGGGTGTGTGAGGTGAGGACAGACCTGTGATGTGGGGTTTGCTTTGGCTGACTGAACAGAATCAGCGTGAACAGGTGTGAACGCACTCAAAAAGCATACTTAAAACAATCACAGCTGACCCAAAACCACAGAAAACTGTGAAATTGGACATTTCATTTTGACATCTCCGTGCATCAGGTCTTTCTTTGTGTAACATTTTGTTCAAAGTTTGTCTCTAATTAAAAAAATATTAATAAGATGATTTCAAAGATGAGTATGAAAGTGACTCTTCCATCATAAAACGTTTTTTCCCCTTTTTTCTCTTCCTCTCACATGTTTCACATTACAGCAGAATTTAAACACACCTAACATGAATTATACACAGAAACATGATCAATAATGCATGCACAGAGCAGAGACTTTAAATGTAAAGAATATTTAAGAGAAGTGTTGTCACTGTTTGGCTCAGAGGTCATAAATACTTGATGCTTTGCAGCTTCTCTGGTGTTTCTCCACCATAATGTCCCTGTAATGTCACAGCTGTTTAGAGCGTACTTTGATAAAACTGTTCTCTGGGGTTGTTTTTATCTGTTTCAACACCAGCACTGATCTGTGGAGTAGAAATTGTTTGCTATTAAAGCTGCTTTTGGAAGAGGAGAACTACAAATTGGATTATGTGATCCTTAACTCAATGTAAGACAGCTCAGAGCATCTACTGAGTCCGCCTTTAGCAACATCAAACCAGTTCCCGTGTATCTGTTGGTTAAATAATGCAGATATATGAGCCCACAGTGACCACAAACATTCCCTTCCTTCCTGTGGACAATGTGGGACTTCTGTAACTTTCTCAAACTCATTAATAAAACATTTAAATGGCTCTTGTTTGGAGCCTGATTCAGGAAATTTAATCTCATACATGAACAAGCTAAGCTTTCAAGCTAAATAACGCTCGGTTACGCTGTGCTCATTGCTGGATTATCGTGGATGACGTTTAATGAGGGTAGAGGCAGCAGAACAGGAGCGATATGACACCCAAAGGAGTTTCATTTCACACAATTACACAATGACTTCACGGCTCAAAGAAAAACATTCTTCAAGTTTATGAAACATTAGAAATGATCATGCAGATAGAAAACACTCTGAGCCTTTCAATGCTCTAATTTTCAGTTATGCGTTATGTTCTTTTAAAGCAGACTCAGTCCAAATTGGTGACACAGATTAAATGTTCTTCACAAATGAGTTCAGTGTGGTGTCAGAGATGCCCATAACACCAAGACCTGGGGTGAAGCTCTTTATGTTTCACTTCATATTTGGGGACATGTTAAACACTTTTTCAATACAGTCAGAAACTAAGGGCGTATTCAGACCTGGACTGTTTGGTCCACTTTAAACGGACCAGGGTTCGTTTCCCACGCTGGTGCGGACTTTTCATGCAGGTGTGAATAGACACAAATGAACCCTGGTGCAGACCAAACAACCGGACCAAGACCCACTTTTTGAGGTGGTCTCGGTCCGCTTCCAAACTAACTCTGGTGCAGTTCGTGGTTCTCTGGTGCAGGTCTGAATACAAACCAAGGTCCATCCGAACTAACTACAGGATACATGCGCCTTTTTGGCCTGTAAAGCCACCGTAACCTGACCGTCTTTGGTTCATACCTGATCCTCCGTCTTCTCTTTAGCCACGCTGTTGCTAGCATGATGTGGGTCAGGACACGCAGAGCATAGCGCCCCCTTGCTGTGCGCATTCGTCTTTGCTGTTCCAAAATTTGAAACAGTATTGTTAAGCTGCTTTGAAGGAGCTGCTCCTGAAACTGAAAATGATTTTGCTGCTCTAATAAGTGCACAAACACACGTTTACCTCCATTTCCAGGTCTGTATTCTGTGTGCCGCCTTCTGTCAGTGCTGTCCAATGAGAGCACTGATCGTCACACACGTGGATGTGTTTACAGAATATAGTCCACTTGCAAAAAGTACAATCTGAATACGAAAAAAATAAAGTCCGCTTTTGGTCCAGACCAAACAAGTGGACCAAAGGACTTTTCTGGTCTGAATACAGCCTAAGTGTCCAGAGATCTTCAGCCCCACTGCTTTTGATTATTTGTTGCAAATAAGAAATGTGTCTGTAAATATCACTTTTATGATATTTTCAAATGAAAAATTACCCCTACAGTATCTTGTCATATGGTATCATATCTAATAATATTGTATCATATTGTATCCAACTGAAATGTATTGTTTCACATTGTAACAAACTGTAGCCTACCTGATTTAGTTTTTATTGTTTCTTATGGTGTTAAATCATAGCTTAATGTTTTGTATCATTTTGTGTCTTATTCTGTTGTGTTGTATCTTGTTTATGGTGGGAGCTCACAGCCCTGCAACTTAGGAAAAAACATGTAAAAAGACGTCTTCATCAATTTGACAACACGCATGTTGTATTTAGAAAACTTAAAAGTGATGCACATGTCCCAACACGCTTGTTGTTGCTGCAGATTTTTATTCAAAAACACAAGGCTATAATTTCGTAGACCTGCCCTGAGCCAGCCTTCGCCGCGCGGACAGGGCGTGACCGGCGCACTTTGCAAGTTTCCTGCAGTGCCAAGAGAGGCGCAGTCAAGGCGCAGAGGAGCGAGTGACATGAAGAAAAATTCAGACATTTCTGAACAAATTTCCCTTTATTATGACACAAGAATGATTCAAATAGACCTTGTAGATACAGAGATATACTCTTTTCATTTTGGGTATGTCATTTTTCCAGCAGAGACCCAAAACACAGCCCAGGGCCTAAAGCATTAAAGCATCGTGAGTGACTCAGCATTTCAAACCCTTCAACCTGAGTTTTATGCTCTCATAGGAACAGCAAATGACATAGTTTAGAAAGCAGGAGAGATTTTTTTATCGTTGACATTCATTTCTAAGTTGCACTAACAAGATCTTAGATTCTTGGTATTGAATTCTTTTGGTATTGTTGAGAAAAGCGAACATCAGGAAACAGACGGAGCGGAGGTGTCTGGGACATCTGGAGGAGGATGTCAGCTGCTGTCTTCATCACAGTCTCATTAGTTTACTGTACTCACTCTAAAGAATCACCAACCATCTGTCAGTCTTTCCTCTGGAGATTTTAATGATTGTAGAGTACTTTAAAAAGCTGCGCAGAAACCTCATACCTCTCTTTACCACACATCCACACAACAAAAACAAACACACCTAGCAGCTCCTCTCTGCAGCCATCCTGCTCCTCCACCGTCTGAAGCTATGCAGAGGTTGAAAATGTAGATGCAGCACATTAAACCTGAACCTCAGCCTTTTTATTTCCACATCCTCCCACTACACGAGCAGACAAACAACCTTGTGTTTAATAATGAGAGACGGAGCAGGTAGACCTTTATCTGAGGAGGAGACGAGGGAAATAATGGCAGTAATTAACTGAGCGTTACTCCTCAGCGAGACCTCCTGAGGACCTCCACAGTCATTTCACTCCTTGGTGCCTCCTCCTCCTCCTTTGCCCAAATTGACACTGCTCTTTAGTTTGACATGCTTCATCATTAAAGAGCTTGTTTGGAGAGCTTTTAATAGGGAGCTGGGTTATTGCTAAGAGCTGCTCTTCTTGCAGTCGTGGATCAGTGCTCGGCTCTTTCTTCTGCAGGTTTCCAGTGTTTTACAGCTGCTCTAAAATGAGTCACATAGAGTTAAGAAAGGCAGAACTTATATCTATGTTTGATTAGTTAAAGCAGAACATGAGTAGAGATAAATCTTTCTTCATACATGACTCTTCATTGCTGCTCTAACTTTATGAGCTGTTAACTGCACACAGAGCATGTGTACCAGCAGTGAGCCGCAGCAGCCTGCAATAAATCACTATGCCGTGATAATTTATGAATATGAGCAGAAAGAGAGGCACGATCATTATGTTTTGACAGCTCACACAGCGACTATCCACTGCACGTATGTATTAGATCAGCCAGGTTAACACCTTCATCGTCGGCCCTTCGCCATGACAAATTACAGCACAGCTGCAGGGCTTTCCAATAAGGCAGAGAGGAGAGTGGCTTTCTGTTCCCATAAACACTGAATGATTATTTCATGAGGCTGTGAGATTCACTGCAATGTTTTCCTGAGAACTGTCTGAAACTCGCAGTTAATCCCTCACACGTGACTTATGGTACCTGGAGACCTTTGGTCTTGTGGAGTAATTGAGTGCATATGTGCTTTTAATCCTGTACAAAAAATGAAAGTTCCAGTGTGAATCAACACCAAATTTGCCAAGTCCTCTCACTGTACAAATTCAGCTAGATCAATGGTTCCTAGAGTGGGGGTCAGGATCCCATCATGAGTTCTGAAACACTGAGAGGAGGTCCAAAAATGTCTTCCAAAACCAAAACGTATTTATAAAAGAATTTTGTCCATTAGTGTGAAAGTATGAACAAAAAAGGGGGACAAATGTTATGTTTTATTCATTGTTTTCCTGTCTTTTGATTGACCCGACCCCCTATTTCAAATGGAATGGGTTCTCACAACTCTGGCACTGTCGTTTTAGGGGTAGCTGGGTTAGAGTTTACAAAACCCCTGACCTGCACTGTAAAAATAATAATAATAAAAATAAATAAATAAATAAATAAATGCATTTTTACAAGAATTGTTTTGTGATTCTGAACAGATTTTTTTGTTTTGTTTTTTGTTTGTTTGTTTGTTTGTTTGTTTGTTTAAACCAAACAACAAAATACCAGAAGATTTACAGATATTTTCAGTAAATCAACACTGTAAAAAAAATTTTATGATAAATAAACCTAAATTTTTAAAAGTATTTTTTCTGTTTTTCAAAAATAGTATACAGAACTGTGAAGTTACAGAAATTATCTGCAAAATATCATCCTGTTTTTTTTTTTTTTTTTAAGTATTAAGCCAATAATGTAATACTATGTTTATTTCTTATTTTTTAATGGACAAAACCATTGATTTGTCTTTTCTGCTTATTTTACTGATGTAAAATGACAATAATCATATGTAACTACATTTGTAGCTTTTTTTAAAAGGGTTTTTGTCCATTCCAATAATCTAATGTTTTTAACTGGAATTTGCAGGTAAATCTTATTAGTGTTATGTAGCGTATGCAGCTGCACCCTGTTGCCTCCTCACTCGTGGTTGCAATAATGATTACATTTTAACAATGAACTGTTCTTTGATCAGCAGGTTTTTAAAAGAAAAAGAAAAAAAAAACTCCAAACAGAACACACAGCTCCTCTCCTGGGAGAACTTTCCTCTTATGCATTACTGGTCACTTTGTCCTCCATCAGTTTGTGTCACTAATTTCCTATTTTCCCATTATTTCACAGCAAAGTAGTTTTTTTTTTTTTTTTTTTTTGTGACAGTGCTTGTAACCACGAGTGTGGATATGAGACCCTGCTGTACAGGGGGTGCAGCATTGTCTTTGCTCCACAGCGCGAACTGGCAGTCTGTGCTCCAAGGCGTGGACCCTTATCCTCACTTTTTCTCTGGCAATGGTATGACTTCATTCTTAACAGATTATTTGATAGATTATTTATGTATTTATTCACTTGTTTATTTTTGTGATGAGTTGTATTCTTGTATGAGTAGTATGCTTTCTCCGCAGGGTGTCTGAGCTCAGCCATAGAGAAGGGGTTTAAGTGAGGCTTGGAGTAATGCCGCTGCTCCTCCACGTTGAGAGGAGCCAGATGAGGTAGATCAGATATCTGGTGAGGATGCCTCCAAAATCCCTCCCTTGGGGGGGCGGTTTCGGGCATGCTCATCTAGGAGGAGACTGCAGAGTAGACCCAGGACAATGTGGAGAGACTTTATCCTTCTGCTGGCCTGGGAACACCTCAGTATCCCCCCAGAGGAGCTGGTGGAAGTGGCCTAGAACAGGAGCTGCCGGCTGTGCTCATGGCATTGCTGCCCCAGTGACTTGGACCCGGATAAAGGGATGGAAGATGGAGTGAAATGGAACTTTTCCACACCAAAATCTGACATCAAAGAGTCTTTAATAAATTAATTATTAAATCTCTGAATCTTGTTGCTAATGAGTTAGTTTTGAATCATCCATTGAGACTTTTACAGTTATTTTTGATAGGACAAACATCCTCTGCTGAGGAGTGAAAAGGATCCACCATCACTGCTGAAAACGGGTTCAGAAATCAACCTGACATCCTCCTCCTACAGTGAACCTCTCTGCAGGAGCACATTTATCATCTGCTGCTCTGCATTTTGCTCACCCTGCTCCTCCATTAGTGAGCTTCCTGGAAACCGTGGCTGCTTTAAGGCCTCACAGCGTGCCCGTATTGGTGATTTCAAAAACATCCTCAGCTCATAAATTAGCACGATTCAGCCTCGGCGCGTCTGTCATGGGGGATGTAAACGCTGTCAGTATTCAACCTCTTTCAACATGAAAGAATACATCCATTAAAACAAACACGCTCAGATGTGTGTACATCAGCCCTCATTAAAGGCCGTCACGCTGCGACAGTAATCGCTTTCTTCACTCCGACTTTGAAAGAGAAATCAGTCAAAAGGAGAAGAGCTCAACCAGACGAGCTCATGGCGCGGTTTCACAGATGTGAAGGATGCAGCAGGTGTGAGGTGAGATCCTCACACCTTTTTTCTCAGGAAATCACACAGGAGGAGAAGAAATCATAACCAGAGTTAAGAGTTACAACTCTGTGAGAGGAGTGGGAGCGTTTGAAATGAATGTTTGGTTGTTTTGTGAGGAATCGCTTTTTGTAACAAAAGCCACAATTTTAGATTCAGACTTTAGATGAAAAGGCCTCACTTTGAATCTTTTTTCAGCCCTTTTCACATTCACATGATAAACTCTGGAGATAAAATGTTGAAGATTGGGGTGTTTCTTGAGTATAGAGATCCTCAGACTCCTAACAAATGTCCAAAGAAGCAGAAAACAATAAATCAGAAACATGGTAGTGCAGCTATCCTCAAAATTGACCTTGCAGGGCCTTTCTAGTTCCAGATGGTTCTTCCAGCCAGGTCGGTCAAGGGCTGGTACCTGCTCAGATCTTCTAACTCATTTTAATAAGTGGATTAGCATGTTTTCAAAAAGAGTTCAACCAGTCATACATACAGAAACATAGTTTCACTTTTATTTCCAGTGATGAACAAACTTGTTCTTTAAAACTGTGATATGTCAACACTTGTAAAATAGACTGTACACCACTCACAGTCTGCGTCTCATGCATATTCAACAAGAAGCAATCAGAGTGGGCGTCTGATGCCTATTAGGCCTCAACTCCTCACGTCCACGACAAGAACAAGCTGCAGAAATTTAAGTGAAAGCTGAATCACACAGCGCAAGGACACATTTCAGCTTCTCCACATCAGACTTTAACCACTGAATGCTTTGTGGGTGTGTGTTTTGTCCTGCTTGTATGTACTCTACTGCTGCTCATAGTCTGTCAGAAACTCTGTAAACTGCAGCTGCCTGTCTTGGCCAAGGGTTGTGTGCATGTCCAGCCATTAATGATGAAAACAGACCATTTGCTCTAACATTGAAAAAAAAAGAAGAAGAAAAAATGTGGTGCACATGAGCCAGGTTAACGCTCCAGCAGAGCTTCAGGTTTAATGGTGATAGACCCCACCATTACAGGTGCTAACTGTAGGATTACCTCATCTGGCTCTTTTAGAGGATAGAGGACATTGTGCTCATGTGTTACCTGAATCAAATATCTGAAGACAACGAATGTTTAGTGATGAAAATAAAAAGTATGAGGATGTTGAGATTTTGGGGACGGCCAAAGGTAGAGTACAATTTCATGGTTAGCCAATCAGGGCCAGAGTTGGTACAGACCCTGCAGCAAGCAGTCATACAAGAGAACTAGATGCATTGATGGCAAGTCCAAAGTGGTCTGTTGAGTTACAACTGGCATTTTCTGGATGGAAGTACAGACACTACTTCAACATCATTGATGTCAAAGGCAAAAGTAAGCATGTGAAGTGTACATTATGTCCTAGAGCAAACTGCTCAAAAACCAAAATTATTTTACATATTTGAAAGATTTTCAGAAAAGAGAGAAAAAACCCTCAATAATTACTTTCCCTGACAATTCATTACATGTATGATTTACAGTTGCTAAACTAACTACTTTTATGGGAAAGTAATGAGTAACTATAACAAATACCTTTTTAAGTAATTTGCCCAAAACTGGTTTTGACTAATGCTCCTTTTTGTGTCATGACTGAATGAGTTAAACAATCTGGAATGTAAATTAAAAAAAAAAAAAAAAAACACAAGGGGTAAACTTAATATCTAGGGCTGATATCAGCATTTGGTTATTTATCTACACTCACCAGCCACTGTAGTAGGTACACCTTGCTAGTACTGGGTTGGACCCCCTTTTGCCTTCAGAACTGCCTTAATCCTTTGTGGCATAGATTCAACAAGATACTGGAAACATTCTTCAGAGAGTTTGGTCCATATTGACATGATAGCATCACACAGTTGCTGCAGATTTGTCGGCTGAACATCCATGATGAGAATCTCCCGTTCCACCACATCCCAAAGGTGCTCTATTGGATTGAGATCTGGGGACTGTGGAGGACATTTGAGGACAGTGAACTCATTGTCATGTTGAAGAAACCAGTCTGATATGATTCCAGCTTTATGACATGGAGCGTTATCCTGCTGGAAGTAGCCATCAGAAGATGAGTACACTGTGCTCATAAAGGGATGGACATGGTCAGCAATAATACTCAGGTAGGCTGTGGACTTTAAACCATGCTCAGTTGGTACTAAGGGGCCCAAAGTGAGCAAAGAAAGTATCCCCCACACCATTACACCACCAGCAGCCTGAACCGTTGATATAAGGCAGGATGGATCCATGCTTTCATGTTGTTGATGCCAAATTCTGACCCTATCATCCGAATGTGGAGCACAAATCCAGCCTCTAGTGAATTGTAGCCTCAGATTCCTGTTCTTAGCTGACAGGAGGGTCACCCGGTGTGGTCTTCTGCTGCTGTAGCCCATCTGCCTCAAGGTTGGACGTGTTGTGTGTTCAGAGATGCTCTTCTGCAGACCTCGGTTGCAACGAGTGGTTATTTGAGTTACTGTTGCCTTTCTATCAGCTCCAACCAGTCTGTCCATTCTCCTCTGACCTCTGGCATCAACAAAGCATTTTGGCCCACAGAACTGCTGCTCACTGGTTATTTTCTCTTTTTGGGACCATTCTCTGTAAACCCTAGAGATGGTTGTTGGTTAAAATCCCAGTAGATCAGCAGTTTCCGAAATACTCAGACCAGCTCGTCTCGCACCAACAACCATGCCTCGTTCAAAGTCTCTTAAATCACTTTTCTTCCTCATTCTGATGCTCGGTTTGAACTGCAGCAGATCGTCTTGACCTTGTCTACATGCCTCAGTGCATTGAATTGCTTCCATGTGATTGGCTGATTAGAAATTTGCATCAACGAACAGTTGGACAAGTGTGCCTAACAAAGTGGTTAGTGGGTGTACATCATTTAACCTAATTAATTAAGAAGAGTGTTACTTTAATGCTGATTTTTAACACATCACCTTGGGAGTCTTAACAATAGAGGACCTTAGTAATGTTTTTTTTTAAACAGAAAGGTTTTTATTTTTACTGTTGATGCACATTGGTCCCAAATGTTTGTCTACAGATAAAAAGTGTCTAGTATCAGCTGACTTCTTCACCATGTGTTTCTAAGATGTTAGCGTGTAGCTCAGAGCACTGCTGCTCCTCTGAGTCCTCTCAGCGTGGCTGTAGACTCGTCTCTCTCACAGACACATCACGCTTGGTTAGAATACAAATTCTGAATCCAACCTACTTTCTTGATACATTTCTCAAAGTGTGACGCTGTAGGAGGGAAAATCTTTTCCTCGAGTGTAAAAGCTTCTAAAAATATCTTCTTCCTGCTGCTGGATGGAGACCTGAAGGTTTGTCGGTTTAACAAAAAGGAGCCCAGGCAGCTAAGATCCTCTGAATGTATGTTCAACACTGTGAGGCATGTCAGCCCACGCTCTGGACCCTGACATTAAAACTACCCTAACCCTGTTTGATCAGCGTGATGAGGCCATGCTCTGACTTCAAATGGTAATTATGTGACAATATAACCTCTCTCTCCATCCAGTGATTCAGTACTTAATGATTGTAAAACTGACACTGAGCTCCTTTTATGTCCGTCTCACTGAGACTGATGGCTTCATAAATGTTGAGCTTGTTCTTACAGCCTGAAATTATACGAGTGAAGATAATAAAAAAGAGAAAATAAAAAAGTGTCTGGATGTTTCTGGAGACACTTAGACAAAAACTTTGATGAAGCTTTGCACTCTGCTGCTCCCTGAAGCATTACTATTCAGAGATAACATTCACTCCAACCACAGTGATTAATTCATTCTGATTAAATTCACACAAAAAGTGTCCCAGCCTGTGATGTTTCCACAGAGCTACCAATGACTGGCTCAGTTATGATGGTCTAATTATCTAGTGGTTGGAGTTTAACGATAACTGCCTCGTCTGCACAGTGTGGAGAGTAACATTATGAGAGGTCCACCACATGTCTAATAGAGCCGGCTTTCATAAAGACCAGAAGCTGGGTTGTAAAATGATCTTGATTAAAGAGGCGGTGTTGAGCTTATTTTAGACTTTATACTCTCCCTCTGGTGCCTCTGTCGTAGCTTTACACAATTTATAACTTCAAGAAATTCCCTGTTTTTTACACACTAAAAACCGTTATTTTAGCCTCTGTCTGAAACACTTTGTTCTAGCAGCTGTCCCTTTAAGGTTCTCCAATCCCCCCTCCTTCTGATTGGCTAGCCCTCTGGAGGCCTGGCGGGGGCAGAGCTACATGCAGAACTTGTTGTTTGTGACCTGTCCCTTTAATGTGTTATTAATCGTTCACAAGATTCTTAAAGGTAGGGTCTGCAGGATTTTTGGTTACTTGTTTGTAAGCACAACATTCAAACTGTGCTCCTCCTCCTTGGCTCAGTGCCAGCGGCAGCACACACCCACAGCCTCCGACCAAAGCTACATGGACACACTCACTAGCCCAGCAACCACATGCAGCAGTTTCTACGTGGGAGAGACTCAAGAGCCTACTTGACTTGTTATGTAAGCTCAAGCTAACATACTTGCTATTGGTGGGTATTTGACACATACCTGGTTAGCAGAAAGCCAACCTGCGTCACTCTTCGTGCTGTTCTCCAAGTGCCTGAAAGCGAGTGAAAGCCAATCAAAGCTTCACCCTCATTACGTAAACAGCTTTATCTGTTTGGTGTTTCGTTTCACTTTGGTTGTGTTTTTCTTGCTCAGTGCTACGTCCACTATTGTAACCCCTTGGTATAGCTTCTTTATTATTTTGTTTGTTTCATTCTTTTAGAAATAAAAATTGATGCAAAGTAAATAAAAGACCCTGGAAGCTGAATGAAAAGAAGCAGAAAGAAGAAAAACTCTTATTGTATCTGCCCCTTCTTTCACTGGATACAAATCAAACAATCACATAAAAATACTATAAGGAAATAACAAAACAAAACAGCTGCAGGCAAACATGCCTTTTAACATTTCATTCTTTTCAAAAAAAGAAAACAGCCAACAAAAAGACAAAAGAACACATCTTTTTTCCCCTTTGTGCCACTCAACAAGACCTTATTTAGTTTCACTGTATTAACTGAGAAATCTGGATTTTGATCATTTTTTTTAAAAAAAAGATATTGATTGATTAAGCTTCTTTAGTTTCTCTGTTAAGATCATTTCACAAACTCACTCCCTTAACTGTAAGGTAACACTCTTTTAATTTTGTTCTGAACCTTGGTTTTTTAAATTTATAAATCCTTTCACTCGCTAATCAACACGTAAAGTCACTTGCATTTGGGTGCACTGTGATTGATGGAGGTAGCCACGCGTACTTTCCGCCCAGAAACGTCCCAATACAACCAAACTTTCTGCTGAAGACAATTTCTGTGATTAATTTTGTAGTGATGGTAGACACAGGAGAAAGGACAGATAGAAAAAGGACAGAAGAGCAGAGGAAAGCTAAACGGGAGAGTGATACAGCCCGAGCTAAAGGCTAACACAGGGGCTAAACTGTTTGTGATAATGTTCATACCAACCATACACTGTAAAAAGTATGGGCGTAGCCTCCACAACGTCACCTTTGTGTTCCTGAAACCATGAAATGAAGCACATTGGCTATGATGCCCACTGTGATTTTTTCTTCCAACAGCTACAGGGCGCCCACTGGTCACGTGACCTGAGCTATGCCTCCTAAAGGAAATCAAACAATCCTGATAACTTCTAAACCGCAGAGTTAAAAAAAAACATTCACTCACCGTACAGTGTGTGCTAATAGTGAAATCAGCGTGACTTCCAGTCTTTCTGCAGCCAGCCTCAAGCGGATTCTCAATGAACAGCAACTTTAAGCACTTCCGCATAGGCTTCATTTTTACTAACCAGATGTTGCACCTTGATACCAACTCACTGTCAGCAGTTATTCTGCAGCGGTCTCTTCAAATTTGAGAGTCTGTCAATGAAATGAAGAGTGAGGTTATGTTACCTCCGATTGATAGATGACTGGCAGGACATAACCAGGACTCACTAAAGTTACACATTACCAACATGTCCTTCAGCGCCGGGCTACCAGCAGCAGTACATATAGATGGCTACTAAACTACGGTACAAATGTACATAGTTTTCTTGTTGTCACAATTTAAACCGGAGCTCTATGTAATTGTACTGATAAATACCTTACCTTGTCACATTGTATCTGGTCAAAAGTTGTCTTGAAGAAACAAAATTTGTTTTCATCTGATCCCCTTTTAAGTCCAAAACAAACGTGTTGTTAAAAGTCCTGTCTTCACGTCAGTGTGCGTGAGACTCTGGGCCAGAAGGTGGCGAGCAATCCAGTTCAAACAGATCCTCCTCACAGCACCTAATTTGTATTTTCAGATGATTTCTTTTTCCTTTGTCTGAATTTGGCTAACACATTTTAACATCTTTTAAAAGGTTAAAAAATGTTCTCTATGGGCCGTGCTCTGGTTGGATGCCATTGTAACTCTCTCTGGCTTCATAAAAAAACAGGAGCCTGTAACACAAAGACCTGCTGCCTCCACTCAGTAAACAATCAACACAGACCAACAGCCAGCTCATAGCCTCCAATTATACAATCACTGCTCTGTGCATCTTTAAATTGCTTCTTATATGAACTTGTGAGGGAAATTTACATTTTTATTAAATTTCCACCTTCACTGGTGTATTTTTCTTCACCTCTACACCTTTAATTGGCTTCCTCACCCTCAGCCCTCAGCTCAGGAGCAAAAGTGCAGAAGCATCTTTAAAAAGATAAACCCCATGATGAAAATCGATTGAATCTGGAAACAATCTCCCTTTGAGGCAGAAGAAATGAGCTTTTCTTTTTATGATATTCCATTCACAGTTTTTATGCTTGTATTCTTTTAGCAACGAAAGTGCTCTGAAGCAATTATTAGCATGAGCACATCACCCTCGCGGCACACATCCTCCTATATTCTAATTTGCACATAGATGAGCATTGTGTATTTCATCTTAATGTATATTCCCGTTTCAACTTGTGCAGGCTGAGTTAAAGTATAACTCCCGAGCGCATGATGAGTAAATGAAATGGTTTTAAAGGTAAATTGACTTTTTCTCTGTGGTGTAGCTGAAAAGCTGCTGCACACATTAAAACCTCCTCCTGGGGATAAGTGAAACCCCAGGGGGGACAAGTCCTCCTCCAAAGCAGAGAGGAGGATGAGGAGGAGTTGTAGCGGTGCTGCTAACTCTCCAGCAGAGTCTGACACATTAATTGGGATGTGGAGTTAATTCCTGCTCTGTGGTCGATGGCTCCTGCCGCTGGTTTCCGGAGGAGTTGATTTGTCGATTGTGCAAACTGGACAACTTTTCATGATCATCCAACTTTAATGAAGATCATTTTTCAAAAAGCAAATCCCTCTGGACCAAAAAGATGCTGCAACAGAAAATAATTGTACGTCTCAGTTTCACCTAACTCGGTGAAAAACAAACACTGTCCTCCTCTAGAGTGACGTTAAACCTGCCGCTCTGAAGCTAATTTGTTGTGTTTGTGAACATAGCGTGCACAGAGGGATCTTTGTCTCTGATTAAATTAATGTTTACATAAGGCTCTGCACAATAAATGTTTTTTAATGAGACAGTGCATCCAGAATTTTGGTGTTTATAATTTTTCTTTGTTAATAAGACACCTGTCCCTCTTAGCCCTTTTAATATCAGAGTGAGTATTAACGCTTTGGTATGTCCAGAATTCAAGCTCGTCTGTTCTCAGAAGCCCAAACACCAGAAGTACAACAAACACCAGACTCGTGTGTGTTATAATGCTGTGTTTGAATATGGGATTAATTTATCTTTAATTCAGTTCACGGTACAGTCATGAAACATGGCCTTGAATAATGAAACACCAGGCTGAGGTGTGTGCTGTGTGTGAGCTGCACTTTACCGACAGCCTCGTGTCTCTATGAATAGATTGCTCTATGTGCTGTAAAGAACAACCTTTGTTTTATTTGATGCAGAGCAGTAAACAGAGCCAATAATCAATCCTGCCAGTCTAAAGGATGCTGCGGAGGAAAAGCAGAAAGAGATTGATCATTTTGCTGTAGAAAATAGAGCAATGAAAAAATACATTTTCTATTGTCTGTTATCTTGCCTGGCCTGGCCTCTTGCTTTCTTGAAACCTAGGCAGCTATTCAAATGTGTTAAATTGACCGTTGCGTCTTTGTTTACACTACTCTTTAATTAGTGTTGTTACATATTGGTCAATGTGCTTTTCAGCTTTGCATGCTGGAAAATAGGGCAGGAAAAAATCAGTTTGTTCAGCAGACCAGACCCTTAGCGGGGTGATGTAGGGTCAGTCATGTGCGCGATCATGTTGTCAACAATATGATTTGTGTGTGTGTGTGTGTGTGTGTGTGTAAACAGTCTGTCTCTGTGAGCACATCGTGATCAGTTTTGATGCAGTTTTTTTATTTTTGACTCGTTTTTCCTCTGAGCAACAAACCACAGTGAGGGTTTTACAGAAACAGCTTTTTGAACTGGAAATAGGTTAGAATCAAATAGAGACGTGTTTCAGTGATTGCATGTCTTTCTGTGTGAGTAACCACCACCTGTTGGCAAACAGCTTTATGAGAAAAAGACAAGTTTTTGGCACTAAAAGTGACAGAAGTGTCCTGGGGTATTTAGATATATTTTTGTTTTGTTTTTTGTGCTCTGTTTTTACCTTCTGTCAGCTCATGAATTAAGTTAAGGACATTTAAAACAAAGGTTTCCTATAAAGGTGGATATTTGTGTTGATGATGAGCTAAGAACATCTAACAATTAAGATGTGTTTCTACCTGGATGCATCAAGCCCTTGATTCTGAGTATCTCATCAGTCATCAGACAGGAGTCTGTCCTGATTCCTCTGCCTGTTGACAATGTGCTTAAAAGGGTCAGAGTCTGTCTCAGTCTGGTCTTGAGAGTGGAAGGGTAATGGCAGTTAGAGGGTACAGCTGAGAGAGCAGCCTGGGGAGTTTCTGGACCCTGGCCATCTCTGATGAAGAAAGAAGAAGAACTTCAGAGTGAATCTGCTCACCTGAATGTGATTTTACTCTGCATAACCCCCCACTCACCATAGATTATCTGTAACATTACAACCAAAGGTAAATGGAAAATATGAAACATTGTCACTTTTGCAAATCTATAAAGCATGAAACATTAATGATCTTTCAGAAAAAGCTTAGTTGCTGTTGAGTGTAGGGTTGAGTTTTGCTCCTCTCAGCATCAACAGAGTACATTATTAATTAAACGATGTCAGTGTTTTTTTCTATTGAAGTTTTCTCTTTAAATATTTCACAAGAAGTCCAGAAAGTAAAGGTGGATCTGTGTTGCAGATCTTGATGTTCCTTCTTTTGTCCCAGCTTAAGAAACATGACTCATCTTGTGATCTCTGGGTTGGTTTTATGTGTTTTTATTAGGTTAAAATAAATGAGGTGCCACCAGAATAAAAAGATAAAAGAAAACATACTTTACACCGGAAAACATTGGGTTTTGGAAATTTGATTCATTCAAAGTGAAATTATCTTTATGTTCTAAAGAAATGTGATACCTTCTGAAATACTTCATGCACACACACACACACACACACACACACACACACACACACACACACACACACACACACACACACACACACACATACAATACTACACTCCATGAAATTGCAATCTAAATCCAAATCCAAATGAATTTAATGAAACATGAAGAGTGTTGGTGAAAAACTTATTAACTGGGAATATCACATGACTGTAGCTCCATCTGTTGGCATGACGTGTACATGCATGTGAATCTGTATAATCACAGTTTTTATTCTTTATTTATTTATCTTTTTTTAAAACAGTTTTTGTTTAATATTATTTTAAAAGTTTCTGAGAAAACATTCAGTAACTTTGTTGTTATTTGTTTTTGAAAATTATTTAGTGTTTTGAAGTTTCCTCAAATGGGACCTAATCATTTTTAACTCCTCTGTTTAATGTGGTTCTTTAAAAAAATAAAAAAATAGAAATAAAAAAATAAAAAAGTGACGATACAAAGAAAGTGTATTTGCAAAATATAGCACTTTCTTTATGAAGATGCAAAATGTTTTCCAAATATAAAAAAGACAAAGAGTAAAGATAAGAACAGCAGGGTACCAAAGGACAAAATATAGTGAAGATTGGAGGATTCAGAAAAACTTCTTATAGAAGGAATTCAGTTGTTGCTTAATTTAGGCTTGTCAGTCATGCGCGCGCACACACACACACACACACACACACACACACACAAATATATGTATATATGTGACCCTGGCTACTTTTCTTTTCCTCGCGCTTTTTCATTAATAATTCTATGGAAGCCCATTTATAAAAGAAAAGTTGAAGAAGAAAAAAAATATATATATATATATATATATATATATATATATATATATATATATATATATATATATATATATATATATATATATATATATATATATATATATATATATATATATATATATATATATATATATATATATATATATATATGACTATGAGCTCTCAGAACTATGACTTAGTATTTCATTATTATGAGATGGAATCTCGCAATTATTAGTGTCTCATAACATTGAGATAGTTAGTCATAATTATGGAAACATCTCTCATCATTATGATTTAGTACTTCAAATGGTGGTAAGCGCATTATAATGGGATACTGTCTCATTATAATGCCCCACAGTTTATTTTTTTATTATTTTAATTATCTTTAACTTTAACTTTCCCCTTTGTCTTAAACGTGGATATCTCATTCGTTTCCTCAACACAGCGGTGGGAACGACTGTAAACTGTGGAGAATAGAGGAGCCCAGTGCCCGGGATAATTTCCCTGAGACGTCACTTCCATGTCGGCTCTTCCGCTGACGTCAAACTCATGGTGGTAAACTCAAAGGTGTTGTCATCATGTCTCAGTGCTGTGTGACAGGCTGTGAGTCTGATAGACTCAGAGAATGCGACAGGATGCTATCATTTCACGACTTCCCCACTGATGAGACACTAAAAAACAAATGGCTGCAGAAAATCCGGAGAGACAACGACCCAGGTTTCCAGGTAAAAGTCAGACTTTATGACCGTTAGCATCATGGCTAAATGTTTACATTGGTTGCGTTGTGCCGAGCCGCCAGCGTTAGCTATCACTGTGTAATAATGCCACATTGTGCTGCTGTTGGGTGTACTTTTCAGTCAAGGGTGAACAATGGAAGTGATGTAAGTCTACACAGCTTTCCAAGAGACATGAAAAGAAGAAAAAAGTGGGAAATTGTTTGTGGACGCGCGAAGCTTCCAAAAGATCCACGGTTATGTTCTTGCCACTAATTCTCTCCGGATGTATTTGATGCATTTAACCGACCAAGGCCAATAAAAGAGCTCACCACTGCTACTAGTTAAAAGCAGAGACTAAAGCCAAATGCCTTGCCCACAGTGTTCTTACACAAAAAGCTTGAGAAAATGCCATAGACAGTAGTCGCTGAACCTACGAGGATGTCAACAACCTGCCCCTGCAGATGGTGAACCATCAGGTGCGACCACCATCACTGAGGAAGCTGACGATAAGCCTACCGATCAGTCAACACAGTGGTCCCCAAATAAGAATGATGGAGCAACTCATCTTGAAAAACATACAAGGGATGCAGGGGTACAGTGGTCAGCTGATGTGCACCAACTTATAACGACAGAATGAGAATTTTTCTAACAACCATTACACTATGCAAGAATCATATGTTTTTGATATAAATAATGCAGTCACTTGCATTGCACATTACGTCAATGCTAAGTTGGAAGTCCTCACAGAGCCTTTGAATTGATTGTTTAAAGTATTTATGGTTTAAGGGTTACAATCTTGTGTACATTTTCAGTGCCTTTAGTGCTCAAACTTTATGTCTTCACATGTTACTGCTAATGATTTGTTCCTTTCTTGCCTAATGAGGATGAAATGCTGCATTTCTTGTATCATACACGTGTCTGAGTTGGATAATGCACATTTACCTGCACAGGTTGGAACAACAGCCCTGGCGGTTGGGTAAGGATCTGGTGCCTGACTTTATTCCCTAAACAATGTGCTGTTGTTGTAATAACAAAATACAGAGGGATGGCATGACTGGATACTGGGTGGCAGGGCAGCTCTGGCTTGTAGTGTTTCCTTTAACCAGTTTATCCCTAATGATGCCAGCGTCAAACCTTGCTGAGTGTTGGTTTATTAAAAAGACTTAAATTCAAAACAACAGGTGAAACAGCTGAAGTGGACTAGGTGTCTACAGGAGTCTTGTCTGTGTCCGTTGTCAGCACCGTCATATGACTTAATGCTAATAATGTCACGTTTTGTTTTCATGTCTCTCACAGATTAGATCAAACACGAAAGTGTGTTCAAAGCATTTCACCAAGAAATGTTTTCGGTGGGATGAAAATTCTCAGAGGACATGTCTGACTGAAGGAAGTGTCCCAGGGCTGTTTCCGCATGCAAAAATCCTCTGCATAGAGCTACCTGTGTAAGTAAGTTATTGTGTGGTTTCACATTAGCACAAGCACAACCACATGGTTACATTTTCCATGAGGTTGATTTTCATCCCATTTTGACCTTTGCTTTTGGCGGAATATCTTTAACACAACCCTAACACTTTAAATAATGATTTTCAGTTTAAAGAGATTTTATTAATACTGAAGTTGTCGCTATTTCAAATTGTGCTAAAATGAGCAGCACTTTGCGAAGCACAGTATGAACATAACACATTCTATGAAAAACACGACTGTCAAGATACTATTAAATACATGTAAACCCATCAGTAATCTGTGACTTGCTCTAATAATAAATGTATTTTTTTCCTTGAAAGACACATTTAAACTCACTGCTGTGTGAGTGGAAACAACAGGCTGATTAGTTTAAGTCTAGCAGCTTAAGAAACTCTTAGCTAGCACAGATGCTACAAAGTGCTGCTTCACCTCACAAGTGGATCTTTACCATAGACTGTATAAAATATGGACCTAAGATGTGTCCCAATTCAGGGTCTGAAGCCCTCTTTCAAAGGTGATGAATCAGCTGTAGGGAAAACACTCCAGGATAACTGTCCCAAACTTGCTGCACTCTTCAGAGAAAGGAAGGAGAGATGCAGGGGTTTACTTAGGCCTGTCACAATAACAAATTTTGCTAGACGATAATTTTCCAAAATATTATTGCAGATAAACGATATTATTGTCAATATTATTTTTTTTTTTTTCCCATTTTTTTTCATTGACGTAATCAAGATAAATGGGATAATAAAGTGAGTTCACCATATCAAAAGCAAGAAACTTTAATTTCTTAAGAGTATTTAACTGTAATTAAAAGGTCAGAATCTTTTAAATAAAATAAATTAAACAAAAAATATAATAAATTTAACAAACAAGAAAGAGAAAAAAAATACAATGAAAATGAAATGGACTCTCTTTTAGAAAAAAATACATGTCAATGAAAATAATTCATATTAATCAAAAACAATAAAACATAGATCCTGTCTCTAAAGAAAAAACGAAACTCCAAAAAAACAACAACAACAGTAAAAACTATAGCCTAAATAAAAAGGAGTTAATACAGTTCCTGAATTGTTTGTAACATGTACTTTTTCCCAGTCAATCCGTACTGTCTGTCAAACATTTCTGGCTTTCAACCGTATTGAAGGGCTGCATTTCTTTGGCAATGTATCTGTCTTTGAGCGCCCACCATTTGGCGCTTTTATTTCTATTTACTTTGCCGACCAAAAGCCTCAGTAAGAGCGGATTGTCAAAGAACAAGGCTCCGCTGCACCTCCCCTTCTTCTTCTTCGTCGCCACTATTTTCAAACAAATGCGACATATCAGCTCGTTGGTGTTCATGAGCTCACACTTTGTTCATTCTGATAAAAAACAAAATATTCCCACACTGGGACTGTGGCAGGCGGCTTAAGAACCGTATCTTTCGTGCCATCACTCATATTAGCGTGTGTTTCCTCCTTACCCCTCAGGATGCTCACTTCAGCTCTCTCCGTGTGTATGCGCGAGCAACCCCGTCTTCACCACAAAGATCGCATTTTTGACAGATGCTCACTCCGCTATAAATCCGCTAAATCTGCTATAGAATCTACGCACCCCGATGTTAGGAAAGATAGACGTAGTGAGCCATCTTCTCATTCAGCCTCTTTGGTCGAAAGAGTGGAGGAAAACAAACATGCATGCACGTGTCAGTTTATCGAGGCTGGCAAACTTACTGAGGACGTTTTTATTTATCCTTCAGTTAATTGAGTTATTGATTATCGTGACAGGCCTAGGTTTACTTATATCTGGAGTTGTTGATCTACCTTTTTGATTGTGTCCCGTAGTTCTGAATCCAGAAGAAATGCAGAGGAAGGTGGTAGGCATTCTCCCCATGTTGACCACAACTACTGTCAGCCTTTAAGGCTGGAAACAGCTCAACAGGAGATCACCCACCACGCTCAGGAGAAAAGTCGAATTTGTCCGCAGCATTTCAAGAATGATCCCAAGCTTTTGCACCTCTACACCGGATTTCAGGTGACTGCAGAAGGGAAATACTTCATGATGCCGCGCTAAACAGAAAGCATTATTTCCACAGATATTTTGGGCCAGTTGTTCAAAGAACTCAATCTAGATTAAAATAATCCAGATTTTGAATTCCCATTTCTTGCTATCCAGGATCAGGTAATCTGTCTCAGTTTTATGCCGGTTTGGATTGGATCACCCTGATCTGGAAACACAGTTTTTAAGATTACCAAATCCAGATTACCAGTGCTCTAAATGGGACACAATATCATAATGTGGGCTTCAGCTAAAGAACAGGTAGAGGAACCAACATGTGGTCATTGTAGGTATTTTTTTTATTATTTTGAGATAAAACAAAAAAAACATAAACATCCACTTCCGTTTTTTATTTTTTTTTATGACACCTCATCTGAGCCTCAGTTCCTCTCCATCTGTGAAGGAGGGTCCAGCATTTTTAGGCTCTGGTTTTAAAAGGCCGATCTGAAGTTATTCTCTGGTTTGCTGCAGTTTACTCAGCTTGATTTGTTCCTCTTCCAGGAGTATCTGAGCTTCTGCTCTTTCAGTTTGTTTTTGCTTTTACTTAACTTTACTGAAAGGCTTCATTGGTAACCCAGGTTAACTTTATCCACTATATTACTGTAATGTGTAAACAAGTGAAGTGAAAAATACAAATAAAAGAATCAACAGTAAATTGTAAAATTTTTGTATTATTTGACCAATTTTTAAGTTTTACTACATTTTCTTCCTGAAATCCACCTTTAAATCCTACCCTCTGTCGGGATCAGGATAATCTTGTTTTTTTTTTGTTTTTTGTTTTTTTTATCAAGGTGATCCAAATCCTATTTAAATATTCTGAACAACACAAACTGAAGGTTTGAACCAGGTTAAAACTAGGATTGGGTTATGTGATCTAATCCGATTTCGAAATCCTTCTTCCCTTTTGAACAACCCGTTTTTGGGATATAATCCAATCCGATAACCAAAATCTGATTTGATGACCTTTGAACAACTAGCCCTAGAAGATGAAATTTAAATAGCAGGACAAAAATTTTCAGTGCGAAATACAATCTTAGGACGGCAAGGATGCATGTTTGACCGCATCACCACTACCCTAAGTTTAAAATCTCTCTGTTTCCAGTCATTCAAAGTCCTGTTCTCTGTTCTCATTTGCACTCTAAATTTCTCTTAACCTAAAGTTAAATTACAGAGACTGATATTTTATTTGAGGAGTCTGAAGTAAAAATCGTCAGTTTAAAGAAGTCCAAAACTTTCAAAAAAATATTCATGCTCAGGAAAAAGTTAAAATTGCACATGTTTACTAAAAGCTTGTTTTGTTTTGTAGGACTATGACACGCTCAGATCAGTCTTCCTGTCTCTGGAGCCAACTGCAGACTGTCTGCTGAAATGGAGCCAGGATCGGGCTGTGCAGGAGACGCCCTGGATGGACCCAAGAGTTGAGATGCCCTTGTTTGACCAGTTTTTTCTCTTCGTCTGCTGTGTAAGACAGGGAGCATTCGAGGAGACGCTGGCCAATCTTTTTCACGTCTCAGTGTCAACAGTTAGAAGAGTGATCATAACGTGGGCTAACTACCTGTTCTTCATGTTGGGCTCGCTGCCTGTATGGCTCCACAGGTCAGCTGTCAATGTACGGATGCCTCGCTATTTTAAAGAATCCTATCCGAGAACCAGAGTCATTCTGGACTGTATGGAGATCCGCATCGAGCGGACCAGCTCAAAGGTGTTAAACCCCAAGAACAGCTCTGACTACAAAGACTCCACAACTCTTCAAGGGTTGGTTGGTTTCAGCCCCTCTGGAGAAATAACGTTTGTGAGCAGACTCTTTGAAGGCTCGGTTTCTAGAAAGGAAATGACAAAACAGTCAGGTATCCTGTCCCTGCTAGAGGAAGGGGACGAGGTCATAGCAGATGAGAGTTTCCTCATCAGCGATCTGCTGTCAGCCATTAATGTGTCACTTAATGTGCTCATTTATGATGACGTCCACAGATTTCATTTGCAGCGATTCAAAGGCAGAACCAGGCAGTATCGTATCTTTGATTCAGTTCTTCCTCTGTCCCTCCTGGGAGCTGTCAACCAGTTATGGTATGCGTGTGTCATGTTGAGCAACTTTCAAAGGTCTTTTTTCTAATTTCTGGATCAAAGTGGACGGACATAAGCCCATCACATGCTGCCAGTTGAAGGCGTGATATTTATACCCCTGTGATGTCTCACCTTCAGCCTCAGAGGTATGATGATGATGATGAGACCAAGCTGTCTCATCACTGTGTCATGCTTCTGCAACACCATGTTAAAATGTGAAATGACACGCTGGGAAACCAATATTACCCCATCATGGGATCATTACAACAGAAAGAAGGTGTGATGACAGCTGAGCTTAGTTATGGCACTGCTGCGGACTTACTAGATGAAAAAGAAACGTGATACAGGTGATACATTCACACTGAGAAGATCCAGAGTCAGTGTGGAGTTAGTGTTCAAAGAAAGCAGACGGAGGCTGTAGAAAAAGATCACAGAAGAGCTAAAAAGAACCACTTTGTTCATAGAACCAAGGACCAGTTTGTCTGGAGTCACACCTGTTCTGTTAAACTCTGTTATTAAGGAAGTTTTCTCCTTTTACACATTTGTAATGTTTTTGATACCTCTCTTTGAAAAAACAAAACAAACCAATTTCATTTTGGAATATTTTTTAAATCTAATAAACCATGTTTGTTTTAAATGTATTTAAAATGAAGAGCAAATATTTTTGATTAAAAAAAAAAACAGTTTTAACAGTGATGTGTTGTTTTTGTATCGTTTAAACAAATGAAGGCTTAAAATGTTTTTTAAACCATTTTCTGGTTTGATCGGCAGCATTCACATTATTTTTGAAGTAGTGCTAGCGAAGTTACTTTTAGCTCATGAACTCAACAGACCCACTATGTGTAAGACCAAATTTATTTATAAAACACAATCCTAGGACAGCAAGAATGCATGCTTAACTGCATCACTACACTGAGTCTAAAACTTGCTCTGCTTCCACTCATTCAAAGTCCTGTTTTCTGTGACAAAAAAAAAAAATCCATTCACAAAATTTGCACTCCTAGTTTCTCTTAATTCCAGGTTAAGTTACAGAGATTGATATTTTAGTTGGGTAATGTAAAGTAAAATTTATCATTTTAAAACAGTACAAAAAGGATTACAGCAACTCCGAGAAAACACTCCAGAACTGAAACGAAGTATTTTTATATATTTGTAATGTTTCTGATGTTGCTCTTTGAAAGAGTAACATAAACCAAATTCATTTTAAATAGTTTTCTATCTAATAAAACATGTTTGTTTTAAATGTATTTGAAATGAGCAGCAAATATTTGTCATTAAACAACAAAAAAAAATCAGTTTCAACAATGATGTGTTGTATTTGCACTTTTTAAACAAAGAAGGCTTTAAATTGTTTTTTAAATGACAAAATTCTGGTTTTATCAGCAACATTCGAACAACTGTTGAAGTAATGCTTTAAAAACAAAACAAAAAAACACATCCTGCCTTTTATATCTAAGGCTGTTTGCCACGAAAAGCTTAATTTACCAGACTTGAGAAACTATAAATTAAATTTTTTGAACGAGCAAGGTAAGTATAACAATGTGAGATAATGTATAACAGCTTATAAAAATGTCTCAGCGTGAAAATGCATCCAGAACACAGTTTACATCACCAACCAACAGGTGGCAGCAGAGAGGCATGTGCCATGGACTGAGACTGCAAAGGAATTCAGCGTCAGTGCATCAAACTCCAGCACTGAGAAGTTATGGTGGGACTTCTTTTAGTAATTGATTGTAACTCAGCTTGAAAGCAACTAAAATGAATAGTCCCTCAGGACAAGAGCAACTTTAATAGCCAGAACTAGTTAATTACTTTTTAATGAAAGTATCCTAACTGTTGCTAGGAGCCTGCCCTGTTGGATATGGCTGCCTTTTGCAGCAGCTCCCTCTTCTTTGTCTATTTTATTTTTTTGTCTCTTTTCCATCATCTTTGTATTTGGAGAGGATCATTTCTTTGCATGGTTCATTTGTTGGTCATGGACACCAAACTTTTTGTGGCTTCAACAATATTTTACTACTTTTTCTCCTGTGTTTGTCTGGAGATCCTACATGTAACCATGGCTGCGTTGTTTACATGTAAACTCAGCTGTTAGCAGCAATGTCAATGCTAACTAGTGTAAGGCCTGATGTTTCCCCACAGGGTGAGGACGACAAGCTGGCTCTCAGGTGTGAGCTAAGAAGTGACGACATCGACCTGTTCTTCAATCCATCATTGTTGGGAACGTAAGATCTATCTCCAATAAGATAGATGAGCTAGGCGTGCTAACCCAGTAACAGAGGGAATACCAGAGACCAGATTAGCATCATGCTATTCACAGACATGGCTAACAGGGCTAACATCAGACACCAACACCACATTGGAAGAGCTTCACCTGCTGTGAGCAGACAGGATCTAGGAGACAGAGACTGAACAGACTGCTGAAGAAGCTCAGTCCTGGACCCTTTGGAGGTGGAGACTGGCTGAACTGGAGATTGATGGACAAGCTGTCATCATCTATTTTCTTATGGACCTTTTTTGCACTTTCTATACACTTTCTTACTTTTGTTTTCTTGATTGCTGCTGTGACTTCAATGTCATTGTACTTGTTACAATGACATTAAAGTTCTATTCTATTCTAAAATGGGTCTTTCTCCTTCCTTCACTAAATCAGCTAAGGTTTTGTTTATGGACATGGTTTTTATTTGCATTCATACTTCAATATAGCTAAACCAGGCTCAAAATAATTATAAAACTGATCAAACAATGAGAACTGAAACAACATACCTAAAACCTGTCAGTTGAATAATTGGATGTATTTATCAGTGACGTGATTTGTGGGGCAGCTAGTAGTTGTGAACACATAGCCTATAGCTTTCCTTCATCATGAGCTATTGTGTAATAATCTCATTGCAGTAACCAAAGACATTTACCTGCTTTTCACTGTATACAGGTGAGAGAATATAGGTACCCGGAAAGTGCCAGCAAGTGATTTACGACCCTAGAGGTCAAGAGGTCACCCCCTCCCCCCACCTGTTGTTGTCAATCAATTACATAACAACACCTGTTGTAGTCAATCAATTATTTACATAACAACCCCGCCCCCTCACCTGATGTTGTCAATCAACTTCCCCCCACCCGTGGGAACTTGGGGTGCCCCCACCCGTGGGAATTTGGGGTGCCCACACCCGTGGGAATTTTGGGTTGCCCCAACCCGTGGGAACTCTGATTGCCCCAAACCGTGGGAACTTTGGTTGCCCCAACCCGTGGGAACTTTAGGTTCCAGATACATCACTATTGTGAATTTTATGTTCTTTCGATATAAAACTATGATTATTTGAATACTTGAGGAGAATACTTGTTGCTGAATACATTGAAATGTCTGCAAACAGGCTAAAAGAAAGCTAACTTGCTTTCAAACACACTCATAGAAAGCTAGCCTGCCTCCAGCTAGCCTAGTAGATGGCTAATTTACCTGCAGCTAGCCTAGCAGATGGCTAATTTACCTGAAGCTAGCCCAATAGCTGACTAATTTACCTGCAGCCAACCCATTAGCTGAGTAATTTACCTGAAGCTAGCCTATTAGATGGCTAATTTACCTGCAGCTAGCCCAATAGCTGACTAATTTACCTGCAGCTAGCCTAGTAGATGGCTAATTTACCTGAAGCTAGCCCAATAGCTGACTAATTTACCTGCAGCCAACCCATTAGCTGAGTAATTTACCTGAAGCTAGCCTAGTAGATGACTAATTTACCTGCAGCTAGCCCAATAGCTGACTAATTTACCTGCAGCTAACCCAGTAGATGGCTAATTTACCTGAAGCTAGCCCAATAGCTGACTAATTTACCTGCAGCCAACCCATTAGCTGACTAATTTACCTGCAGCTAACGTAGTAGATGGCTAATTTACCTGCAGCTAGCCTGATAAAAAGCTAATTTACCTGCAGCTAGCCTAGTAGATGGCTAATTTACCTGCAGCTAGCCTGATAGAAAGCTAATTTACCCGAAGCTAGCCTAGAAGATGGCTAATTTACCTGCAGCTAGCCCAATAGCTGACTAATTTACCTGCAGCTAAACTATTAGATGGCTAATTTACCTGCAGCTAGCCTGATAAAAAGCTAATTTACCTGCAGCTAGCCTATTAGATGGCTAATTTACCTGCAGCTACCCAGATAGAAAGCTAATTTACCTGCAGCTAGCCTAGTAGATGGTTTAATTACCCGCAGCTAGCCTGATAGAAAGCTAATTTTCCTGCAGCTAGCATGATAGAAAGCTAATTTTTCTGCAAACAGGCTAAAAGAAGCTAACATGCCTTCACACAGGCTATTAGATCTGTAATTTACCCGCTCTCAGCCTACCGTCGGCCTTCTGTCTGAACAGAACAGAAGAGAAAAGCAAATGTGTCCTCTATCACGGTATAATACTCTTTTATCAGCAAAATATATGAAACAACTTCTCCACACGTGACAAAAATCCTCTTTCACCCACCACTTTCTCTCCTTGAGCCAGTGTCAGGCCACTGTGACTCAACTAGAGACTCATTCAGCTCCAGCAGTCGGCTCAAGACACAGTCGGCTCAAGACACTCTTTACAACAGTGAAAATTGTGAAAAACTGAGAGAGCAATGTGAAGTGCAAGATCTTGTTCATTCATAAATGAAAATTTCACCGTCCCAGTCTCTTTAAATTTACCTCTTACTTGTCAGGACATTCTTATATGAGCAGAATTAAACAACTTCTCTCACACAGGCCTCACACAGCCATACAGCCCTGTGACACGTGGTCCACACACCTCGTGGGTCTTACAGGCCTCGTGGGTCTTACAGGCCTCCACTCCAGCATGGGTGAGGTTTTCCCCGGGTAGCTCTGAGACAGACCCAGTGATCTCTGCGAGTCATTCTCCATCTCCCTAGACTCCAGCAACTCCACGGGCCTCAACAAAGATTTTCAAAGCTACAGGCATCATTTCTTTAACCCATCATCCACACTCCAGCATTTAGCCAGTTTTCCTATTTAGTCTGAGCAACTTTGCTCCGTCGCAAAAACTACTGATTCATAATGACTAAACTGACAGCCATTACTTCTTCAAAGGATTGAAAATATTCAGCATAGTGTGGTCACACTCCAACTAACATGTTTATGGTAGCAACAACAGCAACAACAGCCACTGCAGGTACTCCAGATGCAGCGTATTCAGATCACAAACGAGCCAAAACCTTTGTGGGGCGGTTAAAAACAGGTGCAAGTGTTTTCAGGAGAATACCTCCGTTGTACTTATGTACCCTGCAGTTAGAACCTATCACTGAAAGCATAGAGGGCACTCATGTATTCATTCAACTGCATAGAACATCAAGAAACACATGATTTGAGCAGGACATTCATACGTCTTAGGATTAATTTTGACCGCTGCTCTGTCAAATCTGAGTGATGATTTTAATCATTATTATCATCATTAAAGACGTGTTTAAACTAACACCATTTTGTCTGGGTCAGTCACCTTACCAGAGACAGAGGCATAAATCAGGGCTTAAGGCTCAAAGGGTAACCTGAGGCTCGCACTGCTCCTCTCAGCTGCTTTCAGCTGCTTGCAGCTGTTTGCAACTGTTTGCAACTGCATGGTTAGAAAAGATAACTTGTGGCTGTAGTAAGTCCGAGAAACACATCATCAAAAACTGGCCGATAAGTCCAACAACAGAAAAAAACAAACAACCGGAACAGTTCTCTTCATTAGACTGCAACAACAGGATCGGTTGAATCCTTTAACTATACGGGGTATGTTTAAACAGTTTTAACACACACATAAACATGATCTCTACTGATGGTGGAAAAATCCTTTTGCTGTACTGGTAAATGGCAAAGAAATACCTAAATGGACTGAAACAAGATATTTCTTAAGGACTTTTTTTTTTAGCAAATACATGCCTTTTTAAATCTGTCTTTAGACAAGTTTTTCTTGGCAGAATTATTTGCAGCTGCTTTATGTGTTAGCAGTCCACAATCCAAACAACAATGTGATAACATAACATTAAAACAGGTTATAGAAAATGATGCACAAAGATGCAACAAAGAAAGGTCAAACCAAAAACTGGAACGCTTAAAGTTCTCAAAACTGTGACCGTGTTACATAGAACCTGTTTAATTTCTCTGAGCTAACGTTATACCGGTAATTACATAATGCACACTATAATTATAAAGTTTCACTGCACTGACTTCCACATGCATTAATTCCTTATCATGATTTATACTCAAGAAACAGAGGTATTTTCTGACAATGTAATTAAAAAAAAAAAATGCTTAAATTCTTTATCCCTTTTATTAATTGGAAGTTTTTAAACATCTGTTTTTTTTGTTTTTTTTTTGTTTTGTTTTTTTTTTCGTTGTTTTTGTTTTGTTGCTGGTACGTGTACTCTGTAGTTTGTTAGGGTCAAATGTTTTTTTCTCCCTTTGTTTCTTTCACTGTAGCGGAGAGGAACGTTAACCACTCTCTGTATAAACCTAAAGGCCTGGCTCTCCACACTCATGGCTCTTTGGTCATGTTAGAGGCCTCATAGTGCTTTCATCACAATGTCCACTGCCACAGCAGTCACAGTGGAGAAGATGTGTGGCATCAGACAAAGTAGAGTAGCAAAACAAAGTAGAAAAAAAATTATAGGTTTGAATGAGGTGAGGTGAGGTTAATAATTTAAATGACATTGAACAGATTTAGGATAGAATTATAAAACTGGGTCAAAAATAAATAGATAATTTTAAAAAAGCAGATTACATATTTTTGTAGCAGGGCTCTCAGAAGTAAGCAGTGACAGGAAAACACTGAGGTCTCTGGAGGCCAATAACTCTGGCTGCATTAAAGTCAGGGTATGGATTATGAAGACGATGGATTGGGAGTGATTACAATCCACAATAAATGGAAATAAATATATCCAGAGTTCATTGTATGAGTGCATTTTGTTGTCATCTGAGTCTGTGGGCGACAGATTTGTGCTTATGTTTTTTTATGTATGTTCTGTTCAGACTAAGGAGACAAATGTCGTCAATAAATGACAAACACAGGACATGTTTCTATGTATGCATTGCCTAGATGCACAAAGCACCAAATAGAAACCCCCACTTCATCCAACACATTATCAACCTTTACATCCCAGCATGATTCATACAGTAATTAAGAAATTGTAATGATGAATGATGAATGAAACAGCTGTTTACTTAAATTAGCATCCTTCAGAATCATCTTTGAATTTGAATACAATAAAAGAAAAAACATTCTTAAATTTTTCTGCAATGTTTACAACACTGAGATTCAAAAGACTCTTAACTCGTGTACAGATGCTCTAGAATAAAAAGCACAATTGGATTTTCCCATGAGTAAGGCCACAAATGATTTTTTGCACAGCATGTTCAATACAAGGAAAAAAAGTTAAGGTAATGAACTAATAAGCTTCTTAGCGATGGAAAACAAATGACTGAACGAATAAACTTTTTAGAACCAAGGCTGTACTGAGGTGAAGTTTGAATGAAGTAAAAATGTAAGGGGCAGAGTACACTTCAATTTTGATCCATGACAATGTTCCTGTTTAGTTTCCATTTGACAGTGGCAGGAGATGGCAAAATAAAGAGGAACTTGATTATTTTCCCAATTAGTGGGAAAAAAGTACACATTTTTATTTAGGTTGAAATATTTCTTTGTTCCCTCTGTGCCCGAGTCAGGGCAACACTAGTGTGTAAGCTGAGACAAGGGAAGGGTCTGTTGACACACACACACACACACACACACACACACACACACACACACACACACACACACACACACACTCACACACACACACACAAACACACACACACACACACACACACACACACACACACCGAACTGCTGCCCCAAAACTTCACGGTGAAATGTAAGCCGGGTATGGCAGAACAAGACAGATTGTGTCAGCTGCTGAAAAGTCAACTTCAGGTCTGAAAAAACATCTTCAAGCTTGACGTATGCTGGTGGAGAGGTCCAGCTCCAAAACAGGGCCAGCGAGCTTTTGGCTCAGCTGAAGAGGAAGGTGCTGCTTGCATCTGAAAGACCAAGAATATAACTTCTGCAACAACACTGACAGGTTGTCATCATTACAGAGAGCTGTAAAAATTATGGGCCTTATGCAATACCTCGAGAGTTGTAGAGTTAACAGTAAGTAAACTACTAAGGTAGACCTACAGTTTGCTATATGGCATTTGGACAGTAAAACTTATATGCACAACCACTTGGAGTTCAGCACAAATGATAATGCGTTACTGGTTAATGACGCTAATGTTGTGACCTCACAAGTTGATTTTTAAATAAGTAACGTTGCCCATTACTAGATATCAGTGGATGGATGCAAACAAATGTGTTGCCAAATGTTGTCTTCACCCACAGGTCGTACATATCCTGGCTTTCTGAGATGTTGAGCAAGTTTGAAAAGTTCATGCTTACAGTGACAATATCAAAGTCAGCGGGATAAAAAAAAAAGCAGATTGCTTGTTGAACTGAATTATATACACAATAAATTGGGAACATGATATAATGAATAGGTGACTTCAGAACAACAGGTACTGCAGGTACTGCATACACCTAGGGGATGATTTAAAAAAAAAGTCAAGTTAAAAAAAGAACTGAAGACAACTTTTTTTCTTTTATCTGCTAAGTATACATATGAAACAGTTTATAATCAGGATACATGGTTAGAAAGTTAAGAAAAAAAAAGGTTGTTTTTTTTTACCCTTTCATTTTCTTAATATACCAACAGCGTATAAAACAGGTTGCAAATAGAATACATGTTTTTTTAAAAAACACATATACACAAGGTGTCAAACCAAGATACATGTCAAGGTTTTTCTTTTTCAGAAGTTGCTTGTGCAACTCCGCTGTAATGGTCGCTGACAGTTAGCAGCTCTCTGATTGTAACGTATTCCCCATTGCTGGTCAGATATTTGTACACATCTAACAGTTTCTTATAGAATTGCCTGGTTGATTTCACTTCATGCAGGAGAGTCTCTGCCACAGCCTGGACTGTGAGGTTGTCCACGGTCAGGCGACGGTTGATCAGCACATACTGGATGGAGGGAATGAAGCGAGGGGTGATGAGTCTTTTCATCAGACTGTAATAGTGATCCCGGATAAAGTAATCCTCCAGCATCTCCTGGCATTTGTGCTGTTCCTCACTGGGGTGACTGATCTTGCAGCCGTAGCACTGCTCTTTGCGGTAGCTTTTGATAGTCAGGTTGAGCAGATGATAAACAGCCGGTTTGATGGAGTCAAAGATGAGGGAAGACATCCACCCACCAACCTCATCTTCCTCCTTCTCTTTCTCATCCTTTAAACAAGAGGACGTCTCAGACAGGGTCTTGGACAGGGTCTTGGACAGGGTCTCCGCCCCTGTAGAATAAGTCACCTGCTTCTCTCCTGGGTTGATGTTTTTGTTAAAAACAGCCGCAGTTGGCAGAGTTGTTGTTAATTGGGGGAACGATCTTGCATTTCCATCATCATCTTTGCTAGAGATATCATCTACCCCCAATCCACCTGAATGAACATTAGGATTATTCTTGTAATACCTTCTACACGTTGTGTCAAGCAAGTCTGAAAGTAAGTAAAAAACAGTAGTGAGTAGTAGTAGGAGTAGTTTACCAAAACGCTTTACATACACCTCTATACAGCAATACATAAATAATTTTATACATCCATACCTTAATACATAATTTAATTGTTTGGAAAAGAAAAAAAGAAAGACTGAAAAAGAACTAAAATAAACTCTGACTCTGTAAATACCCCTGCCTAAATGATAGCTCCACAATATCAGTTACAAAAGTAGAAATTCAGAGAGATCAGTACTTTGACACGGTTGCCTATATTCAAATATACATTGAGATATCAAGTGGGATAATAATGAAGTGAGAAACTTACCGGGGAACAGAGACGTCTCACCACCGTTTCTTTCCAAGTCCATTCTGATGACTTACCAACTTAGCACGCAAAACTCAGTAACAGATTTAGTCTTTAACAGACCTGAAATCCAGGACTGGTCAAGCGACAGGGCTTTATGGCGAGGCAAATATATATGCATACATACATCTCCCCATCCTCCTCCTCTTTCCTTTCTCTGATTTACCCAATCCGCCTTGCTCAACCAGAGGCGTTCCTGTTCACTCCTCATCCTTCTTCTTCTAGTCTACATGCGGCCTCACACAAACACACTCTTGAGTTATCTGAAGGCCTCTTGCCTTGTGAAGACGTTGCTCTGTACTACAGGAGATGATATAAATCCTATGCACTAAGAGATGCATAAAGTAACTCAAAAAATCCCAATGAAGACTAAACTTGAGACACTAAACGAATGGTCTCCCCATTTACTCATCTTGCTTTTTTCCTGTGTTTAGGACAGAACCAGTGCAGGTACTATTAACTTTGTGTTTTTCCTTTAAACCACATAGTTAACAGAACCAGTGCAGGTACTATTAACTTTGTGTTTTTCCTTTAAACCACATAGTATGAAGTCAAGCAAATCTCTATAATGGAATGTCCTGACAGCTGCAGTTACTAATCATATTGTTACAACAAAAAAGAAGGATGCAGGGTGTTTTAAAGGAAGGGGTTATCATGGTTCATCTCATGCCTCTGTTCCAGACTTTTAGAGATCGTCAGAATTTCAAAGGTAAAACATGGTAAAAAGATGTGCGTCAAAACTAAATATAGGCTTTAAAGATCTGCAAATGATCTAAGTTTTGTTTTTAATCAACATTTCACAGTAGCTATGGTTTAAACTCCTGGACTAAGGCTCTGCTTATTTTTGTGGTTTCTGATCTTCACGTAACAGCAACATATTTTTTACTTCTTCTTCTTGAATGGCATGTTAAATGTTAAAAAAATAAACAGACTTAATATCCCATGCATTTAAAAAGTAAAAGTTTCAAAGGAGTGAAATTTAAAAGATTAAAGTGTTGAGGCAATAGATTCTGATATTCAGTCATTTTAACTTTGACAACAAACTTTTTATGAATTACTCACTAACTGGGTTATTCTGCCACTTGTTAGCGTTCTAAAATAGAGTTTCTCTTTAGACATAGCAGCTTTTTCAAAAACTTTTCTGGGTGATCTTGTGCAGTTGGTATAATGTTGGTACAATGTTGGAATGATGTTTGTATGACGTTGGTATGAGTGGGCCTGTTGGAATTTGAGGAACTTGAATGGGGCTGGAGTTTCTATCATGCTGGGTAACGGGATGTACAGCAGAGAAGTCATGGTATATCCGGGGGGAGGCCTCTGAGGACTCTGATTTATGCACCCTGAACTCTGCTACGACCTGGGTCAATACCTTCAAATTTACACGAGGGGCCCACAGGACACTTAAGGGGGGCAGAGAAGATTACAACCCCAGGAGTAACTAGAGGACATTTGTTCATTTTTCTCAAACTTTTTTCCACACTCAATGTATCTACCCTGACTCTCTGAGCTGAACTCACTGCAGGTTGCATACAATGTACCTTTCCAAAGATTGTCCCATTTTTTTCTACCATTCTTTTGCCCTAGTGAATTAAAAAAATCAGTCACACAAAAGCGCTACAAAGCACGCAAAATAAAAAAGCAAGCATAGCATGAGATTTTTTGGCTCTTACAGTCCCTCCACAATATTGTCAGCTGAATCCTGGTTCAAAGTCTGATCTCATTAACGGCACTTTTAAACAGACTGATTTCTTCAAGCCCCAATGAGAACTTTGTTTTTTTAAAAACATGTCAACTTAATCTTTCCCTGAGCACCTGAAGTGGCTCCTAAAGAAGACTTAATTAGTCTCCCCTGAGATGCTTCACATGTTTTAGCAGCTTCAAGTGTAATGTTATGATGCAGGGTCATGGTTCTGATTGTAATCAGTGTGCCTGGTTAATTTAATCGCACTGAACCTGCTGTTTGACGGTGGAGTCCTAAAAAATGCCATAGTGTCACCTACATGCTACAATGTCAGCTACATTAGTGTCCAACAGTTGTTTTCTGTCCTGTGTAGGTTATGTAACACGTGCGAGCTCTGGAAAACCCATGAAAAGAAAATTTGTCAAGAAGTGGAGTGTATCAACTCCTGCCATCATAAATCCAGATCTCTGATGAGTGGTTAAGGTCCAGTGTTGGATAGATAGAAGAATCTAGATACATAAAGAGTATTTCCACTCATTTTGGCTGCTTGGTGGGCTGAATATTGTGAGTTTTGGTTGCTTCCGATTTATTTTTTCCTTTTTTTGTTTCAGCTGAAACCAATGTTGATCAGACTAGCATTTAAACACAAAGTGATTGTCCGACCATCTTACTAATATGCTGAACTCATTTTGGCAGCTCAGCTGCTTCAGGACTCAGCTATCAAAGCAGGGAAAGAGAGAGGATGGAGTGTATTGGAAGTATAACTCACAATATACTTTAACAAGCAGGATAATAAAGGATACAAAATGATAATAATAAAGTCACAAATGACGGGGCGATGAACACATAGAAAGAAACTACCAAACTACCAAACTACGTAAACTTCACCGTGAATGTGCTTTGAGCAAAATAGCATGCAACATTGGACTCTGAGTAATTCTAGAAAGATACAGAATAACCATTCTGTAATAGGTAACACCAACCATACTTGTCCTGTGGTTCCTTTATTATTATTATTTATGTGGCTTGTATATGGTAAAAGGTGTCATTAATATATTTATTATATATTTAGTCCATTTTATAACTTCAAATGAAACAGAATGCTCAAGAAGTACTAAAGATCTGTTTTTGAATCCTTGAGTAAATCAAATTTTAAGTTCATCACAAAGCGCTATTGCGTGTATTAATTCAGGCAAAGTCATCAACTGCTGCTCGGGTCTTAAGTTGCTCTAAAGAGCTCAGGCTTAAGGTAGAATGCTATATAAGTTTTTACTTTATGGCATGCTTTATGAAAACAGCCGCTTAAACTATTAAAGAGTGTGTAGAAGGTGATAATACAAGATCACAGAGAGAGTGAGCCGTCAGAGAAACGTATGTAATAGTTCCTTTGCCAACTGCGCAGTTCAGCCTCTTGTGGGACACAACACAGACCACATCTTTCACGTTGTCTCATCTTCTTTACTCTGTTTCCCACCCCTTTTTCTTCTGTCTCTCTGTTTTGTTTTTCCTTTCTCCTTTGTTAAACTTTGACCTGTACAGGGACCACTGCAGGCTTTTCATATCCACGTCTCTTTCTGTTGCGCAGATAGTTTGTCATAATCTTTTTATTTATTTGTTTGTGTGTGTGTGTTAAAACTGTTTAAACATACCCCGTATAGTTAAAGGATTCAACCGATCCTGTTGTTGCAGTCTAATGAAGAGAACTGTACCGGTTGTTTGTTTTTTTCTGTTGTTGGACTAATCGGCCAGTTTTTGATGATGTGTTTCTCAGACTTACTACAGCCACAAGTTATCTTTTCTAACCAAGCAGTTGCAAACAGTTGCAAACAGCTGCAAGCAGCTGAAAGCAGCTGAGAGGAGCAGTGCGAGCCTCAGGTTACCCTTTGAGCCTTAAGCCCTGATTTATGCCTCTGTCTCTGGTAAGGTGACTGACCTAGACAAAATGGTGTTAGTTTAAACACGTCTTTAATGATGATAATAATGATTAAAATCATCACTCAGATTTGACAGAGCAGCGGTCAAAATTAATCCCAAGACGTATGTATGTCCTGCTCAAATCATGTGTTTCTTGATGTTCTATGCAGTTGAATGAATACATGAGTGCCCTCTATGCTTTCAGTGATAGGTTCTAACTGCAGGGTACATAAGTACAACGGAGGTATTCTCCTGAAAACACTTGCACCTGTTTTTAACCACCTCAAAGGTTTTGGCTCGTTTGTGATCTGAATACGCTGCATCTGGAGTACCTGCAGTGGCTGTTGTTGCCGTTGTTGCTACCATAAACATGTTAGTTGGAGTGTGACCACACTATGCTGAATATTTTCAATCCTTTGAAGAAGTAACGGCTGTCAGTTTAGTCATTATGAATCAGTAGTTTTTACGACAGAGCAAAGTTGCTCAGACTAAATAGGAAAACTGGCTAAATGCTGGAGTGTGGATGATGGGTTAAAGAAATGATGCCTGTAGCTTTGAAAATCTTTGTTGAGGCCCGTGGAGTTGCTGGAGTCTAGGGAGATGGAGAATGACTCGCAGAGATCACTGGGTCTGTCTCAGAGCTACCCGGGGAAAACCTCACCCATGCTGTCGTGCAGTGAGGGAACCCCGCCTACTACTGCGCCACCGTCCCGCCTCAGCTGTAAAAAGTGTTCACTGATTGCAACAAGAGTAACTGTGGATATACAGGGAGGCTTTTTCATACTGCAAAGATCTCAACACGTCTTCAGAATCTATGTTGAAGATGTGTCAAGACACAAACAGGTTACAGAAAACAGTGGAACCAGAGTATCTGTCTTACTCCCACAGGAATTGAAACTGGAGTGGAGGCCTGTAAGACCCACGAGGCCTGTAAGACCCACGAGGTGTGTGGACCACGTGTCACAGGGCTGTATGGCTGTGTGAGGCCTGTGTGAGAGAAGTTGTTTAATTCTGCTCATATAAGAATGTCCTGACAAGTAAGAGGTAAATTTAAAGAGACTGGGACGGTGAAATTTTCATTTATGAATGAACAAGATCTTGCACTTCACATTGCTCTCTCAGTTTTTCACAATTTTCACTGTTGTAAAGAGTGTCTTGAGCTGACTGTGTCTTGAGCCGACTGCTGGAGCTGAATGAGTCTCTAGTTGAGTCGCAGTGGCCTGACACTGACTCAAGGAGAGAAAGTGGTGGGTGAAAGAGGTCTTTTGTCACGTGTGGAGAAGTTGTTTCATATATTTTGCTGATAAAAGAGTATTATACCGTGATAGATGACACATATGCTTTTCTCTTCTGTTCTGTTCAGACAGTAGGCCGACGGTAGGCTGAGAGCGGGTAAATTACAGATCTAATAGCCTGTGTAAAGGCATGTTAGCTTCTTTTAGCCTGTTTGCAGAAAAATTAGCTTTCTATCATGCTAGCTGCAGGAAAATTAGCTTTCTATCAGGCTAGCTGCAGGTAATTTAACCATCTACTAGGCTAGCTGCAGGTAAATTAGCCATCTACTAGGCTAGCTTCAGGTAAATTAGCTTTCTATCTGGGTAGCTGCAGGTAAATTAGCCATCTAATAGTTTAGCTGCAGGTAAATTAGTCAGCTATTGGGCTAGCTGCAGGTAAATTAGCCATCTAATAGGCTAGCTTTAGGTAAATTACTCAGCTAATGGGTTGGCTGCAGGTAAATTAGTCAGCTATTGGGCTAGCTTCAGGTAAATTAGCTTTTTATCAGGCTAGCTGCAGGTAAATTAGCCATCTACTAGGTTAGCTGCAGGTAAATTAGTCAGCTATTGGGCTAGCTGCAGGTAAATTAGTCATCTACTAGGTTAGCTGCAGGTAAATTAGTCAGCTATTGGGCTAGCTGCAGGTAAATTAGTCATCTACTAGGCTAGCTTCAGGTAAATTAGTCAGCTATTGGGCAAGCTGCAGGTAAATTAGCCATCTAATAGGCTAGCTTCAGGTAAATTACTCAGCTAATGGGTTGGCTGCAGGTAAATTAGTCAGCTATTGGGCTAGCTTCAGGTAAATTAGCCATCTACTAGGCTAGCTGCAGGTAAATTAGCCATCTACTAGGCTAGCTGGAGGCAGGCTAGCTTTCTATGAGTGTGTTTGAAAGCAAGTTAGCATTCTTTTAGCCTGTTTGCAGACATTTCAATGTATTCAGCCACAAGTATTCAAATAATCATAGTTTTATATCGAAAGAACGTAAAATATACAATAGTGATGTATCTGGAACCTAAAGTTCCCACGGGTTGGGGCAACCAATGTTCCCACGGGTTGGGGCAATCAGAGTTCCCACGGGTTGGGGCAACCAAAGTTCCCACGGGTTGGGGCAACCCAAAATTCCCACGGGTGTGGGCACCCCAAATTCCCACGGGTGGGGGCACCCCAAGTTCCCACGGGTGGGGGGAAGTTGATTGACAACATCAGGTGAGGGGGCGGGGTTGTTATGTAAATAATTGATTGACTACAACAGGTGTTGTTATGTAATTGATTGACAACAACAGGTGGGGGGAGGGGGGTGACCTCTTGACCTCTAGGGTCGTAAATCACTTGCTGGCACTTTCCGGGTACCTATATTCTCTCAGGTGAGTAGCAGAAATAAATGACAATAGCTCAAAGCAGATAAAGACAGGCTTATAATAAAGGGGCAGGAAGAAGCAGGTTTTCAAATATATATTTTTAAATGAACCTTTTTTTTCTCTGAGCAAAAAAAGAAGAGGTGTAATTCTTTTTTTTTTTTCCAAAGTTTTTTTTTTTTTTTTTTTTTTTTTTTAAGTGTTTTTAGGTACTGTTTCTTTTTTAAATGAATGGATCAAATGTAACTTCTAAATTATATTGCTAAAATGTATAATTCTTTAAGATCCAAAATATTACAATATATTTATATATCAATCCTTTCAGTCCTCTTGTTTATTTGGTGTCTTGTTTAAAAATAATTCTTCCAATTATTACAGAAGAGGGTTAGGGCCACTGAAAAAAGTCCATTTGTTCTTAACTTTTTTTTTTTTTTTTTTGCAGGAAAAACAGTCAGAATTCTGAGATTAAAGTCAAAGTCGTGACTCGAAATTCTTTTTTTTTTTCAGCAAATAAATAAATAAAACTTTATTTATTTATTTATTTATTTTAATGGCCCAAATCATTTTCTTTGCTTTAGCCGGTTACTGTTGAGGCAACTTGTAGAGACTGAGTTTGGAACTTACTGTACTACACGACATTTATATATTAGATGAAGATCTTCACAAGTGTTTTTTTTTCCTGTCATGTGTGTTAAATTATCTTCTTATTTCAGGTCATACTGTGCCGTTTTTAATCTGACTTTGACTCTTTTCAGTGCAGTAAGCATTGAATTTAAAGGGGGCAGTAGTGAGCACTGTGAGGATACATCAAGGATTATAGACAAATAGATCCTTGATTATACTGGATTACTCTGCAGGTTCATTTGAAGTCAAAACAATGATAATATGCAGTCGTCAGATTACACATTTGTATTCGCACATTTTTTCGATGGACTAAGTTTGATGGCGTAAGATTTCGTCACATGCACAATAGAGCCCGGCAGGTGCGCTCACACACAGTAATGGGGGTGCTACTGTAGAAACAGCCAGCTGAATCTGTGTCTTGTATTTGCCACCGTGGCTCAAAGACTGCCCTCCTCTCCTCCTCTCTGTGTTCCGCGGGGACGCGCTCCTAAGAAGAGCTGCAGACTCGTGAACGCGCAGCGTCCTCCTGCATGGATGGGATCAGCGCGAGAGGCACGAATGAAAGGTAACGAGCTCTCTACCCACATTTCCTCATTCAGACGAGCAGAGAGGCGGCAATAACTGTCTCTGACAACACGAAGTATCAGCTTTTTGTGGTTTCTGTTGGTATTTTAGAGAAATTTGAGTAGAAAGGGAACGGTCCGCCCCGTAAATCAGTCCGCCAGCAGAAACAGAGGGTATTTTGTACAAACTTGGCCAAAAATGGTGTTTTAGAGAAGTGTTGGTCCGCTATCAAAGTGTTGTTGGATACAACGTGTCTGCCATGTTTCAGTAAAGCCCGGTGAGCTGTGTTCGTTACATTTAGTGGGAAACATATCGCGCGTGTACGTGTAATTAAAGTAAGCTTCATCCTTATTACTAGAAAGAACCTTATAGATCATGTTAGTTCATCGCAACGTGTATATTTCTAAAAACAGACCACAATCACGTGACTCCTCTGAGTTAAAGTTGCCTGTGCACGACACTTGATATTTCCAGAGTAGTTGGAGACCTCCAAACCAGACAGCCAGGCGTGCAGAATTAGAGGAACCACTATGACATTTGCATGGCAGTTTCCCAGTGAAACTTAAAGCACGACGGGATGTAGTCCTGGATTTCACTTTATCCTGAACTGAACCAGGGTTGACTGAGGGCTGTAAATAAGGACAAACTTAGGTTAACCTTTTGGAGGGTTAAAACATTTAAACTGCTTCTTATCGCGGTTTTACGTTTTGTAACGTTCTGATTCTTTGGAAAGCTGCCTGTATTTAACTGTCACATGTTATCCAGAAATCTATCTTTACAGATATTTTTTTATTAAACACTATTGTAAATATCTCTGCTCTGATTAGATCAAAAACTTATTGCAAATTTGAATGTACTCTTCGAAATGGTAATTTTTTCCTATTTAATCTGGCATGTGATGTAGTAGTCACCAAATCAGTGGTGGTATGTGACCATGTTTACACGATGTGTTATTGACCAGTGTAATGTTTTTGGGTGAGATAAAGCTGCTTTAAACTCTGGTATTCCTATACAGTCATCTGTTGATACTGTGAATACGTCCAGCTTCACCTGAAGGTGGTACAAAGGCCAAACCTGTCATATCAGCTGTGACACAGTTTAGAGGTTTCATGTCAAAGGGAGCATTTGAATACTGATTATGTCTGAGTTTGTCCCATTTCAAAGATGGCTAATGCAGCTGAAAGATGAAACCCACTTTCCCAGGCCCCAAAGGTTGCATAGAATGCATTCTTATCTATTGATATACTGAGCAAATTATAAAACAGCTGATGTATACATTGTGAAATACTCATATTTGGTTTCAACTCAGCGACATAGAGACCAATGCAAAACAAGACGGATGCAATAAATCTTGAAGTTATTTTTAATATAATGGTGGTGTTCACACTACAGGTGTGCAGAATTTCAAAACCAGTACAGTAATCCCTGAATTTGGTTGTAAACTGAAATAGACAAAGAAGAAGGAAAAAAAAAAAACATCATTCTGTAAATCATGTGAAGCTAGTAGAGGCACCAGAAGGACAGTATAACGCCCAAAGAAGCACAATATTTACTCTTTAAGATGAGTCACATTAGCTATGTTAGCCAGCTAGCTACTAAGGCTGAACGATTTTGAATAATAATCTGATTGCAATTTTTTCAGACCAGTTTAGCGATTGCGATTTAGCATGCAATTTTTTTGGGGGGGGGGGATTTTTGTCTTCTGAGTTATTCACTAAACACAAGTAATAAATCATTGTGTAGTATGACTAACGCAACAAAGGATACTGTCAACATATAAACAATTATTTCCTGTAGGTCAGGCCTACACATGATGATGGAATATTAAATAAATTAAATAAATTGATGCATGAATTGGTATGAATAACATATCTTTATTTAGCTATTAAAATCACCGTATAATAAATACAGATTGATTTCACTTCAACCCTTGTAGACATGTACTATTTTTGCCAGAAAAAGCAGCATTTTGACTTTTGCTGGGTTTCAGGAAGAACGAATTCAAGTTACTATATTCCGTCCAGGTCTTTGTACATTTGTTTAATTTTTATTTTTTTTATTTTATTTTTTTAAACTGCAGCCTTTGCGATTTGAAAATTGCACTCTATTCAGGGTGTCCGCAGGGTCTTAAAAAGTATTAAAAGTTGATAAATCAATTATGGGAAAATTAAGGCCCTTAAAAAGTATTAAAAAGTCTTAACTGTGGTTTTATGAGGTATTAAATTTTAAGGGTATTCAAGCTTTGACTCCAAAATTATCCATGAGTATCTATTTTCCTCCTTGCAACAGTCCCCTGATTAGGACGTTAAACATTCGTACATGAGAAATACATAAAGATTTTAGTTACAATAAGATACAACAATAAAGATTGTGAGAGGTATATACACCAGCTATAAATTACTACTAGTTTTAAAAAGAGAAATTAAATACAACATAAAAGGAAATCACACAAGGCCCATGTCCTTAATTTTGAAAATAATTTAATAATTTTGCGGGTTTTTTTTTTTTTTTTTTTTGCAAGTTGGCCTTGAATAAGTCTTGTTACTTGTTGTGAGAGTGTTGATAAACCTGCCTTTAGTTTCATTTATTCTTTCAAGCTTTATTCCTTCTCAGCTTACATAGTTTCTGTATAAATGTAAACTACAACTGTTAAAGATGGGATGCCAACAACAACTCAAAGTCACGATTAAGTCTATAAACTTTTTGAAAGGTTTTTTAAAAAGTCTTAAAAAGGTATTGAAATCAACCTCAGGATTTTAGCATATACCCTGCTATTACATCCCCATGTCTGTTTTAATTCGATTAATTGTTCAGCCCTAGTAGCTACCTGTATTTTGTGGGGGTGAGTATTGGCAATAACCTCAGGATACGATACGCATCATGAAACTTAAGTCACGGTACGGTAATATATCACAATATTGTGATATTTTGCTTTATTCTAAACAGTTAACTACTTTATTGAAAACAACTTTTTTGTTTTATTGTTTTTGAAATACTGAAAGTCAGATTCAGTTTTTCATACATGCACTTAACTTGAAAACACAAAGTGCATCAAGTTTGTCACTTAAACAACTCTGACATTAAACTAATGTTGAAAAAAAATTGGTTGAAGTCATGGGTGAAACTGATAAATGCCACTTGGTGTAATAATACACCAATATTAATAATATTACACAAAACATGGCTACGATTATTACTTAGTCTACTACACTGTAAAAAATAAACCTAAAATTATTTTAAACTAACTGACCCAATAACAGAGAGAAAACATTAATGTTTACAGCATCAACACCCACATCAAGAAGTTCAGGAATAAATTATTTTGAGTATACTTTAAGATTATTTTTATTATACAGTTAATGGGAAACACACAGCAGAGTAGCTCTTCGGCGCCATCTACCACAGTGGAAGACCTATTGTACATCCATCTAATCTAAAATATGATTTTTTTTAAAAAAATATTGATATTAAGAATTTAAATGATATTTTATAACAGGTCAAAGTATCGTAATTATTGCTATATCGATTTCTTTTGTGACAGGAACAGCAACATGTGACACAAACAGGAAGTTTCTTTTTAAGACCAATCCAACTCACCGTAGTTCAGCCTGAGCACCCTAAAGCAGACTCAGATGTCTGGTCCTTTAAAGGATCCCCCCTCTAAGTTTGGACACAGCGTGTCTCAAATTCAGTTGCTGGAACCCCCATATTGGATGTCTGGTAAACATTTCACAGTAGCCTCTGCTGTGTTGTGGTTTTATACATCACGCCTGGCCTTGTCAGACCTCATCCCACATTCCTGTCCTCAAGAGAAAACTTAATGTTGTACAGGGCGTGTGTGAACAAGCAATCTGAGGGAATTTCAAGTGGTGGACTGTCAAGACATGCACTACAGATTCACAAGTGTACAAGAGCTGTGTTGTGAAGATATCATCAATCTGTTTTTTAAATTTAAATTTCAGAAAACAGTCTTTGTGTTTTGATAACATAAATTATTGCCAATACACAGCCCTGCTACCAAAAGGTTACAGCGAGCAACTTTAGATCCATCCATCCATCTTTTGATCCTCTGCAGAGCTTAAAGTTATCTCACCAGTTCAGTTTAGCTCAAGACAAGCTAAAGGTCTGTGTCTGCAGACTGACCTGTCCCGTTTATCTATGTCTAAAATTATGTCTGTTATGTTGTTCTCATTTCAGGCCAGTGTCAGGTTTCCCTCCTCTGTCCGGGCTTCTACAAGCAGCAGCCTCACAGATAGACTGACCAGCCTGTCTGCAGGACCACTGCTGTTCAGACTGCCTCGCCTTCAGGGACCGAGGCACACTCTGCTGCCAGACCAAAGCTTCTTCTGTTTTTTGTCTCTCCATTATCCCAGAGCAAAGAAAGAGTGGATGGCATCAACTTTGTGCTAAGAATAACCTAAAAAAAACAGCAGCTCGATTGGCTTTAATCTGGATGTCAGAGGAGCCGAAAACAAGGCTCCACTGAAGGAAAACTGAGGATTTCTGTTTTTAGTCATCACCCTTTTTCAACTAAGTGCAGCCATGGGGGCCACAGGATATGGCTACTACCGTGTCGCCATCTTTCTTTGCATGTTCACCGGCTACTCGCTGTACTTCTTTAACAGGAAAACGTTCTCCTTCGTCATGCCTTCTGTGATGGATGAGATAAAGCTGGACAAAGATGACCTGGGTAAGAGAGAAATCAGAATATTTTTATGCTTCTTTTCACACTAGAGTCTGCAGAACAACATTCGTGCAAGTGCTCAGCATATGCCTAAATCTGGCTTATTCAGCTTTTCAAAACTAGTGCGGAGGGATTTGCATGAACTGTTGCAGGTTGAAAAGTATTGGAAAAAATGCTGAAGTTTTCATCCTAAACTTTGTTGTGCTTTGAAAGCTGAAGGTCTGCTTCTTGGCTCAGTGTCTGGCTGCTCGTGCACATGAAGTGTGTTCAGTTTCTCTTTCAACGCTTCGCTATGTGAGGCATCTGTTTGGGTAATGAAAGAGATTCTCATCACCTCACTTGACCTTTATGCAGTTCCCTTTAGCAGGAGCTCAACAGAAATGATAGAAATCTAGAGTGTAATGAATACGTAACAGGACACAAACCATCTTTTGAAGACAAACTATTCCACTGTGTGTTGGTGTTTTGGATTTATTTGATATAGTTTTTATGATTACATTAAAAAGATGAAGATAAAGTTGTACCAACTTTTCAGTCAGATAGCAACACCCTAAATCATGCCAATTCATGTAGTCTATTTTACTATGAAAAAGGACCATGACTCTTTAAATTCACAAAATGCTGAATGTAGGAGACTTTAAAACTGACAGTTCAGACCATGAACTCCTGTGTACGATAATAACAGAGGTCAGAAAGTAACTTAGAAGTAGGCTCAGTATCTGGCACACAGCTCCACAATCAGGGTTCATCTTAAAACCAGTGGAAAGGCTTCCAGCTGGCTAAACAGAGACACAAAAAAAGATCACGTTGAACTTTGGGAAACTGAGATTAGCATATGTTTTCAACAACTTTTTAACTGTGCTATAATCTATACACTAATCCAAAGCAGAAGAAAAAAAATTGGCCTGAATTGGTGCACTGACACACTGACCTGCTTGATTCTCAGTGTAGCCAAAAAAGAATGGCCTGTGTCATCCAGTGAGCTCATGTCTCCTGTACTTCAGGGTATTGTCTGACTGACCTTCATGTTGTGTCTCTGCAGGTATGATCACCAGCAGTCAGACGATGGCCTACGCCATCAGTAAGTTCATCAGCGGTGTGTTGTCGGATCAGATCAGCGCCCGCTGGCTCTTCTCCATTGGCCTTTTCGTGGTAGGCGGCATCAACGTGGTGTTCTCCTGGTCGTCCACTGTGTCCATGTTCTCCCTGCTCTGGTTCATCAACGGCCTGGGACAGGGCTGCGGCTGGCCCCCCTGTGGGAAGGTGCTGCGCAAGGTAACACCATCAAGACTGCCATCTGTGGTACAGGGCCCTTATCATTGAAGAATCTGATACAGTGAGCTGATCAAACACAGAAGGGATACCATGAAACGGTTCAGAATAGACATGCACTGATCAGTGCCAATTTCTGTAATTTTGGGAGATCAGTGATTGGCCCATCCTTACGTATGAAACTGATCTTTTGGAGGGTCTGACAGCCAGCCATTGTTGCTTTCTGCTCAGAGACCTAAAACTCAGGACACTTTATTGGTTGTTTAAGTTAAAACCTAAAGATTTTATTGTTTCACAGGTATTGTTCAATGACTCTAAATTAATTAACACTGGAACATTAAAGGCATATCCTGTCAGTTATAAAAAAATAAAAAGTAAAAATCGGTATCGGCAAGTCAGGCTTTTTTAAAGATCCATGATTGGTGATCAGCTGGAAAATTGTGATCTGTGCACCTCTAGTTCAGAACATTGTTAAATATGACAATGTAATTTCATCAATTGTATGTAAAGTTGGACAGCACACCTCTATATCCTCCCACTGTAAAATAAATGAAGCCAAAGCAATAACCATGTGGGTTCTGATCATGTTCTGTGTTAGACATGCCGTCATCTCAGCAATACGCTGCAAAAAACTCAAATCTAATCAAGTTCTTTTCTCTAATTTTCAGTAATTTTTTATCTTTTTTTCAAGAAGTTTTAGTAGTTTTTGAATGAACATGAGCCACATTCACCTGAGCAGTCCAGACAAGTGTCCTGTGTCAAGTTAGTTATAGTAAAAAATCAAGTCTAGATTGTAATAAGAAAAAAAATATAAATTTTCTTGTACATTATTTTTCATTTAAAAAACTTGATGAACACATTTTTTTTTACCCTAATGGCAGTTTTTTTTACTTGCTACAAGCAATTCAGTCTTCATTTTTTTTCTTTAAAAAACTTAAAATAAGACATGTTTCTGGACTTGTTAGTGAAATGTGGCTCATATCCAGTATAATGGGACAATTTTTTACTAAAAATAGGACGGAAACATTTGCTTAGATTTTAGTTATTGCAGTGTATGAGTTTTTAGTCGTCAATGTTAAGGAAATGCTGACTTGTCACCCTGTGCAGTGTGTGTGAATGAAGAAAATAGCTCCTTCAGTCAAACTGTATTTGGAATTAGGCTTTTAACTTGTTAAATTTTACTATAAAATAGATAGTGAGGATAAATATCCTCTAATCCTGCACTGGCCGCCACCTGCTGTGAGAAAGTTTGTCTGTTTTTACACTTTGCTGTGCACCTGTCTGTGGGTTGTAAAAGTGAGTGGAGGATTTCTGTCTCCTGCAGTTTTTCAGGGCTGACCCTGACCCTTTGGGTCAACAGTGGCAAAGCCTTGTTTTTTGAGTAATCCTCAGATATTTACACTGATTATCCCAGGCCATAAGATCCATATCACTGATAACCTATCAATCTTAGTGTCTGATTAGTTTTTGATCACTCAGAGGAGCTAAGCTTCAAGTAAAAAGTAGTAAAATGCATCACTGTTAGCTCTGACATCTTAAGTCATGTGAGGAGCTGTGTTTAGTAACAGTGTGCAAAGGTGGGGAATAAATAGGCTTTGGCATGTGTTCAGCATGCCCAGTGGGATCAGATTACAGCAGAACGTATTAATAGAAGATCCTCAGCAGATCTCTCCTAAAGAAGACAACTTCGGCCAAAGGTTTGATTGTCTTTCAGCGAGAGAAGCATCTTTAAAAGCTCCACCTCTGCAGCTCCTGTTCACAGCTGAGTCAACAGGCACACCAAAAGGATCAGCACGGGGGTTAAATCAGCCCCTGAGCTGCCTCAAATGTTTGCTCGATGGATTCTCAAGTTACTGGTTACTGTGCCACTCTGTTGTGTTTCTGTGGGAGGAATGCTTCTGGCCCACTTCAGCCGGATTACATCATGAGGGCGTGTGGCTCTGACGCCATGTGTCCTGAGGCGGTTAAACAGGAAAGAATTAAACCAGTGTTTTAGATGCACGAGTGCGCTGGTTACGATGGAAAAAAATTGAAATGTTACAACATGCTCTTCCATCCCAAATTCCCCCCTCCAACCACAGGAAATAAGCTTGAAATATTAAAACTGTTTGCACGTAACAACGTTCAGAGTCTCATGAAGAATCCACAAAAATCCAAGAGAGACTTGAAAATCTGGAACAAAAAACAGCTAATTTTGCTATTTAATTTCATTTATTCATTTGAAGACCAGTCTATTACATTTTGATTTTATTAAAAAGGGAGCATGTTCAAGCTTGTGTTGGAGATTACAACAGGAAATTTGAGTTGACTGAAACACAAGTCTTGCCGCCTTAAAAAAGTCACTGAAACCAGTCACTATATGTCAGTTACAAAGTGGTTTGTAGTAAGAAAATAAGGCTGATATAATTTTCAATCATCCACACTAAAATGCTGGGTTTAAAAACAACTGAAATTGGGTTGTTGCCTAGCAGTAGTTAGTTTGACCCAGAAGGATGGGTTGGTCCATATTAACCCAACAGATGAGTTGAATATTCTTCCCAAATTCTGGGTCAAGTTAATTACAATTCTCGGTTGTTTCAACTACATGAATTTTTTCACTCATCAATCCTAATTGATGGTTAAATTAATCAACACACACACTAAATAAAGGTTTAGTCCAATTTTAATTCATTTTCAACATGGCTCATGGAGAAGTGAAGCACTGTCAGCCAGTCCATGCTGCTGAACACAGACAACTGGTTTGCGCCATGGAGCACAGACAGTTAGTCTCTGCTGTAGAACACAGACAACTGGTTTGTGCTGCGGCGTACAAATGATCAGTTCATGTCATGAGTGGCACAGACAGCCTCTGACCCCAGTGCAACATTGTGCCGTACATCAGGGTCTTATCCATTGTGTTCCATCCTCACTCACAGTTTCAAAACGTTGTCCAAACAAAAATTACTTTGCTAAAACCATTGTCTTCAAATGTAAAGTGGCAGTTATTTGAAGTTTGAATACAGAGAATATTGTATTAAAGGTCCCATATTCTGCTCCTTTTCTGCAGTTTAATATGGATCATTGATGTCTTCATAAAATGGTAGTAACAGGTTTTGGTCCAAAAAGCCAATAAATCAAGCACAGCAGCATTGTTTCCAGGCTCTCATAGCCCCTCTGTTCAGAACGCTCTGATTTAGTGGGCGTGACCTTCATATGTAAATGAGCCACCTCTAAAACCGTCACGCTCTTCCGCGGCGCCATGTAACCACGGCTACCAAGCTCAGAGTGCAGAATGTTTAGAAAACAGCGAAGCTCATTTACCGTAACATTACAGGCTAAAACAACAGGCTAACCGCAGCTAAAGTTAGCATCCTGAAGCTAACACAGAGACAGGGGGGACACTGAGGAAAAGCTCTTACATCTGCTCCACAGCACACAGCGTTTGAAATACTCACATTTCCAGGGTTCGAGGTTTGTTGGCGGATGGTTGGTAATGCGCCTGGATTCAGGACCAGTCTATTGGCTAGCCCTCTGTTGTACTGTCCAAAGTTGGAAAAGCAGTCGGCCGTTAAGTGACTAGCATAAACACATGCACAGTTTTACTGAGTGTAGCTGGAACATTTCCTTGATAAATGAACTCTAGCCACTTAGACTCGTCTTCTTCCGAGATGGGAATCTTGTGCATGGAACTATGTGTCTTTTTACACCCAAAAACAAAGCAGCACTTCAACTTTGGCATTCAGAACAGCAGCGGGGAGAGGATTGGTTGGGTAGGGGGTTCGGCGGCATCTGCTCCGGTGGACCAATCAGGTCAAACTTGCTCCTGATTGGTCAAAAAAGGGAATCGCTGACGTCTGCAATCCCCCAAATCCAAACAGCATGTTTTAGGTCAGGATTTTACATTCACAAGCACTACTAAGTACAGGTTTAGTCATTAAATATCACATTTTGTGGGCTGGGAGGAAAGCCAAAGATACACAAATTTCACTAAAAGACTTAAAGTGATTTTTGCATAATATGGGACCTTAAATAATAAATATTGAACTGAAAAGGTGCTTATATGCAGGAATGCTCAGGACGTAGAGCCTGTCTTGGTGTCTGGTTGGTGGAGCACGTCATCAACAACAACAACATGACGACATATGACGCTTGAATGACAAACAAACCAGGTTCTGAGTCAACCAATGTGTGATGGGTTAAGTGATTTTAACTTGGTGCTTAAGTTGCACAAAAATAACCAAAATCTAATATAAATAACTCAAAATTTTCATAACCCATCAGCTGAGTTGATGAAATAACCCAGCTGTTCTCAGTGTGTGTGTGTTACTTTTCAATTCCACTTGTTGTAAACAATACAGTATCTGTTGTTTTAATGCTTAATTTAAAAAAAAAATCTTTTAACAAACTTTCATCAGAAACTTCTGTCACTAAATGGAAGAGGAAGGGCGAAAGTGAGCAGGAATGGTCAATTGACGTAGGAGTAAAGTTAAGTATGAAAATAAAAACTTAGACATATCTTTACAGAAAGTATCATTTCTAGCTTAGTGGTCTAAATTGTGTGCCCCGCAGTGGCTATAGCACTCATTGCAGCACTTGCTGGTTTGACTCCTGGCCTTTCTCCCATTCTCCTCTCCACAAATATTATGTCTGTCTTTAGCACTCTTATCAACAGAGAGAAAAAAGTCCTTAAAATATAACTGAAGATTAACTTAAGCTAATACTTCTGTTTCATGACTCATAAAGATTCTCATATTACTTTTTTATCTGTTGGAAACAGACAGAGCAGAGGAGGGAGAGGGCACTGCCACTTGGTCCCTGAGCTGCAGGTTGTTGACAGAGAGCATTACAACACTGTACAATGATTGGCACATTTGAAATGACCAAATTAGTATGAAAATTAAAATAAACAGAGAGCAGACTCTGCAGGGGCACCCATCACCACACACCTTCCTCAGACTGTGAATGGTACGTCGGAGAAATTATTTCTCTCACTCAAACATTGTTTTAGTGAAGTCCAATTATTTTGCCCTATATAATCATTAACGATATGTCAAAGAAGGCATGCAATGCCACTGACTTTGTCTTTACCAGCACTCATTTTAGGTTTCATGTTGCTTGAATGACTCCAATAATGCTCACCAATGTTTTTATACTTAAGATTAAATGGAGTCCAAGGTCCAGATTGGGGATGGACACCAAAAAAAATCTTTGAGAAGCAAAAGTACATCCGAGACATAATGAGGTTATAGACAGGGTATGTGTCATTGATGTTGGTTTATATTTTATCTTATTAAATCAAGGAAAGACTGCATAAATGAAGTGATTTCTGATTATTTTAGTTGTGTACCATTATACTTCCGTAAGTACAGTAAATTCTCTGACACTGTCTGCATCATAAGATCTTTTAAATGTTCATTATTTTATTGCGTCTCATCCTGTGTCTGTCCTCCTGCAGTGGTTCGAGCCATCCCAGTTTGGAACCTGGTGGTCTGTCCTCTCCTGCAGCATGAACCTGGCTGGGAGTCTGGGTCCCCTCCTGGTCACAGTGCTGCTTCAGTACTACGACTGGAGGACCATCATGACCATGTCAGGCGTCTTCTGTGCTGCTTTCTCTTTAGTTTGTCTCGTGTTCGTAAAGAACGAGCCCAAAGATGTGGGTCTGCCCAGCATCGAGGCCGCAGCCAAGAAAGGGGGGAAGGGAGGTGAGGACACCTGAAGCATGTCTGATCACTTAAGGTTGATAGCAGACTGTCAGACTTTGAATATGATATTCTGCCTCCCTGTGTGTCTGGTCTGTGAAAGTCCATGCAGTCTCGTGACAGGCTGGCTTAGCTAGCTAAAGGGGGGGAAACGTTACCTTGGTCATTTAGCTCCAACTAGTGTGTCATTTCTTGTTCTGTTTCTGTATCAATTCACTTTAACATATCTCCATCCCTGTCCACCAGGAAACAGTGAGAGCACCCTGCGCGAGTTCCTCCTCTCCCCCTTCCTGTGGGTGCTGTCTGTGGGTTACCTGGTGGTGTTTGGAGTGAAGACAGCTGCCACTGACTGGGGACAGCTGTTCCTAATGCAGGAGAAAGGCCAGACTGCTCTCATGGGTATTTATTACAACAGTGTGAAGCTTGTCACTGATTAAACCGTAACCTTCGGATTGCTGACCTCATCTTTGATTTACAGGCAGTACGTACATGAGTGCCTTGGAGGTGGGAGGTTTTGTGGGCAGCCTGGCGTCAGGTTTCATTACAGACAGAGCTGTGGCTCGGGTGAGTGACACACTGGGATTAGTGTGACAAAAATAATCATTGTCAAGAGTTCAGTGTTTCAAAAATGCTGTTCTTGTCTTCCTTCAGAAAGGCTTGGGCACACATGGTAACCCTCGCCATGGTCTGCTCATCCTCATGATGGCTGGTATGTACGTGTCTATGTACCTCTTCAGAGTCACCATCACTCCTGAAATCCCAAAAGTAAGCTCTAAGTTGTTCCTCTCATCATCAGTGTGCTTTAAAATAAAAACTGGGCTTTATTAAAGATCTGTTCATTTCCTCAGGAGGCTCCTCTTTGGGTACAAGTCATTCATCCTGTCTCTGTCCTCATTGGTGTGTCAGAAAAGGAGGTATGCGCAAAACACTACTGAAATAGAAACGCCTGCCAGTGAATCTTGGAGCAGCTTTTGAAACACATTTTCTTGCCATCACCCTCAGATCTGGATCCTCTTCCTCGGTGCTATGTTTGGATTTTCTTCTTACGGACCAATTGCCTTGTTTGGAGTGATAGCGAGTGAAAGTGCTCCTTCAAACTTCTGTGGAACCTCTCATGCTATTGTAGCGCTCATGGCTAATGGTAAGCTGCAGATTCACACGAGTAGCATGATACATTCTCTAATGTTAAACTTTTAACCAACGTGGAGATCAAAATATAAGTCTTCATGTGATGTTTGGTGCTGATTTGTTTTTCAGTGCAACATGTACCTGGGTCTTTAACTGAATTCGCCATGTTTTGCTGAGCCAGTTCAGTTTCTCAGTGTTAAAGAAGGGGGTTATTGGGGGCTTCAAACTCTCCCTATCGCCTTAGTGGTTCTACATGGGATATAGAGGCTGACATTTTTTCGGCAATCCCACGGGTCACGGGATTCCCGCGGGATGGGAGTCAATTTTATATCAATCATGGGATTGGGACAGTACGGGATTAAAAGTTAACGGAAGCAGACGGGAGCGGGAACCAATTCAGGAAGATAAAATATAATATGTGACGTGCCGCATTATGTAGTTTATTTCCAATAAGCCTACACTGTAAGGCCTGTAAAAAGAACTACACTTCACAGAAGCCAACAGTGCTCCTGGCAGCTGTCTTCCACCGAAATTCAATGAAGAACAGCAACCAAGGGAGTAAACACTGCCGTAGAATACGATGTGCTACAAACTGACTGACCGACTGACAGCAAACAATATCTACAGCCATTGTATCAATAGACTCTCCATTTTTGTGCTTATTGCTTCCTTCCGAGATTAGGGCTCCACTTTAGAAGTGGCCCACTCGCTGGGCTCAAAGCGCAACTGAAAGGCTCTGGGTCAGCTGACTGCGCGCTCCACTGGCTCACTGGAGCCAGTTAAATAATGCCTTTTTAAAAATAACACATCATTTTCATACTGTATCAAACTGTTTTGTCAGAGACCAGTGTGAAATCACACCATAATTGACTGATTCAGCAACAGTTTCACGTCTATCCCTATGCACGTGCGTAATGGATGAAAGGCACCGCTGCAGACTGCTCCGCTGTTCTCTCCCCCTGTCCCAGCAGTGTGCTTAAAGCGTCAGGTCAAACCGCGGTGCATCCCTCTCTCTGATCAGATAATCTAGGTGAGATTATTGGTGTCATTAGTTTCAAATCTTGCAGTTAGTGCGTGCTAAAGATTTAAGAGGTAACAATCTGCAAAAATTTTCCATGTGTGATACAACCCGATTTCATATTCTTTGAGGATTTGAAATTCCTGTAGTGTGAGCCCGGCTTAACGCAAAGTAAGAAGTAAGGACCTATCTATTAAACTGAGAGAACTGGACAGATCTCTTGCTGCAGTTTTTTTTTACCATTGAAACATAAAGGTATTGTCAATGCTTAATGGTAAGAATTACTCAATAAAAAAGTAAAAAAAAAAAAAAATAACTTTACTGGGATTGGGATGGGACAGGATTTTTTTTTGACTCTGGCCCAGGATTGGGCGGGACAGGATTTTTTTCTGTGGGTGTGGGATGGGACAGGAGTTACAATCTACTCCCATGTCAGGCTCTAATGGGATACAGATAAACGTTTTTTCTCACACTGGTGTTTTAGAAAACCCTTATTTCAGCCTCTATCTGAAACTCTTCGTTTTAGCTGCTGTCTCTTTAAGGCCTCTTGCTCCACAACCCCCTTCTTTCTTATTGGTCAGACCTGAGGAGGCCTGTTGGACTAAGAATCTCTTGAAGATCTTGTGCTATCTTTAGAATGAACCATTTACAGACAAATTCAGGGATTTCTACAACATATAAATATTTAGCAGTTTAAAAACCCTACATAGGAAAGCAAAATACCCCCTCTTTAACTACATCATAATTAATTTTCATTTCATTACCTGCCTTTTTTAACATTTGTATCAGTCTTTTTTTTCCATTGAGTTTAAAACAAATCAGAATATTTAACATGCTGCAATATAGCAGCTTAAGGGTGTGCTCAAAAGTTTTTCTCCTTGGCAAGGCAAGTTTATTTATACAGCACATGTCAGCAAGGCAATTCAAAGTGCTTTACACACAGAACAAATGGAAACAAAATAATTTGAATTAAATTAAAAAGCAGATTAAAATCAATAAGATACAATAGAAAAAATAAGATTTAAAGGCGAAAAAAAAAGTTAAAACAGATTTTAGGATAAGTGTTGAAGTGCAGAGTTGCAACATTGTGCGTTTTTCTCCTACTCAGAAGTGTGTCCTGCCTTTCAGACCCGAGCTGTTTAAATGCTTTATCTCCTCTACAACGTTGGAGTTATGACACATTTGCATAACTGATCAACTTTCTTTTCACAGTGGGTGCCTTCATGGCCGGGCTTCCCTTCAGCACTATTGCAAAACAGCACAGCTGGGACATGGCATTCTGGGTAGCAGAGGTGACTATGGCTGCCGCTACCGTCGGCTTCTTCCTGGTACGCAACATGCGCACCAAGATGGGACGGATCGCACAGAAAATGGACTAATGTATCTTCCCAAACTGTTCCTGTCATGTCATCTAAACAGACGGACGGTTCTCTGCGCCTCTGAATGCTCTGCAGGTGGAATACTGCACATTATTACAACTCTAATCTGACCAAACAAAACCAAACATCAACTAATCTCTTAAGTTTTTACAGATTTATATAGATGCTAAGAATAGATGTCAGTCATAACTTATGTTACTATCACATGTCTTACATCATATTCACCAGCACTAAAAAGAGTCCTAACTGTTCATCAAACACCAACATTTCTGTGCTTCCAAGTTGATAACGTAGGCTAGAAAAAGCCTGGACTTCAGTATTATAAGAGTCTGATTGTAGTTTGTTAAGATAAAGCAGACGTGTGCTGCTCACAGCACTCTCTGACTTCAATTTAACTCACTGAATGTGAACTAGAAGCCTGTACGTTCTAGACGATTGTATGTCTAGGTGTTTGCACAAATATTGTAGCATGCATCACAGCCGTTTAACTGATACCTCAAGTATTTCTTCAAATGTAAACGGCTAATTTCAGCGATATGAATAATAGGAAATCATGCTATTTTTTTACATAATTCTATGCTGGGTGATACAGAATTTAACTTTGTAGGCCATGTAAGAATTTATAATCTGGTATATTTATAAGGACAGATTTAAATCAGACATTGTTACAGGTGTTTTATCACTGCCACTACATGTACTGTTAACTTCTCATCTCTTAAATATAGAGTAATAAGAATGGGCCTACACTCTGTGCCATGTCGGCATTTCTGTATTTAACTGGAACGGTTTGATGCACCTATAAATGATAAGGGCATCTAATAAATGTGAAGTAAACTTTGTTTTGTTGAAGTTTTTGTTCTTCTTCAGCTTGTCTTCATTTACTGAAAGATGGGGCTTGTGTTATAGCAAGCGATTAAATTAATTTCTACTGAAGCAGTGAAAAAAAAAAAGTTTCAGCTCATACAGGTGAAGAATTCTTGCAGTTATTACTCTTAAAACATACTCAGATGTCAGTATGTGCATTTGAGAAGCATACAGTGACTTTGAAGTCCTCTGTGTCCTTGGTCCCCATGAAAAAGTCCTCCATCGTGCAGTTCCAATTATAGTGTTAGAGGCTCAGAAATCCCTCAGTCCTTATTAGGCACAGGACTGTATACATTCCACTAAAGTCTACATACAGCTGCAGCCGTCAGAGCCCAGCACATCATGGGAATATTTCCCAAAGGTCCAAAACCCTACTTCTTCTGACAGCATGAAACTCAGTAAGGATACACTGCATGGCAATACAAAAAACAATGAACTTTAAAGTGCAAATTCCTCATGTTTTCTTCAAGTGATCCTCAATTTGCATTTTGTATAACGCCAGGGTCAGAGACTGTCTCTACCATCACATTTACTTTATTTCAAACCTGTTTTTCATGATCAAATGTTTCCCTCATTCTTAATCTAAAGATTATATCATTCAGACAACCTATAGACAAAATTTGAATTACTCACTAAGAAGAACAGGAATCAATGAAAACAGATACCATTTAAGACACAGTGGCTAGAGATCAAAGTCTCATACCCTGTGAGGGAGAGAAGAGCTGTGATCTTTGGAGTTTGAGACATCTCTGAGTTTGTCAACAAAACAGCAGCTTGTCAAAAGAAGAGCTGAGGAAATAGAAAACTCCAAATTTAAGGGACAACACATATAGGGGAGTTTTAATTCTCATCATCACTGTATGATTATGGATGATAATCTGTATATGAGAAAAAGTTAGTTAAATAAAATGTGATAAATGCTATCAGCACAACAGCAAGTCTTGGCCAGTAAATGTGATTGATGAGCAGGCTTTCAAGTATACTTAGAATGGCACAGGGGTTCCCAAACTTTTTGGCCCTCTAAATAGCGGTGCTAGAGACCAGCGACTTCCTGCTTTTGGTATATGCTACAATAGGTTGATGAAATAACGTAAAAACAAAACAAAAAAAAAACAAAAAAAAAAAAAAACAGGACAAAGACTGAAATTAGCTGAGCAGTTGAAAATCAAACTATGTTCACATATTGCTGTGTTAGCTAAATTAATCTGCAGCCACTGATACCATTATTTGTCAGGCTGAGTCATCTCAATTATTTTTCTTATTTTCTTATTTCATGGCTTTTTATAAAGTGTACCCCTTTTATTGTTTATGTATTTAAAATAATGAATGTATCCCCCTGCCTCCAAGAGTTCCTGAGTCCTGCTTTGGGAACCACTGCTACCATACAATTTACGTTATATCATTAAGCCTCCACCAGGAGACATAAATCCTAACTTCCTTAAGTTACATTGTACCATGTTACCACAAAAGACTCTTATGTCGTTGGTTATGTAGCAGATAAAAAAAAGTAAATTAAGGATAAAACACATAAGCTTCTCTATGAATGCTGATGCACTAAGGTATTAAACTAAGGTAAAAGTTTTGGCTTCTGGTCTCATAACCAGTCTGATTTTTGGCTAGTTCTTCACATATTGTGAGAACAAACTATTGAACTGAAGTAAAAGTATGTATGACTGAGAATTAGCAGAATGACATACTGACTTTCTCTGTTGTTGCTGTGTCAAAATCTGCACCATGATGAAAAATGGCGTATTCATTCACCTCCTATCCATTTACACCATAAAGGTTTGCTTTAATTTATGTGAATAAAGTTGCGTTAGTTTGTTGTTTTGCAGCAATGCTGTGGTCTTTTAAATAACCTACCTTTTCAGTCGACCCCAGCCCCCGCACTGACAGCCAATCAGAGCTCACCAGGAAGTGAAACAGGTATGGCTATCCGGCCGAGGGGTGCGCGGTTTGTTTACCAACACTGGAGCTGAACTGGATCTATTTTTTGATACAGAAGCATCACGAAAAGAGAAACAATAAGTGACGATGGATGAAATTCATCAGCTGATCCACCAGAGAGCTCAGGGGAAACTGTCCATGGTGCTGAAACTGTGCTCTGTCTCTCGTCCATGGCTTAACGTGACTCCGCAGATGATCTTAACTTTCACTGAATGATGTTAAGGTGGTTATTCTCTGAATCACTCGTAATGAAATTAGCCATTACCGTATTGAACCCATAGTTTCTTTGTAAACGAGAGTATTCAGTCCAAGGTTAAAATGACGGTTGATGTTCACACTTAATTACTATTTACTGAAACTAAACTCGCCCTTTTAGCAACTGCTGTGTGTGGGCCACTTTACCAAAGCAGTAAATAAAGGTAACTGGCTTCAAGGTTGTCTGACCATCAGTTAAACCTTCTTCAAAAGTTGATGCTTGCACCCACAGAGTTAAGTTCTACTCAAAATGAGATGTTGATAGTTGGTAGAAACTCACAAGTATTTAAAACATCTATAGTTTACTGTTAAAGTGTCTTCAGCCAAGTATTTGAGTCTTTCTGAAACCATGCTTATAATTAATTCAACCGTTTTAAATATAATGAATTCTACCTCTACATTACTGCACTGTTCCTAACTGAGAAAAAAAAATCAAACATTTTTTTTCAGAATGAAAGAGTGCCACAACTACCAACCGAGTTTTATTGTTTTGTTGATAACAATCATTACACAGGTACACCTATAAACAAATAAAAATAAACTGCACACTTGTACTTGATACAGATACCTAAACTCACATGAATATTGCTACTGCTGGTATGCATTTGACATCTCAAAAAAATGTACAGTTTGTCTGCGGGCCTTTAAGAAGCCACTTTTTAAAGGTTACACACCTCATTAGCTTGGCTAAGAAAACAAATTCCATTTTTACCATCCTTAAATTTACCATGACACACTGCATATAGAAAGATTGAAATTTCTCATCACAGCAGCTATACAAATTTATTGCAATGCTATCACAGAACAGAGACACAACCAACACACGCGATGCACAGTCTGATAGGGAGAGCTCCAGTACTATCGATTTTTAGCTTTTATTGATCAGATTTGTTAAGAAAACTGCATGAGTACAAGAGTTAACATAGAGGAACAAAGCTTACAAACATTCTAAAACACTGGTCTTCATCATAAACAATAAAACAATGAGTTGCCCTGTGACTCTGTCCAGCCCCTCCCCAGCACAGATTACATACATTGTCCCTTATAAAGCATATGGAATGTACTCCACGCAGGCAGATCTCTTACGGTTGTTTCCCCAGCTCCTGATAATGGCATGCTTGCGCGTTGTCACTGTAACCTGTCCCGCACCCTCCCCTCCTTCACATTTAAAACTGAAATGAAATCCACCAACAGTAACAACAATGACCGCAATATTCTATGGCGATTCAAAATTGTGGGATGTGATGAAATTCCTGTCTCCAAATTGACTTTTTTCTTTCATTAAAAAAAAGTGTTCTCTACAATCAAACTACTAAAAAACCTGTATTTAGAAAATAGTTGATAAAAATATTCCCCTGAATTGTACAAGAAAAGAGGTACAGGGAGCACTGGTAAAAGACGTGGTTTGAGAGATGTTATTCTGCTGCATCATCTTTTTCGTCAGCTGCTTCTGTGGCTGGTGCCTAGGGGACAAAATTCAAAGTGTCAAAATTCCATCAACATATCAAGTTGATATTTTGAATGTCTGAAATTGATACTCTGACTCTTACCTCTTCCTCAGGTTTGGCTTCGCCATTCTCAGCCGGGGCTTCGGGCGCTTTCTCCTCAGGCTTTGCCTTCTCTACCTCCTTGGTTTTCTTAGGCTTAGCGGGTGCCTTCTGTACACATTGATATAAAACGTGTCACTGACATTGTCTGCAATCAGAAGTTAATAAATGTGCCACAATCATTCTGGAAACAAGTTCTAACCTTTGGCTTGGGTTTGGCGACTTCAGGGACTTGGTCACCTTTGAGCTGGTGCAAACAAAAACAGTCATGTTACAAGAAGGTAGGTCACAGGTTGTATTTCTTTGAGACAGTCTCGACTTCTCTGTACTTACATCTTTGATTCTTTCAGATCTTCTTTTGGGCTGTGAAAGAGAAAAAAACAATTATTATTTTCAAAGTAAAAACTTAAACTCTGGCACAGCGCTGACCCCTGGTGGATGGGTTCACTAACAGTTCAACTGATTTAAATTCATATATTAACTTAAACCATGAAAAAAATTGGTGGGATTTATTCAATAATGACTTACTGCTGGTTCCTCTCCTGTAGCAGGTGCCTGTAAAGAAAGAAAAAAAGGATCAGACTGAGGCAGATGCCAGAGCATATGATTTACAAGTGACGGGGAGTGGGGCATGGGCTTAAAGAAATGTTATGCAACTCAAAAGTGGGCGTTTCCCTCACAAAATATTACCCTATGGCTGCACATGTAGCTTCATGCATTTTTTAGTTAGGAGCTGGCACTGTGATTGGTCTTTTAAATCTGGCATAATAGAGCCTGAAACCTTGAATATATCAGTGCATATTAATCACAGTCCTCATGGAGCTGCGCTCATTAGTCAGCATGTTCACAGGGATTGAAATTACCATAATCACGACATCACAGCGAAAAATTACAACAGAGGAAAATTTGTGGGTCGCTTTTGCTTAAAAAGCAGCATTTCAGGTTGAGTCAGGTTTCACGGGTCAAAATAAAGCATATTGTAGTTTGTAAAGGGTCATGTGCTCATGCCTCTCTGCGCCGACTGTAACTCCGGTGGAGGAGGGGGTGGACTCCGCCTCCTACTCCTACCATTCATTGGTAATAAATGGGATTGCTAGAGAACTGAGAAAAAAACCGAGCAGTGTGTGTTCCCGCCATGAATTTGAAAAAGAGCCCCTCCGAGATGCTCAGCGACTCCGTCGATCTGGTAGCAGAATCTCCTAGAACCCCCAGCAACAAGAGCAGCGCTTCGCTGACGGAGGCTCGCCATTGCATAACCTGAGAGTGGCCTGAGCCGACAATACACCGAAAGCACACACGACGAACGCCTTCTAAGAAATGCATTATCACCCTTGAAAACAGACGCTGCCTTGCAAGGAAGACATAATACACATGCACGAACCATTTTCAGAACAGTGCCTTTTGACCAGGAAATGAAGTTTAACTTGACTTTTCGTCGAAAATGTAAGCACACGGTACGCAATCTAAATTCCGGGGCTGAACAATTGCAGACAAACTTGGTATTAACACGAAATGCGATTTCTCCGAGGCATTTATTAGCAAGCGAAACTTTGGTATCCAGCGTGACGACCCCCATTGGAAACAATCAATATGCCGCCAACTTTCTCTGCAGGAAAAAAACCCTTCATCGACTGAGAAACCGACCCCGCGTTGCCCTACACGGCAGCAAAGTGCATCAAACCACGACAGGATTCGTGCATAATACTATCCTGCGGTAAATTAGCCCCATGCACACGGAAAATCACTTGGCACAAAGATAATCACTGCACGAGAAGAGATAAACCAACAATCAACCACTTGAGAAAATCAAAACAGACGCGAGGAAAAGTCCCTGCTGCACTGGGTTAACGTCGAAGATATTCAGGAATATCTGTAACAACATCTTAACAACTAAGGCTCTGTAACAAGCCAATTTAACACAGTGCAGTTGGGGGTTATTAGCGTTGTATTACTGAGTGCATGAAAGATGTCGGTCTACTCACTTTGCTCTTCTTAGGCATGGTTGGTTTGTGTGGGGTGTTTTTAAAAAAGAAGAAAAACGAGCCAAATAAAAGTCAGTACGGGAGAAAATACAGTGGTATATTCGGGATAAAGCTGTGCCAGTACTCTGTTACACAGCACAGCGAGACGTTAATGTTCCATTGGAAGAAAAACTAGCTCAAACCGGATTGGATTCTCCCCCTCCCACCCTATTCACACCGTTATAGTTCCAGCGTGATTGACGGAACGAAGTCCCACCCCCCAGCGTCGTCGATTGGTCAGCGCGCTGGTCAGCAACACGATTTCAAATCCGGGCTCTCAGTTGTTTGGATACGTCACACGTCAGTTATCAAAAATGGCGAGCTATTTGTCTGTGTGCAACCATCTGCTTTAACAAGACAAAATACTCTTCAAATTTACCCTCCGCTTCGCCTAACACACCTTTCATTGGCAGCAAATGTTATCATTTGGCATTCCTGCTCATTGTGTCGGAAATACGGTAAAAGCAGCACATTTTCCGTCTTATACACGAGTGGTGTTGGAGAAAAGACATGTGTACAGGCAGAGGACTGAAAAAAGGGGTGTGTGCTCCTTCAGCCCAGTCTTTTGTATTTTAACTTGGGAAAATGGCGACAGGTTTCGAGCGGTTTCAGCTCCTAGCATACGTGTGCCCTGAAGCAGGGAAGTCACCGTCTTCTTCCTCCTTTGTGTGTGGGAGTGTGTGTGTGAGCGTGTGTGCAGTCTGGGCATGACTGGAGTGGAAACCACCGCTGTGTTCACTCCGTATTGTGGACAATGTATTTGAGACATTTCAGCACGGAAAAGCTTCATTCATTTCCCCTGAGTGGATGTTACAGACACACTGCCCTGCCCGTGTTACCTCATTTCTTCTCTACTCTTGAAAAAACTTGAAGCTCTGTTACAGACGTAGCACAAGGGTAAGCTTCTGCCCAGAAAATACAGTTGATTCAACGTATTTGCTGACATGTTTTGCCCCTTTAGTGCACCAATATACAAATACATGCAAATAAAAGCCAAAGCTCTCCCTTATCAGAGATTTGGCCCTGTCTCATCTTCCTCTTACCTATTCACGTTATATTACCAGTTATAGAATTTCTTGTGTTAAAGGTTTTGAGAAAAAAAAAATCTTCACAATAGACCTGTAAAAAACAACAATAAGCTAGTTCAGTTGAAAGTGTTTTTTTAAGATGTGGAATCAAGACCTTACTTGATTTTTGACTACATGTAGTGAGGGTAAAGCTAAAATGCAGAAATGCATCACAAATAATCATACTATAATGAAGTCATACTGTCTCGGGAAGAAAGTAATTCTGCAAGAGTAAAGCGGTTATTTTGTTAGAGTTAAGTTTTTGTCTCAGGTCTACAGCTATGTATAATGATCATTTGACGATTATTAACAGAGGAGCTCACACATGTATGGCCTAAACTGAGCAACGTTACGAATCTTGCGAAGAATGGTATCAGTAAATTATGTAATGCTAATAATGCTTCACTTCAGAACCCCACTGTGTTAAACCAAGTGAAGAAGTGAGTATTTCATGAAGGGCAATTGAATTGGCTGCCATGTAGTATTACGTTTTACCATAAAATCACAATTTCATCAGGGAAATATGATTTTCTTTGAAACACTTTGAATTTTATTGTTAGGAATTGTGGGAATGGAAGCATTGTTTTTAGTCAGTAATTTTCGAACCCAGAAATAAATCTGTATCTAGCAATGACGGTTTACACTTCATGGAGAAAGTTGTCTGGATTGATATTCCCACCACTGACTCAAGTTTTTCATAGTTCTGACAGCATTATGGTCGTTTTACGGCAGCAGTTGTTTCAGATGAATGAGTCACTGTGTTAAACGGCAACTTTCAGAAAGAGGTTGTTGCCACTAAAACAGCTGTTGAAACATGAAGAGTCCTGCTGGATGTATTCTTGTTGGTTTAGTTAGTACTCCAAACTACAGACAGAAACGTTAGCATGGGTAGTGAATTAAAAGACAGCTGTTCACAATGCTGCCTTGATCGTTTACATTATACATGTTTTGCATCAGTGTCAATATTAACTTGATGACAGCTCAATCACTTTCAAATGAATTTAAGCCTTTCAAAATTATTGTGAGTATTAGGTTCATGACAATTGTGGTGCCTCTTGTGGACAAAGCAGCCTGTGCTGATTTTGTGCTGTGTCTTGGTGGTATTTTTCAACTGAAAGGTAACTGACTGGGTTGTTCTTTTTCCTGCTCAGATATATTACTTTATGACTGGTTTTACAGTGGAAAATATTTCTAGAAAAACAAAAAACAAAGCATGTAGTATTGATCTACTCATCTGACTACCCTGCAGCAGTGGCAATTAGAAAAGCTAGAAATCGCGGTGCTTATCTTGATGGTTCTTTTTCCATTTTAGCTCTAAATAGAGGCATCTGTATGAATTTTTGTAGGAAATCCAGCTAAGAACTCTTCAGCCTTAAGCTAAAGTAACTAGCCTATCGTGCTGTATAAAATTATAAACTTGAAATACTCATCTGATCTTTTTCTGTGTAGTTTGGTTTGTAGCATTTCCTCAGTGTTTATTTTTCAAGGAACTGTGCTTTTGCAAGTTATTTTAATCAAGAAAAGGGACTGAATGAAACCTGAGATGTGACTACACCTGCACCATTTTGTACTGGATTGATAAAGTAGATGAGGAACATTGAGAGAAAACATGATGACCACTGCAACCAAAATCATCAAACTTTACATAGCTTTAAGTGTCTGCTTGGTATCAACAGAATAATCTGTTCTGCTGGGGACTGTATCAACCTCAGGGACCTTTGAGGTTGGATGTACAAGTTCAGTGTATGTGTTTGTTTGTAAGTGGTGTGAGCCATTAGCCTCTCAGCTCGAATAATATGGTGGCTTGTTGTCCATTTAATGTATACTGAATGGGTTGGAACCCAACACCAAAGTAATGAGCCAACTGATATCACTATGAAAGCAATCAATGCAGTTTACAGTACTGTGTGTTTCAAACACAATATAAGTCAAAAAGTAGTTGGGTGCTAACGGTTGTTGGCTGAGAAGCTCTGAATTCAAGGTCTGAGATGAAGCTGTACATTGCGAAGATATCAGTGCCTCAATTTCTGGAGTTTAAAATAAAAGATTAATGTCTGCTTTGTATCTTCTTAATATTTCAGGACTTCTTATCAACAATAAAAAACTGTATTGGATCACATTTGGATCATATTGAACTGATTAAAGAGTTGAGCCATTAACCACTTTAGCTAGCCTTTAGCACCAATAAAAAGAGACACATTCTGTTTATAGGGAGACATGGCATGCTTAGTTTGTAAGACATGAATAAATGGACAAATGGATGAAACAACCCAAAATACTGATATCAAATTAAATGATTTCTCCTCTCCTTAACTAAATGAACTTTTATAGATTGCCCTCACAATTTCTTGATAGCCTGGTATTCTCACTTAACATGCTTTCAACAATGAGCTGCAGAAAGTATGGTGACTCATCATGTTAATCCGCCTTCTTTATAAACCAAGCCCAAACACAGATCTCTTTTAGGTCGTATATGGATTAGTAGCTCTTACACTCAATTAGGTAATATTTAAAAAAACCTTGCCTGTGGCTACATTTGATCCAGCCTCAGTTTGGATTGTAACTTCACCAGAGAGAAAAGTAGTGACTTCAGTCACTTCAGGTAAGTCTTTTTCAGTCACAAAAATCAAAGTTTGTGGTCATGCATGCCAGATTAAAGAGGTACAACTGGTTGCCCTGTTCTCACTGAAACCTCTAAGCTCTCACATCTGGTGTGAAACTTTTTAACAATCAGATCAGATTCACAGTGAACTGGCATTTCCTGCAGTTTTAGATCACACCAAATCTGATTTGTTTAGAGAAGCCCTCCAACCAAGTCACACCTGTCTGTGACATCTGCCAACAAATGGTCCAATACACACAGGTCAGACTGCCGCTGCTGAATAAGGACCAATCCAGAGACCAAGTATGACAACTTTCAAAATGCAATCTTACATAACTTTGATATAGAACACTATTTTCATAACATTCCAATTATACTCAACTTGTCAGACACAGACGCCCATTGCCTGAGGTTAACTTTGTTACCGACTAGATGTGAAAATCAAAATGCTACAAGAGCAGCTGTGAAGTTGCGGTTCAGAAAATGACATGAAAGTTTAAAAGTTTGTGAAAAGTGAAGCACCTTTTATTGTTCACATTAAATCATGTTATTTAATGTCATATTTAGTCTTTTAAAGGTAGAGGGGGAAAGTGAAGAACAAATGTCTGCTGGCATCATGGTTCAACACAAGGTGTGAAGTTTGTCCCTTTGTTAGCACATTTGCATCCAGACCCCAATCTGACACCCTGTAGATTCCCGCACTTTATCCAAATAAAAGGTTTCTGGCCACTCCCTGTGGTCACAGAGGTGTAAACAATTAGGCCCAGTCACATGCTGATGCTTGCAGTATTATTATGGTAATGATATCAGGGGTTTACTTCTCCCCACCGGACAGCCTGATGGAGGCTGGGCCAGGGAGTGCATACATTTTATACCTGTGTGTTGTCACGGTTTGAAGCAGCCGGCTGTTTTTATCAGATGAAAGGGTGTTTCTGTCTGTGGTTAAAGTTTAAACCCTGATTTCTTAAGTCAGAAAGTACACAGAGTTTACAGTCCCATGTGAACTCAAAGGGAACCACAGAGCTGGTGTATGGTTTGTATCTTAATGTAATCACACTCAGATTGACAAAAAGATCCTGACCTTTCTTTTTGTCAACCTTGATAGAGAAACAGCCTTCAGATCTGAGAATTAGCATTAAAGGCCTTCCTATCACAGTATCACTGACAATAAGTTGAGTGGTTTAGGGCTTTTTCTTTGACACATTGTGTTACATACGGTTTTACAGCTAACACATCATAAAGACATCTCATTTGAATCTCTTAGGCAGGTACAGCAGGGATTGTGATGTTTTCAACTGTTTGCCTTCTCAGTTTACTAAACAACGTACTCACCCTTAGTTAAACTCATAGTAATCCTGCATGAATCCAGCCCTGGAGGATACAGCCTCACTGTGTAACAAGTTCTGTGCAAATATCTTTATGTTTTATTTGTGTTTGCAGTATGTTTGTCCAGAGAGTAGACGATGCAAACTAGCAAAGAAACGCCACAAACAAGTTATCAAGTGAAGAAATAGTTTAAACACCCTGTTATTTCTAGTTCTCAAAGCACATCTGTGAAAAATTTCCTACTTCTGTTGACCCCTTGTGGACAAAGATTTACCTTGTAACTCTTTACTGACCACGTCCTGTTCCCATTGATTCCTTCTTTGTTTTGACATTGCACTGCTCTTTATTAGACCTTCAGGTTGATGAGGTATAAGTCGGTAGAAATATTTGGTGTGGAAAGTGTATAAATGCATACAGGTGCTTAGCATTTCAACATAATAACCACAGCATTAAAAACTTATAAACTCAGGGTGGAGTATTTCTGCTTGTGTTCCAACTCCTCTGTAGTGACAATGCATTGAAATGTATCGCTAAGGCAAAGTTATTCCTCCTCTGATCTTCTCTTAAAGGTAGTATGGGGTGAGTCTGTAGTGTTGGAGCTGGAAGTGTATGTGCATGTGGTGCTCCTGCTGAACATCAATTAAAAGCTGTGCCTCTTGCTCTGATGGTGGAACCTGTTGTAGAGTAACAATGAGTAAGAAGCTAATAACTGGCATTGAGACCATCAGCAATTTAAAACAAAAATAACTTAGTAGAAGTGATAAATCTCTGTTCTGAATTTAAGGTTTGCTTTAAACCCTTTTTACCCCCTTACACATGGCTCACTTCACTTTGTTTAGTTCAAGACCTGACATTACAAAATACTGATCCAGCCATTAATGTCTGTATAATCAGCAGTTTTTACGTCTTTATTTTAAAAAATAAACTCCAAACTTTTAGAAACACAGAAGACCTACTGCAAAAAAATAAAATCCAAGCAGGTGTTTATCTTATTTTTTTTTAGTTAAAAATCAACAACAAAAAACTTATTTAACTTAATGCGTCAATGTCTTATTGAAGAAGACAAGGATGATGCCTGAGTTATTTGTAAAGGGTTATAAAAAAGAAGTTCACTGTTAGTGTGTCCCAAATCGCATACTTCCATACTCTAATACTCAAAATTTTGAGTATACTGCATCAAAATGAAAGACAGTATGCAGCTGTGGACACTTAACACACTCAACTCATTTCCTCCTCTGGCAGCAATGACGGAAGAGAGCTGTGGCCGTTTGCTCAGCACGGTAAAAATACAAAGAAACAATACATACTGAGACATCTTCAGCCAGTAGGAGGAGGAGGAGGAGGGGATGTTGTTGGCGCCGATTACGGTGTAGCAAAGCGCGATTGAAATTCATTGTAATTACAATGAAAGATGGTATGATCTATATATTTTGATCGTGTTATTAGCTATGTTTAATATACTACTGAAAAGGCTTTGAAAATTTGCAGGCAAATAGTGGCGGTGTTTGGCGGGAATGCGCTGGATTAACAATTAAACTTAAAAGAAGAAGAGGTCGACATCATGTTGTCATTTCCAGTAAGTACGGTGCTCGGCAGTATGCGATTTGAGACAGCACTACACCCTCAAAATTTGCGCACTAAGCCAGTGAGTATGCTAAGTACACTCAATTTGAAAATTTTGAGTACACAGTATGGAAGTATGTGATTTGAGACACACTGTGTGAGCTTAGGAAGTATATTTTTGAACCCTATTAGCAGAGTTTTTTAGTCTTAAGTAAATAAGGTAACACTTTTTTGATAGCTTGACACATTCCTGGTTTTGTACGGTGAATGTGGCTCTTGTTAATTTAAAAAAGGTTGATTTTTTAATAGAAAACCAAGACATAAACATTTATTTGTACATCACTTTTTGCAGTGTGTATGTCTCATCTACTAAAAACACATCATAAGATGCCTCGGCTTCATCCAAGCATGAAGATTGTGGTTTCATTTTTGTGATGTTCTCTTACAAATCTTGTTCTCATTCCTTTCTGAACAAAATAATTCATGGGGTCAAAAATGACTGAAAAAAAAAACATTAAAGAAAAAACACACGTAAGACTTTTATTTACTTTTTTCATCAGTTTATGTTGCCAGTTTCAAGAGAGCAAAAACACCCGCAAAAATGTTTAGTACCTTTTGCAGTACTGTTAAAGTAGTAGTGCAGAAGGGCACATGCACACTGTCATCAGAGAAACAGAGATCTAGACATTAAAAGAAGAATATGGGTGTAAAAAAATGAGGAACATAGAGCTGGAGTCAGCTTACTGCTGAAATAGTCAGGCTTGAAATGCACAAACTATCTGAGGAGGAACTGCAACCTATTGATCAACATCTTGTTCAAACAACATGGAGTCTGCTTTACAGTTTCAGCTGTTTGCCTGCAGGCAGGATTCAAAATGGAGGAGGAAGTTAAGCAGGTTTATGTGTTTTATCATTGATTCAAACTAGCCTAACCTTCAGGAACAGCTTTCACAATTTAAGTCCTCCACCAGTTAGGTCAATAGTAACTTGCACAGTGGTTGACTGTCTTTATTTCTTCTTTGTTCTTTATGTAAATCTGCTGTGTAGGACAGAATAATCAGCACATTTAAAAAAAAAAAAAATGTCCGGCAGCTCTCTGCTGGAGTCTCAGCGTATAGATACTGTATACATGACGTATGGAGGGAAACGTACAAAGGCAGGGCTGAGAGAGGGGGCAGGCGTGAGGTAGTTCTCAGATAACAATGCTGTTGTTGTGTGCAGCATGGAGGAGCCCCTCCGTCACAGCTGCTGCCTGTTGCTGCCTTTTCCCTCCTTTTTACTCTGTTGTTTTCCCTCTTCAGCCGTAAGAGCTGTGGGAGGAGAAAACAGGGCTGCTGCTCCGACAACTGCTCCGGCTGTGAAAAGGCTTGACTGGACAGACAGAGAGCTAGGAAAGTCTCCTGTTTTATGTCCCTGTGAGCACAGGAGGATTACATTTAACTGAATGAAAGAATAAACCAAGCTCTGGTCTCTCTCAGAGCGAACTGGGACAGTAACTCTGGCATAATCCTCAGAGAAAGGTGACAGGGTGAAGGTAGCCTCATCTAAAGCCTCTTTGTCGGAGGGCGACTCCTTCATTTAGCTTCCCCGCTCTTTCTTTCTCTCTGGCTCTTACACAAACTTGCAGCGTTGTGGTCTGGTGGATCTTGCAGAAACAGGTTAGACTGGGCAGCTGTGGTGTAAACAAACAGCCACTTTGCTGCTTCCCTGTGTGTAGAAACCACAGACACAGAGAATGTGCTGCAGGCAGAGGAAGACAGTGCATGGATTGGCAGGCTATAAGGAAAGTCTCTCGCGTTCCCTTTCTTACTAAGTGGATTTCTCTTATGCAGTAAATGCAGCCGCTCCATATGGAGCAGCAGGTAAAGCCAGATTATACCAGTGTGTGTGAGAGGGGCTCCAGCCCCACCACAGCTCCCAGCATGCCCTGAACCCACACGAACGTTGAGGACGAACGCTGCAGATCAATTAAAACAGCAGCTCAGTTTAGCCTGTTGTGCAACCACTCGAGGAGTTGCAAGGTTACACGAGACTGACACTGACAACCCTGTCATTGTTGTTCATGGATTATAAACAAAACAATGCACATGTTGAAGGTCTTTGTTAGATTTTACAAAACCATTTTCTTAGGTGAGATTTATCATGCTCTAGTTTTCCAGATGCCTTCTTTCAGGACACTCCCACTTTACTACACAGCACAGTAGATTTACTCCTTAAACTAACACGGCGCAAAGACTGAGGGGGTGTGTCTAAAGAAGGTGTGTCCTGTAGAGTGCACTGTTTTGCGTCTGCAGACAGGCTCATCTGGATGAGGTGAGGGTAAAAAGGTGCATCTTGCTTAATCGACATTAGCAATCTGCCCAAATGAACAAGTTTAAGCACATTGTTGGTGGAAACAAGCCAGTAAGCTGCATTCCTGTGGTTGTGAACCCTGCCGTGTTGCTGCAGATTTTTGTAGGTTTTCTCTTTGGCTTAAGAGTTTGAGTTTATTTTTAAAAACGGCTTGACAAAAACCTGAACTTTAACATCTGACTTGTACATGAAAGGTGAATCTAAAGCTTAATTCACATGTGCACATACTTCCTAATCCTCAATACTTTCAGAGTGAGCTGCTTATGTGAATAAAATAACATGCCAGGAAGTAAAAGTGAAAGTGAAATTTAAATTACATCCACCTTTTGTGTTGTGTTTTTATTTTTAAAAAGATATTTATATTTTTTTACTTTTTCTGCATTTAATCAGACAATAGGACCGTGGATAGAGAAGGAATCAAGGTGAGAGTGGGGACTGATGTGCAGGAAAAAGGCTGCAGTTTAAACTCAAGCCTTGGCAGCTGTAGCCTCACACACACACAGGGCCCGCACACACAACCCCTACACTTCACCAGCACCCAGATTTTTCTGGCCTTTTCTTATTGTAAAATGTTTGGTCAGGTGGTATTCCTGCAGATATGCATCAGTAAATACTCAGGAAGGTTAACTGGGGTATGTGATGTTTGACTTATGTTACAGGTTAAAACTTGTTGGATTGATGCACAACAGGATGAAACGCATCGAGGAATGAAGAAGGGGAATTATTTTCAGGCACCAGAGACGTGTCTGCACATCGGTCCATTACCAATGCAGAAACTATTGTTACGTGAGTCTCTGTTGATTTGCCTGACACTATGTAGTTATATTGCAACATGCAGTTTGATCACATGATTACATTGTTGAAAAGCGTTTGTTGTTAGGCACACAGAAATATTTTGAAATTTTAAGAACTGCACTTGTTAAAGAAAATATTTGTTCATTAAAAAGTCAAAGGCAGATATGCAACCTTTTCATTTATTTGCCATTGCTAGATTTTTGTTGCTTTCTTGAAGTCTGAGCTTATTTATCTCATTATTATAAGATTTTTTTTTTTCATTATAGAAACTTTTTCTCTCAAGACGACAGAACATTTTTTTAAATCTGATATTGTATTCAAAGTTTTTTTTCTACCAATGAAGACATTTTTTATCTTTTTTTTTTCAAATCCAAAAATAAAAACGTGCCATTAATATGTTAGAAAGTTCTTTTTAGCGCTCTGTTTCACTACTGCAGGAGGACAGGTAAAATGATCCTTTGACTTGCTGAGAGTATCAACAAATAGCTGAGTTGTGTATAAAAGTTAACTTTAAATTATTATCTTTTTAAACTTTGAGCAGGTAAAAGAAATAAAAAAGAAAATAAAAATATAAAACCAAGAAGATCAAATGGAAATTCAAACCACAGAAAACTATGCAATTTTGCAAACGGTGCTAAATAAAACAAAATTAAAGCGTTGAATCACAAATTTAACTTCTTTGACATTTCCGAAAAGAGAGTGGAAGGAAGTTAAAGTTATTTAAGCCTGTCTTCACTGCTAATGAATGATAATCCAGTCAGCTAAACTTTTAAAAAGTCATAATATACTGACATTAATGATTCCTATAACATGCCACATACTTTTTAAAAAAAATTTTTTTTTAACCTATAGTCATTATTTAGTAATATCCCATGAATACATTTTAAGTTAGCCATTACTCCTTATGTCAATTCATTAGCTATATGTTCAGTTTTACACTTATCATTTACACTGTTCTACAGTTAAACTTCACTGATATAAATTGAAAACGACCTGGTGGTTGTTTGCACAGCTAGTATTATAAGCCCCCCCAATAGTATTTTGCCCAAAACACAATTACTGCTGTTTATATTCCACAATATCTGTAAATATAAGACAATTTGACTGTAGAAATAATGGGTCGGTGTGATCCAGGTATCTGACTTTATGAGTAATTCTTATAACAGGTTTTTGAAGTTTTCATGTCCTACCAGAGCTCAGCTTCTAATTTTGCCCTCTGGTTTTAACAGCTACACAAATAAAGCTGTACTCACTTAGTTGTCGAGTATGAGAAACTCCTTAAAGGGGGGAGGGGCGCTCTGTCAGTCATTCTAAAGGAGACGGTCACAGTCGTTGCAGACAGATCAGAGCATGCTCTTTTGTCTGTTTTTAGTTTGTTTTGTTTCACAAAAATGAAAATGAAAATGAAAATGAAAATATATGTCAACTTTTCCTCAAACAACAACACATTTTTTCTCTATTGATAGAATTTATACAGAGCTATTTTAAAGGGCCATTCAGTACTTTTTTGGAGGGAAATGTAGTTGAAAATAGAATTTTCTTCACATATCATGACATTTTCAAAATATGTATTGCTAATGTAATAGAAAAACAAATGGGTCACAGTGTCACATGTAGACTCTAAAAATAAGACGTTGTGTTCGTCCACTCAGCAGTGAAAGGAATGCATGTGAAGAGGGGAGTGGCCCTGACCTGCCTTTAACACACACACAGTGGCACACACTAACACACACATCTACATGAGACAGAGGGTGGAGGCTCACCCCTCACCAACACAGCTAATAAGCTCAGTTACAATGGACCGTAGCCGACTTTAACCATTGATTAGCCAACAGCTGACATAACAAAAACAGATCCCACAATGACTGTTAATGAATAAACTGAAGGCGTGCCCCCTTTGTTAGCGCAGCGTTGCATTGTGGGGGTCGTATCTCATGCTCTCAGATAAGGGGGCAATTGAATGGAACTAATCTGAGCTTGCAGACAATGAAATGAAACAACAGGACGCTTCGACGCCCGAGAAGTCAAGCAGCCAACACAAGATGGAGCCCGTATGATGAGTTATGACTGCTGATCTCTGACACAGCGGCTCTGGTGGCAGAAGAGGCCTCTCACTGCAGGCCACATGCTGTTACTGACCCTCCCCCACTATCTACTTCCTGTTTTTCATGCTTGTCTGCTTGCTTCTGCCTATACAATACCAGCTGTGTCTGGAGACATTCCAGCTCCAGCTATACTGCCGCCCTTATAAATCCATGACTGTGGACCAAGGAGCCAATAAAGAGCGGTGAATGAGTAGATCGCACAGCGTGTCCCCGCTGTATCATATGAGAAATGCTAATCAGGAGGCTGCTCCACTGACGGCCTGTGAAAGGCTTTACCCGCCAATGGGCTCCTCAGCTCCAGCGGGCCTTTTTGTTGTATCAACCAGGTTTCACAGGGGGGAAAATGATCAACTGTCCAAAGAGTAGGAAGAAAAAAACCATTGGTATCACCAGATTTAAATTTCATACCCCATACTGCAAAAACTGCAATCTTAGCAAGTGTTTGTGTCTTATTCAACTAATTATAAGTCATATTTATATGAATTGGGTTGGGTTAAAAATAGCTTGTAAATAATAAAAATCATGAAACTGACCAAGTTAATTCTTTTTATCCCATTAGTAGACTCTTTTTTTCTCTTTACAAACAATTCAGGCATCTTTTTTTGTCATCCAATATTTTAAAATAAGATACTTTTCTGGACTTAGCAGGTTAAAGTGGCTCCATCAAGTCCCATTTGACAGTTTTTCCCGCCATAAAAGAACAAAAGCCGCTCAGACTTTAATTTTTGCAGCAAAGAAGAAAAGCAACATTCAAATGCTCAACCTTTGTCGGATGGAACAAGAAAAGAAAACTGTAAGATGAAACCTTTCAGTGACCTGAAATCAAGTTACATGTCTTCATTTAATGTTGCTGTTTGAATTTTCTCCAAGTTTTATTCCACTGTGTTAATTTCACAGATTTCATTATCAGACACTTCAGAGATAAGTATTTGATACATTCATGAGTTGTTACATGATGCTTCAGATTATTTGACAGCAAATATTAAAATTTGGCCCCATATCAACTGATTACACCACAGCCTCCAGGTTAACCCTGGATCATAGAGGTGGGCGATGCTGGGAATTTTGGTATCGATCCAATGCCAAGTAAATACAGGGCCAGTATCGCTGATGCTGATACCAATACTTTTGAACATTTAAGGTTGATGAATCTTTAGACTGCAGACCTTTAGTTGTTTTTGTGATTTTTTTCTCTTTTGAATATGTTGTTAAAACCTTAGACAGAATTGGTCAAAGTTTAAAGGTAATAAAAATATACTTCAGTGTCATGATATACGTTTATGTTCAGAAACAGTAGAACAGTGAAAAACAAATTTTCCCCAAAAACACTGTTATGTGTGGAATTCTTTTCCTAAAACTAAAGTTTTAATCAAAAAATGATCACTGTAAGGTCACTCTAGTAAATTTTTTCTCCTGCATGCACTGACTGATGGAGTTTTATAAAAGTACTTGAGTATCGATCTTCTTACCCTGGTATCCATCAATATCAATACCAACATTAGTATTGATATTATTGATATTTGGATTGTCCGCCCACCTCTACTGGATTATACAAAAAGACTAGTTCTTTTACGATCGTGTACACAAGATATGGTCATGTTTGAGTGATGTGATCATCTTGAGGAAAAAAGTTAGTATCTTGTGTTCATGTGATAATATCTTGTGAACCCAAGCATTACTGTGCTCTGAATATATTAGCTTTTCTTTGCCCACAATTTAAAACATCTCAATAACCCTGTGTATGCAATATGATGATTTTAGAGCCGAGCCACACACTGTTAAAACAACAGTTATGGATTATCACAGATCATTCTTAATAATTTTTTCGGATTTATGTCATGGATGATCATCCCGGAAATTATTATCAAGGGGTTTGTTAAACTTGTTTTTCTTTTATAACTTTTCCTTTTTCAACTTCCCCAAACTGACAGTAAAAACCATGAACAATTCCACTGTAGCACATCTTTGACTTAGCCATAGACCTACATCACATGATTATAGTAGTTGAGTGTAGGGATGGGTACCTTTCACATTTGAAACAATACCATACCGATGCCTGATACCTGGCAGTTGGTACCGGTACTCAACGGTGGTTGGTACCGGTACTCACCGGTACCAATTTTTGGCACTTTTTTAGTGTTAATGTGGTTGAAAAAAAAAAAAAACACATTTTCTTATAATGAAAGACACATTTTTTTCAATTTAACATATTTATTCTTTAATCAGTTGAAATGCTGTGTTCATGGCCAGCATGGAAAATCACCTACTTTTCCATTCTCTCACAGTCACAAGGATCCATTTAGATATCTAAACATGGTACCTTTTGATTTAACCTGAAGCCGTACACAGTACTTTTGACAGAATTTGGTTGGTACCTATAAAAGTTCCTAATTCGGTACCCATTCCTAGTATAGTGAGGAAAACACTTTCAAAGACACTTTGAGAAGTTTCTATCATATTTGAAGTAGTAGCCACTATTAGCTAGTTACAGGTTTAGCCCTGGTTAATAACAAGTTCTGTACTATTATAATTATATACTACCCTCATGTAAACAAGCACAGGTGATATAAGGCATCTTGAAGTGCAACATTGTAAGTATTTGGATGTAGAAAATGGAGATGAATTTGTAGGTCATCTGTCTGGTTTTGTTCATTTATTTTGATTTATTTATGTATTTATTTAATTATTTACTTTTTTATTTTTATCTTATCTTATCTTATCTTATCTTATCTTATCATATCTTTTCTTATCTTATCTTATCTTATCTTAAACTGGCAAACAACCACTTGACTTGTACCATGCATAAAAATGACCCAAGGTAAGTAGATGTTAAACTGCAAAAAAGATCTAATGTTTGTGGGGCTGGCGCTGCTGTTTTTAATCAACCAATTGGGGACTTGCTTTCCATTCATTCTTTCCTTTGTGGTTTTCATAACTAGTTTGACAAGTCAGTCAGATGGAATTTAAATTTATGTTTGTAGCATAAAGTAGTATAAAGAAAAGCAAAGATAAGTTTCTTTGTAAAATCTTCAAGGTTTTTTTTTTTCTCTTAAGATAACATTGAGATGTATCACTGGCTAAATATTTGTGTTGGAAAAAGATAAAAGCTGTTTTTTTTCAGCATTTGTCTTATCGGAAGCACCTGCACTGGCTACAGGCATTAATGCAGAAGTTGTCAGTCCAGTTGTCCATGTTCTGGTTCAGCTTTATGGGTCAAAATGAGGTATTGTTGTTGTTAACTTCAATCTGTGTCATGACATCAGAATGACCTAAAGCTCAAGAAGCTGGTTTCCTTCAGTCTCATATTAATGACATGGAGGCAGGTTCTATAATATGTCAGTGTTTTAGTTTGGTTGGTTGTATAATGATTCTAATCCATTATCTTGTGTTTTGTTGACTGCGCTTTGTCTCTTTTTGTGTTTCCTACCTGTAACTTTGTGTTTTCGCTGCTGCCTGTCTTTGCCAGGTCTCCCTTGCAAATTAAGTTTTTAATCCCAATGGGACTGATCTAGTTAAATAAAGGTTAAGAGAGAAAGGAAAAAAACGTCACCAGTCAAAAAGTCCTTACAGGGGATTTTAGTAGAACACGATCCTACAGTGACATCTAGTGGCTAACAATGATAACATCATTCAGTGATTCACAGAATCGTGAAAGTTTTCTTTCTTTTTTTCCCTCCTTGCTCCACTTTAAAGTGGGTCAGACCTGAAGTGACTTACCTGCAGTACATCTCACTTTGTTGAAGCTAAGCAGTACAGATGTCCTCTGTGGTAATGAGCTTGCCACAGCCATCCCACTGACGAATCAAAATTTATCACAGGTCCACAGGCTGCTCTCTTACACCTCCACCTGCTTCATGGGGAGAGGATCACCTGCAAACAGACATCACCAGTGCGGTCAGTGGTTATGGTAATGATGTGGGAAAGAAGATGAGTTTTTGCTTTGATGATCATAAAGGGGTCAACCTACCAGGAAAACTGACTGCTTCTATTTAATGTGTTAAAACCCCCTTTTTTCCATGAAGAATTGATTTCCAGATAGAACTAACAGCTTCTTGATGAGGAAAACGAGGTCCGACTGATATTGTCAAAATACAAACACACATGTAAGACAGACAGAAATATTTCAATACCTGCCCCATCACCTGTTTTAAAATAAAAACTCATTAAGGACCAGTACTTTGTCACAGTGCAGAAGTAGCAACAGTATAGCATTGTAGCTAAAAGTTTTTCTAGCTAAAAAAAGCTAGCTAACACACACACAAAAAAAGGCCATATAAGCTAGTTTGTTGTTGCTAACAAAGAGTTGATTAAAGGCTAATGTTTGCTGTTAATCGACTTACAGCTAACTCAGGTGAGTTATTTTACCAGCCACAGGTTTTCTTCTACCAGCAGAGGAAATAATCTTACCACAGTGACCCGTTTGTTTCTGAACAGAGACGTGGAGCCTGTCAGAAGGAAAATGAGGACCACAGCTACCACCATGATGTAAGCTAAAGGCAGGCTTTCTGTCACCTCTTTGCGTTCAGCTAGTGAATCAACTGTCAAAAATTCGGCCATGTAAAGTGAGTGCCAGAATTAGGCTACGAAGTGTTTATACGTGACGTAATCAACTTGAGCTTGACCATGTTGGAAGCATTCTCAGAACAGAACTGAATTGAGCTTGCAGGTGTATAGGATTATTTGCACACAAAATTAAAAATTACTGCCATGTTTTTTGCTGCAGTCATTGGTCAGAGTGAGAAAAAAAAATGCTTTTGACTCCCAAAAATGTCCGCAGATCGGGGTGAGTTGTGCAAACAATTGTCCGAAGAATGGAGGCAATTGTGGCCAACTAAGCTTCATCAGGATTTCTGAAGCAATAATCTGTCCTTATAGAAAATCAAGATGTAACATTTATGTTTTCAAACCTTTAGCTAGATGATGATAAAGATGCTAACTCCTCCTATGGGTCTCTTCTGCATGTTAAGCATCTCTTTCTTTTTCTTGATGGCTGAGTCCTTCGCCACAGGTTTTAGTGTGCTCTGTATATTTTCCCACATTTGTTGGCAGACAAGTAGTCTTAAAAACACATTATACTACTGTTTATGTCGGTGTACCTCCAATGTGGCTGCACATCTAGGTTACTACCCAAAGCGGGACATCAGTGCAACTATACAGACTTAAACATTTTTAAGGTCCTTACAACAAATGGAATCTGACAATGCTATTTTTTTAATGAACAGTTAACTTAATGAGTCATTATGACATAATTTAAAGGAAAAAATAGAATAAAACATAAAAATCTCTCAACTCCTTTTAAGCTAACAATATGTTAAGCTATGAATGCTAATGCTACAGTTTGACAGTGTCAAAACTACAGTTGTAGATAAGATACTTGGTGTTCAAACAACATATTTTCTAACTCACTGGTTGTCAAAAGATAATGTGATTCAATTGTAGATAACATTTTTGCTAACTATGGCTTTGTGCTAACATATGATGGTAAAGGAGTCGATTCCAAACCTATGGCCATGTTAGCCCAGAAGTGGTTAAAGGCTAGCATTGTCTCCATCAGAACATGAAATTGTCTGCCAGATTTCCATGTGCGTTATAACCGTTTGCTGTTGTTGATACAACTAGAAGCAATAAAATGACAATTAGAGAGATTTTCCCAACACAACTCTATACCTGAAGCAAGCGGCAGCGCTTCTTACCCTGACTATAACTTGAGGGAATCAGAGTGACTGTGTGGATGTGTTGTCTATTTGGTAATACTTTCTCAGAGTCACTACATTAGTAAGATTTCTAAACTTTTAACACAGTGAAATGTTATTTGTGTATATGAGGTCTGAGGAAAGTAGCTGCCCTGAGAATGTGAATTGATGATAAGTAGTTCTGAGGTCCTACTTTACTCTTTCCTCTCCTCAGGTCATTGTCAGAGCTCTCTACAGTACAGTCACAGCACTGGCTTCATGTGTTCATTATACTGATTATGTCTTGTTGAACTGACACTTTAAATAAGCCTGATATGAATCTCATAGGCTGGGAGTGGACTCAAGTCGGTGTGTATTTACATCCATAAACAAGACTTAACTGCTATATATGGAAAACTATTTTTCTATTATTCATGTTTGTGTATGTTCTGAGGAGGTAAATGGTGTTCAATATCAAAATTTAGAAAGCTTTTTAAAGGACAGTCATAGGAAGTGATAGGCTCAGACATTATTGTGTTTTAATGCATTGCTGTTTTGTTACAAGACCAAAAGCTTTAAAAAAAGATGAGCTGGTTATAAAAGAAAACCCAAAAAACTTAATTAGGTGTGAAAGTGTACCGGGGTTCTCATAAATACTGTGGATGTAGAGGTCCAGGAAAAAAAAGGCCTTATTATGGGTAATATTGTCACCCAGTGTAAATTGCCATTGCCCTGTATTTTTACCAGTGTTGCAGTGATTTCTTAGTGTTTTACAGTGATTTTCTGTTGACATTTAGTCTTGGTTGTTGTTTTTTTTCCCGTCAATAGCAACTTTTTTTTTGTTACGACTTTTGGGTTATGCACCAAGGTCATTAAGTTGTATGCTGTCATTAAAATTCCTTTAAAATTACTCCATCTGACAGTATTACTTGTAAAAAAAAAAAAGTTTTGATCACCTATTCAGAACCATAATGCTGTATCAACTTTTTAAGGGTATCCTTAAGTTCCTTCACAGCCAATGCCCACTTTCCTTTGTTTTTAGTTTGATATCCCAACAGCGCCCCCACATGGTGAGGGTTATAGTCTCAAAAGAAGGCTGACCAAATAAAATAAGAACTGATGAAACGAGAGGATCAAATTTATGTTTAAAAAACTTTTATGTGACCCATGAGGGGGTAAGGGAAAAAAAACAAACCCCATAAACTTACATGTCCTGGAATTAGTCATCAGATAAGACACAGCCTCACCTGTCCCTTCACCAGCAGGTGGAAACAACACCTCAAAGCCTCACCTGGGCGTCTGTTTAGGCTTTTATTGCTGAGTGACTGAGAGATAATAAGAGCTGCTTTCATGAACCTTTGCTCTCTGTAGGGCAGTCACAGCTTCAGGTGGAGTCAACCGCTCACCTGAGCTTTCAGGAAATGAAGCTTTGGTTCATTCGACACTACGCAGCCAGAGCTCAAACACAGTAAGTCTATTTAACCTTGGATGCTTCTGAATGAAAAACATAAAAGAATGGAGATGATTAGTCTTGTGAGGGGATTTATGAGAGCGGTTTGTTTTGTTAACAAGACTGGGCAAGTTTTAAAGCCGTTAGTGGTGTGTTAGGGAGTAAACCAGAAAGGAACAGAAGATAAATTACAACAAGCTGGTTTCAATAGTATTGGTTTGACTGGTTAGTTTGGTGACTCACATCATATCCTGTTGTGTTAGTTCAGTTAGAGTGAATAACTACTGGATCATGTGATGTTGAGCTCGCTACCTTTATATACGTTTCAGTGTTTAGGTTGTTTATTTGTGCTTGGATGTACACGCACTTTGTAGACAAACTTATTTTAAATGAAGGATATATAATTAACAATTTATATTATTATTATTATTATTATTATTATTATTATTATTATTATTATTATTATTATTTTAAAAAAGTCTCTGTCCTTTAAGATTTTTATATGTTTTTTATTTATAAACTGACTTCAAAAAGAAAATATTTACAATTTACGATTGATGTTTTTCTGAATTAAGGACCATATAAAGCAAGTTCAAATGGATCTTAGTTCAAAACCTGATTAAACTGTTTGGTTTTATTCACATTGAGCTAATAAAGAATATTATTGTTATATTGTTTTATAAGTAAAATTTGATTGATAGTCAGTTTTTTAAGCTGCTCTTAGAGGGTTTTTTTTTTTTTTTTTTTTTAAGTGTAAGCTTTTTTTTTTTGTCATCTTGTCTAAAGACTGATCAAATTTTTATGTGAAACTCTGATCAGCTGCATGACCTTTAATACAAAGCAAGAATATTAAAGGAGTTTTCTATTTTATTTTTTTTATTTTTTTAAGTTATTTCAAAGAAATTCAGTATTTGGTCAAAGCAACAATTTTATGTACAACCAGAACCAAATTTAAATGCTTATTGAAGATGTGATATCAGTCACATTTAGTCATAATTACTTATGACTCACTTTTGTACATTGCCATTCGATGTTGTCCTTTTACTTTATAAATTACTCAATAAATTCTTTTGTCATCCGTTTTTGCTTGAATCCTAAAACAATAGTTTTTATTTCTGGAATTTTTTTGTATCAATGTATTATTACAATTACAAGTAGTTACAATGTAGTATTGTTCTTGTTTTTATTTCTTTCACTGCTTTTATCCTTAAAGTTTTGACATATATTGTTGATTTCATCTACCTTTATTTCTTTTATTTCACCTTGTTGCATCTACTTCTCTATACACTTATATTAACTTATTTCTCTGTCCTGCAAGTAGCCCTTTTATTGTTTTTACCTTTTATTGCTTCAATCATTTTACTTCCTGGTCTCTTTGGTCACAGCTTCTGTTGTTGGGTGATGATGTCTTAAATTGTTGTGTGGCTTCTCTTTGTGTTTGCTGTCCTGATGTTTGAGTTTGAGCTCTTCTGCTTTGATCCTCTGTTTGCACCCATGACTGTCACAGCACTTTGTAAACTCTTGTTTCTTGAAGGTGTTGTATAAATAGAGTTATTATCATAATTACTGACATTTTTCAGTCAACGGTCATCACTGGACAGTAAATAGGTGCATTTTTTGTGTTTGTGTATTCATTTTTTGGAAGAAAGGCAGATTTTCCTCTCCTGTTGTTGTTATGGCTCTAAAGTGGATAAAAACTTCTGCTTTGTGACTTTTACAGCTGCCACTTCTGACGTCAAATGTCTGTTTTCTCTGGATTTAATTAAATTCACTCTAAGATGTTGATTAAATGTCCTCATCCTTTGAAACATAAAGAATCCCCCTGCTGCATATTCTCACCACTGTCTCCGTCTCTCTTTTATTTTTGAGGAAAACAACTCAACAATGGCTGTCTCTTCATCATGGCTGAAACTCCTCTGCATCCTCTCATTACTCTGTGCAACCAGAGGTAACCTTTCATTTTTCTAATAACTGTGCACTGTAATGATTAAAAACCTGCTGGACAGAGGCACAGGAAGGATAAACCCAGGAGTTTTATGTGTCTGGGTTCTTGCAGGTTAGTCATTTAGATATGGATTAATAACCTTTTTCATACACGGTGAAAATGTGAGTTTGATTTAGAGTTAATCTATTCCAGTTAAGAGCAGAGGTCTGTGTGGGAAATGGAGACAGAGAAGGGATAGATTAAAATCTCACAACCCGTTGGGTCATTTTTGTCTCACAGTCTCTTTAATCAGCTTCTGAATGAATAAATTAACTGTCATGGTAAACTGAGGAGTCACCCCTGCTGTATACTGTGCAAAATACTAGCTAATCCTGATTGGACACAAACATATTGAATCTAAACTCAGAGGTTTGGACTTGAGTATGAAAGGAGGTGTGGTTTTGGCTCTATTATGTTTCTTAACACTTGAAGCACTGGACTTCAAACAATACTAGAATCACCATGAGCGGTTGTTTTGTTTTCTAGGTTCAAAACAATTAAATCTGTCTTTCTGAGCACCTAAATACGTAAATCACACATCTCCTACATAAGCATATGTCTCAAAAGAACAAAATAATACCAGCGTTTCTTTTTAGCACTTTTAATATCACATCTATTTCCAACATCATCTTAAGCATCAACTGGCCACCGTCTAAAGCTTGAATCATCTTCAAGGCGTGAGCAACCATCAGCTTTCTCACCTGATCCTTAGAAATTTTATTTATAAATTAGTAATGTTCTAAATTCTTCTTTTTTCCTGTTAGGGAAAAATTGTGTGGTCAACATGACCAGTTATGGCTAAAATAGCTGTTTTTTTTATGCTCCTTAAATTCAATCTTTAAAAATAAATTGCACATTAAAATAAAGACACTATAGGGAAAGTAAATGATCCTCAAAATTTGTCGAGATTTTTTTTAATTTTGAAAAGTTCTGACAAAAATATGAATAAATAAATCAATAAATGCATAAAATCAATCAATCAATCAATCAATCAATCAATAAAAGGGAACATAGGAAGGAATAAAGCAATCAATCAATAAATACATTAAATAAATTAAATTAATAAATAAATAAAAAGGAACAAAGGAATAAATAAATCAATAAATAAATAAATAAATAAATAAATAAATAAATAAATAAATACATAAAAAACAGTCAAAAAGCCTGTCATGGCAGTTCCGGTGCTTAAAGTGGCATCCTCTGCTCTAAAAAATAGGAAATCTTTGCTAAATTGCTAAAAACTGCAGTTCTTGAAAGTTCATTTGAGAAACTCCTCTTTTCTTCATTCAAACTTGAACATAGTTATATTGTGTTCATTATTTCCAATATGGCCTCTGTTGACAGCAGTTGTCAAAAGTCTGTACTAGAAAACGGTGCACAGAGTGAGTGGAACAGAACAGTCTATTATCAGCAGGGTTTGGTGTGGGCAGGCTTACCAGCAATTTGTTTACCTCTTTCTGTTTACCTCCTTTCAATAAGAGCAAGAAACCTGCTTCATGCCGTCACTATTTGAATCACCACTATTCTTGAAATTCATCAACACTGATCTGAACCCTATATACAGAACAAACATTTTAACGTATTGTTCAGGAAGCCTCTCTGTGACTTAATGTTTACAGTAAAACTGAGACCCACCAGATGAACAGGCACTACTCTGGGGGACGTAATGAAGAAGAAACGATGCTGGTGTTTGTTGTGTAGCCTTATAAGGAGAGCAGAACTAAACTTTGTTTTTGACCTGAGCGCAGCCAATGCTCATGTTGGTAAAAGCCTGACCATAAACGATGGAGTTCAAAGAAAGAGGAAGTCTTTACCGGAAGTCCTTCATTGCCACTGACTAGGCCAAAACATCCATTAAGTTTGACTTCATTCTCAGATTCTCAGACAACATCTCATTTTGACATGTGCTGAAACTGGGTCTTGTAAATCAAAGTGGAAGACTCTGGATTGAACACTAGCATTCAAGTTTTTCACAATCTGGTTTAGGTTTTAAAAGATTTGCAAGTGAAGATAGAACTGTGGTGTCAGGAAGTCCATCATCATTTCCTGTGAAGGGTGTTTCTCTGCAGGTCAATGAGTCACTTTAGACTGTTTTAACCATGAGCCTCTGTGCTGCCATGAAGGATGTGAAATAAACCCAACAGATGCTACTCTAAGTCAGGCACAGTCCTCTTTCAGACACAGTACAGGGCAGTTTCTTGTCTTGGCACTCCTCTAAAGATTCTCAAACATTCAGAAAAAAATTCAAGTGTCTCTAAACCCCAGCTCTCTAAATGTGGGGGATTAGTCAAGATAGATGAGTGTTTGAGTTTCAGTCTTGTCAGAAACCAACAAAACAAAACAAACGTCCTTTCAGTGTTTACGATCCCTCAGCAAACTCAAACATGTCTCAACACTGATTGAACAGAGAGTGTTTCATGCTCTTGTTCTGAATGAAGTGAAAGTTCAGCTAAAGTTTCCTGAGTCCCTTTTATTTTTTACATTCCTCTGTGTGATAAAGTAAAGTAAAACAGTGACTTGAACACCTGCAGCATAATACCTGCAACAAGAATCTGTATCAGCCAGCTGAAGGTTATCTTGGTGTGTAAAACTCTTTCATAAAAGTACACACTCATGTAGACATTTTTGTAACAGATGATTTCGAACAATAACATTATAAATTAAAAGTTTCCCTTGCTTAGGAAGAAGGCAACTTATCATTCAGGACAGAAAGCCCCTAAATTCCACACTAATACATATTAATGAATACTACAGATTTTTTCTCAGTTGCTTTGCTCAGTCGTTGTGTCAGTGTGTATGGATAGGGCAGTCAAAGTGCTGAGTCATGTTGTCAGTATAACAATTTACTCTGGAAGGACGTTCTGATGTAAACTATTCCTAAAGTTTTTATGACAGTTATTGTAAATTGTAAGTTACATCTTAGTGTATTTGGGAGATTAATTACAAGAGACTGGACAAAATTTGCATTTTCACTTTCACTGTTTGTGCTGTAATTTGTTGACTGAACTCATCATTGTGATATGAAAAGAGAAGAAGGCGATGCATAGGACAAAGATAAAAACAAAAAACAAAGGTAGAAATGTGAACATAGCACTGTCTCTTTAGGGAAAACTGTTCATACAGGTGAGTACAGTCTTCCTACACGTCCTTATGTCTGTATGTTGGGCCACAAATTCTCATCCACATCACAACGAAGATCTTCTCAGTCCACAAAAAGTCTGAATGATTGAGGACACAGTTGTTCTATACAGAGGTATGCAGACATACTTACCAGTTGATAATTCATCAGATGAACCCGAACTATTTCAGAAAACTGGTTGATCATTGATTGATCTAATGCTTCACACATTTTCATTTGTTAGTAGTCAAGATTGACCAGGGAGCAATTTATCAAGCCAGACAGATTTAGTAAAGTATAATGGAATTGCATGAAAAACTGTTTGACATGTTATGATAACTTGTTCAACCTTTTTGCATGTAAAGATTTATCAATGACTAAATGTCATGACTATTCAACAGACCCATGGTAATCTATTTTGATCAAAAATGACAAAAGCACCTTACAATGTAGGAAACAGCAGAGATGTACATAATCATTTGCATGAATGATGTCCCAAAGCAACTTGTTAAAAGAAATGTGACCAAAGCAATAAGAAAAACTGTCTTGAGCAGGTATTTTCGCCCTCAAGTCCGAGTCATTTGATTTTGAGTATCAGCTGATCCTGAGGCCTGATCCAACACTTCTACTCAGATACATTGCGCTCCCAGCTTAAAGCTCCTGCCATGTTCTGCTCTACTTTAAAGCATTCAATCAATAATGTCACTGTTGTGATGTCATGCCCTGCGTTGTTTCTCTGTAGGGTTGAGACGGTCTGACTCTGTACCACCACATAATGGTAGTAAATACTAAGATGTTATTTATCTCATATGTTTTGAACTATTATAGATGTGATAGAAAGTAAGAAGAATTTGTATATATGGGATGATTGGGATGTAATGTCTGATCGAGTCTGTAAGTGATTGGCCCTGATTTCCGATCACATGATCTGATCTGAACAACCCTATTATTAAGTATAACACATGTAAATACTATATGGTATTTCTACCATTTCTGCTCCCCTAATTATTACAAACTGCACCTTTATAATGGTAACGTTGTTAAAGCTCGAAACAGTAACTGTTTTAATGTTTATATTATGTGTAAAATAAGTAAGGCTGGAGTAAAACAAGAATCTAAAAAAAAAAAAAAAAAAAACACCAAATGCTCCTGTTTTAAATGAAAAAAAACAACAACAACAACTGGGCGCTTTCATAAGAAAAATGGATTCACACATAAAACACAGAGGCATAATTAAACTTATTCAGTTCACAAAAAATCTAACCAAACCATTAAAATCCCTCATAAAAGATTTCATCTAACTCAAGCAAAACTCTGCTCGTGTTATTTTGATCCAGTACTTTTTTTTCAGGACTTACTCAAACATCTCATGATTATGTTCAATAGGGCTACCCATGTACAACCAACTTACAACAGTACAACAGTCTTCAGAAACATACTTATTGAAAAAAAAAACCTTTGGGGTTTGAGGCTCACCTCTTGAACAGGTCATAAACCAGTCTGGGGATCTTTACGTGATGACCTCATCATTTCAACAAGTATTGTCATGAGCTTGCTACTTTTAGATTGGATTGTTTTTATCACTTCACACACAGATTCCGAGATTACAACAACATACATGTTGTGTAGCACTTTGAAAATTTGAACATTCAGTCTGAACACTCAGGATTTTTTACCTTATATCCACATTTAATATAATCTTGTGTATAACATAATTCATAAGATAATATTTTTCAGCAATAATTATGTTTATGTACACTCCTCTCTCTTCAAACTGTCATGTTGTCTCTTTCTAATCCAGCAAATCCAGATCAGTTCCAGCTGGAGCCTCTGAACTCCACCGTGCTGCGAGGCTCTGACGTGAGATTCAACGCCTCTGTGCAGGGAAGCTGGCAGGTTATGACCTGGGCAGTCGGAGGTCTTCTGGTCCTCACCATCCCTGTCAGCGGTAACATCACCTCCTCCTCACCGAGGTTTTCAGCCAAATTCTGCTCTGCTGGTGACGCCAGCTGTGTGGAGTTCACCATCCGTGATGTCAGCCGGGGAGACGCTGGGTCGGTCGTCTGCACTGTGCAGGGGCCGTACGGCTCAAAGATGGCAAAGCTTACCGTGCAAGGTAAGGCCATCCATCGGTGTTTATAAGCTGCTATCTAGGCCTGTCACAATAACAAATTTTGCTAGACGATTATTTTCCAAAATATTATTGCCGATAAGCAATATTATCGTCAATATTATTTTGATTTTTTTCCATTTTTTCTATTCCATTTTCCATTTTTTCATTGATGTAATTATGATAAATGGGATAATAAAGTGAGTACACCATATCAAAAGCAACAAACTTTAATTTCTTAAGAGTATTCAACTGTAATTAAAAGGTCAGGATCTTTTAAATAAAATAAATTAAAACAAAAAATATAATAAATTTAACAAACAAGAAAGAGGAAAAAATACAATGAAAATGAAATGGACTCTCTTTTAGAGAAAAATACATGTCAATGAAAATAATTAATATTAATCAAAAACAATAAAACATAGATCCTGTCTCTAAAGAAAAAAACAAAACTCCAAAAAAAACAACAACAACAATAAAAACTATAGCCTAAATAAAAAGGAGTTTATACAGTTCCTGAATTGTTTGTAACATGTACTTTTTCCCAGTCAATCCGTACTGTCTGTCAAACATTTTGAAAATTTCTGGCTTTCAAGCGTATTGAAGGGCTGCATTTCTTTGGCAAAGTAGCTGTCTTTGAGCGCCCACCATTTGGCACTTTTATTTCTATTTACTTTGCAGACCAAAAGCCTCAGTAAGAGCGGTTGTCAAAGAACAAGGCTCCGCTGCACCTCCCCTTCTTCTTCTTCGTCGCCACTATTTTCAGAAAAATGCGACATATCAGCTCGTTGGTGTTCATGAGCTCACACTTTGTTCATTCTGATAAAAAACAAAATATTCCCACACTGGGACTGTGGCAGGCGGCTTAAGATCCGTATCTTTCGTGCCATCACTCATATTAGCGTGTGTTTCCTCCTTACCCCTCAGGACGCTCGCTTCAGCTCTCTCTGTGTGTACGCGCAAGCAGCCCCGTCTTCACCCCAAAGATCGCATTTTTGACAGATGCTTACTCCGCTATTAATCCACTAAATCTGCTATAGAACCTATCCACCTCGATGTTAGGAAAGATAGACGTAGTGAGCCATCTTCTCATTCAGCCTCTTTGGTCGAAAGAAAGGAGGAAAACAAACATGCATGCACGTGTCAGTTTATCGAGGCAGGCAAACTTACTGAGGATGTTTTTATTTATCGTTTGGTTACTCGATTTATTGATTATCGTGACAGGCCTACTGCTATCATACATTTCAGCTCTCAGTAACATCCAAAAACCCTCAACAAAAAGTTCCCTTAGGCTCTCACTGATGCTGAGCTGAGCTCATCCTCATGCCTGAAACAACTCCCAAACTCTGCAAAGGCTCAACAAACGCTCAGCATGTTTGGAAGCACAAAGGCCACCTGTGTGAGCCACTGTGCTCTCTGATGAAAATGAACAAAACCACACACTCGCATGTTTCACTAAAGCACTGCTTTACTTTACACTCAGAGTTTCCAGCACCAGGAACACCAAACAGAAATAAACTTACAGCCAAGAAAAGACAAAAAAACCTTTGATTTGGACAAACATTAGAGTCAAGTTTGTGATCATGCTTAAACCAGCTGAAACATTTGCACTTTTTCACAAGGCTAAGAAACAGATGATAAACATCCTGGTTATCACCCAGCAACAGCCAACTATAGACATATATCTAATGTGTCAGAGTGATGTAATGACCAGGACAGACTGTAGAGGGCAGCAGTGGATGAGCAAAATGTTGATGTGCTTCTAAACGCTCCCTCTCTTCTTCCCCCCGTCTCTCTCTATCTCTCTCTCACACACTAACACACACACACACAGGCAGACATGAAGCTGTAATTGCCTACCTGTTCTCCTCTGCTGTTAGCATGATAGTGGAGCGCTTATTATCTCCCACTCACCTTTAGAGGGGAGCTGCGTTTAATGGAGGAACTCTGCTCATTTCAGTCGACTTAAAGTGATTTTCATCCGCGCAGGCACAAGATGAAGCGGGAGACTCGACTTAATGAGGCTGTTTTTGTGTGTGGGTGTTTGTAATGACTTCTATCTCAGACTATAACAACCTTTTACTCTAATTGTTGTTGCCTCTAAAGAGAGGAGTTGTTCTGTTGTTAGGACAGAGTTATGAAGCTTTAACAGCCTGCATCACAGAACAGAAGGAAAACAAAAGACCAGAAATGGTTTAAAAAAAGAGCTTACAAAAGCTACCCACTGTCATTAACAACAGGAAGTTGTCATCATTTACTGCAGGTATCATATTGTTTTCTAGAAAAATAAGGTTTGCTTTGAAGTGAATAAATTCAGAGTTGTTTTATCATAAATTTAAACCGCAATTAGCTGAAAAGTCAAAGCTACAAAATACTTGGAAAACAACAACATCAAAAACCACAGATTTAACACAGCTAAACACTGGATCACAGAGTTGTTGGATAAAAAAAAATATCACATTGGTCAAACTGAGAGTGGCTAACATTAGCAGAGCTAGCACCACCAGCTTTCTGTCATGCCCAACTGATCAAAATGGTCAGTTTTAAAAATATCTTCGCACATTCTTCACACGCTCTTCATGAATTGATGGGGTTGTATCATAAGGACCTCCTAACTGTGTCATGACTTGATGGAATGGCGGGCCTCAAACACCAAGGTCTGCCTACAGCTCTGCCCTTGACAGGCCTTCAGAGGGCTGGCCAATCAGGGGGAAGGTGGTTTTTGTAGCAGGGAGACTTAGGCCTTGTACACAAAATAATCACCTCTCACAACACCCCCTCCACCCCGATTCAATTTTAAAAACACTTTTGTCCACACTCAACAGGCTAATCTGCAGATAAGTGCGGCTGCCAGCATGCCAAACCCATATTTGTCAGTGTTTTTCAGACATGAAACCCATGCCATCCAATCAGAATGAGACCCAGTCATTCAGCTGTGATGTTTTAGAGCGAAAACTCTGTTTCCCATCCTACACACAAAACCATGAAAACAGAGTTCTCCAGTTGTTCACTTTGGGCGGTGTTTTCAGAAAACATTTTAATAGCAACGTAAAGCTGCGGTTTTGTGTGGATGCCAGGCCAAAAGCATAGACTGTAAAAAAAAAAAAAGAGATGTCATCATGAGATTACCACAAAAGATCGGCACACAAACTGCTCCCCCTGGTGATTGGCTGCAGTATAGGTAAAAAAAAATTATACAGAGACTGAAACAACAGTTTTGTAAAAAGACCACAGTATATATATATATATATATATATATATATATATATATATATATATATATATATATATATATATATATATAAAATCTGGTTCCCAAACCCTCGAGGCGTTCAAAGACGCACTTATTTTCCAATGTCTAGCATTTACAAACCGTTTGTCCTACATGGAAAAAGCGGTGTGTGTGTATATATATATATATATATATATATATATATATATATATATATATATATATATATATATATATATATATATATATATATATATATATATATACATATTTAAGCCTGGGTACTAGCAAGGACAGTAAAAACTCTGAAAAAGGGACTTTTAGTAATTTATCACTGAATGGAATTGTGATTTTGTACCATACATTACATAATTTTTACACTTAAAATGCCTCTCTCAAAAGTTGTGAAGCTGCTAAAATATAACATAAATCATTTGTTTGGCTCCAAATACTTGTCATTTGGTCATCCATAAGCCAGTTTCTTCTCTTGGCACTCCAAAGGTTGGACACTTGCTAACTGTTATGACCTGGTAAAGACTAAAAAGCAGCTTTGGTCACAAACAGTCTCTGATTCTGCTTCATTTTTCACACCTGTGTTTGTAAATCTGTAGCAAGAGCAGACCTGTGAATAAACCCAGAAGGAGCCAGGTTAAATTCTTGTGGTGTGAGATACTAAGTTTGCTCAGTCTAAAAGTCTGTGACTAACAGTTCAAATGAAAGAGCACCAGACTGGACATTAAAAGTCCATCTTTCAAAGCCTTCCCAGTCTCTCAGTCTGTGTTCGGCACACTTTGTAGCATCATGAATATGTATACTATGACTGTGGGGATGTTTACTGTTTTGCTTACACAGGCTTATAAATGGAGAAGAAGTGGGACATGTTTTGACATCAGAAGCACAGAAATGGAGATGTGAGGCCTGAGAGAAAATCTCTGCCATGAATTTTGGATTAAAGTTACTCTCTTTGAAAGAAACAACATAAAACATTTTGTTGTTAGCACCAGGAGGAAGAGGGAGGAGACATTAAGCACATCTCATATCTGTGTGAGGCAGTGTTTCCTATTCAGCAGCTTCAAACCAAGACTCTACACAGCAGAATGACATGAATCAAACAAAACGCTACATATTTGCTTCCTTTCCTCCAGCAGCTAATCTCATAACCTGAAGCTAAAGTCGCTGTGTAACATCTGGCCTGCAGTCTCAGGCTGTGAATTGGTATTGATTATAAGAGTGTTCACCCTCACAGTGTAGATTAGGACCACCATGATTGCAAACATTGTCTGTGCATGAAGCAAACCTGCAGCCAAAGCAGATAAATCCACTTAATAGACCTGCCAGGTGAGCACATTGATTCCTTTCTGCAAGGCTGCTAGTAAGAGGCGCTGACATGGTGTGAGTTCAGCTCAGTAGTCAGAACATGTGGTCTATAAACACCAGCTCTACTCATGGATCGTCAGCTGCATCTCAGCTCTGTGTACATCTCTGTCCTCTGCTGACATTTCATGCAAAACCAAACAAATACTTCTTGAGTTAATAAATGAATACAACAAAATGTGAAGTGTAAAATACAAGGCTTGGTGGTTTAAAAGTTGAAATCTGAAAATTAGTTGAAAATAGAACAATTTACCATTCTGAATACAAACCCTTTAGAGCAGAAACAGATAAAGCAATGGAAAAAAGATGGTGTAGTTATGGACCCAGTTACACATTCTTAAAAACTCAAAGTTCAGCAACTTTTAAACTTATCATAGTGCTACCACTTCTTCAGCCTTGAGTGGGGAACATCTTATCTTAAGCTGATCCAAGTCTAATAAATCAAATCAATATTCTGATAGAGTCTTTGAATAAAACTAAATTCCAGCTGAAAGAAATTAAAATCAACAAAAACAAATGACAGTGATAGCTTCAAGAATGGCTGAATGCTTGAGCCAGAAATTTTTCTCATGGTGCACTGTGCTATCTATCTATCTATCTATCTATCTATCTATCTATCTATCTATCTATCTATCTATCTATCTATCTATCTATCTATCTATCTATCTATCTATCTATCTATCTAGGGTTGGAATGATATGCTTCTCTTGGCGATTTTTTAGGATGTAATTTGATCTAAATTATATTTCTTGGATGTTTCTGATTGAAAAAGATGAATGGTGATGATTTCAACAGACTTTATCAGGAGCCGTAATTTCCCCCAAAAAAACTCAGAGAAAAACATTTTGCCTTCTGCTGGAGAAAAGAAGAAACCGATTTTCCAGCCCAGTTTACTAACAAAAACTGGAATTAAAAATTTAAATATGAAAAAAGGGTTTTGGATGAAACAAAAAAAAGTTTTAAATATAAAAATAAAAACACATCAATGGAAACGGTTATTTCTCCCACCCCTGCTATCTCTTTCATTCATCTATCCAGCTGTCCTCTATATTCATCGAACTACCCGCCCATCAGTCAATCAATCAATCAATCAGTCAGTCAATCACTCTGTCCGTCTGTCCATCCGTCCGAATGTCTGTCCATCCATTTGTCTGTCTGTCTGTCAGTCAATCAATCGTACATCCAACTATTGATCATTCAACATCTATTCATCATTTTTTTTATCCATCCTATCATCTGTCTTCTGTAGATCCACCCATCCATCCATTCATCCATCCATACATCCGTCCATCAATCTGGTTTATCTATCCATCCGTTCATGCATTTTTAGTATACCAGCCATCCATCTTCTTACCCCCAGTTCACACATAAAGTGTGTGTGCTGTGTTGCTCTGCACAGGGCAGTGCCCAAAGCAGCTGGGTACCCGAGATAGCAAGATCACAGGAGAACCACCTGTTCCTGCAGGAATCCCACCCACGACAACATACTTCCATGGTGAATAACTAGCATGTTAAACTCACCTGGCCCTCCCAAAACTTGAGCACCTTCAGTCCATGTCTTCTCCTTCCTTATAGAAAAAATGTTGTATCGTATAAAATAATGAAGTTTTTCACCTCCATCATTAACTTTTTCTCCCCCAAAACGTCAGATTTTCTCTGAATCTGACCTACCACTGACTTCTGGACATGTGCCAGTGACGTAGTTTTGATCACATTTGTGTCTGATTTCCTGTTTGGTACGATCTGCTCTGCAGTGATTGATGCATTTCTGCAGCGCACACCGGCAAAAATAGGCTCGCAGTGAAAGAGCCACGCTCAGCTGTTGGTGGTCGTGGCGCTGGCAGACTGAAGCACATCCTGTGTTTATGCAATGATAGACTAGATAGGTTTTTAAGTACAGCCCAGTGTGCTGCGCGGCGCTCACACTTTATGTGTGAATTGGGGTTCAGCCGTTCATTTACCCACCATTATCCCTCATCCAACCATCATCCATTTATCATTTATCAACCCATCCATATGCTTTCATCCACACATGCACATTATCCTTCCATCCATTTATCCATCCATCCATCCATCCATCCATCCATCCATCCATCCATCCATCCATCCATCCATCCATCCATCCATCCATCCATCCAGCGTTCTCTCAGAAAGGCCTGTGTAAATTGTATAAGCAGTAGGTATTTGGTTAGATGTATTTAATAATATGTACAGTATAAATCAGGTACATATTTTTGTGTTGATACAGCTCTAATGTTTACACTCTGAGACCCGGCTGCACTCGGCAGCTCGAATAAATAATAAATCCTGGGAATAAAATGACTGTCTGAGCGGATGATTATGTTACTGGGTTATTGCACACATATTGTTCCTGACACTCTGGGACTGAGTCAGAGTTTTCAGAGAGTAAATCTGTCCTGTTTTTATTTACCAGAGAACGGCACAGTCAGCATCACTGGAGGAAACCAGAAGGTGAACGAAGACGAGCAGGTGGAGTTCAGGTGTGTTACAGCTGCCTGGTTCCCCACACCGTCCATCAGCTGGGCCCTGAATGGAAAGCCTGTAGACCCCGGCCTGTACAACACCACCCACGCTGATGATGGAGATTACTCCAACTCTACCAGTGTGCTGAAGTTTCAGGCACTCAGAAACACAACTGTGGAGTGTCGGGCGACAGTGGAGACGATGACAAACCCTGAAACAAGCTCTGTTTTCTTGGTTGTTGGTAAGAAGTTCTCACAAAGTTTTTCTCTCATTGTTAAAAAAAAGAAAAAAAAATCTCCCAACAGCCTTTTTGTGGTCTCGTATGACTAACAATATAATGGGTTTATGATATAATTCCTTGATAAAAGTGCAGTTTTAAATGGGCAGCATTTAAATTGCAACAGGATTCAATACTATATATTATGGTTCAAAATGATACATTACAATATGGTTGGGAATGATGTGCTACTATGATAAATTATGAAACAATAAGCTATGATACAACCTGATGTGATATGTAACAACACGATACCATACTATACTTTGTGGTACAATACTATTCTATTTCATATAAATGAAACAAAATGTTTTGTGATAAATATTATTTAGTACATTATGTTACAGTATGGTTTGATACTTTAGGATACTATACTATATGATAAGAGATGAAGCAGTACAATATGATACAATACCATACAATACAATTACATGCGATAAAATACCTTTATGCCATGCTATGCTATGCTAATTTGAGCTGCGTCATTCATGCCAGGGTTCATCAACCCTTTTAAGACTGAAGGCTACCTCGAGGAAAATGAGTGGTACGAAGGGCTACTAAACTTCCTGAACAAAAATGCACAGATCACTTTTCTTTAACATAGTAGTAGTGATACTTTGTGAAGGGGCTGCTCACTAGCCAGTGGTAATTATTCCATAGTTATTATTAATGGTTTTAAACAACACACGATGGCAGGAAACATTTAAGTATACGGAAGGAGCCGCATTGGGACCAATGCTGTTTTTTGGAACATGCCTCACTTGCAGGCACCTTAAGTGGTTCTTGCGGGCAACCAGGTGTTGGTTCTGCAATAACTTAAGCAGGTCACGCCACACTACACTATGAAATTCTACACTGTGAAACAACAGGACACTGTACGTTATGAGGTGATACGATTCATAATTCCATTTAGCAGAGGCTTTTGTCCAAAGTGGCATACAACACTGAGCAGTTGGGGGACATGGTACCTTGCTCAAGAGGACTTGACAGTGCTCAGGAAATTAGGAAATTATGCCAACACCTCTCAAGCTATCAACCCAATTCCCAATCTTGGTCCATGCTTTGACTTGAACCAGCAACTCTCTGGGTACAAAACCAAGTCCTCATAGGCTGAGCTACTGCTGCCCCCATGTACTATCTGTCAAGAAATGGTACAATACCTTACACTTGATAAAGACCAATCCTGAAAACACCACACTATACATAACTAGGGATGGGTACCAAATTAGGTACCGGGTACTGATTCACATAAAATCAGGTTGCAAGGTTATATATTGAAGAGTAAATTTGTTAAATTGAAAAAAAAGAGATTTTTATTATAAAACAAATTCATTTTTTTTCCACATAAACACAAAAAAGTACCGAAAATTGGTAACATTGAGTACCAATACTGATTACCAAGTACTGGGCATCGGTACCATATCGTTTCATATGTGAAAGGTACCCATCCCTATACATAACGCATCAATATGATTGGACATTATTTGATGCTATACTTACCAAAACTAGTTTACTACACAACACCAGACTAGACCGCCTGACAGACAGCTGGCCTTTAAGGTTCATGTGACCTCCATTGCTGGATCTTGGAGAAAGACATGAACTGGAGAAAGAGAAAACGAAAAAAGGCCAAAATTTGTGTACCAAAAGTTAAACCCTACATGACATTGTAATGTTGCTTCTGTTCTTTTCACTTATGTAAGACTGGTGTGATACCTTAATAAGTGTTTGCTTGCTGTTTAAAGCATGACTATTTTGAAGTTAACCCCCCCAAGAAAACTCCACCATCCGCCACTGAAGATCCTGAAAATCCAACAAGTAGTTATAAGAATTTCAGTTCTGATCAAATGGAACAAAGCAACTGAGAAAAACTGCAAATGACAGGATAAAACACATTTCATTACAATATGATTTGATGGATATTATGTTATTTGATTATATAAAAGATAGATGATATAGGTTGAAAAGTTACATCATTGATGAATCAAGTAACACCTGACATTTTTCCACAAATCCTGTATGACTGTTCTCTGTCTGTTACATGTTTGCAGTTCAGCACACCTTCAACAATCCTGGATCACAGAATTAAGGATGCTCAAGTTTAACAAGTGCGAAATAAAAAACTATGTGCATAACAGTCTTTCAGCGGCAGGTAGACTCAGCAGTGAGCAATTTCAGCATTATGAACAATAAAAAATAAATTAACCTTTCATGTGACTTTTCGGAGGCTTTAGTGTCAGTAATTGTCTGTGAATGAGAGGAATTTTAGCCAGGAGGCTGTAAAAAGCTTGTAATACTTCGCCTTGACGGTCGCACTATGTCTCCACTTGAGATGAGTAATGAGGTCACTAAAGAGCAGCAACGCTCATTTTGCAAAATGCATCTGACTTGAGAAGTTTCTAGTCTCTATTTTAAAACCTGTAGTTTCCTGAACTTTCAGTACAAAGTCACAGGTGGTGGGTTTACTCTCTCAGCCTCCTATAACAGTATACCGTGTACATAAAAACGTGTATATGTGGAGGTTTAAGTCTGAACGTATGAGGAATAGATATTAAAAAACATCAAATTATCACTTTTATAAATAAATAGAAAATCTTATCTTGCAAGGATCAGATTTTACCAGTGTGGACATTTGTTAATCCATGCATCTCATGTTCATTCAATTTGCATCCCTACACAGCAACTCCACTAATTCACTCGTCGTGCATCGATGCGTTTCACTTAATCATCCCGTCTTTAAAAGCCTCCTTTGAGTCACAGCTAGCTGTGCTCCAGACAACACAATTTATCACAGTGGCTCTAAAAAACAAGTACTACAACATAAACTAATCAAATGGTGCTTTCTCACTATACAATCGTAAAACGTAGAAACTCATTACTGCTCTGCCTGATCTAAGATAGTGTGATACCCTTTAAAGACCACAGCTCTGCTGCGTTAGGGCTCATCTTTCAGCTTGTGTCTTAGAAACGTCTGAAAACCCACAAATAGATGCTCTGTAAGCCTGGCATTAACCTGTGACCTGTGTAATCTTAGAATAATCTCATCACATCAGGTTTTAATTGAATGAAAAACCCATTGAGCACGTTCTGTGTGTGGATTAGATTTACAGTGTTCACTTTCATGCAGGATGCACACTCACAAAGCGTGGATAACGTGCTGTCCAAGGCAGAGGCGGAGAATGACAGGTCCATTAAAGATCAGACGCTTCTCCCTGATGTCAACATTGTTTTCTGACGTTTGTTGCAGAAGCTGAAATCTCTGCACCGAAGCACACTTTCATGAGGAAAATTGGATAATGCTCTCATGACCAAAAGTGTGTTTTGCTTCATCAGTCTCTCCAAGAAACTTTTGTTTCATGAGTGGAGAAGATTTGGAAAAAAAAACGTCAGCTGATCCCCAAACCTTTTCAACACGTTTCAAATTTGGCCAATCTCTGCTGCTCTACTACAAATCTGACTGATCCCCTAAACCTCCAGATGACATTTACAATCAAAATCACTTGTTTACCATCGAAATATTGATCCAAGCAGTAACCTTAGGCAGTGAGAAGTGAAGCCGATGTGGTATGGCTTAAGACTTCAATTTGTCTGTTGTCTGCTTCAGACTGGCTCCGGAAGTACTGGAAAATACACGCCTGGCCTAAAAAGCTGATTTTTACAGCAGATATAGACGTGTTTTCAGCCTGGCCTTCCTGATTGGTGGAGCAGGTGCATTGTTTTTATTTCACCCTCTGTCCAAAATATGAATGTTTTGTCAGATGTTTTGTCAGTTGAAGCTCTTTTGTATGGTGGCTGGTAGGTGTCAGAGATTTGCAAAAGCCAGAATGCAAACGCCACAGCACAGCAGAAGAACAGCCACAACTGAAGTTAAAAAAGAGGTCAGTTATCCAACAGACACAGAAAAGTTGTGAAAGTTATTGGATCATTTTCTTTTCTTCAGCTATGACAAATGTAGCTATAATGCTAATGGCATGACTGATTCATGGAGCTAAATATAAGATGACACATTAACAGTAAATACAGAAATATAAGTGCCAAGAAGGAAATCACAAGGTGAGACCCCTACGATGCCATATTTATCACAACTACAGTTTAAAAAAGAAAACAATGCTTTGTTTGTTTTCACAAATTTTCTGTGTCCGTTGGGATAACTGATCTCACTTTACTTCCATTGTGGATGTAATTCTGTTGTGTTGTGGATTTTGCGTTCGTGGTGCTAAGTTAGCATCACAGACAGCATGAAACATGGGTGTAGTCTCAGCGACGTCACCTGTCTGTTCCTGATACTGTGAAATGAAGTCAGTTGGTGGACGCAGCCACATTGGATATGATGCCGGCTTTGAGCCTCCTTTTAGCAGCTTCAGGGCGCCTGTCAAACATGAATAACTTCTCAATAGTCAATATGCTTCTTTATGCCGTAAAAGATTTTTTTTTTTTTTTTGGCTTGGTGTGTATGTGACTTCCAGTCTTTCTGCAGCCAGCCTCTGCCATATCTTTGATGAGCAGCAACTTTTTGCACTTCCACATAGGCTTCTTTTTTCTAAACCAGATAATGCCCCTTGGTTTGCAATCATGTTGTGGCCTTTGCAATTCGCCTGACTCCTACTGGCCACTCTGGATTTTGAAACTCCTCCAATCAGCGACGGCTTTGCCGCTAACATTGGTCTCCTTTCATGTGTCAACAAATCCATCTGCAGTACAACAAAGCACGGTGAAAACCAGCACAGGCTGAATACCCTCCACCCTAACAGGCTAACTGCAGTGCTGCTACACGAAGATGTCAGGCTGTCTTCACTTTCTATTATGCAATTTTTGCTGAAAGGGCATTGTTGTTGTATTACGTCCCCCTACTGGTTTGGCTGTGTGGTGCATACACCTTTATTTTTTCTTCATTCACATCTTTACCTGGGTCTTCAGCCTAAGGTGAAAACACAAGCAATGTGCCGCAGGATCCATGTTGTTCCTGAGAATCTTTAACTGGGAATTAAAAAGCACTTTTGGCCTTCTCCTGATGTCTTGTAAAAACATAAGGACCCGGTCACACTGGCAAACCGTGCTGTGCTTCAGCCCTAAAGCACGGTTTGGATGGCCAGTGTGACCGCGCCCTTAATAAATAAAATACATCTACTGACCAATCAGAGGCTCAGTTACAAATGTGAGTCAGCACCTGGTGTTAACCTTTGATCAAATAAAGTTTAAAAATGTGATTTCAGAGCTTCTTATTTCTCACTCAGCTAGCGGATGGCTTTCTCAATCACAGAAGCGAGAAGTGTAAAACAGTAAAGACTCTCAGAACTTAGTAAACTTACATCCCAACTTTTTTCAAATATCTGCTGTGAAACTCGACTTTTCAGGGCTCAACAAACACAAAAAACTCTGAGAATCCTGGAGGGGCTGTTTTATGCTGACACAGTCTGGATCAGAGGCTTACAGTATGTTAATGATATGGGCTTTTTTTTTTTTCCAAGATAAGAGAATCTGTGAGAGAGGCAGCACCATCTGTTTCTGCTACTGCAACGTTTAAAAGGGGAAGCAGTTATATTTTTATAGCAGCTTTAAGATAAAAGTCGATTCAAAGAGCTCTAATGGGGAATAAAAATCAAGCGGAGACGGTGAGAAAGGATTGAAATTGCGCTGAGGAGACGATAAAAACACAAAAAGGAAAAGTAAGCTAAACCAGTTATAGGTTTGGATAAATTATGTTTATGAGAGAGTTGTAAAGTCAGCCTTAAAAGTCAGTCTTCATGTCTGATTAAAGATAACTGGGGAAGTGAACGTAAGAAGCTCAGCACAGTGTACTATCTGTGTCAAAGTGAATGTTTTTGCTTCTTTTTGGGAGTGTTGAGCTTTTAAATCTCAGACAGTTTTATTTAAAAATGATCCTATCTTTGGTCTGTGAATCTTAAATTTCATCTTTTCTTTCACCACAGTTCCCAAACCTCCTGACTGGACCGTGCTGATCGCTACAGTCGTGTCCATTGGAGGTTTTGCTCTGCTGGTTTTACTCATCCTGGGAATCATCTTCTGTTACAAACGCAGGAAAGAAAAACGTAAGTGTGTGTTTCCATAACCAGAGCTGTGCAGAAAAAGAAAGCTATGCTTCAGGGTTTGATTCCTTTGTGATTGTCAATGTGCTGACACAACAACTTTTCAAACAAGGTTTTCATAAACTGCTCATACTGAAAGCAGCTTCTTCAAACTGACTGTAAGTTGCTCTGACATTTAGTAGCAAGACTGGATTTATATTACAGATAACTTATATTTAAAAAATTAGACCTTCAGATTTCCACAGTGATATTCTTGCTTTCAATATCTTTTTAGATATCCTTTTTTTAAGGACGATGACAACAGATTTAATTCACAAGTATTGGACTTTTAATTTGAGACATCCACAACATCCTGGATATCTGCTCCAAAATTCCTCTGAGGATGTGATTGGTTATCATTGTAGATGTGTTCTCCTGAGTTACAACATACAGAGACTCACCCCACAGGGCAGCTGATCCGGATCTTTCATTAATGTTTCCATAACACAGAAAGAATAAAAAATAAAAAAAAGGGGGAAAAAATTAAATCATCCCTCCTTAAACTAGCTCTGAGTGGCTCTGAGAATGTGGACCTGAGATCTGCATCGTTTCTGTATCCCACCTACAGACAGAACATACTTTCAACAAAGAGACTTGAAGCGGCCTCTTCAGTGATGTAACATTTAGCAGTTTAGATTTTTACATAGGTATGCATGCAAAACTGCTCCTACTCCCACCTCTCATACAATTCTGCCCCCTCCTACACTCTCTGTGGTCCTGCTTCAGTTTCAGAGTCAAGATGTCAAAGGTTGGAGCCAAACCTGCCAACTGCTTTGTTGTTGGCACCAAATAAACAACACAAATGTTTAAATATAAGGAGCTGAGAAAACAGTGTTTTAACTTTTACAACAAGGTGCAAGATACAAGTGATGCTGATAATTACCCTGTTTGTGCTGGCTATTTGATCTTGGACAGCTTCACTGTTGCACTCAAACAGCAAGATGGTGACACATGATTTCTTTGAGTTATAGTATTTTGGGGATGTTTGGCCTTAGACAGAACAACTGAAAAGAGACAGGAAATTTTCTGGAAGAAGTTCTGACGGACATGCAGTACATAGTTGCGTATAATCAGAAACTTCTGCAACAAAGACTTTGGCTTCTGTTCAAAAGTTCCAGAAAAACTGAAGTGGGAACACTTCAAAAGATACCTCCTCCTGTTTGGAAATGGATTGTGAATCATTTGCATAGTGTACTGCTGCAGATTCACCTGAAACACCCAATAGATTTGTTTTGGTGTTTTCAGCCTCTGCCTCAGTCTGTAGCCTCCTCCATAAGACGACGACGACGACAACAACAACAACAACAACAACAACAACAACAACAACAACAACAACAACAACAACAACAACAACATAATAATAATAATAATAATAATAATAATAATAATAATAATAATAATAATAATAATAATAATAATGGGCTGTACAATGGCGTCACAGTTAGTGCTGCAGCCTCACAGCAAGAAGGTCACCGGTTCGATTCCCAGCTTTGCTGGTGGAATTGGAGTTTGCCTGTTCTCCCCGTGCATACATGGGTTCTCTGGCTTCCTCCCACAGTCCAAAAATATGCTCATCAGGGCCCTGTTCTACGAAGCAAGTTCAGTCTAGCGAGATAGCCTTGGAGCTACCACGCTGGACTGAGCGCGGTAGCCGGCAATCTCGCTACACGGTTTTACGACGCTGGTTATCAACCTCATAAGTGGATCCAGCAAGGCAATGAGCGCGTGCACACATATAAGGCGGAGCCCGCTGCATCTGACCAATCACGAACATGGAGCAGTCTGGAGCGTCAGAGCAGGGCGGAGAGAGAAGGACCGCATACTTCTCACAGGAGGAGCAGGAGGTGATCATGAGGAAGTATGACGAGCTGAAACATGTAATTAACGTTAAAAGCAGCACCGTCGCTGCTGTTAAAGCACGGAAGGAGTGCTGGCAGAAAATTGCTGACAGTCTAAATGCGTAAGTGTAGTGGTGTAGTGCAAAAAAAAATCTTTTGTGCCATTATCATCCTGAAATAGCACTGTTCACCATGCACTTTTACTGTAACATGCACCATATCTAATTTAGTTCTTACATTAATTTATTCATTTGTTCATTCCTATTGTGTTTATATTTTTTGTGTGATATGTAGCCCACATGAGCCCTACATGAATTCCTGTCACAATTTTAATACGGGCAATAAAATATTGTCATGGAACACAAGTGTTGGCATTGAAGATCTTATTATGGCAATGAGAGTTCTTCATTCCCTTTAACTACCTGTAGAAAGTGTCATGTACTACCAACCCCTCCCTGGAAAACCGGTAACTTTCATAAAGGTGGTCATCCGAAAAAGAGAGTGGGTCGGGCTCCGATGTCCACGGGATCCTCTAAGAACGGACAAGCCATTTTTTCGTGAGGGCTCATTGGTCAGTGGGCGGGGTTTTAATAGTCCGCGAGTTCAATCTGGAACCTAACCTGCCCCGGAGCAGGTTAGCCGTTCAGCGTACATTGCCATGGAGACTTGCCTCGCTGAGGAGTGATCCCGTGTCGTAGAACAGGGAATCCGAAACCTATCCTCAAAGCTACCTCGCTAGGCAGTAATCCTGCTTCGTAGAACAGGGCCCAGGTTAATTGGTTGCTATTAATTGTCCCTAGGTGTGAGTGTGTGAGTGAATGGTTGTCTCTCTCTGTATGTCAGCCCTGTGATTGGCTGGCGACCAGTCCAGGGCCCTGTTCTACGAAGCAAGTTCAGTCTAGCGAGATAGCCTCGGAGCTACCTCGCTGAACTGAGCGCGGTAGCCGGCGGTCTCGCTACACGGTTTTACGACGCTGGTTATCAACCTCATAAGTGGATCCAGCTAGGCAATGAGCGCATGCACACATATAAGGCGGAGCCGGCTGCATCTGACCAATCGCGAACATGGAGCAGTCTGGAGCGTCAGAGCAGGCCAGAGAGAGAAGGACCACATACTTCACACAGGAGGAGCAGGAGGTGATCATGAGGAAGTATGACGAGCTGAAACATGTAATTAACGTTAAAAGCAACACTGTCGCCGCTGCTGTTAAAGCACGGAAGGAGTGCTGGCAGAAAATTGCTGACAGTCTAAATGCATAAGTGTAGTGGTGTAGTGCAAAAAAAATCTTTTGTGCCATTATCATCCTGAAATAGCACTGTTCACCATGCACTTTTACTGTAACATGCAACATATCTAATTTAGTTCTTACATGAATTTATTCATTTGTTCATTCCTATCGTGTTTATATTTTTTGTGTGATATGTAGCCCACATGAGTCCTACATGAATTCCTGTCACAATTTTAATACGGGCAATAAAATATTGTCATGGAACAGAAGTGTTGGCATTGAAGATCTTATTACGGCAATGAGAGTTCTTCATTCCCTTTAACTACCTGTAGAAAGTGTCATGTACTACCAACCCCTCCCTGGAAAACCGGTAACTTTCATAAAGGTGGTCATCCGAAAAAGAGAGTGGGTCGGGCTCCGATGTCCACGGGATCCTTTAAGAACGGACAAGCCATTTTTTCGTGAGGGCTCATTGGTCAGTGGGCGGGGTTTTAATAGTTCGCGAGTTCAATCTGGAACCTAACCTGCCCCGGAGCAGGTTAGCCGTTCAGCGTACGTTGCCATGGAGACTCGCCTCGCTGAGGAGTGATCCCGCGTCGTAGAACAGGGAATCCGAAACCTATCCTCAAAGCTACCTCGCTAGGCAGTAATCCTGCTTCGTAGAACAGGGCCCAGGGTGTACCCCGCCTCTCGCCCAATGACAGCTGGGATGGGCTCCAGCCACCCGCAACCCTGAACAGGATAAGAGGCTCAGAAAATGAATTAATTAATAAAATTATTATTAATACTATTATTATTATTATTATTATTATTATTATTAATAATAATAATAATAATAATAATAATAATAATAATAATAATGATAATTCATTTCATTTATAGAGCGCTTTTTAAAAATGGAATGATGTTGTACATTGAAAAAAGATTCAGTGAAATTCAAAAACAAATTCAGATATACAAAATAGAGAAATAACAGTAAAGCACAAGTCAGCAGTGTTACTCTGAACCAGACAAATGACTCACATTCAAGATCTGTACTCAGGAGCAAATTCAAAGTCCTTTTAATCAGAAATAGGTCGTTACACAGAGCTCAAGAACAGGCAAAGGTATCCAAATGGGCTGGCAAAGAACTGAGTCAAATATACAAAACTGGGTCATATTTACCAGAAATCACAAGGAATGCAACTAAGCTTACAAGAAAGAAAAGACAAACTGGCTAGGAAGGAAAGGACTGGGGAAGATTAAATACTCTGAGGAAAGGAAAACAGTTACACACAGGTGGAAAAAAATCCCAGACGATGGAGACAGGTAGTGGCAATCTGAAAAGAGACACAAGATAGGTATCAAAATAAAACAGGAAGCACAATGATGAATGAATACTAAAATAAGAAACTAAATAAAACCTGTGGACATGGTTCGATGCATATATGAACAATCAAGAGATCTGCATCTGAGGAGCGGAGAGCTATCACGGTAGTTGATGCGTGATGAGATAAAGACGGGGATGAGGGTTTCAGCTGCAGGGTGATGTTCTTGAGATGGAGAAAGGCTGTTTTTCTAAACTCTTGAATGTGATGGGAGAAGGTGAGTTTATCGTCTGAGACGACTCCAGGGTTCCAGCAGTGGGAAGAAGGTTGAGAGGGTGGAGTTGTGAAAAGAAAGGTGAAAGTCTTTGGTTGTTGAAGTGAAGGGATTTGGACCTATTAGGAGAATGTCAGATTTGGAGCTGTTGAGTTTGAGAAAATTAGTTTGCAACCAGGAGCTGATGTCAGAGAGTTAGTTTGAGAGGGTGTACTGGGTCAGAGAGGTGAATATCAGAAACTGGAAATCCTCACTGACTGCAGGATCTGAAACCTTACTTAAAAATCAACTGGGGTATTCTATAAACAGCCTAAACGCCCGTCAAACGGGATAAGCTTGACACACTACTACATTGTCTTGCATGGGTATTCAGAGGCCTACATACGGGCTCAGTTGGTGGCAGATGTCTATGTTTTTTGCTACAAGCGCATCTCTGGGGGAGTCAGCGCTGGATATCTACTTCGAATAGATGACACTGCTGTTCCCCTGTGCCAGCAGGACTCCCAGAACAAGCCATGTAGGTGTTTAACACCCTATCCTGAGAGAACTAGTCAAACCAACCTTATATGAGAGGGATTTCCCTTTTTGGGCCAGAGCTGGGTCTTTGATGTTTACGCCAACTGCCTGGGGAGGTCAGTCCATGTACACATGAAATATGTAACTGGAGGGAGAGATAGTCATGTTATGACAGAGAACACACAGCTGAGTTGTTTTTAGCTTTCATGCTAATTTCGGACAACTAAAATACATAAAAAAGGAGTCTGTCCAGATGCCTGTGATGTCATTCTGGTATTCCAAAAAGAGTACAAAATGGTGTTTTAATGCACATTTGGCATCATGACAAGTAGTAATACTTGATGTTGTTGGACAAAATGGGTTTTAAAACTGACGAATAAGGAGAGTAAGAGTGCCACAGTGGGTTTCTGAAGCACTCAGTTTGATTAGGAGGAATAAAAATGCAGAATTCTATCAGCTTGTAAATATCAAATATCAAAATGTCTTTGTTATGGATTTGAAGACACTTTAAACTGGATTATTAAAAGACTAGTAAAGTTATAGATATCTCCAGATGTCCTGTTTAGAAATTATGTTACACTCCTTTTTTTTTGAGAACAAAGCTTTGACAAGGGGAAATGTGACTAAATGTATCTAAAGTATAACTCCTCATTCAATAAAGTACTCACGTGGTTCTTGTTTGCTTATATATTGTCATACATCACATTAAATAAACAAATTTTCTATTTTATTATCCTCTTTAGAGCCTAACTACCAGGATGACGTGAGGTAAGATAATGCTTCAATGACAAACACTTTATCTGAACTTCTTCAGCACGATCTTCTGCAGTTTTACACACGCACACACACACTCTCATCTCTCATATTGTGTGTTTTTGTGAAACAGGAGGGTGAGGACTCAGAGTCAGATAAGTGCCGTCACTGCAGCTGCACGAGGTCGAGTGAACAGAGGTTACATGGGGGACGGTCAGACAAGTGAGACAAGAACAGTTTCTTGTTTAAAAAAAAACATAAAACACTTAATTGACATTATTTGACCAAACTGGACACTCTACAAACACAAAGCCATTATATATTTGTCTCAAATCCTGTCTGTCTTTCTCACAGGTGTTGCTCCCAGTGACGTCACAGACAGCGGCTTCTCCCAGGTTCATGGCTCCAGTTATTTTGAGGTATGGTTGTTATTTTATTTATATGTATTTGTATTTTTTTTTTTTCAACATACTGTCTCTGAAGTCTCCCCTGTTTTGGCTTTACATGATTTACCACTCATACCTCCCCTTCTTTTTCCTACACTGGTGTTTAAGAAAACCTTCCACAAACCCCCCTCCCCTCTGATTGGCTATTATGTGATGACCTCATAATTTTGGTCTTGTGAAGATCTCATGAAGATCTTGTGCTGCTTTAATTGTGCTCAATTCTGCCGGAAAAAAAAAAAAAGCTTCAACATGGATACGAACGGAGATTGCTTGACTTTTAAAGTCAGCCCCAAGTGGCCACTTGAAGAACTGCAGTTTTTTTGTCACATCTTTAACTTACAAACTTAATACTGATGCTAAGTTTAATCTTTTCACAAATCTTGCTCACTGATTACAAGAGCATGTGAGTGGAGCGGCGAGAATTTTTACTCCTTGCTTCCAAAGGTGTCTGCCTCCACTGCTCCCTGCTCAAAGTGCCACTCCACTCTTATTACTCAAAATTGCATCCCACTCAGCTCCATGCTTACTCCACACTTGCTCTAGAAAATATGTTCTGATTCTGATTCTGATTCTGGACCAGTTTTGGGCTTCTGATTTGTGAAGTGAGTGGTAATGAAAAGAAACTGAAATAGGACAGCCCCCCACTCTGCTCCGCCTTCCCACCCTTAAAAATAAATAAACCCCACTCTGCACTTTTTTGAAAATTCACATACTGTGCTGATTGCTGTATGTGAGTTTTTAAGTTATATGCAAGCACAGAGTTTCCTTGGTAACCATTTGTTTAGCAGGCAGCAGAAAGGCTCCTTTGGAAAAAGTGAAGCATCAACGGAGAGATGTAATGTTTTTTGGCGGAGTCTATGGCTTTATCTATACGTCCAGACTTCACCTGTTGTGCATGGCTGAGGACTTGTTCAGGCTCATCAGGGCTAAGATAGTGTAAGATGGGACTAAAGCACACTTCCTGCAGGCGTCTAGAGAGTTCACTGTGGGTGCACACTTCACCAGACAACAGTGATTTGAACACTTACGATGTCATATTAATTACACTGTAATTTTTCTAAATGCCAACTAAAAATAGAGCTTAATCACAAAGCATTCCACCGCTCAAAGCCTGTCTTGTGATTAAGCCAGTCCAGAGAGCAGACATTTGGATTCAATCTTGGTGCCTTTTAGCCTCATGGGCTGACATAAGTTTGGAGGAGCAGGAGGTCAGAAAAGGGCAAGTGTTCGTCTTTTTCTCTGGAGAGGGCGCAGAGAAAGTTCTGCTTTTAACACCACAGACGTGTATCTGTCCCTGGTGGGAAGCAGGAAAGGACAGGGAGTGTTGTAAATGGTCGGGAACCACTGATCCTCAGTGAGCCGAGGATATCAGCTGTTTCGAGAATTCATTTTGTGAATCATGACAAAGGTTAAAGCAAAATTTTATCCCCTTATTTGTGAGGTGTATTTTTATTTGTTAATAGTGTAAAAAGTTGTGTGAATTTATCATTATTTATTTTTAGAATTCAGGGCCTGAGTGTATCTAAGAGCCCAGACATGAGCCACGTTTAAGAAAGGACATATGTGAGACACATACAGTGATCATCTGAAAAAGTCACACATTCAAATGTTATATTTCCTTTTAGCTCACAATGTCTGCACATAGACACAGCGAGGGAAAGAAAACTGTGGATTTATGTGAATCACTGCTCTCTCAGATGAAATGAAGAAATGAGCAACCATGTGAATTTATGATCTAAAATCACAAAGATGTAAATCATTGCTTGTGTCATTTATCAGCCATGCTACATGCGGGTAATTCATGGCTTCTCCACTAAACTAATTTCTATAATAAATGAGCTGCCGCTTAAACTAATATATAATTCAAGCTCACAATTACAGCCTAGTTATTCTGAGATGATTGCCTTTTATGTGGAGCGATAAAGTTTCACAGTTTATGTGTTTTATATAAACTTTGACTTCACATTAGGAGGAGGAAATGGCTGAGACACGCAGAGTGAGTCTGCTCTGTTTGAGTCTCAAAGAAGCAGATTACATTAGGAGCGATGGAGAGTAAATGTAAGTCAGATTCCTTTCAGGGTGACACAAGGCTCCTTCGCTTCCTGTCAGTCGTCACACACACTGATTCTTAAAACTATCCACTCACTGAATATTATCTCACTTAAGATATAACAAGCTAACTCAAAATAAGGTTTAAAGAGGGGGTATTGTGCTTTTTTTAGGCTTTTATATTGTCCCTCTGGTACCCCCTTATATCTTCACATGTTTTCCTCAAACTGGTGTTTTAGAAAAACCTTATTTAAGGCTCTATCTGCAACACTTCCTTTTAGCTGCTGTCTCTTTAAGGCTCCCCGCTGCACAAACCCCTCCCTTCTGATTGGTGGTGCCCTATTGAAAAAGCAAACTCAAGGCGTGGTCACACTGCCCATCCATACTGTGCCCAAGCACGCTTCAACCCTAAAGTCTAGTTTGTTTGACCATTGTGACCTTAAGTGCTGAGGCATGATATACTTCATGTACGAGCACAAGCAGAGGTACACAACAAGGGCATGACGTATAATCAATGACATAAAATCACCGTGACTGCTCCTCATGACAATCATTTTAATGCCGCGGCCACACCAAACGCGAACACGCAAATTTACCTGCGCGAATGGCCCGAGTCTCGCTGCTGGACTTTTTTGACAAGCTGAGGCGCGAACACGCGAATGCGCGGTACTGCGCATGCGGAGTAGAGAGCTCGTTCATTTAAAGACCGAAAGTCCAAAAGAGCATCTGGAAAAACAATGAGCTGTGGTCTCCAAAGCATGACAGGAGAGTGTGTGAAAGCTTTGGAGATCACAATCAATGCCTGCTGAACCCCCGTTCCCGGAGGTCTCCCTGGGGATAATGAAGGGGTGGAGGAAAGAGAGGAGCACAGAGAACTTCCATCTTTTCCCTGGCTCTGCCCCTGCCCCGCACTTTCCTCCTCTTTATCGGGCTCAAAACTCCACTGAGGAAAACACAGTCGGACTCAGTGATAGCCCGTGCAGGCAGATCCAGCTGGGAATGAATGTTTTCAGAACTTACATTCAAAACCTGTCTCCTCAGAGACTTTCAACCAAGCCTGCTCCTGTTTTTCCGGTCTCTGTAGAGTACACACGTCGTATCCTATATCTCTGGATGATGACACACCGCACAGATTGTTTTCTCCTCCATCCTCCGGCGGAGTTGGAGCCGGAGCAGGCGGCAGTTGCCCCCCAACGTTGTCAAAACAATGACGTCGTGGGGGAATATTTTGAACTCGAGCGGATTCGCGTCTACCGCCCAAACGCGTGAACGCTCCAAACTCGCCGCGCCAAACGCGCGAATCGCACCGCCAGAGGCGAATCAGCGGCTAAACGCGTCTTTGCATTGACTTTGTATGTAATCGCACCGCAAATTCGCGTTTGGTGTGGCCGCACCATAACAGTGGCGAGGTGCTACCCCAATTCATGCATACAGCATGAGCGCCACGCTGCGTAGTGCCATAGTCCATAGCAGCTGAATACACGAGATCAGAGGAGAACCACTTGCAGGAATCCAGCACATGACAACGTACTGGCATGGTAATTAGTTAGCATGTTAAACTCACCTGGTCATCCCAAGGGGTCAATTTTCCATCCATGCCTTCTCCCTTCTGTTGGTGTCCTTGTAGAAAGGGTGAGCGGTGATGTATAAAAGCATGAAGTTTCCCACCGCCAAGATCAACTTTTCCTTGTCCAAAACGTGAGTTCCTCTGGATCTGACCTACTGATGACTTCTGACCATGTGTCAGAGATTTACGATCAAGAGCCAGATCATGGTGCTTTATTTTGACAGGATACTCTGATCTTTTTTGTGTCTAGTTTCCTGTTTGGTACAAGTTGCTCTGCAGAGATTGACATGCCACAGACATCCCGCAGTGCGTGCTGATGATTGACTAGAGTGGTTTATAAGTACAACACTGTGCGCCGCGCTCATGTTTTACGTGTGAAGTAGGGGTTAGAGGGGTGCCAGTCCAAACTGACTTAATGTAAACCAAAGTAACTAAAGTTGTCGCGGTGTTTCTGTGTCTCATTGAGCTAACTGATGTGATCGCGCTTCTTGTAAACAGCAGCTTTATGATGACGCAGGCAGGCCATTTATGTGCCTTAAGTCTGGTTCATATTGTAGTAGTGTAACTTCAGGTTGTACTGTCCAGTGAGGAAACTGTGCCGCCCAGGGGCAATTGTGCTTGAGTACGGCAGGGTATGGATGGCTAGGGCTGAACGGTTTTAGAGAAAAATGTAATTGTGATTTTTTGTTAACCAATATTAAGATTGCGATTAAGCATTTCTTTTTTGGGTGGGGGTCTTTTGCATCATTTACTAAAAACAAATAATACATCATTCCATCATTCCGTTGCTAGGCGCTGCCCAAGTAGCTGCCTGTTGCAGCAGCTCTCTCTTCTTTGTCTGCTTCTTGTAATTTTTTTTCATCTCTTTTTCATTATCTTTGTATTTGGAGTGGATCATCACTTTGTATGGTTCATTGTTGGTCATGGACACCAAACTTTTTGTGGCTTCAGCAATATTTTTACTACCTTTCTCCTGTGTTTGTCTGGAGATCCTACATGTATCCATGGCTGCATTGTTTACATGTGAAATTAGCTGTTAGCAGCCTGTAGCATGTCAATGCTAACTAGTGTAAGGCCTGATGATTTCCCTCGAGCTGAGGAGGAGGAGGTGAGGACGACGTGCTGGTTCTCGGATGTGAGCTGGGAGGTGACGACATGGACCTGTCCTTCCATCCATCGTTGTTGGGAACGTGGGATCTATCTCCGGTGGGATGGACTAGCTAGCCAATAGACTCCAACAGACTGCTGAAGAAGCTCAGTCCTGGACCCTGTGGAGGTGGAGGCTGGCTGGGCTGGAGAGTGGTGGACGAGTGGTGGACGAGTGGTGGACGGGCTGTCCTCATCTATTTTCTTATGGACCTTTTTGCACTTTTTATACACTTTCTTACCTTTGTTTTCTTAAATGCTACTGTGACTCCTGAATTTCCCCTCGGGGATAAATAAAGTATTTTCTATTCTATTCTATTCTATTCTATTCTATTCTATTCTATTCCATATCATTCTGTAATATGAAGGCCAGGCCTACATGTAATGACGAAATGAAACTGATTGAAGCATTAATTGATACGAATAATGTATCTTTATTTACCTATCATGATCACAGAAGAATATTGACTAAATGATTTAACTTCAAGCCGTGTAAACGTGTAATATTTTTGCCGGGAAAAAAAAACAGCATTTTGACTTTTGCTGGTTGTAAGGAAAAAAGAGCATAAGTTACTATATACCTTCCAGGTCTGTGTACATGAAACTTTTTTTTAAATTGCAGACTCTGCGATTTGAAAATCGCACTGTTACATTGCAATGAGGTTGAAATTTGATTAATTGTTCAGCCCTAGACTGCGCCATCAACCTGGCTTTGTTCAGGGTTAGGATGAGGCAAAGAGGTGGGTCTTTGGCCTCTTCACAGACAGCTACTGAGTGCCAACCTGTCAGTCAAATCAGTCATGCCCTAATATGGGCTGGTGAACTTGTAAGTATAATAACTTAAGATGAATTAATTAAAAAAAAAATTCCCCCCTGCACAGCGTATGGTGATAGAGAAACAAGCTGTTCAGACCCAAGATGATTTTTAACCAGGCTGCCATCATGTTTTTTTTTTTTTTGCCGTAAAGATCATCTGCTTTGAATTGGTGTGTATGTGGTTTCTGGTGTTTCTGCTGCCAGTCCCAAGTGGATGCTCGATGAACTGCAGGTTTTAGAACTTCCATAAAGGATGCATATTTTAAGACCAGCCAGCCAAATGTAGCCGTCTTCTTGTGACATCACCCTCAGGATTGGAAGCTCAAATATCAACAAGCTGGACTACTCTATTCCAGGTCTTAAGTTGCATAAAGTTTGATAATCTGACACCCTAAAGTTTTGATCAACGGGACAGTTGACTGGATGAACTCAAGTGTTACCACGGTGTCAACAGGCATGTTTGGGATGTCCTGGCCTCCTTTACGCAGATGGATTTCATTGGACTTAGTGCTTTCTTTTTTCACAGGAAGTTACTGTTGTTGAGTTTGAATCAATAATTCACCACAGCCTGGTGAGGAGTTTGAAAGCTGTGTTTTTTTAATGCCACTTTTCCCTCTGCTTTCTTTCTTTCTTCAGATGCCTGATGTCGTCAACAGTAACCAGGCGGGGGATATCCAGAGGAGCTCTAAAGCTGTGGATGAATCAGTCTTCATAAAACATCGACATGTCACCATTGTGTAAGGAGCAGACAGTCTGCAGAAATGCCAGTTCAGACAGAATTTGATCAGCTCTGTGGAGCCGCGCTGCCTTGGTTTGTGGAGATGAAAAGAAAGGTGAGGAAAAAAGACTGAACCTGCCTGGACCAAAGACTGATGCAGCAAAGAGTGGAAGAGACAGAAAGATATTTTTATTTACTGACCGTGTAAAGCTGTGGAGCAGGATACAAACATGTGAAATCATACAACATGTACTGGAAACACATCCAGCTGTGTGCCTGAGTGAAGTGTTTGTGTGTGCAGTAGCAGCAGCTCCTCGGTGAGCACATCTAACAGTTTAATGACCTCTGGAGTCACACGAGGCTGAACCAGCATAAACTTCTCCACTTATTGGACTGAGGCTGTATTTTTGTTTGATGACTGCGTGTTTCTGGTTTATACTAAGCCGTATCTATTTATTGAGGCGTTATGTAACCCAAATTAAATATTCAAAGGGGGCAGTCTCAAACCTCCTTTGTTCTCCTGCGTCTGAAAATGTCCTCAAATTTAATCCCTCTAAAATGTATTACTGATGATGGCTGCTCTTTGATCACTGGCCTATTTTTACATTTTCAAGTAATTTATTAACTGAAAAAAGCTTTTACATGCAAAAATAACCAGTTTCTCAAAATGTCAGCACGAAGAACATGATGCATGCATGAAATGTTGGCCTCTCAGTAAAATGTTTTTCATTTCTCATTTCTACGGCTTGTTTTCGCTCAGTGCTCACAGATGAAAGGCAGTCGTATGAAAAATATCAGACAAAAATCTTTCAACTCCTTCTGATGGGAAATTTCTTACTGCAGTGCAGAAGTCAAGGTTTTATTTACTCTGTGAGGTTTTGTGTAATTGTACATTGTCTTTTTAAAGTGCATGCATAATAAAGTTGCACATATGAGTGGCTTCATACGAAGAAAGAGGAATCCTGAAGAGGATTGAAAAGTAAAATGAGGTCAAGAGAGGAGAGAGCAGTGCAGTTGGCCTAGCAGTCTAGGTTGCGCACCATGAGGTTCGCCCTCGTGTGGGCAGCCTGGGTATGAATCCAGCCTGTGGCCTCTTTCCCACATTGTAACAATTCATGCTATCTCTTTGGGCAATAAATGAAATGTCACTACACTTGGGCAGGTGGTGAATATCCTAGCGCCATCAAAAAGATGCACCTGACAGGATTAAAAAAAAAAAAATTGTTTACCCCTCTTAATCTCTGCCCACTCACGTCCAGACTATTATGACTTTTAAAACAGATTTTTTTAGTAACGAAAAACATGATTCAAGTGTGAATTAGTAAAGCCTGTATTTAAGACACCAAGTAACAAAAGAAACACCATACTGAAAAACTCCCATACCCTCCTGCTGCGAACTTAGGATAACCTGAAGTCCCAAAAAGAATATGTCCCAAGGTCCGTTGTCCTTGTCCAAAAGTAACCCCCAAAGGTAGTGAGTTCTGTCTCAGTCCAACGAAAAATCAATCCAAAAGAAAGAAAGAGAAAAAATAAGTAAACAGCAACTGAGGAAGACGCGCCCACTGCTGCCACCACAACTGCCACCACAACTGCCATGTCATCCTGGGTGGAATCTACGAGAGCGCCAACGATCTCCTCCTCAAAAACGCTTCAGGTTTGACGCTCCCTCTCAGAGAAAAACTCCTGCTGCTCCCCAGAGTACAGCCAGTCCTTAACCACTGTAGGAATTGTTTTTTCTTGGCATGAACAAACACCAGTCACCCTCTCGTCCAGACAGCTCTCAGGTAAGTCCCCTCCCACCTCCTATCACTTCCCCTGAGAGTGGTCCTTTACCCCACATATTGCATTTCATTAAAAATAGTTCATACAAAAGAGAGTGAATCACAAACTGATAATACAAAAACTAGGAATGCACGATATTGGATTATTGCCGATATCCGATATGCGGATATATTGAAACCCCTCTTGGCCGATACCAATACCAATACCGATAATCATAAGTTTGTTTCTTTTTTTCACTGTAAAGAAAGCTAAGTCTATCCTGTACTGGAATTTATATGTTACTCTTATTGTGACGGTCTTATTTGTTTAAGAAACACACATAAAACAAGACAAAAAACATTTGATTTTACCATAAATAAGAAATGTATTATTTTTTCAAACTCAAGACATTCAGTATTGAAATACAGAAAAAAAATTTCTTTAGATCACATGAACTTTAAATGTACAATGCATTTTTAAACATAACCAAGTTGCATTTGTTTATATTAGAGCTACTGTAACAACCTGGTGACTGACACAGAGCTCTGCAGTGCAAATAAATGAAGTGATACATTTTATTTAAGGAGCTTATTTTTCAGATGGAAAATAATAATAATCCTAACTGCTCATCACAGAGTTGTCACGGTGATCTCTGCGCAACAAATCATATAACCCACTTAGAATGTGAAGTTGAAATGACGTATATGTAATGTAATTTTTGACGTTCAAATCAGGTCTCCTGAAGGTGCAGAATGAAAGTTTTTATTACGTCTTTTTCGGACGTTGTATGGAGGTCAGATTAACGTCTTAAAAAGGTCTACCAATGACGTCTGAATGTTTGGATCTATTTTGAACTTCTCATTGACGTCTAGATTTGGTCTGCAGATGACGTCCAAATGCTGAATGTAATTACAACGTCCAAAAATGGTCAGATTTAGATGTCAAAATTTGTACCCATTTTGCACATTGCTCTGACGTCTAGATACGGTCTTTAGCCGCGTTTCCACCAAGCAGACCGGTTCATTTTGTCTCGAGTCAGCGCGCATTTTGCGGCGTTTCCACTGACTTATCCCGCGACAGATCCCCAAATAACCAAGATGCCGTCACACTTCTTTGGGACCCTTCCATAGGGGTGCCAGACTGAACCAATCCGCTCTCGGAAGGTGGAGCGAAACAAAGCTTGATTGCACTTTGTATCAAAGAGCTACATGCCAATCACAGAGAGGACAAAATGCTGCATGTCTTCCATCTATGCTCTTTGTTTACTGTGTCCCGTTTTTCTTCTTCATTGTATTTATTAGCAGGGTAAACTGTGTCGCACTGCTATGGCGTCACACTATTATTAAACAGCAGCGGCTTTCGACATCCAGCTTACACACCACCTACCATGAGAGGGCACAGTTTTGCTGTGGAAACGCAAACAGGATCAGGCTTAACTAAACCAAACCGTCCCAAACTATACTAAATCGAACCGGACTGCTTGGTGGAAACGTGGCTTTTGTCGGACTGACCCAATACTGATGTGATCTGCATGTCTCTCTGACGTCCGATGTTTGGAGGAAAATTCCAGTATTTTCTTTGCTTGGGACACTAGGAGCTCTGGTTCGACCATGTTTCCGTGTGGAAGTTAAACATTTTTGGAGGTGTGTGGGGTAGATATTTTCTGCGTGAAAAGGGCTGCGCAAGGGGGCAAGGCTGCTAAATTAATCCAAGCTGCGTTGATCTCGTGGACACATCAAGCATTAACCAAACTTTAAAGAGACAGCAGAATATACACCAAGTGTTTCAGTCAGGAGCTGAAATAAGGGTTTTCAGAGACACCAGTGAGAGTGAAATGGTTTTATCTTAGTTTTAAATTATTTCAAGCTACAACAAGCTTAAAAAAGCTAAAATACCTCTTTTTTACCTGCTGATGCATGATGCATTTTCTTAGGTGTTTTTATTCTTTGTAGGATTTGAGATAAGATTTTTTTTGTTTGTTTTTGTTTCAAATATTTGTTTTTGTTTTTTTTCCAGTGAGCTATGTGTACCTGATCATTCAACCTAAAACAACAAAGATTAGTGTGAAAATATATGATTTTTTTTTTAAATTCAATGAAAATTATTATCATTTTTATGCTTTGCAAAACATTTTACCATATTTCATACGTTTTAACTTTGTATTGATTATAGTTAATACGCTTTTAAACCCTCTGATGCATTATGAAAAAAAACTATTTGAAAAAAAAAAAAAAAAACTTGAACTTTTTTTCATGCTCTAAAAAGAATAAAAACATGTGAGGAAAAAAAACACACACAGGCTGATATGCAGTTCCACCATAGAAACCCCTTTGTTTAGGAGAAAATGACTTTTAAAGCTGCTCACTGCAGTCACCACTCTGCACCAGAGGGTTGATGTTCTACTTCAAAGTTCATTTAATAAACTTTGTTCTTTAACAAATTGTTCTAATCCAGTTTGAAACTGAGAATAATACTTGGGTTACTTTTGTTTTAACAAGAATCAGTAAAGAAACCCAGTCCAGCCCACTCTCATGCCTTCATTTTATGCTCCACTCTGTGCGTTCAATGCTTTACCACATAGCTCCTTATATGCCCCACAACCTGAGATGCATGGGGATTGATGGGCAGAGGGAGCCAGTTTATCAGCCAGTTGGCCTCCCTCTTCACTCGAGTTTCACTAAGTCAGGCCCACGACACCTCAGGGAGTCTTAACCATGAACCGCACAGCAGATTAGGGATTAGTCAGGCCAAACGCCATCGCAAAAAAAGAGGAAGGAGAAATTATCCACATGTTCAGACACCACTTAGCAGAGCTATGTCCTCTCATAATGAGAAAGTAGATTTGATCTCATACTCTACATTATTTGAAATTAAATGTCAGACTCACCACCATCAGTCGTCAAGCTGTGTGTGGTCCTTAGAAATCTACAAAATATCCAAAACTGCTGCCACAGCTATTTCACCCTGTCCGACCTCAGATGTGTTATTAAACGATGAATAGACCTCTCAGCTCTGGGGGTGTGGATTTGGATGGTGTGGAACAGCTCCATTAGTGTGCAGCTCTTGTCTCAAAGTTTGCATTAGGGTTTAGTGACAGTAATGCAGAAATGAATAATAAAAAAATGTTTATATTAAACACGAAACATTATTTTAAATGCATAAATAAATAAATCTGTAGAATTTACACTCAGAACACTCAGCATGCAGATAAACACCCACGTCACAGGGCCGGCTGTAACAAATTTGGTGCCCTGGGTCAAAGTTATTCCCCCTTTGTCCCCGTCCTCCACACATATCATTCACTGCCATCCTGTCTTACCAAACCAGTTCAGGCTCAAACAGATGAAGAAATTTTACATCATCAATCCAAATGACGGCTCAACAGTTCCACGTGCCTCCAGGACAACTGAAATAATGACACAATCAGGGCCACCATCACAGCTTTTATTCAGCAATGCAAACCAATATTCAGTGATGAACAACTCAATTAGAAGATTTTGAAAATTTCTATCTACATTATATTCTCAACTCCCTCTGATAATCTGCTCAACAGAACACACACAATAGATGATGAATGGGTTGTAAACTCTGGTTTAGTGTCAGCCAGTTCTGCACCATTGGGATTTGGTTTTTGGGATTAACTTTATTTGACAGAGATTTTTTTTTCTTTTTTACAGCTCTTTATATCTAAAGCCGAATATCTAAATGAAGCTTTAATGTGCATACAGAGCTTCCAGTTACTCTCTTTGTGTGTGGTCCTTTTTTTGGAAAGTATGTTCAGGAACTAAATAGTTGATGCAATTGAAAAATAATTTAAGAAAAGAATAAATATTCGAAGCCCTGAAAAATATGGACCTTATCTACCAAAGGTCTACCAAAGGTTTGTGTGTATAAAAACTTGTGCAAACTTGATAGCACACGCAAAGCTGATGCACTAATCGGGTTCGATGAGGATTGTGAAACAGAACGCCCAAGCTATTTTGCGTGTTCGCCTTTGGCATTGTGCACAAATAGCTGTGGTCATTGTGGCAAGAAGGAGACAGAGGTGCAATGACAGACAACCGAAAGAGAAAGAATCTTTTGTGCGGAGTCAACATATTTGGCTAAGCATTCACCTTTTCACAGATGGCTTCTGAAATCACATTTCTTCTGCTGAGTTCACCAGTGTGTTTATTTTCCTCCACCGAGACCTCCAACTCCATGGCTTTAAACTTTATTAGTTTACGGTCATGCTGCTCTCCCACAGTCTCCATGGTGACAGCCAGTGGCACACGCAAATCTACATTTAAGGAGACTGTAAGGAGAACCTGTTTCAATTGGACTGCAGCGACCCCTTTGGTCAGTAGTTGCACGCACACTGTCGTAAAGACGTGACATGGCGTGTGTTTGTTTTCAAAACTGAATGAGGATCAGATTTTCTTTTTAACTCTTCTTTTCTTTGTCCAAACCACTTTTACAAGATACAACGCAACAAGATAAGGTATTTATCAATGGTTAAGTGGCATTGTTGTTCGAAACACGACAACAAGCAAACTTTGTACCATAGTGCTGTTTAGTTTTTACTGGGATATTTATTGAAATAGATTGATCGATAAAGTTTTGAAAAGATATATGCTTAATCTATGACGACCGTCACAATTAGTCAGCAGTGTGGCCAATTTAAAGAGAGCTACAATGTGAAATTAGAATCACATTAAGATTTTATTTAAAGAAACTGGTAATGACGGGTGGAGTATCATGCTTTGATTGTTATGATGAGATTTTTTTCCATCTGTTGTTTATATATGTCTGTTGTTATGATCTCTGCTCTGACCTACCAGTGACTATGATTGTGTCCGAAATCATTCACTCATTCCCCACTCACTATTCACTATACAGTTAATTAGATGTAGTGGACTATCTAGTCCACTCAATCAGCTAAATCTAAACAACATTTTGGACACTACTCACTCAGTCACCAGCGCTGACAGTGATGTAATTACTCTTGCATCACTCACGGATGGCTGGGAATGTAGAGTTATCGTTTTTTTTTAAATACTGCAAAATGATATTTATTTCAGTGATAACTAATATTATACTTAGCATATTTTCCACAACAGCAAAATGTAATAGAAACGTTTATTATGTTATCTTTTTAATAAATAAACTGTATATTTGCGCAGCAACTTATGCTGTGTTTGAGAATTACGAGGTCCAGTGAATGCATCACCTGCATGAACGGTTTAGCAGCTAACATCAGTGTTGTTTGTTTCTCTGCTCGAAGTTGTGAGGAAGTTAAACAGAGCTAAGTGTTATTCTCTGACTTTTTAAAATGTTGTGTCGTGTTGTCAGTAATTATTAATCATGTAATCAGCCATTTCTTCAGTTTGAACCACAATGCATGATGGTATATAGGCCTACTGCTCATATAGTGAGCATCGCTAATACACTACTTTTCAAAATGCATTGTGGGATACATTGAGTGGAATATATAGTGAATGACCGTGCTCACGTAGATTTCAGATAGCGCTACAAAATGGCATGTTCACTATATAATGCACTATATAGTGAATAGAAAGTGATTTCAGATACAGCTTCTGAATGAAAATTAGCTTTGAAGTTAGCTCAAACATGGATGCTATGCGGAAATTTTTATAATGCACCTAACCTTTAAATAAATAAATAACAGATTACAAATCGTAAGTTTAGCTCTGAACTTTAATGAAATAGGTTTTCCTAAATGAGATGTCTCTCACGTGTAAGTGACGTGGCAAAGGTCTGATAAAGTCACAGAGTAAGAAGCATTTAGACATATTGTTATTCTGTGGCTTTATGACGTTGAAATGATGACTCAGCATTTAAAAGTGTACAGTATAAGATAAAAAAAAGGAACACCAGATCAAGTCTGTGAAGGTCTGTAAGTTTTCCTCCCCCAGTTGATTTTCTCAGGGTCACATGTCGACATAAGTTTGGTTAAAGAGGTCGCAGAGAGGCTGGGAAGCACTGATGCAGCACACCACAAATATATCTGGTCTGGAAAAGCACTCTGTTTTGTACTCTCTGATGTACGTGAGTGCTGCAGATTCAGAGGGATCAGTCAGCGGGCTCTCTGTGCTGCTGAGCCAGCTGAACTCAGGTGACCTCTGCTTGGCCACGAAACAAATGAAGCTGGACTTGTTGGCCGAGAAGCAGCAGCAGCAGCAGGAAGCAAACTCACCCAGGACGATTTTTAAGAGCGGAATCGAGCCAACGACTGCATCACTTACCACAGATCTATTTGGTGATAACACAGAGCTACACTTTATTAGGCCAGGCTAACTACAAGCTTAATGTAATTCTTGATTAGATTTAATGAGGACTGGAGTGGAGATTTAAACGACTGGACTGTTAGTTTTAAGTTTGTGAGTGAATGTGGCCACGTAGACAAGTTGAAGAAGTTTGGGTCCTCACCTTTGTCTGGTCAGCGTATTCATGAGTTCCTTGAGTTCCTCTCAAAGCTTCTGCTCTTCTCTCACTCTGACTGTTCCTCTGTCTTAGCCTGATAAAGGGGACAAAACCCCGTAAACATTGACAACTTTCACTTTGTTTCACCCTGTGTCAGTTGTTTCTTTGACACGTCAGGATTTACTTGAAATATCCATAACCTGTTGAAACTGGGATGGTTTTGAAAAACTGGTCACATAGTTTTTTCACATTTAAATCTGCTCAACAAAATAAAACGTTCAATTTTACCTATTTAACAAATTCCTTAATTTTAATGATTAAAGGAGAGAGAGCACTGCTGCACATTGGAGACTGACATTTTTCGGGTATCCCGTGTCCCGCTGGATTCCCTAAAAAATGTGGGACTCCTGTTGGATGGGAGTCAACTTTAGTATTAATCACGGGATTGGGACGCTACAGGACAAAAAGTTAACGGGCTCAGGAACCAATCAGGAAGATAAAATATAATATGTGACTTGTACCGCCGTTTTGTAGTTTATTTCCAATAAATCTACACTATAATGCAAGTGAAAAGAACTACATTTCCCAGAAGCCAATGTTAATCTAAAATAGAATGGGGAGAAAATCAGATCAAATTCAATGTATTGCCTAAAAATTTAAAAGAAGGGGAAAAATGGGAGCGGCTGGGTTGGGAGAGGATTTTTTTCTGTGGGAGTGGACTGGGACAAGAGTGAAAATCCACTCCCCTGTCACTCTCTACTGCACATCAGTTTTTATTTCTTCTCTAAATGTTCTTTAAGGGGGGTATTATGCTGTCCCACCAGGAAGTTGCAATGGGCACAAATTTAACCAATCCCTGTGAATTCAGGACAATTTTGTCCAGTCACCACTATATATTCACAAATTTGGCCAGTCATAATTGTTTCACCTGCCCCCCTTGAGTTTCACCAATTGTAGCAGTCAGTTCCCAGTGAAACTTGCTTTCTTTTTTATAAAGTTGCAGACATATCAGACAAAAATACGGTGCCGCACATTTACCAACATTCATTGTAGCTAAGGACAGTGTAAGACAATTTTCTAATGTTCTGCACGCAACTGTTACAGTGATGCACCCCATACAGCATCATGGTGGAACAAATATGAAAATCATCCACAGACAAACACTTCAAGGGATCTTCAACAAGACTTGCTGAAATGACTGGGCGATTACACAAGGATCTCCTAGCTGGTTTGTCACATGTGAAAGGGGTGGGCCTCAAACACCAAGTCTGCCCAGAGCCTCGCCCCCTACCAGGGTTGGCCAATCAGGAAGAAGGGGGTTTGTGGAGTTGGGAGCCTTAAAGACACAATGGGTTTTTAAAACGACCATGGGAGGAAATTTGGGGTATATATATTTTTTGAGCTGCAAATCAAGTAGATCCTCAGCAGGGGTACCAGAGAGACAGTGCAGAGCTTAAACTCCTCCGTACTTAAGAACTTAAACCTGTAATCTGTTTTATCAGTTAAAAGTAATGTACCATTCAGCCTTTTTGATTTGATGGAATAAGGAATTGTAACTGTAAAAATGACAGATACATTCTCAGGGAATTACTGATAACCTGTTATAGTCATAGATAAAGGATCCCAAAGTAAAATAAGACTAGTTTAATTATATTTAAAGATTAGGCTTTTTTTCAAGTTAAGGTCCAACATTACTTTTTAAAATGATCTGAACTTAACAGATTTTTTTTGTTGTTTGCTATTGTTCAAGAGAAATGGTCGAATTAAACTTCAAAAATCATCAGGAGGTAATCAGCTGAATGGATTCTGGTCACAGATAAATATAAAACAGCCTGTTTCACAGCAACCTGAGGGAGAATCAGGAAATGAAGTGTGCAGGTCTGTAGACATGTCCTCTGTAAGCATTACTGTCGTCCAGCTTCATGTGTCTGTGCAGACAAATGACGGCAGTGATGTGGAGTATCGCTGTGTCAGCCTGACGCGCTGAGGATGTTTGTCAGGGTGTTGATGTGGGCCAGGCTGCAGTAAGAACTCGTACGGCTCTGGAACCTGATACTAAATCTGATTACCTGCTCTGTTTGTTTCTATACACACAATCGCATTAGGGACGGCTGTGTTTGCCTCCATTTAGCTTTGTTTACTTTGGATAATAGCAAAAATGAGAAAGAGGAAACAGCTCTGCAGTACCTTTCATTCTTTACATGAAGAGAAGAACACTGAGTGATGTGAGTTTATCTCTTCCTCTGGGTTTTCTGTCTTTCTTTTAATCTCTGTATCACAGCCTGTAACTTGTTAATGCAAAACAAACACCTCTCTCTTCCATGGTTTGACTAATTTTAGAAACAGTGGCTGGCAGCTAAACGACTGAATGAAGAGAACTAATAAACTAAAATAACAGAGCAGTGTTAATGACTATTGATAAGCCATATAGTGTAAGTCCTGCTGGCTGTGGGGCCCTTCTCTAAATAGTTTTAGCATTACATAAGAGCTGTTGAGTGAATTAATCTCCCCGAGCAGACCTCAGTCATCACACTGGCTCTCTGCGGGGAGCTGGGGAGGCATGAGGGCCTCCTGCTGGCACCAGTCTCAGGGAGGGAGAACATAATGGAGAGTGAAGTGCTGGATGTTGAGCAGACAGGCTCAAAACATGACATGTCTTGCAGGCTAATCAAGAAATACAACTTTTTTTTTTTTTCTCATTCGTGTTACAAGCAAGAGTACAATTACTCATTGGTTAAATTAGAATAACACTTCATGTGGATGTTTTTCCATCTCTGAGTGGTTTGAATGTTTTACCCTTCCTTCCGTTCAATCTTCATCTTCGTCTTACTGCCATGAAATTGTTAATATTTATGCCCCCTTTTTTCAAAAACTACCACTTGTAAACATGTGTTGCAGATTTTAAGGACACAGGAGACTAAAACCAGTGGTGGACCTACAACACTGTCATTTATGTCTTACGTAGAAAATCCTCTTTAAAGTGGCTGTGAGGAGTTTGAAAGTGATCTTGAAAAAGTCTCCGTTCTAGATATATGCATGATCGTAATCCACACTTTAAAATGAGATTATCAGCGCCAATATTGCTGGTTATTTTAAATTGCTATTTCTCAGCTTCTTGGTCAGACCGACCAGGAATGGATTGATTTTGACGTCCAGGTCTCTGACAGCATTACGTGGGCTGAAAAGTTTAATAGTGAGAAGAGATAAAACACAGATATACATTTTTTTCTCTGATAAAAATGATTTCTTGGATTAATCTTGTAGTGATGGCGAACATAGGAGCCTAACTGTCAGACAGAAAAAGGACAGAAGAGCAGAAGAAAGATAAACAAGAGAGTGATACAGCCCAAGCTAAAGGCTAATACACAAGCTAACTGTGATAATGTTCATTCCAACCCACAGTCAGCAGTTATTCTGCAGTGGTCTGTTCAAACTTGAGAGTCTATCAATAAAATGAAGAGTGAGGTTACGTTAGCTTTGCTTGGTAGCTAACCAGGATTCACTAACGTTGAATGTCTTAGAGCACTGGGCTGTCAGCTGCGCTAAATATAAATGGCCACTAACTACATACAAACTGACAGTGTACTCCTTGTCACATTAACCTACAGATACATTGCATATCTACATAAAGCCGGCTACTACAACATTTGTTCAAAGTGTCTCGAACAAAGAAAATTTGTTTCAATCCGATCTCCATTTAATTCCAAAACAAACACCACGCCTTGTTGGGTTAACATGAGGTACACTAGGCTAAGAAACATCTCATGCAGCACACTTTATAAACCAGTCAAAAGAATAGACACACTGCTGTTCTCCCATTTCTATTTTTTACTTCCACAAAGACAGATCATGACAGGAGGGTGAGGTGTCAACCATACCTGTCAACTAGCTGTGTGAATTTGTTGTATTTTTGCTGCCACTGTTTGGTTTTACCAATGGAACAACATCCAGTTTAGAAGCCTATGCCAAAGTGCTAAAAATTTGCTGTTCATCCGTAGAGGCGACCTCCAGTCTAAAAATATGAGACAATGAAGGAAGTGTTAAAATCTGCTGTTTCTCAAGTGTCCCCTTGAAGCTGGCCCCGGAAGTACCAGAAGTCACATACTGTACACACCAAGACAAAACAGCTGTTTTCACAGCAGAAACAGACATACACTTAACGCAAAAACACCTCCTGTCTGAATCGTTTATCTCACTATCAGAACACACTGTCCGCGGGGTGCTGCGTCACTTTCAATATGGACACAAATGCATCTATGGCTCATCCAGGATCCGCCTGAGTCTGGCTGGAGAAAGACCCAAAGTCATGTACACACCTAGCCAAAAAAAACAGCCTTTTACAGCAATAACAAGCATATTTCAAAAAGGGCCTGGGTCTGAAATGTTATTTTCCCTATCAGCAAACTGTACGTGATTTTTTTTTCCAACTGGTGCTTTAAACGATATTAAGCTCATCTGATTGTCAAATCAGAGACACAGCTCAGCTAACGTGACTGACGGTCACCCTATAGCTGTTGGAAAGGGAGCTCAAAGCCTGCGTCATTATCAATGTGGCTGCATCCACTGATTTGCTTCATTTCATGGTATCAGGAACAGACAGGTGACATTGCGGAGACTACTTCCATATTTATACAGTCTATGGTTTTTACCAGAAGAAGTTCAGCTCTGCAATTATAGAGCACATGGTAACAGAACAGAGCCATTTCTTTGACTTTTATATAGCTTTGAGTATCTCTAAACATCACAGTATATGCTAACTGCCTACAATAATGTACATTTTATGACCAGTTTAAAATAATTTTCCATTGCTGTGTAGTTCCTGCTCAAAGTGCTCAAAGCGCTGACTCAAACTGTATGCTAAAAGGCCATGTTCCTCATCACATGTGCTGTATCAACCAGGATGTAAGCTAATGTATCATCACAGTCTCTGGAGAAGGACCTAACCATAGACAGCACAAAAAAAAACCCAAAAAACAAAAGTGAAACCAAAATTTTCGAAGTCCCCACTATAACTGGCTGCAGTACAAAGCCAAACTTCCTTGTGTTACCAGAACAGGAGATACATTCTCACAGACATGGTCTCTATTAAAGCACAATAGTTTATTTTTTAAAGATTGGACGTTTAGGCCTCACCTTGTTCAACAAAAATACACATTGACAATAATGACGCTGTGAGGGCTCTCTGGGATCTGAGCTTTTGTGTTTGTTTTAAGCAAACGAATGGGGAGCAGATCTTTCATATCTTCTGTGTGGGCTCAGAGTAGGGCTGTTCCAGCTTTCACTGGGCACAAGGCGGGGTACACTGTTTTCAGCATTCAATTACACTCACACCAAAACCTGGTGACAATAAGTAAGCTGATTAAAACAGTTAAAAGTAAATGAAAATGGGAAACTCATTATTTTAGGGAAGTACTGTATTCTTATTTTCCTACACTGAAAACTCAACAGGATCTGATTTTTTCGTGTCATATTTCTTCTTACTGCAGAGGTTTCCAGGAAGCTGCAACACAAATCAAGGCTGGATGATTAAAGTTGCTATGGAGATGTTTCTGCTCTCCGAGGCGGCTCAAGGACTCTTCTGAGGGAGAATCTCACACAGAGCTGCACCAAAAACATGTTTCCGACACTTCCACATCTCTGCTGGCTGTACACACATACTCCATTAAAACTAACCTGAGGTGTATCTGTTAAACAATCAGGGATGCTCATCAGCTCATTTAATCAGCTCTAAACCTTTTTAGAATATGATGAAATCTGTCAAACAAAACATGAGTCTCTCCTCTGAAAGCTGCCTCTCTGTAGAAACAGCAGTTCCCTTCACAAATGAACTCTTGACATTTTCAAGGCAGTTTCAGGACAGAACCCAGTTATTTCTGAAAGTAGCTGGTCACACATCAACCACATAGGCAGACAGGCTACAAATGTATATAGTCAATCGTTTAAAATATTTTTTTGATTGTCCATAACTAACTGGTGATTCATCTCAAATCATTTTTTAAATTTTTTTCCAAACGTACACAAAAGGGATAATTATCAACTTTTAAAGGTCCCACATTATGCAAAAATCACTTGATTAAGTCTTTTAGTGAAATTTGTGGGTCTTTGGCTTTCCTCCCAGCCCACAAAATGTGATATTTAATGATAAAACCTGTACTTCGTGGTGCTTGGGAATGTAAAATCCTGACCTAAAACGAGCTGTTTGGATTTTGGGGATTTGCGATTCCCTTTTTTGACCAATCAGGAGCAAGTCTGACCTGATTGGTCCACTGAGGCAGATACCCCCAAACCTCCTCCCCGCCCACTTTCCTCTCCGCTCCTGGAGAGAAATCTCTCCAGGAGCGGGGAGGGAATGCTGAAGTTGAAGAGCCATCACTGCTCTGTTTTTGGTTGTAAACAGCCAAATAGTTCCATGCACAAGCTTCCCATATCGGAAGAAGACAAGAATGAGTGTCTGGAGTTCATTTATCAAGGAAATGTTCCAGCTACACTCAGTAAAACTGTGCATGTGTGTTCTAGCCACTTCACGGCCGACTGCTTTTCCAACTTTGGACAGTACAACAGAGGGTTAGCAAATAGACTGGTCCTGAATCCAGGCGCATTACCAACCATCCGCCAACAAACCTCGGACCCTGGAAATGTGAGTATTTTAAATGCTGTGTGCTGTGGAGCAGATGTAAGAGCTTTTCCTCAGTGCCCCCCCTGTCTCTGTGTTAGCTTCAGGATGCTAACTTTAGCTGCGGTTAGCCTGTTGTTTTAGCCTGTAATGTTAGGGTAAATGAGCTTCGCTGTTTTTTTAAACATTGTGCACTCAGAGCTTGGTAGTCATGGTTACGTGGCGCCGCTCTCAGTGACGTGGAAGAGCGGGGCGGTATCAGCGGTGGCTCATTTACATATGAAGGCCACGCCCACTAAATCCGACCGTTCTGAACAGAGGAGCTATGAGAGCCTGGAAACAATGTTGCTGTGCTTGATTTATTGGCCTTTTTGGACCAAAACATATTTCTAACATTTCATGAAGTCATCAATGATCCATATTAAACTGCAGAAAAGGAGCAGAATATGGGACCTTTAAACTAAACATCCTGTTTTTTTGGCAGATCAACACAAGCTGATAGAGCTCATGCATCACAACAACAGACGCATCGTCCCACAAGAATTTTTGGAAAAAAAAAAAAGAAGAAGATAAGTCCCTGGACACTTCACACCTTAACCACAATGTTATGTTAGTGTTGCTTTGATTCCTGATTTCCTAATGTACGGGGCGGGACGAGGGTCATACACAGAACGCGTAAAATTTGAATTATTGTGTTATCGCATCAATTTTGACAGACCTGATATATTTCTATATATATAGATAAAATGTGATACATTGTGAGATACATTGTGTGTGACTTTGACGCCATACATTGTGTGAGGCTGGCTGCAGCCTCAGACAGTAACACACAATGTATCTCTCTCTATGTATATCAGGCCTGTCAAAATTGACACGACAATAAAAATTCAAATTTTATGTGGAACAGTCGATAAACTGCAGGTTTTAGCACTTCCACATTACATCATGTATTTTTAGACTTGAGGACAGAAAAACGGGTGGAAAAAGCTACAAAGAACATCAGACAAAAAAAAAAAAAAAAAAAAAAAACCCACCACCATACATTCTTGAGACATTTATTCAGACTGGATCAGTGTTATCAGAAGAACTGTGTGTGGTATGTGTGTGTGTGTGTGTGTGTGTGTGTGTGTGTGTGTGTGTGTGTGTGTGTGTGTGTGTGTGTGTGTGTGTGCGTGTGTGTGTGTGTGTGTGTGTGTGTGAGTCCTCAAACATGGTAGGTGATTGGTCCAGGAATTTAACTTTGCAAGTTAAAGACATTCACACAGGAGAACAAAGAAAGAAGTTCTCCACAATCATGAAATGAGATAATCAGAGGTCTTCTGGTAATACTAGCTCTTGGGCCCAAATAAAGGCTGTAATTTATTGTTTCTTTGAATGAGGTAGTAATGTATTCACTCTCAAGCCAGGGTTGACATATTCACCTTTTTGTTCCATTTTTTCTGCGAGCTTCTGCCAGGGTGGCCAGGAATGAGCCATAACTCATGATTTTTACCTTCAACATCTACACATTCACTGTGGAAAAGATGTACACTAAAAGTAAAAGGAACCTGCTGCAGATTCATCTTTTTACATCTTACAGACACACTTCCTGAGAATAGGGAAACTGGACTTCTTTTGTTTTAAAACAGGAAGGAGTGAGGTGAATTTAGTGATTGGGTGATAGCCATGGACTGTGAAAAAAAAAAAAAAAAAAAAAAAAAAGGATGTCATCTTGCTTGGCTTGAAGCAAGGTCTCCACAAAAACTGCTCCCCCTGGAGGCTGGCTGCAGTATAATTAAAAAAAAATCAGTCTCCTCAGTCATTCCAGATGGGCCGTGGTCAAACTTTAAAAACTTAATACTCCTTGTAGAAAGGTTTCTCACGTCTGATTGTTGTGGTGATTTTAAAGATATCATTTGGCTGCCTTGTATTTAAGTCCTCTTTTTTTCTGAAGAGTTTCGTTTTCATTAGTTATACGAGGTTAAAAACAAGGTTTTACGTCATGTTTAACGAACATTGACAGCTGCTCTTCTTGTTAATTTTTTTCGGGGATTATAAAATATGTGGGGATATAGAGTCAAGAAGTGATTAGACTCTTGAAAGAAAAAAATAAATATATTATTTTTGTCACCCGGCTCCACTCAGATTCTCCCAGAATCCCTCACAGCTTCAGTGGCTGTTGTGATAGGGAAATTTTGGCTTCAAAACTGTATAATGGTAAATGGCGGAGCCACACTGTCCACTCTATATACAGTCTACGGTGACAGCACTTGTATAAAGCTTGCAGGGGAACAATGTCATCACCTGCTGCTTCCTTGACTCTGCTGTGATGATGTTAAACTAGGAGACCAGCAGGAAAAACTGACTTCAAATAGTTTGAATTTACACATTTTTCTTCTATCAAGAGAATGTGAGGACATTTTCAGGGGTGCATTTCTGAAAGAAGACAGAGAGAGGAAGAGAGAGCAGGTGGAGGATAACTCTCCATTTTAGTTTGCAGAGAGAGAACAAAGCTGAGAGCCGACTTTGTCAGATTGTCAATACGTCTTCAGAACACAGAGCCAGAGTTTAGAGTTAAGAAGTTTGCTGATGTGATCTCTGTAAGAACCTTTGCTCTCGTGTTTTGCAGAGACTAAATTTAAACTCTCTGGTTCACCTGGTTTAGCCTGCAGCACACTGAAACTGTTGGTCTGTTATAGTCAGTATACACTGATAGCTCCAGCTTTATCCACATTCTTCTTCTTGAGCATGTTTTACTAAATTCCATTGCTGTCATGTGACAGATAATAATCTTTTATAATCATAGTATAGTCCAAACTTCACCTCTGGGTTTATCCTACAAACAGCTACTGGCTACTAACATAAGAAAACATTTTGTGTGGCGTGTGTCTTTTTTTTTTTTTTTACTTGAGGTTCCCTCTAAAGTAAGCATGGTCTTACCATTGAAACTATTTGTGGTTGTAAAGCCCACTTCTCGTTTAATCTCTTAATAGCTACCAGCAACCCTGCCCTAGTGAGGGCATTATAAGGGCCATTCCACCAAATCAGCCATTTGCTTCCTGAGGAAATAAAATGTTTAAATGCATGATTAAATTTACTGTAAAATACATTTTTTTTTGTATTAAGCCAAGTGTCCTGCACATTGCTTTGATTGTATATCCAATTTAAAAAAATCATTTAAAACAGAGGTTTTCAACAATTTTCAGACCAAGGACCCCATAATTTATGGAGTGATGGAGCAGGGACATTAGTCAATGTAATGATGATTTTAGAATTTTTACATTTTAGAGTTTTATTATTATTATCAGTGTTCTTACAACACACAGAGATTTAGTGCCAAATTTTAAAAAAAATGTGCTCGGAGAAGCAACAGCTTAAGTTTCATTCTCTATTTTAGGCACATTTCAGGGAATCTCATCATCCTCTGTTCAGACTCATGTAGAAGAAGCGATTATTTGTGTAACCGTGAAGTTGGTTTTTGAGGATCAAAGATAAGACGATCCAGATCCTCCTTGTGTTCTGTCAATCTATCCCGACGACTTGAATTGAATTGTGTTTATTTTGAATATAGCCCTGTTTCAGCAGTCATGGCTTTCAATCTGACCAAGAGATAATGTTTCCATTTGATTACTAAAATCTAATCTACCTGTATCTGCTTGTTAATTTTTGCTATGATCTGTTACTACAATTAAAGGAACGTCATAATCAACACATAAAAAACAGATTCATGGAGCACTGATTCAAACTTCCTGTGAGTTTTCTCAAGTAAAGAAAATATCAGTGGCGGCTGGTGGAGTTTTATCCAGGGGGGGCTATGACTACAAAACACATATACTAATAAGCAAGCAAACCTGCTAGGGTATCACACCTGTGTATTTACATCAATAAAAACAAACAAAAAAAGCAACATTATGCTGTTAAGGTCTGCGCTCTTTCACATTCACCTTCTACTGATACGTTCTCCTCTCAAAAGATAACGCTATGAGCGACTTCACTGTGTTATGTATGTTTTCTCTCTCCATTTTACGTCTCCGTCTGATCGTCTCCTACTCCCGCTGCTCGACCTGTCAACCAACCGCACTTTATAACAGACAGCTGTGACGTCGGCTCCACAGCATGAGGGTGGTGGTATGCAAATCAAGCTGCATTTAGCTCTGGTGGTGCGCCCCGACATGGTCCTATCTCTTGTATTGATGAGGAGCCACTGCGCATGTACAATTTAAAACGACGGTCTATGGCCAAAGATTTCTGCGCCCTGGGGCGGAAACATGTCACAAATCAGATAACGCAGATGAATTAAACAACTTTACTCATCGTGAACTATATAATATTTATCATGCAAATTGAAATGTGTAGATATATATATATATATATATATATATATATATATATATATATATATATATATATATATATACATATATATGTGTGTGTGTGTGTGTGTGTGTGTATAAATATATATATATATATATATATATATATATATATATATATATATATATATATATATATATATATATATATATATATATATATATATATATACACATATATATATATATATTTAGTTCAGGACATTGTATTTTATTTTTTGTTTTTCTTTTTTAATGTCTTATTCTTCAAGGTAATGTTGATGGTAGGGCGGCGCCCCAGTACCCTCTATTGACCAGCCAACACTGGAAAATATACCAACGGGCTTTTTTGATACAAGATTGAAAAAAAAACTGACAGAGCAGCAGCTTCTGAACTTGAGAAATGAGGCTGATGTGGTGGTACTACAAACCTCAGTTCATCCAGAGTCCGCAGGAGGCTGGTTTCTACACTGCAAAAAACTGAAATTTTATCGAGTGTTTTTGTCTTATCTTCAGTGAAAAATGTCTTTTTAGACTTAATATAAGTCACATACTGACCAGTCCAGAAAAATTTCTTATTCCAAGTTGTTTAAAGACAAAAATGAGATCTGCAAAGTCCAGTCTTGGACTTTAAATAACACAAAACAAGACATTTTTTGGACTGTTCAGGTGAATGTTGCACATATCGAGAAGAATAAGACATTTTTTTCTTAAAAAAAGACAAAAACACTTGATAGGATTTCAGTTTTTTTTAAGTGTAATCCCAGAAGGCCACACAAACCCAGCTCTGCAGCAAACTCAGCCTTGTTTACAGCCTCGTTCAAAAAAGGGATGATTTGTTGTTGTTTTTTAACAACTCATTAGTTATGAAAATAATATTAAGGTCAGAAGTTTTGGTATAATTAGAGGCACCGCTGACTCACTCGCAGCGGTTAGTGAGGAGGCCCAGAGCTCACCTTCAGTAAACCTCTATTGGGCAGGTTCAATCAGAGTTTTTAACATGTTGAGCACCACTGATAGTGATCTGAATTTAAGTATTTTATTATTCATACAGATCATTTTCTCTGCTCAGCACTGATAGAAAACATACAGTTTCACTGAGTCAGCCATTTAGATCATTCCCCAAATAATAGTAACTTATCATTTTGTATAAAACAATATAAAATCACAGAGGGGCTCTTAGTTTATCTGCAACGCCAGATGCGCGTGTAACGAGGGTGCAGAAGCACTGCAGAGTATAATGGTTTGTAAACTGACGTAGAGGAGCTGACCACCAAAAACCACATTTTTAAACTAAATATTACACTTTTATGGATAGTAAACAGCTCCCAGGTTTGTGAAATAGCAGTGAATGGGCAGAGGAGGTCAAGTTGGAGTCGCTGTCAGCGGAGATATCCGGCATGTGCCCAGAGAGCAATTTAAACACTCAACTGTCTTGATGTTCATGACTGCATTATCCGTGGATGGTGGACACTTATCAGACTGTGACAGACCAGGACGTAAACGTGTGTCAATAAATCAGAAACCCTCTCAAACCGAAAAAAAAAGCACACAGGCTGCTGAGTCTGAGACTCAGTTCATAATAAAAGAGCCAGAAACTACGTCCAGAGTTGATTATTCACCCGCAGACTTTGCTGGTGTTTCAGTGTAAAGTGTGACCTTGTTAACTGGTGACTCTCGGCTGTAAATCACTGATACTGTGGGCTGAAAGTCATCAGTTTGCATGGTCACATACATTTTTTATGCCGATAACAGGTTGAATTTAGTGTTTTAAAAATGCTAACTTGTCTGAATGAATAAAGCTAAATGCTGCCTTTGCAGTCAAGATGCGTGCGCAGCTATATGATGACGTAGACTAATAATCCCTCTATAAAACCAATCTTTACCAATCTGACACTAAATGCTCAATGTTATTTCTCAACATCAAACAGTCAACCTTCTTTGATATCTGTGTCTATGAAACACACAGTCAAATAAATGTGTCTAAATCACAAGCAGTTAAAATAATCTTTTCCTGCTTTGCACACCGTGCTCTCTTCATGTCTGTCAGTGTTCGAACACCGTCATTACCCCCTCTTTGCAGCTGATTGATTTTATGGCATACACACTTACACACTATCCAGTCAGTGCAGTGTTTTTGTTGCTGGGGAAAGGAAAGCTCGTCTCTGTGTTCTGAGACAAAGATGGAAAAAGGGTTCGTATTAACATCCAGCTCTAAGGTAGGCACAATGGACGCATAACCAATCAATATGCTACAGGACAGCGCTTAATAAATCAATATATGACGTCAGTGAGACTATGACTACAGCTACATGGCACTGACTCACATTCAGAGTGAACACTTGAGGAACCGTAGTTCTTACAGTTTTTACCTCCTCCATATGGACTCCTCTTTCTCAGCCCCGAGGCTACACTGCTTTGAAGCTTGAGTCAGCCTCTGCTTTAGGATATCTGTAACAGCAAAATGAATTTCCTTCACATAAAAATATCCTCAGGAGGAGCAGAGAGCTCTCCTGGTCACTGAGCAGTCTTACCTTTCCCTCTGATTATCTGCACAGCAAGCCTGATGTGATCTCTAATGAATGATGATCTAATTTCCTGATCTGTTATCTTGGGAATTACCTGCTCCTGATCATATATTACTGCGTGCATATCACCTGATAAGAACTGAACTCATCATATCCCTGAAAATCCTGTGCTAACCTGACTCACCAGCCTCAAATCCTGCTCCTTAGCTCAGACTTCTTAGCAGGGCTTAATGAAGAAGCGCTTTGACTTGATTAAGCACCGCAGCTCAGTGGACACCCTGGATGGACTCCCTGGTTTTATTCTCTGGAGCTCTCATTATTGGCTCCTCCACTGTCTGTGCTCCTCTCTGCTCCTCTGTGTTCCCGTGTGGTCGCTAACTGTCTGTGTGCTGTTGGTGCTCAGGAAGTGAGGTAGTGTAATGGGTTTTCCAACGACGGCCAATGGGGGCAATGGACCTGCAACAACACAGACAATTTCCTTCAGGAGGAGATGCTTCAATTTTCAAAAGACACGTAAAAATCCAAAACAAATGAATCTATGGAAACCTGCTTCGGGTCTCTAGGCCGCTATAACTTGATATCACTCCCTGTTGTGAAAATATGCTGCTTTTTCATCTTAATAATTTCACTGCCTCATCTCTCTTCCTCTGTCAATTAAGTTGTTCCACTGTGTGAGCCCCTTTAGCCCTGTTTGCATTTTTTACAATAATTTTTTTTGCTGAAGGGAGGATTTCAGACGTCTGTGGCCACCATCAGAAAGATGTAAAAACTGGTATCGAAGCTCAAAGGGGCTGTGAGGAGTTTGAAAGTGATCTTGAAAAAGTCTCCCTTCTAGACAGGTGTCTGTAATCCACAATTTAAAATGAGATTATCAGCGCTAAATATTGCTGTTTATGTCTTATTTCAAACGTCTTAGCTTCCCGATCCGGTCAGGATTGATTTACGTCCCTATGACAACACCACGCTGGCTGACAGAGATCTGTGTTTTTCTCCGCTAAAAACAATTTCTGTGATTAATTTTGTAGTGATGGTGGACACAGGAGCCTCACTGTCAGAAAAAAGGACAGAAGAGCAGAAGAAAGATAAACAGTGAAATGATCCAGTCCAAACCAAAGGCTAATTAGCCTTTAGCTCGGGCTGTATCACTGTACAACGGCTAAACTGTTTGTGCTAATGTTCATCCGAACCCACAGTCAGCAGTTATTCTGCAGTGGCCTGTTCAAACTTGAGGGTCCATCAAGCTCTGCTTGGTAGATGACTGGCAGGACATAACCAGGATTCACTAAAGTTACACATTACGGACATGTTTTAGAGCACCAGTCTGTCAGCTGCGCTAAATATAAACAGCTACTAAACTAAATACAAACTGACAGTGTTTACTTGTTGTCACGTTGGCCTACAGATACATCAGAGCACTGGGGTGCTGATGTCACTCACATATAGCCAGATACTACAACATTTGCTTGATGTCACGTTTCATACTGTATCGCTACCTAACTGTAGCCTACTGATAAATACCTTACCTCAACATTACAGAAAAAATTGTCTCGAACAAAAAAAAAAATGTTTTGACCTGATCTCCATTTAATTCCAAAACATACACATACAGCCAATTTTTTCACATCCTCTGTAAATTGAGGCTAGCTTGATTTTTTTTTTCCCTTGTTGAGTTAAAAAAGTACACAACTGTGCTGTGTAATTCCATCCTGTGACTTTCTGCACTGAGCTCTGACACTCACCAGACACTAGGCTCAAACCCACAGGCCTGTCCAGACAATATCAATGAAGTACTTTAAGGTCCAGTGGTTGTTCCACCTTTGTCATCAGGTCTGCTGCCCTTACTGTGTTGATTTTTTTTTTTATAAAAAGACTATTTCAAACTTCTCTTTTCAACAAGTCTCAGAACCTTCTTGTTTGTATCAAACAGACCATGAAGTGCTGTAAAAATTAAACCAGAAAACTAAAATATGTTGAAATTATGTCTTGAAGGGTTTGTATCACTGCTGGAAAATGATTGTAATCTGGAGTATCCAATATGTCACACACAATCTGCTTGTGGTGAATTTACAAGACAGAGAAAGGTTTGATGTAAGTATCTGAGTACCAAAACCTTCATTTGGGTTCATCAATGTGCAGTTTCTACGTAAATGTGTAGCTCTGTTTAAGCTGCATCTCATTTCATCATCATGCCTACTGGTACAGTCATTACGCTAATTCTATGGCAAATGTATGTGTCATTCGTACAAATCATCATCCTTAGAGTTGACTTATAGTACTTTATAGTACACCACAGTTCCCTGAATCCAAGCTGTACAGAGTGGTTCTTCAGGCCTCGTGGCCTCGTGGTTTAAGCATGGGTTGCGTGTACATATGGCTTTTGTCCTTGTCGCAGCAGTTGCTAGTTTGACTCCTTTCCTTGACCCTTTGCTGCATACCTTACAGTTAGTTCACTGCATGTACTGTCTCTCCTCAGCAGTGTGGTGGCTATAGCTCACACCCCTTTTCAAACAATCTGGTGCTAGTGCTAGTTCCAGGCCAGTGCCTGACTTAACAAAACTGGTGCTTAGCAAACACCAACTCTTTGCTGGGCTTGAATGAAGCACAGACTAGATCAGGGCAGAGTTCCACCCTGATGCGTTCACAGATACACAAACACACAGACACCCATAGACAAGCACACTCTGTGTAACTGACAGAGATTCCTGAAAAATAATGTCACAACCACCACAAGAATTGCAGATGAAAAATTCTATCGGCATCATCTCTGTGTTGCCATGAATGCAGTGGCTTACTGATGTTTAATTGAGTCTCAATGACGTGCCTCACACTTTACTCCTGGTGGAAAAGGGGAACCGGTGGTAGAGGTGGCATCTCTCAGTTGTAAGGAACAAGGGTTCAATTCCGCCCCTAGCAGTCACAGACTGAAGTGTCCTTAAGCAAGACACTGAACCCCAAACTAGTTTGGGTGTTATTTAGACCCCGTTTACACAACAATGTTTCATCTGAATGTGCTAAAACACAGTGAAAAAAATGTGCGTTTACACAGAAGCGCTGGTGCTATAATTGTCTTGTCCAGAAGCAGCTTTTGGGAGATCTCCACTGAAGTAGAGTTGAGCCAATCATCTGGTGTATTGGTGAATACTAAGTGCTAAAGTGGAGCAAGAGATGCAAATTTTGTTGAGAGACAGTCAGCAGATTCAGCAGATTGAGCAGCACAAGCACAACACCGTAGTTCGTGACGATTGTCACAATGGTACTGTTGTCCTGTTGTTTGCGTTCACGCGAGGCGGAGAGTGAAGTCAGCGTTTCCACTAAAAACGCCGGCTTACTGTTTCCATGGCAACGGTGCCAGCAGAGTTTAGAAAAACCCCACTCTGAAGGTTCTTTTAAAAATTTTGCGTTGTAGGTCGGCTGAAACGCTGTTTCCACGTAAACGCGAGGCTGAAACGCAACAAAACTTTTGTGTTTCACCCTAAAACCATTGTCGTGTAAACAGCCCCTCAGCGGTGGTCTTACCCAGGCACTGTTAGGGGGAGGGTTACCAGTCAGTGGTCTGACGTGGGGTATCAGACCTAAAACTGTGCTGAATCAACATGTTGAAAAGTGATCTGCTGTGGGGACCCCAAAAATGGAAAAAAGTCTAAAAAAAAAGAGAAGGGAACTGCCTTCTCTTATTGGTTTTATCCAATTAAAGTGAATTACTCCTTTTATTTAAGCAGTGCATCCTGCTCTTACCTGCAACTCTGAGAAAGGCTTTGGGCTGAAATGTGTCTTGTTGCTTCTTGCTTGTTTACGCTTTTTGCATGGATCAAAAAGATGTAAAGGACATTTAGTTTTCTCTTTATTTCACTTCTGTTTTCACACTGTACATAGGACACAGACTACTTTTTAAATGGCAAAGCATGTTGTATGTGTATTATACACAGAATTTTTGCAGCACTTTGAGGAAAAACCACGACAGTGGTATCATTCTCAAGCCTCTTAATCACAAAGACAAATTACACCTTCGGCACTTCAATGTAATACCTGGACTCTCTCCGATTGCTGTCAGGTTTTGTGTGTTTTTTGATTTTGTTGATGCCTCAGCGGCCTGTTTGCTGTTTCTGCATCTGTTCTGTTGTTTGCAGCATGTGTCCATCTTTTGAAGCCCTTCTGTTTGATTGCTCCTGTTTGCAGCCTCCATTCCTTTCTTTACTCCTGCTGCAAGAAAACCAGCTGCTCACAGCATCCCAAAGGTACAAGTGAGCTCAATAAGTAAATTTACAGGCCCCAAAATAAAAACAGGGAGATATAAAATGCTGGAAAAGGTCTGTGGAGCTTAACAGATATTATCCTCTGTGTGTTTGTCCCCACAGTGACCTGTCTCAATTTTCTTTGTTTGATTTGATTCGTTGTTACGCTAAAAATGTGGATTACATAAGCTTTAAATATCTGGCTGGACACTACTATGCTTTGTTTTTCCCTCTGCTAACATTAAATGATCCATGAGGATAATATATTCCTGTTTGAGACGCAGGCATGTATGAAAGTGCAGACCAGTGGAAACTTGAAGTGCGTGTGTGGTCATGTGTGTCCCATTCATTTTCTGGAGCTTGTCGTCCCTTTGAAGCTTTACACAAAACCATCCAGAGCAGCAAAACATCCATATTTTACATGCTTGTGATGTACAATGAGTTCAAAGGCATAAACCAAAAATAATACTGCACTTCTTTCTTTACTCTGCAGAGGAGACTGAGATTGCTTTGAATGCAAACCCTGTTTTTCGCTCTACACACGGCGGCTCTAAAGCCCTGCAGCCTCCTCTGCAAACTCATACAGCACACTGAGACGTTAATGTGTTTACACTGGCTGGAGAGTTAGGAGCCGTTAAAGAAAATAACACTCCTGTTCAATGTGTGAAAAAATATTGGAGAATAATATCAGTCCAACGTGCATCAGGGGAGAAATGAGTGTTACTTGTAAGAGATTATATTTCAATGATGGGAGTGTCTGACTTCACTCCAGTGCGGCTCCAGACTTAAGCTTTAATTTGAGCAGCAGCTGATGAGATTCTGTGTCTGGGGGCGGTCCAAATAAATCAATGCTCAGAGTGACGGGTGATCAATTAGTCCCCAAACGTGGATCCTGAGGGAGGCCGGCTCTGTTGGATCTCTGAGCAGCAGTTTGCTCTGATTAAAATGTGGAGATTTAGAGTTTGCCGAGCTCAGCCTGATTAATGACCGCTCACAGACACACACACTCATGGACATGTGTGATGAGATGTGTGTGTGTGTGTGTGTGTGTGTGTGTGTGTGTGTGTGTGTGTGTGTGTGTGTGTGTGTGTGTGTGTGTGTGTGTGTCCTCTCTGGATCAATAAAAGCATTTAAAGAGAAGTACATTGGTTTATGTGAGGCCAGGCTGGACACATTTATTCACGGTGCACTTTTGGCCACGAGCTGTTTCATATATTTACTGGTTAGCATTACACATCAGAAATGTTTGAGTCAACACCTGTTTAATTATTAAACTCCAGTTTATTGAGCAGATATCCAGGAGGTTGTGATTAACATTAGAGGCAGCGTTAGCTGGTCCGGAGGGGAGATGTGAGGAGGAGCTCAGACAGAAACTGTCCTCACAGAAGCTTTGTTTAACACAGAGACTTCTAGAAACTACTACAGCCTCTTAAAATGACTCTATCTACTGCATCTGCTTCCCTGTGGACTCTTCTCTTTTTGCAAGTGATGTTTCAACAGCTTCACACTGTAGATGCTGAGAGTATTCTCACTATTTCTAATGCAATGCAAAATTAAGTACTAACCGTGTCATAATTTACTTAATAAAACTGTTATGTTATGTGTTTCAGTGAAGTTTTTTCATGGCTGCCAAGGGAAGCCTGGCTTACCCAATAAAATATTCCAAAAAAAGAAAAACAAGAAAAAAGAAAAAAAAATGCAAATAAGCTTCACCACAATATATGATTTTAATTTTTGTAATTTCCTTGTTGTTAAAACACTACATCAGCGTACTCAGAGCCAGAGCGTGAGGAACGAAACAGTGCCCCCACTTTGTCAAGTGCTAACCGTGTATTGCACTGTCTCACCCCCCAATTGGCCAATCAGATTGAAGCAAGGCTCATCATTTAATGGTCAGTGCATCATTGAAAAAAACTTGAGGGAGGCCAGATCAGACCTTGCGTCCAACCAACCACAAACTGTTACCAAGATAAAAAAAAAAAAAATCACACCCACACTCAACGCAACTGGCCCACTGTGTCAAGCTAAATCACATAACAACATAGCTATCAGGGCTGGGACAGTACGCCATTTTTGAGATTTGATTCCAATATGATTATCGTGGTGCCAAATCTATTTAAATTGCGACTCTTTGATCATTTCTGATTTTTGCGATTTTTATTCAGCTTTTTCAACAGCTGACCATGTGAAAAAAAAGTGAAATGATGATAATGTCTACAGACCATATCAGGAGCCATGTTTTCCCATAAAATGCACATCACGTAAGACAGAGAGAAAGATTTCACCCTCTGCTGGAGAAAAGTGGTAACTTTTTCCGAATTCAGTTTATAAACAAAAACTGAACTGAAAAAAAAAATTATAAAACAAAAAAAACAACAAAAAAAAATTGACAAAGAATCTTGATTTTGACATAGTCAAACAAAAAATCCTGATATATAATGTATCCATTTTTCTTCTACCCCTAGTAGCTAGCAAGTCAAAGAATGAACGGAGATGGGGGCCTTAAGTGTCTAATAAAAAATGACTTTAAAAAACTTCCTTAGGATCAACTAAAAGCCAATAGGGCTGACTCCAAAGCTAAGTTAAACTCTTAGCTAAGCTAAGTTAAAGCTTGTGTGAATGTGCATGAGGCAATGAATAAAGTATCTCTGTAATATCTAAATACTGTTATACTTCCCATATGATTGCCGTTATGTGCTTAGAGTTCTACTGTAATGAAGCTAGAAGATGTTTACCAGCTGTGTGTGAGCTTTTGCTAACTAATCACAGACTACTGTGTGCCACAGCAATAGGACACACTGCCTGGAGCAGCCCCCCTCACCCCTCACCTAATCACAGGTATGTCTTTACGCATACACTCGTCATATTGACATCTGATGTAACTCTCAGGCTTACTGCCTCTCACAAACACTGCCCTCTTTTTTTAACTCATGCACTGAAATCAATCAGTACAGTAACAGTCATTTGAAAATAAGAGTTTAACACTGAATCAAATCTGTTGTCTGTCGTTTTGGCTCAGTAATTTTGGTCATGGGCCACCACTGCAGTGTTTTCTGTTTAATTGTGACTGTCATAAATTCATCATATTAAAGATTATGGACAAGAAGCCATTTTTATTGCTATGGTTGTTTTTAATGGGCTCGGATATCAATAAATCTTTTGTTTTGGCTACAGACACCATTGTTTGTATTGATTTGACCCTTAGTTCGATAGACCTGTGTGGAGTTCTTCTGAGGTTTCAAAGTATCTTCCATTTTCTGCAGGATAACAACACAGCACAGCAGCATTGGTGGCATTAAGGATGCATTTAATCAAGCAGTGACTAACATGTCCTTTGGTTTGGTTCTTCATTTGTACAACCTCAGTTCCAAAAGAGTCAAGATGAGGTACAAAATGTTTTAAAAAAATCACATCCTGATGGTTTGTGAGTCAACTCTATATTTGATTCACATGGGGAGAATTGCTACATATTAGATGTTGAATGTGAAAATTTGTAACTTTTTTCATCAAATATATGCTTATTTTGAAAAATTCATGCAAGGTGTCAAAAGCTGAAATGAGGACAACAAAACAGTGAAAAAGTTAAATAATGCCCAAAAAAAATGAAAACGATAATGAGGAGAAAACACTAGATACATCTCTAGTCTATTTCCACTCTTTTGGGTCTTGACTGCGTTTCTGTCAACTCGTGTCAGCCTGCAGGACACCAGACAGCTGGAGTCCCAAGATTGAGGACTTCCTGCTTTCATGTTGAGTTGTAAACTTCAAACCTGTTGACTCCTGGTATGGGTGTGTTCATTATGCCGGTTAATTGTAGTAGTCAACTATGACAAGGTTTGTTTTATTTTGAAAGTCGCAGGGTGTTTTTAGGTAGTTTCCTCACATGACATCCACTCTTGCGTTGACACCTATCAAATTCAAGAGGCTTGTGTATCTGCTGCTGCCTGTTGGAGCAGATCCAGTGTGTGTTGACCATAGACTGTAAAAAAAATGGACGTCCGATTGCTCGGCTCGAACTGAGGTCTCCACAAAAACTGCTCCCTCTGATGGCTGGCTGCAGTATAGGTTTAAAAATCTGGCTTTCCAGTCATTCCAGATGGGCTGAGGTCAAACTTAAAAAAATTATTACACCTCATAGAAATGTTTCTCACGGCCAATTGTTGTGGTGATTTGAAGATATCATTTGGCTGTCTTGTATTCAGGTCCTCTTTTTCTGAAAAGTCTCGTTTCATTAGTTATAAGAGGTTAAAAACGAGGCTTTATGTAACATTTAACGATGATTGACAGCTGCCGTTCTCGTGTATTTTTTGGGGGGATCGTAAAATATGTCGGGAGGTAGAGTCAAGAATTGATTAGACTCTCAAAAGAAAAAAAAAATTATTATTTTTGTCACCCAGCTCCACTCAGATTCTCCCAGAATCCCTCACCGTCTCTACTGCACAGACTCTGGCTCCAAACTGCTACAATGGTGGTGCCGGGTGGGTTTTGGCTTCAAAACCACACAATGGTAAATGGCGGAGCCACACTGTCCACTCGATATACAGTCTATGATGATGACACAAAGATTTGAATAGAAACCTATTCTTTACTGATGCCTGGTACCTGGCAATCGGTATTGGTACTCAATGGTTCCTATTTTCGATACTTTTGTGTAAGTTTATGTGGCAGTAAATATTAGTTTGTTTAATGATAAAATCTCAAAATTTTCAGTTTAACACATTTATTTCTCAATATATAACCTTGCAATGCTGTGTTCATGTCCAGCATGGAAAATCTGCTACTCTTCTACTTCCACACAGTTACAAGGATGCGTAAACATTGTACTATTTGATTTGTGAATTGTGAATCAGTACTTGGCACTACAGACAGAATTTAGTCAGTACCTTTAAAAGTACCTAATTCAGTACCCATCCCTATTAAAGATTCAGATAAACTGGAGAACTCCCTCTATATAGGGATCAAGCTGAAAAATGTCATACTGGGTGGAAAATCACTGCACAGAGGTACAACCATAGACTGTATGTCTCTGATACAGAGTAATGAAGTCCATTGTTATTGGAGGCTACATTATAAATTCTGAACTCAACCAAGCTTTGTTGGAGTTTAAATGAGGCAGAGAGGCGGATCTTTAGCCTCTTTGCAGACAGCTACAGGTGCCCACCTGTCAGTCAAGTCATTCTTGCCTCTATATAGGAAACACTCGTAAATTAAATAAGTGAGAAAATACAGAGTAATGAAATTTTTTCCTCCGTTCAGGAAAATAAGGTGGTCAGCCCAAACCTGCTGTTTGAACCAGGCTGTAAACATGCTGTAGGTATGATTTCTGGTGTTTCTGCAGTCAGCCTCAAGTAGACTCTCCAAGAACTGCAGTTTCCAACACCCCTGCATAGGCTTCATATTTTAAGTCAGGAAATTTCTGCTTGCTCAAAACATTTCCTGAAACTTTAAATGCAGAATATAGGAGATACCAGGCAAGGGAGAAACAACATGATCAAGGAACGACAGCAACTCATCAACCTTACACACCGTCCTGTGGTCTGAAAAAATCAAACTTTGAGATTCTTTCTGAAAATTTACTGGAGGTAAGATTGTACACAAGGGAGATTAGAGACGGTAGCAGCAGTGAGGCAGAATCATTTCATCAGTTAAACAAAGTGTTTAATTAAAACAACAACTGGAGCCGGAAACATAAATTAAAAAGAAGAAAAGCCTGTCTTCCTTTAGCCTGTGGGAGAAAACACCAGTGGATGAAAGCAGATCAATAATGCAGCTGAATAAGAAACAGGTACTTTTCTGAGGGGGATGATACACGGTTTTTAAGAAAAGTATAAAAGAAAAGTAAAACCAAAAATGTAGAATAGGAATCATTTCAAGGTTGCTTATGTTTCAAGACTTTAAAGGTACAGTCTGCAGGATTTTCCTAAAAAACAAAATATCAACTTTTACAGGAATAATCCTGCTTAATCATCACTTCTTGGCCTCCATACATGTGTCAGTATCTGTGTCTGCCCCCTACTCAGCCTGTATGTTGATGTTTTGGTTGTATCGGGACGTTTCTGAGCGGAGAGTAAGAGTGGTTACATCAGCCAATCACAGCGTCCCCAGTGTGGAAGTAACTTTGCATGTTGATTAGCAAGTTGAAGAAGCTACAGGAAGCTACGATAGTGGACGTAGCATGGAGCATGAAAAAACAACCAAAGTGAAATGAAAAGCCAAAAAGATAAAGCTTTTTACTACACGAGGCTGAAGCTTGGCCTGACTTGATGTGTGGTGTGGGCTGCTGCTGTCACTGAGCCAAGGAGGAGGAGCCCAGTTGAAATGTTGTGTTTACCAACAAGCAGCAAATGTTCCTACAGATCCTACTTCTAAAGAATTAATCTCATGCTACTCAAACTTAATCAATAGCATCATTAGCTGACTTAGCAGCAGCAGAACCAGGTTTTCTCAAAAGTTTTCAGTAACTGCTTGTTTTTGGTCTCCTTGTGCAGACTTATAAAAACTTAAATGTCCTCAAAGCGGCAATCTGTTGAGCAAACATAATAAACAAATGAAAATTAAAAAAGAAAAAAAGAAAGAGAAAAAAATAATAATCCACAGCAGCTGTGAACTGAATTGCAATAAGAAAACTTGAAAAGATGCACACCAGATATACTTCTGGTTTGATGCATTTCGATATAAACACCATCTAACATTATATAAATAAGAGGGTTTTTTTTTCTCGTTTTCCTCTGATCTCTGTGTATCTATACCTCCCATGAGAAGGAAGAAGCCTTTAGCCATCCTACACTTTTTATACTTCCGCAATTTTTTCTCTACGTACCCATTAAAAAAAAGGTAAATCATTAAATGTCGTGATTAAATAGTTGTTTCAGGTACCTCACAGTGTTATGTTAAAGTGTAATGACAGTGAAGTTAAATCAAAAACCTGCAGCCTGTGAAGCCCCTGCTGTTGTTTTTCACCTCTTCTCAGCCTCTCTGTGGTGGCCACAGACCTGTTGGTGACCTCAGCTTCCACACTGTGAACCGCCTGCAGCAGAAAAACTCTTTATAAACGGACCTGACATCCCGCTCCACGCTTTGATTCCAACTTTTGAGTAAATTTGGTTTTCAAGCATCTTTCTCTTTTTGAACCAACCAGCTGTTAGTGTGTGTTTCATGTCCTCAAACACACAGAGGATCTTCAGTCAACTTATTATGTAAATTACTTTGACAGCAAGCTGCATCGCGGCGGGCTAAAAATAGCTTCTTGTTCTGTGTTTCATGTTCATATTTAATGTGGATGTTTTTTCTGCCCTGCATTGTTCAAACACTTAATATATCCAATATGACTCAGGGGTCTATCACACACACGTATGACTCTGTGTGAGGGTGAATTCTTTAAATAAACATGGAGTCAGATAGGGAGTAGGATGCCTGCATGCAGATGTCCACAAACAGCAGATCACCCTCTGACTCATGTTGTACTGTACCAGGGAAAGATGCTGCCACAGGCTCTAGTGGTGCTTTAAAAGTAGGTTACAAAAAGGGGGATTCCCAGAATTTTCAAACCTGGGCACTGATATGTTCATAGTTTGAGGTGAAATGACTTCTACATAGTTTTCGACTTTCTTTCCATTGGCTAAATCCTAACCTGGTTCATCATATCTCTATGTACATGATAAACACTTGTATCCTGGTTGCTACATCTTATTTGCACAGGTGCCTGTGATATTTATTACCCACAACACAATACAGAATAGCTCTAAAACCGGAGAAAAATGAGACCACTGTGGTTTTGTGCTTTTAAATCTCATCACCATGTTGCAGATGTGATAAATCTACCTCATCGCGAAAGGAGAAGATGGCATCAGCAAATATTAACTGTGTCTTCACCTCTGACAGTTCTCAACCTGTTACTGGAGAAATGAGAGAAGACGAGGGAGCCATGGCTGAAGATATGAAGCTGTGACTGTTGGGACAGGGTCGTCAATCCTGAGTGGAGGGAAAACTTTTGGGTAAATAAGGCTGGAAGAGTGTTTGTTTGGCTGATACATCACTTGGTTGAGGCTGCGCCTACACAGGCAGCCTGCAGCTGTCAGACACCGAGGCAAGGTGTGTATATGACACAGTGTTGCATGTTTTTGTACGGTTATCCAGCCAAATAAACAAACAAAAAAAAACAAGTTTTTTGACATAGGATATGTCAAGGATATTCAAGCTCATGTAAAGTAGCTCAAACATGATGTACCTTTTAATTTTTAGGATTCAGATTACATTTTTAAACAAAAATGACCCTGTGATGACTCTTTGAAAAGAGACCAGCTTCCTTTGACAGAAGCCTTTGTCTCAGTTTAACAGACCTAGGAGTTGCTGATCTACAGGCGTCCCAAAAAGCAGCACACAAAAGCACAAGGAGCAGCATTCAACAATTTTAAAAACACAGCAGGGCAGAGCACGGGTAAGTGAATGAGTCCCTGATGTGCTGGCTCACACGGGCAGACAGGTGGCACAAAGTCTGTGAGTCTTTGGATCTCCTCTGCAGGGGCCGCTGAGCAGCTCACCTGATGGCGAGGTGGTGTGGGAGTACAGAGCGGCTGTGAAGAAAAGCAGACTTGAACCAACGGTGAAGCAGGTGATTCTTTTGATCCATGAGTGGGATGATAGCGGGGCTTAAATACTGGCTGTGGTAATGAGAACAGGTGAAAGGTGTTTGCTTGATTAGGGGGTGTGGTCTGGATGAAAAGGAGGGGAAACTCAAGACGGTGGAAAAGTACTGGGGTTGTGTGGATGAGAGGGTGAGACAGCTGTGACAGTTTTTTGTTGGTTGTTTTTTTGCAACAATTTTTCAGTTTTTAGATCCAAAGCTCTCAGTTTGCCAGTTTGCTCCACGCTGTAACAGCTTTTCCAAATGTTAGCCCTTGGTGTACTGGCAGTAGAGCTGAAACGATTCCTCGAATGATTCGAGGTACTCCATTACAAAAATTACTCGAGTAATTTTCTCCGCCTCAAGGAATCGTTTAATTTCAAGAAAGATGAAAGAGTGTTATTTCAAATAGAGCTGAGGCCATATTAAGAGAGTTTTCAGACCCCTCAAGCTACCTCTTATACAAAATAGCAACTAGCAACAAATCTAGCTTCTTTTCTGGAGTTTGGAGACTAATGGGTCATTCTACGAAACGGGTGCTATTTGGGTCCGCAACATCCGACGAAATGTACAAGGCACAAAAAAATGTGTCAAAGTGTGTTTACAGATTTTGGAGCCACCAAAGCAAGTGCTCTTATTGACATGCTGTATTATTCTATTTCTTAAAGAGAAAAAATTTCATTTGAAACATAACTGATCTGTAACTAAACAAAAATGTATTTTATCCAATTACTCGATTAATTGATGGGATTTTCAGTAGAATACTCAATTACTAAAATATTTGATAGCTGCAGCCCTAACTGGCAGTCTTCTTAATACACCAAGAGCTGATCACTTCTTGTTTAGCCCTGTTTCCATCAAGCAGTTGAGTTTGGATCAGTACAGTTTGGTACGGGTTGGATCGGTAATGCCCGATCTTGTTTGCATTCCCACAGCCAAACGTGGCCCCTCTTGGTAGGCGGCATGCAAGCCAGATAAGTAATAGCCTGACGCCATAGCAGTGTGACACAGTGTACCCAGCTAATAAATCTAAGAAGAAAAAAATAACATGGTAACAAATAAATTTGTCACAAAGCGCAACCAAGTTTTTATTCGGAGAAGGCTGTGTCCCGCCAGGAGGAATAAGCCTACAGTGTCGCACGGTTAGTGAGGATTCTTTTGACCAATCAATGGTCTGCAGTGTCGTAGCTCCACCTTCTGGGATCAGATCGTTTTGTAGGGTCCAAAAAAGTGGGACTGTTCATCTTGGTCATTTGGGAATCTGTCCTGGGATTCGTCAATGGAAATGCCACTGTGCCAACCAAACTGAGAGGAACCCAACTGAACTGCTTGGTACAAACAGAGCTAATGATAGTTCTGTAGTTTACACTGAATAATAATGGCTTGTTTTCCACTGTAAACTGACAAAAGTGACCAAAGCTACAGTGTTTAGCTTATATAATATAACCTGGTTGACAATTTGAAAGCAGCATGGCGATGCAGACACATCTATTAATAGAAATTTGGAACCTAATATTGGGGAATTATGACAACGAACTATAAAAAAAGACCACAATCTGATTAAGTTTAGGGTATAGACAACATAAACCCCCTATTTTATAGGACTGAATTAATGTTTTTATCAATGGAGTCTGGTTGGTTGAGTTGAGATGTACAGCCTTTTTCCAGTTTGAAAAGAAACATCAAGCTTTCTTCCTTCCTGGAATCAGATCTGTTGTTCTCAGAGACAAATTATTTAACAAGTTATATAAAATCCAGGCCCAGGCTTAAAAATGAACTGGAACAACACTTCAACGTGTTTCTATTTGATGTATCCAGATTGTGTTGATATCTTTTCACACTCATTTTAGATGAACGTCCTCCTTATTGAGGCCGGGCTGTATTTCATTAGTTTTCTCACATTTTCATCACCCCACTTTATCCCACCGACAACACAAACCCAAAACAAGCCCGAGCCGTGTCGGATTGTGGAGAATATGAAGGCTGGTCTTTGGCGTAGAGCTGAGCACGAGGCGCCTCGTGCCGATTGGTTTCATGAAGATGATGTGAAGAGAGAGCGGGGCAGCTCGCGCTATAAAAGCAGCGTGTGTGCGCGCGAGCGGCTCACAGAGCGAGAGGGGACTGTACCAGCTGAGCAGCACTTCATCCACCTGAGCAGGAGCCTCACAGGGACGCACAGCGCGCAGCCATGAGCGAGGTAAGGGCTTCATCTGCCCAGCACTACACTTCCCTTTTTATTCCCAAGGCAACCAATTACTGCTGCGAGCGCTGGATGCTGCAGCTCCTCTGTGAAGTTAACTGAGCTGCAACAAAGGCTGGAGATATTTTCAGCGCTCGTAAACGTCGAGCTTCGACGAAGAATACGAACTTTTAGCAGCTTCACCTTAAGCTTTTAATGCATGAAATGAATCCTGTGGAAAGCTGTGTGCAAAAGACTTATCCTTCCTGAAATCATAATCAAACCTGTCAACCACTAACAGCATAGAAGTCAGTGATGCTTTGTGTTTCTGATATCTGTGCTGATGACTGATGTGCAGCTGTAGGCACACATTACAGAACACACTTCAAAAGACTGCTATGTGTGTTTTTGAGATGGTGAAGTGACAAACTGCAACTTCAGACGACTGCCAGGATGTGCGACAGTCTGTGGGATCATTGAGCGCATCTTTTCACGGTTGTAGTGATGGGGGTTCTGGATGCTTTCAGTGATCAGGTCGTTTGGTCCGGCTCAGATTTAAGAAGCAGCTCTTTTGGACTCATCTTTGAGCAAATTTATCATAGTGGCCTTCAAATTTGTTATCTTTGCAAATAAATCACATAAAGTATTCGCCATGATGTTAAAAAAAAAAAAAAAGATAATTAACAGAATTATGGGCTTATGTTCTGCAATATGTTTGGCAAAAATCCCAAAATACTGTCAGGTACATATATAGCATTTTAACGTTTGACCAAAATTAGACATTATTTTGGGTTGAATTTATCTTGAAATAAGAAAAGCTTCCATTTTTAAAATAAATAATTAAATAAATAATCTGCTATATATCTTGTCAGTCATTTCAAGAAGATCTGGCTCATGTATCCGACTCGTTTCCCTGATTCGAATAAAAAAAATAAAAATAAAAAAAAACATCTTTCCTATTTTTTCTCAGTAAAGCTTACTCCAGCGAAAAAGAAGAGGCAGCACTGACCTACACACTTTGTCCACACGTCATTTCATGAAGCAGAGACATTAAAACTCACATGTGGGCTGCAGAGAGGGGCTGATAAAGTCAGAGCAGAGAGGGAGAAGCGGAGACCCCTCTGAGAGACGTGTCTCTGGCACCCAGCACATCCTCCAGCCGCTGAATTATTCAACACCTGCTGCTAACCCCGAGAAATAAAACATTCTCACAGAGTGCAGGGGGAGCCCTGATGCCTGGAGTCAGACCGCATCACGAGTCTGTTCAGCCTGAGGAGCTGCTCTGACTTACAGCAGATTATATAGAGTGAGACCGCTTTAATCTGAGTGCTGCAGGACATGTGGAGCTGTGGATGGTGTCCACTTCTGGTAGCTACATGCTCCCTCCAGTTTCCCTCCTATCTGCCGGTTTCTTTACATAGCTGCAGGATACTTTTTTTTTTGACGTAAAAACTTGCACACACACAATGAAAAACACATTTTCCCTTGTCTACACATCAATACTGAAGTCAGCCTCCAGGATAATAAATGTTGAAATATCCAGCAGCGAGAAAATCCCTGAAATGTTTCTGTCGCCCACCTACTGGGAAAACATGGCTCCAAAAAATCAATTTGAATTCGCTCCCGTGGTGTTTTAATGTCAGGAATGGTTTGCATACACACACACACACACACACACACACACACACACACACACACACACACACACACACACACACACACACACTCACTCCTGCTTCTCAAGCATCTATTTCCTCTGACACTTCCTCCGATTGTGGTTTTTCTTCAGTTTTGCAGAGTCGAGATGTCAAAAATCAGAGCAAGATAAACCAACTGCACCACAGTTAAAAAAAAAACCAACATAAATTTCTACATTTTCTCTTCCCAGAATGAGACAAACCAAGTAAACAGTGGCTTATTTTTGCTTTTAAACTACTTCAGCTTAAACTGCCTGAGAAGATTCAGGTTCAAACGACCATTCAGACATGCAAATGCAGCTGCAGCTTTAACACTGCACAAGGTTATGGAATTTGAAGAAAGCAGACTCAGTGTTCAAATTAAAATTTACATGACTCATATTATGGAGTAGTGTTTTCGCTGCAGCCCTTCATATTGTTGTTGAAAAAAAGATTTTAGGAATCAATTTCATGTGAAAAGGCTTAACTATACATACAAGTACAACATTTTAAAGAGGGGGGTGTTTTGCTTTACAATATTTAAACATGAAAATTAAATAAGAATTCTGGATGTTCATACTTAACGTGAGCAGATAGTCAAACAGCTACGTAAGTGTTTGTTGAAGAAATCCCTCTCTGTCTGTAAACTGACCAAAATGCTCCGGTTTAAATAGATCTTCACAAGACTTGCTGAAATGAAGAGGTCATCCTAATTGGTTCATGACACACAGAAAAGGTGGGCCTCAATTACAGAGCCTTCCACAGGGCTGGCCAATCAGATGGAAGGGGGTTTGTGTGGTGGGGAGGCCTTAAAGAGACAGCAGCTAAACCGAAGTTTTTCAGACAGAGGAGGAAATAAAGGTTTTCTAAAACATCAGGATTATAAATAAAACACAGGAAAACTAGAGGGACAGTTTAACCCCTAACAGAATAATACCCCCTCTTTCAAGGCTCTAGTGTTAGCTCTGTTTGGTTTCTTGGTGTCAGAAAAAGCAAAATTTATTACATTTATTAATATTTTGAGTCTTTATTTTTCCTACAAACCTCTTCACACTGCATGTACTGCAACCCCCTTCCTAGACGACAATCAGTCAGCCAATCAGCACACAGAGCCCTTTCATTATAGCTTCCCCCGCCCACTCAGATCACTGCATGAAAAATGAGGTATTTTGAAAATAAACTTGGGCCCTTGTTTTGAAGACAACTAAGACAAAACAAAACAAAAACAAAAACAAAACAACAAAAAAAACATTTTGTGGCACCTTTAGAGAACAAAAACACCAACAACTAACTTTTGTATTCTCTGTGTTTGTGTGCAGGTGAAAATAATTATTTTTTAGCAGCCCTAAGCGGCCACATTCTTAAATAAAAAGAAAATAATTTCCACTGAGTTGCTGCAGTGCATGCTTCAGGATGTAAATAATGTCTTAATCAGCGTGTAAACTGCTCTGAACATCCGCAGCAGCTTCAGTCCTCATGAATCTTTTACCGCAGACTTGTGATGTCTTCTTTTTTTTACGCTGTCTCACACACACACACGCGTGCGCCCAAAACGCATGACATACAACACGATACACATGATCATGTTGTCATCTTCTTGCATAAAGAGGGAGAAGTTGGAGTCTCATAAATAAGACAGGACGCACAGAGGGAAAACTCGGGATATTCAGTCGCTCCTTGTCATGGCAGTGATGCATTCGTACTCCTATAATGGGCCAAGGCCAAGACAAGAGTACAACGCTCTGAATGAATAATTCAACAGAAATCAATGGCAGCAGCCTCCATCTACCTCCACCCTGCACCAATCGGCCTCAGCTCACTCTCACACAAAGTTTTAATGGGGTGCTCATCAGGATAATTGGCACTCTCACAGAAAGCAGAGGGGATTTAAATTTCTATTGTATCACCGTGAGGTAACCTGTCGGGTCTGGACCACAGTCTGAACTCAAAATCCTGAAATCTTGTTTAATTTCAGCTCACTTTCTGCTTTTAAAGCCTGCGGGATCATTAAACTTCCTCCAGAATAAAACAGATGTTATATTTCTGTCTGCAGACGCATTGAACTTTAAAAAAACAGAGTCAAGTGTCACTGGTAGAGGAGTGAAACCATAAAAAACAATCCACAGCAACCAGGCTGCTCCCATCCGACCTGTGCTGGTCCAATTGATGAAATATTCAACATCAGACACATTAGTGAAACATTACCGCTGCCTGAATTTGTAGTCTTCTAAAAATCAATTTTATTGTCCAATTAATAGCTCTTCTGCGGCAGGATTAATGAATAAGAAATAAGAATAAAGAATGAAGCCATAATCCAGCCTCTGCAGCTGATTCATCTGTGCACATAAACATCAGGCGCTCTGAGGTTCCTGTGGTGAAAGTAGCTTTAATGTGTGGTCTGTCGCCATAGTGATGAACATTTCTGCACTCAAAGGCTGCACCGTCAAGCACATCATGACAACATGGAGGCTGAAATTAACTATGTTTCTGAGCTGTGAGCTCTGCTTCCTGCAGACTGTTTTTAGTTGTGTCACATCATTTATTTATGAGGAGACTTTACAAAACCAGGCATGGTTTTACTTCACACAGACTGCGGTTCTTGTTCACTAGATCAAAATCTAAACATAAGGATTATGTACACTCTTTTGAAAAACACTTACATGGGTTTGTTTATCTCAAAATCTCCGACTCAGTGTCACGTTGAGAAATGCAGTCACGCATAATAACTCCAAACCAAACACCAGGAAACCCCAAATTGCTTTCATTTTCATACGATTTGAATTTTTATGTGTGAGATTTAGTTTCCATGGTCTGTCAAGTGTCAGATTATTCTAAAATCCTCACACTGCAACCCTAACAGTTGATTCAAACTGTTCAATAATGTCATTTTGAATTGTTTGCTTGACTTGCAGACATGAAATGAATGTTTCAAAAAGCCTGCATTTGCAAGAAATAAATTCACTCTTACCATAGAGAAGGGGTATTGTGCTCTTCTGATGAGGTTATAGTCTCCTTCTGGTGCCTTCACCAAGTGGCTCTGACTGATTTACAGCTCAGAAAAATCCATTTTTTCTCACACTGGTGTTCAGGGGCCATTTACAAGACAACGGTTCTAGGATGAAATCCAAGAGTATTGTTGCAATTAAACAACAATACCAGCGTTGTAGCTAGGGATGGGAATTAAGTATCTAATGAACAAATACTCAAGTACTCGCAGGATTTTTTTTTCATTTTTTTATTTTGACAGTAAACTAAAATAGGGTCTGTTGGTCACGGACCTCCTGGACCATAATTAACCCCTTGATGTCTGTTGTCTCAAATTTGTGACATACCCCGCCAGGTCTTAATGCAGCTGAGATGACCTTTGTATCTCATTATTACCTATTGATTCATATTCTACACAAACCAAGGATCGTATCAAACACACCATGTCCCAATATATTGGTCAGAGGGTGAACTTATTGTATCAATACACATCATATAAATTACATTTAACATACAACAATCTCCCCTCAATTTAGCATCTGTAAGATTGAAAAAAAAAACCCCACAAAAACAATATTTTGATATAATCATGAACTAATTCGGGCAGTAAGGGGTTAAAGTCTTTACACACATCTTTTCCACTCTCACTGACGTTCTTCTCAGTGGGGCTAGCAATTGACGTGATGCGAGACTGCCTTGTGCTTTGGATAAGCATCAAACTAGTTACTCTATGGCACGCAAGTTTAACGCCACATATCTTGCTCTGCACATTAGCTTCATCATTTTTGTTGAAGTACTTCCAGACATCACTCGACTGACATGTCACGGGTTTAGCAGATGGTTCTGCATTTGTTACGCTTTTGCTTTTGGTGTGATAGTATGTTCCTAGAGAGTTGCTGTAGCTGCGGTAAAAACATTTTGTGTTTTTTTACTGAAATCTGGCTTGGTATGCTGAAGCTGTGGCTGAAAAAGTCATAAGTTTGTTTTCTGTTAATCATTTTCCTACTCTGTGTCCTCTGTTAGGCAAAGACAAAAAGCTGGGTCACACATGTAGCGCTGTATTTGTTCAAGTTCTGTTGACAAAACCAGCACTTGCACTGGGGTGCAAAAAATTGTTTTAATTAGAGTAATGAAGTCAATGGCGAGTACTTGTTCAATTGTAGCCATCCCTAGTTTAGGCTAAACTCAAACAGGAGCTTTTAAAAATGGCCTTAAGAGTGAAATTTCCCTGGAATGCTGCAACCATTGTTGCCATGTGAACAACCAGCAAGAGTTTTCAGTGAAAAATGCTGACGTCAAAGCTTCACTTTGCACATTACCATTACCATTACACGTTCATAGCAACTGCCATGTGTGAACTGGACAACAACAGTGACAAAGGCGGAAGGGATAGTGGAGTGTGTCTCTGCAGTTATATCGCCAACTAGAGGCCTAGATGCACACTACAGCATTTTAAGCCCCTGAGCAGATTTTTTTTTGCTCTGTGTGAAACGTGTAAAAAAAAAACCTATTTCAACCTTTGTCTAAAATTCTGTCTTAGGCCCTGTCTATTTAAGGGTTACTCCTTTTTCCTCTGATTGGCCTGCTCTCTGAAGGCCTGGTGGGGGCAGAGCTATGTGCAGACCTTTTTGTTTGTGGCCCACGAGCCAAAATATCTCAAAACTAAAATGATACTGGAAACTGGGAGCTCTGTACATGTTTGAAAAACAGCAGATCTTATCAGAACTTTCTCCATTGTTCTGATGATTAATCTCTCTTTTAAGATAACAAGGTCTTTTTTTTTAAACTAAAGTGATTGCAAGTCCAGGGAAGTCACTTTGTGAAGCACCATTGAAACAATGAGCTACTAGAAAGCTGTACTGAGTTGAGGAACAAAAATAGTAACAGTAATAGCTTTAAAAGACAAGGAATAGTTAAAAAAAAAAAAAAAAAAAAACACTGAATATTTTGAGATGAAGAATGAAACGTGACATTAGGCGATGAGCTTCTGTAGAATAAGAATAAAAAATGTGTTTTCAGGCATTAACAGACTTTGAGATACCAGAATATCACAGGAATCTACACGCTGTAATAAATCTGTTGATGTTAAATCTGTGTGAATCTCACTGGGAAACGCATCAAACTGCACTCCAAAGAGGACTGGTAGCTGTCACCCATCTTTCTCTCTCTGTCTTTTCTTTGTGATGCCCTGATTGCTTTCTTGAGGGAGACATGCCGCCACAGCATCACTCACTTCAATTTCTAAACATCAGTCGGATCAATTCTGGGACTCGCGCTGGGTGGACTGAACCACTTGTGTTTAGTAGGGATGAGAGGGTCCCAAAGAAAGACAGCACTTTTTTCAGCTGAGGAGTTGAAACTCTTTAATTTGTGATTTGTCGTACAACAGCTGAGACAGCGGACTGTATAGTATTTTTCATCTTAGACTCGTAAAGGGCCTCTTCCTCTATCAGGACCCTGGATCCCACCTTCCTCACTCAGATGCTCATGATAGCCTGAGATGATTGCTGGAACAGTGGAGCTGTCTGACACTGACAGATGGACAGGTGCTCGGCAGCAGAATGTAATGCTGGAAATGTGAGAACATTTAAGAAATCCTGCTGCAGAAAACATTCAGCATCTGAAAACTGAGCATAGGTTAGCCTGAAGAAACAGCAGTTAAATGAATCCAGACTGAGCAGGAGGTGGAGGAATAAGACAAGCTGTGACCTCTGGTTGATGTCATCAACTCAGATATGACAGTTTTTGATGTTGCCATGCCACAGTGAGTCTCTTAGAAGTAACACAATGTAAAGATTTGCCTTAATTTAAGTTTTAAAACAGTTAAATTCAAAGCCTTATTCAAAATATGTTGTTGTTGTTTGCTTTTAATGAAGCAAACAACAGATTGAAGCCAGTCTGGTGAGAATATTTAATGCTAACTCAGCATCATTAGCTGCTGCTCCTGTGCTGTTTGGCTCACACGAGGATCTGGAGACTTACTCCTCCTCTGCCTCAGGTTGTTCAACAAAACTTTAATTAGATGGCATACAGCAGGGAAGCTCCAGCCAAGAACTGTCACTTCCACTTTTCAGATTTTCTGGAAAAGATAATGATTTCTTCTGAACCCCGGGACCAGCTGCTGATGCACTGATACAGCATCCTGCTGGCTTAGCAGGACACGGTGCTAACAGTAGAATCAGCTGGTTGTTTTTTCCTGCTGTGTGTTTTTTTCTGTCTCCTTTTTCAGTTTGAATTTCTAATGTCCTAATGAAGTAGGCACATCGATTTAAGGGTTTGAGAGGCTGTCATAACATTGAAGCAACAGGAAGAAGATGGTTGCACAGAGGCAGAGAAAAGATGGTCTGAAAACTAAAATAAGGCTGTTTAAAACCACCCGACACACTTGTGACTCATGGATCCAAATATACATAGATACGTCTCAGTAATTTAGAATAAGGTTAGAGTAGTTAATTTATTTTAGAAGCTGAAATTAAAAAGTGAAACTCATGTGTCACATAGTCAGTACACACACAGAGAAATAGTTGAGCATTAATTTCTTTTAACTGTAACATTTATGGCTTACAGGTATTAAATCCCACATTTAGTATTTCATATAATTATAAATTACATCCGTTGACAAGTTTAAATGAGATGCTGGTTGATTTTCCAGCAGGGGTCTGTTTCACAAAGCGGGTTTGGTTGAAACTCAGAGTCTGTTAACCCTGAGATAAGGGAAACTCTGGGTTTTTCTGGTTCAGAAAGGGAGGCGTAAAAGGGAAGGAGGGGTAACTCAAGCCTGTTTCATGAAGAGATGTAGTTTCACCACAGAGTCCGCTGCTCTGGAAACTGATTCTGTGAATCTAACCTGGTCAAGGGCAGTTTTTTCTCAGTGGACCTTGAGTTTCTCTCTGTCTCCGCCCTCTTTCAGAGCCACACACACCATTTGAGTTCCTCATTGATTCAGTCAGCCGACAAGTTTAAGCGTAACCCAGTTCTACCATCTGTCATTAAAAAAAAAAAAAAGAACATGAAAAAAATCTGAGCAGGTATACTAGAAGTCCATCAGGCACAGGAGGTGGTAACCAACTTTTTTCACTTACATGGCATCCCCGTGGGATTGCACCTAAATCAAATGAATAGGCTACCATTCAAGCCGTTTATCCATGTAATATTATGGACTACATTTAAACTGACGCTTTTACCCAAGCAGTAACGTTCACCCAACAAACTTTTCAGAAGTAATATTCTGTAATATTCTATTTTTATCAGCTACTGAATTTTGCCTGAGATATTTCACTGCATGTGTACTGAATCTATATAATGTATACATCTAACTTTTTGAATTTAATTACCAAACTCAATTAACATTTCTGCCATACTCTAATTTATCGAGATACACCTGCATGTCTGAAAATAGAGGTTACCCAATGCCAGCTGTCCAACAATGTTTGGCTTTTTGGTGAGCCTTTTGGAAATCTGTTGTAGCCACTGATAAGTGGTAAACACTCTCAGTTGAGATGCTTCCATGGGATCCATATTTTGCAGTCCAATGAACAGCTTGAGAAGCAGCTATAGACCTGTCAAGGGGTTCAGTTCAGTTCGTCTACAGCAGTACGCAGTACAGCACTTATTTTGTGGTGATTCCACTGACTAATCTCAGGAAAGATCCCCAAATAACAGAGACAAGCTGTCACACTTTTTGGGACCCTTCCATTGGGTTGCCAGACTAAACCGATCTGATCCCTGAAGTTGGAGCTACAACACTGCAGACCATTGATTGGTCAAAAGAATCATCACAGCAACAGCGGCTATATTTCTCGTCGCATAACACAGCCTTCTATAAAACAAAACTTGATTGCACTTTGTATCAAAGAGCCACATGCCAATCATAAAGAGGACGAAATGCCAGATGTCTTCCATCATTGCTCTTTGTTTACTATGTTGCATTTTTCTTCTTTGTTGGATTTATTAGCCACATACATTGTGTGGGGTTGCTATGGCGTCACTATTACATAATGGACGTGGCTATCAGCATCCTGCTTACACGCCACCTACCACTTGGGGGCACGGTTGACTGTGGAAACACAAAAAGGCACAAACTTTACCGATCCAACCTGTACCAAACTGTACTGATCCAAATCAGACTGCTTGGTGGAAACGGGGCTATGGTGTTTACTCTACAATGTAGTAAATCACCATTACTTCCTTCATTACATCCTCACCAGTAAACGGTCCATTGCCCTGATTCTGTTGAGTCTCAATTTCACTGTAAATAATAAATTACACAGAGGCTTCACTCTTGTTTTGTTTATCTGCCAGAGCCTGGGGAAAAAAAGATATCTATATGATTTACTTATAATTAATGGATTGTGAGTTTGCTGCCAAACCTCAATCATGATGCAGATCTGTGGTAGTAAAAAGTCAAGCTTTGTCAGGTCTGTCCTCAAAAGGAGGAAAAAAAACCGCATTAACGTGTTTGTTATTTGAACATCCTCAGCCTCCAGCCCTGACATGCCAACACATCTTTATTGTACGCTGACTTATAGGCATGAACATCCACCGCCTGAACAGACAAAGGAAGTAGGTCAAAGTTAAAGCAAGAAGTTGGTGTCTGATGTTGGGACTATGATCTCTACAAACGATGGTTGCTGATATCTGACAGCTGATGTTGCTCTGCCACCAATTAACTCAGTGAGATTTGATGCTGTGATGGACGATCATTGGTATAGACAGAGGCTGAAACTACAAAAATAAGACTCCAGTTGGGAATAATTTCCCCTGACGTAGGTAAAACTTTTTGTTCCATTAGCACAACAGACAGTGTATTTGGTGTCAGACTCTGAAAGCTTTTAGTGCAGAAACACTCTGTACACAAGGGGAAATGTGGTGTTCTGGTAACATCTCTCCAGCTCTGTAGCAGATTCATCGATGCACCTAAGAGCTGCCTGTAGAGTTTGTTGGGTTCAACCAGTTTCTGGGATGTATAGCACATTAATAACTGTGTTGCAATTACTCAATCATCTGTTTACAATCAGACTGGATGTAATTATTGAAAGGTTGCCATATGCAGCATAAAGCGGATGTCCTGTCTTCCTGACAAACTGTCCTTCAATCAATGCGTCAACACAGCCGTGGTCTCCTGCTGTGTTCATCCCATTCTTTAATTACACTGAGAGTGGTTAGCGTGGTGGCGACTTGGCAAAGCCATTTGTTTCATCATCCAAAGTGGACCGGAGCCCTTTTTATCAAATTAATGAGATAAGAGTGCTAAAAGTTGCTGATCGATGTAAAAGGACAGAAAGCTGAGATGGAGAAAAGTGGTCGAGGATGGATTTTCCTTAAAAGTCTCTTTTGCTGACTTCAGACTGATCGAGTGATTGAGACCCGACCAAAGTGGTGATAAGACATGAAACTGCAGCTCCGTAAGAAAACGTCCTCTCACTGAAACATAAACACAATTTAATCTGAGATTTGCTGTTATTTGTACTAAGGCATGTTGTTTGACCCTAATCCCGCTTTAAACAATGAACAGATTAAGCTGAAATAGTCTGTAATCCATCTAAACTGTCAGCAGCCTCCGCTGGTGCCTTCATTCCCTGACACTCGCCCTCTGGGATAATCCCAGCTTCTGTTGGGTGTTTTGCTGCAAAAACATCAGGCAGTGAGGAGCGGGATGTAAACGGTCAACACAAGAGAAAATACAGCAGATTACACTTAAACCGCCAAGACGGGATCATTGCTGTAGTAGCATTATGAGCTTTGCATTGAACCTCAACCCGAGGCTCGTAAAATGTCACACATCATTTGTCTTCAATATGGCAGAGGGAGAGCCGCTGCACTTCTTTTCCGCCTGATGCACTAATACTCGGGGGACAGCCAATGTATTCACTGCGGGAGCTTAACCCCTGGCTGTTTATTTGTCAAATATTCTCATCAGAATATTTTATTAACCCCAACTTTAGTCAAATTTACCTGACAAGTCCCTAAATAAATCTTATTTCAAGATATTACAACCCCAAAATAATGCCTGAGTTGTTTGTAATCAGTAAATACATCTGCCGACAAGCAGCGATTCAAGTTGCCAAATGTTTCTTGCAACCAGAAACTTGTCAAGAATTGTTTTTCTTGAGTCTGTCTTTGGTAAATGGGTTTTACATATGCAAGATAAACAGTTTATTGGCCAAAAAAGAGAATATTTTATTATTCCAGTTATCAGTTATTATCCAATAAAAGCCAATGATAAATGCTAACTAAGGCCCTGCTTAAATGACTACGTTTCACCCAAAAACACACACACAAAAAAAAAAAAAACAGAGAAAAAAATTGTTGCTGCCACAGAGCACAACATAGTAGTCCACAACAATACTGTTACACTGTTGTATCTGTAAAGCTGAGCAGGACGTCAGCATTTCCACAAAACACTCCAGCTTTCTGTTTCCACGGCAACGGTGGCTGCAGCGTTTCAGGAAAATTCCACTGATATTTAAACTTTCCATTTTACGCTTGCCGTTCCCATGTAAATGAGGGGCTGAAATGCAACAATACTTTTGCGTTCCATCCTAAAACCGACGTTGTGTAGACAACTACGGGAAGTCCTCCACTTACGAACGAGTTCTGTTCCTACAATATGTCGTAACCTGAAATTCTGCGTAAGTCTGAATTTTTTACCTTAACTACCCCCTAAATCTCTAAATAACTATCCAAATACATGTATTATACCGTTTCTAAACAAAAAAAGATGTGGATACCGAGAAAATTACAGAGTACAAGCACAGACAATCTACACTATGACGCAACTGGAGACAAAGTAGATGATGCTGATGACCATGTAGCACGTTAATATTTTTTTACTGTTTAACAGGACACCAACACTAACACTAACACACAAGTATCCAAAGAAATAGAGGAAATGTCGTTAGGTTTTCACACAAGAAGCTACGACTAGCATCAGTGCAAAAAAAAACAGTGAGTGCTACAGAGCCAGTGTCATATCCATCTGAGACCTTCAGAAAGTCTACCAGAGATGAGCCAAAGCTAAAGCAATCAATCAATCACAAAACCAATGAAGTAAAAGCACAAGATGATCCACCTTTTCTGATCTATGACCAAGGATTTCACCAGTTAGATGTGTTCTTGGAGCAGTATGTCCAGTCTGCTGTCAGTTATCATTCACTGACCTGTACGAAGGGTTTTCTATTCAAAAGCCACGGTCTACTCCAGTTCAATGACATTAGTATTCCATGGTAAATGGACATCTTACTGTAGTTACAAGAGTATGGATAAGAAGGCTCATCTTGGTTTTCTGTATAAGCTTAAGAAAGAAATGGATTGTGCATCAGCAATATTTACATATTTTATTGGCTCTTGAAATAGGATTGAAAGCTGGACTTGTTAGTGCTGCTTATGTTAAATGAATCAGATATCTTAATAAGAAATAGATTAAATAAATGGTATGATGGGAGTTTTTGCAGATTCAATCAGCAAAATTTAACAATGTCCCAGAGAACAAACAAGAAAACAGTGTGCATTGATTAAATCTTATGTTAATCCACAATGTGCCTGCCAAGTTGTCAGAACTCAGTACATCTCGTCTCATCCAGCTCTTTGTATCTCGACAGAAATAAAAATAAAACTGAAACATTCACATCAGAAGAAATCTACAAATAATCTCCGCTCTAATCTCAAGCAGGCACAGGCGACAAGATAAGAAAATAATGGCACATCATCCAATATGGAATATCATTAAGATTATCTGGTGAGCAACACATCACCTCATGTGATCTTCTGTAATCTCATGTGATCTCACTGGGGTGCAGATTTTAAAAAATAAAAAAGAAGAAGAACTGACTCATGTCTGATGCAGTAATGATTTCCAGAGGGGGAAAGCAGGACGCCTAACGAGTGACATTATGATTTGTGAGAGAAGGTTACAAGGGTTGTCTAGTTTTCAGCATGAACTCCAGGTAGATAAATAGTTAGCATTGGAAATAAAAGAAGCTGAACTTTGCTGTGAAACAGCTGCTATAGCTTCTCTCTTTACTCATCAAAGACTTTGTAGTCAAACTCAAAAATTACTGTGTGATTCTAAATTTTTACAAATGACACATTTGATGTTGAACTGCTGTTGAACCAAACGGGTCCAAACAACCCAGAAGGTTGTTGGAACTGGATTTCTGAAAGCCTAAACATCACCAGGAAGTCTGGACCAAACATCTGTACAAACCAAGAGCTCAGATTATTTTTTCTTGAATGGAGGATAATTTCGCCCTGAGCTTGGCTCTGGCCCTAACTGCAACGACGTATCAAATTGCAATTTCACCAAATACCATAAAGATCCTCCAGACTCTCAACAACAACAGACTTCCTTTAACAATTGATATACAACCACTGAGCTACAAAATTAAACATTTGCATTCATTTCACTTTTGTACTCGAAAAAAATAAATGACTCTCCTTATTTAATTTTAAGATAAAACTGAGTGGAAATAACAAATATAACAGCAATTTTAGGCCAGATTTTGGCCCAGTTGATCAGATAGCACATGGCCTGATTTGGAACTCGCTACAACTGATAATTTGTTAAAATAATCTACCAACAGTGTGTATGTGTCTTTACAACTGTCTAACTGCTGCTGACAGCATTGGAGACTCCCTGATCTGGAATCAAAAATAGTAAACATGTTTAATATTTTTGATTCTGGTCAAAATGCCACGGACTGACTACCTGAAATAACCAATGAGAGAAGCAGACTAGGAAGTCTCATTACCTGGATGGTACAGCTCAACATGTCAGCAAATGTAAACAAAACCTGCCTCATATACCCAGAGTCTCATTCTGTTTTTTGTTGCTTAGTGACAAAACCATTGGCGATTGCTCTAAGACTGCAAGGGAAGCTCAGCTTCCCCTAAAATGTCCCTAAAAAAAGTGGTGATATGTACCGCTGTGTGTACATTTCATTGACAAAATATGAGCTAGAATTCCTTCATCTTTAGTTCAGAATCAGCTACCTATCACCAACAGCCGCTTTTTGAAAGCACTCCCGGCACCATCTCTGTGAAGACGGCATTGTTCTTTCAAGCATTAAGATTAATTTATGCAGTGGCCTTGATTTTAGTGAGGTTAGTACACGGTCATAGCTATGGTCCTAATGATTGGCACAACAGTTTCTGTCGGTATTCTGGTTTTTGGCCTTGGATTCCTTATTTTCATTTTTTTTTTTTGTTTCCAGAAAAGAATTTTCATTTGCTGTGTAGCGGTCTGATTAAATCTTTGTGTGGATTATGAAATGAAAAAAATGTCAGAAATGGCCTTATGTATGGTGCAAGATTTAAGACTTCAGATTGGATAAGGATCTAAAAGTAGAATGAAAAAAAGACAATGGAAGTTGGAAGAAAAGGGCTGCTGCTAAGAAACCGGACTTCGCCAAATGCACAAGTCACCAGTAGAAAACAAATACCACCTTTCTGTACTTTCTCCTCAAAGAGCCTTTAAAACTGACTGCGCTTTGAGTTTGAGTTGGCAGTAGCAGCATGGAGTCTTCTTTGTACCTCGACGTCTTGATGGTTGTATGGATTTCTTTGGCTCCTGTGAGGATGTTGTTTGCTCTGAATGTCTCCACTTCCTGCAACTCTCTCGTCACTGTTAAAAGCAAATGAAACTCTGGCTTAAAAGCAGCGATTAAAGCTGTATTAGGTCAAATCGATGAGAAGGAATATTACGCTCTCTACTTGCTAATACCTGTCTCATCACGCTGTGGCCGCTGAAACTGACACAAATAACAGTCATGCTGGAGTGAGCCAGCTAATTAAAACAACGATCCAACAGAAACAGACTGGGAGAACAGGAGCTGATGAGAATGCCTCCTCATTATTCCTTGGAATCCATGCATTTTTTGCATTTTTTCTGCTTGTTGTCACTTTCCCAGCTCACCCGGCCCTCCATCTGTGAGAACGTAAAAGCAGAGAAGTTGCACATTTTATGGAGCTGCAGTACAGGCTGCAACGTGAGCTGGATACGATCCCTGTGGACGTCCTCGTTACATTATGGCTATGTTGTGCAGCAGAGCAGTAAAAAAGTTGCCTATACCCCTTCCTAATTGTGCCTCCAGAGTGTTTGTAATTGGTTTTTAAAAGACAGAATACTCTGTACGGTTGGATGTATGCTGCTGGGTGGCCCACACACTGCCTAATGCATGCTAATGTTCTTTGGGGACAGCATGCTGCTATGCCATTAGATGTAGCTGAATAACTCCAGCTGGAAGGCAAACTGTCCCTTCCTGATACTGTAATGATGCTGCTCGACATGTTGAGGTGAGTAAAAGAAGTTTCTGCTGGTTGTGTTAGTTTGTCACCAAACCTCTCACAGTTTTTACTGTAGGGCTCTCATTGGTCAACTTATTTAAAATGTACTTAAAGAGGGGGTATTAAGTTTTCTCATATTCAGAACATTGCATGACATTCATGTCACGTTGGACGGGTTGGGCTCAAACACCAAGGTCTGGCTCTGAAACTTCTAGGGTGCGTCCGTGAGGTCCCTTGGAGAGTCCCCAGTGGGTCTTCTCAAAACCTGGTTTCGGGTCCAACTTTCAGAAAAACACAGTTTTTAGCAGGCTATTTTTCGGGGGAAATTAGGCCTGTTTTTAGCCTTTCACCAAACTCCACAAAACGTAGCCCGAGGGCTCTGAAACTTCTAGAGTGCGATAGGCCCCCAGACAGGCAGGATGTTTTGGAGAGGAGGACTCTTAAAGAGACAGAACGGAAAAAGAAGAGTTTCAAATAAAAGCTGAAATAAAACTCAAGTGTGAGGACAAAATAGAGATTATTTTGAGCTGTAAATCATGTAAGTCCACTTTGGTGGTATCAGGGGGGTCGCATATACCCTAATGAAAATCACAATACCCCCTCTTTAATTTGACAGTTTGATTGATGTTCCTCCTGCAATATTGGCAGAGGCAGGGTTCATTGTTGATACTGCATATGATTACTTCGTAACAGACAGCCAAGTAACTGATAAATTTATGGTTAATTTCTTTTGGCTTAAAATTAAATACATAAAAGTTAAAAATCTGAACCAAAGGGCTCCATTTACACATATTTAATCACTTCAAACTTACAGATAATGAAACCTGGATTTTATTCATCATTTTTTGATCATTCTCAGTTAACATTTAAAAGATAGAAGAATTATTCAAACATTAACCTTGCGAAAGGGTGTTATCCAATATTCAGACCAATATGGTACTTAATATGTAGTGGTGCATTGATTGGGCTTATTTTATCCTTTGAATAGATTAAGATGAAGTGGCAGTTCAGATGCAAATTTATACAGTTTTAAGTGGACACTTAGACATTCTTTGAAAGTGCATTGGCATAATTTTTTTTTCGCCCACTCACTGATAGAGTGGGTTTTATGATGTGGCGCCTACAGACTGATCTGCAGACTAGAAGTTGATAGCATGAGATCATATTTATCACCTGAACTATTTTCTCCCAGAGTTCTTACATAGCGTTAGATTTTGTAAAACTTCATACATCGAAAGAAAAGCTTTGGCTTTCACCATAAACTGCAGTGTTTGTTTGGATAGCTAATGGGTATTTCAGAATTACACTGGGTTTTTCACTAACATACACACTCTTCTGTCAAACTCTTGGAAGTAAAGCACAGTAAGGGTTTCTCAACACTTCATGTTTCTTGAGTTGTTCACAGTATTTTGATTCGTCTGCTACATTGAGAATCATTATCTTAAGATTGATAATTTTTGCCTCAGCTGTTAAATAACTTTGTCTTCCTTTAAATGACTTTTCCTCCTTTTACATTTGGGTGCTCATGATGCTAGATCTGGGTTGGTGCTAGTGGTCGTTCAGAGTTGGTTCAACTTGAAAATCATCAAAGAACCAGCTTGCTTTTCCACATGCAAGGGTCGCAAAAGAGCACGAAAATACATCACTAATTATATTTTTTTATGCCTGGAGTACGTCAGGAAATGCAAATTGTTTTCAAATATCAACAAACATACTGATCTGATAAAGACTTTTTCTTTAATTCGTATGGAAAATCGAATCTTCTATATCTGATGTCTACATACCAACGTGTATGGTCAATACGATGATGTGAAGTGCATGAAATTTTAACCCAATTGTACCCCTCACATTTTGGCTTTTAGTTCAAAACAATTGTTTTGAGACAGACCTGAATGCTTTCAGGGTTTCAAGTTCCTTCTTTAAAAAAAAGGCAAGAAAGCACTTCTGCACTGATTTAAGAGGATGATCAAGTACTGGCTTCATCAAAGCTGTTAAAACTGGCTTAGAACGAAAGGGAAATGAGATGATCACCGTGTCTCTCCATCTCTAATCCCTGCAAGGACCATGATCCAAAAGCAGCTTATGGTATGCCATCACTGACACCTGCCAACCACTCATCAACACCTGCCAATCACTCTATGACACCTGCTAATGGCTCGGTGACACCTGACAATCACGGATTGACACTTGCCAGCTCATTGACATCAGACACTGCTCACTGCCACCTAGCTTTAGCTCAATCAGTACTTGCCAATTTCTTATTTACACCTGCCAGTTGCTTCTTGGCACATGCCAATAGCTCAGTGACACCTTACCAATTGCTTATTGACAACAGCCAATCACTTATTGACCGCTGACAATCACTCATTGGTACTTGCCAATTGCTTATCGGTGTCTGCTGGTCGCTCACTGACACCTGCCAAGTGCTCTTTGGCACGTGCCAACAGCTCAATGACACCTGACATTTCCTCATTGCCACCTGCCAATCACTTATTGGTACCTGCCAATTATCTACAGGTACATTGTAATGTACCAGATAGCAAATGCCAGGTGACAAAGAGCGATTGTCAGGTGTCAATACACTATCAGTGGCATACCATTGGCCACTTTTGGATCTTGGTGTCACTCCTCATCCCTTTGGTGCTATAGTTTTGAGCAAAAGCTGGCTTCAGTCAGGGGGGGAACACTCACCTCACAGAAAGTGCAGCCCACTAATGTTTAAGAATAAGGAGTAGGAAAAACTCTGAGTATAAAATTACTTTACATTTTCTTTTATGTCATGGCCCAAATTTGGGTGATTACTGTATTTATTTAAAGAGCAGGAACTAAGCGATTATTCTTCCGGTATTTCTGGACTCTCTGTGATGTTAATTTTTTTTTTACCTGTTTTCTTCCTCTAGAAAAAGTTAGATTAAGTCTCCCAATTAAACTTAACTCTGAGCTCTTACTCATTTTAAGCACCTCATACCTCAACACTAGAATAAGATGAATAGGATAAAATCAGCAGCTAGGGAAAAAGAAATCATAATTTGATGCCACACAGACATCCTCCATCATCTGCTTGGTGTTGAATTAGAGTTTATTTGGTTTTCTAGATAACTGGTGTGAAGGCTGATTACTATAGAAATGCCTGTTCACAGTGAACAGTTACTATGATCCACACAGAGAAAAGATTCAAACAGAAGCACTCTGAAAGCAGCTGAGCCCTCATTAGATCATGTTCATTATCTCATGTTGAGTGAATGATGGTGTGGTGGTCATTAGATCGATGATGGTCTGACGGTGACATGGTGCAGAGTTCTGACAGCTCTGATATACTGTGTTTGAGAAAAAAGAGACGCTGCGCACGGACAATTAACTGAACCATGCACACAGATTGTTCAATATAGAAATGAAGCCATTACATAAGAGGTGTTATTAGTGTTTAACAGCCTTACACCTCTGAAAAACCTCAGATAGCACAGGTGAAACAGATGCCTGATTCATATTTTCACTCAGTGGTATATTCGCAAGTGTTGGCATTGCTTTTACTTCACAAAGATGTCTGATCTCCCATCTCTTTGGATTATTTTGAGGCATTCAAGGAACAAAAAAATTGAACTACTTTCTTTTGGATTTTGTAAATGGAGCATATGTCACGGTGCTGTATGAGCAGTGTGTGTCTGTAGGGTCTCGTTGGTGAACCCTTTACAGAGGGAAGTTTCTCAGCAGCCTTCAGGCTGGTTATATAAATGTTTTGTAAAAGCATTTACGTCCTTCATCAGGATGAACTGCAAAATACTGAATAACCTCCCAGCTTCAGTTTTCCTCATACTGTCATAAAGTGCAAGGTTTCATCTGTCAAAGGCCTTGACTTCTAACCCAAACCCTGCAGAGCTGGATCAGTGTTCTCATCAGCTACATGAGGCAGCGATAGATAAGGGTTTGGGGGATAAGGGACACAAAAAATGGCCATGACTTCATTTGAAAAGATGGGTCAATGTGGAGAACTTGTCATGTCCAATGTAGACGTCCATTTTTCAACCAGATTTCACTTAAAATTAGTTTCAGTTATAAGATTTAACAAACATTAACACACATTTAGACAGTTTTTAAGTTGTGTTTGAAATATACAGTAACTTAAGTGAAAGCAACTGTGAGCAGAGCATCACATAGTGTGGTTACATGGACGTTAGAAAAAACCCCAATTGAGGAACAGATCAGCTTTTATCCTGGCACATGTCATCAGTGAGTGTGATGTCATTGGATGCTAGACAGCTCTGGCCCCTTTGTCGATAAACCACTTTGCTAACCACACTGAAAGCAAATCTGTCAGTGGTTACATGTGTCAATTCTGCCATTCTAATTAGTCTGAACTAAAAAACAAACAAACTGATGATCGTTAGATTGAGGCTTTCACTGCTCTTTGCTTTGCTGTCAGAAAGCCCATGTGCTTATAGACAATTTGTGGTCTAAACACCGACGTGTTCAACATGAATACAGAAAGATCTGTCCCTTTAAAGCGCCAGACAGACTGAAAGAGATGTCAAGCACACCCACGCTGGTGACAGCACTGAAACCACCAACTCCTAATGTGAGAAAGATGAAACATCTGAGAGCTGAAGTTTAAAGAAAACATGACGACGCAGGTGGAAGTTACTGCACTGCTGACCTTTGGTTTCACATTCAACTCAGTCTCCAGTGACTCAAACTACTGTAATTTTTTTTCATCCATCCCACCGACACCAAGCTGCCACAGGTTCAATCTGAGGTTTTACTCAATTTTCCTTTTTTTTCATATCATTCAGTCATGTCAATAACGAAGAATGTGCACAAAATTGTCACTTCACACAAAATAACATGTGTTGAATAATGACTGAAAGGCATAGGCGGAAGCAGACTGCTCATAAAGGCCTATCCTGTAATCAACTTTGTTGGCTACCAACCTCCAGAAAAGCAAAGAAAGAACAACACAGATAATTAATCACACTTATAAGCTTCAAAATAGCTTTACAAACCATTTTCTTAAAAACGAAATAAGAATGACACATTTCTAAATTTATGCTGGCATCATTCCAAAATTTAACTCCAATAATAGAGATACATCTCTTTCTCAAACTTTCTTTCTTAGCATTTTGCACAGTAAATTTACAACACCTCTGAGTTTATATAGACTGTCTTGAATTGAAAAGAACTTTTGTATTGAGTCAGGGAGCATTTTTTAATTTTGGTCTGAACATAATTTGCATTATTTTATAATAAAACAGATCAGAAAATTCACGTCATCAGAATTTAGAAACAATAAGTCTAGTCAGCCTTATTGCTAATACTTATTGCTCGTTTTTGCAATTTTATTGCTGAATTTATGGTGGTTTTAAAGGTGGGGCCCCACAATTCAGCACAGTAAGCCACATAGGGAACAATCAATGAGTGGCAAATCAAACGCAAGGCCTTGGAAGATTTGTACAGGATTGCAAGAGATTTTGAGATTTTCCCTTTAATGTATTCAATGTGCTGTTTCCATTTTAGCTTTTGATCAATGACAACCCCAAGGAATTTAGTCTCAGAAACTCTTTCAATTAAACATTGCAGATTTTCAATGTAGCATTACAATCACTGTCATTGAGATTCCCCAAAACCATAAATTTTGTTTTCTTGAAATTTAGAGATAGTTTATTGACATCAAACCAAGTTTTGAAATTTTCCAGCTCCATTTCTACACAAGACAAGAGCCCCTTTAAATTCATACCAGAGCAAAACGAAATGGTATCTTCTGCAAATAATACATATCCAAAAAAATCTGTTAAATTGCAGATGTCATTGATGTAAAGATCAATAAGTAGAGTACTGCTTTGATTATTTTCAATCAGTTAATTTAGGTAACTTAGTACTTGTCATGCAGAAAATGCAGGGTGTGGCTTTATATTTTGGATTTCATGAAGTAAATAAATGAATATGCAAAAATTAGGGCTGTCATTTTAACGCATTAATTAGATCAATTAATTACACCACATATTAATGCGTTATAAAAATTAACACAGATTAATCTGGATCCCATACCCGCGGGGCGTTCAAAGACGCACTTATTTTTTTAATGTCTGGCATTAACAAACCGTGTGTCCTACTTGGAAAAAGAGGTGTTCTCGTCAGATTTTCCAATTTCCGACGGTCCCTGAATGTATCACACGTGAAAAAAACGGAGGGAGGGAAGCGAGAGTGATTTGTGACTGCCTTCAACATCGCGTTTATTCACACGTCCTTTTTGAAAATCTGCAGAAAATCAACCGTTTGCTCTAGCTCAATTCTGTAAAAAACAGATAATTCTACACTCTTTACTGCATTAAACAAGCCCTGAATGATCGATATATGTCCTGTATTAAAATCTAAAGAATTCTTTAAAAATTTACTTCCATCTTCCTGGTGTCATGTTTCAGCTTGGGGCTGCTCTGCACCAATCAGCAACAGTTTGTGTGTTCAGAGCATGTTAACCTGAGAATACTTCACTTTTCTTTGATCCAAGACTTGAATTAAGTGTTTTGTACATAGTTCCTCACAGTTTTTAGCCTTTCGCCCTGGTTTTCCTGACCTCATAGAAGTATAGAAGTTCATATTGCAGTGAAAATCGAGTCAACATTGAGTAAAAGCAAAAACCGTCCTAAAAATCAAATCAGCTTATCTTAAATGCAGGAATGCGTAGATTTTGTAAAGATAGAACCATAACACTTTTTTCATGTGTTCCTTATGCATCAGGGTACCTAAAAATGTGTTGTTAATATTCCAACCTTATTTTTTTTAAAAATGTGAGTGTCTTTTAATGTAATTTTAATGTCCTGGAATTCAAAATCTTTATTTTGGGAACTTAAGCAGATATGAGATTAAAATGCGATTAATTCGATTAATTAATTACAAATCCTGTGATTAATTAGATTAATTTTTTTAATTGCCTGACAGCACTAGTAATAATATAATTACTAAATGTATTATATAAATTATATTTATTCACATTAATATTATATAAATTATATAAATTTAATAAATACAACTTCAAACTTTTTTAATTGAAAAAAAAAAAAAAAAAAAAAAATACAGATTGCATGGTGTCGGTTCAGCTATATTCACACAGGCACAAAATTTCCATTCCTACTTAACCAGGGAATTTTCCTGCCAGTCCTCTCTTAAAACTTCTGAATGGGTCAAATTTTGTGTGTAATGTATGTTCATGTATGTCAGAATGATGCAGCATTGATATAAGATGTCTCCACAGTGTAGATCTCTGGTGCTTTGTCAGTCATTGTGTTGTAAATGTGACTTTTATGTCATGTCCTGTCTTGTTGGACAGGACCCCATGCCTGCCACCTCCCTCTTCTGAAAGGGAACACTTCATGCTATGAGGAACATGTGTGAACGAACAACTTTGGAAACTCTCAGGGGTGGGCATGAAAAAGAGGTTGTGAGCCGGTATTTAATGATGTAAAAAAAAAGAACAGGCTGGTGTTTTTGTCCTGCATTGACACCAAAATGTACCTTAGAGAAACGTGAGAGGACAATTTTTTCTCACAGTCAGATAAAACAATCGTTTTGAACTAAGCTTTTTATAAACACATGCTTTAGATCAATGATAGTAAAAAAAAAAAAAGTCCTATTTATAACTTGGTTATGCCTCAGCTCTAAATATCTCACTGTGACGTCTTTCAGGGCTTGTTACATCATCAAAGAAAGGCAGGCTGCCGTTCATCTACCGACGCTGTATTACTCTTAAAGCCATTAACCAACACAGATAACCGTTCCCCGTCGTGGCTTCAAGTTGCTTGTTCAGTCAATCAGTCCCCAGCGGTGTCACTCCTCCACGCTGTCCGCTGCTTCCAGTCTGCTGGTGTGGAAGCTGCTGAGGAGCTGTAATGGTGCTGGGATGAGCCGTCTGTGACCTAGTTTTGCTGTCTCCTCGTTAAATTGTTAATAGATCCTGAGTGCAGCATGGAGTCTCTCTGGGGAGTCCGAGCCAACACAGGAACCAAAAATAGCCCCCCACAAACTGGGAGGTAATTTATTTATTTTACCAATTACCTCCATGTCCATGCGGGGCCTCATGCTGCTGATTCATAATGTCAGGAAAAGAAGAAAAACACATACAGCGCCAGGATCACATACAGAGGGAGTGGAGTCATAAATCTTTAAAACTGCAGCATTTCAAGTCAACCTGAGTCTGAAGATGCAAATTCTGACCTTTACTGAAACTGAAAACAAACTGCTCCAAACTGACAGCTGTTTGTAATTCATTTACATAATCGCTCTGCACCAAAAGAGATTCAACTCTCATTGCACTGTTCTAAATCTGCAAAAAAAGACAATAAGAAGCAGTGGAAGGACTCTCTTTTTAATATAGAAGTAGCTCAAAAATGTGAAATCTATTGATGATGATCTTTGATTCAAAAAAGTGGAAGTTAAAGTAAAAAGCCTAAAGTCTAAAGTAGAGCTGAAACAATTCCTGGAATGATTCAAGGTACTCGATTACAAAAATTACTCGAGTAATTTTCTCCGCCTCGAGGAATCATTTAATTTAAAAAAAGATCAAAGAGTGGTATTTCAAATAGAGCTGAGGCCATATGAAGAGAGTTTTCAGAGCCCTCAAGCTAACTCTTATACAAAATAGCAACTAGCAACAAATCTAGCTTCTTTTCTGAAGTTTGGCGACTAATGGGTCATTCTATGAAACGGGTGCTATTTGGATCCGCAACATTTGATGAGATGTACAAGGCACAAAAAATGTGTCAAAGTGTGTTTACAGATTTTGGAGCTACCAAAGCAAGTGCTCTTATTGACATGCTGTATCAGAAAATTCTATTTCTTAAAGAGAAAAATTTTTATATGAAAAATAACTAGTCTTTAACTAAACAAAAATGTATTTCATCCGATTACTCGATTAATCGATGGGATTTTCAGTAGAATACTCGAATACTAAAATATTCGATAGCTGCAGCCCTAGTCTAAAGTATGCGTTTCTTTGAACTGAGCGGCATGGAGAGTCTCAACTTTCTTCCCTGATTTCACAGCAACAACAAACCCAAATGATCTTGCATTTCACATGTACACAGATTTGTGTACATGACTGTGTAAAATATGGACGTAGTCTCGCCGACGTCACCCATCTGTTTCTGAAACAGAAAATGAAGCACATTTGCTATAGCGGCCATATTGGTAGTGGCAAGGGCTTCGCCTACAGCCATAGGGCGCCGGCCGTCACGTGACCCCCAGCTGTGCCTCTTATTGGGGGAGCTCGCCATCTTAATATCCCCTGAACGGCCGGGTTAGAAAAAAAATTCACCCCCCCGTACAGTGGGAGCCAGTAGTAATATTAGCGAGTCAGACAGGAGACGTTTTTTGAACCAGGCTGTAAATAGGTTAATTTCTGCTTTGAAAATGGCTTTTTTTGGCTTGGTGTGTTTGTGACTTCCACCACTTCCAGAGCCAGCCTCAAGTGAACACTCGAGAAACAGCAGATTTTTGCACTTCAGCATTGTCTCATATTCTCAGACCGGAGGTTGCCGCTTGCTTCACGCTATAAGGGCTGCTTGACAACAATTTGTTTTAACTGGAACTTTCATTGACTTATATTTACTTTCTTTTGTCATGTTTACACCAAATGAGAATAACATCATCACACTTGGTGTGAAGTGAACACCACATTAGAGTGTTATTTTATACAGTTTGCTACCTCAGTAAACATTTACACAATGGCTTTTTGGCTTCTGTCTACACAGCTGAAACAATTCCTCAAGAAAACTCAGAAAAGCTGACCCTCCATTCTTTGCACCCAAGCCTGGTTCAATCCACAAGACCATCAAATGTGTTCATCGTTTTGAACAGAAGATTTTTTTTTATCCAAATCAACCTCCCATTACTTGGAACAACGACTGCTCTGGTTGCAGTATTATAACCTGCTCAAATCCATGTTATCTGATGGGACGTGACTTTTTCTTTTCAAACTTAGTTTGTTCCTGTGCTGATTAAAATCCAACTGTTTGCTCACTTTTCCAGGAGTTTTAGTTTCTTTTTCTTTTTTTTTAAATGCTATAAACATGGTTTAACACCATGACAGACAGCTCTGTCTTTCCTGTGCTGCTGTGTGCGCCAGATTAGGAGAGTGGAGGATAAACTGCAAGAATAAACATAACGAACACTAAAACAAGAGACACTGAGAAGAGGATTAATCTGCCAGTTATAGTGAATTCCCTGGCTTTGCTCATCAGTCCCTGCTTTGCAGACTCTTAACTACAGAAACTACCATCAGTGCAAGATGTCAGCACCTGTCAGTATAGATGCGTTGGGAATCCTTACATACAAGCAAAGTTTTGACTCAAAGTAAACAACGGCAGCTGTAAGATACGAGAAAGAAGAAACTACCAAATGCTTTAAAGTTCCAAAGTTCCCTGTATGTTTCTGCTTACATTTTTAAAGGGTTGACGTAACACTTTGTCCAGCTGTGTTAAAAAGTCACTACATGAATCAGTCCATGATAAACAGCTGTATTCCCATCCCACAGCTCCAAGTGGAAAAAGTTGCTCTCCTAAAATTAATCACGTATTGTTCCTCAGACAGGGCCATTTGTGCTATTGTACAGAAGGACATCATCGTTAGTGTTGTAATTATCATCATTGCCATCTATTAGTCACACTCCCTCTGTCTCCAGCATATGGAACCAGGAGCAGATAAACAAAGCCGTCCTCTGGGACTCTGCAGCTCTGCTCACAGGAGCAGCTCCAGCAGCAGCCAGAGACACCGTTAGGTTCAGTTTAACTCACCGTGCTGTTGGCACTGAAGGCATGTGAGACTTTGCTGTAGTCCAGCTTGTTAATGAGGAGCTGTGGTGGTTGGCAGGGCTGGTGGTGTCTGTTGATTTGTTGATTTGTGTGTGGTAATTGTGTGTGTGCAGAAGGCAGGTTGATGGTGTTATGACTGTTCTCAGAATACTAAACAAAGATTTGACCGAAGTTCACTGAAATATACAATCCGTACTGCAGCAGGCCTTAACGGGAGCATCTGAGGCCTGAAGTTAACTTATCAATATATATTTTTTGATTCAGATTTCAAATTTGCACATGAAACAGTAACAGAAGTTGTCTCACTACTCCTTTTATTTGCACTTTGTAATAATCAGAGAGACACTTTCAGTCACAGCTGTATCATATAATACTAGGGATGGGTCCTGAAATAGGTACTTTTATAGGCACCGACTGATTTCTGTCAAAAGTACAGAGTACTGATTCACAAAAAATCAAAGAGTACCATGTTTAGGTACCTGGATGCATTCTTGTGACTGTGGAAGTGGAAGAGTAGGCGATTTTCGATGCTGGACATGAACAAAGCATTGCAAGTTTATATTAAATAATAAATAAATACATAAAAAAATAAATAAATAAAAACACACATTTTATTATTAAACATATTGACATTTTTACTGCATAAACAAAAAAAGTACAGAAAATTGGTACTGGTGGTATTGATAAGAAAATTCAGCCCTCAGGTCTCTTGAACTGAGGATAATGTCTTAATGTAAGAAACCAAACTTTGAAACCAGTTTGTTTCTTTTTTACTTTTATTATTCTTTACAAGAAACTCAGGCTTCATTGTTGATTGTGGCAATTTATACCAAGACTAACATTTTCTGAGTTCCATTTTTACAATAGAGGACTTACTGAACCCAGTACAGTAAAATGTAGTGTTGTCACGATACCAAAATTATGATTCGATACGATACCTGCCTAAAAAATGTCGATATCGATACCATGGCAAACTTAAAATAGAAGAAAACGAATTTAAAAAAACAGCTTGAAGAGTAATGAGCAGGTAAAATAACAATGCCAGACCTAAACAGCCATCTGTTGTTTTCATGCTCTGCACACTGTAGTTTAGCCTACACAGTGTGTTGATACACTGAAAAGTACCTTTTTTAACATGAATACTCTTTAAAAAAAAAAGTGTACCCGTGTTATTTCAGCTCTTTTACAGATGCAACATTTCAGTGTCTCCTATAGGTTTCTTCGTTAAAGTTAGAAAACTACTTGTCACTTATTTGAACTGTGTCAACCCCACACAGCTTTGTGACTCAGGGCTGCGTGTACCCCACAGCTTATGTGTTCATGACGCTGATTATTCGTCGTATCAACAATAAGTCGTAGTGAACTAGTTTTCTTGTCACCAAGTAATTGACACTCGTTTGACTTTTGTGTTTGGGCACGTCCTTTGAATCTGTCACTCTTGCTCTTTAAGGAGGTGAGGATGCTGAACAATGAGGCGCTTCATCATGTTTGTAGTGTCTCCGTGTGTGTGTCGGTAGTAAGATTTACAGACAGGCTTTGATACGTGTATTAGCTTACGAAGCCGCCCCGACTGTCGGCTTCGCACACAAAGTAATGGCAAATTTCGCTCTGTGCACCGGCTTTTTTGACAAGCTGCGGCCGGTTCACAGGAGCGCTGTAACTTGAACCCATGTCTGTAACTCTGTCTGTACTTTTACATGCAGCTTAAGAAATCAAACTGTGAGTTTGTCAGCGCGAGATCGGATAATTAAGATGCACGTTAACAACTTTGTCGGACTGAAAACGACCAAGCATCGACGCGAAGCTAATACAGGCTCACTGTCCAACTTCACAACACACACACTTTGGAAAGAGAGCAAGTCTCCGCCCACTCCTCAGAGAGGAGAGAGGACCCAGCTCGGTGGTTGCAGGCTCACAAGTTGCCTGTGTCAAAATGTATCTGATTCAGACAAAAAATTGCCTTGGAGTATCGATACTTAAAACACGTGGTATCGTTTACTATTTGAAAACACGTGGTATCGATACTTTCTCAGTATCGGAATATCGTGCAACCCTAGTACAATGTCACCAAGGAGAATCCTTAAGCTGTAAGAAATAAAACTATTTTGAAGGGTTAATTGTTGTTTTAACCCAGTGCTTCAGAACAGTGAGTCTCATATGGGAGTACAGAAGTACATGACAAATGTTCAAAAACAAGTTGCATCACATTAAATATTGAAAAATGTGATTAAAAACAAGTTAATTAAAGCATTAAATTTATGTCTATGCAACATCAATTAAGGGCACTATTGTATAGTAGAGCATTTCATTCAAAAGATTATTTGCATAACCGCTTGGACTAAACAGCCTGTCTGTGATGACAAATGTCGCGTGAGCATTCATGGGTATTTGCATGCTAACAACGCAGTCAGGTGGATTCCGATGGACAGGTGGTTTAAACGAGACAGAGCAGTTGGGGAAAATAAGGTGGATGATGAAGAAACCATCAAAAGGATATCAAAAAGTGAAAATATTGCCAGTATCTGGAGGAATATATTCACTTTATTCATACAAGGGGATACTTGACTGAAATTATATTTGAAAGGGGATACACAAAGCAAAAAGTTTGAGAACCCCTATAATAATTATAATAGTTATGATAATTACAGACACAGCTGAATTAACTCATAGGAGTTGTTACTGTGAAGGAGGAGGCTAAAAGCCTTCCTTAACTCCACCTCTTTGCTTAATGCAAGGTCGACAGGAGTCAGGCTGAGTTCAGTGTTTCCAATTTGGCACCTGCTGACAATAAGCTCAGGAAGCTGCTCTGTATCAGAAACACACGAGTGATTTCACAGAGTAAAACCATACATTATATATTCATTCTATTGTTGTCACGTCCTGTGAGCCGAGTGTATCATCACACCGTCTGCTTGCAGCACGTTTTGCAATTTGCATTCAAGTTGTGATACACCATTTTTTCTAAAGCTGTATAATCTGTAAATAAATTATGGTGATACATTTTTAGATCAACATTTTAATGCATCCCTTCTTTGTAACTCCGATGTGTTAAGTCCAGATGCACTTCTAAAATGCACCAAGTACTTGTGAATGCTGTTTTGCAGATGGTGCTTTATTCCCACTTTAACTCCTCACAGTTTGGGAACACAGCAACTGCTAGATAATGGCCTCCAGTTTGGGCAGTTTCTGCCTGTTGCTGTACAAAAAAACATTTTCCATGTTTGTGGAAATCCTCTGCTTTGTCTCAACTCAGTTCATCTGCATCCCACTGTCAGACCCCGCTTACTGAATTCCCTATTTTCAATCAATGACCTGAGATCAAAGATATCAAAATAAATGTCTGATGTATTTGTCTTATCAGGATAAAAAGAATATCAGTGAGTCCTTTTGTCATGCTGTGCTTATTGGGTGGGGATTTAACTGTGACACTAACCTGTATGAACCTGGGATAGAGAGCACAGATGGATTTTTAGTCAGTGTGAGGTAAGTTTACATTACAATGATCCCAAATGGCAGAAAGTAGTTGGAGGACATCAATACCCAGAAATCAATTGTAGAAGTCAGCAGAGGAAATCAATTATTCTCCCACCCGGGGCTTCAGCTAATGAAGTGTCTGGATACATGCCGTGTAGAACTAACCAGGATAGACTGTGTATTACTTTAGCTCTACCTAACAATGACTGAGTGCAGAGATTGTTTGGTGGCTTGTTGTGAGACATTACTGGTGCTCAGCAGAGTAGAAACAGTTAATGCATCACATCTGCAGCACTCAGAGGATTTACTGCCAGTCACCAGACCCTCAAATTAATTACGGGGAAACTCCTGGGTGACAGTAATGGGATGCTGCTCTCTGTTGTGGTCACGCTAGGTGATTTAGACAGAAACACTGCTGGTGTTTTCACATAAATGCTGCTTAGTGCAGCTCTAACGCACAGTTAGTTCTACCATGTCGTTACATCCCACATCTTTTAACCCAGTGTGAGCCAAGCAGGTCTCTACGGTCCGCTCCAAAACCTGGATTAAAATATTTTAGTCCTAAAGAGCCCAAGAGCCTTGGACTAGCAAGAGTTTGTGTCCTGAATCAACTCTTTCCAATATTTTTGAGGTATTTTAAGCATCACTCAGGTTATTTATTGATTTATTTAATTTTATTTATTTTATTGTTTAATTTTTTTTATTTATTTATTTATTTATTTATTTTTTATTTTTATTTTTATTTTATTTATTTTTTTTTTTGGGGGGGGGGGGGGTTGTGTCTGATTTCAGATATTTACAAATTACGTGAAAATTTTACATTACATTTTTATTAAATACACAACTCGATGGGAAATTATAGTGCTAATCATTGAATTTTGAATTTTAAATGTATATTTAGATAAATAATTATGGCACTATTTATTACATTTTAAGTTTATAATTCGATAAAAAAATATAGTGCCTATTATCAAATTACAAATTTATATTTATTCAATTAAAAAATTTAATTTCTACTTAGCATTTTTAGTGTGGTCTTTGTTTGTTGTAGTCCAAGCAGCATCAACCTATTACCCTCAACCTGAGCAAACAAATTGCTTAAGTTCCAAAAGCCAACCAGTACCAAGTTGAGAAACGATTGCCAGAGCTAACTAGCTCGTCAACAGCTTTGGATGGATTTTGGTTCATATTTTTTCATGTTTTCTGGATGCTGATAAATGTGGAATTGACGCTGGGGACACACCAGATGCGTCTCCACTCTGTTGCGTGTTGTCTGGGTACATCATCTCACAATGGCTGCATGTGTAGTCCAGCATAAAGCAGGACCTCCAGACAGCTGGAGATGCAAGACTGAGAAGTCCTCATGCTTCCAATTCGTTTGATGATCCTCTCCTTGTTAGTGTTGGGCTCTAAAACCTCAAACCTGTTGACTCCTGGCCCAGCTGCGCTCATTATCTCAGTTTGTTAATGTTGCTGTCAAGGTAAATACTATGTGGTCTTGACACAGTTTGTATTATTCTGAAGATTGGCATTTTTAGTTGGTTTCTATGCACACCTTCCCGTCCCTTTTGATCTACCCTATGGTGAATTAATGCGTCACAGCATCCAGCAAAAAAATTGAGTATCTGCTGCGACCTGCCAGAGCAGGGAAGCAGCTGGACTGCAACAGTGGATCCAGATGCTAAGCAGCAAAGCTAACCATCAGTCCAGACCAGCAAAATATGAAGAAGGAGGAAAACATTGAAAATGACATAAGTTGCTATGGCCAGATCATTTGGGATGGTTAGAAACTTTTCACATGCAGTTTACATGCTATTACCTTGTGTAAATACAGAGACAAGAAAACTACAAATGAACAGTCAAGTGAAGATGAAAATGAAACTGAAGTTCAGCTGGACAGCGTTGGAGGAGTACAAGTTTGTGTGAGACTTGTGGATTCATCATTTAATGTCGATCCCCATAAACACGCAGTGTCAAAGTATGTATGTGGTGACACTTGTATCATTTAAAATACACACATACAGAAATGGCTAATTACCATTTAATTAATGTCCAGAATAAAAACAACACCCCGGACAATCCTGCATCATTATGATGTGCCAAAAGTGGTTTAAAGGTAGGTGTATCATTAATGTGATTCATATTAACCCTCTCCAGATTCTGCTAACTGAACTTATGTTGCTGCATTCACACATACTGAAAAGTTTCCTGAAATCCAATGGGGAGTCGATACCAATGTGAGAACAGAGCAGGAAGGATAAACCACCAGTGTGCAGGCAGGGTGATAACTCTGGTTTCATGAGACTTGGTCCAGCTCAAAGTCAGGGCCTCGTAATGCTGTGTTGGTAGAGCAGACACCCCATGTACAGAGGTTACAGTCCTCACTATGCTGGCCACAGGATCCCAACATAACTGGTTGAATGTCATCCCCATTTCTTCCCCTAGCTTTCACGTCCCTCCATTTCATCCAGTCTATTAAAGACCAAAGTTGAAGGCGGAGAATCATCTGTTCACACATGGCGTGTAAATGTAAAAGCTGTCATCACAGTGTATGTTGTGAGCATGAGAGGATGCGGCTTCTGCACGGTTCTGTACTTTTCCTGTCATGCTCTGCTGCTACTTAGGACTCTGTCCCATAGGTGAAAATTGATGCTGTCAGAGACATGTGTGAACAAGCAGCTTGGAAACAGCAGCGGAATTTTAGAAAGTTTCAAGGGAATGGAAACATGGAAATGTTTTATGAGTCAAGTTTCTAGATTACTCTGGGTCAACAGCAAAAGAGTAAAAAATATACAAACCAGCAAAAAAATTGAAGTATCCTACCTTTATCTAACTGTGAAAAAGTAAAAGTAAAGACCCACAAACAGTGAAAATTTGACTTAGCAGAAAAGATACCAACATCTTTAAAAGTCTTCTTCACTTTCTTTTCTCCTCCGTATGAAAAGGCGTTCTAATTATAACCCACTGAAGCTCCTGTGCCACCTGCTCCTTTAACACCTTTTAATCATCATGATAGCAGGCCGCCCAGTGAGGTGTCCCTCGCCAGCTCCTGTAGCACACCTGATCCTTTACAGGAGACAGAGCTGGGTTGAAGCGGAGGTCACAGCTGACAGGTGTGAGGGTAAATGAAAAGACAGAGAGAGGAGAGGAGCTCAGATGTGCTACAATGACAGCTGAAGCTTACATGAATCAGTCTGAATCACACACACACACACTTTCTCTCAGCGCTCTGACCTGCTCTCACTCTCACACACTCCTACTCAGCATTTGTACTACATCTCTACAACTGGAGAATCTATTCTATTTTAATCCGTGTAATATTGAATTTAATGTGGCCAGCTGGCTTGTTTTTTCGTGTACTCTTGTGTTGTACCTCCTGAGCTGAAGTCACTCTAACACTGAGACTTTCTAAAGTCTTTGTGCTGTCTTGTCTCCAGCTTTAAATTTGATTGCAGTGTTCAAGAGATACAAGGAGTCTTAAGGAGGATTTGGTCTCTACCCACACCTTTCTAACCCACAACAGATCAAGAGGTGGAAGAAGAGGTAGAAATCAATAAAGAAAGCTTTAAGAAAACTGTGGAGGTGAAAGCAAAGTTTTTGCCAACTTCCGACCACATAACACAAACTTACCTCAAGCTTAGATTAAAGCAGGGGTTTAATTAGCTCAGTACATTTAACACACTTAAAGAGGGGGTATTCTGCTTTTCAATAATTTAAACATGAATGTAAAGTAACAATGCTGGATGTTCACACCAAACATGTGCAGATTTTTAAACCTCTATTCCTTCATATGTTTTAGAAATCACTGCATCTGTCCGTCAACTGATCAAAACAGTCTATTCCAAAACAAGCACAATTTCTCCACTAGACAAGCTGAAATGATGACATCATAGCATGAGTATCACCTAAATGGCCTCAAACACCAATGTCTCTGCTCCCAACAGGCCTGCAGAGGGCTGGCCAATCAGAGAGAAGGGGATTTGTGGGACTCTAAAAGAGACAGCAGATGAAGGGAGGCTGAAATGAGGGGTTCTAAAACACCAGAATGAGAAATAGTCCTTTAAAAAGAGTAAAATACCCTCTCTTTAAACTCAAAACCACAGCATCAGGGTGCAGTTAGTTGAGATAGCTAACATTAGCATAGCTTGTACCACTGGCATTTGGTCCTCTTTGTGGTTTAATAACTAAACGTCTGGGTCTCTTTCTTACTTTTGTTTTCTGAAATGCTGCGGTGACTCCTGAATCTCCCCTCGGGGATAAATAAAGTATTGTCTATTCTATTCTATTCTATTCTATTCACTGTTGTTGAGATTCTCTCTTTCTCTGCGATACATGATGCCTTCTGTTAATTGTACTTGTTTACATCAGGCATGTTTAAAGAGAGCGTGGGACAGACATGCACCAAACAGGGACCAAACAGGGATCAGGAATCAAACCTGCCACCAGGCAGAGAAACAAAGGCTGTAGCTTCTGTTTATGTGTTGGCATCACTCCACTGACACAACAAGAGCTAAATATAAAAACCATGATAATCTAATACATAAATGTCCAACATTTGACTTTTCGAATGATACCTCAGTATTAATCCCAGCTCTTCGTCTGTGACCAGCGTGATGTAAAAGATAAAAAGAGGTCATCTCTCCAAAGAACTACAGGAGTCCCACAAAGCTCTGTCCTTAGTCCCCTCTTGATGGTGACTGTACGCAGCCTATTTAACTGCCAGTATTATGTAAAGTCAGGTTGATGTAGAACAGAAGTTTGGATGCAGGTTTTAGGCCTCATTTACATAACGGTTCACTCGAGAAAGCAAGAAACTCAATGAAGAAAAATCTGTGTTTACAGGGAAACGCTGAGGGACTGAAAACACCATCCACCAGCTGATTTCACTGATTACCTCACCTTCAAGCACCTTCCCCATGGTAACTCTACAGGGACAAACAGCTCAAAGGGCGAACACAAACAAACACCGTATAGTCTGTTAGCTTAGCACTAACAACTCAGTGGCTTCAGTATCAGCAGTGTGGAAATACATCAAACTAGAGAGTGAAGACAGTCCAACAGCCACATCTATGCTCATAATGCAACGTAGTTTACTTACAGAGGAAAGGCTGCTCCGCTGTTTCTGTGCTTTAAAAGAACAGATAAATATCCACAGAGAGAAGATGACAGAGCCCAAAACTTGGAGAAGAAGGTGGGACTCAGGTGTATGCCATCTCACTCATCCACGGTATGTCTCTCCGTTCAGACACTTGGTCTAAAAGCCTGCTTCACTGAAGCTGTACAGAACAGTCCGTAGCAACATGCGGGTATGGGACGGTGGTGCGATCAGTTTGACATCAGAAGTTTGTCCGGTGTTTCTGCTGAACCTCGCAGCAGCCGAGATTGAGCCCTTGGCATGGATGGTTCAGGTCAGTTAAAGTTATAATCCAGTGTTTAGCAAAATAAATATTTCCATGAAAGGGGGAAAACATGACAACGTACGTTGAAAGTCTCTCACCGTCTTCGGAGAGTTGCGTTCAGGGCAGTCTCTGATTTTAGCGTGCTATATTACATGTTTACAAGTTTTCCACCGTTTAGGGTTTGCTGAAAGCCTTGAGAAGCGTAGATATTTTTTTTCAACTTCATTTAGAGAGCAAGCTGGTCATTTTCTGCAAATATTCGGAGAAGACGTGAAATTCAAAGAGATGTTGATGAAACGCTCCCGTCTTTTGAGTCACGTTAAGACATGTTTCCAGATTTGTATGTGATACATTCAGGCACCCTCGGAAATTTGAGAATCTGACGATTACTCCAATGTTTTCAGTTTTCTGGATTGGACAAATGGCTTGTAAATGCCAGTTTTTAAAAAATAAGTGGTGATTTATTCCCGCCGGGTTTGAGATCCAGAGGGTTTTTAACTTCAAAACCAGCTGGACTAAGTGAAACAGTTTTAATAAGCTTTGACTATTATTTTTTAACTATTCAGAATTGTTGATACAAAAAACAAAAAGACTGTGCTGCTTCACTTTCTCACTTCTTTAGCAAAGATTATCTCCAAACCTAAAAATCGGATCCAAACTTAGTATCAGCCGATACTCAATATTAGATAATCGGGATCCGGGGCAAAAAATGCTGCTCGGGACATCCCTTCTTCTGATAGAACACTGTAGACCAATAGGGAACAATAGTTTTGATACCAGATAAGTAAACTTAGTGATGTTAATGTTGATGCCTATGAGAACAGTTAGGTAGTGGGTTTTATATTGTTTTATACAAGACTGACTAAAATTGCATTGTTGCTGAAAAGGCTCAGCTTTAATCTAAATTCCTGCAACCTCTTGGGCCTGATTAAATTCACCAGAGAGCCTCATGTGTACAAGAAAAAGTCCCTTTATGTCATATTTTGTAGCAAAGGGCAACCAACCAGCTTCATGTGTTGAAAGTGAGAACTATGATTAATATGTTTTGGTATTTTTATTCATACTCACTTTAATCTACAGGAAGAGGCTTCTGGTATGAATACAATGTCTGAGTTATGAATTACTTCGGTGGAATCATTTATCAGCAGGAAAGCAGATCATCCAGGGAGGGAATACCTGAAACACAGAGAAGTTTTGTCATTCAGGCTGAGGTTCAGCGTGTGTGCTGTTCTTTATGTGAGTGAACATCTCTCAGCTGTGATATTCAGTTTGATCTTAAGACACTGAAAAAGGCAAACATCAGCACTGCTGCACCAGCAGTACTACTGTTTTTTTCTTTACGATTTAAAATCCCGACTGAGGTTCTGGGTCCTTTGTTACAAAAGCTGCTTGCAAACAGAGCGACAAAACCTCCTCAGCTTCTTAAAGAGAGGAAGAGACGCCATTCGAGCAGTGCCAAGCCTGAGCAAAGACGGAGACGGGCCATGACAAACATCTCATTTAAAATTCAGTCATTGCTTCTGAAAATCCTCGTATGAATTTGTATGCAAATGCTCCTTTCTTCTCGCTGTTTATGAGGCTCGGTAAAGCAGAGAGTGTGCTGAAATGATTGAGATAGAGGCTCCACCGGAGAGGAGAAAATTGAGCAGAAAAGGGAATAGTGCTGGGCAAATTGTGCTAATGCGAGGAGAGTTTCCCCCCTGCACATTAGGAGCGGAGTTGTTATGTTGTTATGTAAGATCAGACTGTATCCAGGCTGAAAGAGGAAACAGGAGAGTCTGGGGGAGGGAGGGGGGTGATGAAGATCAAAGTACTGTTGAGGGAAAAGAGGAGGAAAAAGGAGCAGCAGAGGATACAATCCTCACTGTTTATATGAGGACATGATCACATTATCCTCCTTCAGCCTAGCCCCCGTCATCTTTCATCTGCTTTTTAGTTTTTATCAGATGGATTCAAACCACATTTACCAATAATAACCATCTAAAGCTTTACTGTTTTTTGCTGCTGTCCACTCTCTGTCCTTTGGACTCTAACCTCACTGTAATCTGAAACACAAAGATTAGAGCGGATTAGATCTGCAGACTTCATAGCAGCATCAACAGGCAAACATTTGGATCATGACTTATGGACTTATGCAACCAAATCTCGATTCTAGAATCACGATAAATAATAGTATCTCTGATTGCCCGCTCAGACTGAGGAGTGACGTCTCAAAGACGGGATAGCAGCTGATACAGGTTGAGTTTTGTTTCAGCTGGCCCCACAGTGTGTTCTGTCTGATTTCAGCCGACAGAACGGAAAATATTAGAGCAAACATGCAAGTTGAAAGTTTTGCAGCTTTGTGCAGCTTGGTCTTGTTTTGCACCAGTTTATCAGCGCCTCAACTTTCTGCCATGAGCAGAACAGCGCCGAATGCTCCAACAGAGCTCAAATCTGTCCTCTTTAGAATGAAAGCTGTGAGGAGAGAGTCTCTACAGACATTTGTGTAGATTTTACTGTTGATTTATTCCTGGAGTAAGCAAGAAAAAATTACTTAATACTACTTACTTCTGTCTCTGCTGCAGCTTTGGACCATCTTTATGCCTGTATCAAAATGTGCACATAAATGCTTTAAGTGGGAGAACCCCAGACAGATTTCACCCTGAAATGCATGTTAAATATCAACGTTAGTGTAATAAATTAGATTATGTGTTTCCAGTTTTTGGGCAAATCAGGTGTCCTGTTTGTCAGAAAATTTGATTGTGACACTCAAATGTATGAACTCAGTATTTGTTAAAATCCTGCACAGTTGCAAAAAGCAATTTAGCACGTTTCCACCAACTACTTTAGATCAGTATAATTTGAATCAATAAAGCCTGGTCCTGTTTTCGTTTCCACAGCCAACCATGCCCCCTCGTGGTAGGCGGCATGTAAAGCTGGAGGCCAATAGCATCAGTTACATGATAGCGAGACACCATAGCAGTGCGACACAGTGTACCCTGCTAATAAATTTAACTAAGAAAAATGTGGCACAGTAAACAAAGAGCAATGATGCAATCTTCTTTGTGATTAGCATGTGGCTTGATCGGTTTAGTCTGGCACCCCAATGGAAGGGTTCCAAAAAGTGGTACGCTACAGGTCAGTAATTTAAGAATCCATACCGAGATTAGATTCGTTAGTGGAAATGCTACTAAATGCTACTAAATGCGTGCTGTAATGAGATGAACTGAACTGAACCACTTGGTGGGAACAAAGCTTAGTTTTCTTGGACCGTTTGAGGTTGTCTGTTGTGCTGGTAGTTGTGAATCAGATGTTTTCTAGTAGTGACGCTTATCCTCAGAGTAAAAGCCAAATTCCCCTGAATGAATGCAAAGTGATTTAAAGTCTTTCTTTAAGCTAATTATGAAACAATACTGATGATGCCTCTTTAAGAGCTACAGCTGCAAACAAGGTAATCAACAGAGAGATGGTTAATGTGAATTGCGTGTTTCTGAATACATGTAACCCCTGCTGCTGCTGCTGCTGGTGTTGACGTCAGATGAAACGGTTCACAAAACCAACAGATGATTCTCAAGGTTTAACTAAGCAGGATGAACGCTCTGTATACATATAGACAGGACAAGACCCCTGCAGAGGTTGCACAGCTAGTTATGGGAAACTTTTTCCCTATGGGTTAAGGTCTTTGCACACTGCATCTGTTTTTTTTTCATGCACGTTAAAAAATAAATTCATCCCATACTATATTAATCATGTTTCACCCAGAAACTTCTGTCCGTCATTTTTTTTTTTTTCAGAATAGGTTCCTTTTTTTTTTTTTTTTTTTCTTCCTCATTTGCCCAGCTCGTTTCCAGGGTAGTATGCCTATTTAGAGACACCTTATGCTACATGGAACATTAGGGATGGTTACTGGATTAGGTAATTTTATAGGTACCAACCAAATTCTGTCTGTATTACCGAGTATCGATCTACGTAAAATCAAAAGGTACCATGTTTAGGTACCTGAACGCATCCTTATGACTGTGAGGGAGTGGAAGAGTGGGCAGATTTCTATTCTAGACATAAACACAGCATTACAAGGTTGTTTGTTGAAGAATAAAAATGTAAAACTCAAAACTTTGAGAATTTTAAATAAAACAGATTCATATTATTACCACATTAACACACACAAAAGTATCGAAAATTGGTACCAACCGATAACGGTTGCCAGGTACCGGGCAGAGCTACTGTATAGTTTTATATGTGAAAGGTACCCATCCCTATGCAACATCACATTTTCACCATTTATCACACATTTTCCGTAATTTCAGACAAAGTTTAGATGATGAATGTGTCTCCTTGTGTGACTATGTATGTGCTTGTGTTTGTGTGTTTGTATGTGTGCTCATACCTCAAACATACTAACAGCCTCGGCTCAGGATCAGTTGCTTGATGATTTCATTTTTTTCATATTGCAAGTTTTCGCAATTAAGTAAAAAATAAATGCATTACATTCAGTATGCGAGGTGTCTTAGCATGATGGCTTAGGGATCTGAAAAACCTATCCGAAAAAAAACGTACCCCCTGTGCAAAGGCCTTTAGTCCCAGTGTTTGCAGGAAGTTCCAGTTTTTAGGATTCGATGCATTCATGCAGAAGATACTAGAACTAAAGGCTTCATTTCAACTGAATTTGAGTCTTTTTCCAAAGTAAGAGACAAAAATAATCCATCTCAGGATACCTTTATCGCAGCACAGCCACCCACCAAAGACACAAATAGCTCCAACACCTCTGAGCGCGATCAGCCAGATTTTTAATCTAAGAATATTTTCTATCTGAAATGAAGCCGAATCTGAAGAAACCTTTCTTCACAGACTTGAACCTGCTCCTCTCATTGCTCTTTGTGGCTCCACAGTCCTGGTCCATCTGCTCAGAGTTCGAGCGGGATGGTAAAAGCTAAGGGGCTACAACAGGGGAGACAAAAGGGATGAGGGGAAGACGGAGAGTGATGAATCAAAGTGCAGAGAAAGACTGAAATGTTGTGACTTGAAGCCTGTTATTGATTTCAGCTTACAGAGCATTCGTCTTGGTTTCTGGATATTGCTCTGCATCTCAGTTCTGCGCTGAAACGATCACTCACACATTATTGTTGCCCTGCTCCCGGACGTCCACACTGCCCGCCTCTGTGCTCGCTGCCGTCCTGGTGGGTGGAGGTGTGATGTATGGCGCCATCACTTTGAGCCTGACTGAGGAGCAGAGCTGCCGTCAGGCAGATGAGCGTCAGTGTGGTGCTGGAGTCTCAGCGGCTTTGACTCTCTTTGAGTTCTGTGTGTAAACAGAAAAACAGATGGCCGTCGATGCCAAACAAGTTTCTGCAGCTCTGATGAAGGCAAACAGAAACATGAGAGGAAAATGTCGGCTTCATTTTGCCAGGTTTATTAGCTTTGTTCCCATTTGGCTCATAGTTGAAGATAGTTTGGCATTTAGAAATAATTAAAAGGATTAATGACTCAGGTTGGAGAGATGCTCTCTTCTTAAATAGGAATTTATGAAGTACAGTGTGCTGAGACTAAATCACACCCACAACCATGAGCTGTATGAATTATTCAAGTATAAAGTTAATCACAATATCTGCATCTATAACACAGCAAATACTTGAGCCTGATTGGTCAATGCAGGAGAAAGAATCCCTACAGTACAGTTTTTCATGTTTTTGTTTTAATTTTGATTAACAGTGAGTACATCATGAAGTCATAGGTATCAAATAAAACCAGTTGCTCTTTTAGTCCTCTTGGGGTGGTTTTGAGTCGTTTCTTTCTGCTGCTGTCAGCAGAAGTGAGGGTCAGGAAGGATTTGAAGTTGATAAACAAAACACTGAGGCACCAGGGGGAGAAGTCCCGTCCGTCTTTGAATCAAAGGAGAAAACTTATTTTAGATTTTTTAATTAGGACTGCAGCACGAAAAAAAGAAATAGTCTGGGACTTTGAAGTACACCTCACACGCCACCACCCAGGGAAAACATTAGCCAATGCGGGTTAGCACTGAACTAGCTCAGCACATATTGGACAGAGTCTTTTCAAATCAAAGTGAGTGAAATCCGTCACTTTCATGTGTAAAAACTGGCTGCTCAGAGGAAACCAACAGGAAAACATGCTCCATAATTTAACACTCATAGGGCCTGATCTACTAATCTGCAAAGTTGGTTTACTAACCAGGTGCAACATGGATGTCAAATGCAAAATAGCATGTGCAATCCACTCAGCATGTTTGCCTTCATGAATATGCAGAATATATGCACAAGTCTGTGAGGAAGGGATGCTAATGTAATGCAGAGTGGTTTTACAAACCTGAAACTGTTAGCAGTCGCTGTTTTTGCATCTATATTTAACATGTTTGAAAAGCAGGTGTAAACTTGCACAGCGTTACGTACAAATGACAGATGACAGACGAGGGAGAGAAAATCCTCTGTGCCCGTATCAACACAAATGACATAGTCTCTCACCTCATGTGCAGCAGCCTGTGACCCATACATCTGATTTTTTCCAACTCCATGGCTTAAAACTTCATTTTCCCTTTACAGCTAAAATACAACAGATGCGTCTGTAGTGTGTCTCCATTCCATTACAGCAAACAGATCGAATAGGTTTTATTAGAAATCAATGTGTAGATCACCTGCAAAATACCCACTAAAAGAACGAGCAAATTTTTCGTTTGTACAGTGGGGAAAATAAGTACTGAACGCGTCAACTTTTTTCTCATCACATTTATTTCCAAAGATGTAATTCTAACAAAATTTCTACCAGACATTGGTATTAACTCAAATAACCCACACATGAAAAGAAATCACAACGTTCAGGTCCATAAATAATGATTATGTGGAATTAAGTACGATAACAGGAAAAAAGTATTGAACTCACCATGGAAAGGCTTTATACTTTGGCAAGGAAATGCACAATACCACCTGAAATCTGTCAGTAATTATTACTTAAACTTCTAATTAGTGCAAACCAACATCAGCTGGGCTAGAGCAAATTGATGGTCCTATAAAAAAGGTTGTTTTTTCACCAAGCAGTTAAATATGACACACCTCATGATGGGTAAAGGCAAAGAGCTCTCTGAAGACATTCACAACCTGATTGTTGCTCAGCATCAGACTAGAACTGGTTACAGACTTATATCAAAGCACCTGAATATTCCAGTCTGCACCGCTGGGGCCATTATTCGCAAGTAGGAGAAGCACCACCTTACCATCAACAGGCCATGCACAGGAGCTCCTTGAAGATTTCTGACCAGGGAGTCATAAAGATAGTCAGAGGAGTACTCAACGAGCCAAGGACCACCCTGAGAGTGCTCCAGAAAGACTTGTAGGCAGCAGGTACAATTGTTACAGAGAAAACAATAGGCAATGCACTCCACCACCATGGCCTCTATGGACAATCAGCCTGCAAGACTCCATTACTCAAGAAAAGGCATGTTGAAGCTGGTTTAAAGTTTGCTAAACAGCATCTTGACAAGCCTGTAGAATACTGGGAGAATGTTGTCTGGTCAGATAAGACCAAAATTTAACTTTTGGGCTGTCATACTACATACCATGTTTGAAGGAGAAATGGCACTGCACATCACCCCAAAAACACTACACCAACAGTGAAGTTTGGAGGTGAAGCATCATGGCATGGGGTTGTTTCTCATCTTATGGTGTTGGCAAACTTCATATAATTGACAGAGCAATGAATGGAGCAATGTATGGGGAAATTCTTGATATGAATCTGCTGCCATCCACCAGGATGATGAAGATGAGACGTGGCTGGACCTTCCAGCAGGACAAGGATCTAAAGCCCATGGCAAAGTTGACTCTCAAATGGTTTCAAAAAAAGAAAATCAACCTGTTAAAATGGCCTAGTCAATCACCTGACTTAAATCCAATCAAACATTTGTGGAAAGAACTAAAGAAAAGTGTTCACCAGAGGGCACCAAAGAATATTCCAGATTTAAAGACAATCTGTGCAGAGGAATGGGCCAAAACCACACCTGAGCAGTGTGGGTGATTAGGTAAAACATATAAGAAGCGTCTGGAAGCTGTCATTGCAAACAAAGGCTTTTCCACTAAGTATTAGATGAGTCTCAGTTAGCGTGTTTAATACTTTTTTCCTGTGTTTTCGTACTTAATTCCACATAATCATTATTTATGGACCTGAACGTTGTGATTTTCGTTTCATGTGTGGATTATTGGAGTTCATACCAATGTCTGGTAGAAATTTTGTTAGAATTACATCTTTGGAAATAAATGTGATGAGAAAAAAGTTCAATACTTTTTTGCCCACTGTCTATGCAGTTTAGCGCTTGTTATTTAGGATCTTAGTAGATCAGGTCCATAATGTCACAGTGTTGGATGTCCACTCTCAACCGCAGCAAAGTTTCATAACATCAGAAAGAGAGAGAGAACTTTTTAAGACTGTACCTGATGTCAGGTTTTACCCTCCTGTGAGGAAAATGTTAAAAAGAAAGCCACCACCCTGCAGAAATGAAAATTGTCCCAGACGCCAGAACAAGATTAAAAAGAGGATTTTATTACTCCTCTATAGGTGTCCCAGACTGATACAATGAAGGTTGAAAGGGAGCATAATAGGTCTTCTTTAAAGACATTGGAGCCCTGGTATGACTCCTTCAAACTGATTATACCAGCACCATCAGACTGACCCTCCACAGAGAGGAGAGGCTGAAAGTTGAGGACAAGTTGAGGAAAGTTTGAGAAGAGCAGAAAAGTTGGTTTTAACTTGCAGCATGAAGCCAGAGTCAGTGGGTTTATATGTGATTATAACAGCTGTCACCTGCTCTGCAGATGGAAAGTCACACTGGGGCAAACTGCATTGGCTCAGACTGTAACTCAGGTCTGTACAGCCTCTGTTAGACTTTAATCCCAGTGTTTGTTAGTCTGTGTGCTTAACTTCTACTGTGCTGTTTCCCTTGAGCAGAATAAGAGCAGGTTTACTTTAGTTAATGATGGTAATGCGAATGGTCTGAATGGGCTGAAGACACTGGTTGAATTCAGGTGCTGAGCGGGTCAGACCTGGTTTTGTAGATGGACAGGAAACCACCTGAGAACACCAGGTGCTGTGAGCGATAATGAGGGCAGAAGTTTCTCCACATCCCGGTATAGATTGATCTGATACTCTGACAGGCCCTCGAGCAAGGCCTCAAAAACCAACCTGCCCAGAGAGCAGCCTCCTGACTTTAACATGCATCTGCGTGCTGTGATTATGTGTGTGTAGTGTGTTAAAAAGAAGAGTGTAAATAATTAATTCCCTCTCAGAGATGGATAAAGTATGTCTTCTTTATTTTATATCAACGTCAAGATGCTGTGAGTAATAGAAAGAGCAGAGGTTGTTGTGTATTATTCACAGTGGATAGCTTGTATTTTACAAAAAGGAGATAGTTATCTTCCATAAAAGTTAAATCCACTCCACATCCCTGCTCATATTTGCAGAAAGAAACTTAAGTTTGATGCTTAGAGCTGCTCTTTCCCCCCGCTGGCTCACACAAAGCCTTAACATGATCTTAACCACAGTTTGGCAGATACTGACATTTAATTCACTGTCTTTACCTTCTCTATAAGATACACGTTACATTCAAGTGTGTTTCAGATGGGCAAAGAACAGAGTGCTGTCTTATGGTTCCCTGAGTGATTTCCTTTAATCCTTGTCTGCAGACAGTTAGCTGTCAGTAGGGTTAAAAAAAATCCAGGAATTTTCAAAGTTGGAAACTTTTCATGGGAATTTTAAGAAATTAACAAACATTTTTTTGTGAAATTATTAGAACTGCATTTACCTGTTCATATACATGTGTAAATATTGAACATTTTGGTTTGCAGTAAGCAGACATGCATGCAATCGTGTGTAATAGATTATTTAAAGACGACACCATAAATGAGTTTGTGACAATTTGAGGCAAAACAGGGACTCAGGTGCAGAAGAAAATCCAGGGCACAGATAATAAGATGAAGGCAAAGTTCTTTATTTAATAGTTCAAAAGGCCATACACGAAAAATCAGTCCAAGAAGTCAAAAAATCCAAAAGTCCAATTCCAAAATCCACAATCCAATCCAAGTAGTCAAAAAACAGGTGAGCAAACATTTAAAACCAGGCTGGAGAGCATGAACTCATGAGGGTGACAATGCATTTACATGCAGTCAATATTAAGGTTTCTGAAAAATTCGGAACAACCCGTTTACATGCGTGAGTGATCAAAGGTATTCCCTTTTACATGGTACACCGATCAAAAAAGCGACAGGCAACATATTGACGCATGGAAAATATCATGATGCAATGCGTGTCATCTCCACTTCGTCTTCCTGTATCCATAGCAACGGCAGCGACACTTAGCAACAACAGCATCATCATCATCCTGAATTTCCCCTCGGGAAAAATAAAGTATTTTCTAATCTTCTAATCAGCAAACTTCTTGCACTCAAAAGACCAAGATTCCTTGCAAACAGAACATGCACAGAACAAAAGTTAATGTTCCTTTGGATGAGGACATCCCGATAGGTGTACACATGACCAAATATTTGGGTTAGAAAAGAATAAACCACAGCAGATTATTGCAAGTATTATACATATGAAAGGGTTACTGCCTGTGTGTAAACGCAGCCAATGACAATCTGGCAGAGGACTGGCTAGACACAGAGGTATATAAACAGGACAGGCTAATGACAAAGGAGGCACAGGTGTGGAACTACAAAAGGCGGGAAACAGAAAAATGGAGGGAAGTAAAACTGACTGAGATAACAACAACAGAATACAAACTGAAACAGGAAACAAACACAACACATGGCACAAGATATTACAGAATTTTCCCCAAGTATACTTGTCATAAGTATAAGCACAAATACTTCTCATAAGAAAACATGCATGAAAGTATGCCTGATACAACATTGAGAAAGGACTTTAATCCGTCTTTAGAACCAAAGAACTTTAATGGTTTCTTTCACAGGAAAAAAAAACATTAATGGTGCATAAGAAAGGAGTTTTTAAGCATAAAATAAAATAAAAAAAATCATTAAAGTTGACGGCAGCAAAACTCTGAAAACTATTAATATTCCCAACTAAAAAATTCCCATAAAACTTTACAGAAAACTTTCCTAAATTTTGCCTTTGCCACCTGAGATACAAGATTTTCAGCTTCACACAAAGACACAAAAGAATGACCCAAACACAGTGATTCAATGAGAAAATCCTGAAATAGAGACAGATGACACATTAATAGACTGATACAGACATGATCATAGAATTTAAAGCTATCATTTAAACTCCACTTATTTTATCTACGTCATGTATGTGTAGTCTATTGTATTTTACTTATCAGTTGTATTTTTCTGCACCAATTATTCACTTTATCTTTATCACCAATTTCCCTCAGAAAAGTCTTATTTTAAAGTTTTTTTTAATTCTCTAAATCTAAAAAGAGGAAATTCTTCATCATTTTTCCTCTAAAGACTGTTAACAGTAATTAACTATTTGGGCATCCTGAAACAGGTTGAAGAAAATCTTGAGTTAAAGGTGTCCAGGACTTGTGTTTCTCATGTTTTTATTTATTGATCATTGTTTGATGTCCACTGATAACAGACTGAAGTTTGACATTTTTGGGATATTACTTCCCTTTGTCTGAATTAGTTGAAATGAAAATATGGAAAAGAATAGTCCTGACTCACCTACACACTGAGTTGTTGTCTTGGTTAAGCTTTGGATGAAAGCAGATACATTCAGTTCAGATTGCTGAAGCTGCAGCTGACTCTTCTCACACACTGTATTTGTCTGTGCATTTTGAAGCTTCTATTTTTTCAGCACTGAGTGCTTCTTAATGTTTCAGAGCATCAGCCGCCCGTCTATCTGTCTGTCAGGAGAGAACAGTCAGGAGCTGTTAGAGGGAGTGAGCAGAAACATGGATTATAGATCAACACGTCTCATCCCAGCTCCTTGTTTTATGTTCGATGTGACTTTGTGCAGAGGACTTCCTGTGAGACTGTCTGACTCAGAAACACGTGAATCTTCAAAAAAAATGATTTTCCATCAAAGACGATCTTCAAAACTCAAGAGTACAGCTTGCAGCATTTTGTGAAGAGGAAATAAAATATGAAGAGGGAAGATTTTGTAGGATTACAACATGTGGTGTTCCTTTTTCTTTATCTTTCAGATTCAGAATGATGATGATGATTTATTTTTTTCTCTGTTTTTTCCTGCAGAGACAAGCATCTGGAGCTACGACTGGAAACAGCAAACCATCTGCTGGCCAAGGTATCATTTTTTAACCATAATGTTTAATCTGAAAGGACGACCAAATGTTATCTTCAAGTACTTCACAAACAGAGCAGGTCTAGACCGACTCAGTATGAAAGACACAACATCAAAACAAGATAAGAAGTCTGACCTCGTTTTAACCAACCCTAGTGGGCACCTTTTTTATTTTTCAACTCTGATGTGTCTCTTTTATCATCTAAAAGTGCTTATTTATCATGAAATAGTTGGAGATTTTCACTGCCTTCCTAGTTTGAATATGTTTTTTAATCTAAGCTAAAACATGGCAGAACCATGGCGGTTTTGGCAGTAGCCAGTTTTCCTCTTCTTTGTCATCGATACAAAAGAAGACCTACTTTTCAAACTGAGCCATGGTAGAGTTGGCATCGTGCAGTAATCCAGATCCCTTGAGTTATGAACAGTAAAATCTGGCTTGCATTGCTCAGCAGAATCCTTTTACATTTATAAATGGTGTTAAGTGCAGAACTGTCATCCGGGCTAAATGAGGGTTTGGGAGAACAAAGATGTTTTTAAAATGAACCCCGGACCAGCAGACAGCTGCTCAGGGGAGAGGAGTGTGAATTAGTCTGACACTTTCTCTGAGGCCGGCAGAATTAACAGGTGCAGCATACGCTCAGAAAAAAAGATATTACCATAAAAACACATTTTGCAGGTTGTTTAGTGGAACATCATTGAAGAGACTGCAGTCTTGTCCTCTCCTCAGTCTTCTTCTCCGTGAACACCAGACGCTGCAGGTTAACAGCAGCACACTCCTGTTTAATGGCTCTCTGGCCTCATTCAGCAGCTCTCTGTACCTGGAGACCTGGTGTCACCTCTCTGGTCTCTCTGCTGCTGCTGATAACACTTCCAGATCGAGCTGAAAATGATCTCTGTCCTAACTTCTGGGATGGTGAAGAGAGTCACAGGCCCAGGTTGAGTCCGGAGGGAAACATCCTGGCACTGATCGAGGCTGCGTAATTGAATTTAATAAAGGTGTGAATTGCATTCATTTTCACACTCTCACTTTTTACCTCTTTCCATTTTCTGTCCCTTTATAGCGTTTAATTAGCGATAGACAGATGACCGAACTGTGTCCTCCTTAGACTTCAGAGAGGAAGTTGAAGGAGATGCTGTCATTTAACCCCTTAGTTTGTCACTAGGCGCAGACAATGATGGAAGAAACAGTAGGTTGATTCTAAAATGACAACTTTTATATACCTTTTGTGCAATTACAACCTATAAAATAAGATATTTAAACCCTTTAATTTGGTGATTTTGGCCCATAACTTAAAGATGCTATGAGGAGGATCTGTTTTAATTGGACTGCCTCACCACCTTCTGGTTCGGAGTCTCCCTTACACAGTCATGAAGACGTGACTTGTGTTCATTTTGAAATTAAATGTAGATCAGACCAAAACAATTTCTCAACTAGCAAAGTGTCAGTTCATACAGTAGTTTAGTAGCTGGCTTAGAGCTGCTGGCGCTCCAAGACATGTCCGTAATTTGTGACGTTAGTGACTCCTGGTTATGCCCTGTCATCTACCAAGCAGAGCTAAAGTTACTCGATCTTCATTTTATTGATAGACTCTCAAGTTTGAACAGGCCACTGCAGAATAACTGCTGACTGTGGGTTGGAATGAACATTATCAAAAACAGTTTAACCTGTGTTTTAGCCTTTAACCCTTAACCCCCACTCTCCCATTGAGCTTTACTCTGCTCTTTTGAGCGAAATGGTTTTCAGCAGAGAAAAACACAGATCTATCTTCTCACTACTAAACTTCATCAGCCAGTGTGGTGCTGTCATGAAGACTTAGAAATACCGTAAATAATACAGTCCTGGTCTACCTGATTGGGAAGCTAGGAGGAACCATTTTGAAATAACCAGTACTGGCGCTAATAATCTCAATTTAATGTGTGGATTATGATTAGTCATCTAGAAGGGAACCTTTTTCAAAATCACTGAGAAACTCCTCACAGCTTCTTTAAGAAAATCAGACATCCAGTACCCTGACCATTATATTTCCTAAAATGTGTTTTTTAAAAAAAGGGTTCAAGATACAAAAACGTACACCTGAAAAAACATTTTATTTATAGTCTCACTACTTTGTTGGTGCAACTTTGTAATGAATTGCTGCATAAATGTCCTGTTGCATAGAGGCTGTAGCATTTTATGGTGAAGGTGGCCCCATCTGTATTATTGTATTTTTTAGAGTTAATGGTTCTCATCTTCTTCAGAAAACCTGAGCCCACCAGGACTCAGGTCAGAGTTCACTGGCCAATGCAAATTAATATTATGGTTTGCAAACCATTTAAGATGAGATGAAATGAGATGAGATGAGATAAGATAAGATAATACCTGTAATTTGTCTTACAAGGGGAAAGTTACAAAATTACATCATCAATACAGTATATAAATATTATCATTACAGTGACAGTGTACTTATTGTACATTCAGAAGATAAAGGACATTCACACTAACAGGACTAAAGTTCACAAGTGATCATTAAGCCTGATTCAAGTCTGACCATAGATGGAAGAAAGGACTTTAGGTGCTAGTTTTGGTGCGGTGGGAAGAAGCTTCCAGAAAAGGAAATCAGCATTTCCTAACTCCAAGCTCACATTGGCTCCGGAAGGTTGCAGTCCGAAATACCGTGCTGATTTTCCGCAAGCTGCCACTAACATCAGCTCCAGATAGAGGCTGCGGCTGGCTCCAGTGCCGGGTGCGGAAAGGGCACTCGGGAGAGTAGAAGCTCACCTGGGTTCATGTTCTTGTCTGGACTTGTGCGAGAGCTTTATTCCTCTAATGCTCATTATTTTTAATAACGTGACTTGTGTCTTTTGTTGTATTATCCTCTTAATAAGGATGGGATGTGTCATATAAAATGGGATGACTTTCCACTTCCAGGATGAGTCTCTCGAAATCTCTTGTTGTCAAAATGCGACCTCGTGACACCGGTTGTGATGTAATGTTTACATTTGCTACTAGCGCGACTGTGCTGTCAAAGAAGAGTCAAGTTACACTTGTTTGTTCACTGATTTTATTTTAAAAAACAACGGATCTTCATGCCACCCGGCAATTCACTTCCTGTACAGCTCGTCATATTTCATTCAGCTTGACGCAGACCCTCTCCGGCGTCCGGAAAAGATAGACTTCTTGCGGATTCTTTCCGTAGTGCCGTACGGCTCCCGCAACCGGACTTGCACCGCGTGGGGCTAATGTGAGCCTACAACAGTGATTTTAATGATACGGATTACATGCAGAAGCCGCACCGGACCCGCACCGGATTCAGTGTGAGCCTGGGGTAAAAGTTTATCGGCAGCAGGAGCATGACGTGCTCTAAAAACTGTCTGGTGGAGGGCTTTGTGTTGACTTTATGCTGTGTTCCAGGCAACCAGTTACTCGTCTTTTTCCCACCAGTAACTTGTGAAAATGCACCGGAACAGCAGTCAAACTTGTAACTTCCCACCTGTAAACTCATACCAGATCAATGTACTCTGTCACATCACTGCCTAAACAATACAAATACATAGTAATATAATATTATTTTAATATGATAGCTCTGGAGTTAGCTAGTTTTTAGAGCATTAATGAATACAAAATATGTTTTAATATAACGTCAAGTACCTACCAAAATATAAATTGTAAAGTGTCTGTTACCTTATGTGCTGTTTCCCCTCCTCCGCTTCGCTCAATTGAGCAAGTTGCAGGCTCCTTGGGTGATTGAAATGATTTGGAATTATGCTCATAATGTCTACCATGTTGGTTTGATTACCTACCAGAATTCCTCAAACCAAAGTCGTAATTTGCCTGGAACGCTTTCAGGTCACAACTCAGAGATTTCAAATGGGAAATTTTCCAGATACAGGTTACCTGGAACGCAGTAAAACAGTAAAAATGTGCATGGCCATGCAGCAAGGCCTGGGCTGTTGGCCCCGGTGCAAACCTGTGGTGCTGACAGAACGCATTATGGTTATTCCTGTGTAAATCAGACGTAAGAATAGAATAGAATAGAATAGAATAGAATAGAATAGAATAGAATAGAATAGAATAGAATAGAAAATACTTTATTTATCCCCGAGGGGAAATTCAGGAGTCACCGCAGCATTTAAGAAAACAAAAGTAAGAAAGAGTATAGACAGTGCAAAAATGTCCATAAGAAATTAGATGACGACATCCCGTCCACCACTCGTCCACCACTCTCCACCACTCTCCGGCCCAGCCAGTCTCCACCTCCACAGGGTCCAGGACTGAGCCTCCCCAGCAGTCCGTTCAGTCTCTGTCTCCTGGATCCTGTCTGCTCACAGCAGGCGAAGCTCCTCCGATGTGTCGCGGCTTCCGATGTCTGCTCCGTCAGCCACGTCCGAGAACAGCATGATGCCGCTGGGCTAGCACAGCTAGCTCATCCATCCCCCGGGGCTGGATCCCACGTTCCCAACAGCGATGGATGGAAGGACAGGTCCACGTCGTCACCTCCCAGCTCACATCCGAGAACCAGCACGTCGTCCTCACCTCCTCCTCCTCAGCTCGAGGGAAATCATCAAGCCCTACACTAGTTAGCATTGACATGCTACAGGCTGCTAACAGCTAATTTCGCATGTAAACAATGCAGCCATGGTTACATGTAGGATCTCCAGACAAACACAGGAGAAAAGTAGTAAAAAATACTGCCTAAGCCACAAAAAGTTTGGTTTCCGTGACCGACAATGAACCATACAAAGTGATGATCCACTCCAAATACAAAGATGACGAAAAAGAGACGAAAAAATTACAAGAAACGGACAAAGACGAGAGAGCTGCTGCAACAGGCAACAGTAAGAGTAGGAATGTGTATCCTAAACCGGTTCCTGTTAAGAATCAATAAGAAATTTTTTGATCCACTGATATTGTTAGCCTTTATGCTGAACTATTTCTTTATCGATTCTTTATATGACACTGGGGCCTGCCAGCTAGCCAACTATCTTAGCACAGCAGTAAGATAACAGTTTCCCAAGAAAACTCTGATTCAAGATTTTCAGCTTGGAGTTTTACTAAAGAACTAAACACACAAAGAAATTTACATTTATCTCTCACACCAGTTTCCTGTTCGGTATATTCAATACATCTCCTTACTTACAATAAAAGATATAAAAAAACAGTGCTATCTTGATGCTAACATATATGGGAAACTACATTGATAAGCCAGCTGTTAGTATACGTCGATTACCTAGATTTTACAACAGAAGTTCAACTTTCATCACAGAGACATATCGGAGTAACTCTTTGGAAACAATACTGAGAACTCTAAATGTCAAAACACTCACAGGCAAATAGAGGAAAAGCTACATGCAGGCCCATGGCTGGCTTCATAACTTCCGCAAGGTTCCCAACAACTCAGAATAATGCTATAACCACTTGGAGTCACTAGATGGCCTACTTCAGTCAATAACATATAACAAAACAGTGCATCGATGTCACATGACGTGCAAATCGTTCTTATTTCCTTATATTCATGTCCAGACATACCTAGATCCAGTGACCAATTACATATTTATTCACTTATTAACTCAATTAAATGTTGTTGACACAGAAAAACCGGTAGAGGTACGTTTTGTACAGAGAAAATTCACAAGTGGGATTGATAAGGAATCCCATAAAGAATAAGATCGTTAAGCAGAATTGTTATGGGCACTGGTATCAATAAAATCTTATCTATACCCATCCCTACATATGTACGAAATGTAAAATGTTCTTTAACTAATTTCCCTTTTTCTACACCAGTGGCTGATCTCTATCCAGTGTTTCACAGTTGCAAAAAATGGACAAAGTAGTTTGTGTTCACTGAGAGGCCACATGAAACCCATCGGGTTGAAGACAAAGAAGAAGAAGAGAGTAGTTTATAGTTGGTCACAAAGTATTGTACTGACAGGAGTTTTTGGTGGTACAAACTTGACATATGGTTGATGGCACTTATCATGCATCACAGCAGCTTCTCATCTGTGAAAGCTGCAGTGGCTTCACCAATAGATGGGGCAAGCAAGGGAAGATTTCAATCACGAATCTAACCCTGAAATATCTCTCAATATTATTATTTCTACACCAAATCTTTAACACAAACACTTACATAATCATATCTTTTGAGCAAATAAATAAAAGCCAAAAGCTCATTTACATGATCATAGATAGCAAATTAGTTCATTATTCTACTCCAGAATAAAAGTTTTGCACACATTTAGGCGTTTCATTGTCTATGCTAAACTCACAAGCTAACAATAAAAGACCTGCAGAGTCATAAAGAGCTTCATGTCTGAATCAATGGTGTCTTACAAACACGGTGTCTTTCATTTTGATATGATAAATGTTCTTTTTCTCGCTGGCTGATATTTTTCAGTCTTGTGGTTTTGATCCAGACTCCCTCCTGGTCGTCTCAGGTCACCTCTCTGTGGTTACATTGCTCTGTATCCCTCAAACTGAGCCCTCATCAATCATTGGCCGCACACTCTGAGGTTCCTCTGAGTCTCACAGGAACTCATTTGAACATGACCTTTCACAAACCTCCTATGGAATTATTCCCATCATCCATTGTGGCGGTTTGTTTTCTTCACACAGCAGCACAACACATAACCGGAGCTGTGCTGCACTGGGCTCGTAAAGTCTTACGTCCTCTGTGGTGTAAAGGGCACAGGGCCTGTGGAGAGGGTGTGAAATCAGAGGAGCAAACACTGTGTGTGTCTATGTGCTTGTGTGTGTGTGAGGAAGACACTGAAAGGTTTGTGTGCTTTCTACCATCATGAAATATGAATTTGTTTTTACTGTCACATGCGTCCCCAAAGGGCTGCAAGGTCAACAAAAGGTCCCATCCAAACGTAAGTAGGCCGTTTAGAAAAGTCTTCATTAATGCTCGAGCGCAAACATCACACAGCAGGTCAGCACAGCCACGCGCAGAGCACCAAACTGCATGATGAATGTGCTGCTTTAATGAACAGCCCACTGTGTCACCTCCTCTTATACCGAGCCTTTTCACTCACTTTAATTACATCTCACCTCTGCTGTACATGTGCTTAAAGTACTAACTTCACTTCAGTGTTTCTGCTTCACCTGCTTTGTTCACTCCGGCTCCACAAACGGGTTTTTACTGTCTGTTAAATTGTCTTTTTGATTGCAAACCCTTCACTGAATAATGCATCTTCTTCTTGAAACGAGAAATGACTCATTCACTTCAAAACAGGATGAAGCAGGGAGACCGTAAAGAGGGTTAATATTAAAAAAAACAAAAGTACTGGATTTTTTATAATATAGCACTGAAAAAATGGCATATCAAAGATTATATTCTGCCTTGGAAACTTGGGGTTGAATTGAGAGGAAACTATCATATTGTATCCCTACATAACTGTACTGATAAATACCTTACCTTGGTGCGTTGTATCCTGTAAAAAGTTGATTCGAACAAAGAAAATTTCTTTCAATCCGATCTCCATTTAATTCCAAAACAAATACACGCCTCAATAAAAGTCATTTATGACAGTGCGTGTGAGACTCCGGGCCAGAAGAGGGCGATGGAGTCAAGTTAAGACAGATCCTCCTCATAGCATCTTATAAAAGGCACCACACCAAATTAAGGATGAAATATTTATCATAAAACAATATACTTGTTCAGTTCCTGTGTTCTTTGATTTTTTTTATTACATTGTTTGTAAACTATGAGATTATGTTTTTTTTTAATGTTTTAGACAAGATCCAAGCTTTTTTTTTGTTTTTAATGTATATTTAATGGCCTTGTAGAGAAGTGGCCTTTTTCCTCATTGGTTCCCTGTTTTTTGGTCATAGTGAGAGATACTGATTATTTAATACTGAGATGATACACCATGTACCAAGAGGTGTCATACTGGTACCTAAACAGTTATACTGGTGCATCCCTTTGAAAGACTATATGGTTTTCATTCTATTAGCCTCGTTAGCATGTTTGTCTGAACTCCCTCTTTAATTCATGTCACCCAATAAGATCTTACATTAATAAGATTAGTTCTTCAGCACTGAGAAAGACTGACTTTAAACTCTTAGATTTAATTTAATCTTATTATGACTCCATTTATAATTCAATCAATTAGTTTAATCATTTTTCTTTAACAGTGTCTACCCACACACTCAGAGCCCTGATTATTAGTGTTTAATGAGTGTACACCCGTAACTGCAGCCTGATGAGGATAAGAAACGAGACATGTAAAGTCTCCAGTGATTAAAATAAATGATCATGTCTGGGAAATTTGGAGCACCATTTGTGAAGTTGAATAATACAAATATTCATGTTATTTGTGTCACATGTATTTCTCTAAGTCCTCCCAATTATTGTTATCATTTTGTTGTTGTTGGGTTGAAAACTTTGCTCTGTTAATGTGAAGAAGTGAAGAAAACAACCTGGTGTTAGTAAGCAGATCTGTGTGTGTAAACAAGAAGCCTTTCTCAGACTGGCTTCTCTCACTCTCACCCAAACACAGTCAGCTCCATTTAGAGTCACACTCACAGCTGAGAGGAGCAGCCTTCATTTAGATGAGCGGTTCAGGCTCAGCAGCAAGCTCTGAGACTCTCCTCTCCTCTCCTCTCCTCTCCTCTCCTCTCCTCTCCTCTCCTCTCCTCCTGACACAAACAAGAACTTTCTGTAACCATGGTTTCATTTCACACAAAAAAACAAGAAATAATCATAAGAAGTGCTCCACAAGCCGTTCTCACTCAACATTTCTTTTTGTAGACATCCTTTCATTTTTTATATATGTTTTCAGGTTACAAATACGCCTACCAACAGCCGTTATATTTTAAAGGTTAAAATCCAGTTTATTACATCCGGAATTTAATTTAGGTTGCAAGGTCTGTTTGCTGTGAGTTTGTCAGCCTGACCTGAAACCTGTTTAACATCAGTTTGTAAAGATGTGTTCAGTTTATTAGAGAATAAACAGTCGCTGTGCCTACGACAGCCAGCGAGCATCTAGGTCTGGTGATGTATCGGGAATCGAGCGCTGTCTTGTTTCTAAGTGATGTTTTCTCACCTCTTCTCCTTGGCCCTTAAAACAGAGGGCCATTGGGACAGGGTAATAAAGGGGTAAAACAAAGGGGAAGGGGAAAAAATGACTATTGGGATTGGCCCTATATCTTCTAGAGTTTTACATTAGCATCACTTTACATGTTACACCTTTGCTTTTTTAAAGGCTTTATTCTGTCTCTTTGGTAGAAGCTTTACATGACCTACAGCTCAAGAAAATTCCTACTTTTACTCACACTGGTGTTTTAAAAAACTCTTATTTCAGCCTCTGTCTGAAACACTTTGATTGAGCTGCTGTCTCTTTAAGGCTCCCTACTCCAAAATCTCCCTTCCCTCTGATTGGCCAGCCCTTTGGGGTCCTGTCAGGGCATGGCTAAGGGCCGACCTTGATGTTTTCCAGACCCTTATGTGATATTCTCATCATTTAAGCAAGTCTCGTCACGATCTTGTGCCAATGTTCAAAAAGACCATCTTGACCAGTTTACAGATTCAGTGATCCCCAAAACATATGAATATGAAGCAGTTCGGAAATCTGCACGTTAAGGACAAACATCTAGCATTGTTACTTCAGACCCATATTTTTAAATATGACAGCGCTGAATAACCCCTCTTTAATCAAAACTGTTTTTACTTGGAGTATTTGTGGTTATGAAACCAAGTCTAAATTAATTGTGTCTCCCATGCCAAACACTGAGTGTGGCTGCAGATGCTCAACAAGTCAGCAGCAGTGCAGACTCACTGTTGGAGGGTTTATCAGCCCACTCCCACTCCACACTCAGGTTTTGGACGGCACTCGATGTGGCGGCCCTCCATGAGAGGAGGCAAACTGAGTGCAAAGCGTGGGGAGAGGGAGCATGGAGAGGTTTGAGACAGACCCAAAGTGTGTCAGAGAGTGTCACCTCACACTATCACAGCCAGTTAGCAACAGGTACTCTTACACCCTGCTCTCCAACCTGTGTCAGGCACTCTGTCTTCACTGTATCTCCTCCCACTAAAATCTCTGCTACACCTGTTGTAGTAGGAAAACACTGCTTCTCCTGTTGTGGTAACTGCACCACAGCAGCAGATGCTTTGACTCCAACACATTTTCTCTGGGGAAGCTACAAGCTAACACAGGCCCTGCTCTTCCCTCACCTTCATTTTCCTCCTCCTCCTCTGCTCTCCTCAGACGAGAAGAAGAATGACATCCCGGAGGACTTCGACATCGACATGGAGGACCCGGAGACCGCCAAGGCTGCCGTGGCCATCCAGTCCCAGTTCAGGAAATACCAGAAAAAGAAGCAGGATGTGAAGTCGTAGAGCGGACTGGCTGTCAGCTGGGTCTTCACTCCACGTGGGCTGAATCTTGCATGTGAATCAAACTGCACCGTCATGAACTGAGAAGGAGGGGTGGGGGTTTGTGAAGGTGGAGGTTGGGGGTAAAATAGTATCTCTGTGAAAAGTTTGTGTGTGATTACTTACTTCAAATATCTACTATATTTAAAAGATGATCAAATTCTGAATGTGTGTATTTAAATCTTACCTTTAATTTAGCTTTTTTCTGATGTTTACTTCGATGACACTTCACGGTTCAGCAGCTGTAGAGCTTAAAGTTTGTCTTATTTTACACTCAGACTAAAAATTGTCTCCTCATTAACTGTAAAACTGTTTAATTCAGGAGGAATATAAAGCCACATGCATACCTGTGATTAATCCAAACATCTCTCTGCTCCCTGGACGTGTCTGTTGAAGCTTTTCCCTCTGGCTGGGTAAAATGATCCCACACAGTTAGCTTTCTTTCTTTCTATATGACTGTTGCTTTAAAATCTAATCAATGTCTAATTTGTACCTCAGCGTCAGAGGTTTCCCCCACTGTGGTGTCTCTTTCCACCAGAAGACAAACCTCTCTGAGTCGTGTGTTTTGGTTGCGGTTGTAGACGTTGTGCTTGTGACTTGTGTTTCTCTCCTTGTTTTTCATTCTGTGATTCTAATGTGGTTTTAACTTTGCCATTGTTCTGTTGGCTCACATAAATCTATATACATATATATATATATATATATTCCTTACAAGCACATTCGATTATGCATGCAAGCTTGCAGAGATGGATACACACACACAGACACACACATGCATTTACACACAAACAGAGGAAGAAATAAAGACATTGGACATTGACTTATTCTGGTTTATGTATTTCCTGGTTTGTGATTTTGCTGCATGGAGTCTTTTTTTTTTTTTTTTCTTCGATACATTTTTACAATAAGAAGTTTGAATGAACTGATGCGACCTCACAGTAAGCTCACTTCATTCTCTATTCAGTGCAGCAACAAAACCCTGATGATGAGTTATTTCATGCTGCATATATATTACACATTACCTGGTTTGATTGGTGTAAGAAACACAGAGTTCTGCTGAGGTGTGTTAAACTCCCTGCAGGAACAACATTACCCATAAACCCCAAACCCATTCTTTGTGCAATAACAGATATGCACGTCCCTCTCTGGTCTACCTGGATGCATTTGCTGCGCTCTAAGAAATAAAATGTTGATTTTGCTTAATAAATTATGTCAACTGGTTCCACAAAACGTAGTTGTTAAAACCAGACACGCAAAACACTACTAATGTGAACAACACATCAAGTAAATCTAATTTCATTATCTTGCTTTAAAGCTATGTTACATAAACACAGCATAATGTCAAATTTACTGACCCTACATTAAGGTAACTTATTATGATTGACTTCAACTAACTTATCACAGATAAACACTTTTAATGTGGCACCTTAGTTGTACTAGTTAAATAGATACGACCCAAGTAGTGATTAATTAAAGTAACGGGGAAAAAATTAGCTTAAAATCAATTTGAAAAAGGTTGTACAAATAAATAAAAATGATCCCTGCCATGGGGCAGAGTCAGCTGGTCTTTGCCACATTAATCACTAACAGCCAGTCAGTGCCACATGTAGTACAAGAAGATGGTCCGTGCTATGTCAAGCACGGTCTGTCCATGCCACATAATAAAAATAATTATATTTGGGGACGCCTTTCGTGACACTCAAAGTCACCTTGCATAGCAAACGTATAGTTACATAAAACACATGTACTACAAGAAGGTGTCCATGCCATTATAAGCACAGACACAGCTGAATTGTGTGACAGACAGCTGGTCTGTGCCACGCTGAGCACAGACAACCAGTCCGTGCCATCTGAAGCACAGACAGACGGTCCGTACTACTTTGAGCACAGACAGCTAGTCCATGCCACGTTAAGCACAAACAGCCAGTCTATGCCATGCGGAGCGTAGACAGCTTTTGCCCCCCAGCGAAGCATCTCACTGACAACAGGGTCTCATATCCACTGTTTTCCCTCCTAACTCACAGCTATAAAATGGCATAACAGCAAAAATGAATCTGCTGAAACCATTGTTTAATTTAAATGAGCAAGTTAAGGAACAGAGAACATTTGATTAAAAAAAAGGAAATTTTAGGTTAGCTCGTCTTTATTTTAAATTGGATTTATACAAGTTGATATTATGAAATGAATAGTCTAAGATCTCACAGTAGAGAACCTTTGTGTGTGTTGGATTTAAGTAAGACGGTTATGTTCATTTTAATCAACTATGTTTTGTAGCCTTGAAATTTTTATTACCGTATTTCAATTAAACCTTGTTGAGTTTTCTGTAAAAACTTTTAAGTTTTAGTAATTTTGACCCAACAAAGTTACATACTATGGACAACATCACTGTTTCATTTCTCAGACAACATCTGAAAACTACAGAAAACTTCAGTGGAAAAAAAGTTGGAATGGAGTGCAAGTTGACTGACTTCTTGTACCTTATAGGCTATCACAGCTTTTGAATGAACTCATATGACCTTATGAGGAGCCTGATCCTCGATCCAACAGGTCACCACATTTTCTTGCATTGCTGCAACAAGATCACATTAAAGTGAGCAGATATTTCAATGTCTCATACGCAGCAAACTGCATATATATTAAACATTACCTGGACTTGATTGGTTGTCTGCATTCAAATCTCTGCAGGACAGACACGCCCATAAGCAGGACCTAATCAGCTGTCATCATCAGATGTATTCATCCTTACCCTGTTTGCAGTTCAGATCAGGACACTGCATCGTACTGAGGTCTATGGATGTTGTCCACATTGTTTAAAAAGCTGTCTTTTCAAAAGCGTCACAAAGCCTTTTTGTGAATTTTGACAGTCAGTAACTATCTTGTGTTTTTGAGCTAGAGGCAATCACTGAGCAATTCAAGTGCAGAGCAGGACATGAAAGAAAGCGTATTATGCACCAATTTATCAGCTAACCCCAGACTGCAACCTCAAATGAACACATTTACAGCCTAGTATAAAAATGGTTTTAATATCTTTAGGTCATTTCCTTACCCCTAAAAGCTGCTCATATGAAGTTATATGTAATTCACATGTTTAAGGCTAAGTCTTGTAAAGATTTAGAGACGTGGCTGGTTTGACTGACAGGAGGTTAAAGGCCTGTCTCAGCGCTCTTCTATCAGCCTAAAGTGAGAGTCAGCATTTCTGGAGCATCATCATGTCTCTTCAGAAACCAGCGAGTGAGACCATGTCCATGGCTTGGGGGGGCTATAGCCTTTACCAACATTCTTCTGACATGGCAGACACTATGTATTATTTTTCATAACTGGATGCAGCTCAGTAATTTCAGTGCTCGAGTTCTCAGGGTAAAGACACCTACTTCATCTTCTTCACCAGCTGCTTTTGTTGTTGCTCACCAGTGTCACTTCTTGTTCACTGATATATAAAATTAAAGAAGGGGTGGGACTTCTTTTGTGCTGAGGGGTAACTAACCTCCTTTACTATGTGGGGTGCAGTTGCACGTACAGAGATACAGCTCCTGTTGATGTAACACAGCATTTTTGTCTCATGTCAGGCTTCATTTTTAAAATAAAATTGAACAATTTTTTTTTTTAAAAAGGATGTATTTTAGGGTCATTGTTGCACTAAAATAATCATCAAAATTTACAAAAGTCATTTGGTCAGTGGCTAACACCAGCATCAGTTTTTACCTCATTCTAGGTGACTTCATGTTACTGAAGTAGCTACTTTTGCTCTGAAAGAACTTGTTTGGAACTAAATTAACTTTTATATTTCCATAGTATTTATTTGTAGTAAGATATGAACTTTAACTTATTTATCAGTACGGTTATACAGTTTGAAATGTGACACCACCAAACATAAGTTTACACTGTAGTTTAGTAGCTGGCTATATGTAGCTCTGCTGGCAAACCAGTGCTCTGATGTATCCGTAGGCTAAGCTGACTACCATAGACTGTATAAAACATGGATATAATCTCAGCAATGTCACTGGTTTGTTCCTGAATCATACAGAGAAATGAAAGGATTCAGCCACATTGGAAATGACCAAGCAGCAACCTCTGGTCTAAAAATATGGTCCAAAATCTGCTAATTCTTGATTGTCCACTTGAGGCTGTCTCCGGACGTACTATGAGTCACATACACACCAAGCCAAGAAAAAGGTGTTTTCAAAGCAGAAATAATCCTATTTACAGTCTGGTTAAAACAAAAAACAAACAAACAAAATAACTTTCCTGTCTGAATCTCCAATTTCACTATCGGCACACATTGTATAGGGGGTAGATTTGTTCTATGGCTGCAATAGATGATTTGCTTCAAAAATCCATTTCAGAAAAAGACAAGTGAGGTCAGGAAGACTATGGCCGTTTTTGAATTCGCATACTATGCTAGCAGTGTCTTTTGATTTGACCAAAATGTAGTATGCAGTATGCAGTATGCAGTATGCAGTATGCGAACAAATGTCAGAGCTGTAGTATGAGAAAAACACCCGGATGACGTACTGAATCGGGAAAAATCCACAGTATGCATCGGACCAGTCTGCTTCGCATACTGTTACCCACAATGCAACACGCCTGGTCCCATATCAGAAGTGAAAATGGCAGAGAGCAGAGCAACAACAACCGGAGTAGCAGAGGAATAAAAATGTAAGAGCCATTTCTTTTTTTTATCTTTAAATCCTCATCATCTCCACCACTGAAAGTTAATATAAAATGCTCTCTCTGGAAATATATTTGCAGAAAAGTTACTCATGGTTTGTTTATTTTGTTCATTTTCAATAATGTTTTTTTGGGAAAAAAAAAAAGTCAGCTGTAGCCAACTTCCGTTTTCTCCGAACTGAAGACCAGCGTAGCATACTACAAAAATTAACCCAACTGAACAGTCATACTACATACTGCTTATGAAAGTAGGCAGTGCCTACTACATACTACTTTCATAAGCAGTATGTAGTAGGCGAATTTGAAAACAGCCTTTGTTCATTCATTATCCAGTCTCCAGAAATTACACAGGCTTTGAGCTTCCTTTCTAACAGCTATAGGGCGCCAGTCAGTCACATGTGTTGAACTGTGTCTCTGATTGGACAATCAGACTACCCAAATATCTTCCACTAAGTTAGAGGAAAAAACATACTGTGCGCGCTGATATAGCAAAATCAGGATTTCAGACCCGACTTTTTTTTTTAACCAGGCTGTAAATATACTTCTTAATGCCATAAAAGTCTGGGGTTTTTGGCTGGGTGTGTAGTGTTTGACTTCTGGTCTTCTGCAGCCAGCATCAAGTGGATCCTCAATGAACAGCAACTTTTAACACAACCCCATAGGCTTCATTTTTATTAACCAGATGTTGCCCCATGGTGACTAAAAGCAAATGCTGTAAGTTTGTGCGATAGTTAAGTTGCTGTCTATATTTAGTGCAACTGGCAGGCAGGTGCTCTGGAATATGTCTGTAACATGTAAAGTTAGTGAATCTTGGTTAGCTATGTCCTGCCAGTCATTTACCAAGCACAGCTAACGTAGCCTCACTCATCATTTTATTGATAGACTCTCAAGTTTGAACAGACCACTGCAGAATAACTGCTGACTGTGGGTTGAAATAAACATTATCACAAACAGCTTAGCCCCTGTGTTAGTCTTTAGCTTGGGCTGTATCACTCTCCCATTTAGCTTTCTTACACTCTTCTGTCCCTTTTTCTGTCTGACAGTGAGGCTCCTGTGTCCATCACTACAAAATCAATCACATTTTCAAGTGAGAAAAACACAAACTTTGTCAGCCCAGGTGGTGTCGTCATAGAGACATGTTGGCTTTAAACCAATACGGTCCTGCTCGGCCTGATTAGGAAATAAAGAAGTAATATTTAGGAATGATCTATATTGGCGCTGATAATCTCATTATAAAGTGTGGATTACAATCAGACATTTATCTAGAAGGGAGACTTTTTTAATGTCACTTAGAAACTCCTCACAGCTGCTTTAAAGCCCTCCAGTCTTTATTGTAAATATCAGAGTAATTGGGACCACAAATAACAAAGTGCTGTATTGAGGGTTAAGGAAATGTTTAATGATGGGATTAATCAAATTAAGAGCAGGCTCATTTCCTCTGACAATTTAAGACACAGTCCTTTTTTTTTACAGCCAATGAGACTGCCTCCTGCTGGACATTCAGTAGAAATACAGCATCATCTTTTCATGAACAGCCTTGGCTCATGCTTTTTCTCTGATACCACTGTTGACTGTTAGAGGAGTCCAGGTCCACTGTGTTTGACTGTATGCTTTGTGACTAAATGCACTGATGATTTAAAGACGCCAGAAGCCCTCTGGGTCACTGTCATTAGAAAAGTCACTTTGGGACCATGTCTTGATTAATCACCTCATTAGATCTGTATTTAAAGTAGATTAAGACTTGTTTTCCTTTGTGGGGGTAATAAAGAGGTTATTCTGCGGAGAAATCTCTGCGGTGGCATCTCAGATAACAAAAAGAGAAAAATCACTTCAGTCCTCTTCACCTTAATGAGTTTGAAAGCAGGAGAATTTTTCTGAATCTAACAAATGAAACCTAAACAAAGCCAGCTGTCAGCTGTTCAAAGAGGTACAGCTCTCATCGCTTCAGTCCCAGATGTGTTTATTACTTTACATTTGCAGAATAATTTCCCAGCGCTGCCAGCGACAGCTTCATATTTCTCTGTGTGATCAGAGCGAAGAGTTCACTCAGCTTCAGTCTTGTTTATGACAGCAGCTGGGTGCAGCAGAAAGTAAATCTTAATTTGTTGTGGACTTCAGAGGAAGAAGTTATGCTGAGTGATAGAGTCTCTCCTGTCCTGTGACTGAAGAGCATGAGTTACATGAAGCAGGTGAGGGGTTGGTGAGGTTTGTAAGGTTACGACTTCTAAACATCATTAATGGTCTTTAAGCCTGATCTCATTTGCAAAGTAAAGAGCTCAGTGATTTCTGTTTTGAAGTTTGTTGAAATTTAAAGAATTTTATCAGAGTCATTTTTATTAAAAACCTCAGAGAAATTTAAATAATGGATAAATTTAACCTCCAATTTACAGATTCTCTCTGTGTCCTTTTTTATTGTGGACAATAGCTTGTGGATGAAGCCTGACAAAGCATTGGAAGATCCAACTTAGCAAGCACAGTGACATTGCAGTGCTATTGGAAAGTATTTACAGTTTAAACATATATATATATATATATATATATATATATATATATATATATATATATATATATATATATATATATATATATATATATATATATACATATATAAATATCAGTGCTAGGCAAGTTAACGCGTTAATTTCGCATTTACTCGTCAATCTATTAATGCCGTTAGATATTTTATCGCACGTTAGTGCATGTTGCAGCAGAAGAGGAATGTGTTTGTGATAATGATGGATTGCGATGGATGAAAAATATAGCCAAAGTGAGCGATTTTACAGAGATTATGTCCCGCGCTGAAGCTCCCTTGCCGTGGCCCCCCGCTAAGTGAGGCTAAAATCAGCTGGATCTAAATAACTTCTGACGGACTCCGAGCTGCACGATGTTTGTCTGAGTGAGTATATGAGCATGCACGCACCTATAAATAAGGTCCAGCTGTCGAAAAAACGGAATTAACCTTTAAAGGCACTCGCCGCTTAGTGTATCAGTCCGCGCGCAAGGCGTGCCAGATATAAACAAACGCAGGTAGTCTGCCAGGACGAAGAGACCCGATGAGAACTAGAGCCTTATTTAGTGGTGTTTTTGTATGAACACGCTGAAAATTCTCTAAATAAAGCGTGAATGCAGACCGATATCAGATTTTTTCGGTGGGAGTCCGTTTATTTGTGTTTTTGGTCAAGTAAAATATGGCCCCATCTGAGTGCAGAGGAAACCAGCAGAGGAGCAGAGAGGGGTCTTTGGTGCAAGCGCTCTGGGCTTCTGCTGCACAAAAACACTGCTATTGGGTAATTTCTGCCCTAAACCTTGTGATAGGACCCAACTTGTTCCATCCCGGAGTATCACTTTAATGCCCTGACAGTGGCAATAAGCTTTAATTTTGTATTTACATTTTGTAAATTTGATTTGCACTTAATATGTGATTTAACTATTACTGTATAACAAGTACTGATTTAGTGTTTGCATGACAGATGTTATGGCATTTTCACAATGCGATTAATTATGATTAATCAGGGAAATCGTGCGATTAATTACGATTAAAAATTTGAATCGTTGCCCAGCCCTAATTTATATATATATATATATTATATATATATATATATATATATATATATATATATATATATATATATATATATATATATATATATATATATTTATATATATATATATATATATATATATATATATATATATATATATATATATATATATATATATATATATATATAAGAATATCATGTGACAATACACAATAGCCCTAAAAGGTTACTTTCATAAAGTAGCAAAAGCACAAAGAAAGAGAAACAGTTTGGCTTACCCTGTAACACCACAGTATGTAATAGTGCCCAAAAATTGAATAATGTAATACATTTTCCATTTATTGTGAAACAACATTGTAATATTTTTGTTGTTGTTTGTTTCTTTGTTTCTTTGTTTCTTAGTTTCTTTCTTCATTGACCCACAGCTGCATCCTGGCTCCAAACTCATCCCTGCTTACATTTTGTTCTTCCACGTTGACATTTGGAGAGTGATTAGGAAATATCTCAAATCACCCTGCAGACAGACACTGGGATGTTACTGGGCTGGAAATGTCAGTGCAGTGCATTGGTGTTGGACAGCAGGAGCAAAAACAGAGGGGGAGATGGGAATTTATTCAGGATCGATAGAGTTTTAATTTTGGAGAGTGCAAAGTGAGTCAATGGCACTGACCACATGCTGTCACTGTCATGAGCTTTAAGTTCTTAAAGATAAAACAGATTGAGCTGACCAAGTAAGATGTAGGTAGAGTTGAAGCTGTAAATATACCAGAACACAAGAAGCAAAAAGAAAAACAACGTACAGATCAATAAAATGTTCTGTAAATTAAAAGCCACACTTTTCCTATTTTTTAAATATTTTGCTGAAGGTGAGAAAAAATAACTTTAATACTTTTAAAGAAAACAATTGGATTAGAGAGTCGTGAAGAAGACAGTCCAGCTCAAATTACAAAGTTTATGCTTATTTAACTTGAAGTGACAGTTTATTTCAGAAAGTTTTTCAACAACAGAAGAGCTCTAAGATTATTTTAAGCCCCTGAAAAGCTCCTTTATTTCACATTTGTGCCATTAATCTGCATCAATCTTTTTTTTTTAAGTCTGTCTAATGACAGATTAGTAATTTATGCTTTTAATCACTTATAATATTCACCAGAATAAGTCCGTTTGCGGATTGAGAAACTTCAAAGCAGTCCCTTTACCCCAGTATGCGCCTTCTTCCATTGCATTCTGGTCTTTTGAGGCTTTGCAGGAAGAGCACCAGTGCTCTAAGACATGTCTATAATGTGTAATGTGAATCCTGGTTAGCTATGTCCTGCCAGTCATCTACCAAGCAGAGCTAACGTAACCTCACTCTTCATTTAATTGATAGACTCTCAGGTTTGAACAGACCACTGCAGAATAACTGCTGACTGTGGGTTGGAATGAACATTAGCACAGACAGCTTAGCCCCTGTGTTAGCCTTTAGCTTGTGTTTTAGCCTTTAGCTCATATTTCAGCCTGTGGCTCATGTTTTAGCCTTTGGCCTGAGTTTCAGCTTTTAGCTTGTGTTTAAGCCATTAGCTCCCGTGTTAGCCTTTAGCTCAGGCTGTGTCACTCTCCTGGTTAGCTTTCTTCTACTCTTCTGTCCTTTTTTTGTTGACAGTTCGGCTCCTGTGTCCATCATCACAACAAAATTAATCACAGAAATCGTTTTCAGCAGAGAAAAACACAAATCTTTCCACTCATTACTAAACTTCTTCAGTTGGTGTGGTGTTGTCATGGAGACTGCTTCAAATCAGTCTGGTCCTGCTCAACCTGACAGAGAAGCTAAGAACTAGCATTATTGATTAACCTATATTGGCGCTGATAATCTCATTTTAAAGTGTGGATTATGTGCAGGCATATATCTAGCAAGGAGACTTTTTTCAAGCTCACTTAAAACTTCTCACAGCATCTAGAAACGAAAAATCTAGTTTTTAGATTTTTGCAGGTGTGGTATTTGAAGTGGCTGATAAAATTTCAAAATGGGTAACGTCATCCCCAGGACACGCCCTTGTCTCTATCTTTTTTATAACCAGGTGATTGCAGGTGAAATGTCTTGATTAACTAAATCATTCATGATTTTTTGGAAAGCATTTAACATTGATTTGAGCTCATCCCAGCAAGCACTGGGATTGAATAAGTGCTGGAACACCAAAAAGAGACACAACTAAATGATAGAGTATCTCAGAGACACTGAGTACATCACTGTGTAAGTGTTGTTTAATGCTCTGTTTTATATTGTTTGTATCTGCTTCAAAGATGAGTTTTAAATTGCACTCTTTACCCAGCAGGTTGATGTTAACTGCAGAGAGCAATGAAGTAATGGTGTCTTTCCTCTTGACAACACTGCCACCTGCAGGCAGAGAGGTGTTAGTATCACAGAGAATGATCAGAAGGACTGATATGAACACCTCACGCTGATGGCCCCTGCAGTCGTCTCTCCTCTGTCATGGTGAAAGTTGGATGAAGTTTTCGGGTCTCCTGAGTGGATTTATGAGGCAAACAGTCGTAAAGCAGAGCCTCCACGTTTTCTCTCCACCTCCACACCAGCATCAGTCACTCATGTCAAAGCCTTAGAGGACACTTTGGGGAACAGCCATTTTATTAATCAAATTTGAACTTTGTGTTAGTTTCTCTTTATTCCAGTGCCACCATGGTGAACACTCATGTTAAAAATAAAAAGTGACATTTTTTTTTGTTAAAATGTATAATCATAATGAAGACAGTTAATCATAGAAACTAATCATAGAAACTGACAAAATGACCTCACAGCATTTTGGATCAAACTCTTCTCCCTTCAGGCTAACTCAAAGAAACAGAAAGAACAGAAACGGGCCAGGGTAGACAGGAACAGAAAACAGATTCTTACGTATATCCACATTTTTTTTTTTAGATATTTCCCATAGACATTATAGGTTTGGTTTGAAGGGGGGATCTGCTGGATTGTCTCACGTTTTTTTTTTTTCCCTGTAGAGGAGCATCTCTGCAATGCAGCGACAATAAATCTACTGAGGAGAGAGAAAGAGAGAAAGAGCCCTGAAGACTCTACCTAGTGCACTGAGAGTAGGGGGGGTCTATCTGGACACACTTGAGTCGGGGTGTTGTGAAGTGCAAACCATCGGTTCTCTAAAGCCTCCCTATTCTAGCTAACATCATTTACCACCCTGAAACAAACAAGCAGTGGCAAACTACACCTGAATACACAGCTGGAGAGCGTCCGGCCCTGTAAGTATACTCACAACATAGTTATTTTCATCATTACAGTACAGTATAGAGCAATAGTTTTCATAGACTTTTCATATCTTTTTTCATATTGCACCATCAGAGAATGGGACACAGAGAAAGATCAACAGAGACTCCATTTCCTAATTAAAACGAGATATGTGCAAACATGACTAAGGACTTTATTAACCAAATCAATTCTTCCCTGTAATATCCACAAATAAAAGTGATTTCTCTTTTTATATATATATTTATAGTAATAAGAATAATAAATCTTCACATTGGATCATTTCATAGTGTGACAAAATGCTCGACTGGGCCGTCCAGCCTCGATCGTAATCCTCATTGTCTTTTTAAATTGGTCAGTCCCCATGCATCCATAGGAAATAGATTTTTTTTTTTCTTCAAAAAAAGTAACAATTTGAGAGCAGCTGAAAAGTTTGGACTGGTGTCAATTGCTTTCATTCCAAGATTTCTCCCGAGTTTCATTCAGTGTTTCAGAAGGATATTCCATAGGAAAAAAATGACTCCAAATCGTCATCTTCCGCTCCAGAAAAACAAAGAGAAAGATGTCCGGGTTCTTATGAAAACATCGTAGTAATGGTGATAGAAGATCATTTGGTAATCAATAATTAATGATCATTAATAGCTGACAACTAACAATTAATAATCACTGATTAATTATAAAGAATTAACAAGAATCAAGAATAAATAATGCTCCCTCGTTACTCAATTAGTTTGGCAAAGCTCCGGCTGGAGTCGTTTCCGATGAGTGAATTTTTTCTCAAGTGAAAAAAAGAAATACAAAGTAGAGATAAAAGAAAGCTCTAAAATAAATAAAAGGAGATTAGTAAAAGTGACCCCGCCCTGTCAGGAGGGGGCGTATATACAGAACTGCGTGGTGAGAGTCAGTTTACTGCACTTGAGTGTTAAGTCCAGTGTTAGAGTGAGTCCTAGTCCCGCCCCAGGGGCCCCTGCTGTTATACCAGCGTGTAGGACTTTGCGTACGGGTTGCTGCTCTGTTTGAGATGTCCTCGCGAGTCCAGCAGGGACTCCTGGGAGGTGCTGAGCTTGGCGGCCTGGGCCAGCTCCGAGCCCTCTCTGTGGGGGAGTGTGGCCGCAGAGCCGGGCTGCCACTGGGCCACTGGGTCCCTGCTGGCCTGAGGGGCCTCTGTGGGCGTGGGTGGGGCCATGCGAGAGGGCCGCTTCAGAGAGCGGCTCTTCTGTGGCTCCAGACACGCCTGACCCATGGCCGCCCGCTCCCCACTAGCTGTCCCCCTGGAGGAGCCCGAGCAGGACATGCCTCGGTTTAACAGGAAGTCCATGCGCAGGTACGGAGGAAGGTGAACCAGCTCGCCTCCTGCAGGACACAGAGATTAGAGTAAGGTCAAAGATTACACACTGAGGATGATCTTACACAGCGGCACCTGAACTCCTGAGATCATTCTTAAAACAAACCTAAACCCTGAGTTTAAGGACCCCAGGAGCATCAGAGAAATCAACTGTAACTGTATCACACTCTCCCCGGTGAGGTCTGCAGGTGCAGTTCTGAAGGTTTCATTTTAGCGGTTTGCCCCGACTCTCTGACATGTGAACTAAAGCTGCTGAAGATCAAACCGTGAACCCTCCAATCAAAAGACTGCCCCCACTGAGCCATGGGTGTGCCAACAGCTTTCAATAAAACTGTTTCCCAGATGAAACAGCTGATTTTAGATCCTGAAAACAGCTGAGGTTCACTTTATAAATGGTTCGACTACTAAGGTCATACTGGAGTACTCAGTGCACTTAGAAAGTCACTTAACAAGATCTTTTTGGAGTTAATTTTTTGTCTCTTGATGCAGTTTGGTTGTTGTTGTCAGCATTTCTTTCCCACACTTATATGAAAAGCATTAAACTGCCAAAACTGGAATCACAGCAAACTGAAAGGTGGAGTCCGCAGGATTTTCCTAAAAAATAAAACATCAACTTTTACTGGAATAATCCTGCTCAATTTTCATTTCTTGGCCTCTTTACATGTGTGCCAGTATCTGTGTCTGCCTCAAACCCTCTCCTCTGCCTGTGTGAAGATGTTTTTGTTGTGTTGACATTTCTGGGCAGAGAGTAAGTATGGCTAAGCTAATCACAGCGTGCCCAGTGATAATTTGCAGCTTCCACAATAGTGGATGTTGCACGGAGGAAGAAAAATACAATCAAATTGAAACGAAACACCAAAAAGATAAAGAATTTTTAAAATTAAACGAAGGTGAAGCTTGGCCTTGACTTTCACTTGCTTTTGGGCAGCACTGGATGAGGAGCGACACAAGTTGGCTTTTTGCTAACCAGGTGTGTGTTAAATACCCATGATTAGCTTGTGCTAACATGCTAAGTCAGGTGTACAGCTCTCGAGTCTCTCCCAAGTTGAAATGCATTGCTGTAGGTGGTTGGTAGAGTAGTGAGCGTGGTTATGTAGCTTTGGTGGAAGGCTGTGGGTGTGCGCTGCAGTTGGCACTGAGCCAAGGAGGAGGAGACCAGTTCGAATGTTGTGTTTACTAACAAGAGATGGAAAATCCTAAAAACCCTTTTTCACCTGATATTCACCTGATAACACCAGAAAATGTCAAGATGATCAAAGACAAAAATGATCCCCAAACTATATTAGGGTTAAAAGAAAATCTGCCTGTGGGGAAAAATTACCTGTTAGGTTTCTTTGAATTAAAAAACCTCTCATTCAATAAACTTAAAGTGAGAATTGCTGCCTCTGACACTAATGCATACACAGTGGCAGGAAACAAAAGAAGAAGAAAAAATTCTGACAACAACCCCCTCCTCTCCGCTTTGACTCTTCAGAGCTAATCAAACAGCAGCAGCTGCTCTGAGCTCTGCAGGGATTTGCATCTATAAAAACAGCTCGTCTACCTGCTTAAAAGTGCGTTTCAGTTTGACAGTTTGAAGTCCAAGTTGAATAAGAAATCAACAACTGCGAATATGGTAATTCATAAAAACAGCCTCAAAGAAAAAGTTTGGGAACCACTGCTATGGGTGTAACTGTCTTCATCTTTTGGTCAAAGCTGTTACTCACCTTTCTAGATGATGAAAAATCTAGAAGAATTTAGTAAGACGTCTTCACTTTTCTGACCACATAAGATTGCTTTTGCACCACATGCACTTCAGCATTAACTGATATCCATCACACTCAAGCATGCAGACTGCAGCGGCTGGGATTGAACCGCCAACCCTCAGATTACCACTGAGCTGCTCACTGATGAAATACCCAACAAGTCAAATCACCGAGTCACACACTTACACAAAGGCTGTGTCAGTGTCCTCGCTCTGACACTGACCTCATTAAACCAAACGCTCACCTTTACCTCTCATTACCTGTCCCTGCTGACTTCATTAACTCACATGATCACTGAGCTGTGACTATGAACCCATCTCCAAAAGTAAACTCTTGTTTAGAGATCTTGCACGGTAACTTAAATCTAGCTTTTGTTCAATCCTTAGCTGATAAACATTCCTAACGTGTGGTCTGGGTTGACGTGTCAGGGTTAATGTTTGAAGGTTAAAGTCAGACAGGGTGCTGCAGAGCAGTGAGTGTTGTAAGTATTACACTGAGGGGGGTTGTGGTTAATGTTATCATGACCTCTGACAGCACGTCTCACCCGGTCTGTGGGCCTTGGGCACGGCCATGTTCATGACCCGGCTGACGTCCTGAGGCTTGGGCGGGGAAGCTGTGAAGCGGCAGATGCCCGATTCAGACGGCGTGCTGGAGGTCAGGCTGTCGGTGTAGTCATTGGTGCCTGCCGTCATCTGCTCCGAGGAGGTGTCAGAGATGAAGCATTCGGTGATGGTGAACTTGGCGTGCCGCAGCTGCTCCTCCATCTTGGCGTGCTCGTAGGCTCTGGCTAACTCCTCGTAGGTGGAGGAGGCGCTCTCTGTTGACACCATGCTGCTCCGTGCTCGGTCTGCACACGGGTCGGGGTTAGTGGAGGGATTAGTGTCAGAGTTAGCAACAGAGTTGTTAAGTGTGTCAGACACAGATCTGTGGTTAGAGACGTGGAGACAGATGCTGTTAATGTGAGTTACAGCTCCAGGTGTGGGTCTTACCTGTGTCCTGAGATGGGCTGACGCTGTAGCTGTCACTCTCCTTGTCCACAGAGCCGGCCACTCTGGGTGTGGGCAGCCTCCAGTCGGTGCTGAGTGTGTGGGAGGAGACAGGGGGGTGGGGGCGGTTCAGGGTCCACTGGCTGGCGTAGCGGTTTCGAGCAGCTGGGCCGGCTTTGGCTGTGCGGCGAGCTGTTGGGTCTGAGGGAGGAGAGAGAGAACAGGGGTGTGTCCAAAACTTAATTCATGTTTCTCTAATTTATTTATGCCCTTTAAGTCAAATTTAATCTGACTCCTTCTTATAACCTTTGATCATTTTGCTGATCTTTCCACGTTTTTCTATCACTTAATCTCTGGATGTTTTCATAAAAAAATAGCCAAAGACTTGATGTTTGAAAACTTATTAAATATGGTCAAATGAATGTCCTTGTTTTGTTTACATTTCTCATTTGGAGCCTGAAAGTTTAATACCAAGCGTTTATAAATCGACTTTTGCCTTGTGTACTACTTAAGAATACAATCAGAGACAATAAAATTAAAAACTAAACAAATTTAAACTTTATAAAAAGTTCATGATGATAATTATTGTATATAATAAAAAAAACTCTTTGTTTTATACATTACCACAAAACTTTCTAGACATTAAATTTAATGAACGATACAGACAGAGCTTCTGACTGACAACACCAACATAATCAAATGTTAAGAAGTATCTCCAAACATTCGATTATGTAAAAAATACAATATTAACAGCAGTGAGAGGTATTAGAAGGAGGTATTTTAATAAAAAATAAAGAGGAGGAGGATGCTTTTTCAAGAATCAGGTAAAAATGTCCACAAAAAATCCCACGTTTTCAGGGGTCCATTTCGATTTTTCTCATGTGGTTGAAAAGAGGTGATACCCTATGAAATGTAGCCTCCAGTTGCAAAAAAGAATAACATCGGACAATTAAGGTTTTTCTTTTTCTTATTTAGTTTATGAACGCAGGGACACATAAATATTAACAAATATGGTCCTGTCATGCTATTTTTACCAAGTGCCAAACAGGTGATGGCTTCATCTGATAGAGGCAGGAAGAAGACTCAAGCTCATGCACGTCTAAGTATATTCAGTTTTAAAATCTCAGCTCAAATGCACAGTTTTTTAATAGGGCTAATTTTAATTATTTGCTAAAAAGAAAATAAAGTTATTGGATTTTTCTACAAAAAAGTAAACTTTGAACACACTCTCCAGGTGACCATGATGCCTTGATTTTTTGTAAAAGTATTCACCAAACACAGGAGGTCAAACCAACAACACACAGAGCACAGCAATGAAGGAAAAACATGAAATGAAGTGAAAACTACTCACAACAGACACAAACACAAAACCACGAGCACAGCTAATGAGGTTAAAATGAAAAAAAGCGTCCGTACTGGACTTACTGGTTCCTGGTCTGGCATCAGACACATCCACCAGTGGACCGGTGGCCTGGGACAGGGACTGGTAGTGGACTGTGTGAGTGACTGTGGACGACTTCTGTTTCTGGGTCTCCCCAAAGTCATTATCAGTCAGTAACACAGTGGACCTGTCGTCTGTGGAAAGAAACAAGTTTAGCAGTTTGATCAGGTCAGAGTGATTCTTCACCCTCCACAGCAGCGCTGAGCTTACCAACAGTCTCCATGGTGTCCCTCTCTTCGATCAGCAGCTGGGCTCTGGGGATGTCGATGTGCATGCGGAGCGTCTGCTGCTGTTTGTTGATTGGCTCTGCTGGACGTGTGTTTTTACTGAGACACACAGATCAGAAAACACGTTCAGTACCAAAAACTCTAAACATAGAGGTTTAACTGTAAGCATGAAGAGAAACTGAAATAAAATGTTTGAATATTCTCACCTCATGAGCATCTCAGCCAGACTTTTTGCATCTGTGAATCAATAGAGGAGACACAAATTTATCAGCCATACAGCAAATTCAGTTTCATAACTGATCTGTTGGAAGTTATTTTAGCAGGTTATACTGAATTATGAAATAATACCCATGAGGTAGTTCATGCAAGCAACTCCAGCTGCAGCAGACTTGTGCTTCCTCCCAATAAGTCAGATTTCCAGTCTCTGCCCCTGCTTTGTAAATGCAACAGCTGCCCTGCACGAGTGTTGCACACAAACTTTCAGCCCTGCTGCTTTATCTCATCACTCCCCACTTTCTGCCTTTGAAGTCAATCTACCAGGAGTGATGGGGTTTGGAGTCTCAACACCAGACACAAGTAATGATCTTTTGCTTTAATAAAGTTTTGTCTGACTGAAATGCTATTGTTCTTTGGTGTATTTTTATGTTTGCACCATTGCTCAACAAAACTTAAAAGACAGAGTCTGCAGAATTTTCCCCCAAAAAAGGGAAAAATGTCATTTTTTATAAAAATAACCTGCGCCAGCCGCTATACATATGTATTAGTGTCAGTGTCTTCCTCGAACCCTCTCCTCTCCTCAGCCTGGATGTTGATGTTTTGGTAGTATCGGTTCGTTTCTTGGCAGAGAGTAAGCATGGTTACCTCAGCATATCGCAGTCAACCAGTGCGTGTTGATAATTCAGAATGGAAGAAGCTGTCCTGAGCATCTACTGGGGCTGGGACGATATGCTTTTGTCACGATTCAATTTGTTTACAATTTTTGGGGTGTCGATTTAAAACCAAGTGCCAGACCAAGTACAAAAACTGAATGCTGATTATGATGTCTACAAAATATATTAGGAGCCATATTTTTCCAAAATGCACATCACATGTGAGTCAGTATTTTAAGATTTATACAGGGGATCTGATATCTCAACTTTTGTCCAACCTAGCTTTTAAAAACAAAGACTAAAATGAAGGACTAAAATTAAAAAAACAACAACAGTTTTTGAACAAAAAAAAATCTCAATTTAAAATTGTTAAACAAAAAGTCCAGATACCACGTTTTTTTCCTCCCACCCCTAGCCGCTATGATAGTGGACGTAGCATGGAAGAAGAAAAAGACGACCAAAGTGAAACAAAACCCCAAACAGAAAGCTTTTTACTAAATGAGGGGGAAACTTGACCCCACTTTAAATTTCACTCAGGCACTTGGAGAACAGCTCAAGACGAAGAGTGACAAGAGTTGGCTTTTTGCTGAGCAAGTATGTGTCAGACAAGGAAGAGGAGCACATTTACAGCAGACCCTCCCTTCATAGCTGTTTGCTTATACACTGTGCCAAGAGCAACAGGTACAGGAGGAGGAGACGCTCTGGAGCAGGTGTTTACTTAATGCCCACTTAGCTAGCATCATCTTTATTGATAAATATTTTGTTTCAGTCTAAATCAAAATTTGGTTTATAGTTTACAGTTTCAATATGGCTGACTACTCCATACTCCTGCTTGCAAGATTGGTTTATCTAAAGATATCCAGAGCAGTAAATCCAAAAACTTTACCAAACTCATCCAAATTAAGCTGCTGTATTATGTAGCAGATGATCAGTATGGTCTTACCACGGAGCCTCTTCAGCCTCTGTTCCCTCCTCCTCCTCCTTAGCACCAGCAGCCCGATGAAGATCACAACAATCCCCACCAACACACAGGAAATGGTCACCATCATCTTCAGACCTTCACCTCCTCCAGAGCTCTCCTCGCTCACATTAGGAGCCTTCACCAAGGGGGCGATGGTACCTGAGGAGAGGTCAGGGAAGCATTTAATTACGCACGCTGACATCATTTCTTTGCAGTTCTATCTTTTAATGAGAGCTCCTGTATGGTCGCTATTTTGTCAAAGTTTGAAAATGTCTTTAACATCTTCTGTATTCTCAAACCTTGTGCAGAATTAAGAGTAAAATGCTTTACTTTCTGCTAAACCATTCTTAGGAACTTAAGGATAAATCTCTATCCTTAAATACTCAGCCTGATTTCCCTGCAGGACGTTCAGGACAGATGAAGTTACACTTAGTCCTAAAAATGTTTTTGCAGAAAACCACTAAGCTCCTACTATCAGCTGGCAGCCTCCTCTGTCTTAAAGGGGCTCATGAAATTATTTAACTCCTGCTGTGGCGTCGGCAAAGCCTTCAATGGGGGCGTCACAGGCAGCAATAAAGAAACCAGGAACAGAAATCAGCACAAAATGAGTTTTTCACCCAGCAATCCATCAAAGGAAACTCAATCCTCTGCTCTGCCACTAACATGAGAGTGATTTTTTTTACCTCTTTGCTTCACAACTGTACAAATTGTATTTTAAATCAAGACAAAATATGCCTACATACTCTCTCTTATATTATTCATCCTAAAACTTGAAGGTCTTATTTTTTTTTTGTCCAACAACTGCAGAAACTCAAAACTTCTTTGTTATTTCATTTTGGGCAGCTAGATTAAATAAAGAATAAAAATGAGACAAAAAAGGCGTAAAGGACGGTGGTTCACCACTTAAAAAGCAGAAGGTGTTGTCAAATAAATGGAAACTTGCTGCATTTTCACCCTTTTTTCAAAATAAAAGCAATATTTCTGAAGTTTCAATAAAGTTCAGAGAGGTCATGAGGGTGTTTCCATTACGCATGTAACGTCAGTCCTGACACTGTATGATGATGATGGGGATTCATGTGTTTGTGTTTTTATTCACAGGTAAATATGAATGAAAATCATCAACTCCAGCTTGTGATGTGACATTGTTAAAAAGGTGTTTCTATTGCACTTTTGTGATAAACTCCAATATGGTGACTTCCTAAAAACCACTCCATGAGAACATAAAAACCTTTTTATCCAAATTTAAGAGGGTTTTAGAAATGTTGGCATTTCCAACACCTTTTATTTATTGTGATATTTGGTTTTGCACAATTCTAGGTGTAATGGAAACAAAGCTACTGAGAACACCTTTCTAAAACTTTGTTTATACCCTCTAGATAACTGATATCTTTTTTTCAATGTCTGTATTTTTACCTTTGTATCTTATATCAAGACATCAGGAAGAGGGTTTGCTGGTTTAGAAATAACATTAACTCTGCTCTTTGAAGATAAATTTCATTATTTGATGTCATATTTCTTAAATGTTTAGTTTAATTTCTTGCTGACAGTTATATATGTTCTGCATAGACTTGTTTGCCACAGTCATTCAAACTTTTTTATGTTTAAATGATGGGAAACTCTGTCTTGTATCAACTTACTGCCGTCATAGCTGAGCGTCGCAAACTTGACCCTCTTCTCAGCGTAGCCGGCGCTGTTGTAGACCTTCATCTGCAGCTCGTACCAGGTGGCCTCCTGCAGGTCGTACAGGATGTAGCTCTTAGTGAGGGAGGTGCGCTGAGCCGTGGTCCAAGTGGGTGATTCTACAGGACGGTACTCCAACGTAAAGGAGGTAATGGGACAGCCTCCGTTATTCCAGCCGTTCAGGTTGAGTTTGACTCGCGTGGCGTTGATGCTGGTGAAGAGCTCCTGTTCTTTAGAGTACTGAGGTTCTGTTCAGGGAGGAAGAGGAGGAAGACGTCAGTTACTGAGTAAGTAAGCAGGTTTGTGTTGTAAAAAAATAAAAAGACTTTGGTGAAAACTGTGAACAACTGAAAACTTAATTATCACAATGCTCCTAAAAATCTAGAAAAATCTAACATGATGAATTTTAATATTCAGTGCCAGTCACAAGATGTTTTTCTTACCTTTCCCATGAGTCTTTGCTTCTATGATCTCACTGATGCGTCCAGGCCCCACTGCATTCTGGGCTGTGAGTGTGAACTTGTACCATGTGCCACACTTCAGGTTCTCCAGCCGATAGGAGCGCTCACTGGGGCTGATGGCAAAGTTCCCCCACTGCTCGCTGTTATCCTCCGAGTACTGCAGGATGTAACCTGCACAGCAAAGAACACACAGCGGGAAAAAAACATGAGTGAGGAGCTCTTCTTCCTGTGGTACTAGACTGGATGAAAAAAGAAGCCAAAAACTGTTTAAGAAAACAGATTTCTGTGGGGTTGAGACCTCTTATGGAGCTGCCTCCGTTGTCTCCGGGGATCCAGGAGAGGGTGATAGAGGTCGTGGTCGTCTTGGTCACTGTGAGGCGAGGCTGGTCAGGTGGAACTGAAGAGAAAAAAGTAAAAACCACTTTGTTTAGGATCAAATCCCACTTCAAAGCTCTTTTTTAAAGTCTGAGTCCAAAATTAGTTTCTTGAGTTAATTTCACTCCTCCTGTCCCAGCCCACTCCAGAGGATGGCAGTAATGAGCAACATTAGAAACAATAACAACTACAGAGGGAGAAAACACTCCTATTTTTTTTTTCATTCATTTTCTGAACTGCTTATTCTGTTCAGGGTCACGGGTGGTAGGAGCCTATTCCAGCTGTCATTGGGCCAGAGAAAGGGCACACCCTGACAGACAACCATTCACACACACAGTCACACCTACGGACAATTTAGAGTGGTCAATCAACCTAGCACCTAGCATTGAAGAAAACAGGTACAGGTAGCTTATAATGATGCTTTTGGAATATTTCTGAAACATCCTTGATAAACAAGTTTTTGTTAACAAAAATGTGCCCACATTTTATGCTGTTCTTAAAAACTACATGGACAAATTCACAGGTTGATTGGTCAATTCAGACAGTGAAAGAATAATGTCACTTACTCAGCTTACAATGAGTGAGACAAGGTTTACATCCTGTTACTGGAAACATTCGTACAAATGTCTCTTTGAGTTATAATTGCTGGCAATATATGACTTGTGTTTTTACCCTTTTTTAATTTCTTTTTATCCAGTATCTGTTGTTTTGTCATTAATACAACTGTATGGACCTAAAGGTCTGAAATAAAGTATAAAGTAAAGTAAAGTAAAGAAAAGTATGACAGGATAGCCCACTAAGATGGTCCCCATGTTCAAAACTACAACATGAGCAACCATGACACAGAGACTAAAGAAAACACACAAGCTTTGAGATAAACAAAAGGGTGATGTCTGTAGATTATGTGAGCAGGATATCCACCAAAGGCACCTGTAAACTGAAGATGAAATCACAAAAAAAAGGCATTTCATAAATCTTTTCTTAACTCACTGCTGTGTTAAATAAGTATAACAATTATATAAAAATCAGAGAACTTGTAAAAAGAAATGTGAAAGAAAGGAAGGTTTAAATTTGTCTTTCTGTTGGGAGGGAGTTGTTTCAGAGCTTGTTTTTCCTCATGTTGTGTTTCTCACCTTGAACCTGAAGGTTGAGGACAATTTTGTCTGATCCAAAGCTGTTACTGGCCACGCAAGTGTAGTTCCCAGAATCCTCAGCTTTAATTGTACGGATAATGAGGCTGCCGTTACCATGGACACTGCGCCGGCTGTCAATCACAACAGGAGCTGGGGTCCCGTTTCTGAAAAACAAACAGATGAGTTGGAGGTCAGGGTTCTGTTTCTGGTCTCACACTTTGAGGAAACAAACTTGTTTTTTCTGTCACAGATTATTAAAGACGTATTTTATCTTCAATGGTGTGACTGTGTGCTTGTGTGCGCTGTACTCACATCTCTTTCATCCACTTGATGCTCGGGGATGGATCTCCCACAGCTTTACAGGGCAGCACGATGTCTCTCATCCAGGGTGTCGTCACCGTCCTGTTGAAAGTCAGGATCCGAGCCGGGGCTGCAGGAAAACACACACACACAAACACACACATGTTATCAGCATGTAGAAGTGTTACTGCTCTTCTTTAAGCTGTAGCTCGGGCCCTTCAGCTGTCTGAGTCAAGGCTTCGGGGTCAGAGGTCACACTCTGATGGTGACGGGGAACATCCATCACCTCCACCTCAGACAGGACGAGAGCATCCTGAGGGGAGCTGTGAGCCCTGCCTGCAGGTATCATGAGGTCTATCAGCGTGTGTGATCAGCTTATCAGCTCTCAGCAAGCATGTTCAGACTTCACGGTGAGAAAACAGAGATGTATTTTTGGCCTTCTGCCTTTTTGATAAACAGATGCATTAAAATAAGGCACTGAGTCACATTCAGCAACAGTGGATGTGTCGGCTTAAAATCTGGACTCAGAGCTCAGCGTGCTGCACCAGGAAAACATAATCACTGGGGAAGATTTTAATCTTCAGTTTGTACTGAGAATTTAGTTTTTTTTTTGACTGATAAAATCTAAATTTCAAAACAAAGAACAAAAATAGATAAAGTTTCAAACTTGATCTGACTTTCTTGACAAAATGAGGTGAGGCAATAAGCCTCTCTGCCTAATCCAGCATTTGATAACAGTTCGTACACTGTGAACTTAACCAGGATTTGAGCTGCAGTGACCACACTGGAAAAAAATGAAATTTTATCAGTTTTTTTGTCTTGTTTTCAGTAAAAATTGTCATTTTATATTCAGTATGAGCCACATTATGGTCCCTCAAGAAAACTGTCTGAAGAAACATGTCTGGAAATTAGTTACAACAACTTTTTTCAGCTCTGCAGAAATTAGTGGGAAATTTAACTGGTCTGTTCAGTGGAAGTTAGTTGTGAGTTATAGTTAAATGAATACTTTCCAATTATGCAGAATTTGCACTTGAGCTAAGTGAACCTGTCTGATATTTAACAACAAGACCGTCAACTGTGCCAGGCCAGTTTCTGTTTTGCAGTGCGCCTGTACTCTCAGTGTCTATCACAATCAGGTAAGGCCAATTTACAACCCCACTCTTTGTGAATATCACATCTGAAGCCTTCAGCTGTATCATGTTAAACATTGTAGGCCAAATCATAAAGGTTAATCATTTTGCATGTGATCTCAGTTATGCATATCAACAAACTTGGTACTAAAGGAAACTGAATTATTCACTTAACATTTCAAAGGTAATTATCAGAGGAAACAATGAACCTAATTTCTATGTTCAAGAAATAAGCAGCTGTTCATCACCTGCTTCTCTGGAAATAGAAACACTTGGATACTTCTAAAAAAACATTTTGTGGTGGGTTGTGATTTAATGTCGAATAAATTATTTGCTAATCGTCACCTTCGTACCTTGCAGTTTGGAGTAACAAACAAAGGAACTGGAAAAAAAACAGTAACCTACCAATTGTGACTTGCGACAATACATGTGGACATCATTTTAAAGAAGTTATGTGTTAATTTCAAAGAAATAAGGAAAAACTTTGTCTAATTATTATCTAAGAGCGATAAAATTTGCGGACCTCTAAAGTAAAGTGTTACCATTTTTTCAAGTTATTTAAAGACAAAACAAGGTCTGAATTGAATGTAAAAAATAAAAAATATGCCATTGGAACAAGAGAAAAGTTATTTGTATTAAGGCATTAAACTAGCTTAAAGCAAAATTTGAGAAATTTGAGCAGTTTTTTCTTGTTCCAGTGGCAGCTTTTTTTTTCCCTGTTACAAGCAATCCAGACCACCTTTTTGTCTTTAAATAACTTACAACAAGACATTTTTCTGGACTGGTCAGGTGGAAGTGGCTCATATTGAGTAATAATCAGACAATTTTTACTTAAAACAAGACAAAAACACTTTATGAGATTTCAGTTGTTGCAGTGCACCAAGCAGTATGACAGGTCAGCTCCACTCACCCTCAGCCATGGGTTTGACGGTGATGATTTCACTGGCGTTTCCTCGACCTGCAGCGGTGACAGCCACCACCCAGATACTGTACTGACGGTTCCTGCTCAGGTTGGGGATGCGGTAGAAGAAAACATCTGGAGCTGCCTCAAACTCACTGCTCACCTGAGGGAGGGAGGACATTCAGGACTTCAGCACAGAAGATCAAATCAACTGTTTGTCTCATATAGAGAAAGTCACTAACAGGCACTGAGACACTGACACATGCATTGTTTTGTCATGAACATGAGCATCTCAGCTGGTATTTGTTTTTTTTTGTTTTTGTTTTTTTTTTCTTAAATACTTGTGCTTGCACATTTTAATAAACTGCAAAATTTACATAATCCCTACCCTGGGCTGGAGAGGTACTCTTAGGAGAAACAGTTATCTTCTCTATCAATAGTTATCCTCAATGTTTTTGAATGCTGCATGCTTCCTTTCACATGTTCAGATGCTTCATCCACGTGACAACACAGACATAAAAAATCAAAAACAGAGGCACAGTGTGATGGTTACCCCAACACTTTCAGGGATATTATAATGTTTATTCTTAACATGTGTTTTTTTCATTTAAGAGTACGACTGCCCTGACTGACAGGTCAACTGTCTGCAAAGAGGCTAAATGCTAAACTCTAAAAATAAGCTTTACTATAGTCATAAAAACACACTTGCTGGATAGTTTGTGCAACAGTTTGGGGGTAAAAGTGGGATTTTCCCTCACAAACATAGGTGTGCAGGGTTATTCTGGTGACAATACACTGGCAAAAACAGAATTTTATCAAATGTTTTTGTCTTATTATCAATAGAAAATGTCTTTTTAGACATAAAACAAGCCCAATTCACTAGACTGCTCCAGAAAAACATGTTGTTTCAACTTATTTAAAGACTGAAATGAGGTCTGAATTGCTTGAAACAACAGTAAAAAATCTGCCAATGGAGAAGAAAAAATTACCCGCAAATTTGCTCGAAAACTAAAATAATGTCTTAATACAAGTAACTTTTCTTTTGTTCTGTTAGGAGATTGTTTCAAGCAATTTAAACCTCATTTTGTCTTTAAGTAACTTGAAACAACATATTTTTCTGGAGTAGTCTGGTGAATTTGGCTTGTTTTAAGTTTAAGAGGACATTTTATACTAAAAATGAGACAAAAACACTTGATAAAATTTCCATTTTATTGCAGTGTAGAAGGTGGGGGCAGGGGTTCTTGGGGAAAAAAAAATCATTGGGAACATTTGCTTTATGACATAAATGATGTTTGGTAAGTAACAGCCCCTTTAGGTAATGATTCACCCATTTTTAATCCAGCCTGTTTTAAATACTTTATTCGAGAGGTGAAAATGTGTTACCGTGGGGTGTGGGTTGGAGCAGAAGACTGTGTACTTCCTGATGATGCCGTTCACTTTGAGAGGAGGAAGCCACGACACAAACACCACCGAGTTCGAAGCAGCTGCTGCCTTCACACCCGCAGGAGGTCCAGGAACTAAAGAGAGAAGATGATGTGGTTGGTTTCTTTTAAGCTCACAGGATTATTATTTAACTGCTAAAATAATTTCTGTGCATGATAAAAAAAACACCAGTGTCATGCTCCTCAAGCCTCAGGAATCACAGAGGGAACATCTTTCATTCAGATCCTGTGGCTGAGACTTCTTACCGTCCTCCTTGGTGCGGGTGTAAATCTGTTCGCTGCGGACTCCGTCTCCAGCTCTGGTGAAGGCTAACACTTGGATGCTGTAGTTGGTATATTTCTCCAGTCCATCCAGTTCCAGAGAGGGCTTAGAGGTCGTCACATTCCTGATCTCTCCGAGCTCTGATGGACAGAAACAAAAAGAGAGGAGACGATAATGTTAGGGTTGGTGCTAAAACTCGGGTCAAAACACTGCGGTGATGCAAGTCTCTTTGCATCAGCTGTTATATTATATAATATAGCATACCAGATGCATTAAAGTAGATGTCAGGCCTGAAGGTGTCACATTACAGCCTTGAATGTGATGTTATACTCAATCACAAGGTTTAAACAACCCTGCGTCCAAGGCCTCGCATAGTGTCAGGCCTTGACTGTCATAGCGCTCCTCTCAGCTGGCACAGTTTACATTATTGATGTCTATCTTGTCTGTTTATATCCCTACTTAACACTGTTGTCCTCTTCCTCCTTCACCACCTGAATTACTCATGCTCTGGCTCTTCATAACAGCATCATAACAGAAAATCTCACACTTGCAGGAATGCTGTGTTTTTATTTTACAGGCAGTGAAACTTATAGATGAGTGTGTGTCTGATCATGTTGTGTAAAATCAATCCACTGGAAATAGTTCAAATGTTGAGCTTCTGTTTGCTGACACCATGGACAGGAAGATGAGCTGTGACGTTTTGTTTATTCTTTGAGGTATGTCTAATCCTGACCCTAACCCATACTTATTCCCCACCAGTCAAAATTTAAATTCTTAGATTTAGACATGTTAGATTTTAAACCTTGTTTTAAAAGTATTTTACTTGATAAGTTGATCGATTTAAGTATCTTTAAATTTAAGGTATAATCTTAAATTGAGCATGAACATGTTTTTTTTTTGTCTCAATTTGTTATCCAATCCCTATTTATCTATTTATTTATTTATTTATTTATTTATTTATTTATTTATTTATTTATTTAATTGGTTATTTATTTATATTTTATTTAATTGGTTATTTATTTAATTTAATTTAATTTAATTTAATTTAATTTAATTTAATTTAATTTAATTTAATTTAATTTAATTTATTGATTGATTGATTGATGGGGGGGTAAAATAATAGAATGGTTCTTTTTTTGAAAGTCTTTTGGAAAGGAAAAAAAAAAAAAAAAAAAGAAAGTCTTTTGGAAAAAAACAAACAAAAAACTTATTTCAAGATTCAGTAACACCTGCAAAGCTTCATTTAGAAATAGTGTAATACATAGTTTATAAAACACATTTTAACCACCGTTATGGCTCAGACATGTAAAGTTACATGTCACAACAATCTAGAAGAGGCCATGTGAACTGAACCACAACTACTGATACAGTGCCACATCCCAAGATCCATTTTTACTGTAACAATGTTTAAAAAAAAAAAAAAAAAACTAAATGTATTTGTCTCAAAGACACTAAATGATTCTCCAATGTGGAGTCATCTTATAATGTAAATATGATATCAATATAATTGTGGAAATTGGGAAATTCTGCTGTTTAAATAAAAGTTTAAAAAGAAAGAAATCAGGAGTTTTTTCTTTTGTTCAGCATGTTTCTCTTGTTATTGTGCTGAAGGAAGTTTGGTTTATGTTTTTTTTAAAGGTAAGCATTTTCTTTTTTGTATCACTTTGGGATAATTCTTAAGGACAATTCATTTCTAGATTTATAATTCTTGTTTCAACATTTCTTGCCAAGCAAAATTGACCCCATAGACAGATAATTTCACTAGTTTTATGACAATTTTCTCATCAAATTCAGTGTTTGTATCTTATAGTTCAGTCCCCCTTTTTTTGCAGAGCAGCAGCCTGGTAAAAAAAAGAAGACTACCCCCTACATTGCAAAAAAAAACTGAAATCTTTGAAGTGATTTTTTCTTATTTTCAGTAAAAATTGTCTTTTTATACTTGATATGAGCCACATTCACCTCATCATTCCAGAAAAATGTCTTCTGAATTGCTTGTAACAAGTTAAAAAAAAATCTGCCGATGCAACAAGAGATATTTGCTCAAAAATTTGCTTAAAACTAGGATAAAGTCTTAAAACAAGTAACTTTTCTTCTGTTTCATTGGCAGATTTTTTTTTACTTGTTACAAGCAATTCAGACCTCATTTTTTGTTTTTAAATAACTTGAAATACGACATTTTTCTGGACTGGTCAGGTGAATGTGGCTCATATTAAGTCTGAAAAGACATTTTCTACTGAAAATAAAACAGAATCACTTCATAAGATTTCAGTTTTTCACAGTGTAAAACTGCCCACTAACCATACATGATCTCTAACATAACAGGGTAAACCACTGTGATAAAAAGCTGAACCCAACACCACTTGATGAAACCTCAATAACTTTAATAAAAACAATTTATATCGCCATCTTCTGGTCAGGAACGTTAACGCCTCTCCTGCTCAGCCTCTCTTAGGACTAAGGGATGAGTAAAACTCACAATTTCACACTGAATATAACCTCATCAGTGTTAAAATCTGGCTGTTATATTTGTTGTATTTCTGGAGAAAAGAGGTCGTGTGATTTTGATTATTCACCCACAGAGCTGCAGACTGTTACCATGCAAACTAGTCCAAGCTGTCACATCTTGAGCGTTCACGGTCCATAAGCCGGCCAACATGATGTGACAGTGCAGGGGTCAAAGGTAATCGTGCTGTCACAACCAATCCCTCTGACACAAACCCAGCATGTGACAACAGCATGGCACGCCGTCTGACTTCCACCGAAACATGCAAACTGAGGGCCAATAACTCAAGACAGTACAGATACCCATAATACACCTTGGTAAATACACGCCACAGCTAATTATTTTCCTTCGACAGTGAATTTGATTCATCCACAAACCACTTACTTTACAAACAACACAAAACCAAACATGATAAAACACTGTAGCATGACTATAGGACAGGTGTTCCTCAGTGTCAGGTTATCTCACAGCTCTTCAGAGGAAACTCTCCTGTATAATCCTGTGTTACTGTGTTTTCTAGAAGCATACGGGTGTAGAGGTGGAGTTGTGTACCTCCATCTGGCAGGTTGGCCCAGTAGATGACCCTGAAACCCAGCAGGTTGCCGTTCAGAGCGTCTTTGGGAGGAGTCAGCCAGGACAGAGAGATGACCTCTGGAGACGTGGCCGTGGCCTGGACGTTCTCTGGAGGACGGCTCGGCACTGAGGGGGGGAAGGATCCAAGAAGTTCATTATGACACACTGACACACAGGAAAACTGGAGAAGTTAAACATGGTTCAGCACCTCTGTTCTCCACTAGAGGGCGATACATCCTCACAAAAATACACCCAAAATGTGCTGTGTTGTTTTTTGAGGTGTTTCTGTTCCCCGTTACTCTTCAAATCATCTTATGTGAATGAATGTGATGTCTCCATCTTTCTCTCACCGTCCTCTAGTGTGGTAGCTGCCACCTCTGTGGACGAAGGCCCCGTCCCTGCACTGTTGCTGGCCTGCACCACCACTCCATACTGAGTGAACTTCTTCAGGTTGTCCAGAACCAGAGTTTCTGCGTTGTCTCCTGTGGTCTCCACGCTGATGACACTGAACTGGTAGTTTCCTCCTGAGCTGTACTCCCTGTAGCCCACCTGGTAGCCTCTGATGGCTCCATTCTGAAGATGCTTCTTGGGCGGCTGGAAGGTGAAGAACAGGGACGACTTTAGATAAAAACATCAGATTTTACACCAGAGATTCCATGTTTTTTTTTTACCAAACCATCTGACTAAGATAAAGGAATTTACAACCGTTTTTAGAAACAGTTATGTTTTCTTGTCCTTCTTACGGGTGTCTTTTTTACTCAAAACATAAAAGTCACGTTGACACTGTAATTTATGTTTTTCCTTCTATTCCTTGAAAACCTAATCAAAAAATGCACCAAAGATGTGCAGCTTCTTCAGCTGGTCATCAGGAGACAGACATAGGAGAATTATCGTGCGTCATGCGCAAATATTTCTCTTGTTGAGCCTCTGAACTGTGTGATTGTCCACAATTGTTTTGACCACGGATTAACCAACCTTAGCAAAAATAGTTACCTTAAATAAACTAACATTAGTATTTTAACCATTTTCTATACTCAGTCTATCCAGTACTGAATAATTAAGATGTTTTTGGGAGAGTTTGTCTGTCTGCCTGTGAGCAACATAACTCAAAAAGTATCAAACTGATCTTGAAGAAATTTTCAGGAAATTTTCAAAATGGAATAAGGAAGAAGTGATTAAATTTTGGAGGTGATCTGGATCGCCATTTGGATCCAGGATATTTTTTAAAGGATTCTCTATCATTGTGAGATAGGGCTGTTTTTACCCTATGTGTATATACCTCCACCATAAATGGTCGGATTGCTTTGCAAAACAATACAAGGTCACCATAATTTCTGACAGATTTAAAAGTATGATCCAGATCCTGGCAATATTCTGGATACTAAGATCCATAATATGAAATATGTCCTGGGTCATCATCATTTTCAACACTGTTAGGTAATAAATTATCGTACAAACCAGCAACTAACACCAAATTGTAGCAGACAGTCTGCTGAAAGGGAGTACAACATTAAAGTAGGACTGAAGTGTTGGTGACAATCACAATATAATTGACAGAGGTCTGCGCTCTCTGAGGGCTTTTCTAGTTTAAAATATGTAGAAGAACTAACTGATAAATCACTTTTAGAAAGTACTTAAAACCACAGAAAAAATGTTAATCCTATCCTCATCAGCAGCTAATGGCTGTTGAGCTGACGTCCTTATTTCCAAGAGTGCACCAACTGAGGTTGTTTTTTTGGTTTGTTTGTTGAAAGTTATTGTTTGGTGCTTTTTGTTCTTTTACTCTAAGAGGACAGTGGATGGTGCAGGAAACTGTGTGAGAGCTACACCCAACTGTCCGCTCGAGGGCTGGCCTCATGAGGTCCACAACCTAAACCACCGAATCTGACGTTTGCCACTCTAAAAGAGATTTAAATGTTGGTTTTTGCCACACAGTTAGGTAACATCATATCAGAATTTTTCAACAATTTCATTTTTATGTTAGTATCAAGGTTTTGAGAGGTCATATTAATATTTTCAATATTTCTTGAAATATCAAAAAATAAGGTCTGTTCAAATTATGTGTTGTCCAATGTCTTATTTTAAGACAAAATGAGACCCGAATTGCTTACAAGAATAACAAATCTTCCAAAGAGGAAAAAACTAAAATATTCCAGAGTTTTGACATAAGAATAATGTAACTAAACAAGTACATTTTCCCCCACTGACAGATGGCAGTCCAGGCTCATTTTTTCTCTTGTAATATCTTAAAATGAATCATTCTTTGACTTTCAGGTCGATAGTCATCATATTAAGTCCACTAGAGCATTTTTACAAAAAATGAGAGATAAACACTAGCTTAGATTTCAGTTTGTGCAGTAAAGCTTCTCCTTACAGATTCTTTAACTGGGCTGAGCACACTTGCTGTTTGTCTTAAATATCCTGCTTTACATTCATAAAGTAAAACTGTCAAAACAAAGAAGCACCTGGGAGCTGACTGACATAATTTAATCTGCTGATCAGCTGATCTGCAGCAGGTTAAACGTTCAGTTTAAAAACTCACTGACCTACAGGAGGAAACTGTTTTGTGTTTCTCTGGTGATTGAAAACAGTTGTCGTTCTGTCACAAACCACAACACACTGCTGTCATCCCTGACTGGCTTTAAGGACACAGGTTGATTTTCACTTCATGGAAGCACAGATGCTTAAAGCAGCAGGGCTGGAAAAACTCACCCTCCAGGTGACTCTGATGCTCTGAGAGGAGAGAGCTTCCAGCTGCACCTCCTGTGGAGGTCCATCAGGAGCTGAAATCACATCACAGACACAGATTTTATCACAACATTCAAAAACAATGTGTTGAACATCTTTGGAAAAGACAAAACCAAAGCTTAGATGTGTCTGTGTAGAAAAACAGGGTGGTTGTCTTTATGGTGTCTGCTGGGTGTGAGGAGAAGAGCTCTGTTGGGGGTGCAGAGACAGGAGATGAAGGGATGGGGGGGCTAATTTGTAGAAGGGGTCCGGGCTCAGTCTATTGACCGGAGTGTGACATTTACTACTGAGGCCGCTAATTGAAAAGTTCTGCTTTTAGTGCAGGGTCAGCGTGTGTTCAATAATGCAACAGAGCCGATGGGGCTGATGTCACTGGGCTGTTAATGAATTGACTCGGTTGGCCCTTTACCTCCCTTTGCCTCTCGTATTTCACCTGACACACACATTAAAATCTGACACACACACACACACACACACACACACACACACACACACACACACACACACACACACTCAGACCTGACTGTTGATCCTTTTTTGCTCAATATCAAAAGTGGCATTTGTCTCACTATTCAAAAAAAACAAATCTACTATTTCTTTTGTGCCTTCAACAGTTTGTGGGAAAATCAAAGTGAAACCCAATATTTGTGTAGAATTCAGCTCTGTAGAGAACACAAACTGAATATCCACCATCTTGCTCTCACCTGCTTCGTCAGTGGTGATGGTGAGCTCGTTGCTGGCCTCGCTCTTGCCGATCAGGTTCTTAGCGAACATGCGGATGTTGTAGGTGGAGGAGGGGTGGAGGTCGATGATGGTGGCCTGGTTGAGCTGAGGTGAAACATCTTTGGTCTTCTGAGCCGTGTCCCAGGAGGCTGTGGAGGGGACAGGGCAGGCTTTATTGGGGTTGCTTAAGTCAGGGGAGAGGTCAGATCCAGCTAAGTGCATTAAGACAGGTGGTGTTACATTATAGCTCTTAGACAAAGTGAATACAGAGATTTATCAAACTGAAAGACCTTATTCTCTACAAATTGACGCAGTTTAACCACTGCTGTGTCGAGCATTTGTTTTCTCACAGTGTCGTTTAACCAAAGCTTGGTCAATACTTCTGTCAGGAGAATATGAGCCTAATATAACTCAACCAGCAAAAGAGTACTGTTTTAAAGCAGTTCTAATTTTGACAGTAAATTCTGATTTAGTCTTAAGTCTTTTTCACAACATTTAGTTTTAGTCTCAGTCTAGTTTTAGTTGACCAAATATTAGCAGATTTCAGTCAAATATAAAACCTGACTGTTGCGAAAACATGTTACAAACTGTTTGGAGCTCTGCAAACTGATCTTAGTTCTCCTCTTGTGTAACTGCTGCTGCTTCTAATTAGCTATAGAAAAAGACATTTACCTGTTATGGTGTAGCATCATGCTGTTATTAAGTAATTTAGCTTTATATTATAACAGTACACAGTTCATAAACTTGGATGCTTGGATGCTCTCAGATCTTGCCTTACATCTGTCATCCTCTTCATTTGTTTCTTTTTCCTCCCACATGATGAAAAAGTTACTGAGTTTGTCACGTGGTGGCGTTAGACTGTAATGCTTTACTTCTGTTATTTCTCACCTCTCCAGCTCCACTCTCGTTCTTCTTACTGTTTATATTTTTGTGTTCGTACCATAGACTGTGTAATGAAAAGGTTTGTACTCATTCTCATGATCCTCTGACAAGCACTTCTGTGTGTGCACAGATGTGTCGTCAAGGTAACGGGCAGCTACGTATGAAATAACAAGAGCTTCCGGTGCAGGAAGCTCAGGGACAGCGTTATCAGCGTGATCCATTTTAACCCAGCGCCACTCCGTGCCTGTTGTTCGTTGACGAAAGTGTCAGTTTTATTTCATCACAGTCTTTGTCATCATGTCTGACTTTTTTTTTCTTTTCATTTAGTGTTCTTCCCTGAAAAAGGTCTGTTGATGAATATTTTTTTATCATAGTCTTCATCAACCAAATGAACACTGTTTTAAAGTATGCACCAAATAAACATAATGATGTCAAACTCTACAATGAAAATTTGAATAATAAATCACCACTTGGCTTGATTTAGAAATAATATTGTAACTGTTTTTTTTTCCAACAGCCTGTGCTTCCACTGCCTACTGTTAAATATTTGTTAAAATATTATTAGTTTAAGATATATAATAATGACACGAGCAAAACCGTGATAGTCCAAAATTGAAAAAGGTTTGTTGTCTGCTGTAGCGGATAACTTCACTCATCAGTCTCTTCATCACCACAGCCAGCTCTGAGAGATTACTGCTCAATATACACATACTCAAACAGTGTGTAACTTTTAAAAATTTTAGTATATCCTTTTTTCAAGATTTTTAGTCACTGAGGTAACCTCATAGAAAGGTAAACCTCTGTAACTTAAGCGGACAACCTAACCTGTTTTTCAGAGCAGGTTATGTTCAGGATAAGAGATCATCCTCTATAAAATCAGCTCACTAATAAGTTCACTTGATGTTTGAGCTCTGTGAGCTGATACAGAGAGGGGAGGAGGGAAAGAGAGCAGCAAGATGCTCTGTTTACCTTTAACATATACAATTAAAAAAAAAAAGAAAAAAAAATCAGTCAAGTTTTTTATCATGCTAACACGTACATATTGCTTTAAACTGTTTTCATAACCAGTTTGATATCATCTGCAGCCAAAATATCACATCTGAAACTATCCAACACACTTCAAGAAGAAATCAGAGCAAGACTATTTCAAGAAAAAGTTATTACAGACAGATCTAAGGTGCTGGACTGATTGTAAAGGGATAAAATATCTAGCAAACACAGATGTGTTGATTCTAGTCTGGATCATGTGCTTAACTTCATTTTTTCTCTCATATTATTGTTGTTCTGAGTCTGCTCAGTGTAACAGTAGTCTTGGTTATGTTAGTGAGTGGTTTAATGCTGCTTTCTCCAGCCTGTTGTTGTGAACATGGTCATGGTAAAACAAAGACAACTTATTAGACTCGTTTCATATCATAGCCTAGGTAATGCTTGTTTAGTTGACTGTTTTTGTCATACATGTGTGCCTCTGTTATGTTACTTCCGTTTGTTTTTGTGTATCTTAAATAGTTGTGCTGTTGTTTTAAGGAAACACTCTGTAAAATGTGTTTAAAAATGAGCCAAGTTAGCTTTATTTTTGACTTATATGTTTGTTTTTTTATCGCTATAACATGTGTCTGCATTAATCCCTATGTGACTCCGGATTGTGTTTTCTATCTTTTGCAAAATAATTATGTTTTCTTGTTGATACCTGATTTGTTCTTGCTCTCAATATCGAAGCCTGTGATTGGGCTGTTTCCGTCAAAACCCATGGTCCAGCGCAGAGCGATGGTCCTGTCCTTCACCTCTCTGATCTCCACCTCAGGGGGGTCTGGGGGTTCTTCAGAGCACAAAAGACACACACTTTGTTACCTCGGTGTCACCAAACTCAACACAAAATGTCAGTTTTCCAATTTCTTTTTTTTAATTTTTGCTATGGAGGCGGACACAGGTGAGGTTGTACCTTGCACTGTGAGCTGTATGATTCCTCTGTCTTCACCGTACGAGTTGATGGCGTGGCAGGAGAAGAAGCCAGAGTCCTCTCTCACTGTGGGCATGATCTGATGGAGGAGAGGAAGAAAAGAGCTCAAGCAAAAGATAAAATGCACAAAAACATGAAAATATTTATTATATTTCTAATCACGAAGAGTGATTTGCCCTCCAGTCTAATCTATGCGTCAAACTTTTGAGACACTGCAATGATGCAGTGTTGCTGATCATGGCCACAGAGAGGACCTGAGGAGTAAAGAGTTGATTTTTCATTCTCAAACCGTGATAAAAACTCAGGTAGCTCGGTCTCTTACCTGCAGGGTGGAGATGACGTCATCGCCCACTTCCTTCACAGACACCACATAGCGGCTGGTCTCGGGGTTGATGATGCGTTCCTCTTTCTCCCAGCGCACCATGATGGGTTTCTCACCGTGGGCTGTGCAGCTCATCTTCTTCTCTTCGCCCTGAGTGGCCAGCGTGGTGTTGGGGTAAGATATGATCATGGCAGGAACTGAGGAGAGAAGGAGTGGAAAATAAGTCATGATTTTTATTTTTTATTTTTTTAGAGTAACCACATCCTTGCACTCACTTATTTCTCCTGCTTACAACATGTCAGCTTTAGATGACAGTGGAAGAGACAACCAATGATCACATAACATTGCAGTAGAATGCTGAGTAAAATACTTAAGAGAAAAGAAAGGAAAAGAAAAGAAAAGAAAAGAAAAGAAAAGAAAAGAAAAGAAAAGAAAAGAAAAGAAGAATGTAAAAACAAAATACTCAGATGTAGCAGACTGGCCCCCCTCAGCTGGAGAAACAACACTTTAAAGCATTAGAGAGTCTGGAGTACTCAGGAGTTCATTAAAGTGTGATGAAGAAGCTCTTTGGAGGGGAGCATAAATATGCAAAAAGAGACAAAACAAAACACAAGGCTCTCCTTTAGCTTGAAGTAAAAAGCCTTTTGTCTTCTGGAAATGGTAAAACACAAAACCATTTAGGGCAGAGAACTTTGCATAAATCTAGAATTATTTATCTAACAATACAACTTAATCTGAGTCAATCTACAGACTGTGGCTACAAAACACAAAAAGGATCACATCTTTAGACGCAGGAACTAACCTCCTCCTTTCTCTTTTTTAAGACCTCAGACCAAATGTTAAATGTTCTAGTTCTGAATTTTACCTCTTGAGATCAATGAACTCATGAATCTCTACACCCAATCAAATCAAAGAAACCTGCTGATCAGCTGCTAATTGTTTCTCAGAGCAGACTGAAAACCAGGTAATACCAAGAAAAGACGACAAGTTTTCAGTTGATGACTTCAAAACGGTGGAACAAGCTTCCTCCCCACTATCAAATGTCATATTTTACATCTTTTAGAACTCAAAAATTTGTTTTTGAACTTGTTTTTACACCTTGCTTTTAACCCTGAATGACAGCCGTGTATTTTCTGTCTTTCTGTGCTTCTTAATCTCAAGCTTGGATGCTTTAATGTGTGTTTTCCAAAATTTTCTACATGTTCTTTATGTTTTATGCATTTAACTGTGAATTTATGTGTACTCTTTTACTTTAATTTATTTTATATTTTCATTTTTCACTTTGATGACTTTGTTGTTGTTTTCCTTTGTATGGGAGAATGGGGCAAGTTGTCACATTCATTATACCTCGCCACCAGAGGGCACTGTATCTCAAATTGTGGTATGATAATTTACAGAAATGGGATCAGATTGCACTTACAGAAGGTGAGAGGACATTTTGTGATTTTCATACCAAAATTGTAAACATCACGCTTACCCTTGGAAAATGTTTCGGGAAAGCTATGGTTTAGATTGTTACTAGTTAGCTAACTAACTGCTACAAGGTTGTTAGCCTTAATGCCAGCAAGAAATTCCAGCTAGGGTTGGTTGTCACATACATATGCATATGTGACATACAGTAAGCTGCTCTGAAGATGTGTTTACTGTTCATTCATTTTGTGTTAAAATACATCAAGTTATAAGTAAACTTACCAGTGGAATTAAGCTTTCAGGTTTGTGTCTGCCTTCTAACCTTTTTTTGTTTTTCAAAGATTTTTCCTATTAAAATTGTGACAACTCACTCCAACCAGTCAACCCCAAACAGTTCTGCTATGGGCTTGGTTGTCACAATGCGTCAGAGCATCTTTGATAGTAACCTCTTTCTTATGAGTTGGAAAATGAAAGGGATACACATTTTAGGTCAACGCCCCTATGTAGGAATGACTTTTGAAATGTTTTGATGATGAAAAATTCACACTAGAGTGAAAAGTGGACAACTGACCTCGTTCTCCCCTTAATGCTCTAAATAAAGAGATTATAAAAAATAGGTTGTTATATTGAAAACTGCTGTACTCCTGAAACATGGGTTCCATTATATTTATTTTGGGGTGTAAATGGATAAATTGTACATAAAGTTGCTAAACTGCCTCTAAAGTAGGAAGCCTTTATATAGCCTTAGTGGCCATGAATCATAAACCTGTCCCCTCAAAGCGTCTGTTTTTGCCACAGACTGGACCATACTTCAGCTTGAAGTGTCACAATGGAGGGCCACCTTTTCACTATAATGAGACCCTTTTGTAAACCAGCTGTAGCTTCATCTCTCTCATCAGGCACCTAACTGCAAAATCAGCAACTTTTTGTTCAAGCTCTTGTGTTTGTGAGTATAATTTGTCACTTAAAAACATAAATGTCCCACAGTGTGACATGGATATAAAATGACAATGCTAGCTGTTCAGACTAAGCATACAGATTTTCAAACCCCTACATATTCAGTGTTGTAGAAATCCCTGAATCTGTCTGTAAACTCATCAAAACGCTCCATCGTAGAAAAATAGCACAAGATATTTGATAGATCTTCACGAGACTTGCTGAAGTTATGAGATGATCGCATAATGATTTTGTAATTGGGTCATGACATGTCGGTTGGGTAGGCCTCAAACACATATGCCTGCCCATAGCTCTGACAGGCATCCAGAGAGGACTGGCCAATCAGAAGGAAGGGGGTTTGTGGAGTGGGGGCCTTAAAGAGGCAGCAGTTACACACAGATGTTAACCATGTGAAGCTACTACCATAGCAACATAGGGACAGCTAAAAAACTAGCATGATACTTCCCCTTTAATGTAATTCTGTTTTCTTGTTTTGTTACAGATATTACTGCAGCCATCACTATGGTGTCCCTTGTTTCTGCCAAAACCATCTGAAAAACATTGGGTATTTTTTAGCTATGAGGAATGCAAAATGTGGAAAAAGTCAGGCCCAGATTTTTCAATGTTGTTATCCTCTTTACAGAGTACTTTGGCAAATTTTCTGACTGCAATGCCAAAGAAAAGACCATCCAAAAGATCCAAACCTCAAATAAAGACCACACTTTCATCTTTTGTAGCAGCTACAGAAAAAAGAAAAATCCTCCTAAGAGGCAGGTGATTCTTGCATAGTTAACGTTCTGTAACTGAACATACAGCTCCCCTTAAACACTGTGTCGCAGCCGCACCGTGTCTCTCATATCTGAGGGTCCTTAATGGTACAGTGATGCTCTAACAACACTCTAAGGACACAACACTAAACACACTAACGACATGCATGCCTCATTACACCTACAGCAGAGTGTATAACAACCCCCTGCTCCCAGATGCTCACACACACACTCACACACACAAAGCATGAGCTCAGTGATGTGATGGGAAGTGTCAGGCAAGAGGTTGCAAACATTTAAGCCTCATCTCTTATTCACTCCGCAGCCATTTGGGGCTCGGCTCTGGAATAAAACGCTGATTTATTTTGCATGACAAGTATGAATTTTTTGTTAGGCACATTTAGAAAAGTGAGGGGAAAAAACTAAATGCTCGGGCTTTATTTAAAATGTTATCGTTTTAGCGCACAGCTCCTTTCATTCTGCAGTGTAAGTGACTCAGAGGTTGTGCAGGACAGTGTTGTTGACACCCTGGCAGGGGGGGATACCGTGTGAGGTGACAAAAACACACACGGGCGGTGGAAACACTGACACAGCTCCACCTGCTGTCATGTGCTGATGGTGTTTGTACGTGTGAAAAGAGAGTAGTATTAAGGACGTTTGAGTGACATAATGAGGGTGTTTGAAAAAACAACTAAAAAATGTGGCATTTGGTTTATTTGATTACTCAAAGCTGTGAAGAAAACAGATAGAGGAAGTAAGTTGAATGGTTTTATAAACAAGTCAAAAACTAAGGCCATGTCCACAGCCGGGTATTTGGGAAACTGCACATTTTCATACATTTACACGTCATCCACACAAAACCACGGCTCTATGTCACCAAAACAGATTTTTTCAGAAAACTCCAGCCAAAGTGAAGATTTTGACAAACTCTGGTTTCATGGTTTTGTGTGGACGCCGGTAAACAGAGTTTTTGGTTCTCAAACGCCACAGCTGAATGACAGGGGCTCATTCTGATTGTATGGCGCGGGTTTCACATCTGGAAACACTGCCCAACAAGGGTTTGGCATGCTTCAACCCGCACTTATTGAAAAAAAAAAAATCATATATATATATATATATATATATATATATATATATATATATATATATATATATATATATATATATATATATATATATATATATACATAGTTTGTAAATAAACAAATATATTATAAACATTATAAATAATGTTTTTTTTTCCTTTTTACTCAATATATAAACTTGCCATGCTGCGTTCAGCTCCAGCATGGAAAATTGCCTATTCTTTCACTCCCCCACAGTCAGAAGGATGTGTTTAGGAACCCAAACATGGAACAGTACCATTTGATTTTACATGATCCCGTCCTCTTGTTTTCATTTGCTGTCTATTTAAACAGGGTCGCTGGGAATGCTTGCAGCCTCCACAGTTTTCCCTTTCCTGTCCTCCCCATGTCACCGTCTTTTTATGTTTCTCCCTAGGTAGGGATGGTTACCGAATTAGGTACTTTTATTGGTACCCACCACATTCTGTCAAAAGTACCGGGTATCGATTCACGTTAAATCAAAAGGTACCATGTTCAGGTACCTAAATGTATCCTTGTGACTGTGAGGAAGCGGGAGGGTAGGTGATGTTCCATGCTGAGCATGAACACAGCATAACAAGGTTACATATTGAATGAATATGTTAAATCGAAAAAAAAAAAAGTAATGTTTTATTATTAAACAAATTGATATTTTTTACAACATAAACACAAAAAAGTACCCAAAATTGGTACCGTTGAGTACCGATGCCAATTGCTGGGTACCAGGCATTGGTATTGTATCGTTTGAAATGTGAAAGGTACCCATCCCTAGAATTTAGTCCATATGTACAAAAGTACCTAACTTGGTACCCATTTCTACCTGAGACAGAGTCTTACATCGGTACAATGCCAGTCTCTTCTCACATTTGTGTCGTATTTCATTGAATGTCTCAATCAATCATACTAGTCAATGTTACTTTGGCATGTGAGCTATACAGCAGTCATAACATCAGACTGAACTGTTCAACATGAACATCTTGATATGAGATTCATGCCGAAGGAGGCAGACACACAAAAGAAAACAAACCCGACATTGCGCACACCATGAGGAGGCCTCAGAGATGAGACACACCATCAGAATGTCTGTGTCTGAGTGTTTGTACAAGCATCAGCTTGTGTCTATGTAAATGCATGTGTACAAACGTGAGTGTGTGTGTGTGTAGCTGAGCCTGCCCTGAGGCACATTCTGTGGCCCTGTAATTGTTGTGTTGATGTATTTCTTTAATATCCAGTGGAATTATGGGAACAAGACTGCAGGGAGGAGCGAACAGAGAAACAGACAGAAGGAGAAAGAAGAGAGGTGACGGAGGAAAACGGGAGTCCCCTGTCTCATTAGGCATCAAGTCCCTGGATATCTCATTTAGACGAGAACACAACACAGAGCTCAGCTGCCTGACTCGAGACGGTGATTTCATCCGAAGTGTTATCGTCAGATCATTGTGACTCGATGTTAATCAGTTTCTTGTTTAAAGGATCTTTTGTTTTTGTGTTTGTTTTTAACGTTGCTCTTCCCGATGCAAACAATTGCCTTGAACGGTCAACAACAAACACAGTCATGCTCAGCATGACTTTTGTTTATTATAAGAATATTGTCGTAATGGTACTGAACAAAAAGAACGAGAGTAAAGAAAATAGAGCAACAGAAACTCTGGTAATACAGGTCTTAATGTCTGGAAAAGCCTGAACTTGGATAGTGACACATCCAGGACACTGCGTCTTTTCCCAAACTAATATAAAGTGTTTGAAAAGATGTCACAGAGAAAAAAATGCTAGAAGGTGTGTTGCAGCCCAAAAATGTGTAAGACGTTTTTTTTTGTGTGTGTCAATTTTAAAATAAAGAAAACATCAGAGCGATTGCACAGGCATAAAACAGTGTTGTGTGGTTTGTGTTACTGCACAGCTCTGTGTTTTTAATGCAGAGGTGAGGAGAGCCCTGTTCCTCCACAGCAACCCAGAGGGCAGTGATGATACACTGAAGCCTGCAGGGGATTGTGGGGGAAAGGCTGGCTGCTGATAGGCTGCTCCCGAGAGACAAAAGCCCCCCCTCCCCTCCCCTCCCATCTCCCCGGCTCCCTTTCACCTGGCCAGGTTACCATGCCAACCAGCATCGGACAGTCTCTCCTCTCTCTCAGTCACTCCTCTTAGAAAAAAAAAGGAAGCCATTTCTAGTATCCAGGAATAGAACATGGACCTGCCATTGATTTTCACAGGAGTATGATGATGATGATTACACAATAACGGCCTGAATGTCGCAGTGCAGGAACAAAAAAAAGGAGGATGCACAAAGAAAATGTTTCAAACTGATGAAGCTAGTGGTGTGGAAAACAGAGGAAGCCAAACGGAAAAAGAGTCAGGAGAATTAATATAATCGTGGCAGAATGGTGACTTCAGTGTGGGGTCATTCATGTGTGGTCACAGAAGAGAAGAACAGAGACCACCTCATGAGAGGGTTCAATGAGATGAGAGAGGGACAATATCACTTTAGGAGCTTCATTTCATCCAAATTGATTCTCATGAACAAAAAGAACACACACAGGAAGCTGGGTTTTAGAGGGATAGTGAGTGAGTGATGATGATGGTTTAATGGACCAATCAGGTGACGTGAGATTTGCTGTAGTGGTTAATTTGATGGTCTCTTCTACTGTTTTTTTTTACTTCATTAAGACTAAACCTCTCTAAGGGTGTGTGAGTTCTTTAAAAAAAGAGAATATTTGTTAGATTATTAGCAGTTTACAAACCCCTTCTTCACAGGGTGGACACATTGGTTCAAAATGATTAATAGTGCAATCTAACTAAAGGCTGGTTTAAAAACTTTGCAGGGATTCTTCCCAACCCTTCCCAGTTTTAAAGATGCTAAGCAAAAATAATAAAACTCTATACTTTTCATTAATAAATTACCACTGACAGGTTACAAACATACATGCAAACAGACTGTGAAACAGTTTCTACCTCACAGCGAACAATGCCTTAGATGCTGCAAATTCATACTGTGATACCTTGCCTTAAGAAGTTTATGCAATAACTTTTGCATGTGCTTTTTCTTACCTTTAATTTTTGCGCTGATTTTGGATTGTACTTCATTTGTTCTACATATTTTGTATGAAATATTTCCATCCAATTCTATTCTATTATACTCTACTTTTTGTTGTGTGCTCACGTTAGGAGCAAGATTGTCATGTGTTGGCCTTTTTCTTGTTTTTTTCTGAACATTTCTGTCTCATGGATTTATCTTGTGCTTTATGTGTCATGAGTATCTTCTGTCCTGATCTTTGTGATTCTTGTCTCATATTGTTCTGTTTTATTATGCACTTCTTGTCTTTGTGTCTGGTTTAGTCTTGTCATGCTTTGGCTTTTTTTGTTTATATTCCTTGTGTTTGCACGTTTTCGTCAATTCATCATGTGTTTCTTTGTGTCATTAGTGATCTTATATGTTATTTCTTAGTGATCCTTGTTTTGTTTGTTTTCCTTGTGTTTTAACATCAAGTCTTCTGTTTCCTGTTCACTTTGAAACTGCTCCCTGTGTGTGTGGTTTAGATTTACCTCCTGCCCTTGTGTTTTTTCAGTTCCTATTTTGATTGCCCCCCATGGGTTTCACCTGAGTCTAGTTTCACACCTGTTTATTAACCCTTTGTCTATTCAAGCCCTGAACTTCTGTAGTCAGATATTTTCAAAAACAAATATTCCCCCTCATTTCTTCTCAAAATATTTTATTCCACATGTAACCGGAAAAATCTACCAATAAGTGTGGCTTGAAGTATGCCAAACCTGTATTTGGCAGTCTTTTTCAGACGTGAAACCTATCCTATCCAATCAGAATGACCCCCTGTCATGTAGCTGTTTTGAGTCACATAAAATTGCGGTTTCCCAGATACGTAGCTACGTGTGGACATGTCTTTCCTCTCTGTGATTCTTCAGTTCGTCTTGTCTTCATGTCCTGCCATGCCTTGTGTTTCCTGCAATTATCCCCCACTGTGTACGATTTTAAGCATTTTATGGATTTTGTCTGTGATCTTTAACTTTTACACTTTGATTCTGTTTTTTGGACTTTTGAATTCGGGTGTATTTAATATTTGAGTTTAATCTGCACCTGGGTCCTGCCTGCTTGCGTGTTTTTGCTAAACCTTGACAAAGATGAGCGTTCACCTTCACAGAGATGATCACATAGACACTAAAGAGATACACTATTTGAGTTGTTACTGAAAACTGGTCAGTATGGATGGAATGAAGACCATTATATCATCCTTTTAACCTGCATCACAATGGTATGGGACAGTTATATATGTATAAAGTGCATGTTTTGATTCAAGCCAATATGTTATCTTTTTTAAAATCCCCCTCAATCTGACTAAGCTAACCACTAAACTTAAAAGAAACTGATTTTTAAGGTAAAGATAAATGTAATAACAGCCTGGTTCAAAAATGACTTCAATTTGAATGACTTGATTTTCTGACAGCAAACACTTGACACATAAACCAGCTCTTGAGTTTAGCATTTCCAATATGAAAACAGGCGACGATAGATTTCAAAACTTTGTATCAGAAGCAAATGGGTGACATCATCACATAGGCAACACCTAGATAACATACAGTCTATGGGTGTACTATTGTATTTACTAATCCCCAATTAATCACGGGGATATTGTGATAACATTATAATGATGGTAATATTGTTGATGACAGTCATGAAAGGAGTATGAGGTATTGTATCATATTGCTACCCTGTGCTTTCAGTGCTGTTGTAAGATAGATTCATGTGTTTATTCCTTCTGTGTATGCCACACAACTGTTTCAGCTAATCACATTAGGACAGTTTATCACAACGCTGAATTAGATCATGTTACATTTTATCAGATGGTGTACCATTTAAAATAGGAGCACAGAAACAGTGCTGATGTCACGTTGTTAACCCCTACACTGTAGCTGTGTGAATCTCTATGATAGCTAAGTCTGTAACACACTGATATTTCCTCGACATGTTTTTAAACTGTTGTTTATTCAGATGAAATAAGCCTCCTGTGTGCCACCTTCTCTCAGGATCAGCGTCTTCGGTGTATTGCCCATGTTAAGAGCACAGGGAAGCTAGTCAACATAAGAGTGTGTCTGTGGCTGCCTGGCTGCTCAGTGTTACCCACAGGGCGCCCCCGCTCAGTGGGGGCCAGACAGGAGAGGGCGAGCTGAGATGCGTATAGCTCCCTGCCCTGCAGGCACACTGTAAGTGGGCGCTGGGGAGGAGACGGCGTGGGTGCGGGGGGAAGGGAAGGGGAGAGCTCTGTGGTGATAGCACAAAGATGACTGGTTCACTGGCTGCCTGCATGCAATGTACTGAAATAATTCTCTTAGCTGCACAATTGGCTTGGACATGGAGCATGATACCAAATGTATGCCTGCAGACTGGGTGTGCTTCTGTGCAGAGGTGAGGGGAGGGAGGAGGGGGCATGGGTGCAGATGAGTAAATAAGATGAAAGAAATAGAGATCAGAGGAAGAGGGGACTCTTCTCTGGTTGTGTGAAGGACGTTGTGCTCGGGAGACTGCTCAGTGACCACAAGACCGTTTACCACTTCTCTTCAGTGAAGCCTCATTAAGTGCTCGGCCCTCATCGCTGCGTCTGCCGACATTATGATGTCTAATAGGCTTGATTGGTCTTAATTGGCCCTGATAAACATTGAGTGGCTGTTGACTGACTCTGATAGCATCCGATGTGGATTGGTAATGAATTGACTGAATTGCATCTGTTTTGGAGGTAGGGATGCTTGACTGGAAATTGCATGAAAACCATTTGTTTAAGCCTCCATCTGCAGCCGGTGTCACGGCACAACAAAAACTGATTACAACAATGAAAATAAACATAAACACTCGAGGATCTACTCAATCGTGCACATGCAGGACTTGGTGCAATGAGTGCAGGCAATCTCTGCTGGCTATTAGTGCAGTGCTGGTGTTCATGCCAGATGATGCATGGAGTATTATGACGGGACATTAGCCTATGCACAGACACTCATAACAATGAAAGTGCCAAGCTAGGACATCACAATAGCTGCAATTCATTTCCAGGAGAGTCCACCACAATAGCCCGGCAGAGTGGGCTTTCTCTGAACCACTGCATTAGCTGCTCACCCATTATTCTTTTGTAATGGCTGCACTGCGCTGCACAGCGTCTGAGCCTTTGCATTCTGTCTATGCATTAATGCATGCTGGCCTTTGTGTGCAAATATCCCTCTTTGTGTGTCTGTTTGCTCACCTGGGCTACATTTATGACCTGATTGCATGCACATGTCTGCACAATACATCTCAAGGTTTGTGATTGAGTCCATTGATTTTCTTCTGTTTGTGTACTGACGCATCCAGCTACACTCGGACAGCCAATAACACACAGTGAAGATCATACTATGCATCACGTGAGCACTTCAGCGTGCGTCAGCTTGTGTGCTTCCCTAATTGGCTCCTAAGCCTCTTAAGTAGCTGCCAGGGCTCGAGTGGTGTAGGCTGGCCTGAATAAACAACATGAAAACAGCACAGAGTGTACCCAGCATTGCAGACTCCAACGTTACCCAGTCTCAGACTTGGTACTGGATCACACAGTGTAAAGTCTGTTGCTTTAAAACACAAAGAGAGGATGAAAGGGCTGATGAGCTTATTGTTGCACATCCACACACACACACACACACACACACACACACAAACTCACACACAGACATTTGGGAGTTGATGAGGTGTGGCTCTCCTGGCACACAAGGAGAGTCGGGTTACTACAGAGCACAGCGTCACAAATCAAGACAGAAGTATAATCACAACAACACCCTGACACTGAAAGAGCTCCTGAGGGACACACACACACACACACACACACACACACACAAACACAAACACGATCAATAACAACCAAACCTTGTAGTGTGGTTATTCTATAGGAACAAATATTCACCATTAACTAGCTGCTTTGAAGCACACAAGTAAAATATTAACTCTGTTCGCTGTTGAGAAGCAATTATAAAAACACATTGCGTGATTCTGTTTAGCTAAAGAATAACTGAGGGAAATTCCCTTTTGCCAAAAAAGCCCGCAAATTACTCCTGTTTCTTGAAGTTTGCAAAGTTTGAGTAGAAAGTTTAAGCTCTTAACATGACAAAAGGTTTTTGCAGAGTAAAGCCTAAATTACTGTTTCACGTCGACCTATACAAGTGAAACTGCCACCACTCTGACCTTTAGTCAATAATGAGCATCTTACTGTAAATTTATGAAATGAGCTGTGTAGGTTTAGGTAGGTTAATCAGTTTGTCACACCTGTGGAAGGTGTTTGCCCTTGAGTGAGAAAAAGCTGGGAGTTTTCTAGAGGCCAAACCTGCATTTTACCTAAAGGATCCTCTGTGAGGTATGTTTAAGATTACTTTTGTCAGTGGAGTACTAAAACTGTCTTTTAACAGAAATGAACTCTCTTCTTAGTTTGTGCTTTGTCACTTCTCTGTGCTCTTCTTTCCTGTTTAATTTTTAAAGTACAAATCTTGGTCTTCTTAAATAGTCTATGAAGCACAGAGTCATTTTTTCAAGAAAAAATGTCCATAAATATGTGCAAACAAGGAACTTTCTATATGAAACAAACAGGGCCCTCATTTATCAGTCTTTAGTGGGAATTGGCGCAGATGTGGAGATAAAAATGAGTTTACAGTTACATTCACGTGTTACTTATGAAACTCGTAACTCGCACTGTACGGTGAGTGAATTTTTTTTCTTTCTCTGTGGTTTAGAAGTTATTAGGATCGTTTGATTTCCAATCAGAGGCACAGCTCAGATCACATGACCGCCAGGCACCCTGTAGCTGCTCGAAGAAAAACTCACAGCCGGCGTCACAGCAAATGTGGCTGCGTCCATGGATTGGCTTCATTTCACAGTTTCAGGAACAGATGGGTGACATCACAGATGCTTCGTCCATGTTTTATACAGTCTATGGGCTGAACCCACCGAATCTGGGGATGCTTTACGGAAGCTTTACATTTGTTAGTCTGTCTGAAAGTGCTCTGCACTCATATGATCCAGTAATTCACCACCACAGACAGATTTTCCTCACTGCACTGCGCTCTCTTGAACATGAAACTTGTTTACGCAAACTTAGACATGGTGTGGGATTTGAGCATACCCACCACCCATGTTCCGAAAATTGCCAGATTGATAAATGCTGATCATTGCATGGAGGAGAGTACACCCGTTTTTCGGTCGTACGCACATTTCACAAGTGAGGGCCATTGTGTCTAGAATCAAGTTTTCTAACTTCATCCTCATCATCTGAATTTCATAGGCCTGAAGTCTATAACTGAAAAACTACCGACAAAGTAGAAAAAATATTCTTCTGTGATTATGTTTTTTTAAACAGCTAACAAATCTTTTAGTGCACTAAGGCTTGTACACTTTCTTGTCAGATGATATTTAAATGCATTTTAAAAGTCTCTCCCTTAAATGTGAACAAAACCAAAACAGTTTTGGAGCAAGAGGAACTTTACACTGATAGTATCCTATAGCAGGTACCAGAGTATCTTTAAAAGAGGAATATTCACTCATAGAGACTAAAACTGGAGGAACAGAATAGATTGGAGGACTAGAGTCTCTGCATGTATGTGGTCCATGAAGGCTGCAGTCAGACAGGAGGGGTCATGACGAAGCCGTAGCCTATTTGGCTGAGGCTTCGTCATGACCCCTCCTGTCTGACTGCAGCTGAGGCTGGCAGACAGTGAGACTCACAGCGGGGAGCACTCTGCTCAAGCTTGATAAGAGCCATGGGGGCATAAGCCACATCCAGCAGTGACTGATCAAAATGAGCACCCAGACACTGCAGACACACAAACATGCAAATCCATAATCACTACCATGAGCTCAAACTCACAGACTGGTGTGTTTCTGTGGATTTCAGATATACATTATTTGTGACCCTGTGTTGTTGGCGCATGAGGAGGAATACAGACTGTGAAATCATGGCTTTTAGCGGCTCTCTTTCTTGAGGCTTGCATGAGTTAAATCATGTATTAGAGTAGCATGGTTTATTGAGTGCTGTTCAACCAGAGAGGGCACTATTCCTTTATTAATGTTTAATTTTTCCACTAATACCATAACTGAAATATGTGACAAGAGCATACAATCAGAAGCAACTCTTAAAACACTCAAAAGTCATTTGACTTTCTTTCTGTGCACAGAAACAAGGCATATGCAGCCCATATCCTCTGTTTCAGAGCACTTTCAACAGACTCCTACAGTTTTTAAGCATTTTCTTTCTGTTGTGACCAAATCCATCTGCAATGCAATGAAGCAGCATTGAAGTAAACACATGCTGAATATCCTCCATGCTAACAGGCTAACAGCAGTGCTGCACACAACTATGTCAGCCTGTCTTTACCCTCTACGGTGACACTTTTCCTGAACGGTCTTTATTGTTCTCTTACTGCCCCCTACTGGTTTGAAGATATGCTGCAATTACTTTTTTTCTTTCTCCAAACATTATTATCCTAAAGTGAATTATCATACCAGAGTTTTCAGCTCTTTGTTAAAATGCACACAAAGAATGTGTCACAGGAGCCGTGTGGTTCCTGAGAATGTTTCACCAAAACCTAAAAGTTTCTGGACCTTCTGATACCGTACTAGATTTTTGTACTTGTATTGGGCATGTACTTTCATTATAGATCCCTACCTGAGGTGTATTTACAATGAAAAAAAAAATCTCATCAAAAGTTTTTGTCTTATTTTTAGTAAAAAAAATCTTATTATACTCAATAAGAGCCACATTCACCAGACCAGTCCAGAAAAATGTTTTGTTTCAACTTATTTAAAGTCAAAAAGAGGTCTGAATTGCTTCTAATAAAAAAAAAAAAAAAAAAAAAAAAAAAAAAAAAAAAAATCTGCCAATGGGATGACACATTTTGCCCGTCAAGTTTCCTGAAATTAGAAAGATGTCTTAATACAAGAAACTTTTCTGATACCTCATTTGCATATTGTTTTACTTGTTACTAGGGATGGGCAATTGTTTTTAAATACACAGAAAGTCATTAACATAAAAAAAAATCAAATAGTTTGAGTAACAAAGGTTTTGTCTTGTCTGTGACAGGGCACAGTTTTATGCCAGAGCTGTTAAATTTCACATATCACCAGGTGGAGCAGGACAGGAAGTTGTCCACAATGCCCAGTGACTTTCAAAATAAAACAAACTGTGTCCAAAACCTGACTATGGCAACAACATGGCAAAATGAATGGGGCCTGACCAGAAATCAACAGGTTTGTGGATTTACAGCCAAAACAAGAATGAGGGGCACTCAAAAGTGGTGGGAACTCCTGCAAAAATTAAACAAATATGAGGTCCAGTGCAAACTCTGCAAGGTTAGGCTAGCATGTAACAAGTTGTTTACTACTATGCACAGTCATGTGAGAGCGAGGCATGCAGTGGAAAGTTTGGTGCTGTCTGCAGATCAACAGTCAATAGTGGGCTTCGTCACCCAAGAGGTAAGTTTGATGATCCCGCTTTATCAAAGTGTAATGTTATTTCCTAGCAGATACCAGAGCATTGCAGCTCAACAAATATAACATTGGTCAGCCATAACTGACAAGAAAAAAGAGAGAAAGCTGCTGCACTGAAAGCAGTAGGCAGCATGTACTACCTACTACAGCACCATCTCTTCTCAGACAACATTTAAGAAACCAATCAGCACAGCTCCTGGTCTCAGCGTTCCCGCCCACTCAGATCACTGCATGGAAACTGATCATCCACAAAAGTTTTACTAATGATGGTTTTTCAAACTTATCTTTGCATAAAGAAAGTCTGAATTTCTTGCAAATTAGAAGAATAGTGATTAATTTGTGGGGATGTTGTAGGGATACAATGCAAATTTACAAAATAACTGTTGAAGAGATAAAAAACAATGGGATCAGTTGTAAACATGGATAACTATTCTTTCCTCATCTCCTTTCTCTCCATCTCTCAGTCCTGTTTTCCACATGGCGGCTCCTGACTGCATGCAGAATTCAGAACTTAATGGAGGGGAGCTAAGTCTTTGGCCACACAGTGGATAAATGCTGTACTTTCTCCAATAGAAACACTCTGTGGCGGTGGCTCTGTGCGCTGCTTTCGTGGGATTCATTCAGGCAGAAAGCACAGAGCAAGCGACCATGACGGCATCTTGCTGGTGGCTTCACTGTCACAGTCATGGCCAGGTCCAGTTCAACTCATCTAACCTTTGTGCTTAAGTTTCAACTTTACTTTAATGTTATCCAGAGCCGCGAGCTGTAGGAAGGTGAGCTGACTGGATAAAAGGTTCAAACAGTGAAAACATTCAGTCCGTGTGGTCTAATGAGACTCACTTTTGACGTTGAGATACATGGACTTGCTGACATCTGCTCCCACGTCGTTGCTGACTCGACACAGGTAGAAGCCGCTGTCTTCTTCCAGGACATGTTTGATGAACAGAGAGCCGTTGACCAACACCTCGATCCTGAAGCCTGAGTTGAAAGCGATGGGTTTGAACTGAGGGACCCCGGCGCCTGTGAGAGAAGAGACAGAGAGAAATGATCAGGGTTCTGGCGAAGATTCACAAGTGAGTTCATTCAACTTCCTCATCTCAGAACAGCTTAAAGGTTTGAAAAAAAAGTTAAAACTCAAACTCAAATCTATTCACATCTTTTCTGGGGAGAAAAGGACAGGGCATTCAATATCAGCTATGATACAAGAGATTATAGACGAATATTAATGTAATGAGGCAATATCATGCTGTTAAACCTCTACTCAAGAGGATTGGACCTGACCTCATGTTATTGCTTTCTTCTGGGTGTCACTTAGATATGTATTATTCCATTTGTTTCATCTCAAAAACCATAACGCCTTAGGTACATCAATTCTCTCAACTTACGATACAATTCATGATGTATGATTTAAGATGCTGAACACAGGATGCACAATCAGTGATTCACAACTGACATTGGGTGGAAATGACCCAACTTTTGGTCACCATGGACTCAGATAAAGAGGTGAAGGAGAGGCACGGCATCAAACAGCTATCTATCAAAACTTTTCTCTCCGATTTGATAAAAATAGATGATTTATACAGATATTTGAAAGGCGTGTAAGACTTCTTCAGAGATCATTTTTTTGTTTTACTAGTAAATAGTTCATGTTGAGCACAGACATGACACATAGACATGTCCCAAGTGATGTGACCCACTGATGTTTTTTCTGAAGAGAGTTTTGGGGATAATACTTGAAAGTCTGATTTAGCTTTTGGCTGACCCAGCAGTTGTGGTGGGACTTTAGCCTCTTTGCTAACAGCTACAGTGTTCCCACCTGTTGGTCTAATCAGCTGTTTATTATGAATACGCATTAATCATCAAAACTACTGAGTTTAAGCGCATGCTGATTGATGAATGACTTCATGGGATCAATGTCATGTTTAAAACCAGTTTCAAAAAAAAAAATGGGTGTGTACGTTGCTTTTAGGGAGTGGACAAGTAGACACTTGTCTGCAGTTTTTTTGCACTTAAACCTCAGCTTCATACCTCAAGGCCAGAGGTTGCCACTGGATTTTAACTTAGGTATAAATTGGCTCTTGGGCTTTCTGAGCCAACCTAAAGCAGTCAATCAGTGAACTGCCTTAAGGCTGGTACATATTACAGGATTCTCCAAAACTTCACACATTTAGAGAGCACACACTTGATAACAAACGACAGATCGCACAAGATTTCTCTCTCCTGATCTTACAGTGTGTGCACTCTGAGGACACCACACACCAAAAGATTCCTCAGCAGAGCTTCAGCTTCTTCAGTATTCCAAATCTCACGTAGTAAAACGTGACTTCAGTGTGAACAAACATAACGGGCGTATGGAAAAAAGCAAAGACGCTTGTTTTCAGACTGGTTGGCTTTGCTCCGGTACTCGAGCATTACAAGCTGTACCTGCTCGACTTTTTAGTTGCAAATATTAAACATGTTCATTATCTACCATCTCTGAATCAGCGGCCTTCTGAGCGGCTCTGACCAGAAGAAATCACTCTTAACACACCCCACACAACAGGAAAATCACTCATGATTTCATCAGACAATCGGGGCCTTTGCTGGCTTTGATCGTAAGGGGGAGATCAGGACAAAAATCAGCCTGATTATCCTGTAGTGTGTACCCGCCTTCAGTTTACATTTCCAATTGGTTTTATTTTGAAGACCTGAAATTGTTCCCTGGTCTTTACACATCCTATGACAAACCTAAGACATAAGGTCAGTCAAGAAATGTCAGAAAATATGAAGCAAAAACCCATCTACATCCCTTTTTTGGTAGTGATGAAGTGATAATCATATCTTGACAGAAACCTTTAGACCCTATCTTTCTTCAAAATAGAGAAAGACTAGGGAAAGCATAGTTGATGGAAAAGATAACTGTGAAACTCCATCTGAAATTGGATTGTTGTCATTACTTACCTTACATTACCAATAGGATAAGAGAGGTATGCGAAAGATAAGCAATTTCTTGTGTGGCCCACTTTAAAGAAGATTGTTTGTCTCTACTTCTCAAGAGTTTCCTCTTTATGAGGCAGATGATACTACCATGACTTTTGATTTTACAGAATTCTTGTAAAGTTTTGACCATTTTTCAGCAGCTGAGATATGTAAATATAAATATATAAAAATGGTGAAAAAAGGTCCAAGAAAGGTCAGAAAAGACTCCTCAAGAAAGGGAGCTGTAACTCATTTCCAATCTCATCCATATTAATCTTAACCCTGTTTGTCCCTGTTTTCATCCAGAATAATCCAGGTCAAGTTTCATAATAAGTAAGAAATGTCATAACTGTTATAAAATCATTGCAAACTCAAGTCAATACAGCTTCTGTTTGTTTTCAAGAAGACTGTTCATGTGTCCTGCCAGGACAGCATTACATAATCTTACATCTATATCCTATCCAGAGAGATAAAACAGCCTATCCTTGAACTTCTCTTGTTTTTTTTTTTTATTTCTCACAGTGCTTGTTTGGACCTGAGGTGGGTGTTATTATGCATTCAACCTCAAGGCTGTGGACACCGTGTTTGTTGTGTTGGCATTCGTAAAAAGAACATCCAAAGCGGAAAGAAAGTTCGCTGCAGGATACAAAATCCTAACAAGCAATCCATCGGGATTTTCAGACGAGGAGGAGTGAGGAACTGTACACTTTCACCAGCTCTGGACAGTACAGACTGTGTTTACTTATGCAATGTGTGATAGTTTATCCAGCATATACGATCATGCATGTCACTGTGTGTGTCGTTACCTTTAGAGTACTCCCATTGGATGGTAGGAACAGGATAGCCTTGAGCCGAACAGTTCAGTATCACAGCTTTGCCATAGATGCCGTCCTGGTCTTTTGGTTGCACCACAAATTTGGGGGGAACTACAAAAGCAGGAGTCAATTGTTGATGTCATCTTCAGTGAAATTTAACCTCAACCTCCTCTTTAACCCTCTTTTCGTGTAACGTCACTTCGTACCTCTGACGATGAGCTCGCTCTGATGCTCCACAGCAGCGGCCTGGTTGCGTGCGATGCAAGTGTAGTTGCCGTTGTGCATCAGTGTGAGGTTAGAGATGCGCAGGGAGCTGGTGAAGTCGATGTTGTCTATGGTGACACCCAGGCTGGCTGGGATCGGCCGACCGTCCTTCTGCCACGTGATGAAGACGGGCTGGTCACCAGACATGACCACACAGGGGATGAAGACTCGCTGGCCAATGGAGAATCGGGGGAACTCGAATGGATGGATGGTGGGTGGTACTGGAAAAAGAGAGGTTTGAAATTCAACGTAGCAGTGAGGCCTTTAGGTTACACACCCTTAAAATCAGGTTCAACAGCAGAAAGCGCAGCTCAGATAAGAGACAGCAGGTTAATCTATATGCAATGGCTGAGCTGCTTTATAATGCACTCCCACAGTATGTCATTTGTCACAACTCTCATTTCAGCGCCTCACTCCCGATATAAAATATTAGGCTGTGATTTTGCCTGAATGAGAGAAATATTTTATTACCTCTTTGTTGGCAGGGCGGCTGAATTGTCTCTCAAACAACACGCATATAACATTCTCCCTCACTCTGGTTTGCTCTCTGGGGACACTGTAGCCATCGTGAGAACCAGATGCTTTGGAAAATTAATGATTTAAAATAACATTGGAATAAGCGGCACTTCAGCGCTTATTTAATTCACAACAAAATAGGCATAATAGGCTCCTGGGGATTCCCTCTCGGCAGTGCAGGAATGCTAAGCAGCCGAGAGGCAAATTAGTCGAGGCGGAATGGCGGCGTAGCTTCGTCTACGCTGTGTGATTTCCCCCTCGCGCACTCGTTAGCACATAGAGACCCACCAGAGAGAGAAGGGGAGGGGGGTGTTTGCCCATCCGACATCTCAAATTATGCAGCGTCATTGAGGGAAGAGAGCCATCTGAGGTTATCATCATGTGGCTCGGCTCTGCACCGCTGCATATTCAGATGAGGCCCATAAGCAGGCTGGGATGGGATGATGGAGAAGCTGCTTTGCTATCAGTGATGTGAGTCTGTATTTTTTACAGGTTGTGACTTACAACTAAAGCTCGGCCTATCTGTGTTTTCTGCCAGAAAAAAAAGTAGATACTAAGGTGATGCTTTCATGTATCTCTAATGCCAGATGCAGAGACACAGGGTCAGTGTGCAGACTGATAAAGTGATTTTGTTTTGGAGGCCAAAGGAGGAGAGATTTATGAGAGTGTCCAAGAACAAACTGAACAGATGACAGCATATTCTACTGCAGGAAAAAAAACACGTTTGTGCATTTGCAGAACTTTATAATGACAACTTGGATCACAGTACAATCAATTTCCCAATTTTACAGAAGGATACTGCTGACCTTAAGAAATTTATGATACACAATAAAAGCTCACCTGCTTCACAGTGTGGGTCATCTATTCAAATCATCACATCATGTTAGCTCTAAAGTTTTGTTTTTTTTTAACAATTTGACAGAATGTCAGGCTGTGCATTCTGAAAAAGGTGTCAAGAAATAAAATGTCTTTTTTTTCTATTAGAATATTTTACATCATCCTCTCAAAGACAAAGACACCTGTGTTAGAAACCAGTAGAAACTAGTGAATAATGATATTAATTGTTTAAAAAATCAAGTTGCATTTATGAAACAATTCTCTATGCCCTCAACAAAGGGGCTGTGAGCTGAGCTGCTGCTAACGTTTTTAGGCGCTCAGCTTGTTTTAAAGGTAGAGTCCGTGGGATTTTCATGAAAAAAAAGTCAATTTTTACAGGAATAATCCTGCTCAATTGTCACTTGGGCCTCTGTACGTGTGTCAGTGTCTGTGGCTGCCTCAACCCTCTCCTTAGCCTGTATGTTTATGTTTTTGTTGTAGTGGAACGTTGTTGGGCGGAGAGATGGCGGGGTTAAATTAGCTAATCACAGAGCATCCAGTGCACAACTGACTTTGTGTGTTGATAAGTTAGTGGAAGGGGCTAATCGGAGCAGCTATGATAGTGGATGCAGCACGAAGGTAGAAGTGAAAGAAAACACCAAACAGATATTTTCAAAATATGATGAATACATTTATGTAAACACATCATCTATAAGAGTTCTTGAATTTCTCCTTGGTTTTGTAAATTTCCCAGCGATTTACTCTTAAGGAGCCTGTGCATTACCTGTATCCAGTTTTGTTGGATGGAACTAGACTTGCTAAAGTTTTTACCTGTGCTATAAATAAAATAATTCAGGATGGGAGCTGAAGGCCATTCAAAAGATGGAAATCCAGGCATGTTTGCCCCCCTCTCCTGGGCCTAACTTGGGAAAGTTGGGATGTTGTGTAAAATGTTCATAATAATGGAATTTGATGATTTGCTTATCATTAGAAGCCTAAATACAAGTTAAAAACGCATTGTGTTTCATACCAAACAATGCATGGTTCAGTTTTAACCTGCACTTGTTCGTGCAGCCGTGAACTTGGGAAGTAATGTTGAATCAATGCAGTGATTTCCATTATAGAGTCATGTCCGGTTTGATTGCACTGCTGCCTCAGAGCCCTGAGATCATGACCATCCAAAGCTTCAGAAATTGTTGAACTATGTTGAACATCTCAGTCTTTATGGGCAAGTACAATGGAGAAGACTTGGACATGCCTGGTTGAGATATTTTAGTGAATGTCCCTTGGGCAAAGGTATAGTCCTTGTTGCAGTGGTCGCTAGGCCAGCACTCAGTCTTTACTCTTAGCTGCATGTTTCCTACACTATGTACTTCACATAGTTTGTATATCTCTACAGCTGCCTCATCAATAAAGGAGATAAATGAAATGAATTGAGAAATGACTAAATATGTAATTCACTGTTTGAGGCAGTTTTAGCTCCAACTTTGGTTTCTCTCTGATGCGTTTTTGTGGGGTTTCAGGGCTGCTAGCTGAGCTGCCTTTAAATCAGCCCATTAGCAGATAATCATCTTTTATTAGACTGAAAAATACCAGTAAAAGTAGCAGCAAAATTTCTTGAAACACATTAAAAAACTGAAGACCAATATCATTCAGGCTCTTACCTTTCACAGTAACATAGACGCTTTGGTGAGTGGACAGCTGAGGCTGCACCAACACATTACACGTGTACTCTCCTTCATCCACATCTTTCTGCACGTCAAACAGCTTCAGGGTGCCGTTGTTCTCAAACGCCCGCTGCCGGTGATTGTACGGCAGCAGGTTTGAGTCCTTGTACCACTTGATGGAGTAGTACGGGTAGCCGATGACTCGGCAGTGGATGTACATGTCCCGACCAGCGATGGCAGTGAGGTTTTTCATTGGTCTGATGCTGGCAGGCCCTTGAGGGACACATTGGAGAGACAACTCTCTTAAAATGATTTTGAGGTGGAGGCAGTGGGATAAAGGAAAGGTTGTGCTGTATTGTGTGTGTTTTTTAAGACACCACAAAGATGACATGCCTTGATTTATTCTGACGGTGAGCTCTTAACATTACAGACTTCTGTTTTGGTGTTTTAGACTGCCTGACCAAGATATTTTTACTATCACTTCAAAAAAAGAGACATAAATACCTCAGAATCCTCCTCATCAGCAGAGCAGTTCAGTTTTTCATCCTTCATACCAAATGTGCTTCCTACCCTGTCAGAACCAGGGACTTGTGTTCCCTCCTATTACCTCCTGCTCCCACCTCCTCCATGCTGCTGTGATTGCCTCTGACAAGCACTAGAGTGGAATGTTCCCTTTCCCCACTCATGAAGCTATTATCAAAACCATTACTCATGTTCCTGGCTTTTGCACACACTTGTGAAAAACCAACAGAATAACCAATGGGCTTCCATCGCTGGGTGTCTATCAGGGAAATGGACTATCAGGCTTCTCTTCAAAGCACTGCAGAAGACAGTTTAACTGGGCTCTGTAGTGTGCTTTGAGCACAAGCATAACGTGGGTTGCTACTCTCTTTAGCACGATTAAGGAGCCAACGATGTGAGAAACAGTCATTACACTTTCTCCACAATGGCACCTGTGGAGATTTATCTTCATTGCTTGGCTGCATTCGGCATCCGCAGACCCTCGCTTAAGGGCTGGAGGATCGCCCTATTTAGCCTTACAACATGCAAGAGTGAACACAATCAAATTAAACCAATCAGTGTGCAGAAAATATCCCTCCCTCCCTGCAACACAGGAACACTAAGAGCCTCTGCACCAAGCACAGAAAGCTTCACCGCTACATGACATCAGAGCAGCAACAGACCATGTCCCTGTAGAGAGCAGATATCACTGCGCTCACACACTGGAGCAGAAAGCTAAATCACCCGTAATGGTGTCCTGATATAAAGCTACCAGCAGGTGCTGGTGGGAAAGCAGTAAAAAGGTTGAGCCACTGGAAATCAGCAAAACTTCATATATGGGCTCAAAGTCTATTGTCTTGTTAAATGTAATCTTTGTCCTCCAAAATCTGAGTTCTCACAAATGTTTTTGAATGTTGGAAAATCGATCCTAAAAACATCACTTTATAGCTAAGATCATTTCTAAAGACATATTTTGAGTTACATCTGTCTGGATCCACAGCAGCGAGGCATTCAACAACTTCTGTAGCAACATGTTACAAGACAGTTTACTGTTCATGTAACAATTAGCATGAGGGGTGGGAGAAAAAAAACTATGCATCGAAGCAACAGGATGTTTTATTAACCAATTTTAAATCGTTTTTTTCCTTTTAATTTTTTTAATTCAAATCCTTAATTTTGGTCTTTTTTATAGGCTGCAATAAAAAATAGATGTCAGATCCCCTGAATAAGTTTTTAAAACTGACTCACATGTTGGGCATTTTTTTGGAAAATATGGCTTCTGATGTAGGCTGCAGACATCATCATCATCATTCAACTTTTTCAAATGGTCTGGTTTTAAAAATGCAAATTAAAATTGCAAAAAAAAGTTAAAATATTTAAGAATTATAGTTTGAATTGAATCTGCACCCCAAGAGTCATAAAAGAATCATATCAAGAAAAAGTCATCCCAGCCCTAATTTGTGTGTAGCTTGTTCACACTTGTGACAAGTAATGTCAGCAGTGCAGCCTACACCAATAGCAAATTGGATAGCTGTTTCATTCCCTATTTCGCACTTTGTGCCCTTTTGTTTGTTTACTTGTGAATAAAAGTCAATATGAGCTCAAAACGAAATGTAAGCATGTTGAAAAGCCACATATCATCTTCTCATCTGTGCGGTCTGTCATTCAACATGGTTGAGCTTTAAACTAGCACAAGACGCTGGCTTGGCTTTTACACAGAAGTTAAACACAAGTTGACTTCATTACGTCGCCCTTCTTGGCTTTCTTTTTCATGAAAGTTTGAATTTAGAACATTTTCGTGAACTGATCAGCAAGTTACAGCACTGTCCTTTTCATTTTTTGACTGAACCTGTAGGCACATTGGCAGGGAGAGGATTTACTGTGTGCACTCTGTGATCATTTCACAGAGTTATTATTGTTATTGTTACTGTGGCAATTTGAAATATTACGTATTCTTATTCATGACTTCATATGATAATCAAGTCTAGAAATAAAGGAGATATGCCAATCCATATGTACGGTTAGTAAATATGGGCGTAATGATTTGTAAACTGTGGGAACAAATTTGTTATTACCCTGAGCTCCTTGTTTAATAGGTTCCTAGAGATTGTTGCTGTAGACTGCCTGCTGCTGTGGACCAGCCAGACTTCAGCTGCTATTAATGTCTTATCATCATCATCATCATCATCATCATCATCATCATCATCATCATCATCCTCATCATCATCAGCATCATCATCTTCTTCTTCTTTACAATGCCAAACTAAACAGACTGCCCCTCTCTGAATCTTCTTCCGTCCTTATTCTGATTCGTTACCCTGTCAGCAGATGTCTGTCTAACATGCGTCTGGTTCTGTCCAAGGTTTCTGTCGGTTGAAGGAAGTTCTTACCACTGTAGCTGACTAAACACTGCAAAGTGCCATACTCATGGTGGGTTAGGATGAAATAAGTCTCCTCTTTTTTTCTCAGCATTGGATCTTTTTTTAATAATGTTTTTGGGAAGCATCATAACATTTGTTGTGATTTGACACTAAATAAAGATTGTTTGATGACTCATGTGCACATATTACAAATCTGACCTCCTGGTTACACATTGATTAGCACAGAATATTAGCCGTGCATGAATTTGCAAATCAGGCACAAGGATTAGCACATGGCTCCTATTTCTTTTCGCTCCATACAAGTTAGTTGTCATTATATCAGCAGCTAGCATACTTTACAGGGTCCAGTGCTTCATGGTTGTAATATAAAGCAGTTTCCTTTCAGTGATTTAAGAAAAAACTAGTTGATCAACTATCTAATGTTTTATAAGAATGGAAATAAATGTCCTCTAAGACTCTGATCTGTAAAAAATGACAGTTACAGCAGTAAGCGCCTTGGACTGAAACCTGTTTCATGCAGAGTTGTGATGTCAACTCTTAGCCTGATTGCATGGCTACTCATACGCTCAATTTTCTTCCCATAACTGTGAATACAACACTAAATAATAGCTCTCAAATGTTAGGTGGCACTGTGTCATACAAAGCCAGAGTCTGTCTTTTGAGGAAAAACAGCTTCTGCGGATAAAAGTTTACCATAAGCAGCTGCAGATGCTGTGATTCACATCCAGTAGTGACAATGGTAAATACTTAGTCTAAAGACCGAGCTAGACCCCCCATGAGTATGACCTCTTCTGGAGACTAATAAATACTGACACCCTCATGATGGACAAGACAAGCTTCAACAGAAGGCTGTTAAAGAATCTGTTCAGTAAGAAGCAGCAGAGCTCCAAAACTATGTGCACATGAGAGGGACCTGAAGCACGTCTGAAAACTTCTTGTCATACTTAGTCAGGCATTCTTTGAACATCTGCACATAAAGGTGCATTCAAACGTTGGGCCAATTACAGAAACTATAACAAACAGGATAAATCAAGACATGTTGATGTGTATATGTGATGGTGTGTTGGAAGAGTTGATCTGACAAGCACCTCTTACGTTTATTCGCGCCTGGTAGGAGACGGTCCCGGCCGAGTTGTTGCAGATGCAGCGGTACACCCCTCCGTCAGGGACCTGGGTCTGGCTGATGTTGAGATGGCTGACCACGTGGCCCTCTGTGTTGCTGTAGTGGGAGATGCGGTGGCGGCTGTCTCGTATCACGGCCTCGTCGTCCAGAGTCCACGTAACCCGAGGCTCCGGCGTGCCTTTGACCGTGCATGACAGTGACACAAACTCATTGATGTTGTAGACCTTCTCGCTGAATGAAGCCAGAATCTTGGGGGTGCCATCTGAGCAGTGGGGGGAGAGATACACAAGGCGTTGTGCACACTGTTATCAGCACTGATTACAGACTAACAGACAGTTTCACAGACAGCCATCTTTTAACAGAGGAATCACCAACTTACTGCTGTTTCGACGATTCTACATACAGCTGCTCTATTACAGGCAGAGTAAGCGTGTAATGCAGATTATTATAGCTCATTCCTCTTGCTCCACAACATCATTGATTTTCAATACTCCACACGTATAGTTGTGGTCATGGAAAGCACAAAGTGCAGTAACCACACTCATGTAACAGTAAGCAACCCTTCTTTCAGAAAATCTTATTGAGTGGAGGTTGGCCTAAGCAAAAAAAAAAAAAAAAAAAAAACAGAACAAAAACCATCGAAAGGTCTCAGGTTGGCTGGAGTCAACCCAAAATGTAACACCCTATGCAGAAGAGGTGTTCCCCTCTCACAGTAGTTAAAGTTAGGGTTCTTCCGGATTTTCCTATTTCCTGTGTGTTGATGTTTTGGTTGTATGGGAATGTGTTTGGGTGGAGAGTAAGCGTGGTTACCTAAGCCAATCACAGCACGCCCAGTGCACAAGTGACTTAGTGTGTTGATAATAATGACTGGAAGAAGCTATCGCAAATGGCTATGAAAGTGGACGTAGCACGGAGCAAGAAAAACACAACCAAAATAAAATGAAACGCCAAAGAGATAAAGCTTTTTTCAAAACGAGGGCGAAGTTTAGCTCAACTTTCACTCAATTTTGGCGAGCAGCAGAATACGAAGAGCAATGCAAGACGGATGTCTGTTGAGTGGGTACGTGTCAGATAATCCAGCGATTAGCTTGTGCTAACATGACAAGTCAGGTGCACGGCTCTCGAGTCTCTACCACGTAGAAACGCAATGCTACGCAAGTAGTTACTAGTCTAGTGAGTGTATTCACACAGTCATGGTCAGAGGCTGTGGGTGTGGGCTGCTGCTGGCACTGAGCCAAGATGGAGGAGCCCAGTTTGAATGTTGTTTACTAACAAGTAACCAAAATTCCTGCAGACCCTATTCTTAATGTGTTTCATTAATGTGTGCTTGCTCAAGCAGCAAACAAAAAGCAAAGAAATGGTGATCATAGATGAGACTTCTGGAATGTGTTGGTGTTTTAGCATTTTAACAGAATGGACCACAAAATCCAGAAAGTTTGGAGTGAAGCAAAAACTTGTAATTATAACTATAATACCAGTTTGATGAAACAGTTAACTTGAACATTTGTGCACAGAAGTTACAGAAGGAACTTTTCCTCTATTTCTATTTCAGCACCAGAAATGACACTAACTGGGGTCAATATGTAATCTTTTAGAGTGTATAGTTAGTAGGGGTCTAAACAGAGTGCCACAAAAATCCCACATATTTAACAACCATTTACGCTCAATGCAAAGTGCTTTATGAAAACTTTCCCTCCACATTTCCAGTAAGAAAACTGTAACTACTGACCTTCCAGTATGACCTGAACAAAATCCTGGGCAGACATCTTTCCGTGCCGGGCAAAGCACTGATAGGCTCCTCCATCGCTCTTAGCCATCCCCGCCATGACCAGGTTCTCCCTGTGCTGCCCCGTCATACGAACGCTGTTACTGGGGTAGATGAGCTCGCCATTTCGATACCAGGACAACTGATACTCCTCTGAGCCGGTTACACTGCAGGACAGAGACACCTGACTTCCCACACTGCCTTTCACCTTTCGTGGGCTCACCACCACCTTCAGGGGCTCTGTGGGTCAGAGAGGGAAGAACTCATGGACTGATTTTATCAAAAGCACACTTTTTTCATCGACAGTTACAGGTTAAAAAAGTATAACTGCAGCATCTGGTTTCTATTTTAAGGCAAAACAAACACGATATAATGAGTGAACCTCACTGACCTTTAACCAGCAGCCTGCCAACCACCTCAGCGTTGCCGTATCCGTTCCACACCTCACACACATACGTCCCTGTGTCACTCGACTGTGCTCTTTCTATCAGCAGGCCTGTCACACTCTGTCTGTAGCGCGTGTCGGGCTCCAGCGGCCGGTTGTCTTTTAGCCAGCGATATTTGGGTGCTGGGTGGCCAGAGGCTTTGCAGGGCAGCTCCACTCGATGAGATGCCATCACCTCCCGACGCTCAAAGCTGTCCAGGATGTGGGGCGCTGAGTTGGTGGGGTCTGCAGGGAGGCGAAATAAAGTGAAGTAAGACCGCTGACTTATTACTGTTAAACTTCTGAAGAATGTAACATCTCAAATCATGATCATGGCTGTGGTCATTACAGAATTTTAGTTGTTCAGATCTCAACTATGTGTTCTGTAAAAACAACATTTATGCTTCCTAAAGGCATAACTGTTACTTTTGTACCTGGGCCTCTGTGCTTCATGTATTTGGTGTCTAAATAAGTAGTTAGTGCTTTAGGAAAGAAGCTGTAATGTCTATTACATTATGCCTGGGAACAGATGCGCAACCAGGAACAAGTTCATGCTCCGATAGTGTTTTTTGCTAAAACTAACAGACCTTCATCAAAGAGTCTGAAGGCATTCAGATTCTTTGAAAGGAGGAACCTATTTCAAGCTATTTGCATCTGCTTAAGTGATTTTTTTAAAGGTGCCAGACTCTACAGACAAAATTAAATCATGTAAATATAGTTTGATGTGCTGGACCTAAACAAATTATGAATGAAAACAAATTTGCATGACAAAAACAAAAGGCCACAGGGCAAAGAAATACAGCAAACCTAATCTGTTCATCACAGAACCTTGAGAGTGGGCCTCATTCCTACTGAGGACAAGCATTTCCTTAATATCTGTTTGAAGGATTGCTCTTTTAATTGCAGTTTTCCAGGTAACAGGATATTTATTAAACACTTTTTTTTTCCTGAGCTGCTGGCAGAGGTCAGTTCTCAAACATGGCTCCCCAATTTCACATCAGTGCTCAAAGGTACTTTTTTTTCCCTGTTCTGTTATGTGTGTTTATGCGGCAATACATATCAGTTTGTTTAATAATTTAATCTTAAAGTTGCTAAATTAAACATATTTATTCTTCAGTATGTTAACTTGCAATGCTGTGTTCATGTCCAGCATCGAAAATTGCTTACTCTTCCACTCCCTCACAGTCACAAGGATGTGTTCAGGTACCCAAACCAGGTACCGTCTGATTTTGCGTGAGTTGGTACCAACCTCTGGTCCAAGAATATGAGACAATGGGGAAGTGCTAAAATCTGCTGTTTCTTGAGTGTTCGCTTGAGGCTGGCTCTGGAAGTACCAGAAGTCTCAGACACACTAAGTCAAAAAAAGACGTTTTCAAAGCAGAAATTAACCTATTTACAGCCTGGTTCAAAAAACGTTTCCTGTCTGAGTCGCTAATTTTACTACCGGCTCCCACTGTACGGGGGGTGACTTTTTTTCTAACTCAGCTGTTCAGAGGATATTAAGATTGTGAGCTCCCCCAATAAGAGGCACAGCTGAGGGTCAAGTGACTGACAGGCGCCCTATGACTGTAGGCGAAGCCCTTGCCACTACCAACATGGCCGCTTTTGCCGATGTGTTTCATTTTCCGTTTCAGAAACAGATGGGTGACGTCGGTGAGACTACATCCATGTTTTATACAGTCTATGGTTGGTGCTTTAGACAAAATTCAGATTGATACTTACAGGGGAACCTACTTTGGTACCCATCCCTACACCTTATAACTCAACAGTACTTATATTTGTTTGGCTTTCATACAGACAAGCATGCAGCCCAAAGTGCTTTGAAAAAGGACAGAGAGACAGAAATCTATTGAAGCTAGAAAAATATCATCGGACTAAAACAAAACAAAAGATTGTGTTCATTAAACTTAAGATAAAAGAAAATCCATAAAGTAAAACCAATAAGTAAGGGTAGAATAGAGGAAAGATAAATCAGTAAAATTTAAATACCTGAAATTTGTAGGTAAATCAAATATGATCTAAAAATATTTGAATTAAAAAAAAGATAAGAACAAAGCAGTCAAGAGCTGAAAGGAAATCTTAAGTTTGCTTTTCACTCCCACCTTCACGCTTACTGAATGTCTGTCCTTAAACATTGAATCTTCCTGGATTGAAATTTGCTTCTTTCTTTATCTGATCTTGTTTTGTGTAGCTCAGACAGGAGCAGAAATTTTCCCTGAATGTTGTGAAAATCTGAGATGTAACAAAGAAACACAACAACCCCCTTTTTATCAGAAGTCCACAGGCTCGATCTCATACCTTCAATATCACAGCTCTAATGATGCTCAATGAGTTAAATTTTCATGACATTTAAACAGTAATAATTCAGTTATAAACAGGCATCATCAGAGTTTGTAGTTACATCTCAGATACAACATTCAGGGTTATTTCTGCCGCCGTCTGAGCTTCAGAGGACACTGTGACAGCGTTCAGAGCCTGAGTCTTACTCCTCTCGACCAGCTAAAGGGTTTTCATGTTTGCAGTGCCCCTTTTTAAACGGTTGAAGGGAGAAAAGGGCACTTTCTGTCCCCAAGCCCTCCCTCTCCAGCATCGCTGGCACGGATCTAATGACCTTTATCTCATGTCGCACCCTCTTTAATTCATGTGTTTTTTTCCTGTCACTTTCTATTCTGTTCACTTTTTTTGGATCCATTTGAACAAGCACACATTTTGGTACATATGGTGCTGTCATTTCGCACATGCTTTTGGTGAAACCAAGCAAAACTGCAAACCAAATCTTGGCGATATCCCTCCACCCACATATAACAGTGGAAAGAGCACAGACTGACACTTTGTCTCGCATGCCAGGATGTGATGTGATTCTGCATCTTGGTTTTAAGATTTTGTGTGCAGGCACCACAAACAGTTTCTGCCTTGTCATTTTTCTACACATGATATCTGATCCTCCTCTTACCTGAGACGATGAGGCGGGCGCTATTGCTCTGTCGGGTCTCTCCTGTGTACCGATGCCGTGTCATACACCTGTAGTTGTACAGCCCGTCCTCCATTTGCACATCCAAGATATACAGGGCCCCCGTGGATGTGATGAGAAACCGTGACACTGTAAACAAACAAAGAAAAAACAACAGAATGAAGCTGCTGCAGTGGAAACAAAAACATTTCAAAGAACAGTCTTTCTCACAGCTTCAGAGTCACGTTAGCATGTGTGCTAAAGTAAGAGGCAGCTTGGCACACAGCTTCCAATGCCTCCCTGAATTGTTGGAGAGGAAGTTTCAGTTATTCAGCATTTCACCTCTTTTTTTGCCAGTTCATTAACCATTAGCACTTAATAAACCCTCCAAAAAACACAAACACTATAAATAAAACAGCAGCCCATCTTGGTGTCCTTTGTCAGCTAACACATTGTTATTTACATGAAGCAGAATCACGCAGAGATAAAACAGTGAGAAGTCATTATGAAGATTACAGTGAGCCATAGTGATGCTCCTGCATCGCTGTGGAAAATGACACAGCTAAAATGTAAAAGAACAGAAATGTGGCCAAAAAATGTGCCATGGTTAAAAAAACATACACTTAAACTGAGAAAATAGTCCAAAGGTGGGAGACTCATGAAGCAGTCAACACAGCTACATAAGTGATCTCAGAGTTTACAGGTCATAAATGTCAGCTCGGTTTGCTGACTGTGGCATTACCAGCCTTCAGTCCCCCTTCCAGGTCAACGTCCACATGCTTGTGCTTATTTTTAGAGCTCCTAAATGTTTCCATATAATCAGGTAGAGCCCAAAACAACTTCTTATCTTTCTTTACCAGATAAACATACTGTCAAACAGCTGCAAGCGTCCAGACGGTGTCTACCGTCTGTGCTCGTCTACATCTGGGTAGTAGAGCACAAAGGCATTATACCAATAGCTGGAGCTACACACCCGCTAGTGCCAGGTGGCTGCATGACAGTTGGTCCTGCAGTGATAAATTATTTATATATACATAAAAAAAGCAACCTGCAGGGTTAGGAATGGGTACAGTTGAAATGATACGGTAACGATGCATGGTACCTGGCAATTGACTCCAGCTGCTACTGTCTCTCTCTCCCTTTCTGTGTGTTTGTGTGTGTGTGTGTGTGTGTGTGTGTGTGTGTGTGTGTGTGTGTGTGTGTGTGTGTGTGTGTGTGTGTGTGTGTGTATCCCTCTCTCTCTGTCACCCCCCCCTTCTCTCTATACTTCTCTCTCCCACTCTCTCTCCTCTATCTGTCTCTCTCTAACCCCAACACAGTCGAGACAGATGTCTGTCTAACATGAGTCTGGTTCTGTCCGAGGTTTCTGCCCGTTAAAGGGAAGTTTTTCATTGCCATTGTAACTTGCTAAATGCTGTAAAGTCCTGTACTCATGGTGGATTAAGATAAGACTCCTTATCTTGTCTTGATGTTGGGTTTCTGCTAATAAAATTGTTTTAACATTTACGGGTCTAGACATGTAAATGTTTTTAAAGTGTCTTGAGATGTTATGATTTGGCGCTATACAAATAAAGATTGATTGATTGATTGAATTGGTCTCAGTACTCAATGGTACCAAATTTGGGTACTTTTGTGTGAGTTTATGTGGTAATAAACATTACATTTTTTAATAATAAAATCTCAAAGTTTTTCAATTTAAAATACTTGTTCTTTATTATGTGTTCATATCCAACATGGAAAATCACCTATGGCTACTCTCTTACAGTCAAAAGGAGGTGTTGAGGTACCTAAACATGGCACTTTTTGAATTGGTACTGGGTACTACAGATGGCATTTGGTCAGTACCTATAAAAGTACCTAATTTGGTGCCCATCCCTAAGAACGATACACGTATGGCCTAGTGGTTTAGGTTGAGCTCCATGAGGTTCCCCTAAAGCAGGAAGCAGTACAAATCCACCCAGTGGCATCTTTCCCACGTCACTTCCCACTCTCACCTTTTCCCCTGCTCTGCCCACTGCCCTTTCCTCTGATTAAAGGCATAAAAGCCCCAAAATAACTTTGAAAAACCACAGACTACCTCACAATCAGTGAGTGTAACCAGAAAAACAAAGCTTAGCTGGATAAAATAAACTCCTCTCCATGCTTTCCAAAATATTGGTCTACTGGTGTGCTACCACTTTTACCTATGACAGAAACAAACACAGCATCAGTTGCCCAGGTATTTCGTCACATGAGACCAGCATTTTATAGGAACTAATATTTGATACTTTTATAGCGTCAGCCCACTGTTTGCATTCATTCATTCATATGCACTGGAAATAACCACCTTAGACGTCCTCAAAGAAGAAAATACAGAGAATCCAATTTTAAAGTCTCTTAGCAAATATTTGCAAGTCAAGTGAGGAACGCAGCTCTGTGTGATTGTAGTCACCAAACATCTGCTGCAGCCCATTTAGCTCGGCACTGCTCCGAGGCGCTGTGACAAGGCTGTGTGTTGTGTGGCTGTGTAACACAGCTCGTTATCATGTAGCTCATCGCTCTCTCCCCCTCTCTCTGGGGGAAACTCTCTCTCTCAGTTTCTTTTTCTGCTCCAGACTAAAGCGCAGGGAGCCAGGGATCACAGAGTGCTTTGATAAGGCATGGCTGCGCAGGTCGGATGTGCTAATATCATGCTGATGTTATGCTAATTTGTGGGAACACATGAAGGTAGAGAGAGGTAGTCAGTGTTTATGAGGAGTGATGTGTGCTGGAGCCGGTGGCTGCTGGGGTTTTCATGTCAGGGATGATGGAGGAGCCTATTTGAGAAGGGGATCAAACGGGGCCACCATACGGTGAGGGGTTCTGGCAATATTGGAAGAGATATCATAATGCAGACTTTACGAGGTGTTGAATTACTCTCATTTAGCCCTGCCATGACAGTTTAACACTGATTAAGACTGCTGCTATGGGCTCTTGTGGAGTACTTAGTGAAATAACAGAAAGAGACATAAAAGTGCAAGCTGTGATTGTTGTGTTAAAGGGGCAACAACCCAAAAAATGCTCAATTAGTTTCCAATATCACAAGAATCTTGAAACAACAACTTGTTCACGGCAAAAAGACTTTCACTTTTGTTCGTTCACCTAGTCAATTGAGTAAATGAGAGAAAACTTACAAAATGTCAGCGGATGAAAGAAAGGGTGCAGTAATAAAGAGTGCAAGAGGACAGAGAAGGGAAAAAGTGAGACAACAGGGAAGGTGAGGGCAGAATACACAAAGGAGTGTGGTGAGGATGCTATTGTGGGCAAGTGATGACCTAGTTAGAAGTGAGAGACCTCAGATTTGATATCCTGAAGGGATTTTTCATCTTGTGGTCGAGAGGCTCTCGTGTGTGACAGACAAGCAATGATGAATTGGGGGGTTGGCAGGAGACACATTAAACACAAGAAAAGACGTGTATCTGCCTTTCTAGACTAAAGATACAAACCAACCATCATGTGTCATTTAATGTGGATTTTGTGTGTTTTCATGCATTTTTGGGGGATAACGAAACACTTGGTAAATGTAGATCAGACGGACTTCTGTCCTTTCCGTCTAATCTTCACATTTTCTTCCAACTAATCTCTCCTTTTCTCTTTGAGAAGTATTCTCTCATCAAACAATGACAGCTCAGGTTTATGAATAAGAGGAGCTTTCTCTACAGCAGACTATCAGTCATGGTGACAAAAGGCCAAGAGAGGAAATATGGAGTGTTCCCTTGTTTCTAAAGCACTCAAAACAGTAAATCAATTCATTAATTCATTATTATATGAATAAAATAATGATAATAAAAAAAACTGAAAAAAGTTAAAAATAAAATTCAATTTAAAAAAATGTAAAAAAAAAATTAAATGAAATTAAATCGGAAACACTTGTGATCATCTAGCATCTCAGTGTTGGCCACCTCTGTCGAGAAAGCATTACCTAATGTCTCATTGCTTATCTTGTCCTGTACACTTCAAAACTGAAATCTTAGCAATAATTTACACTTTGTTTTGAGTAAAGATGTTTGTTTTAGACATACATTAAGCCACATTCACCTGACATGTCCAAAATTTAGTTGTCAATTTTCTTTAAAAAAAACAAAATACAAAATACAAAAAACAAAAAAAAAAGTTGTGTCTGAATCGATCAAACTGGAAGTACATTTTTCTTACCCTGTTGGCATTTTTTTTTTTCATTTTTTCTTTTTATTGAGCAAGTAGACGTCAATTTTGTCTTCATTATCTTAATATAAGACACTTTTTAGTCTAACAAAATGTTTTGGGGTTTTTTATACATAAGACAAACACTTGCTTGGATTTCCATTTTTGCAGTAAATATTCTATATTATTTGCTCTAAGCTGTACAAGGTGCACAAAATGTCTTGTTTTAATAGACCTTATTATTTACATTGAGAAATATTGTCATACAATGTCCTGTAACCCTCTTGTTTAGAGCACAAAGTCCCTCTTGCAGCTTGCCAAAGTGGTGCTAAAGTGCTAAAATGAACTTGTTCAGTTTCTTAAATCAAGACATTATTCTTATTGTGAGAAACTTCAGAAGTTTGTTTTCTCACCCTCTTGGTGTCATTTTTGTCTAATCCCATCTTGGAGTAAGACCATTTTCTTGATTTTTTATGTAAATGTAACTCATATGGAGTCTAATGACATTCTCAATAAAACTTAAGCATTTGGTTAGATTTCATTTTTTTGCAGTGAATGTGTGAGAAGTGTTCACTGATGAAAAAATGTATCCCTGATGTCTTCATCCGACACCTACCCTGTTTCAGTGGTAACAAACATCAGAATGTTGCATGTAGGATCTATAAGCCTCGCCCATGTGTGTCCCCAATGCCTCTGTCCCATCCGCCCATGAGGATTGAGTTTTAACTTCAGTCTGTTTTATAAGCTGCTAAAGTGTCCACATAGGAGCTTGAACTCCTACTAATATTTGGAACAAAGTAACATAGCATCCTAGCTGTATGAAGATTTAGGCAGCTTCTGACGCCACCTCACTACAGAAATGATTTCAAAGAGGACATCCATGTATTCTGAATTGTGATTTATTTAATTCAATTTCTTGCTCTAACCTTGTGAAAAGGTCACTAAGACCTCAGCAGACACAGGTAAAATGATAACTAAAAAAGTGCACATGTGGTAAATCTAGACCACTGCCATGTAAACAGGAGGTGGAAGTGAGTATTCATTTGAAAAACCAGCCTCATTGTAATCTGAGGTTGGATGCAGCGCTCTCTTTCTCTCTGTCTCTCTTTCCAGAAGCACTCGTGCTCTCACCCAACAAACAGAATTGATTGTCTCTCACAGAGCTGCAGGCCTTTATACTGTACTGTGTGCGCATGTCCTTGTAAGCTGAGGGCATTTCTGCGTATGCTCCAACCACTGCAGTTATCTCAAATCCCACTGGCTTGTGTGTCTGCATATTAAAGCCTTTGTGTGTGTAAACGCATGTGTTTCTGCGTGTGTGTGTAAGTGAGTGAGTGTGAATGTGTTTATGCAGCATACAGCTGCATGGAGGAATGGTCAATAATAACGATCGAAGGCGCTTCACTACGCTTTTCTCTGCTCCTCTCTGCTCCACCTACTGCATACTAAGAGCGCCTGAGAGACAGCCTCCACTGTTCCTGCAGTGTGTGTGTTAGCATGCTGACATACGAGTATGCGTGCTGTGTCCACACCTGGCTGTATGAGGGTGTATATTTCTGAAACTGCGGCTTCACTTCGCACCAGGTGGCTCGCTGGACCATCAGTCGTCTTCTCTTGGCTTCCTCGGCCTGCACAGCTGCTTTGGCATCGCTGGTGCCACAAACACAAGTCTCTTTCTCTGGATCCACATTCAATAGCTTCAATTAATCCCTATTTCAGCCACACTGAACTGCTAGCGGATGCTTTGTTCATACAAATTGGGGGGGGGCCTTGTGTTTTTTTTTTCTTTTTCTGAAACCTGAGTTGCTTGTAAGGCAGCACACAGAGAGCTGCATCATGTCCATATTGTGACTCTTTTTACTCACTTTTCACCAAGGACAGTTTGCACTCCTGTGGATGCGCTGTCACATGTACAGAGGTTAAGATGTGACTAAGAGAGGAGCTCTAATAAGGTGAAACATGGTGACAGAGCTGAGTACTTTGACCTCAGCTCGCTGGGCGACCATCTGTCCTAAGATCAGCTGAAAGAGTTATCTCTGCATCCTGAGTCATTTTACTATTCTCTAATTGAGACGAGATGTGATGAGATGAGATGGGAGGAGATTAAAAAAAAAGAGGGAGAGAGAGACAGCAGGAAAAAGACGAGGAGAGAAAATAAAGGATCAAGAGAGAAAAAAGCACCTCTTGGATACAACCACTCGCTGTCATCTTAAATGACTTACAAATTAGCTTACAGCTATGTGCTCCCAGTGAAGGGAAAAAGACACAACTTTCATATGCTAATTCAGATCATGGCTAGGCAGAGCAATTATCAAAAAATATATATATATATATCGTCAGCCCTGTCTGACAGATCTCAACAGGAATCCTCTACCTCTGTCTTCCTTCCTCTGTCATCCTCCAACCACACATTCTGCTGTAGACAAAATGCTGCACATGACAATTACAACATAAATACAATGTCTGTGTCTCCAAAATAGTGCTAAATGAGTCTGTTATGTAGAATCATAGAACCATACCACATTTTCACCCACAGGTTTAAATCTATGAGCTTCAAAAAACTGTTTTCAAGATAATAAAGATATTTTTAATCTTTGCTTCAAAGAGTAGTGAACAAATCCAAATGCACAACAATAAGACCACCAAGACTCAGGATGCAATTACTAATTTAGTCAGAAAGCTAAATTCTGACTAGGCAACCAAGCCTGCCACCAAGTCATCGAACTTCTTACAATAAAAACTGACAGACTTTGTGGGTGGATAATGTGACATTGTTTTGCTATATGTGGCTAACATTAGCAGAGCTAGCTCCGCCTGCCCACCTTTGAGCCCATTTGCCTCATCCCTGTGCAGATTACACATTGCACTATTCAAGTGGTTATAAACCAGTTTAACCCAACACAGCCTACAGACAACTATATCTCAATTTTCTAGATCAAAAATCCGACACACTTGCATCTGTGCTTGTTTGCATCCAGGTAGAGCAGAGTGGCATTATGGTAGTTACCAATAACAGAAGCTGCAGTTCCAACTATTTGATGCACTACAGCTTAATCACAACGAAAACATTAATGATAAGAGTACTATTTAGTTGATAAAATGGCACATCTGTTATGAGACCTTTGCAATAAGTTGCTTTGGTAAAAGATCAACCAAGAACTGATTCATGGACGTTATCACACGATGAAAGCAAAAAATAAAAGTGTGCACTTCAGTTTGAGAATTTCAGGTTTGACAGATTAACAATAGTCTAAAATTTGATGTACTAAAGTGACAGACGCTGCCATTTTTCTTGGCATTTTTAACCACCTTTCAAACAACAAAGATCCTTCTAATTGGCAAAGTCCACTGCAGAAAGGATTCTTGAGTCAGTTTTAAGCTTAAAGTTTGATGACTCTTGAATAACTTTTCATCTTGGTGTTTCTCCGACTCCATCTGCTGATGTGGTGCTACGGCATTTGTTAACAAAGCTTTCAACCAAAGTGTTACACCAAATTCCTTAATTTAAATAAGTAACGAAGGCCAAATTTCTCTGAGAATATGTAGCAACATGATACAAACTGACTTATGGCAAAAAGTACGTTGGAGGTCACCATCCTGTGACCTGTGTTTAGGTTTTGAAGTAATCTTTTCTTTCTTTCTTTCTTTCTTTCTTTCTTTCTTTCTTTCTTTCTTTCTTTCTTTCTTTCTTTCTTTTTAAATCAAGGATTGAAGCCAGTCAGGAGGAACTACAAAGCCAGGCTGCTGTAGCTTTAGCTTAGCTTGGTCTTTAGACTGGATTCTACATCAGGAGTGACAAATCTGAAACAGCTTCAGACAATGCAGTCAAATTATAAAAATATCTAATTCTTATCCTTTATCGTCAGTTTTGATGTAATAAGACACATTTTCATTTTTGACCTTGAACACCTCAACCTGAAACCCTGTGACTCTGAGGGACTCTGATGGGTCTGACCTATCAACACCAACCGTCTGGACACCACTTACAGGAAAGCCGTGGAGTCAGCTAAACAATGCAGATGAAAATTGCTTCCTCATCACTCTGCTGGCAGCGTCCCTGCTGTGCGACTGTCTTGGAGTGTATTAGCATTAGTAGAGTGCCGTCCCCAGAGACAGCCGGGGCCTCTGGTGTCACAGTAACCTTGGACACTCAAAGTCACACAGCTTGACACAATAAATTAAAAGAGGATAATCCATGCTGTGTGCACAGGTGTACACCAACAGACCGACTCAGGGCTGCATCTAGAGCTGATTAAAAAAATGCATCAGATTTCAGCTTGTTTGAAGTAAGTCTGCTTCTGAGTGCCCGTATTTAAACTTGTTACCAAAGACTGAAGACAACAGAAAGAAAATGTTATACAAAATTTAACACACCTGCCACATGTTGAGTGGTTTCTTTCTCACAGTTTCTTTAACTCAGAGTTACAGACCTAGTTTTACTTTTTTTACAACTATAGGTACAAACAACCATGTCCAGAACAAATGTTTTTAAGATGGGTCTGGAAATATGCTCCTTTTCTATGTAACTTCTGGCTCTTTATCTGGTAATAGCTTTATCTGGTAATCCCAGAATGATTGTGTGAGATTACACTATCATGAAACACTTGCTAACAATGCTACCTCTTATTTAAAGAGCAGGTATTCTGCTTTCCTACATTTTAAACATGGATAAAAAGTAACAATGCTTGATGTTTTTACTAAATGTGTGCAGATTTTCAAACTGCTACATATTCATATGTCGTAGAAATCCCGTAATCTGTCTGTTAACAGCTCAAAACTGACTTTTATAAAATATCGCATAAGATCTACACGAGACCTGCTGAAATTATTAGATCATAACAATCCCTACCAATCCAGGACTTGTTGGGGGAGGGGTGGGCCTCAAACACCGGAGCTCTGCTCCCCTCTGACAGGCCTCTAGACGACTGACCAATCAGAGGGAAGGGGGTTTGTGGAGTGAGGAGCCTTAAAGAGACAGCAGCTGACAGAGGCTGAAATGAGTGTTTTCTAAAACACAAGTGTAAGAAAAATAAGGATTCTTGAGCTGTAAATCATGGGGTACCAATAAATAAAGCTTAGAAAAAGCACCACACCCCCCTCTTTGATAATAATGCTGTAATCTAAAATATTGTAAATTTAAAAAAAAAAAAAAAACTTAAATTGTGCAGACTCAGTTTGCAATTTCAGTCCTCAAACCCCCCATAGCTTTAATTTGTAGAATGATTTGATCAACTCAACCCCTTAGGAGGAACACATGCAGATAAATCCGACAATAACTGTGGCGGTAGGAGGACTGAGGGTGAGATTTCACTCAGCTTATCCATGAGAAGCAGTGCCAAATGTAATATTCCTGCCATATGCGACGCCACATTGTTTCCCGCTGTGACAGTGTCGCCCAGTGAGCGGAGCCAGAATGGCGGTGCGGTGTGTGAGTAATAACGAGTGTATGATGAGCCCAGGAGGGCCGTGTTGTAATTAGACCTGGTCACAGTTATTGGCAGACTGACTCCGGTTTGATCAGGCTGGGATAAGCATCTCTATGGAGAGAGGGGGGATCCCACCAATTTAAAGCCCCTCTAATAAAAATCATTTGTCATTCTTACAGGAGCAGTGCTGACAGCTGCTGGGGTTACCATGGCAACACACTGGCCCACCATCCGCTTAGCAAGCAATATTCCCGCTTACACACACACATGCAAGCGTTTACTGTCCAGTCAAATGTTTCAGTGCTTAGAGAATTGTGTTGTGTTTAACCATGCTGAGGTGTGTTTTATGTGTTAGATTATGATGGTTTGGTTTAGATGCTTACACTCTCTTCATCCAACATTAACAGGAGACAGTCATTGAAGCCACAATATACAAAGAAATTTGCTCCATAAGTCTGCATGCAGTGGTAAATTTAGACCCCAGAGGGATAACAACAATAGCTACTCGTCGCTAATTACAGCATGATCAATTTATTTACTTAAACATTTGTAGAATAGTTGAATATGGAAGTACGGGATCTAATAGATAGAAATAACTCATTTTCTTTGAAGAGCTGCTTACATGTGAGTAATTGATGCTTTTTCCTTGGCCATGTTTAATATTGAACATACGTTTTTTGGTCTTCCTAGAACAAATATATATTACATTTAGAGATCAAGCAAGTTTCCCCTTTTATCTTACTATTTTTATATAACAAAAATGTAACTAACATGTCCAGAAAAAAATTGAACAGATTTTCGGCAGTCGTCATTACAGTAAAATTGGACATGCACCAATTGATCAGTGCCAATTTCCTTAATTTTGGCGGATCGGTGATCATCCCATCCTTAAATATGAAACAGATCTTATATACCTCCGGGAAGGTCTGACACTTTATTGTTTTTTTCTTAAGTTAAGCATAAAGGTTTTATTGTTATAAGTATTGTTCAATGATTTTCATAAAATAAGATTGGAACATTGAAGGTATATGCCGTGGGTTATAAAAAAATAAATAAATAGATAAATAAAAATCAGAATCGGCCCAAATCGGTATCAGCAGGTCAGGCTTTTTAAAGATCTGTGATCAGCCAGAAAATTGTGCACCCCTATTTAAAATACAGTAAAATTCTGTGTGTAAGATAAATATGTTTTTTTTATTCAGTTGGATAAAGTTGTTTTATAGTATTTTCGAAAAATATGGGGCTCAAATAATGTGCAGAAGCTACCAGACACACAAAGATGTGTATGTCATCAGTACAGTGGCGTCACCTTTTGAGGATTTCCTTCCATAGGTCATTATCAAGCATTTAAAGTAAATTGTATTTTACAGTAAATAAACCTTGTTAAGTGCAGGTTTAAGTGTAACTTGATGGCACTGAAGAGAGCTACACATCTGCACAGAAACTTCACATTTCTGAACACCCTAGAAGTCCTGCAGGAATGCAGGAAAACAGTTTAAACCTTTCCCCTCTGGGAGACCCCTTCCAGTACACTGCATCATATACAGGCACAACTGATATCCTAGCTTTAAGTTTTTTTTCTTTTTCTAAATGACTATCTTAGAAAATGTGATCAATAAATAGATAAATAATTAACGTAATATAAAATAAAATGCAATCTGCTGTCTTGTTCTATTGAGAAACTCAGCTTGGAATGAATTTTACTTTCTGTTACTACAGACTACAGTTAAAAAAAAGAAAATAATAAAATAATAATAATGAATACTACTACTAATAATAATAATAATGATAATAATAATAATAATAATAATAATAATAATAATAATAATAATAATAATAAAACCTAATTTTTCCATCCAACACCTGTTTTGATTTCTCACCACACCTGAACTTCCTGTCTGGACTGAGAGTCTGTCTGCTTCGAGTTGAGTCAGAGTGGAAGGCTGAGCTGTTTTATTGCCGCTCCTAATCAGCGGCAGCATCCCTCTGCTCATTAACTAGACACACGCTAGCCCCGGGCTAACGGCCTCATATGTCAACCACAGATAAAGATGTCATCTTCTGCTTGACTGAATAAACCGCTATTAAAACTAGATGCAAATAGACGTTGAACGATATTTAAATCAGGAGGCAACAGGGAAGCTTAAACCCTGAGGCGCTTGGCCTCAGCGTTGCCCCACATTCCTCCATCGTGTTAAAACACAGAGAGACTTTGGATTCTGTCTGTCAGGGATGGTCTACTACAGATCAGAGATGGACCAATACAGGGATGGGTAAAATCATATGATAATGATATAAAACATGATACATAGAGAGTTCAAATGACATGTCCTCATCTTTCTCGGGATATTTCTGCTACTTCTAAACTACACTTCAACAAAAACATTACATTTTTGAAGGCCTTGAGTTGCTCGTCCATCGAGCTTTTCTCTTCCCACTTCTCAAATTCCAGTGACGATTCAACAATAAGAGCAACAGATATTCAAATCAAAACTTGAACCAGATTTGTCTGCAGTGCAGAAGCACTCCAAAGAACTGTTAGCAGACAGTGAGGTATAAAAAACTTTGTAATTCTCCTTTAAACTGATTGTTTGTGTATATGAAGTACTGCTCTTATATTCAGCAAACTGTGGGCACTGTTGACATTTTCAGTCATTCTTCTGTGTGAGCGTTGGGTTTTTCTAACAGGATCCAGGAAGCAGACAATGACACGCTATGACGGGACGTCTCTTTTCTCCGGCAGACGCTGTACACTGCTTTTTTCTTTCCTGTATTAGACAAATGTTTGTCTGCTGAAGTAAGAGCTGAGGAGGGGGAATCTTTGCCACAATCTAATCTGTGTGTTTCTATCTGTGCCCAAGTGCGCGTGTGTGTGTGTGTGTAATTAGCCACTACTGGAGTCGAGCTATTAAACCCCTGATGGTTGTGTGTTTACAATGCTATCATTGGCCTCTCTCTGGCCAACACTAAATGAGCCAGTGTTGAGCCTCAGCTGTATAATCATGAATATTCATTGCTCTGTCTGTGAGGACCTCTGTGCGCGTGTGTGTGTGTGTGTGTGTGTGTGTGTTTTGCATTGGCAGGCGTTAAGGAAGCTATTACTATCTACTCCATCACAATCCGTCACTTTGTCTGGATAATAAGTCAGGCTGACAACAATTCCACTTATCGCCAAACACAAACAAAACAGGCTTTGTTCGAGGAGGAAGAGGAGCGGTGTCTGTTTCTGGTTCTGCAGCTTTTTAACTCTCAAGAACTGTGTGAGCGGATGAAGGTTATCTAACAATCTTTCCTCTGTGTTGTGTTTATCTGGACACACTTCATGCTTCTTCTTTCACTCAAGACAAAAGTGCAGAATGGAGAAAGAGATGCTGGGGCCTGAATGCCGTTTATGATGGCAGTGAAAATGTCAAAGATGTTACAGATGATTTTACAAATGAGGGATGTTAATCAGCCAATGTAAGAAAGAAGGAGACAAGGGAAATCATGTGAAAAATAATGATGCACGGGCAGCAGAAAACTGTAACCTCAAATAATCAAGTGTGATAGTTTCTCCTTTGCCGCTAGAGTTAAGATCAAAAGCCCCAGTCTGTCTTAATTTTGATAGGTTGGTAAGGGAGTAATGACAATGACAAGTCGCTCCAAAAGTGAGATGATGTTCACTTTATAGTGATAAAGACCTATTTATACTCCTTTGCTAGGCGCCGCCCCTTTCGGCTATGGCTGCCTTTTGCAGCAGCCCTCTCTTCTTTGTCCGTTTCTTGTAATTTTTTTCGTCTCTTTTTCGTAATCTTTGTATTTCGAGTGGATCATTGCTTTGTGTGGCTCATTTGTTGGTCATGGACACCAAACTTTTTGTGTCTTCAGTGATATTTTTACAACTTTTTCTCCTGTGTTTGTCTGGAGATCCTACATGTAACCATGGCTGCATTGTTTACATCTGAACTCAGCTGTTAGCAGCCTGTAGCATGTCAATGCTAACTGGTGCAGGGCCTGATGTTTCCCACAAGGTGAGGAGAAGGAGGTGAGGACGAAGTGCTGGTTCTCAGGTGTGAGCTAAGAAGTGACGACATCGACCTGTCCTTCCAACCATCGTTATTGGGAACGTAAGATCTATCTCCAATAAGATGGACGAGCTAGCTGTGCTAATTCAGCAACAGAGGGAATACCAGAGGGCAGAGTAGCATCATGCTATTCACAGACATGGCTAACGGAGCTAACATCAGACACCAACGCCACATTGGAAGAACTTCACCTGCTGTGAGCAGACAGGATCCAGGAGACAGAGACTGAACAGACTTCTGAAGAAGCTCAGTCCTGGACCCTGTGGAGGTGGAGACTGGGAACTGGACAATGATGGACAAGCTGACATAATCTATTTTCTTATGGACCTTTTTGCACTTTCTATACACTTTCTTACTTTTGTTTTTTTGATTGCTGCTGTTACTATAATTTTGTTGTACTTGTTACAATGACAATAAAATTCTATTCTATTCTATTCTTTTGGGCACGAAAATGTATACGTCCTTTTCAAACAATGTTACCATCACTGCTCACATACTTCAATGAGTCCTGTGCGTCGGCATTGGTGTTAACCAATACATCCACCAGGGGGGCAGCCCGGAGTCGAATTTTATGACAATAACAAACTCAAAAATAAACATGGAGACTGTGAAGGAGGTATTGCTAATGTACCTTTTAACATAAAAGATAAAAATGGAGGTGGCATTTTAGGAGTCGGTGGTTGGTGACCCTGTTGAATACATCTTAAAAGTTCCACCATTGTTATTCTTCTTCATGTCTCACTAAAGCCACATCTTGAGAAGTAACAGAAACATTATCCCCAACAGTTACAGGTGGTACTGCTCCATTTGGCCCGTGTCAGTAAGCTTTATGGAAACGTGCAGAAATACGCACAAAATAAATTCAGAGCACAGACAGAAGGCTTAGCCTGTATCCAATGCCGTATTTAACGTTGAGCATAAATGGGCCTTAAGACTGCAGCGACAAAAAGATAAACAAAACTGAGGGTGTTTTTGTGATGAGGATGTTAGAACTGCATAAGGTTTAACCTTAAAACAGGAAATGCTAGCCCTTTAAGAAAAAGATGCTGTCAGTGGACACAGGCCCTGATGATTTTTGTCTTTCTATAAAACTTGAATGAAATGTCAGGAGAGTTAACCTTAGTAATATTTGTGGATTAGTGTTATTGGTTGTTTTTTTCTGTCTCTTTCCTGAACAGTTCTGTCTTCAAACTGTTCTTCATGAGCCTTGTATTTATATTTGCTGCAACAAAGAAAAACAACGTCATCTGCAGCAAGTAAATTTTGTCTGTGCAGGATGACCATTTTCTACCTGCAGTGGTTTCACTGTGCACGTCTCAGTGTGGTTCTTAATTACATTTCCTCTGTAAGGAGGAGACAACCCTTCAACCCTTTCTAAACTGTGCTAACCTGAGTGATAAAGAGTTACTCCCATAGTGCCATTCCCATGAGACTCCATGACACCACATAGCTGCTTATGGAAAAGGACTTAAATACAGTGCTCATTGGTGTTTCATGGTAATTTGTGGTGGCAAGTGGAGCAGGCGATGCCGCTCTGTGAGTAAAGCAGAGGGGGCAAGAGGAGGATTAGATAATCAAACAGTGTGCCACTTTAAATAATCTCTGGCTCCTCCGGGGGAGGTGAGACTTAAAGCCGGAGCCCTTCTGATTTAATTGTCTGATTTCCCCGTCATTACGGTTGAGGGCCTCAGTAATTCAGGCTTATTAAATATTCAGGAGCCACACTGAGGAGGGGAGGAGAGGAGGGAGCAGCGGGAGGAAGATGAAGGTACAGAGAAGGGAGAGGAAGAGAGTGGGAGGAAGTCATGGCAGGACAAGAAAGATGCACAAAGCTTTACAAAGACGGGGACCCTGAGATACTTTGATCCATGCTGTGAAGAAAAACTGCTGTTCCTTCCATTTAGAAAGTCTGTGAGGGGAACAGATGTGCAGGTAATTACTGATGTCCTTACATGACCAGAGCGCAGGTATGAGTGTGCTTAAGACTGTACAGAAACTACTGAACTGTGCAAAATGATGTTGATTTTTAACAATAAAGGATGAACTAGATTAAACACGTTAGCCCATCTGTTTGCTTTAAGTGCCCAGTGATGACACCTGTAATCTTACAGGGGAGCCTGGCTACACCGTGTCGCTGGGAGATACCTGCAAAAATGTTTCACAACGAGGTTAAGGTTCAAAGCTCAAGTGATTTAACAAAAATATATTAAATCTTTCTTCTCAAGAATGAGTTTTTGTAAGGAGGTCTTTTTGTTATGAACTCAACATCAGGAGAAAAACAGCACTGCACGAAAACTGTAGTGAATCAAGAGGAACTCTCCGTGGTGCTGAACTCCACTGCTGGGCACAGACTGAAACATGAAACTGGAACTAGAAAATAAAGATTTAATGATGTTATTCATGGAAAACAAATGAATCAACGAGTGCTCAGTGAAGATGAAGTATAAAGATAAAACTTAAAATAAACAGTTTCAGTAACATCTTTCTATGACTGAAGATTGTTATATCATATTTTTATATCATTATCAACCATGTTTTCACATTTTTATTTATCCCTTTAGGGTAAAGTTGATCTTCCTTGGCACTCTGTTACACACGCTGTTCTTATGCACCCTTGCTTGTACAGCTTAAATGGTATTAAAGGCTAATTTTAAACTGGCAGTAGAAATGGCAGAGAAATGTTTTGAATTAACTAAAAAAATTAGGATTTTTTTTTTTTACATTATTGTTCCATTATATCAGAGCTTCAGTGACTGTGAGAAATACAGAGATACTAAAACTAGAAAGGAATCACTCAGCGCTTGTTTATTGGCTAATACCTTTGTTTGTATTAACATATCTCTGATCACTTTTTCTGTAAAAAAAAAAAAAAAAAAAAAGGAAAAGGCATGAAAATCTGCTGAGTTATTTCAACATCTGTTGAATTTACAGATAACCTCAGCACTGACTGCTAGATTAAGAGTGCCATGCAGGTAATTTCATTGAAAAACTTCACTTGTCAGTAAACTGATCGTGTGGCCAGTGTCAATAACGTCTCAGAACCTCCATGTTCCTGTTCAACTTTCCATCAGGCCGTAGAAACTCCATACACAATATAACTAGGGGCGGATAAGTACTGATACCAGGTATCGGTACCAGGCTGATACCGATCTTATTTCAAGGTACTGGTACTCATGAAGGCTGACGATACCAGCAGTCGATACTCAAGGCAAAAGAACGCATGTTAAGTAAGTTATCCCTGCCAGTAGTTAGCACTATACTGCCGCAGTTTGACACCATAGCAACCAGTGTCAGGTCTTGTTTAGATAACATGAATAAACCAGGGAAAGTTAACAATTTTTTTTTTACTTTTACACTTCAGCTTATTCTGAAACGCTTCTAAGACAGTTTATAGTTTTATTTTAAACTTTTGTTCATTTATTAAAAACAAATTGTAAACTCAAGATAGAGTTTCTTGTGTTTTGTTTTGGACTCAATGGCAGCGTGACTGTGCGGTCTTCATTCAAAACCATCCGTCACTGTTCATTGTATTGACTTAATGTTGCATTAATTTGACGACAACAAGAAACAAGTCAGCGTGATGTTAGGCCCAGAAAAAAATGGTAGCATTGGTTGTGTATTTTAGGTGCTGCTACTGGCAACTGTTGTCATCTGTTTCTTAGTATTTACTGTTTTATTTTGTAGTTCTTGAGCAGGCAAACAAATATAAAATACCTAAAAATATACATAGTATTAAATAAAATGTGTTTTTAATGAATACTTATTGTACTTTAATGGACATTATCCAGATTTAAAACACAATCTAGATTCCAGTTCTGTGAAAGTTATTTCTCCAGATTATGATACTTAGCCTCTTGTTTCTTGTTCTCAGATATTCAATAAGAGGGTAAAAAATAAAGCATATCAGATGACTAATTTAATGTTATAGGACTAATAGTCTGACTCAACACAACGTTCATCCCTTTACATGCCTAAAGGACAGAACAGACACACCCTTATTTAATGGACAACAGGACAACCATGTGATCAGATTCTCCCAGCAGCCTCCAGCTCTCCCACAACATCTCGAAATCACAATAAAAATATCTCCTCTTCCCTCCATGTCATTGCTTTTCAATTTCATCTCCCTCTGTCTTTGTCGCTGTCCCCTCTGTCTTCCCCTCCTGCTTTTCATCTCCTGCCTTTTCCTCAGTGTTTCCCTCTCCTCCCCCAGCCCCCAGCCCCCTCCCCCGTCTCTCTCCCTCCGTGCAGAGCATTAGCTTGCAGTGGTCAGGCCGCTTGACAGCTGCTCCACCTGAAGAATATCAATCAATGTTGCTGTGGAGACAGAATCAGGCTCCCCTCCTTTATTTTCCACCCTGCTTTTCCTTCCTTCCACCGTCTTACAGTGACTGCTCGTGCTCTGATTCTGTGTCAGTTTGTTTGTATTTTTCAAGAGTGTAAATAGATCTGCAGATATAATTCAAGCTGATTTATTACAGTGGCACACTTTAGCACCTTTTGCTGCTAATTTGTTTGAGGTGTGACTAATTGAGTTGCGGATGCAAACCCCACGATGTCTCAGGCTATCACTCCAGATGAGGCAGGCAGACAGGCGTGGGATGGAAGTGTCTATCACTGCTAACACATGACAGAGGAGTGAGCGCTGTACAAATCATGCTGCTCAATATGGAAACACACTCAGAGCGCTACTAATTACCATAAAGGACTCTTCAGTTCATTCATGCGGGAAAGACTTTGTGTTGAAACTGTAGATCTCACATATGATAAAGGGGGGCAGCTGCCTTTTAGGGCTCCGGGGTCTAGGATTCAGACTGTTGCCTTTTTTTCTAATTGAATCCAGGAGTGAAAATATTTGTATAAGAGAGATGAGCTGCAGAGGAGGAAGGGTCCTGCAAAAGATAAGTAATCAGAGGTAAATAGATTTACAGGTTTCCTTTTTCTTCCTTGTTCATATAACTTTAATTGATTTGTTGCTTGCTTATGAATGTCTCCTATGGTGCGGTTTGCAGCAGGGGATCAACAGCACCTGAGTAATTACAGATAAAAATATATGTTATTCTACATATTTAATTGGTGTTTAAATCAGTGCTTAGAGTGGGCAGTTATGCTCTGGCACACAGTCCCACAATTTCCACACTTATCCCTGTGTCAGGTCTTCTGTATTGGAACCATAGACTGTATATAGAGTGGACAGCGTGGCTCTGCCATTTACCATTGTATGGTTTTGAAGCCAAAATACCCCCGTCACAGGCACAGCCATTGTAGCAGTTTGCAGCCAGAGTCTGCGCAGTAGAGACAACGAGGGATTCTGGGAGAATCTGAGTGGAGCTGGGTGACAAAAATAATAATTATTATTATTTCTTTCGAGAGTCTAATCACTTCTTGACTCTACCTACTGACATATTTTACAATCCACCCCAAAAATACTCAAGAACGGCAGCTGTCAATTATCGTTAAACATTACGTAAAACCTTGTTTTTAACCTCGTATAACTAATGAAAACGAAACTTTTCCGAAAAAAAGAGGACTCGAATACAAGGCAACCAAATGATATCTTCAAATCACCACAACAATCAGACGTTAGAAACATTTCTACGAGGTGTTTTACTTTTTTAAAGTTTGACCACAGCCCATCTGGAATGGCTAGAAGGCTGGATTTTTTAACTAATACTGCAGCCAGCCACCAGGGGGAGCAGTTTTTGTGGAGGCCTCACTTTGAGCCGAGCAAGCAGACGTCCATTTTTTATGCAGTTTATGATTGGAACTTGTTATAAGCTTCAACATCCTTTCCCTGTCATCTCCATCTTAACATTTCTATTGGCGAAGCACAGCAAAGCATAGAACACATTACCCATGGTGCACTTCTTGATGCTCACATCTACTTGCAGTTGTTTCATGATACTCACTTGTCTGTCTTTGCAGTAGAGTAACTGAGGCCATGTCCACACGTAGCCGGGTATTTGGGAAACCGCATGTATTTTTATGTTGTCCCCATGAAACCACAGCTTTAAATCACTAAAAACGATGTTTTCTGAAAACGCCGGACAAAGATTTTGGAAAACTCTGGTTTCATGGTTTCGTGTGGACGCCGGTAAACAAACAAACGTCACAGCTGAATGACGGGGGCTCATTCTGATTGGCTGGCATGGGTTGTACGTCAGGAAAACACTGCCCATTATGGGTTCGGCGTGCTTAGAGTCACACTTATCGGCGGATTTACCTGCTGCATGTGGACTAAAGTATTTTTTTAAAAGAATGACTCGTTTTTGAAAATACCCGGCTACATGTGAACACGGCCTAAAGCTACTATTTGTAGTTTTTTAAAGCCTAATGAAAAATTGGATAGCAGCATGGTGATAGGAAGGTTTTTGTTTGTGTGTAACATTGAGTGAGTTATTCCAAAAACTTCATTTGTGTGTTTTAGAAAATCAGCATTATTCTTTGGTATCTTTAATAAAATGTAAAATTTTGAAACATATAACTTATGGTTTGCTGGCCCTGGTTGCTCTGTACACATATAAACGAATGAAAAGGGGAGATATGTGCTCTTATTTTGTAAACTATGGTCTAGCACTGGTCTTAACAACTACATCATAACATCATTACTGCAAAACAGAAACAAAAACAAAACAAAAATTTCAGACGGGTGGTGCAAGATTTCTCCTATGAGAACTGCTTAGACAGTCTGTTCATATGATATTCTCTGTTAGGCAGACGACACAGGAATGTGAATGTAAACAGACACCTTTTGATGGCATCATGGCAAGAGATTAAAGTTTGAAGTAAATCACCTCAACAAGTGACAAAACTGTTTTGTTTTGTTTTTTTGTTTTGTTTTTTTCAACTTAACAGTGTTGCATCATAATTATTGACACATTTTCACAAACCCAAGCACCCGTTCATTAACTTGTCTGGCATCATGGAAGGAATTATCCTGTGAGTTACCTGCTGATAAAGTAGGAAATAAAAACATTGCGCAGAGACCAGAGGGTTTTTGTGTCAGCCTGCCAACATGCTTTTAAATATGAGACTCACTTTTGGCAACAGCCCAAGTGGCCACCTAGGGAATTGCAGTTTGTGGCACTTCTGCATTGGCAGTTCATGAGGCCTAGCATAAATCCTCATGGGTATCCACACCATCAGGAGACAAATCAACTTTTTCTCCCTAATTGCTCTGATCTTCCTCCCCAAACAGCCCCCACTCTGAGCGCGTCTCCAAACATGGCCCCGCCCAGCTGCTGAACATAACACTGAGCGGTGAAATGACTCCCCACAGACCCATCGTCTGTGCCACTAGTGCCAGCCCGCCAGCGGAGGGTTAAGTAAATATTGGGTGAAGCAGCTGCTCTCGGAGTACCATCGTCTGCCTGTGTTCCTTCCTGGTCCCAGCCTGGTATAAATCACACGCAGCAATTAGTGCCACGCTGTCCCCCTGCCCTCGTTAAACAGCCCCGCCTGCTGAAGGAGCCCATAAACACCAGATACCAGCCTGCGTGGGTGAAGGAGAGAGGGGACAGGATGGGTGGATGGATGGATGGGCTTCAGGAGGTGTAGATGTTTTGAAAAGTTTTGTTGTCATAAAGCAGTGTGACTACAGAGCATTGTTCAACTTGGTGCTAATAATCAAACTCTTACACAAGACTATCTGAGCTTTCTATTGCTATAGTCAACTTGCAAACCACAGAGGCATAAACAACCAGGAGACAAGACTTTAAAACAATTTACAAAATACCTCAAGCTGCCAGTATAGCACTTTTGATCTATTGAGATTTGCTTTTTTAAAATTTTATTTTGGACCAAAAAAAAAACCTTTTGACTATCTGTGACTCATCACAATAAAACGTCTACTGACAAAGCAAATACTGGCAGACACGGCCAGCTGTTCTTTCTCAGCAGGCCACATGCCCCTGCTATTGATCTCTGTGAAGGGATTCTGCACAAAATCACAGAATCTGTGGGACAAGACTTGATATTGTAAATGATTTGGTACTGTCTGTATAAAAACTGTCAAAGCAATTTAGCTTTTATTACTGCATACAAACAGATATTTGCAATCGCGAACAGCTTGTGATCCCCTATGAGATGTAACCTCTCAAAACCAACTCCGGTCATAGGGACTCATCTTTGCAAAATACTCATGTTATTTGCAGATAAAAGCTCATAGGATCCATTAACTATGTTGTGACTGAAACAAGCTCTTTCTAAATCATAAAAAAAAACAAAGTGAAAGTGAGTTCATGTTCATCAGAAACCCCTTTTATTATTTTTAGTTAATATGATGACTTCTTCCATCACTACTACAATGAAACAACAACAACTACTACTTCTACTACAACTACTTATACTCATTCACAAATGAGATCTGATAACCTGTCAGTGAGAGAAAGAAAGACGTGGTGCCAGGCAGACAGACAAAGCGGGTTACGCAGGTCCTTTACTCTAATTGGTATTAGTCAGGTGGGTAATGCATGGTCCTAAAGTAAAGACACTGTTAGCCAACAACTGATTTCTTTTGAATTACGTCAACTTTATTTCATTAATTTTGACCTGCACATAACCTTCTTGTGACACTTTTTTTTTTGTCCTAAGTGTGAAAATTTGTCTTACACTACCGTTAGTGTGCATAACTGAAGTCTCAAACAAAATTCCAGTGGGATCAACAAACCATCATGTGTCATATAGATATACATCCAAAGAACTGTACTGAATCATACACCAGTGTAATTACATCAAATCAAATCTCATATTGTATCGAAACTTTTCTCATCCTATTGTAACTTACGGATTAAGTCATATTGTGTCATACTGTATCATACTGGATTGTACTAATCAGATCACAAGGCTTCATGCTGTATCATATCTTAACAAAATAAAATGTAACGTAATGTAACATAATGTCATTTTGAACTTTATCTTATCATTCCTAAAGTACTGAATTGTACTGAATCATGTCTTTATGTGTCGATATTTATTGAATCTATTGCATCGTATCAAATAATGTCATATCAAATTGTAACACATTGTATAGTATTTTATCAAATCTAACTGTAATACCAATTATGACCAATTATTTGTCATTTTGACATACATTAGCCTTTAAAAAAAGAAAAAGAAATAGGATGGGTGATACGAGATCAATTTAAAACTGGATTATATGCTACTGACCCTGGGAACTCCCTGCACTTCTTGTTTTTGTTTAAACCTAAAAAAAAAAGCATAAGCGAAAGATCAATTGTCATTTTAGTTATATTGAAATTTTGGAAATTGTTTACTGTAGAAAACTTTAGGAAGCTATTTATTTATAAAATTTTCTTTAATGTCACAAGACATGCTGCTGAGCCTTACAGCCGTTTAATAAACATATGCTTAAAGGCATTCAATCAAAGTTAAGTGTAGGAGGAATTTGTATTGCTTAAAATTCTGATGCTGATATTTTCATTTTTACTGCTAATAAATATCTGCTCCAACTATCAGTTATTGGACTCTTTTACTACTGGCAATCGGTAGATGTGTGAAAAAATACTAATGTGCCAATATATCACAATACTTTGCCCTGTAATGATTTATTGATATTTCCGCTCTGAATACTGATATTTGTGTGAGCAAAAATATTGGAAAGTCGGAATTAAAATATGAATTCTGCAATTGCACTGAGGTAGATGGCGCCGAAGAGCCACTCCGATGTATGTTGCCCATAGACTGTATAATAATTATTTCAAAGTACATTTGAATTATTTTATTCCTAAACTTGATTGATGCCTATCAACATCAATGTCTTGTCTCTATTTTTCAGTTAGTTAGTTTAAAATCACTTCAAGTTCAATTTTTACAGAGCAGCAGCTCAAATCATAAACATGGAAACTTTTTTACACAGTATCAGATTTTTTATGAAAATCTTTGGTTACAACAATTAACATTAATCACTTTTACTACCTGACCAAGTCTTTCACCCAATAATTTCCATGCAACATCGGTTTAATGTCACAGTAGTTTGAGTGACAAACTTGATGAACCTAATATTTCTAATTGTGTGTCTGTAACACTGCATTTGACTTTCAGTATTTCAAAAACAGTAAAATAGAAAAATTGTTTTGAATGAAATAGTTTGGACTAAATTTTCTCTTTTAGCTTGGAGTATTATTGTGTCATATACATAAACATCGTCTCTATTATTTCTCAGTTAACCGTGTAGAATATCCCAATTAATCACAATATTATGATACTGTGTTACATCTTGAATTTAGCGTATTGTGAGGTTTTTGCCAATGCTCACCCCTAATGACTGATATCTATATCAGCCCTGAAAAAAACAAACATACAACAGTCTCTCTCTTTTTGCTTTGCATCAGTTCATTTCTTTTCTAACTGATTGAGAGCTGGAAGTTATGAAATATACTTTAAAAATGACTCCTTGACTCCTTAAAAGTCTATCAAAGATCAGAAAACCTCAACAGAAAATGTATGATTTAAAAATAAACGATGATTAAATCATTAAAAAAAATTCAAAAAATATTTTCAATAGTAAAATCAAGAGACCATCAAAAGATCAACAGAGTGTGTATCAGCTCAGCAGGGAGTCACATACTGAGGCCTGCTATTTTCTCTAACTTATATGAATAAAACAGCATGCGCCAATGAAGGCCTAATTTATGATGCATGCTCTGAAAAGTGATAATCAATGATCACTGAGCTGATTTTTATCATTCATCAACTGTGATGGCAGTGATCTAAACTAGCCAATTAAACCTTCAGTATAATTTAGTCGACAACGGCTCATGAAAGGACAAAAAAGGCGTCTGGCAAGAGGAGAAATAGCCATCAGCACCCCTATTACCATATTGCTCTAAATTACCACAATCACCAGGGGAACATTTAACATGCCACCACCCCAGCCGAGAGGAAAAAAAAGTCCCACAAATAATGTCAGAACGAATGTAAGTGATTTACATTGAGCTCTCTTTGTGATTGTGCGACCAGTTGCTGTTGTGTGCGCTGTGATTAGGAGGTAATGAGAGCATAATTGGGCTTTGGGCACATTCAAAGACAGAGAGACAGACACAGGCAGAGGCAGAGAGATTTCAGGTGCTGAATCGCTTGTCTTATACAGACAATACTGTAAAGGCAGAGTCTCTCACTCCACCTCCACCCTGACTGCCCCCTCACAGACGACACGGCAGAGGAGAGGGGGATGAAGGAGGTGGGATACAGAGGAGGGGGATGGGTAAATATGTCTGGAGCAGGTGGAGGATGCTGCTTACCAGTGCTGTAAATGTAACATGTCAGTCTAGGAGGTCTGCACACATGTGGCCTCCCAGCTCTCTTTTACAGCACATCTTTATTCCCTCATGTCTGCCTTTCCGCTGATTTTACTGCTTTGTCTGCATGTGCAAAAACACAAATTGCAGAAAAGAAAGACAATTGTGCAATTTCTTGTGCCGTCCTGAATGTCTTTCTTCCTATCTGCCAGACTGAGACTGATTCTTCTGTTTAGGTGCATTGTGAGAGGGAGATAGACAGAAAGAGAGAAAGAGAGGTGAGCTTGTTACTGTGGCAACCAGGAGAGTGACTCTTAGGCAATGGCATATGCAAAGGGAGGGAGAGGAGGTGTGGAGGGGGGAGAGTGCTGGTGAAGGGAGGGAGAGGTAGTGGTGGTGGTGGAGGTAGAGTGCAGGAGGCAGATCAGAGGGAGGTGTCAGTGGGTTACTGCGCACACAGAGATTCTCCCTCTCTTTTCTCCCCTGTGTGGCAGAAGAAAGGGAGGCAGAAACAAAAGGAGCTGTCTTTTGAATGGTCTCTGTGCTGGATTGGACTGTCAGCGCTTCCCTCCTAACAAGCTCACTTAGCTCTGTGCTCGCACTCCCAGACACTTCCTTACTCTGTGTCTTTCTGTGAACGCTACACGCTGGTGCAGGTGATCCTCAGATTTAACTTAAACACAGTCTAACGTTTGACTTTAACTGCAGCATTGGAGAAATAAAACTCACACTTGTCTCTTTTCTACATAACATCTGAAGTCGTTTCTCGTTTGACTTATAATACCAACTAAAATATGAGTTCACTGTAATGTTAGGATGAGGAAATGCAGAAAATTCCCTCATCTAGTGAGCAAAAACTACAAATACTTGACTTCTCTTGATGAAAACCTACAATTCAGCAGGTTTAACAAAGAGGAAGTTAAAGCCACAGTGACACCAGACTAAATCCATCCATTCTTTATCTACACCGCTCATTCTGTCTGAAGGTTGTGGGGGGCTGGAGCCGGTATCCCAGCTGTCATTGGGCGAGAAGCAGGGCACGCCCTTGTCGCCAGTCTCTGAGAGAGCTGCCAGAGAGACCAACAACCAGACAGACTAAGGCTCATACCTAGCAATAGCAATTCAGAACCACCAGTTAATCAAAAGAGCAAGTCTCTGGACTCCAGATGTTCCAAAACGATGAATTTCCTCTGCGTCTTCAACCAAAGTTTAAAATTTCAGCTGACCAAAGCAGTGAAAAAAAAGGCAAATAAAAAGCAATCTCCTGGACATGATTAACATGGATCACAGCACCAGGAAGTAAAACGGTTTTGGGTCCTCCTTGCAGGTTAAAGTTCACAGGCCTGTCCTGGTTACACATTTTTGGTTAAATTGGTTTCATCAAATACCAGGTTAACCACACACACCCTACAAACAACATCATCTTCAATTTCTAGATCAAATACTGACAAACTGCCCTGTAGCAGACTCTGTCATCAGTGCTTTATTGGATTATGGCGTAAAGGAAGAAGCGACTAACTTTAGTTACAGTACCAGCTAAAAGAGAGTGGTTACTTCACAGTAAAGACACAACTGTAGGACAACATTTTGGGCCCACAATTGTAGGGAAAAATTTGACTCATTTGTTAGCTTTGGTAAAGACTAGTGAGTTTTACTTCAAAAACTGGGTGTGATTAGTTGTCTCCTCTGGACTGACCCCTGTAATTGATGCAGTGAAAGTCTACATCAGACTTTTTCTCCTTACTTTGATGTGATTGGTCCATGATGAGGAAGTGACAGTGACAAGCAAAGTTTTCTCTCTGAGGCTGATTCTCCACTGAGTGCACTGAAAACATTAAGCACAGCTGGCTCATACAAAAACTGATAGACCACCCCCACAATATGCACCCCTTCCTTCTTTGGACAGAAGGAGTAAGTCAGAAGCATACATGAGGACGCCACCTAAGATGCAAAATGAGGAACCTTGATGAAGTAGGTCTGTGTTTCTCAAATTAAGGTCTGTATGAACCCTCCAGTGATCTGCCACCAAGAAAATTGTGGGGGGTTTTTTAAAGAACAGAGTAAAAAATAAAAGCAAAAAAATGAATAGCTTAAGACGGATGCCTTAAAAAGAAAATCAAATAAAAAAGAGGAAACCTTCGACACTGGTCATGTGTTGAGATAATTCAACGCCAGTGAGCATTGTGTACACCGTGGAGGCTAACATTAGCACTTGTGCTAGTGCTCAACCAAACTCAACCTGAGCATGGAGAGTCTACTTTTGAACCAGTGTTCAGCCTGTTTTAGATCCTTTTCTTGGTATTGCAAAGCTATGCTTGCTACGATTCTTATTCAAGCACTTTCAGAAAAACATTGCCTCACTGGTTAGCCACTTAAAACTACTTCTCAGTGTTTTATCCTGACAACAATAGGGCGGTTTACCTAACATTTTCAACCTTAAAACGCAGAAATCAATATGTTTAGTCAAGTATGGACAGTACACAGCAGATGTAGAAGGAAAAGTAGTAAGAGCATTTAGCAGGACTGTGTTGTTTTTATCAGTCAGTGATGGTTGGGTCTTAAAGATTTGGTCATGAGAGTGTGACATAATGACTTATTAGAGCTAAGTGTCTCATACACCTGTTCAGCAGATGATGCATATATTCACTTTCTTAAAGTGTTGAAGCTTATGTGGTTATGTGTTTGCTAATTGACAAGGAATTTTGTTTTGAAACTATTTTTAAGGAAAATAGTTCAGACTCATCGAATCATAAAAAACATAACTGGTTCAACAGCACACTATACAATCTACTGGACAAATCACAGTCATAGCACAGCTCTTATATAATACATCCACCTGAATCTGTCCTCCTCTGACTGCAGGGTCTCTTCTCTAGACCCCTTACCCCTGTTTCTGAATGTAAACTTGCCGCTTCTGTTTAAATTTGGGCCAATTAACCTCTTTCCTACTTCCAGGGGCGTTCCGACTTTCAGGACCTGTTGTGAAGACAAGAGGAGGGTGATAGTAAGAACCCTCTGACCTTATGACAGGAGCCCACAGAGAAACAGACTGCCAGAGACAAACAGAGCCATGGGGTGGGTGTAATGAATATGCTGCCCCCTATGGTGGGGATGACCTTATAAACAACAACAAACTGTCACTATGGCCGGGCCTGCTGGGAGCTGCCCTCTGTGCAAGGGCAAATGGCCTGGAATCCACTGGACAGGACTGCCAAAGAGTGGTGTTGGATTTCATAACACAGGGCAAGCTTTGAGCCTGCCTGGGTTTGCTCTGTGAGGGGAAAACATTTAACTACCTGAACACGAAAATGAAAATAAGATGGCTGGTGCACTGATGAGTAAACAACATTATGTGAACAATCACCTCCTAGAACTATATAACTGTGTTTATGTTTCTCACCCCAAGTTTAAAACACACTGAAATCATAAAGTCTGTCCTCTGTTGCAAAAAAAAATCGAAGGTTTTTGCTACTGATTGAGCATGATCATGTAAACTGACTGCATTATGCTACTTTTCCTAACCAAGTATGACGCATCAAAGTTATTTGTTGTTTCAGTACAGGAAAGATCATCAAAAGTAGTGTCGACGCTGCCGATGTAAATGTGCTCCTGCTGCGTCCCGTAGCGCTAAGTGACTGCTTTTATAATACACGACAAGCCGCGCCTGGGACGGCTGTGATCTCAGCCAGCCGTTGGGAATCAAACAGCAAAGAGGAGACATCCTTGTGTTTCAAGGGGGACTTTCATGTCACCATGAAGGAGACAAGGGAGGAGCGGTGGAGGAGGGTTAGAAGTCAGAGCGCAGCATATGGCATCTTGAATTTTTGGGCAATGAGAAGTGACAGGTTAACTGAACATTTGGCAGGGAGGGGTTGGGGGGCACGGGGAGAAGAAAGGGTAGAGGAGAGGTGGGGAAGTAGAGGTGGAGGTGTGTGTGTGTTTCTGTTATGTGTCTGTGTGTGTGTTTTGGTGGGAGGGGTACTTGGGTAAGATTGCTAAACACTCCCATCTGTTCGTATCCCGAGGCGCTGCGAGGGCAGTTAGCTCCCGTCTTATGCAGATGAGGTGTTGCTGCTCCGACTCCTTCCACTCACAGCGGATAAATAATGATATAAATATATAAATATATTTGAATAATAGGAATGGCAGGATGGGGAAACAAGGAGCAGCAGGGTCAAGCTGTTTCCTGGGGAGCGTTTTGCTTTTACCATCCACTGATCACAGCTCTCTCAGGGTGTGTGAGAGCTTTAACTATGTCCTCATTAAGATCTGCTTCCTCTGGGCCCGGCACCGTCCCAGGAGACAGATCTGCTTAACAGGGGTCCTGTATGCACACTGACATTCATTATATGAGCGATGAAGACGTAGGAGAATGCTGAATAATACTCATGAAGTCACTGTCTGCCTGCTTTGAGGATGCTTTTCTTCACTTAAGTCTAATGTTGAAACAGACTGTACGTATTTACTTAAAGTGACAGTGCGTATTAACAAACATTTCAGCGTAGCATCAATGGAAACATGCCAGAGTTAGCCGTTAGGCTAATTTTCATGTGTAGCCTGAGTTTATAAGAACAGAAATAGATAAATGTGACAGATAGAAGCACTGTCCTTTTTCGAGTGAAGTCGAGCACCCATGATAAACGTCTGCAGCTTGTTTGTTGTTTGTTTTGTGTGTCTCCATCAGTATGTGTCACACCGTATTTGTGGCTAATCTTCTTGGAAATCTACGCTGTCTCTCAGTGATTCCTCAACACATCCAGGATCAGTGATTCCAACCTACACAGTGGACTTTACAGACTGACGGGGTTTAAGGGCTAATTGAGTGAGATTCTTGCATCACCCACTTCCCCGTTCTTAGATACACTCAGGTCATGTGTGTGTGTTTGTGTGTGTGTGCTCTCCCACTAAATGATCGCATATTCAAATGAGGATAAGGAGCTTGTGATAGACTCTGTGTGTGTGTGTGTGTGTGTATGTGTGTGTGTGTGTGTGTGTGTGTGTGTGTGTGTGTGTGTGTGTGTGTGTGTGTGTGTCTGTGTGTGTGTGTCTGTGTGTGTGTGTGTCTGTGTGTGTGTGTGTGTGTGTGTGTGTGTGTGTGTGTGTGTGTGTGTGTGTGTGTGTGTGTGTGAATGTATGTATGAGGGGGGAATGAGGAAGAGGAGGAGGAGTAGGAGAGAGAAAAATGGTTGAAGAAGTGGAAAGAAGGAAAGCAAAGCCTGAACTGATTTGAATCTGGTAAACTGTCAGAGAGAGGGATTACGCCACCAAATCCCCGGCGAAAATAGAGGGCCCGAGTTATTTACTAGCCTTACAACCAGCTGCAAACCATCTGTACTTAATTGTAAGACACAAACTTTATGAAGATCAACTGGGGATTTGTCCACAAAGCCTCTTAACGCTGCTGAATTGGTGTCCCTGCTTCGAGGGAGAGTATGGGAGGCTGCTCGAGACAAGTCACATGTGCTTTGGAGGACATGGACTCCACTGATAGTCTCCATCAGAGGCCCTGAGCAGCTGAAAACAGGGGCAGGAAGAGTATATTTGGAAGGAGTAGAAGGGGTGAGGATTTAGGACACGTGGTGGCTGACATAGAGCTCTGCAGGGACAGGAACCTTTTCCAGACTTGGTCTGCATTTATGAGGTTTTTAAAGTTTGATTTAAAGTGGGGAAATCCATATTATTCATAATCTTACTCCTCAAATTTTTTTTTTAAAAAAAAATATGAAGAAAATTTTGCTGTATTGTTCATGTTTTTTCGTTTTTTAAAAATGTGTTATTTTTTCAATCAAGTAAAATAAAATTTCAAGATCTACCCATATGTGGGCATGGCTGACTTGACTGACAGGTGGGCACTCTGTCACTGTCTGTCAAGAGGCTAAAGACCCGCCTCCATACCTCATCCTAACTTCATCCTTCCAATATGGAATGATGAAAGGGTAAAAAAACTCTGCATTAGAAAAACATGTGATGTGAAGATGTTTGGGATATGTGGTTGTTGGCACAGGGCCCTGCACGGACAAGAACTTTTGCATTACCAATATACACACAATAATAAAAAATAGTATTTATTACAGTTGATAGGATTTATAAAGTGCTTCTCTAAATACTCAAAAGAGCTTGACTTAATGTGCAAGACTGGTAACAGAGGAAAAAAATTTAAAGATTTTAAAGGCTGACAAAATCAAACAACAGAATCTCAAATACATTTCTGGCTCATTTCTGATCTTAAATATTATGAGTAGCTTGAAACAGAGTATAGAGTCATGAATGAATTCTGAGTGGAAAGACAACATCCATCTTTTACACACAGAGGAAAAAGGAGGAAAATTAACAACTTCTGACATGGTGTTGTTTGACGAGCTATTGAAGCTATTGAGCTATTTAAAAACAAAAAAGAAAAGAAAAGAAACTACACACAGTTTCACACACGAGAGTCCATGGCCAGCATCAGACATGTAATTGGCTTGGGCATGGACGCCTGTCATTAGCTCCTGATTAGCCATGTAAGTGGCCTGGTGACCTACACTCAGTCAATGGAGGCCGGCAGTGTGAAGACAATAGCGACCATGAGATAGCACCAAACCTGCGTGTGGCATTGTTTAATGTAGGTCGCTGTGCTTTATGTTGTTGTTGGCAGGCGTCTGAAGACGGGAGATAAGAGGTCCTGTCCAAGATACTGAATGGCAGGTAGCCAGCTTAATCCTATTTAACAAGATCTGTGCTGAATGTGGGGTGGGGTGTGTTGGTGGGGTCACATGAGGGAGCACGGTGGGGTCAGGCTGTGGCTCTGAGGGAGGTGTTTGCTTGGACATTGAGCCCCCTAAAAATAATGCACAGCGCATATCGCTGCAAGTGAGAGGAATACCAGGCGTGTGAAAAAAGCAATCAAAATGAGCCGTTTGTTTAAGTGCAGTGTGTCCTCTTGTTGCTGAGCAGTGAGAACAAAAACAAGAGAGAAAGGCTTTCTGTCATCACTTCTAAGAAACTCACAGCCGGGTCACCCAAGAACCAATATTGTCCAATCTAAGCCTCTGGCTGCTTTAACTCATTTATTTTCTTCCACTGCGCTAATTCCTTCCATCTCCATATGTTAAGGGGCAGAGCGAGGAGGGGAGTGTGTGCGTGCGTGCAGTGTGTGTATCAGCGTGGGGAGGTGGGGGGTGTCAGGGATTAGGCCATCCTGTCTGGACATACGCCTCGTGTAATCACACTGGAAGGGCTGGTCATTGTACAGAACAGTCCAGTCCGGTGTGGCTCTGTGGGGCCCAGGACCCCCCGTTGTAACCTCAATACCAGCGCCCAGAGCAAAAACCCCTCTGAACACTCCGTCCCCCTCCCCAAACTACACACTGGATTTGACTACAGCTGCTGCGTTAACCTGTTAGCACAAGAAGGTGAGGCTTAATCTCCTTACACAGTGTTTCTACGACACAAGGCCTTTAGAAATGTGCAGAAAAACAAGAGGACAAAAAGCTTTTTTTTTAGAAAACCAAGAGGAAAAAGAAAAAAAAGGTAAATATTAAGAAAGTAAACTGGTCACAGTGACGTGTCTGTGACTTTCCACCCTGGAAATCACAAACTAACTCTTCTATAAACAGTTTCAGCAGTTTTGATGCCTAATTGGTCACATCCCAACTTGTAATAAACCTTCACCCCCACCCGACCCTCCACCCTCATCCACCTCTCTTCATTAGCAGGTATAATCCCCAATGGCCCATCTGCCAGGCGCCAAAGCCACAAAACACACGGAGCAAACAAGGCCTGGTCGTTATGGTTCTGTTTGAATGAGCTGACTGATCACTTAACACGGACGCTGTGTTTGCTCAGAGGCCTTACAGGACGCACGTTTCACATTTCAGCACAGATAAGGAACTATTTGAGCTCAGGGTCGATGACTGAGGCTGATGAGAAATGCATCATGGTTCTGACAGAGAGAGATGTGTGAGATGACAGTGACCTGTTCAAGATCCGAACAGGGTAAAGATGAGCTACAGTCCACAACGCTCAGACTTTAGCGATTGTCAGATCCAGGTTAAAGGAGACGTTGTCCCAAATGGCTTTAATTTCTTTTTACATGCACTTTTTAAATCTTTGGTTTCACTGTTCTCCCGTTGTACTCAGAATTAACTCAATTTAACCACTTTTTTAATTTATAGTTTATGCATTTACACCTTTTATTTTGTATGTTAACTTTAAAGATTATATTAATGCTTTCTTTGTATATCTATGATATTTTCAATAAATTAAGTCAGAACTGAAATTAAAACAACAGTTAAAATCTTTTTTAATTGGAAAAAAATCTTATTAGACTCACTTTGAGCCACATTTACCTGACAAGTCCAGAAAACACTCATTTCAATATATTAAGACTCAATTAGGCCTAAATTGCTTGTAGAAAGTGATTTCTTGAAAGACGTTATTCTTATTTTAAGAAACTGAATAAATGTATGTTTTTTTCAAACCCCTTTTGCAGATTCACTCTTTACAAACAATGCTTGCCATATTTCTGTTTTTATTTTCTTAAATATTGTTTATATGTAATATAATCTGATTATTTTTATTTTATTTTTTTTAAATAAATCATTGAAACATTTAGGTCCCTCTTGACAGGTTTTTGTGTTAGATTATTAAAAAGTGACTTGGACACAGTTTAAATAAAATAAACAAACAAATGAATGAATGGATGAATAAATAAATAAATGAATGAATAAATAAATAAATAAATAAATAAATAAATAAATGTGAATCCAGTTGGAGTTGGTGGAGAAAGATAAAAACTTGATCAAGATTTAATTTGTTAAAAAAAAAAAAAATTCTCATGCATCTTTTTTTTTTGCTATGTGTAGATATAACAACATTGCATTAACATCCCCCCGATCATTTCTACAGTCCTGTAATGCTGTAAAGAAATAGTGTGTGAATCTGGAATACATGTTCATAGTTGAACTGTTAGCTCTTTCAACATTAATCATACTGGTTTTGGTGCATACATTGATCCTGCTGTATATCTTTAATATTTGAAACATCTTAAACCCAACACTTTGCATCTTCTATTTGAATTTTGGATGCAAAACATGAAGACAGCTGTTTGTATGAAATCAGCTTTGTATTCCCAATAAAGGAATGTTCCAAGCATCTGTTCTTATCAAATAAACAAGTTAAAGAATCAAAGAAAAGATCTGCAAGATCTGCCGAAAGGAGCTTGTTTATACAAGCTCGGTTTGTTTGGATGTGCATATACACCCAAAATTGCTCTTTAAAGCACCAACTGTAACATATGTCAAACCAATCTGGGCCTTGCTGTGAGTTAAACACTTTTAGTCCCTCACCTTGAAACCCTTCTCCTTTAACACTTCATTGTTTTCTCTGATTTTATGAATTTATCAACTGTTTCATAAATTAATGGTGGTTAGTTGAGTCCAATGTCAAAACCTGCTCCTCAGTCTGAGTAGACTATCATAAAAGGGTTCATCTTACCAGATTTATTAATAAGTAACATGTTCAACATGCTTGTGAAAAACACTTGAATCCACCCTTTTCTTCATGAATGTTTGTTGCATTTTCTTCAAAACAGGCAAGTGTATAAGATCTTCACTTTTTTAAACATTAATGAACAGATATCTTCTGAATCCAGACTTATTCACTCACTTCTAAAAGGCCTGAACTACATAAAAAGCATCAACATCTACAGTGTTTACATCTAGGCTGTAGGAAGCGTCTGTTATGGGTCTGACAGCTTCTGTGTGTTGTCTTCTCAGAGAACGAGAACCAGCTCTACTCCAGCTACACACACACACGCACACACACACACTGCATCACACAAAATGGCTGCCTTGGACTGAAGGAGGCAGTAAGCCAGAGCAGCAGCAGCAGCAGCAGCAGCAGCAGCAGCAGACACAGGAACCTCTACCTCTCTGCTTCTTTCCTTCTCTCTTTTATTGAGAGAAGATTAACAAAATCAGTAAAACCAACACTTGATTGCTTTTTCCTCTCCTCGGTATCACCCTCGCACATTTGGGGGCTTCATTGTGACCTCTGAGGAGAGTCCGGGGCACCCCAACCGGGATTATATGGTGGGATTGTAATCCTGGTTTGGGGGGGGGGCTAAAGCAATCAAGAAGACACATTGTAATCAGAGGCAATGTCTACACCCCAAGAATCAGACCGCGGGATAAATCCAGGCAGAGGTTTATCCACATCAATTAGAACATATGTTAAGATGAATTAATCAACAGAGTTAGTCCTTCAAACATGCAAAGAGTCAAAAAAAACACATTACTTCAAAGAATCTTTTGTTTTATGCCTATGGTTTATATTTGCATGAAATTACATGAGTGCAGATTGGCTGTAATAAAAGAAAATTCTTTATTGTATTATTATTTTTTTAACAGGGAAATGAACGCTGTTTGTTTCTGTTTCCAAAAAAAAAAAACAATTTTGCTCTCCATATATTTGTGTAGGATGCTTAAATGAGTTAATAGAGCAGCAAAAAGGAGGATAATGTGACAATATGCATTGGTTGTTTCCTGTAGGCCTTAATTTCTGCACAAGGTCACGTGAGCTGTTCCCCATTTTGGATTCTCGTGCATGTGTGCAGGTGCAGCAGACACCTGGGATAAACACACACAAACACAGTTATCTCTAAACCTGCACCTCGATGACACAGAGCACACCGAGGTGACAGCTGAACCTCAAGCTGTAGTGAAAAAGAAGCAGAAACTGGCGAACATACAGAGAGCTTAATAGCTGCAGAGAGCGGCAGAGAGGGAGAGAGGAGCTTATCTTCCCACCACAGCTAATATGAGCTTCTCAATTAGATGAAAGGCTCTCTCCCTTTCTCTAATTTTTTGTTCAATTTCTCCAGGCAATTTATTTAGGGTGGGGAAAAAAAAGAAGAAGAAGAAAAAAAAAAAAAGAGGAGAGGAAGCCGAGGAAACCGTATTGGCCAAGCGCATGACGAGTCATACCCGGCTGCAGCCAATCAGGAGGAGCTGACAGCGTCAACTCAGGCCCTCAGCAACAACATGACTATTTACTGTATGCAAGAGAGAAATCTATTTGGAGTTCATCACTGCACATCCAAACAAACCGCACACACAAACACAGTTTATTTCACCTTAATTTAACAGAAAAAAATATTTGATTCATGCTGCATTCTTTTTTTTCTGCAGTATTATCTTTAATGATGATAAATCCTCCAAATGTGACATTATTTCAGAAACAGCAGAAACACCAAACGTGCAGATTCAAACATGTTTCTTCTGCTTTTCTGGAAACAGGCAGAGGTATTTTTAGACCCCTCACTCTGTATTCTGCATTATGGATTAACAGGGATTATGCAAAGGACCCTTCATGCGTTCACTTATCAGTTTAATTTCTTTGTCCTCCGAATTATTTCTACACACACTCCCTGCGTATTGTCTCTCTCTGTAGTTGCAGAGTGGAACTAAAGGATTAAGCAGACATTTCCAAATCATTTGGGTTTTTCTCACCTAAAACATAATGATGTGAGCTCTTGTTGAAAAGATCAATAAAACTGTTTCTTTGAAGAAATCTTCAGTCAGTCGTAGTTTGAAAATGAAATTCTTAAACGACTTTTAAATATGCTAATTTATATCAAACAAAAATGCTGCATAATTATTTTAATATTGAGTTTGAATACCTGGAAATTTAATTTCACTATAATGAAAACCAGCAGTGAAAGTGGCTTAATGTTTAATGCTTTTCTTTGTTAAAAAAAAAGGATTTTATAATAATAATCCTTCTATTATTTGATTTTTTATCTTTTGTTTGTTTGCATAAATAAGAGGAAAGGTTTCACTAAAAGTCAAATGATGCAGATTTTGTATTTCCTTTTTGGCCTTTACAAATTAAAAAGGGCCCCTTTTTAATTTCTCCATCAAATTTTATATAATCTCTTAATAAATCTTTATGTTTTATTGAGATCTTAATTGAAAAAAATAATCATTATAATTAGTCAGTATCGCACATTTTCTGAATAGATGTAATGAGCAAAAACTCACATTTTGGAAGTGTCAGCTCAACCTGTTGTGGTTTTAAATAAGCTACAAAAATGTGTTTAAATTTTAGAAAACAGAAACATAAAATCCTCTCTTGATTCCATCTCTAAAAGATTAAAAAAAAAACCCTGATGTGTCTCTGCACAGGCCTCTCTGCTCTCCTGGTCAACTGATTGTTAATCATCCCCTCTCACCATCTGCTCCTCTTTCTTCTCTCACACTCAAGGTTACACATCACAGCCTGAGAAAAACTACTGCTGCAGGACTGAAGCCATACATGACAGGGCACCTGTGCAAAAAAATGGCTGAGGCAGGTGGGGGTGGGCAGGCTGTTACAAATCCCAGAATGCACTCTGCATGCTACATGCAGTGCTGAGGGATATCACTTCCCTTCGCCGCCTGAGACGTCCATCTATCAAGGTGATTTCCCCTGGCGGCTCTTCTTGGATCTACCTCTCCACAGGTCACCTTTCTACCTGCACTTCTCACTAAATGAATTCACTTCATTATTGGGACTTTTTTGATTTGCATGCTGGAGCAGAGGGAGGAATCTTTGCCTCTATTATCTTCTCACTGACCTGTAAGACAGTAGAGGTTGGGGTGATTCCTTCTTGTGTGTTTATTTAACAAATGTCACACAATCAATTTTATTCGCATGTGTTTAAAATTCTTTACCAGAAAACCCAAGCATGAAATATTTGAGGCCTGCAAACAATGCATCACTAAAATCTCTGTCTATATCAACAAAGGGAGACACCAGCGTGCACAAACAATAACATCAGTCGAGTGATGTGTTGATGTCCTCTGACAGCTGATTTTTTCTTTTCCAAAACATGATTGTGAAACTAAAGGCCTGAACGTCATGAGTCTGCATTAAAGCTCAAGTCATGATTCCCCTGTTCCTTTCTCCCTTGCTCTCTTTTTTTTTTTGTTCACTTCCGTGCTGTAAAAATGCAGCTCAGACAGGGTAAGAAAAAGAGGGAGAGAAGGAGGGATGTAGGGAGGGAGGGCGGCGGTGAATAGGCAGAGTGAGTGGCATGCATGGACAGCCCCTCTGTCTCTCAAAGACACTGCAGCAGCTGCATGCACGCGATAAGAGCAACCATTCACAGCCGACTCCCCCTTTTCCTCCTCCCACACAGCAGCAGCACACACACACACACACACACACACATACACACACATACAGAGATACTTTGCTACTCTCTCTCTGTCTTTACCACACACACACATGCACAGGTTTTTATGGACGTCAGTCTCTCTTACACAGATACAGAGCAGTCTTTGTCACATGTCAGAGGTCATCACTACAAATCATCCTGTTTTTATTTTCCTCTGTTTAAAATTCTCTGACGTCAAAGAACATTAAAAACAAAAGGGACTGAGGTGGAGAGGGTTAGTGTTAAGGATGCCATGTCCTTTTTTTTTTTTGTCAATGGCAGAAAGCAATCATGTTGAGCTCAGCAGGTTTTTCGAGTTTAGTGAGTGACCGTTAATCAGCTGACCACCAAATTCACCATCCATACCTGATGTCAGATTCTTCAATCCTAAATTTATCTCCTGTGTTAATCTGTCATTAAAAATAGTTAGAAGAATTATTCATTTAACCATTTCTGTTAGGGACCTGTCTAATCTTGGTAACAGGTATCAGCCCAGAACAGACACAAAAAGCTAGACCAGATAATGGTTCATCTGTTTATCTCAAGTTAAAAAAGCCTGGAGTTGTCAAAACACAATTCTCAGTCTCATCCTCATATTAAGAAATAGGTATCTGCATCAGGACTTCAAAATTTAGATCCCTGTCGGTACTTGAGGCCCTGCACCGGAAGGTTTTGGTACCTAAACACATTCTTATGACTGTGAGGGAAGAGAAAGCAATTTTCCATGCTGGGTATGAACACAGCATTGCAAGGTCATATACTTAGAAATAAATATGTTACGTTGAAAAACTTAAAGATTTTATTTTAAAGAAATTAAGGTGAAACCAAAAATTGGTTATTGGTAATTGGTGCCATGTTCTGGAGAGTGGGAAGTAAGTGTTTCTCTGCACCAAAACTACAACTTGTATCATGTGGCTGACATATTTTTTCTTCATCATTTTGAAGGAATGCACAATTCTTCACACTATGTCTTGTAAATGATCTCAGTTTCCTTTTCTTAACAGCAATATCCAAACAGCACAGAGCGCTGTTTAAAGCCTTTGATGATGTTTACCTGCCCTCTGATTCTGGCCATCACAAAATCCTCATTCTACTCAATTTCAATTCTGCTTTCGATCTAGTAAACCACACTATCCTCCTCTCCCACACCCAAAACACACAGTTAACATCACTGGTACTGCACTCTTCTGGTCAAAATCCAACCTCATTGACTTTAAACGGTTTACATTAATACATAAAAGCCTCTCTGGCTTAAGGTGTCCCCCAGGGTTTGGTGCTTGGTCCTCTCCTGTTCATCAAATACTTGCTCCTCCCAACCAAAATCATACATCAACATGGTCGCCATTTTCCCTGCTATGCCAATGACACCCAGAAACCCACTCCACAATAACTGACAGCCTCACCAAAATAAAAAAAAAGGTGCACACAAACATATGTTATCGTCTTGAATTGAAACAAAACTGACCTTATAATCACCAGCTCCAAGTCCCTCACAAATCCCTTTCAGAATTTAAGTTCTCATCAGTAACTTAACTCTATCTCCTGGACTTCACGTCTGCAACCTTAAAATTATTTTTGACAGCAACCTTACTTTTCAACACATTGTCACTCAGCTCACCAAAACCACCTTCTCCCACCTCAGAAACGTCCTGTTTTAATTTCTGTTGCTCGCTATCTCGTCTTGGCTACTGCAATAGCATCCTCTAAGGTGTACATCCTCCAGAGCCCTCTTTAAGTTAGCTCTCTAAGTGTCCTCTATTCAGTCTACAAAAAAGCTCACAAACACATCTTCAGGCATGTTATCTGTAGCTGAAACCTCAACACCTTATCATCCAAACACCCACACAACATTTCTTTCCTCTTCATGTGACTTGTGAATATACAGGATCTACACATGCCAATCAATGTGATCCACTGATAATGCAATCCCAAATCCATACAGTCCACAAAATGTCTAAGTGCCAATTAATTGGTGGCTCCTTCCATGATTAGCTCATGTTGCGCTTATAGCTAATCTGTATCTTGGCAGGGAGCCATGCATGACCTGGCATACATCCAGGTCCGCGAGCAGCGGAGGCAGCATCCATGAGCTAGCCCGGCACAGCCCAGAACAGCCCAGAACAGACCAGCGCTGAGCTGAGCTGAGCTGAGCTGCTGGGAGAAGATGTGCCAAACTGCAGCGGCACAAAGGAGACCTCACTGTTTATCAAAGATTAAGCAGTGTTTAGTATCTCCCTCCTCCTCCTCCCCCTCCTCCTCCTCCTCCTCCTCCGCCTGCCTGCCTGCCTGCACTCAAATATACGCATGCGTGCACACACATACACACACATTCACGCACACACACCACCTCCAGCTCACACCCTAATTGTTCCCAGCCCCGAGAGTTTAATAAAGAACAAATTGCGGTTATTGGTGAGCAAACAGCACAGTACGGAGGTGGGAGTGTGATCATTGCAGCGGCGGTGCAGTAAAGAGAGAAAGGGAGAGAAAGGGCATCAGCCTATTTAATTAATATCTCTGTCAGTCTTGGCTAGGGCTGGAGCAGCAGGCTGTGAGCAGAGAGATGTAGTAAGCACACACAGAATAATATAAGAGTCATGTTTTACACTGCAGCTGGACACCTGACACAGCTGTGATGAGCAGGTTTTTTTTTTAATGCTAACTCAGACATGCTCTCACATTTAGCTTTAATGTTGTAATTACAGCAACAAGCTAACACCCCTTACACACACACACAAACACACACACACACACACACACACACACACACACACACACACACACACACACACACACACACACACAGACACACTTGAATGTCCCAGTGCTTACAGATCCTTACATCCAGTCTCCACATGTATTGTTGTGGTAATCCAGTTTACAGTATTCATATGCACTTTCATGGACTCTATATTTCAGTGAGCTTTCATTATTGCTTATTAGAGGAAAAAAATGCAAATAAAACAACATTTTTTGTTTGTTCTTCATAAAAATGCTTATCTGCAATGGGAAGGCTTTGCACATACCAAACTCCAGAAATATTTTTGTTTTTGGATCATCTTACAAGCCACACTGAAGCAAACTAAACAATCCTCATGTACGTATACAGTATATGCTCTTTTTTTAAAGAAATGACATAGTTTTGTTACATAATTCTCTCACCTAAATTTATTCTATGTTCTGAAGTATCTTTTTTTAAGCTATGGGCAGCAGATAGAGTGGGAAACAGGGTGAGAGTGGGTAACAACATGCAGAAAACAGGCCACCTGCGCAAGGGTGAAACTCATAGGGCGCGGCCTAGACCACAAAGCCCAGGAAGTAGCATTGCTTTATCTTATTTCTATGATTTTTCTTTCCAATTTATGCAACATTTACTTTGGTTTGATGGACATTATGAAGTCCATTTTTCTAAACTTTGATTTTTATTTACTGTATAACTTTTCTGTATTAATAAAAATTCTTCCTGTGATTTCAAGAAATCTCTAGAGGAGGTGAATGGCTTTCCCCCTGTGATCACATTTCTGCGTCATATCTGTCTTCTGTAAAGTTCCCAAATGTTACTGAGATTTAACTGAATGGTAAATAAAAGTTAAAAACAAAATTAAGTGTTGGCTTGGCTTTGTGGTTTAGGCATGTTTACATGTCTGTCATACGTCAGCGGGCGATCTCCATGCTGATTGGCTATCACGGTGGTTCAGATTGTTCAACTTTGGTGTACTGGTAGGGATGGGAACTGAATTTGGTACTTTTATAGGTACTGACTGAATTTTGTTTGTAGTACAGAGTACTGATCAAACAAAACATACTGTTGCTACTGTGAGGGAGTGAAAGAGTAGGCAATTTTCCATACTCAATATAAACACAGGATCGCAAGGTTATAAATTGAGGGTATTACAAACAATATAATATATATGTTTAATTGTAAAATTTAGAGATTTTTTTATTTAAATAATTGAATTATTTATTACCACATAAGCACACAAAAATATAGAAAATTGGTACCATTGAGTATGGATACCAATTGCCAGGAACTGGGCATCGGTACCATATCGTTGGAAATGTGAAAGGTACCCATTTCTAATTTCCAATATATTGGTGAGTGAATTAATGCATTTGGTGTGCTTGATTTGCACAATTCATGCTACCTGACAGGAACTCTGCAACTTCTACTTACACGTTTATATAAACTCAACATGTAATTCACTCATGCAAACAAGTTCATTAACATTTGGCATAAAGACAACGAGTTACTAGTCCAGTCCCCTACCAGCTGTTCTAACAATACAGGGGGAAATGTCCAAACAATAATCACTAATAAATGAGCCATACACATGTGTTTTTCAAAGAGCTTTGTGAGAAAAATGACCCAGATAAAGGTTTCACATCTCTCTTTATGGAAGAAGATGGCTGCCCAACCATGAGGCTGGTTCACTTTCAGGTTTCTTGACCTGCTGTATAACATTTGTTTCAGCCTGGCTCTCAATAAATCAAATTTAGCTGATTTCTTGAAGAGAGACGCAGTCAAAACAGGCATCAGCAGCTTCAAGATGGAAGTGCATGTAGATAAAACTATTGATACATTTTCTTTGAAACAGAATTTAGTATAACTATGTTATTCAACCATGAAAAATGTCTCTACAGTTGTAAAACACATTAAAAGTCCCAACAGTTGATGCCTGGAATACTTTCAAAATCAACTTCACAAGTATTGCTCACATAATAAGATATAACCGTGTAATAAAAACATATCAATGATCATTGCCGTACGCAGACTGTTTGTTATGATTGTTTCATTGGGATTGAACCAGTATATGTGCTGGTGCTCTGTTGCCTTTTCTGTTTTTTTAAACCCTCCAGCCAATCACACTGCCTGCACGTTGCCCAGCCCAGTGTATCTACCCGTCATGTTCCCATAATGCTTTGTGGCAGCTGCAGCTAGATTCATGCACACAGGTATTGATTTTCTTCACAGTTTTTTTTTCCTTCAGTGCAACCCTTTATTTATCTCGCTAAGCCCCTGCCACAGAGTGTGAGGAGAGAGAACCAGCTCGCAGCTTGTGAGAGAACACGCTGAATTCAACATGAGAGACGCTTAACACATAACCTGGATTTATTTTCATTTATCTGTTATTTATCTGCCACCAGCGCTCTGCTGCAGAGTCTAATCCTGCTGCCGTGTGGGATGCATGTGTAGGTATGCATGTGTGTGTGTGTGTGTGTGTGTGTGTGTGTGTGTGTGTGTGTGTGTGTGTGTGTGTGTGTGTGTGTGTGTGTGTGTGTGTTTGGCTGTCCGTCCATCCATACAAACACTCCATTCTCCACAGGCCACCTGACCCATTTTTCTGTGTGAATAACAATACTCCAGCCAATCATGGGCAGACAGAACGACCAACGCTGGAAAAAGACTCGACATCCCGCCTGTCACACGTCACAGTCCAAACCCTGCCTGTCGACAGAGCGAGTGAGCAAGCAAGGGATGGAGAGAAAGAGGGGGTTAGCTATCCTCTCTCCTCCTCCTTACCTTCCCTCCCTCCCTCCTTCTCCCCTCACATCTCCACCACACAGGGACCAGTAAAACCATTACCCAGCCACCCCAGCCCCCAGCTCAAGGTTGTGCTGCACCAATGGCTGCGCTTCCTACATCACAATCTGAGAAAAGGGCAAGACCATCAGCGAGCGAAGCTGCAAGGCTGCTTCCAACAAAAGACATTCATTATACCACGCTACCTGTGGGCTACACCACACGCCATACGAGGAATGATTACCGCTTCTCTCCAGACTCCTGTTTACAGTGAGGGAAGAGATTCAGGAAGGTGATCTAAAAATAAACTCTGATGCAAGAGCCCAATGGCCAACAAACATAATCTCTCTCCTAATCCCATTTATGATGCTCTTACATGGTAATAACACAATAATGCGAACTGAGAAAGCTTTCAAATGTTTACGAATACCTCTCTGAATAAGCTGAATGAGTGTAGCTGTCCTGGGGGCTACAGGTCTATAATTGACTTTAGATGCTGAAATGATCACTATTACAACTTATCTGTGAGGACATTTAAGCTAGCATGTCAAACTAACGGACAATTCTTGTCCCAGAACAAATTTAGTCTCTATTAAATAAGGGGACGTCTGCTGGAGATGTGAAAACATAGCAGTGGATGCCAGATATGTCCGGCAGTTAGAGAAACAAGATGAGCTAAACTAAGTGGAAGCTCTGATAGCATCTTTCATTGTGAATGGACATTTTAATACTATTAAAAAAATACTATTTGGTTGCTGCTGCTAACTGCTAACACATTATTCAAACAGGTCCCTGCCAAACCATTTGATGACTGTGCAAAGATGATGAAGGTTAGTCAGATGTGGATATGATCTATGTATATGCTACTGAGTAGAGCTTGCTGTTCACCTCATTTTACGTTGATATTTTTTCTTTAGCACTCTGAGAGTCTGTTTTTTTCTCAAGTTTCACTGTTCCACTTTCACCAGCAACTGGTAGTTACACTTCCTTGTGTTATTTGGGCTGTTCTTTTGGTATTACAGAATAATTTTGTAATTTAATGCCAAACAGAAAACAGCTCTTAGATGCTCTGAAATGACTGTTAAACAACCAGGGGAAAGCAAAGGCAATTGAAAAGAGAAGTTTTTAACCCTAGAACACTATCGCCAGCTGATTTTCAACTGAGAAAATCTATTAACATGACTTTCTCAATGTTGAGTTTGCCTGAGTTTTGTGGGTCCCCGGTTAGCGCCAGGCCACTACTGTGCCTGTTTTTTTTTTGTTTTTTTTTTCTTACAACAGACATGTGTTTGGTTGATTAAAGGGTAAAATATTTTTATCATAATTTATCACTGAAAAAAATCTTTTTTTTTTCCAACCTTTAATGGACAAGGCTCACATGTCCTAGAATTGGATGGCTTGGGAAAAAAAACTCCCAGCTCAATTTTTTTTTTTTTTTTTTTTTTTAGGGAACTTTTCATTGATCATCTTGATTTTTCACAAATTTAAGAGCCTTACTTTTTAGTCTGCTTTTGATTCCAAGGAAAGTTCTTGACTTTGCCGTGTACTGTTATACTTCAATATAATGTGTTGTAAAGTATCAGGTAATACATCACTGGTGTTAGTGATGCTGTTACTAATTGTAGTGAAAGTGTTTTAGGGTTAGGATGAAATAATAGTCCCATGAACTTTTTAAATCTTTTAAATGAAACTATTGTTGCAATAATCGGAAATCATGACTTATCCCCACAATGAACATTCTTTGACACCAACATGTTAGAGTCACAATATTAAACTCTTTCTTTAACAGTACAATGTGTATTACTTTTTATTTTTGTTTTTTCTTACAACTAGATCTTTTGCCATCTCCAACCATCTGTCCTATCCAGACCTTTCAACTTTCAGTGTTTGATAGTTTATTCATCTTTGTTACCAAACCAAAACAACTTTAAAATGCCTGACAGACAACTCAAGCACAATAAGACTTTTCAGATATAATCTTCAGATTAATGTGTCTCCTAGTGCCTCAGGCCTTCACCAGTAAGCCAATGCTAGATTCACAGAACTATATATTATAAACAGCATAAATATCATGATTGACCTATACAGAAAACATGATAATCACCATATCTAAAAGGGTAAGTGGAAATACAAAGGTTAGCATATTTTGTGCACATTTCCACACAGACATGAGTATTGGGCTTATAATAAAGGGGGAGGGGAGATGGATCAGAAGCGTTGGGCATCTCATGATAATGTCCAGCAGCCTTTTTGATAGTAACTCTTGATATTTTCTTCAAAGACCCATTATACACAGCCAATTAAACCAACAGTGAGGCTGGCTCCCCTCCCTCTCCCTCTCGGCAATGGCTGCAGGGCTCGAGACTGGCTGCAGAAATGACTCCAACACACATCCCAAATGTCAACAAACATGAAAGAAACTGTGAAATGCTCAAGATGGTTTAGCAAATGGCCAGACTGAGTGTTAGACCAATCTGTGTAATCCTCAAACAACTGTTTCTACATCTTACCAAACCCACCAGCACTGAGTGATGCTGCATACAAGATACCTAATGGTTAACCTTTAATAATAACCTTTAATCACTGGTGGTTATTTCATGGTTTTGTGGAGATAAGCTGTTAGTTAACCATTTAATTATCTATGAATATGTGTATGGAACAGTGATAGAAACAGAGTGCATACAGGGAGCATGAGCAGAGGAGAGTGGGCCAGGGGAGAGATGAGGAAAGGCTGAGCAGAGCAGAGAGAATCAGTGTGATGGCCGACGGCCCTTGTGCTTTAGCTCGTGTGCTGAATGAAAAGAAGCCCCAGTGTGTGTGTGTGTGTGTGTGTGTGTGTGTGTGTGTGTGTGTGTGTGTGTGTGTGTGTGTGTGTGTGTGTGTGTGTGTGTGTGTGTGTGTGTGTGTGTGTGTGTGTGTGCAAGTCTCTGCAGCAGTGCTGGGGGGTCGGCCCCCACTCGGCCGTACTGGTGCTGAATGCAGAGCAGGCAGCATCAGGCCAAGGCAAATGACTACAAGGCCTCCTCAGTGACTGCAGCACAGGCTGCACCTGGGGAACAGCCCTGCACTGAGAAACAGCCGCATCCAGCCACAGTCCATCACTACGCATCCCATGAAGCTTCACTGCAGGAAGTGCACGCTTTAACACCAGGCTCTGTTTTTACACAAAGCACAGGGTTTCTTTTCTGAGGTGGATTTTAATCTCTTCCTGAGCTTCATTAATGCTGATACTCAAAATGTCAAAGTGATCACCTGGGCCTTCACACCATGAGACAGCAAACAACACAGATAACTAGGGGATGAAGTAAAAATATTTCTATTTTGTCTTTTGTCTCCTCTCTGTTTAGGTGGTCTCCTCTTTTTTTATTTTGCGGAAGACAGGATGAACAACTGAAAACACTGCCATATTTAAAGCCATATTAGGATCTTTAAATTAAAATTGTAAACTCATATAAGTTAGTTCAGTATGACTTATTTGGTGTAAACTTAAAGACCATAGACATGGATTATGATAACATCATTGTTTTTTTCCTCTTGATGATACTACTCTACTCATAGAAAAGGCTTCATCTCACCAACAGGACTGTTCAACCACCTGCCCTCTCTGTCACTAATCTCAGATCTAACTAGGAGCACTTCCCTCTCCTCATACCTAAAAAAAAAATCCCTTTTTTCCATTTGTATTGTTACCGCCATCTCCATACAGAAGAATATATTATCATTCTTCCTTTGTGTAACTGTTTGCTGTGGGCCATTAGGCTGTTTGTGCAGGAGGCAGCTGTTTCCACCCTGAGGTCACTGAAAAACAAACACTCATTTCACCAAAGTATCATCGCTCCATCAGCACATCCATTTCCATACTGTTGGGAAATTTCAAGAGTAAGCAGACTCAACCAACCTACTTATCAGTCTTTTATTTTCCTCATCCAAAGACATACGAAAAAGAAAAAAAAAAACTTTATGTGGTAAAATCTGAAAAATACCACCGCTAAATGAATATTTCATTTTCAATGAAGCAACCAACTGACCACCACATTGGCTAATTTTCATCCCTCCACACCAGAGAAGCCTTTTTTTGGAGCTAAATTAGACAATGGCAGCTTTTCTCCTATTGTTTCCACAAATTGTAACCAGTAAACCCATCATGAGCAAACTGGGTCCGGATTGGTTCCCCCTCGCCAAACAATGACTCAAATCCTCTTAGTTGGGAGAGTTAGTAGCTGTTGTATTGATGCGTAGATAAACGAGTGTGTGCAGCTTTTGTACTGTTGGAATAAGAAATAACTCCCATCTGTTTGTATAGTTAGACACAGCTAAGAGAGACTAGTTGCTGTTTTGAATCCAAGTATTTGGTGAATTTGCTGCAAAGATGTAAAAAGCACAAGTTCTACCTAAAGGAGGACAGAAACAAAAAGGCAAACATGGGCAAGATGCTTCTTTTGACCCCATTTCATAGTGTTATTACTATTTTAATGTCAACCACCATCCATGTAGCACTAACTGTCCATTTGCTGACTAAAAGACAATCAGCCATTTAAATAGAATTAAATTGATTTAATAACTAATTTCTTTGAGTCATAAACAATTTTTGCATTGAATGAAGTGTATTCTTTTCTTTATCTCTCCAGGACAGCTGCACAGTTTGAAATGAATAAATTAATTAATTAATTAATAAAACTAAGTCTCACAAAGATGTCCTCAACACAGTTATTGTAAAGAAAAGCCCATTTCAGGATATTTTTAATAGTATTCAACTGTAATACATTACTGTGTCAATCACTTGACTGTTGCAGTTCAAAACCCTTGACCTTATTTTAATTGAGCTTTTAAAATGTATGTTTACACACTGCTGGGTTGCTGGAGAATAACTTCAGTATACAATGAGGAACTACTGTCACATTGTGGTACCTTATTTTTTTCTGTTATATAGTGTATTAATGGCCTGAATAATGGAAAGTCACTAGAAGCCAATCTGAAGTTGTTGTATGAATCTGGTAAAGTGAAAAAAAAAAATTCACTTCGTGACTTGAATTCAAATAGATGTGATAAAGACACAGTAAATAAATAAACCTGAGTGGAGAACAAGAGGGCCAGTTTAAATGTGAATTACTGAATTACTTGTGTACTGTAAAAAGTCCACACTATTTTTGATGATGTCACCCATTGGTTTACAATGGAGAGTTTTGAAGACTTTGTAAAATGTAAATGCTGACTCATTTTACCCTTCAATCAGCGTAACAAATTGCACAGAGGTGGAGCTCAAGGAGGGTCTTTAGCATCCTCTCTAGCTGCTAGAGTTTAACCATCTATTGGTCAAGTCAGCTGCCCCTATTTTTGAAAAACTCATAGTTGTAGTACCTGAAAAATAATGAGTTAGAGAAAAATGTCAGCCATACAGAGTTTCCTGAGGGAGAAATGAGCTATTCCAGTCAAGGATCAGCAAATATGTGGCCTCCAGAGCTTTTACATGCCCCAAGCAGACACGCAAGCGATTCACTTGCTTGGTTGTTTTGTTTTTTTGTTGTTTTTTTTTTGCTTCAGCATTTTACTTAGGCCAAAGTAAACACAAAGTCATTAACAATCATGAAACCTCCAAACATGATGGCTAGAAAGTGTCTGCTACCCCAAAAAAAAAAAAAAAAAGAAAAAGAAGGCAGAGATCAACAAGGAAAATAATTGATTTGACAGATTTGACCTTTTTTTCTCCGGTAAAACTAGTGAGCAACTATCTTGTTCATTCATAAATCAGTATCTATAGTTCTAACAAAAGCTCAGATCACTTTAAAACCTCTTACAAACACAGCTGCAGTATCTGTGATGTTACTTTTGTTGGATGACTGAATGCATTTTTTCACCATAATCTTCCATTCTTTTCTAATGGCTTCTTGGAGTGCTTTCTTTGTTAGCCGACTAAAAAAGCTCTTCGTCCGGTGAGACTAACAGAAGGCCTGTCTCACATCATGCTACACCTTCACAACTGGAGAGCGCCCTAAATTATTCATTGGCGACAGAAAAGCTATATTTCACAAAGTTTTTTGTTTTAAGTCAAAGTGTTGATATTATTTTTAACCATTAAAAATTAAAACGTCAAAGCTCGACCTTCGAGATGAGGGGTTAAGCCATCTTTCAGGGAGCTGTCAGTTAGTGTGCATATAGGCTCATCGACATGGAGCCTCACAGACAAAGTGCACTTAAAATGTGTGTAGGGGAGGATGAGGGGAATGGACGGTGCGTCAGTCGGATGCGTGCACTGAGACGTGAATAAAGACCATTTGCTCATGGATTCATAGGCTTCCGTCATCCATTATTTAACATGGAGGAGAGCAGTGGATTGGTGGCTGGGTGATTTTTCTGACAGCGTTTACATGGCTGACGGCTAAAGATGTGATGATTTTTACTGCTCGAGATGAACACTTTTGTGCCGGAACTGTTGGAACTTGAACATCTGTAAAGATGCAGAAACATCCAGTCTGGACATTCCTCAACAATAAAGCTTCAAATTGATCAAATCCAACATAGAAACAAAGAAACACCACAGGAAACATTGATACTACAACAAGAAAACACACTCGCGGCAGATCCCTTTATGGACAATTAAGAGATTGCTATAGATTTCGACACGGATGATTTCGCCTCAGTACACAAATGTGAAACGTCAACAAAAAAAGCAGTTGCTAGCCAGCATTTGCCCTCCATCCAAAAGCAAAATGACATTAGCTCTTGTCTATTGAGTTTGCTAAATGCCCCATATAAAGTGAATTTGCCCCGGAGGGCTGGGAAACAATCACGCAGGCAAGCGTTCCATTTAAGTGATTTGAATGATCGGAGAGCTGCAGTGCCTCCGATCAGCCGCACAAATGGGTCAATACACTGAGACTAAGTGACATGGCTGGCAGCCTGCGCTCCCGTGGAAGACCAGGAAGAGGAGCGGGACCTCGCTGTCATTGGGTCAGACAGACGTGGATACACACACGCACACACATGCGCACACACACTGGTCCTGGTGGGGTAGTTCAGGCTTGGTTCATGCCAGATGATCGGTAGAGTCACTTCAGACCTCACACCTCTGCCATCACAATGCTCATCACATGGTGAACACTGCTTGTAATGTCATTAGGCCAGGACAAACATCGTTTAACCCTCTGAAGTCTGCAGCACAGACAGTCCACCAGTGCAAATGTGTGTAGTACATCACATTGTTATGAGATTTCTCAGGGGTTTTTCATATATTTCTTTATTTCATCAGTCTATACAACTTAAATAGATCATAAAGCTATTAAAACTGATTCAAGTGTGTAAATGTTAACAAATATTTATACTTGTTTTTTATGATAAAAAAAGAAATGTTGACCCAAAGATACTCTGAATGATGTCCTGCAGTCAGATATTCACCACACTACACAGCATAACAAAACAACATCATCAGCATGTAAGTTTAAGTTAAAGAGAGTGAAATCTTTTCTTTTCTGGAAACAGCTAAGGCTTTTTAGTCAACATCCACAGTCAACATCCAATGTAACCAAATCAGTGATCAATAAAAAGACAAATGCTGAGTCTGAAACAGACACCTTAGCTTCTCACCTCTGCTGCATTCAATCATTTCACCGCATCTTGGTTTTTTCATTTTCGAGGCATCAACATTACGTACTAGCTGTAAAGCAGTGAAGTGATTGAGATCAGTAAAACAGAAAATCTGATTCACTCCATCCAGATTTTTTATGCTGTAGAATTTTAGTCTATTTTGAAAAGATGACAAAACTTGTAATATGTTTTATTTTGGTCTAAAAAATAGTCGGCTACATCCTGTTCAGAGCAATGACCAAAATGCTGGTTATGAGAAAGGGAGTAGCACATTTGGTTTTAGTATTTCACTCCTAAGAGGAATTTGTTGCACAGAGAAAACTTGGATACACAGCAGTGAAGGCCAGGCTGGTAAATTCAACTTCCAAACATTTTTTCCCCCTTATCAGGTCAAAGTCATAGGTTTAGTAAAAAAGAGGTTAAACGGGGCAAATAAAGTTTGATAAAAAAAAAAAAAAAAAAGACTCTTTAACGACCAAATAGAGGAGGGTGGAACGAGTCTTTGACAGGTCAGTGTGGGTCTATACTAGAAGCAATACAATAAAACTAATCCCAAAGTTGTTGAAAAAAAAAATCAGATTCTGATGAGACATGGAGTCTAAAGGTAAGAACACACTCTGAAAACACTTAAAATTACAGTTTTTTAGCGGTTTTGTAACAAACTGCAAGTGTGTAGCCAACATTAGCAGCTAGCTGTGTCTGTGTTTTTACACATTGCCATAGTTGAGTAGTTTAATCCCAGTTTAACCGGATACAACTAACACACAACTTTATTTCAGCTTTCTGCTAAGAAATAGTGACAAATTGCACCACACTATGAGATGCCATTTTTCACCTGTGCCTGTTTGCATCCTGGTTGTAAAGAATTGCATAGAGTAGAAGGGATTGAAGCAGTAGCTACAACACAATATTTGACCAGCATTTGGGGCCATTATATTGATAACTTCAAGAACCAATCAGTGATTCTGGTGCCAACTAACAAGGGCAAAAACTTTCAGTAAGTAGTCAATGAAACACTCACATCCCAACTACAAGTTATCAGAGTCTAAGCTCAGCAGAAGGGACTTTAAAATCCACATGGCAAAAACAGATGGTACGAAAGAGAGAGATCCACAGCTAGGAAAAGTGTTGTAGACTTTGCTGAACATAACGGTAATCATCACACAACTCTTCTCCTAGGGAGACCCCCCAGAAACAAAGTGTGCGGCCTATTTCACTAGAAGTACCAAAAGATTTTTAAAAATGTGTCTCCTTTTCTACAATAACATCAGTCAAAACTTTTCATTTGTTGAGTCACTTATGATAAGAAGTCATGTCTTGCAGCTCACTGAGAATGTGTTGAGCTGTGACGATGGATTCGAAAACAGTCAGTGAATGTCCAACCAAACCTGACCCCGACCTGTGATTTCATCTTTTTGTTTGTGGCACTGGTGCTGGAGTTTCCACTGCCATGAACAGTAAATACGTCCAGAGAGAGTCCGAATCAGTCCTGTAACAAAGAAAGATGCTGTGACTTACTTTCAGCGTTGATTGACAGTGTGTCTTTCTCCCAGGACACAACTGTGATGTAGGCCTCCACTGAGGCAGGGATAATGCACTTGAAGACCGCCACATTGCCTCTCATGGCTTTCTGGTCCTCCACCCGCACTGTGTAGGGCTCTCGTAGGACTGGGGAGAGAGACAAAGAGGAGTGTTGTGTTTAGACAGAAAACTGAAGATACATCTCATTATGAATCCACCTCGCTAAGAACAAAGTTTGAGTGTTAATATTAATGAGCAGAAACTGACCGGCCTTAATGTGGACATCTTGGCTCCTGATTCTCCCTGAGAGGTTCTCCGCTGTGCAATAGTAGGTGTTGTCGTGAATGAGTTTGCTGAAGCTGGAAGGGGGGATGTGGAAGATCTGAAGGGTGCCATTTTGGTGCACATGGCGAATCCCTGGCACATCGTAGATCTCCTCGCCGGTGGCCAGGTACCAGCGCAGTGAGACAGAGGGCACGCCGGCGGCGGGACAGGGCACCGATGTCCCTGTGGTGCTGGCAAACACTACCTCTTGCACAGATGCATTGACAAAATATAAGCTGGAACGTAGATCTTCACAGAAAACTGTTGAAGAGGAAGGAGAAACAAACACAAACGTTAGACAAGCAATCATGATTGCATAACAAAGACCTTAAATAAATGAAGCACAAACTAAATCCACCATTGTTAAACACCATTATGTAACAAAGGAACTTCTGAATCCTGCGTCTGTGTTTTCTTTGAATTGAGGCCGAGTGTGTTTTTCCCTGGTTGACCATTGTGTCTGAGCTCACTGCAGTGGAGCGAGGTTGCAGGAGTGAGCCTCTTGTTGTCTATGAAGAGACATTGCAGCAAAATTCTGTGAGAGCAGTGGTGAATGTTAAATAACACAGGCAGCAGAGAGCTCAGGCAACATACATGTTCATAGTTTCGACACCTATGTTCTGTAAATACAACACAGGAAACTGAATCTGAATGATTCAAGTGAGGTTGGTAAAAAATCTGCAGCTTTTAGTGATTCTGCTGTGAAAAACATCCCCGAGTGATGGTGTTCTTCTTTTCTTAACTGTTAAAAGATTTGCAGCTGTGTCTTGACAGACATCAGTATAGCCACAAAGAATGTGCCATGTACTGATATAAGCACCCAGATAAGCTAATTTTTATATTATCGCATCAATTTTTCATAGCTAGTGTATCTAACTGCTGATTCAGAGGAGAGGTTTCATATTAGTCAGAAGAAGTTACCTGTTGAACAAACTGTTTTTAATTTTATGGTTAAACATGTGAGAAAAACAGCGGCTATGTTGGATTATTACACAATCTTTTAAAGAGATCATCAACATGCTGTTTGTCAAGTGACATTTGAAGAGGAGGGACAACAAGAAACAATTTAAATACATAAATGCTTGAAAACTGACCAGCTGAGTCGGTATCCTAAACATTTGCTGATTCAGCTCTTCACAGCTGGTGCATCTCTGGATAAGATCACCTCCAATTCTATTGTTATTCTCTATGTCGGTGTGGTCCCAACAACAGACTCTTCCCTCCCAGAAAGCTGGCTTTGTGGGTAATGTTATGCCTGATATTAAGTTTGACTGGTGTCTTATTTAGCTGTTCATCTTGGGACCCTTCTGAAACCATTTGCAATTGTCTGATATAAGGCAGTGATATGTGCCTTTGACAATAACTTTCTGTTGAATTGTCCACAGTGTACATACTGATATGAAATTATCTGTCACAGTGTCCTAAACACCTCTTCATCTGTTTTGAGCTGAATTTTTAACTTGTGAGTCTTTAGTTTGCCAAAATAACATTATGTTAAGAAAATGCATTTGAAACTGCAAACTATGTCAGATCTGTCCACAAAAAGAAGAAATAAACAATGATGCATTCAAGAAAGTCAGGAAATCTAACTGCTGATTGGTATTTTTAGTTGATCTGTGTCCAAGTTTAATTTTTTTGGCCTAAAACTGTCTGTCAGTTCTTTGAGATGTCTGTTAAATAAAATAAACAATATGTTGGTAGGTTACGACCACAAACTGTATAAAACACAGTTCCTGTGACATCACTGCCTGTTCCTGAAACAGTGAAGTGAAGCCAATCCATAGTCCCAGCCATAATAGGTATGACGTTGGCTATTAGCTTTCTAACAGCTATAGGGTGCTCATCAGTCATGTGAGCTAAGCTGTGTCTCTGATTGGACAATTACATGATCCTAATATCTTATGAGCCACTGAGTTGGAAAAAAATTCAACCACCACACAGTGTGTGCCAATAGCAAAATTAGCATTCCACACCAAAGCCATTCTTTGGGTTTTTAATGCCATAAGTCTAAATTTTTTAACTTGGTGTGTAAGTGGTTTTCTGTTTTTTTGCAGCCAGCCCTATACGGGTTTTCAAGGAACAGCAACTTTTAGCACAAGCTTCATTTTTCTAAACTGGGTGCCGCCCTCAGTCACAACCAACTGGCGTCAGAATGTCTTCTCAGTGGCATGCTATCTGCCTGCTTTTGCTCTCCATCCAGACATGTTCCCCTGCAGACACCAAAGCCTACTGGTCCATGACTGGTCAATACTGCTCAGACTGACAACAAATAGAGACACATCACTTGCTGGAAATCCACATATGTCATCAGAGATTGTGTGCTGTAGGCACCCCTATGTGTGAGTAAAGTTTGAGGATGTAGTAGCGCCACAGTTCAGCATTTCATTAGATGCAGTTGTAAGAAGGAGGAGTCCATACAAGCTCAAGTTTAGGTGCAGTCGGTCTGATGTTGACTTAATTTTGTGTTTGTTTCATTAAGGCAGCTTTTTTATGTGACATTTCTGTTTAGCATTGGTGCTAGGGGTCAGCTTGACACTACAATGGAAGTGCTGCAACATGTCAAAAACAATCTTCAGTGCCCCTACTGTCTGAAGGCAAAGCAGTCATTAAATCACAGTAATCAGAAGATTTTGCAGCCTGACAAAACACACACATAAATAATCTTCAAACCTTTCCTGGACCCAGCTGAAAAGCTCGAAGGCCAAACACAAGCAGACACAGTTCTCAGAAATCCACTGAGCCTTTCTCGTCAGGAGCCTCGGGGGTCAATATTTCAACAACAGACACATTTCTCAAGCCACAAAACATCACTATTCAAGCTCTAATAACCATACAGAAACATTAACAGTACATATGTAAATGAAGTCGATGTTTTAGATGTGTTCATGAGATCATTGTGGTATTTTCCTTTTTTTTACGATTTGGTGTTTTTCCCCTCCTTCAGCCAAACTCATTTGCATAGATGCTTTCATCAGAATTAAAATCTGTCAAAGCCTCTGTCACCTCCAAAATGTTTCATCTTGGATCTAAATAAGTGATCTATCATTGTTACAATTATATTGTTGCTGACGTTTCAGACAGTCACTGTGAATCTGTTTCCATGATTACAATTTGGAAAGTGGGGAACAGAAACAGCCCTAAAAGCTGCTCAGTAGTCAATTTGTCATGTAGATGTGTATACGGTGAGCCACAGACGATGTTTCCAAGTCATCTTAACGAATGAAGCAAGTCAATGTAATGTGATGCACTTCTCCTGAAGTAAGTTACTGTGCTGGTGAAAAACTGACAATGCAACTCTGAGCTGTAATGGACAACCCACACAGCTGGACCAAAGCCAGGGTATGCCAACTGGCTGCAGCCTGTGAGGAGTGGAGGACTTGTTCAGTAAATTCACAGCTTTTTCTCAGTTTTTAGTTATTTTAGCTGCAGAGAAAGTAAACTGTACCAAGAGTCAACAAACAGGAGGACTAACTATTCATTCTGTACAAATCTTATATCGACAGGTTCTAGTAGACCCAAAATCTGTGTATTGTTCAGTGGTAGAGCCTGTAGGATTTTCCTGAAAAATTAAATGTCAACTTTTACAGGAATAATCCTACTCAATCGTCACTTCTAAGCCTTAATACATCTGTGTCAGTGTCTGTGTCTGCCTCAACCCTCTCCTCTGCCTGTATGATGTTTTGATTGTCTCGAGACATTTCTGGGCGGAGAGTAAATGTGGTCACAACCACACACAGCCACACACAGCCAATCACAACGCACCAAGTGCTCAAGTGACTCTGCATGTTGATTTGTGAGTATATAGTACTACATAATAATGCACCATATTTCACGGTTAGTAACAGTAACGACATTACAACCAACAAAATTACGAAATTCTAAATTAGTCTGTTACAGGAAAAAGTAATGGCATTAGTAAAGGCGTAAGTAACGGCACTAGTTTTGACACCGTTATTCCAAAAACTGCTCATGAGCAAATGTTTAATAGTTTTCTTCCAAGTTTTCTGACACTCATCCTTTATGTGCCATCAAATGTGTTTTGATAAGCAAAGCAATCCCTGTGATGCATACTTAGTTTAACTTTTTTTTCTTTTCTATTCCTTTTTTTTTCCAAATACAATTACTTATATTTGCAGGGTTCAGAGTCGCGGGTGGCTGGAGCCTATCCCAGCTGTCACCCTGGACTGGTTACCAGTCAATCACAGGGCTGACACATAGAGACAGACAACACTCACACCTACGGACAATTTCAAGTGACCAATTAACCTGGGGAGCATGTTTTTTGGAATGTGGGAGGAAGCCGGAGTGCCCGGAGAGAACCTACGCATGCACGGGGAGAACATGCAAACTCCACACAGAAAGGCCCTCCGGCCGAGGTGGGGATTTGAACCGGTGACCTTCTTGCTGTGAGGCTGCAGCGCTAACCATCACGCCACCATGCAGCCCCTATTTGCAGGGCATATTTGTTAAAATGTTACCTATTGGCAAAAGAGTTCAGGCAGAAAATGAGGGACAACATCTAATCTCACTGGTGGTGCTCAGAGCAGACACTGTACTGTAAATATTTCAGCTATCTCTCCAGCATCCACAGTCTGTGCTTTCTCTCTGCTGCAGGCTCTCCCCTCCTGTCGCCTGCCTGCCTGTGCGACAGCTGCCAATCCCCCCTCCCTGGAGACCCAACATTTTAGCGCTTCATAAATTCCTAATGAGCGCGCTCAAATCACCGGCCACTTCCAACCACCGGTCGTTCAACCTGTTACGACAAACAAACAGCACGGCGTACACATGTTTCTGCACATTTGGAGCTGCACTCACTTCACACATGCAGGACTCAGAGGGCCCGGCCCAGAGGTGTTGAAAGGCAAACGGTTGTAGTTGTCGACAGCTACAAGGCTGAATTTTCTTCTCCGTGAGGTGGTGAGAAATGGCAGAGGAGTCGTGACTCAGGGTAGCTCTCAGTTTGTTTGTTATTTTATTGATTACTGTGCTGAAAGCTGACCACAAATAACCTGAAAACACTCATTGTTTAGAGACATTAAGGTGTCGCTTAACGATGAGTTGTTGTTCTAATGCACAAAAGTGGCATCAATAGAGACAGTTAGGGCTACTAGGCTTAAAAATCCTGAACATTAAAATGATTCTGGCACCAAAGTCTGTTTCATTCACAAACAAATGTAAAAAATATATTTTTTTATATATAAATTTATATATATATATATATATATATATATATATATATATATATATATATATATATATATATATATATATATATATATATTCCTTATTGAAAGTTAAAGCTTAATTTAACTATTCCTCAAGTCTCAAATTTATTTTTGTATCAAACAATATACAATATACAAACAATATCCATTTTTTTTTCATTTACAGGAAGATAAATAATCTCAAGTATTTTTAAGAATCCCTTTTTTTTTTCCTTGAATATCGAAAACATACTGTAACAGCATAGTTGGAGATCCTTAAATTATTTATTATTTTGTTCAAAGTTTATTGATAAAATCTAATGCATAAATTTGTTGGGACAACGAACGTCAATACTTTTTACTCTATAAAATCACTACTTTGTCCAGGGATGCACAATGGGTATTAACCAACAAGTCATTGGCCTAATAAAGAGAACATTTGATCATTGTGTACAATTTTGAAGATATAATTTCTTCCAATAAAAGCAAAGGATAAAAGTTGATTTCATGTAGTCATAAATGGGCCTAAAAATTCTGACATAGTAGGTGGGGTTATAGGATTTCACCATCATCCATGGTTGGATGTTTTGAGCTGTTTCAGTGGAAGATAACATGCTCGCAACTTGTCCTTGATTTTTGACACAGCTAATTTTTAAGTTACCCAAAACAATGTCATTGCGGCAAAGATCTTTTTAAGAAATACGAAGCAGTAGTAGCTACAGCTAGCATCAGCACCAAAAACAAAAACTGCAAGCAAGACGGTGTTGATACAACGGGCAGAAAGTTTACCAGACGAACCAAAGCTAAAACCATTAGTGACAATTTCGCTGGATTTATAGACCTTGATAACTTTCAGAGGTACATAACCAATAAATTCATCAGCTGAAAAGTATCTCAAGTCAAGACTTTAGTCACATTCACACTCTGATTGACAGCAGTATCATTTTTTTAGCTTTTACCACAGGTGTCTAGACGCAAGTTCAGTTAGAATGCTTAGTTTGGTGGTGGCTGAATAAGGACTTCAGTAATTTATCAGTAATTTTATTAATATCAAAGTTGAGTTATTATCAGTATAAGCTCAAAAATATGTATCGTGAATCCCTAATTTTCACATTTACTGTGATATATTTTATTGGGGTGCCTGTTGAGCCTATCTAGGGATGGGTACCAAATTAGGTAACTATATAGGTACTGACTGAATTCTGTCTGTAGTACCAATTCACGTAAAATCAAGCAGTACCACGTTCAGGTACCTGAACGCATCCTTGTGACTGTGATGGAGTGGAAAAGTAGGCGGTTTTCCATGCTGGAATAGGAACACAGCATTACAAGTTTATATATTAGGAATAAATATGTTAAACTGAGGAACTTTGAGATTTTATCATTAAAAAAATAATAATATTTATTACCACATAAACACACAAAAGAACCTAAAATTGGTACAGTTGAGTATCAACACCGATTGCCAGGTACCGGGCATTGGTACTGTATCATTTCAAATGTGAAAGGTACCCATCCCTAAGCCTATCTTGGTATAGGCCTGGATGTGTATTCTACATTAATGTGCCACAAATTAAAGGAAGCGGCGCTGTGGAGAGGCATTGAGAATATGCTTAAAAAAGGCATATTAAACGGCTCACTACGCATAATGATCCACAAGGAAGTTATCAAGGGTTAATTTACGACCATGTAATCACACAGAGTAACAGCTTGTCAGTGGTTTTCTCGAGTACAACAATCTGCCATGGAGATGATCATAAAATCTCAGCATCTGTTGAGGGTAGCAGGGAGCCAATGTGGCTGTTTGAATGATCACTGGATGAATATTTCAACACAATTTACTTAATTTGGCACCATAACAGATATATTGGCTCCTATCAACAGCTGTTAGAGTGACACTGTATCATCCGTACAGCGGCAGAGGCTGCGCTTTCTTTACTTTGAGTAAGGGATAGTCAGCCGGCTCATAATGTATCAACGAGCAGCTCTTAGCTCAGCAGATTCATGTAGAGTACATGAAATAAGTCACGTCTGAACTCCTGCGTCCAAAACCAAATATTTGTTTTATATCAAATAGTATCTTTGTATGATGTGATTTATATGTGTGGTTTTATACCACAAATACATCCTTTCTACAGTAGTAAAGTTAAAGTCAGAGAGTTTGATTTTGTTTGAACCCAACAGCCAAACAAATGCTCTACTGGTGGAGTACGAGCCCCAAATGTAGCCAATAAGCCTGACTAAAATACACTGAAATTCACCGTAAAATATCTGGGAAATGTGCAACTAAAACTGTAGAGCTAAATGAACCAGATAGTGACTACTTTCACCTTCATGTACTTCAATAGACCTCACTGGAAGTCTAGAAGCTATGCAGGACTCAATGGTCTGTGATAATTTATTGACCAAACAGCAGCAGTTATAGGTTCATTACGCAGTATTGAATGACTTTTACAGAACTAAATAATGTGATTTGAAGATGTTTGAAATGAAAATGCATGTAATAAGGATAGAAATGAAAGAAATGTCTCAAAAGTGTCAGATATTCAATTTAGAAAAAGTTGTTTTTAAGATAGGCCGTCACACAGAGCAGGAAACAGGATGCAAGTGAGGAGTGACATGTGAGCTGGATTTGAACCCAGGCTGCACACTCAAGGGCTAACCTCAGGGGGCCTGACTTAAACTCAGCCTCTGGTCTGACCTGTATCTATGCCCCTGGTTTAGTACTTTTGAGCAAATTTGAGATTTATTGATTCTTACAGGTTCTGATCATCATGTGTGAGAGTGAAAGATCAAAAAGGCAAAGCTAAAAAATATACTTATGAGAGTGACATGAATTTAAAAAAGCTGAAAATATGGTCACAACTTCTCTAACGGAGATGTGTCTGTTTTAACTGATGATGTTTCTTTTTACCTTACAGTCATTCCAAGTGACCTGACCACACCACAATGTGACCTCATTTATTTGTGTTCAGTTGGCTAGTTTTTTTTTTAATTTAACTTGGATTTTAACACTGGGTCCTTTCGTTCTAACAAACAAGAATCCCCACAAAGTCTGATTGAGCTTATCATGGATGTGTTCCCACCTTCCAAGAAACCAATTCAATATCGATTTGGCAAATCCTCTGAATCAATTCACCTCCTGACCAGTCAGGGGCACTGTGCACGTCATTTGTGTTGTAAGGACGGAGGCCACATCGGACCAAACAACTACAAAACGGCAGCCAAAGCAGGCAGTAGCAGCAGCATTAAGCCAGCTCCTTCAACTTTAAAGTCTCACATTTGAGTTGTTTTATTGCTCGAAAATGTGAGGTTACATATCACATGTATTCACATGGGCATGATAATTTTACAATATTTATGATGAATAAATATTGTAAAATTGTCAACAGAAACTCTATTTATGTATTTCTTCCTCTTACTGAATAGATATTGAAGTACGACCATGTCTTTCACCCAACAATTTCTTTACAACATTAGTTAAATGCCACAGTTGTTTAAGTGACAAACTTGATGCACTTTATGTTTTCAAGTAAAGTGTATGCATGCAACACTGCATGTGACTTTTAGTATTTTAAAAACAATGAATTAGAAAAGTTGTTTTCAATCAAGTAGTTTGGACTTAATTTTCCTTTTTGTTTTAGAGTTCATCATTACTATTGTGTGATTTACATAAACATCATCTCTATTTTTATTAGTTAACTGTGTAGAATATCACAATAAATCACCATATTGTGATATCATGATATACCATGATGCTATGGTGTCATACCCAAGTTTCGTGATGCATATCATATTCCAAGGTTTTTTCCAATACTTACCCCTACTGTTTAAAGAGAGTAATCAAAAACGTAATTATTGTCCCATTGTAGCTGATGGGTCTAGGTGTTATACTATGGCCAAAGGGTTCAGAGTTCCTCACCCATAATGTTCTACAGCATACAACCAACACCTGCTCACATATTATTTTTGGTTCCTCTTGAACTGAAAACAGGAACTTCTAACACCAATATTTTAGTTTCTTGTTTCAAACTTAAAGGGAAGTTTACAGAAATGATGGGTAAGAAATAATATTAGTCTCCATTGTTGTGCACGGTTAGGCCTCAAAAATACTCAACCTGGCAACCCTGCAGCCTCTACTGTGACTGTGTTTCAAAGGTGACTGAGCGAATAAGAGAACAGCCTCATAACTGCTTTTGTCTCAATCCGCTTTGCACCAGCTCATGAAAAATTGAGACCCCCCTCACTTCCCCACCACCACCATGTCCACAGACCCTTTCTGGGTGGCTGAGTCCTTAAGATGAGAGAGCCTGATGGACACGGAAATCCACCAGATCCCAATAGTTCAGATAGATACAGTGGGAGTGCATTTATTTTTCAGAAAGAAAAACCGTGAGGGTAAGGGGGGGCTGAGTGGGGAGGCGGGTGAACTGGAAAGCACTCCAACAAAGACACGCAGGCAGCTATAAACAGATACTGAAAGAGAAGAAGAGAGAAAGGTAAGAGAGAAGTCATGGCTGGGGTCAAAGGTATGCTCCGTCTCTATTCTCTGCCACAACCTCCTTAGATAAACACTTTCTGTTATTCCATTTCTCTTTCTACTGTTCTTCATTTCCAAGCTCTGCTTTGTCTGCTGGTGTTTCTCTGTAACCTTCGTCTCTCCTTCACGCTCCTCTGACCCTGTCTCTCACATTTTGACTAGCTCCACCTTGGCACAAGGATGCAGGTGCAAAAAAACACAATGCATAAGAAAGGAGAGGGCCAGAAGAGAAGCTTCTGTCTCACGCTGCATCCATCTTCCTACCAACAGACTCCTCTGATGTGTTCGCATCTGTAGCTGCAGCAAGAGAGGGGTTAAAAGTAGAGTCTGCAGGGTTTTCCTAAAACATAAAATGTCAACCTTTACAGGAATAATTCTGCTCAATCATCTCCTCCCAGCCTCTATACATGTGTGTTAGTGTCTGTGTCTGCCTCAAACCCTCTACTCAGCCTGTTTGTTGATGTTTTGGTTTTAGTGAGATGTTTCTGGGCAGAGAGATAACGTGGTTACATCAGCCAATCACAGCGCACCCAGTGTGCAAGTGACTTTGAGTGGTGAGTGGGAGAAGGTAAGGTAAGTATGCAAAGTGGCTGTGATAGTGGACGCAGCACGAGGAAGAAAAACACGACCAAATTGAAACAAAATGCCAAACAGACTAAAGCCTTTTACTAAATGAGGGTCAAGCTTGGCTCAACTCGCTTTTGGGAACCTGGAGAGCAACTCGGGACGAAGAGCAAGTTGGCTTTCTGCTGAGCAGGAATGTGTCAAATACCCGTGATTAGCTTGTGCTAACATGCCAGATCTAGTGCATAGCTCTGGAGTCTGTCCTACGAAGACACACGATGCTGTAGCTGGTTGCTGGTCTAGTGAGTGTGTTCATGTAGGCACGGTCTGAGGCAGTGAGTGTGCGCTGGAGTTGGCACTGATCCAAGGAGAAAAAGCTTAGTTTATATGATGTGTTTACAAACAACCCTTCCTTTTAAGAGAGGTTCATTGCATTTATTTAAAGGCCCTTTGAGGACTTTATAAGCCATCTTTGAATAGTCTCACTTCAGAAATCAATGTATGCAGTATCCATAATTTAAAACAAGATTATTAGCACCAAAATTGGTCATTTTTAAGCGCTATTTTTCACAATCCACTGACTTGACCTATTCATTTACAGCACCGAAAGTCCCTATGACAACACTACACCAGCTGGCAAAGTTTAGCACTGACAAGTTGCTTATTTTCATATTTCAAACAATAGCCCTGCATAATCATGACTAAATATATAACCTAATAACTCTGCATCCTGCCAAAAGTCGTCTTGGACATTGAGTAGTGTTAAAAAAAAATCTGATTGCAAGAGTCACATCCTTGCGGCACTTCTTACTAAAATTTTAAGAAGAAGTTCTAAAAGTTATAAACTTTTATTGTGGCCTGGTCAAATTAGAGCTAACGCAGATCATTTTAGACAAATATAGGTGGTCAAAATGACAGCTAAGGTAGCGCTAGCAGAAGTTTTTTGAATTGAAAATTCAACCACTTGTTTTTTTTTTTTTGTGGAAGTTGTCTGAAAGTGGTTTGGGTTTTCTTCCCTGAGCAAACAACTATGCTGAAAAAAAAAATCTGTCTTTGGAGCTGTGGCAGAGCCAGTTTTTCTAGAGCAGAGCAGTCAGGTGGGTGTTGAGTAATATAAGTTGCACAAGACAGAAGCTGAAATACATCTTCTTACAGGGAATAAAATCCATTAAAAACAAAAACACACCATAAAGGAAAACAAGATATGTTTCAATATTCAGCGTGGTCTCATCTCAGCTGAAAAATCCTCCTGTGTTGAAATTAACCCACCTTTCCCATGCTAACTTAAATGACGGCCAATTATTGCAGGATACTTCCTTCTAAGAATTATCCAACCAAGCAGAAATTACATAAGTATGATTAGCTATTATAAAAAGATTTTATGTGAATATTCAGTCATAAATCAGTGGAAGAAAAAGCAGCCTGATTTGTTACAATGCTGGGTTTAAAGCAGAGGAGACAGTATGTGGGTGGCTGCTGGCTGTCACAGAGTGTGATTGTGTTCAGTACCGTTAAATAATAATCTCATTAACAGCTGTCATGAAATAGTAAGATGTAACACGTACAAATGCACATCTTAGAGATTTGTAAGGCATTGTTCTTGCAGAGGGAAGAGGCGCTCGTATGAGGGTCTATCAATAAAACCGGGAACACAGGAGAAAGATCAAAACAAGAGCGAGCTGAATCTTAAAGCAGGAGATGAAAGATTTATGTAGACGCTATCGACAGCCGGTCAGCTGTCAGCCTGACTGGGAGATTATGACCGCAGTATCTAACACTTTGGTCCACATCTCAAAGGGTTTCAGTCCCTGGTGATAATTCTGCTTTTTGGAAACTTAAAAATGAAATACACTCTTATGAAAATGTTTGCTGAAAAGGTCTAAAAGCTATAGCTGGAAATCTCTTTGTTCTTTATATTCACAAGTTTTTGCCTTTGTTCTCTCATTTTAGCCTTTAGCTCTGCACTGTTAGCAGTTTGATCTATGTGTGAGGCGTCTGAAGTCACTGAGAATTCAAAGCACAAAGCATTATTTTAGTAGTCTGGAGAATTCAAAAGAAGTTATGTGCTGCATGAACTATGTCATACTCAAATGGACCAGATATTTGCTACAAGAGACACATTTTTCTCCTTGAGGCTAGCTGGTGGTGCCATGCTAACATTGCTATGGGCTAGGGTTGTCACAAGAACGTTTAAACTTTAGCCCTGTTTCCACCAAGCAGTCCGGTTTGGATCAGTACGGTTCGGTAGGGGTTTGCTCGGTTAAGCCTGGTCCGGTTTGTGTTTCCATAGCCAACTGTGTCCCCTCGCAGTAAGCGGCGTGTAAGCTAAATGCCGACAGCCGCATCAATAACATAATAGCATGACAATACGACAGTTTGACGCCATAGCAGTGTGACACAATGTACACTGCTAATAAATCCAGCGAAGAAGAAAAACCCGACACAGTAAACAAAGAGCAACGATGGAAAACATCCAGCATTTCGTCCTCTATGTGATTGGCATGTAGCTCTTTGATACAAAGTGCAATCAAGCTTTGTTTCAGAGAAGTCTGTGTGCTGCCAGGAGAAATGCAGCTGCTGTCGCACAGTAAGTGATGATTCTTTCGACCAATCAACCGTCTGCAGTGTTGTAGCTGCTCCACCTTTTGAGATTGGAGCGGTTTAGTCTGGCACCCCTATGGAAGGGTGCCAATAGTGGGATGGCTCGTTTCGGTTGTTTGGGGATCTGTCCCCATCAGTCAATGGAAACACCACAAGTTGCGTGCCATGCCGAGACGAACCGAACTTGGTGGAAACGGGGCTTTTGATACAAGACTAACAAAGATCAAAGACATTGATTCCTGTGCACCACAATTAGAAAGAAGTGCAGCACTATAATTTGACAAGGCAATGCTAGTATAATGGATGAAGAAATATAGCTCAAATGAGCGATTTTGCAGAGATTATGTCCCGCGCTGAAGCTCCCTTGCCGTGGCCCCCGCTAAGTGCGGCTAAAATTGGTTGGATCTAAATAACTTCTGAAGGACTCCGAGCTGCACGATGTTTGTCTGAGTGAGTATATGAGCATGCACACACCTATAAATAAGGTCCAGGTGTCAAAAAACAGGAGTTGCCCTTTAAGTTAGGATTTCAAGTGTTACATCACTGAGAGAAAATACTCACTCATACTTTCTCATCTTACCATTAGCAGAGACATTTCAAATGACACAACAAAGCAGCTGTTTGAAAATAATTCTACATTTTAGGCTACAACAGGTTCCGGTCTGGAAATCTTTAGGTAGAAAGGGCATATGAGGAAAAGCTGCCAAGTCCTTGTTTATGTCTCTCTAACTCTAATTCCAGAAATGTACAAATTGTTCAGATCCATAAAGTCACTTAATCTCAGTCTTTGGCATCAAACTCGGGCTATTAAGATATTGAGATAACACCAATGCACTCCCGTGCCTATCATACCCACACACACACACACACACACACACAGAAACACACTCGCTTTCGCTGACAGGCACCATATGCCCGCCTGTGCTGAGTCTTAATCGACATCAGTTTTCCATGAGCCAAACCACAAAGAGGAAAAAGTGATATTGTTTAATAATGAATCAAACACATGTATAATAGATGGACCCTCTTTTTTCCCCTTTTCTGTTTTCAAAGCTGAAAGGAGGGGGCAGGAAGAAAGGGGGGGTCGTGTTGGGTGAGGGAGGTGAGTCCCTTCTTCTCGCAGAGTGAAATAATGCTTGGCACAGTCCCAGATGTCAGCACCTATTGGTGGCAGGCCCCGCTGACGCCTCTAATCGAGGATTGCAGGTGACTCCTGATGCAGCCGTGTCGTGGAGGAAGACTCTGCTCAAGGGCACCAGACACGCTCCGGTCAAGGAGAGTGCATGCGGGCGTGTCAGAAGGATGTGGGGGGTGAGTGTTGATGTCTAGAGGACCGTGAACACCAGGACTGACATGGGCTCAGCTGACGGTTGACACAGTCAAGTGTCAGGAGACGAGCTACTGTTACAGAGGACGCTTCTTTCTACAAGAGGTGGCCCAAAAATTAATCAAGGATTAGGTCAAAAATATATTTTTTTTGTTAACCTTTTCTGCTGTCTGTGTCTGACAGACCCAGCTGCCTGACTGGTCTGACTGTCTAGCCAGTTTGCTACAGAATGTGAGACTCTGATATATGTGTGAAGTATCAGGTTACTCATGGAAAACATGAACGATGCGTTGGTTGTGAAAAGACTGGTGTGTTGCGTGCACTGCAGAGTGTCCAGTCACAAGTAACAAGGCATTTAACAGGGATTGCTGACTTGTGCAAAGGTGGGATGTAGTATTTGTGCTCACACATTGAGCATTATTCCCCCTTACAGTGCAATCTCTGTTTATTTCTACAAGGGTTAAAAAAACAGATATTACCTCATGATTATCACAGCCAAAAAACATTACAATTTCGGGTTGTTGTGATACATACAGAAAATGTATCAAGAAAAAAAGAGCAACATGTTTTGTCAACCCAAAGAAAGGTTTGGCGTCAAGAATTAGTCATAGACAGGTATGACAGAGAGAATCCGGTCATTTTTCAAAGTAAAACATCATTCAAAATCAGATAATAAATCAAACTGAAATAATGTAAGTTATGTATTTTTTATGTGTGGCTCTGTACCAATTGACCCACAGACCGGTACCGGTCCATAAACCCTATGTGTTCGACCCAACTTTTACCCAAAATTCTACCCAACAACAATTTCAATGAACTCATCGTGAAAAAAGAAAGTAAATGGATTGGAATCCACAGAGAGCTAATCGTAGCAGTCAAAGCTGGTACAAATATAAAATCCGTCGTACCGTAAGTGACTATTCTTCTGACCAATAAACGGTCTGCAGTGTTGTAGCTCCAACTTCTGAGACCGGAGCGGTTTAGTCTGGCACCCCTAAGAAAGGGTGCAAAGAATGGGATGGCTCGTTTCGCTTATTAAGGGGTCTGTCCCGGGATTAGTCAGTGGAAATGCCATAAAATGTATGCCGTACCAAGACAAACCAAACTGAACCGCTTGGTGGAAACGGGGCTTTTGATACAAGACTAGCAAAGATCAAATATATCGATTCCTGTGCACCACAATCAGAAAGGAGTGCTGCACCATAAATATAAAATCTTGAGCTGGCAAACCACTTTTAAGGGGTGCAGATGTCAGCCCTTGATTACTCAATAAATACAGTCCACAGAGCAAATGAAACATTCAATGTTACAACAATGCCTTAATCCTTTTTTTTTTTTTTTTTGGTGTGGGGGGGGTCTGTTTTTGTTTTCAGTGACGATATTCAGCTAACAAGTTGCTCAGGTCTACAAGGTGTACAAAACTATTCAATAAAACAACGTCTTTCCCAAATAAGAGAGCCAAGAGAGCCTCTTCCATTAGGAAGGGATAAAATCAAAAAATAATCTTCTTGCTGCTCAGTGTTGAATTATAAGAACCATACTGATAGCATGGCCATTAATCTTGCTGGTAAAATGTTTCATCTTTTTGACATTTTTTTTTTATTTAAATAAACAAAGCTTTTTATTTCCCCTCTGATGCATTTTCTGTCAGATCGGTAAAGCTTCTCTGACAATGCCCATCAGTGGTCACCTCCAAATCACCAGGCAATTTATTTAAGTAAATGTCTGATCAATACAGGTCCAACCGACAACATAAATAGGCCCGTGCATTAGTCTGTGCATTAGCGCACTGATGTGTCAGGGGCTTTTTAGCCGGGCCTGTGTTTACCTCAACCAAACACCATTAATCAAAGGTATGGATGAATGCGGTCTGCAGCCTCTTGTTCTCCTCTTCCAGTGACAACAAACACTCACTGATGGTCCACGTTAATGTCTTTCTGTAACCAAAGCCCAGTTTTCACCCTCTCCTTCTTTTTTATCACATTGAATTAGTTAATAGCCACAACACATCTGTACAGCTTGGGGCCACTAATGTGTTTAAACGTTGTGGTGTGATTGGCTCTCAGCCACAGTGTGGCCCTCACCAGGTCAGAGAGCTCCATGGAGCTACAGCGGGCACCACAGCATCAAGACATTAGGGCGAGTCCACTGGGGCAAACAGGCACTGAACCACACTGACAGCTCATGGCAGGCTATGCAGGTAATTAAGGCAGAGCTCTGCAGAGACGCCTGGGGAGGGGAGAGCAGGGGGTGGGGGAGGGCAAAAAAGGGAGGGGCTGGAGACAGGGTGGAGGACAGGACGGCTTCATGATGACAGTGAGTAAGCATCCAAACCCCCCTCCCTCTCCTGCCCCGGGGCCTACACAATAAGCGGTAAAGAGAAGTGCTGCGCCGATCCGAGAACAGGGTCCCTCTCGTTGCCCAAATCACCCGCTCCCATTTTGCCCTCATGAATAATGTTGAGGGGTCGCTCAGTGCCACGCAGCCGCCATGTAAAACCAATGATACCCTCCTCTGATGACAACTCTCTGGAGGGTGAGACGAGTGTCGCTGTGGAGTGGGTTACTTGATGCATATGAATGCTCATTTACATGAACACTGACATCAGACGGGGGAGTCCACATGTGCTGACTACTTTGAAGACGTTAATCAGCTACGTCACTGAAGTGGGAAAGGGAACATAAACTGAGACGGACGCAGAGAGAGAAATAAAACAGTAAGATGGCTCGGAAGAAACGAGGAAAAACTCCTGCGAGTGAGTAAACAAAGCAGAGCTGCTTCTGCTTGCTGAAGCTAATATGCAAAGGCACATCAAGAGACGGAGGAAAAAGCGGTAACAACAACCATATGAGACATTCACAATGCTCCATTAACCTCCTCTAAGTGACACAGCAGAGAAATGACAGGATGTTCCCGATGTAGCAACTTCTAATATTATTCCACATGAATATCAAAGTGTGAATCAGAGCTTGATGTGGATGCTGGTTACATCCAAGAGCTTTGGAGCCAGAGGAAGGAGCTCACACACTGTACCACAGAGAGAGTGTAATCCCATAAGATACAGTACACATGTTTGCCTCTAATCTGACATACAGAGATCAAAGATTTGGCATGTTTGAATGTTCCCTGCTGCTTTTATGTAACTGTATCATCCTAACAATGACATTAATGTTATCACGAGCGTAACATAGGACTCCCAGGTGACGCTAAAATCTGAGGATGCTGGATTCTAATGCTTGATGAAGGAACATACTGTGCTTTGTTAGGTCCAAGTGGCTCTAAAGCAACAATTCAAGCAGCTGGTTTTGAATTTTACTGACTGCTTAGACACTTAAAAATGACTCTGTCCTCAATGAGGACAATGAAGTTTATTTATTTATTCATTTTAAGAAAAATACTTTAAAACAGCTACATGTGTATTAGAAAGTCTAGTTTTGTCATTTCTTTCAACATTTTTTTGCTACAATCTCATGAAACACTACAGAACACATTTTTGTGCACCAGTGGGGAAGATATTACTGACCTTGAAGCTATCCTGGTGTGTTCTGAAATGACTGACATTAATCCTGAGAGCTCCAAACAAGATTCAGAAGACAACAAAACCTTCAGAAAAAGGAAGATTATTCCACCAGCCAGCCATCAGACCTGGCAACTTACAGCACTCAAATCACAAGTCATAAGCAGGCTGCACAGTTAAAAAAAAAAAAATCCATGCTGCAAAGACAAAAGACAAAAGGAAGCATTTACTGTAAAGGTTTAGATCTGGTATGTTGGGTAGGGATGGGTGCCAAGTTAAGTACCTTTATGGGTACAGACCAAATTCTGTTGGTAATACAGAGTACTGATTCATATAAACTCAAACAGTACCATGTTTTGGTCCCTAGACACATCCTTGTGACTGTGAGGGAGGAGAACGGCATTGTATGTTTATATATTGAGAATAAATATGTTAAACTGTGAGATTTTATTATTAAACAAATTAACATCTATCATCACAAACACACATGTAAGTATCCCATAATTGGTACCATTGCGTACTGATACCAGTTGCAAGGTACTGTTGGTACCATATAGTTTCAAATATGACAGGCACCCATCACTACATGCAGGACATATTGTGCAATAAGGTGAAATGCACCAGTGAGTCCACAGGACCCATCTAAATCTACATAAAACTGGACAAAATTGTTTCTTGCAAAGTTTTATGTTCTAAAAAAAATATTTCAGTTTAAAGTCTTGTTTTAATTTTAGAAGCCTGTTATCTTTTTCAAAAAAGCCACAGCTTCAAAAGTTGTTTCAACCTGTCTTAATTCTATTTCGCCGGATGGCAACCCTTCAGTACAAAATCTTATTTAATACCTGGCTATTGAATAAAGATATAAACAAGCCAAGAAATAGGTAGGTTTAGAAGATTTTGGTTATTGAGTTATAATTCAATAATAGAGCTTTATAAAAGTAGGGCCTCAAATAAAGGCACTTGAAAGGTATAGCTTTTAGGCTTTCCTATTTGCTTGCTTGCAAGTGGAATTAACTTTCTTCCCTTCTTTTTTTCTTTCTCTCTTTCTTTCTTTCTTTTTTAAATGTTGGATTCTTTATTTTATCCTGCTTTTCTGGATCACACTGAACTAAAGAATTCAGTTCATCCAGTGATATTAGCTTTTTTTCATTGGTGATCTCAACAGATGCATCAAATGACACCAGTATCTAGATAAGGTCACCTCCACTGTGTCTTTTCATTTTGCTTTTTCTTCTCCTGTAAATCTGGAGCAGCCCATATCATTTTGCAGTTGGAGTTTGCCTTGTGTCTGCTTTCTTTAATTTAATCCCTTTTGTTCAGCTCCTTGTGTGTTTTAACACGCCCAGAAAGTTTTTCTGTCTCTAGACCTTTTCTTTTGTTGACGCATTGTCCTTGAACAACCAATCTTTAGTTTTGTTCTCTAAATTTAATTTAAGCGTGTGCCGCCAATTAAGTTGGTGGCACACGCTTAAAAAGACATTATACGCACTGTTTTTTGATGCTATCACAAACATTATACTTCGCCACATTGTCAACAGGAGGTTTAAAAAAAACCTCCATACCATGGTAGACCAGACTCATTCCCATGAACTGATTAAATATAATGTGTGGTCTGATTGTGACTAGCATCTTATCTGTTATCCAGATGAATCCCTGTTGTTATGATGTTTCTACCAACTAGACTGGAATATTAGCACAGCCAAAAGAAAGTTGGCTAATAAATGTCATCATATATGATAGTTTGATTTTGACAGTTAAAGCATGCACCTGTTTTTCAGAGGCAACAGAAAAAGGCAGTTCAGAGTATCCACCCTTTTTGGAGTTCTTGGAGAGAGTGCTTCAGAGTACTCCATCTGGGGATTCCCTCATCCTACTGGGAGACTTCAACGCTCAAAGGAGGGGCGTGATTGGAAGGAACGCCACCCCCGATCTGAACCTGAGTGGTGTTCTGTTGTTGGATTTCTGTGCCCGTCACAGATTGTCCATACCGAACACCATGTTCAAGCATAAGGGTGTTGATATGTGCACCTGGCACCAGGACACCCTAGGTCGCAGTTCAATGATCGACTTTGTAGTTGTGTCATCGGACTTGCGGCCACATGTCTTGGACACTCGGGTAAAGAGAGGGGCGGAGCTGTCAACCGATCACTACCTGGTGGTGAGTTGGCTCCGGTGGTGGGGGAAGATGCCGGTCAGACCTGGTGGACCCAAACGTATTGTGAGGGTCTGCTGGGAACGTCTGGCAGAGTCTCCGGTCAGAAAGAGCTTTAACTCCCACCTCCAGGAGAGCTTCAACTGTGTTCCGGGGAAGGTAGGGGACATTGAGTCCGAATGGGCGAATGGCCAAATGGGAGTTTGCCCAACCTGTCCACATGTGTTGTGTGGACTTGGAGAAGGCATTCGACCGTGTCCCTCGGGGAGTCATGTGGGGGGTTCTCCGGGAGTATGGGGTGTCAGGCTGCTTGTTACGAGCTGCCAGTTCCCTGTACGACCAGTGCCAGAGCTTGGTCCGCATTGCTGGCAGTAAGTCGGACTCATTTCCAGTGAGGGTTGGACTCTGCCAGGGCTGCCCTTTATCACCGATTCTGTTCATAACTTTTATGGACAGAATTTCTAGGCGCAGACAGGGTGTCGAGGGGTCCGGTTTGGTGACCTCAGGATTGGATCACTGCTTTTTGCAGATGATGTGGTCCTGTTGGCTTCATCAAGCCGTGACCTTCAACTCTCTCTGGAGCGGTTCGCAGCCCAGTGTGAAGCGGCTGGGATGAGAATCAGCACCTCCAAATCCGAGTCTACGGTCCTCAGCCGGAAAAGGGTGGACTGCCCTCTCCAGGTCGGGGATGAGATCCTGCCCCAAGTGGAGGAGTTTAAGTATCTCGGGGTCTTGTTCACGAGTGAGGGAAGGATGGAGCAAGAGATCGGCAGGCGGATTGGTGCAGCGTCTGCAGTAATGCAGACTCTGCACTCACCTATGGTCATGAGCTTTGGGTAGTGACCGAAAGAACAAGATCGCGGGTACAAGCGGCCGAAATAAGCTTCCTCCGTAGGGTGGCCGGGCTCTCCCTTAGAGATAGGGTGAGAAGCTCAGCTACCCGGGAGGAGCACGGAGTAGAGCCGCTGCTCCTCCACGTTGAGAGGAGCCAGATGAGGTGGCTCGGGCATCTGATGAGGATGCCTCCTGGACGCCTCCCTGGTGAGGTGTTCAGGGTACGTCCCACTGGGAGGAGAGCCCGGGGCAGACCCAGGACATGCTGGAGAGACTACATCTCTCGGCTGGCCTGGGAATGTCTTGGGATCCCCCTGAAGAGCTGGATGAAGTGGCTCGGGAGAAGGAAGTCTGGGTTTCCCTGCTTAGGCTGCTGCCCCCATGACCCAACCTTGGATAAGCGGAAGAAGATGGATGGATGGACAGAAAAAGGCCCAAAAGTAGCTTTAAAAATGTGTTCGTATGATGATGTCTTCATGAAGCTCAATCAAACATGTCTAAAAGTAGATTTCTACACCTCAGCATAGCGTCAGCTAACACTGATAACCATGATGCATCGTTGTACAGAAAAGTCAGAGTTTGGCTCCACACAGGGATGTCTGAAGAGTTGTTCGGTACTTGACAGTTATTTGTCTGAAATATATCCCAGCACATTATACACTGAGCATGCTTTAAGAGAGCCAAAGAGAGGCTTTATTTCTATTTCAGTAAAATCCTCACCACCTCTGCCTGCTGTACTGTCAAGTATCCTCTGCCTGACTGAGCTGATAGACAGAGAGAGGATGAGCAAGGGGAGGTGGATCTCAGGTGAGCTGAGAGGGAGGACATTAAACCCAGCAGGGAGGGATGAACCAGGAGATTATCTGAAAGAGGATGGCTGACAGCTTTAAGATCATCTACATTTACGACAGCACAGCATAGGAGCCTATAGCTAACATATATCAGCTGTATCTAAAAAGAGCAATGGTACTAAATGTAGAAAGATAGTTTTAGCTGTGAGCGTTCCAGCTGGGCACTTAGTCAAGTGACACCTGTTATAGCTGCAGGTTCGTTTTCCCTGTTCAGTTAGCTGAAACTGAAACAACCAAGAAATGTGAGAACATCTGACATGTGATGACCGAATATATTGACTTGAAAGACTGATGTCTACAAACTCTGTGTCAATGGGCCGTGCACTTCAGGTTAAAATACTGACAGGGAAACGTTAATATAAGATTCAACCGCAAATACTGAAATCAAAAGCACATTCACTCGACTCGTCTTGAAAATGTCTTGTTTCAAAAAGTAAGATCATATTGTTCTCCAACAACATACAGAGTACTATTGGCTATTTGTTTGAGAAAACACCCTGCTGAGTTGTTTGCATTGTCATATCTGTGCACGAAAAAACAACAGGCATCTGGTTGCTGCTTGGCTTCCTGGTTAAGTAGTGGGCCCATAGCAGGCAGTCCAGGTTAAAGACCTCTCTCTCATGTCACTCCCTATACTCTCTTACAGTTTCCTGGTTTGCCCACTGTCCAATCCACCCCGAATATTGATGTCAAGGCCTAAAATGTAACTTAAAAAAAAGTTAGCATCCTTGCTCCCCTCTACTTGTTGGGGATTTCAACTATCCACGATCATGGGAGGGCCCTGCGTTCTTCAGGGCAGCTTCTGCTTGAAGTCCCAAGGTCCAGGTAAAAACAGTGAGGTGACCGTTCCTTTGCAGTCACTGCCCCCAGACTGTGGTACAAGACATCCCCAGACATCCATCAAATTACTGATATTGGCATTTTTAAGTCTAAGCTGAAGACTACCCTCTTTAAAATGGCTTTTAATTCTGACTAAGGCCACCCTGTTCAATGCACACACCTTACTCTGTATTTTTACATGTTGTTCTATGGTTTGTGTATATGGTTTGCACTGCTGTAAATCACTTTGGGTACCTTTTAGGTTATTTTAAAGGGTTAAAAAATAAAATTGATTTAATGATTGATATCTCTACAGCTGAAACAGTAGAACAGTAGTACATCTTCTGCCATACTAGGTATTTTTCCCTGTTTAAAAAATTGTATTGACTGCTAAAAGCACACTAATGAACCAGTTTAAGTTTTTTTGGATCAAATAAAGTCAAAACAAAGCACGGCTTGTGATCATTTTTTGTTTTCCAGATCTCTTAAGTTCCAGCTTTAATACAGTAAAAAAAAGTGATGATAATAATACAAAAAATATTTTTGCATCAACATTAGTACAAACATTTAAAATGATACGGTACTGCTGCACAGTACCTAGCAATAGGTATTGATACTCAACTGCACCAGTTCTTTGTACTTTGGTTCAATAATAAAATCTCAAAGCTTTTAACCTTGACATATTTATTATTCAAAACATAAACTTGTAATGCTGTGTTCATGTCCAGCTTGGAAAATCACCTGTTCTTCCACTCTCTCACAGTCAAAAGGATGCGTTTAGGTATCTAAACGTGGTACCGTTTCATTTTATGTAAATTGGTACTTGGTACTACAGACAGATTTGTTTGGTACCTATAAAAGTACATGATTCAGTACTCATCCTAGTACATTCACCTTTTTTAGATGGACGAACCTAAATCTTTACTACGAATACATGGTCTAGTGAGGTGCTCATTGTGTCTAAATTTAATAACTTTATGTAAAAGCAAGTTGAGATCATATTACTTTGAGATGCTCAAAACTGCCAAAAGTAGAGAAAATATGCAGAAATAAATTGCCTTTCCTGTTAGTCGGCTTTCTGCATTGCGCAATATTTCTCTGTTTGAGTGTTGCATGTGTTTCTTTTGTTGAGTTAAAGGCCTTAAAACCGATGGAAAAATACATTCATTTACATCTTAATAATGGTGTTTAGGGTGCAAGATATTAAAAGCAAGCATCTCCTCTGTTTATACTGCCTCATAAAGGATAAACAGACTACAGTGCTGCTTAAGTCAAAATAAAAGCTAAGAGCTTCTGCAAACGTTTCCCCTGGTGCTTTATCGCTGATCTGCATCTTCTTTGGGTGATGGAAACAAAAGCCTTCTGCAGCACAGAAACAAAGAGGTGAAATAAGCTGGCAGTTGACAGTGGAGGGCGAATCAAAGTCCTGAGGTTAAATGGGATTGTGGGTCAGATGACTAGACATCGCTGCCTTTCCGCTCACAGCCATCCTCGTGTGCCTCAGAAAAATATCAACCACCCCCACCCACCATAACTCTCCCTCCATGCTGGCCTCCCCTCCCCTCCAGAGCCTCCATTTGCCTCAAAGGCAAGAGTATTTTATCTTCAGTAACCCCGCTGCAGGAGAGTCCTCCCTCTTTGCTAGTGTGCAAACAACCAGTGAGCCAATCTGTTGTGTGTTTGGATATTTTTAGATCACTTCTGCATAAACATCACAGATCTATAATCATTTTAGTTACAATACTCAAGTCAGTGCCTAAAGAGGCCTTGAATCTCATAGTATAAGCATACATTATGGGGCCTTCATTATGTAGTCCTATGGGAGCCTGTCTATACTGCACTATAAATCACTCTGATGGATACACAGTCAATTGAGAGTAACAGAGACAGGCAATGACTGAGAAAATGGCAGCAATCTGCATTAGAGCTGCACTCAATCTGCACACAGATGAGGGTGATCCTTTATTAATCATCATGTTCTCTGTGATCACTCGACCAAAGTACATCCAAAACACTGCTTCATTCCTGTTCATAACCATCTCCCAATGCAGCTCCACATACGTCTCCACCGCTGTCCTTCACCTGCACTGCCGGGATCCGACAGCCTGCCCAATGACAGGCAGCTCTGCAAACACTGCCAGGCAGCCAGCAAAATACATATGAACGTATTCAGAGCGTTTAGTGCCTGGGATTAATCAAATTATAATTTAATCATCTGATCAAACAGCAATTAGCATAATCACTTCTGGGGAAGGCCTGATAGAGCGGAGACTGGAGCGGAATGGAGCTGGGGGCTAGCAACACTTTAATGAAACATTTGCCCCAATGTTTGAAAATGTTACACGTTTCAGGCTACAGGAACAGAGCGCGATTTTGAATGCTAATCAGCACGAGTTTGGTTATGCATGATGAATACGTCCAACAGAAGCCACAGGGGGAGAATCTCCAGTGAGGTCTGGGTTTTATCATTTCTAGTTGGTGATGTCTTCACGGTTTAGTATCAATTCGTCTCCATCATAAAAATTCTTACAATGTCTCATTTTTATTTTATATTTCATTTAATCTGAGTCTTAAATTTTACCTAATTCCCTTTTCCACCTATCAAACTACTGGATTCCAGATATTTTTTCCTCGTTTGAAGCAGTCCCAGGTATTATATCTGTATTTTTAGCCACAAAGACTGCAGTCTCAAATGTCGTACACCCTTTTCTTTAACTAATTACAATTAAACACATTAATCCAAGATGTTTGTTTGTGATCAACTGAACTCAACATCCAAAACCGATGGAAACAAAAAAGATGAGACTGCACTCTAAAATACAGTTACACACAATAAGAATTACTTAATACATAAGATTGGTGGATGCCAAAGGATTGGATTAAATGACTCTCTCTAGGTCACTAAGTAACCCTATCACTGAATAAGCAACCATTTCTACAATAACAACCATCCTTATGCACCTACACAACTTTGCATGACAAAAACTAAGAAAGGAACTAATTTGCTATTTGTGTAAATAGAAGTTAAAACTCCACCGTGCTGGAAAAAATAAGAATACACTTAAAAAGAAGTTGGAATGGAGCTCAACATATCAAACAACATGATCTAAGAGGTTCTGGTAAACAAAGACAAAGAGTTGCCCTAATGAGGCTAACATGAGCTCAGTCGCATGTTGAGTTTGTTGCTGGGGATGCAACAAACCATTTTTTTTTTACTCCTGGTACCTTGAGTTTGTGTCAGCTGACATCTACTGATGCTTATCCAGAATAATGGTATGAAATCAATACTGATCTTATATAATTCCAGTACTAATGGAAAAATCAATATTACTAAATATGAGTAGACTGAGAATGATGTTTTGACAACGGTAAGTTTTCTAACTTGAGTTTTACAGATGAACCTCATGGATCTGCCTGATGGATCAGGTCTTTGCCGCCACTATCCAATTCAGCTTTTTAAGTTATATTTGTTACACATTGCTCTGGTCAACTCAACCCGACACTATCATGAATTTACGACAATGTCTGCTGCACTATGTCATGCCTCCTGTCATCTGTGATCTTTAAAAATGGGTAAAATTTACAACTGACTGGATCTCCAGCTCTGGCTTGTGGCAGGAGGTTGTACAACAGTTCTGACACAGCACATTTCCTAATAACAGGTCTACAATTACAGAATATTTAATCTAATCTTACTGAATAGTAACTCTTGTGTGGACGAACAAGAGAGACATTGTTAAAGGCCATACATTTCCATGCCTAACAAAAATATGTAAAAAAAAAAAAAAAACACAATGAAAAATGTCAATGCTTCCTGTTCGACTACTGAGAAAGTCACATTGACCTTATAACCAAGATTTAAAAGAGTATGCAGAAGTGTTTCAAATATATATATATATATATATATATATATATATATATATATATATATATATATATATATATATATATATATATATATATATATATATATATATATATATATATATATTAATCATGACATACAAAAATCTTACAGTCAAATTCAATTTTTGGTTTATAAAGTCATTCAGAGTCAAAACAGGTAAGCTCAGGACTTAAGAAACATAAATCTTTTGCTGGGACTCAGGATAAAAAAATATTTCAATATTCAACTCTCAGAGAAAAACAGAAACAGACCTTGATCTCTAAGGAGAGGTCAAGCAAGTCTTTGCACGACAAGCAGTGTAACTTTAGAACCACCAGCTAGCTTGTGGGTAAACACAATGAGTAAATCTGAATAACTAGTGCAGATTGACTGTTAAATATTTTACAAGTACTTAAAATTCTCCATGAGTAGCATGATTAGCTTGGAACTCTTTTAATATCCATTTATCTATCTATCTATCTATCTATCTATCTATCTATCTATCTATCTATCTATCTATCTATCTATTAAACCAACATAACTGTGCAGATAAGAAACGCAAGTACATTTTGTATTAGTCCAGGTGTAAAGCGTGCCCATCTTCACTGTTTGACATGAAGAGTAAACAACACAAAGAGCACAGAGGGTTGGCCTGTAGTTACAGAGCAGGCTGAGCTAAACTTACACCTTGTTGTACTTGCGTGTCTGCAGCATTAACCTACTGGCCTATTTCACAATAAAAGCCTACAGACACAAACAACTCGACTAATTGTCATCTTGTTAAGTAACCAGTCCAGTTAACAGCCAGATACGAGAAGTGCAGTGTGCTTTGACTTGCAGTTTCTCACTGAAAAAACTCAAACAACTTTGTTTTTTATTATCACAAATAATCATTGTCATCTCAAAAAAAAGAAACATATCAACCAATTAATGTCCCATTAAAAAATAATTCAAAAAGTAAAAAATTGATAAGTTGTGATTTTTAGCTTTAAAAGCAGTTGTTAAGTTGATGAGTTATCAACCAACTACAGATTGTAAGCACTGACTGGGACTGATTTTTTTTTTCAAGCATCTGTAACAAGTGTAAAGCTCTTAAGTCTTTAATATGTTGCTTTATTTGCTGGCTTCCCAATGACTGAAGAGCACTTTTCTTCTTATTTCATTGACATTATTAAATCTAACTTCACATTTCGCTGCCATTTAATGAATTTGCAATGCTCTCCTATCCGCTGTGCCACTCATTGGCTCTCATTTATCAATCTTGCGTGGGAATTGGCGCAGATCTGGGTTTACAAATCAGTTTACGGCAACGTTCACGTGTGATTTATGAAACGTGCGTACCAGGGACAATCACGGAGTACGCCTGATCAGGTGTTGATAAATGTGGCGGCTGAAAACAATCGTAATTTACATAACACGCCCCTAAATATTCAAGGTTCAGCTGGCCGAACCCACAGAATTTACGACATGGAGGGACGCATTACTGGAAAAGGGGAACTTCTACATACTGGTAATCGACAACACTGTAGCAACAGAGGCAGAGAGGAAATAACGCCGCGTTATTTGGCAGCCGGAAAAGTAGAGGGAATCAGCAAAAAACTTGTCTGTAAGGAAATCACTGCAGTGATTCAGCAGCGTGGATGTGACAAACTTAAATACAGCAGAGTTTTAAACATTTAATTTACAAATCTTTCTTTTATACCTTGATTAATTCATCCGTAATGTCTGACTGTTAGAAGCCACAATATTATTCATTGCTTCTGTTCAGGTCCAGAAATGTGGAAAGTTGGCTTTTAAAAATGTGTTTGAGCTCTGAAAGAAGCTGCAGACTGCAGCCTGAACCTGTCACAGACTGAGGAAGGAGCAGAGCTGAAGTTTGTCAATTGTGCGCAATTACGCACGGGTAGACCGGAGTTTAATGATTCGTACCACGAGATGAGCACATAGGTTGTGATCTCGTGTAATGAACGTCCTTGGTTATGAAATAGGCTAGTCACTTTTTTGCGCACAGTTCATGTTTAAATATAATAATATTGTAAGGATCAATATCATCTAATCATCTTCACAGTAAATCATGTAATCAACACAGCTTCCTTAAATAAAAATCAGTTCTGAAAGATTGATCCAGTGTCGTCTTCTCTGCGGAGACTTTACCATAAACATGGGAGTGCATTAAAAACTGATAACTGCATCTCTATTTTCCTTTTTTTTTTTTTTTTTTTAGGTAAACCGATCGAGGAAACTTATTTTTTTAAATGTAGAATTCAGCTGACAGCTCGCGCTGCTCTTTCATAGTGAAGTATTTTGTAGAATGGTGGAATAACAGTGGACTGTTAAAAGCATTCTTGGTGTCATATCTAATTCAAGAATCCAAATATTAATCTAAGAAAATCAGTTTTTATTTCTGAAAATGTTTGGTGCTCATATGATCTTATAACTCTCCTCCACAGAGGGATTTCCCTTACCGCACCCCGCTCTCCACTGACATGAAACTTGCGTACACGAACTCAGACCTGGCATGGGATTTGAGTGTACCTGACGCCAACGTTCAGGTTGATAAATGCCGATCTGTGCGTGGAAAGGAGCGTACACCCATTTTTCAGGCGTACGCACGTTTGATAAATGAGGGCCATTGTCATCACACTGGGGCGTGGTAAAAGGTAGAGTCTTCAAAAATTTAAAGCTCAACTTTACAGAATCAATCTTGCTCAAGTCATCTGCTACATGTGTGTTAGTGTCTGTGTCTGCCCCAAAACCCCCTCAGCCTGTATGTTGATGTTCTGGATTTATCAGTACGTTTCTGGGCAGAGAGTAAGCTTGGTTACATCAACCGATCACAGCACACCCAGTGAGCAAGTGGCTTACATGTCAATGATTATGAGTGGAAAAAGCTAATCAGAGCAGCTTTGACAGTAGTTGTAGCACGGAGGAAGAAAAACACCTCCAACGAAATGCCAAATATATAAAGCTTTTTTCTTAACAACGGGGAAGCTTGGCTTGACTTTCACTCGCTTTCAGGCACAGAGAGAGAGAAGAGTGACACATGTTGGTATGTTTCAAATATCTGTGATTAGCTTGTGCTAACATGACAAGTCAAGTGCACACCTCTTCAGTCTCTTCCGCATAGAAGTGTGACACTGCAGGTGGTTGCTGGGCTAGCGAGTGTGTTCAGGTAGCTACAGTCAGAGGCTGTGGGTGTGTGCTGCAGCTGGCACTGAGCCAAGGAGGAGGGACCCAGTTTGAATGTTGTGTTTACGAACGAGTAACACAAATTCCTACCTTTACAGAAAGTTGAAGCATACTTTTACACAAAACTGTGCATTTCAAGCACATCAGAACAAAATGCTGGAGTACAAGCCATATCTTTGGACCGCTGCATAGACAATAAAGACTGTGGATTCTTAATCCTTGTCCGACAATAGAAGTGTGTGATATAACAGTGCCTGAAATAGCAGTTTCTGCATGGAAAAGCAGGCTGATTGGATATGATTCTGTGAGCTTTAGATACAACATAACACAAGCTGACTCTTTGTCCCTCTTCCCCCTCTCTTCCCTCTCTGTTTCTGCCTCACTACACACCATCATCTCCTTAAGCATTCTGGTCTGGGTTAAATGAAACCTTTAACAGTTCAATGTGCATCCATTAACATATGCTTGAGTCTACTCTCTTCTCAAATGGCCAAGCACACACACATACACACGCACACACAGTGTAGCGGCACAAAAATCTTGACCCGATGGCACCGACAAATCCGGCTGTGATTAGCGAGTCCATGAAAACAGCGTGCCACTAATACCTCCTAACGCTAAGCTTCACGCAAACTGTAAACAAAGAAACAAAAACCATCCTAACCTGACTTTTACACCTTTAGTTACCTCAGATCTAAAACTGTCAAAACTTAAAGCTGGAGTCTGTTTTATAGTTTATTTGATGTATTATATGAAATTCTCTTGAATACTTTCCAAAAGATCCAGTTCAGGATTCAAAATTATCCGTTTCGTGAAGAAAAACTCCCTGCAGTGAAACTAAATGACCATTTTATGTATAAATGTGCATGAACTTTAAGGTATGATAATGTGATAAAACTGTGCAGCATCACTAAACACATTAACACATTAATCGTCACAATCCCAGCATTCTCAGTGGCCTACATCGTGTTGACTGCTGTGCTGAGTCTAATGTGCATCTGACGAGCTGTGTGCGGTCGTTGTTTGCTGATGTGTGTTTCTGTGACTCTGTCAACCCGCCCCAGCTCAATGTGAAGTGACAGATGTAAACCAAAAGACACCAGTCTGCACAGACCTACTCTCCCACTGGCCTTAATGTGACCTCCAACCAATGCTGCAATAGGCAGTCAAATAACGACCTACTGTATCTTGTTTCCTTGTTTAGATTAATTTTGTCACATGGTGAAAGATTTAAAAGACTTGGGGTTGTTCCTGGAAAAAAAAACTAATCCGGGATAAGATTTATTGAAACTCTAAAGTTCTGCAGTTTCATTTAGCAGACGCTTTTTTTTCCAAAGCAATGTACAACACAAGCAAGAATTTAGACAGAAGGAAAACCTTAGTAAGTGCGACAAAGGGCTACAAGTTATTTGGCTGCAGGTGCTGCCATTGAGTGCAAGAAGATTTTATTTTTTCTCCATATAAAATAATGTAGCCAACAATTAACCGCACCAACAGTATAGTTCAATTTTCAACAACATTCAATGACTAGAGCTAAATATTCCCATGAATACTCCTTTGTATAATTTTAACAGAGAGGTTGCCTGAAGTCACTTTATGATCTACAAAGGTAAAAGAGATCATCAGCATAGAGACTAACCTTTCCCAAAAGTCATAACGCCTGTAACCTCTGGGTGATGTGTCGATCAAGTGATGTACAGCCTGCAGCTGCAACATTCTTTCATTTTTTCATTGTTTATGGCTATTACACTATGTAAAACATTATGTTCTTGTACAAAAGCAGGGGGACTTTCTGCTGGAATAAAACTACTTGAAAACTATGTGCACGTGTACAAAACTGAATCAGAGACGCAAGAGGAGTCTTTGTCCACAGGCGGCACCGAAGTCATCATATACATAAATATCCACACAGAAAATTTAAAAAAAACTTTGTTTTATGTTTCAAGCTCTGTTTGACTTTTTTGGCCAACATGTTGAAAAGTTAATTCTTTGATTGATGTCTTAATGCACAAGGTGCACACTTGAAGGCACCCATAGAGCTTTGGCGTCTCAGTTGTGCAATCCATGTGGTGAATCCAGCCTTTCTGCTTGTCAAACCTCACTCTTGCCCTATTTCCTGCTCAGTCCACTGTCCTGTTGTCTTCATAAATGTTGAAAGGCACAAAAAGCCTGATTATCAAGTATTCTCATGACTTTCCTACTATGAACACATTGCAAGAGACTGCTTAAATGGGAGTGAACAGAAATATCCCTTTTATACTCAGGGGTCATAAATTCATCTCTTGATTTTATGTATCTATGTGTGTGTGTGGGGGGGGCGGGGGGGGGGGGGGGGGGGGGGGGGGCACAGAATATAGAGGAAAATTTAGCAGCAGTAACAAAAAATATGCAAAAGTAAAATAAACAAACAAATAAGAGCAAAAAAAGTTAAATGTGCAACATAAGAACAAAGTGTTAACATAATACTGACAAGAGCAAAATGCAGCTATAGATGAAGACTAAGACATAATGTAGTTGGTGAGAGAAACCTAAATAGAAAGAAGGAAGAGCACGTGTAGAAGCGAAGATTCTGTTAGTTGTAAGGATGGCTTCCATGATAATGTAGATTGGTCGTCAGGATTAGTACCAATCTGATGATGTTGTTGATGTTGATGTTGTTGTTGTTGTTGTTGTTGTTGTTGTTAACTAGCACATACTGTATTGTTTCCTGAATGTACTGATGCTTCAGCAAATTCTAATGTGACTCGGGAAACTTGCCGCAGCAACAAAATCCTCAGTATCTGATGAAAAATGCAGAAAGAAAAAAAAATGTCCAGGTGAAGTTTGTTTGTTGAGAGTGTGATAATTGTGATCAAAGATTGCAGGAAAAAAAAAATCTGCATGTGAACACTGAACTGACACAGCCAATCAGAAAATCCTAGACGGATAGTCTTCAGCTCATGTGTGCATTTTGATATCTGCTGATGTCATGTAGACATCTGAGTGTTGAACAGTAGCACTGTTTGTCACAACTTCCCCTCATATCATGCAGAAGATACAGAAAAGAGGAACATCTTGATGTTGAAGGTTTCTTTTGTGGATGTGGTGATATTTCATTGGAGACACTCTGATAACATTTTATCAAAAACTGATGAAAAAGTAGAAACCAAACAGTGTCTTAATGAAAGGCTTATGTAAGGCCTCACTCCATTGGGGCTAATAATACAACCACAGTCTCTCACTGATTTTCCTAACAGATAATAAAAATGCAAATAGCATTTATTGCAACAATAATAAAGATATCCAATGTTGAATTATGTCCGTTACTGGGATTTCTTCACCAAAGACCCACCTCTCCTCTCTGAGCTTGATTGATCATGACCTCTGGTTAATATTGTGCTTTATTCTCACTCTGATCAGAATGAACAGTCAAACTGCCGCTGACAGCTGCTTTTTGTCTTTCCTGCTCCTGCATCTTTGTTCAGCATGAAGAAGCTGTGTTCAATCTGTTGCTACGATGAACCGAAGCAGAAAAAAAGGCAGCGAGAAAAAGCATATTCTGCTGCTGCATTAATCATGTTTGAAAACTGGATTAAGTCGGACTGAAAATGCTTATGTTTTAATAAGCGGTGGAACCTTTTCTCCGGCAGCCCCTTGCCATCCTAAACTGAATGCTAAAAATACCCACGCACAGAGTGATGCTAAGAGCCAATTGAGGAGCTCGCTGTATATTTACACAGCTTATTAGTGTCCAATTGAGCATGTGTCAGATTTCCCCCCTCTGGCATAGCTGAGCAAAAACAACATTATGCCATTCCCCCAATTTTATCTCTTCATCACTGGAATATGTTGCTCCCATTCCATTTAGCTTTTAATAGACACTTCTGCAAGAGCACTTTAAACGCTCAAGCACTGCAGAAGTGAACTCCACAGCAGATTTTTACTCTCTGCAACGCTGGATTGTTTATATCTGCTGTAGATGAGATTGCAAATGTGTGCTCAAATTGGCAAAATGGCAATTCAGAGCAAAATGGAGTTTGTTCAGTTGATGCTATTCATGAAACACCTCTGCAAAGCTGCAAAACAGCGTGGTTGTAATCTTTTTAAATATACTCCACCAACAAGCAATGCAAATATGCACATGAAAAAGGGCTTTAACAGGATAACCCAAGCAGACAAAAGTCATCTTAACTGTTGAAGCAATGGTGAATTTAAATGAGATCAAGTGTTGAGCCGCTCTGTTATCAGGCTGAAATCTGACAGGAAGCATCGCCAGGGTCACCTGAGCAGAGTGCAGCGTTGCTCGAGCCCAAAGCCCACACTGCAGCAGCACTCATTACCCAGTCTCCATAGAGACAACCTCAGCAGCCTGTACTGGACCCGAGCCCTAAAAGCCTTTATTTCAGAAACACACGTCCCTCAGTCCTGAAGAGGTACAAAATGTACGATTGTGATGGAAGCTGCTCATTAAGGCTAATGTCTGCAGCGGGAATCAATGTGCATGAGAAAGAACACAGTCTAAGAACAACAATTACGACCCTTTTATTCTGCTGTATAGTCGATTTAGTGTGGTACAAAAAAAAAAAAAGAAGCAAAAACACAGAGAGAGGGCTGTGTCATTTCTGCCACAAAAGCAACATCTGAATCTTCAAATCGATAGGAAAGGTCAGCGTCAAATGAACCAAGTCTGTCGATATGAATGGTACTGCATCAGCATGCAACACAAACGTAGCATTCATCACGATTACAAGTACTGTTGCTGCCATTCAAAGTTTGCATGTAGATGTCTCGAGCAGCAGCCATTTTGCAGCGCTGTTGCCTGGACCAAAGAGACTGAAAGAGCCGTTTCAAAAGCAAAGCGATGATTGTGCTCAGCAAACAGAGGTTTCTGCACGGCACTGAGGGAGATCTGACACAGACATTGGCGTCCTCTGTGTCTCTTAAATGTCTCAGGTCAGTCAGTTGTTTAGAGAGGAGTCCTTGCTTCGCCCGCGTTGATGCGTTGACTCGGTTCTCTCCTAGAAATAAACACTGTCTTCGTTGAACCCTTCAGCATAGCCACAAAATGGTTTTCCTGTCATCTTTTCTTGACGCATAGCCCTCTGCTCTCTCTTTACATTGTGTCCACTTTGATTTTTTTTTAACCCCTTTCTTTCCGCTTCCCTTTTTAAAACATTTCCTGAATACCCCAATTTTCTTTCAAGCTGATTTCTGCCCCCCAACACGCGCACATCATCCCACCCCCTACCCCACAGCCCCCTTGTCCTCCTCATTGCCCCCCCCTTTCCTTACACACCCTTCTTGTATTCGCTGTAAAAAAAAGAAAACCATTCACCTTTAGTCTACAAAAACAAACAAAAGGCCCTTATCGAACCTATCCTTTGAAAATTTGCGGAACAAAATAGGATCTGGATGTGTTTCGCAAGAAGTGCACTTGGGCAGGGGGTGATAAGGGCTTGTGTCTTTTTTTTTTTTTCCAATCCAAAATGACTCCATGTCTGTGCTTCTAATATGGCGGGTGCAATGCCAGAAAAAAGCACAGCCAACCTATTTAATCCCTTTTCTAGAGGATACTCGGTGGAATCGACAAAAAGCGTGCAACAAGAAACCACACATGCAGGTTTTTCAAAGAAATACCTCAAATAAAAAAACAGAGTTTTGCTTATAGCACAGCATTGAAGTAAATTTGCTACGTCTGCATCAACATGTCTCAGTTTAGGAGTTTTGATTCGAAAGTAGCTGCAACGTCTAAGAAGAAATTATTTCTTGTATCTGGACGATTGTTTCTCTGTTAGAGCTCATTTCTCAGTTTGTTCAAGATTGAGATGAATAAATGTTGAATACACCAATTCAATGAGCAAATGTGATGCAATTAAATTAATTCTGCAAAGATAATTTCTTCAAAGCTAGCTCTCTAAACCAGGCGTTGAAAACTGTAGATTTGCATGTTAAGGATCAAAATTAGAGATATGAAAATGCATCCAGACTCAGGCCTAATGCAGCTGATTGAGAGTCCATCAATAATCCTTCAAGGTTTAAACTGACGTTCAATCAGAATATGGAGAAGAATTTATTTAAAGCCTGGATTTTTCTCTTAAAAAATGCACAAAATAACAACAACAAAAAGAAAGAAATTGTATTTAAAGCCTTCTCCCTCATGCAGCACAGGCTGCACCTATCAGTCAACCTACATTTCTCCTCTCCCTCTGTGTCCCTCTCTGTTGGTCGGCCTCTGTTCAAGGCTCTTAAATGGTGAAAATGCACAAGTGGTCAAACCTTTTCATACTCTCTGTAAAGGTTAATGAGTGTAACTATTAGATTCCCAAAATAACCCCACTACCTGCGTCAGGACATAGCAACAAGCTGCCCTTTCATTTAGGAAAATCTTCCCATAGAAGATATGTTGAGTGGTTATTTATCTTTCCTTATCACTGAGAAATCCACGTGATTAAAAATGTAAACTTGAAGTTTAACGTGCACAAATGCATCACCTACCATTCAAGATGCACTGGGAAAAGATGAGAGCCAATATCCACATGCCCCGCTCCGTTCAATATCCAAGCTTATGCTTTTTCTTCTTCTCTCCCCGCACTCTTTCTGCTTGTTATTTCTTCCTTTTATTTCTTCAACAAGTCAGTTGCAATGAAAGAAAAAGGGAGCTTGGAAATCTCTCTCCCCCTCTCTCTCTCTTTCTCTCCCTCTCTTTCTTTCAATCCTTTTCGTTGGGAAGGAGAAGAAGAAGAGGAAGAAGAAGAAGAGGAGGTTTGAGCTTCTTCCTGCTGCTGATTGTCTCCGGGTGATACGGCGGCAGATACTGTATGATCCACAGCTGTGCGTCTCCCCCCGTTTTTTGGACTGACCGCACCGCACCGCACCGCGCCGGGCCTCAGCGCAGCCGTCCCCCCGTGTCGGAGCGCTGCTCTGCGAGGATCATGAGGGAGCTCGGCTCGGTGCGCTCCGGTCCAGGTGAGCTGTGCCGCCGCTGCTGCTGCTGCTGCTGCTGAGTCAGAGGCTCGAGACGCATAGGACACACCGTCTCTGCGCACACCCAACTCCACGGTTAAACAATTAAAACCACAAAACAAAAAAACCAAACGGTTCCAAAAAATCGGAAAAATAACCAAGAAAAAAATGAATGACAAGTCTAAGCAGAGAGAAGAGCCAGGCGCGTCATCTCAGGTAAATGGAGGAAAATAATGCGTAAAAGTTGGATAATTTCGAGGATTTCAGAGCGCATAGAGTTGATTGTTAGCTGCGCTGGAAACTCATTCTCTCTTCGCCGCCTCTCTCCGTCCGGCGAGCAACAAGCACACGCATCTTCCCCCCGCAGCCGCACACACAAACTGCGCACACTATAGTCCCTGCGCTTAAAACCTGCGCTGCCTCACAGCACTGTGGAATAAACCCTCGCCTCCTTCTCCGCAGCCGCCTTGCTCCCTCTCCATTGCCTTAAAGGTGCAGGGGTGGGGAGGTGGTGAGGGGGGCTAAGGGGGGCGCGCAGCTGAACCTCTGAAAGAAAAAAAATAAAAATAAAAACTCTCTCTTTTGTTTTTATATTAGAAAGACCAATCTCATTGTCCCACTCTGAGAGGGAAAACTGTACAGTAACATATGCGAGAGAGAATTAGCCCAAGCAGGACATCCTTGTGTGCTTTGCTGGCGCTGTAGCAGGCTGGAGGATGGATGCTGAGGGAGGGAGGGGAGGTAGGGAAGGAGGGAGAGGGAGGGAGTGATGTAGGCTACACCTGACTGGATACTATGTAGGCATTTGGTGAGGGGAGAAAAGGCTAAATTATCTTAATTGGAGGAGATCAGATCCTGTCTTTTAATGTGTTTTCTGGATAATTTATGAGCCCCCAGGGGCATTTTTGGGGATCCTGCCAGCCTTGCCCCTGCATTCATTAATTGACCTTGACAAATATAAGCAGCAACCCCCCCAATGCACCAGGGGGCATCAAACAGCAGCCATGTCAGGCATCTGCAGCCCCCCGCGTGCTTCACCTCCATTCAAGGAGGCAGAGGATTGATGTGCGAGTCCGAAGCTGAGCACTTTAGCATAAATAAAATTGATTTAGATAATGGCTCACATTTAACAGTGTCAGCGTAAGTTCTCGATTATTTTAACAGATAATTTTTTTGGAAAACATGAAGGGGAGGCAGGCAGCCTGGGTGTAAACACTTCCTTCTGAATCTTCATGTTTCTAGGCATGCTGTTGTGATAGAAAAGTCACATTTGTATTTTATGTTTCAGACTGAATACTCTTTCAAAGGCACTGACACAACCACAGTGACATCCGCTGCCATGTGACTCTCTGAATTTAGTGTGGCCCATTTATGTTCAAAGAGTGAAGCAGGCGAGTCAGGCTTCAGCCTCTTGCCCGGATACACTGTCTGTCTCTGAGGCTCAGCATCCACATCAGACCTGCACATGAGCATGCGCTGCACCAGGAATACACAACCTGTCACCGCCTGTCTGGCCCCTGCATGTGCTTCCAGCCAGGCATCCCCAAAATAAAACAGATCATTATCACCGACTCCAACCATCCGAACCAAGGCGGCTGGAAGGAAGACGTGAGCTTTTCCCCTCACATTGAATACAAAGTGTTTTTTTTTTCTTTTAGAAAGTGTTGAATTTGCCTAATCCCCCTCCCTGCCAGTCTCATTGGCTTGAAACATTTAGGGGGTTTGTTGTTCTGGTGTCGTATTTATTCACATGTCCACGCCTCCTCTTCCTCTGCACACCACTGTACAGTACTAATCTGCAGCCTGGCGCTCTCAACACACAACTACTCTTTTCAAATGGATTATTATGAGGAAAACACACTTATATGTTTTGCTCCAGTTAAGGGGAGCTAGAGATATACAGGGGCTGCCTGAAATATGGAGGACTTCATTAGGTAAAGTGGCTTAAACACCAGTTGTCTTTTTTTGTCTTTCTACAGCAGTGTTCCTCTTTACCTCTCGTTTACTTACTTATTTATCTATTTATGTCAAATTGTTCTTCTTTTACACTGATCAAAACACTTTCAACATGTGTCAGAGCTGAGCTGCTGCCATCACTAAGACCTTGCTAGTTACAATCCCATGGTTGTCCATCATTCACATTGTGTTAATGAGAGTCTCCCTTTTTTAAAACTGGTAAAATGTTATTCAAAAAACATTGGTGCAATTAAAAAATTGATAAAGGTGGTTGAAGATCTATATCAACCAAACATTTTCAGAAAACAGAATTTCAAGTGAGGGGGCTGCCAGCTGAGCTACCACAAATATCTAAAGCCCAGGTCTCAAACAGTTTTTGTGTGTGTTTTTTATTGTACACAACTTTTGAGGACATAAAGGGATCACTGTCATGTATCTTTACATGTCAAGTCTTATTGCTCTCAATGACCCTCATTTATCAACTGGTACTGGTGGGAACTGGTTTAAGTGTGGAAACAAGTTTTCGATCAGGTATCGATAAATGTGGCTGCTGAAAACAATTGTAATTCAAATAACACGCCTCTAAATTCTTCAAAGTTCAGCTGGCCTAACTCATGGAAGACAAAAATGAAGCTGTGTTGTATGCCAGCTGGAAAAGTGGCGTTAAAGTCAGAAAATCCACGTCTGCAATGAAATTACTGCAGCTGTTGGCAGCGTGGGTGTGACAAACCAAACTCAATTTATACATCCTTTGTTTAGACTTAAATTAATTAATCTGAGATATCTAACTTTTTGGGTCAACAATATAATTTTATTTAGTTACACTCAGGTCCCTAAACTGAAAGTAATTTGTAAAAAGAAAAGCTGCAGTTAGACTCCAGCCTAAACCCGTCACAGACAGTTTCAGGAGAGGAAGAAACAAACCTGCGCTGGGTACATATACAGATACAGATAAGGATACATTTTCAACATCAAGGACTGCACACTGGTTAACCTATAAATTGATTTCAGTTAACTTTATTTTTGGGCATTTTATAGCCTGGCCAAGAAGTTTGTTGCTTGTGTGCAATTATTCAACGGTAGGTAGGCATGCATATGAGAGTAAACCCCTTTTTCAGTCTCATGTACGTTTCACCCATAAACTGTATAAAACATGGACGTGCCCTCCGCAATGTCACCCATTTGTTCCTAAATCCATGAAATGAAGCCACATTGTATATAATGCCGGTTGTGATTTTCCTTTCGAACAGCTACATGGCGCCCGCTAGTCACGTGACTTGAGCTGTGTCTTTGATTTGACAATCAAAAGATCCTAACTTCTAAACCGCTGAGTTAGAAAAAAGTTCACTCACCGTACAGTGAGTGCCAATAGTGACTATTTTTTGAATGTGGTTTTTAATGCTGTAAAAGTCAGTTTTTATGGCTGGGTGTGTACATGACCTCCAATCTCTCTGCAGTCAGCCTCGAGCGGAGTCAGCAACTTTTAACACTTCCGCCTAGGCTTCATTTTTACTAACCGGATATTGCCCCTTGGTTTTATCATTACACATTTAATTATTACCATACTACAAGCATTTGCAAGAAAAACTCTGCAAAAGTACAGAAAGTAAGTCAAAGTATGTATTTCACCTATGGGATGAAGACTTCAGTGTAATGGTCTGCTCCTAGATCTAAAGACACTTAATGTCTGTCTGCAATCCTCACGTACCTGCTGTTAATTGAACGTTGTAGTGTTATTGTTACTGCACAGTAAAAAAACATGCTGGTCAAAGAGAGTAAGAACTGTACAATTATTCATTTTAAAGCTGCAACCTTCAGCCTTCAGTGAGGAATGCAGTCAGTACGGAAAAGCTAAAAACTGAAGTTGCTGAAGTGTGGAATGCAGAGTGGTTTTAGACGTATCAGAAACCACCTACACACCAAGTAGTCGTTTAGAAGATGTTAAGTAATGAGTTTAGCTTAATTAGAGGTAGAACTGACTTGACTGACATTGTACAATCAGGACACAACTGCAGGTGCTGCTGACAAGGCTCAAAGCCCTCCTTCTAGATTGAGTCTGCATTTCCAATATGGAAATCCTACAACAGTGGACTTTAAAACTCTGCCTCAGAAACAAATGGGTGACATCACAGTTGCTATGTCCATAAAAACTATGCGTAAGACACACCAGATAGAAAAAGCTGTGAATTACTTCATTGAATTTTATTTTGTTATAAATTGTTTTCCCAATATTGAACAATGGCATGACACATTGTATGTTTTCTCAAACTATGGAGACCCATCCCCCCCTTTTTTGTTTCTGCTTTAGCTTTGCTTTTCCATATTCGATGTAGTGTCAAAGCTAAAACAAAATTCAAACAGAAACTATCAAAAAGCTAAACAGGTAAATACACAAAAATGAGCAATTTACAATCAGATCTATGGATCGTCTTTTATTTGTTTGAAAAAAAGTCCAACAAACTTAGCACTTAACTCGTTTCATCATCTCAACAGTTTGAAAGGTCAATGATCTTTTTGCTTTTTGTCTCCCGCACTGTCATATGGTAAATGGCAAGTGTTTACATACAAAGATTGGATTAAAACCACTGGCTGCTGGTCATAAGGAGCTCAATCCCTTTTCTCTAATCCCAGCTTAAACTCCATGATATGTTGTGAGGTTATGATCAAATCAAAGGTATTATCCTTATTTAAATCCTTCTGTTATTTACACATGAAGCCTTTGCATACAGTTCAGGGACATCTTTATGTTCTGACCAAAGAAAAAGTGAACTCTTAAAGGGCAAATTGCATTTTTATTTGTTTATTTATTTATATTTATGAACACTTAAAATCGCCTGATAATGACGGTAGAATAAGTCAATCACCGATTCAGTATGTTATTAAATAGAAAAGGCTCAAATTTGAAGGAAGAAGTGGCCGTTGTTGGTATAGCTGTTTTAAAAGCTCTTTTTTCAACATTGCGTCGTTTGACGTAAGAAAAGGGACTTTCCTTAGGATCCCATCTCTGCTTTTTGCTGATGATGTGGTCTTGTTGGCCTCATCGAACACTGACCTCCAGCTCGCACTGGGACGGTTTGCAGCCAAGTGTGAAGCAGCTGGGATGAAGATCAGCACCTCTAAGTCTGAAGCCGTGGTTCTCAGCAGGAAAAGGGTGGACTGCTCACTCCAAGTCGGGAGAGAGTCTTTGCCCCAAGTGGAGGAGTTCAATTATTTCAAGCCCTTTTTCGCGAGTGGGGGGAAAATGGAGTGAGAGACTGACAAATGCGTCTGCATTGATGCGGACACTATACTGGTCCGTTGTGGTAAAGAGGTAGTTGAGCCAGAAAGCAAGGGGCTTCCAACTCACCAGTCAATCCACGTTACGACCCTCACCTATGGTCATGAGCTGTGGGTAGTGACCGAAAGAACAAGATCCTGGATACAAGCAGCTGAAATGACTTTTCCCTGCAGGGTGTCTGGGCTCAGCTTTGGAGATAGGGCTCGAAGCTCGGACATCCCGGAGATACTCAGAGTAGAGCTGCTGCTCCTCTGCATTGAGAGGAGCCAGATAAATTGGTTCGGGCGTCTGGTGAGGACACCTCCTGGTTGCTTCCCTGAGGAGGTGTTCCGGGCATGTCCAACTGGGAGGAGACCCCGGGGCAGACCCAGGGGAATGCCTTGGTATCCCCTCAGAAGAGCTAGTGGACATGGCTGGGGACAGGAGCCATTGGTCTTCCCTGATGGCACTTCTACCCTGCGACCCGGATCCAGATGAGCGGTGAAAAATAAAATGAAATGAAAAGGGACTTTCATTCCCTCACTCCGCTTTGAACCAATGTGAATAACAGGGTGCCATGAGTAAGATTGGGCATTTCGGGTCATGTTTATTGTGTTTATTCAAGAGTATTATTTAATCTGACCATTCATCAAGATGATTCAGATGGGTTTTGATGGACGAATGCAGAAATACCAGCTTAACAGGACATCCAGTCCACTGTTTTGGACTCGGTGAGTTAGCTTCACTGAAGACTACTATAATAGTCTATTTTATAAAGTCTATGGATGAAGTTCAGGATTGAATACCTGAGCCAGGCCTGAGTGAGACTGACGCGGCTGCTGTCCCGTCAGACAACTGCAGCTTCACCGGCAGCAGCAGCCTCTAGCCTGGCTCCCAGTGGCAGACGTAAATAAGGATTGTCAGAGATTCATCCCAAGATTTAACACAACGGAAACGTAAGCTGAGCACCATAACTAAGTCTTGGTTTTGTGACTCTAGATCAGTGGATAGACCTCTGATAGACCTCTCTGTCTTTGCCTCTATGGGCTTTATCATGAAGGCTCAAAGTGCGTTGCCTTATAATCAGTACTTAGACATACTATTTATTTTTTAAGTCAGTGTATCTGTATCTTCATACCTTTCATACGTTGATGTGAACACAGTATTAGCCTAAATACCACTAGCTAACAGTGCTCACTCACCAGGACATCTGCTCCGTTCTCTGGTTCTCCTCACACCACAACTCCACTGCTCTCCTCCGGCCGTTATTCCTTGAGATTAAGTACATCTGTTAAGAATCTATATACCATATACAATTTGTATGTTAATTTGCATACAGATACAAGCTGAGCATAACACAGCTAAGCAGACAGACAAGTGGGTTGGTAGAAGGAAGCTTACAACCTGTGCCTACTCCACAGCAGCCATAAAGTTGTGATTGTGTGTCTCTTTGTAAAGAGGACAGCTTATAGGTGGTGTCACATCAACATCTGTTGTATAAAGTCATACAACTTTTCCAAATGTACTGTATATTAGAGCTAGAAACACAAACTTGTTTGAGATTAACGTTTTGGGTCATATTGTCTTGAGTCCTCTTTTCATTCAATCAACCGTAAATTAAATGCACCAAAGAAGGAAAATAAGAAAATATGTCATCATGGTACACCTTACCTGAACCTATTTTCTGTGTACAACCTAAACTCCCACCTCCCAGAACTAACCAGAACAGAGCCATACATCCATAAATAATCAATGATTCAACAAATTCATATCTGAGAGGAAGAGAGGGTGTAATGCAGAAAAGTGGCTGCGAAAAGCAAAGGTAAAAAGTTTACAGCAGGCTCATAAAGTGAATGAAATGAGTCTAACAGTAAGTCTGTACCAATTATTGGAGCCGAGCAGGGCCCATAAATATGACTAACAGCACATAATGTGACTACAAACACAACCTCTTATTTCCCTGCTAACCAGCTAACAGAAATGCAACAGTTGTAAAGACTTATATTTAAACATTCTGGGCAATTAAGCTGATTGTATTTTAATGTTGTCCTCTAACAGCTAATTTAAAACCTAATGTATGTATATGAGCTCACGAAGAAGCCAGTTTACAATAGGGAATAATACTATCAATAAATCTTTACTACATGGAGCCAGATTCCCAGAGGGAAATTTTTATGGCTCTGATTAACAAAACACATCCAAGTACTTTGATTATATTCAAACAAGCCAATAAAACATATATCTGATAATGTCTTAAAGATGATAAGAGGCTCATCTTAGTCTGTAACAAAAAGGAGCGCTCGGCTGCCTGGGTCAGACTGCTGAATAATTCACAGCACGTTATGAGGTAGAACAGCAGTCTAACGTACATCCTGAGACCCTGGTTTTATTAGATCATCTCTGAATCCTTCTCTCTGCCCATAAATTCAGGGCAGAACGTGAGACAAAGTCACAATTCAAGTTTAATGAGTCGACATGTCCCCGGAATAAAGAAATGGAGAAATCGTGTTCCTTCTAAGAATAATTCCTTGCCATTAGAGGGTGGAAAATGCTGTGTGTGCTTGAAAATAAACTACATACCACAAGCTTTTATCTGCAGTTTTGGTGTAACAAAAACTTATACTCTGTCTTTTGCAACTAAAGATTTAAAAACAAAAGTCATGTCTGATACACTGGAACTGCTACCACCCCATTAGCCACGTATACATGGACCCAAATATTTTCCTTGCATTCGGTGTATTTGCTCAAACGGAAAGAATTTAACCGTTGTATACACCTCATTCCGAAAGAAAAGTGCCAATCCAAATGGACATTTAATCGGTTTCACAGGGGTAGAATATTTCTTTCCCCGAACAGATTGAGGTATCATGTATCCACTCAAATGGAAAGTTGTTAGGGTGTGTTCTTTCAGCGCATGCTCAGATATGACGTAAGATGCAACCAGAGACGTTCCTCAATTTGTTTACGCTTGTTTACATTTGTTTACGCATGCCCCATTAACTATTCTGTTTAATTATAGCGGCGCATGTAAACCAGAGATTGGAATATTACTTTCCATGTATACTATTGTTTTCGGAAAAGTCATTCAGAAAGATTCCATTCAGAAAGATGAAAAACTCCTCATGTAACCGTGGCTATTGTTTTTCCTTAAGGAACAATTTTGCGCTTTACATGAGCACACACGCAACTGTCAGTAGACCATCATACTACATCAACAAACCTGGTGAACTTGGTCATTTTTCAGGTTGATAAAATCAAAATTTTGTCTTTCAAGCTTCTCCAAAGCAGTGGTCACCAACCTTTTTGAGCCCAAGATCATTAAATCTAACTAAAGTGAATGCAAGCTCTACCTATTGAAGGCTTTAACGAGCCTAGATGTATGAATTCAACTCAAGTCCCTCGTATTTAAGTGTTATAACCTGTTTTGCTTAACTACTGAAACTCTTTGGATGTTATAACTTTTACCTTTTACATTATAAGAAAATGGAACTTTAACATGTGTTTAATAAATTCTCAATCAGTGCCATTCAGTTACCTGCAGTTACCATCTGTTACATGTCTAATCTAAAGCAGCATCACTTCAAAACATCATACAAAAGACACACAAGTTAGTGAGATCACTGTGACTAAATACAGCCTGTGAGGGCTTCAAACAGCCAGTCTGAGACAGTCGCTTGGCTCGGCTTTCACTCGCTTTAGGGCACTTTGAGAGCAGCTTGGGGTGAAGAGCGAGGCAAGGTGGCTTTATGCTAACAAGGTACGTATCAAATACCTGTGATTAGCTTGTGCTAAGTCAGGTGCACTGCTCTTGAGTCTCTCCCAGGTTGAAACACAATGCTGCAAGTGGTTTCTGGGCTGGTGGCTTCAGTCGGAGGTAGTGTGTGTGCTGCCGCTGGCACTGAGCCAAGGAAGAGAAGCACAGTTGGAATGTTGTGTTTGCAAACAAGTAACCAAAAGTCCTGCAGACCCTACCTTTAAGGGCACAACTCTTGCAAATTGCTCTGATGCGTGTCCATAACTTGTAATGTTAGTGAAACCTCATTGTGTCCTACCAGAGCTCATCTACCAACTACAACCTCACCAAGCACAGAAAACATAACCTCGCTCTTCAGCTTTTTTTTAAATAAAATGAACAAATGTTGGTGCTGATAATCCCATTTGAATTGTAGATTGTGAGTTGTAAAATGTATACAAGTTAAATATTTCTTAATATCACGTATAAATCCCTCACAGTGCTTTTATGGTATTAATTTTGGTGAAACTTTGTGCTTTCTCAAAACTGTCAATATTCATCTTATATTCAATAAATAGTGTTCAATGGACATTTCCTCCTCTCTGTGCCTGGCTGGTTATTTATGGCTTCAGTCAAAGAAACAGACTGCAGCCATGCTAGTTTTGATTTGAAAGTACATTTTTCTTTGCAGGCTGATTGAACTTTAAGTCTATTCCAGGGGGACATTTACAAATGACTCCATTCTATTCCAGACACAAAGGCTGCTATCTACTTCTTGTAAGTTAACTCCAGTTGTCATGATATAGATGTGTGACATGGCGTATTTGCCACTCTAATTTCTCAGAAATCATATATCGAAGTTCAGTCTGGCCTGGATTAACATTCAGAAGGGTTTAATAGTCCCTGAAACTAGATCAAGTGGTCAGTCGCCCTGCCCTGAGAGCAGCAACTACAGACATTATCGGGTCATACGCATATTTTGACAGTTTGTGGCAGAGAATTGTGCAAATGGACTTTGGCTGTAGTTCATTTCCATGGTAATGGATGGGCCAATCACAAAACGATGGCATCTCTTAAAGGTTACAAAATGTATAGGAAAGGTAAGATGGGACCGACTGTCGAGAGTTGTTCAGAGCTGTGTTGTATGCTGTATCTACAACAAAACCTGCAAGAAGCTGCAAGCTGATTCTGTCTCAAGTCGTCTTTATCTGTGTTTGTATCTCAGAAATCTTCATCGAGCCATGAGCTGTGTTTAGGAACAGAGGATCAGCTGAAAGCGCTGGTAGAGTCCTGGTTAACTCGACTGAAAAACACTAATTCTCCCTTATTGGTTTCCATAATCACCTTGCCTCATATGGTAGTAACCAAGTGAGTGGATCAATACATTGATTCCTCACATTGACCACTTTGCATCTCACGGCTCGATGCACTCCTGTCCAACCCTGATTGAGTGGACAGCAGGGTCATCCAGGGGTAATTCAAGGTTTTGGCGCTTTTGGGGTTACAAAGCAGAATTCATTTCTGCAGTTTTTATTCTGAAATGAAAGTACTCATAAGGTTTGAGGAGCTTATACCTCATGTGAAGATTGTTCTGGTTGTGTTGATTTTGGTGCCCTCTGTGGAAAAAGTGATATTTGTTACCTCTTTAAATCTAAGATGCTATTGTAGACCTGCCAGGCATCAGCTGCTACATCTATTACCAGTCTCACCATCATCATTGCTACTGCACTCATTTTTGAACTGTCCACCTGTCTCTTTCTGCATCTCTCTCTATCCAGATCTCTAACCCCAACAAAGTAGAGGTTGATGTCTAACGTGATACTGATAGACTAGACTAGATAGAGTTTGAACAGACCACTGCAGTACAACTGCTGCATGTGGGTTGGAATGGACTTTATCAAAAAAATGTGCGGGCCCAAAGGCACCAGATGCATCCCTGGTTGGCCTCTGCTCCATCACAGCACAAGATCAAACCAGTTTCCATTCAAGTCAATGTGTCAACTCACACCGGATCTGTTTTGTTGCAGTCCAGCTGCGTCCCTGCTCCAGCAGGTCATTGCATATACGCAATCAACAATTGTTGTTGGATGCTGAAGCTGTGTCTTGTCAACAAAAAAATGATCAAACAGGACATGAAGTTATGCACAGACATCCAGGGTTGGGTATGTAACTACAAGTAACAAGTAGTTAAATTACTTTTGATAGGAACAAGTAGTGTAACGGCACTACTCCTCCTAGATTAGTAGTTAAACTAGAGTTACAAATGAAACGCCACAATCGTTACTTTTACATTGACTGCAAGAGCAACCAAAATATTACTATATAAGCAGAGTTCTTTTTATTATCACAAGTAGATTAAACGGTGGCCATACGAGCAACTACTCGCTATCTCTTCCGGGCCAGGGCTGATGGAACTGTCACAGTAAAATTGGTTGCCTTATATAAATCTGTGCCCCACTGACAACACTGCACTCCCTCTCGCTGTAAATGCCCCTTTCAAAGGATAATTTCGGTTTATACAGCTTTTACATTGTTTATAGAATGAAGTAGAACAAAATACTCACCCAGAAGGCTTTCCTGATCCAAGCAGTGCTTCGGGAGATATTTAAATCCGTATAAAGGGATCCATAGGGGCATAGACAGCGCCGCTCCTAAAACTGCATTAATCGTCCAAAAACTCGTGTTTTTCACCAATATTCCATCATGGTCCGCTCCGAGTAAGTCCTCTGTTGCAGTCTGTGTCACTCCAGACAGCGCTGTGTGGCTGTACTGACCTCTGAACTGACAAAGACTTTGTTTACCTTTGCCCCTCAAAGAAAGGAGAAAGTGGGACAGCTCTCCAGAGTGTACTGCGCATGCACAGTACTTTCTGGAGAGCCGACTGCGCATGTGCAGTACTTTCTGGAGAGCTGACTCTTTTCTTTGAGGGACAAACGTAAACAAAGTCTTTGTCAGTTCAGAGGTCAGTACAGCCACACAGCGCTGTCTGGAGTGACACAGACTGCAACAGAGGACTCACTCGGAGCGGAACATGATGGAATATTGGTGGAAAACACAAGTTTTTGGATAATTAATGCAGTTTCAGGAGCGGCGCTGTCTATGCCCCGATGGATCCCATTATACGGACGTCTGCTGCATGATTTTGGATCTAAATATCTCCCGAAGCACTGCTTGGTTCAGGAAAGCCTTCTGGGTGAGTATTTTGTTCTACGTCATTCTATAAACAATGTAGTCTATGGGAGTGCAGTGTTGTCAGTGGGGCACAGATTTATAAAAGGCAACCAATTTTACTGTGACAGTTCATAAGCACATTATTTGGATTTTGTAGAGCAGAAGGAGAAGAGCGTGACCGTAAAATGCAAGTTATGTCCAGGAAATAGGAGGCTGTCTAGTGTCCTGAAACGTGCTGGACTAAAACACAGCCAGCGTGAGTTGACGTTAGTATTCAACACTCAAAGGACTGGAGTTGGGTCAAAGACACATCTGGTGTATTTGGGCCTTAATCCATGTTTTAGCCCATTCTCTATCACTCTCCTGTTTAGCTAGCACACAACTGTGCGCCTTTAGTGCACCAAGATTAGAGTGAATATCAAACACCATTCAACAATCAAAGAACCACAAAACCCAAACAACAGTAGCAAGCTAAAGATAGACCTACGTTCAAAGCAGCTGGAGCCAGCGAGTGTTGCATCTAAATCTCCGTCGTACATCTGCGGGTCAAGTCTTTTTCAAAGGCAAGCTCAACAACCTGGGCCTTTCTATTGTGGAGCATTGCATGTCTTTGATCGGAGTGTATTTATATATCTAAATACAATAATATATTTTGCTACAATACTACTAAAACTTGTCACACTACTTCTACTATCAAAGCAATAAATACGGCTTCAGGTATTACAGCAAACTGACCCTCGAGCATTCTCAGGTCCGGCCTCCGCCATGTTGGTCAGCTACGTGGTTCCTACAGTCATTTCCATGACGATGCACGTCCATCATCTTTCGGGCGTGGAGCCAGGGGTGGGGTATGAAGGGAGAGGCGGGTCTAAATTTGTTTATCAACAACCTCTCCACTCATTTTCTCTCAGACCGCTGACTACACCTTTAATATGTTAACATAACAAAGAAGAAGTAAATAAAAGGATGAATGGACTCAAAGTAGTGGGAAATAAAAGATCAGAGAGAGGCTAAAAGACAGTAAAGCAAAAATAAATTTAAAAAAGAATGAAAGACGAAAGACGGCATCACATAAAAGCCAGTCTGTAAAAGAGAGTTTTTAAAAGTGATCTTGTTTCTTTTAATATTGCTAGCTAACTTCGTGTAATTGAGAAAACTTTCTGTCTCTGTGTTGTAAATGGATCCTGTTCTTCAGAGAAAATCGACCCTACCATGGATACTAAGAAATAGTATAGGAACAGTTTCTGTTGCTGGTGAACTATGAGCCATGGTTGAAAATAAATAGATAAATAAATAAAAAAAATACAAAACCATCATTAAGTACACTGGGGCATGTAGGGACTTTCACTTATCTATGAATTCAAGAGACATTTGGAGACATTGAGTTATTAATGGTTTTTGCATAACTCAGCACAATCCAGTATCTGTAAGATCTGATGGATGTTCTGTCTTTCTGAGTTTATCTTCTGTGGCTGTGATCTGACGTTGACCGCTGTTACATGGGAACGAGGCGGCTGGTGGACTGTCATTCAGAGAAATGGTAAACATTTGAGTTTGACTCTTCTGGTCCGTAACTGTCCAACATGGGGTAGCAGTGTTGCTTAGTAACCACAGCACATGACTGACCTTATCGGTGTGGTCATAAAAATGTATGAAGTCCTTTTATTCATTTTTCCTCCTCTGCTGGGCTCTCTCTTTCTTTCTCTCCTTTTCACAGGCTTACACTGATACACACACAGTCTAGATGAACACTTCCCAATGTATTGTTCTTGTGTGTGTTAGTGTGTACATGTAAGAGAAAGAGAGGGAGAGCAGCAGAGTGGTAATGAAGGGCTATACCTGACACATGCCACAGACTGCATCAAGCAGCATAAAGGGGGTGAGGAGGGGGAGAGCATCCAGTGACAGGAAAATCAGCAGTCACATGTCAGAAATAAAAAAAAAATTAAATAAAAAAACAGCAGAGGAGCAGCTTCACTTTCCTGCATCATTTTTTATCACAAACCCCCAAAGGACTAGGATTTCTGCTTGGTGGCTGTATGTTCTGTAAGCCCCTGCCAACCAGTTGAGTATCAGTTTAAATCCATCAGGACTACTGATGCTCCAAACTTTCCATGGTTTACTTAACAGAGCTAAACAGGATAAGCACATCATGGGATAAACAGGAACAAATTTGTGTAAACGTCCACATACCTATTCTGGTAATGCATTACTCTGGTTGGTAGTGACTGGTGATTGAAGCCTACAATAAAAAAAATAATTTAAAACAAAGAAAATTTTAAACAGACTCATGATGCTGATGCAGACTAGCGAGGGTGATAGATTTCAATTTAATTGACCAATATTGGACACCCTTTGCAAGAACAAGAGATAAATTTGATACATTTGTACAATTGAATATGTGAGTGAGTTAACCTTGATTAATTAGTAAAGATATCGACAGGAAGGATAAAAAGCTGAAAATCTTGCTCTTGTGTTTTTGTAAAATTCTTCTTTAATCTCTGTCTTGGCCTATTCTGGGACCCCTTTAAAATTAGCAGTTGCTTCTCCAACAGTAAAGAGGGGGTATTTTGCTTTCTAATATTTTAACTTGGATATATAGCAACAATGCTGGATTTTCATACTAAAGTACAGATTTTTAAACCTCTACATACTGATATTTTGGATAACATCCTTGAATCTGTCTGATCAGAATGGTCAAACAAAATGCACAAGATTTCAAGATTTGCTAAGATGGTGAGTATGATGGTGGTAAAATAAGGATCCCCTGACTGGTTCGCGGAGAGGGAAAATTATATATATATATATATATATATATATATATATATATATATATATATATATATATATATATATATATATATATATATATATATATATAATTTATTTATTTATTTATTAACTGTTCAAAGGTTACAAAATGTATAGGAAAGGTAAGATGGGACCGACTGTCGAGAGTTGTTCAGAGCTGTGTTGTATGCTGTATCTACAACAAAACCTGCAAGAAGCTGCAAGCTGATTCTGTCTCAAGTCGTCTTTATCTGTGTTTGTATCTCAGAAATCTTCATCGAGCCATGAGCTGTGTTTAGGAACAGAGGATCAGCTGAAAGCGCTGGTAGAGTCCTGGTTAACTCGACTGAAAAACACTAATTCTCCCTTATTGGTTTCCTGTTCTATTCATGTAAAGCTACTACTGGGGTAACAGAGGAACATCATAAAGCTTTAAACAAGCACAATACCTCCTCTTTAAGTAATATGAATAAGATAGAAGTCACTTTTGGATGATCAACCTTGGCCATTAGTCCAAGAAGCATTTTTCAAAAATCAAAGACAGACACCTGAAATGTTACTGAGGTACCTGGTTCAAGAGGTGCAATGATACCATCTTGAACAGGCAGTTGAAAAAGAGGAAGCACAGTCAACCATACCATTAATTTTGTGTCCCTAACTTACCGTTATTCTTTTCTTTAGATTATTTTGTTATTAGAAATTAAATACTTGAGTCCTGAGGGGGGTGAAAAAGTCAAATGGTACCGTGTATGGGTACCTAAATGCATCCTTATGACTGTGAGGGAGTGGAAGACAATTTTCCATACTGGACATGAACACAGCATCGCAAGGTTATATATTGAGAAATAGATATGTCAAATTGAAAAACTTTGAGGTTTTATTGTGAAACAAATTTATTTAAAATACCACATACCCACACACACACAAAGTACAAAAAATTGGTACCGCTGAGTATCGATACCGATTGACAGGTACCATATAGTTTCAAATGTGAAAGGTACCCATCCCTATGTCAGTGATCTTTCATCCTTGACCATCCAATGAGAACAGTCAAATTTAACCAAATCTGAGTAGATTTTATCAAAGTACCCCGAAGATATCCTGTTCAGAATAACTGGACTGATGTGCAGACAGAGATATAAAAAAAATACACAGGAAGCCGATTTGTGAAACATAATGAAATTTGGATTACATGTTGTGTAACCTATGATCCAGGGTGCTTTCAGTATCACATCACAGTGATCTACTTAGATGGCGTAAATCTGTCTAGTTTATAGTGTCTTAATCTGGCTTTAATCCCCAGAACATATTTATGGAGCTGACAAAGTGTTGTGCAGCGGGTGGGTGTGTGTGTGTAGAGGGGGCTCCTCTGTGAACCAGGGGCTGATGATTCCACACAGGACATTAAGCACCACGTCTGTCAGCTCACTGACACACTATCACAGAGACCAGCTTTCTTGCAAAGTGCTGCTCTGTTGTTCCCACAGGGAGCACAGATGTTAGTGTTGCTGTCGCCATCTTTATGCCTCGACAACATCTGCACAGCTGCTATGTCGGCAGCGACACGCAGGCGGGAACGCCACAACCTGCTCTTGAACTGTTGACAGCTAGGGGCAGGTCGGCACAGATGGCAGGAGGGAGGGAGGGGAGGGGGGTGTCAGGGGACTGGCACTAGGGTGGGAGGGGGGTGGCAGGTAGAGACCGGGGCTCCCATCTGGCCTTGTTGCTGGCTCTTTGCCCTGGAGCATCTTCAGCATTTACTCGACAGAAAGCCTGTCAGGAGTTGGAAGTCACCTTGCACAAAACATTGCACTCTCAGGGCAAATTCATCAGAGATGAAGAGGGGGGCAGGGATCAAACCGAGCAGCACAACACTAGCCAACTGATCCTCCAGCAACAGCTTGCCAAAGTTTTAGCATATTTCCAGTCAGGTTAACAGTCACAGAGGGGACGTCATCCGACATGTCGCGTTACTCAGGCAGAAATCAAGAGATCAATGTGTTTCAGCTTGCCAAGTGATTAATGATTCTCTAGATATCAATCTCTGGTCTACAACTCAATCTCTCCTTGCAGACTGTGTTTTTGTGTTTCGCTAAATTATATCATTTCCTCACCTTCAGTCTTGTTTGTTATCCAGGCTGACTGTGCCCCTTCTGTTTTTGCTCTCCATAGATACTTCAATCCTGTATACCCAAAAAGCCTGCTGATATATGAGTAGTCAACACTGCAAGACAACAAGCATCATACAGTCACAACCAGAGCACTTTAAACAGCAATAATCCCCAAACCCCCTAAGATCATATTCTATGAGAAGGATTTATGATAACTGAATAAAGAAATGGGAATTTTAGTGAAATGAATCTCTGACACTTGCTTGTATTTAAAAAAAATGATAAAAAAGACAATAAAACCAGCATGTGTTTTGTTTGTTTGTTTGTTTCTTTGTACAGTAAACTGATGTTTTTCTTATTGTGCATGTGGTTCCTCAGGACACAGAGCAGAAATATATTTCCATCTGATCTTTTCAGAATAAAAAACACACATGAGTTTTTATGGCACTTGAGTTGTATGATGGGGAAAATAAAAATTGTGCTGAAATAAAATCCATTGCTTTCAAGGCCACTTCAGGGACTGATGGAACCAACAGAATACTGAGAAATAGCTGGACAAAAAAAAACATTATTTTGGTTAATGTATCGTCTTTTCCTCTGAAGTAGATACAATAAAACATATGAGAGTGCAAACATATGGTTGTTTGGTACTGTTGAGCAAAGCAGCTGATACTGTGTCCAGTGTAATCATGTCTGTTTTATAAAGCTTTGCCTTTGGTCTAGTGAGTCCTGAAACTAAACAGATTAAAAAAAAAACAGGTTAAGAGCAGTGGGCTGTTTTAGCAATACATTAAACAGACCACAGCCATATGAATTATTAATTGAAAATCAATATAGTGCTTCTGAGAAACAGTGCAACAGTGCAAACTCAGTGTCACAATACTAATACAATACTACCTTGCTAGGCGCCATCCAGTTAGCTATGGCTGCCTTTTGCAGCAGCTCTCTCTTCTTTGTCCGTTGTTTATAATTTTTTCGTCTCTTTTCCGTAATCTTTGTATTTGGAGTGGATCGTTACTTTGTATGTCTCATTTGTTGGTCATGGACACCAAACTTTTTGTGGCTTCAGTGATATTTTTACTACTTTTTCTCCTGTGTTTGTCTGGAGATCCTACATGTAACCATGACTGCATTTTTTACACGTGAACTCAGCTGTTAGCAGCCTGTAACATGTCAATGCTAACTGGTGTAAGGCCTGATGTCTTCCCACAAGATGAGGAGAAGGAGGTGAGGATGACATGCTGGTTCTCAGGTGTGAGCTAAGAAGTGACGACATCAACCTGTCCTTCCATCCATCATGGACTAGCTGTCATCATCTATTTTCTCATGGACCTTTTTGAACTTTCTATACACTTTCTTACTTTTTTTTCTTAATTGCTGCTGTGACTTCAATTTCGTTGCACTTGTTACAATGACAATAAAGTTATATTCTATTCTAACATTCATTAATATTTTCTTGTAATGGATATTTTTGAAATTTAAACTTGTTCCTTGAACTGATTGATTTGGTTTAACAATAGATGATTGATGCATAATAATTCAGCTGTGACAAATTAACTGACCGATAAATATTGTTGATTTTGCCAAGTTAGTTTGGTCACCAACACCCTTGATGATTCTGGTGTTTGATCTTCAGTAGTAGACAATTCAGTAGGCTTGTTTAAAGTTCAAACCAAATGTGTTCTGTTTGGCAAATTTTTATAAATGTGAGTTAAAGAATACAGAAGCTTTTTCAGTTTATAAAAACCGAGCAGGGATTTAAGCAAACATCTTCCTATCTCTCCTTATCTTCATGTCAAATAGAAGGTCAATCTAATGAGAGCTCTCTCTAAACATATCGAAACAAGAAAGGACACAAATTATGAATTCTTAGACTGTTTATTCATGATGTTTGAGCAGTGATTTTGCATGATCTGTTCTCATTGATATATAAATGACAGCTACCCCTAATATACTATTAAGTTCATACATAGCCCCTTAATTCTATTAATAAAATTAGACAAATTCATATATGTATTTATTGCATGTCATTTCACATTTCAGTTTTTTTAAATGCATGCATATGTGGGTTATCTCTGGGTACTTTGGCTTCCTCCCACAAACATGCTCATCAGGTTAATTGGCGATTTTGAATTGCCCATAGGTGCAAGTGTGCACTTAAAAGGTTGTCTGTCTCTGTGTCCTAAGAGGACTGGCAACCAATCCAGGGTGTACCTTGCCTCTTTTCCTAAAGGCTTAATTATGGTTTCTACATGAATATGATGCACGGAAATTGCATACGCCAAATTAGCATGCGAGAACTATACATTTAACACTAAACGTGGCCTCAGTTGGCATCCATTCTCAAACTGCAGGGGACAGTGAATCGTAAACGCACATCTACCACTAGTTTAGTTTACTACACTAAACCAGAGTAGAAGTCTGAATTTGTTTGACGTTTACATTTTTTTCACCCATCACTCAACCCTGCTGAGTGTGGCCATAAGGAACTGCTCACTATATGATTATCATCCAGTGGCGTTTTCTCCCGGAGGCCAAGGGAAGCCATGCTTCCTCTCTTTTTTCAGACTGTAGCTGTGATTTAATGAAAATATTCCTTTTTAACAGTTTCGATACTTCTTCTGTGTTTTGTCACCGTCATCTCTTCCGTATTCCTCTCCTCTTGTTATTGAGCATTTTACAATGTGTAAAACAGCGCCCTCCTAAATGTTCTGTGGCGAATGTGTGGTGAAAATACGATACTGCACGCTGTCGTCCGCAAGGAAGCCAAGCAGAGTTGGCATCCCTTGGTGAAAAAAAACAAGAATGATTAACCAATCAGATGAGGCCGTGGTCATGACACTGCTCATCTGTGGTTGACCAAGACTGTGCCAAGGGAAGCCACCCCGTCTTTGGCCTCAAACCAATCAAATCACAGTATCGTCATCCTCGAGCCACTGAATGAAATCAGGGAGGTTAGCACATTAGCAGTGTGCATGAAGCGGCCGGTTGTGTGTTTAAGTGGGCGGTTGAATTAATTAATACGATGTTTAAGCTAAGTCAAGAGGACAATGTACGTGTGTGAATGAGTGAGTGAGGGTGGGAGAGCTAAAGGGCGTGTGTCGGTGTTCAAAGTAAGTAAAACGAGCGCTCTCTGGGCACTCTAACAGGTCCGTTACATGAAATAGCGATACAAACTGCAACTTAGCCTTTATGTACCCCACTCCCTTAAAAAAAATACAGATAACAGGCTTTGTCTCACTTGGCTTCCTCAAAAAAAATCTCCACGCCACGCCACTGTTATCATCATGATCTCTGTGTAATGAATCATTTAAATGCCTGTATTTTTTGTACTTAAGACACTGGGAGCCACTGTTCAATCTGTACAGTGGTTTTTCTTTCTATATTTTGAGTTCTTATTTACCATGGATCTGTTTCATTTTTTTTCTACTACCTCTGGCAATTGCTGCTGTAACATCACAGTTTCCAAGTTTGGGATCAGTAAAGTTATTTTATTCTATTATATTAAACATTTTTAAAGGTGCCCAACACTTAAATTTTCCCCACGAAAAGGGCCACGCAAGGGGGCAAGGTTGCTAAAATAACATCATTTGTCCATAGGGAGTCAAGTGGACATTGTGGACCAGCATTATGAGTGGTTTGATTTGGGGGTTTTCGTATCATGTTGGACCAAATTGTTTTGTATTGTAAATTGTTGCATTGAATGGTATTGTAAAGGATCTTGTCTTATTATTAAGTGTTGTTGGGTTCATCTTGAGTGATCATACATTATTGTATGATACAGTAACATTAAATATTGTATAGTATTGTGTTGTATCATATTGTTATATATTATTACATACTGTATTGAAATGTGTCATTTAATATCATGCAGTATTGTATTTTATGACATTGTTAGGTATTGTAAAGCAGTGTTTTGTATGGTGTGGGTAACTATTAAACAATAAAATACTGTATCATTATATTTAGAATTGTTCAGTGCTACATTGTAATGTATGGCATTGCATCATATTGCAACATTTACTCTGACAGAACTTTTTCTATTATCTCCTTGAGACCAAAGCCAACAAATTTGTATATATTGCATGAAATTAATCAGTTCTTATGGTATTAAATGATGTCTATAGTTTGCAGTCCCAGTTAAAAAGAGCAATGTACCACAAATAGACTGTCTTTCCTTACATTATTCAAACTCTGTAGTAAACATTGGTTGTAATGGTAGTAGTGAAATGGGTATTATTAGTAGCAGTTGTTTGGTGGCAGTAGTATCAGCAGTGGTGGAGTAGCAGTATGCAATTAAGGAGGTATTTTTTCTTCCTCTAACTGTATGCTTTCCAATTTAATCAGTGTTTAAGTACTGAGAAAAGAATAAAGCTGCAGACCCCCAGCCCTTCCCTTAACTCCATCATAAGACTGCAGCAACCGTCTGCACGTCACAATGGCTTCTGGCTGCAGCGTGGGGTGTCACCCAGCGGGGGGCTCAGGGTTTGACCTGGACTGGCTGTCCAGGGCGCAGGGCCAGCACACAAGAAAAGCTCTTTACGGATGAAGCATGTGGTCAGGTCATCTCTTCTACTTCTTTTACCCCCTCCACAGCTTCCCCCTTAATCCCGGCCTGGAGCTCCCGCCCTCACCTCACCCCCCCCTCCCCATGTATCCGTGAGGAAATGCCAACAGATGCCCGGTGTCTAAGACAGGCATTATGTTCTTAGAGGATGTCCTGGTAATTCTGGTTTTTGCCAGGCTGCTGATTATAGCCACGCTGTCTAGAAATGCTGCAGATAAGAGGCAGCAGAGAGGACAACAGGTAGCCATCTCTACGAGCAGGGTCACGTGGTGCAGCAGAGCAAAACAACATCTTCAGGACCCAGAGGGGACATATGTCTGTTTGTAGTATATGACAGAGTGATGGGATTAACATGCAGGGAATAAACAGGAGGATACAATACACAGATAAACAGATAGCTGGATAAGTCTTGTATTGTTGCCATTATCATAGGTAATATTATCTGGGGGATAACTAAAAGCTATTCAGGGATATTAAACCAGAAAGCACCAACAGCAGCATTTAGTTTTGTATTTTATAACATGTTACTCATCAAGAATTTAAAACGGGAGGAGAAGGACTTCATTTGCAATAAGAAAACGTGTCAATCATGGGGACTCGGGGAGAAAGTGGTTTGTCAGGCCCTGAGGGGGCCACACTGACCTAAATACGAAATTGTCAACAGCAATCTTACACTGACCGTCCAAAAGAGAGCACTGGGGACACAAACATTTAACTCTGCAAAGACTGTTAAAACATCTACTGGGAAAGAGACTCTCCAAAGGCTATTTCAGTGTTACAGGTCAAATTCATCTCCATGGCGGGGGGCAAAACAGGACACAACATAAGGTTTGTGTCAACAAGATACATGTTTTCATGTTCAGTTAAAAAGAGAGCTATGTTGTTCATGCACAAAGGGATCAGATTATTAGTAATAAGCTGTCTTATGTGTAAATCCTTTTGTTGTTCATCTTATTTACTGGTCTTCAGCCAGATGTTTGTTTCTTATTGTTGTTGGCACACGTTTATTTTTTTCTAAGAAGGGTGAAAAGAGATTGTTAAGATTAAAGTTGAAGCCTTCCAGTAAAGAGGATTTCTCATCATCAGCTCAGCAGTGGAGCAGAATTCATGGACAGACTGAGGGCTGATGCCACCTTGTGGTCAGAGGTGGAGATAACACCAAATAAACCTGCTGTTTCAGGCTGTGGTGATCAAGCTGTTTATCTGTTGTTGATAGTTTCTTAAAGGCACAGCGCGCAGCTATCAGGGCCTTAGAAGCAGAAAAGGCTCAACAGAAATGGAGGGTCATATTTAGAAGTATCTTGATATTTTTGCCTTATCATCTGAGTTAGGTTTGATCAGTTCATCGTCCTTAGTATTCATGAATCTTAAAACTTGTACCAGCACAATAAAAAGGAGAAAGGTGTAACTGCCTCACTAAAAAATTGGCCCAGTCACCTGCTTATATCATAGAAACAAAAATGATAAGCAGAGGGGGCAAAAGGTTTTTTTTTAACAAGGCTGTAAAAAAAACAAAAAAAACAAAAACAAAAAGGGAATGGGAGGATTGTGGCCCTTTCCATGGGGGCTGCCATCTTGAATTCTCATGTTTCTACAGTAGCATAAAAGGGACAAAGTAGTGGCATATACTTTTTGTATTTACAAAATGCCCCTTTCAGATCAGAAGAGACTGGTTGCCCTCCACAAAATATTACAGTATGTGAGAGATGTTTTTAATGGGAAAATCTAGAGATGCACCAGCTTTTCTAGTCCTGATACCAATACCTGGGCTTTGGGTATCAACCGATACCCATACTAATCTGATACAAGTGTTAAATAATAAGCTGCATGCTCTACTGTGGGATAAGACTGGAAATGTTTTGAGCAAAAGACAAAAAATGAGAACCTATGGAATTACTGAGGTTGGTATTTATTTAAAGTAGAAGTGTTTAAATGTTTAACAGCAGTTTGGTTAAAACAAAGCTTTAGAACTTACAGAAATGACAATTCAACTGTAAATTTTATACCCTGTAGATTAAATCATAGTTTAGCCTTAGCGTCAAGTTTGGACGAATTCTTTCCCACCGATACCCGATCCAGCTGTATTATCTCTAGTAAAATCTTGACAAATTGATGATCATGCTACTCAAACACCGCAAGAGTGTCTTCACCTCACCTCACTGATGGGTAGGAGCGAGCAAGGAAGTGATTCAATTTAGAATCTGACTGAAATTTCCTGTTTCTACACATCACATCTTTAACATCTTTAAGTCACGGGAATAAATAAAAAGATGAGATTTTGAAAAAATGTAAAATGCTTTGTTTCTTCATTTTTCTCCCTATTGATCTATTTTTCTACATATAAACAATTTCTGTACCTTTGAAAAATTATGTATTTATGCATTCATTTATGTAGTCTACAAAAGTGTTTCATTTAATCACTTTTAAAATATATTTCTGAAAGTATAAAAATTATTTTCTTATAATAATCAAAAATTGTAGGCCAGAGCATCTTAGCATCTCCAAACCTTTCTTGCAATTTTGTAGAAATATTTTAGCTTTAATGCAAATGAGGTCAGAGTGAAAAAGGAAACATCCTGCCTCAGAGCAGGGCCTTATCATGACTCAGAAACCTGGGTGAAGTGCAAACTTTGTAAGGTAAATCTATAATATATGGATTATATTTCTATGTATATTTGAATATAACATTTAACTAGCCTACAACAACTTTTTACAGTCAGTAAATGGATCGCATCTCCTTATGTTTGTGGGGAGGGACTATTTGAATAACCATCAAGACAATGCTTACATTGTAGAAAATAATTTAGAGTTTTTTTGCAGCAAAAAATAATTACATAAGGTGTTTGTGCTTATACTTGTACCGCACTCATGCATACAGACCAAATATTTTTTAATACTTGTGATAGAAGAGATCATCTCAGTGGTATGTCTTTTTACTAATGGCCAACTAAGGTTTAAAAAAAAAACAAACACTGCCTTCCCCTGAGTTCAAATGCACATGTCGTTTGTGATTGGGAGAAATCTGACTTTCTGATTATTGTTAAAAAAAAGAAAAGACAGAACCTGTGCAGTTTTCTTCATTGACCTAGGCCGATATCCTGGATTTTTGTGAATAGAGTGTTCTGCCTGACCTTTGCTCTGTGTCTAAAAGCTGTGCACACATGTACATGTGTTTAGAGCAGAACTGCACCCGTAGCTCAATACTGGTTGACCTACAAAACCAGTGAGAGTGCTGATGTTCATCACAACCGCAGGACCCTGGTGTGTCGTAAAGACTCACGCTGATCTGAAAGTCTATGAGGCTTGACGCATGACATCGACCTCACGAAAGAACGGGGGTGGGGGGGTAAACACATAACTGCCCAGTAACAAGAGCTCTCTCCTCATTGGCTGCTCAAGAATGTTGCATTGATCATACTCTTTGTGCAGAAATGACACATGTGGTTTGATCCGCACACACACAGGCAGGATTACAGCATGATGCTCGCACACACAGCAGCCTGTGAGTGCACTTGCATGGTCTGAGGCTTAGGGATGCACAAACACACACATATGAACACAACTACAAGCATACACATCTTGCATCCACACACAGACAGAGAAGTGGTGAGAACTAGGGCAGAACCACACCAGTAAGCCTCTTTTTTACTTAAACATCCTCTGAGAATTCAGTTTTCTTCCCCACTCAAGATTAGCACTTAGCCCCTGGTAACAGTGCTGTCATTCTGTTGTTCCACGTCACTGTCCATACCTCATACTTTATATAAACGCTGCTTCCTCTGCAATTACTGGATGGTTTTGTATGAGAACACAGCTTTGGCTTTCAACTAAAAATGTCCTTTTTGAAAGATCTTACCTAATCAAGAAAAAGATAAGTTTGGGAGGACTGCGATGGATCTTGGTTCACTGAGTCTTCAAGCATTCAAATTTTTACATTTTGTGGCAAATTAGATTTTTAGAATGGTACCAAAGGTCTTGGCTTTCATAATGATAATAATGATAAGTTTTATTTATGATGCACATTTCTTTTTGAGAAATCTCAAAGTGCTACAGGAATAGTTTTAAAAAGTTTTTAAAACAGCACCTATGTAAGTGAAAAGTCTCTTAAAAGAGAAAGGTCTTTAACTGTTACTTTAAAGCATCCACAGTCTGTGAGGTATTGAGGTGACTGGGCAGCTCCACTGACATGGTGCAAAAGGCTGGTTCCCCTATGGTCTGGAGCCTAGTTCTGGATGGGTGGAGTAGGTTTTTAAGTGAAGATCTTGACTTCCTTGAATCTTGTAGTTTGTTTGAACAGAGATGGGAATCCAGTGAAATGAGCGGAGTACTGGGGTGATGTGCTCATGTTTTCTGACTCTGAGAAAGATCCTGCCTGCAGTGTTCTGGATTTGCTAGAGCTTGTGAAGACTTTTTCCGGAGGTCCAATGAGGAGGGCATTGCAGTAGTCTAGTCATTTTCATTGTTTAATTAGGGATTTCATATTTACTAAAGAGGACCAAAGAAGCCATCTTCAAATTTCCCTCCCAGTTGGTCCACTGATCCAAAACTATAGATACGTTTAATGCTCAATTAAATGAAACAAATGGAAAAAGTCACCCCACCTCAGAACTGCAAAAACTAAAAATATTGTTTTTATGTTAAGTTTTTATGTCTGATTTATAGGACTGTGCTATTATTAGGCTTAATGTGAGCTACATTCACCTGACAAGTCCAGAAAAATGTCTCATATAAAGATACTAGTGAGGAGAAACTGGGTAAGAAAAATGTTCTTGTTTACCTTTTTTAAATGAGAACAATCTGTTAAGGAATGAGACAATAACATTCTTCATACCCAGATGATATTTATTCTTTTTTGTACTTTATTTTATTAACTTTTACAAAGAATTAGGGTGTCCCTTTTGTCTTCCAACAGCTTGAAATAAGATATTTCCCTGGACTTGTCCGTTGAGTGTGGCTCATATTTAGTCTAAAAAAAATTTTTTAATTGTTTGATTTTTTTAACCAGAAATTTGACATGAACACTGAAATTTGAAGTTTCACAATATTTGATTACATAAATGAATCATGGGTAAATGGCTTGGCCTTATGTTTTAGTCTTGTGTCCAATGTGCTGAGATTATAGCCCTCATGCCAGCTACAAGGACCCCCAAGGCTTATGTAATCTGGACTCTGCCTGCCTCAATCTATCAAACTAAATGAGTTTTTATATTCGGTTACTTGTTCTCTTTTAGGAACAGCCCGAATAAGAAACACCCTTAACCTGTAAAACATGTATTAAGAAGAGTTTTCAAGCATCTCCTGTCTGTCAAAACTTAAAAACATTACATGCTGCATGAATACTTGGCATCTAAAGTTTAGTATAACGAATTTTGGTTATCTTGTGAGCTACAGCATCCTAAATTCAAGGCGTAGTCCCTCCAGCCCTGAAAAAAAGTGCTTGAGGGTTTTTAAACCAGTTTTCATCACTGTGTAATTTTTTTTCAGAGAGGAGCAGACCTTTGGGTACATTTAAGCTCTTTTTAAAAACTTTTCGGACACAGAAGGAATCTTAACCTGACCTAATAAAAGTTCAGTTCCTATAAGTCAGCTGTCTGGAAGTCATCTCCCAGTTCTTATTCACATCCTGCTGCTGGAGGGTTTCAGAGAAGCATTGACCATAGACATGATGAAACACTTTTGTTCTAACCTTTTGCCAGTTTTCAACACTAGAGGGGGGAAAACCTCTGTGTGAGCTCCTAAATATTACTTGGAGATGCAGTTTGTGGCATCCTTGACACACAGTGGCTCTTGCACTTTTACTACAGGAGAAATAAGTATTGTACATTTTTATAAATTTCTGATGAGAGCGTTGACATTAAGTTTTCATGACATATCAGCAGTGTTGCCACAGTTACTTTGAAGAAGTAATCCGATAACCGATTACTCCTTTAAAAAGAAATGTAGTTACTTTAAGGACTACTTAATTTTAAAAGTAACTAAGTTAGATTACCAGTTACTTTATTAGTTGCTTTCAGCAGCTGCCGACAACACCTGTAGCTGCATAATATGGTATAAAAAAAAGGTGTGATGCAATTAAAATGAAAAGTAGTAATAATAGAAGTAATATGAGTCTACATGTTTTATTTTAAAGTAAAATTCAGACATTGGTAGTTGTACAATATGAACTTTAAAATTTAAAAAAATATATTCATTTTATACATTTTGAGTTTCAAAATACAACTACAGGAAGCTTTTGTATTATATTTATGGTACACTACAGCACTGTTCAGTTCAATTTTAGATTTAAATTGTTTTCTTTGTAAATGCTTTGTTTAAGTCTAGTTTGTTTTTTATCAGTTTCATTTTTTTGTTAGAGTTGTAGTCTGTTGATCCTGTATTTGTATTACAATAACCAAAAATTAAATGTTGCTGCAGTGTGTGCTCACATAATCCTCAGTACCCTGCTCGGGGCACCCTAGTCTAAAAAGTCTGGGCACGCCCCTGCTTGCTACTGGTGCCTCGTTGTAGCCTATTTCCCATTGCGTACCTAATGTTGCTCTGTTCCTCAACGGATTGATTTGAGCTAAACGGAGTGTTCAGCTCATGGAATAGAGGGAGTTACAGTGACAGACGGGACTCACCTTTCCCCCAGGTAAAAGTCAAACAACTTCTCAAGCGTTTATGGCCGCAGTGTGCTGATCTCCCTCTCATTGATTCCTAAATGTTTCAGTCAAAGATTTCGAGCAAACTGCCAGCACAGAGTGAACTACGAACTGTAATACTGTCATCTTAAGCCGACAAACTCAAAAAAGTGTCTGTGTTTCCAGCTAGAAAACGCGCATCTCTCCTCCCCTCTCTGTTTACCTTCCTGTGCTAACTGCTGTTACACGTGAGTTTTCCCACATGCTGAAAACGTGATGAACACGTGACTTCCGCTACTCCCCGAGACGCAAGAAAAAAAAAATACAAGAAAAATGAAAAGAAAAGCAACGAACATTGATTTGAATAAGAAACTTAAATCTGATTAATGGTTTAGAAATAGTAACGCTTTAAATTACTGGTTACTGAAAAAGTGGTCAATTCAGAGCAATAGTGTTACACAAATTATCCAAACATACAGTATAATCAAAACAAATAAGTCCATAAACTAAGTAATATGTAATAGAGTTGCTGTGATTAAGTATTTAGTATAAAAAGCAAACATCCAAAACCTAGTGAAAATTTCATATCAAAGGCCCCATTTGAATTTTCTAAATAAAATGTTGATGGGTTCAATACTTATATCTAAGGTTGGGTAAAAATATTGATTAATCAATGCATCAATATTGCAATATTTCCTCGCCCAAATCAATATAAATTCAGCAAATACTCTGAATCGATTCACTTCATGGCCAGTGGGGGGCTCTGTGTGCTTTATGCTGGGTTGTTTGGATGGAGGCTGCACCACACTAAACAATAACACAATGTCAACCAAAGCAAGCAGCAGCGTAAAGCCAGCTTCCTCAACTTTAAAGTCTGACGTTTGATTTGTTTTATGTCTTTAAAATGTGGGGTAACATACCACATGTTCGTATGGGCATGAAAATAAATATTCTAAAGTTGTCAACAGGAACTTTAACTATTTGTGTATTTCGACTTCTTACTGGATCAACATCAAAGCATTTAAATCAATATTGAACCCAATTACAACCTAAAGAATCTAAATCAAATCAAATTGTGATGTTCCTAACAATATCCAGCTCTACCTAATTATCCCGCTGTATTTCCATATTTAATTACACAAATAAGAAAAAAGAGCAGAGATTTGTCCGTAACAAACTGATGTTTGATGCGCACCAAAATTTATGTTTTTTAAATCAGGTTTAAAAAAACTGTTTTCACTATCTTTAAAATGTATCCAACAACCAAGACTTTACTTTCAATAATTCTTGTTGCATATGAAGTGTAATTTCTAATCTCTTTTAGCATAACTTAATGAAATCAATAGTTTTCCCTGAAGTTAAATATTACAGTATGTTTTTTCTTTGGGCGTGTTGTCTTTATTTTCTTCCAGATGTGTCTTTTATTTGTGAAGAAGTTTTAATTGTCTTTGCCCTAAACGTGCTATAAACAAACTTTATTTTTCCTTGAAAGCAGTGCAAAATAAGGCAGGGTCTGCCACACCATTTCAACAGGAAACCGTCAGGCAGAGTCAGTCAGAGAGCTTCTGGGACAAAGATGTGGCAGTTCCTCAAAAAAAAAACAGAACTTTTCCCCCCCAAAAAAGAAGCACAGCAGGTCAGAAGTGAGCCAAATGTGAACATATGCAAACCCACTGAGCACTTCTCTTTCATGTGCTGTGCATTTAGCTGAGCAACTCTTCAGCTCCTCCTCGGCTGAAACAGAGTCTAGAGAGCTCATTTAGGGATCTGCTGAAAAGACTGTTTGCTCAACACGCCGGGGTTCCTGCGCCTGCCCACGCCTCATTTGAGAGGCAACAAGAAAAAGGCGAATAGATGAAAGGCGGTCCCCACAGTTGGAGATGATACACCGAGGGTCCTCTCACTAAGCAGGCAGCTATTCAAATGAGAGGCTAATTGTGGCATCTGTTAACCCACTGAAGAGGTGTCAGAGCAGTATCACGGGCCTGTTAATTGGTACAAACAGGTAGCAGATGTAGAGTCTGCGATTGAGCAGCTGCCATTTAGTGAGCCAACCCCTGTGAACGGTGATTAGACAGCCAAGCTGATGGAGAAGGATCAACGAGGAGGAGGAAACATCACTGAGCCACCATGCATACTTACCATTCCTTAACACCATTTCATTCTGCTTATCAAAGACTGTTTGTGGGATATTTACCTCACACGTAAATGTACTGTCACAAAAGTCATTCACCCCTTTTCTTCTTCTAAAAATAAAAATTAACAGTTATCATTTATTGTTGAAATAAGATGCTCATCCTTTGGAATGGAGCTGCAGTGAGAGAAAATACTTGCTCACGACACGGGGAACTTGTAGGATGACATAACCTAAAAAAAAAGTTGACAGTTAACAGTTAACCACAACTGATTTTGTCAATGACTCGTCAACACTTGTCAACAATGTCAACTAATCTTGGCACTTTCAACTGGCGTGGAGATAAATAGAAAACTATGGAAAAGAAAAAAAAGCTCAAGATGAAATATGATAGAGCTCAGGCTAAAACTAATCAACAGAGATATTTGCTTGTGTCATAAAGACTTAAAACGGGGACTTAAAGGGCAACTCCAGATTTTTTGACACCTGGACCTTATTTATAGGTGTGTGCATGCTCATATACTCACTCAGAAAAACATTGTGCAGCTCGGAGTCCTTCAGGAGTTATTTAGATCCAACCGATTTTAGCCGCACTTAGCGAGGGCCACGGCAAGGGAGCTTCAGCGCGGGACATAATCTCTGCAAAATCGCTCATTTCGGCTATATTTTTTCATCCATCGCCAGTGTTATCACAAACACACTCCTCTTCTGTTGCCATAGGCTAACACTGTCCACAAGCGCACCACCAGTTCGCATTGAGTTGTGGACGTGCTCCTGTTTGTTGTTCTCGAGCCAGCTCTTCGTCTCTCTCCCTCTGCATCCTTCTTTCATGGAGCTCCTCGTCTCAGGTTCAAACCGGTAAGGACAACCATCAAAAGTTTGTTTACCAGGTCAGCTCTGGGTCAGCTGACCCACCTGAAGACGGTGGACGAGCTGACTTTATGATAACACTGGCGATGAATGAAAAAATATAGCCGAAATGAGCGATTTTGCAGAGATTATGTCCCGCGCTGAAGCTCCCTTGCCGTGACCCCCGCTAAGTGCAGCTAAAATCGGTTGGATCTAAATAACTCCTGAAGGACTCAGAGCTGCACGATGTTTGTCTGAGTGAGTATATGGGCATGCACACACCTATAAATAAGGTCCAGGTGTCAAAAAAACAGAGTTGCCCTTTAAGTCACTTTCCCTCTTCATAGGGACTCCACTTTGACTGATTCACGTAAACACCACACTGCAAGGCTTGGCTGAGCAAAGCACAACCTCATTATAAACCAACTAATGAAGTACATAATATCAATGCTAGCTTCCAGCAGAGCTCTATCTAGCTGTTTGTCGCTTACTTATAAAAATTCAACTTCTACCTTGTCTATAAGGTAATGATTTCAAAAGAAACCACATCTCTTTAGTACTCTTACATATGGTTCTGAAACTAAAAGTGCTATGATTCTTTCATCTTTGCTGCTAGGTGCCTGTTGGCTATGGCTGCCTTTTTCAGCAGTTCTCTCTTCTATGTCCTTTGTTGATAATTTTTTCTTCTCTTTATCGTAATAAAGTTCTCCTGTGTTTGTCTGGAGATCCATGTAACCATGGCTGCATTGTGTACGTGTGAAATTAGCTGTTAGCAGCCTGTAGCATGTCAATGCTAACTGATGCAAGGCCTGATGTCTTCCCACAAGGTGAGTAGAAGCTGATGAGGACAACGTGCTGGTTCTCAGTGTGAGCTAAGAAGTGACGACATGGACTTATCCTTCCATCCATCGTTATTGGGAACGTAAGATCTATCTCCAACAAGATGGACGAGCTAGCCATGCTTAACCCAGCAACAGAGGGAATACCAGAGGGAGGAGTAGCAACATGCTATTCACTGACATGGCTAACGGAGCTAATACTTGATGTGAACTTCACATTGGAGGAGTTTCACTTGCTGTGAGCAGACAGGATCCAGGAGACAGAGACTGAACAGACTGCTGGGGAGGCTCAGTCCTGGACCCTGTGGAGGTGGAGGGTGGCTGAACTGGAGAATGATGGCCAAGCTGTCATTCACTATTTTCTTATGGACCTTTTTGCACTTTCTATAAACGTTCTTACTTTTGTTTCCTTGATTACTACTGGGACTTCAATTTTGTGTTGTGGTACTTGTTACAATGACAATAAAGTTCTATTCTATTCTATTCTATTCTATTCTATTCTATTCTATTCTTTTCTATTCTATTCTAATCACAGCCACTTTCTTATGGCTGATAAGCCGACCAAGCCACAAACAATACGTCAATACAAGACACTTTGAAAACAACTCATGTTAAAAAGCAACACAGCCTACCATGCCCTCTTGAGGTTCATAGCACCTGGTACACTTTAAACAATAAGGTAGTTCTTGGTCTGCTTCCCCACCATCAGGGTATCCACGGGGTCTAAATAAGTCTTAAATCTAATAATTTGATTTTAAAGGGGACATATCATGCTGATCCCTGATTTAATAGTTACGTATAATAAAATAAATTTGAAAAAAAGACCTTTTACCCCCTGAATTTTCAAAAAATGAGATATTATATTTTTTCTAATACCCTAGAACGAGATTTGATGCCTCTGAAAATAGGTCATTGCCATTTGGCCGCAAGATTTCAACCTTCGTGACGACACAAGGATCCTTTCTTTTTATTGGAGTAATCTGATATAGCAGCTCCTCCTCTTTGATGTCAGTTAGTCACACTACTGCCACCAAGGGATACACCCACCGAGAGCCGAGTATAAATACAGCTCCCTACCAGCTCTGGCTGACTTGACTGAGTGCTGGATGCAGGAACTCTGCTCTGCTGAGCAGTTCAGCTTTACATGGTGAATTAGCAGTTAAAACACTGTAGTTTTAGCAGACATCGTAATGTGTTAGACTGTGATATTTGCAAGCTTGTTCTGACATGCACTGTGAACCTGGACCACAATAATGCTGCGATAATAACATAGTGACAAACTGACGGTAGAGGCGATCTTTAGACTACACTTTCAGCATGATGGATAAAACAGACAGAGAAAAGTGAAGGAGCAGGATGGAGCCCTGTTATAGAAATAGTTTATTGGTGAAGTCTGCCTATATTTCCACACATAAACTATACATGTTACAGTACCGGTTTGACTCACTGAAGCGTCCTGAAATGATCTGTGTCGAGGTGGATTTTCTTCCTCCTGAGCTGCAGAACCGTCCGGGTCTGACTCAGGGTCCAATACAAAAGGATGTATTCTACACTCTGCCAATTTATGAGTGCTATCAATGCCTTGCGGTAAATTTTTGGCAAACAGCAAACTCGCTCGGTCTGCATCATTCAATGTGGCGATTTTGTAAATACTGCCATGTTGCAAAAACCGCCTCCTGCCTCTACCCCCTCCGCCCCTCTGATAGAACCGACCAATCAGAGCACAAAGGGCTGTGACATTGCGAGGTTACTGGAGGTCATTCTCAAAATGGAGCGTTTCAACAAGATCTTCAGAATGGCCTAAAATGAGGATATTGAGAACGCTATTGTGGGGCAATGAAGGAACTAAATGACTTGAACTGAGGGCAGAAATGCTTTACAGGCATCCTAGTCTGGCATAGTGAAAAGGAGAAACAAGCATGATATAAGATAAGATAAGATAAGATATACTTTATTGATCCCCGGAGGGAAATTCATGTTGCTTGGGCTCTCTTCCAAGCAAAGAATTGTACACTCTGATGGCTGCAGGGAGGAATGATCTTCGGTACCTCTCGGTCCTGCAGCGCACAGAGGTAAGACGTCCCCTGCTGCTGATTCTCTGGACTATGATGGTGTGAAGTGGGTGATGAGAGTGACGGATGATGGCCTCCACTTTCTTCTGTGTATACCTTTCCCCCACAGCCTCCAGTGAGTCCAAACTGGATCCAACCATGGAGCTAGCTCTCTTCACCAGTTTTTCCAGTCGCCTCTTGTCCTTCTGCTTTTAACTATTTCCCCAGCAGACTGCACCATAAAACAAAGCACTGGCTACCACAGACTGATAAAACATCTGCAGCAGCTTTCCACAGACATCAATTGATCTGAGCTTCCTTAAGAAAAAGAGACGGCTCTGCCCCTTCTTAAAGAGTGCATCTGTATTAAGGGACCAGTCCAACTTGTTGTCTAGATGTACACCAAGATATTTGTAGGATGGCACCACCTCCACGTCCACCCCATGGATGTTAAGTGGCTGATGGCAGAGCCCAGACTTTCGGAAATCCACAATCATTTCCTTTGTTTTTGAGGTGTTCAGTAGGAGACAATTTCTATGACTCCAGTCATAGAAAGCTTTTATCAGATCCCTGTATTCAGATTCCTGTCCATTTTGGATACACGCCACAATAGCAGTGTCATCGGAGTATTTTTGGATGTGGCAGGACTCAGAGTTGTATTTAAAGTCTGCAGTATAAAGTGTGAATAGGAATGGAGCCAGAACAGTTCCTTGCGGAGCCCCTGTGCTGCTCATGACCGTTCCAGAGACGCAGTTTCCCAACCTGACAAACTGTGGCCTTTCTGTGAGATAGTCTGTGATCCAGGAGACAAAGGATGGGTTCACTCCTATGTCTTCGAGCTTATCTCTCAATATCATGGGCTGGATGGTGTTAAATGCACTTGAAAAATCAAAGAACATAATTCTTACATAGGTGCCAGGTTCTTCTAGATAGCACAGGGCACGGTGGAGCATGTATGTAACTGCATCATCCACTCCAATATGATTTCTATATGCAAACTGCAGAGGTTCTAGTGTGTCTTTGACCTCAAGTCTCAACAGACGTAAAAGCAGCCTCTCAAAGGTTTTCATAACATGTGAGGTGAGGGCAACTGGTCTGTAGTCGTTAAGTTCAGCTGGGCATTTGAGTTTTGGTACCGGCACAATACAAGATGTTTTCCACAGAGCCGGGACCTGACCTAACTGTAGACTCAGGTTGAAGATCCTCTGAAGGGGTTCACACAATTGGGCAGCACAGTCCTTAAGCAGTCTTGGACACACACCATCTGGACCAGCAGCCTTCCCTGAGCACAGTCTTCCTAACTCTAACCTCATTCCTAAAGCTGTGACAGACGGTGACGGTGGAAGAGGCACAGGTGTAAGAGGGGATGTAGCAGGAGTGGTGGAGAGACACAGATGTGTAGAAGGAGCAGCAGTAGAAGAGGAAGTGGTCGCTGATATAACCCCCTTAAGGCCTTGAAATGTCTAAATTTCTCCCAAAATCCCCCAAAAGGTCTCAAATAGGATTTTGAAAGGTCTTAAAAATCTATTGTCGTTACTTTTGTTTAAAACATGCATTAACCTTAAGTCTTGTGCTGAAATGTTTCGATTTTTGAGAACAATTGACAGAGCTCAAGGATATTGTGGAGGAGATTGCCTTCTTGTGCGCAGGAAAACACACACACAATGGCTATTGGCTGTAGAGTTCCCAATATTGCTTTTTAACCTGACTTCCAAACAAATCTTGGTTCACAACAGAGATGTTTCTGATGTTTTAAGATAGAGTACGTGTTTTGTATTCCAATATGAAAGAGCTGTGAATAAATTCTGGGCCTCCAATTTTCCTTTAAGTCTTTTGTACTTTTTTGCCAGCATCAATATGAAATAGGTCTTTAACTGTATACATCATAGTCATAAAAAGTCTTAAAAGGTCTTGAATTTAGCTTGTTGAAAACTGCAAAGACCCTGACCATTTATGTTTTTATAATGCAGAAATGTACTGGACAGTACTCTCTGCGTTCTCAGGACCTCTTTATGCTCTCTGCACCCTCAGCTTGGAACCAGTTTCAGAACGACTAAAAGCTCAAGGAGCTGGTGTCCTTAAACGTTTTAAAATCTAAAATAAAATTAAAGCTGCAAGCAGCGTTAGACGGATCCTGGGGGCTCATGCCGGCTCCTGTCCCCCCACAGTCTGTAATACTGTGTGTCTCAATGAGACAAACATTTTGGTGTTGGTTTCATCTCTCTATGACATTCCTACTGGCTGCTATGGCCGTTTTAGTGTGCCTAGGTGGCGCTAGACAGCATTTTATGGGATGTTTGGGGTCATGTTTGGTTCATGTTCATGTTTGGTATTTTTTCTCATTTTTTGGATGCAAATAATGTGTGTGCCTATTTTGGTGGATTTCTGAACATGCTTAGGGGGTGTAATAAGCGATCAAAGAATGTCAAAAGGGTGTAGTAAGGGTAAAAAATGTACTGGCTGTGGTGGCCATTTTAGTGTGTCCAGAGAGATCTGGTTAGCAACAATATAGGTGATGGATTTTTTTTTACAAAAAAGAAAAAATGATTTTTTTTTTTTGCATTATTATTAATGTACTAAAAATTATGGGCAGATGTCAACATCCTATTTATTTTGTTTATCATATCACAGTAGTATTATCATATTTGACATTTTAATCTTACACTGAAAGTTACAATGTGGAAGGGATTGACTTTTTATTTTTACAGCTGGTGGAAAAATAAACATTTCTATATCATTCACGTATGGTTAAAACGAGTATTTATTGGTTTATATGGGCTTTAATAAATTAATAGAATTAAACACCTTTTTTACAACTGAAAGTTACAGGATTTACCAGTGTTTGGCATCACTTCCCTTGAATTTGAAGGACTGTGTTGTATTTATCATGGCAACTCATTCCAGTAGATGGCGGTAATTCAGTAATACTTGCCACCGGCGTTAGCGCCGTGCATTGTGGGAACTGTATGCCAAGAATACCCGTCAGATGCAGACACAGATAGAAACGTTCTCTTGTATCAGTGGGACACCCTGGGATGTATACAGTAGATTTTACAACTTTTACCATTCTGTCTAACAAATACTGAATTTGGGGCAAAACAGCAGGCACTACTACTGTCGTACGCGGTTTGTACAACATCCGCGGGGATCACTGGAGCGGCGGGAGATGACGTCACACGTCCCAGCATTCATCACGCGACCTGTCAACAATATACGGTCTTAGGTCAACTGCTGATCTCACCAAAACACGAGCGGATGCAGAGGAAGATATGAGTCTGTTTCTCTGTCAGTCGGTCAACTTGTTGCACACAGCTGCTTTGCTCCAGCACATGGGAGGAGGGAGAGGATTCACCGTATCCCCAGAGATCCCGCAAGACGACATGAAGTGGATTAGACTGATTGAAACAGGGGAGAAGCCAGGAGAGAGCGCTAACGTTTGGAGCTCTCAAACAACGGATTCCGTCTGTGGATTGAACAGGTACGGAAAATTAAAGTTTCTAGGCTTCAGTACTGTTTTTTTTTACTACCTGTCATCTTAGTTATCAGCAGTATTTTTGAACGTGAAAGACGAGTTGGACCGGGTAGCTAACAGAAGCTAACAGAAGCTAAACGTCTGTTGCTCACTTAGCTATAAGCAATTTATTGCAGAGAAGGAGTGGGAAATATAATTGTGGTGTAATGCAAGACTATACAAGCTTCTGCATTTAAAGGGAGATTATCAGTCTACACATCATAAAGATGCGCACGTATTTCGCTGCATTTATCTGCATTCATTGAGACGAGTTGGCGTTTTTAAACAATAAATTCAACCTGGTAGCAGCATCAAAATGTAAGGTTGTTTCGTGGTGAGTTACCAGAGACGGTACTTCACAACAGAGGCAACGTTGTTCAAGTTTTAACGGCTACCGAGCAACCCAATATTTTTGAGTTAATCGCGACCGTATAACTGGTGACTCTTGGACAAATACTGTAGATGTGGTGCTTTGTCATTCGTTATAGCTGACTCTAAAGACATTAAAAACACTCCAGTTGCGTTAAACGCATGATTAAACGATTCGGTTATGTTCAATTACGTTTTGTGTGGTACCATTCAATGTCAATGTGATTAGAATGCACAGCTAATGGTAGCATTCTCTGCTGCGTCTTCTGCCGAAGGGGCATGTACGTCAGAGTGACGTACCAGCGGGGTATAAAAAGATAGATCTGGCGTCGTCTCGTTCTTCTCACACTCTGGAGGTAAGACCCATTTGGTTGTCTCTTAATTTGATGTAAGCATATGTTGTGTTGAACCTGAGCTATGTTAAACATGATTTAAGGTGAAATGAAAGAATGCTATCATGTATAAGTAAGATTTTGTTGCTCAGCGGTGAGATTTAAAACTTTCTAGAAGCTTCTATGAGGTGTGTTTTCTGATCTACTTGGATCGTGAAACAACGTTAGCCTTTCTATCAAATAAAATAAACATATTTAAGATGGTATGATACATTTTTGGCGCATTTTGAGTACATTTTGATGAATTTTAATCAGCATGTGTGGGTGGTGCTTCAATGCTAGACGTATGCTAATGTTATGGAAATCTTAGCCTTTGTGCGTGTTCGCCCGCTAGCGAGGCCTGCTCGATGTGTGGTTTTGTGTCCTGTTGAGAGGAATGCTCGGTAGTCTTTACTCCAAAGACGATAATTGTCCTAAAATAAACAAGTTTTAAATATTTAAGATATTATGTTACATTTGTGGTTAATTTTGAGAACATTTTGATTACTTTTAGTCAGCATTTGTGATTGGTGCTCCGACGCTAAACGTATGCTAATGTTATGGGAATCTCAGCCTTTGTGCGTGTTAGCCCGCTAGCGAGGCCTCCTCGATGTGTGGTTTTGTGTCCTGTTGAGAGGAATGCTCGGTAGTCTTAACTCCAAAGACGATAATTGTCCTAAAATAAATAAGTTTTATATATTCAAGATATTATGTTACATTTGTGGCGAATTTGGAGAACATTTTGATTACTTTTAGTCGGCATTTGTGGTTGGTGCTTCGAAGCTAAATGTATGCTAATGTTATGGAAATCTCAGCCATTGATCTGCGTTCAGCCTTTGTGTTAGCACGCTAGCTACTCTGTGCTTTCTTTTGTGTCATGTTAATACAAATACTCGATGCACTTTGATTATAGTGCAGTGGTTACCCTTTAAAGAAATAAAATATATATTGAAGAAAGAATTGTACATTTTTGGTACATTTTGAATACATTTTAATGGCTTTTACTCGGTTGGCAAAAGTTGTGCTCATACATATGCTAATGTGAGCTCGGCCTTTGTTTAATAATTGCTTTATGTGAGCCACGTTAGCCTGCTCTGTTATATTGAGACAAATGCTTGATATTCCTAAATCCAAGTACAATAATTGGCTTCTAAACAAATCGAATATATGTATTTTAGATGCTATGAAACATTTTTGGTGCATTTTGGAGAGTATTGCTTGGTGTGATATTTGCTTTGTGGATTTAGCTATAATTCTGCTGTGTCATAGCTACTAGTTAGCCACCATGGTGTGCCAGCCTTGGCCTGCTCAGTGCTTGGTTCTGTGTAATATTGAAAGAAATGCTAGATAGTCTGCCATTAACACAATTAAGATATGTATTTAAGATACTTTGGTACTTTTTGGTGAATATAACAAGATTTTTATGAGGTTTACTTGGTTGGTTGGTGTGTTGCTTTTCTGTAATACTGAGACAAATGCTTGTTACCTCCAAGTACAATGATTGGCTTCTAAATAAATTAAATATATGTATTTTAGACACTATGAAACATTTTTGGTGCATTTTGAAAACATTTAGAAGATTATTACTTGGTGTGATATGTGCTTAAAGGTTGTAGATATGGCTATGCAGTGTCCTTATTCAGTGAACAGAGGTCATAAATAGGACTGTTGCTCTTAGGGTTAGAGGTCATGGGCTCTGAATTAAAACATTCAGCATTTGTGTTTAGAAAATGACAGCATGCTGTTTTTGTGGCTTTTTTTCTCTCCCACAGTAATCTTGATTACTCTTTAATAGTATTGATTTGAAGATTTGAAGATTCCTTAGCTTTTTGCTCTACTATACTCTACTATGTGCGCTTTGGTGCATTTTGAAATTATTTTGAAGATTATTTCTTGGTGTGATACGTGCTTTAAGGTTTTAGATATAGCTACACTGTATCAGCCTTTTTCCCTGTTTCAGCCACTTGTTAGCCACATTATGTAGCTTTTTTCACTTTTTTGGAATAATTAAAAAAAAAAAACCTTATTGTGTGTGAGGTTTGTCTGCCTATGTTGTTTTATTCTTAGTTTACGCTGTTAATAGGTTGTGTATCTGTCCTGGTTGGCAGGCCAGAGCTTACTGGTATTTTGTGAGGGTTAAAGTTCCATAATGTGTGAGTGATTTAAGTGATTGTTTAGGACTTTAAAGTTGTGTTTTGTGGCATTCCTGGCATGATCTAAATGTGTAGATTACATTTGCATGGATTTTTGATGCTTTTTTTGTCCCACAATAATGTTGATTACTCTGAAATAGTAATGATTTGCTGTGTTACCTACTGTACTCTCCTGTGCTTTTTGGTGCATTTTAAATACATTTTGTTGACTATTACTTGGTGTGATATGTGCTTAAAGGTTTTAGATATAGCTATGCTGTGTTGGCCTTTTTTCACTGATAGCTACTTGTTAGCCACATTATGTAGCTTTTTGCTCTTTTATCTTTGAGTCATGCCCAGAGAAAAGACTTTTGTGTGAGAGTGTCTGTGAGGTTTGTCTTCCAATGTTGTTCATCTTAGTTTGAGCTGTTAATCAGTTGTGTATCTGTCCTGCTTATCAGGCCAGAGCTAACTGGCATTTTGTGAGGGTTAAAGATCCAAATGTGTGAGTGATAAAAGTGATTGATTGGGTCCTTTAAAGTTGTGCTTTGTGGCATTCCTGGCATGATCTGATTGTGTAGAATACATTTGCATGCTGTTTTTGTGGCTTTTTTTCCTCGCACAATAATCATGATTACCCTTAAATGGTATTGATTTGCAAATTTCTTTGCTGTGTTATCTACTGTGCTCTCCAGTGCTTTTTAGTGGGGCATTTTGAAAACATTTTGAAGAGTATTACCTGGTTTGATATGTGCTTTAAGGTTTTAGACAAAGCTATGCTGCGTTGGCCTTCTTCCCTGTGTTAGCTACTTGTTAGCCACATTATAAAGCTTTTTGCTCTTTTTTCTTTGAATCATGCTGAGAGAAAAGACTTACTGTGTGAGAGTGTGTGTGAGGTTTGTCTTCCAGTGTTGTTCATCTTAGTTTAGGTTTTAATCAGTTGTGTATCTGTCCTGATTAGCAGGCCACAGCTTACTGGCATTTTGTGAGGGTTAATAATCCATAATCATCGAAGTCATCGAAGGGCCCAGGCCATGAAGAGGAAGAGGGCAGAGGACCACCCCTGGACCGCCCTCGAGCCTGTCCCCGTTCGTTGCTCGTACGTGTCAAACTTTCATTTCAGAATATTCACTGATATGGTTTGGATGTAATGTCCCTTAATGATGTTATGACATACTTCAATGTCCATTAAACAGGGCACGGTACAGGGTACCGACACCCAGCAGGGAGGTGGCAAACCTCTGGACTGACCCACCAGAGCCGCAAGTTGGTCACTCCAGCGCATCATCCGGACCAGAAGGTATGATTTTTGTTTTATTCATCGAAAAATTGCAGCGAGTAGGTTTCTCTGTTGTTAAAGAACGTCTGTGTTGTTGCAGCGGTTGTTCGTCGTTGGAGACTCCCACCTCTGGGCCATGGTGGACGGCTTCGTGCCCATGCCGGTAGGTTCTCTGTCCTTTGCTTTTCTGTCTGTTCCAGGTGCATCGGCAGCCGAGCTGAGGACAGAGGCCCTGCACGCAGACGTCCTGTGGACCCCCGACGCCGTCTGCGTGCTCGCCCCGAGCAACAACCTCATGGCCAGCCGGACGGTTGGCGAGGCAGCGTTGGACTTCGGTGCTCTCCTGACCTCCATCACCAGCCGCTGGCCCAAGGTGTGTGTTTGTTTCAAGTTTTTGTTGCTAATCGTTTGGTTTTGTGTCAGCAAAGCTGCTGTGAGCAGCCTTTGTATTGTCATGCACTTATTTTAGAGAAATGAATGCGATCTGCTGACAAAGGTTTTTTTTCTGTAAGGTGTTCGTGCTGGACTTCCCTCCACGCCTGAACATCCACCTGGAGTTGGCGCTGCATCAGGAATTCCACCGAGTTGCAGCACGCATGGGAACGTTTCAATCGAGTTTTTCTGCAAAATCTGAGATTTGAGAATTTTATAGTTTTGTGACCGCATGCATGGATGGACATGCACATGTAAATGCATGCGTTAATGTTTACTTCAAGAACTTCATGATTTTTTGTGTGTGGTTTGTGACACTTATTTCAGGTTTCCCTTACGTGTCTGTGGCTGAGCACCTCCCCCTCCATCGGTTGGAGCTGTGGTGCCCCGACGGCGTAAGTATTGTCCTAAAATTTACACGACGGTTTATGTGACACTGAAGAAAACATCCAACTAACAAAATGAAATGTCTAGGGTGCGTCCGTCAGGTCCCTAGAGTCGTCCCCAGTGGGTTTTCTCAGAACCGGGATTGGGATCCGATTTTTGTAAAAATTGCATTTTCGTGAGGGCTATTTCACCAGGGTTATAAGGCCTGTATTTAGCCTCTCATTAAAGTGGCTGTAACTCCAAGAAACGTAGTCGGAGGGCTCCAAAACTTCTAGGGTGCGTCCGTCAGGTCCCTAGGGTCGTCCCCAGTGGGTTTTCTCAGAACCAGGTTTGGGATCCGATTTTTGTAAAAATTGCATTTTCATGAGGGCTATTTCACCAGGGTTATAAGGCCTGTATTTAGCCTCTCATTAAAGTGGCTGTAACTCCAAGAAACATAGTCGGAGGGCTCCAAAACTTCTAGGGTGCGTCCGTCAGGTCCCTAGGGTCCTCCCCAGTGGGTTTTCTCAGAACCGGGTTTGGGGTCCGATTTTTGTAAAAATTGCATTTTCGTGAGGGCTATTTCACCAGGGTTATAAGGCCTGTATTTAGCCTCTCATTAAAGTGGCTGTAACTCCAAGAAACGTAGTCGGAGGGCTCCAAAACTTCTAGGGTGCGTCCATCAGGTCCCTAGGGATGTCCCCAGTGGGTTTTCTCAGAACCGGGTTTGGGGTCCGATTTTTGTAAAAATTGCATTTTCGTGAGGGCTATTTCACCAGGGTTATAAGGCCTGTATTTAGCCTCTCATTAAAGGGGCTGTAACTCCAAGAACCTTAGTCCTAGGGCTCCAAAACTTCTAGGGTGCGTCCGTCAGGTCCCTAGGGTCGTCCCCAGTGGGTTTTCTCAGAACCGGGTTTGGGATCCGATTTTTGTAAAAATTGCATTTTCGTGAGGGCTATTTCACCAGGTTTATAAGGCCTGTATTTAGCCTCTCATTAAAGTGGCTGTAACTCCAAGAAACGTAGTCGGAGGGCTCCAAAACTTCTAGGGTGCGTCCGTCAGGTCCCTAGGGTCGTCCCCAGTGGGTTTTCTCAGAACCGGGTTTGGGATCCGATTTTTGTAAAAATTGCATTTTCGTGAGGGCTATTTCACCAGGGTTATATGGCCTGTATTTAGCCTCTCATTAAAGCAGTTGTAACTCCAAGAAACGTAGTCGGAGGGCTCCAAAACTTTTAGGGTGCGTCCATCAGGTCTCGGGGTCGTCCCCAGTGGGTTTTCTCAGAACCGGGTTTGGGATCCGATTTTTGTAAAAATTGCATTTTCGTGAGGGCTATTTCACCAGGGTTATAAGGCCTGTATTTAGCCTCTCATTAAAGCGGCTGTAACTCCAAGAAACGTAGTCGGAGGGCTCCAAAACTTTTAGGGTGCGTCCGTCAGGTCCCTAGGGTCGTCCCCAGTGGGTTTTCTCAGAACCGGGTTTGGGATCCGATTTTTGTAAAAATTGCATTTTCGTGAGGGCTATTTCACCAGGGTTATAAGGCCTGTATTTAGCCTCTCATTAAAGGGGCCGTAACTCCAAGAAACGTAGTCGGAGGGCTCCAAAACTTCTAGGGTGCGTCCGTCAGGTCCCTGGGGTCGTACCCAGTGGGTTTTCTCAGAACCGGGTTTGGGATCCGATTTTTGTAAAAATTGCATTTTCGTGAGGGCTATTTCACCAGGGTTATAAGGCCTGTATTTAGCCTCTCATTAAAGCGGCTGTAACTCCAAGAAACGTAGTCGGAGGGCTCCAAAACTTCTAGGGTGCGTCCGTCAGGTCCCTAGGGTCGTCCCCAGTGGGTTTTCTCAGAACCGGGTTTGGGGTCCGATTTTTGTAAAAATTGCATTTTCGTGAGGGCTATTACACCAGGGTTATAAGGCCTGTATTTAGCCTCTCATTAAAGTGGCTGTAACTCCAAGAAACGTAGTCGGAGGGCTCCAAAACTTCTAGGGTGCGTCCGTCAGGTCCCTGGGGTTGTCCCCAGTGGGTTTTCTCAGAACCGGGTTTGGGATCCGATTTTTGTAAAAATTGCATTTTTGTGAGGGCTATTTCACCAGGGTTATAAGGCCTGTATTTAGCCTCTCATTAAAGTGGCTGTAACTCCAAGAAACGTAGTCGGAGGGCTCCAAAACTTCTAGGGTGCGTCCGTCAGGTCCCTGGGGTTGTCCCCAGTGGGTTTTCTCAGAACCGGGTTTGGGATCCGATTTTTGTAAAAATTGCATTTTTGTGAGGGCTATTTCACCAGGGTTATAAGGCCTGTATTTAGCCTCTCATTAAAGCAGCTGTAACTCCAAGAAACGAAGTCGGAGGGCTCCAAAACTTCTAGGGTGCGTCCATCAGGTCCCTGGGGTTGTCCCCAGTGGGTTTTCTCAGAACCGGGTTTGGGATCCGATTTTTGTAAAAATTGCATTTTCGTGAGGGCTATTTCACCAGGGTTATAAGGCCTGTATTTAGCCTCTCATTAAAGTGGCTGTAACTCCAAGAAACGTAGTCGGAGGGCTTCAAAACTTCTAGGGTGCGTCCGTCAGGTCCCTAGGGTCGTCCCCAGTGGGTTTTCTCAGAACCGGGTTTGGGATCCGATTTTTGTAAACATTGCATTTTTGTGAGGGCTATTTCACCAGGGTTATAAGGCCTGTATTTAGCCTCTCATTAAAGCGGCTGTAACTCCAAGAAACGTAGTCGGAGGGCTCCAAAACTTCTAGGGTGCGTCCGTCAGGTCCCTAGGGTCGTCCCCAGTAGGTTTTCTCAGAACCGGGATTGGGATCCGATTTTTGTAAAAATTGCATTTTCGTGAGGGCTATTTCACCAGGGTTATATGGCCTGTATTTAGCCTCTCATTAAAGTGGCTGTAACTCCAAGAAACGTAGTCAGAGGGCTCCAAAACTTCCAGGGTGCGTCCGTCAGGTCCCTAGGGTCGTCCCCAGTGGGTTTTCTCAGAACCGGGTTTGGGATCCGATTTTTGTAAAAATTGCATTTTCGTGAGGGCTATTTCACCAGGGTTATAAGGCCTGTATTTAGCCTCTCATTAAAGGGGCTGTAACTCCAAGAAACGTAGTCGGAGGGCTCCAAAACTTCTAGGGTGCGTCCGTCAGGTCCCTAGGGTCGTCCCCAGTGGGTTTTCTCAGAACCGGGTTTGGGATCCGATTTTTGTAAAAATTGCATTTTCGTGAGGGCTATTTCACCAGGGTTATAAGGCCTGTATTTAGCCTCTCATTAAAGCGGCTGTAACTCCAAGAAACGTAGTTGGAGGGCTCCAAAACTTCTAGGGTGCGTCCGTCAGGTCCCTAGGGTCGTCCCCAGTAGGTTTTCTCACAACCGTGTTTGGGATCCGATTTTTGTAAAAATTGCATTTTCGTGAGGGCTATTCCACCAGGGTTATATGGCCTGTATTTAGCCTCTCATTAAAGTGGCTGTAACTCCAAGAAATGTAGTCAGAGGGCTCCAAAACTTCTAGGGTGCGTCCGTCAGGTCCCTAGGGTCGTCCCCAGTGGGTTTTCTCAGAACCGGGTTTGGGATCCGATTTTTGTAATAATTGCATTTTCGTGAGGGCTATTTCACCAGGGTTATAAGGCCTGTATTACGCCTCTCATTAAAGTGGCTGTAACTCCAAGAAACGTAGTCGGAGGGCTCCAAAACTTCTAGGGTGCGTCCGTCAGGTCCCTGGGGTTGTCCCCAGTGGGTTTTCTCAGAACCGGGTTTGGGATCCGATTTTTGTAAAAATTGCATTTTTATGAGGGCTATTTCACCAGGGTTATAAGGCCTGTATTTAGCCTCTCTTTAAAGTGGCTGTAACTCCAAGAAACGTAGTCGGAGGGCTCCAAAACTTCTAGGGTGCGTCCGTCAGGTCCCTGGGGTTGTCCCCATTGGGTTTTCTCAGAACCGGGTTTGGGATCCGATTTTTGTAAAAATTGCATTATTGTGAGGGCTATTTCAACAGGGTTATAAGGCCTGTATTTAGCCTCTCATTAAAGCAGCTGTAACTCCAAGAAACGTAGTCGGAGGGCTCCAAAACTTCTAGGGTGCGTCCGTCAGGTCCCTGGGGTTGTCCCCAGTGGGTTTTCTCACAACCGGGTTTGGGATCCGATTTTTGTAAAAATTGCATTTTCGTGAGGGCTATTTCACCAGGGTTATAAGGCCTGTATTTAGCCTCTCATTAAAGTGGCTGTAACTCCAAGAAACGTAGTCAGAGGGCTCCAAAACTTCCAGGGTGCGTCCGTCAGGTCCCTAGGGTCGTCCCCAGTGGGTTTTCTCAGAACCAGGTTTGGGATCCGATTTTTGTAAAAATTGCATTTTCGTGAGGGCTATTTCACCAGGGTTATAAGGCCTGTATTTAGCCTCTCATTAAAGTGGCTGTAATTCCAAGAAACGTAGTCGGAGGGCTCCAAAACTTCTAGGGTGCCTCCGTCAGGTCCCTGAGGTCGTCCCCAGTGGGTTTTCTCAGAACCGGGTTTGGGATCCGATTTTTGTAAAAATTGCATTTTCGTGAGGGCTATTTCACCAGGGTTATAAGGCCTGTATTTAGCCTCTCATTAAAGTGGCTGTAACTCCAAGAAACGTAGTCGGAGGGCTCCAAAACTTCTAGGGTGCGTCCGTCAGGTCCCTAGGGTCGTCCCCAGTGGGTTTTCTCAGAACCGGGTTTGGGATCCGATTTTTGTAAAAATTGCATTTTCGTGAGGGCTATTTCACCAGGGTTATAAGGCCTGTATTTAGCCTCTCATTAAAGTGGCTGTAACTCCAAGAAACGTAGTCAGAGGGCTCCAAAACTTCCAGGGTGCGTCCGTCAGGTCCCTAGGGTCGTCCCCAGTGGGTTTTCTCAGAACCAGGTTTGGGATACGATTTTTGTAAAAATTGCATTTTCGTGAGGGCTATTTCACCAGGGTTATAAGGCCTGTATTTAGCCTCTCATTAAAGGGGCTGTAACTCCAAGAAACGTAGTCAGAGGGCTCCAAAACTTCTAGGGTGCGTCCGTCAGGTCCCTGGGGTTGTCCCCAGTGGGTTTTCTCAGAACCGGGTTTGGGATCCGATTTTTGGAAAAATTGCATTTTCGTGAGGGCTATTTCACCAGGGTTATAAGGCCTGTATTTAGCCTCTCATTAAAGTGGCTGTAACTCCAAGAAACGTAGTCGGAGGGCTCCAAAACTTCTAGGGTGCGTCCGTCAGTTCCCTAGGGTTGTCCCCAGTGGGTTTTCTCAGAACCGGGTTTGGGGTCCGATTTTTGTAAAAATTGCATTTTCGTGAGGGCTATTTCACCAGGGTTATAAGGCCTGTATTTAGCCTCTCATTAAAGTGGCTGTAATTCCAAGAAACGTAGTCGGAGGGCTCCAAAACTTCTAGGGTGCCTCCGTCAGGTCCCTGGGGTCGTCCCCAGTGGGTTTTCTCAGAACCGGGTTTGGGATCCGATTTTTGTAAAAATTGCATTTTCGTGAGGGCTATTTCACCAGGGTTATAAGGCCTGTATTTAGCCTCTCATTAAAGTGGCTGTAATTCCAAGAAACGTAGTCGGAGGGCTCCAAAACTTCTAGGGTGCGTCCGTCAGGTCCCTAGGGTCGTCCCCAGTGGGTTTTCTCAGAACCGGGTTTGGGATCCGATTTTTGGAAAAATTGCATTTTCGTGAGGGCTATTTCACCAGGGTTATAAGGCCTGTATTTAGCCTCTCATTAAAGTGGCTGTAACTCCAAGAAATGTAGTCGGAGGGCTCCAAAACTTCTAGGGTGCGTCCGTCAGGTCCCTAGGGTCGTCCCCAGTGGGTTTTCTCAGAACCGGGTTTGGGATCCGATTTTTGTAAAAATTGCATTTTCGTGAGGGCTATTTCACCAGGGTTATAAGGCCTGTATTTAGCCTCTCATTAAAGTGGCTGTAACTCCAAGAAACGTAGTCAGAGGGCTCCAAAACTTCCAGGGTGCGTCCGTCAGTTCCCTAGGGTCGTCCCCAGTGGGTTTTCTCAGAACCAGGTTTGGGATCCGATTTTTGTAAAAATTGCATTTTCGTGAGGGCTATTTCACCAGGGTTATAAGGCCTGTATTTAGCCTCTCATTAAAGGGGCTGTAACTCCAAGAAACGTAGTCAGAGGGCTCCAAAACTTCTAGGGTGCGTCCGTCAGGTCCCTGGGGTTGTCCCCAGTGGGTTTTCTCAGAACCGGGTTTGGGATCCGATTTTTGTAAAAATTGCATTTTCGTGAGGGCTATTTCACCAGGGTTATAAGGCCTGTATTTAGCCTCTCATTAAAGTGGCTGTAACTCCAAGAAACGTAGTCGGAGGGCTCCAAAACTTCTAGGGTGCGTCCGTCAGTTCCCTAGGGTTGTCCCCAGTGGGTTTTCTCAGAACCGGGTTTGGGGTCCGATTTTTGTAAAAATTGCATTTTCGTGAGGGCTATTTCACCAGGGTTATAAGGCCTGTATTTAGCCTCTCATTAAATGGGCCGTAACTCCAAGAAACGTAGTCGGAGGGCTCCAAAACTTCTAGGGTGCGTCCGTCAGGTCCCTGGGGTTGTCCCCAGTGGGTTTTCTCACAACCGGGTTTGGGATCCGATTTTTGTAAAAATTGCATTTTCGTGAGGGCTATTTCACCAGGGTTATAAGGCCTGTATTTAGCCTCTCATTAAAGTGGCTGTAACTCCAAGAAACGTAGTCGGAGGGCTCCAAAACTTCTAGGGTGCGTCCGTCAGGTCCCCGGGGTTGTCCCCAGTGGGTTTTCTCAGAACCGGGTTTGGGATCCGATTTTTGTAAAAATTGCATTTTCGTGAGGGCTATTTCACCAGGGTTATAAGGCCTGTATTTAGCCTCTCATTAAAGTGGCTGTAACTCCAAGAAACGTAGTCGGAGGGCTTCAAAACTTCTAGGGTGCGTCCGTCAGGTCCCTGGGGTTGTCCCCAGTGGGTTTTCTCAGAACCGGGTTTGGGATCCGATTTTTGTAAAAATTGCATTTTCGTGAGGGCTATTTCACCAGGGTTATATGGCCTGTATTTAGCCTCTCATTAAAGTGGCTGTAACTCCAAGAAACGTAGTCAGAGGGCTCCAAAACTTCTAGGGTGCGTCCGTCAGGTCCCTAGGGTCGTCCCCAGTGGGTTTTCTCAGAACCGGGTTTGGGATCCGATTTTTGTAAAAATTGCATTTTTGTGAGGGCTATTTCACCAGGGTTATAAGGCCTGTATTTAGCCTCTCATTAAAGCGGCTGTAACTCCAAGAAACGTAGTCGGAGGGCTCCAAAACTTCTAGGGTGCGTCCGTCAGTTCCCTAGGGTTGTCCCCAGTGGGTTTTCTCAGAACCGGGTTTGGGGTCCGATTTTTGTAAAAATTGCATTTTCGTGAGGGCTATTTCACCAGGGTTATAAGGCCTGTATTTAGCCTCTCATTAAATGGGCCGTAACTCCAAGAAACGTAGTCGGAGGGCTCCAAAACTTCTAGGGTGCGTCCGTCAGGTCCCTGGTGTTGTCCCCAGTGGGCTTTCTCACAACCGGGTTTGGGATCCGATTTTTGTAAAAATTGCATTTTCGTGAGGGCTATTTCACCAGGGTTATAAGGCCTGTATTTAGCCTCTCATTAAAGTGGCTGTAACTCCAAGAAACGTAGTCGGAGGGCTCCAAAACTTCTAGGGTGCGTCCGTCAGGTCCCCGGGGTTGTCCCCAGTGGGTTTTCTCAGAACCGGGTTTGGGATCCGATTTTTGTAAAAATTACATTTTCGTGAGGGCTATTTCACCAGGGTTATAAGGCCTGTATTTAGCCTCTCATTAAAGTGGCTGTAACTCCAAGAAACGTAGTCGGAGGGCTCCAAAACTTCTAGGGTGCGTCCGTCAGGTCCCTGGGGTTGTCCCCAGTGGGTTTTCTCAGAACCGGGTTTGGGATCTGATTTTTGTAAAAATTGCATTTTCGTGAGGGCTATTTCACCAGGGTTATATGGCCTGTATTTAGCCTCTCATTAAAGTGGCTGTAACTCCAAGAAACGTAGTCAGAGGGCTCCAAAACTTCTAGGGTGCGTCCGTCAGGTCCCTAGGGTCGTCCCCAGTGGGTTTTCTCAGAACCGGGTTTGGGATCCGATTTTTGTAAAAATTGCATTTTTGTGAGGGCTATTTCACCAGGGTTATAAGGCCTGTATTTAGCCTCTCATTAAAGCGGCTGTAACTCCAAGAAACGTAGTCGGAGGGCTCCAAAACTTCTAGGGTGCGTCCGTCAGGTCCCTAGGGTCGTCCCCAGTAGGTTTTCTCAGAACCGGGTTTGGGATCCGATTTTTGTAAAAATTGCATTTTCGTGAGGGCTATTTCACCAGGGTTATATGGCCTGTATTTAGCCTCTCATTAAAGTGGCTGTAACTCCAAGAAACGTAGTCGGAGGGCTCCAAAACTTCTAGGGTGCGTCTGTCAGGTCCCTAGGGTCGTCCCCAGTGGGTTTTCTCAGAACCGGGTTTGGGATCCGATTTTTGTAAAAATTGCATATTCGTGAGGGCTATTTCACCAGGGTTATATGGCCTGTATTTAGCCTCTCATTAAAGTGGCTGTAACTCCAAGAAACGTAGTCAGAGGGCTCCAAAACTTCTAGGGTGCGTCCGTCAGGTCCCTAGGGTCGTCCCCAGTGGGTTTTCTCAGAACCGGGTTTGGGATCCGATTTTTGTAAAAATTGCATTTTCGTGAGGGCTATTTCACCAGGGTTATAAGGCCTGTATTTAGCCTCTCATTAAAGTGGCTGTAACTCCAAGAAACGTAGTCGGAGGGCTCCAAAACTTCTAGGGTGCGTCCGTCAGGTCCCTGGGGTCGTCCCCAGTGGGTTTTCTCAGAACCGGGTTTGGGATCCGATTTTTGTAAAAATTGCATTTTTGTGAGGGCTATTTCACCAGGGTTATAAGGCCTGTATTTAGCCTCTCATTAAAGTGGCTGTAACTCCAAGAAACGTAGTCAGAGGGCTCCAAAACTTCTAGGGTGCGTCCGTCAGGTCCCTAGGGTCGTCCCCAGTGGGTTTTCTCAGAACCGGGTTTGGGATCCGATTTTTGTAAAAATTGCATTTTTGTGAGGGCTATTTCACCAGGGTTATAAGGCCTGTATTTAGACTCTCATTAAAGCGGCTGTAACTCCAAGAAACGTAGTCAGAGGGCTCCAAAACTTCTAGGGTGCGTCCGTCAGGTCCCTAGGGTCGTCCCCAGTAGGTTTTCTCAGAACCGGGTTTGGGATCCGATTTTTGTAAAAATTGCATTTTCGTGAGGGCTATTTCACCAGGGTTATATGGCCTGTTTTTAGCCTCTCATTAAAGTGGCTGTAACTCCAAGAAACGTAGTCAGAGGGCTCCAAAACTTCTAGGGTGCGTCCGTCAGGTCCCTAGGGTCGTCCCCAGTGGGTTTTCTCAGAACCGGGTTTGGGATCCGATTTTTGTAAAAATTGCATTTTTGTGAGGGCTATTTCACCAGGGTTATAAGGCCTGTATTTAGCCTCTCATTAAAGGGGCCGTAACTCCAAGAAACGTAGTCGGAGGGCTCCAAAACTTCTAGGGTTCGTCCCTCAGGTCCCTGGGGTCGTCCCCAGTGGGTTTTCTCAGAACCGGGTTTGGGATCCGATTTTTGTAAAAATTGCATTTTCGTGAGGGCTATTTCACCAGGGTTATAAGGCCTGTATTTAGCCTCTCATTAAAGTGGCTGTAACTCCAAGAAACGTAGTCGGAGGGCTCCAAAACTTCTAGGGTGCGTCCGTCAGGTCCCTAGGGTCGTCCCCAGTGGGTTTTCTCAGAACCGGGTTTGGGATCCGATTTTTGTAAAAATTGCATTTTCGTGAGGGCTATTTCACCAGGGTTATAAGGCCTGTATTTAGCCTCTCATTAAAGCAGCTGTAACTCCAAGAAACGTAGTCAGAGGGCTCCAAAACTTCTAGGGTGCGTCCATCAGGTCCCTGGGGTCGTCCCCAGTAGGTTTTCTCAGAACCGGGTTTGGGATCCGATTTTTGTAAAAATTGCATTTTCGTGAGGGCTATTTCACCAGGGTTATAAGGCCTGTATTTAGCCTTTCATTAAAGTGGCTGTAACTCCAAGAAACGTAGTCGGAGGGCTCCAAAACTTCTAGGGTGCGTCCGTCAGGTCCCTAGGGTCGTCCCCAGTGGGTTTTCTCAGAACCGGGTTTGGGATCCGATTTTTGTAAAAATTGCATTTTCGTGAGGGCTATTTCACCAGGGTTATAAGGCCTGTATTTAGCCTCTCATTAAAGCTGCTGTAACTCCAAAAAAACGTAGTCGGAGGGCTCCAAAACTTCTAGGGTGCGTCCGTCAGGTCCCTAGGGTCGTCCCCAGTGGGTTTTCTCAGAACCGGGTTTGGGATCCGATTTTTGTAAAAATTGCATTTTTGTGAGGGCTATTTCACCAGGGTTATAAGGCCTGTATTTAGCCTCTCATTAAAGCGGCTGTAACTCCAAGAAACGTAGTCGGAGGGCTCCAAAACTTCTAGGGTGCGTCCGTCAGGTCCCTAGGGTCGTCCCCAGTGGGTTTTCTCAGAACTGGGTTTTGGGTCCGATTTTTGTAAAAATTGCATTTTCGTGAGGGCTATTTCACCAGGGTTATAAGGCCTGTATTTAGCCTCTCATTAAAGGGGCCGTAACTCCAAGAAACGTAGTCGGAGGGCTCCAAAACTTCTAGGGTTCGTCCCTCAGGTCCCTGGGGTCGTCCCCAGTGGGTTTTCTCAGAACCGGGTTTGGGATCCGATTTTTGTAAAAATTGCATTTTCGTGAGGGCTATTTCACCAGGGTTATAAGGCCTGTATTTAGCCTCTCATTAAAGTGGCTGTAACTCCAAGAAACGTAGTCGGAGGGCTCCAAAACTTCTAGGGTGCGTCCGTCAGGTCCCTAGGGTCGTCCCCAGTGGGTTTTCTCAGAACCGGGTTTGGGATCCGATTTTTGTAAAAATTGCATTTTCGTGAGGGCTATTTCACCAGGGTTATAAGGCCTGTATTTAGCCTCTCATTAAAGTGGCTGTAACTCCAAGAAACGTAGTCAGAGGGCTCCAAAACTTCTAGGGTGCGTCCATCAGGTCCCTGGGGTCGTCCCCAGTAGGTTTTCTCAGAACCGGGTTTGGGATCCGATTTTTGTAAAAATTGCATTTTCGTGAGGGCTATTTCACCAGGGTTATAAGGCCTGTATTTAGCCTTTCATTAAAGTGGCTGTAACTCCAAGAAACGTAGTCGGAGGGCTCCAAAACTTCTAGGGTGCGTCCGTCAGGTCCCTAGGGTCGTCCCCAGTGGGTTTTCTCAGAACCGGGTTTGGGATCCGATTTTTGTAAAAATTGCATTTTCGTGAGGGCTATTTCACCAGGGTTATAAGGCCTGTATTTAGCCTCTCATTAAAGCAGCTGTAACTCCAAGAAACGTAGTCGGAGGGCTCCAAAACTTCTAGGGTGCGTCCGTCAGGTCCCTGGGGTTGTCCCCAGTGGGTTTTCTCAGAACCGGGTTTGGGATCCGATTTTTGTAAAAATTGCATTTTCGTGAGGGCTATTTCACCAGGGTTATAAGGCCTGTATTTAGCCTCTCATTAAAGCAGCTGTAACTCCAAGAAACGTAGTCGGAGGGCTCCAAAACTTCTAGGGTGCTTCCGTCAGGTCCCTAGGGTCGTCCCCAGTGGGTTTTCTCAGAACCGGGTTTGGGATCCGATTTTTGTAAAAATTGCATTTTCGTGAGGGCTATTTCACCAGGGTTATAAGGCCTGTATTTAGCCTCTCATTAAAGCAGCTGTAACTCCAAGAAACGTAGTCGGAGGGCTCCAAAACTTCTAGGGTGTGTCCATCAGGTCCCTGGGGTCGTCCCCAGTGGGTTTTCTCAGAACCGGGTTTGGGATCCGATTTTTGTAAAAATTGCATTTTCGTGAGGGCTATTTCACCAGAGTTATAAGGCCTGTATTTAGCCTCTCATTAAAGTGGCTGTAACTCCAAGAAACGTAGTCGGAGGGCTCCAAAACTTCTAGGGTGCGTCCGTCAGGTCCCTAGGGTCGTCCCCAGTGGGTTTTCTCAGAACCGGGTTTGGGATCCGATTTTTGTAAAAATTGCATTTTCGTGAGGGCTATTTCACCAGGGTTATAAGGCCTGTATTTAGCCTCTCATTAAAGCTGCTGTAACTCCAAAAAAACGTAGTCGGAGGGCTCCAAAACTTCTAGGGTGCGTCCGTCAGGTCCCTAGGGTCGTCCCCAGTGGGTTTTCTCAGAACCGGGTTTGGGATCCGATTTTTGTAAAAATTGCATTTTTGTGAGGGCTATTTCACCAGGGTTATAAGGCCTGTATTTAGCCTCTCATTAAAGCGGCTGTAACTCCAAGAAACGTAGTCGGAGGGCTCCAAAACTTCTAGGGTGCGTCCGTCAGGTCCCTAGGGTCGTCCCCAGTGGGTTTTCTCAGAACTGGGTTTGGGGTCCGATTTTTGTAAAAATTGCATTTTCGTGAGGGCTATTTCACCAGGGTTATAAGGCCTGTATTTAGCCTCTCATTAAAGGGGCCGTAACTCCAAGAAACGTAGTCGGAGGGCTCCAAAACTTCTAGGGTTCGTCCCTCAGGTCCCTGGGGTCGTCCCCAGTGGGTTTTCTCAGAACCGGGTTTGGGATCCGATTTTTGTAAAAATTGCATTTTCGTGAGGGCTATTTCACCAGGGTTATAAGGCCTGTATTTAGCCTCTCATTAAAGTGGCTGTAACTCCAAGAAACGTAGTCGGAGGGCTCCAAAACTTCTAGGGTGCGTCCGTCAGGTCCCTAGGGTCGTCCCCAGTGGGTTTTCTCAGAACCGGGTTTGGGATCCGATTTTTGTAAAAATTGCATTTTCGTGAGGGCTATTTCACCAGGGTTATAAGGCCTGTATTTAGCCTCTCATTAAAGCAGCTGTAACTCCAAGAAACGTAGTCAGAGGGCTCCAAAACTTCTAGGGTGCGTCCATCAGGTCCCTGGGGTCGTCCCCAGTAGGTTTTCTCAGAACCGGGTTTGGGATCCGATTTTTGTAAAAATTGCATTTTCGTGAGGGCTATTTCACCAGGGTTATAAGGCCTGTATTTAGCCTTTCATTAAAGTGGCTGTAACTCCAAGAAACGTAGTCGGAGGGCTCCAAAACTTCTAGGGTGCGTCCGTCAGGTCCCTAGGGTCGTCCCCAGTGGGTTTTCTCAGAACCGGGTTTGGGATCCGATTTTTGTAAAAATTGCATTTTCGTGAGGGCTATTTCACCAGGGTTATAAGGCCTGTATTTAGCCTCTCATTAAAGCTGCTGTAACTCCAAAAAAACGTAGTCGGAGGGCTCCAAAACTTCTAGGGTGCGTCCGTCAGGTCCCTAGGGTCGTCCCCAGTGGGTTTTCTCAGAACCGGGTTTGGGGTCCGATTTTTGTAAAAATTGCATTTTTGTGAGGGCTATTTCACCAGGGTTATAAGGCCTGTATTTAGCCTCTCATTAAAGTGGCCGTATCGCCAAGAAACGTAGTCGGAGGGCTCCAAAACTTCTAGGGTTCGTCCCTCAGGTCCCTGGGGTCGTCCCCAGTGGGTTTTCTCAGAACCGGGTTTGGGATCCGTTTCTTGTAAAAATTGCATTTTCGTGAGGGCTATTTCACCAGGGTTATAAGGCCTGTATTTAGCCTCTCATTAAAGTGGCTGTAACTCCAAGAAACGTAGTCGGAGGGCTCCAAAACTTCTAGGGTGCGTCCGTCAGGTCCCTGGGGTCGTACCCAGTGGGTTTTCTCAGAACCGGGTTTGGGATCCGATTTTTGTAAAAATTGCATTTTTGTGAGGGCTATTTCACCAGGGTTATAAGGCCTGTATTTAGCCTCTCATTAAAGCGGCTGTAACTCCAAGAAACGTAGTCAGAGGGCTCCAAAACTTCTAGGGTGCGTCCGTCAGGTCCCTAGGGTCGTCCCCAGTGGGTTTTCTCAGAACCGGGTTTGGGATCCGATTTTTGTAAAAATTGCATTTTTGTGAGGGCTATTTCACCAGGGTTATATGGCCTGTATTTAGCCTCTCATTAAAGTGGCTGTAACTCCAAGAAACGTAGTCAGAGGGCTCCAAAACTTCTAGGGTGCGTCCGTCAGGTCCCTAGGGTCGTCCCCAGTGGGTTTTCTCAGAACCGGGTTTGGGATCCGATTTTTGTAAAAATTGCATTTTTGTGAGGGCTATTTCACCAGGGTTATAAGGCCTGTATTTAGCCTCTCATTAAAGGGGCCGTAACTCCAAGAAACGTAGTCGGAGGGCTCCAAAACTTCTAGGGTGCGTCCGTCAGGTCCCTGGGGTTGTCCCCAGTGGGTTTTCTCAGAACCGGGTTTGGGATCCGATTTTTGTAAAAATTGCATTTTTGTGAGGGCTATTTCACCAGGGTTATAAGGCCTGTATTTAGCCTCTCATTAAAGTGGCTGTAACTCCAAGAAACGTAGTCGGAGGGCTCCGAAACTTCTAGGGTGCGTCCGTCAGGTTCCTGGGGTCGTCCCCAGTGGGTTTTCTCAGAACCGGGTTTGGGATCCGATTTTTGTAAAAATTGCATTTTCGTGAGGGCTATTTCACCAGGGTTATAAGGCCTGTATTTAGCCTCTCATTAAAGTGGCTGTAACTCCAAGAAACGTAGTCAGAGGGCTCCAAAACTTCTAGGGTGCGTCTGTCAGGTCCCTAGGGTCGTCCCCAGTGGGTTTTCTCAGAACCGGGTTTGGGATCCGATTTTTGTAAAAATTGCATTTTTGTGAGGGCTATTTCACCAGGGTTATAAGGCCTGTATTTAGCCTCTCATTAAAGCGGCTGTAACTCCAAGAAACGTAGTCGGAGGGCTCCAAAACTTCTAGGGTGCGTCCCTCAGGTCCCTAGGGTCGTCCCCAGTGGGTTTTCTCAGAACCGGGTTTGGGATCCGATTTTTGTAAAAATTGCATTTTCGTGAGGGCTATTTCACCAGGGTTATAAGGCCTGTATTTAGCCTCTCATTAAAGTGGCTGTAACTCCAAGAAACGTAGTCGGAGGGCTCCAAAACTTCTAGGGTGCGTCCGTCAGGTCCCTAGGGTCGTCCCCAGTGGGTTTTCTCAGAACCGGGTTTGGGATCCGATTTTTGTAAAAATTGCATTTTCGTGAGGGCTATTTCACCAGGGTTATAAGGCCTGTATTTAGCCTCTCATTAAAGTGGCTGTAACTCCAAGAAACGTAGTCGGAGGGCGCCAAAACTTCTAGGGTGCGTCCGTCAGGTCCCTGGGGTCGTACCCAGTGGGTTTTCTCAGAACCGGGTTTGGGATCCGATTTTTGTAAAAATTGCATTTTTGTGAGGGCTATTTCACCAGGGTTATAAGGCCTGTATTTAGCCTCTCATTAAAGCGGCTGTAACTCCAAGAAACGTAGTCGGAGGGCTCCAAAACTTCTAGGGTGCGTCCGTCAGGTCCCTGGGGTCGTCCCCAGTGGGTTTTCTCAGAACCGGGTTTGGGATCCGATTTTTGTAAAAATTGCATTTTTGTGAGGGCTATTTCACCAGGGTTATATGGCCTGTATTTAGCCTCTCATTAAAGTGGCTGTAACTCCAAGAAACGTAGTCAGAGGGCTCCAAAACTTCTAGGGTTCGTCCCTCAGGTCCCTGGGGTCGTCCCCAGTGGGTTTTCTCAGAACCGGGTTTGGGATCCGATTTTTGTAAAAATTGCATTTTCGTGAGGGCTATTTCACCAGGGTTATAAGGCCTGTATTTAGCCTCTCATTAAAGTGGCTGTAACTCCAAGAAACGTAGTCGGAGGGCTCCAAAACTTCTAGGGTGCTTCCGTCAGGTCCCTAGGGTCGTCCCCAGTGGGTTTTCTCAGAACCGGGTTTGGGATCCGATTTTTGTAAAAATTGCATTTTCGTGAGGGCTATTTCACCAGGGTTATAAGGCCTGTATTTAGCCTCTCATTAAAGTGGCTGTAACTCCAAGAAACGTAGTCGGAGGGCTCCAAAACTTCTAGGGTGCGTCCGTCAGGTCCCTAGGGTCGTACCCAGTGGGTTTTCTCAGAACCGGGTTTGGGATCCGATTTTTGTAAAAATTGCATTTTCGTGAGGGCTATTTCACCAGGGTTATAAGGCCTGTATTTAGCCTCTCATTAAAGTGGCTGTAACTCCAAGAAACGTAGTCGGAGGGCTCCAAAACTTCTAGGGTGCGTCCGTCAGGTCCCTAGGGTCGTACCCAGTGGGTTTTCTCAGAACCGGGTTTGGGATCCGATTTTTGTAAAAATTGCATTTTCGTGAGGGCTATTTCACCAGGGTTATATGGCCTGTATTTAGCCTCTCATTAAAGTGGCTGTAACTCCAAGAAACGTAGTCAGAGGGCTCCAAAACTTCTAGGGTGCGTCCGTCAGGTCCCTAGGGTCGTCCCCAGTGGGTTTTCTCAGAACCGGGTTTGGGATCCGATTTTTGTAAAAATTGCATTTTTGTGAGGGCTATTTCACCAGGGTTATAAGGCCTGTATTTAGCCTCTCATTAAAGCGGCTGTAACTCCAAGAAACGTAGTCGGAGGGCTCCAAAACTTCTAGGGTGCGTCCGTCAGGTCCCTAGGGTCGTCCCCAGTAGGTTTTCTCAGAACCGGGTTTGGGATCCGATTTTTGTAAAAATTGCATTTTCGTGAGGGCTATTTCACCAGGGTTATATGGCCTGTATTTAGCCTCTCATTAAAGTGGCTGTAACTCCAAGAAACGTAGTCAGAGGGCTCCAAAACTTCTAGGGTGCGTCTGTCAGGTCCCTAGGGTCGTCCCCAGTGGGTTTTCTCAGAACCGGGTTTGGGATCCGATTTTTGTAAAAATTGCATTTTTGTGAGGGCTATTTCACCAGGGTTATAAGGCCTGTATTTAGCCTCTCATTAAAGGGGCCGTAACTCCAAGAAACGTAGTCGGAGGGCTCCAAAACTTCTAGGGTGCGTCCGTCAGGTCCCTGGGGTTGTCCCCAGTGGGTTTTCTCACAACCGGGTTTGGGATCCGATTTTTGTAAAAATTGCATTTTTGTGAGGGCTATTTCACCAGGGTTATAAGGCCTGTATTTAGCCTCTCATTAAAGCAGCTGTAACTCCAAGAAACGTAGTCGGAGGGCTCCAAAACTTCTAGGGTGCGTCCGTCAGGTCCCTAGGGTCGTCCCCAGTGGGTTTTCTCAGAACCGGGTTTGGGATCCGATTTTTGTAAAAATTGCATTTTTGTGAGGGCTATTTCACCAGGGTTATAAGGCCTGTATTTAGCCTCTCATTAAAGTGGCTGTAACTCCAAGAAACGTAGTCGGAGGGCTCCAAAACTTCTAGGGTGCGTCCATCAGGTCCCTGGGGTCGTCCCCAGTGGGTTTTCTCAGAACCGGGTTTGGGATCCGATTTTTGTAAAAATTGCATTTTCGTGAGGGCTATTTCACCAGGGTTATAAGGCCTGTATTTAGCCTCTCATCAAAGTGGCTGTAACTCCAAGAAACGTAGTCGGAGGGCTCCAAAACTTCTAGGGTGCGTCCGTCAGGTCCCTGGGGTTGTCCCCAGTGGGTTTTCTCAGAACCGGGTTTGGGATCCGATTTTTGTAAAAATTGCATTTTTGTGAGGGCTATTTCACCAGGGTTATAAGGCCTGTATTTAGCCTCTCATTAAAGGGGCCATAACTCCAAGAAACGTAGTCGGAGGGCTCCAAAACTTCTAGGGTGCGTCCGTCAGGTCCCTGGGGTTGTCCCCAGTGGGTTTTTCTCACAACCGGGTTTGGGATCCGATTTTTGTAAAAATTGCATTTTTGTGAGGGCTATTTCACCAGGGTTATAAGGCCTGTATTTAGCCTCTCATTAAAGCGGCTGTAACTCCAAGAAACGTAGTCGGAGGGCTCCAAAACTTCTAGGGTGCGTCCGTCAGGTCCCTAGGGTCGTCCCCAGTGGGTTTTCTCAGAACCGGGTTTGGGATCCGATTTTTGTAAAAATTGCATTTTCGTGAGGGCTATTTCACCAGGGTTATAAGGCCTGTATTTAGCCTCTCATTAAAGTGGCTGTAACTCCAAGAAACGTAGTCGGAGGGCTCCAAAACTTCTAGGGTGCGTCCGTCAGGTCCCTAGGGTCGTCCCCAGTGGGTTTTCTCAGAACCGGGTTTGGGGTCCGATTTTTGTAAAAATTGCATTTTTGTGAGGGCTATTTCACCAGGGTTATAAGGCCTGTATTTAGCCTCTCATTAAAGTGGCCGTATCGCCAAGAAACGTAGTCGGAGGGCTCCAAAACTTCTAGGGTTCGTCCCTCAGGTCCCTGGGGTCGTCCCCAGTGGGTTTTCTCAGAACCGGGTTTGGGATCCGTTTCTTGTAAAAATTGCATTTTCGTGAGGGCTATTTCACCAGGGTTATAAGGCCTGTATTTAGCCTCTCATTAAAGTGGCTGTAACTCCAAGAAACGTAGTCGGAGGGCTCCAAAACTTCTAGGGTGCGTCCGTCAGGTCCCTGGGGTCGTACCCAGTGGGTTTTCTCAGAACCGGGTTTGGGATCCGATTTTTGTAAAAATTGCATTTTTGTGAGGGCTATTTCACCAGGGTTATAAGGCCTGTATTTAGCCTCTCATTAAAGCGGCTGTAACTCCAAGAAACGTAGTCAGAGGGCTCCAAAACTTCTAGGGTGCGTCCGTCAGGTCCCTAGGGTCGTCCCCAGTGGGTTTTCTCAGAACCGGGTTTGGGATCCGATTTTTGTAAAAATTGCATTTTTGTGAGGGCTATTTCACCAGGGTTATATGGCCTGTATTTAGCCTCTCATTAAAGTGGCTGTAACTCCAAGAAACGTAGTCAGAGGGCTCCAAAACTTCTAGGGTGCGTCCGTCAGGTCCCTAGGGTCGTCCCCAGTGGGTTTTCTCAGAACCGGGTTTGGGATCCGATTTTTGTAAAAATTGCATTTTTGTGAGGGCTATTTCACCAGGGTTATAAGGCCTGTATTTAGCCTCTCATTAAAGGGGCCGTAACTCCAAGAAACGTAGTCGGAGGGCTCCAAAACTTCTAGGGTGCGTCCGTCAGGTCCCTGGGGTTGTCCCCAGTGGGTTTTCTCAGAACCGGGTTTGGGATCCGATTTTTGTAAAAATTGCATTTTCGTGAGGGCTATTTCACCAGGGTTATAAGGCCTGTATTTAGCCTCTCATTAAAGTGGCTGTAACTCCAAGAAACGTAGTCGGAGGGCTCCGAAACTTCTAGGGTGCGTCCGTCAGGTTCCTGGGGTCGTCCCCAGTGGGTTTTCTCAGAACCGGGTTTGGGATCCGATTTTTGTAAAAATTGCATTTTCGTGAGGGCTATTTCACCAGGGTTATAAGGCCTGTATTTAGCCTCTCATTAAAGTGGCTGTAACTCCAAGAAACGTAGTCAGAGGTCTCCAAAACTTCTAGGGTGCGTCTGTCAGGTCCCTAGGGTCGTCCCCAGTGGGTTTTCTCAGAACCGGGTTTGGGATCCGATTTTTGTAAAAATTGCATTTTTGTGAGGGCTATTTCACCAGGGTTATAAGGCCTGTATTTAGCCTCTCATTAAAGCGGCTGTAACTCCAAGAAACGTAGTCGGAGGGCTCCAAAACTTCTAGGGTGCGTCCGTCAGGTCCCTAGGGTCGTCCCCAGTGGGTTTTCTCAGAACCGGGTTTGGGATCCGATTTTTGTAAAAATTGCATTTTCGTGAGGGCTATTTCACCAGGGTTATAAGGCCTGTATTTAGCCTCTCATTAAAGTGGCTGTAACTCCAAGAAACGTAGTCGGAGGGCTCCAAAACTTCTAGGGTGCGTCCGTCAGGTCCCTAGGGTCGTCCCCAGTGGGTTTTCTCAGAACCGGGTTTGGGGTCCGATTTTTGTAAAAATTGCATTTTTGTGAGGGCTATTTCACCAGGGTTATAAGGCCTGTATTTAGCCTCTCATTAAAGTGGCCGTATCTCCAAGAAACGTAGTCGGAGGGCTCCAAAACTTCTAGGGTTCGTCCCTCAGGTCCCTGGGGTCGTCCCCAGTGGGTTTTCTCAGAACCGGGTTTGGGATCCGATTTTTGTAAAAATTGCATTTTCGTGAGGGCTATTTCACCAGGGTTATAAGGCCTGTATTTAGCCTCTCATTAAAGCGGCTGTAACTCCAAGAAACGTAGTCGGAGGGCTCCAAAACTTCTAGGGTGCGTCCGTCAGGTCCCTAGGGTCGTCCCCAGTGGGTTTTCTCAGAACCGGGTTTGGGATCCGATTTTTGTAAAAATTGCATTTTCGTGAGGGCTATTTCACCAGGGTTATAAGGCCTGTATTTAGCCTCTCATTAAAGTGGCTGTAACTCCAAGAAACGTAGTCGGAGGGCTCCAAAACTTCTAGGGTGCGTCCGTCAGGTTCCTGGGGTCGTCCCCAGTGGGTTTTCTCAGAACCGGGTTTGGGATCCGATTTTTGTAAAAATTGCATTTTCGTGAGGGCTATTTCACCAGGGTTATAAGGCCTGTATTTAGCCTCTCATTAAAGTGGCTGTAACTCCAAGAAACGTAGTCAGAGGTCTCCAAAACTTCTAGGGTGCGTCTGTCAGGTCCCTAGGGTCGTCCCCAGTGGGTTTTCTCAGAACCGGGTTTGGGATCCGATTTTTGTAAAAATTGCATTTTTGTGAGGGCTATTTCACCAGGGTTATAAGGCCTGTATTTAGCCTCTCATTAAAGCGGCTGTAACTCCAAGAAACGTAGTCGGAGGGCTCCAAAACTTCTAGGGTGCGTCCGTCAGGTCCCTAGGGTCGTCCCCAGTGGGTTTTCTCAGAACCGGGTTTGGGATCCGATTTTTGTAAAAATTGCATTTTCGTGAGGGCTATTTCACCAGGGTTATAAGGCCTGTATTTAGCCTCTCATTAAAGTGGCTGTAACTCCAAGAAACGTAGTCGGAGGGCTCCAAAACTTCTAGGGTTCGTCCCTCAGGTCCCTGGGGTCGTCCCCAGTGGGTTTTCTCAGAACCGGGTTTGGGATCCGATTTTTGTAAAAATTGCATTTTCGTGAGGGCTATTTCACCAGGGTTATAAGGCCTGTATTTAGCCTCTCATTAAAGCGGCTGTAACTCCAAGAAACGTAGTCGGAGGGCTCCAAAACTTCTAGGGTGCGTCCGTCAGGTCCCTAGGGTCGTCCCCAGTGGGTTTTCTCAGAACCGGGTTTGGGATCCGATTTTTGTAAAAATTGCATTTTCGTGAGGGCTATTTCACCAGGGTTATAAGGCCTGTATTTAGCCTCTCATTAAAGTGGCTGTAACTCCAAGAAACGTAGTCGGAGGGCTCCAAAACTTCTAGGGTTCGTCCCTCAGGTCCCTGGGGTCGTCCCCAGTGGGTTTTCTCAGAACCGGGTTTGGGATCCGATTTTTGTAAAAATTGCATTTTTGTGAGGGCTATTTCACCAGGGTTATAAGGCCTGTATTTAGCCTCTCATTAAAGCGGCTGTAACTCCAAGAAACGTAGTCGGAGGGCTCCAAAACTTCTAGGGTGCGTCCGTCAGGTCCCTAGGGTCGTCCCCAGTGGGTTTTCTCAGAACCGGGTTTGGGATCCGATTTTTGTAAAAATTGCATTTTTGTGAGGGCTATTTCACCAGGGTTATATGGCCTGTATTTAGCCTCTCATTAAAGTGGCTGTAACTCCAAGAAACGTAGTCAGAGGGCTCCAAAACTTCTAGGGTGCGTCCGTCAGGTCCATGGGGTTGTCCCCAGTGGGTTTTCTCAGAACCGGGTTTGGGATCCGATTTTTGTAAAAATTGCATTTTCGTGAGGGCTATTTCACCAGGGTTATAAGGCCTGTATTTAGCCTCTCATTAAAGCGGCTGTAACTCCAAGAAACGTAGTCGGAGGGCTCCAAAACTTCTAGGGTGCGTCCGTCAGGTCCCTGGGGTTGTCCCCAGTGGGTTTTCTCAGAACCGGGTTTGGGATCCGATTTTTGTAAAAATTGCATTTTTGTGAGGGCTATTTCACCAGGGTTATAAGGCCTGTATTTAGCCTCTCATTAAAGTGGCTGTAACTCCAAGAAACGTAGTCGGAGGGCTCCGAAACTTCTAGGGTGCGTCCGTCAGGTTCCTGGGGTCGTCCCCAGTGGGTTTTCTCAGAACCGGGTTTGGGATCCGATTTTTGTAAAAATTGCATTTTCGTGAGGGCTATTTCACCAGGGTTATAAGGCCTGTATTTAGCCTCTCATTAAAGTGGCTGTAACTCCAAGAAACGTAGTCAGAGGTCTCCAAAACTTCTAGGGTGCGTCTGTCAGGTCCCTAGGGTCGTCCCCAGTGGGTTTTCTCAGAACCGGGTTTGGGATCCGATTTTTGTAAAAATTGCATTTTTGTGAGGGCTATTTCACCAGGGTTATAAGGCCTGTATTTAGCCTCTCATTAAAGTGGCTGTAACTCCAAGAAACGTAGTCGGAGGGCTCCAAAACTTCTAGGGTGCGTCCGTCAGGTCCCTAGGGTCGTCCCCAGTGGGTTTTCTCAGAACCGGGTTTGGGATCCGATTTTTGTAAAAATTGCATTTTTGTGAGGGCTATTTCACCAGGGTTATAAGGCCTGTATTTAGCCTCTCATTAAAGCGGCTGTAACTCCAAGAAACGTAGTCGGAGGGCTCCAAAACTTCTAGGGTGCGTCCGTCAGGTCCCTAGGGTCGTCCCCAGTGGGTTTTCTCAGAACCGGGTTTGGGATCCGATTTTTGTAAAAATTGCATTTTTGTGAGGGCTATTTCACCAGGGTTATATGGCCTGTATTTAGCCTCTCATTAAAGTGGCTGTAACTCCAAGAAACGTAGTCAGAGGGCTCCAAAACTTCTAGGGTGCGTCCGTCAGGTCCATGGGGTTGTCCCCAGTGGGTTTTCTCAGAACCGGGTTTGGGATCCGATTTTTGTAAAAATTGCATTTTCGTGAGGGCTATTTCACCAGGGTTATAAGGCCTGTATTTAGCCTCTCATTAAAGTGGCTGTAACTCCAAGAAACGTAGTCAGAGGGCTCCAAAACTTCTAGGGTGCGTCCGTCAGGTCCCTGGGGTTGTCCCCAGTGGGTTTTCTCAGAACCGGGTTTGGGATCCGATTTTTGTAAAAATTGCATTTTTGTGAGGGCTATTTCACCAGGGTTATAAGGCCTGTATTTAGCCTCTCATTAAAGTGGCTGTAACTCCAAGAAACGTAGTCGGAGGGCTCCGAAACTTCTAGGGTGCGTCCGTCAGGTTCCTGGGGTCGTCCCCAGTGGGTTTTCTCAGAACCGGGTTTGGGATCCGATTTTTGTAAAAATTGCATTTTTGTGAGGGCTATTTCACCAGGGTTATAAGGCCTGTATTTAGCCTCTCATTAAAGTGGCTGTAACTCCAAGAAACGTAGTCAGAGGGCTCCAAAACTTCTAGGGTGCGTCTGTCAGGTCCCTAGGGTCGTCCCCAGTGGGTTTTCTCAGAACCGGGTTTGGGATCCGATTTTTGTAAAAATTGCATTTTTGTGAGGGCTATTTCACCAGGGTTATAAGGCCTGTATTTAGCCTCTCATTAAAGCGGCTGTAACTCCAAGAAACGTAGTCGGAGGGCTCCAAAACTTCTAGGGTGCGTCCGTCAGGTCCCTAGGGTCGTCCCCAGTGGGTTTTCTCAGAACCGGGTTTGGGATCCGATTTTTGTAAAAATTGCATTTTCGTGAGGGCTATTTCACCAGGGTTATAAGGCCTGTATTTAGCCTCTCATTAAAGTGGCTGTAACTCCAAGAAACGTAGTCGGAGGGCTCCAAAACTTCTAGGGTGCGTCCGTCAGGTCCCTGGGGTCGTACCCAGTGGGTTTTCTCAGAACCGGGTTTGGGATCCGATTTTTGTAAAAATTGCATTTTTGTGAGGGCTATTTCACCAGGGTTATAAGGCCTGTATTTAGCCTCTCATTAAAGCGGCTGTAACTCCAAGAAACGTAGTCGGAGGGCTCCAAAACTTCTAGGGTGCGTCCGTCAGGTCCCTAGGGTCGTCCCCAGTGGGTTTTCTCAGAACCGGGTTTGGGATCCGATTTTTGTAAAAATTGCATTTTTGTGAGGGCTATTTCACCAGGGTTATATGGCCTGTATTTAGCCTCTCATTAAAGTGGCTGTAACTCCAAGAAACGTAGTCAGAGGGCTCCAAAACTTCTAGGGTTCGTCCCTCAGGTCCCTGGGGTCGTCCCCAGTGGGTTTTCTCAGAACCGGGTTTGGGATCCGATTTTTGTAAAAATTGCATTTTCGTGAGGGCTATTTCACCAGGGTTATAAGGCCTGTATTTAGCCTCTCATTAAAGTGGCTGTAACTCCAAGAAACGTAGTCGGAGGGCTCCAAAACTTCTAGGGTGCTTCCGTCAGGTCCCTAGGGTCGTCCCCAGTGGGTTTTCTCAGAACCGGGTTTGGGATCCGATTTTTGTAAAAATTGCATTTTCGTGAGGGCTATTTCACCAGGGTTATAAGGCCTGTATTTAGCCTCTCATTAAAGTGGCTGTAACTCCAAGAAACGTAGTCGGAGGGCTCCAAAACTTCTAGGGTGCGTCCGTCAGGTCCCTAGGGTCGTACCCAGTGGGTTTTCTCAGAACCGGGTTTGGGATCCGATTTTTGTAAAAATTGCATTTTCGTGAGGGCTATTTCACCAGGGTTATATGGCCTGTATTTAGCCTCTCATTAAAGTGGCTGTAACTCCAAGAAACGTAGTCAGAGGGCTCCAAAACTTCTAGGGTGCGTCCGTCAGGTCCCTAGGGTCGTCCCCAGTGGGTTTTCTCAGAACCGGGTTTGGGATCCGATTTTTGTAAAAATTGCATTTTTGTGAGGGCTATTTCACCAGGGTTATAAGGCCTGTATTTAGCCTCTCATTAAAGCGGCTGTAACTCCAAGAAACGTAGTCGGAGGGCTCCAAAACTTCTAGGGTGCGTCCGTCAGGTCCCTAGGGTCGTCCCCAGTAGGTTTTCTCAGAACCGGGTTTGGGATCCGATTTTTGTAAAAATTGCATTTTCGTGAGGGCTATTTCACCAGGGTTATATGGCCTGTATTTAGCCTCTCATTAAAGTGGCTGTAACTCCAAGAAACGTAGTCAGAGGGCTCCAAAACTTCTAGGGTGCGTCTGTCAGGTCCCTAGGGTCGTCCCCAGTGGGTTTTCTCAGAACCGGGTTTGGGATCCGATTTTTGTAAAAATTGCATTTTTGTGAGGGCTATTTCACCAGGGTTATAAGGCCTGTATTTAGCCTCTCATTAAAGGGGCCGTAACTCCAAGAAACGTAGTCGGAGGGCTCCAAAACTTCTAGGGTGCGTCCGTCAGGTCCCTGGGGTTGTCCCCAGTGGGTTTTCTCACAACCGGGTTTGGGATCCGATTTTTGTAAAAATTGCATTTTTGTGAGGGCTATTTCACCAGGGTTATAAGGCCTGTATTTAGCCTCTCATTAAAGCAGCTGTAACTCCAAGAAACGTAGTCGGAGGGCTCCAAAACTTCTAGGGTGCGTCCGTCAGGTCCCTAGGGTCGTCCCCAGTGGGTTTTCTCAGAACCGGGTTTGGGATCCGATTTTTGTAAAAATTGCATTTTTGTGAGGGCTATTTCACCAGGGTTATAAGGCCTGTATTTAGCCTCTCATTAAAGTGGCTGTAACTCCAAGAAACGTAGTCGGAGGGCTCCAAAACTTCTAGGGTGCGTCCATCAGGTCCCTGGGGTCGTCCCCAGTGGGTTTTCTCAGAACCGGGTTTGGGATCCGATTTTTGTAAAAATTGCATTTTCGTGAGGGCTATTTCACCAGGGTTATAAGGCCTGTATTTAGCCTCTCATTAAAGTGGCTGTAACTCCAAGAAACGTAGTCGGAGGGCTCCAAAACTTCTAGGGTGCGTCCGTCAGGTCCCTGGGGTTGTCCCCAGTGGGTTTTCTCAGAACCGGGTTTGGGATCCGATTTTTGTAAAAATTGCATTTTTGTGAGGGCTATTTCACCAGGGTTATAAGGCCTGTATTTAGCCTCTCATTAAAGGGGCCATAACTCCAAGAAACGTAGTCGGAGGGCTCCAAAACTTCTAGGGTGCGTCCGTCAGGTCCCTGGGGTTGTCCCCAGTGGGTTTTTCTCACAACCGGGTTTGGGATCCGATTTTTGTAAAAATTGCATTTTTGTGAGGGCTATTTCACCAGGGTTATAAGGCCTGTATTTAGCCTCTCATTAAAGCAGCTGTAACTCCAAGAAACGTAGTCGGAGGGCTCCAAAACTTCTAGGGTGCTTCCGTCAGGTCCCTAGGGTCGTCCCCAGTGGGTTTTCTCAGAACCGGGTTTGGGATCCGATTTTTGTAAAAATTGCATTTTTGTGAGGGCTATTTCACCAGGGTTATAAGGCCTGTATTTTGCCTCTCATTAAAGCAGCTGTAACTCCAAGAAACGTAGTCGGAGGGCTCCAAAACTTCTAGGGTGTGTCCATCAGGTCCCTGGGGTCGTCCCCAGTGGGTTTTCTCAGAACCGGGTTTGGGATCCGATTTTTGTAAAAATTGCATTTTCGTGAGGGCTATTTCACCAGGGTTATAAGGCCTGTATTTAGCCTCTCATTAAAGTGGCTGTAACTCCAAGAAACGTAGTCGGAGGGCTCCAAAACTTCTAGGGTGCGTCCGTCAGGTCCCTAGGGTCGTCCCCAGTGGGTTTTCTCAGAACCGGGTTTGGGATCCGATTTTTGTAAAAATTGCATTTTCGTGAGGGCTATTTCACCAGGGTTATAAGGCCTGTATTTAGCCTCTCATTAAAGCAGCTGTAACTCCAAGAAACGTAGTCAGAGGGCTCCAAAACTTCTAGGGTGCGTCCATCAGGTCCCTGGGGTCGTCCCCAGTAGGTTTTCTCAGAACCGGGTTTGGGATCCGATTTTTGTAAAAATTGCATTTTCGTGAGGGCTATTTCACCAGGGTTATAAGGCCTGTATTTAGCCTTTCATTAAAGTGGCTGTAACTCCAAGAAACGTAGTCGGAGGGCTCCAAAACTTCTAGGGTGCGTCCGTCAGGTCCCTAGGGTCGTCCCCAGTGGGTTTTCTCAGAACCGGGTTTGGGATCCGATTTTTGTAAAAATTGCATTTTCGTGAGGGCTATTTCACCAGGGTTATAAGGCCTGTATTTAGCCTCTCATTAAAGCAGCTATAACTCCAAGAAACGTAGTCGGAGGGCTCCAAAACTTCTAGGGTGCGTCCGTCAGGTCCCTGGGGTTGTCCCCAGTGGGTTTTCTCAGAACCGGGTTTGGGATCCGATTTTTGTAAAAATTGCATTTTCGTGAGGGCTATTTCACCAGGGTTATAAGGCCTGTATTTAGCCTCTCATTAAAGCAGCTGTAACTCCAAGAAACGTAGTCGGAGGGCTCCAAAACTTCTAGGGTGCTTCCGTCAGGTCCCTAGGGTCGTCCCCAGTGGGTTTTCTCAGAACCGGGTTTGGGATCCGATTTTTGTAAAAATTGCATTTTTGTGAGGGCTATTTCACCAGGGTTATAAGGCCTGTATTTTGCCTCTCATTAAAGCAGCTGTAACTCCAAGAAACGTAGTCGGAGGGCTCCAAAACTTCTAGGGTGTGTCCATCAGGTCCCTGGGGTCGTCCCCAGTGGGTTTTCTCAGAACCGGGTTTGGGATCCGATTTTTGTAAAAATTGCATTTTCGTGAGGGCTATTTCACCAGAGTTATAAGGCCTGTATTTAGCCTCTCATTAAAGTGGCTGTAACTCCAAGAAACGTAGTCGGAGGGCTCCAAAACTTCTAGGGTGCGTCTGTCAGGTCCCTAGGGTCGTCCCCAGTGGGTTTTCTCAGAACCGGGTTTGGGATCCGATTTTTGTAAAAATTGCATTTTCGTGAGGGCTATTTCACCAGGGTTATAAGGCCTGTATTTAGCCTCTCATTAAAGCTGCTGTAACTCCAAAAAAACGTAGTCGGAGGGCTCCAAAACTTCTAGGGTGCGTCCGTCAGGTCCCTAGGGTCGTCCCCAGTGGGTTTTCTCAGAACCGGGTTTGGGATCCGATTTTTGTAAAAATTGCATTTTTGTGAGGGCTATTTCACCAGGGTTATAAGGCCTGTATTTAGCCTCTCATTAAAGCGGCTGTAACTCCAAGAAACGTAGTCGGAGGGCTCCAAAACTTCTAGGGTGCGTCCGTCAGGTCCCTAGGGTCGTCCCCAGTGGGTTTTCTCAGAACTGGGTTTGGGGTCCGATTTTTGTAAAAATTGCATTTTCGTGAGGGCTATTTCACCAGGGTTATAAGGCCTGTATTTAGCCTCTCATTAAAGGGGCCGTAACTCCAAGAAACGTAGTCGGAGGGCTCCAAAACTTCTAGGGTTCGTCCCTCAGGTCCCTGGGGTCGTCCCCAGTGGGTTTTCTCAGAACCGGGTTTGGGATCCGATTTTTGTAAAAATTGCATTTTCGTGAGGGCTATTTCACCAGGGTTATAAGGCCTGTATTTAGCCTCTCATTAAAGGGGCCGTAACTCCAAGAAACGTAGTCGGAGGGCTCCAAAACTTCTAGGGTTCGTCCCTCAGGTCCCTGGGGTCGTCCCCAGTGGGTTTTCTCAGAACCGGGTTTGGGATCCGATTTTTGTAAAAATTGCATTTTCGTGAGGGCTATTTCACCAGGGTTATAAGGCCTGTATTTAGCCTCTCATTAAAGTGGCTGTAACTCCAAGAAACGTAGTCGGAGGGCTCCAAAACTTCTAGGGTGCGTCCGTCAGGTCCCTAGGGTCGTCCCCAGTGGGTTTTCTCAGAACCGGGTTTGGGATCCGATTTTTGTAAAAATTGCATTTTTGTGAGGGCTATTTCACCAGGGTTATAAGGCCTGTATTTAGCCTCTCATTAAAGCGGCTGTAACTCCAAGAAACGTAGTCGGAGGGCTCCAAAACTTCTAGGGTGCGTCCGTCAGGTCCCTAGGGTCGTCCCCAGTGGGTTTTCTCAGAACCGGGTTTGGGATCCGATTTTTGTAAAAATTGCATTTTCGTGAGGGCTATTTCACCAGGGTTATAAGGCCTGTATTTAGCCTCTCATTAAAGTGGCTGTAACTCCAAGAAACGTAGTCGGAGGGCTCCAAAACTTCTAGGGTGCGTCCGTCAGGTCCCTAGGGTCGTACCCAGTGGGTTTTCTCAGAACCGGGTTTGGGATCCGATTTTTGTAAAAATTGCATTTTCGTGAGGGCTATTTCACCAGGGTTATAAGGCCTGTATTTAGCCTCTCATTAAAGTGGCTGTAACTCCAAGAAACGTAGTCGGAGGGCTCCAAAACTTCTAGGGTGCGTCCGTCAGGTCCCTAGGGTCGTACCCAGTGGGTTTTCTCAGAACCGGGTTTGGGATCCGATTTTTGTAAAAATTGCATTTTCGTGAGGGCTATTTCACCAGGGTTATATGGCCTGTATTTAGCCTCTCATTAAAGTGGCTGTAACTCCAAGAAACGTAGTCAGAGGGCTCCAAAACTTCTAGGGTGCGTCCGTCAGGTCCCTAGGGTCGTCCCCAGTGGGTTTTCTCAGAACCGGGTTTGGGATCCGATTTTTGTAAAAATTGCATTTTTGTGAGGGCTATTTCACCAGGGTTATAAGGCCTGTATTTAGCCTCTCATTAAAGCGGCTGTAACTCCAAGAAACGTAGTCGGAGGGCTCCAAAACTTCTAGGGTGCGTCCGTCAGGTCCCTAGGGTCGTCCCCAGTAGGTTTTCTCAGAACCGGGTTTGGGATCCGATTTTTGTAAAAATTGCATTTTCGTGAGGGCTATTTCACCAGGGTTATATGGCCTGTATTTAGCCTCTCATTAAAGTGGCTGTAACTCCAAGAAACGTAGTCAGAGGGCTCCAAAACTTCTAGGGTGCGTCTGTCAGGTCCCTAGGGTCGTCCCCAGTGGGTTTTCTCAGAACCGGGTTTGGGATCCGATTTTTGTAAAAATTGCATTTTTGTGAGGGCTATTTCACCAGGGTTATAAGGCCTGTATTTAGCCTCTCATTAAAGGGGCCGTAACTCCAAGAAACGTAGTCGGAGGGCTCCAAAACTTCTAGGGTGCGTCCGTCAGGTCCCTGGGGTTGTCCCCAGTGGGTTTTCTCACAACCGGGTTTGGGATCCGATTTTTGTAAAAATTGCATTTTTGTGAGGGCTATTTCACCAGGGTTATAAGGCCTGTATTTAGCCTCTCATTAAAGCAGCTGTAACTCCAAGAAACGTAGTCGGAGGGCTCCAAAACTTCTAGGGTGCGTCCGTCAGGTCCCTAGGGTCGTCCCCAGTGGGTTTTCTCAGAACCGGGTTTGGGATCCGATTTTTGTAAAAATTGCATTTTTGTGAGGGCTATTTCACCAGGGTTATAAGGCCTGTATTTAGCCTCTCATTAAAGTGGCTGTAACTCCAAGAAACGTAGTCGGAGGGCTCCAAAACTTCTAGGGTGCGTCCATCAGGTCCCTGGGGTCGTCCCCAGTGGGTTTTCTCAGAACCGGGTTTGGGATCCGATTTTTGTAAAAATTGCATTTTCGTGAGGGCTATTTCACCAGGGTTATAAGGCCTGTATTTAGCCTCTCATCAAAGTGGCTGTAACTCCAAGAAACGTAGTCGGAGGGCTCCAAAACTTCTAGGGTGCGTCCGTCAGGTCCCTGGGGTTGTCCCCAGTGGGTTTTCTCAGAACCGGGTTTGGGATCCGATTTTTGTAAAAATTGCATTTTTGTGAGGGCTATTTCACCAGGGTTATAAGGCCTGTATTTAGCCTCTCATTAAAGGGGCCATAACTCCAAGAAACGTAGTCGGAGGGCTCCAAAACTTCTAGGGTGCGTCCGTCAGGTCCCTGGGGTTGTCCCCAGTGGGTTTTTCTCACAACCGGGTTTGGGATCCGATTTTTGTAAAAATTGCATTTTTGTGAGGGCTATTTCACCAGGGTTATAAGGCCTGTATTTAGCCTCTCATTAAAGCGGCTGTAACTCCAAGAAACGTAGTCGGAGGGCTCCAAAACTTCTAGGGTGCGTCCGTCAGGTCCCTAGGGTCGTCCCCAGTGGGTTTTCTCAGAACCGGGTTTGGGATCCGATTTTTGTAAAAATTGCATTTTCGTGAGGGCTATTTCACCAGGGTTATAAGGCCTGTATTTAGCCTCTCATTAAAGTGGCTGTAACTCCAAGAAACGTAGTCGGAGGGCTCCAAAACTTCTAGGGTGCGTCCGTCAGGTCCCTAGGGTCGTCCCCAGTGGGTTTTCTCAGAACCGGGTTTGGGGTCCGATTTTTGTAAAAATTGCATTTTTGTGAGGGCTATTTCACCAGGGTTATAAGGCCTGTATTTAGCCTCTCATTAAAGTGGCCGTATCGCCAAGAAACGTAGTCGGAGGGCTCCAAAACTTCTAGGGTTCGTCCCTCAGGTCCCTGGGGTCGTCCCCAGTGGGTTTTCTCAGAACCGGGTTTGGGATCCGTTTCTTGTAAAAATTGCATTTTCGTGAGGGCTATTTCACCAGGGTTATAAGGCCTGTATTTAGCCTCTCATTAAAGTGGCTGTAACTCCAAGAAACGTAGTCGGAGGGCTCCAAAACTTCTAGGGTGCGTCCGTCAGGTCCCTGGGGTCGTACCCAGTGGGTTTTCTCAGAACCGGGTTTGGGATCCGATTTTTGTAAAAATTGCATTTTTGTGAGGGCTATTTCACCAGGGTTATAAGGCCTGTATTTAGCCTCTCATTAAAGCGGCTGTAACTCCAAGAAACGTAGTCAGAGGGCTCCAAAACTTCTAGGGTGCGTCCGTCAGGTCCCTAGGGTCGTCCCCAGTGGGTTTTCTCAGAACCGGGTTTGGGATCCGATTTTTGTAAAAATTGCATTTTTGTGAGGGCTATTTCACCAGGGTTATATGGCCTGTATTTAGCCTCTCATTAAAGTGGCTGTAACTCCAAGAAACGTAGTCAGAGGGCTCCAAAACTTCTAGGGTGCGTCCGTCAGGTCCCTAGGGTCGTCCCCAGTGGGTTTTCTCAGAACCGGGTTTGGGATCCGATTTTTGTAAAAATTGCATTTTTGTGAGGGCTATTTCACCAGGGTTATAAGGCCTGTATTTAGCCTCTCATTAAAGGGGCCGTAACTCCAAGAAACGTAGTCGGAGGGCTCCAAAACTTCTAGGGTGCGTCCGTCAGGTCCCTGGGGTTGTCCCCAGTGGGTTTTCTCAGAACCGGGTTTGGGATCCGATTTTTGTAAAAATTGCATTTTCGTGAGGGCTATTTCACCAGGGTTATAAGGCCTGTATTTAGCCTCTCATTAAAGTGGCTGTAACTCCAAGAAACGTAGTCGGAGGGCTCCGAAACTTCTAGGGTGCGTCCGTCAGGTTCCTGGGGTCGTCCCCAGTGGGTTTTCTCAGAACCGGGTTTGGGATCCGATTTTTGTAAAAATTGCATTTTCGTGAGGGCTATTTCACCAGGGTTATAAGGCCTGTATTTAGCCTCTCATTAAAGTGGCTGTAACTCCAAGAAACGTAGTCAGAGGTCTCCAAAACTTCTAGGGTGCGTCTGTCAGGTCCCTAGGGTCGTCCCCAGTGGGTTTTCTCAGAACCGGGTTTGGGATCCGATTTTTGTAAAAATTGCATTTTTGTGAGGGCTATTTCACCAGGGTTATAAGGCCTGTATTTAGCCTCTCATTAAAGCGGCTGTAACTCCAAGAAACGTAGTCGGAGGGCTCCAAAACTTCTAGGGTGCGTCCGTCAGGTCCCTAGGGTCGTCCCCAGTGGGTTTTCTCAGAACCGGGTTTGGGATCCGATTTTTGTAAAAATTGCATTTTCGTGAGGGCTATTTCACCAGGGTTATAAGGCCTGTATTTAGCCTCTCATTAAAGTGGCTGTAACTCCAAGAAACGTAGTCGGAGGGCTCCAAAACTTCTAGGGTGCGTCCGTCAGGTCCCTAGGGTCGTCCCCAGTGGGTTTTCTCAGAACCGGGTTTGGGGTCCGATTTTTGTAAAAATTGCATTTTTGTGAGGGCTATTTCACCAGGGTTATAAGGCCTGTATTTAGCCTCTCATTAAAGTGGCCGTATCTCCAAGAAACGTAGTCGGAGGGCTCCAAAACTTCTAGGGTTCGTCCCTCAGGTCCCTGGGGTCGTCCCCAGTGGGTTTTCTCAGAACCGGGTTTGGGATCCGATTTTTGTAAAAATTGCATTTTCGTGAGGGCTATTTCACCAGGGTTATAAGGCCTGTATTTAGCCTCTCATTAAAGCGGCTGTAACTCCAAGAAACGTAGTCGGAGGGCTCCAAAACTTCTAGGGTGCGTCCGTCAGGTCCCTAGGGTCGTCCCCAGTGGGTTTTCTCAGAACCGGGTTTGGGATCCGATTTTTGTAAAAATTGCATTTTCGTGAGGGCTATTTCACCAGGGTTATAAGGCCTGTATTTAGCCTCTCATTAAAGTGGCTGTAACTCCAAGAAACGTAGTCGGAGGGCTCCAAAACTTCTAGGGTGCGTCCGTCAGGTTCCTGGGGTCGTCCCCAGTGGGTTTTCTCAGAACCGGGTTTGGGATCCGATTTTTGTAAAAATTGCATTTTCGTGAGGGCTATTTCACCAGGGTTATAAGGCCTGTATTTAGCCTCTCATTAAAGTGGCTGTAACTCCAAGAAACGTAGTCAGAGGTCTCCAAAACTTCTAGGGTGCGTCTGTCAGGTCCCTAGGGTCGTCCCCAGTGGGTTTTCTCAGAACCGGGTTTGGGATCCGATTTTTGTAAAAATTGCATTTTTGTGAGGGCTATTTCACCAGGGTTATAAGGCCTGTATTTAGCCTCTCATTAAAGCGGCTGTAACTCCAAGAAACGTAGTCGGAGGGCTCCAAAACTTCTAGGGTGCGTCCGTCAGGTCCCTAGGGTCGTCCCCAGTGGGTTTTCTCAGAACCGGGTTTGGGATCCGATTTTTGTAAAAATTGCATTTTCGTGAGGGCTATTTCACCAGGGTTATAAGGCCTGTATTTAGCCTCTCATTAAAGTGGCTGTAACTCCAAGAAACGTAGTCGGAGGGCTCCAAAACTTCTAGGGTTCGTCCCTCAGGTCCCTGGGGTCGTCCCCAGTGGGTTTTCTCAGAACCGGGTTTGGGATCCGATTTTTGTAAAAATTGCATTTTCGTGAGGGCTATTTCACCAGGGTTATAAGGCCTGTATTTAGCCTCTCATTAAAGCGGCTGTAACTCCAAGAAACGTAGTCGGAGGGCTCCAAAACTTCTAGGGTGCGTCCGTCAGGTCCCTAGGGTCGTCCCCAGTGGGTTTTCTCAGAACCGGGTTTGGGATCCGATTTTTGTAAAAATTGCATTTTCGTGAGGGCTATTTCACCAGGGTTATAAGGCCTGTATTTAGCCTCTCATTAAAGTGGCTGTAACTCCAAGAAACGTAGTCGGAGGGCTCCAAAACTTCTAGGGTTCGTCCCTCAGGTCCCTGGGGTCGTCCCCAGTGGGTTTTCTCAGAACCGGGTTTGGGATCCGATTTTTGTAAAAATTGCATTTTTGTGAGGGCTATTTCACCAGGGTTATAAGGCCTGTATTTAGCCTCTCATTAAAGCGGCTGTAACTCCAAGAAACGTAGTCGGAGGGCTCCAAAACTTCTAGGGTGCGTCCGTCAGGTCCCTAGGGTCGTCCCCAGTGGGTTTTCTCAGAACCGGGTTTGGGATCCGATTTTTGTAAAAATTGCATTTTTGTGAGGGCTATTTCACCAGGGTTATATGGCCTGTATTTAGCCTCTCATTAAAGTGGCTGTAACTCCAAGAAACGTAGTCAGAGGGCTCCAAAACTTCTAGGGTGCGTCCGTCAGGTCCATGGGGTTGTCCCCAGTGGGTTTTCTCAGAACCGGGTTTGGGATCCGATTTTTGTAAAAATTGCATTTTCGTGAGGGCTATTTCACCAGGGTTATAAGGCCTGTATTTAGCCTCTCATTAAAGCGGCTGTAACTCCAAGAAACGTAGTCGGAGGGCTCCAAAACTTCTAGGGTGCGTCCGTCAGGTCCCTGGGGTTGTCCCCAGTGGGTTTTCTCAGAACCGGGTTTGGGATCCGATTTTTGTAAAAATTGCATTTTTGTGAGGGCTATTTCACCAGGGTTATAAGGCCTGTATTTAGCCTCTCATTAAAGTGGCTGTAACTCCAAGAAACGTAGTCGGAGGGCTCCGAAACTTCTAGGGTGCGTCCGTCAGGTTCCTGGGGTCGTCCCCAGTGGGTTTTCTCAGAACCGGGTTTGGGATCCGATTTTTGTAAAAATTGCATTTTCGTGAGGGCTATTTCACCAGGGTTATAAGGCCTGTATTTAGCCTCTCATTAAAGTGGCTGTAACTCCAAGAAACGTAGTCAGAGGTCTCCAAAACTTCTAGGGTGCGTCTGTCAGGTCCCTAGGGTCGTCCCCAGTGGGTTTTCTCAGAACCGGGTTTGGGATCCGATTTTTGTAAAAATTGCATTTTTGTGAGGGCTATTTCACCAGGGTTATAAGGCCTGTATTTAGCCTCTCATTAAAGTGGCTGTAACTCCAAGAAACGTAGTCGGAGGGCTCCAAAACTTCTAGGGTGCGTCCGTCAGGTCCCTAGGGTCGTCCCCAGTGGGTTTTCTCAGAACCGGGTTTGGGATCCGATTTTTGTAAAAATTGCATTTTTGTGAGGGCTATTTCACCAGGGTTATAAGGCCTGTATTTAGCCTCTCATTAAAGCGGCTGTAACTCCAAGAAACGTAGTCGGAGGGCTCCAAAACTTCTAGGGTGCGTCCGTCAGGTCCCTAGGGTCGTCCCCAGTGGGTTTTCTCAGAACCGGGTTTGGGATCCGATTTTTGTAAAAATTGCATTTTTGTGAGGGCTATTTCACCAGGGTTATATGGCCTGTATTTAGCCTCTCATTAAAGTGGCTGTAACTCCAAGAAACGTAGTCAGAGGGCTCCAAAACTTCTAGGGTGCGTCCGTCAGGTCCATGGGGTTGTCCCCAGTGGGTTTTCTCAGAACCGGGTTTGGGATCCGATTTTTGTAAAAATTGCATTTTCGTGAGGGCTATTTCACCAGGGTTATAAGGCCTGTATTTAGCCTCTCATTAAAGTGGCTGTAACTCCAAGAAACGTAGTCAGAGGGCTCCAAAACTTCTAGGGTGCGTCCGTCAGGTCCCTGGGGTTGTCCCCAGTGGGTTTTCTCAGAACCGGGTTTGGGATCCGATTTTTGTAAAAATTGCATTTTTGTGAGGGCTATTTCACCAGGGTTATAAGGCCTGTATTTAGCCTCTCATTAAAGTGGCTGTAACTCCAAGAAACGTAGTCGGAGGGCTCCGAAACTTCTAGGGTGCGTCCGTCAGGTTCCTGGGGTCGTCCCCAGTGGGTTTTCTCAGAACCGGGTTTGGGATCCGATTTTTGTAAAAATTGCATTTTTGTGAGGGCTATTTCACCAGGGTTATAAGGCCTGTATTTAGCCTCTCATTAAAGTGGCTGTAACTCCAAGAAACGTAGTCAGAGGGCTCCAAAACTTCTAGGGTGCGTCTGTCAGGTCCCTAGGGTCGTCCCCAGTGGGTTTTCTCAGAACCGGGTTTGGGATCCGATTTTTGTAAAAATTGCATTTTTGTGAGGGCTATTTCACCAGGGTTATAAGGCCTGTATTTAGCCTCTCATTAAAGCGGCTGTAACTCCAAGAAACGTAGTCGGAGGGCTCCAAAACTTCTAGGGTGCGTCCGTCAGGTCCCTAGGGTCGTCCCCAGTGGGTTTTCTCAGAACCGGGTTTGGGATCCGATTTTTGTAAAAATTGCATTTTCGTGAGGGCTATTTCACCAGGGTTATAAGGCCTGTATTTAGCCTCTCATTAAAGTGGCTGTAACTCCAAGAAACGTAGTCGGAGGGCTCCAAAACTTCTAGGGTGCGTCCGTCAGGTCCCTGGGGTCGTACCCAGTGGGTTTTCTCAGAACCGGGTTTGGGATCCGATTTTTGTAAAAATTGCATTTTTGTGAGGGCTATTTCACCAGGGTTATAAGGCCTGTATTTAGCCTCTCATTAAAGCGGCTGTAACTCCAAGAAACGTAGTCGGAGGGCTCCAAAACTTCTAGGGTGCGTCCGTCAGGTCCCTAGGGTCGTCCCCAGTGGGTTTTCTCAGAACCGGGTTTGGGATCCGATTTTTGTAAAAATTGCATTTTTGTGAGGGCTATTTCACCAGGGTTATATGGCCTGTATTTAGCCTCTCATTAAAGTGGCTGTAACTCCAAGAAACGTAGTCAGAGGGCTCCAAAACTTCTAGGGTTCGTCCCTCAGGTCCCTGGGGTCGTCCCCAGTGGGTTTTCTCAGAACCGGGTTTGGGATCCGATTTTTGTAAAAATTGCATTTTCGTGAGGGCTATTTCACCAGGGTTATAAGGCCTGTATTTAGCCTCTCATTAAAGTGGCTGTAACTCCAAGAAACGTAGTCGGAGGGCTCCAAAACTTCTAGGGTGCTTCCGTCAGGTCCCTAGGGTCGTCCCCAGTGGGTTTTCTCAGAACCGGGTTTGGGATCCGATTTTTGTAAAAATTGCATTTTCGTGAGGGCTATTTCACCAGGGTTATAAGGCCTGTATTTAGCCTCTCATTAAAGTGGCTGTAACTCCAAGAAACGTAGTCGGAGGGCTCCAAAACTTCTAGGGTGCGTCCGTCAGGTCCCTAGGGTCGTACCCAGTGGGTTTTCTCAGAACCGGGTTTGGGATCCGATTTTTGTAAAAATTGCATTTTCGTGAGGGCTATTTCACCAGGGTTATATGGCCTGTATTTAGCCTCTCATTAAAGTGGCTGTAACTCCAAGAAACGTAGTCAGAGGGCTCCAAAACTTCTAGGGTGCGTCCGTCAGGTCCCTAGGGTCGTCCCCAGTGGGTTTTCTCAGAACCGGGTTTGGGATCCGATTTTTGTAAAAATTGCATTTTTGTGAGGGCTATTTCACCAGGGTTATAAGGCCTGTATTTAGCCTCTCATTAAAGCGGCTGTAACTCCAAGAAACGTAGTCGGAGGGCTCCAAAACTTCTAGGGTGCGTCCGTCAGGTCCCTAGGGTCGTCCCCAGTAGGTTTTCTCAGAACCGGGTTTGGGATCCGATTTTTGTAAAAATTGCATTTTCGTGAGGGCTATTTCACCAGGGTTATATGGCCTGTATTTAGCCTCTCATTAAAGTGGCTGTAACTCCAAGAAACGTAGTCAGAGGGCTCCAAAACTTCTAGGGTGCGTCTGTCAGGTCCCTAGGGTCGTCCCCAGTGGGTTTTCTCAGAACCGGGTTTGGGATCCGATTTTTGTAAAAATTGCATTTTTGTGAGGGCTATTTCACCAGGGTTATAAGGCCTGTATTTAGCCTCTCATTAAAGGGGCCGTAACTCCAAGAAACGTAGTCGGAGGGCTCCAAAACTTCTAGGGTGCGTCCGTCAGGTCCCTGGGGTTGTCCCCAGTGGGTTTTCTCACAACCGGGTTTGGGATCCGATTTTTGTAAAAATTGCATTTTTGTGAGGGCTATTTCACCAGGGTTATAAGGCCTGTATTTAGCCTCTCATTAAAGCAGCTGTAACTCCAAGAAACGTAGTCGGAGGGCTCCAAAACTTCTAGGGTGCGTCCGTCAGGTCCCTAGGGTCGTCCCCAGTGGGTTTTCTCAGAACCGGGTTTGGGATCCGATTTTTGTAAAAATTGCATTTTTGTGAGGGCTATTTCACCAGGGTTATAAGGCCTGTATTTAGCCTCTCATTAAAGTGGCTGTAACTCCAAGAAACGTAGTCGGAGGGCTCCAAAACTTCTAGGGTGCGTCCATCAGGTCCCTGGGGTCGTCCCCAGTGGGTTTTCTCAGAACCGGGTTTGGGATCCGATTTTTGTAAAAATTGCATTTTCGTGAGGGCTATTTCACCAGGGTTATAAGGCCTGTATTTAGCCTCTCATTAAAGTGGCTGTAACTCCAAGAAACGTAGTCGGAGGGCTCCAAAACTTCTAGGGTGCGTCCGTCAGGTCCCTGGGGTTGTCCCCAGTGGGTTTTCTCAGAACCGGGTTTGGGATCCGATTTTTGTAAAAATTGCATTTTTGTGAGGGCTATTTCACCAGGGTTATAAGGCCTGTATTTAGCCTCTCATTAAAGGGGCCATAACTCCAAGAAACGTAGTCGGAGGGCTCCAAAACTTCTAGGGTGCGTCCGTCAGGTCCCTGGGGTTGTCCCCAGTGGGTTTTTCTCACAACCGGGTTTGGGATCCGATTTTTGTAAAAATTGCATTTTTGTGAGGGCTATTTCACCAGGGTTATAAGGCCTGTATTTAGCCTCTCATTAAAGCAGCTGTAACTCCAAGAAACGTAGTCGGAGGGCTCCAAAACTTCTAGGGTGCTTCCGTCAGGTCCCTAGGGTCGTCCCCAGTGGGTTTTCTCAGAACCGGGTTTGGGATCCGATTTTTGTAAAAATTGCATTTTTGTGAGGGCTATTTCACCAGGGTTATAAGGCCTGTATTTTGCCTCTCATTAAAGCAGCTGTAACTCCAAGAAACGTAGTCGGAGGGCTCCAAAACTTCTAGGGTGTGTCCATCAGGTCCCTGGGGTCGTCCCCAGTGGGTTTTCTCAGAACCGGGTTTGGGATCCGATTTTTGTAAAAATTGCATTTTCGTGAGGGCTATTTCACCAGGGTTATAAGGCCTGTATTTAGCCTCTCATTAAAGTGGCTGTAACTCCAAGAAACGTAGTCGGAGGGCTCCAAAACTTCTAGGGTGCGTCCGTCAGGTCCCTAGGGTCGTCCCCAGTGGGTTTTCTCAGAACCGGGTTTGGGATCCGATTTTTGTAAAAATTGCATTTTCGTGAGGGCTATTTCACCAGGGTTATAAGGCCTGTATTTAGCCTCTCATTAAAGCAGCTGTAACTCCAAGAAACGTAGTCAGAGGGCTCCAAAACTTCTAGGGTGCGTCCATCAGGTCCCTGGGGTCGTCCCCAGTAGGTTTTCTCAGAACCGGGTTTGGGATCCGATTTTTGTAAAAATTGCATTTTCGTGAGGGCTATTTCACCAGGGTTATAAGGCCTGTATTTAGCCTTTCATTAAAGTGGCTGTAACTCCAAGAAACGTAGTCGGAGGGCTCCAAAACTTCTAGGGTGCGTCCGTCAGGTCCCTAGGGTCGTCCCCAGTGGGTTTTCTCAGAACCGGGTTTGGGATCCGATTTTTGTAAAAATTGCATTTTCGTGAGGGCTATTTCACCAGGGTTATAAGGCCTGTATTTAGCCTCTCATTAAAGCAGCTATAACTCCAAGAAACGTAGTCGGAGGGCTCCAAAACTTCTAGGGTGCGTCCGTCAGGTCCCTGGGGTTGTCCCCAGTGGGTTTTCTCAGAACCGGGTTTGGGATCCGATTTTTGTAAAAATTGCATTTTCGTGAGGGCTATTTCACCAGGGTTATAAGGCCTGTATTTAGCCTCTCATTAAAGCAGCTGTAACTCCAAGAAACGTAGTCGGAGGGCTCCAAAACTTCTAGGGTGCTTCCGTCAGGTCCCTAGGGTCGTCCCCAGTGGGTTTTCTCAGAACCGGGTTTGGGATCCGATTTTTGTAAAAATTGCATTTTTGTGAGGGCTATTTCACCAGGGTTATAAGGCCTGTATTTTGCCTCTCATTAAAGCAGCTGTAACTCCAAGAAACGTAGTCGGAGGGCTCCAAAACTTCTAGGGTGTGTCCATCAGGTCCCTGGGGTCGTCCCCAGTGGGTTTTCTCAGAACCGGGTTTGGGATCCGATTTTTGTAAAAATTGCATTTTCGTGAGGGCTATTTCACCAGAGTTATAAGGCCTGTATTTAGCCTCTCATTAAAGTGGCTGTAACTCCAAGAAACGTAGTCGGAGGGCTCCAAAACTTCTAGGGTGCGTCTGTCAGGTCCCTAGGGTCGTCCCCAGTGGGTTTTCTCAGAACCGGGTTTGGGATCCGATTTTTGTAAAAATTGCATTTTCGTGAGGGCTATTTCACCAGGGTTATAAGGCCTGTATTTAGCCTCTCATTAAAGCTGCTGTAACTCCAAAAAAACGTAGTCGGAGGGCTCCAAAACTTCTAGGGTGCGTCCGTCAGGTCCCTAGGGTCGTCCCCAGTGGGTTTTCTCAGAACCGGGTTTGGGATCCGATTTTTGTAAAAATTGCATTTTTGTGAGGGCTATTTCACCAGGGTTATAAGGCCTGTATTTAGCCTCTCATTAAAGCGGCTGTAACTCCAAGAAACGTAGTCGGAGGGCTCCAAAACTTCTAGGGTGCGTCCGTCAGGTCCCTAGGGTCGTCCCCAGTGGGTTTTCTCAGAACTGGGTTTGGGGTCCGATTTTTGTAAAAATTGCATTTTCGTGAGGGCTATTTCACCAGGGTTATAAGGCCTGTATTTAGCCTCTCATTAAAGGGGCCGTAACTCCAAGAAACGTAGTCGGAGGGCTCCAAAACTTCTAGGGTTCGTCCCTCAGGTCCCTGGGGTCGTCCCCAGTGGGTTTTCTCAGAACCGGGTTTGGGATCCGATTTTTGTAAAAATTGCATTTTCGTGAGGGCTATTTCACCAGGGTTATAAGGCCTGTATTTAGCCTCTCATTAAAGGGGCCGTAACTCCAAGAAACGTAGTCGGAGGGCTCCAAAACTTCTAGGGTTCGTCCCTCAGGTCCCTGGGGTCGTCCCCAGTGGGTTTTCTCAGAACCGGGTTTGGGATCCGATTTTTGTAAAAATTGCATTTTCGTGAGGGCTATTTCACCAGGGTTATAAGGCCTGTATTTAGCCTCTCATTAAAGTGGCTGTAACTCCAAGAAACGTAGTCGGAGGGCTCCAAAACTTCTAGGGTGCGTCCGTCAGGTCCCTAGGGTCGTCCCCAGTGGGTTTTCTCAGAACCGGGTTTGGGATCCGATTTTTGTAAAAATTGCATTTTCGTGAGGGCTATTTCACCAGGGTTATAAGGCCTGTATTTAGCCTTTCATTAAAGTGGCTGTAACTCCAAGAAACGTAGTCAGAGGGCTCCAAAACTTCTAGGGTGCGTCCATCAGGTCCCTGGGGTCGTCCCCAGTAGGTTTTCTCAGAACCGGGTTTGGGATCCGATTTTTGTAAAAATTGCATTTTCGTGAGGGCTATTTCACCAGGGTTATAAGGCCTGTATTTAGCCTTTCATTAAAGTGGCTGTAACTCCAAGAAACGTAGTCGGAGGGCTCCAAAACTTCTAGGGTGCGTCCGTCAGGTCCCTAGGGTCGTCCCCAGTGGGTTTTCTCAGAACCGGGTTTGGGATCCGATTTTTGTAAAAATTGCATTTTCGTGAGGGCTATTTCACCAGGGTTATAAGGCCTGTATTTAGCCTCTCATTAAAGCTGCTGTAACTCCAAAAAAACGTAGTCGGAGGGCTCCAAAACTTCTAGGGTGCGTCCGTCAGGTCCCTAGGGTCGTCCCCAGTGGGTTTTCTCAGAACCGGGTTTGGGGTCCGATTTTTGTAAAAATTGCATTTTTGTGAGGGCTATTTCACCAGGGTTATAAGGCCTGTATTTAGCCTCTCATTAAAGTGGCCGTATCGCCAAGAAACGTAGTCGGAGGGCTCCAAAACTTCTAGGGTTCGTCCCTCAGGTCCCTGGGGTCGTCCCCAGTGGGTTTTCTCAGAACCGGGTTTGGGATCCGTTTCTTGTAAAAATTGCATTTTCGTGAGGGCTATTTCACCAGGGTTATAAGGCCTGTATTTAGCCTCTCATTAAAGTGGCTGTAACTCCAAGAAACGTAGTCGGAGGGCTCCAAAACTTCTAGGGTGCGTCCGTCAGGTCCCTGGGGTCGTACCCAGTGGGTTTTCTCAGAACCGGGTTTGGGATCCGATTTTTGTAAAAATTGCATTTTTGTGAGGGCTATTTCACCAGGGTTATAAGGCCTGTATTTAGCCTCTCATTAAAGCGGCTGTAACTCCAAGAAACGTAGTCAGAGGGCTCCAAAACTTCTAGGGTGCGTCCGTCAGGTCCCTAGGGTCGTCCCCAGTGGGTTTTCTCAGAACCGGGTTTGGGATCCGATTTTTGTAAAAATTGCATTTTTGTGAGGGCTATTTCACCAGGGTTATATGGCCTGTATTTAGCCTCTCATTAAAGTGGCTGTAACTCCAAGAAACGTAGTCAGAGGGCTCCAAAACTTCTAGGGTGCGTCCGTCAGGTCCCTAGGGTCGTCCCCAGTGGGTTTTCTCAGAACCGGGTTTGGGATCCGATTTTTGTAAAAATTGCATTTTTGTGAGGGCTATTTCACCAGGGTTATAAGGCCTGTATTTAGCCTCTCATTAAAGGGGCCGTAACTCCAAGAAACGTAGTCGGAGGGCTCCAAAACTTCTAGGGTGCGTCCGTCAGGTCCCTGGGGTTGTCCCCAGTGGGTTTTCTCAGAACCGGGTTTGGGATCCGATTTTTGTAAAAATTGCATTTTCGTGAGGGCTATTTCACCAGGGTTATAAGGCCTGTATTTAGCCTCTCATTAAAGTGGCTGTAACTCCAAGAAACGTAGTCGGAGGGCTCCGAAACTTCTAGGGTGCGTCCGTCAGGTCCCTGGGGTCGTACCCAGTGGGTTTTCTCAGAACCGGGTTTGGGATCCGATTTTTGTAAAAATTGCATTTTTGTGAGGGCTATTTCACCAGGGTTATAAGGCCTGTATTTAGCCTCTCATTAAAGCGGCTGTAACTCCAAGAAACGTAGTCAGAGGGCTCCAAAACTTCTAGGGTGCGTCCGTCAGGTCCCTAGGGTCGTCCCCAGTGGGTTTTCTCAGAACCGGGTTTGGGATCCGATTTTTGTAAAAATTGCATTTTTGTGAGGGCTATTTCACCAGGGTTATAAGGCCTGTATTTAGCCTCTCATTAAAGTGGCTGTAACTCCAAGAAACGTAGTCAGAGGGCTCCAAAACTTCTAGGGTGCGTCCGTCAGGTCCCTAGGGTCGTCCCCAGTGGGTTTTCTCAGAACCGGGTTTGGGATCCGATTTTTGTAAAAATTGCATTTTTGTGAGGGCTATTTCACCAGGGTTATAAGGCCTGTATTTAGCCTCTCATTAAAGGGGCCGTAACTCCAAGAAACGTAGTCGGAGGGCTCCAAAACTTCTAGGGTGCGTCCGTCAGGTCCCTGGGGTTGTCCCCAGTGGGTTTTCTCAGAACCGGGTTTGGGATCCGATTTTTGTAAAAATTGCATTTTCGTGAGGGCTATTTCACCAGGGTTATAAGGCCTGTATTTAGCCTCTCATTAAAGTGGCTGTAACTCCAAGAAACGTAGTCGGAGGGCTCCGAAACTTCTAGGGTGCGTCCGTCAGGTTCCTGGGGTCGTCCCCAGTGGGTTTTCTCAGAACCGGGTTTGGGATCCGATTTTTGTAAAAATTGCATTTTCGTGAGGGCTATTTCACCAGGGTTATAAGGCCTGTATTTAGCCTCTCATTAAAGTGGCTGTAACTCCAAGAAACGTAGTCAGAGGTCTCCAAAACTTCTAGGGTGCGTCTGTCAGGTCCCTAGGGTCGTCCCCAGTGGGTTTTCTCAGAACCGGGTTTGGGATCCGATTTTTGTAAAAATTGCATTTTTGTGAGGGCTATTTCACCAGGGTTATAAGGCCTGTATTTAGCCTCTCATTAAAGCGGCTGTAACTCCAAGAAACGTAGTCGGAGGGCTCCAAAACTTCTAGGGTGCGTCCGTCAGGTCCCTAGGGTCGTCCCCAGTGGGTTTTCTCAGAACCGGGTTTGGGATCCGATTTTTGTAAAAATTGCATTTTTGTGAGGGCTATTTCACCAGGGTTATATGGCCTGTATTTAGCCTCTCATTAAAGTGGCTGTAACTCCAAGAAACGTAGTCAGAGGGCTCCAAAACTTCTAGGGTGCGTCCGTCAGGTCCATGGGGTTGTCCCCAGTGGGTTTTCTCAGAACCGGGTTTGGGATCCGATTTTTGTAAAAATTGCATTTTCGTGAGGGCTATTTCACCAGGGTTATAAGGCCTGTATTTAGCCTCTCATTAAAGTGGCTGTAACTCCAAGAAACGTAGTCAGAGGGCTCCAAAACTTCTAGGGTGCGTCCGTCAGGTCCCTGGGGTTGTCCCCAGTGGGTTTTCTCAGAACCGGGTTTGGGATCCGATTTTTGTAAAAATTGCATTTTTGTGAGGGCTATTTCACCAGGGTTATAAGGCCTGTATTTAGCCTCTCATTAAAGTGGCTGTAACTCCAAGAAACGTAGTCGGAGGGCTCCGAAACTTCTAGGGTGCGTCCGTCAGGTTCCTGGGGTCGTCCCCAGTGGGTTTTCTCAGAACCGGGTTTGGGATCCGATTTTTGTAAAAATTGCATTTTCGTGAGGGCTATTTCACCAGGGTTATAAGGCCTGTATTTAGCCTCTCATTAAAGTGGCTGTAACTCCAAGAAACGTAGTCAGAGGGCTCCAAAACTTCTAGGGTGCGTCTGTCAGGTCCCTAGGGTCGTCCCCAGTGGGTTTTCTCAGAACCGGGTTTGGGATCCGATTTTTGTAAAAATTGCATTTTTGTGAGGGCTATTTCACCAGGGTTATAAGGCCTGTATTTAGCCTCTCATTAAAGCGGCTGTAACTCCAAGAAACGTAGTCGGAGGGCTCCAAAACTTCTAGGGTGCGTCCCTCAGGTCCCTAGGGTCGTCCCCAGTGGGTTTTCTCAGAACCGGGTTTGGGATCCGATTTTTGTAAAAATTGCATTTTCGTGAGGGCTATTTCACCAGGGTTATAAGGCCTGTATTTAGCCTCTCATTAAAGTGGCTGTAACTCCAAGAAACGTAGTCGGAGGGCTCCAAAACTTCTAGGGTGCGTCCGTCAGGTCCCTAGGGTCGTCCCCAGTGGGTTTTCTCAGAACCGGGTTTGGGATCCGATTTTTGTAAAAATTGCATTTTCGTGAGGGCTATTTCACCAGGGTTATAAGGCCTGTATTTAGCCTCTCATTAAAGCGGCTGTAACTCCAAGAAACGTAGTCGGAGGGCTCCAAAACTTCTAGGGTGCGTCCGTCAGGTCCCTAGGGTCGTCCCCAGTAGGTTTTCTCAGAACCGGGTTTGGGATCCGATTTTTGTAAAAATTGCATTTTCGTGAGGGCTATTTCACCAGGGTGATATGGCCTGTATTTAGCCTCTCATTAAAGTGGCTGTAACTCCAAGAAACGTAGTCAGAGGGCTCCAAAACTTCTAGGGTGCGTCTGTCAGGTCCCTAGGGTCGTCCCCAGTGGGTTTTCTCAGAACCGGGTTTGGGATCCGATTTTTGTAAAAATTGCATTTTTGTGAGGGCTATTTCACCAGGGTTATAAGGCCTGTATTTAGCCTCTCATTAAAGGGGCCGTAACTCCAAGAAACGTAGTCAGAGGGCTCCAAAACTTCTAGGGTGCGTCCGTCAGGTCCCTGGGGTTGTCCCCAGTGGGTTTTCTCACAACCGGGTTTGGGATCCGATTTTTGTAAAAATTGCATTTTTGTGAGGGCTATTTCACCAGGGTTATAAGGCCTGTATTTAGCCTCTCATTAAAGCAGCTGTAACTCCAAGAAACGTAGTCGGAGGGCTCCAAAACTTCTAGGGTGCGTCCGTCAGGTCCCTAGGGTCGTCCCCAGTGGGTTTTCTCAGAACCGGGTTTGGGATCCGATTTTTGTAAAAATTGCATTTTTGTGAGGGCTATTTCACCAGGGTTATAAGGCCTGTATTTAGCCTCTCATTAAAGTGGCTGTAACTCCAAGAAACGTAGTCGGAGGGCTCCAAAACTTCTAGGGTGCGTCCATCAGGTCCCTGGGGTCGTCCCCAGTGGGTTTTCTCAGAACCGGGTTTGGGATCCGATTTTTGTAAAAATTGCATTTTCGTGAGGGCTATTTCACCAGGGTTATAAGGCCTGTATTTAGCCTCTCATCAAAGTGGCTGTAACTCCAAGAAACGTAGTCGGAGGGCTCCAAAACTTCTAGGGTGCGTCCGTCAGGTCCCTGGGGTTGTCCCCAGTGGGTTTTCTCAGAACCGGGTTTGGGATCCGATTTTTGTAAAAATTGCATTTTTGTGAGGGCTATTTCACCAGGGTTATAAGGCCTGTATTTAGCCTCTCATTAAAGGGGCCATAACTCCAAGAAACGTAGTCGGAGGGCTCCAAAACTTCTAGGGTGCGTCCGTCAGGTCCCTGGGGTTGTCCCCAGTGGGTTTTTCTCACAACTGGGTTTGGGATCCGATTTTTGTAAAAATTGCATTTTTGTGAGGGCTATTTCACCAGGGTTATAAGGCCTGTATTTAGCCTCTCATTAAAGCGGCTGTAACTCCAAGAAACGTAGTCGGAGGGCTCCAAAACTTCTAGGGTGCGTCCGTCAGGTCCCTAGGGTCGTCCCCAGTGGGTTTTCTCAGAACCGGGTTTGGGATCCGATTTTTGTAAAAATTGCATTTTCGTGAGGGCTATTTCACCAGGGTTATAAGGCCTGTATTTAGCCTCTCATTAAAGTGGCTGTAACTCCAAGAAACGTAGTCGGAGGGCTCCAAAACTTCTAGGGTGCGTCCGTCAGGTCCCTAGGGTCGTCCCCAGTGGGTTTTCTCAGAACCGGGTTTGGGGTCCGATTTTTGTAAAAATTGCATTTTTGTGAGGGCTATTTCACCAGGGTTATAAGGCCTGTATTTAGCCTCTCATTAAAGTGGCCGTATCGCCAAGAAACGTAGTCGGAGGGCTCCAAAACTTCTAGGGTTCGTCCCTCAGGTCCCTGGGGTCGTCCCCAGTGGGTTTTCTCAGAACCGGGTTTGGGATCCGTTTCTTGTAAAAATTGCATTTTCGTGAGGGCTATTTCACCAGGGTTATAAGGCCTGTATTTAGCCTCTCATTAAAGTGGCTGTAACTCCAAGAAACGTAGTCGGAGGGCTCCAAAACTTCTAGGGTGCGTCCGTCAGGTCCCTGGGGTCGTACCCAGTGGGTTTTCTCAGAACCGGGTTTGGGATCCGATTTTTGTAAAAATTGCATTTTTGTGAGGGCTATTTCACCAGGGTTATATGGCCTGTATTTAGCCTCTCATTAAAGTGGCTGTAACTCCAAGAAACGTAGTCAGAGGGCTCCAAAACTTCTAGGGTGCGTCCGTCAGGTCCATGGGGTTGTCCCCAGTGGGTTTTCTCAGAACGGGGTTTGGGATCCGATTTTTGTAAAAATTGCATTTTCGTGAGGGCTATTTCACCAGGGTTATAAGGCCTGTATTTAGCCTCTCATTAAAGCGGCTGTAACTCCAAGAAACGTAGTCGGAGGGCTCCAAAACTTCTAGGGTGCGTCCGTCAGGTCCCTGGGGTTGTCCCCAGTGGGTTTTCTCAGAACCGGGTTTGGGATCCGATTTTTGTAAAAATTGCATTTTTGTGAGGGCTATTTCACCAGGGTTATAAGGCCTGTATTTAGCCTCTCATTAAAGTGGCTGTAACTCCAAGAAACGTAGTCGGAGGGCTCCGAAACTTCTAGGGTGCGTCCGTCAGGTTCCTGGGGTCGTCCCCAGTGGGTTTTCTCAGAACCGGGTTTGGGATCCGATTTTTGTAAAAATTGCATTTTCGTGAGGGCTATTTCACCAGGGTTATAAGGCCTGTATTTAGCCTCTCATTAAAGTGGCTGTAACTCCAAGAAACGTAGTCAGAGGGCTCCAAAACTTCTAGGGTGCGTCTGTCAGGTCCCTAGGGTCGTCCCCAGTGGGTTTTCTCAGAACCGGGTTTGGGATCCGATTTTTGTAAAAATTGCATTTTTGTGAGGGCTATTTCACCAGGGTTATAAGGCCTGTATTTAGCCTCTCATTAAAGTGGCTGTAACTCCAAGAAACGTAGTCGGAGGGCTCCAAAACTTCTAGGGTGCGTCCGTCAGGTCCCTAGGGTCGTCCCCAGTGGGTTTTCTCAGAACCGGGTTTGGGATCCGATTTTTGTAAAAATTGCATTTTTGTGAGGGCTATTTCACCAGGGTTATAAGGCCTGTATTTAGCCTCTCATTAAAGCGGCTGTAACTCCAAGAAACGTAGTCGGAGGGCTCCAAAACTTCTAGGGTGCGTCCGTCAGGTCCCTAGGGTCGTCCCCAGTGGGTTTTCTCAGAACCGGGTTTGGGATCCGATTTTTGTAAAAATTGCATTTTTGTGAGGGCTATTTCACCAGGGTTATATGGCCTGTATTTAGCCTCTCATTAAAGTGGCTGTAACTCCAAGAAACGTAGTCAGAGGGCTCCAAAACTTCTAGGGTGCGTCCGTCAGGTCCATGGGGTTGTCCCCAGTGGGTTTTCTCAGAACCGGGTTTGGGATCCGATTTTTGTAAAAATTGCATTTTCGTGAGGGCTATTTCACCAGGGTTATAAGGCCTGTATTTAGCCTCTCATTAAAGTGGCTGTAACTCCAAGAAACGTAGTCAGAGGGCTCCAAAACTTCTAGGGTGCGTCCGTCAGGTCCCTGGGGTTGTCCCCAGTGGGTTTTCTCAGAACCGGGTTTGGGATCCGATTTTTGTAAAAATTGCATTTTTGTGAGGGCTATTTCACCAGGGTTATAAGGCCTGTATTTAGCCTCTCATTAAAGTGGCTGTAACTCCAAGAAACGTAGTCGGAGGGCTCCGAAACTTCTAGGGTGCGTCCGTCAGGTTCCTGGGGTCGTCCCCAGTGGGTTTTCTCAGAACCGGGTTTGGGATCCGATTTTTGTAAAAATTGCATTTTCGTGAGGGCTATTTCACCAGGGTTATAAGGCCTGTATTTAGCCTCTCATTAAAGTGGCTGTAACTCCAAGAAACGTAGTCAGAGGGCTCCAAAACTTCTAGGGTGCGTCTGTCAGGTCCCTAGGGTCGTCCCCAGTGGGTTTTCTCAGAACCGGGTTTGGGATCCGATTTTTGTAAAAATTGCATTTTTGTGAGGGCTATTTCACCAGGGTTATAAGGCCTGTATTTAGCCTCTCATTAAAGCGGCTGTAACTCCAAGAAACGTAGTCGGAGGGCTCCAAAACTTCTAGGGTGCGTCCGTCAGGTCCCTAGGGTCGTCCCCAGTGGGTTTTCTCAGAACCGGGTTTGGGATCCGATTTTTGTAAAAATTGCATTTTCGTGAGGGCTATTTCACCAGGGTTATAAGGCCTGTATTTAGCCTCTCATTAAAGTGGCTGTAACTCCAAGAAACGTAGTCGGAGGGCTCCAAAACTTCTAGGGTGCGTCCGTCAGGGTCCTAGGGTCGTCCCCAGTGGGTTTTCTCAGAACCGGGTTTGGGATCCGATTTTTGTAAAAATTGCATTTTCGTGAGGGCTATTTCACCAGGGTTATAAGGCCTGTATTTAGCCTCTCATTAAAGTGGCTGTAACTCCAAGAAACGTAGTCGGAGGGCTCCAAAACTTCTAGGGTGCGTCCGTCAGGTCCCTGGGGTCGTACCCAGTGGGTTTTCTCAGAACCGGGTTTGGGATCCGATTTTTGTAAAAATTGCATTTTTGTGAGGGCTATTTCACCAGGGTTATAAGGCCTGTATTTAGCCTCTCATTAAAGCGGCTGTAACTCCAAGAAACGTAGTCGGAGGGCTCCAAAACTTCTAGGGTGCGTCCGTCAGGTCCCTAGGGTCGTCCCCAGTGGGTTTTCTCAGAACCGGGTTTGGGATCCGATTTTTGTAAAAATTGCATTTTTGTGAGGGCTATTTCACCAGGGTTATATGGCCTGTATTTAGCCTCTCATTAAAGTGGCTGTAACTCCAAGAAACGTAGTCAGAGGGCTCCAAAACTTCTAGGGTTCGTCCCTCAGGTCCCTGGGGTCGTCCCCAGTGGGTTTTCTCAGAACCGGGTTTGGGATCCGATTTTTGTAAAAATTGCATTTTCGTGAGGGCTATTTCACCAGGGTTATAAGGCCTGTATTTAGCCTCTCATTAAAGTGGCTGTAACTCCAAGAAACGTAGTCGGAGGGCTCCAAAACTTCTAGGGTGCTTCCGTCAGGTCCCTAGGGTCGTCCCCAGTGGGTTTTCTCAGAACCGGGTTTGGGATCCGATTTTTGTAAAAATTGCATTTTCGTGAGGGCTATTTCACCAGGGTTATAAGGCCTGTATTTAGCCTCTCATTAAAGTGGCTGTAACTCCAAGAAACGTAGTCGGAGGGCTCCAAAACTTCTAGGGTGCGTCCGTCAGGTCCCTAGGGTCGTACCCAGTCGGTTTTCTCAGAACCGGGTTTGGGATCCGATTTTTGTAAAAATTGCATTTTCGTGAGGGCTATTTCACCAGGGTTATATGGCCTGTATTTAGCCTCTCATTAAAGTGGCTGTAACTCCAAGAAACGTAGTCAGAGGGCTCCAAAACTTCTAGGGTGCGTCCGTCAGGTCCCTAGGGTCGTCCCCAGTGGGTTTTCTCAGAACCTGGTTTGGGGTCCGATTTTTGTAAAAATTGCATTTTTGTGAGGGCTATTTCACCAGGGTTATAAGGCCTGTATTTAGCCTCTCATTAAAGCGGCTGTAACTCCAAGAAACGTAGTCGGAGGGCTCCAAAACTTCTAGGGTGCGTCCGTCAGGTCCCTAGGGTCGTCCCCAGTAGGTTTTCTCAGAACCGGGTTTGGGATCCGATTTTTGTAAAAATTGCATTTTCGTGAGGGCTATTTCACCAGGGTTATATGGCCTGTATTTAGCCTCTCATTAAAGTGGCTGTAACTCCAAGAAACGTAGTCAGAGGGCTCCAAAACTTCTAGGGTGCGTCTGTCAGGTCCCTAGGGTCGTCCCCAGTGGGTTTTCTCAGAACCGGGTTTGGGATCCGATTTTTGTAAAAATTGCATTTTTGTGAGGGCTATTTCACCAGGGTTATAAGGCCTGTATTTAGCCTCTCATTAAAGGGGCCGTAACTCCAAGAAACGTAGTCGGAGGGCTCCAAAACTTCTAGGGTGCGTCCGTCAGGTCCCTGGGGTTGTCCCCAGTGGGTTTTCTCACAACCGGGTTTGGGATCCGATTTTTGTAAAAATTGCATTTTTGTGAGGGCTATTTCACCAGGGTTATAAGGCCTGTATTTAGCCTCTCATTAAAGCAGCTGTAACTCCAAGAAACGTAGTCGGAGGGCTCCAAAACTTCTAGGGTGCGTCCGTCAGGTCCCTAGGGTCGTCCCCAGTGGGTTTTCTCAGAACCGGGTTTGGGATCCGATTTTTGTAAAAATTGCATTTTTGTGAGGGCTATTTCACCAGGGTTATAAGGCCTGTATTTAGCCTCTCATTAAAGTGGCTGTAACTCCAAGAAACGTAGTCGGAGGGCTCCAAAACTTCTAGGGTGCGTCCATCAGGTCCCTGGGGTCGTCCCCAGTGGGTTTTCTCAGAACCGGGTTTGGGATCCGATTTTTGTAAAAATTGCATTTTCGTGAGGGCTATTTCACCAGGGTTATAAGGCCTGTATTTAGCCTCTCATTAAAGTGGCTGTAACTCCAAGAAACGTAGTCGGAGGGCTCCAAAACTTCTAGGGTGCGTCCGTCAGGTCCCTGGGGTTGTCCCCAGTGGGTTTTCTCAGAACCGGGTTTGGGATCCGATTTTTGTAAAAATTGCATTTTTGTGAGGGCTATTTCACCAGGGTTATAAGGCCTGTATTTAGCCTCTCATTAAAGGGGCCATAACTCCAAGAAACGTAGTCGGAGGGCTCCAAAACTTCTAGGGTGCGTCCGTCAGGTCCCTGGGGTTGTCCCCAGTGGGTTTTTCTCACAACCGGGTTTGGGATCCGATTTTTGTAAAAATTGCATTTTTGTGAGGGCTATTTCACCAGGGTTATAAGGCCTGTATTTAGCCTCTCATTAAAGCAGCTGTAACTCCAAGAAACGTAGTCGGAGGGCTCCAAAACTTCTAGGGTGCTTCCGTCAGGTCCCTAGGGTCGTCCCCAGTGGGTTTTCTCAGAACCGGGTTTGGGATCCGATTTTTGTAAAAATTGCATTTTTGTGAGGGCTATTTCACCAGGGTTATAAGGCCTGTATTTTGCCTCTCATTAAAGCAGCTGTAACTCCAAGAAACGTAGTCGGAGGGCTCCAAAACTTCTAGGGTGTGTCCATCAGGTCCCTGGGGTCGTCCCCAGTGGGTTTTCTCAGAACCGGGTTTGGGATCCGATTTTTGTAAAAATTGCATTTTCGTGAGGGCTATTTCACCAGAGTTATAAGGCCTGTATTTAGCCTCTCATTAAAGTGGCTGTAACTCCAAGAAACGTAGTCGGAGGGCTCCAAAACTTCTAGGGTGCGTCCGTCAGGTCCCTAGGGTCGTCCCCAGTGGGTTTTCTCAGAACCGGGTTTGGGATCCGATTTTTGTAAAAATTGCATTTTCGTGGGGGCTATTTCACCAGGGTTATAAGGCCTGTATTTAGCCTCTCATTAAAGTGGCTGTAACTCCAAGAAACGTAGTCGGAGGGCTCCAAAACTTCTAGGGTGCGTCCGTCAGGTCCCTAGGGTCGTCCCCAGTGGGTTTTCTCAGAACCGGGTTTGGGATCCGATTTTTGTATAAATTGCATTTTCGTGAGGGCTATTTCACCAGGGTTATAAGGCCTGTATTTAGCCTCTCATTAAAGCGGCTGTAACTCCAAGAAACGTAGTCGGAGGGCTCCAAAACTTCTAGGGTGCGTCCGTCAGGTCCCTAGGGTCGTCCCCAGTGGGTTTTCTCAGAACCGGGTTTGGGATCCGATTTTTGTAAAAATTGCATTTTCGTGAGGGCTATTTCACCAGGGTTATAAGGCCTGTATTTAGCCTCTCATTAAAGCGGCTGTAACTCCAAGAAACGTAGTCGGAGGGCTCCAAAACTTCTAGGATGCGTCCGTCAGGTCCCTAGGGTCGTCCCCAGTAGGTTTTCTCAGAACCGGGTTTGGGATCCGATTTTTGTAAAAATTGCATTTTCGTGAGGGCTATTTCACCAGGGTTATATGGCCTGTATTTAGCCTCTCATTAAAGTGGCTGTAACTCCAAGAAACGTAGTCAGAGGGCTCCAAAACTTCTAGGGTGCGTCTGTCAGGTCCCTAGGGTCGTCCCCAGTGGGTTTTCTCAGAACCGGGTTTGGGATCCGATTTTTGTAAAAATTGCATTTTTGTGAGGGCTATTTCACCAGGGTTATAAGGCCTGTATTTAGCCTCTCATTAAAGTGGCTGTAACTCCAAGAAACGTAGTCGGAGGGCTCCAAAACTTCTAGGGTGCGTCCGTCAGGTCCCTAGGGTCGTCCCCAGTGGGTTTTCTCAGAACCGGGTTTGGGGTCCGATTTTTGTAAAAATTGCATTTTCGTGAGGGCTATTTCACCAGGGTTATAAGGCCTGTATTTAGCCTCTCATTAAATGGGCCGTAACTCCAAGAAACGTAGTCGGAGGGCTCCAAAACTTCTAGGGTGCGTCCATCAGGTCCCTGGGGTCGTCCCCAGTGGGTTTTCTCAGAACCGGGTTTGGGATCCGATTTTTGTAAAAATTGCATTTTCGTGAGGGCTATTTAACCAGGGTTATAAGGCCTGTATTTAGCCTCTCATTAAAGGGGCTGTAACTCCAAGAAACGTAGTCGGAGGGCTCCAAAACTTCTAGGGTGCGTCCGTCAGGTCCCTAGGGTCGTCCCCAGTGGGTTTTCTCAGAACCGGGTTTGGGATCCGATTTTTGTAAAAATTGCATTTTCGTGAGGGCTATTTCACCAGGGTTATAAGGCCTGTATTTAGCCTCTCATTAAAGCGGCTGTAACTCCAAGAAACGTAGTCGGAGGGCTCCAAAACTTCTAGGGTGCGTCCGTCAGGTCCCTAGGGTCGTCCCCAGTAGGTTTTCTCAGAACCGGGTTTGGGATCCGATTTTTGTAAAAATTGCATTTTCGTGAGGGCTATTTCACCAGGGTTATATGGCCTGTATTTAGCCTCTCATTAAAGTGACTGTAACTCCAAGAAACGTAGTCAGAGGGCTCCAAAACTTCTAGGGTGCGTCTGTCAGGTCCCTAGGGTCGTCCCCAGTGGGTTTTCTCAGAACCGGGTTTGGGATCCGATTTTTGTAAAAATTGCATTTTTGTGAGGGCTATTTCACCAGGGTTATAAGGCCTGTATTTAGCCTCTCATTAAAGTGGCTGTAACTCCAAGAAACGTAGTCAGAGGGCTCCAAAACTTCTAGGGTGCGTCCGTCAGGTCCCTAGGGTCGTCCCCAGTGGGTTTTCTCAGAACCGGGTTTGGGATCCGATTTTTGTAAAAATTGCATTTTCGTGAGGGCTATTTCACCAGGGTTATATGGCCTGTATTTAGCCTCTCATTAAAGTGGCTGTAACTCCAAGAAACGTAGTCAGAGGGCTCCAAAACTTCTAGGGTGCGTCCGTCAGGTCCCTAGGGTCGTCCCCAGTGGGTTTTCTCAGAACCGGGTTTGGGATCCGATTTTTGTAAAAATTGCATTTTCGTGAGGGCTATTTCACCAGGGTTATAAGGCCTGTATTTAGCCTCTCATTAAAGTGGCTGTAACTCCAAGAAACGTCGTTAGAGGGCTCCAAAACTTCTAGGGTGCGTCCATCAGGTCCCTGGGGTCGTCCCCAGTGGGTTTTCTCAGAACCGGGTTTGGGATCCGATTTTTGTAAAAATTGCATTTTCGTGAGGGCTATTTAACCAGGGTTATAAGGCCTGTATTTAGCCTCTCATTAAAGGGGCTGTAACTCCAAGAAACGTAGTCGGAGGGCTCCAAAACTTCTAGGGTGCGTCCGTCAGGTCCCTAGGGTCGTCCCCAGTGGGTTTTCTCAGAACCGGGTTTGGGATCCGATTTTTGTAAAAATTGCATTTTCGTGAGGGCTATTTCACCAGGGTTATAAGGCCTGTATTTAGCCTCTCATTAAAGCGGCTGTAACTCCAAGAAACGTAGTCGGAGGGCTCCAAAACTTCTAGGGTGCGTCCGTCAGGTCCCTAGGGTCGTCCCCAGTAGGTTTTCTCAGAACCGGGTTTGGGATCCGATTTTTGTAAAAATTGCATTTTCGTGAGGGCTATTTCACCAGGGTTATATGGCCTGTATTTAGCCTCTCATTAAAGTGACTGTAACTCCAAGAAACGTAGTCAGAGGGCTCCAAAACTTCTAGGGTGCGTCTGTCAGGTCCCTAGGGTCGTCCCCAGTGGGTTTTCTCAGAACCGGGTTTGGGATCCGATTTTTGTAAAAATTGCATTTTTGTGAGGGCTATTTCACCAGGGTTATAAGGCCTGTATTTAGCCTCTCATTAAAGTGGCTGTAACTCCAAGAAACGTAGTCAGAGGGCTCCAAAACTTCTAGGGTGCGTCCGTCAGGTCCCTAGGGTCGTCCCCAGTGGGTTTTCTCAGAACCGGGTTTGGGATCCGATTTTTGTAAAAATTGCATTTTCGTGAGGGCTATTTCACCAGGGTTATATGGCCTGTATTTAGCCTCTCATTAAAGTGGCTGTAACTCCAAGAAACGTAGTCAGAGGGCTCCAAAACTTCTAGGGTGCGTCCGTCAGGTCCCTAGGGTCGTCCCCAGTGGGTTTTCTCAGAACCGGGTTTGGGATCCGATTTTTGTAAAAATTGCATTTTCGTGAGGGCTATTTCACCAGGGTTATAAGGCCTGTATTTAGCCTCTCATTAAAGTGGCTGTAACTCCAAGAAACGTCGTTAGAGGGCTCCAAAACTTCTAGGGTGCGTCCATCAGGTCCCTGGGGTCGTCCCCAGTGGGTTTTCTCAGAACCGGGTTTGGGATCCGATTTTTGTAAAAATTGCATTTTCGTGAGGGCTATTTAACCAGGGTTATAAGGCCTGTATTTAGCCTCTCATTAAAGGGGCTGTAACTCCAAGAAACGTAGTCGGAGGGCTCCAAAACTTCTAGGGTGCGTCCGTCAGGTCCCTAGGGTCGTCCCCAGTGGGTTTTCTCAGAACCGGGTTTGGGATCCGATTTTTGTAAAAATTGCATTTTCGTGAGGGCTATTTCACCAGGGTTATAAGGCCTGTATTTAGCCTCTCATTAAAGCGGCTGTAACTCCAAGAAACGTAGTCGGAGGGCTCCAAAACTTCTAGGGTGCGTCCGTCAGGTCCCTAGGGTCGTCCCCAGTAGGTTTTCTCAGAACCGGGTTTGGGATCCGATTTTTGTAAAAATTGCATTTTCGTGAGGGCTATTTCACCAGGGTTATATGGCCTGTATTTAGCCTCTCATTAAAGTGACTGTAACTCCAAGAAACGTAGTCAGAGGGCTCCAAAACTTCTAGGGTGCGTCTGTCAGGTCCCTAGGGTCGTCCCCAGTGGGTTTTCTCAGAACCGGGTTTGGGATCCGATTTTTGTAAAAATTGCATTTTTGTGAGGGCTATTTCACCAGGGTTATAAGGCCTGTATTTAGCCTCTCATTAAAGTGGCTGTAACTCCAAGAAACGTAGTCAGAGGGCTCCAAAACTTCTAGGGTGCGTCCGTCAGGTCCCTAGGGTCGTCCCCAGTGGGTTTTCTCAGAACCGGGTTTGGGATCCGATTTTTGTAAAAATTGCATTTTCGTGAGGGCTATTTCACCAGGGTTATATGGCCTGTATTTAGCCTCTCATTAAAGTGGCTGTAACTCCAAGAAACGTAGTCAGAGGGCTCCAAAACTTCTAGGGTGCGTCCGTCAGGTCCCTAGGGTCGTCCCCAGTGGGTTTTCTCAGAACCTGGTTTGGGATCCGATTTTTGTAAAAATTGCATTTTCGTGAGGGCTATTTCACCAGGGTTATAAGGCCTGTATTTAGCCTCTCATTAAAGTGGCTGTAACTCCAAGAAACGTCGTTAGAGGGCTCCAAAACTTCTAGGGTGCGTCCGTCAGGTCCCTAGGGTCGTCCCCAGTGGGTTTTCTCAGAACCGGGTTTGGGATCCGATTTTTGTAAAAATTGCATTTTTGTGAGGGCTATTTCACCAGGGTTATAAGGCCTGTATTTAGCCTCTCATTAAAGGGGCCGTAACTCCAAGAAACGTAGTCGGAGGGCTCCAAAACTTCTAGGGTGTGTCCATCAGGTCCCTGGGGTCGTCCCCAGTGGGTTTTCTCAGAACCGGGTTTGGGATCCGATTTTTGTAAAAATTGCATTTTCGTGAGGGCTATTTCACCAGAGTTATAAGGCCTGTATTTAGCCTCTCATTAAAGTGGCTGTAACTCCAAGAAACGTAGTCGGAGGGCTCCAAAACTTCTAGGGTGCGTCCGTCAGGTCCCTAGGGTCGTCCCCAGTGGGTTTTCTCAGAACCGGGTTTGGGATCCGATTTTTGTAAAAATTGCATTTTCGTGGGGGCTATTTCACCAGGGTTATAAGGCCTGTATTTAGCCTCTCATTAAAGTGGCTGTAACTCCAAGAAACGTAGTCGGAGGGCTCCAAAACTTCTAGGGTGCGTCCGTCAGGTCCCTAGGGTCGTCCCCAGTGGGTTTTCTCAGAACCGGGTTTGGGATCCGATTTTTGTATAAATTGCATTTTCGTGAGGGCTATTTCACCAGGGTTATAAGGCCTGTATTTAGCCTCTCATTAAAGCGGCTGTAACTCCAAGAAACGTAGTCGGAGGGCTCCAAAACTTCTAGGGTGCGTCCGTCAGGTCCCTAGGGTCGTCCCCAGTGGGTTTTCTCAGAACCGGGTTTGGGATCCGATTTTTGTAAAAATTGCATTTTCGTGAGGGCTATTTCACCAGGGTTATAAGGCCTGTATTTAGCCTCTCATTAAAGCGGCTGTAACTCCAAGAAACGTAGTCGGAGGGCTCCAAAACTTCTAGGGTGCGTCCGTCAGGTCCCTAGGGTCGTCCCCAGTAGGTTTTCTCAGAACCGGGTTTGGGATCCGATTTTTGTAAAAATTGCATTTTCGTGAGGGCTATTTCACCAGGGTTATATGGCCTGTATTTAGCCTCTCATTAAAGTGGCTGTAACTCCAAGAAACGTAGTCAGAGGGCTCCAAAACTTCTAGGGTGCGTCTGTCAGGTCCCTAGGGTCGTCCCCAGTGGGTTTTCTCAGAACCGGGTTTGGGATCCGATTTTTGTAAAAATTGCATTTTTGTGAGGGCTATTTCACCAGGGTTATAAGGCCTGTATTTAGCCTCTCATTAAAGTGGCTGTAACTCCAAGAAACGTAGTCGGAGGGCTCCAAAACTTCTAGGGTGCGTCCGTCAGGTCCCTAGGGTCGTCCCCAGTGGGTTTTCTCAGAACCGGGTTTGGGGTCCGATTTTTGTAAAAATTGCATTTTCGTGAGGGCTATTTCACCAGGGTTATAAGGCCTGTATTTAGCCTCTCATTAAATGGGCCGTAACTCCAAGAAACGTAGTCGGAGGGCTCCAAAACTTCTAGGGTGCGTCCATCAGGTCCCTGGGGTCGTCCCCAGTGGGTTTTCTCAGAACCGGGTTTGGGATCCGATTTTTGTAAAAATTGCATTTTCGTGAGGGCTATTTAACCAGGGTTATAAGGCCTGTATTTAGCCTCTCATTAAAGGGGCTGTAACTCCAAGAAACGTAGTCGGAGGGCTCCAAAACTTCTAGGGTGCGTCCGTCAGGTCCCTAGGGTCGTCCCCAGTGGGTTTTCTCAGAACCGGGTTTGGGATCCGATTTTTGTAAAAATTGCATTTTCGTGAGGGCTATTTCACCAGGGTTATAAGGCCTGTATTTAGCCTCTCATTAAAGCGGCTGTAACTCCAAGAAACGTAGTCGGAGGGCTCCAAAACTTCTAGGGTGCGTCCGTCAGGTCCCTAGGGTCGTCCCCAGTAGGTTTTCTCAGAACCGGGTTTGGGATCCGATTTTTGTAAAAATTGCATTTTCGTGAGGGCTATTTCACCAGGGTTATATGGCCTGTATTTAGCCTCTCATTAAAGTGACTGTAACTCCAAGAAACGTAGTCAGAGGGCTCCAAAACTTCTAGGGTGCGTCTGTCAGGTCCCTAGGGTCGTCCCCAGTGGGTTTTCTCAGAACCGGGTTTGGGATCCGATTTTTGTAAAAATTGCATTTTTGTGAGGGCTATTTCACCAGGGTTATAAGGCCTGTATTTAGCCTCTCATTAAAGTGGCTGTAACTCCAAGAAACGTAGTCAGAGGGCTCCAAAACTTCTAGGGTGCGTCCGTCAGGTCCCTAGGGTCGTCCCCAGTGGGTTTTCTCAGAACCGGGTTTGGGATCCGATTTTTGTAAAAATTGCATTTTCGTGAGGGCTATTTCACCAGGGTTATATGGCCTGTATTTAGCCTCTCATTAAAGTGGCTGTAACTCCAAGAAACGTAGTCAGAGGGCTCCAAAACTTCTAGGGTGCGTCCGTCAGGTCCCTAGGGTCGTCCCCAGTGGGTTTTCTCAGAACCGGGTTTGGGATCCGATTTTTGTAAAAATTGCATTTTCGTGAGGGCTATTTCACCAGGGTTATAAGGCCTGTATTTAGCCTCTCATTAAAGTGGCTGTAACTCCAAGAAACGTCGTTAGAGGGCTCCAAAACTTCTAGGGTGCGTCCATCAGGTCCCTGGGGTCGTCCCCAGTGGGTTTTCTCAGAACCGGGTTTGGGATCCGATTTTTGTAAAAATTGCATTTTCGTGAGGGCTATTTAACCAGGGTTATAAGGCCTGTATTTAGCCTCTCATTAAAGGGGCTGTAACTCCAAGAAACGTAGTCGGAGGGCTCCAAAACTTCTAGGGTGCGTCCGTCAGGTCCCTAGGGTCGTCCCCAGTGGGTTTTCTCAGAACCGGGTTTGGGATCCGATTTTTGTAAAAATTGCATTTTCGTGAGGGCTATTTCACCAGGGTTATAAGGCCTGTATTTAGCCTCTCATTAAAGCGGCTGTAACTCCAAGAAACGTAGTCGGAGGGCTCCAAAACTTCTAGGGTGCGTCCGTCAGGTCCCTAGGGTCGTCCCCAGTAGGTTTTCTCAGAACCGGGTTTGGGATCCGATTTTTGTAAAAATTGCATTTTCGTGAGGGCTATTTCACCAGGGTTATATGGCCTGTATTTAGCCTCTCATTAAAGTGACTGTAACTCCAAGAAACGTAGTCAGAGGGCTCCAAAACTTCTAGGGTGCGTCTGTCAGGTCCCTAGGGTCGTCCCCAGTGGGTTTTCTCAGAACCGGGTTTGGGATCCGATTTTTGTAAAAATTGCATTTTTGTGAGGGCTATTTCACCAGGGTTATAAGGCCTGTATTTAGCCTCTCATTAAAGTGGCTGTAACTCCAAGAAACGTAGTCAGAGGGCTCCAAAACTTCTAGGGTGCGTCCGTCAGGTCCCTAGGGTCGTCCCCAGTGGGTTTTCTCAGAACCGGGTTTGGGATCCGATTTTTGTAAAAATTGCATTTTCGTGAGGGCTATTTCACCAGGGTTATATGGCCTGTATTTAGCCTCTCATTAAAGTGGCTGTAACTCCAAGAAACGTAGTCAGAGGGCTCCAAAACTTCTAGGGTGCGTCCGTCAGGTCCCTAGGGTCGTCCCCAGTGGGTTTTCTCAGAACCGGGTTTGGGATCCGATTTTTGTAAAAATTGCATTTTCGTGAGGGCTATTTCACCAGGGTTATAAGGCCTGTATTTAGCCTCTCATTAAAGTGGCTGTAACTCCAAGAAACGTCGTTAGAGGGCTCCAAAACTTCTAGGGTGCGTCCGTCAGGTCCCTAGGGTCGTCCCCAGTGGGTTTTCTCAGAACCGGGTTTGGGATCCGATTTTTGTAAAAATTGCATTTTTGTGAGGGCTATTTCACCAGGGTTATAAGGCCTGTATTTAGCCTCTCATTAAAGCGGCTGTAACTCCAAGAAACGTAGTCGGAGGGCTCCAAAACTTCTAGGGTGCGTCCGTCAGGTCCCTAGGGTCATCCCCAGTAGGTTTTCTCAGAACCGGGTTTGGGATCCGATTTTTGTAAAAATTGCATTTTCGTGAGGGCTATTTCACCAGGGTTATATGGCCTGTATTTAGCCTCTCATTAAAGTGGCTGTAACTCCAAGAAACGTAGTCAGAGGGCTCCAAAACTTCTAGGGTGCGTCCGTCAGGTCCCTAGGGTCGTCCCCAGTGGGTTTTCTCAGAACCGGGTTTGGGATCCGATTTTTGTAAAAATTGCATTTTTGTGAGGGCTATTTCACCAGGGTTATAAGGCCTGTATTTAGCCTCTCATTAAAGGGGCCGTAACTCCAAGAAACGTAGTCGGAGGGCTCCAAAACTTCTAGGGTGCGTCCGTCAGGTCCCTGGGGTTGTCCCCAGTGGGTTTTCTCAGAACCGGGTTTGGGATCCGATTTTTGTAAAAATTGCATTTTCGTGAGGGCTATTTCACCAGGGTTATAAGGCCTGTATTTAGCCTCTCATTAAAGTGGCTGTAACTCCAAGAAACGTAGTCGGAGGGCTCCAAAACTTCTAGGGTGCGTCCGTCAGGTCCCTAGGGTCGTCCCCAGTGGGTTTTCTCAGAACCGGGTTTGGGATCCGATTTTTGTAAAAATTGCATTTTTGTGAGGGCTATTTCACCAGGGTTATAAGGCCTGTATTTAGCCTCTCATTAAAGCAGCTGTAACTCCAAGAAACGTAGTCAGAGGGCTCCAAAACTTCTAGGGTGCGTCCATCAGGTCCCTGGGGTCGTCCCCAGTGGGTTTTCTCAGAACCGGGTTTGGGATCCGATTTTTGTAAAAATTGCATTTTTGTGAGGGCTATTTCACCAGGGTTATAAGTCCTGTATTTAGCCTCTCATTAAAGCGGCTGTAACTCCAAGAAACGTAGTCGGAGGGCTCCAAAACTTCTAGGGTGCGTCCGTCAGGTCCCTAGGGTCGTCCCCAGTGGGTTTTCTCAGAACCGGGTTTGGGATCCGATTTTTGTAAAAATTGCATTTTTGTGAGGGCTATTTCACCAGGGTTATATGGCCTGTATTTAGCCTCTCATTAAAGTGGCTGTAACTCCAAGAAACGTAGTCAGAGGGCTCCAAAACTTCTAGGGTGCGTCCGTCAGGTCCCTAGGGTCGTCCCCAGTGGGTTTTCTCAGAACCGGGTTTGGGATCCGATTTTTGTAAAAATTGCATTTTCGTGAGGGCTATTTCACCAGGGTTATAAGGCCTGTATTTGGCCTCTCATTAAATGGGCCGTAACTCCAAGAAACGTAGTCGGAGGGCTCCAAAACTTCTAGGGTGCGTCCATCAGGTCCCTGGGGTCGTCCCCAGTGGGTTTTCTCAGAACCGGGTTTGGGATCCGATTTTTGTAAAAATTGCATTTTCGTGAGGGCTATTTCACCAGGGTTATAAGGCCTGTATTTAGCCTCTCATTAAAGCGGCTGTAACTCCAAGAAACGTAGTCGGAGGGCTCCAAAACTTCTAGGGTGCGTCCGTCAGGTCCCTAGGGTCGTCCCCAGTGGGTTTTCTCAGAACCGGGTTTGGGATCCGATTTTTGTAAAAATTGCATTTTCGTGAGGGCTATTTCACCAGGGTTATAAGGCCTGTATTTAGCCTCTCATTAAAGTGGCTGTAACTCCAAGAAACGTAGTCAGAGGGCTCCAAAACTTCTAGGGTGCGTCCGTCAGGTCCCTAGGGTCGTCCCCAGTGGGTTTTCTCAGAACCGGGTTTGGGATCCGATTTTTGTAAAAATTGCATTTTTGTGAGGGCTATTTCACCAGGGTTATAAGGCCTGTATTTAGCCTCTCATTAAAGTGGCTGTAACTCCAAGAAACGTAGTCAGAGGGCTCCAAAACTTCTAGGGTGCGTCCGTCAGGTCCCTAGGGTCGTCCCCAGTGGGTTTTCTCAGAACCGGGTTTGGGATCCGATTTTTGTAAAAATTGCATTTTCGTGAGGGCTATTTCACCAGGGTTATATGGCCTGTATTTAGCCTCTCATTATAGTGGCTGTAACTCCAAGAAACGTAGTCAGAGGGCTCCAAAACTTCTAGGGTGCGTCCGTCAGGTCCCTAGGGTCGTCCCCAGTGGGTTTTCTCAGAACCGGGTTTGGGATCCGATTTTTGTAAAAATTGCATTTTCGTGAGGGCTATTTCACCAGGGTTATATGGCCTGTATTTAGCCTCTCATTAAAGTGGCTGTAACTCCAAGAAACGTAGTCAGAGGGCTCCAAAACTTCTAGGGTGCGTCTGTCAGGTCCCTAGGGTCGTCCCCAGTGGGTTTTCTCAGAACCGGGTTTGGGATCCGATTTTTGTAAAAATTGCATTTTTGTGAGGGCTATTTCACCAGGGTTATAAGGCCTGTATTTAGCCTCTCATTAAAGTGGCTGTAACTCCAAGAAACGTAGTCGGAGGGCTCCAAAACTTCTAGGGTGCGTCCGTCAGGTCCCTAGGGTCGTCCCCAGTGGGTTTTCTCAGAACCGGGTTTGGGGTCCGATTTTTGTAAAAATTGCATTTTCGTGAGGGCTATTTCACCAGGGTTATAAGGCCTGTATTTAGCCTCTCATTAAATGGGCCGTAACTCCAAGAAACGTAGTCGGAGGGCTCCAAAACTTCTAGGGTGCGTCTGTCAGGTCCCTAGGGTCGTCCCCAGTGGGTTTTCTCAGAACCGGGTTTGGGATCCGATTTTTGTAAAAATTGCATTTTTGTGAGGGCTATTTCACCAGGGTTATAAGGCCTGTATTTAGCCTCTCATTAAAGCGGCTGTAACTCCAAGAAACGTAGTCGGAGGGCTCCAAAACTTCTAGGGTGCGTCCCTCAGGTCCCTAGGGTCGTCCCCAGTGGGTTTTCTCAGAACCGGGTTTGGGATCCGATTTTTGTAAAAATTGCATTTTCGTGAGGGCTATTTCACCAGGGTTATAAGGCCTGTATTTAGCCTCTCATTAAAGTGGCTGTAACTCCAAGAAACGTAGTCGGAGGGCTCCAAAACTTCTAGGGTGCGTCCGTCAGGTCCCTAGGGTCGTCCCCAGTGGGTTTTCTCAGAACCGGGTTTGGGATCCGATTTTTGTAAAAATTGCATTTTCGTGAGGGCTATTTCACCAGGGTTATAAGGCCTGTATTTAGCCTCTCATTAAAGCGGCTGTAACTCCAAGAAACGTAGTCGGAGGGCTCCAAAACTTCTAGGGTGCGTCCGTCAGGTCCCTAGGGTCGTCCCCAGTAGGTTTTCTCAGAACCGGGTTTGGGATCCGATTTTTGTAAAAATTGCATTTTCGTGAGGGCTATTTCACCAGGGTGATATGGCCTGTATTTAGCCTCTCATTAAAGTGGCTGTAACTCCAAGAAACGTAGTCAGAGGGCTCCAAAACTTCTAGGGTGCGTCTGTCAGGTCCCTAGGGTCGTCCCCAGTGGGTTTTCTCAGAACCGGGTTTGGGATCCGATTTTTGTAAAAATTGCATTTTTGTGAGGGCTATTTCACCAGGGTTATAAGGCCTGTATTTAGCCTCTCATTAAAGGGGCCGTAACTCCAAGAAACGTAGTCAGAGGGCTCCAAAACTTCTAGGGTGCGTCCGTCAGGTCCCTGGGGTTGTCCCCAGTGGGTTTTCTCACAACCGGGTTTGGGATCCGATTTTTGTAAAAATTGCATTTTTGTGAGGGCTATTTCACCAGGGTTATAAGGCCTGTATTTAGCCTCTCATTAAAGCAGCTGTAACTCCAAGAAACGTAGTCGGAGGGCTCCAAAACTTCTAGGGTGCGTCCGTCAGGTCCCTAGGGTCGTCCCCAGTGGGTTTTCTCAGAACCGGGTTTGGGATCCGATTTTTGTAAAAATTGCATTTTTGTGAGGGCTATTTCACCAGGGTTATAAGGCCTGTATTTAGCCTCTCATTAAAGTGGCTGTAACTCCAAGAAACGTAGTCGGAGGGCTCCAAAACTTCTAGGGTGCGTCCATCAGGTCCCTGGGGTCGTCCCCAGTGGGTTTTCTCAGAACCGGGTTTGGGATCCGATTTTTGTAAAAATTGCATTTTCGTGAGGGCTATTTCACCAGGGTTATAAGGCCTGTATTTAGCCTCTCATCAAAGTGGCTGTAACTCCAAGAAACGTAGTCGGAGGGCTCCAAAACTTCTAGGGTGCGTCCGTCAGGTCCCTGGGGTTGTCCCCAGTGGGTTTTCTCAGAACCGGGTTTGGGATCCGATTTTTGTAAAAATTGCATTTTTGTGAGGGCTATTTCACCAGGGTTATAAGGCCTGTATTTAGCCTCTCATTAAAGGGGCCATAACTCCAAGAAACGTAGTCGGAGGGCTCCAAAACTTCTAGGGTGCGTCCGTCAGGTCCCTGGGGTTGTCCCCAGTGGGTTTTTCTCACAACTGGGTTTGGGATCCGATTTTTGTAAAAATTGCATTTTTGTGAGGGCTATTTCACCAGGGTTATAAGGCCTGTATTTAGCCTCTCATTAAAGCGGCTGTAACTCCAAGAAACGTAGTCGGAGGGCTCCAAAACTTCTAGGGTGCGTCCGTCAGGTCCCTAGGGTCGTCCCCAGTGGGTTTTCTCAGAACCGGGTTTGGGATCCGATTTTTGTAAAAATTGCATTTTCGTGAGGGCTATTTCACCAGGGTTATAAGGCCTGTATTTAGCCTCTCATTAAAGTGGCTGTAACTCCAAGAAACGTAGTCGGAGGGCTCCAAAACTTCTAGGGTGCGTCCGTCAGGTCCCTAGGGTCGTCCCCAGTGGGTTTTCTCAGAACCGGGTTTGGGGTCCGATTTTTGTAAAAATTGCATTTTTGTGAGGGCTATTTCACCAGGGTTATAAGGCCTGTATTTAGCCTCTCATTAAAGTGGCCGTATCGCCAAGAAACGTAGTCGGAGGGCTCCAAAACTTCTAGGGTTCGTCCCTCAGGTCCCTGGGGTCGTCCCCAGTGGGTTTTCTCAGAACCGGGTTTGGGATCCGTTTCTTGTAAAAATTGCATTTTCGTGAGGGCTATTTCACCAGGGTTATAAGGCCTGTATTTAGCCTCTCATTAAAGTGGCTGTAACTCCAAGAAACGTAGTCGGAGGGCTCCAAAACTTCTAGGGTGCGTCCGTCAGGTCCCTGGGGTCGTACCCAGTGGGTTTTCTCAGAACCGGGTTTGGGATCCGATTTTTGTAAAAATTGCATTTTTGTGAGGGCTATTTCACCAGGGTTATATGGCCTGTATTTAGCCTCTCATTAAAGTGGCTGTAACTCCAAGAAACGTAGTCAGAGGGCTCCAAAACTTCTAGGGTGCGTCCGTCAGGTCCATGGGGTTGTCCCCAGTGGGTTTTCTCAGAACCGGGTTTGGGATCCGATTTTTGTAAAAATTGCATTTTCGTGAGGGCTATTTCACCAGGGTTATAAGGCCTGTATTTAGCCTCTCATTAAAGCGGCTGTAACTCCAAGAAACGTAGTCGGAGGGCTCCAAAACTTCTAGGGTGCGTCCGTCAGGTCCCTGGGGTTGTCCCCAGTGGGTTTTCTCAGAACCGGGTTTGGGATCCGATTTTTGTAAAAATTGCATTTTTGTGAGGGCTATTTCACCAGGGTTATAAGGCCTGTATTTAGCCTCTCATTAAAGTGGCTGTAACTCCAAGAAACGTAGTCGGAGGGCTCCGAAACTTCTAGGGTGCGTCCGTCAGGTTCCTGGGGTCGTCCCCAGTGGGTTTTCTCAGAACCGGGTTTGGGATCCGATTTTTGTAAAAATTGCATTTTCGTGAGGGCTATTTCACCAGGGTTATAAGGCCTGTATTTAGCCTCTCATTAAAGTGGCTGTAACTCCAAGAAACGTAGTCAGAGGGCTCCAAAACTTCTAGGGTGCGTCTGTCAGGTCCCTAGGGTCGTCCCCAGTGGGTTTTCTCAGAACCGGGTTTGGGATCCGATTTTTGTAAAAATTGCATTTTTGTGAGGGCTATTTCACCAGGGTTATAAGGCCTGTATTTAGCCTCTCATTAAAGTGGCTGTAACTCCAAGAAACGTAGTCGGAGGGCTCCAAAACTTCTAGGGTGCGTCCGTCAGGTCCCTAGGGTCGTCCCCAGTGGGTTTTCTCAGAACCGGGTTTGGGATCCGATTTTTGTAAAAATTGCATTTTTGTGAGGGCTATTTCACCAGGGTTATAAGGCCTGTATTTAGCCTCTCATTAAAGCGGCTGTAACTCCAAGAAACGTAGTCGGAGGGCTCCAAAACTTCTAGGGTGCGTCCGTCAGGTCCCTAGGGTCGTCCCCAGTGGGTTTTCTCAGAACCGGGTTTGGGATCCGATTTTTGTAAAAATTGCATTTTTGTGAGGGCTATTTCACCAGGGTTATATGGCCTGTATTTAGCCTCTCATTAAAGTGGCTGTAACTCCAAGAAACGTAGTCAGAGGGCTCCAAAACTTCTAGGGTGCGTCCGTCAGGTCCCTGGGGTTGTCCCCAGTGGGTTTTCTCAGAACCGGGTTTGGGATCCGATTTTTGTAAAAATTGCATTTTCGTGAGGGCTATTTCACCAGGGTTATAAGGCCTGTATTTAGCCTCTCATTAAAGTGGCTGTAACTCCAAGAAACGTAGTCAGAGGGCTCCAAAACTTCTAGGGTGCGTCCGTCAGGTCCCTGGGGTTGTCCCCAGTGGGTTTTCTCAGAACCGGGTTTGGGATCCGATTTTTGTAAAAATTGCATTTTTGTGAGGGCTATTTCACCAGGGTTATAAGGCCTGTATTTAGCCTCTCATTAAAGTGGCTGTAACTCCAAGAAACGTAGTCGGAGGGCTCCGAAACTTCTAGGGTGCGTCCGTCAGGTTCCTGGGGTCGTCCCCAGTGGGTTTTCTCAGAACCGGGTTTGGGATCCGATTTTTGTAAAAATTGCATTTTCGTGAGGGCTATTTCACCAGGGTTATAAGGCCTGTATTTAGCCTCTCATTAAAGTGGCTGTAACTCCAAGAAACGTAGTCAGAGGGCTCCAAAACTTCTAGGGTGCGTCTGTCAGGTCCCTAGGGTCGTCCCCAGTGGGTTTTCTCAGAACCGGGTTTGGGATCCGATTTTTGTAAAAATTGCATTTTTGTGAGGGCTATTTCACCAGGGTTATAAGGCCTGTATTTAGCCTCTCATTAAAGCGGCTGTAACTCCAAGAAACGTAGTCGGAGGGCTCCAAAACTTCTAGGGTGCGTCCGTCAGGTCCCTAGGGTCGTCCCCAGTGGGTTTTCTCAGAACCGGGTTTGGGATCCGATTTTTGTAAAAATTGCATTTTCGTGAGGGCTATTTCACCAGGGTTATAAGGCCTGTATTTAGCCTCTCATTAAAGTGGCTGTAACTCCAAGAAACGTAGTCGGAGGGCTCCAAAACTTCTAGGGTGCGTCCGTCAGGTCCCTAGGGTCGTCCCCAGTGGGTTTTCTCAGAACCGGGTTTGGGATCCGATTTTTGTAAAAATTGCATTTTCGTGAGGGCTATTTCACCAGGGTTATAAGGCCTGTATTTAGCCTCTCATTAAAGTGGCTGTAACTCCAAGAAACGTAGTCGGAGGGCTCCAAAACTTCTAGGGTGCGTCCGTCAGGTCCCTGGGGTCGTACCCAGTGGGTTTTCTCAGAACCGGGTTTGGGATCCGATTTTTGTAAAAATTGCATTTTTGTGAGGGCTATTTCACCAGGGTTATAAGGCCTGTATTTAGCCTCTCATTAAAGCGGCTGTAACTCCAAGAAACGTAGTCGGAGGGCTCCAAAACTTCTAGGGTGCGTCCGTCAGGTCCCTAGGGTCGTCCCCAGTGGGTTTTCTCAGAACCGGGTTTGGGATCCGATTTTTGTAAAAATTGCATTTTTGTGAGGGCTATTTCACCAGGGTTATATGGCCTGTATTTAGCCTCTCATTAAAGTGGCTGTAACTCCAAGAAACGTAGTCAGAGGGCTCCAAAACTTCTAGGGTGCGTCCATCAGGTCCCTGGGGTCGTCCCCAGTGGGTTTTCTCAGAACCGGGTTTGGGATCCGATTTTTGTAAAAATTGCATTTTCGTGAGGGCTATTTCACCAGGGTTATAAGGCCTGTATTTAGCCTCTCATTAAAGTGGCTGTAACTCCAAGAAACGTAGTCGGAGGGCTCCAAAACTTCTAGGGTGCGTCCGTCAGGTCCCTGGGGTTGTCCCCAGTGGGTTTTCTCAGAACCGGGTTTGGGATCCGATTTTTGTAAAAATTGCATTTTTGTGAGGGCTATTTCACCAGGGTTATAAGGCCTGTATTTAGCCTCTCATTAAAGGGGCCATAACTCCAAGAAACGTAGTCGGAGGGCTCCAAAACTTCTAGGGTGCGTCCGTCAGGTCCCTGGGGTTGTCCCCAGTGGGTTTTTCTCACAACCGGGTTTGGGATCCGATTTTTGTAAAAATTGCATTTTTGTGAGGGCTATTTCACCAGGGTTATAAGGCCTGTATTTAGCCTCTCATTAAAGCAGCTGTAACTCCAAGAAACGTAGTCGGAGGGCTCCAAAACTTCTAGGGTGCTTCCGTCAGGTCCCTAGGGTCGTCCCCAGTGGGTTTTCTCAGAACCGGGTTTGGGATCCGATTTTTGTAAAAATTGCATTTTTGTGAGGGCTATTTCACCAGGGTTATAAGGCCTGTATTTTGCCTCTCATTAAAGCAGCTGTAACTCCAAGAAACGTAGTCGGAGGGCTCCAAAACTTCTAGGGTGTGTCCATCAGGTCCCTGGGGTCGTCCCCAGTGGGTTTTCTCAGAACCGGGTTTGGGATCCGATTTTTGTAAAAATTGCATTTTCGTGAGGGCTATTTCACCAGAGTTATAAGGCCTGTATTTAGCCTCTCATTAAAGTGGCTGTAACTCCAAGAAACGTAGTCGGAGGGCTCCAAAACTTCTAGGGTGCGTCCGTCAGGTCCCTAGGGTCGTCCCCAGTGGGTTTTCTCAGAACCGGGTTTGGGATCCGATTTTTGTAAAAATTGCATTTTCGTGGGGGCTATTTCACCAGGGTTATAAGGCCTGTATTTAGCCTCTCATTAAAGTGGCTGTAACTCCAAGAAACGTAGTCGGAGGGCTCCAAAACTTCTAGGGTGCGTCCGTCAGGTCCCTAGGGTCGTCCCCAGTGGGTTTTCTCAGAACCGGGTTTGGGATCCGATTTTTGTATAAATTGCATTTTCGTGAGGGCTATTTCACCAGGGTTATAAGGCCTGTATTTAGCCTCTCATTAAAGCGGCTGTAACTCCAAGAAACGTAGTCGGAGGGCTCCAAAACTTCTAGGGTGCGTCCGTCAGGTCCCTAGGGTCGTCCCCAGTGGGTTTTCTCAGAACCGGGTTTGGGATCCGATTTTTGTAAAAATTGCATTTTCGTGAGGGCTATTTCACCAGGGTTATAAGGCCTGTATTTAGCCTCTCATTAAAGCGGCTGTAACTCCAAGAAACGTAGTCGGAGGGCTCCAAAACTTCTAGGATGCGTCCGTCAGGTCCCTAGGGTCGTCCCCAGTAGGTTTTCTCAGAACCGGGTTTGGGATCCGATTTTTGTAAAAATTGCATTTTCGTGAGGGCTATTTCACCAGGGTTATATGGCCTGTATTTAGCCTCTCATTAAAGTGGCTGTAACTCCAAGAAACGTAGTCAGAGGGCTCCAAAACTTCTAGGGTGCGTCTGTCAGGTCCCTAGGGTCGTCCCCAGTGGGTTTTCTCAGAACCGGGTTTGGGATCCGATTTTTGTAAAAATTGCATTTTTGTGAGGGCTATTTCACCAGGGTTATAAGGCCTGTATTTAGCCTCTCATTAAAGTGGCTGTAACTCCAAGAAACGTAGTCGGAGGGCTCCAAAACTTCTAGGGTGCGTCCGTCAGGTCCCTAGGGTCGTCCCCAGTGGGTTTTCTCAGAACCGGGTTTGGGGTCCGATTTTTGTAAAAATTGCATTTTCGTGAGGGCTATTTCACCAGGGTTATAAGGCCTGTATTTAGCCTCTCATTAAATGGGCCGTAACTCCAAGAAACGTAGTCGGAGGGCTCCAAAACTTCTAGGGTGCGTCCATCAGGTCCCTGGGGTCGTCCCCAGTGGGTTTTCTCAGAACCGGGTTTGGGATCCGATTTTTGTAAAAATTGCATTTTCGTGAGGGCTATTTAACCAGGGTTATAAGGCCTGTATTTAGCCTCTCATTAAAGGGGCTGTAACTCCAAGAAACGTAGTCGGAGGGCTCCAAAACTTCTAGGGTGCGTCCGTCAGGTCCCTAGGGTCGTCCCCAGTGGGTTTTCTCAGAACCGGGTTTGGGATCCGATTTTTGTAAAAATTGCATTTTCGTGAGGGCTATTTCACCAGGGTTATAAGGCCTGTATTTAGCCTCTCATTAAAGCGGCTGTAACTCCAAGAAACGTAGTCGGAGGGCTCCAAAACTTCTAGGGTGCGTCCGTCAGGTCCCTAGGGTCGTCCCCAGTAGGTTTTCTCAGAACCGGGTTTGGGATCCGATTTTTGTAAAAATTGCATTTTCGTGAGGGCTATTTCACCAGGGTTATATGGCCTGTATTTAGCCTCTCATTAAAGTGACTGTAACTCCAAGAAACGTAGTCAGAGGGCTCCAAAACTTCTAGGGTGCGTCTGTCAGGTCCCTAGGGTCGTCCCCAGTGGGTTTTCTCAGAACCGGGTTTGGGATCCGATTTTTGTAAAAATTGCATTTTTGTGAGGGCTATTTCACCAGGGTTATAAGGCCTGTATTTAGCCTCTCATTAAAGTGGCTGTAACTCCAAGAAACGTAGTCAGAGGGCTCCAAAACTTCTAGGGTGCGTCCGTCAGGTCCCTAGGGTCGTCCCCAGTGGGTTTTCTCAGAACCGGGTTTGGGATCCGATTTTTGTAAAAATTGCATTTTCGTGAGGGCTATTTCACCAGGGTTATATGGCCTGTATTTAGCCTCTCATTAAAGTGGCTGTAACTCCAAGAAACGTAGTCAGAGGGCTCCAAAACTTCTAGGGTGCGTCCGTCAGGTCCCTAGGGTCGTCCCCAGTGGGTTTTCTCAGAACCGGGTTTGGGATCCGATTTTTGTAAAAATTGCATTTTCGTGAGGGCTATTTCACCAGGGTTATAAGGCCTGTATTTAGCCTCTCATTAAAGTGGCTGTAACTCCAAGAAACGTCGTTAGAGGGCTCCAAAACTTCTAGGGTGCGTCCATCAGGTCCCTGGGGTCGTCCCCAGTGGGTTTTCTCAGAACCGGGTTTGGGATCCGATTTTTGTAAAAATTGCATTTTCGTGAGGGCTATTTAACCAGGGTTATAAGGCCTGTATTTAGCCTCTCATTAAAGGGGCTGTAACTCCAAGAAACGTAGTCGGAGGGCTCCAAAACTTCTAGGGTGCGTCCGTCAGGTCCCTAGGGTCGTCCCCAGTGGGTTTTCTCAGAACCGGGTTTGGGATCCGATTTTTGTAAAAATTGCATTTTCGTGAGGGCTATTTCACCAGGGTTATAAGGCCTGTATTTAGCCTCTCATTAAAGCGGCTGTAACTCCAAGAAACGTAGTCGGAGGGCTCCAAAACTTCTAGGGTGCGTCCGTCAGGTCCCTAGGGTCGTCCCCAGTAGGTTTTCTCAGAACCGGGTTTGGGATCCGATTTTTGTAAAAATTGCATTTTCGTGAGGGCTATTTCACCAGGGTTATATGGCCTGTATTTAGCCTCTCATTAAAGTGACTGTAACTCCAAGAAACGTAGTCAGAGGGCTCCAAAACTTCTAGGGTGCGTCTGTCAGGTCCCTAGGGTCGTCCCCAGTGGGTTTTCTCAGAACCGGGTTTGGGATCCGATTTTTGTAAAAATTGCATTTTTGTGAGGGCTATTTCACCAGGGTTATAAGGCCTGTATTTAGCCTCTCATTAAAGTGGCTGTAACTCCAAGAAACGTAGTCAGAGGGCTCCAAAACTTCTAGGGTGCGTCCGTCAGGTCCCTAGGGTCGTCCCCAGTGGGTTTTCTCAGAACCGGGTTTGGGATCCGATTTTTGTAAAAATTGCATTTTCGTGAGGGCTATTTCACCAGGGTTATATGGCCTGTATTTAGCCTCTCATTAAAGTGGCTGTAACTCCAAGAAACGTAGTCAGAGGGCTCCAAAACTTCTAGGGTGCGTCCGTCAGGTCCCTAGGGTCGTCCCCAGTGGGTTTTCTCAGAACCGGGTTTGGGATCCGATTTTTGTAAAAATTGCATTTTCGTGAGGGCTATTTCACCAGGGTTATAAGGCCTGTATTTAGCCTCTCATTAAAGTGGCTGTAACTCCAAGAAACGTCGTTAGAGGGCTCCAAAACTTCTAGGGTGCGTCCATCAGGTCCCTGGGGTCGTCCCCAGTGGGTTTTCTCAGAACCGGGTTTGGGATCCGATTTTTGTAAAAATTGCATTTTCGTGAGGGCTATTTAACCAGGGTTATAAGGCCTGTATTTAGCCTCTCATTAAAGGGGCTGTAACTCCAAGAAACGTAGTCGGAGGGCTCCAAAACTTCTAGGGTGCGTCCGTCAGGTCCCTAGGGTCGTCCCCAGTGGGTTTTCTCAGAACCGGGTTTGGGATCCGATTTTTGTAAAAATTGCATTTTCGTGAGGGCTATTTCACCAGGGTTATAAGGCCTGTATTTAGCCTCTCATTAAAGCGGCTGTAACTCCAAGAAACGTAGTCGGAGGGCTCCAAAACTTCTAGGGTGCGTCCGTCAGGTCCCTAGGGTCGTCCCCAGTAGGTTTTCTCAGAACCGGGTTTGGGATCCGATTTTTGTAAAAATTGCATTTTCGTGAGGGCTATTTCACCAGGGTTATATGGCCTGTATTTAGCCTCTCATTAAAGTGACTGTAACTCCAAGAAACGTAGTCAGAGGGCTCCAAAACTTCTAGGGTGCGTCTGTCAGGTCCCTAGGGTCGTCCCCAGTGGGTTTTCTCAGAACCGGGTTTGGGATCCGATTTTTGTAAAAATTGCATTTTTGTGAGGGCTATTTCACCAGGGTTATAAGGCCTGTATTTAGCCTCTCATTAAAGTGGCTGTAACTCCAAGAAACGTAGTCAGAGGGCTCCAAAACTTCTAGGGTGCGTCCGTCAGGTCCCTAGGGTCGTCCCCAGTGGGTTTTCTCAGAACCGGGTTTGGGATCCGATTTTTGTAAAAATTGCATTTTCGTGAGGGCTATTTCACCAGGGTTATATGGCCTGTATTTAGCCTCTCATTAAAGTGGCTGTAACTCCAAGAAACGTAGTCAGAGGGCTCCAAAACTTCTAGGGTGCGTCCGTCAGGTCCCTAGGGTCGTCCCCAGTGGGTTTTCTCAGAACCTGGTTTGGGATCCGATTTTTGTAAAAATTGCATTTTCGTGAGGGCTATTTCACCAGGGTTATAAGGCCTGTATTTAGCCTCTCATTAAAGTGGCTGTAACTCCAAGAAACGTCGTTAGAGGGCTCCAAAACTTCTAGGGTGCGTCCGTCAGGTCCCTAGGGTCGTCCCCAGTGGGTTTTCTCAGAACCGGGTTTGGGATCCGATTTTTGTAAAAATTGCATTTTTGTGAGGGCTATTTCACCAGGGTTATAAGGCCTGTATTTAGCCTCTCATTAAAGGGGCCGTAACTCCAAGAAACGTAGTCGGAGGGCTCCAAAACTTCTAGGGTGTGTCCATCAGGTCCCTGGGGTCGTCCCCAGTGGGTTTTCTCAGAACCGGGTTTGGGATCCGATTTTTGTAAAAATTGCATTTTCGTGAGGGCTATTTCACCAGAGTTATAAGGCCTGTATTTAGCCTCTCATTAAAGTGGCTGTAACTCCAAGAAACGTAGTCGGAGGGCTCCAAAACTTCTAGGGTGCGTCCGTCAGGTCCCTAGGGTCGTCCCCAGTGGGTTTTCTCAGAACCGGGTTTGGGATCCGATTTTTGTAAAAATTGCATTTTCGTGGGGGCTATTTCACCAGGGTTATAAGGCCTGTATTTAGCCTCTCATTAAAGTGGCTGTAACTCCAAGAAACGTAGTCGGAGGGCTCCAAAACTTCTAGGGTGCGTCCGTCAGGTCCCTAGGGTCGTCCCCAGTGGGTTTTCTCAGAACCGGGTTTGGGATCCGATTTTTGTATAAATTGCATTTTCGTGAGGGCTATTTCACCAGGGTTATAAGGCCTGTATTTAGCCTCTCATTAAAGCGGCTGTAACTCCAAGAAACGTAGTCGGAGGGCTCCAAAACTTCTAGGGTGCGTCCGTCAGGTCCCTAGGGTCGTCCCCAGTGGGTTTTCTCAGAACCGGGTTTGGGATCCGATTTTTGTAAAAATTGCATTTTCGTGAGGGCTATTTCACCAGGGTTATAAGGCCTGTATTTAGCCTCTCATTAAAGCGGCTGTAACTCCAAGAAACGTAGTCGGAGGGCTCCAAAACTTCTAGGGTGCGTCCGTCAGGTCCCTAGGGTCGTCCCCAGTAGGTTTTCTCAGAACCGGGTTTGGGATCCGATTTTTGTAAAAATTGCATTTTCGTGAGGGCTATTTCACCAGGGTTATATGGCCTGTATTTAGCCTCTCATTAAAGTGGCTGTAACTCCAAGAAACGTAGTCAGAGGGCTCCAAAACTTCTAGGGTGCGTCTGTCAGGTCCCTAGGGTCGTCCCCAGTGGGTTTTCTCAGAACCGGGTTTGGGATCCGATTTTTGTAAAAATTGCATTTTTGTGAGGGCTATTTCACCAGGGTTATAAGGCCTGTATTTAGCCTCTCATTAAAGTGGCTGTAACTCCAAGAAACGTAGTCGGAGGGCTCCAAAACTTCTAGGGTGCGTCCGTCAGGTCCCTAGGGTCGTCCCCAGTGGGTTTTCTCAGAACCGGGTTTGGGGTCCGATTTTTGTAAAAATTGCATTTTCGTGAGGGCTATTTCACCAGGGTTATAAGGCCTGTATTTAGCCTCTCATTAAATGGGCCGTAACTCCAAGAAACGTAGTCGGAGGGCTCCAAAACTTCTAGGGTGCGTCCATCAGGTCCCTGGGGTCGTCCCCAGTGGGTTTTCTCAGAACCGGGTTTGGGATCCGATTTTTGTAAAAATTGCATTTTCGTGAGGGCTATTTAACCAGGGTTATAAGGCCTGTATTTAGCCTCTCATTAAAGGGGCTGTAACTCCAAGAAACGTAGTCGGAGGGCTCCAAAACTTCTAGGGTGCGTCCGTCAGGTCCCTAGGGTCGTCCCCAGTGGGTTTTCTCAGAACCGGGTTTGGGATCCGATTTTTGTAAAAATTGCATTTTCGTGAGGGCTATTTCACCAGGGTTATAAGGCCTGTATTTAGCCTCTCATTAAAGCGGCTGTAACTCCAAGAAACGTAGTCGGAGGGCTCCAAAACTTCTAGGGTGCGTCCGTCAGGTCCCTAGGGTCGTCCCCAGTAGGTTTTCTCAGAACCGGGTTTGGGATCCGATTTTTGTAAAAATTGCATTTTCGTGAGGGCTATTTCACCAGGGTTATATGGCCTGTATTTAGCCTCTCATTAAAGTGACTGTAACTCCAAGAAACGTAGTCAGAGGGCTCCAAAACTTCTAGGGTGCGTCTGTCAGGTCCCTAGGGTCGTCCCCAGTGGGTTTTCTCAGAACCGGGTTTGGGATCCGATTTTTGTAAAAATTGCATTTTTGTGAGGGCTATTTCACCAGGGTTATAAGGCCTGTATTTAGCCTCTCATTAAAGTGGCTGTAACTCCAAGAAACGTAGTCAGAGGGCTCCAAAACTTCTAGGGTGCGTCCGTCAGGTCCCTAGGGTCGTCCCCAGTGGGTTTTCTCAGAACCGGGTTTGGGATCCGATTTTTGTAAAAATTGCATTTTCGTGAGGGCTATTTCACCAGGGTTATATGGCCTGTATTTAGCCTCTCATTAAAGTGGCTGTAACTCCAAGAAACGTAGTCAGAGGGCTCCAAAACTTCTAGGGTGCGTCCGTCAGGTCCCTAGGGTCGTCCCCAGTGGGTTTTCTCAGAACCGGGTTTGGGATCCGATTTTTGTAAAAATTGCATTTTCGTGAGGGCTATTTCACCAGGGTTATAAGGCCTGTATTTAGCCTCTCATTAAAGTGGCTGTAACTCCAAGAAACGTCGTTAGAGGGCTCCAAAACTTCTAGGGTGCGTCCATCAGGTCCCTGGGGTCGTCCCCAGTGGGTTTTCTCAGAACCGGGTTTGGGATCCGATTTTTGTAAAAATTGCATTTTCGTGAGGGCTATTTAACCAGGGTTATAAGGCCTGTATTTAGCCTCTCATTAAAGGGGCTGTAACTCCAAGAAACGTAGTCGGAGGGCTCCAAAACTTCTAGGGTGCGTCCGTCAGGTCCCTAGGGTCGTCCCCAGTGGGTTTTCTCAGAACCGGGTTTGGGATCCGATTTTTGTAAAAATTGCATTTTCGTGAGGGCTATTTCACCAGGGTTATAAGGCCTGTATTTAGCCTCTCATTAAAGCGGCTGTAACTCCAAGAAACGTAGTCGGAGGGCTCCAAAACTTCTAGGGTGCGTCCGTCAGGTCCCTAGGGTCGTCCCCAGTAGGTTTTCTCAGAACCGGGTTTGGGATCCGATTTTTGTAAAAATTGCATTTTCGTGAGGGCTATTTCACCAGGGTTATATGGCCTGTATTTAGCCTCTCATTAAAGTGACTGTAACTCCAAGAAACGTAGTCAGAGGGCTCCAAAACTTCTAGGGTGCGTCTGTCAGGTCCCTAGGGTCGTCCCCAGTGGGTTTTCTCAGAACCGGGTTTGGGATCCGATTTTTGTAAAAATTGCATTTTTGTGAGGGCTATTTCACCAGGGTTATAAGGCCTGTATTTAGCCTCTCATTAAAGTGGCTGTAACTCCAAGAAACGTAGTCAGAGGGCTCCAAAACTTCTAGGGTGCGTCCGTCAGGTCCCTAGGGTCGTCCCCAGTGGGTTTTCTCAGAACCGGGTTTGGGATCCGATTTTTGTAAAAATTGCATTTTCGTGAGGGCTATTTCACCAGGGTTATATGGCCTGTATTTAGCCTCTCATTAAAGTGGCTGTAACTCCAAGAAACGTAGTCAGAGGGCTCCAAAACTTCTAGGGTGCGTCCGTCAGGTCCCTAGGGTCGTCCCCAGTGGGTTTTCTCAGAACCGGGTTTGGGATCCGATTTTTGTAAAAATTGCATTTTCGTGAGGGCTATTTCACCAGGGTTATAAGGCCTGTATTTAGCCTCTCATTAAAGTGGCTGTAACTCCAAGAAACGTCGTTAGAGGGCTCCAAAACTTCTAGGGTGCGTCCGTCAGGTCCCTAGGGTCGTCCCCAGTGGGTTTTCTCAGAACCGGGTTTGGGATCCGATTTTTGTAAAAATTGCATTTTTGTGAGGGCTATTTCACCAGGGTTATAAGGCCTGTATTTAGCCTCTCATTAAAGTGGCTGTAACTCCAAGAAACGTAGTCGGAGGGCTCCAAAACTTCTAGGGTGCGTCCGTCAGGTCCCTAGGGTCATCCCCAGTAGGTTTTCTCAGAACCGGGTTTGGGATCCGATTTTTGTAAAAATTGCATTTTTGTGAGGGCTATTTCACCAGGGTTATAAGGCCTGTATTTAGCCTCTCATTAAAGGGGCCGTAACTCCAAGAAACGTAGTCGGAGGGCTCCAAAACTTCTAGGGTGCGTCCGTCAGGTCCCTGGGGTTGTCCCCAGTGGGTTTCCTCAGAACCGGGTTTGGGATCCGATTTTTGTAAAAATTGCATTTTCGTGAGGGCTATTTCACCAGGGTTATAAGGCCTGTATTTAGCCTCTCATTAAAGTGGCTGTAACTCCAAGAAACGTAGTCGGAGGGCTCCAAAACTTCTAGGGTGCGTCCGTCAGGTCCCTAGGGTCGTCCCCAGTGGGTTTTCTCAGAACCGGGTTTGGGATCCGATTTTTGTAAAAATTGCATTTTTGTGAGGGCTATTTCACCAGGGTTATAAGGCCTGTATTTAGCCTCTCATTAAAGCAGCTGTAACTCCAAGAAACGTAGTCAGAGGGCTCCAAAACTTCTAGGGTGCGTCCATCAGGTCCCTGGGGTCGTCCCCAGTGGGTTTTCTCAGAACCGGGTTTGGGATCCGATTTTTGTAAAAATTGCATTTTTGTGAGGGCTATTTCACCAGGGTTATAAGTCCTGTATTTAGCCTCTCATTAAAGCGGCTGTAACTCCAAGAAACGTAGTCGGAGGGCTCCAAAACTTCTAGGGTGCGTCCGTCAGGTCCCTAGGGTCGTCCCCAGTGGGTTTTCTCAGAACCGGGTTTGGGATCCGATTTTTGTAAAAATTGCATTTTTGTGAGGGCTATTTCACCAGGGTTATATGGCCTGTATTTAGCCTCTCATTAAAGTGGCTGTAACTCCAAGAAACGTAGTCAGAGGGCTCCAAAACTTCTAGGGTGCGTCCGTCAGGTCCCTAGGGTCGTCCCCAGTGGGTTTTCTCAGAACCGGGTTTGGGATCCGATTTTTGTAAAAATTGCATTTTCGTGAGGGCTATTTCACCAGGGTTATAAGGCCTGTATTTGGCCTCTCATTAAATGGGCCGTAACTCCAAGAAACGTAGTCGGAGGGCTCCAAAACTTCTAGGGTGCGTCCATCAGGTCCCTGGGGTCGTCCCCAGTGGGTTTTCTCAGAACCGGGTTTGGGATCCGATTTTTGTAAAAATTGCATTTTCGTGAGGGCTATTTCACCAGGGTTATAAGGCCTGTATTTAGCCTCTCATTAAAGCGGCTGTAACTCCAAGAAACGTAGTCGGAGGGCTCCAAAACTTCTAGGGTGCGTCCGTCAGGTCCCTAGGGTCGTCCCCAGTGGGTTTTCTCAGAACCGGGTTTGGGATCCGATTTTTGTAAAAATTGCATTTTCGTGAGGGCTATTTCACCAGGGTTATAAGGCCTGTATTTAGCCTCTCATTAAAGTGGCTGTAACTCCAAGAAACGTAGTCAGAGGGCTCCAAAACTTCTAGGGTGCGTCCGTCAGGTCCCTAGGGTCGTCCCCAGTGGGTTTTCTCAGAACCGGGTTTGGGATCCGATTTTTGTAAAAATTGCATTTTTGTGAGGGCTATTTCACCAGGGTTATAAGGCCTGTATTTAGCCTCTCATTAAAGTGGCTGTAACTCCAAGAAACGTAGTCAGAGGGCTCCAAAACTTCTAGGGTGCGTCCGTCAGGTCCCTAGGGTCGTCCCCAGTGGGTTTTCTCAGAACCGGGTTTGGGATCCGATTTTTGTAAAAATTGCATTTTCGTGAGGGCTATTTCACCAGGGTTATATGGCCTGTATTTAGCCTCTCATTATAGTGGCTGTAACTCCAAGAAACGTAGTCAGAGGGCTCCAAAACTTCTAGGGTGCGTCCGTCAGGTCCCTAGGGTCGTCCCCAGTGGGTTTTCTCAGAACCGGGTTTGGGATCCGATTTTTGTAAAAATTGCATTTTCGTGAGGGCTATTTCACCAGGGTTATATGGCCTGTATTTAGCCTCTCATTAAAGTGGCTGTAACTCCAAGAAACGTAGTCAGAGGGCTCCAAAACTTCTAGGGTGCGTCTGTCAGGTCCCTAGGGTCGTCCCCAGTGGGTTTTCTCAGAACCGGGTTTGGGATCCGATTTTTGTAAAAATTGCATTTTTGTGAGGGCTATTTCACCAGGGTTATAAGGCCTGTATTTAGCCTCTCATTAAAGTGGCTGTAACTCCAAGAAACGTAGTCGGAGGGCTCCAAAACTTCTAGGGTGCGTCCGTCAGGTCCCTAGGGTCGTCCCCAGTGGGTTTTCTCAGAACCGGGTTTGGGGTCCGATTTTTGTAAAAATTGCATTTTCGTGAGGGCTATTTCACCAGGGTTATAAGGCCTGTATTTAGCCTCTCATTAAATGGGCCGTAACTCCAAGAAACGTAGTCGGAGGGCTCCAAAACTTCTAGGGTGCGTCTGTCAGGTCCCTAGGGTCGTCCCCAGTGGGTTTTCTCAGAACCGGGTTTGGGATCCGATTTTTGTAAAAATTGCATTTTTGTGAGGGCTATTTCACCAGGGTTATAAGGCCTGTATTTAGCCTCTCATTAAAGCGGCTGTAACTCCAAGAAACGTAGTCGGAGGGCTCCAAAACTTCTAGGGTGCGTCCCTCAGGTCCCTAGGGTCGTCCCCAGTGGGTTTTCTCAGAACCGGGTTTGGGATCCGATTTTTGTAAAAATTGCATTTTCGTGAGGGCTATTTCACCAGGGTTATAAGGCCTGTATTTAGCCTCTCATTAAAGTGGCTGTAACTCCAAGAAACGTAGTCGGAGGGCTCCAAAACTTCTAGGGTGCGTCCGTCAGGTCCCTAGGGTCGTCCCCAGTGGGTTTTCTCAGAACCGGGTTTGGGATCCGATTTTTGTAAAAATTGCATTTTCGTGAGGGCTATTTCACCAGGGTTATAAGGCCTGTATTTAGCCTCTCATTAAAGCGGCTGTAACTCCAAGAAACGTAGTCGGAGGGCTCCAAAACTTCTAGGGTGCGTCCGTCAGGTCCCTAGGGTCGTCCCCAGTAGGTTTTCTCAGAACCGGGTTTGGGATCCGATTTTTGTAAAAATTGCATTTTCGTGAGGGCTATTTCACCAGGGTGATATGGCCTGTATTTAGCCTCTCATTAAAGTGGCTGTAACTCCAAGAAACGTAGTCAGAGGGCTCCAAAACTTCTAGGGTGCGTCTGTCAGGTCCCTAGGGTCGTCCCCAGTGGGTTTTCTCAGAACCGGGTTTGGGATCCGATTTTTGTAAAAATTGCATTTTTGTGAGGGCTATTTCACCAGGGTTATAAGGCCTGTATTTAGCCTCTCATTAAAGGGGCCGTAACTCCAAGAAACGTAGTCAGAGGGCTCCAAAACTTCTAGGGTGCGTCCGTCAGGTCCCTGGGGTTGTCCCCAGTGGGTTTTCTCACAACCGGGTTTGGGATCCGATTTTTGTAAAAATTGCATTTTTGTGAGGGCTATTTCACCAGGGTTATAAGGCCTGTATTTAGCCTCTCATTAAAGCAGCTGTAACTCCAAGAAACGTAGTCGGAGGGCTCCAAAACTTCTAGGGTGCGTCCGTCAGGTCCCTAGGGTCGTCCCCAGTGGGTTTTCTCAGAACCGGGTTTGGGATCCGATTTTTGTAAAAATTGCATTTTTGTGAGGGCTATTTCACCAGGGTTATAAGGCCTGTATTTAGCCTCTCATTAAAGTGGCTGTAACTCCAAGAAACGTAGTCGGAGGGCTCCAAAACTTCTAGGGTGCGTCCATCAGGTCCCTGGGGTCGTCCCCAGTGGGTTTTCTCAGAACCGGGTTTGGGATCCGATTTTTGTAAAAATTGCATTTTCGTGAGGGCTATTTCACCAGGGTTATAAGGCCTGTATTTAGCCTCTCATCAAAGTGGCTGTAACTCCAAGAAACGTAGTCGGAGGGCTCCAAAACTTCTAGGGTGCGTCCGTCAGGTCCCTGGGGTTGTCCCCAGTGGGTTTTCTCAGAACCGGGTTTGGGATCCGATTTTTGTAAAAATTGCATTTTTGTGAGGGCTATTTCACCAGGGTTATAAGGCCTGTATTTAGCCTCTCATTAAAGGGGCCATAACTCCAAGAAACGTAGTCGGAGGGCTCCAAAACTTCTAGGGTGCGTCCGTCAGGTCCCTGGGGTTGTCCCCAGTGGGTTTTTCTCACAACTGGGTTTGGGATCCGATTTTTGTAAAAATTGCATTTTTGTGAGGGCTATTTCACCAGGGTTATAAGGCCTGTATTTAGCCTCTCATTAAAGCGGCTGTAACTCCAAGAAACGTAGTCGGAGGGCTCCAAAACTTCTAGGGTGCGTCCGTCAGGTCCCTAGGGTCGTCCCCAGTGGGTTTTCTCAGAACCGGGTTTGGGATCCGATTTTTGTAAAAATTGCATTTTCGTGAGGGCTATTTCACCAGGGTTATAAGGCCTGTATTTAGCCTCTCATTAAAGTGGCTGTAACTCCAAGAAACGTAGTCGGAGGGCTCCAAAACTTCTAGGGTGCGTCCGTCAGGTCCCTAGGGTCGTCCCCAGTGGGTTTTCTCAGAACCGGGTTTGGGGTCCGATTTTTGTAAAAATTGCATTTTTGTGAGGGCTATTTCACCAGGGTTATAAGGCCTGTATTTAGCCTCTCATTAAAGTGGCCGTATCGCCAAGAAACGTAGTCGGAGGGCTCCAAAACTTCTAGGGTTCGTCCCTCAGGTCCCTGGGGTCGTCCCCAGTGGGTTTTCTCAGAACCGGGTTTGGGATCCGTTTCTTGTAAAAATTGCATTTTCGTGAGGGCTATTTCACCAGGGTTATAAGGCCTGTATTTAGCCTCTCATTAAAGTGGCTGTAACTCCAAGAAACGTAGTCGGAGGGCTCCAAAACTTCTAGGGTGCGTCCGTCAGGTCCCTGGGGTCGTACCCAGTGGGTTTTCTCAGAACCGGGTTTGGGATCCGATTTTTGTAAAAATTGCATTTTTGTGAGGGCTATTTCACCAGGGTTATATGGCCTGTATTTAGCCTCTCATTAAAGTGGCTGTAACTCCAAGAAACGTAGTCAGAGGGCTCCAAAACTTCTAGGGTGCGTCCGTCAGGTCCATGGGGTTGTCCCCAGTGGGTTTTCTCAGAACCGGGTTTGGGATCCGATTTTTGTAAAAATTGCATTTTCGTGAGGGCTATTTCACCAGGGTTATAAGGCCTGTATTTAGCCTCTCATTAAAGCGGCTGTAACTCCAAGAAACGTAGTCGGAGGGCTCCAAAACTTCTAGGGTGCGTCCGTCAGGTCCCTGGGGTTGTCCCCAGTGGGTTTTCTCAGAACCGGGTTTGGGATCCGATTTTTGTAAAAATTGCATTTTTGTGAGGGCTATTTCACCAGGGTTATAAGGCCTGTATTTAGCCTCTCATTAAAGTGGCTGTAACTCCAAGAAACGTAGTCGGAGGGCTCCGAAACTTCTAGGGTGCGTCCGTCAGGTTCCTGGGGTCGTCCCCAGTGGGTTTTCTCAGAACCGGGTTTGGGATCCGATTTTTGTAAAAATTGCATTTTCGTGAGGGCTATTTCACCAGGGTTATAAGGCCTGTATTTAGCCTCTCATTAAAGTGGCTGTAACTCCAAGAAACGTAGTCAGAGGGCTCCAAAACTTCTAGGGTGCGTCTGTCAGGTCCCTAGGGTCGTCCCCAGTGGGTTTTCTCAGAACCGGGTTTGGGATCCGATTTTTGTAAAAATTGCATTTTTGTGAGGGCTATTTCACCAGGGTTATAAGGCCTGTATTTAGCCTCTCATTAAAGTGGCTGTAACTCCAAGAAACGTAGTCGGAGGGCTCCAAAACTTCTAGGGTGCGTCCGTCAGGTCCCTAGGGTCGTCCCCAGTGGGTTTTCTCAGAACCGGGTTTGGGATCCGATTTTTGTAAAAATTGCATTTTTGTGAGGGCTATTTCACCAGGGTTATAAGGCCTGTATTTAGCCTCTCATTAAAGCGGCTGTAACTCCAAGAAACGTAGTCGGAGGGCTCCAAAACTTCTAGGGTGCGTCCGTCAGGTCCCTAGGGTCGTCCCCAGTGGGTTTTCTCAGAACCGGGTTTGGGATCCGATTTTTGTAAAAATTGCATTTTTGTGAGGGCTATTTCACCAGGGTTATATGGCCTGTATTTAGCCTCTCATTAAAGTGGCTGTAACTCCAAGAAACGTAGTCAGAGGGCTCCAAAACTTCTAGGGTGCGTCCGTCAGGTCCCTGGGGTTGTCCCCAGTGGGTTTTCTCAGAACCGGGTTTGGGATCCGATTTTTGTAAAAATTGCATTTTCGTGAGGGCTATTTCACCAGGGTTATAAGGCCTGTATTTAGCCTCTCATTAAAGTGGCTGTAACTCCAAGAAACGTAGTCAGAGGGCTCCAAAACTTCTAGGGTGCGTCCGTCAGGTCCCTGGGGTTGTCCCCAGTGGGTTTTCTCAGAACCGGGTTTGGGATCCGATTTTTGTAAAAATTGCATTTTTGTGAGGGCTATTTCACCAGGGTTATAAGGCCTGTATTTAGCCTCTCATTAAAGTGGCTGTAACTCCAAGAAACGTAGTCAGAGGGCTCCGAAACTTCTAGGGTGCGTCCGTCAGGTTCCTGGGGTCGTCCCCAGTGGGTTTTCTCAGAACCGGGTTTGGGATCCGATTTTTGTAAAAATTGCATTTTCGTGAGGGCTATTTCACCAGGGTTATAAGGCCTGTATTTAGCCTCTCATTAAAGTGGCTGTAACTCCAAGAAACGTAGTCAGAGGGCTCCAAAACTTCTAGGGTGCGTCTGTCAGGTCCCTAGGGTCGTCCCCAGTGGGTTTTCTCAGAACCGGGTTTGGGATCCGATTTTTGTAAAAATTGCATTTTTGTGAGGGCTATTTCACCAGGGTTATAAGGCCTGTATTTAGCCTCTCATTAAAGCGGCTGTAACTCCAAGAAACGTAGTCGGAGGGCTCCAAAACTTCTAGGGTGCGTCCGTCAGGTCCCTAGGGTCGTCCCCAGTGGGTTTTCTCAGAACCGGGTTTGGGATCCGATTTTTGTAAAAATTGCATTTTCGTGAGGGCTATTTCACCAGGGTTATAAGGCCTGTATTTAGCCTCTCATTAAAGTGGCTGTAACTCCAAGAAACGTAGTCGGAGGGCTCCAAAACTTCTAGGGTGCGTCCGTCAGGTCCCTAGGGTCGTCCCCAGTGGGTTTTCTCAGAACCGGGTTTGGGATCCGATTTTTGTAAAAATTGCATTTTCGTGAGGGCTATTTCACCAGGGTTATAAGGCCTGTATTTAGCCTCTCATTAAAGTGGCTGTAACTCCAAGAAACGTAGTCGGAGGGCTCCAAAACTTCTAGGGTGCGTCCGTCAGGTCCCTGGGGTCGTACCCAGTGGGTTTTCTCAGAACCGGGTTTGGGATCCGATTTTTGTAAAAATTGCATTTTTGTGAGGGCTATTTCACCAGGGTTATAAGGCCTGTATTTAGCCTCTCATTAAAGCGGCTGTAACTCCAAGAAACGTAGTCGGAGGGCTCCAAAACTTCTAGGGTGCGTCCGTCAGGTCCCTAGGGTCGTCCCCAGTGGGTTTTCTCAGAACCGGGTTTGGGATCCGATTTTTGTAAAAATTGCATTTTTGTGAGGGCTATTTCACCAGGGTTATATGGCCTGTATTTAGCCTCTCATTAAAGTGGCTGTAACTCCAAGAAACGTAGTCAGAGGGCTCCAAAACTTCTAGGGTTCGTCCCTCAGGTCCCTGGGGTCGTCCCCAGTGGGTTTTCTCAGAACCGGGTTTGGGATCCGATTTTTGTAAAAATTGCATTTTCGTGAGGGCTATTTCACCAGGGTTATAAGGCCTGTATTTAGCCTCTCATTAAAGTGGCTGTAACTCCAAGAAACGTAGTCGGAGGGCTCCAAAACTTCTAGGGTGCTTCCGTCAGGTCCCTAGGGTCGTCCCCAGTGGGTTTTCTCAGAACCGGGTTTGGGATCCGATTTTTGTAAAAATTGCATTTTCGTGAGGGCTATTTCACCAGGGTTATAAGGCCTGTATTTAGCCTCTCATTAAAGTGGCTGTAACTCCAAGAAACGTAGTCGGAGGGCTCCAAAACTTCTAGGGTGCGTCCGTCAGGTCCCTAGGGTCGTACCCAGTCGGTTTTCTCAGAACCGGGTTTGGGATCCGATTTTTGTAAAAATTGCATTTTCGTGAGGGCTATTTCACCAGGGTTATATGGCCTGTATTTAGCCTCTCATTAAAGTGGCTGTAACTCCAAGAAACGTAGTCAGAGGGCTCCAAAACTTCTAGGGTGCGTCCGTCAGGTCCCTAGGGTCGTCCCCAGTGGGTTTTCTCAGAACCGGGTTTGGGATCCGATTTTTGTAAAAATTGCATTTTTGTGAGGGCTATTTCACCAGGGTTATAAGGCCTGTATTTAGCCTCTCATTAAAGCGGCTGTAACTCCAAGAAACGTAGTCGGAGGGCTCCAAAACTTCTAGGGTGCGTCCGTCAGGTCCCTAGGGTCGTCCCCAGTAGGTTTTCTCAGAACCGGGTTTGGGATCCGATTTTTGTAAAAATTGCATTTTCGTGAGGGCTATTTCACCAGGGTTATATGGCCTGTATTTAGCCTCTCATTAAAGTGGCTGTAACTCCAAGAAACGTAGTCAGAGGGCTCCAAAACTTCTAGGGTGCGTCTGTCAGGTCCCTAGGGTCGTCCCCAGTGGGTTTTCTCAGAACCGGGTTTGGGATCCGATTTTTGTAAAAATTGCATTTTTGTGAGGGCTATTTCACCAGGGTTATAAGGCCTGTATTTAGCCTCTCATTAAAGGGGCCGTAACTCCAAGAAACGTAGTCGGAGGGCTCCAAAACTTCTAGGGTGCGTCCGTCAGGTCCCTGGGGTTGTCCCCAGTGGGTTTTCTCACAACCGGGTTTGGGATCCGATTTTTGTAAAAATTGCATTTTTGTGAGGGCTATTTCACCAGGGTTATAAGGCCTGTATTTAGCCTCTCATTAAAGCAGCTGTAACTCCAAGAAACGTAGTCGGAGGGCTCCAAAACTTCTAGGGTGCGTCCGTCAGGTCCCTAGGGTCGTCCCCAGTGGGTTTTCTCAGAACCGGGTTTGGGATCCGATTTTTGTAAAAATTGCATTTTTGTGAGGGCTATTTCACCAGGGTTATAAGGCCTGTATTTAGCCTCTCATTAAAGTGGCTGTAACTCCAAGAAACGTAGTCGGAGGGCTCCAAAACTTCTAGGGTGCGTCCATCAGGTCCCTGGGGTCGTCCCCAGTGGGTTTTCTCAGAACCGGGTTTGGGATCCGATTTTTGTAAAAATTGCATTTTCGTGAGGGCTATTTCACCAGGGTTATAAGGCCTGTATTTAGCCTCTCATTAAAGTGGCTGTAACTCCAAGAAACGTAGTCGGAGGGCTCCAAAACTTCTAGGGTGCGTCCGTCAGGTCCCTGGGGTTGTCCCCAGTGGGTTTTCTCAGAACCGGGTTTGGGATCCGATTTTTGTAAAAATTGCATTTTTGTGAGGGCTATTTCACCAGGGTTATAAGGCCTGTATTTAGCCTCTCATTAAAGGGGCCATAACTCCAAGAAACGTAGTCGGAGGGCTCCAAAACTTCTAGGGTGCGTCCGTCAGGTCCCTGGGGTTGTCCCCAGTGGGTTTTTCTCACAACCGGGTTTGGGATCCGATTTTTGTAAAAATTGCATTTTTGTGAGGGCTATTTCACCAGGGTTATAAGGCCTGTATTTAGCCTCTCATTAAAGCAGCTGTAACTCCAAGAAACGTAGTCGGAGGGCTCCAAAACTTCTAGGGTGCTTCCGTCAGGTCCCTAGGGTCGTCCCCAGTGGGTTTTCTCAGAACCGGGTTTGGGATCCGATTTTTGTAAAAATTGCATTTTTGTGAGGGCTATTTCACCAGGGTTATAAGGCCTGTATTTTGCCTCTCATTAAAGCAGCTGTAACTCCAAGAAACGTAGTCGGAGGGCTCCAAAACTTCTAGGGTGTGTCCATCAGGTCCCTGGGGTCGTCCCCAGTGGGTTTTCTCAGAACCGGGTTTGGGATCCGATTTTTGTAAAAATTGCATTTTCGTGAGGGCTATTTCACCAGAGTTATAAGGCCTGTATTTAGCCTCTCATTAAAGTGGCTGTAACTCCAAGAAACGTAGTCGGAGGGCTCCAAAACTTCTAGGGTGCGTCCGTCAGGTCCCTAGGGTCGTCCCCAGTGGGTTTTCTCAGAACCGGGTTTGGGATCCGATTTTTGTAAAAATTGCATTTTCGTGGGGGCTATTTCACCAGGGTTATAAGGCCTGTATTTAGCCTCTCATTAAAGTGGCTGTAACTCCAAGAAACGTAGTCGGAGGGCTCCAAAACTTCTAGGGTGCGTCCGTCAGGTCCCTAGGGTCGTCCCCAGTGGGTTTTCTCAGAACCGGGTTTGGGATCCGATTTTTGTATAAATTGCATTTTCGTGAGGGCTATTTCACCAGGGTTATAAGGCCTGTATTTAGCCTCTCATTAAAGCGGCTGTAACTCCAAGAAACGTAGTCGGAGGGCTCCAAAACTTCTAGGGTGCGTCCGTCAGGTCCCTAGGGTCGTCCCCAGTAGGTTTTCTCAGAACCGGGTTTGGGGTCCGATTTTTGTAAAAATTGCATTTTTGTGAGGGCTATTTCACCAGGGTTATAAGGCCTGTATTTAGCCTCTCATTAAATGGGCCGTAACTCCAAGAAACGTAGTCGGAGGGCTCCAAAACTTCTAGGGTGCGTCCATCAGGTCCCTGGGGTCGTCCCCAGTGGGTTTTCTCAGAACCGGGTTTGGGATCCGATTTTTGTAAAAATTGCATTTTCGTGAGGGCTATTTAACCAGGGTTATAAGGCCTGTATTTAGCCTCTCATTAAAGGGGCTGTAACTCCAAGAAACGTAGTCGGAGGGCTCCAAAACTTCTAGGGTGCGTCCGTCAGGTCCCTAGGGTCGTCCCCAGTGGGTTTTCTCAGAACCGGGTTTGGGATCCGATTTTTGTAAAAATTGCATTTTCGTGAGGGCTATTTCACCAGGGTTATAAGGCCTGTATTTAGCCTCTCATTAAAGCGGCTGTAACTCCAAGAAACGTAGTCGGAGGGCTCCAAAACTTCTAGGGTGCGTCCGTCAGGTCCCTAGGGTCGTCCCCAGTAGGTTTTCTCAGAACCGGGTTTGGGATCCGATTTTTGTAAAAATTGCATTTTCGTGAGGGCTATTTCACCAGGGTTATATGGCCTGTATTTAGCCTCTCATTAAAGTGACTGTAACTCCAAGAAACGTAGTCAGAGGGCTCCAAAACTTCTAGGGTGCGTCTGTCAGGTCCCTAGGGTCGTCCCCAGTGGGTTTTCTCAGAACCGGGTTTGGGATCCGATTTTTGTAAAAATTGCATTTTTGTGAGGGCTATTTCACCAGGGTTATAAGGCCTGTATTTAGCCTCTCATTAAAGTGGCTGTAACTCCAAGAAACGTAGTCAGAGGGCTCCAAAACTTCTAGGGTGCGTCCGTCAGGTCCCTAGGGTCGTCCCCAGTGGGTTTTCTCAGAACCGGGTTTGGGATCCGATTTTTGTAAAAATTGCATTTTCGTGAGGGCTATTTCACCAGGGTTATATGGCCTGTATTTAGCCTCTCATTAAAGTGGCTGTAACTCCAAGAAACGTAGTCAGAGGGCTCCAAAACTTCTAGGGTGCGTCCGTCAGGTCCCTAGGGTCGTCCCCAGTGGGTTTTCTCAGAACCGGGTTTGGGATCCGATTTTTGTAAAAATTGCATTTTCGTGAGGGCTATTTCACCAGGGTTATAAGGCCTGTATTTAGCCTCTCATTAAAGTGGCTGTAACTCCAAGAAACGTCGTTAGAGGGCTCCAAAACTTCTAGGGTGCGTCCATCAGGTCCCTGGGGTCGTCCCCAGTGGGTTTTCTCAGAACCGGGTTTGGGATCCGATTTTTGTAAAAATTGCATTTTCGTGAGGGCTATTTAACCAGGGTTATAAGGCCTGTATTTAGCCTCTCATTAAAGGGGCTGTAACTCCAAGAAACGTAGTCGGAGGGCTCCAAAACTTCTAGGGTGCGTCCGTCAGGTCCCTAGGGTCGTCCCCAGTGGGTTTTCTCAGAACCGGGTTTGGGATCCGATTTTTGTAAAAATTGCATTTTCGTGAGGGCTATTTCACCAGGGTTATAAGGCCTGTATTTAGCCTCTCATTAAAGCGGCTGTAACTCCAAGAAACGTAGTCGGAGGGCTCCAAAACTTCTAGGGTGCGTCCGTCAGGTCCCTAGGGTCGTCCCCAGTAGGTTTTCTCAGAACCGGGTTTGGGATCCGATTTTTGTAAAAATTGCATTTTCGTGAGGGCTATTTCACCAGGGTTATATGGCCTGTATTTAGCCTCTCATTAAAGTGACTGTAACTCCAAGAAACGTAGTCAGAGGGCTCCAAAACTTCTAGGGTGCGTCTGTCAGGTCCCTAGGGTCGTCCCCAGTGGGTTTTCTCAGAACCGGGTTTGGGATCCGATTTTTGTAAAAATTGCATTTTTGTGAGGGCTATTTCACCAGGGTTATAAGGCCTGTATTTAGCCTCTCATTAAAGTGGCTGTAACTCCAAGAAACGTCGTTAGAGGGCTCCAAAACTTCTAGGGTGCGTCCGTCAGGTCCCTAGGGTCGTCCCCAGTGGGTTTTCTCAGAACCGGGTTTGGGATCCGATTTTTGTAAAAATTGCATTTTTGTGAGGGCTATTTCACCAGGGTTATAAGGCCTGTATTTAGCCTCTCATTAAAGCGGCTGTAACTCCAAGAAACGTAGTCGGAGGGCTCCAAAACTTCTAGGGTGCGTCCGTCAGGTCCCTAGGGTCATCCCCAGTAGGTTTTCTCAGAACCGGGTTTGGGATCCGATTTTTGTAAAAATTGCATTTTCGTGAGGGCTATTTCACCAGGGTTATATGGCCTGTATTTAGCCTCTCATTAAAGTGGCTGTAACTCCAAGAAACGTAGTCAGAGGGCTCCAAAACTTCTAGGGTGCGTCCGTCAGGTCCCTAGGGTCGTCCCCAGTGGGTTTTCTCAGAACCGGGTTTGGGATCCGATTTTTGTAAAAATTGCATTTTTGTGAGGGCTATTTCACCAGGGTTATAAGGCCTGTATTTAGCCTCTCATTAAAGGGGCCGTAACTCCAAGAAACGTAGTCGGAGGGCTCCAAAACTTCTAGGGTGCGTCCGTCAGGTCCCTGGGGTTGTCCCCAGTGGGTTTTCTCAGAACCGGGTTTGGGATCCGATTTTTGTAAAAATTGCATTTTCGTGAGGGCTATTTCACCAGGGTTATAAGGCCTGTATTTAGCCTCTCATTAAAGTGGCTGTAACTCCAAGAAACGTAGTCGGAGGGCTCCAAAACTTCTAGGGTGCGTCCGTCAGGTCCCTAGGGTCGTCCCCAGTGGGTTTTCTCAGAACCGGGTTTGGGATCCGATTTTTGTAAAAATTGCATTTTTGTGAGGGCTATTTCACCAGGGTTATAAGGCCTGTATTTAGCCTCTCATTAAAGCAGCTGTAACTCCAAGAAACGTAGTCAGAGGGCTCCAAAACTTCTAGGGTGCGTCCATCAGGTCCCTGGGGTCGTCCCCAGTGGGTTTTCTCAGAACCGGGTTTGGGATCCGATTTTTGTAAAAATTGCATTTTTGTGAGGGCTATTTCACCAGGGTTATAAGTCCTGTATTTAGCCTCTCATTAAAGCGGCTGTAACTCCAAGAAACGTAGTCGGAGGGCTCCAAAACTTCTAGGGTGCGTCCGTCAGGTCCCTAGGGTCGTCCCCAGTGGGTTTTCTCAGAACCGGGTTTGGGATCCGATTTTTGTAAAAATTGCATTTTTGTGAGGGCTATTTCACCAGGGTTATATGGCCTGTATTTAGCCTCTCATTAAAGTGGCTGTAACTCCAAGAAACGTAGTCAGAGGGCTCCAAAACTTCTAGGGTGCGTCCGTCAGGTCCCTAGGGTCGTCCCCAGTGGGTTTTCTCAGAACCGGGTTTGGGGTCCGATTTTTGTAAAAATTGCATTTTCGTGAGGGCTATTTCACCAGGGTTATAAGGCCTGTATTTGGCCTCTCATTAAATGGGCCGTAACTCCAAGAAACGTAGTCGGAGGGCTCCAAAACTTCTAGGGTGCGTCCATCAGGTCCCTGGGGTCGTCCCCAGTGGGTTTTCTCAGAACCGGGTTTGGGATCCGATTTTTGTAAAAATTGCATTTTCGTGAGGGCTATTTCACCAGGGTTATAAGGCCTGTATTTAGCCTCTCATTAAAGCGGCTGTAACTCCAAGAAACGTAGTCGGAGGGCTCCAAAACTTCTAGGGTGCGTCCGTCAGGTCCCTAGGGTCGTCCCCAGTGGGTTTTCTCAGAACCGGGTTTGGGATCCGATTTTTGTAAAAATTGCATTTTCGTGAGGGCTATTTCACCAGGGTTATAAGGCCTGTATTTAGCCTCTCATTAAAGTGGCTGTAACTCCAAGAAACGTAGTCAGAGGGCTCCAAAACTTCTAGGGTGCGTCCGTCAGGTCCCTAGGGTCGTCCCCAGTGGGTTTTCTCAGAACCGGGTTTGGGATCCGATTTTTGTAAAAATTGCATTTTTGTGAGGGCTATTTCACCAGGGTTATAAGGCCTGTATTTAGCCTCTCATTAAAGTGGCTGTAACTCCAAGAAACGTAGTCAGAGGGCTCCAAAACTTCTAGGGTGCGTCCGTCAGGTCCCTAGGGTCGTCCCCAGTGGGTTTTCTCAGAACCGGGTTTGGGATCCGATTTTTGTAAAAATTGCATTTTCGTGAGGGCTATTTCACCAGGGTTATATGGCCTGTATTTAGCCTCTCATTATAGTGGCTGTAACTCCAAGAAACGTAGTCAGAGGGCTCCAAAACTTCTAGGGTGCGTCCGTCAGGTCCCTAGGGTCGTCCCCAGTGGGTTTTCTCAGAACCGGGTTTGGGATCCGATTTTTGTAAAAATTGCATTTTCGTGAGGGCTATTTCACCAGGGTTATATGGCCTGTATTTAGCCTCTCATTAAAGTGGCTGTAACTCCAAGAAACGTAGTCAGAGGGCTCCAAAACTTCTAGGGTGCGTCTGTCAGGTCCCTAGGGTCGTCCCCAGTGGGTTTTCTCAGAACCGGGTTTGGGATCCGATTTTTGTAAAAATTGCATTTTTGTGAGGGCTATTTCACCAGGGTTATAAGGCCTGTATTTAGCCTCTCATTAAAGTGGCTGTAACTCCAAGAAACGTAGTCGGAGGGCTCCAAAACTTCTAGGGTGCGTCCGTCAGGTCCCTAGGGTCGTCCCCAGTGGGTTTTCTCAGAACCGGGTTTGGGGTCCGATTTTTGTAAAAATTGCATTTTCGTGAGGGCTATTTCACCAGGGTTATAAGGCCTGTATTTAGCCTCTCATTAAATGGGCCGTAACTCCAAGAAACGTAGTCGGAGGGCTCCAAAACTTCTAGGGTGCGTCCATCAGGTCCCTGGGGTCGTCCCCAGTGGGTTTTCTCAGAACCGGGTTTGGGATCCGATTTTTGTAAAAATTGCATTTTCGTGAGGGCTATTTAACCAGGGTTATAAGGCCTGTATTTAGCCTCTCATTAAAGGGGCTGTAACTCCAAGAAACGTAGTCGGAGGGCTCCAAAACTTCTAGGGTGCGTCCGTCAGGTCCCTAGGGTCGTCCCCAGTGGGTTTTCTCAGAACCGGGTTTGGGATCCGATTTTTGTAAAAATTGCATTTTCGTGAGGGCTATTTCACCAGGGTTATAAGGCCTGTATTTAGCCTCTCATTAAAGCGGCTGTAACTCCAAGAAACGTAGTCGGAGGGCTCCAAAACTTCTAGGGTGCGTCCGTCAGGTCCCTAGGGTCGTCCCCAGTAGGTTTTCTCAGAACCGGGTTTGGGATCCGATTTTTGTAAAAATTGCATTTTCGTGAGGGCTATTTCACCAGGGTTATATGGCCTGTATTTAGCCTCTCATTAAAGTGGCTGTAACTCCAAGAAACGTAGTCAGAGGGCTCCAAAACTTCTAGGGTGCGTCTGTCAGGTCCCTAGGGTCGTCCCCAGTGGGTTTTCTCAGAACCGGGTTTGGGATCCGATTTTTGTAAAAATTGCATTTTTGTGAGGGCTATTTCACCAGGGTTATAAGGCCTGTATTTAGCCTCTCATTAAAGTGGCTGTAACTCCAAGAAACGTAGTCAGAGGGCTCCAAAACTTCTAGGGTGCGTCCGTCAGGTCCCTAGGGTCGTCCCCAGTGGGTTTTCTCAGAACCGGGTTTGGGATCCGATTTTTGTAAAAATTGCATTTTCGTGAGGGCTATTTCACCAGGGTTATATGGCCTGTATTTAGCCTCTCATTAAAGTGGCTGTAACTCCAAGAAACGTAGTCAGAGGGCTCCAAAACTTCTAGGGTGCGTCCGTCAGGTCCCTAGGGTCGTCCCCAGTGGGTTTTCTCAGAACCGGGTTTGGGATCCGATTTTTGTAAAAATTGCATTTTCGTGAGGGCTATTTCACCAGGGTTATAAGGCCTGTATTTAGCCTCTCATTAAAGTGGCTGTAACTCCAAGAAACGTCGTTAGAGGGCTCCAAAACTTCTAGGGTGCGTCCGTCAGGTCCCTAGGGTCGTCCCCAGTGGGTTTTCTCAGAACCGGGTTTGGGATCCGATTTTTGTAAAAATTGCATTTTTGTGAGGGCTATTTCACCAGGGTTATAAGGCCTGTATTTAGCCTCTCATTAAAGCGGCTGTAACTCCAAGAAACGTAGTCGGAGGGCTCCAAAACTTCTAGGGTGCGTCCGTCAGGTCCCTAGGGTCATCCCCAGTAGGTTTTCTCAGAACCGGGTTTGGGATCCGATTTTTGTAAAAATTGCATTTTCGTGAGGGCTATTTCACCAGGGTTATATGGCCTGTATTTAGCCTCTCATTAAAGTGGCTGTAACTCCAAGAAACGTAGTCAGAGGGCTCCAAAACTTCTAGGGTGCGTCCGTCAGGTCCCTAGGGTCGTCCCCAGTGGGTTTTCTCAGAACCGGGTTTGGGATCCGATTTTTGTAAAAATTGCATTTTTGTGAGGGCTATTTCACCAGGGTTATAAGGCCTGTATTTAGCCTCTCATTAAAGGGGCCGTAACTCCAAGAAACGTAGTCGGAGGGCTCCAAAACTTCTAGGGTGCGTCCGTCAGGTCCCTGGGGTTGTCCCCAGTGGGTTTTCTCAGAACCGGGTTTGGGATCCGATTTTTGTAAAAATTGCATTTTCGTGAGGGCTATTTCACCAGGGTTATAAGGCCTGTATTTAGCCTCTCATTAAAGTGGCTGTAACTCCAAGAAACGTAGTCGGAGGGCTCCAAAACTTCTAGGGTGCGTCCGTCAGGTCCCTAGGGTCGTCCCCAGTGGGTTTTCTCAGAACCGGGTTTGGGATCCGATTTTTGTAAAAATTGCATTTTTGTGAGGGCTATTTCACCAGGGTTATAAGGCCTGTATTTAGCCTCTCATTAAAGCAGCTGTAACTCCAAGAAACGTAGTCAGAGGGCCCCAAAACTTCTAGGGTGCGTCCATCAGGTCCCTGGGGTCGTCCCCAGTGGGTTTTCTCAGAACCGGGTTTGGGATCCGATTTTTGTAAAAATTGCATTTTTGTGAGGGCTATTTCACCAGGGTTATAAGTCCTGTATTTAGCCTCTCATTAAAGCGGCTGTAACTCCAAGAAACGTAGTCGGAGGGCTCCAAAACTTCTAGGGTGCGTCCGTCAGGTCCCTAGGGTCGTCCCCAGTGGGTTTTCTCAGAACCGGGTTTGGGATCCGATTTTTGTAAAAATTGCATTTTTGTGAGGGCTATTTCACCAGGGTTATATGGCCTGTATTTAGCCTCTCATTAAAGTGGCTGTAACTCCAAGAAACGTAGTCAGAGGGCTCCAAAACTTCTAGGGTGCGTCCGTCAGGTCCCTAGGGTCGTCCCCAGTGGGTTTTCTCAGAACCGGGTTTGGGATCCGATTTTTGTAAAAATTGCATTTTTGTGAGGGCTATTTCACCAGGGTTATAAGGCCTGTATTTAGCCTCTCATTAAAGTGGCTGTAACTCCAAGAAACGTAGTCAGAGGGCTCCAAAACTTCTAGGGTGCGTCCGTCAGGTCCCTAGGGTCGTCCCCAGTGGGTTTTCTCAGAACCGGGTTTGGGATCCGATTTTTGTAAAAATTGCATTTTCGTGAGGGCTATTTCACCAGGGTTATATGGCCTGTATTTAGCCTCTCATTAAAGAGGCTGTAACTCCAAGAAACGTAGTCAGAGGGCTCCAAAACTTCTAGGGTGCGTCCGTCAGGTCCCTAGGGTCGTCCCCAGTGGGTTTTCTCAGAACCGGGTTTGGGATCCGATTTTTGTAAAAATTGCATTTTCGTGAGGGCTATTTCACCAGGGTTATAAGGCCTGTATTTAGCCTCTCATTTAAGTGGCTGTAACTCCAAGAAACGTCGTTAGAGGGCTCCAAAACTTCTAGGGTGCGTCCGTCAGGTCCCTAGGGTCGTCCCCAGTGGGTTTTCTCAGAACCGGGTTTGGGATCCGATTTTTGTAAAAATTGCATTTTTGTGAGGGCTATTTCACCAGGGTTATATGGCCTGTATTTAGCCTCTCATTAAAGCGGCTGTAACTCCAAGAAACGTAGTCGGAGGGCTCCAAAACTTCTAGGGTGCGTCCGTCAGGTCCCTAGGGTCGTCCCCAGTAGGTTTTCTCAGAACCGGGTTTGGGATCCGATTTTTGTAAAAATTGCATTTTTGTGAGGGCTATTTCACCAGGGTTATAAGGCCTGTATTTAGCCTCTCATTAAAGGGGCCGTAACTCCAAGAAACGTAGTCGGAGGGCTCCAAAACTTCTAGGGTGCGTCCGTCAGGTCCCTGGGGTTGTCCCCAGTGGGTTTTCTCACAACCGGGTTTGGGATCCGATTTTTGTAAAAATTGCATTTTTGTGAGGGCTATTTCACCAGGGTTATAAGGCCTGTATTTAGCCTCTCATTAAAGCAGCTGTAACTCCAAGAAACGTAGTCGGAGGGCTCCAAAACTTCTAGGGTGCGTCCGTCAGGTCCCTAGGGTCGTCCCCAGTGGGTTTTCTCAGAACCGGGTTTGGGATCCGATTTTTGTAAAAATTGCATTTTTGTGAGGGCTATTTCACCAGGGTTATAAGGCCTGTATTTAGCCTCTCATTAAAGTGGCTGTAACTCCAAGAAACGTAGTCGGAGGGCTCCAAAACTTCTAGGGTGCGTCCATCAGGTCCCTGGGGTCGTCCCCAGTGGGTTTTCTCAGAACCGGGTTTGGGATCCGATTTTTGTAAAAATTGCATTTTCGTGAGGGCTATTTCACCAGGGTTATAAGGCCTGTATTTAGCCTCTCATTAAAGTGGCTGTAACTCCAAGAAACGTAGTCGGAGGGCTCCAAAACTTCTAGGGTGCGTCCGTCAGGTCCCTGGGGTCGTCCCCAGTGGGTTTTCTCAGAACCGGGTTTGGGATCCGATTTTTGTAAAAATTGCATTTTTGTGAGGGCTATTTCACCAGGGTTATAAGGCCTGTATTTAGCCTCTCATTAAAGGGGCCGTAACTCCAAGAAACGTAGTCGGAGGGCTCCAAAACTTCTAGGGTGCGTCCGTCAGGTCCCTGGGGTTGTCCCCAGTGGGTTTTTCTCACAACCGGGTTTGGGATCCGATTTTTGTAAAAATTGCATTTTCGTGAGGGCTATTTCACCAGGGTTATAAGGCCTGTATTTAGCCTCTCATTAAAGCAGCTGTAACTCCAAGAAACGTAGTCGGAGGGCTCCAAAACTTCTAGGGTGCTTCTGTCAGGTCCCTAGGGTCGTCCCCAGTGGGTTTTCTCAGAACCGGGTTTGGGATCCGATTTTTGTAAAAATTGCATTTTTGTGAGGGCTATTTCACCAGGGTTATAAGGCCTGTATTTTGCCTCTCATTAAAGCAGCTGTAACTCCAAGAAACGTAGTCGGAGGGCTCCAAAACTTCTAGGGTGCGTCCATCAGGTCCCTGGGGTCGTCCCCAGTGGGTTTTCTCAGAACCGGGTTTGGGATCCGATTTTTGTAAAAATTGCATTTTCGTGAGGGCTATTTCACCAGAGTTATAAGGCCTGTATTTAGCCTCTCATTAAAGTGGCTGTAACTCCAAGAAACGTAGTCGGAGGGCTCCAAAACTTCTAGGGTGCGTCCGTCAGGTCCCTAGGGTCGTCCCCAGTGGGTTTTCTCAGAATCGGGTTTGGGATCCGATTTTTGTAAAAATTGCATTTTCGTGGGGGCTATTTCACCAGGGTTATAAGGCCTCTATTTAGCCTCTCATGAAAGTGGCTGTAACTCCAAGAAACGTAGTCGGAGGGCTCCAAAACTTCTAGGGTGCGTCCGTCAGGTCCCTAGGGTCGTCCCCAGTGGGTTTTCTCAGAACCGGGTTTGGGATCCGATTTTTGTATAAATTGCATTTTTGTGAGGGCTATTTCACCAGGGTTATAAGGCCTGTATTTAGCCTCTCATTAAAGCGGCTGTAACTCCAAGAAACGTAGTCGGAGGGCTCCAAAACTTCTAGGGTGCGTCCGTCAGGTCCCTAGGGTCGTCCCCAGTAGGGTTTTCTCACAACCGGGTTTGGGATCCGATTTTTGTAAAAATTGCATTTTCGTGAGGGCTATTTCACCAGGGTTATATGGCCTGTATTTAGCCTCTCATTAAAGTGGCTGTAACTCCAAGAAACGTAGTCAGAGGGCTCCAAAACTTCTAGGGTGCGTCCGTCAGGTCCCTAGGGTCGTCCCCAGTGGGTTTTCTCAGAACCGGGTTTGGGATCCGATTTTTGTAAAAATTGCATTTTCGTGAGGGCTATATCACCAGGGTTATAAGGCCTGTATTTAGCCTCTCATTAAAGGGGCTGTAACTCCAAGAAACGTAGTCAGAGGGCTCCAAAACTTCTAGGGTGCGTCCGTCAGGTCCCTGGGGTTGTCCCCAGTGGGTTTTCTCAGAACCGGGTTTGGGATCCGATTTTTGTAAAAATTGCATTTTCGTGAGGGCTATTTCACCAGGGTTATAAGGCCTGTATTTAGCCTCTCATTAAAGTGGCTGTAACTCCAAGAAACGTAGTCGGAGGGCTCCAAAACTTCTAGGGTGCGTCCGTCAGGTCCCTAGGGTCGTCCCCAGTGGGTTTTCTCAGAACCGGGTTTGGGGTCCGATTTTTGTAAAAATTGCATTTTCGTGAGGGCTATTTCACCAGGGTTATAAGGCCTGTATTTAGCCTCTCATTAAATGGGCCGTAACTCCAAGAAACGTAGTCGGAGGGCTCCAAAACTTCTAGGGTGCGTCCATCAGGTCCCTGGGGTCGTCCCCAGTGGGTTTTCTCAGAACCGGGTTTGGGATCCGATTTTTGTAAAAATTGCATTTTCGTGAGGGCTATTTAACCAGGGTTATAAGGCCTGTATTTAGCCTCTCATTAAAGGGGCTGTAACTCCAAGAAACGTAGTCGGAGGGCTCCAAAACTTCTAGGGTGCGTCCGTCAGGTCCCTAGGGTCGTCCCCAGTGGGTTTTCTCAGAACCGGGTTTGGGATCCGATTTTTGTAAAAATTGCATTTTCGTGAGGGCTATTTCACCAGGGTTATAAGGCCTGTATTTAGCCTCTCATTAAAGCGGCTGTAACTCCAAGAAACGTAGTCGGAGGGCTCCAAAACTTCTAGGGTGCGTCCGTCAGGTCCCTAGGGTCGTCCCCAGTGGGTTTTCTCAGAACCGGGTTTGGGATCCGATTTTTGTAAAAATTGCATTTTCGTGAGGGCTATTTCACCAGGGTTATAAGGCCTGTATTTAGCCTCTCATTAAAGTGGCTGTAACTCCAAGAAACGTAGTCAGAGGGCTCCAAAACTTCTAGGGTGCGTCCGTCAGGTCCCTAGGGTCGTCCCCAGTGGGTTTTCTCAGAACCGGGTTTGGGATCCGATTTTTGTAAAAATTGCATTTTTGTGAGGGCTATTTCACCAGGGTTATAAGGCCTGTATTTAGCCTCTCATTAAAGTGGCTGTAACTCCAAGAAACGTAGTCAGAGGGCTCCAAAACTTCTAGGGTGCGTCCGTCAGGTCCCTAGGGTCGTCCCCAGTGGGTTTTCTCAGAACCGGGTTTGGGATCCGATTTTTGTAAAAATTGCATTTTCGTGAGGGCTATTTCACCAGGGTTATATGGCCTGTATTTAGCCTCTCATTAAAGTGGCTGTAACTCCAAGAAACGTAGTCAGAGGGCTCCAAAACTTCTAGGGTGCGTCCGTCAGGTCCCTAGGGTCGTCCCCAGTGGGTTTTCTCAGAACCGGGTTTGGGATCCGATTTTTGTAAAAATTGCATTTTCGTGAGGGCTATTTCACCAGGGTTATAAGGCCTGTATTTAGCCTCTCATTAAAGTGGCTGTAACTCCAAGAAACGTCGTTAGAGGGCTCCAAAACTTCTAGGGTGCGTCCGTCAGGTCCCTAGGGTCGTCCCCAGTGGGTTTTCTCAGAACCGGGTTTGGGATCCGATTTTTGTAAAAATTGCATTTTTGTGAGGGCTATTTCACCAGGGTTATAAGGCCTGTATTTAGCCTCTCATTAAAGCGGCTGTAACTCCAAGAAACGTAGTCGGAGGGCTCCAAAACTTCTAGGGTGCGTCCGTCAGGTCCCTAGGGTCATCCCCAGTAGGTTTTCTCAGAACCGGGTTTGGGATCCGATTTTTGTAAAAATTGCATTTTCGTGAGGGCTATTTCACCAGGGTTATATGGCCTGTATTTAGCCTCTCATTAAAGTGGCTGTAACTCCAAGAAACGTAGTCAGAGGGCTCCAAAACTTCTAGGGTGCGTCCGTCAGGTCCCTAGGGTCGTCCCCAGTGGGTTTTCTCAGAACCGGGTTTGGGATCCGATTTTTGTAAAAATTGCATTTTTGTGAGGGCTATTTCACCAGGGTTATAAGGCCTGTATTTAGCCTCTCATTAAAGGGGCCGTAACTCCAAGAAACGTAGTCGGAGGGCTCCAAAACTTCTAGGGTGCGTCCGTCAGGTCCCTGGGGTTGTCCCCAGTGGGTTTTCTCAGAACCGGGTTTGGGATCCGATTTTTGTAAAAATTGCATTTTCGTGAGGGCTATTTCATCAGGGTTATAAGGCCTGTATTTAGCCTCTCATTAAAGTGGCTGTAACTCCAAGAAACGTAGTCGGAGGGCTCCAAAACTTCTAGGGTGCGTCCGTCAGGTCCCTAGGGTCGTCCCCAGTGGGTTTTCTCAGAACCGGGTTTGGGATCCGATTTTTGTAAAAATTGCATTTTTGTGAGGGCTATTTCACCAGGGTTATAAGGCCTGTATTTAGCCTCTCATTAAAGCAGCTGTAACTCCAAGAAACGTAGTCAGAGGGCTCCAAAACTTCTAGGGTGCGTCCATCAGGTCCCTGGGGTCGTCCCCAGTGGGTTTTCTCAGAACCGGGTTTGGGATCCGATTTTTGTAAAAATTGCATTTTTGTGAGGGCTATTTCACCAGGGTTATAAGTCCTGTATTTAGCCTCTCATTAAAGCGGCTGTAACTCCAAGAAACGTAGTCGGAGGGCTCCAAAACTTCTAGGGTGCGTCCGTCAGGTCCCTAGGGTCGTCCCCAGTGGGTTTTCTCAGAACCGGGTTTGGGATCCGATTTTTGTAAAAATTGCATTTTTGTGAGGGCTATTTCACCAGGGTTATATGGCCTGTATTTAGCCTCTCATTAAAGTGGCTGTAACTCCAAGAAACGTAGTCAGAGGGCTCCAAAACTTCTAGGGTGCGTCCGTCAGGTCCCTAGGGTCGTCCCCAGTGGGTTTTCTCAGAACCGGGTTTGGGATCCGATTTTTGTAAAAATTGCATTTTTGTGAGGGCTATTTCACCAGGGTTATAAGGCCTGTATTTAGCCTCTCATTAAAGTGGCTGTAACTCCAAGAAACGTAGTCAGAGGGCTCCAAAACTTCTAGGGTGCGTCCGTCAGGTCCCTAGGGTCGTCCCCAGTGGGTTTTCTCAGAACCGGGTTTGGGATCCGATTTTTGTAAAAATTGCATTTTCGTGAGGGCTATTTCACCAGGGTTATATGGCCTGTATTTAGCCTCTCATTAAAGAGGCTGTAACTCCAAGAAACGTAGTCAGAGGGCTCCAAAACTTCTAGGGTGCGTCCGTCAGGTCCCTAGGGTCGTCCCCAGTGGGTTTTCTCAGAACCGGGTTTGGGATCCGATTTTTGTAAAAATTGCATTTTCGTGAGGGCTATTTCACCAGGGTTATAAGGCCTGTATTTAGCCTCTCATTAAAGTGGCTGTAACTCCAAGAAACGTAGTCAGAGGGCTCCAAAACTTCTAGGGTGCGTCCGTCAGGTCCCTGGGGTTGTCCCCAGTGGGTTTTCTCAGAACCGGGTTTGGGATCCGATTTTTGTAAAAATTGCATTTTCGTGAGGGCTATTTCACCAGGGTTATAAGGCCTGTATTTAGCCTCTCATTAAAGTGGCTGTAACTCCAAGAAACGTAGTCGGAGGGCTCCAAAACTTCTAGGGTGCGTCCGTCAGGTCCCTAGGGTCGTCCCCAGTGGGTTTTCTCAGAACCGGGTTTGGGGTCCGATTTTTGTAAAAATTGCATTTTTGTGAGGGCTATTTCACCAGGGTTATATGGCCTGTATTTAGCCTCTCATTAAAGTGGCCGTATCTCCAAGAAACGTAGTCGGAGGGCTCCAAAACTTCTAGGGTTCGTCCCTCAGGTCCCTGGGGTCGTCCCCAGTGGGTTTTCTCAGAATCGGGTTTGGGATCCGATTTTTGTAAAAATTGCATTTTCGTGAGGGCTATTTCACCAGGGTTATAAGGCCTGTATTTAGCCTCTCATTAAAGTGGCTGTAACTCCAAGAAACGTAGTCAGAGGGCTCCAAAACTTCTAGGGTGCGTCCGTCAGGTCCCTAGGGTCGTCCCCAGTGGGTTTTCTCAGAACCGGGTTTGGGATCCGATTTTTGTAAAAATTGCATTTTCGTGAGGGCTATTTCACCAGGGTTATAAGGCCTGTATTTAGCCTCTCATTAAAGTGGCTGTAACTCCAAGAAACGTAGTCGGAGGGCTCCAAAACTTCTAGGGTGCGTCCGTCAGGTCCCTAGGGTCGTCCCCAGTGGGTTTTCTCAGAACCGGGTTTGGGATCCGATTTTTGTAAAAATTGCATTTTCGTGAGGGCTATTTCACCAGGGTTATAAGGCCTGTATTTAGCCTCTCATTAAAGTGGCTGTAACTCCAAGAAACGTAGTCGGAGGGCTCCAAAACTTCTAGGGTGCGTCCGTCAGGTCCCTAGGGTCGTCCCCAGTGGGTTTTCTCAGAACCGGGTTTGGGATCCGATTTTTGTAAAAATTGCATTTTTGTGAGGGCTATTTCACCAGGGTTATAAGGCCTGTATTTAGCCTCTCATTAAAGCAGCTGTAACTCCAAGAAACGTAGTTGGAGGGCTCCAAAACTTCTAGGGTGCGTCCATCAGGTCCCTGGGGTCGTCCCCAGTGGGTTTTCTCAGAACCGGGTTTGGGGTCCGATTTTTGTAAAAATTGCATTTTCGTGAGGGCTATTTCACCAGGGTTATAAGGCCTGTATTTAGCCTCTCATTAAATGGGCCGTAACTCCAAGAAACGTAGTCGGAGGGCTCCAAAACTTCTAGGGTGCGTCCATCAGGTCCCTGGGGTCGTCCCCAGTGGGTTTTCTCAGAACCGGGTTTGGGATCCGATTTTTGTAAAAATTGCATTTTCGTGAGGGCTATTTAACCAGGGTTATAAGGCCTGTATTTAGCCTCTCATTAAAGGGGCTGTAACTCCAAGAAACGTAGTCGGAGGGCTCCAAAACTTCTAGGGTGCGTCCGTCAGGTCCCTAGGGTCGTCCCCAGTGGGTTTTCTCAGAACCGGGTTTGGGATCCGATTTTTGTAAAAATTGCATTTTCGTGAGGGCTATTTCACCAGGGTTATAAGGCCTGTATTTAGCCTCTCATTAAAGCGGCTGTAACTCCAAGAAACGTAGTCGGAGGGCTCCAAAACTTCTAGGGTGCGTCCGTCAGGTCCCTAGGGTCGTCCCCAGTAGGTTTTCTCAGAACCGGGTTTGGGATCCGATTTTTGTAAAAATTGCATTTTCGTGAGGGCTATTTCACCAGGGTTATATGGCCTGTATTTAGCCTCTCATTAAAGTGGCTGTAACTCCAAGAAACGTAGTCAGAGGGCTCCAAAACTTCTAGGGTGCGTCTGTCAGGTCCCTAGGGTCGTCCCCAGTGGGTTTTCTCAGAACCGGGTTTGGGATCCGATTTTTGTAAAAATTGCATTTTCGTGAGGGCTATTTCACCAGGGTTATATGGCCTGTATTTAGCCTCTCATTAAAGTGGCTGTAACTCCAAGAAACGTAGTCAGAGGGCTCCAAAACTTCTAGGGTGCGTCCGTCAGGTCCCTAGGGTCGTCCCCAGTGGGTTTTCTCAGAACCGGGTTTGGGATCCGATTTTTGTAAAAATTGCATTTTCGTGAGGGCTATTTCACCAGGGTTATAAGGCCTGTATTTAGCCTCTCATTAAAGTGGCTGTAACTCCAAGAAACGTAGTCGGAGGGCTCCAAAACTTCTAGGGTGCGTCCGTCAGGTCCCTAGGGTCGTCCCCAGTGGGTTTTCTCAGAACCGGGTTTGGGATCCGATTTTTGTAAAAATTGCATTTTCGTGAGGGCTATTTCACCAGGGTTATAAGGCCTGTATTTAGCCTCTCATTAAAGTGGCTGTAACTCCAAGAAACGTAGTCGGAGGGCTCCAAAACTTCTAGGGTGCGTCCGTCAGGTCCCTAGGGTCGTCCCCAGTGGGTTTTCTCAGAACCGGGTTTGGGGTCCGATTTTTGTAAAAATTGCATTTTCGTGAGGGCTATTTCACCAGGGTTATAAGGCCTGTATTTAGCCTCTCATTAAATGGGCCGTAACTCCAAGAAACGTAGTCGGAGGGCTCCAAAACTTCTAGGGTGCGTCCATCAGGTCCCTGGGGTCGTCCCCAGTGGGTTTTCTCAGAACCGGGTTTGGGATCCGATTTTTGTAAAAATTGCATTTTCGTGAGGGCTATTTAACCAGGGTTATAAGGCCTGTATTTAGCCTCTCATTAAAGGGGCTGTAACTCCAAGAAACGTAGTCGGAGGGCTCCAAAACTTCTAGGGTGCGTCCGTCAGGTCCCTAGGGTCGTCCCCAGTGGGTTTTCTCAGAACCGGGTTTGGGATCCGATTTTTGTAAAAATTGCATTTTCGTGAGGGCTATTTCACCAGGGTTATAAGGCCTGTATTTAGCCTCTCATTAAAGCGGCTGTAACTCCAAGAAACGTAGTCGGAGGGCTCCAAAACTTCTAGGGTGCGTCCGTCAGGTCCCTAGGGTCGTCCCCAGTAGGTTTTCTCAGAACCGGGTTTGGGATCCGATTTTTGTAAAAATTGCATTTTCGTGAGGGCTATTTCACCAGGGTTATATGGCCTGTATTTAGCCTCTCATTAAAGTGGCTGTAACTCCAAGAAACGTAGTCAGAGGGCTCCAAAACTTCTAGGGTGCGTCTGTCAGGTCCCTAGGGTCGTCCCCAGTGGGTTTTCTCAGAACCGGGTTTGGGATCCGATTTTTGTAAAAATTGCATTTTTGTGAGGGCTATTTCACCAGGGTTATAAGGCCTGTATTTAGCCTCTCATTAAAGTGGCTGTAACTCCAAGAAACGTAGTCAGAGGGCTCCAAAACTTCTAGGGTGCGTCCGTCAGGTCCCTAGGGTCGTCCCCAGTGGGTTTTCTCAGAACCGGGTTTGGGATCCGATTTTTGTAAAAATTGCATTTTCGTGAGGGCTATTTCACCAGGGTTATATGGCCTGTATTTAGCCTCTCATTAAAGTGGCTGTAACTCCAAGAAACGTAGTCAGAGGGCTCCAAAACTTCTAGGGTGCGTCCGTCAGGTCCCTAGGGTCGTCCCCAGTGGGTTTTCTCAGAACCGGGTTTGGGATCCGAATTTTGTAAAAATTGCATTTTCGTGAGGGCTATTTCACCAGGGTTATAAGGCCTGTATTTAGCCTCTCATTAAAGTGGCTGTAACTCCAAGAAACGTCGTTAGAGGGCTCCAAAACTTCTAGGGTGCGTCCGTCAGGTCCCTAGGGTCGTCCCCAGTGGGTTTTCTCAGAACCGGGTTTGGGATCCGATTTTTGTAAAAATTGCATTTTTGTGAGGGCTATTTCACCAGGGTTATAAGGCCTGTATTTAGCCTCTCATTAAAGCGGCTGTAACTCCAAGAAACGTAGTCGGAGGGCTCCAAAACTTCTAGGGTGCGTCCGTCAGGTCCCTAGGGTCATCCCCAGTAGGTTTTCTCAGAACCGGGTTTGGGATTCGATTTTTGTAAAAATTGCATTTTCGTGAGGGCTATTTCACCAGGGTTATATGGCCTGTATTTAGCCTCTCATTAAAGTGGCTGTAACTCCAAGAAACGTAGTCAGAGGGCTCCAAAACTTCTAGGGTGCGTCCGTCAGGTCCCTAGGGTCGTCCCCAGTGGGTTTTCTCAGAACCGGGTTTGGGATCCGATTTTTGTAAAAATTGCATTTTTGTGAGGGCTATTTCACCAGGGTTATAAGGCCTGTATTTAGCCTCTCATTAAAGGGGCCGTAACTCCAAGAAACGTAGTCGGAGGGCTCCAAAACTTCTAGGGTGCGTCCGTCAGGTCCCTGGGGTTGTCCCCAGTGGGTTTTCTCAGAACCGGGTTTGGGATCCGATTTTTGTTAAAATTGCATTTTCGTGAGGGCTATTTCATCAGGGTTATAAGGCCTGTATTTAGCCTCTCATTAAAGTGGCTGTAACTCCAAGAAACGTAGTCAGAGGGCTCCAAAACTTCTAGGGTGCGTCCGTCAGGTCCCTAGGGTCGTCCCCAGTGGGTTTTCTCAGAACCGGGTTTGGGATCCGATTTTTGTAAAAATTGCATTTTTGTGAGGGCTATTTCACCAGGGTTATAAGGCCTGTATTTAGCCTCTCATTAAAGCAGCTGTAACTCCAAGAAACGTAGTCAGAGGGCTCCAAAACTTCTAGGGTGCGTCCATCAGGTCCCTGGGGTCGTCCCCAGTGGGTTTTCTCAGAACCGGGTTTGGGATCCGATTTTTGTAAAAATTGCATTTTTGTGAGGGCTATTTCACCAGGGTTATAAGTCCTGTATTTAGCCTCTCATTAAAGCGGCTGTAACTCCAAGAAACGTAGTCGGAGGGCTCCAAAACTTCTAGGGTGCGTCCGTCAGGTCCCTAGGGTCGTCCCCAGTGGGTTTTCTCAGAACCGGGTTTGGGGTCCGATTTTTGTAAAAATTGCATTTTTGTGAGGGCTATTTCACCAGGGTTATATGGCCTATATTTAGCCTCTCATTAAAGTGGCTGTAACTCCAAGAAACGTAGTCAGAGGGCTCCAAAACTTCTAGGGTGCGTCCGTCAGGTCCCTAGGGTCGTCCCCAGTGGGTTTTCTCAGAACCGGGTTTGGGATCCGATTTTTGTAAAAATTGCATTTTTGTGAGGGCTATTTCACCAGGGTTATAAGGCCTGTATTTAGCCTCTCATTAAAGTGGCTGTAACTCCAAGAAACGTAGTCAGAGGGCTCCAAAACTTCTAGGGTGCGTCCGTCAGGTCCCTAGGGTCGTCCCCAGTGGGTTTTCTCAGAACCGGGTTTGGGATCCGATTTTTGTAAAAATTGCATTTTCGTGAGGGCTATTTCACCAGGGTTATATGGCCTGTATTTAGCCTCTCATTAAAGAGGCTGTAACTCCAAGAAACGGAGTCAGAGGGCTCCAAAACTTCTAGGGTGCGTCCGTCAGGTCCCTAGGGTCGTCCCCAGTGGGTTTTCTCAGAACCGGGTTTGGGATCCGATTTTTGTAAAAATTGCATTTTCGTGAGGGCTATTTCACCAGGGTTATAAGGCCTGTATTTAGCCTCTCATTAAAGTGGCTGTAACTCCAAGAAACGTAGTCAGAGGGCTCCAAAACTTCTAGGGTGCGTCCGTCAGGTCCCTGGGGTTGTCCCCAGTGGGTTTTCTCAGAACCGGGTTTGGGATCCGATTTTTGTAAAAATTGCATTTTCGTGAGGGCTATTTCACCAGGGTTATAAGGCCTGTATTTAGCCTCTCATTAAAGTGGCTGTAACTCCAAGAAACGTAGTCGGAGGGCTCCAAAACTTCTAGGGTGCGTCCGTCAGGTCCCTAGGGTCGTCCCCAGTGGGTTTTCTCAGAACCGGGTTTGGGGTCCGATTTTTGTAAAAATTGCATTTTCGTGAGGGCTATTTCACCAGGGTTATAAGGCCTGTATTTAGCCTCTCATTAAATGGGCCGTAACTCCAAGAAACGTAGTCGGAGGGCTCCAAAACTTCTAGGGTGCGTCCATCAGGTCCCTGGGGTCGTCCCCAGTGGGTTTTCTCAGAACCGGGTTTGGGATCCGATTTTTGTAAAAATTGCATTTTCGTGAGGGCTATGTAACCAGGGTTATAAGGCCTGTATTTAGCCTCTCATTAAAGGGGCTGTAACTCCAAGAAACGTAGTCGGAGGGCTCCAAAACTTCTAGGGTGCGTCCGTCAGGTCCCTAGGGTCGTCCCCAGTGGGTTTTCTCAGAACCGGGTTTGGGATCCGATTTTTGTAAAAATTGCATTTTCGTGAGGGCTATTTCACCAGGGTTATAAGGCCTGTATTTAGCCTCTCATTAAAGCGGCTGTAACTCCAAGAAACGTAGTCGGAGGGCTCCAAAACTTCTAGGGTGCGTCCGTCAGGTCCCTAGGGTCGTCCCCAGTGGGTTTTCTCAGAACCGGGTTTGGGATCCGATTTTTGTAAAAATTGCATTTTCGTGAGGGCTATTTCACCAGGGTTATATGGCCTGTATTTAGCCTCTCATTAAAGTGGCTGTAACTCCAAGAAACGTAGTCAGAGGGCTCCAAAACTTCTAGGGTGCGTCCGTCAGGTCCCTAGGGTCGTCCCCAGTGGGTTTTCTCAGAACCGGGTTTGGGATCCGATTTTTGTAAAAATTGCATTTTTGTGAGGGCTATTTCACCAGGGTTATAAGGCCTGTATTTAGCCTCTCATTAAAGTGGCTGTAACTCCAAGAAACGTAGTCAGAGGGCTCCAAAACTTCTAGGGTGCGTCCGTCAGGTCCCTAGGGTCGTCCCCAGTGGGTTTTCTCAGAACCGGGTTTGGGATCCGATTTTTGTAAAAATTGCATTTTCGTGAGGGCTATTTCACCAGGGTTATATGGCCTGTATTTAGCCTCTCATTAAAGTGGCTGTAACTCCAAGAAACGTAGTCAGAGGGCTCCAAAACTTCTAGGGTGCGTCCGTCAGGTCCCTAGGGTCGTCCCCAGTGGGTTTTCTCAGAACCGGGTTTGGGATCCGATTTTTGTAAAAATTGCATTTTCGTGAGGGCTATTTCACCAGGGTTATAAGGCCTGTATTTAGCCTCTCATTAAAGTGGCTGTAACTCCAAGAAACGTCGTTAGAGGGCTCCAAAACTTCTAGGGTGCGTCCGTCAGGTCCCTAGGGTCGTCCCCAGTGGGTTTTCTCAGAACCGGGTTTGGGATCCGATTTTTGTAAAAATTGCATTTTTGTGAGGGCTATTTCACCAGGGTTATAAGGCCTGTATTTAGCCTCTCATTAAAGCGGCTGTAACTCCAAGAAACGTAGTCGGAGGGCTCCAAAACTTCTAGGGTGCGTCCGTCAGGTCCCTAGGGTCGTCCCCAGTAGGTTTTCTCAGAACCGGGTTTGGGGTCCGATTTTTGTAAAAATTGCATTTTTGTGAGGGCTATTTCACCAGGGTTATATGGCCTGTATTTAGCCTCTCATTAAAGTGGCCGTATCTCCAAGAAACGTAGTCGGAGGGCTCCAAAACTTCTAGGGTTCGTCCCTCAGGTCCCTGGGGTCGTCCCCAGTGGGTTTTCTCAGAATCGGGTTTGGGATCCGATTTTTGTAAAAATTGCATTTTCGTGAGGGCTATTTCACCAGGGTTATAAGGCCTGTATTTAGCCTCTCATTAAAGTGGCTGTAACTCCAAGAAACGTAGTCAGAGGGCTCCAAAACTTCTAGGGTGCGTCCGTCAGGTCCCTAGGGTCGTCCCCAGTGGGTTTTCTCAGAACCGGGTTTGGGATCCGATTTTTGTAAAAATTGCATTTTCGTGAGGGCTATTTCACCAGGGTTATAAGGCCTGTATTTAGCCTCTCATTAAAGTGGCTGTAACTCCAAGAAACGTAGTCGGAGGGCTCCAAAACTTCTAGGGTGCGTCCGTCAGGTCCCTGGGGTCGTCCCCAGTGGGTTTTCTCAGAACCGGGTTTGGGATCCGATTTTTGTAAAAATTGCATTTTTGTGAGGGCTATTTCACCAGGGTTATAAGGCCTGTATTTAGCCTCTCATTAAAGCAGCTGTAACTCCAAGAAACGTAGTTGGAGGGCTCCAAAACTTCTAGGGTGCGTCCATCAGGTCCCTGGGGTCGTCCCCAGTGGGTTTTCTCAGAACCGGGTTTGGGGTCCGATTTTTGTAAAAATTGCATTTTCGTGAGGGCTATTTCACCAGGGTTATAAGGCCTGTATTTAGCCTCTCATTAAATGGGCCGTAACTCCAAGAAACGTAGTCGGAGGGCTCCAAAACTTCTAGGGTGCGTCCATCAGGTCCCTGGGGTCGTCCCCAGTGGGTTTTCTCAGAACCGGGTTTGGGATCCGATTTTTGTAAAAATTGCATTTTCGTGAGGGCTATTTAACCAGGGTTATAAGGCCTGTATTTAGCCTCTCATTAAAGGGGCTGTAACTCCAAGAAACGTAGTCGGAGGGCTCCAAAACTTCTAGGGTGCGTCCGTCAGGTCCCTAGGGTCGTCCCCAGTGGGTTTTCTCAGAACCGGGTTTGGGATCCGATTTTTGTAAAAATTGCATTTTCGTGAGGGCTATTTCACCAGGGTTATAAGGCCTGTATTTAGCCTCTCATTAAAGCGGCTGTAACTCCAAGAAACGTAGTCGGAGGGCTCCAAAACTTCTAGGGTGCGTCCGTCAGGTCCCTAGGGTCGTCCCCAGTAGGTTTTCTCAGAACCGGGTTTGGGATCCGATTTTTGTAAAAATTGCATTTTCGTGAGGGCTATTTCACCAGGGTTATATGGCCTGTATTTAGCCTCTCATTAAAGTGGCTGTAACTCCAAGAAACGTAGTCAGAGGGCTCCAAAACTTCTAGGGTGCGTCTGTCAGGTCCCTAGGGTCGTCCCCAGTGGGTTTTCTCAGAACCGGGTTTGGGATCCGATTTTTGTAAAAATTGCATTTTTGTGAGGGCTATTTCACCAGGGTTATAAGGCCTGTATTTAGCCTCTCATTAAAGTGGCTGTAACTCCAAGAAACGTAGTCAGAGGGCTCCAAAACTTCTAGGGTGCGTCCGTCAGGTCCCTAGGGTCGTCCCCAGTGGGTTTTCTCAGAACCGGGTTTGGGATCCGATTTTTGTAAAAATTGCATTTTCGTGAGGGCTATTTCACCAGGGTTATATGGCCTGTATTTAGCCTCTCATTAAAGTGGCTGTAACTCCAAGAAACGTAGTCAGAGGGCTCCAAAACTTCTAGGGTGCGTCCGTCAGGTCCCTAGGGTCGTCCCCAGTGGGTTTTCTCAGAACCGGGTTTGGGATCCGATTTTTGTAAAAATTGCATTTTCGTGAGGGCTATTTCACCAGGGTTATAAGGCCTGTATTTAGCCTCTCATTAAAGTGGCTGTAACTCCAAGAAACGTAGTCGGAGGGCTCCAAAACTTCTAGGGTGCGTCCGTCAGGTCCCTAGGGTCGTCCCCAGTGGGTTTTCTCAGAACCGGGTTTGGGATCCGATTTTTGTAAAAATTGCATTTTTGTGAGGGCTATTTCACCAGGGTTATAAGGCCTGTATTTAGCCTCTCATTAAAGCGGCTGTAACTCCAAGAAACGTAGTCGGAGGGCTCCAAAACTTCTAGGGTGCGTCCGTCAGGTCCCTAGGGTCGTCCCCAGTAGGTTTTCTCAGAACCGGGTTTGGGATCCGATTTTTGTAAAAATTGCATTTTCGTGAGGGCTATTTCACCAGGGTTATATGGCCTGTATTTAGCCTCTCATTAAAGTGGCTGTAACTCCAAGAAACGTAGTCAGAGGGCTCCAAAACTTCTAGGGTGCGTCCGTCAGGTCCCTAGGGTCGTCCCCAGTGGGTTTTCTCAGAACCGGGTTTGGGATCCGATTTTTGTAAAAATTGCATTTTTGTGAGGGCTATTTCACCAGGGTTATAAGGCCTGTATTTAGCCTCTCATTAAAGGGGCCGTAACTCCAAGAAACGTAGTCGGAGGGCTCCAAAACTTCTAGGGTGCGTCCGTCAGGTCCCTGGGGTTGTCCCCAGTGGGTTTTCTCAGAACCGGGTTTGGGATCCGATTTTTGTAAAAATTGCATTTTCGTGAGGGCTATTTCACCAGGGTTATAAGGCCTGTATTTAGCCTCTCATTAAAGTGGCTGTAACTCCAAGAAACGTAGTCGGAGGGCTCCAAAACTTCTAGGGTGCGTCCGTCAGGTCCCTAGGGTCGTCCCCAGTGGGTTTTCTCAGAACCGGGTTTGGGATCCGATTTTTGTAAAAATTGCATTTTTGTGAGGGCTATTTCACCAGGGTTATAAGGCCTGTATTTAGCCTCTCATTAAAGCAGCTGTAACTCCAAGAAACGTAGTCAGAGGGCTCCAAAACTTCTAGGGTGCGTCCATCAGGTCCCTGGGGTCGTCCCCAGTGGGTTTTCTCAGAACCGGGTTTGGGATCCGATTTTTGTAAAAATTGCATTTTTGTGAGGGCTATTTCACCAGGGTTATAAGTCCTGTATTTAGCCTCTCATTAAAGCGGCTGTAACTCCAAGAAACGTAGTCGGAGGGCTCCAAAACTTCTAGGGTGCGTCCGTCAGGTCCCTGGGGTTGTCCCCAGTGGGTTTTCTCAGAACCGGGTTTGGGATCCGATTTTTGTAAAAATTGCATTTTCGTGAGGGCTATTTCACCAGGGTTATAAGGCCTGTATTTAGCCTCTCATTAAAGTGGCTGTAACTCCAAGAAACGTAGTCGGAGGGCTCCGAAACTTCTAGGGTGCGTCCGTCAGGTTCCTGGGGTCGTCCCCAGTGGGTTTTCTCAGAACCGGGTTTGGGATCCGATTTTTGTAAAAATTGCATTTTTGTGAGGGCTATTTCACCAGGGTTATAAGGCCTGTATTTAGCCTCTCATTAAAGTGGCTGTAACTCCAAGAAACATAGTCAGAGGGCTCCAAAACTTCTAGGGTGCGTCTGTCAGGTCCCTAGGGTCGTCCCCAGTGGGTTTTCTCAGAACCGGGTTTGGGATCCGATTTTTGTAAAAATTGCATTTTTGTGAGGGCTATTTCACCAGGGTTATAAGGCCTGTATTTAGCCTCTCATTAAAGCGGCTGTAACTCCAAGAAACGTAGTCGGAGGGCTCCAAAACTTCTAGGGTGCGTCCGTCAGGTACCTAGGGTCGTCCCCAGTGGGTTTTCTCAGAACCGGGTTTGGGATCCGATTTTTGTAAAAATTGCATTTTCGTGAGGGCTATTTCACCAGGGTTATAAGGCCTGTATTTAGCCTCTCATTAAAGTGGCTGTAACTCCAAGAAACGTAGTCGGAGGGCTCCAAAACTTCTAGGGTGCGTCCGTCAGGTCCCTAGGGTCGTCCCCAGTGGGTTTTCTCAGAACCGGGTTTGGGGTCCGATTTTTGTAAAAATTGCATTTTTGTGAGGGCTATTTCACCAGGGTTATATGGCCTGTATTTAGCCTCTCATTAAAGTGGCCGTATCTCCAAGAAACGTAGTCGGAGGGCTCCAAAACTTCTAGGGTTCGTCCCTCAGGTCCCTGGGGTCGTCCCCAGTGGGTTTTCTCAGAATCGGGTTTGGGATCTGATTTTTGTAAAAATTGCATTTTCGTGAGGGCTATTTCACCAGGGTTATAAGGCCTGTATTTAGCCTCTCATTAAAGTGGCTGTAACTCCAAGAAACGTAGTCAGAGGGCTCCAAAACTTCTAGGGTGCGTCCGTCAGGTCCCTAGGGTCGTCCCCAGTGGGTTTTCTCAGAACCGGGTTTGGGATCCGATTTTTGTAAAAATTGCATTTTCGTGAGGGCTATTTCACCAGGGTTATACGGCCTGTATTTAGCCTCTCATTAAAGTGGCTGTAACTCCAAGAAACGTAGTCGGAGGGCTCCAAAACTTCTAGGGTGCGTCCGTCAGGTCCCTAGGGTCGTCCCCAGTGGGTTTTCTCAGAACCGGGTTTGGGATCCGATTTTTGTAAAAATTGCATTTTTGTGAGGGCTATTTCACCAGGGTTATAAGGCCTGTATTTAGCCTCTCATTAAAGCAGCTGTAACTCCAAGAAACGTAGTTGGAGGGCTCCAAAACTTCTAGGGTGCGTCCATCAGGTCCCTGGGGTCGTCCCCAGTGGGTTTTCTCAGAACCGGGTTTGGGGTCCGATTTTTGTAAAAATTGCATTTTCGTGAGGGCTATTTCACCAGGGTTATAAGGCCTGTATTTAGCCTCTCATTAAAGCGGCTGTAACTCCAAGAAACGTAGTCGGAGGGCTCCAAAACTTCTAGGGTGCGTCCCTCAGGTCCCTGGGGTCGTCCCCGGTGGGTTTTCTCAGAACCGGGTTCGGGATCCGATTTTTGTAAAAATTGCATTTTCGTGAGGGCTATTTAACCAGGGTTATAAGGCCTGTATTTAGCCTCTCATTAAAGGGGCTGTAACTCCAAGAAACGTAGTCGGAGGGCTCCAAAACTTCTAGGGTGCGTCCGTCAGGTCCCTAGGGTCGTCCCCAGTGGGTTTTCTCAGAACCGGGTTTGGGATCCGATTTTTGTAAAAATTGCATTTTCGTGAGGGCTATTTCACCAGGGTTATAAGGCCTGTATTTAGCCTCTCATTAAAGCGGCTGTAACTCCAAGAAACGTAGTCGGAGGGCTCCAAAACTTCTAGGGTGCGTCCGTCAGGTCCCTAGGGTCGTCCCCAGTAGGTTTTCTCAGAACCGGGTTTGGGATCCGATTTTTGTAAAAATTGCATTTTCGTGAGGGCTATTTCACCAGGGTTATATGGCCTGTATTTAGCCTCTCATTAAAGTGGCTGTAACTCCAAGAAACGTAGTCAGAGGGCTCCAAAACTTCTAGGGTGCGTCTGTCAGGTCCCTAGGGTCGTCCCCAGTGGGTTTTCTCAGAACCGGGTTTGGGATCCGATTTTTGTAAAAATTGCATTTTTGTGAGGGCTATTTCACCAGGGTTTTAAGGCCTGTATTTAGCCTCTCATTAAAGTGGCTGTAACTCCAAGAAACGTAGTCAGAGGGCTCCAAAACTTCTAGGGTGCGTCCGTCAGGTCCCTAGGGTCGTCCCCAGTGGGTTTTCTCAGAACCGGGTTTGGGATCCGATTTTTGTAAAAATTGCATTTTCGTGAGGGCTATTTCACCAGGGTTATATGGCCTGTATTTAGCCTCTCATTAAAGTGGCTGTAACTCCAAGAAACGTAGTCAGAGGGCTCCAAAACTTCTAGGGTGCGTCCGTCAGGTCCCTAGGGTCGTCCCCAGTGGGTTTTCTCAGAACCGGGTTTGGGATCCGATTTTTGTAAAAATTGCATTTTCGTGAGGGCTATTTCACCAGGGTTATAAGGCCTGTATTTAGCCTCTCATTAAAGTGGCTGTAACTCCAAGAAACGTCGTTAGAGGGCTCCAAAACTTCTAGGGTGCGTCCGTCAGGTCCCTAGGGTCGTCCCCAGTGGGTTTTCTCAGAACCGGGTTTGGGATCCGATTTTTGTAAAAATTGCATTTTTGTGAGGGCTATTTCACCAGGGTTATAAGGCCTGTATTTAGCCTCTCATTAAAGTGGCTGTAACTCCAAGAAACGTAGTCGGAGGGCTCCAAAACTTCTAGGGTGCGTCCGTCAGGTCCCTAGGGTCGTCCCCAGTAGGTTTTCTCAGAACCGGGTTTGGGATCCGATTTTTGTAAAAATTGCATTTTCGTGAGGGCTATTTCACCAGGGTTATATGGCCTGTATTTAGCCTCTCATTAAAGTGGCTGTAACTCCAAGAAACGTAGTCAGAGGGCTCCAAAACTTCTAGGGTGCGTCCGTCAGGTCCCTAGGGTCGTCCCCAGTGGGTTTTCTCAGAACCGGGTTTGGGATCCGATTTTTGTAAAAATTGCATTTTTGTGAGGGCTATTTCACCAGGGTTATAAGGCCTGTATTTAGCCTCTCATTAAAGGGGCCGTAACTCCAAGAAACGTAGTCGGAGGGCTCCAAAACTTCTAGGGTGCGTCCGTCAGGTCCCTGGGGTTGTCCCCAGTGGGTTTTCTCAGAACCGGGTTTGGGATCCGATTTTTGTAAAAATTGCATTTTCGTGAGGGCTATTTCACCAGGGTGATAAGGCCTGTATTTAGCCTCTCATTAAAGTGGCTGTAACTCCAAGAAACGTAGTCGGAGGGCTCCAAAACTTCTAGGGTGCGTCCGTCAGGTCCCTAGGGTCGTCCCCAGTGGGTTTTCTCAGAACCGGGTTTGGGATCCGATTTTTGTAAAAATTGCATTTTTGTGAGGGCTATTTCACCAGGGTTATAAGGCCTGTATTTAGCCTCTCATTAAAGCAGCTGTAACTCCAAGAAACGTAGTCAGAGGGCTCCAAAACTTCTAGGGTGCGTCCATCAGGTCCCTGGGGTCGTCCCCAGTGGGTTTTCTCAGAACCGGGTTTGGGATCCGATTTTTGTAAAAATTGCATTTTTGTGAGGGCTATTTCACCAGGGTTATAAGTCCTGTATTTAGCCTCTCATTAAAGCGGCTGTAACTCCAAGAAACGTAGTCGGAGGGCTCCAAAACTTCTAGGGTGCGTCCGTCAGGTCCCTAGGGTCGTCCCCAGTGGGTTTTCTCAGAACCGGGTTTGGGATCCGATTTTTGTAAAAATTGCATTTTTGTGAGGGCTATTTCACCAGGGTTATATGGCCTGTATTTAGCCTCTCATTAAAGTGGCTGTAACTCCAAGAAACGTAGTCAGAGGGCTCCAAAACTTCTAGGGTGCGTCCGTCAGGTCCCTAGGGTCGTCCCCAGTGGGTTTTCTCAGAACCGGGTTTGGGATCCGATTTTTGTAAAAATTGCATTTTTGTGAGGGCTATTTCACCAGGGTTATAAGGCCTGTATTTAGCCTCTCATTAAAGTGGCTGTAACTCCAAGAAACGTAGTCAGAGGGCTCCAAAACTTCTAGGGTGCGTCCGTCAGGTCCCTAGGGTCGTCCCCAGTGGGTTTTCTCAGAACCGGGTTTGGGATCCGATTTTTGTAAAAATTGCATTTTCGTGAGGGCTATTTCACCAGGGTTATATGGCCTGTATTTAGCCTCTCATTAAAGAGGCTGTAACTCCAAGAAACGTAGTCAGAGGGCTCCAAAACTTCTAGGGTGCGTCCGTCAGGTCCCTAGGGTCGTCCCCAGTGGGTTTTCTCAGAACCGGGTTTGGGATCCGATTTTTGTAAAAATTGCATTTTCGTGAGGGCTATTTCACCAGGGTTATAAGGCCTGTATTTAGCCTCTCATTAAAGTGGCTGTAACTCCAAGAAACGTAGTCGGAGGGCTCCAAAACTTCTAGGGTGCGTCCGTCAGGTCCCTGGGGTTGTCCCCAGTGGGTTTTCTCAGAACCGGGTTTGGGATCCGATTTTTGTAAAAATTGCATTTTCGTGAGGGCTATTTCACCAGGGTTATAAGGCCTGTATTTAGCCTCTCATTAAAGTGGCTGTAACTCCAAGAAACGTAGTCGGAGGGCTCCAAAACTTCTAGGGTGCGTCCGTCAGGTCCCTAGGGTCGTCCCCAGTGGGTTTTCTCAGAACCGGGTTTGGGGTCCGATTTTTGTAAAAATTGCATTTTCGTGAGGGCTATTTCACCAGGGTTATAAGGCATGTATTTAGCCTCTCATTAAATGGGCCGTAACTCCAAGAAACGTAGTCGGAGGGCTCCAAAACTTCTAGGGTGCGTCCGTCAGGTCCCTGGGGTTGTCCCCAGTGGGTTTTCTCAGAACCGGGTTTGGGATCCGATTTTTGTAAAAATTGCATTTTCGTGAGGGCTATGTAACCAGGGTTATAAGGCCTGTATTTAGCCTCTCATTAAAGGGGCTGTAACTCCAAGAAACGTAGTCGGAGGGCTCCAAAACTTCTAGGGTGCGTCCGTCAGGTCCCTAGGGTCGTCCCCAGTGGGTTTTCTCAGAACCGGGTTTGGGATCCGATTTTTGTAAAAATTGCATTTTCGTGAGGGCTATTTCACCAGGGTTATAGGGCCTGTATTTAGCCTCTCATTAAAGCGGCTGTAACTCCAAGAAACGTAGTCGGAGGGCTCCAAAACTTCTAGGGTGCGTCCGTCAGGTCCCTAGGGTCGTCCCCAGTGGGTTTTCTCAGAACCGGGTTTGGGATCCGATTTTTGTAAAAATTGCATTTTCGTGAGGGCTATTTCACCAGGGTTATATGGCCTGTATTTAGCCTCTCATTAAAGTGGCTGTAACTCCAAGAAACGTAGTCAGAGGGCTCCAAAACTTCTAGGGTGCGTCCGTCAGGTCCCTAGGGTCGTCCCCAGTGGGTTTTCTCAGAACCGGGTTTGGGATCCGATTTTTGTAAAAATTGCATTTTTGTGAGGGCTGTTTCACCAGGGTTATAAGGCCTGTATTTAGCCTCTCATTAAAGTGGCTGTAACTCCAAGAAACGTAGTCAGAGGGCTCCAAAACTTCTAGGGTGCGTCCGTCAGGTCCCTAGGGTCGTCCCCAGTGGGTTTTCTCAGAACCGGGTTTGGGATCCGATTTTTGTAAAAATTGCATTTTCGTGAGGGCTATTTCACCAGGGTTATATGGCCTGTATTTAGCCTCTCATTAAAGTGGCTGTAACTCCAAGAAACGTAGTCAAGGGGCTCCAAAACTTCTAGGGTGCGTCCGTCAGGTCCCTAGGGTCGTCCCCAGTGGGTTTTCTCAGAACCGGGTTTGGGATCCGATTTTTGTAAAAATTGCATTTTCGTGAGGGCTATTTCACCAGGGTTATAAGGCCTGTATTTAGCCTCTCATTAAAGTGGCTGTAACTCCAAGAAACGTCGTTAGAGGGCTCCAAAACTTCTAGGGTGCGTCCGTCAGGTCCCTAGGGTCGTCCCCAGTGGGTTTTCTCAGAACCGGGTTTGGGATCCGATTTTTGTAAAAATTGCATTTTTGTGAGGGCTATTTCACCAGGGTTATAAGGCCTGTATTTAGCCTCTCATTAAAGCGGCTGTAACTCCAAGAAACGTAGTCAGAGGGCTCCAAAACTTCTAGGGTGCGTCCGTCAGGTCCCTAGGGTCGTCCCCAGTGGGTTTTCTCAGAACCGGGTTTGGGATCCGATTTTTGTAAAAATTGCATTTTTGTGAGGGCTATTTCACCAGGGTTATAAGTCCTGTATTTAGCCTCTCATTAAAGCGGCTGTAACTCCAAGAAACGTAGTCGGAGGGCTCCAAAACTTCTAGGGTGCGTCCGTCAGGTCCCTAGGGTCGTCCCCAGTAGGTTTTCTCAGAACCGGGTTTGGGATCCGATTTTTGTAAAAATTGCATTTTCTTGAGGGCTATTTCACCAGGGTTATATGGCCTGTATTTAGCCTCTCATTAAAGTGGCTGTAACTCCAAGAAACGTAGTCAGAGGGCTCCAAAACTTCTAGGGTGCGTCCGTCAGGTCCCTAGGGTCGTCCCCAGTGGGTTTTCTCAGAACCGGGTTTGGGATCCGATTTTTGTAAAAATTGCATTTTCGTGAGGGCTATTTCACCAGGGTTATAAGGCCGTTATTTAGCCTCTCATTAAAGGGGCCGTAACTCCAAGAAACGTAGTCGGAGGGCTCCAAAACTTCTAGGGTGCGTCCGTCAGGTCCCTGGGGTTGTCCCCAGTGGGTTTTCTCAGAACCGGGTTTGGGATCCGATTTTTGTAAAAATTGCATTTTCGTGAGGGCTATTTCACCAGGGTTATAAGGCCTGTATTTAGCCTCTCATTAAAGGGGCCGTAACTCCAAGAAACGTAGTCGGAGGGCTCCAAAACTTCTAGGGTGCGTCCGTCAGGTCCCTGGGGTTGTCCCCAGTGGGTTTTCTCAGAACCGGGTTTGGGATCCGATTTTTGTAAAAATTGCATTTTCGTGAGGGCTATTTCACCAGGGTTATAAGGCCTGTATTTAGCCTCTCATTAAAGTGGCTGTAACTCCAAGAAACGTAGTCGGAGGGCTCCAAAACTTCTAGGGTGCGTCCGTCAGGTCCCTGGGGTCGTCCCCAGTGGGTTTTCTCAGAACCGGGTTTGGGATCCGATTTTTGTAAAAATTGCATTTTTGTGAGGGCTATTTCACCAGGGTTATAAGGCCTGTATTTAGCCTCTCATTAAAGCAGCTGTAACTCCAAGAAACGTAGTCAGAGGGCTCCAAAACTTCTAGGGTGCGTCCATCAGGTCCCTGGGGTCGTCCCCAGTGGGTTTTCTCAGAACCGGGTTTGGGATCCGATTTTTGTAAAAATTGCATTTTTGTGAGGGCTATTTCACCAGGGTTATAAGGCCTGTATTTAGCCTCTCATTAAAGTGGCTGTAACTCCAAGAAACGTAGTCGGAGGGCTCCAAAACTTCTAGGGTGCGTCCGTCAGGTCCCTAGGGTCGTCCCCAGTGGGTTTTCTCAGAACTGGGTTTGGGGTCCGATTTTTGTAAAAATTGCATTTTCGTGAGGGCTATTTCACCAGGGTTATTAGGCCTGTATTTAGCCTCTCATTAAAGTGGCCGTAACTCCAAGAAACGTAGTCGGAGGGCTCCAAAACTTCTAGGGTGCGTCCGTCAGGTCCATGGGGTTGTCCCCAGTGGGTTTTCTCAGAACCGGGTTTGGGATCCGATTTTTGTAAAAATTGCATTTTCGTGAGGGCTATTTCACCAGGGTTATAAGGCCTGTATTTAGCCTCTCATTAAAGTGGCTGTAACTCCAAGAAACGTAGTCGGAGGGCTCCAAAACTTCTAGGGTGCGTCCGTCAGGTCCATGGGGTTGTCCCCAGTGGGTTTTCTCAGAACCGGGTTTGGGATCCGATTTTTGTAAAAATTGCATTTTCGTGAGGGCTATTTCACCAGGGTTATAAGGCCTGTATTTAGCCTCTCATTAAAGTGGCTGTAACTCCAAGAAACGTAGTCGGAGGGCTCCAAAACATCTAGGGTGCGTCCGTCAGGTCCCTGGGGTTGTCCCCAGTGGGTTTTCTCAGAACCGGGTTTGGGATCCGATTTTTGTAAAAATTGCATTTTCGTGAGGGCTATTTCACCAGGGTTATAAGGCCTGTATTTAGCCTCTCATTAAAGTGGCTGTAACTCCAAGAAACGTAGTCGGAGGGCTCCGAAACTTCTAGGGTGCGTCCGTCAGGTTCCTGGGGTCGTCCCCAGTGGGTTTTCTCAGAACCGGGTTTGGGATCCGATTTTTGTAAAAATTGCATTTTCGTGAGGGCTATTTCACCAGGGTTATAAGGCCTGTATTTAGCCTCTCATTAAAGTGGCTGTAACTCCAAGAAACGTAGTCAGAGGGCTCCAAAACTTCTAGGGTGCGTCTGTCAGGTCCCTAGGGTCGTCCCCAGTGGGTTTTCTCAGAACCGGGTTTGGGATCCGATTTTTGTAAAAATTGCATTTTTGTGAGGGCTATTTCACCAGGGTTATAAGGCCTGTATTTAGCCTCTCATTAAAGCGGCTGTAACTCCAAGAAACGTAGTCGGAGGGCTCCAAAACTTCTAGGGTGCGTCCGTCAGGTACCTAGGGTTGTCCCCAGTGGGTTTTCTCAGAACCGGGTTTGGGATCCGATTTTTGTAAAAATTGCATTTTCGTGAGGGCTATTTCACCAGGGTAATAAGGCCTGTATTTAGCCTCTCATTAAAGTGGCTGTAACTCCAAGAAACGTAGTCGGAGGGCTCCAAAACTTCTAGGGTGCGTCCGTCAGGTCCCTAGGGTCGTCCCCAGTGGGTTTTCTCAGAACCGGGTTTGGGGTCCGATTTTTGTAAAAATTGCATTTTTGTGAGGGCTATTTCACCAGGGTTATATGGCCTGTATTTAGCCTCTCATTAAAGTGGCCGTATCTCCAAGAAACGTAGTCGGAGGGCTCCAAAACTTCTAGGGTTCGTCCCTCAGGTCCCTGGGGTCGTCCCCAGTGGGTTTTCTCAGAACCGGGTTTGGGATCCGATTTTTGTAAAAATTGCATTTTTGTGAGGGCTATTTCACCAGGGTTATAAGGCCTGTATTTAGCCTCTCATTAAAGTGGCTGTAACTCCAAGAAACGTAGTCAGAGGGCTCCAAAACTTCTAGGGTGCGTCTGTCAGGTCCCTAGGGTCGTCCCCAGTGGGTTTTCTCAGAACCGGGTTTGGGATCCGATTTTTGTAAAAATTGCATTTTCGTGAGGGCTATTTCACCAGGGTTATATGGCCTGTATTTAGCCTCTCATTAAAGCGGCTGTAACTCCAAGAAACGTAGTGGGAGGGCTCCAAAACTTCTAGGGTGCGTCCGTCAGGTACCTAGGGTCGTCCCCAGTGGGTTTTCTCAGAACCGGGTTTGGGATCCGATTTTTGTAAAAATTGCATTTTCGTGAGGGCTATTTCACCAGGGTTATAAGGCCTGTATTTAGCCTCTCATTAAAGTGGCTGTAACTCCAAGAAACGTAGTCGGAGGGCTCCAAAACTTCTAGGGTGCGTCCGTCAGGTCCCTAGGGTCGTCCCCAGTGGGTTTTCTCAGAACCAGGTTTGGGGTCCGATTTTTGTAAAAATTGCATCTTTGTGAGGGCTATTTCACCAGGGTTATAAGGCCTGTATTTAGCCTCTCATTAAAGTGGCCGTATCTCCAAGAAACGTAGTCGGAGGGCTCCAAAACTTCTAGGGTTCGTCCGTCAGGTCCCTAGGGTCGTCCCCAGTGGGTTTTCTCAGAACCGGGTTTGGGATCCGATTTTTGTAAAAATTGCATTTTCGTGAGGGCTATTTCACCAGGGTTATAAGGCCTGTATTTAGCCTCTCATTAAAGTGGCTGTAACTCCAAGAAACGTAGTCGGAGGGCTCCAAAACTTCTAGGGTGCGTCCGTCAGGTCCCTAGGGTCGTCCCCAGTGGGTTTTCTCAGAACCGGGTTTGGGATCCGATTTTTGTAAAAATTGCATTTTTGTGAGGGCTATTTCACCAGGGTTATAAGGCCTGTATTTAGCCTCTCATTAAAGCAGCTGTAACTCCAAGAAACGTAGTCAGAGGGCTCCAAAACTTCTAGGGTGCGTCCATCAGGTCCCTGGAGTTGTCCCCAGTAGGTTTTCTCAGAACCGGGTTTGGGATCCGATTTTTGTAAAAATTGCATTTTCGTGAGGGCTATTTCACCAGGGTTATAAGGCCTGTATTTAGCCTTTCATTAAAGTGGCTGTAACTCCAAGAAACGTAGTCAGAGGGCTCCAAAACTTCTAGGGTGCGTCCGTCAGGTCCCTAGGGTCGTCCCCAGTGGGTTTTCTCAGAACCGGGTTTGGGATCCGATTTTTGTAAAAATTGCATTTTCGTGAGGGCTATTTCACCAGGGTTATAAGGCCTGTATTTAGCCTCTCATTAAAGCTGCTGTAACTCCAAAAAAAGTAGTCGGAGGGCTCCAAAACTTCTAGGGTGCGTCCGTCAGGTCCCTAGGGTCGTCCCCAGTGGGTTTTCTCAGAACCGGGTTTGGGATCCGATTTTTGTAAAAATTGCATTTTCGTGAGGGCTATTTCACCAGGGTTATAAGGCCTGTATTTAGCCTCTCATTAAAGCGGCTGTAACTCCAAGAAACTTAGTCGGAGGGCTCCAAAACTTCTAGGGTGCGTCCGTCAGGTCCCTAGGGTCGTCCCCAGTAGGTTTTCTCACAACCGGGTTTGGGATCCGATTTTTGTTAAAATTGCATTTTCGTGAGGGCTATTTCACCAGGGTTATATGGCCTGTATTTAGCCTCTCATTAAAGTGGCTGTAACTCCAAGAAACGTAGTCAGAGGGCTCCAAAACTTCTAGGGTGCGTCCGTCAGGTCCCTAGGGTCGTCCCCAGTGGGTTTTCTCAGAACCGGGTTTGGGATCCGATTTTTGTAAAAATTGCATTTTCGTGAGGGCTATATCACCAGGGTTATAAGGCCTGTATTTAGCCTCTCATTAAAGGGGCTGTAACTCCAAGAAACGTAGTCAGAGGGCTCCAAAACTTCTAGGGTGCGTCCGTCAGGTCCCTGGGGTTGTCCCCAGTGGGTTTTCTCACAACCGGGTTTGGGATCCGATTTTTGTAAAAATTGCATTTTCGTGAGGGCTATTTCACCAGGGTTATAAGGCCTGTATTTAGCCTCTCATTAAAGTGGCTGTAACTCCAAGAAACGTAGTCGGAGGGCTCCAAAACTTCTAGGGTGCGTCCGTCAGGTCCCTAGGGTCGTCCCCAGTAGGTTTTCTCAGAACCGGGTTTGGGATCCTATTTTTGTAAAAATTGCATTTTCGTGAGGGCTATTTCACCAGGGTTATATGGCCTGTATTAAGCCTCTCATTTAAGTGGCTGTAACTCCAAGAAACGTAGTCAGAGGGCTCCAAAACTTCTAGGGTGCGTCCGTCAGGTCCCTAGGGTCGTCCCCAGTGGGTTTTCTCAGAACCGGGTTTGGGATCCGATTTTTGTAAAAATTGCATTTTTGTGAGGGCTATTTCACCAGGGTTATAAGGCCTGTATTTAGCCTCTCATTAAAGGGGCCGTAACTCCAAGAAACGTAGTCGGAGGGCTCCAAAACTTCTAGGGTGCGTCCGTCAGGTCCCTGGGGTTGTCCCCAGTGGGTTTTCTCAGAACCGGGTTTGGGATCCGATTTTTGTAAAAATTGCATTTTCGTGAGGGCTATTTCACCAGGGTTATAAGGCCTGTATTTAGCCTCTCATTAAAGTGGCTGTAACTCCAAGAAACGTAGTCGGAGGGCTCCAAAACTTCTAGGGTGCGTCCGTCAGGTCCCTAGGGTCGTCCCCAGTGGGTTTTCTCAGAACCGGGTTTGGGATCCGATTTTTGTAAAAATTGCATTTTTGTGAGGGCTATTTCACCAGGGTTATAAGGCCTGTATTTAGCCTCTCATTAAAGCAGCTGTAACTCCAAGAAACGTAGTCGGAGGGCTCCAAAACTTCTAGGGTGCGTCCGTCAGGTCCCTAGGGTCGTCCCCAGTGGGTTTTCTCAGAACCGGGTTTGGGATCCGATTTTTGTAAAAATTGCATTTTTGTGAGGGCTATTTCACCAGGGTTATAAGGCCTGTATTTAGCCTCTCATTAAAGCGGCTGTAACTCCAAGAAACGTAGTCGGAGGGCTCCAAAACTTCTAGGGTGCGTCCGTCAGGTCCCTAGGGTCGTCCCCAGTAGGTTTTCTCAGAACCGGGTTTGGGATCCGATTTTTGTAAAAATTGCATTTTCGTGAGGGCTATTTCACCAGGGTTATAAGGCCTGTATTTAGCCTCTCATTAAAGTGGCTGTAACTCCAAGAAACGTAGTCGGAGGGCTCCAAAACTTCTAGGGTGCGTCTGTCAGGTCCCTAGGGTCGTCCCCAGTGGGTTTTCTCAGAACCGGGTTTGGGGTCCGATTTTTGTAAAAATTGCATTTTTGTGAGGGCTATTTCACCAGGGTTATAAGGCCTGTATTTAGCCTCTCATTAAAGTGGCCGTATCTCCAAGAAACGTAGTCGGAGGGCTCCAAAACTTCTAGGGTTCATCCCTCAGGTCCCTGGGGTCGTCCCCAGTGGGTTTTCTCAGAACCGGGTTTGGGATCCGATTTTTGTAAAAATTGCATTTTAGTGAGGGCTATTTCACCAGGGTTATAAGGCCTGTATTTAGCCTCTCATTAAAGCGGCTGTAACTCCAAGAAACGTAGTCGGAGGGCTCCAAAACTTCTAGGGTGCGTCCGTCAGGTCCCTAGGGTCGTCCCCAGTAGGTTTTCTCACAACCGGGTTTGGGATCCGATTTTTGTAAAAATTGCATTTTCGTGAGGGCTATTTCACCAGGGTTATATGGCCTGTATTTAGCCTCTCATTAAAGTGGCTGTAACTCCAAGAAACGTAGTCAGAGGGCTCCAAAACTTCTAGGGTGCGTCCGTCAGGTCCCTAGGGTCGTCCCCAGTGGGTTTTCTCAGAACCGGGTTTGGGATCCGATTTTTGTAAAAATTGCATTTTCGTGAGGGCTATATCACCAGGGTTATAAGGCCTGTAATTAGCCTCTCATTAAAGGGGCTGTAACTCCAAGAAACGTAGTCAGAGGGCTCCAAAACTTCTAGGGTGCGTCCGTCAGGTCCCTGGGATTGTCCCCAGTGGGTTTTCTCAGAACCGGGTTTGGGATCCGATTTTTGTAAAAATTGCATATTCGTGAGGGCTATTTCACCAGGGTTATAAGGCCTGTATTTAGCCTCTCATTAAAGTGGCTGTAACTCCAAGAAACGTAGTCGGAGGGCTCCAAAACTTCTAGGGTGCGTCCGTCAGGTCCCTAGGGTTGTCCCCAGTGGGTTTTCTCAGAACCGGGTTTGGGGTCCGATTTTTGTAAAAATTGCATTTTCGTGAGGGCTATTTCACCAGGGTTATAAGGCCTGTATTTAGCCTCTCATTAAATGGGCTGTAACTCCAAGAAACGTAGTCGGAGGGCTCCAAAACTTCTAGGGTGCGTCCGTCAGGTCCATGGGGTTGTCCCCAGTGGGTTTTCTCAGAACCGGGTTTGGGATCCGATTTTTGTAAAAATTGCATTTTCGTGAGGGCTATTTCGCCAGGGTTATAAGGCCTGTATTTAGCCTCTCATTAAAGTGGCTGTAACTCCAAGAAACGTAGTCGGAGGGCTCCAAAACTTCTAGGGTGCGTCCGTCAGGTCCCTGGGGTTGTCCCCAGTGGGTTTTCTCAGAACCGGGTTTGGGATCCGATTTTTGTAAAAATTGCATTTTTGTGAGGGCTATTTCACCAGGGTTATAAGGCCTGTATTTAGCCTCTCATTAAAGTGGCTGTAACTCCAAGAAACGTAGTCGGAGGGCTCCAAAACTTCTAGGGTGCGTCCGTCAGGTCCCTAGGGTCGTCCCCAGTGGGTTTTCTCAGAACCGGGTTTGGGATCCGATTTTTGTAAAAATTGCATTTTCGTGAGGGCTATTTCACCAGGGTTATAAGGCCTGTATTTAGCCTCTCATTAAAGTGGCTGTAACTCCAAGAAACGTAGTCGGAGGGCTCCAAAACTTCTAGGGTGCGTCCGTCAGGTCCCTAGGGTCGTCCCCAGTGGGTTTTCTCAGAACCGGGTTTGGGATCCGATTTTTGTAAAAATTGCATTTTCGTGAGGGCTATTTCACCAGGGTTATAAGGCCTGTATTTAGCCTCTCATTAAAGTGGCTGTAACTCCAAGAAACGTAGTCGGAGGGCTCCAAAACTTCTAGGGTGCGTCCGTCAGGTCCCTAGGGTCGTCCCCAGTGGGTTTTCTCAGAACCGGGTTTGGGGTCCGATTTTTGTAAAAATTGCATTTTTGTGAGGGCTATTTCACCAGGGTTATAAGGCCTGTATTTAGCCTCTCATTAAAGTGGCCGTATCTCCAAGAAACGTAGTCGGAGGGCTCCAAAACTTCTAGGGTTCGTCCCTCAGGTCCCTGGGGTCGTCCCCAGTGGGTTTTCTCAGAACCGGGTTTGGGATCCGTTTCTTGTAAAAATTGCATTTTCGTGAGGGCTATTTCACCAGGGTTATAAGGCCTGTATTTAGCCTCTCATTAAAGTGGCTGTAACTCCAAGAAACGTAGTCGGAGGGCTCCAAAACTTCTAGGGTGCGTCCGTCAGGTCCCTGGGGTCGTACCCAGTGGGTTTTCTCAGAACCGGGTTTGGGATCCGATTTTTGTAAAAATTGCATTTTTGTGAGGGCTATTTCACCAGGGTTATAAGGCCTGTATTTAGCCTCTCATTAAAAGTGGCTGTAACTCCAAGAAACGTAGTCAGAGGGCTCCAAAACTTCTAGGGTGCGTCCGTCAGGTCCCTAGGGTCGTCCCCAGTGGGTTTTCTCAGAACCGGGTTTGGGATCCGATTTTTGTAAAAATTGCATTTTTGTGAGGGCTATTTCACCAGGGTTATATGGCCTGTATTTAGCCTCTCATTAAAGTGGCTGTAACTCCAAGAAACGTAGTCAGAGGGCTCCAAAACTTCTAGGGTGCGTCCGTCAGGTCCCTAGGGTCGTCCCCAGTGGGTTTTCTCAGAACCGGGTTTGGGATCCGATTTTTGTAAAAATTGCATTTTTGTGAGGGCTATTTCACCAGGGTTATAAGGCCTGTATTTAGCCTCTCATTAAAGTGGCTGTAACTCCAAGAAACGTAGTCGGAGGGCTCCAAAACTTCTAGGGTGCGTCCGTCAGGTCCCTGGGGTTGTCCCCAGTGGGTTTTTTCAGAACCGGGTTTGGGATCCGATTTTTGTAAAAATTGCATTTTCGTGAGGGCTATTTCACCAGGGTTATAAGGCCTGTATTTAGCCTCTCATTAAAGTGGCTGTAACTCCAAGAAACGTAGTCGGAGGGCTCCGAAACTTCTAGGGTGCGTCCGTCAGGTTCCTGGGGTCGTCCCCAGTGGGTTTTCTCAGAACCGGGTTTGGGATCCGATTTTTGTAAAAATCGCATTTTCGTGAGGGCTATTTCACCAGGGTTATAAGGCCTGTATTTAGCCTCTCATTAAAGTGGCTGTAACTCCAAGAAACGTAGTCAGAGGGCTCCAAAACTTCTAGGGTGCGTCTGTCAGGTCCCTAGGGTCGTCCCCAGTGGGTTTTCTCAGAACCGGGTTTGGGATCCGATTTTTGTAAAAATTGCATTTTTGTGAGGGCTATTTCACCAGGGTTATAAGGCCTGTATTTAGCCTCTCATTAAAGCGGCTGTAACTCCAAGAAACGTAGTCGGAGGGCTCCAAAACTTCTAGGGTGCGTCCGTCAGGTCCCTAGGGTCGTCCCCAGTGGGTTTTCTCAGAACCGGGTTTGGGGTCCGATTTTTGTAAAAATTGCATTTTTGTGAGGGCTATTTCACCAGGGTTATAAGGCCTGTATTTAGCCTCTCATTAAAGTGGCCGTATCTCCAAGAAACGTAGTCGGAGGGCTCCAAAACTTCTAGGGTTCGTCCCTCAGGTCCCTGGGGTCGTCCCCAGTGGGTTTTCTCAGAACCGGGTTTGGGATCCGATTTTTGTAAAAATTGCATTTTCGTGAGGGCTATTTCACCAGGGTTATATGGCCTGTATTTAGCCTCTCATTAAAGTGGCTGTAACTCCAAGAAACGTAGTCAGAGGGCTCCAAAACTTCTAGGGTGCGTCCGTCAGGTCCCTAGGGTCGTCCCCAGTGGGTTTTCTCAGAACCGGGTTTGGGATCCGATTTTTGTAAAAATTGCATTTTCGTGAGGGCTATATCACCAGGGTTATAAGGCCTGTAATTAGCCTCTCATTAAAGGGGCTGTAACTCCAAGAAACGTAGTCAGAGGGCTCCAAAACTTCTAGGGTGCGTCCGTCAGGTCCCTGGGATTGTCCCCAGTGGGTTTTCTCAGAACCGGGTTTGGGATCCGATTTTTGTAAAAATTGCATTTTCGTGAGGGCTATTTCACCAGGGTTATAAGGCCTGTATTTAGCCTCTCATTAAAGTGGCTGTAACTCCAAGAAACGTAGTCGGAGGGCTCCAAAACTTCTAGGGTGCGTCCGTCAGGTCCCTAGGGTTGTCCCCAGTGGGTTTTCTCAGAACCGGGTTTGGGGTCCGATTTTTGTAAAAATTGCATTTTCGTGAGGGCTATTTCACCAGGGTTATAAGGCCTGTATTTAGCCTCTCATTAAATGGGCTGTAACTCCAAGAAACGTAGTCGGAGGGCTCCAAAACTTCTAGGGTGCGTCCGTCAGGTCCATGGGGTTGTCCCCAGTGGGTTTTCTCAGAACCGGGTTTGGGATCCGATTTTTGTAAAAATTGCATTTTCGTGAGGGCTATTTCGCCAGGGTTATAAGGCCTGTATTTAGCCTCTCATTAAAGTGGCTGTAACTCCAAGAAACGTAGTCGGAGGGCTCCAAAACTTCTAGGGTGCGTCCGTCAGGTCCCTGGGGTTGTCCCCAGTGGGTTTTCTCAGAACCGGGTTTGGGATCCGATTTTTGTAAAAATTGCATTTTTGTGAGGGCTATTTCACCAGGGTTATAAGGCCTGTATTTAGCCTCTCATTAAAGTGGCTGTAACTCCAAGAAACGTAGTCGGAGGGCTCCAAAACTTCTAGGGTGCGTCCGTCAGGTCCCTAGGGTCGTCCCCAGTGGGTTTTCTCAGAACCGGGTTTGGGATCCGATTTTTGTAAAAATTGCATTTTCGTGAGGGCTATTTCACCAGGGTTATAAGGCCTGTATTTAGCCTCTCATTAAAGTGGCTGTAACTCCAAGAAACGTAGTCGGAGGGCTCCAAAACTTCTAGGGTGCGTCCGTCAGGTCCCTAGGGTCGTCCCCAGTGGGTTTTCTCAGAACCGGGTTTGGGATCCGATTTTTGTAAAAATTGCATTTTCGTGAGGGCTATTTCACCAGGGTTATAAGGCCTGTATTTAGCCTCTCATTAAAGTGGCTGTAACTCCAAGAAACGTAGTCGGAGGGCTCCAAAACTTCTAGGGTGCGTCCGTCAGGTCCCTAGGGTCGTCCCCAGTGGGTTTTCTCAGAACCGGGTTTGGGGTCCGATTTTTGTAAAAATTGCATTTTTGTGAGGGCTATTTCACCAGGGTTATAAGGCCTGTATTTAGCCTCTCATTAAAGTGGCCGTATCTCCAAGAAACGTAGTCGGAGGGCTCCAAAACTTCTAGGGTTCGTCCCTCAGGTCCCTGGGGTCGTCCCCAGTGGGTTTTCTCAGAACCGGGTTTGGGATCCGTTTCTTGTAAAAATTGCATTTTCGTGAGGGCTATTTCACCAGGGTTATAAGGCCTGTATTTAGCCTCTCATTAAAGTGGCTGTAACTCCAAGAAACGTAGTCGGAGGGCTCCAAAACTTCTAGGGTGCGTCCGTCAGGTCCCTGGGGTCGTACCCAGTGGGTTTTCTCAGAACCGGGTTTGGGATCCGATTTTTGTAAAAATTGCATTTTTGTGAGGGCTATTTCACCAGGGTTATAAGGCCTGTATTTAGCCTCTCATTAAAAGTGGCTGTAACTCCAAGAAACGTAGTCAGAGGGCTCCAAAACTTCTAGGGTGCGTCCGTCAGGTCCCTAGGGTCGTCCCCAGTGGGTTTTCTCAGAACCGGGTTTGGGATCCGATTTTTGTAAAAATTGCATTTTTGTGAGGGCTATTTCACCAGGGTTATATGGCCTGTATTTAGCCTCTCATTAAAGTGGCTGTAACTCCAAGAAACGTAGTCAGAGGGCTCCAAAACTTCTAGGGTGCGTCCGTCAGGTCCCTAGGGTCGTCCCCAGTGGGTTTTCTCAGAACCGGGTTTGGGATCCGATTTTTGTAAAAATTGCATTTTTGTGAGGGCTATTTCACCAGGGTTATAAGGCCTGTATTTAGCCTCTCATTAAAGGGGCCGTAACTCCAAGAAACGTAGTCGGAGGGCTCCAAAACTTCTAGGGTGCGTCCGTCAGGTCCCTGGGGTTGTCCCCAGTGGGTTTTTTCAGAACCGGGTTTGGGATCCGATTTTTGTAAAAATTGCATTTTCGTGAGGGCTATTTCACCAGGGTTATAAGGCCTGTATTTAGCCTCTCATTAAAGTGGCTGTAACTCCAAGAAACGTAGTCGGAGGGCTCCGAAACTTCTAGGGTGCGTCCGTCAGGTTCCTGGGGTCGTCCCCAGTGGGTTTTCTCAGAACCGGGTTTGGGATCCGATTTTTGTAAAAATTGCATTTTCGTGAGGGCTATTTCACCAGGGTTATAAGGCCTGTATTTAGCCTCTCATTAAAGTGGCTGTAACTCCAAGAAACGTAGTCAGAGGGCTCCAAAACTTCTAGGGTGCGTCTGTCAGGTCCCTAGGGTCGTCCCCAGTGGGTTTTCTCAGAACCGGGTTTGGGATCCGATTTTTGTAAAAATTGCATTTTTGTGAGGGCTATTTCACCAGGGTTATAAGGCCTGTATTTAGCCTCTCATTAAAGCGGCTGTAACTCCAAGAAACGTAGTCGGAGGGCTCCAAAACTTCTAGGGTGCGTCCGTCAGGTCCCTAGGGTCGTCCCCAGTGGGTTTTCTCAGAACCGGGTTTGGGGTCCGATTTTTGTAAAAATTGCATTTTTGTGAGGGCTATTTCACCAGGGTTATAAGGCCTGTATTTAGCCTCTCATTAAAGTGGCCGTATCTCCAAGAAACGTAGTCGGAGGGCTCCAAAACTTCTAGGGTTCGTCCCTCAGGTCCCTGGGGTCGTCCCCAGTGGGTTTTCTCAGAACCGGGTTTGGGATCCGATTTTTGTAAAAATTGCATTTTCGTGAGGGCTATTTCACCAGGGTTATAAGGCCTGTATTTAGCCTCTCATTAAAGTGGCTGTAACTCCAAGAAACGTAGTCGGAGGGCTCCAAAACTTCTAGGGTGCGTCCGTCAGGTCCCTAGGGTCGTCCCCAGTGGGTTTTCTCAGAACCGGGTTTGGGATCCGATTTTTGTAAAAATTGCATTTTCGTGAGGGCTATTTCACCAGGGTTATAAGGCCTGTATTTAGCCTCTCATTAAAGTGGCTGTAACTCCAAGAAACGTAGTCAGAGGGCTCCAAAACTTCTAGGGTGCGTCCCTCAGGTCCCTGGGGTCGTCCCCAGTGGGTTTTCTCAGAACCGGGTTTGGGATCCGATTTTTGTAAAAATTGCATTTTTGTGAGGGCTATTTCACCAGGGTTATAAGGCCTGTATTTAGCCTCTCATTAAAGCGGCTGTAACTCCAAGAAACGTAGTCGGAGGGCTCCAAAACTTCTAGGGTGCGTCCGTCAGGTCCCTAGGGTCGTCCCCAGTGGGTTTTCTCAGAACCGGGTTTGGGATCCGATTTTTGTAAAAATTGCATTTTTGTGAGGGCTATTTCACCAGGGTTATATGGCCTGTATTTAGCCTCTCATTAAAGTGGCTGTAACTCCAAGAAACGTAGTCAGAGGGCTCCAAAACTTCTAGGGTGCGTCCGTCAGGTCCATGGGGTTGTCCCCAGTGGGTTTTCTCAGAACCGGGTTTGGGATCCGATTTTTGTAAAAATTGCATTTTCGTGAGGGCTATTTCACCAGGGTTATAAGGCCTGTATTTAGCCTCTCATTAAAGTGGCTGTAACTCCAAGAAACGTAGTCGGAGGGCTCCAAAACTTCTAGGGTGCGTCCGTCAGGTCCCTGGGGTTGTCCCCAGTGGGTTTTCTCAGAACCGGGTTTGGGATCCGATTTTTGTAAAAATTGCATTTTTGTGAGGGCTATTTCACCAGGGTTATAAGGCCTGTATTTAGCCTCTCATTAAAGTGGCTGTAACTCCAAGAAACGTAGTCGGAGGGCTCCGAAACTTCTAGGGTGCGTCCGTCAGGTTCCTGGGGTCGTCCCCAGTGGGTTTTCTCAGAACCGGGTTTGGGATCCGATTTTTGTAAAAATTGCATTTTCGTGAGGGCTATTTCACCAGGGTTATAAGGCCTGTATTTAGCCTCTCATTAAAGTGGCTGTAACTCCAAGAAACGTAGTCAGAGGGCTCCAAAACTTCTAGGGTGCGTCTGTCAGGTCCCTAGGGTCGTCCCCAGTGGGTTTTCTCAGAACCGGGTTTGGGATCCGATTTTTGTAAAAATTGCATTTTTGTGAGGGCTATTTCACCAGGGTTATAAGGCCTGTATTTAGCCTCTCATTAAAGTGGCTGTAACTCCAAGAAACGTAGTCGGAGGGCTCCAAAACTTCTAGGGTGCGTCCGTCAGGTCCCTGGGGTCGTCCCCAGTGGGTTTTCTCAGAACCGGGTTTGGGATCCGATTTTTGTAAAAATTGCATTTTTGTGAGGGCTATTTCACCAGGGTTATAAGGCCTGTATTTAGCCTCTCATTAAAGCGGCTGTAACTCCAAGAAACGTAGTCGGAGGGCTCCAAAACTTCTAGGGTGCGTCCGTCAGGTCCCTAGGGTCGTCCCCAGTGGGTTTTCTCAGAACCGGGTTTGGGATCCGATTTTTGTAAAAATTGCATTTTCGTGAGGGCTATTTCACCAGGGTTATAAGGCCTGTATTAAGCCTCTCATTAAAGTGGCTGTAACTCCAAGAAACGTAGTCGGAGGGCTCCAAAACTTCTAGGGTGCGTCCGTCAGGTCCCTAGGGTCGTCCCCAGTGGGTTTTCTCAGAACCGGGTTTGGGATCCGATTTTTGTAAAAATTGCATTTTCGTGAGGGCTATTTCACCAGGGTTATAAGGCCTGTATTTAGCCTCTCATTAAAGCGGCTGTAACTCCAAGAAACGTAGTCAGAGGGCTCCAAAACTTCTAGGGTGCGTCCGTCAGGTCCCTAGGGTCGTCCCCAGTGGGTTTTCTCAGAACCGGGTTTGGGATCCGATTTTTGTAAAAATTGCATTTTTGTGAGGGCTATTTCACCAGGGTTATAAGGCCTGTATTTAGCCTCTCATTAAAGCGGCTGTAACTCCAAGAAACGTAATCGGAGGGCTCCAAAACTTCTAGGGTGCGTCCGTCAGGTCCCTAGGGTCGTCCCCAGTAGGTTTTCTCAGAACCGGGTTTGGGATCCGATTTTTGTAAAAATTGCATTTTCGTGAGGGCTATTTCACCAGGGTTATAAGGCCTGTATTTAGCCTCTCATTAAAGTGGCTGTAACTCCAAGAAACGTAGTCGGAGGGCTCCAAAACTTCTAGGGTGCGTCCGTCAGGTCCCTAGGGTCGTCCCCAGTGGGTTTTCTCAGAACCGGGTTTGGGATCCGATTTTTGTAAAAATTGCATTTTTGTGAGGGCTATTTCACCAGGGTTATAAGGCCTGTATTTAGCCTCTCATTAAAGTGGCCGTAACTCCAAGAAACGTAGTCGGAGGGCTCCAAAACTTCTAGGGTGCGTCTGTCAGGTCCCTAGGGTCGTCCCCAGTAGGTTTTCTCAGAACCGGGTTTGGGGTCCGATTTTTGTAAAAATTGCATTTTTGTGAGGGCTATTTCACCAGGGTTATAAGGCCTGTATTTAGCCTCTCATTAAAGTGGCCGTATCTCCAAGAAACGTAGTCGGAGGGCTCCAAAACTTCTAGGGTTCATCCCTCAGGTCCCTGGGGTCGTCCCCAGTGGGTTTTCTCAGAACCGGGTTTGGGATCCGATTTTTGTAAAAATTGCATTTTCGTGAGGGCTATTTCACCAGGGTTATAAGGCCTGTATTTAGCCTCTCATTAAAGCAGCTGTAACTCCAAGAAACGTAGCAGGAGGGCTCCAAAACTTCTAGGGTGCGTCCGTCAGGTCCCTAGGGTCGTCCCCAGTGGGTTTTCTCAGAACCGGGTTTGGGATCCGATTTTTGTAAAAATTGCATTTTTGTGAGGGCTATTTCACCAGGGTTATAAGGCCTGTATTTAGCCTCTCATTAAAGTGGCTGTAACTCCAAGAAACGTAGTCAGAGGGCTCCAAAACTTCTAGGGTGCGTCCGTCAGGTCCCTAGGGTCGTCCCCAGTGGGTTTTCTCAGAACCGGGTTTGGGATCCGATTTTTGTAAAAATTGCATTTTCGTGAGGGCTATTTCACCAGGGTTATAAGGCCTGTATTTAGCCTCTCATTAAAGCGGCTGTAACTCCAAGAAACGTAGTCAGAGGGCTCCAAAACTTCTAGGGTGCGTCCGTCAGGTCCCTAGGGTCGTCCCCAGTGGGTTTTCTCAGAACCGGGTTTGGGATCCGATTTTTGTAAAAATTGCATTTTTGTGAGGGCTATTTCACCAGGGTTATAAGGCCTGTATTTAGCCTCTCATTAAAGCGGCTGTAACTCCAAGAAACGTAGTCGGAGGGCTCCAAAACTTCTAGGGTGCGTCCGTCAGGTCCCTAGGGTCGTCCCCAGTAGGTTTTCTCAGAACCGGGTTTGGGATCCGATTTTTGTAAAAATTGCATTTTCGTGAGGGCTATTTCACCAGGGTTATAAGGCCTGTATTTAGCCTCTCATTAAAGTGGCTGTAACTCCAAGAAACGTAGTCGGAGGGCTCCAAAACTTCTAGGGTGCGTCCGTCAGGTCCCTAGGGTCGTCCCCAGTGGGTTTTCTCAGAACCGGGTTTGGGATCCGATTTTTGTAAAAATTGCATTTTTGTGAGGGCTATTTCACCAGGGTTATAAGGCCTGTATTTAGCCTCTCATTAAAGGGGCCGTAACTCCAAGAAACGTAGTCGGAGGGCTCCAAAACTTCTAGGGTGCGTCCGTCAGGTCCCTAGGGTCGTCCCCAGTAGGTTTTCTCAGAACCGGGTTTGGGATCCGATTTTTGTAAAAATTGCATTTTTGTGAGGGCTATTTCACCAGGGTTATAAGGCCTGTATTTAGCCTCTCATTAAAGTGGCCGTATCTCCAAGAAACGTAGTCGGAGGGCTCCAAAACTTCTAGGGTTCATCCCTCAGGTCCCTGGGGTCGTCCCCAGTGGGTTTTCTCAGAACCGGGTTTGGGATCCGATTTTTGTAAAAATTGCATTTTTGTGAGGGCTATTTCACCAGGGTTATAAGGCCTGTATTAAGACTCTCATTAAAGTGGCTGTAACTCCAAGAAACGTAGTCGGAGGGCTCCAAAACTTCTAGGGTGCGTCTGTCAGGTCCCTAGGGTCGTCCCCAGTGGGTTTTCTCAGAACCGGGTTTGGGATCCGATTTTTGTAAAAATTGCATTTTCGTGAGGGCTATTTCACCAGGGTTATAAGGCCTGTATTTAGCCTCTCATTAAAGTGGCTGTAACTCCAAGAAACGTAGTCGGAGGGCTCCAAAACTTCTAGGGTGCGTCCGTCAGGTCCCTAGGGTCGTACCCAGTGGGTTTTCTCAGAACCGGGTTTGGGATCCGATTTTTGTAAAAATTGCATTTTCGTGAGGGCTATTTCACCAGGGTTATATGGCCTGTATTTAGCCTCTCATTAAAGTGGCTGTAACTCCAAGAAACGTAGTCAGAGGGCTCCAAAACTTCTAGGGTGCGTCCGTCAGGTCCCTAGGGTCGTCCCCAGTGGGTTTTCTCAGAACCGGGTTTGGGATCCGATTTTTGTAAAAATTGCATTTTTGTGAGGGCTATTTCACCAGGGTTATAAGGCCTGTATTTAGCCTCTCATTAAAGCGGCTGTAACTCCAAGAAACGTAGTCGGAGGGCTCCAAAACTTCTAGGGTGCGTCCGTCAGGTCCCTAGGGTCGTCCCCAGTAGGTTTTCTCAGAACCGGGTTTGGGATCCGATTTTTGTAAAAATTGCATTTTTGTGAGGGCTATTTCACCAGGGTTATATGGCCTGTATTGAGCCTCTCATTAAAGTGGCTGTAACTCCAAGAAACGTAGTCAGAGGGCTCCAAAACTTCTAGGGTGCGTCCGTCAGGTCCCTAGGGTCGTCCCCAGTGGGTTTTCTCAGAACCGGGTTTGGGATCCGATTTTTGTAAAAATTGCATTTTTGTGAGGGCTATTTCACCAGGGTTATAAGGCCTGTATTTAGCCTCTCATTAAAGTGGCCGTATCTCCAAGAAACGTAGTCGGAGGGCTCCAAAACTTCTAGGGTGCGTCCGTCAGGTCCCTGGGGTTGTCCCCAGTGGGTTTTCTCACAACCGGGTTTGGGATCCGATTTTTGTAAAAATTGCATTTTTGTGAGGGCTATTTCACCAGGGTTATAAGGCCTGTATTTAGCCTCTCATTAAAGCAGCTGTAACTCCAAGAAACGTAGTCAGAGGGCTCCAAAACTTCTAGGGTGCGTCCGTCAGGTCCCTAGGGTCGTCCCCAGTGGGTTTTCTCAGAACCGGGTTTGGGATCCGATTTTTGTAAAAATTGCATTTTTGTGAGGGCTATTTCACCAGGGTTATAAGGCCTGTATTTAGCCTCTCATTAAAGTGGCTGTAACTCCAAGAAACGTAGTCGGAGGGCTCCAAAACTTCTAGGGTGCGTCCATCAGGTCCCTGGGGTCGTCCCCAGTGGGTTTTCTCAGAACCGGGTTTGGGATCCGATTTTTGTAAAAATTGCATTTTCGTGAGGGCTATTTCACCAGGGTTATAAGGCCTGTATTTAGCCTCTCATTAAAGTGGCTGTAACTCCAAGAAACGTAGTCGGAGGGCTCCAAAACTTCTAGGGTGCGTCCATCAGGTCCCTAGGGTCGTCCCCAGTGGGTTTTCTCAGAACCGGGTTTGGGATCCGATTTTTGTAAAAATTGCATTTTTGTGAGGGCTATTTCACCAGGGTTATAAGGCCTGTATTTAGCCTCTCATTAAAGGGGCCGTAACTCCAAGAAACGTAGTCGGAGGGCTCCAAAACTTGTAGGGTGCGTCCGTCAGGTCCCTAGGGTTGTCCCTAGTGGGTTTTCTCAGAACCGGGTTTGGGATCCGATTTTTGTAAAAATTGCATTTTCGTGAGGGCTATTTCACCAGGGTTATAAGGCCTGTATTTAGCCTCTCATTAAAGGGGCCGTAACTCCAAGAAACGTAGTCGGAGGGCTCCAAAACTTCTAGGGTGCGTCCGTCAGGTCCCTAGGGTCGTCCCCAGTGGGTTTTCTCAGAACCGGGTTTGGGATCCGATTTTTGTAAAAATTGCATTTTTGTGAGGGCTATTTCACCAGGGTTATAAGGCCTGTATTTAGCCTCTCATTAAAGCGGCTGTAACTCCAAGAAACGTAGTCGGAGGGCTCCAAAACTTCTAGGGTGCGTCCGTCAGGTCCCTAGGGTCGTCCCCAGTAGGTTTTCTCAGAACCGGGTTTGGGGTCCGATTTTTGTAAAAATTGCATTTTTGTGAGGGCTATTTCACCAGGGTTATAAGGCCTGTATTTAGCCTCTCATTAAAGTGGCCGTATCTCCAAGAAACGTAGTCGGAGGGCTCCAAAACTTCTAGGGTTCATCCCTCAGGTCCCTGGGGTCGTCCCCAGTGGGTTTTCTCAGAACCGGGTTTGGGATCCGATTTTTGTAAAAATTGCATTTTCGTGAGGGCTATTTCACCAGGGTTATAAGGCCTGTATTTAGCCTCTCATTAAAGCAGCTGTAACTCCAAGAAACGTAGCAGGAGGGCTCCAAAACTTCTAGGGTGCGTCCGTCAGGTCCCTAGGGTCGTCCCCAGTGGGTTTTCTCAGAACCGGGTTTGGGATCCGATTTTTGTAAAAATTGCATTTTTGTGAGGGCTATTTCACCAGGGTTATAAGGCCTGTATTTAGCCTCTCATTAAAGCAGCTGTAACTCCAAGAAACGTAGTCAGAGGGCACCAAAACTTCTAGGGTGTGTCGTCAGGTCCCTAGGGTCGTCCCCAGTGGGTTTTCTCACAACCGGGTTTGGGATCCGATTTTTGTAAAAATTGCATTTTTGTGAGGGCTATTTCACCAGGGTTATAAGGCCTGTATTTAGCCTCTCATTAAAGTGGCTGTAACTCCAAGAAACGTAGTCGGAGGGCTCCAAAACTTCTAGGGTGCGTCCGTCAGGTCCCTGGGGTTGTCCCCAGTGGGTTTTCTCAGAACCGGGTTTGGGATCCGATTTTTGTAAAAATTGCATTTTTGTGAGGGCTATTTCACCAGGGTTATAAGGCCTGTATTTAGCCTCTCATTAAAGTGGCTGTAACTCCAAGAAACGTAGTCGGAGGGCTCCAAAACTTCTAGGGTGCGTCCGTCAGGTCCCTAGGGTAGTCCCCAGTGGGTTTTCTCAGAACCGGGTTTGGGATCCGATTTTTGTAAAAATTGCATTTTTGTGAGGGCTATTTCACCAGGGTTATAAGGCCTGTATTTAGCCTCTCATTAAAGCGGCTGTAACTCCAAGAAACGTAGTCGGAGGGCTCCAAAACTTCTAGGGTGCGTCCGTCAGGTCCCTAGGGTCATCCCCAGTAGGTTTTCTCAGAACCGGGTTTGGGATCCGATTTTTGTAAAAATTGCATTTTCGTGAGGGCTATTTCACCAGGGTTATATGGCCTGTATTTAGCCTCTCATTAAAGTGGCTGTAACTCCAAGAAACGTAGTCAGAGGGCTCCAAAACTTCTAGGGTGCGTCCGTCAGGTCCCTAGGGTCGTCCCCAGTGGGTTTTCTCAGAACCGGGTTTGGGATCCGATTTTTGTAACAATTGCATTTTTGTGAGGGCTATTTCACCAGGGTTATAAGGCCTGTATTTAGCCTCTCATTAAAGCGGCTGTAACTCCAAGAAACTTAGTCGGAGGGCTCCAAAACTTCTAGGGTGCGTCCATCAGGTCCCTAGGGTCGTCCCCAGTGGGTTTTCTCAGAACCGGGTTTGGGATCCGATTTTTGTAAAAATTGCATTTTCGTGAGGGCTATTTCACCAGGGTTATATGGCCTGTATTTAGCCTCTCATTAAAGTGGCTGTAACTCCAAGAAACGTAGTCAGAGGGCTCCAAAACTTCTAGGGTGCGTCCGTCAGGTCCCTAGGGTCGTCCCCAGTGGGTTTTCTCAGAACCGGGTTTGGGATCCGATTTTTGTAAAAATTGCATTTTTGTGAGGGCTATTTCACCAGGGTTATAAGGCCTGTATTTAGCCTCTCATTAAAGCGGCTGTAACTCCAAGAAACGTAGTCGGAGGGCTCCAAAACTTCTAGGGTGCGTCCGTCAGGTCCCTAGGGTCATCCCCAGTAGGTTTTCTCAGAACCGGGTTTGGGATCCGATTTTTGTAAAAATTGCATTTTCGTGAGGGCTATTTCACCAGGGTTATATGGCCTGTATTTAGCCTCTCATTAAAGTGGCTGTAACTCCAAGAAACGTAGTCAGAGGGCTCCAAAACTTCTAGGGTGCGTCCGTCAGGTCCCTAGGGTCGTCCCCAGTGGGTTTTCTCAGAACCGGGTTTGGGATCCGATTTTTGTAAAAATTGCATTTTTGTGAGGGCTATTTCACCAGGGTTATAAGGCCTGTATTTAGCCTCTCATTAAAGCGGCTGTAACTCCAAGAAACGTAGTCGGAGGGCTCCAAAACTTCTAGGGTGCGTCCGTCAGGTCCCTAGGGTCGTCCCCAGTGGGTTTTCTCAGAACCGGGTTTGGGATCCGATTTTTGTAAAAATTGCATTTTCGTGAGGGCTATTTCACCAGGGTTATATGGCCTGTATTTAGCCTCTCATTAAAGTGGCTGTAACTCCAAGAAACGTAGTCAGAGGGCTCCAAAACTTCTAGGGTGCGTCCGTCAGGTCCCTAGGGTCGTCCCCAGTGGGTTTTCTCAGAACCGGGTTTGGGATCCGATTTTTGTAAAAATTGCATTTTTGTGAGGGCTATTTCACCAGGGTTATAAGGCCTGTATTTAGCCTCTCATTAAAGCGGCTGTAACTCCAAGAAACGTAGTCGGAGGGCTCCAAAACTTCTAGGGTGCGTCCGTCAGGTCCCTAGGGTCGTCCCCAGTGGGTTTTCTCAGAACCGGGTTTGGGATCCGATTTTTGTAAAAATTGCATTTTCGTGAGGGCTATTTCACCAGGGTTATATGGCCTGTATTTAGCCTCTCATTAAAGTGGCTGTAACTCCAAGAAACGTAGTCGGAGGGCTCCAAAACTTCTAGGGTGCGTCCGTCAGGTCCCTAGGGTCGTCCCCAGTGGGTTTTCTCAGAACCGGGTTTGGGATCCGATTTTTGTAAAAATTGCATTTTTGTGAGGGCTATTTCACCAGGGTTATAAGGCCTGTATTTAGCCTCTCATTAAAGTGGCTGTAACTCCAAGAAACGTAGTCGGAGGGCTCCAAAACTTCTAGGGTGCGTCCGTCAGGTCCCTAGGGTCGTCCCCAGTGGGTTTTCTCAGAACCGGGTTTGGGATCCGATTTTTGTAAAAATTGCATTTTTGTGAGGGCTATTTCACCAGGGTTTAAGGCCTGTATTTAGCCTCTCATTAAAGCGGCTGTAACTCCAAGAAACGTAGTCGGAGGGCTCCAAAACTTCTAGGGTGCGTCCGTCAGGTCCCTAGGGTCATCCCCAGTGGGTTTTCTCAGAACCGGGTTTGGGATCCGATTTTGGTAAAAATTGCATTTTTGTGAGGGCTATTTCACCAGGGTTATAAGGCCTGTATTTAGCCTCTCATTAAAGTGGCTGTAACTCCAAGAAACGTAGTCGGAGGGCTCCAAAACTTCTAGGGTGCGTCCGTCAGGTCCCTAGGGTCGTCCCCAGTGGGTTTTCTCAGAACCGGGTTTGGGATCCGATTTTTGTAAAAATTGCATTTTCGTGAGGGCTATTTCACCAGGGTTATATGGCCTGTATTTAGCCTCTCATTAAAGTGGCTGTAACTCCAAGAAACGTAGTCAGAGGGCTCCAAAACTTCTAGGGTGCGTCCGTCAGGTCCCTAGGGTCGTCCCCAGTGGGTTTTCTCAGAACCGGGTTTGGGATCCGATTTTTGTAAAAATTGCATTTTTGTGAGGGCTATTTCACCAGGGTTATAAGGCCTGTATTTAGCCTCTCATTAAAGCGGCTGTAACTCCAAGAAACGTAGTCGGAGGGCTCCAAAACTTCTAGGGTGCGTCCGTCAGGTCCCTAGGGTCATCCCCAGTAGGTTTTCTCAGAACCGGGTTTGGGATCCGATTTTTGTAAAAATTGCATTTTCGTGAGGGCTATTTCACCAGGGTTATATGGCCTGTATTTAGCCTCTCATTAAAGTGGCTGTAACTCCAAGAAACGTAGTCAGAGGGCTCCAAAACTTCTAGGGTGCGTCCGTCAGGTCCCTAGGGTCGTCCCCAGTGGGTTTTCTCAGAACCGGGTTTGGGATCCGATTTTTGTAAAAATTGCATTTTCGTGAGGGCTATTTCACCAGGGTTATAAGGCCTGTATTTAGCCTCTCATTAAAGTGGCTGTAACTCCAAGAAACGTAGTCGGAGGGCTCCAAAACTTCTAGGGTGCGTCCGTCAGGTCCCTAGGGTCGTCCCCAGTGGGTTTTCTCAGAACCGGGTTTGGGATCCGATTTTTGTAAAAATTGCATTTTCGTGAGGGCTATTTCACCAGGGTTATAAGGCCTGTATTTAGCCTCTCATTAAAGTGGCTGTAACTCCAAGAAACGTAGTCGGAGGGCTCCAAAACTTCTAGGGTGCGTCCGTCAGGTCCCTGGGGTTGTCCCCAGTGGATTTTCTCAGAACCGGGTTTGGGATCCGATTTTTGTAAAAATTGCATTTTTGTGAGGGCTATTTCACCAGGGTTATAAGGCCTGTATTTAGCCTCTCATTAAAGCGGCTGTAACTCCAAGAAACGTAGTCGGAGGGCTCCAAAACTTCTAGGGTGCGTCCGTCAGGTCCCTAGGGTCGTCCCCAGTGGGTTTTCTCAGAACCGGGTTTGGGATCCGATTTTTGTAAAAATTGCATTTTTGTGAGGGCTATTTCACCAGGGTTATAAGGCCTGTATTTAGCCTCTCATTAAAGCGGCTGTAACTCCAAGAAACGTAGTCGGAGGGCTCCAAAACTTCTAGGGTGCGTCCGTCAGGTCCCTAGGGTCGTCCCCAGTGGGTTTTCTCAGAACCGGGTTTGGGATCCGATTTTTGTAAAAATTGCATTTTCGTGAGGGCTATTTCACCAGGGTTATATGGCCTGTATTTAGCCTCTCATTAAAGTGGCTGTAACTCCAAGAAACGTAGTCAGAGGGCTCCAAAACTTCTAGGGTGCGTCCGTCAGGTCCCTAGGGTCGTCCCCAGTGGGTTTTCTCAGAACCGGGTTTGGGATCCGATTTTTGTAAAAATTGCATTTTTGTGAGGGCTATTTCACCAGGGTTATAAGGCCTGTATTTAGCCTCTCATTAAAGCGGCTGTAACTCCAAGAAACGTAGTCGGAGGGCTCCAAAACTTCTAGGGTGCGTCCGTCAGGTCCCTAGGGTCGTCCCCAGTGGGTTTTCTCAGAACCGGGTTTGGGATCCGATTTTTGTAAAAATTGCATTTTCGTGAGGGCTATTTCACCAGGGTTATATGGCCTGTATTTAGCCTCTCATTAAAGTGGCTGTAACTCCAAGAAACGTAGTCGGAGGGCTCCAAAACTTCTAGGGTGCGTCCGTCAGGTCCCTAGGGTCGTCCCCAGTGGGTTTTCTCAGAACCGGGTTTGGGATCCGATTTTTGTAAAAATTGCATTTTTGTGAGGGCTATTTCACCAGGGTTATAAGGCCTGTATTTAGCCTCTCATTAAAGTGGCTGTAACTCCAAGAAACGTAGTCGGAGGGCTCCAAAACTTCTAGGGTGCGTCCGTCAGGTCCCTAGGGTCGTCCCCAGTGGGTTTTCTCAGAACCGGGTTTGGGATCCGATTTTTGTAAAAATTGCATTTTTGTGAGGGCTATTTCACCAGGGTTTAAGGCCTGTATTTAGCCTCTCATTAAAGCGGCTGTAACTCCAAGAAACGTAGTCGGAGGGCTCCAAAACTTCTAGGGTGCGTCCGTCAGGTCCCTAGGGTCATCCCCAGTGGGTTTTCTCAGAACCAGGTTTGGGATCCGATTTTTGTAAAAATTGCATTTTCGTGAGGGCTATTTCACCAGGGTTATATGGCCTGTATTTAGCCTCTCATTAAAGTGGCTGTAACTCCAAGAAACGTAGTCAGAGGGCTCCAAAACTTCTAGGGTGCGTCCGTCAGGTCCCTAGGGTCGTCCCCAGTGGGTTTTCTCAGAACCGGGTTTGGGATCCGATTTTTGTAAAAATTGCATTTTTGTGAGGGCTATTTCACCAGGGTTATAAGGCCTGTATTTAGCCTCTCATTAAAGTGGCTGTAACTCCAAGAAACGTAGTCGGAGGGCTCCAAAACTTCTAGGGTGCGTCCGTCAGGTCCCTAGGGTCGTCCCCAGTGGGTTTTCTCAGAACCGGGTTTGGGATCCGATTTTTGTAAAAATTGCATTTTTGTGAGGGCTATTTCACCAGGGTTTAAGGCCTGTATTTAGCCTCTCATTAAAGCGGCTGTAACTCCAAGAAACGTAGTCGGAGGGCTCCAAAACTTCTAGGGTGCGTCCGTCAGGTCCCTAGGGTCATCCCCAGTGGGTTTTCTCAGAACCGGGTTTGGGATCCGATTTTGGTAAAAATTGCATTTTTGTGAGGGCTATTTCACCAGGGTTATAAGGCCTGTATTTAGCCTCTCATTAAAGTGGCTGTAACTCCAAGAAACGTAGTCGGAGGGCTCCAAAACTTCTAGGGTGCGTCCGTCAGGTCCCTAGGGTCGTCCCCAGTGGGTTTTCTCAGAACCGGGTTTGGGATCCGATTTTTGTAAAAATTGCATTTTTGTGAGGGCTATTTCACCAGGGTTATAAGGCCTGTATTTAGCCTCTCATTAAAGTGGCTGTAACTCCAAGAAACGTAGTCGGAGGGCTCCAAAACTTCTAGGGTGCGTCCGTCAGGTCCCTAGGGTCGTCCCCAGTGGGTTTTCTCAGAACCGGGTTTGGGATCCGATTTTTGTAAAAATTGCATTTTTGTGAGGGCTTTTTCACCAGGGTTATAAGGCCTGTATTTAGCCTCTCATTAAAGTGGCTGTAACTCCAAGAAACGTAGTCGGAGGGCTCCAAAACTTCTAGGGTGCGTCCGTCGGGTCCCTGGGGTTGTCCCCAGTGGGTTTTCTCAGAACCGTGTTTGGGATCCGATTTTTGTAAAAATTGCATTTTCGTGAGGGCTATTTCACCAGGGTTATATGGCCTGTATTTAGCCTCTCATTAAAGTGGCTGTAACTCCAAGAAACGTAGTCAGAGGGCTCCAAAACTTCTAGGGTGCGTCCGTCAGGTCCCTAGGGTCGTCCCCAGTGGGTTTTCTCAGAACCGGGTTTGGGATCCGATTTTTGTAAAAATTGCATTTTTGTGAGGGCTATTTCACCAGGGTTATAAGGCCTGTATTTAGCCTCTCATTAAAGTGGCTGTAACTCCAAGAAACGTAGTCGGAGGGCTCCAAAACTTCTAGGGTGCATCCGTCAGGTCCCTAGGGTCGTCCCCAGTGGGTTTTCTCAGAACCGGGTTTGGGATCCGATTTTTGTAAAAATTGCATTTTTGTGAGGGCTATTTCACCAGGGTTATAAGGCCTGTATTTAGCCTCTCATTAAAGTGGCTGTAACTCCAAGAAACGTAGTCGGAGGGCTCCAAAACTTCTAGGGTGCGTCCGTCAGGTCCCTAGGGTCGTCCCCAGTGGGTTTTCTCAGAACCGGGTTTGGGATCCGATTTTTGTAAAAATTGCATTTTTGTGAGGGCTATTTCACCAGGGTTATAAGGCCTGTATTTAGCCTCTCATTAAAGTGGCTGTAACTCCAAGAAACGTAGTCGGAGGGCTCCAAAACTTCTAGGGTGCGTCCGTCGGGTCCCTGGGGTTGTCCCCAGTGGGTTTTCTCAGAACCGTGTTTGGGATCCGATTTTTGTAAAAATTGCATTTTCGTGAGGGCTATTTCACCAGGGTTATATGGCCTGTATTTAGCCTCTCATTAAAGTGGCTGTAACTCCAAGAAACGTAGTCAGAGGGCTCCAAAACTTCTAGGGTGCGTCCGTCAGGTCCCTAGGGTCGTCCCCAGTGGGTTTTCTCAGAACCGGGTTTGGGATCCGATTTTTGTAAAAATTGCATTTTTGTGAGGGCTATTTCACCAGGGTTATAAGGCCTGTATTTAGCCTCTCATTAAAGTGGCTGTAACTCCAAGAAACGTAGTCGGAGGGCTCCAAAACTTCTAGGGTGCGTCCGTCAGGTCCCTAGGGTCGTCCCCAGTGGGTTTTCTCAGAACCGGGTTTGGGATCCGATTTTTGTAAAAATTGCATTTTCGTGAGGGCTATTTCACCAGGGTTATAAGGCCTGTATTTAGCCTCTCATTAAAGTGGCTGTAACTCCAAGAAACGTAGTCGGAGGGCTCCAAAACTTCTAGGGTGCGTCCGTCAGGTCCCTAGGGTCGTCCCCAGTGGGTTTTCTCAGAACCGGGTTTGGGATCCGATTTTTGTAAAAATTGCATTTTCGTGAGGGCTATTTCACCAGGGTTATATGGCCTGTATTTAGCCTCTCATTAAAGTGGCTGTAACTCCAAGAAACGTAGTCAGAGGGCTCCAAAACTTCTAGGGTGCGTCCGTCAGGTCCCTAGGGTCGTCCCCAGTGGGTTTTCTCAGAACCGGGTTTGGGATCCGATTTTTGTAAAAATTGCATTTTTGTGAGGGCTATTTCACCAGGGTTATAAGGCCTGTATTTAGCCTCTCATTAAAGCGGCTGTAACTCCAAGAAACTTAGTCGGAGGGCTCCAAAACTTCTAGGGTGCGTCCGTCAGGTCCCTAGGGTCGTCCCCAGTAGGTTTTCTCAGAACCGGGTTTGGGATCCGATTTTTGTAAAAATTGCATTTTCGTGAGGGCTATTTCACCAGGGTTATATGGCCTGTATTTAGCCTCTCATTAAAGTGGCTGTAACTCCAAGAAACGTAGTCAGAGGGCTCCAAAACTTCTAGGGTGCGTCCGTCAGGTCCCTAGGGTCGTCCCCAGTGGGTTTTCTCAGAACCGGGTTTGGGATCCGATTTTTGTAAAAATTGCATTTTTGTGAGGGCTATTTCACCAGGGTTATAAGGCCTGTATTTAGCCTCTCATTAAAGTGGCTGTAACTCCAAGAAACGTAGTCGGAGGGCTCCAAAACTTCTAGGGTGCGTCCGTCAGGTCCCTAGGGTCGTCCCCAGTGGGTTTTCTCAGAACCGGGTTTGGGATCCGATTTTTGTAAAAATTGCATTTTTGTGAGGGCTATTTCACCAGGGTTATAAGGCCTGTATTTAGCCTCTCATTAAAGCGGCTGTAACTCCAAGAAACGTAGTCGGAGGGCTCCAAAACTTCTAGGGTGCGTCCGTCAGGTCCCTAGGGTCGTCCCCAGTGGGTTTTTTCAGAACCGGGTTTGGGATCCGATTTTTGTAAAAATTGCATTTTTGTGAGGGCTATTTCAGCAGGGTTATAAGGCCTGTATTTAGCCTCTCATTAAAGTGGCTGTAACTCCAAGAAACGTAGTCGGAGGGCTCCAAAACTTCTAGGGTGCGTCCGTCAGGTCCCTAGGGTCGTCCCCAGTGGGTTTTCTCAGAACCGGGTTTGGGATCCGATTTTTGTAAAAATTGCATTTTCGTGAGGGCTATTTCACCAGGGTTATATGGCCTGTATTTAGCCTCTCATTAAAGTGGCTGTAACTCCAAGAAACGTAGTCAGAGGGCTCCAAAACTTCTAGGGTGCGTCCGTCAGGTCCCTAGGGTCGTCCCCAGTGGGTTTTCTCAGAACCGGGTTTGGGATCCGATTTTTGTAAAAATTGCATTTTCGTGAGGGCTATTTCACCAGGGTTATAAGGCCTGTATTTAGCCTCTCATTAAAGTGGCTGTAACTCCAAGAAACGTAGTCGGAGGGCTCCAAAACTTCTAGGGTGCGTCCGTCAGGTCCCTAGGGTCGTCCCCAGTAGGTTTTCTCAGAACCGGGTTTGGGATCCGATTTTTGTAAAAATTGCATTTTTGTGAGGGCTATTTCACCAGGGTTATATGGCCTGTATTTAGCCTCTCATTAAAGTGGCTGTAACTCCAAGAAACGTAGTCAGAGGGCTCCAAAACTTCTAGGGTGCGTCCGTCAGGTCCCTAGGGTCGTCCCCAGTGGGTTTTCTCAGAACCGGGTTTGGGATCCGATTTTTGTAAAAATTGCATTTTTGTGAGGGCTATTTCACCAGGGTTATAAGGCCTGTATTTAGCCTCTCATTAAAGTGGCTGTAACTCCAAGAAACGTAGTCGGAGGGCTCCAAAACTTCTAGGGTGCGTCCGTCAGGTCCCTAGGGTCGTCCCCAGTGAGTTTTCTCAGAACCGGGTTTGGGATCCGATTTTTGTAAAAATTGCATTTTTGTGAGGGCTATTTCACCAGGGTTATAAGGCCTGTATTTAGCCTCTCATTAAAGTGGCTGTAACTCCAAGAAACGTAGTCGGAGGGCTCCAAAACTTCTAGGGTGCGTCCGTCAGGTCCCTGGGGTTGTCCCCAGTGGGTTTTCTCAGAACCGGGTTTGGGATCCGATTTTTGTAAAAATTGCATTTTTGTGAGGGCTATTTCACCAGGATTATAAGGCCTGTATTTAGCCTCTCATTAAAGTGGCTGTAACTCCAAGAAACGTAGTCAGAGGGCTCCAAAACTTCTAGGGTGCGTCCGTCAAGTCCCTGGGGTTGTCCCCAGTGGGTTTTCTCAGAACCGGGTTTGGGATCTGATTTTTGTAAAAATTGCATTTTCGTGAGGGCTATTTCACCAGGGTTATATGGCCTGTATTTAGCCTCTCATTAAAGTGGCTGTAACTCCAAGAAACGTAGTCGGAGGGCTCCAAAACTTCTAGGGTGCGTCCGTCAGGTCCCTAGGGTCGTCCCCAGTGGGTTTTCTCAGAACCGGGTTTGGGATCCGATTTTTGTAAAAATTGCATTTTCGTGAGGGCTATTTCACCAGGGTTATATGGCCTGTATTTAGCCTCTCATTAAAGTGGCTGTAACTCCAAGAAACGTAGTCAGAGGGCTCCAAAACTTCTAGGGTGCGTCCGTCAGGTCCCTAGGGTCGTCCCCAGTGGGTTTTCTCAGAACCGGGTTTGGGATCCGATTTTTGTAAAAATTGCATTTTTGTGAGGGCTATTTCACCAGGGTTATATGGCCTGTATTTAGCCTCTCATTAAAGTGGCTGTAACTCCAAGAAACGTAGTCGGAGGGCTCCAAAACTTCTAGGGTGCGTCCGTCAGGTCCCTAGGGTCGTCCCCAGTGGGTTTTCTCAGAACCGGGTTTGGGATCCGATTTTTGTAAAAATTGCATTTTCGTGAGGGCTATTTCACCAGGGTTATATGGCCTGTATTTAGCCTCTCATTAAAGTGGCTGTAACTCCAAGAAACGTAGTCAGAGGGCTCCAAAACTTCTAGGGTGCGTCCGTCAGGTCCCTAGGGTCGTCCCCAGTGGGTTTTCTCAGAACCGGGTTTGGGATCCGATTTTTGTAAAAATTGCATTTTTGTGAGGGCTATTTCACCAGGGTTATAAGGCCTGTATTTAGCCTCTCATTAAAGGGGCCGTAACTCCAAGAAACGTAATCGGAGGGCTCCAAAACTTCTAGGGTGCGTCCGTCAGGTCCCTAGGGTCGTCCCCAGTGGGTTTTCTCAGAACCGGGTTTGGGATCCGATTTTTGTAAAAATTGCATTTTCGTGAGGGCTATTTCACCAGGGTTATAAGGCCTGTATTTAGCCTCTCATTAAAGTGGCTGTAACTCCAAGAAACGTAGTCGGAGGGCTCCAAAACTTCTAGGGTGCGTCCGTCAGGTCCCTAGGGTCGTCCCCAGTGGGTTTTCTCACAACCGGGTTTGGGATCCGATTTTTGTAAAAATTGCATTTTCGTGAGGGCTATTTCACCAGGGTTATAAGGCCTGTATTTAGCCTCTCATTAAAGTGGCTGTAACTCCAAGAAACGTAGTCGGAGGGCTCCAAAACTTCTAGGGTGCGTCCGTCAGGTCCCTAGGGTCGTCCCCAGTGGGTTTTCTCAGAACCGGGTTTGGGATCCGATTTTTGTAAAAATTGCATTTTCGTGAGGGCTATTTCACCAGGGTTATAAGGCCTGTATTTAGCCTCTCATTAAAGCGGCTGTAACTCCAAGAAACGTAGTCGGAGGGCTCCAAAACTTCTAGGGTGCGTCTGTCAGGTCCCTAGGGTCGTCCCCAGTAGGTTTTCTCAGAACCGGGTTTGGGATCCGATTTTTGTAAAAATTGCATTTTCGTGAGGGCTATTTCACCAGGGTTATATGGCCTGTATTTAGCCTCTCATTAAAGTGGCTGTAACTCCAAGAAACGTAGTCAGAGGGCTCCAAAACTTCTAGGGTGCGTCCGTCAGGTCCCTAGGGTCGTCCCCAGTGGGTTTTCTCAGAACCGGGTTTGGGATCCGATTTTTGTAAAAATTGCATTTTTGTGAGGGCTATTTCACCAGGGTTATAAGGCCTGTATTTAGCCTCTCATTAAAGTGGCTGTAACTCCGAGAAACGTAGTCGGAGGGCTCCAAAACTTCTAGGGTGCGTCCGTCAGGTCCCTAGGGTCGTCCCCAGTGAGTTTTCTCAGAACCGGGTTTGGGATCCGATTTTTGTAAAAATTGCATTTTTGTGAGGGCTATTTCACCAGGGTTATAAGGCCTGTATTTAGCCTCTCATTAAAGTGGCTGTAACTCCAAGAAACGTAGTCGGAGGGCTCCAAAACTTCTAGGGTGCGTCCGTCAGGTCCCTGGGGTTGTCCCCAGTGGGTTTTCTCAGAACCGGGTTTGGGATCCGATTTTTGTAAAAATTGCATTTTTGTGAGGGCTATTTCACCAGGGTTATAAGGCCTGTATTTAGCCTCTCATTAAAGTGGCTGTAACTCCAAGAAACGTAGTCGGAGGGCTCCAAAACTTCTAGGGTGCGTCCGTCAGGTCCCTGGGGTTGTCCCCAGTGGGTTTTCTCAGAACCAGGTTTGGGATCCGATTTTTGTAAAAATTGCATTTTCGTGAGGGCTATTTCACCAGGGTTATAAGGCCTGTATTTAGCCTCTCATTAAAGTGGCTGTAACTCCAAGAAACGTAGTCAGAGGGCTCCAAAACTTCTAGGGTGCGTCCGTCAGGTCCCTAGGGTCGTCCCCAGTGGGTTTTCTCAGAACCGGGTTTGGGATCCGATTTTTGTAAAAATTGCATTTTTGTGAGGGCTATTTCACCAGGGTTATAAGGCCTGTATTTAGCCTCTCATTAAAGTGGCTGTAACTCCAAGAAACGTAGTCGGAGGGCTCCAAAACTTCTAGGGTGCGTCCGTCAGGTCCCTAGGGTCGTCCCCAGTGGGTTTTCTCAGAACCGGGTTTGGGATCCGATTTTTGTAAAAATTGCATTTTCGTGAGGGCTATTTCACCAGGGTTATAAGGCCTGTATTTAGCCTCTCATTAAAGTGGCTGTAACTCCAAGAAACGTAGTCGGAGGGCTCCAAAACTTCTAGGGTGCGTCCGTCAGGTCCCTAGGGTCGTCCCCAGTGGGTTTTCTCAGAACCGGGTTTGGGATCCGATTTTTGTAAAAATTGCATTTTTGTGAGGGCTATTTCACCAGGGTTATAAGGCCTGTATTTAGCCTCTCATTAAAGTGGCTGTAACTCCAAGAAACTTAGTCGGAGGGCTCCAAAACTTCTAGGGTGCGTCCGTCGGGTCCCTGGGGTTGTCCCCAGTGGGTTTTCTCAGAACCGTGTTTGGGATCCGATTTTTGTAAAAATTGCATTTTCGTGAGGGCTATTTCACCAGGGTTATATGGCCTGTATTTAGCCTCTCATTAAAGTGGCTGTAACTCCAAGAAACGTAGTCAGAGGGCTCCAAAACTTCTAGGGTGCGTCCGTCAGGTCCCTAGGGTCGTCCCCAGTGGGTTTTCTCAGAACCGGGTTTGGGATCCGATTTTTGTAAAAATTGCATTTTCGTGAGGGCTATTTCACCAGGGTTATATGGCCTGTATTTAGCCTCTCATTAAAGTGGCTGTAACTCCAAGAAACGTAGTCAGAGGGCTCCAAAACTTCTAGGGTGCGTCCGTCAGGTCCCTAGGGTCGTCCCCAGTGGGTTTTCTCAGAACCGGGTTTGGGATCCGATTTTTGTAAAAATTGCATTTTTGTGAGGGCTATTTCACCAGGGTTGTAAGGCCTGTATTTAGCCTCTCATTAAAGGGGCCGTAACTCCAAGAAACGTAGTCGGAGGGCTCCAAAACTTCTAGGGTGCGTCCGTCAGGTCCCTGGGGTTGTCCCCAGTGGGTTTTCTCAGAACCGGGTTTGGGATCCGATTTTTGTAAAAATTGCATTTTTGTGAGGGCTATTTCACCAGGGTTATAAGGCCTGTATTTAGCCTCTCATTAAAGTGGCTGTAACTCCAAGAAACGTAGTCGGAGGGCTCCAAAACTTCTAGGGTGCGTCCGTCAGGTCCCTAGGGTCGTCCCCAGTGGGTTTTCTCAGAACCGGGTTTGGGATCCGATTTTTGTAAAAATTGCATTTTTGTGAGGGCTATTTCACCAGGGTTATAAGGCCTGTATTTAGCCTCTCATTAAAGTGGCTGTAACTCCAAGAAACGTAGTCGGAGGGCTCCAAAACTTCTAGGGTGCGTCCGTCAGGTCCCTAGGGTCGTCCCCAGTGGGTTTTCTCAGAACCGGGTTTGGGATCCGATTTTTGTAAAAATTGCATTTTCGTGAGGGCTATTTCACCAGGGTTATATGGCCTGTATTTAGCCTCTCATTAAAGTGGCTGTAACTCCAAGAAACGTAGTCAGAGGGCTCCAAAACTTCTAGGGTGCGTCCGTCAGGTCCCTAGGGTCGTCCCCAGTGGGTTTTCTCAGAACCGGGTTTGGGATCCGATTTTTGTAAAAATTGCATTTTTGTGAGGGCTATTTCACCAGGGTTATAAGGCCTGTATTTAGCCTCTCATTAAAGCGGCTGTAACTCCAAGAAACTTAGTCGGAGGGCTCCAAAACTTCTAGGGTGCGTCCGTCAGGTCCCTAGGGTCGTCCCCAGTGGGTTTTTTCAGAACCGGGTTTGGGATCCGATTTTTGTAAAAATTGCATTTTCGTGAGGGCTATTTCACCAGGGTTATATGGCCTGTATTTAGCCTCTCATTAAAGTGGCTGTAACTCCAAGAAACGTAGTCAGAGGGCTCCAAAACTTCTAGGGTGCGTCCGTCAGGTCCCTAGGGTCGTCCCCAGTGGGTTTTCTCAGAACCGGGTTTGGGATCCGATTTTTGTAAAAATTGCATTTTTGTGAGGGCTATTTCACCAGGGTTATAAGGCCTGTATTTAGCCTCTCATTAAAGTGGCTGTAACTCCAAGAAACGTAGTCGGAGGGCTCCAAAACTTCTAGGGTGCGTCCGTCAGGTCCCTAGGGTCGTCCCCAGTGGGTTTTCTCAGAACCGGGTTTGGGATCCGATTTTTGTAAAAATTGCATTTTTGTGAGGGCTATTTCACCAGGGTTATAAGGCCTGTATTTAGCCTCTCATTAAAGCGGCTGTAACTCCAAGAAACGTAGTCGGAGGGCTCCAAAACTTCTAGGGTGCGTCCGTCAGGTCCCTAGGGTCGTCCCCAGTGGGTTTTTTCAGAACCGGGTTTGGGATCCGATTTTTGTAAAAATTGCATTTTTGTGAGGGCTATTTCAGCAGGGTTATAAGGCCTGTATTTAGCCTCTCATTAAAGTGGCTGTAACTCCAAGAAACGTAGTCGGAGGGCTCCAAAACTTCTAGGGTGCGTCCGTCAGGTCCCTAGGGTCGTCCCCAGTGGGTTTTCTCAGAACCGGGTTTGGGATCCGATTTTTGTAAAAATTGCATTTTCGTGAGGGCTATTTCACCAGGGTTATATGGCCTGTATTTAGCCTCTCATTAAAGTGGCTGTAACTCCAAGAAACGTAGTCAGAGGGCTCCAAAACTTCTAGGGTGCGTCCGTCAGGTCCCTAGGGTCGTCCCCAGTGGGTTTTCTCAGAACCGGGTTTGGGATCCGATTTTTGTAAAAATTGCATTTTCGTGAGGGCTATTTCACCAGGGTTATAAGGCCTGTATTTAGCCTCTCATTAAAGCGGCTGTAACTCCAAGAAACGTAGTCGGAGGGCTCCAAAACTTCTAGGGTGCGTCCGTCAGGTCCCTAGGGTCGTCCCCAGTAGGTTTTCTCAGAACCGGGTTTGGGATCCGATTTTTGTAAAAATTGCATTTTTGTGAGGGCTATTTCACCAGGGTTATATGGCCTGTATTTAGCCTCTCATTAAAGTGGCTGTAACTCCAAGAAACGTAGTCAGAGGGCTCCAAAACTTCTAGGGTGCGTCCGTCAGGTCCCTAGGGTCGTCCCCAGTGGGTTTTCTCAGAACCGGGTTTGGGATCCGATTTTTGTAAAAATTGCATTTTTGTGAGGGCTATTTCACCAGGGTTATAAGGCCTGTATTTAGCCTCTCATTAAAGTGGCTGTAACTCCAAGAAACGTAGTCGGAGGGCTCCAAAACTTCTAGGGTGCGTCCGTCAGGTCCCTGGGGTTGTCCCCAGTGGGTTTTCTCACAACCGGGTTTGGGATCCGATTTTTGTAAAAATTGCATTTTCGTGAGGGCTATTTCACCAGGGTTATAAGGCCTGTATTTAGCCTCTCATTAAAGTGGCTGTAACTCCAAGAAACGTAGTCGGAGGGCTCCAAAACTTCTAGGGTGCGTCCGTCAGGTCCCTGGGGTTGTCCCCAGTGGGTTTTCTCAGAACCGGGTTTGGGATCCGATTTTTGTAAAAATTGCATTTTTGTGAGGGCTATTTCACCAGGGTTATAAGGCCTGTATTTAGCCTCTCATTAAAGTGGCTGTAACTCCAAGAAACGTAGTCGGAGGGCTCCAAAACTTCTAGGGTGCGTCCGTCAGGTCCCTAGGGTCGTCCCCAGTGGGTTTTTTCAGAACCGGGTTTGGGATCCGATTTTTGTAAAAATTGCATTTTTGTGAGGGCTATTTCAGCAGGGTTATAAGGCCTGTATTTAGCCTCTCATTAAAGTGGCTGTAACTCCAAGAAACGTAGTCGGAGGGCTCCAAAACTTCTAGGGTGCGTCCGTCAGGTCCCTAGGGTCGTCCCCAGTGGGTTTTCTCAGAACCGGGTTTGGGATCCGATTTTTGTAAAAATTGCATTTTCGTGAGGGCTATTTCACCAGGGTTATATGGCCTGTATTTAGCCTCTCATTAAAGTGGCTGTAACTCCAAGAAACGTAGTCAGAGGGCTCCAAAACTTCTAGGGTGCGTCCGTCAGGTCCCTAGGGTCGTCCCCAGTGGGTTTTCTCAGAACCGGGTTTGGGATCCGATTTTTGTAAAAATTGCATTTTCGTGAGGGCTATTTCACCAGGGTTATAAGGCCTGTATTTAGCCTCTCATTAAAGCGGCTGTAACTCCAAGAAACGTAGTCGGAGGGCTCCAAAACTTCTAGGGTGCGTCCGTCAGGTCCCTAGGGTCGTCCCCAGTGGGTTTTCTCAGAACCGGGTTTGGGATCCGATTTTTGTAAAAATTGCATTTTTGTGAGGGCTATTTCACCAGGGTTATAAGGCCTGTATTTAGCCTCTCATTAAAGTGGCTGTAACTCCAAGAAACGTAGTCGGAGGGCTCCAAAACTTCTAGGGTGCGTCCGTCAGGTCCCTAGGGTCGTCCCCAGTGAGTTTTCTCAGAACCGGGTTTGGGATCCGATTTTTGTAAAAATTGCATTTTTGTGAGGGCTATTTCACCAGGGTTATAAGGCCTGTATTTAGCCTCTCATTAAAGTGGCTGTAACTCCAAGAAACGTAGTCGGAGGGCTCCAAAACTTCTAGGGTGCGTCCGTCAGGTCCCTGGGGTTGTCCCCAGTGGGTTTTCTCAGAACCGGGTTTGGGATCCGATTTTTGTAAAAATTGCATTTTTGTGAGGGCTATTTCACCAGGATTATAAGGCCTGTATTTAGCCTCTCATTAAAGTGGCTGTAACTCCAAGAAACGTAGTCAGAGGGCTCCAAAACTTCTAGGGTGCGTCCGTCAAGTCCCTGGGGTTGTCCCCAGTGGGTTTTCTCAGAACCGGGTTTGGGATCTGATTTTTGTAAAAATTGCATTTTCGTGAGGGCTATTTCACCAGGGTTATATGGCCTGTATTTAGCCTCTCATTAAAGTGGCTGTAACTCCAAGAAACGTAGTCGGAGGGCTCCAAAACTTCTAGGGTGCGTCCGTCAGGTCCCTGGGGTTGTCCCCAGTGGGTTTTCTCACAACCGGGTTTGGGATCCGATTTTTGTAAAAATTGCATTTTCGTGAGGGCTATTTCACCAGGGTTATAAGGCCTGTATTTAGCCTCTCATTAAAGTGGCTGTAACTCCAAGAAACGTAGTCGGAGGGCTCCAAAACTTCTAGGGTGCGTCCGTCAGGTCCCTAGGGTCGTCCCCAGTGGGTTTTCTCAGAACCGGGTTTGGGATCCGATTTTTGTAAAAATTGCATTTTCGTGAGGGCTATTTCACCAGGGTTATAAGGCCTGTATTTAGCCTCTCATTAAAGTGGCTGTAACTCCAAGAAACGTAGTCGGAGGGCTCCAAAACTTCTAGGGTGCGTCCGTCAGGTCCCTAGGGTCGTCCCCAGTGGGTTTTCTCAGAACCGGGTTTGGGATCCGATTTTTGTAAAAATTGCATTTTCGTGAGGGCTATTTCACCAGGGTTATAAGGCCTGTATTTAGCCTCTCATTAAAGCGGCTGTAACTCCAAGAAACGTAGTCGGAGGGCTCCAAAACTTCTAGGGTGCGTCCGTCAGGTCCCTGGGGTTGTCCCCAGTGGGTTTTCTCAGAACCGGGTTTGGGATCCGATTTTTGTAAAAATTGCATTTTTGTGAGGGCTATTTCACCAGGGTTATAAGGCCTGTATTTAGCCTCTCATTAAAGTGGCTGTAACTCCAAGAAACGTAGTCGGAGGGCTCCAAAACTTCTAGGGTGCGTCTGTCAGGTCCCTGGGGTTGTCCCCAGTGGGTTTTCTCAGAACCGGGTTTGGGATCTGATTTTTGTAAAAATTGCATTTTCGTGAGGGCTATTTCACCAGGGTTATATGGCCTGTATTTAGCCTCTCATTAAAGTGGCTGTAACTCCAAGAAACGTAGTCGGAGGGCTCCAAAACTTCTAGGGTGCGTCCGTCAGGTCCCTAGGGTCGTCCCCAGTGGGTTTTCTCAGAACCGGGTTTGGGATCCGATTTTTGTAAAAATTGCATTTTCGTGAGGGCTATTTCACCAGGGTTATATGGCCTGTATTTAGCCTCTCATTAAAGTGGCTGTAACTCCAAGAAACGTAGTCAGAGGGCTCCAAAACTTCTAGGGTGCGTCCGTCAGGTCCCTAGGGTCGTCCCCAGTGGGTTTTCTCAGAACCGGGTTTGGGATCCGATTTTTGTAAAAATTGCATTTTTGTGAGGGCTATTTCACCAGGGTTATAAGGCCTGTATTTAGCCTCTCATTAAATGGGCCGTAACTCCAAGAAACGTAGTCGGAGGGCTCCAAAACTTCTAGGGTGCGTCCGTCAGGTCCCTGGGGTTGTCCCCAGTGGGTTTTCTCACAACCGGGTTTGGGATCCGATTTTTGTAAAAATTGCATTTTCGTGAGGGCTATTTCACCAGGGTTATAAGGCCTGTATTTAGCCTCTAATTAAAGTGGCTGTAACTCCAAGAAACGTAGTCGGAGGGCTCCAAAACTTCTAGGGTGCGTCCGTCAGGTCCCTAGGGTCGTCCCCAGTGGGTTTTCTCAGAACCTGGTTTGGGATCCGATTTTTGTAAAAATTGCATTTTCGTGAGGGCTATTTCACCAGGGTTATAAGGCCTGTATTTAGCCTCTCATTAAAGTGGCTGTAACTCCAAGAAACGTAGTCGGAGGGCTCCAAAACTTCTAGGGTGCGTCCGTCAGGTCCCTAGGGTCGTCCCCAGTGGGTTTTCTCAGAACCGGGTTTGGGATCCGATTTTTGTAAAAATTGCATTTTCGTGAGGGCTATTTCACCAGGGTTATATGGCCTGTATTTAGCCTCTCATTAAAGTGGCTGTAACTCCAAGAAACGTAGTCAGAGGGCTCCAAAACTTCTAGGGTGCGTCCGTCAGGTCCCTAGGGTCGTCCCCAGTGGGTTTTCTCAGAACCGGGTTTGGGATCCGATTTTTGTAAAAATTGCATTTTTGTGAGGGCTATTTCACCAGGGTTATAAGGCCTGTATTTAGCCTCTCATTAAAGCGGCTGTAACTCCAAGAAACGTAGTCGGAGGGCTCCAAAACTTCTAGGGTGCGTCCGTCAGGTCCCTAGGGTCGTCCCCAGTAGGTTTTCTCAGAACCGGGTTTGGGATCCGATTTTTGTAAAAATTGCATTTTCGTGAGGGCTATTTCACCAGGGTTATATGGCCTGTATTTAGCCTCTCATTAAAGTGGCTGTAACTCCAAGAAACGTAGTCAGAGGGCTCCAAAACTTCTAGGGTGCGTCCGTCAGGTCCCTGGGGTTGTCCCCAGTGGGTTTTCTCACAACCGGGTTTGGGATCCGATTTTTGTAAAAATTGCATTTTCGTGAGGGCTATTTCACCTGGGTTATAAGGCCTGTATTTAGCCTCTCATTAAAGTGGCTGTAACTCCAAGAAACGTAGTCGGAGGGCCCCAAAACTTCTAGGGTGCGTCCGTCAGGTCCCTAGGGTCGTCCCCAGTGGGTTTTCTCAGAACCGGGTTTGGGATCCGATTTTTGTAAAAATTGCATTTTCGTGAGGGCTATTTCACCTGGGTTATAAGGCCTGTATTTAGCCTCTCATTAAAGTGGCTGTAACTCCAAGAAACGTAGTCAGAGGGCCCCAAAACTTCTAGGGTGCGTCCGTCAGGTCCCTAGGGTCGTCCCCAGTGGGTTTTCTCAGAACTGGGTTTGGGATCCGATTTTTGTAAAAATTGCATTTTTGTGAGGGCTATTTCACCAGGGTTATAAGGCCTGTATTTAGCCTCTCATTAAAGCAGCTGTAACTCCAAGAAACTTAGTCGGAGGGCTCCAAAACTTCTAGGGTGCGTCCGTCAGGTCCCTAGGGTCGTCCCCAGTAGGTTTTCTCAGAACCGGGTTTGGGATCCGATTTTTGTAAAAATTGCATTTTCGTGAGGGCTATTTCACCAGGGTTATATGGCCTGTATTTAGCCTCTCATTAAAGTGGCTGTAACTCCAAGAAACGTAGTCAGAGGGCTCCAAAACTTCTAGGGTGCGTCCGTCAGGTCCCTAGGGTCGTCCCCAGTGGGTTTTCTCAGAACCGGGTTTGGGATCCGATTTTTGTAAAAATTGCATTTTTGTGAGGGCTATTTCAGCAGGGTTATAAGGCCTGTATTTAGCCTCTCATTAAAGTGGCTGTAACTCCAAGAAACGTAGTCGGAGGGCTCCAAAACTTCTAGGGTGCGTCCGTCAGGTCCCTAGGGTCGTCCCCAGTGGGTTTTCTCAGAACCGGGTTTGGGATCCGATTTTTGTAAAAATTGCATTTTCGTGAGGGCTATTTCACCAGGGTTATATGGCCTGTATTTAGCCTCTCATTAAAGTGGCTGTAACTCCAAGAAACGTAGTCGGAGGGCTCCAAAACTTCTAGGGTGCGTCCGTCAGGTCCCTAGGGTCGTCCCCAGTGGGTTTTCTCAGAACCGGGTTTGGGATCCGATTTTTGTAAAAATTGCATTTTCGTGAGGGCTATTTCACCAGGGTTATAAGGCCTGTATTTAGCCTCTCATTAAAGCGGCTGTAACTCCAAGAAACGTAGTCGGAGGGCTCCAAAACTTCTAGGGTGCGTCCGTCAGGTCCCTAGGGTCGTCCCCAGTAGGTTTTCTCAGAACCGGGTTTGGGATCCGATTTTTGTAAAAATTGCATTTTCGTGAGGGCTATTTCACCAGGGTTATATGGCCTGTATTTAGCCTCTCATTAAAGTGGCTGTAACTCCAAGAAACGTAGTCAGAGGGCTCCAAAACTTCTAGGGTGCGTCCGTCAGGTCCCTAGGGTCGTCCCCAGTGGGTTTTCTCAGAACCGGGTTTGGGATCCGATTTTTGTAAAAATTGCATTTTCGTGAGGGCTATTTCACCAGGGTTATAAGGCCTGTATTTAGCCTCTCATTAAAGTGGCTGTAACTCCAAGAAACGTAGTCGGAGGGCTCCAAAACTTCTAGGGTGCGTCCGTCAGGTCCCTAGGGTCGTCCCCAGTGGGTTTTCTCAGAACCGGGTTTGGGATCCGATTTTTGTAAAAATTGCATTTTTGTGAGGGCTATTTCACCAGGGTTATAAGGCCTGTATTTAGCCTCTCATTAAAGCGGCTGTAACTCCAAGAAACGTAGTCGGAGGGCTCCAAAACTTCTAGGGTGCGTCCGTCAGGTCCCTAGGGTCGTCCCCAGTGGGTTTTTTCAGAACCGGGTTTGGGATCCGATTTTTGTAAAAATTGCATTTTTGTGAGGGCTATTTCAGCAGGGTTATAAGGCCTGTATTTAGCCTCTCATTAAAGTGGCTGTAACTCCAAGAAACGTAGTCGGAGGGCTCCAAAACTTCTAGGGTGCGTCCGTCAGGTCCCTAGGGTCGTCCCCAGTGGGTTTTCTCAGAACCGGGTTTGGGATCCGATTTTTGTAAAAATTGCATTTTCGTGAGGGCTATTTCACCAGGGTTATATGGCCTGTATTTAGCCTCTCATTAAAGTGGCTGTAACTCCAAGAAACGTAGTCAGAGGGCTCCAAAACTTCTAGGGTGCGTCCGTCAGGTCCCTAGGGTCGTCCCCAGTGGGTTTTCTCAGAACCGGGTTTGGGATCCGATTTTTGTAAAAATTGCATTTTCGTGAGGGCTATTTCACCAGGGTTATAAGGCCTGTATTTAGCCTCTCATTAAAGCGGCTGTAACTCCAAGAAACGTAGTCGGAGGGCTCCAAAACTTCTAGGGTGCGTCCGTCAGGTCCCTAGGGTCGTCCCCAGTAGGTTTTCTCAGAACCGGGTTTGGGATCCGATTTTTGTAAAAATTGCATTTTTGTGAGGGCTATTTCACCAGGGTTATATGGCCTGTATTTAGCCTCTCATTAAAGTGGCTGTAACTCCAAGAAACGTAGTCAGAGGGCTCCAAAACTTCTAGGGTGCGTCCGTCAGGTCCCTAGGGTCGTCCCCAGTGGGTTTTCTCAGAACCGGGTTTGGGATCCGATTTTTGTAAAAATTGCATTTTTGTGAGGGCTATTTCACCAGGGTTATAAGGCCTGTATTTAGCCTCTCATTAAAGTGGCTGTAACTCCAAGAAACGTAGTCGGAGGGCTCCAAAACTTCTAGGGTGCGTCCGTCAGGTCCCTGGGGTTGTCCCCAGTGGGTTTTCTCACAACCGGGTTTGGGATCCGATTTTTGTAAAAATTGCATTTTCGTGAGGGCTATTTCACCAGGGTTATAAGGCCTGTATTTAGCCTCTCATTAAAGTGGCTGTAACTCCAAGAAACGTAGTCGGAGGGCTCCAAAACTTCTAGGGTGCGTCCGTCAGGTCCCTGGGGTTGTCCCCAGTGGGTTTTCTCAGAACCGGGTTTGGGATCCGATTTTTGTAAAAATTGCATTTTTGTGAGGGCTATTTCACCAGGGTTATAAGGCCTGTATTTAGCCTCTCATTAAAGTGGCTGTAACTCCAAGAAACGTAGTCGGAGGGCTCCAAAACTTCTAGGGTGCGTCCGTCAGGTCCCTAGGGTCGTCCCCAGTGGGTTTTTTCAGAACCGGGTTTGGGATCCGATTTTTGTAAAAATTGCATTTTTGTGAGGGCTATTTCAGCAGGGTTATAAGGCCTGTATTTAGCCTCTCATTAAAGTGGCTGTAACTCCAAGAAACGTAGTCGGAGGGCTCCAAAACTTCTAGGGTGCGTCCGTCAGGTCCCTAGGGTCGTCCCCAGTGGGTTTTCTCAGAACCGGGTTTGGGATCCGATTTTTGTAAAAATTGCATTTTCGTGAGGGCTATTTCACCAGGGTTATATGGCCTGTATTTAGCCTCTCATTAAAGTGGCTGTAACTCCAAGAAACGTAGTCAGAGGGCTCCAAAACTTCTAGGGTGCGTCCGTCAGGTCCCTAGGGTCGTCCCCAGTGGGTTTTCTCAGAACCGGGTTTGGGATCCGATTTTTGTAAAAATTGCATTTTCGTGAGGGCTATTTCACCAGGGTTATAAGGCCTGTATTTAGCCTCTCATTAAAGCGGCTGTAACTCCAAGAAACGTAGTCGGAGGGCTCCAAAACTTCTAGGGTGCGTCCGTCAGGTCCCTAGGGTCGTCCCCAGTGGGTTTTCTCAGAACCGGGTTTGGGATCCGATTTTTGTAAAAATTGCATTTTTGTGAGGGCTATTTCACCAGGGTTATAAGGCCTGTATTTAGCCTCTCATTAAAGTGGCTGTAACTCCAAGAAACGTAGTCGGAGGGCTCCAAAACTTCTAGGGTGCGTCCGTCAGGTCCCTAGGGTCGTCCCCAGTGAGTTTTCTCAGAACCGGGTTTGGGATCCGATTTTTGTAAAAATTGCATTTTTGTGAGGGCTATTTCACCAGGGTTATAAGGCCTGTATTTAGCCTCTCATTAAAGTGGCTGTAACTCCAAGAAACGTAGTCGGAGGGCTCCAAAACTTCTAGGGTGCGTCCGTCAGGTCCCTGGGGTTGTCCCCAGTGGGTTTTCTCAGAACCGGGTTTGGGATCCGATTTTTGTAAAAATTGCATTTTTGTGAGGGCTATTTCACCAGGATTATAAGGCCTGTATTTAGCCTCTCATTAAAGTGGCTGTAACTCCAAGAAACGTAGTCAGAGGGCTCCAAAACTTCTAGGGTGCGTCCGTCAAGTCCCTGGGGTTGTCCCCAGTGGGTTTTCTCAGAACCGGGTTTGGGATCTGATTTTTGTAAAAATTGCATTTTCGTGAGGGCTATTTCACCAGGGTTATATGGCCTGTATTTAGCCTCTCATTAAAGTGGCTGTAACTCCAAGAAACGTAGTCGGAGGGCTCCAAAACTTCTAGGGTGCGTCCGTCAGGTCCCTGGGGTTGTCCCCAGTGGGTTTTCTCACAACCGGGTTTGTGATCCGATTTTTGTAAAAATTGCATTTTCGTGAGGGCTATTTCACCAGGGTTATAAGGCCTGTATTTAGCCTCTCATTAAAGTGGCTGTAACTCCAAGAAACGTAGTCGGAGGGCTCCAAAACTTCTAGGGTGCGTCCGTCAGGTCCCTAGGGTCGTCCCCAGTGGGTTTTCTCAGAACCGGGTTTGGGATCCGATTTTTGTAAAAATTGCATTTTCGTGAGGGCTATTTCACCAGGGTTATAAGGCCTGTATTTAGCCTCTCATTAAAGTGGCTGTAACTCCAAGAAACGTAGTCGGAGGGCTCCAAAACTTCTAGGGTGCGTCCGTCAGGTCCCTAGGGTCGTCCCCAGTGGGTTTTCTCAGAACCGGGTTTGGGATCCGATTTTTGTAAAAATTGCATTTTCGTGAGGGCTATTTCACCAGGGTTATAAGGCCTGTATTTAGCCTCTCATTAAAGCGGCTGTAACTCCAAGAAACGTAGTCGGAGGGCTCCAAAACTTCTAGGGTGCGTCCGTCAGGTCCCTGGGGTTGTCCCCAGTGGGTTTTCTCAGAACCGGGTTTGGGATCCGATTTTTGTAAAAATTGCATTTTTGTGAGGGCTATTTCACCAGGGTTATAAGGCCTGTATTTAGCCTCTCATTAAAGTGGCTGTAACTCCAAGAAACGTAGTCGGAGGGCTCCAAAACTTCTAGGGTGCGTCTGTCAGGTCCCTGGGGTTGTCCCCAGTGGGTTTTCTCAGAACCGGGTTTGGGATCTGATTTTTGTAAAAATTGCATTTTCGTGAGGGCTATTTCACCAGGGTTATATGGCCTGTATTTAGCCTCTCATTAAAGTGGCTGTAACTCCAAGAAACGTAGTCGGAGGGCTCCAAAACTTCTAGGGTGCGTCCGTCAGGTCCCTAGGGTCGTCCCCAGTGGGTTTTCTCAGAACCGGGTTTGGGATCCGATTTTTGTAAAAATTGCATTTTCGTGAGGGCTATTTCACCAGGGTTATATGGCCTGTATTTAGCCTCTCATTAAAGTGGCTGTAACTCCAAGAAACGTAGTCAGAGGGCTCCAAAACTTCTAGGGTGCGTCCGTCAGGTCCCTAGGGTCGTCCCCAGTGGGTTTTCTCAGAACCGGGTTTGGGATCCGATTTTTGTAAAAATTGCATTTTTGTGAGGGCTATTTCACCAGGGTTATAAGGCCTGTATTTAGCCTCTCATTAAAGGGGCCGTAACTCCAAGAAACGTAGTCGGAGGGCTCCAAAACTTCTAGGGTGCGTCCGTCAGGTCCCTGGGGTTGTCCCCAGTGGGTTTTCTCACAACCGGGTTTGGGATCCGATTTTTGTAAAAATTGCATTTTCGTGAGGGCTATTTCACCAGGGTTATAAGGCCTGTATTTAGCCTCTCATTAAAGTGGCTGTAACTCCAAGAAACGTAGTCGGAGGGCTCCAAAACTTCTAGGGTGCGTCCGTCAGGTCCCTAGGGTCGTCCCCAGTGGGTTTTCTCAGAACCTGGTTTGGGATCCGATTTTTGTAAAAATTGCATTTTCGTGAGGGCTATTTCACCAGGGTTATAAGGCCTGTATTTAGCCTCTCATTAAAGTGGCTGTAACTCCAAGAAACGTAGTCGGAGGGCTCCAAAACTTCTAGGGTGCGTCCGTCAGGTCCCTAGGGTCGTCCCCAGTGGGTTTTCTCAGAACCGGGTTTGGGATCCGATTTTTGTAAAAATTGCATTTTCGTGAGGGCTATTTCACCAGGGTTATATGGCCTGTATTTAGCCTCTCATTAAAGTGGCTGTAACTCCAAGAAACGTAGTCAGAGGGCTCCAAAACTTCTAGGGTGCGTCCGTCAGGTCCCTAGGGTCGTCCCCAGTGGGTTTTCTCAGAACCGGGTTTGGGATCCGATTTTTGTAAAAATTGCATTTTTGTGAGGGCTATTTCACCAGGGTTATAAGGCCTGTATTTAGCCTCTCATTAAAGCGGCTGTAACTCCAAGAAACGTAGTCGGAGGGCTCCAAAACTTCTAGGGTGCGTCCGTCAGGTCCCTAGGGTCGTCCCCAGTAGGTTTTCTCAGAACCGGGTTTGGGATCCGATTTTTGTAAAAATTGCATTTTCGTGAGGGCTATTTCACCAGGGTTATATGGCCTGTATTTAGCCTCTCATTAAAGTGGCTGTAACTCCAAGAAACGTAGTCAGAGGGCTCCAAAACTTCTAGGGTGCGTCCGTCAGGTCCCTGGGGTTGTCCCCAGTGGGTTTTCTCACAACCGGGTTTGGGATCCGATTTTTGTAAAAATTGCATTTTCGTGAGGGCTATTTCACCTGGGTTATAAGGCCTGTATTTAGCCTCTCATTAAAGTGGCTGTAACTCCAAGAAACGTAGTCGGAGGGCCCCAAAACTTCTAGGGTGCGTCCGTCAGGTCCCTAGGGTCGTCCCCAGTGGGTTTTCTCAGAACCGGGTTTGGGATCCGATTTTTGTAAAAATTGCATTTTCGTGAGGGCTATTTCACCTGGGTTATAAGGCCTGTATTTAGCCTCTCATTAAAGTGGCTGTAACTCCAAGAAACGTAGTCGGAGGGCCCCAAAACTTCTAGGGTGCGTCCGTCAGGTCCCTAGGGTCGTCCCCAGTGGGTTTTCTCAGAACTGGGTTTGGGATCCGATTTTTGTAAAAATTGCATTTTTGTGAGGGCTATTTCACCAGGGTTATAAGGCCTGTATTTAGCCTCTCATTAAAGCAGCTGTAACTCCAAGAAACTTAGTCGGAGGGCTCCAAAACTTCTAGGGTGCGTCCGTCAGGTCCCTAGGGTCGTCCCCAGTAGGTTTTCTCAGAACCGGGTTTGGGATCCGATTTTTGTAAAAATTGCATTTTCGTGAGGGCTATTTCACCAGGGTTATATGGCCTGTATTTAGCCTCTCATTAAAGTGGCTGTAACTCCAAGAAACGTAGTCAGAGGGCTCCAAAACTTCTAGGGTGCGTCCGTCAGGTCCCTAGGGTCGTCCCCAGTGGGTTTTCTCAGAACCGGGTTTGGGATCCGATTTTTGTAAAAATTGCATTTTTGTGAGGGCTATTTCAGCAGGGTTATAAGGCCTGTATTTAGCCTCTCATTAAAGTGGCTGTAACTCCAAGAAACGTAGTCGGAGGGCTCCAAAACTTCTAGGGTGCGTCCGTCAGGTCCCTAGGGTCGTCCCCAGTGGGTTTTCTCAGAACCGGGTTTGGGATCCGATTTTTGTAAAAATTGCATTTTCGTGAGGGCTATTTCACCAGGGTTATATGGCCTGTATTTAGCCTCTCATTAAAGTGGCTGTAACTCCAAGAAACGTAGTCAGAGGGCTCCAAAACTTCTAGGGTGCGTCCGTCAGGTCCCTAGGGTCGTCCCCAGTGGGTTTTCTCAGAACCGGGTTTGGGATCCGATTTTTGTAAAAATTGCATTTTTGTGAGGGCTATTTCACCAGGGTTATAAGGCCTGTATTTAGCCTCTCATTAAAGGGGCCGTAACTCCAAGAAACGTAGTCGGAGGGCTCCAAAACTTCTAGGGTGCGTCCGTCAGGTCCCTGGGGTTGTCCCCAGTGGGTTTTCTCACAACCGGGTTTGGGATCCGATTTTTGTAAAAATTGCATTTTCGTGAGGGCTATTTCACCAGGGTTATAAGGCCTGTATTTAGCCTCTCATTAAAGTGGCTGTAACTCCAAGAAACGTAGTCGGAGGGCTCCAAAACTTCTAGGGTGCGTCCGTCAGGTCCCTAGGGTCGTCCCCAGTGGGTTTTCTCAGAACCTGGTTTGGGATCCGATTTTTGTAAAAATTGCATTTTCGTGAGGGCTATTTCACCAGGGTTATAAGGCCTGTATTTAGCCTCTCATTAAAGTGGCTGTAACTCCAAGAAACGTAGTCGGAGGGCTCCAAAACTTCTAGGGTGCGTCCGTCAGGTCCCTAGGGTCGTCCCCAGTGGGTTTTCTCAGAACCGGGTTTGGGATCCGATTTTTGTAAAAATTGCATTTTCGTGAGGGCTATTTCACCAGGGTTATATGGCCTGTATTTAGCCTCTCATTAAAGTGGCTGTAACTCCAAGAAACGTAGTCAGAGGGCTCCAAAACTTCTAGGGTGCGTCCGTCAGGTCCCTAGGGTCGTCCCCAGTGGGTTTTCTCAGAACCGGGTTTGGGATCCGATTTTTGTAAAAATTGCATTTTTGTGAGGGCTATTTCACCAGGGTTATAAGGCCTGTATTTAGCCTCTCATTAAAGCGGCTGTAACTCCAAGAAACGTAGTCGGAGGGCTCCAAAACTTCTAGGGTGCGTCCGTCAGGTCCCTAGGGTCGTCCCCAGTAGGTTTTCTCAGAACCGGGTTTGGGATCCGATTTTTGTAAAAATTGCATTTTCGTGAGGGCTATTTCACCAGGGTTATATGGCCTGTATTTAGCCTCTCATTAAAGTGGCTGTAACTCCAAGAAACGTAGTCAGAGGGCTCCAAAACTTCTAGGGTGCGTCCGTCAGGTCCCTGGGGTTGTCCCCAGTGGGTTTTCTCACAACCGGGTTTGGGATCCGATTTTTGTAAAAATTGCATTTTCGTGAGGGCTATTTCACCTGGGTTATAAGGCCTGTATTTAGCCTCTCATTAAAGTGGCTGTAACTCCAAGAAACGTAGTCGGAGGGCCCCAAAACTTCTAGGGTGCGTCCGTCAGGTCCCTAGGGTCGTCCCCAGTGGGTTTTCTCAGAACCGGGTTTGGGATCCGATTTTTGTAAAAATTGCATTTTCGTGAGGGCTATTTCACCTGGGTTATAAGGCCTGTATTTAGCCTCTCATTAAAGTGGCTGTAACTCCAAGAAACGTAGTCGGAGGGCCCCAAAACTTCTAGGGTGCGTCCGTCAGGTCCCTAGGGTCGTCCCCAGTGGGTTTTCTCAGAACTGGGTTTGGGATCCGATTTTTGTAAAAATTGCATTTTTGTGAGGGCTATTTCACCAGGGTTATAAGGCCTGTATTTAGCCTCTCATTAAAGCAGCTGTAACTCCAAGAAACTTAGTCGGAGGGCTCCAAAACTTCTAGGGTGCGTCCGTCAGGTCCCTAGGGTCGTCCCCAGTGGGTTTTCTCACAACCGGGTTTGGGATCCGATTTTTGTAAAAATTGCATTTTTGTGAGGGCTATTTCACCAGGGTTATAAGGCCTGTATTTAGCCTCTCATTAAAGTGGCTGTAACTCCAAGAAACGTAGTCGGAGGGCTCCAAAACTTCTAGGGTGCGTCCGTCAGGTCCCTAGGGTCGTCCCCAGTAGGTTTTCTCAGAACCGGGTTTGGGATCCGATTTTTGTAAAAATTGCATTTTCGTGAGGGCTATTTCACCAGGGTTATATGGCCTGTATTTAGCCTCTCATTAAAGTGGCTGTAACTCCAAGAAACGTAGTCAGAGGGCTCCAAAACTTCTAGGGTGCGTCCGTCAGGTCCCTAGGGTCGTCCCCAGTGGGTTTTCTCAGAACCGGGTTTGGGATCCGATTTTTGTAAAAATTGCATTTTTGTGAGGGCTATTTCACCAGGGTTATAAGGCCTGTATTTAGCCTCTCATTAAAGTGGCTGTAACTCCAAGAAACGTAGTCGGAGGGCTCCAAAACTTCTAGGGTGCGTCCGTCAGGTCCCTGGGGTTGTCCCCAGTGGGTTTTCTCAGAACCGGGTTTGGGATCCGATTTTTGTAAAAATTGCATTTTTGTGAGGGCTATTTCACCAGGATTATAAGGCCTGTATTTAGCCTCTCATTAAAGTGGCTGTAACTCCAAGAAACGTAGTCAGAGGGCTCCAAAACTTCTAGGGTGCGTCCGTCAAGTCCCTGGGGTTGTCCCCAGTGGGTTTTCTCAGAACCGGGTTTGGGATCTGATTTTTGTAAAAATTGCATTTTCGTGAGGGCTATTTCACCAGGGTTATATGGCCTGTATTTAGCCTCTCATTAAAGTGGCTGTAACTCCAAGAAACGTAGTCAGAGGGCTCCAAAACTTCTAGGGTGCGTCCGTCAAGTCCCTGGGGTTGTCCCCAGTGGGTTTTCTCAGAACCGGGTTTGGGATCTGATTTTTGTAAAAATTGCATTTTCGTGAGGGCTATTTCACCAGGGTTATATGGCCTGTATTTAGCCTCTCATTAAAGTGGCTGTAACTCCAAGAAACGTAGTCGGAGGGCTCCAAAACTTCTAGGGTGCGTCCGTCAGGTCCCTAGGGTCGTCCCCAGTGGGTTTTCTCAGAACCGGGTTTGGGATCCGATTTTTGTAAAAATTGCATTTTCGTGAGGGCTATTTCACCAGGGTTATATGGCCTGTATTTAGCCTCTCATTAAAGTGGCTGTAACTCCAAGAAACGTAGTCAGAGGGCTCCAAAACTTCTAGGGTGCGTCCGTCAGGTCCCTAGGGTCGTCCCCAGTGGGTTTTCTCAGAACCGGGTTTGGGATCCGATTTTTGTAAAAATTGCATTTTTGTGAGGGCTATTTCACCAGGGTTATATGGCCTGTATTTAGCCTCTCATTAAAGTGGCTGTAACTCCAAGAAACGTAGTCGGAGGGCTCCAAAACTTCTAGGGTGCGTCCGTCAGGTCCCTAGGGTCGTCCCCAGTGGGTTTTCTCAGAACCGGGTTTGGGATCTGATTTTTGTAAAAATTGCATTTTCGTGAGGGCTATTTCACCAGGGTTGTATGGCCTGTATTTAGCCTCTCATTAAAGTGGCTGTAACTCCAAGAAACGTAGTCGGAGGGCTCCAAAACTTCTAGGGTGCGTCCGTCAGGTCCCTAGGGTCGTCCCCAGTGGGTTTTCTCAGAACCGGGTTTGGGATCCGATTTTTGTAAAAATTGCATTTTCGTGAGGGCTATTTCACCAGGGTTATATGGCCTGTATTTAGCCTCTCATTAAAGTGGCTGTAACTCCAAGAAACGTAGTCAGAGGGCTCCAAAACTTCTAGGGTGCGTCCGTCAGGTCCCTAGGGTCGTCCCCAGTGGGTTTTCTCAGAACCGGGTTTGGGATCCGATTTTTGTAAAAATTGCATTTTTGTGAGGGCTATTTCACCAGGGTTATAAGGCCTGTATTTAGCCTCTCATTAAAGGGGCCGTAACTCCAAGAAACGTAGTCGGAGGGCTCCAAAACTTCTAGGGTGCGTCCGTCAGGTCCCTGGGGTTGTCCCCAGTGGGTTTTCTCACAACCGGGTTTGGGATCCGATTTTTGTAAAAATTGCATTTTCGTGAGGGCTATTTCACCAGGGTTATAAGGCCTGTATTTAGCCTCTCATTAAAGTGGCTGTAACTCCAAGAAACGTAGTCGGAGGGCTCCAAAACTTCTAGGGTGCGTCCGTCAGGTCCCTAGGGTCGTCCCCAGTGGGTTTTCTCAGAACCGGGTTTGGGATCCGATTTTTGTAAAAATTGCATTTTCGTGAGGGCTATTTCACCAGGGTTATAAGGCCTGTATTTAGCCTCTCATTAAAGTGGCTGTAACTCCAAGAAACGTAGTCGGAGGGCTCCAAAACTTCTAGGGTGCGTCCGTCAGGTCCCTAGGGTCGTCCCCAGTGGGTTTTCTCAGAACCGGGTTTGGGATCCGATTTTTGTAAAAATTGCATTTTCGTGAGGGCTATTTCACCAGGGTTATAAGGCCTGTATTTAGCCTCTCATTAAAGCGGCTGTAACTCCAAGAAACGTAGTCGGAGGGCTCCAAAACTTCTAGGGTGCGTCCGTCAGGTCCCTAGGGTCGTCCCCAGTAGGTTTTCTCAGAACCGGGTTTGGGATCCGATTTTTGTAAAAATTGCATTTTCGTGAGGGCTATTTCACCAGGGTTATATGGCCTGTATTTAGCCTCTCATTAAAGTGGCTGTAACTCCAAGAAACGTAGTCAGAGGGCTCCAAAACTTCTAGGGTGCGTCCGTCAGGTCCCTAGGGTCGTCCCCAGTGGGTTTTCTCAGAACCGGGTTTGGGATCCGATTTTTGTAAAAATTGCATTTTCGTGAGGGCTATTTCACCAGGGTTATAAGGCCTGTATTTAGCCTCTCATTAAAGCAGCTGTAACTCCAAGAAACGTAGTCGGAGGGCTCCAAAACTTCTAGGGTGCGTCCGTCAGGTCCCTAGGGTCGTCCCCAGTGGGTTTTCTCAGAATCGGGTTTGGGATCCGATTTTTTTAAAAATTGCATTTTTGTGAGGGCTATTTCACCAGGGTTATAAGGCCTGTATTTAGCCTCTCATTAAAGTGGCTGTAACTCCAAGAAACGTAGTCAGAGGGCTCCAAAACTTCTAGGGTGCGTCCGTCAGGTCCCTAGGGTCGTCCCCAGTGGGTTTTCTCAGAACCGGGTTTGGGATCCGATTTTTGTAAAAATTGCATTTTCGTGAGGGCTATTTCACCAGGGTTATAAGGCCTGTATTTAGCCTCTCATTAAAGTGGCTGTAACTCCAAGAAACGTAGTCGGAGGGCTCCAAAACTTCTAGGGTGCGTCCGTCAGGTCCCTAGGGTCGTCCCCAGTGGGTTTTCTCAGAACCGGGTTTGGGATCCGATTTTTGTAAAAATTGCATTTTTGTGAGGGCTATTTCACCAGGGTTATAAGGCCTGTATTTAGCCTCTCATTAAAGCGGCTGTAACTCCAAGAAACGTAGTCGGAGGGCTCCAAAACTTCTAGGGTGCGTCCGTCAGGTCCCTAGGGTCGTCCCCAGTGGGTTTTTTCAGAACCGGGTTTGGGATCCGATTTTTGTAAAAATTGCATTTTTGTGAGGGCTATTTCAGCAGGGTTATAAGGCCTGTATTTAGCCTCTCATTAAAGTGGCTGTAACTCCAAGAAACGTAGTCGGAGGGCTCCAAAACTTCTAGGGTGCGTCCGTCAGGTCCCTAGGGTCGTCCCCAGTGGGTTTTCTCAGAACCGGGTTTGGGATCCGATTTTTGTAAAAATTGCATTTTCGTGAGGGCTATTTCACCAGGGTTATATGGCCTGTATTTAGCCTCTCATTAAAGTGGCTGTAACTCCAAGAAACGTAGTCAGAGGGCTCCAAAACTTCTAGGGTGCGTCCGTCAGGTCCCTAGGGTCGTCCCCAGTGGGTTTTCTCAGAACCGGGTTTGGGATCCGATTTTTGTAAAAATTGCATTTTCGTGAGGGCTATTTCACCAGGGTTATAAGGCCTGTATTTAGCCTCTCATTAAAGCGGCTGTAACTCCAAGAAACGTAGTCGGAGGGCTCCAAAACTTCTAGGGTGCGTCCGTCAGGTCCCTAGGGTCGTCCCCAGTAGGTTTTCTCAGAACCGGGTTTGGGATCCGATTTTTGTAAAAATTGCATTTTCGTGAGGGCTATTTCACCAGGGTTATATGGCCTGTATTTAGCCTCTCATTAAAGTGGCTGTAACTCCAAGAAACGTAGTCAGAGGGCTCCAAAACTTCTAGGGTGCGTCCGTCAGGTCCCTAGGGTCGTCCCCAGTGGGTTTTCTCAGAACCGGGTTTGGGATCCGATTTTTGTAAAAATTGCATTTTTGTGAGGGCTATTTCACCAGGGTTATAAGGCCTGTATTTAGCCTCTCATTAAAGTGGCTGTAACTCCAAGAAACGTAGTCGGAGGGCTCCAAAACTTCTAGGGTGCGTCCGTCAGGTCCCTGGGGTTGTCCCCAGTGGGTTTTCTCAGAACCGGGTTTGGGATCCGATTTTTGTAAAAATTGCATTTTTGTGAGGGCTATTTCACCAGGATTATAAGGCCTGTATTTAGCCTCTCATTAAAGTGGCTGTAACTCCAAGAAACGTAGTCAGAGGGCTCCAAAACTTCTAGGGTGCGTCCGTCAAGTCCCTGGGGTTGTCCCCAGTGGGTTTTCTCAGAACCGGGTTTGGGATCTGATTTTTGTAAAAATTGCATTTTCGTGAGGGCTATTTCACCAGGGTTATATGGCCTGTATTTAGCCTCTCATTAAAGTGGCTGTAACTCCAAGAAACGTAGTCGGAGGGCTCCAAAACTTCTAGGGTGCGTCCGTCAGGTCCCTAGGGTCTTCCCCAGTGGGTTTTCTCAGAACCGGGTTTGGGATCCGATTTTTGTAAAAATTGCATTTTCGTGAGGGCTATTTCACCAGGGTTATATGGCCTGTATTTAGCCTCTCATTAAAGTGGCTGTAACTCCAAGAAACGTAGTCAGAGGGCTCCAAAACTTCTAGGGTGCGTCCGTCAGGTCCCTAGGGTCGTCCCCAGTGGGTTTTCTCAGAACCGGGTTTGGGATCCGATTTTTGTAAAAATTGCATTTTTGTGAGGGCTATTTCACCAGGGTTATAAGGCCTGTATTTAGCCTCTCATTAAAGTGGCTGTAACTCCAAGAAACGTAGTCGGAGGGCTCCAAAACTTCTAGGGTGCGTCCGTCAGGTCCCTAGGGTCGTCCCCAGTGGGTTTTCTCAGAACCGGGTTTGGGATCTGATTTTTGTAAAAATTGCATTTTCGTGAGGGCTATTTCACCAGGGTTGTATGGCCTGTATTTAGCCTCTCATTAAAGTGGCTGTAACTCCAAGAAACGTAGTCGGAGGGCTCCAAAACTTCTAGGGTGCGTCCGTCAGGTCCCTAGGGTCGTCCCCAGTGGGTTTTCTCAGAACCGGGTTTGGGATCCGATTTTTGTAAAAATTGCATTTTCGTGAGGGCTATTTCACCAGGGTTATATGGCCTGTATTTAGCCTCTCATTAAAGTGGCTGTAACTCCAAGAAACGTAGTCAGAGGGCTCCAAAACTTCTAGGGTGCGTCCGTCAGGTCCCTAGGGTCGTTCCCAGTGGGTTTTCTCAGAACCGGGTTTGGGATCCGATTTTTGTAAAAATTGCATTTTTGTGAGGGCTATTTCACCAGGGTTATAAGGCCTGTATTTAGCCTCTCATTAAAGGGGCCGTAACTCCAAGAAACGTAATCGGAGGGCTCCAAAACTTCTAGGGTGCGTCCGTCAGGTCCCTGGGGTTGTCCCCAGTGGGTTTTCTCACAACCGGGTTTGGGATCCGATTTTTGTAAAAATTGCATTTTCGTGAGGGCTATTTCACCAGGGTTATAAGGCCTGTATTTAGCCTCTCATTAAAGTGGCTGTAACTCCAAGAAACGTAGTCGGAGGGCTCCAAAACTTCTAGGGTGCGTCCGTCAGGTCCCTAGGGTCGTCCCCAGTGGGTTTTCTCAGAACCGGGTTTGGGATCCGATTTTTGTAAAAATTGCATTTTTGTGAGGGCTATTTCACCAGGGTTATAAGGCCTGTATTTAGCCTCTCATTAAAGCAGCTGTAACTCCAAGAAACGTAGTCGGAGGGCTCCAAAACTTCTAGGGTGCGTCCGTCAGGTCCCTAGGGTCGTCCCCAGTGGGTTTTCTCAGAACCGGGTTTGGGATCCGATTTTTGTAAAAATTGCATTTTTGTGAGGGCTATTTCACCAGGGTTATAAGGCCTGTATTTAGCCTCTCATTAAAGCGGCTGTAACTCCAAGAAACGTAGTCGGAGGGCTCCAAAACTTCTAGGGTGCGTCCATCAGGTCCCTGGGGTCGTCCCCAGTGGGTTTTCTCAGAACCGGGTTTGGGATCCAATTTTTGTAAAAATTGCATTTTCGTGAGGGCTATTTCACCAGGGTTATAAGGCCTGTATTTTGCCTCTCATTAAAGTGGCTGTAACTCCAAGAAACGTAGTCAGAGGGCTCCAAAACTTCTAGGGTGCGTCCGTCAGGTCCCTAGGGTCATCCCCAGTGGGTTTTCTCAGAACCGGGTTTGGGATCCGTTTTTTGTAAAAATTGCATTTTCGTGAGGGCTATTTCACCAGGGTTATTTGGCCTGTATTTAGCCTCTCATTAAAGTGGCTGTAACTCCAAGAAACGTAGTCAGAGGGCTCCAAAACTTCTAGGGTGCGTCTGTCAGGTCCCTAGGGTCGTCCCCAGTGGGTTTTCTCACAACCGGGTTTGGGATCCGATTTTTGTAAAAATTGCATTTTTGTGAGGGCTATTTCACCAGGGTTATAAGGCCTGTATTTAGCCTCTCATTAAAGCGGCTGTAACTCCAAGAAACGTAGTCAGAGGGCTCCAAAACTTCTAGGGTGCGTCCGTCAGGTCCCTAGGGTCGTCCCCAGTGGGTTTTCTCAGAACCGGGTTTGGGATCCGATTTTTGTAAAAATTGCATTTTCGTGAGGGCTATTTCACCAGGGTTATATGGCCTGTATTTAGCCTCTCATTAAAGTGGCTGTAACTCCAAGAAACGTAGTCAGAGGGCTCCAAAACTTCTAGGGTGCGTCCGTCAGGTCCCTAGGGTCGTCCCCAGTGGGTTTTCTCAGAACCGGGTTTGGGATCCGATTTTTGTAAAAATTGCATTTTTGTGAGGGCTATTTCACCAGGGTTATAAGGCCTGTATTTAGCCTCTCATTAAAGTGGCTGTAACTCCAAGAAACGTAGTCGGAGGGCTCCAAAACTTCTAGGGTGCGTCCGTCAGGTCCCTAGGGTCGTCCCCAGTGGGTTTTCTCACAACCGGGTTTGGGATCCGATTTTTGTAAAAATTGCATTTTTGTGAGGGCTATTTCACCAGGGTTATAAGGCCTGTATTTAGCCTCTCATTAAAGCGGCTGTAACTCCAAGAAACGTAGTCGGAGGGCTCCAAAACTTCTAGGGTGCGTCCGTCAGGTCCCTAGGGTCATCCCCAGTGGGTTTTCTCAGAACCGGGTTTGGGATCCGATTTTGGTAAAAATTGCATTTTTGTGAGGGCTATTTCACCAGGGTTATAAGGCCTGTATTTAGCCTCTCATTAAAGTGGCTGTAACTCCAAGAAACGTAGTCGGAGGGCTCCAAAACTTCTAGGGTGCGTCCGTCAGGTCCCTGGGCTCATCCCCAGTGGGTTTTCTCAGAACCGGGTTTGGGATCCGATTTTTGTAAAAATTGCATTTTCGTGAGGGCTATTTCACCAGGGTTATATGGCCTGTATTTAGCCTCTCATTAAAGTGGCTGTAACTCCAAGAAACGTAGTCGGAGGGCTCCAAAACTTCTAGGGTGCGTCCGTCAGGTCCCTAGGGTCGTCCCCAGTGGGTTTTCTCAGAACCGGGTTTGGGATCCGATTTTTGTAAAAATTGCATTTTTGTGAGGGCTATTTCACCAGGGTTATAAGGCCTGTATTTAGCCTCTCATTAAAGCGGCTGTAACTCCAAGAAACGTAGTCGGAGGGCTCCAAAACTTCTAGGGTGCGTCCGTCAGGTCCCTAGGGTCATCCCCAGTAGGTTTTCTCAGAACCGGGTTTGGGATCCGATTTTTGTAAAAATTGCATTTTCGTGAGGGCTATTTCACCAGGGTTATATGGCCTGTATTTAGCCTCTCATTAAAGTGGCTGTAACTCCAAGAAACGTAGTCAGAGGGCTCCAAAAGTTCTAGGGTGCGTCCGTCAGGTCCCTAGGGTCGTCCCCAGTGGGTTTTCTCAGAACCGGGTTTGGGATCCGATTTTTGTAAAAATTGCATTTTTGTGAGGGCTATTTCACCAGGGTTATAAGGCCTGTATTTAGCCTCTCATTAAAGTGGCTGTAACTCCAAGAAACGTAGTCGGAGGGCTCCAAAACTTCTAGGGTGCGTCCGTCAGGTCCCTAGGGTCGTCCCCAGTGGGTTTTCTCAGAACCGGGTTTGGGATCCGATTTTTGTAAAAATTGCATTTTTGTGAGGGCTATTTCACCAGGGTTATAAGGCCTGTATTTAGCCTCTCATTAAAGCGGCTGTAACTCCAAGAAACGTAGTCGGAGGGCTCCAAAACTTCTAGGGTGCGTCCGTCAGGTCCCTAGGGTCGTCCCCAGTGGGTTTTTTCAGAACCGGGTTTGGGATCCGATTTTTGTAAAAATTGCATTTTTGTGAGGGCTATTTCAGCAGGGTTATAAGGCCTGTATTTAGCCTCTCATTAAAGTGGCTGTAACTCCAAGAAACGTAGTCGGAGGGCTCCAAAACTTCTAGGGTGCGTCCGTCAGGTCCCTAGGGTCGTCCCCAGTGGGTTTTCTCAGAACCGGGTTTGGGATCCGATTTTTGTAAAAATTGCATTTTCGTGAGGGCTATTTCACCAGGGTTATATGGCCTGTATTTAGCCTCTCATTAAAGTGGCTGTAACTCCAAGAAACGTAGTCAGAGGGCTCCAAAACTTCTAGGGTGCGTCCGTCAGGTCCCTAGGGTCGTCCCCAGTGGGTTTTCTCAGAACCGGGTTTGGGATCCGATTTTTGTAAAAATTGCATTTTCGTGAGGGCTATTTCACCAGGGTTATAAGGCCTGTATTTAGCCTCTCATTAAAGCGGCTGTAACTCCAAGAAACGTAGTCGGAGGGCTCCAAAACTTCTAGGGTGCGTCCGTCAGGTCCCTAGGGTCGTCCCCAGTGGGTTTTCTCAGAACCGGGTTTGGGATCCGATTTTTGTAAAAATTGCATTTTCGTGAGGGCTATTTCACCAGGGTTATATGGCCTGTATTTAGCCTCTCATTAAAGTGGCTGTAACTCCAAGAAACGTAGTCGGAGGGCCCCAAAACTTCTAGGGTGCGTCCGTCAGGTCCCTAGGGTCGTCCCCAGTGGGTTTTCTCAGAACCGGGTTTGGGATCCGATTTTTGTAAAAATTGCATTTTTGTGAGGGCTATTTCACCAGGGTTATAAGGCCTGTATTTAGCCTCTCATTAAAGCAGCTGTAACTCCAAGAAACGTAGTCGGAGGGCTCCAAAACTTCTAGGGTGCGTCCGTCAGGTCCCTGGGGTTGTCCCCAGTGGGTTTTCTCACAACCGGGTTTGGGATCCGATTTTTGTAAAAATTGCATTTTCGTGAGGGCTATTTCACCAGGGTTATATGGCCTGTATTTAGCCTCTCATTAAAGTGGCTGTAACTCCAAGAAACGTAGTCAGAGGGCTCCAAAACTTCTAGGGTGCGTCCATCAGGTCCCTGGGGTCGTCCCCAGTGGGTTTTCTCAGAACCGGGTTTGGGATCCGATTTTTGTAAAAATTGCATTTTCGTGAGGGCTATTTCACCAGGGTTATAAGGCCTGTATTTAGCCTCTCATTAAAGTGGCTGTAACTCCAAGAAACGTAGTCGGAGGGCTCCAAAACTTCTAGGGTGCGTCCGTCAGGTCCCTAGGGTCGTCCCCAGTGGGTTTTCTCAGAACCGGGTTTGGGATCCGATTTTTGTAAAAATTGCATTTTCGTGAGGGCTATTTCACCAGGGTTATAAGGCCTGTATTTAGCCTCTCATTAAAGTGGCTGTAACTCCAAGAAACGTAGTCGGAGGGCTCCAAAACTTCTAGGGTGCGTCCGTCAGGTCCCTAGGGTCGTCCCCAGTGGGTTTTCTCAGAACCGGGTTTGGGATCCGATTTTTGTTAAAATTGCATTTTCGTGAGGGCTATTTCACCAGGGTTATATGGCCTGTATTTAGCCTCTCATTAAAGTGGCTGTAACTCCAAGAAACGTAGTCAGAGGGCTCCAAAACTTCTAGGGTGCGTCCGTCAGGTCCCTAGGGTCGTCCCCAGTGGGTTTTCTCAGAACCGGGTTTGGGATCCGATTTTTGTAAAAATTGCATTTTTGTGAGGGCTATTTCACCAGGGTTATAAGGCCTGTATTTAGCCTCTCATTAAAGTGGCTGTAACTCCAAGAAACGTAGTCGGAGGGCTCCAAAACTTCTAGGGTGCGTCCGTCAGGTCCCTAGGGTCATCCCCAGTAGGTTTTCTCAGAACCGGGTTTGGGATCCGATTTTTGTAAAAATTGCATTTTCGTGAGGGCTATTTCACCAGGGTTATATGGCCTGTATTTAGCCTCTCATTAAAGTGGCTGTAACTCCAAGAAACGTAGTCAGAGGGCTCCAAAACTTCTAGGGTGCGTCCGTCAGGTCCCTAGGGTCGTCCCCAGTGGGTTTTCTCAGAACCGGGTTTGGGATCCGATTTTTGTAAAAATTGCATTTTTGTGAGGGCTATTTCACCAGGGTTATAAGGCCTGTATTTAGCCTCTCATTAAAGTGGCTGTAACTCCAAGAAACGTAGTCGGAGGGCTCCAAAACTTCTAGGGTGCGTCCGTCAGGTCCCTAGGGTCGTCCCCAGTGGGTTTTCTCAGAACCGGGTTTGGGATCCGATTTTTGTAAAAATTGCATTTTTGTGAGGGCTATTTCACCAGGGTTATAAGGCCTGTATTTAGCCTCTCATTAAAGTGGCTGTAACTCCAAGAAACGTAGTCGGAGGGCTCCAAAACTTCTAGGGTGCGTCCGTCAGGTCCCTAGGGTCGTCCCCAGTGGGTTTTCTCAGAACCGGGTTTGGGATCCGATTTTTGTAAAAATTGCATTTTTGTGAGGGCTATTTCACCAGGGTTATAAGGCCTGTATTTAGCCTCTCATTAAAGTGGCTGTAACTCCAAGAAACGTAGTCGGAGGGCTCCAAAACTTCTAGGGTGCGTCCGTCGGGTCCCTGGGGTTGTCCCCAGTGGGTTTTCTCAGAACCGTGTTTGGGATCCGATTTTTGTAAAAATTGCATTTTCGTGAGGGCTATTTCACCAGGGTTATATGGCCTGTATTTAGCCTCTCATTAAAGTGGCTGTAACTCCAAGAAACGTAGTCAGAGGGCTCCAAAACTTCTAGGGTGCGTCCGTCAGGTCCCTAGGGTCGTCCCCAGTGGGTTTTCTCAGAACCGGGTTTGGGATCCGATTTTTGTAAAAATTGCATTTTCGTGAGGGCTATTTCACCAGGGTTATATGGCCTGTATTTAGCCTCTCATTAAAGTGGCTGTAACTCCAAGAAACTTAGTCGGAGGGCTCCAAAACTTCTAGGGTGCGTCCGTCAGGTCCCTAGGGTCGTCCCCAGTGGGTTTTCTCAGAACCGGGTTTGGGATCCGATTTTTGTAAAAATTGCATTTTTGTGAGGGCTATTTCACCAGGGTTATAAGGCCTGTATTTAGCCTCTCATTAAAGGGGCCGTAACTCCAAGAAACGTAGTCGGAGGGCTCCAAAACTTCTAGGGTGCGTCCGTCAGGTCCCTAGGGGTTGTCCCCAGTGGGTTTTCTCACAACCGGGTTTGGGATCCGATTTTTGTAAAAATTGCATTTTTGTGAGGGCTATTTCACCAGGGTTATAAGGCCTGTATTTAGCCTCTCATTAAAGTGGCTGTAACTCCAAGAAACGTAGTCGGAGGGCTCCAAAACTTCTAGGGTGCGTCCGTCAGGTCCCTAGGGTCATCCCCAGTGGGTTTTCTCAGAACCGGGTTTGGGATCCGATTTTTGTAAAAATTGCATTTTCGTGAGGGCTATTTCACCAGGGTTATAAGGCCTGTATTTAGCCTCTCATTAAAGTGGCTGTAACTCCAAGAAACGTAGTCGGAGGGCTCCAAAACTTCTAGGGTGCGTCCGTCAGGTCCCTAGGGTCGTCCCCAGTGGGTTTTCTCAGAACCGGGTTTGGGATCCGATTTTTGTAAAAATTGCATTTTCGTGAGGGCTATTTCACCAGGGTTATATGGCCTGTATTTAGCCTCTCATTAAAGTGGCTGTAACTCCAAGAAACGTAGTCAGAGGGCTCCAAAACTTCTAGGGTGCGTCCGTCAGGTCCCTAGGGTCGTCCCCAGTGGGTTTTCTCAGAACCGGGTTTGGGATCCGATTTTTGTAAAAATTGCATTTTCGTGAGGGCTATTTCACCAGGGTTATATGGCCTGTATTTAGCCTCTCATTAAAGTGGCTGTAACTCCAAGAAACGTAGTCAGAGGGCTCCAAAACTTCTAGGGTGCGTCCGTCAGGTCCCTAGGGTCGTCCCCAGTGGGTTTTCTCAGAACCGGGTTTGGGATCCGATTTTTGTAAAAATTGCATTTTTGTGAGGGCTATTTCACCAGGGTTGTAAGGCCTGTATTTAGCCTCTCATTAAAGGGGCCGTAACTCCAAGAAACGTAGTCGGAGGGCTCCAAAACTTCTAGGGTGCGTCCGTCAGGTCCCTGGGGTTGTCCCCAGTGGGTTTTCTCACAACCGGGTTTGGGATCCGATTTTTGTAAAAATTGCATTTTTGTGAGGGCTATTTCACCAGGGTTATAAGGCCTGTATTTAGCCTCTCATTAAAGTGGCTGTAACTCCAAGAAACGTAGTCGGAGGGCTCCAAAACTTCTAGGGTGCGTCCGTCAGGTCCCTAGGGTCGTCCCCAGTGGGTTTTCTCAGAACCGGGTTTGGGATCCGATTTTTGTAAAAATTGCATTTTTGTGAGGGCTATTTCACCAGGGTTATAAGGCCTGTATTTAGCCTCTCATTAAAGTGGCTGTAACTCCAAGAAACGTAGTCGGAGGGCTCCAAAACTTCTAGGGTGCGTCCGTCAGGTCCCTAGGGTCGTCCCCAGTGGGTTTTCTCAGAACCGGGTTTGGGATCCGATTTTTGTAAAAATTGCATTTTCGTGAGGGCTATTTCACCAGGGTTATATGGCCTGTATTTAGCCTCTCATTAAAGTGGCTGTAACTCCAAGAAACGTAGTCAGAGGGCTCCAAAACTTCTAGGGTGCGTCCGTCAGGTCCCTAGGGTCGTCCCCAGTGGGTTTTCTCAGAACCGGGTTTGGGATCCGATTTTTGTAAAAATTGCATTTTTGTGAGGGCTATTTCACCAGGGTTATAAGGCCTGTATTTAGCCTCTCATTAAAGCGGCTGTAACTCCAAGAAACTTAGTCGGAGGGCTCCAAAACTTCTAGGGTGCGTCCGTCAGGTCCCTAGGGTCGTCCCCAGTGGGTTTTTTCAGAACCGGGTTTGGGATCCGATTTTTGTAAAAATTGCATTTTCGTGAGGGCTATTTCACCAGGGTTATATGGCCTGTATTTAGCCTCTCATTAAAGTGGCTGTAACTCCAAGAAACGTAGTCAGAGGGCTCCAAAACTTCTAGGGTGCGTCCGTCAGGTCCCTAGGGTCGTCCCCAGTGGGTTTTCTCAGAACCGGGTTTGGGATCCGATTTTTGTAAAAATTGCATTTTTGTGAGGGCTATTTCACCAGGGTTATAAGGCCTGTATTTAGCCTCTCATTAAAGTGGCTGTAACTCCAAGAAACGTAGTCGGAGGGCTCCAAAACTTCTAGGGTGCGTCCGTCAGGTCCCTAGGGTCGTCCCCAGTGGGTTTTCTCAGAACCGGGTTTGGGATCCGATTTTTGTAAAAATTGCATTTTTGTGAGGGCTATTTCACCAGGGTTATAAGGCCTGTATTTAGCCTCTCATTAAAGCGGCTGTAACTCCAAGAAACGTAGTCGGAGGGCTCCAAAACTTCTAGGGTGCGTCCGTCAGGTCCCTAGGGTCGTCCCCAGTGGGTTTTTTCAGAACCGGGTTTGGGATCCGATTTTTGTAAAAATTGCATTTTTGTGAGGGCTATTTCAGCAGGGTTATAAGGCCTGTATTTAGCCTCTCATTAAAGTGGCTGTAACTCCAAGAAACGTAGTCGGAGGGCTCCAAAACTTCTAGGGTGCGTCCGTCAGGTCCCTAGGGTCGTCCCCAGTGGGTTTTCTCAGAACCGGGTTTGGGATCCGATTTTTGTAAAAATTGCATTTTCGTGAGGGCTATTTCACCAGGGTTATATGGCCTGTATTTAGCCTCTCATTAAAGTGGCTGTAACTCCAAGAAACGTAGTCAGAGGGCTCCAAAACTTCTAGGGTGCGTCCGTCAGGTCCCTAGGGTCGTCCCCAGTGGGTTTTCTCAGAACCGGGTTTGGGATCCGATTTTTGTAAAAATTGCATTTTCGTGAGGGCTATTTCACCAGGGTTATAAGGCCTGTATTTAGCCTCTCATTAAAGCGGCTGTAACTCCAAGAAACGTAGTCGGAGGGCTCCAAAACTTCTAGGGTGCGTCCGTCAGGTCCCTAGGGTCGTCCCCAGTAGGTTTTCTCAGAACCGGGTTTGGGATCCGATTTTTGTAAAAATTGCATTTTTGTGAGGGCTATTTCACCAGGGTTATATGGCCTGTATTTAGCCTCTCATTAAAGTGGCTGTAACTCCAAGAAACGTAGTCAGAGGGCTCCAAAACTTCTAGGGTGCGTCCGTCAGGTCCCTAGGGTCGTCCCCAGTGGGTTTTCTCAGAACCGGGTTTGGGATCCGATTTTTGTAAAAATTGCATTTTTGTGAGGGCTATTTCACCAGGGTTATAAGGCCTGTATTTAGCCTCTCATTAAAGTGGCTGTAACTCCAAGAAACGTAGTCGGAGGGCTCCAAAACTTCTAGGGTGCGTCCGTCAGGTCCCTGGGGTTGTCCCCAGTGGGTTTTCTCACAACCGGGTTTGGGATCCGATTTTTGTAAAAATTGCATTTTCGTGAGGGCTATTTCACCAGGGTTATAAGGCCTGTATTTAGCCTCTCATTAAAGTGGCTGTAACTCCAAGAAACGTAGTCGGAGGGCTCCAAAACTTCTAGGGTGCGTCCGTCAGGTCCCTGGGGTTGTCCCCAGTGGGTTTTCTCAGAACCGGGTTTGGGATCCGATTTTTGTAAAAATTGCATTTTTGTGAGGGCTATTTCACCAGGGTTATAAGGCCTGTATTTAGCCTCTCATTAAAGTGGCTGTAACTCCAAGAAACGTAGTCGGAGGGCTCCAAAACTTCTAGGGTGCGTCCGTCAGGTCCCTAGGGTCGTCCCCAGTGGGTTTTTTCAGAACCGGGTTTGGGATCCGATTTTTGTAAAAATTGCATTTTTGTGAGGGCTATTTCAGCAGGGTTATAAGGCCTGTATTTAGCCTCTCATTAAAGTGGCTGTAACTCCAAGAAACGTAGTCGGAGGGCTCCAAAACTTCTAGGGTGCGTCCGTCAGGTCCCTAGGGTCGTCCCCAGTGGGTTTTCTCAGAACCGGGTTTGGGATCCGATTTTTGTAAAAATTGCATTTTCGTGAGGGCTATTTCACCAGGGTTATATGGCCTGTATTTAGCCTCTCATTAAAGTGGCTGTAACTCCAAGAAACGTAGTCAGAGGGCTCCAAAACTTCTAGGGTGCGTCCGTCAGGTCCCTAGGGTCGTCCCCAGTGGGTTTTCTCAGAACCGGGTTTGGGATCCGATTTTTGTAAAAATTGCATTTTCGTGAGGGCTATTTCACCAGGGTTATAAGGCCTGTATTTAGCCTCTCATTAAAGCGGCTGTAACTCCAAGAAACGTAGTCGGAGGGCTCCAAAACTTCTAGGGTGCGTCCGTCAGGTCCCTAGGGTCGTCCCCAGTGGGTTTTCTCAGAACCGGGTTTGGGATCCGATTTTTGTAAAAATTGCATTTTTGTGAGGGCTATTTCACCAGGGTTATAAGGCCTGTATTTAGCCTCTCATTAAAGTGGCTGTAACTCCAAGAAACGTAGTCGGAGGGCTCCAAAACTTCTAGGGTGCGTCCGTCAGGTCCCTAGGGTCGTCCCCAGTGAGTTTTCTCAGAACCGGGTTTGGGATCCGATTTTTGTAAAAATTGCATTTTTGTGAGGGCTATTTCACCAGGGTTATAAGGCCTGTATTTAGCCTCTCATTAAAGTGGCTGTAACTCCAAGAAACGTAGTCGGAGGGCTCCAAAACTTCTAGGGTGCGTCCGTCAGGTCCCTGGGGTTGTCCCCAGTGGGTTTTCTCAGAACCGGGTTTGGGATCCGATTTTTGTAAAAATTGCATTTTTGTGAGGGCTATTTCACCAGGATTATAAGGCCTGTATTTAGCCTCTCATTAAAGTGGCTGTAACTCCAAGAAACGTAGTCAGAGGGCTCCAAAACTTCTAGGGTGCGTCCGTCAAGTCCCTGGGGTTGTCCCCAGTGGGTTTTCTCAGAACCGGGTTTGGGATCTGATTTTTGTAAAAATTGCATTTTCGTGAGGGCTATTTCACCAGGGTTATATGGCCTGTATTTAGCCTCTCATTAAAGTGGCTGTAACTCCAAGAAACGTAGTCGGAGGGCTCCAAAACTTCTAGGGTGCGTCCGTCAGGTCCCTGGGGTTGTCCCCAGTGGGTTTTCTCACAACCGGGTTTGGGATCCGATTTTTGTAAAAATTGCATTTTCGTGAGGGCTATTTCACCAGGGTTATAAGGCCTGTATTTAGCCTCTCATTAAAGTGGCTGTAACTCCAAGAAACGTAGTCGGAGGGCTCCAAAACTTCTAGGGTGCGTCCGTCAGGTCCCTAGGGTCGTCCCCAGTGGGTTTTCTCAGAACCGGGTTTGGGATCCGATTTTTGTAAAAATTGCATTTTCGTGAGGGCTATTTCACCAGGGTTATAAGGCCTGTATTTAGCCTCTCATTAAAGTGGCTGTAACTCCAAGAAACGTAGTCGGAGGGCTCCAAAACTTCTAGGGTGCGTCCGTCAGGTCCCTAGGGTCGTCCCCAGTGGGTTTTCTCACAACCGGGTTTGGGATCCGATTTTTGTAAAAATTGCATTTTCGTGAGGGCTATTTCACCAGGGTTATAAGGCCTGTATTTAGCCTCTCATTAAAGCGGCTGTAACTCCAAGAAACGTAGTCGGAGGGCCCCAAAACTTCTAGGGTGCGTCCGTCAGGTCCCTAGGGTCGTCCCCAGTGGGTTTTCTCAGAACCGGGTTTGGGATCCGATTTTTGTAAAAATTGCATTTTCGTGAGGGCTATTTCACCTGGGTTATAAGGCCTGTATTTAGCCTCTCATTAAAGTGGCTGTAACTCCAAGAAACGTAGTCGGAGGGCCCCAAAACTTCTAGGGTGCGTCCGTCAGGTCCCTAGGGTCGTCCCCAGTGGGTTTTCTCAGAACTGGGTTTGGGATCCGATTTTTGTAAAAATTGCATTTTTGTGAGGGCTATTTCACCAGGGTTATAAGGCCTGTATTTAGCCTCTCATTAAAGCAGCTGTAACTCCAAGAAACTTAGTCGGAGGGCTCCAAAACTTCTAGGGTGCGTCCGTCAGGTCCCTGGGGTTGTCCCCAGTGGGTTTTCTCAGAACCGGGTTTGGGATCCGATTTTTGTAAAAATTGCATTTTTGTGAGGGCTATTTCACCAGGGTTATAAGGCCTGTATTTAGCCTCTCATTAAAGTGGCTGTAACTCCAAGAAACGTAGTCGGAGGGCCCCAAAACTTCTAGGGTGCGTCCGTCAGGTCCCTAGGGTCGTCCCCAGTGGGTTTTCTCAGAACTGGGTTTGGGATCCGATTTTTGTAAAAATTGCATTTTTGTGAGGGCTATTTCACCAGGGTTATAAGGCCTGTATTTAGCCTCTCATTAAAGCAGCTGTAACTCCAAGAAACTTAGTCGGAGGGCTCCAAAACTTCTAGGGTGCGTCCGTCAGGTCCCTAGGGTCGTCCCCAGTAGGTTTTCTCAGAACCGGGTTTGGGATCCGATTTTTGTAAAAATTGCATTTTCGTGAGGGCTATTTCACCAGGGTTATATGGCCTGTATTTAGCCTCTCATTAAAGTGGCTGTAACTCCAAGAAACGTAGTCAGAGGGCTCCAAAACTTCTAGGGTGCGTCCGTCAGGTCCCTAGGGTCGTCCCCAGTGGGTTTTCTCAGAACCGGGTTTGGGATCCGATTTTTGTAAAAATTGCATTTTTGTGAGGGCTATTTCAGCAGGGTTATAAGGCCTGTATTTAGCCTCTCATTAAAGTGGCTGTAACTCCAAGAAACGTAGTCGGAGGGCTCCAAAACTTCTAGGGTGCGTCCGTCAGGTCCCTAGGGTCGTCCCCAGTGGGTTTTCTCAGAACCGGGTTTGGGATCCGATTTTTGTAAAAATTGCATTTTCGTGAGGGCTATTTCACCAGGGTTATATGGCCTGTATTTAGCCTCTCATTAAAGTGGCTGTAACTCCAAGAAACGTAGTCGGAGGGCTCCAAAACTTCTAGGGTGCGTCCGTCAGGTCCCTAGGGTCGTCCCCAGTGGGTTTTCTCAGAACCGGGTTTGGGATCCGATTTTTGTAAAAATTGCATTTTCGTGAGGGCTATTTCACCAGGGTTATAAGGCCTGTATTTAGCCTCTCATTAAAGCGGCTGTAACTCCAAGAAACGTAGTCGGAGGGCTCCAAAACTTCTAGGGTGCGTCCGTCAGGTCCCTAGGGTCGTCCCCAGTAGGTTTTCTCAGAACCGGGTTTGGGATCCGATTTTTGTAAAAATTGCATTTTCGTGAGGGCTATTTCACCAGGGTTATATGGCCTGTATTTAGCCTCTCATTAAAGTGGCTGTAACTCCAAGAAACGTAGTCAGAGGGCTCCAAAACTTCTAGGGTGCGTCCGTCAGGTCCCTAGGGTCGTCCCCAGTGGGTTTTCTCAGAACCGGGTTTGGGATCCGATTTTTGTAAAAATTGCATTTTTGTGAGGGCTATTTCACCAGGGTTATAAGGCCTGTATTTAGCCTCTCATTAAAGTGGCTGTAACTCCAAGAAACGTAGTCGGAGGGCTCCAAAACTTCTAGGGTGCGTCCGTCAGGTCCCTAGGGTCGTCCCCAGTGAGTTTTCTCAGAACCGGGTTTGGGATCCGATTTTTGTTAAAATTGCATTTTTGTGAGGGCTATTTCACCAGGGTTATAAGGCCTGTATTTAGCCTCTCATTAAAGTGGCTGTAACTCCAAGAAACGTAGTCGGAGGGCTCCAAAACTTCTAGGGTGCGTCCGTCAGGTCCCTGGGGTTGTCCCCAGTGGGTTTTCTCAGAACCGGGTTTGGGATCCGATTTTTGTAAAAATTGCATTTTTGTGAGGGCTATTTCACCAGGGTTATAAGGCCTGTATTTAGCCTCTCATTAAAATGGCTGTAACTCCAAGAAACGTAGTCGGAGGGCTCCAAAACTTCTAGGGTGCGTCCGTCAGGTCCCTGGGGTTGTCCCCAGTAGGTTTTCTCAGAACCGGGTTTGGGATCCGATTTTTGTAAAAATTGCATTTTCGTGAGGGCTATTTCACCAGGGTTATATGGCCTGTATTTAGCCTCTCATTAAAGTGGCTGTAACTCCAAGAAACGTAGTCGGAGGGCTCCAAAACTTCTAGGGTGCGTCCGTCAGGTCCCTAGGGTCGTCCCCAGTGGGTTTTCTCAGAACCGGGTTTGGGATCCGATTTTTGTAAAAATTGCATTTTCGTGAGGGCTATTTCACCAGGGTTATATGGCCTGTATTTAGCCTCTCATTAAAGTGGCTGTAACTCCAAGAAACATAGTCAGAGGGCTCCAAAACTTCTAGGGTGCGTCCGTCAGGTCCCTAGGGTCGTCCCCAGTGGGTTTTCTCAGAACCGGGTTTGGGATCCGATTTTTGTAAAAATTGTATTTTCGTGAGGGCTATTTCACCAGGGTTATATGGCCTGTATTTAGCCTCTCATTAAAGTGGCTGTAACTCCAAGAAACGTAGTCGGAGGGCTCCAAAACTTCTAGGGTGCGTCCGTCAGGTCCCTAGGGTCGTCCCCAGTGGGTTTTCTCAGAACCGGGTTTGGGATCCGATTTTTGTAAAAATTGCATTTTCGTGAGGGCTATTTCACCAGGGTTATATGGCCTGTATTTAGCCTCTCATTAAAGTGGCTGTAACTCCAAGAAACGTAGTCAGAGGGCTCCAAAACTTCTAGGGTGCGTCCGTCAGGTCCCTAGGGTCGTCCCCAGTGGGTTTTCTCAGAACCGGGTTTGGGATCCGATTTTTGTAAAAATTGCATTTTTGTGAGGGCTATTTCACCAGGGTTATAAGGCCTGTATTTAGCCTCTCATTAAAGGGGCCGTAACTCCAAGAAACGTAGTCGGAGGGCTCCAAAACTTCTAGGGTGCGTCCGTCAGGTCCCTTGGGTTGTCCCCAGTGGGTTTTCTCAGAACCGGGTTTGGGATCCGATTTTTGTAAAAATTGCATTTTCGTGAGGGCTATTTCACCAGGGTTATAAGGCCTGTATTTAGCCTCTCATTAAAGTGGCTGTAACTCCAAGAAACGTAGTCGGAGGGCTCCAAAACTTCTAGGGTGCGTCCGTCAGGTCCCTAGGGTCGTCCCCAGTGAGTTTTCTCAGAACCGGGTTTGGGATCCGATTTTTGTAAAAATTGCATTTTTGTGAGGGCTATTTCACCAGGGTTATAAGGCCTGTATTTAGCCTCTCATTAAAGTGGCTGTAACTCCAAGAAACGTAGTCGGAGGGCTCCAAAACTTCTAGGGTGCGTCCGTCAGGTCCCTGGGGTTGTCCCCAGTGGGTTTTCTCAGAACCGGGTTTGGGATCCGATTTTTGTAAAAATTGCATTTTTGTGAGGGCTATTTCACCAGGATTATAAGGCCTGTATTTAGCCTCTCATTAAAGTGGCTGTAACTCCAAGAAACGTAGTCAGAGGGCTCCAAAACTTCTAGGGTGCGTCCGTCAAGTCCCTGGGGTTGTCCCCAGTGGGTTTTCTCAGAACCGGGTTTGGGATCTGATTTTTGTAAAAATTGCATTTTCGTGAGGGCTATTTCACCAGGGTTGTATGGCCTGTATTTAGCCTCTCATTAAAGTGGCTGTAACTCCAAGAAACGTAGTCGGAGGGCTCCAAAACTTCTAGGGTGCGTCCGTCAGGTCCCTAGGGTCGTCCCCAGTGGGTTTTCTCAGAACCGGGTTTGGGATCCGATTTTTGTAAAAATTGCATTTTCGTGAGGGCTATTTCACCAGGGTTATATGGCCTGTATTTAGCCTCTCATTAAAGTGGCTGTAACTCCAAGAAACGTAGTCAGAGGGCTCCAAAACTTCTAGGGTGCGTCCGTCAGGTCCCTAGGGTCGTCCCCAGTGGGTTTTCTCAGAACCGGGTTTGGGATCCGATTTTTGTAAAAATTGCATTTTCGTGAGGGCTATTTCACCAGGGTTATATGGCCTGTATTTAGCCTCTCATTAAAGTGGCTGTAACTCCAAGAAACGTAGTCAGAGGGCTCCAAAACTTCTAGGGTGCGTCCGTCAGGTCCCTAGGGTCGTCCCCAGTGGGTTTTCTCAGAACCGGGTTTGGGATCCGATTTTTGTAAAAATTGCATTTTTGTGAGGGCTATTTCACCAGGGTTATATGGCCTGTATTTAGCCTCTCATTAAAGTGGCTGTAACTCCAAGAAACGTAGTCGGAGGGCTCCAAAACTTCTAGGGTGCGTCCGTCAGGTCCCTAGGGTCGTCCCCAGTGGGTTTTCTCAGAACCGGGTTTGGGATCTGATTTTTGTAAAAATTGCATTTTCGTGAGGGCTATTTCACCAGGGTTGTATGGCCTGTATTTAGCCTCTCATTAAAGTGGCTGTAACTCCAAGAAACGTAGTCGGAGGGCTCCAAAACTTCTAGGGTGCGTCCGTCAGGTCCCTAGGGTCGTCCCCAGTGGGTTTTCTCAGAACCGGGTTTGGGATCCGATTTTTGTAAAAATTGCATTTTCGTGAGGGCTATTTCACCAGGGTTATATGGCCTGTATTTAGCCTCTCATTAAAGTGGCTGTAACTCCAAGAAACGTAGTCAGAGGGCTCCAAAACTTCTAGGGTGCGTCCGTCAGGTCCCTAGGGTCGTCCCCAGTGGGTTTTCTCAGAACCGGGTTTGGGATCCGATTTTTGTAAAAATTGCATTTTTGTGAGGGCTATTTCACCAGGGTTATATGGCCTGTATTTAGCCTCTCATTAAAGTGGCTGTAACTCCAAGAAACGTAGTCGGAGGGCTCCAAAACTTCTAGGGTGCGTCCGTCAGGTCCCTAGGGTCGTCCCCAGTGGGTTTTCTCAGAACCGGGTTTGGGATCTGATTTTTGTAAAAATTGCATTTTCGTGAGGGCTATTTCACCAGGGTTGTATGGCCTGTATTTAGCCTCTCATTAAAGTGGCTGTAACTCCAAGAAACGTAGTCGGAGGGCTCCAAAACTTCTAGGGTGCGTCCGTCAGGTCCCTAGGGTCGTCCCCAGTGGGTTTTCTCAGAACCGGGTTTGGGATCTGATTTTTGTAAAAATTGCATTTTCGTGAGGGCTATTTCACCAGGGTTGTATGGCCTGTATTTAGCCTCTCATTAAAGTGGCTGTAACTCCAAGAAACGTAGTCGGAGGGCTCCAAAACTTCTAGGGTGCGTCCGTCAGGTCCCTAGGGTCGTCCCCAGTGGGTTTTCTCAGAACCGGGTTTGGGATCCGATTTTTGTAAAAATTGCATTTTCGTGAGGGCTATTTCACCAGGGTTATATGGCCTGTATTTAGCCTCTCATTAAAGTGGCTGTAACTCCAAGAAACGTAGTCAGAGGGCTCCAAAACTTCTAGGGTGCGTCCGTCAGGTCCCTAGGGTCGTCCCCAGTGGGTTTTCTCAGAACCGGGTTTGGGATCCGATTTTTGTAAAAATTGCATTTTTGTGAGGGCTATTTCACCAGGGTTATAAGGCCTGTATTTAGCCTCTCATTAAAGGGGCCGTAACTCCAAGAAACGTAGTCGGAGGGCTCCAAAACTTCTAGGGTGCGTCCGTCAGGTCCCTGGGGTTGTCCCCAGTGGGTTTTCTCACAACCGGGTTTGGGATCCGATTTTTGTAAAAATTGCATTTTCGTGAGGGCTATTTCACCAGGGTTATAAGGCCTGTATTTAGCCTCTCATTAAAGTGGCTGTAACTCCAAGAAACGTAGTCGGAGGGCTCCAAAACTTCTAGGGTGCGTCCGTCAGGTCCCTAGGGTCGTCCCCAGTGGGTTTTCTCAGAACCGGGTTTGGGATCCGATTTTTGTAAAAATTGCATTTTCGTGAGGGCTATTTCACCAGGGTTATATGGCCTGTATTTAGCCTCTCATTAAAGTGGCTGTAACTCCAAGAAACGTAGTCGGAGGGCTCCAAAACTTCTAGGGTGCGTCCGTCAGGTCCCTAGGGTCGTCCCCAGTGGGTTTTCTCACAACCGGGTTTGGGATCCGATTTTTGTAAAAATTGCATTTTCGTGAGGGCTATTTCACCAGGGTTATATGGCCTGTATTTAGCCTCTCATTAAAGCGGCTGTAACTCCAAGAAACGTAGTCGGAGGGCTCCAAAACTTCTAGGATGCGTCCGTCAGGTCCCTAGGGTCGTCCCCAGTAGGTTTTCTCAGAACCGGGTTTGGGATCCGATTTTTGTAAAAATTGCATTTTCGTGAGGGCTATTTCACCAGGGTTATATGGCCTGTATTTAGCCTCTCATTAAAGTGGCTGTAACTCCAAGAAACGTAGTCAGAGGGCTCCAAAACTTCTAGGGTGCGTCCGTCAGGTCCCTAGGGTCGTCCCCAGTGGGTTTTCTCAGAACCGGGTTTGGGATCCGATTTTTGTAAAAATTGCATTTTCGTGAGGGCTATTTCACCAGGGTTATAAGGCCTGTATTTAGCCTCTCATTAAAGCAGCTGTAACTCCAAGAAACGTAGTCGGAGGGCTCCAAAACTTCTAGGGTGCGTCCGTCAGGTCCCTAGGGTCGTCCCCAGTGGGTTTTCTCAGAACCAGGTTTGGGATCCGATTTTTGTAAAAATTGCATTTTTGTGAGGGCTATTTCACCAGGGTTATAAGGCCTGTATTAAGCCTCTCATTAAAGCGGCTGTAACTCCAAGAAACGTAGTCGGAGGGCTCCAAAACTTCTAGGGTGCGTCCGTCAGGTCCCTAGGGTCGTCCCCAGTAGGTTTTCTCAGAACCGGGTTTGGGATCCGATTTTTGTAAAAATTGCATTTTCGTGAGGGCTATTTCACCAGGGTTATATGGCCTGTATTTAGCCTCTCATTAAAGTGGCTGTAACTCCAAGAAACGTAGTCAGAGGGCTCCAAAACTTCTAGGGTGCGTCCGTCAGGTCCCTAGGGTCGTCCCCAGTGGGTTTTCTCAGAACCGGGTTTGGGATCCGATTTTTGTAAAAATTGCATTTTTGTGAGGGCTATTTCACCAGGGTTATAAGGCCTGTATTTAGCCTCTCATTAAAGGGGCCGTAACTCCAAGAAACGTAGTCGGAGGGCTCCAAAACTTCTAGGGTGCGTCCGTCAGGTCCCTAGGGTCGTCCCCAGTGGGTTTTCTCACAACCGGGTTTGGGATCCGATTTTTGTAAAAATTGCATTTTTGTGAGGGCTATTTCACCAGGGTTATAAGGCCTGTATTTAGCCTCTCATTAAAGTGGCTGTAACTCCAAGAAACGTAGTCGGAGGGCTCCAAAACTTCTAGGGTGCGTCCGTCAGGTCCCTAGGGTCGTCCCCAGTAGGTTTTCTCAGAACCGGGTTTGGGATCCGATTTTTGTAAAAATTGCATTTTCGTGAGGGCTATTTCACCAGGGTTATATGGCCTGTATTTAGCCTCTCATTAAAGTGGCTGTAACTCCAAGAAACGTAGTCAGAGGGCTCCAAAACTTCTAGGGTGCGTCCGTCAGGTCCCTAGGGTCGTCCCCAGTGGGTTTTCTCAGAACCGGGTTTGGGATCCGATTTTTGTAAAAATTGCATTTTTGTGAGGGCTATTTCACCAGGGTTATAAGGCCTGTATTTAGCCTCTCATTAAAGTGGCTGTAACTCCAAGAAACGTAGTCGGAGGGCTCCAAAACTTCTAGGGTGCGTCCGTCAGGTCCCTGGGGTTGTCCCCAGTGGGTTTTCTCAGAACCGGGTTTGGGATCCGATTTTTGTAAAAATTGCATTTTTGTGAGGGCTATTTCACCAGGATTATAAGGCCTGTATTTAGCCTCTCATTAAAGTGGCTGTAACTCCAAGAAACGTAGTCAGAGGGCTCCAAAACTTCTAGGGTGCGTCCGTCAAGTCCCTGGGGTTGTCCCCAGTGGGTTTTCTCAGAACCGGGTTTGGGATCTGATTTTTGTAAAAATTGCATTTTCGTGAGGGCTATTTCACCAGGGTTATATGGCCTGTATTTAGCCTCTCATTAAAGTGGCTGTAACTCCAAGAAACGTAGTCGGAGGGCTCCAAAACTTCTAGGGTGCGTCCGTCAGGTCCCTAGGGTCGTCCCCAGTGGGTTTTCTCAGAACCGGGTTTGGGATCCGATTTTTGTAAAAATTGCATTTTCGTGAGGGCTATTTCACCAGGGTTATATGGCCTGTATTTAGCCTCTCATTAAAGTGGCTGTAACTCCAAGAAACGTAGTCAGAGGGCTCCAAAACTTCTAGGGTGCGTCCGTCAAGTCCCTGGGGTTGTCCCCAGTGGGTTTTCTCAGAACCGGGTTTGGGATCTGATTTTTGTAAAAATTGCATTTTCGTGAGGGCTATTTCACCAGGGTTATATGGCCTGTATTTAGCCTCTCATTAAAGTGGCTGTAACTCCAAGAAACGTAGTCGGAGGGCTCCAAAACTTCTAGGGTGCGTCCGTCAGGTCCCTAGGGTCGTCCCCAGTGGGTTTTCTCAGAACCGGGTTTGGGATCCGATTTTTGTAAAAATTGCATTTTCGTGAGGGCTATTTCACCAGGGTTATATGGCCTGTATTTAGCCTCTCATTAAAGTGGCTGTAACTCCAAGAAACGTAGTCAGAGGGCTCCAAAACTTCTAGGGTGCGTCCGTCACGTCCCTAGGGTCGTCCCCAGTGGGTTTTCTCAGAACCGGGTTTGGGATCCGATTTTTGTAAAAATTGCATTTTTGTGAGGGCTATTTCACCAGGGTTATATGGCCTGTATTTAGCCTCTCATTAAAGTGGCTGTAACTCCAAGAAACGTAGTCGGAGGGCTCCAAAACTTCTAGGGTGCGTCCGTCAGGTCCCTAGGGTTGTCCCCAGTGGGTTTTCTCAGAACCTGGTTTGGGATCTGATTTTTGTAAAAATTGCATTTTCGTGAGGGCTATTTCACCAGGGTTGTATGGCCTGTATTTAGCCTCTCATTAAAGTGGCTGTAACTCCAAGAAACGTAGTCGGAGGGCTCCAAAACTTCTAGGGTGCGTCCGTCAGGTCCCTAGGGTCGTCCCCAGTGGGTTTTCTCAGAACCGGGTTTGGGATCCGATTTTTGTAAAAATTGCATTTTCGTGAGGGCTATTTCACCAGGGTTATATGGCCTGTATTTAGCCTCTCATTAAAGTGGCTGTAACTCCAAGAAACGTAGTCAGAGGGCTCCAAAACTTCTAGGGTGCGTCCGTCAGGTCCCTAGGGTCGTCCCCAGTGGGTTTTCTCAGAACCGGGTTTGGGATCCGATTTTTGTAAAAATTGCATTTTTGTGAGGGCTATTTCACCAGGGTTATAAGGCCTGTATTTAGCCTCTCATTAAAGGGGCCGTAACTCCAAGAAACGTAGTCGGAGGGCTCCAAAACTTCTAGGGTGCGTCCGTCAGGTCCCTGGGGTTGTCCCCAGTGGGTTTTCTCACAACCGGGTTTGGGATCCGATTTTTGTAAAAATTGCATTTTCGTGAGGGCTATTTCACCAGGGTTATAAGGCCTGTATTTAGCCTCTCATTAAAGTGGCTGTAACTCCAAGAAACGTAGTCGGAGGGCTCCAAAACTTCTAGGGTGCGTCCGTCAGGTCCCTAGGGTCGTCCCCAGTGGGTTTTCTCAGAACCGGGTTTGGGATCCGATTTTTGTAAAAATTGCATTTTCGTGAGGGCTATTTCACCAGGGTTATAAGGCCTGTATTTAGCCTCTCATTAAAGTGGCTGTAACTCCAAGAAACGTAGTCGGAGGGCTCCAAAACTTCTAGGGTGCGTCCGTCAGGTCCCTAGGGTCGTCCCCAGTGGGTTTTCTCAGAACCGGGTTTGGGATCCGATTTTTGTAAAAATTGCATTTTCGTGAGGGCTATTTCACCAGGGTTATAAGGCCTGTATTTAGCCTCTCATTAAAGCGGCTGTAACTCCAAGAAACGTAGTCGGAGGGCTCCAAAACTTCTAGGGTGCGTCCGTCAGGTCCCTAGGGTCGTCCCCAGTAGGTTTTCTCAGAACCGGGTTTGGGATCCGATTTTTGTAAAAATTGCATTTTCGTGAGGGCTATTTCACCAGGGTTATATGGCCTGTATTTAGCCTCTCATTAAAGTGGCTGTAACTCCAAGAAACGTAGTCAGAGGGCTCCAAAACTTCTAGGGTGCGTCCGTCAGGTCCCTAGGGTCGTCCCCAGTGGGTTTTCTCAGAACCGGGTTTGGGATCCGATTTTTGTAAAAATTGCATTTTTGTGAGGGCTATTTCACCAGGGTTATAAGGCCTGTATTTAGCCTCTCATTAAAGTGGCTGTAACTCCAAGAAACGTAGTCGGAGGGCTCCAAAACTTCTAGGGTGCGTCCGTCAGGTCCCTAGGGTCGTCCCCAGTGAGTTTTCTCAGAACCGGGTTTGGGATCCGATTTTTGTAAAAATTGCATTTTTGTGAGGGCTATTTCACCAGGGTTATAAGGCCTGTATTTAGCCTCTCATTAAAGTGGCTGTAACTCCAAGAAACGTAGTCGGAGGGCTCCAAAACTTCTAGGGTGCGTCCGTCAGGTCCCTGGGGTTGTCCCCAGTGGGTTTTCTCAGAACCGGGTTTGGGATCCGATTTTTGTAAAAATTGCATTTTTGTGAGGGCTATTTCACCAGGATTATAAGGCCTGTATTTAGCCTCTCATTAAAGTGGCTGTAACTCCAAGAAACGTAGTCGGAGGGCTCCAAAACTTCTAGGGTGCGTCCGTCAGGTCCCTGGGGTTGTCCCCAGTGGGTTTTCTCACAACCGGGTTTGGGATCCGATTTTTGTAAAAATTGCATTTTCGTGAGGGCTATTTCACCAGGGTTATATGGCCTGTATTTAGCCTCTCATTAAAGTGGCTGTAACTCCAAGAAACGTAGTCGGAGGGCTCCAAAACTTCTAGGGTGCGTCCGTCAGGTCCCTAGGGTCTTCCCCAGTGGGTTTTCTCAGAACCGGGTTTGGGATCCGATTTTTGTAAAAATTGCATTTTCGTGAGGGCTATTTCACCAGGGTTATATGGCCTGTATTTAGCCTCTCATTAAAGTGGCTGTAACTCCAAGAAACGTAGTCAGAGGGCTCCAAAACTTCTAGGGTGCGTCCGTCAGGTCCCTAGGGTCGTCCCCAGTGGGTTTTCTCAGAACCGGGTTTGGGATCCGATTTTTGTAAAAATTGCATTTTTGTGAGGGCTATTTCACCAGGGTTATAAGGCCTGTATTTAGCCTCTCATTAAAGTGGCTGTAACTCCAAGAAACGTAGTCGGAGGGCTCCAAAACTTCTAGGGTGCGTCCGTCAGGTCCCTGGGGTCGTCCCCAGTGGGTTTTCTCAGAACCGGGTTTGGGATCTGATTTTTGTAAAAATTGCATTTTCGTGAGGGCTATTTCACCAGGGTTGTATGGCCTGTATTTAGCCTCTCATTAAAGTGGCTGTAACTCCAAGAAACGTAGTCGGAGGGCTCCAAAACTTCTAGGGTGCGTCCGTCAGGTCCCTAGGGTCGTCCCCAGTGGGTTTTCTCAGAACCGGGTTTGGGATCCGATTTTTGTAAAAATTGCATTTTCGTGAGGGCTATTTCACCAGGGTTATATGGCCTGTATTTAGCCTCTCATTAAAGTGGCTGTAACTCCAAGAAACGTAGTCAGAGGGCTCCAAAACTTCTAGGGTGCCTCCGTCAGGTCCCTAGGGTCGTTCCCAGTGGGTTTTCTCAGAACCGGGTTTGGGATCCAATTTTTGTAAAAATTGCATTTTTGTGAGGGCTATTTCACCAGGGTTATAAGGCCTGTATTTAGCCTCTCATTAAAGGGGCCGTAACTCCAAGAAACGTAGTCGGAGGGCTCCAAAACTTCTAGGGTGCGTCCGTCAGGTCCCTGGGGTTGTCCCCAGTGGGTTTTCTCACAACCGGGTTTGGGATCCGATTTTTGTAAAAATTGCATTTTCGTGAGGGCTATTTCACCAGGGTTATAAGGCCTGTATTAAGCCTCTCATTAAAGTGGCTGTAACTCCAAGAAACGTAGTCGGAGGGCTCCAAAACTTCTAGGGTGCGTCCGTCAGGTCCCTAGGGTCGTCCCCAGTGGGTTTTCTCAGAACCGGGTTTGGGATCCGATTTTTGTAAAAATTGCATTTTCGTGAGGGCTATTTCACCAGGGTTATAAGGCCTGTATTTAGCCTCTCATTAAAGTGGCTGTAACTCCAAGAAACGTAGTCGGAGGGCTCCAAAACTTCTAGGGTGCGTCCGTCAGGTCCCTAGGGTCGTCCCCAGTAGGTTTTCTCAGAACCGGGTTTGGGATCCGATTTTTGTAAAAATTGCATTTTCGTGAGGGCTATTTCACCAGGGTTATATGGCCTGTATTTAGCCTCTCATTAAAGTGGCTGTAACTCCAAGAAACGTAGTCAGAGGGCTCCAAAACTTCTAGGGTGCGTCCGTCAGGTCCCTAGGGTCGTCCCCAGTGGGTTTTCTCAGAACCGGGTTTGGGATCCGATTTTTGTAAAAATTGCATTTTTGTGAGGGCTATTTCACCATGGTTATAAGGCCTGTATTTAGCCTCTCATTAAAGTGGCTGTAACTCCAAGAAACGTAGTCGGAGGGCTCCAAAACTTCTAGGGTGCGTCCGTCAGGTCCCTGGGGTTGTCCCCAGTGGGTTTTCTCACAACCGGGTTTGGGATCCGATTTTTGTAAAAATTGCATTTTCGTGAGGGCTATTTCACCTGGGTTATAAGGCCTGTATTTAGCCTCTCATTAAAGTGGCTGTAACTCCAAGAAACGTAGTCGGAGGGCTCCAAAACTTCTAGGGTGCGTCCGTCAGGTCCCTAGGGTCGTCCCCAGTGAGTTTTCTCAGAACCGGGTTTGGGATCCGATTTTTGTAAAAATTGCATTTTTGTGAGGGCTATTTCACCAGGGTTATAAGGCCTGTATTTAGCCTCTCATTAAAGTGGCTGTAACTCCAAGAAACGTAGTCGGAGGGCTCCAAAACTTCTAGGGTGCGTCAGTCAGGTCCCTGGGGTTGTCCCCAGTGGGTTTTCTCAGAACCGGGTTTGGGATCCGATTTTTGTAAAAATTGCATTTTTGTGAGGGCTATTTCACCAGGGTTATAAGGCCTGTATTTAGCCTCTCATTAAAGTGGCTGTAACTCCAAGAAACGTAGTCGGAGGGCTCCAAAACTTCTAGGGTGCGTCCGTCAGGTCCCTGGGGTTGTCCCCAGTGGGTTTTCTCAGAACCGGGTTTGGGATCTGATTTTTGTAAAAATTGCATTTTCGTGAGGGCTATTTCACCAGGGTTATATGGCCTGTATTTAGCCTCTCATTAAAGTGGCTGTAACTCCAAGAAACGTAGTCGGAGGGCTCCAAAACTTCTAGGGTGCGTCCGTCAGGTCCCTAGGGTCGTCCCCAGTGGGTTTTCTCAGAACCGGGTTTGGGATCCGATTTTTGTAAAAATTGCATTTTCGTGAGGGCTATTTCACCAGGGTTATATGGCCTGTATTTAGCCTCTCATTAAAGTGGCTGTAACTCCAAGAAACGTAGTCAGAGGGCTCCAAAACTTCTAGGGTGCGTCCGTCAGGTCCCTAGGGTCGTCCCCAGTGGGTTTTCTCAGAACCGGGTTTGGGATCCGATTTTTGTAAAAATTGCATTTTTGTGAGGGCTATTTCACCAGGGTTATAAGGCCTGTATTTAGCCTCTCATTAAAGCGGCTGTAACTCCAAGAAACGTAGTCAGAGGGCTCCAAAACTTCTAGGGTGCGTCCGTCAGGTCCCTGGGGTTGTCCCCAGTGGGTTTTCTCACAACCGGGTTTGGGATCCGATTTTTGTAAAAATTGCATTTTCGTGAGGGCTATTTCACCAGGGTTATAAGGCCTGTATTTAGCCTCTCATTAAAGCGGCTGTAACTCCAAGAAACGTAGTCGGAGGGCTCCAAAACTTCTAGGGTGCGTCCGTCAGGTCCCTAGGGTCGTCCCCAGTGGGTTTTCTCAGAACCGGGTTTGGGATCCGATTTTTGTAAAAATTGCATTTTCGTGAGGGCTGTTTCACCAGGGTTATAAGGCCTGTATTTAGCCTCTCATTAAAGTGGCTGTAACTCCAAGAAACGTAGTCGGAGGGCTCCAAAACTTCTAGGGTGCGTCCGTCAGGTCCCTAGGGTCGTCCCCAGTGGGTTTTCTCAGAACCGGGTTTGGGATCCGATTTTTGTAAAAATTGCATTTTCGTGAGGGCTATTTCACCAGGGTTATATGGCCTGTATTTAGCCTCTCATTAAAGTGGCTGTAACTCCAAGAAACGTAGTCAGAGGGCTCCAAAACTTCTAGGGTGCGTCCGTCAGGTCCCTAGGGTCGTCCCCAGTGGGTTTTCTCAGAACCGGGTTTGGGATCCGATTTTTGTAAAAATTGCATTTTTGTGAGGGCTATTTCACCAGGGTTATAAGGCCTGTATTTAGCCTCTCATTAAAGTGGCTGTAACTCCAAGAAACGTAGTCAGAGGGCTCCAAAACTTCTAGGGTGCGTCCGTCAGGTCCCTAGGGTCGTCCCCAGTGGGTTTTCTCAGAACCGGGTTTGGGATCCGATTTTTGTAAAAATTGCATTTTCGTGAGGGCTATTTCACCAGGGTTATAAGGCCTGTATTTAGCCTCTCATTAAAGTGGCTGTAACTCCAAGAAACGTAGTCGGAGGGCTCCAAAACTTCTAGGGTGCGTCCGTCGGGTCCCTGGGGTTGTCCCCAGTGGGTTTTCTCAGAACCGTGTTTGGGATCCGATTTTTGTAAAAATTGCATTTTCGTGAGGGCTATTTCAGCAGGGTTATATGGCCTGTATTTAGTCTCTCATTAAAGTGGCTGTAACTCCAAGAAACGTAGTCGGAGGGCTCCAAAACTTCTAGGGTGCGTCCGTCAGGTCCCTAGGGTCGTCCCCAGTGGGTTTTCTCAGAACCGGGTTTGGGATCCGATTTTTGTAAAAATTGCATTTTTGTGAGGGCTATTTCACCAGGGTTATAAGGCCTGTATTTAGCCTCTCATTAAAGCGGCTGTAACTCCAAGAAACGTAGTCGGAGGGCTCCAAAACTTCTAGGGTGCGTCCGTCAGGTCCCTGGGGTCGTCCCCAGTGGGTTTTCTCACAACCGGGTTTGGGATCCGATTTTTGTAAAAATTGCATTTTCGTGAGGGCTATTTCACCAGGGTTATAAGGCCTGTATTTAGCCTCTCATTAAAGCGGCTGTAACTCCAAGAAACGTAGTCGGAGGGCTCCAAAACTTCTAGGGTGCGTCCGTCAGGTCCCTAGGGTCGTCCCCAGTGGGTTTTCTCAGAACCGGGTTTGGGATCCGATTTTTGTAAAAATTGCATTTTTGTGAGGGCTATTTCACCAGGGTTATAAGGCCTGTATTTAGCCTCTCATTAAAGTGGCTGTAACTCCAAGAAACGTAGTCGGAGGGCTCCAAAACTTCTAGGGTGCGTCCGTCAGGTCCCTAGGGTCGTCCCCAGTGGGTTTTCTCAGAACCGGGTTTGGGATCCGATTTTTGTAAAAATTGCATTTTCGTGAGGGCTATTTCACCAGGGTTATATGGCCTGTATTTAGCCTCTCATTAAAGTGGCTGTAACTCCAAGAAACGTAGTCAGAGGGCTCCAAAACTTCTAGGGTGCGTCCGTCAGGTCCCTAGGGTCGTCCCCAGTGGGTTTTCTCAGAACCGGGTTTGGGATCCGATTTTTGTAAAAATTGCATTTTTGTGAGGGCTATTTCACCAGGGTTATAAGGCCTGTATTTAGCCTCTCATTAAAGTGGCTGTAACTCCAAGAAACGTAGTCAGAGGGCTCCAAAACTTCTAGGGTGCGTCCGTCAGGTCCCTAGGGTCGTCCCCAGTGGGTTTTCTCAGAACCGGGTTTGGGATCCGATTTTTGTAAAAATTGCATTTTCGTGAGGGCTATTTCACCAGGGTTATAAGGCCTGTATTTAGCCTCTCATTAAAGTGGCTGTAACTCCAAGAAACGTAGTCGGAGGGCTCCAAAACTTCTAGGGTGCGTCCGTCGGGTCCCTGGGGTTGTCCCCAGTGGGTTTTCTCAGAACCGTGTTTGGGATCCGATTTTTGTAAAAATTGCATTTTCGTGAGGGCTATTTCAGCAGGGTTATATGGCCTGTATTTAGTCTCTCATTAAAGTGGCTGTAACTCCAAGAAACGTAGTCGGAGGGCTCCAAAACTTCTAGGGTGCGTCCGTCAGGTCCCTAGGGTCGTCCCCAGTGGGTTTTCTCAGAACCGGGTTTGGGATCCGATTTTTGTAAAAATTGCATTTTTGTGAGGGCTATTTCACCAGGGTTATAAGGCCTGTATTTAGCCTCTCATTAAAGCGGCTGTAACTCCAAGAAACGTAGTCGGAGGGCTCCAAAACTTCTAGGGTGCGTCCGTCAGGTCCCTAGGGTCATCCCCAGTAGGTTTTCTCAGAACCGGGTTTGGGATCCGATTTTTGTAAAAATTGCATTTTCGTGAGGGCTATTTCACCAGGGTTATATGGCCTGTATTTAGCCTCTCATTAAAGTGGCTGTAACTCCAAGAAACGTAGTCAGAGGGCTCCAAAACTTCTAGGGTGCGTCCGTCAGGTCCCTAGGGTCGTCCCCAGTGGGTTTTCTCAGAACCGGGTTTGGGATCCGATTTTTGTAAAAATTGCATTTTTGTGAGGGCTATTTCACCAGGGTTATAAGGCCTGTATTTAGCCTCTCATTAAAGCGGCTGTAACTCCAAGAAACGTAGTCAGAGGGCTCCAAAACTTCTAGGGTGCGTCCGTCAGGTCCCTGGGGTTGTCCCCAGTGGGTTTTCTCACAACCGGGTTTGGGATCCGATTTTTGTAAAAATTGCATTTTCGTGAGGGCTATTTCACCAGGGTTATAAGGCCTGTATTTAGCCTCTCATTAAAGCGGCTGTAACTCCAAGAAACGTAGTCGGAGGGCTCCAAAACTTCTAGGGTGCGTCCGTCAGGTCCCTAGGGTCGTCCCCAGTGGGTTTTCTCAGAACCGGGTTTGGGATCCGATTTTTGTAAAAATTGCATTTTCGTGAGGGCTGTTTCACCAGGGTTATAAGGCCTGTATTTAGCCTCTCATTAAAGTGGCTGTAACTCCAAGAAACGTAGTCGGAGGGCTCCAAAACTTCTAGGGTGCGTCCGTCAGGTCCCTAGGGTCGTCCCCAGTGGGTTTTCTCAGAACCGGGTTTGGGATCCGATTTTTGTAAAAATTGCATTTTCGTGAGGGCTATTTCACCAGGGTTATATGGCCTGTATTTAGCCTCTCATTAAAGTGGCTGTAACTCCAAGAAACGTAGTCAGAGGGCTCCAAAACTTCTAGGGTGCGTCCGTCAGGTCCCTAGGGTCGTCCCCAGTGGGTTTTCTCAGAACCGGGTTTGGGATCCGATTTTTGTAAAAATTGCAGTTTTGTGAGGGCTATTTCACCAGGGTTATAAGGCCTGTATTTAGCCTCTCATTAAAGTGGCTGTAACTCCAAGAAACGTAGTCAGAGGGCTCCAAAACTTCTAGGGTGCGTCCGTCAGGTCCCTAGGGTCGTCCCCAGTGGGTTTTCTCAGAACCGGGTTTGGGATCCGATTTTTGTAAAAATTGCATTTTCGTGAGGGCTATTTCACCAGGGTTATAAGGCCTGTATTTAGCCTCTCATTAAAGTGGCTGTAACTCCAAGAAACGTAGTCGGAGGGCTCCAAAACTTCTAGGGTGCGTCCGTCGGGTCCCTGGGGTTGTCCCCAGTGGGTTTTCTCAGAACCGTGTTTGGGATCCGATTTTTGTAAAAATTGCATTTTCGTGAGGGCTATTTCAGCAGGGTTATATGGCCTGTATTTAGTCTCTCATTAAAGTGGCTGTAACTCCAAGAAACGTAGTCGGAGGGCTCCAAAACTTCTAGGGTGCGTCCGTCAGGTCCCTAGGGTCGTCCCCAGTGGGTTTTCTCAGAACCGGGTTTGGGATCCGATTTTTGTAAAAATTGCATTTTTGTGAGGGCTATTTCACCAGGGTTATAAGGCCTGTATTTAGCCTCTCATTAAAGCGGCTGTAACTCCAAGAAACGTAGTCGGAGGGCTCCAAAACTTCTAGGGTGCGTCCGTCAGGTCCCTGGGGTCGTCCCCAGTGGGTTTTCTCACAACCGGGTTTGGGATCCGATTTTTGTAAAAATTGCATTTTCGTGAGGGCTATTTCACCAGGGTTATAAGGCCTGTATTTAGCCTCTCATTAAAGCGGCTGTAACTCCAAGAAACGTAGTCGGAGGGCTCCAAAACTTCTAGGGTGCGTCCGTCAGGTCCCTAGGGTCGTCCCCAGTGGGTTTTCTCAGAACCGGGTTTGGGATCCGATTTTTGTAAAAATTGCATTTTTGTGAGGGCTATTTCACCAGGGTTATAAGGCCTGTATTTAGCCTCTCATTAAAGTGGCTGTAACTCCAAGAAACGTAGTCGGAGGGCTCCAAAACTTCTAGGGTGCGTCCGTCAGGTCCCTAGGGTCGTCCCCAGTGGGTTTTCTCAGAACCGGGTTTGGGATCCGATTTTTGTAAAAATTGCATTTTCGTGAGGGCTATTTCACCAGGGTTATATGGCCTGTATTTAGCCTCTCATTAAAGTGGCTGTAACTCCAAGAAACGTAGTCAGAGGGCTCCAAAACTTCTAGGGTGCGTCCGTCAGGTCCCTAGGGTCGTCCCCAGTGGGTTTTCTCAGAACCGGGTTTGGGATCCGATTTTTGTAAAAATTGCATTTTTGTGAGGGCTATTTCACCAGGGTTATAAGGCCTGTATTTAGCCTCTCATTAAAGTGGCTGTAACTCCAAGAAACGTAGTCGGAGGGCTCCAAAACTTCTAGGGTGCGTCCGTCAGGTCCCTAGGGTCGTCCCCAGTGGGTTTTCTCAGAACCGGGTTTGGGATCCGATTTTTGTAAAAATTGCATTTTCGTGAGGGCTATTTCACCAGGGTTATAAGGCCTGTATTTAGCCTCTCATTAAAGTGGCTGTAACTCCAAGAAACGTAGTCGGAGGGCTCCAAAACTTCTAGGGTGCGTCCGTCGGGTCCCTGGGGTTGTCCCCAGTGGGTTTTCTCAGAACCGTGTTTGGGATCCGATTTTTGTAAAAATTGCATTTTCGTGAGGGCTATTTCAGCAGGGTTATATGGCCTGTATTTAGTCTCTCATTAAAGTGGCTGTAACTCCAAGAAACGTAGTCGGAGGGCTCCAAAACTTCTAGGGTGCGTCCGTCAGGTCCCTAGGGTCGTCCCCAGTGGGTTTTCTCAGAACCGGGTTTGGGATCCGATTTTTGTAAAAATTGCATTTTTGTGAGGGCTATTTCACCAGGGTTATAAGGCCTGTATTTAGCCTCTCATTAAAGCGGCTGTAACTCCAAGAAACGTAGTCGGAGGGCTCCAAAACTTCTAGGGTGCGTCCGTCAGGTCCCTAGGGTCATCCCCAGTAGGTTTTCTCAGAACCGGGTTTGGGATCCGATTTTTGTAAAAATTGGATTTTCGTGAGGGCTATTTCACCAGGGTTATATGGCCTGTATTTAGCCTCTCATTAAAGCGGCTGTAACTCCAAGAAACGTAGTCGGAGGGCTCCAAAACTTCTAGGGTGCGTCCGTCAGGTCCCTAGGGTCGTCCCCAGTGGGTTTTCTCAGAACCGGGTTTGGGATCCGATTTTTGTAAAAATTGCATTTTTGTGAGGGCTATTTCACCAGGGTTATAAGGCCTGTATTTAGCCTCTCATTAAAGTGGCTGTAACTCCAAGAAACGTAGTCGGAGGGCTCCAAAACTTCTAGGGTGCGTCCGTCAGGTCCCTAGGGTCGTCCCCAGTGGGTTTTCTCAGAACCGGGTTTGGGATCCGATTTTTGTAAAAATTGCATTTTTGTGAGGGCTATTTCACCAGGGTTATAAGGCCTGTATTTAGCCTCTCATTAAAGTGGCTGTAACTCCAAGAAACGTAGTCGGAGGGCTCCAAAACTTCTAGGGTGCGTCCGTCAGGTCCCTAGGGTCGTCCCCAGTGGGTTTTCTCAGAACCGTGTTTGGGATCCGATTTTTGTAAAAATTGCATTTTTGTGAGGGCTATTTCACCAGGGTTATAAGGCCTGTATTTAGCCTCTCATTAAAGTGGCTGTAACTCCAAGAAACGTAGTCGGAGGGCTCCAAAACTTCTAGGGTGCGTCAGTCAGGTCCCTGGGGTTTTCCCAGTGGGTTTTCTCAGAACCGTGTTTGGGATCCGATTTTTGTAAAAATTGCATTTTTGTGAGGGCTATTTCACCAGGGTTATAAGGCCTGTATTTAGTCTCTCATTAAAGTGGCTGTAACTCCAAGAAACGTAGTCAGAGGGCTCCAAAACTTCTAGGGTGCGTCCGTCAGGTCCCTAGGGTCGTCCCCAGTGGGTTTTCTCACAACCGGGTTTGGGATCCGATTTTTGTAAAAATTGCATTTTCGTGAGGGCTATTTCACCAGGGTTATATGGCCTGTATTTAGCCTCTCATTAAAGTGGCTGTAACTCCAAGAAACGTAGTCAGAGGGCTCCAAAACTTCTAGGGTGCGTCCGTCAGGTCCCTAGGGTCGTCCCCAGTGGGTTTTCTCAGAACCGGGTTTGGGATCCGATTTTTGTAAAAATTGCATTTTTGTGAGGGCTATTTCACCAGGGTTATAAGGCCTGTATTTAGCCTCTCATTAAAGGGGCCGTAACTCCAAGAAACGTAGTCGGAGGGCTCCAAAACTTCTAGGGTGCGTCCGTCAGGTCCCTAGGGTCGTCCCCAGTGGGTTTTCTCAGAACCGGGTTTGGGATCCGATTTTTGTAAAAATTGCATTTTCGTGAGGGCTATTTCACCAGGGTTATAAGGCCTGTATTTAGCCTCTCATTAAAGTGGCTGTAACTCCAAGAAACGTAGTCGGAGGGCTCCAAAACTTCTAGGGTGCGTCCGTCAGGTCCCTAGGGTCGTCCCCAGTAGGTTTTCTCAGAACCGGGTTTGGGATCCGATTTTTGTAAAAATTGCATTTTTGTGAGGGCTATTTCACCAGGGTTATAAGGCCTGTATTTAGCCTCTCATTAAAGTGGCTGTAACTCCAAGAAACGTAGTCGGAGGGCTCCAAAACTTCTAGGGTGCGTCCGTCAGGTCCCTAGGGTCGTCCCCAGTGGGTTTTCTCAGAACCGGGTTTGGGATCCGATTTTTGTAAAAATTGCATTTTTGTGAGGGCTATTTCACCAGGGTTATAAGGCCTGTATTTAGCCTCTCATTAAAGTGGCTGTAACTCCAAGAAACGTAGTCGGAGGGCTCCAAAACTTCTAGGGTGCGTCCGTCAGGTCCCTAGGGTCGTCCCCAGTGGGTTTTCTCAGAACCGGGTTTGGGATCCGATTTTTGTAAAAATTGCATTTTCGTGAGGGCTATTTCACCAGGGTTATAAGGCCTGTATTTAGCCTCTCATTAAAGTGGCTGTAACTCCAAGAAACGTAGTCGGAGGGCTCCAAAACTTCTAGGGTGCGTCCGTCAGGTCCCTGGGGTTGTCCCCAGTGGGTTTTCTCAGAACCGGGTTTGGGATCTGATTTTTGTAAAAATTGCATTTTCGTGAGGGCTATTTCACCAGGGTTATATGGCCTGTATTTAGCCTCTCATTAAAGTGGCTGTAACTCCAAGAAACGTAGTCGGAGGGCTCCAAAACTTCTAGGGTGCGTCCGTCAGGTCCCTAGGGTCGTCCCCAGTGGGTTTTCTCAGAACCGGGTTTGGGATCCGATTTTTGTAAAAATTGCATTTTCGTGAGGGCTATTTCACCAGGGTTATATGGCCTGTATTTAGCCTCTCATTAAAGTGGCTGTAACTCCAAGAAACGTAGTCAGAGGGCTCCAAAACTTCTAGGGTGCGTCCGTCAGGTCCCTAGGGTCGTCCCCAGTGGGTTTTCTCAGAACCGGGTTTGGGATCCGATTTTTGTAAAAATTGCATTTTTGTGAGGGCTATTTCACCAGGGTTATAAGGCCTGTATTTAGCCTCTCATTAAAGGGGCCGTTACTCCAAGAAACGTAGTCGGAGGGCTCCAAAACTTCTAGGGTGCGTCCGTCAGGTCCCTGGGGTTGTCCCCAGTGGGTTTTCTCACAACCGGGTTTGGGATCCGATTTTTGTAAAAATTGCATTTTCGTGAGGGCTATTTCACCAGGGTTATAAGGCCTGTATTTAGCCTCTCATTAAAGTGGCTGTAACTCCAAGAAACGTAGTCGGAGGGCTCCAAAACTTCTAGGGTGCGTCCGTCAGGTCCCTAGGGTCGTCCCCAGTGGGTTTTCTCAGAACCTGGTTTGGGATCCGATTTTTGTAAAAATTGCATTTTCGTGAGGGCTATTTCACCAGGGTTATAAGGCCTGTATTTAGCCTCTCATTAAAGTGGCTGTAACTCCAAGAAACGTAGTCGGAGGGCTCCAAAACTTCTAGGGTGCGTCCGTCAGGTCCCTAGGGTCGTCCCCAGTGGGTTTTCTCAGAACCGGGTTTGGGATCCGATTTTTGTAAAAATTGCATTTTCGTGAGGGCTATTTCACCAGGGTTATATGGCCTGTATTTAGCCTCTCATTAAAGTGGCTGTAACTCCAAGAAACGTAGTCAGAGGGCTCCAAAACTTCTAGGGTGCGTCCGTCAGGTCCCTAGGGTCGTCCCCAGTGGGTTTTCTCAGAACCGGGTTTGGGATCCGATTTTTGTAAAAATTGCATTTTTGTGAGGGCTATTTCACCAGGGTTATAAGGCCTGTATTTAGCCTCTCATTAAAGCGGCTGTAACTCCAAGAAACGTAGTCGGAGGGCTCCAAAACTTCTAGGGTGCGTCCGTCAGGTCCCTAGGGTCGTCCCCAGTAGGTTTTCTCAGAACCGGGTTTGGGATCCGATTTTTGTAAAAATTGCATTTTCGTGAGGGCTATTTCACCAGGGTTATATGGCCTGTATTTAGCCTCTCATTAAAGTGGCTGTAACTCCAAGAAACGTAGTCAGAGGGCTCCAAAACTTCTAGGGTGCGTCCGTCAGGTCCCTAGGGTCGTCCCCAGTGGGTTTTCTCAGAACCGGGTTTGGGATCCGATTTTTGTAAAAATTGCATTTTCGTGAGGGCTATTTCACCAGGGTTATAAGGCCTGTATTTACCCTCTCATTAAAGTGGCTGTAACTCCAAGAAACGTAGTCGGAGGGCTCCAAAACTTCTAGGGTGCGTCCGTCAGGTCCCTGGGGTTGTCCCCAGTGGGTTTTCTCACAACCGGGTTTTGGATCCGATTTTTGTAAAAATTGCATTTTCGTGAGGGCTATTTCACCAGGGTTATAAGGCCTGTATTTAGCCTCTCATTAAAGTGGCTGTAACTCCAAGAAACGTAGTCGGAGGGCCCCAAAACTTCTAGGGTGCGTCCGTCAGGTCCCTAGGGTCGTCCCCAGTGGGTTTTCTCAGAACCGGGTTTGGGATCCGATTTTTGTAAAAATTGCATTTTCGTGAGGGCTATTTCACCTGGGTTATAAGGCCTGTATTTAGCCTCTCATTAAAGTGGCTGTAACTCCAAGAAACGTAGTCGGAGGGCCCCAAAACTTCTAGGGTGCGTCCGTCAGGTCCCTAGGGTCGTCCCCAGTGGGTTTTCTCAGAACCGGGTTTGGGATCCGATTTTTGTAAAAATTGCATTTTCGTGAGGGCTATTTCACCAGGGTTATAAGGCCTGTATTTAGCCTCTCATTAAAGCAGCTGTAACTCCAAGAAACTTAGTCGGAGGGCTCCAAAACTTCTAGGGTGCGTCCGTCAGGTCCCTAGGGTCGTCCCCAGTAGGTTTTCTCAGAACCGGGTTTGGGATCCGATTTTTGTAAAAATTGCATTTTCGTGAGGGCTATTTCACCAGGGTTATATGGCCTGTATTTAGCCTCTCATTAAAGTGGCTGTAACTCCAAGAAACGTAGTCAGAGGGCTCCAAAACTTCTAGGGTGCGTCCGTCAGGTCCCTAGGGTCGTCCCCAGTGGGTTTTCTCAGAACCGGGTTTGGGATCCGATTTTTGTAAAAATTGCATTTTTGTGAGGGCTATTTCAGCAGGGTTATAAGGCCTGTATTTAGCCTCTCATTAAAGTGGCTGTAACTCCAAGAAACGTAGTCGGAGGGCTCCAAAACTTCTAGGGTGCGTCCGTCAGGTCCCTAGGGTCGTCCCCAGTGGGTTTTCTCAGAACCGGGTTTGGGATCCGATTTTTGTAAAAATTGCATTTTCGTGAGGGCTATTTCACCAGGGTTATATGGCCTGTATTTAGCCTCTCATTAAAGTGGCTGTAACTCCAAGAAACGTAGTCGGAGGGCTCCAAAACTTCTAGGGTGCGTCCGTCAGGTCCCTAGGGTCGTCCCCAGTGGGTTTTCTCAGAACCGGGTTTGGGATCCGATTTTTGTAAAAATTGCATTTTCGTGAGGGCTATTTCACCAGGGTTATAAGGCCTGTATTTAGCCTCTCATTAAAGCGGCTGTAACTCCAAGAAACGTAGTCGGAGGGCTCCAAAACTTCTAGGGTGCGTCCGTCAGGTCCCTAGGGTCGTCCCCAGTAGGTTTTCTCAGAACCGGGTTTGGGATCCGATTTTTGTAAAAATTGCATTTTCGTGAGGGCTATTTCACCAGGGTTATATGGCCTGTATTTAGCCTCTCATTAAAGTGGCTGTAACTCCAAGAAACGTAGTCAGAGGGCTCCAAAACTTCTAGGGTGCGTCCGTCAGGTCCCTAGGGTCGTCCCCAGTGGGTTTTCTCAGAACCGGGTTTGGGATCCGATTTTTGTAAAAATTGCATTTTTGTGAGGGCTATTTCACCAGGGTTATAAGGCCTGTATTTAGCCTCTCATTAAAGTGGCTGTAACTCCAAGAAACGTAGTCGGAGGGCTCCAAAACTTCTAGGGTGCGTCCGTCAGGTCCCTAGGGTCGTCCCCAGTGGGTTTTCTCAGAACCGGGTTTGGGATCCGATTTTTGTAAAAATTGCATTTTCGTGAGGGCTATTTCACCAGGGTTATATGGCCTGTATTTAGCCTCTCATTAAAGTGGCTGTAACTCCAAGAAACATAGTCAGAGGGCTCCAAAACTTCTAGGGTGCGTCCGTCAGGTCCCTAGGGTCGTCCCCAGTGGGTTTTCTCAGAACCGGGTTTGGGATCCGATTTTTGTAAAAATTGTATTTTCGTGAGGGCTATTTCACCAGGGTTATATGGCCTGTATTTAGCCTCTCATTAAAGTGGCTGTAACTCCAAGAAACGTAGTCGGAGGGCTCCAAAACTTCTAGGGTGCGTCCGTCAGGTCCCTAGGGTCGTCCCCAGTGGGTTTTCTCAGAACCGGGTTTGGGATCCGATTTTTGTAAAAATTGCATTTTCGTGAGGGCTATTTCACCAGGGTTATATGGCCTGTATTTAGCCTCTCATTAAAGTGGCTGTAACTCCAAGAAACGTAGTCAGAGGGCTCCAAAACTTCTAGGGTGCGTCCGTCAGGTCCCTAGGGTCGTCCCCAGTGGGTTTTCTCAGAACCGGGTTTGGGATCCGATTTTTGTAAAAATTGCATTTTTGTGAGGGCTATTTCACCAGGGTTATAAGGCCTGTATTTAGCCTCTCATTAAAGGGGCCGTAACTCCAAGAAACGTAGTCGGAGGGCTCCAAAACTTCTAGGGTGCGTCCGTCAGGTCCCTGGGGTTGTCCCCAGTGGGTTTTCTCACAACCGGGTTTGGGATCCGATTTTTGTAAAAATTGCATTTTCGTGAGGGCTATTTCACCAGGGTTATAAGGCCTGTATTTAGCCTCTCATTAAAGTGGCTGTAACTCCAAGAAACGTAGTCGGAGGGCTCCAAAACTTCTAGGGTGCGTCCGTCAGGTCCCTAGGGTCGTCCCCAGTGGGTTTTCTCAGAACCGGGTTTGGGATCCGATTTTTGTAAAAATTGCATTTTCGTGAGGGCTATTTCACCAGGGTTATAAGGCCTGTATTTAGCCTCTCATTAAAGTGGCTGTAACTCCAAGAAACGTAGTCGGAGGGCTTCAAAACTTCTAGGGTGCGTCCGTCAGGTCCCTAGGGTCGTCCCCAGTGGGTTTTCTCAGAACCGGGTTTGGGATCCGATTTTTGTAAAAATTGCATTTTTGTGAGGGCTATTTCACCAGGGTTATAAGGCCTGTATTTAGCCTCTCATTAAAGCGGCTGTAACTCCAAGAAACGTAGTCGGAGGGCTCCAAAACTTCTAGGGTGCGTCCGTCAGGTCCCTAGGGTCGTCCCCAGTAGGTTTTCTCAGAACCGGGTTTGGGATCCGATTTTTGTAAAAATTGCATTTTCGTGAGGGCTATTTCACCAGGGTTATATGGCCTGTATTTAGCCTCTCATTAAAGTGGCTGTAACTCCAAGAAACATAGTCAGAGGGCTCCAAAACTTCTAGGGTGCGTCTGTCAGGTCCCTAGGGTCGTCCCCAGTGGGTTTTCTCAGAACCGGGTTTGGGATCCGATTTTTGTAAAAATTGCATTTTTGTGAGGGCTATTTCAGCAGGGTTATAAGGCCTGTATTTAGCCTCTCATTAAAGTGGCTGTAACTCCAAGAAACATAGTCGGAGGGCTCCAAAACTTCTAGGGTGCGTCCGTCAGGTCCCTGGGGTTGTCCCCAGTGGGTTTTCTCACAACCGGGTTTGGGATCCGATTTTTGTAAAAATTGCATTTTCGTGAGGGCTATTTCACCTGGGTTATAAGGCCTGTATTTAGCCTCTCATTAAAGTGGCTGTAACTCCAAGAAACGTAGTCGGAGGGCTCCAAAACTTCTAGGGTGCGTCCGTCAGGTCCCTAGGGTCGTCCCCAGTGGGTTTTCTCAGAACCGGGTTTGGGATCCGATTTTTGTAAAAATTGCATTTTCGTGAGGGCTATTTCACCAGGGTTATAAGGCCTGTATTTAGCCTCTCATTAAAGTGGCTGTAACTCCAAGAAACGTAGTCGGAGGGCTCCAAAACTTCTAGGGTGCGTCCGTCAGGTCCCTAGGGTCGTCCCCAGTGGGTTTGCTCAGAACCGGGTTTGGGATCCGATTTTTGTAAAAATTGCATTTTCGTGAGGGCTATTTCACCAGGGTTATAAGGCCTGTATTTAGCCTCTCATTAAAGCGGCTGTAACTCCAAGAAACGTAGTCGGAGGGCTCCAAAACTTCTAGGGTGCGTCCGTCAGGTCCCTGGGGTTGTCCCCAGTGGGTTTTCTCAGAACCGGGTTTGGGATCCGATTTTTGTAAAAATTGCATTTTCGTGAGGGCTATTTCACCAGGGTTATATGGCCTGTATTTAGCCTCTCATTAAAGTGGCTGTAACTCCAAGAAACGTAGTCAGAGGGCTCCAAAACTTCTAGGGTGCGTCCGTCAGGTCCCTAGGGTCGTCCCCAGTGGGTTTTCTCAGAACCGGGTTTGGGATCCGATTTTTGTAAAAATTGCATTTTTGTGAGGGCTATTTCACCAGGGTTATAAGGCCTGTATTTAGCCTCTCATTAAAGGGGCCGTAACTCCAAGAAACGTAGTCGGAGGGCTCCAAAACTTCTAGGGTGCGTCCGTCAGGTCCCTGGGGTTGTCCCCAGTGGGTTTTCTCACAACCGGGTTTGGGATCCGATTTTTGTAAAAATTGCATTTTCGTGAGGGCTATTTCACCAGGGTTATAAGGCCTGTATTTAGCCTCTCATTAAAGTGGCTGTAACTCAAAGAAACGTAGTCGGAGGGCTCCAAAACTTCTAGGGTGCGTCCGTCAGGTCCCTAGGGTCGTCCCCAGTGGGTTTTCTCAGAACCGGGTTTGGGGTCCGATTTTTGTAAAAATTGCATTTTCGTGAGGGCTATTTCACCAGGGTTATAAGGCCTGTATTTAGCCTCTCATTAAAGTGGCTGTAACTCCAAGAAACGTAGTCGGAGGGCTCCAAAACTTCTAGGGTGCGTCCGTCAGGTCCCTAGGGTCGTCCCCAGTGGGTTTTCTCAGAACCGGGTTTGGGATCCGATTTTTGTAAAAATTGCATTTTCGTGAGGGCTATTTCACCAGGGTTATAAGGCCTGTATTTAGCCTCTCATTAAAGTGGCTGTAACTCCAAGAAACATAGTCGGAGGGCTCCAAAACTTCTAGGGTGCGTCCGTCAGGTCCCTAGGGTCGTCCCCAGTGGGTTTTCTCAGAACCGGGTTTGGGATCCGATTTTTGTAAAAATTGCATTTTCGTGAGGGCTATTTCACCAGGGTTATAAGGCCTGTATTTAGCCTCTCATTAAAGCGGCTGTAACTCCAAGAAACGTAGTCGGAGGGCTCCAAAACTTCTAGGGTGCGTCCGTCAGGTCCCTGGGGTTGTCCCCAGTGGGTTTTCTCAGAACCGGGTTTGGGATCCGATTTTTGTAAAAATTGCATTTTTGTGAGGGCTATTTCACCAGGGTTATAAGGCCTGTATTTAGCCTCTCATTAAAGTGGCTGTAACTCCAAGAAACGTAGTCGGAGGGCTCCAAAACTTCTAGGGTGCGTCCGTCAGGTCCCTGGGGTTGTCCCCAGTGGGTTTTCTCAGAACCGGGTTTGGGATCCGATTTTTGTAAAAATTGCATTTTCGTGAGGGCTATTTCACCAGGGTTATATGGCCTGTATTTAGCCTCTCATTAAAGTGGCTGTAACTCCAAGAAACGTAGTCGGAGGGCTCCAAAACTTCTAGGGTGCGTCCGTCAGGTCCCTAGGGTCGTCCCCAGTGGGTTTTCTCAGAACCGGGTTTGGGATCCGATTTTTGTAAAAATTGCATTTTCGTGAGGGCTATTTCACCAGGGTTATATGGCCTGTATTTAGCCTCTCATTAAAGTGGCTGTAACTCCAAGAAACGTAGTCAGAGGGCACCAAAACTTCTAGGGTGCGTCCGTCAGGTCCCTAGGGTCGTCCCCAGTGGGTTTTCTCAGAACCGGGTTTGGGATCCAATTTTTGTAAAAATTGCATTTTTGTGAGGGCTATTTCACCAGGGTTATAAGGCCTGTATTTAGCCTCTCATTAAAGGGGCCGTAACTCCAAGAAACGTAGTCGGAGGGCTCCAAAACTTCTAGGGTGCGTCCGTCAGGTCCCTGGGGTTGTCCCCAGTGGGTTTTCTCACAACCGGGTTTGGGATCCGATTTTTGTAAAAATTGCATTTTTGTGAGGGCTATTTCACCAGGGTTATAAGGCCTGTATTTAGCCTCTCATTAAAGTGGCTGTAACTCCAAGAAACGTAGTCGGAGGGCTCCAAAACTTCTAGGGTGCGTCCGTCAGGTCCCTAGGGTCGTCCCCAGTGGGTTTTCTCAGAACCGGGTTTGGGGTCCGATTTTTGTAAAAATTGCATTTTCGTGAGGGCTATTTCACCAGGGTTATAAGGCCTGTATTTAGCCTCTCATTAAAGCGGCCGTAACTCCAAGAAACGTAGTCGGAGGGCTCCAAAACTTCTAGGGTGCGTCTGTCAGGTCCCTGGGGTCGTCCCCAGTGGGTTTTCTCAGAACCGGGTTTGGGATCCGATTTTTGTAAAAATTGCATTTTCGTGAGGGCTATTTCACAAGGGTTATAAGGCCTGTATTTAGCCTCTCATTAAAGTGGCTGTAACTCCAAGAAACGTAGTCGGAGGGCTCCAAAACTTCTAGGGTGCGTCCGTCAGGTCCCTAGGGTCGTCCCCAGTGGGTTTTCTCAGAACCGGGTTTGGGATCCGATTTTTGTAAAAATTGCATTTTCGTGAGGGCTATTTCACCAGGGTTATAAGGCCTGTATTTAGCCTCTCATTAAAGCGGCTGTAACTCCAAGAAACGTAGTCGGAGGGCTCCAAAACTTCTAGGGTGCGTCCGTCAGGTCCCTAGGGTCGTCCCCAGTGGGTTTTCTCAGAACCGGGTTTGGGATCCGATTTTTGTAAAAATTGCATTTTCGTGAGGGCTATTTCACCAGGGTTATATGGCCTGTATTTAGCCTCTCATTAAAGTGGCTGTAACTCCAAGAAACGTAGTCAGAGGGCTCCAAAACTTCTAGGGTGCGTCCGTCAGGTCCCTAGGGTCGTCCCCAGTGGGTTTTCTCAGAACCGGGTTTGGGATCCGATTTTTGTAAAAATTGCATTTTTGTGAGGGCTATTTCACCAGGGTTATAAGGCCTGTATTTAGCCTCTCATTAAAGCGGCTGTAACTCCAAGAAACGTAGTCGGAGGGCTCCAAAACTTCTAGGGTGCGTCCGTCAGGTCCCTAGGGTCGTCCCCAGTGGGTTTTCTCAGAACCGGGTTTGGGATCCGATTTTTGTAAAAATTGCATTTTTGTGAGGGCTATTTCACCAGGGTTATAAGGCCTGTATTTAGCCTCTCATTAAAGGGGCCGTAACTCCAAGAAACGTAGTCGGAGGGCTCCAAAACTTCTAGGGTGCGTCCGTCAGGTCCCTAGGGGTTGTCCCCAGTGGGTTTTCTCACAACCGGGTTTGGGATCCGATTTTTGTAAAAATTGCATTTTTGTGAGGGCTATTTCACCAGGGTTATAAGGCCTGTATTTAGCCTCTCATTAAAGTGGCTGTAACTCCAAGAAACGTAGTCGGAGGGCTCCAAAACTTCTAGGGTGCGTCCGTCAGGTCCCTAGGGTCATCCCCAGTGGGTTTTCTCAGAACTGGGTTTGGGATCCGATTTTTGTAAAAATTGCATTTTCGTGAGGGCTATTTCACCAGGGTTATAAGGCCTGTATTTAGCCTCTCATTAAAGTGGCTGTAACTCCAAGAAACGTAGTCGGAGGGCTCCAAAACTTCTAGGGTGCGTCCGTCAGGTCCCTAGGGTCGTCCCCAGTGGGTTTTCTCAGAACCGGGTTTGGGATCCGATTTTTGTAAAAATTGCATTTTCGTGAGGGCTATTTCACCAGGGTTATATGGCCTGTATTTAGCCTCTCATTAAAGTGGCTGTAACTCCAAGAAACGTAGTCAGAGGGCTCCAAAACTTCTAGGGTGCGTCCGTCAGGTCCCTAGGGTCGTCCCCAGTGGGTTTTCTCAGAACCGGGTTTGGGATCCGATTTTTGTAAAAATTGCATTTTTGTGAGGGCTATTTCACCAGGGTTATAAGGCCTGTATTTAGCCTCTCATTAAAGCGGCTGTAACTCCAAGAAACTTAGTCGGAGGGCTCCAAAACTTCTAGGGTGCGTCCGTCAGGTCCCTAGGGTCGTCCCCAGTAGGTTTTCTCAGAACCGGGTTTGGATCCGATTTTTGTAAAAATTGCATTTTCGTGAGGGCTATTTCACCAGGGTTATATGGCCTGTATTTAGCCTCTCATTAAAGTGGCTGTAACTCCAAGAAACGTAGTCAGAGGGCTCCAAAACTTCTAGGGTGCGTCCGTCAGGTCCCTAGGGTCGTCCCCAGTGGGTTTTCTCAGAACCGGGTTTGGGATCCGATTTTTGTAAAAATTGCATTTTTGTGAGGGCTATTTCACCAGGGTTATAAGGCCTGTATTTAGCCTCTCATTAAAGTGGCTGTAACTCCAAGAAACGTAGTCGAAGGGCTCCAAAACTTCTAGGGTGCGTCCGTCAGGTCCCTAGGGTCGTCCCCAGTGGGTTTTCTCAGAACCGGGTTTGGGATCCGATTTTTGTAAAAATTGCATTTTTGTGAGGGCTATTTCACCAGGGTTATAAGGCCTGTATTTAGCCTCTCATTAAAGCGGCTGTAACTCCAAGAAACGTAGTCGGAGGGCTCCAAAACTTCTAGGGTGCGTCCGTCAGGTCCCTAGGGTCGTCCCCAGTGGGTTTTTTCAGAACCGGGTTTGGGATCCGATTTTTGTAAAAATTGCATTTTTGTGAGGGCTATTTCAGCAGGGTTATAAGGCCTGTATTTAGCCTCTCATTAAAGTGGCTGTAACTCCAAGAAACGTAGTCGGAGGGCTCCAAAACTTCTAGGGTGCGTCCGTCAGGTCCCTAGGGTCGTCCCCAGTGGGTTTTCTCAGAACCGGGTTTGGGATCCGATTTTTGTAAAAATTGCATTTTTGTGAGGGCTATTTCACCAGGGTTATATGGCCTGTATTTAGCCTCTCATTAAAGTGGCTGTAACTCCAAGAAACGTAGTCAGAGGGCTCCAAAACTTCTAGGGTGCGTCCGTCAGGTCCCTAGGGTCGTCCCCAGTGGGTTTTCTCAGAACCGGGTTTGGGATCCGATTTTTGTAAAAATTGTATTTTCGTGAGGGCTATTTCACCAGGGTTATAAGGCCTGTATTTAGCCTCTCATTAAAGCGGCTGTAACTCCAAGAAACGTAGTCGGAGGGCTCCAAAACTTCTAGGGTGCGTCCGTCAGGTCCCTAGGGTCGTCCCCAGTAGGTTTTCTCAGAACCGGGTTTGGGATCCGATTTTTGTAAAAATTGCATTTTCGTGAGGGCTATTTCACCAGGGTTATAAGGCCTGTATTTAGCCTCTCATTAAAGTGGCTGTAACTCCAAGAAACGTAGTCGGAGGGCTCCAAAACTTCTAGGGTGCGTCCGTCAGGTCCCTAGGGTCGTCCCCAGTGAGTTTTCTCAGAACCGGGTTTGGGATCCGATTTTTGTAAAAATTGCATTTTTGTGAGGGCTATTTCACCAGGGTTATAAGGCCTGTATTTAGCCTCTCATTAAAGTGGCTGTAACTCCAAGAAACGTAGTCGGAGGGCTCCAAAACTTCTAGGGTGCGTCAGTCAGGTCCCTGGGGTTGTCCCCAGTGGGTTTTCTCAGAACCGGGTTTGGGATCCGATTTTTGTAAAAATTGCATTTTTGTGAGGGCTATTTCACCAGGGTTATAAGGCCTGTATTTAGCCTCTCATTAAAGTGGCTGTAACTCCAAGAAACGTAGTCGGAGGGCTCCAAAACTTCTAGGGTGCGTCCGTCAGGTCCCTGGGGTTGTCCCCAGTGGGTTTTCTCAGAACCGGGTTTGGGATCTGATTTTTGTAAAAATTGCATTTTCGTGAGGGCTATTTCACCAGGGTTATATGGCCTGTATTTAGCCTCTCATTAAAGTGGCTGTAACTCCAAGAAACGTAGTCGGAGGGCTCCAAAACTTCTAGGGTGCGTCCGTCAGGTCCCTAGGGTCGTCCCCAGTGGGTTTTCTCAGAACCGGGTTTGGGATCCGATTTTTGTAAAAATTGCATTTTCGTGAGGTCTATTTCACCAGGGTTATATGGCCTGTATTTAGCCTCTCATTAAAGTGGCTGTAACTCCAAGAAACGTAGTCAGAGGGCTCCAAAACTTCTAGGGTGCGTCCGTCAGGTCCCTAGGGTCGTCCCCAGTGGGTTTTCTCAGAACCGGGTTTGGGATCCGATTTTTGTAAAAATTGCATTTTTGTGAGGGCTATTTCACCAGGGTTATAAGGCCTGTATTTAGCCTCTCATTAAAGCGGCTGTAACTCCAAGAAACGTAGTCAGAGGGCTCCAAAACTTCTAGGGTGCGTCCGTCAGGTCCCTGGGGTTGTCCCCAGTGGGTTTTCTCACAACCGGGTTTGGGATCCGATTTTTGTAAAAATTGCATTTTCGTGAGGGCTATTTCACCAGGGTTATAAGGCCTGTATTTAGCCTCTCATTAAAGCGGCTGTAACTCCAAGAAACGTAGTCGGAGGGCTCCAAAACTTCTAGGGTGCGTCCGTCAGGTCCCTAGGGTCGTCCCCAGTGGGTTTTCTCAGAACCGGGTTTGGGATCCGATTTTTGTAAAAATTGCATTTTCGTGAGGGCTATTTCACCAGGGTTATAAGGCCTGTATTTAGCCTCTCATTAAAGTGGCTGTAACTCCAAGAAACGTAGTCGGAGGGCTCCAAAACTTCTAGGGTGCGTCCGTCAGGTCCCTAGGGTCGTCCCCAGTGGGTTTTCTCAGAACCGGGTTTGGGATCCGATTTTTGTAAAAATTGCATTTTCGTGAGGGCTATTTCACCAGGGTTATATGGCCTGTATTTAGCCTCTCATTAAAGTGGCTGTAACTCCGAGAAACGTAGTCAGAGGGCTCCAAAACTTCTAGGGTGCGTCCGTCAGGTCCCTAGGGTCGTCCCCAGTGGGTTTTCTCAGAACCGGGTTTGGGATCCGATTTTTGTAAAAATTGCATTTTTGTGAGGGCTATTTCACCAGGGTTATAAGGCCTGTATTTAGCCTCTCATTAAAGTGGCTGTAACTCCAAGAAACGTAGTCAGAGGGCTCCAAAACTTCTAGGGTGCGTCCGTCAGGTCCCTAGGGTCGTCCCCAGTGGGTTTTCTCAGAACCAGGTTTGGGATCCGATTTTTGTAAAAATTGCATTTTCGTGAGGGCTATTTCACCAGGGTTATAAGGCCTGTATTTAGCCTCTCATTAAAGTGGCTGTAACTCCAAGAAACGTAGTCGGAGGGCTCCAAAACTTCTAGGGTGCGTCCGTCGGGTCCCTGGGGTTGTCCCCAGTGGGTTTTCTCAGAACCGTGTTTGGGATCCGATTTTTGTAAAAATTGCATTTTCGTGAGGGCTATTTCAGCAGGGTTATATGGCCTGTATTTAGTCTCTCATTAAAGTGGCTGTAACTCCAAGAAACGTAGTCGGAGGGCTCCAAAACTTCTAGGGTGCGTCCGTCAGGTCCCTAGGGTCGTCCCCAGTGGGTTTTCTCAGAACCGTGTTTGGGATCCGATTTTTGTAAAAATTGCATTTTTGTGAGGGCTATTTCACCAGGGTTATAAGGCCTGTATTTAGCCTCTCATTAAAGCGGCTGTAACTCCAAGAAACGTAGTCGGAGGGCTCCAAAACTTCTAGGGTGCGTCCGTCAGGTCCCTGGGGTCGTCCCCAGTGGGTTTTCTCACAACCGGGTTTGGGATCCGATTTTTGTAAAAATTGCATTTTCGTGAGGGCTATTTCACCAGGGTTATAAGGCCTGTATTTAGCCTCTCATTAAAGCGGCTGTAACTCCAAGAAACGTAGTCGGAGGGCTCCAAAACTTCTAGGGTGCGTCCGTCAGGTCCCTAGGGTCGTCCCCAGTGGGTTTTCTCAGAACCGGGTTTGGGATCCGATTTTTGTAAAAATTGCATTTTTGTGAGGGCTATTTCACCAGGGTTATAAGGCCTGTATTTAGCCTCTCATTAAAGTGGCTGTAACTCCAAGAAACGTAGTCAGAGGGCTCCAAAACTTCTAGGGTGCGTCCGTCAGGTCCCTAGGGTCGTCCCCAGTGGGTTTTCTCAGAACCGGGTTTGGGATCCGATTTTTGTAAAAATTGCATTTTCGTGAGGGCTATTTCACCAGGGTTATAAGGCCTGTATTTAGCCTCTCATTAAAGTGGCTGTAACTCCAAGAAACGTAGTCGGAGGGCTCCAAAACTTCTAGGGTGCGTCCGTCGGGTCCCTGGGGTTGTCCCCAGTGGGTTTTCTCAGAACCGTGTTTGGGATCCGATTTTTGTAAAAATTGCATTTTCGTGAGGGCTATTTCAGCAGGGTTATATGGCCTGTATTTAGTCTCTCATTAAAGTGGCTGTAACTCCAAGAAACGTAGTCGGAGGGCTCCAAAACTTCTAGGGTGCGTCCGTCAGGTCCCTAGGGTCGTCCCCAGTGGGTTTTCTCAGAACCGGGTTTGGGATCCGATTTTTGTAAAAATTGCATTTTTGTGAGGGCTATTTCACCAGGGTTATAAGGCCTGTATTTAGCCTCTCATTAAAGCGGCTGTAACTCCAAGAAACGTAGTCGGAGGGCTCCAAAACTTCTAGGGTGCGTCCGTCAGGTCCCTAGGGTCATCCCCAGTAGGTTTTCTCAGAACCGGGTTTGGGATCCGATTTTTGTAAAAATTGGATTTTCGTGAGGGCTATTTCACCAGGGTTATATGGCCTGTATTTAGCCTCTCATTAAAGCGGCTGTAACTCCAAGAAACGTAGTCGGAGGGCTCCAAAACTTCTAGGGTGCGTCCGTCAGGTCCCTAGGGTCGTCCCCAGTGGGTTTTCTCAGAACCGGGTTTGGGATCCGATTTTTGTAAAAATTGCATTTTTGTGAGGGCTATTTCACCAGGGTTATAAGGCCTGTATTTAGCCTCTCATTAAAGTGGCTGTAACTCCAAGAAACGTAGTCGGAGGGCTCCAAAACTTCTAGGGTGCGTCCGTCAGGTCCCTAGGGTCGTCCCCAGTGGGTTTTCTCAGAACCGGGTTTGGGATCCGATTTTTGTAAAAATTGCATTTTTGTGAGGGCTATTTCACCAGGGTTATAAGGCCTGTATTTAGCCTCTCATTAAAGTGGCTGTAACTCCAAGAAACGTAGTCGGAGGGCTCCAAAACTTCTAGGGTGCGTCCGTCAGGTCCCTAGGGTCGTCCCCAGTGGGTTTTCTCAGAACCGTGTTTGGGATCCGATTTTTGTAAAAATTGCATTTTTGTGAGGGCTATTTCACCAGGGTTATAAGGCCTGTATTTAGCCTCTCATTAAAGTGGCTGTAACTCCAAGAAACGTAGTCGGAGGGCTCCAAAACTTCTAGGGTGCGTCAGTCAGGTCCCTGGGGTTTTCCCAGTGGGTTTTCTCAGAACCGTGTTTGGGATCCGATTTTTGTAAAAATTGCATTTTTGTGAGGGCTATTTCACCAGGGTTATAAGGCCTGTATTTAGTCTCTCATTAAAGTGGCTGTAACTCCAAGAAACGTAGTCAGAGGGCTCCAAAACTTCTAGGGTGCGTCCGTCAGGTCCCTAGGGTCGTCCCCAGTGGGTTTTCTCACAACCGGGTTTGGGATCCGATTTTTGTAAAAATTGCATTTTCGTGAGGGCTATTTCACCAGGGTTATATGGCCTGTATTTAGCCTCTCATTAAAGTGGCTGTAACTCCAAGAAACGTAGTCAGAGGGCTCCAAAACTTCTAGGGTGCGTCCGTCAGGTCCCTAGGGTCGTCCCCAGTGGGTTTTCTCAGAACCGGGTTTGGGATCCGATTTTTGTAAAAATTGCATTTTTGTGAGGGCTATTTCACCAGGGTTATAAGGCCTGTATTTAGCCTCTCATTAAAGGGGCCGTAACTCCAAGAAACGTAGTCGGAGGGCTCCAAAACTTCTAGGGTGCGTCCGTCAGGTCCCTAGGGTCGTCCCCAGTGGGTTTTCTCAGAACCGGGTTTGGGATCCGATTTTTGTAAAAATTGCATTTTCGTGAGGGCTATTTCACCAGGGTTATAAGGCCTGTATTTAGCCTCTCATTAAAGTGGCTGTAACTCCAAGAAACGTAGTCGGAGGGCTCCAAAACTTCTAGGGTGCGTCCGTCAGGTCCCTAGGGTCGTCCCCAGTAGGTTTTCTCAGAACCGGGTTTGGGATCCGATTTTTGTAAAAATTGCATTTTTGTGAGGGCTATTTCACCAGGGTTATAAGGCCTGTATTTAGCCTCTCATTAAAGTGGCTGTAACTCCAAGAAACGTAGTCGGAGGGCTCCAAAACTTCTAGGGTGCGTCCGTCAGGTCCCTAGGGTCGTCCCCAGTGGGTTTTCTCAGAACCGGGTTTGGGATCCGATTTTTGTAAAAATTGCATTTTTGTGAGGGCTATTTCACCAGGGTTATAAGGCCTGTATTTAGCCTCTCATTAAAGTGGCTGTAACTCCAAGAAACGTAGTCGGAGGGCTCCAAAACTTCTAGGGTGCGTCCGTCAGGTCCCTAGGGTCGTCCCCAGTGGGTTTTCTCAGAACCGGGTTTGGGATCCGATTTTTGTAAAAATTGCATTTTCGTGAGGGCTATTTCACCAGGGTTATAAGGCCTGTATTTAGCCTCTCATTAAAGTGGCTGTAACTCCAAGAAACGTAGTCGGAGGGCTCCAAAACTTCTAGGGTGCGTCCGTCAGGTCCCTGGGGTTGTCCCCAGTGGGTTTTCTCAGAACCGGGTTTGGGATCTGATTTTTGTAAAAATTGCATTTTCGTGAGGGCTATTTCACCAGGGTTATATGGCCTGTATTTAGCCTCTCATTAAAGTGGCTGTAACTCCAAGAAACGTAGTCGGAGGGCTCCAAAACTTCTAGGGTGCGTCCGTCAGGTCCCTAGGGTCGTCCCCAGTGGGTTTTCTCAGAACCGGGTTTGGGATCCGATTTTTGTAAAAATTGCATTTTCGTGAGGGCTATTTCACCAGGGTTATAAGGCCTGTATTTAGCCTCTCATTAAAGTGGCTGTAACTCCAAGAAACGTAGTCGGAGGGCTCCAAAACTTCTAGGGTGCGTCCGTCAGGTCCCTAGGGTCGTCCCCAGTAGGTTTTCTCAGAACCGGGTTTGGGATCCGATTTTTGTAAAAATTGCATTTTTGTGAGGGCTATTTCACCAGGGTTATAAGGCCTGTATTTAGCCTCTCATTAAAGTGGCTGTAACTCCAAGAAACGTAGTCGGAGGGCTCCAAAACTTCTAGGGTGCGTCCGTCAGGTCCCTAGGGTCGTCCCCAGTGGGTTTTCTCAGAACCGGGTTTGGGATCCGATTTTTGTAAAAATTGCATTTTTGTGAGGGCTATTTCACCAGGGTTATAAGGCCTGTATTTAGCCTCTCATTAAAGTGGCTGTAACTCCAAGAAACGTAGTCGGAGGGCTCCAAAACTTCTAGGGTGCGTCCGTCAGGTCCCTAGGGTCGTCCCCAGTGGGTTTTCTCAGAACCGGGTTTGGGATCCGATTTTTGTAAAAATTGCATTTTCGTGAGGGCTATTTCACCAGGGTTATAAGGCCTGTATTTAGCCTCTCATTAAAGTGGCTGTAACTCCAAGAAACGTAGTCGGAGGGCTCCAAAACTTCTAGGGTGCGTCCGTCAGGTCCCTGGGGTTGTCCCCAGTGGGTTTTCTCAGAACCGGGTTTGGGATCTGATTTTTGTAAAAATTGCATTTTCGTGAGGGCTATTTCACCAGGGTTATAAGGCCTGTATTTAGCCTCTCATTAAAGTGGCTGTAACTCCAAGAAACGTAGTCGGAGGGCTCCAAAACTTCTAGGGTGCGTCCGTCAGGTCCCTAGGGTCGTCCCCAGTGGGTTTTCTCAGAACCGGGTTTGGGATCCGATTTTTGTAAAAATTGCATTTTCGTGAGGGCTATTTCACCAGGGTTATATGGCCTGTATTTAGCCTCTCATTAAAGTGGCTGTAACTCCAAGAAACGTAGTCAGAGGGCTCCAAAACTTCTAGGGTGCGTCCGTCAGGTCCCTAGGGTCGTCCCCAGTGGGTTTTCTCAGAACCGGGTTTGGGATCCGATTTTTGTAAAAATTGCATTTTTGTGAGGGCTATTTCACCAGGGTTATAAGGCCTGTATTTAGCCTCTCATTAAAGGGGCCGTTACTCCAAGAAACGTAGTCGGAGGGCTCCAAAACTTCTAGGGTGCGTCCGTCAGGTCCCTGGGGTTGTCCCCAGTGGGTTTTCTCACAACCGGGTTTGGGATCCGATTTTTGTAAAAATTGCATTTTCGTGAGGGCTATTTCACCAGGGTTATAAGGCCTGTATTTAGCCTCTCATTAAAGTGGCTGTAACTCCAAGAAACGTAGTCGGAGGGCTCCAAAACTTCTAGGGTGCGTCCGTCAGGTCCCTAGGGTCGTCCCCAGTGGGTTTTCTCAGAACCTGGTTTGGGATCCGATTTTTGTAAAAATTGCATTTTCGTGAGGGCTATTTCACCAGGGTTATAAGGCCTGTATTTAGCCTCTCATTAAAGTGGCTGTAACTCCAAGAAACGTAGTCGGAGGGCTCCAAAACTTCTAGGGTGCGTCCGTCAGGTCCCTAGGGTCGTCCCCAGTGGGTTTTCTCAGAACCGGGTTTGGGATCCGATTTTTGTAAAAATTGCATTTTCGTGAGGGCTATTTCACCAGGGTTATATGGCCTGTATTTAGCCTCTCATTAAAGTGGCTGTAACTCCAAGAAACGTAGTCAGAGGGCTCCAAAACTTCTAGGGTGCGTCCGTCAGGTCCCTAGGGTCGTCCCCAGTGGGTTTTCTCAGAACCGGGTTTGGGATCCGATTTTTGTAAAAATTGCATTTTTGTGAGGGCTATTTCACCAGGGTTATAAGGCCTGTATTTAGCCTCTCATTAAAGCGGCTGTAACTCCAAGAAACGTAGTCGGAGGGCTCCAAAACTTCTAGGGTGCGTCCGTCAGGTCCCTAGGGTCGTCCCCAGTAGGTTTTCTCAGAACCGGGTTTGGGATCCGATTTTTGTAAAAATTGCATTTTCGTGAGGGCTATTTCACCAGGGTTATATGGCCTGTATTTAGCCTCTCATTAAAGTGGCTGTAACTCCAAGAAACGTAGTCAGAGGGCTCCAAAACTTCTAGGGTGCGTCCGTCAGGTCCCTAGGGTCGTCCCCAGTGGGTTTTCTCAGAACCGGGTTTGGGATCCGATTTTTGTAAAAATTGCATTTTCGTGAGGGCTATTTCACCAGGGTTATAAGGCCTGTATTTAGCCTCTCATTAAAGTGGCTGTAACTCCAAGAAACGTAGTCGGAGGGCTCCAAAACTTCTAGGGTGCGTCCGTCAGGTCCCTGGGGTTGTCCCCAGTGGGTTTTCTCACAACCGGGTTTTGGATCCGATTTTTGTAAAAATTGCATTTTCGTGAGGGCTATTTCACCTGGGTTATAAGGCCTGTATTTAGCCTCTCATTAAAGTGGCTGTAACTCCAAGAAACGTAGTCGGAGGGCCCCAAAACTTCTAGGGTGCGTCCGTCAGGTCCCTAGGGTCGTCCCCAGTGGGTTTTCTCAGAACCGGGTTTGGGATCCGATTTTTGTAAAAATTGCATTTTCGTGAGGGCTATTTCACCTGGGTTATAAGGCCTGTATTTAGCCTCTCATTAAAGTGGCTGTAACTCCAAGAAACGTAGTCGGAGGGCCCCAAAACTTCTAGGGTGCGTCCGTCAGGTCCCTAGGGTCGTCCCCAGTGGGTTTTCTCAGAACCGGGTTTGGGATCCGATTTTTGTAAAAATTGCATTTTCGTGAGGGCTATTTCACCAGGGTTATAAGGCCTGTATTTAGCCTCTCATTAAAGCAGCTGTAACTCCAAGAAACTTAGTCGGAGGGCTCCAAAACTTCTAGGGTGCGTCCGTCAGGTCCCTAGGGTCGTCCCCAGTAGGTTTTCTCAGAACCGGGTTTGGGATCCGATTTTTGTAAAAATTGCATTTTCGTGAGGGCTATTTCACCAGGGTTATATGGCCTGTATTTAGCCTCTCATTAAAGTGGCTGTAACTCCAAGAAACGTAGTCAGAGGGCTCCAAAACTTCTAGGGTGCGTCCGTCAGGTCCCTAGGGTCGTCCCCAGTGGGTTTTCTCAGAACCGGGTTTGGGATCCGATTTTTGTAAAAATTGCATTTTTGTGAGGGCTATTTCAGCAGGGTTATAAGGCCTGTATTTAGCCTCTCATTAAAGTGGCTGTAACTCCAAGAAACGTAGTCGGAGGGCTCCAAAACTTCTAGGGTGCGTCCGTCAGGTCCCTAGGGTCGTCCCCAGTGGGTTTTCTCAGAACCGGGTTTGGGATCCGATTTTTGTAAAAATTGCATTTTCGTGAGGGCTATTTCACCAGGGTTATATGGCCTGTATTTAGCCTCTCATTAAAGTGGCTGTAACTCCAAGAAACGTAGTCGGAGGGCTCCAAAACTTCTAGGGTGCGTCCGTCAGGTCCCTAGGGTCGTCCCCAGTGGGTTTTCTCAGAACCGGGTTTGGGATCCGATTTTTGTAAAAATTGCATTTTCGTGAGGGCTATTTCACCAGGGTTATAAGGCCTGTATTTAGCCTCTCATTAAAGCGGCTGTAACTCCAAGAAACGTAGTCGGAGGGCTCCAAAACTTCTAGGGTGCGTCCGTCAGGTCCCTAGGGTCGTCCCCAGTAGGTTTTCTCAGAACCGGGTTTGGGATCCGATTTTTGTAAAAATTGCATTTTCGTGAGGGCTATTTCACCAGGGTTATATGGCCTGTATTTAGCCTCTCATTAAAGTGGCTGTAACTCCAAGAAACGTAGTCAGAGGGCTCCAAAACTTCTAGGGTGCGTCCGTCAGGTCCCTAGGGTCGTCCCCAGTGGGTTTTCTCAGAACCGGGTTTGGGATCCGATTTTTGTAAAAATTGCATTTTTGTGAGGGCTATTTCACCAGGGTTATAAGGCCTGTATTTAGCCTCTCATTAAAGTGGCTGTAACTCCAAGAAACGTAGTCGGAGGGCTCCAAAACTTCTAGGGTGCGTCCGTCAGGTCCCTAGGGTCGTCCCCAGTGGGTTTTCTCAGAACCGGGTTTGGGATCCGATTTTTGTAAAAATTGCATTTTTGTGAGGGCTATTTCACCAGGGTTATATGGCCTGTATTTAGCCTCTCATTAAAGTGGCTGTAACTCCAAGAAACATAGTCAGAGGGCTCCAAAACTTCTAGGGTGCGTCCGTCAGGTCCCTAGGGTCGTCCCCAGTGGGTTTTCTCAGAACCGGGTTTGGGATCCGATTTTTGTAAAAATTGTATTTTCGTGAGGGCTATTTCACCAGGGTTATATGGCCTGTATTTAGCCTCTCATTAAAGTGGCTGTAACTCCAAGAAACGTAGTCGGAGGGCTCCAAAACTTCTAGGGTGCGTCCGTCAGGTCCCTAGGGTCGTCCCCAGTGGGTTTTCTCAGAACCGGGTTTGGGATCCGATTTTTGTAAAAATTGCATTTTCGTGAGGGCTATTTCACCAAGGTTATATGGCCTGTATTTAGCCTCTCATTAAAGTGGCTGTAACTCCAAGAAACGTAGTCAGAGGGCTCCAAAACTTCTAGGGTGCGTCCGTCAGGTCCCTAGGGTCGTCCCCAGTGGGTTTTCTCAGAACCGGGTTTGGGATCCGATTTTTGTAAAAATTGCATTTTTGTGAGGGCTATTTCACCAGGGTTATAAGGCCTGTATTTAGCCTCTCATTAAAGGGGCCGTAACTCCAAGAAACGTAGTCGGAGGGCTCCAAAACTTCTAGGGTGCGTCCGTCAGGTCCCTGGGGTTGTCCCCAGTGGGTTTTCTCACAACCGGGTTTGGGATCCGATTTTTGTAAAAATTGCATTTTCGTGAGGGCTATTTCACCAGGGTTATAAGGCCTGTATTTAGCCTCTCATTAAAGTGGCTGTAACTCCAAGAAACGTAGTCGGAGGGCTCCAAAACTTCTAGGGTGCGTCCGTCAGGTCCCTAGGGTCGTCCCCAGTGGGTTTTCTCAGAACCGGGTTTGGGATCCGATTTTTGTAAAAATTGCATTTTCGTGAGGGCTATTTCACCAGGGTTATAAGGCCTGTATTTAGCCTCTCATTAAAGTGGCTGTAACTCCAAGAAACGTAGTCGGAGGGCTTCAAAACTTCTAGGGTGCGTCCGTCAGGTCCCTAGGGTCGTCCCCAGTGGGTTTTCTCAGAACCGGGTTTGGGATCCGATTTTTGTAAAAATTGCATTTTTGTGAGTGCTATTTCACCAGGGTTATAAGGCCTGTATTTAGCCTCTCATTAAAGCGGCTGTAACTCCAAGAAACGTAGTCGGAGGGCTCCAAAACTTCTAGGGTGCGTCCGTCAGGTCCCTAGGGTCGTCCCCAGTAGGTTTTCTCAGAACCGGGTTTGGGATCCGATTTTTGTAAAAATTGCATTTTCGTGAGGGCTATTTCACCAGGGTTATATGGCCTGTATTTAGCCTCTCATTAAAGTGGCTGTAACTCCAAGAAACATAGTCAGAGGGCTCCAAAACTTCTAGGGTGCGTCTGTCAGGTCCCTAGGGTCGTCCCCAGTGGGTTTTCTCAGAACCGGGTTTGGGATCCGATTTTTGTAAAAATTGCATTTTTGTGAGGGCTATTTCAGCAGGGTTATAAGGCCTGTATTTAGCCTCTCATTAAAGTGGCTGTAACTCCAAGAAACATAGTCGGAGGGCTCCAAAACTTCTAGGGTGCGTCCGTCAGGTCCCTGGGGTTGTCCCCAGTGGGTTTTCTCACAACCGGGTTTGGGATCCGATTTTTGTAAAAATTGCATTTTCGTGAGGGCTATTTCACCTGGGTTATAAGGCCTGTATTTAGCCTCTCATTAAAGTGGCTGTAACTCCAAGAAACGTAGTCGGAGGGCTCCAAAACTTCTAGGGTGCGTCCGTCAGGTCCCTAGGGTCGTCCCCAGTGGGTTTTCTCAGAACCGGGTTTGGGATCCGATTTTTGTAAAAATTGCATTTTCGTGAGGGCTATTTCACCAGGGTTATAAGGCCTGTATTTAGCCTCTCATTAAAGTGGCTGTAACTCCAAGAAACGTAGTCGGAGGGCTCCAAAACTTCTAGGGTGCGTCCGTCAGGTCCCTAGGGTCGTCCCCAGTGGGTTTGCTCAGAACCGGGTTTGGGATCCGATTTTTGTAAAAATTGCATTTTCGTGAGGGCTATTTCACCAGGGTTATAAGGCCTGTATTTAGCCTCTCATTAAAGCGGCTGTAACTCCAAGAAACGTAGTCGGAGGGCTCCAAAACTTCTAGGGTGCGTCCGTCAGGTCCCTGGGGTTGTCCCCAGTGGGTTTTCTCAGAACCGGGTTTGGGATCCGATTTTTGTAAAAATTGCATTTTCGTGAGGGCTATTTCACCAGGGTTATATGGCCTGTATTTAGCCTCTCATTAAAGTGGCTGTAACTCCAAGAAACGTAGTCAGAGGGCTCCAAAACTTCTAGGGTGCGTCCGTCAGGTCCCTAGGGTCGTCCCCAGTGGGTTTTCTCAGAACCGGGTTTGGGATCCGATTTTTGTAAAAATTGCATTTTTGTGAGGGCTATTTCACCAGGGTTATAAGGCCTGTATTTAGCCTCTCATTAAAGGGGCCGTAACTCCAAGAAACGTAGTCGGAGGGCTCCAAAACTTCTAGGGTGCGTCCGTCAGGTCCCTGGGGTTGTCCCCAGTGGGTTTTCTCACAACCGGGTTTGGGATCCGATTTTTGTAAAAATTGCATTTTCGTGAGGGCTATTTCACCAGGGTTATAAGGCCTGTATTTAGCCTCTCATTAAAGTGGCTGTAACTCAAAGAAACGTAGTCGGAGGGCTCCAAAACTTCTAGGGTGCGTCCGTCAGGTCCCTAGGGTCGTCCCCAGTGGGTTTTCTCAGAACCGGGTTTGGGGTCCGATTTTTGTAAAAATTGCATTTTCGTGAGGGCTATTTCACCAGGGTTATAAGGCCTGTATTTAGCCTCTCATTAAAGCAGCTGTAACTCCAAGAAACGTAGTCGGAGGGCTCCAAAACTTCTAGGGTGCGTCCGTCAGGTCCCTAGGGTCGTCCCCAGTGGGTTTTCTCAGAACCGGGTTTGGGATCCGATTTTTGTAAAAATTGCATTTTCGTGAGGGCTATTTCACCAGGGTTATAAGGCCTGTATTTAGCCTCTCATTAAAGTGGCTGTAACTCCAAGAAACATAGTCGGAGGGCTCCAAAACTTCTAGGGTGCGTCCGTCAGGTCCCTAGGGTCGTCCCCAGTGGGTTTTCTCAGAACCGGGTTTGGGATCCGATTTTTGTAAAAATTGCATTTTCGTGAGGGCTATTTCACCAGGGTTATAAGGCCTGTATTTAGCCTCTCATTAAAGCGGCTGTAACTCCAAGAAACGTAGTCGGAGGGCTCCAAAACTTCTAGGGTGCGTCCGTCAGGTCCCTGGGGTTGTCCCCAGTGGGTTTTCTCAGAACCGGGTTTGGGATCCGATTTTTGTAAAAATTGCATTTTTGTGAGGGCTATTTCACCAGGGTTATAAGGCCTGTATTTAGCCTCTCATTAAAGTGGCTGTAACTCCAAGAAACGTAGTCGGAGGGCTCCAAAACTTCTAGGGTGCGTCCGTCAGGTCCCTGGGGTTGTCCCCAGTGGGTTTTCTCAGAACCGGGTTTGGGATCCGATTTTTGTAAAAATTGCATTTTCGTGAGGGCTATTTCACCAGGGTTATATGGCCTGTATTTAGCCTCTCATTAAAGTGGCTGTAACTCCAAGAAACGTAGTCGGAGGGCTCCAAAACTTCTAGGGTGCGTCCGTCAGGTCCCTAGGGTCGTCCCCAGTGGGTTTTCTCAGAACCGGGTTTGGGATCCGATTTTTGTAAAAATTGCATTTTCGTGAGGGCTATTTCACCAGGGTTATATGGCCTGTATTTAGCCTCTCATTAAAGTGGCTGTAACTCCAAGAAACGTAGTCAGAGGGCACCAAAACTTCTAGGGTGCGTCCGTCAGGTCCCTAGGGTCGTCCCCAGTGGGTTTTCTCAGAACCGGGTTTGGGATCCAATTTTTGTAAAAATTGCATTTTTGTGAGGGCTATTTCACCAGGGTTATAAGGCCTGTATTTAGCCTCTCATTAAAGGGGCCGTAACTCCAAGAAACGTAGTCGGAGGGCTCCAAAACTTCTAGGGTGCGTCCGTCAGGTCCCTGGGGTTGTCCCCAGTGGGTTTTCTCACAACCGGGTTTGGGATCCGATTTTTGTAAAAATTGCATTTATGTGAGGGCTATTTCACCAGGGTTATAAGGCCTGTATTTAGCCTCTCATTAAAGTGGCTGTAACTCCAAGAAACGTAGTCGGAGGGCTCCAAAACTTCTAGGGTGCGTCCGTCAGGTCCCTAGGGTCGTCCCCAGTGGGTTTTCTCAGAACCGGGTTTGGGGTCCGATTTTTGTAAAAATTGCATTTTCGTGAGGGCTATTTCACCAGGGTTATAAGGCCTGTATTTAGCCTCTCATTAAAGCGGCCGTAACTCCAAGAAACGTAGTCGGAGGGCTCCAAAACTTCTAGGGTGCGTCTGTCAGGTCCCTGGGGTCGTCCCCAGTGGGTTTTCTCAGAACCGGGTTTGGGATCCGATTTTTGTAAAAATTGCATTTTCGTGAGGGCTATTTCACAAGGGTTATAAGGCCTGTATTTAGCCTCTCATTAAAGTGGCTGTAACTCCAAGAAACGTAGTCGGAGGGCTCCAAAACTTCTAGGGTGCGTCCGTCAGGTCCCTAGGGTCGTCCCCAGTGGGTTTTCTCAGAACCGGGTTTGGGATCCGATTTTTGTAAAAATTGCATTTTCGTGAGGGCTATTTCACCAGGGTTATAAGGCCTGTATTTAGCCTCTCATTAAAGCGGCTGTAACTCCAAGAAACGTAGTCGGAGGGCTCCAAAACTTCTAGGGTGCGTCCGTCAGGTCCCTAGGGTCGTCCCCAGTGGGTTTTCTCAGAACCGGGTTTGGGATCCGATTTTTGTAAAAATTGCATTTTCGTGAGGGCTATTTCACCAGGGTTATATGGCCTGTATTTAGCCTCTCATTAAAGTGGCTGTAACTCCAAGAAACGTAGTCAGAGGGCTCCAAAACTTCTAGGGTGCGTCCGTCAGGTCCCTAGGGTCGTCCCCAGTGGGTTTTCTCAGAACCGGGTTTGGGATCCGATTTTTGTAAAAATTGCATTTTTGTGAGGGCTATTTCACCAGGGTTATAAGGCCTGTATTTAGCCTCTCATTAAAGCGGCTGTAACTCCAAGAAACGTAGTCGGAGGGCTCCAAAACTTCTAGGGTGCGTCCGTCAGGTCCCTAGGGTCGTCCCCAGTGGGTTTTCTCAGAACCGGGTTTGGGATCCGATTTTTGTAAAAATTGCATTTTTGTGAGGGCTATTTCACCAGGGTTATAAGGCCTGTATTTAGCCTCTCATTAAAGCAGCTGTAACTCCAAGAAACGTAGTCGGAGGGCTCCAAAACTTCTAGGGTGCGTCCGTCAGGTCCCTCGGGCCGTCCCCAGTGGGTTTTCTCAGAACCGGGTTTGGGATCCGATTTTTGTAAAAATTGCATTTTTGTGAGGGCTATTTCACCAGGGTTATAAGGCCTGTATTTAGCCTCTCATTAAAGCGGCTGTAACTCCAAGAAACGTAGTCGGAGGGCTCCAAAACTTCTAGGGTGCGTCCGTCAGGTCCCTAGGGTCGTCCCCAGTAGGTTTTCTCAGAATTGGGTTTGGGATCCGATTTTTGTAAAAATTGCATTTTCGTGAGGGCTATTTCACCAGGGTTTTATGGCCTGTATTTAGCCTCTCATTAAAGTGGCTGTAACTCCAAGAAACGTAGTCAGAGGGCTCCAAAACTTCTAGGGTGCGTCCGTCAGGTCCCTAGGGTCGTCCCCAGTGGGTTTTCTCAGAACCGGGTTTGGGATCCGATTTTTGTAAAAATTGCATTTTTGTGAGGGCTATTTCACCAGGGTTATAAGGCCTGTATTTAGCCTCTCATTAAAGCGGCTGTAACTCCAAGAAACGTAGTCGGAGGGCTCCAAAACTTCTAGGGTGCGTCCGTCAGGTCCCTAGGGTCGTCCCCAGTAGGTTTTCTCAGAACCGGGTTTGGGATCCGATTTTTGTAAAAATTGCATTTTCGTGAGGGCTATTTCACCAGGGTTATATGGCCTGTATTTAGCCTCTCATTAAAGTGGCTGTAACTCCAAGAAACGTAGTCGGAGGGCTCCAAAACTTCTAGGGTGCGTCCGTCAGGTCCCTAGGGTCGTCCCCAGTGGGTTTGCTCAGAACCGGGTTTGGGATCCGATTTTTGTAAAAATTGCATTTTCGTGAGGGCTATTTCACCAGGGTTATAAGGCCTGTATTTAGCCTCTCATTAAAGCGGCTGTAACTCCAAGAAACGTAGTCGGAGGGCTCCAAAACTTCTAGGGTGCGTCCGTCAGGTCCCTGGGGTTGTCCCCAGTGGGTTTTCTCAGAACCGGGTTTGGGATCCGATTTTTGTAAAAATTGCATTTTCGTGAGGGCTATTTCACCAGGGTTATATGGCCTGTATTTAGCCTCTCATTAAAGTGGCTGTAACTCCAAGAAACGTAGTCAGAGGGCTCCAAAACTTCTAGGGTGCGTCCGTCAGGTCCCTAGGGTCGTCCCCAGTGGGTTTTCTCAGAACCGGGTTTGGGATCCGATTTTTGTAAAAATTGCATTTTTGTGAGGGCTATTTCACCAGGGTTATAAGGCCTGTATTTAGCCTCTCATTAAAGGGGCCGTAACTCCAAGAAACGTAGTCGGAGGGCTCCAAAACTTCTAGGGTGCGTCCGTCAGGTCCCTGGGGTTGTCCCCAGTGGGTTTTCTCACAACCGGGTTTGGGATCCGATTTTTGTAAAAATTGCATTTTCGTGAGGGCTATTTCACCAGGGTTATAAGGCCTGTATTTAGCCTCTCATTAAAGTGGCTGTAACTCAAAGAAACGTAGTCGGAGGGCTCCAAAACTTCTAGGGTGCGTCCGTCAGGTCCCTAGGGTCGTCCCCAGTGGGTTTTCTCAGAACCGGGTTTGGGGTCCGATTTTTGTAAAAATTGCATTTTCGTGAGGGCTATTTCACCAGGGTTATAAGGCCTGTATTTAGCCTCTCATTAAAGTGGCTGTAACTCCAAGAAACGTAGTCGGAGGGCTCCAAAACTTCTAGGGTGCGTCCGCCAGGTCCCTAGGGTCGTCCCCAGTGGGTTTTCTCAGAACCGGGTTTGGGATCCGATTTTTGTAAAAATTGCATTTTCGTGAGGGCTATTTCACCAGGGTTATAAGGCCTGTATTTAGCCTCTCATTAAAGTGGCTGTAACTCCAAGAAACATAGTCGGAGGGCTCCAAAACTTCTAGGGTGCGTCCGTCAGGTCCCTAGGGTCGTCCCCAGTGGGTTTTCTCAGAACCGGGTTTGGGATCCGATTTTTGTAAAAATTGCATTTTCGTGAGGGCTATTTCACCAGGGTTATAAGGCCTGTATTTAGCCTCTCATTAAAGCGGCTGTAACTCCAAGAAACGTAGTCGGAGGGCTCCAAAACTTCTAGGGTGCGTCCGTCAGGTCCCTGGGGTTGTCCCCAGTGGGTTTTCTCAGAACCGGGTTTGGGATCCGATTTTTGTAAAAATTGCATTTTTGTGAGGGCTATTTCACCAGGGTTATAAGGCCTGTATTTAGCCTCTCATTAAAGTGGCTGTAACTCCAAGAAACGTAGTCGGAGGGCTCCAAAACTTCTAGGGTGCGTCCGTCAGGTCCCTGGGGTTGTCCCCAGTGGGTTTTCTCAGAACCGGGTTTGGGATCCGATTTTTGTAAAAATTGCATTTTCGTGAGGGCTATTTCACCAGGGTTATATGGCCTGTATTTAGCCTCTCATTAAAGTGGCTGTAACTCCAAGAAACGTAGTCGGAGGGCTCCAAAACTTCTAGGGTGCGTCCGTCAGGTCCCTAGGGTCGTCCCCAGTGGGTTTTCTCAGAACCGGGTTTGGGATCCGATTTTTGTAAAAATTGCATTTTTGTGAGGGCTATTTCACCAGGGTTATAAGGCCTGTATTTAGCCTCTCATTAAAGTGGCTGTAACTCCAAGAAACGTAGTCAGAGGGCACCAAAACTTCTAGGGTGCGTCCGTCAGGTCCCTAGGGTCGTCCCCAGTGGGTTTTCTCAGAACCGGGTTTGGGATCCAATTTTTGTAAAAATTGCATTTTTGTGAGGGCTATTTCACCAGGGTTATAAGGCCTGTATTTAGCCTCTCATTAAAGGGGCCGTAACTCCAAGAAACGTAGTCGGAGGGCTCCAAAACTTCTAGGGTGCGTCCGTCAGGTCCCTGGGGTTGTCCCCAGTGGGTTTTCTCACAACCGGGTTTGGGATCCGATTTTTGTAAAAATTGCATTTTTGTGAGGGCTATTTCACCAGGGTTATAAGGCCTGTATTTAGCCTCTCATTAAAGTGGCTGTAACTCCAAGAAACGTAGTCGGAGGGCTCCAAAACTTCTAGGGTGCGTCCGTCAGGTCCCTAGGGTCGTCCCCAGTGGGTTTTCTCAGAACCGGGTTTGGGGTCCGATTTTTGTAAAAATTGCATTTTCGTGAGGGCTATTTCACCAGGGTTATAAGGCCTGTATTTAGCCTCTCATTAAAGCGGCCGTAACTCCAAGAAACGTAGTCGGAGGGCTCCAAAACTTCTAGGGTGCGTCTGTCAGGTCCCTGGGGTCGTCCCCAGTGGGTTTTCTCAGAACCGGGTTTGGGATCCGATTTTTGTAAAAATTGCATTTTCGTGAGGGCTATTTCACAAGGGTTATAAGGCCTGTATTTAGCCTCTCATTAAAGTGGCTGTAACTCCAAGAAACGTAGTCGGAGGGCTCCAAAACTTCTAGGGTGCGTCCGTCAGGTCCCTAGGGTCGTCCCCAGTGGGTTTTCTCAGAACCGGGTTTGGGATCCGATTTTTGTAAAAATTGTATTTTCGTGAGGGCTATTTCACCAGGGTTATAAGGCCTGTATTTAGCCTCTCATTAAAGCGGCTGTAACTCCAAGAAACGTAGTCGGAGGGCTCCAAAACTTCTAGGGTGCGTCCGTCAGGTCCCTAGGGTCGTCCCCAGTGGGTTTTCTCAGAACCGGGTTTGGGATCCGATTTTTGTAAAAATTGCATTTTCGTGAGGGCTATTTCACCAGGGTTATATGGCCTGTATTTAGCCTCTCATTAAAGTGGCTGTAACTCCAAGAAACGTAGTCAGAGGGCTCCAAAACTTCTAGGGTGCGTCCGTCAGGTCCCTAGGGTCGTCCCCAGTGGGTTTTCTCAGAACCGGGTTTGGGATCCGATTTTTGTAAAAATTGCATTTTTGTGAGGGCTATTTCACCAGGGTTATAAGGCCTGTATTTAGCCTCTCATTAAAGCGGCTGTAACTCCAAGAAACGTAGTCGGAGGGCTCCAAAACTTCTAGGGTGCGTCCGTCAGGTCCCTAGGGTCGTCCCCAGTGGGTTTTCTCAGAACCGGGTTTGGGATCCGATTTTTGTAAAAATTGCATTTTTGTGAGGGCTATTTCACCAGGGTTATAAGGCCTGTATTTAGCCTCTCATTAAAGCAGCTGTAACTCCAAGAAACGTAGTCGGAGGGCTCCAAAACTTCTAGGGTGCGTCCGTCAGGTCCCTCGGGTCGTCCCCAGTGGGTTTTCTCAGAACCGGGTTTGGGATCCGATTTTTGTAAAAATTGCATTTTTGTGAGGGCTATTTCACCAGGGTTATAAGGCCTGTATTTAGCCTCTCATTAAAGCGGCTGTAACTCCAAGAAACGTAGTCGGAGGGCTCCAAAACTTCTAGGGTGCGTCCGTCAGGTCCCTAGGGTCGTCCCCAGTAGGTTTTCTCAGAATTGGGTTTGGGATCCGATTTTTGTAAAAATTGCATTTTCGTGAGGGCTATTTCACCAGGGTTTTATGGCCTGTATTTAGCCTCTCATTAAAGTGGCTGTAACTCCAAGAAACGTAGTCAGAGGGCTCCAAAACTTCTAGGGTGCGTCCGTCAGGTCCCTAGGGTCGTCCCCAGTGGGTTTTCTCAGAACCGGGTTTGGGATCCGATTTTTGTAAAAATTGCATTTTTGTGAGGGCTATTTCACCAGGGTTATAAGGCCTGTATTTAGCCTCTCATTAAAGCGGCCGTAACTCCAAGAAACGTAGTCGGAGGGCTCCAAAACTTCTAGGGTGCGTCCGTCAGGTCCCTGGGGTTGTCCCCAGTGGGTTTTCTCACAACCGGGTTTGGGATCCGATTTTTGTAAAAATTGCATTTTCGTGAGGGCTATTTCACCAGGGTTATAAGGCCTGTATTTAGCCTCTCATTAAAGCGGCTGTAACTCCAAGAAACGTAGTCAGAGGGCTCCAAAACTTCTAGGGTGCGTCCGTCAGGTCCCTGGGGTTGTCCCCAGTGGGTTTTCTCACAACCGGGTTTGGGATCCGATTTTTGTAAAAATTGCATTTTCGTGAGGGCTATTTCACCAGGGTTATAAGGCCTGTATTTAGCCTCTCATTAAAGCGGCTGTAACTCCAAGAAACGTAGTCGGAGGGCTCCAAAACTTCTAGGGTGCGTCCGTCAGGTCCCTAGGGTCGTCCCCAGTGGGTTTTCTCAGAACCGGGTTTGGGATCCGATTTTTGTAAAAATTGCATTTTCGTGAGGGCTATTTCACCAGGGTTATAAGGCCTGTATTTAGCCTCTCATTAAAGTGGCTGTAACTCCAAGAAACGTAGTCGGAGGGCTCCAAAACTTCTAGGGTGCGTCCGTCAGGTCCCTAGGGCCGTCCCCAGTGGGTTTTCTCAGAACCGGGTTTGGGATCCGATTTTTGTAAAAATTGCATTTTCGTGAGGGCTATTTCACCAGGGTTATATGGCCTGTATTTAGCCTCTCATTAAAGTGGCTGTAACTCCAAGAAACGTAGTCAGAGGGCTCCAAAACTTCTAGGGTGCGTCCGTCAGGTCCCTAGGGTTGTCCCCAGTGGGTTTTCTCAGAACCGGGTTTGGGATCCGATTTTTGTAAAAATTGCATTTTTGTGAGGGCTATTTCACCAGGGTTATAAGGCCTGTATTTAGCCTCTCATTAAAGTGGCTGTAACTCCAAGAAACGTAGTCGGAGGGCTCCAAAACTTCTAGGGTGCGTCCGTCAGGTCCCTAGGGTCGTCCCCAGTGGGTTTTCTCAGAACCGGGTTTGGGATCCGATTTTTGTAAAAATTGCATTTTCGTGAGGGCTATTTCACCAGGGTTATAAGGCCTGTATTTAGCCTCTCATTAAAGTGGCTGTAACTCCAAGAAACGTAGTCGGAGGGCTCCAAAACTTCTAGGGTGCGTCCGTCGGGTCCCTGGGGTTGTCCCCAGTGGGTTTTCTCAGAACCGTGTTTGGGATCCGATTTTTGTAAAAATTGCATTTTCGTGAGGGCTATTTCACCAGGGTTATATGGCCTGTATTTAGTCTCTCATTAAAGTGGCTGTAACTCCAAGAAACGTAGTCGGAGGGCTCCAAAACTTCTAGGGTGCGTCCGTCAGGTCCCTAGGGTCGTCCCCAGTGGGTTTTCTCAGAACCGGGTTTGGGATCCGATTTTTGTAAAAATTGCATTTTTGTGAGGGCTATTTCACCAGGGTTATAAGGCCTGTATTTAGCCTCTCATTAAAGCGGCTGTAACTCCAAGAAACGTAGTCGGAGGGCTCCAAAACTTCTAGGGTGCGTCCGTCAGGTCCCTGGGGTTGTCCCCAGTGGGTTTTCTCACAACCGGGTTTGGGATCCGATTTTTGTAAAAATTGCATTTTCGTGAGGGCTATTTCACCAGGGTTATAAGGCCTGTATTTAGCCTCTCATTAAAGCGGCTGTAACTCCAAGAAACGTAGTCGGAGGGCTCCAAAACTTCTAGGGTGCGTCCGTCAGGTCCCTAGGGTCGTCCCCAGTGGGTTTTCTCAGAACCGGGTTTGGGATCCGATTTTTGTAAAAATTGCATTTTCGTGAGGGCTATTTCACCAGGGTTATAAGGCCTGTATTTAGCCTCTCATTAAAGTGGCTGTAACTCCAAGAAACGTAGTCGGAGGGCTCCAAAACTTCTAGGGTGCATCCGTCAGGTCCCTAGGGTCGTCCCCAGTAGGTTTTCTCAGAACCGGGTTAGGGATCCGATTTTTGTAAAAATTGCATTTTCGTGAGGGCTATTTCACCAGGGTTATATGGCCTGTATTAAGCCTCTCATTAAAGTGGCTGTAACTCCAAGAAACGTAGTCAGAGGGCTCCAAAACTTCTAGGGTGCGTCCGTCAGGTCCCTCGGGTCGTCCCCAGTGGGTTTTCTCAGAACCGGGTTTGGGATCCGATTTTTGTAAAAATTGCATTTTTGTGAGGGCTATTTCACCAGGGTTATAAGGCCTGTATTTAGCCTCTCATTAAAGTGGCTGTAACTCCAAGAAACGTAGTCGGAGGGCTCCAAAACTTCTAGGGTGCGTCCGTCAGGTCCCTGGGGTTGTCCCCAGTGGGTTTTCTCACAACCGGGTTTGGGATCCGATTTTTGTAAAAATTGCATTTTCGTGAGGGCTATTTCACCTGGGTTATAAGGCCTGTATTTAGCCTCTCATTAAAGTGGCTGTAACTCCAAGAAACGTAGTCGGAGGGCCCCAAAACTTCTAGGGTGCGTCCGTCAGGTCCCTAGGGTCGTCCCCAGTGGGTTTTCTCAGAACCGGGTTTGGGATCCGATTTTTGTAAAAATTGCATTTTCGTGAGGGCTATTTCACCTGGGTTATAAGGCCTGTATTTAGCCTCTCATTAAAGTGGCTGTAACTCCAAGAAACGTAGTCGGAGGGCCCCAAAACTTCTAGGGTGCGTCCGTCAGGTCCCTAGGGTCGTCCCCAGTGGGTTTTCTCAGAACCGGGTTTGGGATCCGATTTTTGTAAAAATTGCATTTTTGTGAGGGCTATTTCACCAGGGTTATAAGGCCTGTATTTAGCCTCTCATTAAAGCAGCTGTAACTCCAAGAAACTTAGTCGGAGGGCTCCAAAACTTCTAGGGTGCGTCCGTCAGGTCCCTAGGGTCGTCCCCAGTGGGTTTTCTCAGAACCGGGTTTGGGATCCGATTTTTGTAAAAATTGCATTTTTGTGAGGGCTATTTCACCAGGGTTATAAGGCCTGTATTTAGCCTCTCATTAAAGCGGCTGTAACTCCAAGAAACGTAGTCGGAGGGCTCCAAAACTTCTAGGGTGCGTCCGTCAGGTCCCTAGGGTCATCCCCAGTAGGTTTTCTCAGAACCGGGTTTGGGATCCGATTTTTGTAAAAATTGGATTTTCGTGAGGGCTATTTCACCAGGGTTATATGGCCTGTATTTAGCCTCTCATTAAAGCGGCTGTAACTCCAAGAAACGTAGTCGGAGGGCTTCAAAACTTCTAGGGTGCGTCCGTCAGGTCCCTAGGGTCGTCCCCAGTGGGTTTTCTCAGAACCGGGTTTGGGATCCGATTTTTGTAAAAATTGCATTTTTGTGAGGGCTATTTCACCAGGGTTATAAGGCCTGTATTTAGCCTCTCATTAAAGTGGCTGTAACTCCAAGAAACGTAGTCGGAGGGCTCCAAAACTTCTAGGGTGCGTCAGTCAGGTCCCTGGGGTTTTCCCAGTGGGTTTTCTCAGAACCGTGTTTGGGATCCGATTTCTGTAAAAATTGCATTTTTGTGAGGGCTATTTCACCAGGGTTATAAGGCCTGTATTTAGTCTCTCATTAAAGTGGCTGTAACTCCAAGAAACGTAGTCAGAGGGCTCCAAAACTTCTAGGGTGCGTCCGTCAGGTCCCTAGGGTCGTCCCCAGTGGGTTTTCTCAGAACCGGGTTTGGGATCCGATTTTTGTAAAAATTGCATTTTCGTGAGGGCTATTTCACCAGGGTTATATGGCCTGTATTTAGCCTCTCATTAAAGTGGCTGTAACTCCAAGAAACGTAGTCAGAGGGCTCCAAAACTTCTAGGGTGCGTCCGTCAGGTCCCTAGGGTCGTCCCCAGTGGGTTTTCTCAGAACCGGGTTTGGGATCCGATTTTTGTAAAAATTGCATTTTTGTGAGGGCTATTTCACCAGGGTTATAAGGCCTGTATTTAGCCTCTCATTAAAGGGGCCGTAACTCCAAGAAACGTAGTCGGAGGGCTCCAAAACTTCTAGGGTGCGTCCGTCAGGTCCCTAGGGTCGTCCCCAGTGGGTTTTCTCAGAACCGGGTTTGGGATCCGATTTTTGTAAAAATTGCATTTTCGTGAGGGCTATTTCACCAGGGTTATAAGGCCTGTATTTAGCCTCTCATTAAAGTGGCTGTAACTCCAAGAAACGTAGTCGGAGGGCTCCAAAACTTCTAGGGTGCGTCCGTCAGGTCCCTAGGGTCGTCCCCAGTAGGTTTTCTCAGAACCGGGTTTGGGATCCGATTTTTGTAAAAATTGCATTTTTGTGAGGGCTATTTCACCAGGGTTATAAGGCCTGTATTTAGCCTCTCATTAAAGTGGCTGTAACTCCAAGAAACGTAGTCGGAGGGCTCCAAAACTTCTAGGGTGCGTCCGTCAGGTCCCTAGGGTCGTCCCCAGTGGGTTTTCTCAGAACCGGGTTTGGGATCCGATTTTTGTAAAAATTGCATTTTTGTGAGGGCTATTTCACCAGGGTTATAAGGCCTGTATTTAGCCTCTCATTAAAGTGGCTGTAACTCCAAGAAACGTAGTCGGAGGGCTCCAAAACTTCTAGGGTGCGTCCGTCAGGTCCCTAGGGTCGTCCCCAGTGGGTTTTCTCAGAACCGGGTTTGGGATCCGATTTTTGTAAAAATTGCATTTTCGTGAGGGCTATTTCACCAGGGTTATAAGGCCTGTATTTAGCCTCTCATTAAAGTGGCTGTAACTCCAAGAAACGTAGTCGGAGGGCTCCAAAACTTCTAGGGTGCGTCCGTCAGGTCCCTGGGGTTGTCCCCAGTGGGTTTTCTCAGAACCGGGTTTGGGATCTGATTTTTGTAAAAATTGCATTTTCGTGAGGGCTATTTCACCAGGGTTATATGGCCTGTATTTAGCCTCTCATTAAAGTGGCTGTAACTCCAAGAAACGTAGTCGGAGGGCTCCAAAACTTCTAGGGTGCGTCCGTCAGGTCCCTAGGGTCGTCCCCAGTGGGTTTTCTCAGAACCGGGTTTGGGATCCGATTTTTGTAAAAATTGCATTTTCGTGAGGGCTATTTCACCAGGGTTATATGGCCTGTATTTAGCCTCTCATTAAAGTGGCTGTAACTCCAAGAAACGTAGTCAGAGGGCTCCAAAACTTCTAGGGTGCGTCCGTCAGGTCCCTAGGGTCGTCCCCAGTGGGTTTTCTCAGAACCGGGTTTGGGATCCGATTTTTGTAAAAATTGCATTTTTGTGAGGGCTATTTCACCAGGGTTATAAGGCCTGTATTTAGCCTCTCATTAAAGTGGCTGTAACTCCAAGAAACGTAGTCGGAGGGCTCCAAAACTTCTAGGGTGCGTCCGTCAGGTCCCTGGGGTTGTCCCCAGTGGGTTTTCTCACAACCGGGTTTGGGATCCGATTTTTGTAAAAATTGCATTTTCGTGAGGGCTATTTCACCAGGGTTATAAGGCCTGTATTTAGCCTCTCATTAAAGTGGCTGTAACTCCAAGAAACGTAGTCGGAGGGCTCCAAAACTTCTAGGGTGCGTCCGTCAGGTCCCTAGGGTCGTCCCCAGTGGGTTTTCTCAGAACCTGGTTTGGGATCCGATTTTTGTAAAAATTGCATTTTCGTGAGGGCTATTTCACCAGGGTTATAAGGCCTGTATTTAGCCTCTCATTAAAGTGGCTGTAACTCCAAGAAACGTAGTCGGAGGGCTCCAAAACTTCTAGGGTGCGTCCGTCAGGTCCCTAGGGTCGTCCCCAGTGGGTTTTCTCAGAACCGGGTTTGGGATCCGATTTTTGTAAAAATTGCATTTTCGTGAGGGCTATTTCACCAGGGTTATATGGCCTGTATTTAGCCTCTCATTAAAGTGGCTGTAACTCCAAGAAACGTAGTCAGAGGGCTCCAAAACTTCTAGGGTGCGTCCGTCAGGTCCCTAGGGTCGTCCCCAGTGGGTTTTCTCAGAACCGGGTTTGGGATCCGATTTTTGTAAAAATTGCATTTTTGTGAGGGCTATTTCACCAGGGTTATAAGGCCTGTATTTAGCCTCTCATTAAAGCGGCTGTAACTCCAAGAAACGTAGTCGGAGGGCTCCAAAACTTCTAGGGTGCGTCCGTCAGGTCCCTAGGGTCGTCCCCAGTAGGTTTTCTCAGAACCGGGTTTGGGATCCGATTTTTGTAAAAATTGCATTTTCGTGAGGGCTATTTCACCAGGGTTATATGGCCTGTATTTAGCCTCTCATTAAAGTGGCTGTAACTCCAAGAAACGTAGTCAGAGGGCTCCAAAACTTCTAGGGTGCGTCCGTCAGGTCCCTAGGGTCGTCCCCAGTGGGTTTTCTCAGAACCGGGTTTGGGATCCGATTTTTGTAAAAATTGCATTTTCGTGAGGGCTATTTCACCAGGGTTATAAGGCCTGTATTTAGCCTCTCATTAAAGTGGCTGTAACTCCAAGAAACGTAGTCGGAGGGCTCCAAAACTTCTAGGGTGCGTCCGTCAGGTCCCTGGGGTTGTCCCCAGTGGGTTTTCTCACAACCGGGTTTGGGATCCGATTTTTGTAAAAATTGCATTTTCGTGAGGGCTATTTCACCTGGGTTATAAGGCCTGTATTTAGCCTCTCATTAAAGTGGCTGTAACTCCAAGAAACGTAGTCGGAGGGCCCCAAAACTTCTAGGGTGCGTCCGTCAGGTCCCTAGGGTCGTCCCCAGTGGGTTTTCTCAGAACCGGGTTTGGGATCCGATTTTTGTAAAAATTGCATTTTCGTGAGGGCTATTTCACCTGGGTTATAAGGCCTGTATTTAGCCTCTCATTAAAGTGGCTGTAACTCCAAGAAACGTAGTCGGAGGGCCCCAAAACTTCTAGGGTGCGTCCGTCAGGTCCCTAGGGTCGTCCCCAGTGGGTTTTCTCAGAACCGGGTTTGGGATCCGATTTTTGTAAAAATTGCATTTTCGTGAGGGCTATTTCACCAGGGTTATAAGGCCTGTATTTAGCCTCTCATTAAAGCAGCTGTAACTCCAAGAAACTTAGTCGGAGGGCTCCAAAACTTCTAGGGTGCGTCCGTCAGGTCCCTAGGGTCGTCCCCAGTAGGTTTTCTCAGAACCGGGTTTGGGATCCGATTTTTGTAAAAATTGCATTTTCGTGAGGGCTATTTCACCAGGGTTATATGGCCTGTATTTAGCCTCTCATTAAAGTGGCTGTAACTCCAAGAAACGTAGTCAGAGGGCTCCAAAACTTCTAGGGTGCGTCCGTCAGGTCCCTAGGGTCGTCCCCAGTGGGTTTTCTCAGAACCGGGTTTGGGATCCGATTTTTGTAAAAATTGCATTTTTGTGAGGGCTATTTCAGCAGGGTTATAAGGCCTGTATTTAGCCTCTCATTAAAGTGGCTGTAACTCCAAGAAACGTAGTCGGAGGGCTCCAAAACTTCTAGGGTGCGTCCGTCAGGTCCCTAGGGTCGTCCCCAGTGGGTTTTCTCAGAACCGGGTTTGGGATCCGATTTTTGTAAAAATTGCATTTTCGTGAGGGCTATTTCACCAGGGTTATATGGCCTGTATTTAGCCTCTCATTAAAGTGGCTGTAACTCCAAGAAACGTAGTCGGAGGGCTCCAAAACTTCTAGGGTGCGTCCGTCAGGTCCCTAGGGTCGTCCCCAGTGGGTTTTCTCAGAACCGGGTTTGGGATCCGATTTTTGTAAAAATTGCATTTTCGTGAGGGCTATTTCACCAGGGTTATAAGGCCTGTATTTAGCCTCTCATTAAAGCGGCTGTAACTCCAAGAAACGTAGTCGGAGGGCTCCAAAACTTCTAGGGTGCGTCCGTCAGGTCCCTAGGGTCGTCCCCAGTAGGTTTTCTCAGAACCGGGTTTGGGATCCGATTTTTGTAAAAATTGCATTTTCGTGAGGGCTATTTCACCAGGGTTATATGGCCTGTATTTAGCCTCTCATTAAAGTGGCTGTAACTCCAAGAAACGTAGTCAGAGGGCTCCAAAACTTCTAGGGTGCGTCCGTCAGGTCCCTAGGGTCGTCCCCAGTGGGTTTTCTCAGAACCGGGTTTGGGATCCGATTTTTGTAAAAATTGCATTTTTGTGAGGGCTATTTCACCAGGGTTATAAGGCCTGTATTTAGCCTCTCATTAAAGTGGCTGTAACTCCAAGAAACGTAGTCGGAGGGCTCCAAAACTTCTAGGGTGCGTCCGTCAGGTCCCTAGGGTCGTCCCCAGTGGGTTTTCTCAGAACCGGGTTTGGGATCCGATTTTTGTAAAAATTGTATTTTCGTGAGGGCTATTTCACCAGGGTTATAAGGCCTGTATTTAGCCTCTCATTAAAGCGGCTGTAACTCCAAGAAACGTAGTCGGAGGGCTCCAAAACTTCTAGGGTGCGTCCGTCAGGTCCCTAGGGTCGTCCCCAGTGGGTTTTCTCAGAACCGGGTTTGGGATCCGATTTTTGTAAAAATTGCATTTTCGTGAGGGCTATTTCACCAGGGTTATATGGCCTGTATTTAGCCTCTCATTAAAGTGGCTGTAACTCCAAGAAACGTAGTCAGAGGGCTCCAAAACTTCTAGGGTGCGTCCGTCAGGTCCCTAGGGTCGTCCCCAGTGGGTTTTCTCAGAACCGGGTTTGGGATCCGATTTTTGTAAAAATTGCATTTTTGTGAGGGCTATTTCACCAGGGTTATAAGGCCTGTATTTAGCCTCTCATTAAAGCGGCTGTAACTCCAAGAAACGTAGTCGGAGGGCTCCAAAACTTCTAGGGTGCGTCCGTCAGGTCCCTAGGGTCGTCCCCAGTGGGTTTTCTCAGAACCGGGTTTGGGATCCGATTTTTGTAAAAATTGCATTTTTGTGAGGGCTATTTCACCAGGGTTATAAGGCCTGTATTTAGCCTCTCATTAAAGCAGCTGTAACTCCAAGAAACGTAGTCGGAGGGCTCCAAAACTTCTAGGGTGCGTCCGTCAGGTCCCTCGGGCCGTCCCCAGTGGGTTTTCTCAGAACCGGGTTTGGGATCCGATTTTTGTAAAAATTGCATTTTTGTGAGGGCTATTTCACCAGGGTTATAAGGCCTGTATTTAGCCTCTCATTAAAGCGGCTGTAACTCCAAGAAACGTAGTCGGAGGGCTCCAAAACTTCTAGGGTGCGTCCGTCAGGTCCCTAGGGTCGTCCCCAGTAAGTTTTCTCAGAATTGGGTTTGGGATCCGATTTTTGTAAAAATTGCATTTTCGTGAGGGCTATTTCACCAGGGTTTTATGGCCTGTATTTAGCCTCTCATTAAAGTGGCTGTAACTCCAAGAAACGTAGTCAGAGGGCTCCAAAACTTCTAGGGTGCGTCCGTCAGGTCCCTAGGGTCGTCCCCAGTGGGTTTTCTCAGAACCGGGTTTGGGATCCGATTTTTGTAAAAATTGCATTTTTGTGAGGGCTATTTCACCAGGGTTATAAGGCCTGTATTTAGCCTCTCATTAAAGCGGCTGTAACTCCAAGAAACGTAGTCGGAGGGCTCCAAAACTTCTAGGGTGCGTCCGTCAGGTCCCTAGGGTCGTCCCCAGTAGGTTTTCTCAGAACCGGGTTTGGGATCCGATTTTTGTAAAAATTGCATTTTCGTGAGGGCTATTTCACCAGGGTTATATGGCCTGTATTTAGCCTCTCATTAAAGTGGCTGTAACTCCAAGAAACGTAGTCGGAGGGCTCCAAAACTTCTAGGGTGCGTCCGTCAGGTCCCTAGGGTCGTCCCCAGTGGGTTTGCTCAGAACCGGGTTTGGGATCCGATTTTTGTAAAAATTGCATTTTCGTGAGGGCTATTTCACCAGGGTTATAAGGCCTGTATTTAGCCTCTCATTAAAGCGGCTGTAACTCCAAGAAACGTAGTCGGAGGGCTCCAAAACTTCTAGGGTGCGTCCGTCAGGTCCCTGGGGTTGTCCCCAGTGGGTTTTCTCAGAACCGGGTTTGGGATCCGATTTTTGTAAAAATTGCATTTTCGTGAGGGCTATTTCACCAGGGTTATATGGCCTGTATTTAGCCTCTCATTAAAGTGGCTGTAACTCCAAGAAACGTAGTCAGAGGGCTCCAAAACTTCTAGGGTGCGTCCGTCAGGTCCCTAGGGTCGTCCCCAGTGGGTTTTCTCAGAACCGGGTTTGGGATCCGATTTTTGTAAAAATTGCATTTTTGTGAGGGCTATTTCACCAGGGTTATAAGGCCTGTATTTAGCCTCTCATTAAAGGGGCCGTAACTCCAAGAAACGTAGTCGGAGGGCTCCAAAACTTCTAGGGTGCGTCCGTCAGGTCCCTGGGGTTGTCCCCAGTGGGTTTTCTCACAACCGGGTTTGGGATCCGATTTTTGTAAAAATTGCATTTTCGTGAGGGCTATTTCACCAGGGTTATAAGGCCTGTATTTAGCCTCTCATTAAAGTGGCTGTAACTCAAAGAAACGTAGTCGGAGGGCTCCAAAACTTCTAGGGTGCGTCCGTCAGGTCCCTAGGGTCGTCCCCAGTGGGTTTTCTCAGAACCGGGTTTGGGGTCCGATTTTTGTAAAAATTGCATTTTCGTGAGGGCTATTTCACCAGGGTTATAAGGCCTGTATTTAGCCTCTCATTAAAGTGGCTGTAACTCCAAGAAACGTAGTCGGAGGGCTCCAAAACTTCTAGGGTGCGTCCGTCAGGTCCCTAGGGTCGTCCCCAGTGGGTTTTCTCAGAACCGGGTTTGGGATCCGATTTTTGTAAAAATTGCATTTTCGTGAGGGCTATTTCACCAGGGTTATAAGGCCTGTATTTAGCCTCTCATTAAAGTGGCTGTAACTCCAAGAAACATAGTCGGAGGGCTCCAAAACTTCTAGGGTGCGTCCGTCAGGTCCCTAGGGTCGTCCCCAGTGGGTTTTCTCAGAACCGGGTTTGGGATCCGATTTTTGTAAAAATTGCATTTTCGTGAGGGCTATTTCACCAGGGTTATAAGGCCTGTATTTAGCCTCTCATTAAAGCAGCTGTAACTCCAAGAAACGTAGTCGGAGGGCTCCAAAACTTCTAGGGTGCGTCCGTCAGGTCCCTGGGGTTGTCCCCAGTGGGTTTTCTCAGAACCGGGTTTGGGATCCGATTTTTGTAAAAATTGCATTTTTGTGAGGGCTATTTCACCAGGGTTATAAGGCCTGTATTTAGCCTCTCATTAAAGTGGCTGTAACTCCAAGAAACGTAGTCGGAGGGCTCCAAAACTTCTAGGGTGCGTCCGTCAGGTCCCTGGGGTTGTCCCCAGTGGGTTTTCTCAGAACCGGGTTTGGGATCCGATTTTTGTAAAAATTGCATTTTCGTGAGGGCTATTTCACCAGGGTTATATGGCCTGTATTTAGCCTCTCATTAAAGTGGCTGTAACTCCAAGAAACGTAGTCGGAGGGCTCCAAAACTTCTAGGGTGCGTCCGTCAGGTCCCTAGGGTCGTCCCCAGTGGGTTTTCTCAGAACCGGGTTTGGGATCCGATTTTTGTAAAAATTGCATTTTCGTGAGGGCTATTTCACCAGGGTTATATGGCCTGTATTTAGCCTCTCATTAAAGTGGCTGTAACTCCAAGAAACGTAGTCAGAGGGCACCAAAACTTCTAGGGTGCGTCCGTCAGGTCCCTAGGGTCGTCCCCAGTGGGTTTTCTCAGAACCGGGTTTGGGATCCAATTTTTGTAAAAATTGCATTTTTGTGAGGGCTATTTCACCAGGGTTATAAGGCCTGTATTTAGCCTCTCATTAAAGGGGCCGTAACTCCAAGAAACGTAGTCGGAGGGCTCCAAAACTTCTAGGGTGCGTCCGTCAGGTCCCTGGGGTTGTCCCCAGTGGGTTTTCTCACAACCGGGTTTGGGATCCGATTTTTGTAAAAATTGCATTTTTGTGAGGGCTATTTCACCAGGGTTATAAGGCCTGTATTTAGCCTCTCATTAAAGTGGCTGTAACTCCAAGAAACGTAGTTGGAGGGCTCCAAAACTTCTAGGGTGCGTCCGTCAGGTCCCTAGGGTCGTCCCCAGTGGGTTTTCTCAGAACCGGGTTTGGGGTCCGATTTTTGTAAAAATTGCATTTTCGTGAGGGCTATTTCACCAGGGTTATAAGGCCTGTATTTAGCCTCTCATTAAAGCGGCCGTAACTCCAAGAAACGTAGTCGGAGGGCTCCAAAACTTCTAGGGTGCGTCTGTCAGGTCCCTGGGGTCGTCCCCAGTGGGTTTTCTCAGAACCGGGTTTGGGATCCGATTTTTGTAAAAATTGCATTTTCGTGAGGGCTATTTCACAAGGGTTATAAGGCCTGTATTTAGCCTCTCATTAAAGTGGCTGTAACTCCAAGAAACGTAGTCGGAGGGCTCCAAAACTTCTAGGGTGCGTCCGTCAGGTCCCTAGGGTCGTCCCCAGTGGGTTTTCTCAGAACCGGGTTTGGGATCCGATTTTTGTAAAAATTGCATTTTTGTGAGGGCTATTTCACCAGGGTTATAAGGCCTGTATTTAGCCTCTCATTAAAGCGGCTGTAACTCCAAGAAACGTAGTCGGAGGGCTCCAAAACTTCTAGGGTGCGTCCGTCAGGTCCCTAGGGTCGTCCCCAGTGGGTTTTCTCAGAACCGGGTTTGGGATCTGATTTTTGTAAAAATTGCATTTTCGTGAGGGCTATTTCACCAGGGTTATATGGCCTGTATTTAGCCTCTCATTAAAGTGGCTGTAACTCCAAGAAACGTAGTCAGAGGGCTCCAAAACTTCTAGGGTGCGTCCGTCAGGTCCCTAGGGTCGTCCCCAGTGGGTTTTCTCAGAACCGGGTTTGGGATCCGATTTTTGTAAAAATTGCATTTTTGTGAGGGCTATTTCACCAGGGTTATAAGGCCTGTATTTAGCCTCTCATTAAAGCGGCTGTAACTCCAAGAAACGTAGTCGGAGGGCTCCAAAACTTCTAGGGTGCGTCCGTCAGGTCCCTAGGGTCGTCCCCAGTGGGTTTTCTCAGAACCGGGTTTGGGATCCGATTTTTGTAAAAATTGCATTTTTGTGAGGGCTATTTCACCAGGGTTATAAGGCCTGTATTTAGCCTCTCATTAAAGCAGCTGTAACTCCAAGAAACGTAGTCGGAGGGCTCCAAAACTTCTAGGGTGCGTCCGTCAGGTCCCTCGGGCCGTCCCCAGTGGGTTTTCTCAGAACCGGGTTTGGGATCCGATTTTTGTAAAAATTGCATTTTTGTGAGGGCTATTTCACCAGGGTTATAAGGCCTGTATTTAGCCTCTCATTAAAGCGGCTGTAACTCCAAGAAACGTAGTCGGAGGGCTCCAAAACTTCTAGGGTGCGTCCGTCAGGTCCCTAGGGTCGTCCCCAGTAGGTTTTCTCAGAATTGGGTTTGGGATCCGATTTTTGTAAAAATTGCATTTTCGTGAGGGCTATTTCACCAGGGTTTTATGGCCTGTATTTAGCCTCTCATTAAAGTGGCTGTAACTCCAAGAAACGTAGTCAGAGGGCTCCAAAACTTCTAGGGTGCGTCCGTCAGGTCCCTAGGGTCGTCCCCAGTGGGTTTTCTCAGAACCGGGTTTGGGATCCGATTTTTGTAAAAATTGCATTTTTGTGAGGGCTATTTCACCAGGGTTATAAGGCCTGTATTTAGCCTCTCATTAAAGCGGCTGTAACTCCAAGAAACGTAGTCGGAGGGCTCCAAAAGTTCTAGGGTGCGTCCGTCAGGTCGCTAGGGTCGTCCCCAGTAGGTTTTCTCAGAACCGGGTTTGGGATCCGATTTTTGTAAAAATTGCATTTTCGTGAGGGCTATTTCACCAGGGTTATATGGCCTGTATTTAGCCTCTCATTAAAGTGGCTGTAACTCCAAGAAACGTAGTCGGAGGGCTCCAAAACTTCTAGGGTGCGTCCGTCAGGTCCCTAGGGTCGTCCCCAGTGGTTTTGCTCAGAACCGGGTTTGGGATCCGATTTTTGTAAAAATTGCATTTTCGTGAGGGCTATTTCACCAGGGTTATAAGGCCTGTATTTAGCCTCTCATTAAAGCGGCTGTAACTCCAAGAAACGTAGTCGGAGGGCTCCAAAACTTCTAGGGTGCGTCCGTCAGGTCCCTGGGGTTGTCCCCAGTGGGTTTTCTCAGAACCGGGTTTGGGATCCGATTTTTGTAAAAATTGCATTTTCGTGAGGGCTATTTCACCAGGGTTATATGGCCTGTATTTAGCCTCTCATTAAAGTGGCTGTAACTCCAAGAAACGTAGTCAGAGGGCTCCAAAACTTCTAGGGTGCGTCCGTCAGGTCCCTAGGGTCGTCCCCAGTGGGTTTTCTCAGAACCGGGTTTGGGATCCGATTTTTGTAAAAATTGCATTTTTGTGAGGGCTATTTCACCAGGGTTATAAGGCCTGTATTTAGCCTCTCATTAAAGGGGCCGTAACTCCAAGAAACGTAGTCGGAGGGCTCCAAAACTTCTAGGGTGCGTCCGTCAGGTCCCTGGGGTTGTCCCCAGTGGGTTTTCTCACAACCGGGTTTGGGATCCGATTTTTGTAAAAATTGCATTTTCGTGAGGGCTATTTCACCAGGGTTATAAGGCCTGTATTTAGCCTCTCATTAAAGTGGCTGTAACTCAAAGAAACGTAGTCGGAGGGCTCCAAAACTTCTAGGGTGCGTCCGTCAGGTCCCTAGGGTCGTCCCCAGTGGGTTTTCTCAGAACCGGGTTTGGGGTCCGATTTTTGTAAAAATTGCATTTTCGTGAGGGCTATTTCACCAGGGTTATAAGGCCTGTATTTAGCCTCTCATTAAAGTGGCTGTAACTCCAAGAAACGTAGTCGGAGGGCTCCAAAACTTCTAGGGTGCGTCCGCCAGGTCCCTAGGGTCGTCCCCAGTGGGTTTTCTCAGAACCGGGTTTGGGATCCGATTTTTGTAAAAATTGCATTTTCGTGAGGGCTATTTCACCAGGGTTATAAGGCCTGTATTTAGCCTCTCATTAAAGTGGCTGTAACTCCAAGAAACATAGTCGGAGGGCTCCAAAACTTCTAGGGTGCGTCCGTCAGGTCCCTAGGGTCGTCCCCAGTGGGTTTTCTCAGAACCGGGTTTGGGATCCGATTTTTGTAAAAATTGCATTTTCGTGAGGGCTATTTCACCAGGGTTATAAGGCCTGTATTTAGCCTCTCATTAAAGCGGCTGTAACTCCAAGAAACGTAGTCGGAGGGCTCCAAAACTTCTAGGGTGCGTCCGTCAGGTCCCTGGGGTTGTCCCCAGTGGGTTTTCTCAGAACCGGGTTTGGGATCCGATTTTTGTAAAAATTGCATTTTTGTGAGGGCTATTTCACCAGGGTTATAAGGCCTGTATTTAGCCTCTCATTAAAGTGGCTGTAACTCCAAGAAACGTAGTCGGAGGGCTCCAAAACTTCTAGGGTGCGTCCGTCAGGTCCCTGGGGTTGTCCCCAGTGGGTTTTCTCAGAACCGGGTTTGGGATCCGATTTTTGTAAAAATTGCATTTTCGTGAGGGCTATTTCACCAGGGTTATATGGCCTGTATTTAGCCTCTCATTAAAGTGGCTGTAACTCCAAGAAACGTAGTCGGAGGGCTCCAAAACTTCTAGGGTGCGTCCGTCAGGTCCCTAGGGTCGTCCCCAGTGGGTTTTCTCAGAACCGGGTTTGGGATCCGATTTTTGTAAAAATTGCATTTTCGTGAGGGCTATTTCACCAGGGTTATATGGCCTGTATTTAGCCTCTCATTAAAGTGGCTGTAACTCCAAGAAACGTAGTCAGAGGGCACCAAAACTTCTAGGGTGCGTCCGTCAGGTCCCTAGGGTCGTCCCCAGTGGGTTTTCTCAGAACCGGGTTTGGGATCCAATTTTTGTAAAAATTGCATTTTTGTGAGGGCTATTTCACCAGGGTTATAAGGCCTGTATTTAGCCTCTCATTAAAGTGGCTGTAACTCCAAGAAACGTAGTCGGAGGGCTCCAAAACTTCTAGGGTGCGTCCGTCAGGTCCCTAGGGTCGTCCCCAGTGGGTTTTCTCAGAACCGGGTTTGGGGTCCGATTTTTGTAAAAATTGCATTTTCGTGAGGGCTATTTCACCAGGGTTATAAGGCCTGTATTTAGCCTCTCATTAAAGCGGCCGTAACTCCAAGAAACGTAGTCGGAGGGCTCCAAAACTTCTAGGGTGCGTCTGTCAGGTCCCTGGGGTCGTCCCCAGTGGGTTTTCTCAGAACCGGGTTTGGGATCCGATTTTTGTAAAAATTGCATTTTCGTGAGGGCTATTTCACAAGGGTTATAAGGCCTGTATTTAGCCTCTCATTAAAGTGGCTGTAACTCCAAGAAACGTAGTCGGAGGGCTCCAAAACTTCTAGGGTGCGTCCGTCAGGTCCCTAGGGTCGTCCCCAGTGGGTTTTCTCAGAACCGGGTTTGGGATCCGATTTTTGTAAAAATTGTATTTTCGTGAGGGCTATTTCACCAGGGTTATAAGGCCTGTATTTAGCCTCTCATTAAAGCGGCTGTAACTCCAAGAAACGTAGTCGGAGGGCTCCAAAACTTCTAGGGTGCGTCCGTCAGGTCCCTAGGGTCGTCCCCAGTGGGTTTTCTCAGAACCGGGTTTGGGATCCGATTTTTGTAAAAATTGCATTTTCGTGAGGGCTATTTCACCAGGGTTATATGGCCTGTATTTAGCCTCTCATTAAAGTGGCTGTAACTCCAAGAAACGTAGTCAGAGGGCTCCAAAACTTCTAGGGTGCGTCCGTCAGGTCCCTAGGGTCGTCCCCAGTGGGTTTTCTCAGAACCGGGTTTGGGATCCGATTTTTGTAAAAATTGCATTTTTGTGAGGGCTATTTCACCAGGGTTATAAGGCCTGTATTTAGCCTCTCATTAAAGCGGCTGTAACTCCAAGAAACGTAGTCGGAGGGCTCCAAAACTTCTAGGGTGCGTCCGTCAGGTCCCTAGGGTCGTCCCCAGTGGGTTTTCTCAGAACCGGGTTTGGGATCCGATTTTTGTAAAAATTGCATTTTTGTGAGGGCTATTTCACCAGGGTTATAAGGCCTGTATTTAGCCTCTCATTAAAGCAGCTGTAACTCCAAGAAACGTAGTCGGAGGGCTCCAAAACTTCTAGGGTGCGTCCGTCAGGTCCCTCGGGTCGTCCCCAGTGGGTTTTCTCAGAACCGGGTTTGGGATCCGATTTTTGTAAAAATTGCATTTTTGTGAGGGCTATTTCACCAGGGTTATAAGGCCTGTATTTAGCCTCTCATTAAAGCGGCTGTAACTCCAAGAAACGTAGTCGGAGGGCTCCAAAACTTCTAGGGTGCGTCCGTCAGGTCCCTAGGGTCGTCCCCAGTAGGTTTTCTCAGAATTGGGTTTGGGATCCGATTTTTGTAAAAATTGCATTTTCGTGAGGGCTATTTCACCAGGGTTTTATGGCCTGTATTTAGCCTCTCATTAAAGTGGCTGTAACTCCAAGAAACGTAGTCAGAGGGCTCCAAAACTTCTAGGGTGCGTCCGTCAGGTCCCTAGGGTCGTCCCCAGTGGGTTTTCTCAGAACCGGGTTTGGGATCCGATTTTTGTAAAAATTGCATTTTTGTGAGGGCTATTTCACCAGGGTTATAAGGCCTGTATTTAGCCTCTCATTAAAGGGGCCGTAACTCCAAGAAACGTAGTCGGAGGGCTCCAAAACTTCTAGGGTGCGTCCGTCAGGTCCCTGGGGTTCTCCCCAGTGGGTTTTCTCACAACCGGGTTTGGGATCCGATTTTTGTAAAAATTGCATTTTCGTGAGGGCTATTTCACCAGGGTTATAAGGCCTGTATTTAGCCTCTCATTAAAGTGGCTGTAACTCCAAGAAACGTAGTCAGAGGGCTCCAAAACTTCTAGGGTGCGTCCGTCAGGTCCCTGGGGTTGTCCCCAGTGGGTTTTCTCACAACCGGGTTTGGGATCCGATTTTTGTAAAAATTGCATTTTCGTGAGGGCTATTTCACCAGGGTTATAAGGCCTGTATTTAGCCTCTCATTAAAGCGGCTGTAACTCCAAGAAACGTAGTCGGAGGGCTCCAAAACTTCTAGGGTGCGTCCGTCAGGTCCCTAGGGTCGTCCCCAGTGGGTTTTCTCAGAACCGGGTTTGGGATCCGATTTTTGTAAAAATTGCATTTTCGTGAGGGCTATTTCACCAGGGTTATAAGGCCTGTATTTAGCCTCTCATTAAAGTGGCTGTAACTCCAAGAAACGTAGTCAGAGGGCTCCAAAACTTCTAGGGTGCGTCCGTCAGGTCCCTAGGGCCGTCCCCAGTGGGTTTTCTCAGAACCGGGTTTGGGATCCGATTTTTGTAAAAATTGCATTTTCGTGAGGGCTATTTCACCAGGGTTATATGGCCTGTATTTAGCCTCTCATTAAAGTGGCTGTAACTCCAAGAAACGTAGTCAGAGGGCTCCAAAACTTCTAGGGTGCGTCCGTCAGGTCCCTAGGGTCGTCCCCAGTGGGTTTTCTCAGAACCGGGTTTGGGATCCGATTTTTGTAAAAATTGCATTTTTGTGAGGGCTATTTCACCAGGGTTATAAGGCCTGTATTTAGCCTCTCATTAAAGTGGCTGTAACTCCAAGAAACGTAGTCGGAGGGCTCCAAAACTTCTAGGGTGCGTCCGTCAGGTCCCTAGGGTCGTCCCCAGTGGGTTTTCTCAGAACCGGGTTTGGGATCCGATTTTTGTAAAAATTGCATTTTCGTGAGGGCTATTTCACCAGGGTTATAAGGCCTGTATTTAGCCTCTCATTAAAGTGGCTGTAACTCCAAGAAACGTAGTCGGAGGGCTCCAAAACTTCTAGGGTGCGTCCGTCGGGTCCCTGGGGTTGTCCCCAGTGGGTTTTCTCAGAACCGTGTTTGGGATCCGATTTTTGTAAAAATTGCATTTTCGTGAGGGCTATTTCACCAGGGTTATATGGCCTGTATTTAGTCTCTCATTAAAGTGGCTGTAACTCCAAGAAACGTAGTCGGAGGGCTCCAAAACTTCTAGGGTGCGTCCGTCAGGTCCCTAGGGTCGTCCCCAGTGGGTTTTCTCAGAACCGGGTTTGGGATCCGATTTTTGTAAAAATTGCATTTTTGTGAGGGCTATTTCACCAGGGTTATAAGGCCTGTATTTAGCCTCTCATTAAAGCGGCTGTAACTCCAAGAAACGTAGTCGGAGGGCTCCAAAACTTCTAGGGTGCGTCCGTCAGGTCCCTGGGGTTGTCCCCAGTGGGTTTTCTCACAACCGGGTTTGGGATCCGATTTTTGTAAAAATTGCATTTTTGTGAGGGCTATTTCACCAGGGTTATAAGGCCTGTATTTAGCCTCTCATTAAAGCAGCTGTAACTCCAAGAAACTTAGTCGGAGGGCTCCAAAACTTCTAGGGTGCGTCCGTCAGGTCCCTAGGGTCGTCCCCAGTGGGTTTTCTCAGAACCGGGTTTGGGATCCGATTTTTGTAAAAATTGCATTTTTGTGAGGGCTATTTCACCAGGGTTATAAGGCCTGTATTTAGCCTCTCATTAAAGCGGCTGTAACTCCAAGAAACGTAGTCGGAGGGCTCCAAAACTTCTAGGGTGCGTCCGTCAGGTCCCTAGGGTCATCCCCAGTAGGTTTTCTCAGAACCGGGTTTGGGATCCGATTTTTGTAAAAATTGGATTTTCGTGAGGGCTATTTCACCAGGGTTATATGGCCTGTATTTAGCCTCTCATTAAAGCGGCTGTAACTCCAAGAAACGTAGTCGGAGGGCTCCAAAACTTCTAGGGTGCGTCCGTCAGGTCCCTAGGGTCGTCCCCAGTGGGTTTTCTCAGAACCGGGTTTGGGATCCGATTTTTGTAAAAATTGCATTTTTGTGAGGGCTATTTCACCAGGGTTATAAGGCCTGTATTTAGCCTCTCATTAAAGTGGCTGTAACTCCAAGAAACGTAGTCGGAGGGCTCCAAAACTTCTAGGGTGCGTCCGTCAGGTCCCTAGGGTCGTCCCCAGTGGGTTTTCTCAGAACCGGGTTTGGGATCCGATTTTTGTAAAAATTGCATTTTTGTGAGGGCTATTTCACCAGGGTTATAAGGCCTGTATTTAGCCTCTCATTAAAGTGGCTGTAACTCCAAGAAACGTAGTCGGAGGGCTCCAAAACTTCTAGGGTGCGTCCGTCAGGTCCCTAGGTTCGTCCCCAGTGGGTTTTCTCAGAACCGTGTTTGGGATCCGATTTTTGTAAAAATTGCATTTTTGTGAGGGCTATTTCACCAGGGTTATAAGGCCTGTATTTAGCCTCTCATTAAAGTGGCTGTAACTCCAAGAAACGTAGTCGGAGGGCTCCAAAACTTCTAGGGTGCGTCAGTCAGGTCCCTGGGGTTTTCCCAGTGGGTTTTCTCAGAACCGTGTTTGGGATCCGATTTTTGTAAAAATTGCATTTTTGTGAGGGCTATTTCACCAGGGTTATAAGGCCTGTATTTAGTCTCTCATTAAAGTGGCTGTAACTCCAAGAAACGTAGTCAGAGGGCTCCAAAACTTCTAGGGTGCGTCCGTCAGGTCCCTAGGGTCGTCCCCAGTGGGTTTTCTCAGAACCGGGTTTGGGATCCGATTTTTGTAAAAATTGCATTTTCGTGAGGGCTATTTCACCAGGGTTATATGGCCTGTATTTAGCCTCTCATTAAAGTGGCTGTAACTCCAAGAAACGTAGTCAGAGGGCTCCAAAACTTCTAGGGTGCGTCCGTCAGGTCCCTAGGGTCGTCCCCAGTGGGTTTTCTCAGAACCGGGTTTGGGATCCGATTTTTGTAAAAATTGCATTTTTGTGAGGGCTATTTCACCAGGGTTATAAGGCCTGTATTTAGCCTCTCATTAAAGGGGCCGTAACTCCAAGAAACGTAGTCGGAGGGCTCCAAAACTTCTAGGGTGCGTCCGTCAGGTCCCTAGGGTCGTCCCCAGTGGGTTTTCTCACAACCGGGTTTGGGATCCGATTTTTGTAAAAATTGCATTTTCGTGAGGGCTATTTCACCAGGGTTATAAGGCCTGTATTTAGCCTCTCATTAAAGCGGCTGTAACTCCAAGAAACGTAGTCGGAGGGCTCCAAAACTTCTAGGGTGCGTCCGTCAGGTCCCTGGGGTTGTCCCCAGTGGGTTTTCTCACAACCGGGTTTGGGATCCGATTTTTGTAAAAATTGCATTTTCGTGAGGGCTATTTCACCAGGGTTATAAGGCCTGTATTTAGCCTCTCATTAAAGCGGCTGTAACTCCAAGAAACGTAGTCGGAGGGCTCCAAAACTTCTAGGGTGCGTCCGTCAGGTCCCTGGGGTTGTCCCCAGTGGGTTTTCTCAGAACCGGGTTTGGGATCCGATTTTTGTAAAAATTGCATTTTCGTGAGGGCTATTTCACCAGGGTTATAAGGCCTGTATTTAGCCTCTCATTAAAGTGGCTGTAACTCCAAGAAACGTAGTCGGAGGGCTCCAAAACTTCTAGGGTGCGTCCGTCAGGTCCCTAGGGTCGTCCCCAGTAGGTTTTCTCAGAACCGGGTAAGGGATCCGATTTTTGTAAAAATTGCATTTTCGTGAGGGCTATTTCACCAGGGTTATATGGCCTGTATTTAGCCTCTCATTAAAGTGGCTGTAACTCCAAGAAACGTAGTCAGAGGGCTCCAAAACTTCTAGGGTGCGTCCGTCAGGTCCCTAGGGTCGTCCCCAGTGGGTTTTCTCAGAACCGGGTTTGGGATCCGATTTTTGTAAAAATTGCATTTTTGTGAGGGCTATTTCACCAGGGTTATAAGGCCTGTATTTAGCCTCTCATTAAAGTGGCTGTAACTCCAAGAAACGTAGTCGGAGGGCTCCAAAACTTCTAGGGTGCGTCCGTCAGGTCCCTGGGGTTGTCCCCAGTGGGTTTTCTCACAACCGGGTTTGGGATCCGATTTTTGTAAAAATTGCATTTTCGTGAGGGCTATTTCACCTGGGTTATAAGGCCTGTATTTAGCCTCTCATTAAAGTGGCTGTAACTCCAAGAAACGTAGTCGGAGGGCCCCAAAACTTCTAGGGTGCGTCCGTCAGGTCCCTAGGGTCGTCCCCAGTGGGTTTTCTCAGAACCGGGTTTGGGATCCGATTTTTGTAAAAATTGCATTTTCGTGAGGGCTATTTCACCTGGGTTATAAGGCCTGTATTTAGCCTCTCATTAAAGTGGCTGTAACTCCAAGAAACGTAGTCGGAGGGCCCCAAAACTTCTAGGGTGCGTCCGTCAGGTCCCTAGGGTCGTCCCCAGTGGGTTTTCTCAGAACCGGGTTTGGGATCCGATTTTTGTAAAAATTGCATTTTTGTGAGGGCTATTTCACCAGGGTTATAAGGCCTGTATTTAGCCTCTCATTAAAGCAGCTGTAACTCCAAGAAACTTAGTCGGAGGGCTCCAAAACTTCTAGGGTGCGTCCGTCAGGTCCCTAGGGTCGTCCCCAGTGGGTTTTCTCAGAACCGGGTTTGGGATCCGATTTTTGTAAAAATTGCATTTTTGTGAGGGCTATTTCACCAGGGTTATAAGGCCTGTATTTAGCCTCTCATTAAAGCGGCTGTAACTCCAAGAAACGTAGTCGGAGGGCTCCAAAACTTCTAGGGTGCGTCCGTCAGGTCCCTAGGGTCATCCCCAGTAGGTTTTCTCAGAACCGGGTTTGGGATCCGATTTTTGTAAAAATTGGATTTTCGTGAGGGCTATTTCACCAGGGTTATATGGCCTGTATTTAGCCTCTCATTAAAGCGGCTGTAACTCCAAGAAACGTAGTCGGAGGGCTCCAAAACTTCTAGGGTGCGTCCGTCAGGTCCCTAGGGTCGTCCCCAGTGGGTTTTCTCAGAACCGGGTTTGGGATCCGATTTTTGTAAAAATTGCATTTTTGTGAGGGCTATTTCACCAGGGTTATAAGGCCTGTATTTAGCCTCTCATTAAAGTGGCTGTAACTCCAAGAAACGTAGTCGGAGGGCTCCAAAACTTCTAGGGTGCGTCCGTCAGGTCCCTAGGGTCGTCCCCAGTGGGTTTTCTCAGAACCGGGTTTGGGATCCGATTTTTGTAAAAATTGCATTTTTGTGAGGGCTATTTCACCAGGGTTATAAGGCCTGTATTTAGCCTCTCATTAAAGTGGCTGTAACTCCAAGAAACGTAGTCGGAGGGCTCCAAAACTTCTAGGGTGCGTCCGTCAGGTCCCTAGGGTCGTCCCCAGTGGGTTTTCTCAGAACCGTGTTTGGGATCCGATTTTTGTAAAAATTGCATTTTTGTGAGGGCTATTTCACCAGGGTTATAAGGCCTGTATTTAGCCTCTCATTAAAGTGGCTGTAACTCCAAGAAACGTAGTCGGAGGGCTCCAAAACTTCTAGGGTGCGTCAGTCAGGTCCCTGGGGTTTTCCCAGTGGGTTTTCTCAGAACCGGGTTTGGGATCCGATTTTTGTAAAAATTGCATTTTTGTGAGGGCTATTTCACCAGGGTTATAAGGCCTGTATTTAGTCTCTCATTAAAGTGGCTGTAACTCCAAGAAACGTAGTCAGAGGGCTCCAAAACTTCTAGGGTGCGTCCGTCAGGTCCCTAGGGTCGTCCCCAGTGGGTTTTCTCAGAACCGGGTTTGGGATCCGATTTTTGTAAAAATTGCATTTTCGTGAGGGCTATTTCACCAGGGTTATATGGCCTGTATTTAGCCTCTCATTAAAGTGGCTGTAACTCCAAGAAACGTAGTCAGAGGGCTCCAAAACTTCTAGGGTGCGTCCGTCAGGTCCCTAGGGTCGTCCCCAGTGGGTTTTCTCAGAACCGGGTTTGGGATCCGATTTTTGTAAAAATTGCATTTTTGTGAGGGCTATTTCACCAGGGTTATAAGGCCTGTATTTAGCCTCTCATTAAAGGGGCCGTAACTCCAAGAAACGTAGTCGGAGGGCTCCAAAACTTCTAGGGTGCGTCCGTCAGGTCCCTAGGGTCGTCCCCAGTGGGTTTTCTCAGAACCGGGTTTGGGATCCGATTTTTGTAAAAATTGCATTTTCGTGAGGGCTATTTCACCAGGGTTATAAGGCCTGTATTTAGCCTCTCATTAAAGTGGCTGTAACTCCAAGAAACGTAGTCGGAGGGCTCCAAAACTTCTAGGGTGCGTCCGTCAGGTCCCTAGGGTCGTCCCCAGTAGGTTTTCTCAGAACCGGGTTTGGGATCCGATTTTTGTAAAAATTGCATTTTTGTGAGGGCTATTTCACCAGGGTTATAAGGCCTGTATTTAGCCTCTCATTAAAGTGGCTGTAACTCCAAGAAACGTAGTCGGAGGGCTCCAAAACTTCTAGGGTGCGTCCGTCAGGTCCCTAGGGTCGTCCCCAGTGGGTTTTCTCAGAACCGGGTTTGGGATCCGATTTTTGTAAAAATTGCATTTTTGTGAGGGCTATTTCACCAGGGTTATAAGGCCTGTATTTAGCCTCTCATTAAAGTGGCTGTAACTCCAAGAAACGTAGTCGGAGGGCTCCAAAACTTCTAGGGTGCGTCCGTCAGGTCCCTAGGGTCGTCCCCAGTGGGTTTTCTCAGAACCGGGTTTGGGATCCGATTTTTGTAAAAATTGCATTTTCGTGAGGGCTATTTCACCAGGGTTATAAGGCCTGTATTTAGCCTCTCATTAAAGTGGCTGTAACTCCAAGAAACGTAGTCGGAGGGCTCCAAAACTTCTAGGGTGCGTCCGTCAGGTCCCTGGGGTTGTCCCCAGTGGGTTTTCTCAGAACCGGGTTTGGGATCTGATTTTTGTAAAAATTGCATTTTCGTGAGGGCTATTTCACCAGGGTTATATGGCCTGTATTTAGCCTCTCATTAAAGTGGCTGTAACTCCAAGAAACGTAGTCGGAGGGCTCCAAAACTTCTAGGGTGCGTCCGTCAGGTCCCTAGGGTCGTCCCCAGTGGGTTTTCTCAGAACCGGGTTTGGGATCCGATTTTTGTAAAAATTGCATTTTCGTGAGGGCTATTTCACCAGGGTTATATGGCCTGTATTTAGCCTCTCATTAAAGTGGCTGTAACTCCAAGAAACGTAGTCAGAGGGCTCCAAAACTTCTAGGGTGCGTCCGTCAGGTCCCTAGGGTCGTCCCCAGTGGGTTTTCTCAGAACCGGGTTTGGGATCCGATTTTTGTAAAAATTGCATTTTTGTGAGGGCTATTTCACCAGGGTTATAAGGCCTGTATTTAGCCTCTCATTAAAGGGGCCGTTACTCCAAGAAACGTAGTCGGAGGGCTCCAAAACTTCTAGGGTGCGTCCGTCAGGTCCCTGGGGTTGTCCCCAGTGGGTTTTCTCACAACCGGGTTTGGGATCCGATTTTTGTAAAAATTGCATTTTCGTGAGGGCTATTTCACCAGGGTTATAAGGCCTGTATTTAGCCTCTCATTAAAGTGGCTGTAACTCCAAGAAACGTAGTCGGAGGGCTCCAAAACTTCTAGGGTGCGTCCGTCAGGTCCCTAGGGTCGTCCCCAGTGGGATTTCTCAGAACCTGGTTTGGGATCCGATTTTTGTAAAAATTGCATTTTCGTGAGGGCTATTTCACCAGGGTTATAAGGCCTGTATTTAGCCTCTCATTAAAGTGGCTGTAACTCCAAGAAACGTAGTCGGAGGGCTCCAAAACTTCTAGGGTGCGTCCGTCAGGTCCCTAGGGTCGTCCCCAGTGGGTTTTCTCAGAACCGGGTTTGGGATCCGATTTTTGTAAAAATTGCATTTTCGTGAGGGCTATTTCACCAGGGTTATATGGCCTGTATTTAGCCTCTCATTAAAGTGGCTGTAACTCCAAGAAACGTAGTCAGAGGGCTCCAAAACTTCTAGGGTGCGTCCGTCAGGTCCCTAGGGTCGTCCCCAGTGGGTTTTCTCAGAACCGGGTTTGGGATCCGATTTTTGTAAAAATTGCATTTTTGTGAGGGCTATTTCACCAGGGTTATAAGGCCTGTATTTAGCCTCTCATTAAAGCGGCTGTAACTCCAAGAAACGTAGTCGGAGGGCTCCAAAACTTCTAGGGTGCGTCCGTCAGGTCCCTAGGGTCGTCCCCAGTAGGTTTTCTCAGAACCGGGTTTGGGATCCGATTTTTGTAAAAATTGCATTTTCGTGAGGGCTATTTCACCAGGGTTATATGGCCTGTATTTAGCCTCTCATTAAAGTGGCTGTAACTCCAAGAAACGTAGTCAGAGGGCTCCAAAACTTCTAGGGTGCGTCCGTCAGGTCCCTAGGGTCGTCCCCAGTGGGTTTTCTCAGAACCGGGTTTGGGATCCGATTTTTGTAAAAATTGCATTTTCGTGAGGGCTATTTCACCAGGGTTATAAGGCCTGTATTTAGCCTCTCATTAAAGTGGCTGTAACTCCAAGAAACGTAGTCGGAGGGCTCCAAAACTTCTAGGGTGCGTCCGTCAGGTCCCTGGGGTTGTCCCCAGTGGGTTTTCTCACAACCGGGTTTGGGATCCGATTTTTGTAAAAATTGCATTTTCGTGAGGGCTATTTCACCTGGGTTATAAGGCCTGTATTTAGCCTCTCATTAAAGTGGCTGTAACTCCAAGAAACGTAGTCGGAGGGCCCCAAAACTTCTAGGGTGCGTCCGTCAGGTCCCTAGGGTCGTCCCCAGTGGGTTTTCTCAGAACCGGGTTTGGGATCCGATTTTTGTAAAAATTGCATTTTCGTGAGGGCTATTTCACCTGGGTTATAAGGCCTGTATTTAGCCTCTCATTAAAGTGGCTGTAACTCCAAGAAACGTAGTCGGAGGGCCCCAAAACTTCTAGGGTGCGTCCGTCAGGTCCCTAGGGTCGTCCCCAGTGGGTTTTCTCAGAACCGGGTTTGGGATCCGATTTTTGTAAAAATTGCATTTTCGTGAGGGCTATTTCACCAGGGTTATAAGGCCTGTTTTTAGCCTCTCATTAAAGCAGCTGTAACTCCAAGAAACTTAGTCGGAGGGCTCCAAAACTTCTAGGGTGCGTCCGTCAGGTCCCTAGGGTCGTCCCCAGTAGGTTTTCTCAGAACCGGGTTTGGGATCCGATTTTTGTAAAAATTGCATTTTCGTGAGGGCTATTTCACCAGGGTTATATGGCCTGTATTTAGCCTCTCATTAAAGTGGCTGTAACTCCAAGAAACGTAGTCAGAGGGCTCCAAAACTTCTAGGGTGCGTCCGTCAGGTCCCTAGGGTCGTCCCCAGTGGGTTTTCTCAGAACCGGGTTTGGGATCCGATTTTTGTAAAAATTGCATTTTTGTGAGGGCTATTTCAGCAGGGTTATAAGGCCTGTATTTAGCCTCTCATTAAAGTGGCTGTAACTCCAAGAAACGTAGTCGGAGGGCTCCAAAACTTCTAGGGTGCGTCCGTCAGGTCCCTAGGGTCGTCCCCAGTGGGTTTTCTCAGAACCGGGTTTGGGATCCGATTTTTGTAAAAATTGCATTTTCGTGAGGGCTATTTCACCAGGGTTATATGGCCTGTATTTAGCCTCTCATTAAAGTGGCTGTAACTCCAAGAAACGTAGTCGGAGGGCTCCAAAACTTCTAGGGTGCGTCCGTCAGGTCCCTAGGGTCGTCCCCAGTGGGTTTTCTCAGAACCGGGTTTGGGATCCGATTTTTGTAAAAATTGCATTTTCGTGAGGGCTATTTCACCAGGGTTATAAGGCCTGTATTTAGCCTCTCATTAAAGCGGCTGTAACTCCAAGAAACGTAGTCGGAGGGCTCCAAAACTTCTAGGGTGCGTCCGTCAGGTCCCTAGGGTCGTCCCCAGTAGGTTTTCTCAGAACCGGGTTTGGGATCCGATTTTTGTAAAAATTGCATTTTCGTGAGGGCTATTTCACCAGGGTTATATGGCCTGTATTTAGCCTCTCATTAAAGTGGCTGTAACTCCAAGAAACGTAGTCAGAGGGCTCCAAAACTTCTAGGGTGCGTCCATCAGGTCCCTAGGGTCGTCCCCAGTGGGTTTTCTCAGAACCGGGTTTGGGATCCGATTTTTGTAAAAATTGCATTTTTGTGAGGGCTATTTCACCAGGGTTATAAGGCCTGTATTTAGCCTCTCATTAAAGTGGCTGTAACTCCAAGAAACGTAGTCGGAGGGCTCCAAAACTTCTAGGGTGCGTCCGTCAGGTCCCTAGGGTCGTCCCCAGTGGGTTTTCTCAGAACCGGGTTTGGGATCCGATTTTTGTAAAAATTGTATTTTCGTGAGGGCTATTTCACCAGGGTTATAAGGCCTGTATTTAGCCTCTCATTAAAGCGGCTGTAACTCCAAGAAACGTAGTCGGAGGGCTCCAAAACTTCTAGGGTGCGTCCGTCAGGTCCCTAGGGTCGTCCCCAGTGGGTTTTCTCAGAACCGGGTTTGGGATCCGATTTTTGTAAAAATTGCATTTTCGTGAGGGCTATTTCACCAGGGTTATATGGCCTGTATTTAGCCTCTCATTAAAGTGGCTGTAACTCCAAGAAACGTAGTCAGAGGGCTCCAAAACTTCTAGGGTGCGTCCGTCAGGTCCCTAGGGTCGTCCCCAGTGGGTTTTCTCAGAACCGGGTTTGGGATCCGATTTTTGTAAAAATTGCATTTTTGTGAGGGCTATTTCACCAGGGTTATAAGGCCTGTATTTAGCCTCTCATTAAAGCGGCTGTAACTCCAAGAAACGTAGTCGGAGGGCTCCAAAACTTCTAGGGTGCGTCCGTCAGGTCCCTAGGGTCGTCCCCAGTGGGTTTTCTCAGAACCGGGTTTGGGATCCGATTTTTGTAAAAATTGCATTTTTGTGAGGGCTATTTCACCAGGGTTATAAGGCCTGTATTTAGCCTCTCATTAAAGCAGCTGTAACTCCAAGAAACGTAGTCGGAGGGCTCCAAAACTTCTAGGGTGCGTCCGTCAGGTCCCTGGGGTTGTCCCCAGTGGGTTTTCTCAGAACCGGGTTTGGGATCCGATTTTTGTAAAAATTGCATTTTTGTGAGGGCTATTTCACCAGGGTTATAAGGCCTGTATTTAGCCTCTCATTAAAGTGGCTGTAACTCCAAGAAACGTAGTCGGAGGGCTCCAAAACTTCTAGGGTGCGTCCGTCAGGTCCCTGGGGTTGTCCCCAGTGGGTTTTCTCAGAACCGGGTTTGGGATCCGATTTTTGTAAAAATTGCATTTTCGTGAGGGCTATTTCACCAGGGTTATATGGCCTGTATTTAGCCTCTCATTAAAGTGGCTGTAACTCCAAGAAACGTAGTCGGAGGGCTCCAAAACTTCTAGGGTGCGTCCGTCAGGTCCCTAGGGTCGTCCCCAGTGGGTTTTCTCAGAACCGGGTTTGGGATCCGATTTTTGTAAAAATTGCATTTTCGTGAGGGCTATTTCACCAGGGTTATATGGCCTGTATTTAGCCTCTCATTAAAGTGGCTGTAACTCCAAGAAACGTAGTCAGAGGGCACCAAAACTTCTAGGGTGCGTCCGTCAGGTCCCTAGGGTCGTCCCCAGTGGGTTTTCTCAGAACCGGGTTTGGGATCCAATTTTTGTAAAAATTGCATTTTTGTGAGGGCTATTTCACCAGGGTTATAAGGCCTGTATTTAGCCTCTCATTAAAGGGGCCGTAACTCCAAGAAACGTAGTCGGAGGGCTCCAAAACTTCTAGGGTGCGTCCGTCAGGTCCCTGGGGTTGTCCCCAGTGGGTTTTCTCAGAACCGGGTTTGGGATCCGATTTTTGTAAAAATTGCATTTTTGTGAGGGCTATTTCACCAGGGTTATAAGGCCTGTATTTAGCCTCTCATTAAAGTGGCTGTAACTCCAAGAAACGTAGTTGGAGGGCTCCAAAACTTCTAGGGTGCGTCCGTCAGGTCCCTAGGGTCGTCCCCAGTGGGTTTTCTCAGAACCGGGTTTGGGGTCCGATTTTTGTAAAAATTGCATTTTCGTGAGGGCTATTTCACCAGGGTTATAAGGCCTGTATTTAGCCTCTCATTAAAGCGGCCGTAACTCCAAGAAACGTAGTCGGAGGGCTCCAAAACTTCTAGGGTGCGTCTGTCAGGTCCCTGGGGTCGTCCCCAGTGGGTTTTCTCAGAACCGGGTTTGGGATCCGATTTTTGTAAAAATTGCATTTTTGTGAGGGCTATTTCACAAGGGTTATAAGGCCTGTATTTAGCCTCTCATTAAAGTGGCTGTAACTCCAAGAAACGTAGTCGGAGGGCTCCAAAACTTCTAGGGTGCGTCCGTCAGGTCCCTAGGGTCGTCCCCAGTGGGTTTTCTCAGAACCGGGTTTGGGATCCGATTTTTGTAAAAATTGTATTTTCGTGAGGGCTATTTCACCAGGGTTATAAGGCCTGTATTTAGCCTCTCATTAAAGCGGCTGTAACTCCAAGAAACGTAGTCGGAGGGCTCCAAAACTTCTAGGGTGCGTCCGTCAGGTCCCTAGGGTCGTCCCCAGTGGGTTTTCTCAGAACCGGGTTTGGGATCCGATTTTTGTAAAAATTGCATTTTCGTGAGGGCTATTTCACCAGGGTTATAAGGCCTGTATTTAGCCTCTCATTAAAAGGGGCGTAACTCCAAGAAACGTAATCGGAGGGCTCCAAAACTTCTAGGGTGCGTCCGTCAGGTCCCTGGGGTTGTCCCCAGTGGGTTTTCTCACAACCGGGTTTGGGATCCGATTTTTGTAAAAATTGCATTTTCGTGAGGGCTATTTCACCAGGGTTATAAGGCCTGTATTTAGCCTCTCATTAAAGTGGCTGTAACTCCAAGAAACGTAGTCGGAGGGCTCCAAAACTTCTAGGGTGCGTCCGTCAGGTCCCTAGGGTCGTCCCCAGTGGGTTTTCTCAGAACCGGGTTTGGGATCCGATTTTTGTAAAAATTGCATTTTTGTGAGGGCTATTTCACCAGGGTTATAAGGCCTGTATTTAGCCTCTCATTAAAGCAGCTGTAACTCCAAGAAACGTAGTCGGAGGGCTCCAAAACTTCTAGGGTGCGTCCATCAGGTCCCTGGGGTCGTCCCCAGTGGGTTTTCTCAGAACCGGGTTTGGGATCTGATTTTTGTAAAAATTGCATTTTCGTGAGGGCTATTTCACCAGGGTTATAAGGCCTGTATTTAGCCTCTCATTAAAGTGGCTGTAACTCCAAGAAACGTAGTCGGAGGGCTCCAAAACTTCTAGGGTGCGTCCGTCAGGTCCCTAGGGTCGTCCCCAGTGGGTTTTCTCAGAACCGGGTTTGGGATCCAATTTTTGTAAAAATTGCATTTTCGTGAGGGCTATTTCACCAGGGTTATAAGGCCTGTATTTTGCCTCTCATTAAAGTGGCTGTAACTCCAAGAAACGTAGTCAGAGGGCTCCAAAACTTCTAGGGTGCGTCCGTCAGGTCCCTAGGGTCATCCCCAGTGGGTTTTCTCAGAACCGGGTTTGGGATCCGTTTTTTGTAAAAATTGCATTTTCGTGAGGGCTATTTCACCAGGGTTATTTGGCCTGTATTTAGCCTCTCATTAAAGTGGCTGTAACTCCAAGAAACGTAGTCAGAGGGCTCCAAAACTTCTAGGGTGCGTCCGTCAGGTCCCTAGGGTCGTCCCCAGTGGGTTTTCTCAGAACCGGGTTTGGGATCCGATTTTTGTAAAAATTGCATTTTTGTGAGGGCTATTTCACCAGGGTTATAAGGCCTGTATTTAGCCTCTCATTAAAGCGGCTGTAACTCCAAGAAACGTAGTCGGAGGGCTCCAAAACTTCTAGGGTGCGTCCGTCAGGTCCCTAGGGTCGTCCCCAGTGGGTTTTCTCAGAACCGGGTTTGGGATCCGATTTTTGTAAAAATTGCATTTTCGTGAGGGCTATTTCACCAGGGTTATATGGCCTGTATTTAGCCTCTCATTAAAGTGGCTGTAACTCCAAGAAACGTAGTCAGAGGGCTCCAAAACTTCTAGGGTGCGTCCGTCAGGTCCCTAGGGTCGTCCCCAGTGGGTTTTCTCAGAACCGGGTTTGGGATCCGATTTTTGTAAAAATTGCATTTTTGTGAGGGCTATTTCACCAGGGTTATAAGGCCTGTATTTAGCCTCTCATTAAAGTGGCTGTAACTCCAAGAAACGTAGTCGGAGGGCTCCAAAACTTCTAGGGTGCGTCCGTCAGGTCCCTAGGGTCGTCCCCAGTGGGTTTTCTCAGAACCGGGTTTGGGATCCGATTTTTGTAAAAATTGCATTTTTGTGAGGGCTATTTCACCAGGGTTATAAGGCCTGTATTTAGCCTCTCATTAAAGCGGCTGTAACTCCAAGAAACGTAGTCGGAGGGCTCCAAAACTTCTAGGGTGCGTCCGTCAGGTCCCTAGGGTCATCCCCAGTGGGTTTTCTCAGAACCGGGTTTGGGATCCGATTTTGGTAAAAATTGCATTTTTGTGAGGGCTATTTCACCAGGGTTATAAGGCCTGTATTTAGCCTCTCATTAAAGTGGCTGTAACTCCAAGAAACGTAGTCGGAGGGCTCCAAAACTTCTAGGGTGCGTCCGTCAGGTCCCTGGGCTCATCCCCAGTGGGTTTTCTCAGAACCGGGTTTGGGATCCGATTTTTGTAAAAATTGCATTTTCGTGAGGGCTATTTCACCAGGGTTATATGGCCTGTATTTAGCCTCTCATTAAAGTGGCTGTAACTCCAAGAAACGTAGTCAGAGGGCTCCAAAACTTCTAGGGTGCGTCCGTCAGGTCCCTAGGGTCGTCCCCAGTGGGTTTTCTCAGAACCGGGTTTGGGATCCGATTTTTGTAAAAATTGCATTTTTGTGAGGGCTATTTCACCAGGGTTATAAGGCCTGTATTTAGCCTCTCATTAAAGCGGCTGTAACTCCAAGAAACGTAGTCGGAGGGCTCCAAAACTTCTAGGGTGCGTCCGTCAGGTCCCTAGGGTCATCCCCAGTAGGTTTTCTCAGAACCGGGTTTGGGATCCGATTTTTGTAAAAATTGCATTTTTGTGAGGGCTATTTCACCAGGGTTATATGGCCTGTATTTAGCCTCTCATTAAAGTGGCTGTAACTCCAAGAAACGTAGTCAGAGGGCTCCAAAAGTTCTAGGGTGCGTCCGTCAGGTCCCTAGGGTCGTCCCCAGTGGGTTTTCTCAGAACCGGGTTTGGGATCCGATTTTTGTAAAAATTGCATTTTTGTGAGGGCTATTTCACCAGGGTTATAAGGCCTGTATTTAGCCTCTCATTAAAGTGGCTGTAACTCCAAGAAACGTAGTCGGAGGGCTCCAAAACTTCTAGGGTGCGTCCGTCAGGTCCCTAGGGTCGTCCCCAGTGGGTTTTCTCAGAACCGGGTTTGGGATCCGATTTTTGTAAAAATTGCATTTTTGTGAGGGCTATTTCACCAGGGTTATAAGGCCTGTATTTAGCCTCTCATTAAAGCGGCTGTAACTCCAAGAAACGTAGTCGGAGGGCTCCAAAACTTCTAGGGTGCGTCCGTCAGGTCCCTAGGGTCGTCCCCAGTGGGTTTTTTCAGAACCGGGTTTGGGATCCGATTTTTGTAAAAATTGCATTTTTGTGAGGGCTATTTCAGCAGGGTTATAAGGCCTGTATTTAGCCTCTCATTAAAGTGGCTGTAACTCCAAGAAACGTAGTCGGAGGGCTCCAAAACTTCTAGGGTGCGTCCGTCAGGTCCCTAGGGTCATCCCCAGTGGGTTTTCTCAGAACCGGGTTTGGGATCCGATTTTTGTAAAAATTGCATTTTCGTGAGGGCTATTTCACCAGGGTTATATGGCCTGTATTTAGCCTCTCATTAAAGTGGCTGTAACTCCAAGAAACGTAGTCAGAGGGCTCCAAAACTTCTAGGGTGCGTCCGTCAGGTCCCTAGGGTCGTCCCCAGTGGGTTTTCTCAGAACCGGGTTTGGGATCCGATTTTTGTAAAAATTGCATTTTCGTGAGGGCTATTTCACCAGGGTTATATGGCCTGTATTTAGCCTCTCATTAAAGTGGCTGTAACTCCAAGAAACGTAGTCAGAGGGCTCCAAAACTTCTAGGGTGCGTCCGTCAGGTCCCTAGGGTCGTCCCCAGTGGGTTTTCTCAGAACCGGGTTTGGGATCCGATTTTTGTAAAAATTGCATTTTTGTGAGGGCTATTTCACCAGGGTTATAAGGCCTGTATTTAGCCTCTCATTAAAGTGGCTGTAACTCCAAGAAACGTAGTCGGAGGGCTCCAAAACTTCTAGGGTGCGTCCGTCAGGTCCCTAGGGTCGTCCCCAGTGGGTTTTCTCAGAACCGGGTTTGGGATCCGATTTTTGTAAAAATTGCATTTTTGTGAGGGCTATTTCACCAGGGTTATAAGGCCTGTATTTAGCCTCTCATTAAAGTGGCTGTAACTCCAAGAAACGTAGTCGGAGGGCTCCAAAACTTCTAGGGTGCGTCCGTCAGGTCCCTAGGGTCGTCCCCAGTGGGTTTTCTCAGAACCGGGTTTGGGATCCGATTTTTGTAAAAATTGCATTTTTGTGAGGGCTATTTCACCAGGGTTATAAGGCCTGTATTTAGCCTCTCATTAAAGTGGCTGTAACTCCAAGAAACGTAGTCGGAGGGCTCCAAAACTTCTAGGGTGCGTCCGTCGGGTCCCTGGGGTTGTCCCCAGTGGGTTTTCTCAGAACCGTGTTTGGGATCCGATTTTTGTAAAAATTGCATTTTCGTGAGGGCTATTTCACCAGGGTTATATGGCCTGTATTTAGCCTCTCATTAAAGTGGCTGTAACTCCAAGAAACGTAGTCAGAGGGCTCCAAAACTTCTAGGGTGCGTCCGTCAGGTCCCTAGGGTCGTCCCCAGTGGGTTTTCTCAGAACCGGGTTTGGGATCCGATTTTTGTAAAAATTGCATTTTCGTGAGGGCTATTTCACCAGGGTTATATGGCCTGTATTTAGCCTCTCATTAAAGTGGCTGTAACTCCAAGAAACGTAGTCAGAGGGCTCCAAAACTTCTAGGGTGCGTCCGTCAGGTCCCTAGGGTCGTCCCCAGTGGGTTTTCTCAGAACCGGGTTTGGGATCCGATTTTTGTAAAAATTGCATTTTTGTGAGGGCTATTTCACCAGGGTTATAAGGCCTGTATTTAGCCTCTCATTAAAGGGGCCGTAACTCCAAGAAACGTAGTCGGAGGGCTCCAAAACTTCTAGGGTGCGTCCGTCAGGTCCCTGGGGTTGTCCCCAGTGGGTTTTCTCACAACCGGGTTTGGGATCCGATTTTTGTAAAAATTGCATTTTTGTGAGGGCTATTTCACCAGGGTTATAAGGCCTGTATTTAGCCTCTCATTAAAGTGGCTGTAACTCCAAGAAACGTAGTCGGAGGGCTCCAAAACTTCTAGGGTGCGTCCGTCAGGTCCCTAGGGTCATCCCCAGTGGGTTTTCTCAGAACCGGGTTTGGGATCCGATTTTTGTAAAAATTGCATTTTCGTGAGGGCTATTTCACCAGGGTTATAAGGCCTGTATTTAGCCTCTCATTAAAGTGGCTGTAACTCCAAGAAACGTAGTCGGAGGGCTCCAAAACTTCTAGGGTGCGTCCGTCAGGTCCCTAGGGTCGTCCCCAGTGGGTTTTCTCAGAACCGGGTTTGGGATCCGATTTTTGTAAAAATTGCATTTTCGTGAGGGCTATTTCACCAGGGTTATATGGCCTGTATTTAGCCTCTCATTAAAGTGGCTGTAACTCCAAGAAACGTAGTCAGAGGGCTCCAAAACTTCTAGGGTGCGTCCGTCAGGTCCCTAGGGTCGTCCCCAGTGGGTTTTCTCAGAACCGGGTTTGGGATCCGATTTTTGTAAAAATTGCATTTTTGTGAGGGCTATTTCACCAGGGTTATAAGGCCTGTATTTAGCCTCTCATTAAAGTGGCTGTAACTCCAAGAAACGTAGTCGGAGGGCTCCAAAACTTCTAGGGTGCGTCCGTCAGGTCCCTAGGGTCGTCCCCAGTGGGTTTTCTCAGAACCGGGTTTGGGATCCGATTTTTGTAAAAATTGCATTTTTGTGAGGGCTATTTCACCAGGGTTATATGGCCTGTATTTAGCCTCTCATTAAAGTGGCTGTAACTCCAAGAAACGTAGTCAGAGGGCTCCAAAACTTCTAGGGTGCGTCCGTCAGGTCCCTAGGGTCGTCCCCAGTGGGTTTTCTCAGAACCGGGTTTGGGATCCGATTTTTGTAAAAATTGTATTTTCGTGAGGGCTATTTCACCAGGGTTATAAGGCCTGTATTTAGCCTCTCATTAAAGCGGCTGTAACTCCAAGAAACGTAGTCGGAGGGCTCCAAAACTTCTAGGGTGCGTCCGTCAGGTCCCTAGGGTCGTCCCCAGTAGGTTTTCTCAGAACCGGGTTTGGGATCCGATTTTTGTAAAAATTGCATTTTCGTGAGGGCTATTTCACCAGGGTTATAAGGCCTGTATTTAGCCTCTCATTAAAGTGGCTGTAACTCCAAGAAACGTAGTCGGAGGGCTCCAAAACTTCTAGGGTGCGTCCGTCAGGTCCCTAGGGTCGTCCCCAGTGAGTTTTCTCAGAACCGGGTTTGGGATCCGATTTTTGTAAAAATTGCATTTTTGTGAGGGCTATTTCACCAGGGTTATAAGGCCTGTATTTAGCCTCTCATTAAAGTGGCTGTAACTCCAAGAAACGTAGTCGGAGGGCTCCAAAACTTCTAGGGTGCGTCCGTCAGGTCCCTGGGGTTGTCCCCAGTGGGTTTTCTCAGAACCGGGTTTGGGATCTGATTTTTGTAAAAATTGCATTTTCGTGAGGGCTATTTCACCAGGGTTATATGGCCTGTATTTAGCCTCTCATTAAAGTGGCTGTAACTCCAAGAAACGTAGTCGGAGGGCTCCAAAACTTCTAGGGTGCGTCCGTCAGGTCCCTAGGGTCGTCCCCAGTGGGTTTTCTCAGAACCGGGTTTGGGATCCGATTTTTGTAAAAATTGCATTTTTGTGAGGGCTATTTCACCAGGGTTATAAGGCCTGTATTTAGCCTCTCATTAAAGTGGCTGTAACTCCAAGAAACGTAGTCGGAGGGCTCCAAAACTTCTAGGGTGCGTCCGTCAGGTCCCTAGGGTCGTCCCCAGTGGGTTTTCTCAGAACCGGGTTTGGGATCCGATTTTTGTAAAAATTGCATTTTTGTGAGGGCTATTTCACCAGGGTTATAAGGCCTGTATTTAGCCTCTCATTAAAGTGGCTGTAACTCCAAGAAACGTAGTCGGAGGGCTCCAAAACTTCTAGGGTGCGTCCGTCAGGTCCCTAGGGTCGTCCCCAGTGGGTTTTCTCAGAACCGGGTTTGGGATCCGATTTTTGTAAAAATTGCATTTTTGTGAGGGCTATTTCACCAGGGTTATAAGGCCTGTATTTAGCCTCTCATTAAAGTGGCTGTAACTCCAAGAAACGTAGTCGGAGGGCTCCAAAACTTCTAGGGTGCGTCCGTCGGGTCCCTGGGGTTGTCCCCAGTGGGTTTTCTCAGAACCGTGTTTGGGATCCGATTTTTGTAAAAATTGCATTTTCGTGAGGGCTATTTCACCAGGGTTATATGGCCTGTATTTAGCCTCTCATTAAAGTGGCTGTAACTCCAAGAAACGTAGTCAGAGGGCTCCAAAACTTCTAGGGTGCGTCCGTCAGGTCCCTAGGGTCGTCCCCAGTGGGTTTTCTCAGAACCGGGTTTGGGATCCGATTTTTGTAAAAATTGCATTTTCGTGAGGGCTATTTCACCAGGGTTATATGGCCTGTATTTAGCCTCTCATTAAAGTGGCTGTAACTCCAAGAAACGTAGTCAGAGGGCTCCAAAACTTCTAGGGTGCGTCCGTCAGGTCCCTAGGGTCGTCCCCAGTGGGTTTTCTCAGAACCGGGTTTGGGATCCGATTTTTGTAAAAATTGCATTTTTGTGAGGGCTATTTCACCAGGGTTATAAGGCCTGTATTTAGCCTCTCATTAAAGGGGCCGTAACTCCAAGAAACGTAGTCGGAGGGCTCCAAAACTTCTAGGGTGCGTCCGTCAGGTCCCTGGGGTTGTCCCCAGTGGGTTTTCTCACAACCGGGTTTGGGATCCGATTTTTGTAAAAATTGCATTTTTGTGAGGGCTATTTCACCAGGGTTATAAGGCCTGTATTTAGCCTCTCATTAAAGTGGCTGTAACTCCAAGAAACGTAGTCGGAGGGCTCCAAAACTTCTAGGGTGCGTCCGTCAGGTCCCTAGGGTCATCCCCAGTGGGTTTTCTCAGAACCGGGTTTGGGATCCGATTTTTGTAAAAATTGCATTTTCGTGAGGGCTATTTCACCAGGGTTATAAGGCCTGTATTTAGCCTCTCATTAAAGTGGCTGTAACTCCAAGAAACGTAGTCGGAGGGCTCCAAAACTTCTAGGGTGCGTCCGTCAGGTCCCTAGGGTCGTCCCCAGTGGGTTTTCTCAGAACCGGGTTTGGGATCCGATTTTTGTAAAAATTGCATTTTCGTGAGGGCTATTTCACCAGGGTTATATGGCCTGTATTTAGCCTCTCATTAAAGTGGCTGTAACTCCAAGAAACGTAGTCAGAGGGCTCCAAAACTTCTAGGGTGCGTCCGTCAGGTCCCTAGGGTCGTCCCCAGTGGGTTTTCTCAGAACCGGGTTTGGGATCCGATTTTTGTAAAAATTGCATTTTTGTGAGGGCTATTTCACCAGGGTTATAAGGCCTGTATTTAGCCTCTCATTAAAGTGGCTGTAACTCCAAGAAACGTAGTCGGAGGGCTCCAAAACTTCTAGGGTGCGTCCGTCAGGTCCCTAGGGTCGTCCCCAGTGGGTTTTCTCAGAACCGGGTTTGGGATCCGATTTTTGTAAAAATTGCATTTTTGTGAGGGCTATTTCACCAGGGTTATATGGCCTGTATTTAGCCTCTCATTAAAGTGGCTGTAACTCCAAGAAACGTAGTCAGAGGGCTCCAAAACTTCTAGGGTGCGTCCGTCAGGTCCCTAGGGTCGTCCCCAGTGGGTTTTCTCAGAACCGGGTTTGGGATCCGATTTTTGTAAAAATTGTATTTTCGTGAGGGCTATTTCACCAGGGTTATAAGGCCTGTATTTAGCCTCTCATTAAAGCGGCTGTAACTCCAAGAAACGTAGTCGGAGGGCTCCAAAACTTCTAGGGTGCGTCCGTCAGGTCCCTAGGGTCGTCCCCAGTAGGTTTTCTCAGAACCGGGTTTGGGATCCGATTTTTGTAAAAATTGCATTTTCGTGAGGGCTATTTCACCAGGGTTATAAGGCCTGTATTTAGCCTCTCATTAAAGTGGCTGTAACTCCAAGAAACGTAGTCGGAGGGCTCCAAAACTTCTAGGGTGCGTCCGTCAGGTCCCTAGGGTCGTCCCCAGTGAGTTTTCTCAGAACCGGGTTTGGGATCCGATTTTTGTAAAAATTGCATTTTTGTGAGGGCTATTTCACCAGGGTTATAAGGCCTGTATTTAGCCTCTCATTAAAGTGGCTGTAACTCCAAGAAACGTAGTCGGAGGGCTCCAAAACTTCTAGGGTGCGTCCGTCAGGTCCCTGGGGTTGTCCCCAGTGGGTTTTCTCAGAACCGGGTTTGGGATCTGATTTTTGTAAAAATTGCATTTTCGTGAGGGCTATTTCACCAGGGTTATATGGCCTGTATTTAGCCTCTCATTAAAGTGGCTGTAACTCCAAGAAACGTAGTCGGAGGGCTCCAAAACTTCTAGGGTGCGTCCGTCAGGTCCCTAGGGTCGTCCCCAGTGGGTTTTCTCAGAACCGGGTTTGGGATCCGATTTTTGTAAAAATTGCATTTTCGTGAGGGCTATTTCACCAGGGTTATATGGCCTGTATTTAGCCTCTCATTAAAGTGGCTGTAACTCCAAGAAACGTAGTCAGAGGGCTCCAAAACTTCTAGGGTGCGTCCGTCAGGTCCCTTGGGTCGTCCCCAGTGGGTTTTCTCAGAACCGGGTTTGGGATCCGATTTTTGTAAAAATTGCATTTTTGTGAGGGCTATTTCACCAGGGTTATAAGGCCTGTATTTAGCCTCTCATTAAAGCGGCTGTAACTCCAAGAAACGTAGTCAGAGGGCTCCAAAACTTCTAGGGTGCGTCCGTCAGGTCCCTGGGGTTGTCCCCAGTGGGTTTTCTCACAACCGGGTTTGGGATCCGATTTTTGTAAAAATTGCATTTTCGTGAGGGCTATTTCACCAGGGTTATAAGGCCTGTATTTAGCCTCTCATTAAAGCGGCTGTAACTCCAAGAAACGTAGTCGGAGGGCTCCAAAACTTCTAGGGTGCGTCCGTCAGGTCCCTAGGGTCGTCCCCAGTGGGTTTTCTCAGAACCGGGTTTGGGATCCGATTTTTGTAAAAATTGCATTTTCGTGAGGGCTATTTCACCAGGGTTATATGGCCTGTATTTAGCCTCTCATTAAAGTGGCTGTAACTCCAAGAAACGTAGTCAGAGGGCTCCAAAACTTCTAGGGTGCGTCCGTCAGGTCCCTAGGGTCGTCCCCAGTGGGTTTTCTCAGAACCGGGTTTGGGATCCGATTTTTGTAAAAATTGCATTTTTGTGAGGGCTATTTCACCAGGGTTATAAGGCCTGTATTTAGCCTCTCATTAAAGGGGCCGTTACTCCAAGAAACGTAGTCGGAGGGCTCCAAAACTTCTAGGGTGCGTCCGTCAGGTCCCTGGGGTTGTCCCCAGTGGGTTTTCTCACAACCGGGTTTGGGATCCGATTTTTGTAAAAATTGCATTTTCGTGAGGGCTATTTCACCAGGGTTATAAGGCCTGTATTTAGCCTCTCATTAAAGTGGCTGTAACTCCAAGAAACGTAGTCGGAGGGCTCCAAAACTTCTAGGGTGCGTCCGTCAGGTCCCTAGGGTCGTCCCCAGTGGGTTTTCTCAGAACCTGGTTTGGGATCCGATTTTTGTAAAAATTGCATTTTCGTGAGGGCTATTTCACCAGTGTTATAAGGCCTGTATTTAGCCTCTCATTAAAGTGGCTGTAACTCCAAGAAACGTAGTCGGAGGGCTCCAAAACTTCTAGGGTGCGTCCGTCAGGTCCCTAGGGTCGTCCCCAGTGGGTTTTCTCAGAACCGGGTTTGGGATCCGATTTTTGTAAAAATTGCATTTTCGTGAGGGCTATTTCACCAGGGTTATATGGCCTGTATTTAGCCTCTCATTAAAGTGGCTGTAACTCCAAGAAACGTAGTCAGAGGGCTCCAAAACTTCTAGGGTGCGTCCGTCAGGTCCCTAGGGTCGTCCCCAGTGGGTTTTCTCAGAACCGGGTTTGGGATCCGATTTTTGTAAAAATTGCATTTTTGTGAGGGCTATTTCACCAGGGTTATAAGGCCTGTATTTAGCCTCTCATTAAAGCGGCTGTAACTCCAAGAAACGTAGTCGGAGGGCTCCAAAACTTCTAGGGTGCGTCCGTCAGGTCCCTAGGGTCGTCCCCAGTAGGTTTTCTCAGAACCGGGTTTGGGATCCGATTTTTGTAAAAATTGCATTTTCGTGAGGGCTATTTCACCAGGGTTTTATGGCCTGTATTTAGCCTCTCATTAAAGTGGCTGTAACTCCAAGAAACGTAGTCAGAGGGCTCCAAAACTTCTAGGGTGCGTCCGTCAGGTCCCTAGGGTCGTCCCCAGTGGGTTTTCTCAGAACCGGGTTTGGGATCCGATTTTTGTAAAAATTGCATTTTCGTGAGGGCTATTTCACCAGGGTTATAAGGCCTGTATTTAGCCTCTCATTAAAGTGGCTGTAACTCCAAGAAACGTAGTCGGAGGGCTCCAAAACTTCTAGGGTGCGTCCGTCAGGTCCCTGGGGTTGTCCCCAGTGGGTTTTCTCACAACCGGGTTTGGGATCCGATTTTTGTAAAAATTGCATTTTCGTGAGGGCTATTTCACCTGGGTTATAAGGCCTGTATTTAGCCTCTCATTAAAATGGCTGTAACTCCAAGAAACGTAGTCGGAGGGCCCCAAAACTTCTAGGGTGCGTCCGTCAGGTCCCTAGGGTCGTCCCCAGTGGGTTTTCTCAGAACCGGGTTTGGGATCCGATTTTTGTAAAAATTGCATTTTCGTGAGGGCTATTTCACCAGGGTTATAAGGCCTGTATTTAGCCTCTCATTAAAGTGGCTGTAACTCCAAGAAACGTAGTCGGAGGGCCCCAAAACTTCTAGGGTGCGTCCGTCAGGTCCCTAGGGTCGTCCCCAGTGGGTTTTCTCAGAACCGGGTTTGGGATCCGATTTTTGTAAAAATTGCATTTTCGTGAGGGCTATTTCACCAGGGTTATAAGGCCTGTATTTAGCCTCTCATTAAAGCAGCTGTAACTCCAAGAAACTTAGTCGGAGGGCTCCAAAACTTCTAGGGTGCGTCCGTCAGGTCCCTAGGGTCGTCCCCAGTAGGTTTTCTCAGAACCGGGTTTGGGATCCGATTTTTGTAAAAATTGCATTTTCGTGAGGGCTATTTCACCAGGGTTATATGGCCTGTATTTAGCCTCTCATTAAAGTGGCTGTAACTCCAAGAAACGTAGTCAGAGGGCTCCAAAACTTCTAGGGTGCGTCCGTCAGGTCCCTAGGGTCGTCCCCAGTGGGTTTTCTCAGAACCGGGTTTGGGATCCGATTTTTGTAAAAATTGCATTTTTGTGAGGGCTATTTCACCAGGGTTATAAGGCCTGTATTTAGCCTCTCATTAAAGTGGCTGTAACTCCAAGAAACGTAGTCGGAGGGCTCCAAAACTTCTAGGGTGCGTCCGTCAGGTCCCTAGGGTCGTCCCCAGTGGGTTTTCTCAGAACCGGGTTTGGGATCCGATTTTTGTAAAAATTGCATTTTTGTGAGGGCTATTTCACCAGGGTTATAAGGCCTGTATTTAGCCTCTCATTAAAGTGGCTGTAACTCCAAGAAACGTAGTCGGAGGGCTCCAAAACTTCTAGGGTGCGTCCGTCAGGTCCCTAGGGTCGTCCCCAGTGGGTTTTCTCAGAACCGTGTTTGGGATCCGATTTTTGTAAAAATTGCATTTTTGTGAGGGCTATTTCACCAGGGTTATAAGGCCTGTATTTAGCCTCTCATTAAAGTGGCTGTAACTCCAAGAAACGTAGTCGGAGGGCTCCAAAACTTCTAGGGTGCGTCCGTCAGGTCCCTGGGGTTTTCCCAGTGGGTTTTCTCAGAACCGTGTTTGGGATCCGATTTTTGTAAAAATTGCATTTTTGTGAGGGCTATTTCACCAGGGTTATAAGGCCTGTATTTAGTCTCTCATTAAAGTGGCTGTAACTCCAAGAAACGTAGTCAGAGGGCTCCAAAACTTCTAGGGTGCGTCCGTCAGGTCCCTAGGGTCGTCCCCAGTGGGTTTTCTCACAACCGGGTTTGGGATCCGATTTTTGTAAAAATTGCATTTTCGTGAGGGCTATTTCACCAGGGTTATATGGCCTGTATTTAGCCTCTCATTAAAGTGGCTGTAACTCCAAGAAACGTAGTCAGAGGGCTCCAAAACTTCTAGGGTGCGTCCGTCAGGTCCCTAGGGTCGTCCCCAGTGGGTTTTCTCAGAACCGGGTTTGGGATCCGATTTTTGTAAAAATTGCATTTTTGTGAGGGCTATTTCACCAGGGTTATAAGGCCTGTATTTAGCCTCTCATTAAAGGGGCCGTAACTCCAAGAAACGTAGTCGGAGGGCTCCAAAACTTCTAGGGTGCGTCCGTCAGGTCCCTAGGGTCGTCCCCAGTGGGTTTTCTCAGAACCGGGTTTGGGATCCGATTTTTGTAAAAATTGCATTTTCGTGAGGGCTATTTCACCAGGGTTATAAGGCCTGTATTTAGCCTCTCATTAAAGTGGCTGTAACTCCAAGAAACGTAGTCGGAGGGCTCCAAAACTTCTAGGGTGCGTCCGTCAGGTCCCTAGGGTCGTCCCCAGTAGGTTTTCTCAGAACCGGGTTTGGGATCCGATTTTTGTAAAAATTGCATTTTTGTGAGGGCTATTTCACCAGGGTTATAAGGCCTGTATTTAGCCTCTCATTAAAGTGGCTGTAACTCCAAGAAACGTAGTCGGAGGGCTCCAAAACTTCTAGGGTGCGTCCGTCAGGTCCCTAGGGTCGTCCCCAGTGGGTTTTCTCAGAACCGGGTTTGGGATCCGATTTTTGTAAAAATTGCATTTTTGTGAGGGCTATTTCACCAGGGTTATAAGGCCTGTATTTAGCCTCTCATTAAAGTGGCTGTAACTCCAAGAAACGTAGTCGGAGGGCTCCAAAACTTCTAGGGTGCGTCCGTCAGGTCCCTAGGGTCGTCCCCAGTGGGTTTTCTCAGAACCGGGTTTGGGATCCGATTTTTGTAAAAATTGCATTTTCGTGAGGGCTATTTCACCAGGGTTATAAGGCCTGTATTTAGCCTCTCATTAAAGTGGCTGTAACTCCAAGAAACGTAGTCGGAGGGCTCCAAAACTTCTAGGGTGCGTCCGTCAGGTCCCTGGGGTTGTCCCCAGTGGGTTTTCTCAGAACCGGGTTTGGGATCTGATTTTTGTAAAAATTGCATTTTCGTGAGGGCTATTTCACCAGGGTTATATGGCCTGTATTTAGCCTCTCATTAAAGTGGCTGTAACTCCAAGAAACGTAGTCGGAGGGCTCCAAAACTTCTAGGGTGCGTCCGTCAGGTCCCTAGGGTCGTCCCCAGTGGGTTTTCTCAGAACCGGGTTTGGGATCCGATTTTTGTAAAAATTGCATTTTCGTGAGGGCTATTTCACCAGGGTTATATGGCCTGTATTTAGCCTCTCATTAAAGTGGCTGTAACTCCAAGAAACGTAGTCAGAGGGCTCCAAAACTTCTAGGGTGCGTCCGTCAGGTCCCTAGGGTCGTCCCCAGTGGGTTTTCTCAGAACCGGGTTTGGGATCCGATTTTTGTAAAAATTGCATTTTTGTGAGGGCTATTTCACCAGGGTTATAAGGCCTGTATTTAGCCTCTCATTAAAGGGGCCGTTACTCCAAGAAACGTAGTCGGAGGGCTCCAAAACTTCTAGGGTGCGTCCGTCAGGTCCCTGGGGTTGTCCCCAGTGGGTTTTCTCACAACCGGGTTTGGGATCCGATTTTTGTAAAAATTGCATTTTCGTGAGGGCTATTTCACCAGGGTTATAAGGCCTGTATTTAGCCTCTCATTAAAGTGGCTGTAACTCCAAGAAACGTAGTCGGAGGGCTCCAAAACTTCTAGGGTGCGTCCGTCAGGTCCCTAGGGTCGTCCCCAGTGGGTTTTCTCAGAACCTGGTTTGGGATCCGATTTTTGTAAAAATTGCATTTTCGTGAGGGCTATTTCACCAGTGTTATAAGGCCTGTATTTAGCCTCTCATTAAAGTGGCTGTAACTCCAAGAAACGTAGTCGGAGGGCTCCAAAACTTCTAGGGTGCGTCCGTCAGGTCCCTAGGGTCGTCCCCAGTGGGTTTTCTCAGAACCGGGTTTGGGATCCGATTTTTGTAAAAATTGCATTTTCGTGAGGGCTATTTCACCAGGGTTATATGGCCTGTATTTAGCCTCTCATTAAAGTGGCTGTAACTCCAAGAAACGTAGTCAGAGGGCTCCAAAACTTCTAGGGTGCGTCCGTCAGGTCCCTAGGGTCGTCCCCAGTGGGTTTTCTCAGAACCGGGTTTGGGATCCGATTTTTGTAAAAATTGCATTTTTGTGAGGGCTATTTCACCAGGGTTATAAGGCCTGTATTTAGCCTCTCATTAAAGCGGCTGTAACTCCAAGAAACGTAGTCGGAGGGCTCCAAAACTTCTAGGGTGCGTCCGTCAGGTCCCTAGGGTCGTCCCCAGTAGGTTTTCTCAGAACCGGGTTTGGGATCCGATTTTTGTAAAAATTGCATTTTCGTGAGGGCTATTTCACCAGGGTTTTATGGCCTGTATTTAGCCTCTCATTAAAGTGGCTGTAACTCCAAGAAACGTAGTCAGAGGGCTCCAAAACTTCTAGGGTGCGTCCGTCAGGTCCCTAGGGTCGTCCCCAGTGGGTTTTCTCAGAACCGGGTTTGGGATCCGATTTTTGTAAAAATTGCATTTTCGTGAGGGCTATTTCACCAGGGTTATAAGGCCTGTATTTAGCCTCTCATTAAAGTGGCTGTAACTCCAAGAAACGTAGTCGGAGGGCTCCAAAACTTCTAGGGTGCGTCCGTCAGGTCCCTGGGGTTGTCCCCAGTGGGTTTTCTCACAACCGGGTTTGGGATCCGATTTTTGTAAAAATTGCATTTTCGTGAGGGCTATTTCACCTGGGTTATAAGGCCTGTATTTAGCCTCTCATTAAAATGGCTGTAACTCCAAGAAACGTAGTCGGAGGGCCCCAAAACTTCTAGGGTGCGTCCGTCAGGTCCCTAGGGTCGTCCCCAGTGGGTTTTCTCAGAACCGGGTTTGGGATCCGATTTTTGTAAAAATTGCATTTTCGTGAGGGCTATTTCACCTGGGTTATAAGGCCTGTATTTAGCCTCTCATTAAAGTGGCTGTAACTCCAAGAAACGTAGTCGGAGGGCCCCAAAACTTCTAGGGTGCGTCCGTCAGGTCCCTAGGGTCGTCCCCAGTGGGTTTTCTCAGAACCGGGTTTGGGATCCGATTTTTGTAAAAATTGCATTTTCGTGAGGGCTATTTCACCAGGGTTATAAGGCCTGTATTTAGCCTCTCATTAAAGCAGCTGTAACTCCAAGAAACTTAGTCGGAGGGCTCCAAAACTTCTAGGGTGCGTCCGTCAGGTCCCTAGGGTCGTCCCCAGTAGGTTTTCTCAGAACCGGGTTTGGGATCCGATTTTTGTAAAAATTGCATTTTCGTGAGGGCTATTTCACCAGGGTTATATGGCCTGTATTTAGCCTCTCATTAAAGTGGCTGTAACTCCAAGAAACGTAGTCAGAGGGCTCCAAAACTTCTAGGGTGCGTCCGTCAGGTCCCTAGGGTCGTCCCCAGTGGGTTTTCTCAGAACCGGGTTTGGGATCCGATTTTTGTAAAAATTGCATTTTTGTGAGGGCTATTTCAGCAGGGTTATAAGGCCTGTATTTAGCCTCTCATTAAAGTGGCTGTAACTCCAAGAAACGTAGTCGGAGGGCTCCAAAACTTCTAGGGTGCGTCCGTCAGGTCCCTAGGGTCGTCCCCAGTGGGTTTTCTCAGAACCGGGTTTGGGATCCGATTTTTGTAAAAATTGCATTTTCGTGAGGGCTATTTCACCAGGGTTATATGGCCTGTATTTAGCCTCTCATTAAAGTGGCTGTAACTCCAAGAAACGTAGTCGGAGGGCTCCAAAACTTCTAGGGTGCGTCCGTCAGGTCCCTAGGGTCGTCCCCAGTGGGTTTTCTCAGAACCGGGTTTGGGATCCGATTTTTGTAAAAATTGCATTTTCGTGAGGGCTATTTCACCAGGGTTATAAGGCCTGTATTTAGCCTCTCATTAAAGCGGCTGTAACTCCAAGAAACGTAGTCGGAGGGCTCCAAAACTTCTAGGGTGCGTCCGTCAGGTCCCTAGGGTCGTCCCCAGTAGGTTTTCTCAGAACCGGGTTTGGGATCCGATTTTTGTAAAAATTGCATTTTCGTGAGGGCTATTTCACCAGGGTTATATGGCCTGTATTTAGCCTCTCATTAAAGTGGCTGTAACTCCAAGAAACGTAGTCAGAGGGCTCCAAAACTTCTAGGGTGCGTCCGTCAGGTCCCTAGGGTCGTCCCCAGTGGGTTTTCTCAGAACCGGGTTTGGGATCCGATTTTTGTAAAAATTGCATTTTTGTGAGGGCTATTTCACCAGGGTTATAAGGCCTGTATTTAGCCTCTCATTAAAGTGGCTGTAACTCCAAGAAACGTAGTCGGAGGGCTCCAAAACTTCTAGGGTGCGTCCGTCAGGTCCCTAGGGTCGTCCCCAGTGGGTTTTCTCAGAACCGGGTTTGGGATCCGATTTTTGTAAAAATTGCATTTTCGTGAGGGCTATTTCACCAGGGTTATATGGCCTGTATTTAGCCTCTCATTAAAGTGGCTGTAACTCCAAGAAACATAGTCAGAGGGCTCCAAAACTTCTAGGGTGCGTCCGTCAGGTCCCTAGGGTCGTCCCCAGTGGGTTTTCTCAGAACCGGGTTTGGGATCCGATTTTTGTAAAAATTGTATTTTCGTGAGGGCTATTTCACCAGGGTTATATGGCCTGTATTTAGCCTCTCATTAAAGTGGCTGTAACTCCAAGAAACGTAGTCGGAGGGCTCCAAAACTTCTAGGGTGCGTCCGTCAGGTCCCTAGGGTCGTCCCCAGTGGGTTTTCTCAGAACCGGGTTTGGGATCCGATTTTTGTAAAAATTGCATTTTCGTGAGGGCTATTTCACCAGGGTTATATGGCCTGTATTTAGCCTCTCATTAAAGTGGCTGTAACTCCAAGAAACGTAGTCAGAGGGCTCCAAAACTTCTAGGGTGCGTCCGTCAGGTCCCTAGGGTCGTCCCCAGTGGGTTTTCTCAGAACCGGGTTTGGGATCCGATTTTTGTAAAAATTGCATTTTTGTGAGGGCTATTTCACCAGGGTTATAAGGCCTGTATTTAGCCTCTCATTAAAGGGGCCGTTACTCCAAGAAACGTAGTCGGAGGGCTCCAAAACTTCTAGGGTGCGTCCGTCAGGTCCCTGGGGTTGTCCCCAGTGGGTTTTCTCACAACCGGGTTTGGGATCCGATTTTTGTAAAAATTGCATTTTCGTGAGGGCTATTTCACCAGGGTTATAAGGCCTGTATTTAGCCTCTCATTAAAGTGGCTGTAACTCCAAGAAACGTAGTCGGAGGGCTCCAAAACTTCTAGGGTGCGTCCGTCAGGTCCCTAGGGTCGTCCCCAGTGGGTTTTCTCAGAACCTGGTTTGGGATCCGATTTTTGTAAAAATTGCATTTTCGTGAGGGCTATTTCACCAGGGTTATAAGGCCTGTATTTAGCCTCTCATTAAAGTGGCTGTAACTCCAAGAAACGTAGTCGGAGGGCTTCAAAACTTCTAGGGTGCGTCCGTCAGGTCCCTAGGGTCGTCCCCAGTGGGTTTTCTCAGAACCGGGTTTGGGATCCGATTTTTGTAAAAATTGCATTTTCGTGAGGGCTATTTCACCAGGGTTATATGGCCTGTATTTAGCCTCTCATTAAAGTGGCTGTAACTCCAAGAAACGTAGTCAGAGGGCTCCAAAACTTCTAGGGTGCGTCCGTCAGGTCCCTAGGGTCGTCCCCAGTGGGTTTTCTCAGAACCGGGTTTGGGATCCGATTTTTGTAAAAATTGCATTTTTGTGAGGGCTATTTCACCAGGGTTATAAGGCCTGTATTTAGCCTCTCATTAAAGCGGCTGTAACTCCAAGAAACGTAGTCGGAGGGCTCCAAAACTTCTAGGGTGCGTCCGTCAGGTCCCTAGGGTCGTCCCCAGTAGGTTTTCTCAGAACCGGGTTTGGGATCCGATTTTTGTAAAAATTGCATTTTCGTGAGGGCTATTTCACCAGGGTTATATGGCCTGTATTTAGCCTCTCATTAAAGTGGCTGTAACTCCAAGAAACATAGTCAGAGGGCTCCAAAACTTCTAGGGTGCGTCTGTCAGGTCCCTAGGGTCGTCCCCAGTGGGTTTTCTCAGAACCGGGTTTGGGATCCGATTTTTGTAAAAATTGCATTTTTGTGAGGGCTATTTCAGCAGGGTTATAAGGCCTGTATTTAGCCTCTCATTAAAGTGGCTGTAACTCCAAGAAACATAGTCGGAGGGCTCCAAAACTTCTAGGGTGCGTCCGTCAGGTCCCTGGGGTTGTCCCCAGTGGGTTTTCTCACAACCGGGTTTGGGATCCGATTTTTGTAAAAATTGCATTTTCGTGAGGGCTATTTCACCTGGGTTATAAGGCCTGTATTTAGCCTCTCATTAAAGTGGCTGTAACTCCAAGAAACGTAGTCGGAGGGCTCCAAAACTTCTAGGGTGCGTCCGTCAGGTCCCTAGGGTCGTCCCCAGTGGGTTTTCTCAGAACCGGGTTTGGGATCCGATTTTTGTAAAAATTGCATTTTCGTGAGGGCTATTTCACCAGGGTTATAAGGCCTGTATTTAGCCTCTCATTAAAGTGGCTGTAACTCCAAGAAACGTAGTCGGAGGGCTCCAAAACTTCTAGGGTGCGTCCGTCAGGTCCCTAGGGTCGTCCCCAGTGGGTTTGCTCAGAACCGGGTTTGGGATCCGATTTTTGTAAAAATTGCATTTTCGTGAGGGCTATTTCACCAGGGTTATAAGGCCTGTATTTAGCCTCTCATTAAAGCGGCTGTAACTCCAAGAAACGTAGTCGGAGGGCTCCAAAACTTCTAGGGTGCGTCCGTCAGGTCCCTGGGGTTGTCCCCAGTGGGTTTTCTCAGAACCGGGTTTGGGATCCGATTTTTGTAAAAATTGCATTTTCGTGAGGGCTATTTCACCAGGGTTATATGGCCTGTATTTAGCCTCTCATTAAAGTGGCTGTAACTCCAAGAAACGTAGTCAGAGGGCTCCAAAACTTCTAGGGTGCGTCCGTCAGGTCCCTAGGGTCGTCCCCAGTGGGTTTTCTCAGAACCGGGTTTGGGATCCGATTTTTGTAAAAATTGCATTTTTGTGAGGGCTATTTCACCAGGGTTATAAGGCCTGTATTTAGCCTCTCATTAAAGGGGCCGTAACTCCAAGAAACGTAGTCGGAGGGCTCCAAAACTTCTAGGGTGCGTCCGTCAGGTCCCTGGGGTTGTCCCCAGTGGGTTTTCTCACAACCGGGTTTGGGATCCGATTTTTGTAAAAATTGCATTTTCGTGAGGGCTATTTCACCAGGGTTATAAGGCCTGTATTTAGCCTCTCATTAAAGTGGCTGTAACTCAAAGAAACGTAGTCGGAGGGCTCCAAAACTTCTAGGGTGCGTCCGTCAGGTCCCTAGGGTCGTCCCCAGTGGGTTTTCTCAGAACCGGGTTTGGGGTCCGATTTTTGTAAAAATTGCATTTTTGTGAGGGCTATTTCACCAGGGTTATAAGGCCTGTATTTAGCCTCTCATTAAAGTGGCTGTAACTCCAAGAAACGTAGTCGGAGGGCTCCAAAACTTCTAGGGTGCGTCCGTCAGGTCCCTAGGGTCGTCCCCAGTGGGTTTTCTCAGAACCGGGTTTGGGATCCGATTTTTGTAAAAATTGCATTTTCGTGAGGGCTATTTCACCAGGGTTATAAGGCCTGTATTTAGCCTCTCATTAAAGTGGCTGTAACTCCAAGAAACATAGTCGGAGGGCTCCAAAACTTCTAGGGTGCGTCCGTCAGGTCCCTAGGGTCGTCCCCAGTGGGTTTTCTCAGAACCGGGTTTGGGATCCGATTTTTGTAAAAATTGCATTTTCGTGAGGGCTATTTCACCAGGGTTATAAGGCCTGTATTTAGCCTCTCATTAAAGCGGCTGTAACTCCAAGAAACGTAGTCGGAGGGCTCCAAAACTTCTAGGGTGCGTCCGTCAGGTCCCTGGGGTTGTCCCCAGTGGGTTTTCTCAGAACCGGGTTTGGGATCCGATTTTTGTAAAAATTGCATTTTTGTGAGGGCTATTTCACCAGGGTTATAAGGCCTGTATTTAGCCTCTCATTAAAGTGGCTGTAACTCCAAGAAACGTAGTCGGAGGGCTCCAAAACTTCTAGGGTGCGTCCGTCAGGTCCCTGGGGTTGTCCCCAGTGGGTTTTCTCAGAACCGGGTTTGGGATCCGATTTTTGTAAAAATTGCATTTTCGTGAGGGCTATTTCACCAGGGTTATATGGCCTGTATTTAGCCTCTCATTAAAGTGGCTGTAACTCCAAGAAACGTAGTCGGAGGGCTCCAAAACTTCTAGGGTGCGTCCGTCAGGTCCCTAGGGTCGTCCCCAGTGGGTTTTCTCAGAACCGGGTTTGGGATCCGATTTTTGTAAAAATTGCATTTTCGTGAGGGCTATTTCACCAGGGTTATATGGCCTGTATTTAGCCTCTTATTAAAGTGGCTGTAACTCCAAGAAACGTAGTCAGAGGGCACCAAAACTTCTAGGGTGCGTCCGTCAGGTCCCTAGGGTCGTCCCCAGTGGGTTTTCTCAGAACCGGGTTTGGGATCCAATTTTTGTAAAAATTGCATTTTTGTGAGGGCTATTTCACCAGGGTTATAAGGCCTGTATTTAGCCTCTCATTAAAGGGGCCGTAACTCCAAGAAACGTAGTCGGAGGGCTCCAAAACTTCTAGGGTGCGTCCGTCAGGTCCCTGGGGTTGTCCCCAGTGGGTTTTCTCACAACCGGGTTTGGGATCCGATTTTTGTAAAAATTGCATTTTTGTGAGGGCTATTTCACCAGGGTTATAAGGCCTGTATTTAGCCTCTCATTAAAGTGGCTGTAACTCCAAGAAACGTAGTCGGAGGGCTCCAAAACTTCTAGGGTGCGTCCGTCAGGTCCCTAGGGTCGTCCCCAGTGGGTTTTCTCAGAACCGGGTTTGGGGTCCGATTTTTGTAAAAATTGCATTTTCGTGAGGGCTATTTCACCAGGGTTATAAGGCCTGTATTTAGCCTCTCATTAAAGCGGCCGTAACTCCAAGAAACGTAGTCGGAGGGCTCCAAAACTTCTAGGGTGCGTCTGTCAGGTCCCTGGGGTCGTCCCCAGTGGGTTTTCTCAGAACCGGGTTTGGGATCCGATTTTTGTAAAAATTGCATTTTCGTGAGGGCTATTTCACAAGGGTTATAAGGCCTGTATTTAGCCTCTCATTAAAGTGGCTGTAACTCCAAGAAACGTAGTCGGAGGGCTCCAAAACTTCTAGGGTGCGTCCGTCAGGTCCCTAGGGTCGTCCCCAGTGGGTTTTCTCAGAACCGGGTTTGGGATCCGATTTTTGTAAAAATTGTATTTTCGTGAGGGCTATTTCACCAGGGTTATAAGGCCTGTATTTAGCCTCTCATTAAAGCGGCTGTAACTCCAAGAAACGTAGTCGGAGGGCTCCAAAACTTCTAGGGTGCGTCCGTCAGGTCCCTAGGGTCGTCCCCAGTGGGTTTTCTCAGAACCGGGTTTGGGATCCGATTTTTGTAAAAATTGCATTTTCGTGAGGGCTATTTCACCAGGGTTATATGGCCTGTATTTAGCCTCTCATTAAAGTGGCTGTAACTCCAAGAAACGTAGTCAGAGGGCTCCAAAACTTCTAGGGTGCGTCCGTCAGGTCCCTAGGGTCGTCCCCAGTGGGTTTTCTCAGAACCGGGTTTGGGATCCGATTTTTGTAAAAATTGCATTTTTGTGAGGGCTATTTCACCAGGGTTATAAGGCCTGTATTTAGCCTCTCATTAAAGCGGCTGTAACTCCAAGAAACGTAGTCGGAGGGCTCCAAAACTTCTAGGGTGCGTCCGTCAGGTCCCTAGGGTCGTCCCCAGTGGGTTTTCTCAGAACCGGGTTTGGGATCCGATTTTTGTAAAAATTGCATTTTTGTGAGGGCTATTTCACCAGGGTTATAAGGCCTGTATTTAGCCTCTCATTAAAGCAGCTGTAACTCCAAGAAACGTAGTCGGAGGGCTCCAAAACTTCTAGGGTGCGTCCGTCAGGTCCCTCGGGCCGTCCCCAGTGGGTTTTCTCAGAACCGGGTTTGGGATCCGATTTTTGTAAAAATTGCATTTTTGTGAGGGCTATTTCACCAGGGTTATAAGGCCTGTATTTAGCCTCTCATTAAAGCGGCTGTAACTCCAAGAAACGTAGTCGGAGGGCTCCAAAACTTCTAGGGTGCGTCCGTCAGGTCCCTAGGGTCGTCCCCAGTAGGTTTTCTCAGAATTGGGTTTGGGATCCGATTTTTGTAAAAATTGCATTTTCGTGAGGGCTATTTCACCAGGGTTTTATGGCCTGTATTTAGCCTCTCATTAAAGTGGCTGTAACTCCAAGAAACGTAGTCAGAGGGCTCCAAAACTTCTAGGGTGCGTCCGTCAGGTCCCTAGGGTCGTCCCCAGTGGGTTTTCTCAGAACCGGGTTTGGGATCCGATTTTTGTAAAAATTGCATTTTTGTGAGGGCTATTTCACCAGGGTTATAAGGCCTGTATTTAGCCTCTCATTAAAGCGGCTGTAACTCCAAGAAACGTAGTCGGAGGGCTCCAAAACTTCTAGGGTGCGTCCGTCAGGTCCCTAGGGTCGTCCCCAGTAGGTTTTCTCAGAACCGGGTTTGGGATCCGATTTTTGTAAAAATTGCATTTTCGTGAGGGCTATTTCACCAGGGTTATATGGCCTGTATTTAGCCTCTCATTAAAGTGGCTGTAACTCCAAGAAACGTAGTCGGAGGGCTCCAAAACTTCTAGGGTGCGTCCGTCAGGTCCCTGGGGTTGTCCCCAGTGGGTTTGCTCAGAACCGGGTTTGGGATCCGATTTTTGTAAAAATTGCATTTTCGTGAGGGCTATTTCACCAGGGTTATAAGGCCTGTATTTAGCCTCTCATTAAAGCGGCTGTAACTCCAAGAAACGTAGTCGGAGGGCTCCAAAACTTCTAGGGTGCGTCCGTCAGGTCCCTGGGGTTGTCCCCAGTGGGTTTTCTCAGAACCGGGTTTGGGATCCGATTTTTGTAAAAATTGCATTTTCGTGAGGGCTATTTCACCAGGGTTATATGGCCTGTATTTAGCCTCTCATTAAAGTGGCTGTAACTCCAAGAAACGTAGTCAGAGGGCTCCAAAACTTCTAGGGTGCGTCCGTCAGGTCCCTAGGGTCGTCCCCAGTGGGTTTTCTCAGAACCGGGTTTGGGATCCGATTTTTGTAAAAATTGCATTTTCGTGAGGGCTATTTCACCAGGGTTATAAGGCCTGTATTTAGCCTCTCATTAAAGGGGCCGTAACTCCAAGAAACGTAGTCGGAGGGCTCCAAAACTTCTAGGGTGCGTCCGTCAGGTCCCTGGGGTTGTCCCCAGTGGGTTTTCTCACAACCGGGTTTGGGATCCGATTTTTGTAAAAATTGCATTTTCGTGAGGGCTATTTCACCAGGGTTATAAGGCCTGTATTTAGCCTCTCATTAAAGTGGCTGTAACTCAAAGAAACGTAGTCGGAGGGCTCCAAAACTTCTAGGGTGCGTCCGTCAGGTCCCTAGGGTCGTCCCCAGTGGGTTTTCTCAGAACCGGGTTTGGGGTCCGATTTTTGTAAAAATTGCATTTTCGTGAGGGCTATTTCACCAGGGTTATAAGGCCTGTATTTAGCCTCTCATTAAAGTGGCTGTAACTCCAAGAAACGTAGTCGGAGGGCTCCAAAACTTCTAGGGTGCGTCCGTCAGGTCCCTAGGGTCGTCCCCAGTGGGTTTTCTCAGAACCGGGTTTGGGATCCGATTTTTGTAAAAATTGCATTTTCGTGAGGGCTATTTCACCAGGGTTATAAGGCCTGTATTTAGCCTCTCATTAAAGTGGCTGTAACTCCAAGAAACATAGTCGGAGGGCTCCAAAACTTCTAGGGTGCGTCCGTCAGGTCCCTAGGGTCGTCCCCAGTGGGTTTTCTCAGAACCGGGTTTGGGATCCGATTTTTGTAAAAATTGCATTTTCGTGAGGGCTATTTCACCAGGGTTATAAGGCCTGTATTTAGCCTCTCATTAAAGCGGCTGTAACTCCAAGAAACGTAGTCGGAGGGCTCCAAAACTTCTAGGGTGCGTCCGTCAGGTCCCTGGGGTTGTCCCCAGTGGGTTTTCTCAGAACCGGGTTTGGGATCCGATTTTTGTAAAAATTGCATTTTTGTGAGGGCTATTTCACCAGGGTTATAAGGCCTGTATTTAGCCTCTCATTAAAGTGGCTGTAACTCCAAGAAACGTAGTCGGAGGGCTCCAAAACTTCTAGGGTGCGTCCGTCAGGTCCCTGGGGTTGTCCCCAGTGGGTTTTCTCAGAACCGGGTTTGGGATCCGATTTTTGTAAAAATTGCATTTTCGTGAGGGCTATTTCACCAGGGTTATATGGCCTGTATTTAGCCTCTCATTAAAGTGGCTGTAACTCCAAGAAACGTAGTCGGAGGGCTCCAAAACTTCTAGGGTGCGTCCGTCAGGTCCCTAGGGTCGTCCCCAGTGGGTTTTCTCAGAACCGGGTTTGGGATCCGATTTTTGTAAAAATTGCATTTTCGTGAGGGCTATTTCACCAGGGTTATATGGCCTGTATTTAGCCTCTCATTAAAGTGGCTGTAACTCCAAGAAACGTAGTCAGAGGGCACCAAAACTTCTAGGGTGCGTCCGTCAGGTCCCTAGGGTCGTCCCCAGTGGGTTTTCTCAGAACCGGGTTTGGGATCCAATTTTTGTAAAAATTGCATTTTTGTGAGGGCTATTTCACCAGGGTTATAAGGCCTGTATTTAGCCTCTCATTAAAGGGGCCGTAACTCCAAGAAACGTAGTCGGAGGGCTCCAAAACTTCTAGGGTGCGTCCGTCAGGTCCCTGGGGTTGTCCCCAGTGGGTTTTCTCACAACTGGGTTTGGGATCCGATTTTTGTAAAAATTGCATTTTTGTGAGGGCTATTTCACCAGGGTTATAAGGCCTGTATTTAGCCTCTCATTAAAGTGGCTGTTACTCCAAGAAACGTAGTCGGAGGGCTCCAAAACTTCTAGGGTGCGTCCGTCAGGTCCCTAGGGTCGTCCCCAGTGGGTTTTCTCAGAACCGGGTTTGGGGTCCGATTTTTGTAAAAATTGCATTTTCGTGAGGGCTATTTCACCAGGGTTATAAGGCCTGTATTTAGCCTCTCATTAAAGCGGCCGTAACTCCAAGAAACGTAGTCGGAGGGCTCCAAAACTTCTAGGGTGCGTCTGTCAGGTCCCTGGGGTCGTCCCCAGTGGGTTTTCTCAGAACCGGGTTTGGGATCCGATTTTTGTAAAAATTGCATTTTCGTGAGGGCTATTTCACAAGGGTTATAAGGCCTGTATTTAGCCTCTCATTAAAGTGGCTGTAACTCCAAGAAACGTAGTCGGAGGGCTCCAAAACTTCTAGGGTGCGTCCGTCAGGTCCCTAGGGTCGTCCCCAGTGGGTTTTCTCAGAACCGGGTTTGGGATCCGATTTTTGTAAAAATTGTATTTTCGTGAGGGCTATTTCACCAGGGTTATAAGGCCTGTATTTAGCCTCTCATTAAAGCGGCTGTAACTCCAAGAAACGTAGTCGGAGGGCTCCAAAACTTCTAGGGTGCGTCCGTCAGGTCCCTAGGGTCGTCCCCAGTGGGTTTTCTCAGAACCGGGTTTGGGATCCGATTTTTGTAAAAATTGCATTTTCGTGAGGGCTATTTCACCAGGGTTATATGGCCTGTATTTAGCCTCTCATTAAAGTGGCTGTAACTCCAAGAAACGTAGTCGGAGGGCTCCAAAACTTCTAGGGTGCGTCCGTCAGGTCCCTAGGGTCGTCCCCAGTGGGTTTGCTCAGAACCGGGTTTGGGATCCGATTTTTGTAAAAATTGCATTTTCGTGAGGGCTATTTCACCAGGGTTATAAGGCCTGTATTTAGCCTCTCATTAAAGCGGCTGTAACTCCAAGAAACGTAGTCGGAGGGCTCCAAAACTTCTAGGGTGCGTCCGTCAGGTCCCTCGGGTCGTCCCCAGTGGGTTTTCTCAGAACCGGGTTTGGGATCCGATTTTTGTAAAAATTGCATTTTTGTGAGGGCTATTTCACCAGGGTTATAAGGCCTGTATTTAGCCTCTCATTAAAGCGGCTGTAACTCCAAGAAACGTAGTCGGAGGGCTCCAAAACTTCTAGGGTGCGTCCGTCAGGTCCCTAGGGTCGTCCCCAGTAGGTTTTCTCAGAATTGGGTTTGGGATCCGATTTTTGTAAAAATTGCATTTTCGTGAGGGCTATTTCACCAGGGTTTTATGGCCTGTATTTAGCCTCTCATTAAAGTGGCTGTAACTCCAAGAAACGTAGTCAGAGGGCTCCAAAACTTCTAGGGTGCGTCCGTCAGGTCCCTAGGGTCGTCCCCAGTGGGTTTTCTCAGAACCGGGTTTGGGATCCGATTTTTGTAAAAATTGCATTTTTGTGAGGGCTATTTCACCAGGGTTATAAGGCCTGTATTTAGCCTCTCATTAAAGGGGCCGTAACTCCAAGAAACGTAGTCGGAGGGCTCCAAAACTTCTAGGGTGCGTCCGTCAGGTCCCTGGGGTTGTCCCCAGTGGGTTTTCTCACAACCGGGTTTGGGATCCGATTTTTGTAAAAATTGCATTTTCGTGAGGGCTATTTCACCAGGGTTATAAGGCCTGTATTTAGCCTCTCATTAAAGCGGCTGTAACTCCAAGAAACGTAGTCAGAGGGCTCCAAAACTTCTAGGGTGCGTCCGTCAGGTCCCTGGGGTTGTCCCCAGTGGGTTTTCTCACAACCGGGTTTGGGATCCGATTTTTGTAAAAATTGCATTTTCGTGAGGGCTATTTCACCAGGGTTATAAGGCCTGTATTTAGCCTCTCATTAAAGCGGCTGTAACTCCAAGAAACGTAGTCGGAGGGCTCCAAAACTTCTAGGGTGCGTCCGTCAGGTCCCTAGGGTCGTCCCCAGTGGGTTTTCTCAGAACCGGGTTTGGGATCCGATTTTTGTAAAAATTGCATTTTCGTGAGGGCTATTTCACCAGGGTTATAAGGCCTGTATTTAGCCTCTCATTAAAGTGGCTGTAACTCCAAGAAACGTAGTCGGAGGGCTCCAAAACTTCTAGGGTGCGTCCGTCAGGTCCCTAGGGTCGTCCCCAGTGGGTTTTCTCAGAACCGGGTTTGGGATCCGATTTTTGTAAAAATTGCATTTTCGTGAGGGCTATTTCACCAGGGTTATATGGCCTGTATTTAGCCTCTCATTAAAGTGGCTGTAACTCCAAGAAACGTAGTCAGAGGGCTCCAAAACTTCTAGGGTGCGTCCGTCAGGTCCCTAGGGTCGTCCCCAGTGGGTTTTCTCAGAACCGGGTTTGGGATCCGATTTTTGTAAAAATTGCATTTTTGTGAGGGCTATTTCACCAGGGTTATAAGGCCTGTATTTAGCCTCTCATTAAAGTGGCTGTAACTCCAAGAAACGTAGTCGGAGGGCTCCAAAACTTCTAGGGTGCGTCCGTCAGGTCCCTAGGGTCGTCCCCAGTGGGTTTTCTCAGAACCGGGTTTGGGGTCCGATTTTTGTAAAAATTGCATTTTCGTGAGGGCTATTTCACCAGGGTTATAAGGCCTGTATTTAGCCTCTCATTAAAGTGGCTGTAACTCCAAGAAACGTAGTCGGAGGGCTCCAAAACTTCTAGGGTGCGTCCGTCAGGTCCCTAGGGTCGTCCCCAGTGGGTTTTCTCAGAACCGGGTTTGGGATCCGATTTTTGTAAAAATTGCATTTTCGTGAGGGCTATTTCACCAGGGTTATAAGGCCTGTATTTAGCCTCTCATTAAAGTGGCTGTAACTCCAAGAAACATAGTCGGAGGGCTCCAAAACTTCTAGGGTGCGTCCGTCAGGTCCCTAGGGTCGTCCCCAGTGGGTTTTCTCAGAACCGGGTTTGGGATCCGATTTTTGTAAAAATTGCATTTTTGTGAGGGCTATTTCACCAGGGTTATAAGGCCTGTATTTAGCCTCTCATTAAAGCGGCTGTAACTCCAAGAAACGTAGTCGGAGGGCTCCAAAACTTCTAGGGTGCGTCCGTCAGGTCCCTGGGGTTGTCCCCAGTGGGTTTTCTCAGAACCGGGTTTGGGATCCGATTTTTGTAAAAATTGCATTTTTGTGAGGGCTATTTCACCAGGGTTATAAGGCCTGTATTTAGCCTCTCATTAAAGTGGCTGTAACTCCAAGAAACGTAGTCGGAGGGCTCCAAAACTTCTAGGGTGCGTCCGTCAGGTCCCTGGGGTTGTCCCCAGTGGGTTTTTTTAGAACCGGGTTTGGGATCCGATTTTTGTAAAAATTGCATTTTCGTGAGGGCTATTTCACCAGGGTTATATGGCCTGTATTTAGCCTCTCATTAAAGTGGCTGTAACTCCAAGAAACGTAGTCGGAGGGCTCCAAAACTTCTAGGGTGCGTCCGTCAGGTCCCTAGGGTCGTCCCCAGTGGGTTTTCTCAGAACCGGGTTTGGGATCCGATTTTTGTAAAAATTGCATTTTCGTGAGGGCTATTTCACCAGGGTTATATGGCCTGTATTTAGCCTCTCATTAAAGTGGCTGTAACTCCAAGAAACGTAGTCAGAGGGCACCAAAACTTCTAGGGTGCGTCCGTCAGGTCCCTAGGGTCGTCCCCAGTGGGTTTTCTCAGAACCGGGTTTGGGATCCAATTTTTGTAAAAATTGCATTTTTGTGAGGGCTATTTCACCAGGGTTATAAGGCCTGTATTTAGCCTCTCATTAAAGGGGCCGTAACTCCAAGAAACGTAGTCGGAGGGCTCCAAAACTTCTAGGGTGCGTCCGTCAGGTCCCTGGGGTTGTCCCCAGTGGGTTTTCTCACAACCGGGTTTGGGATCCGATTTTTGTAAAAATTGCATTTTTGTGAGGGCTATTTCACCAGGGTTATAAGGCCTGTATTTAGCCTCTCATTAAAGTGGCTGTTACTCCAAGAAACGTAGTCGGAGGGCTCCAAAACTTCTAGGGTGCGTCCGTCAGGTCCCTAGGGTCGTCCCCAGTGGGTTTTCTCAGAACCGGGTTTGGGATCCGATTTTTGTAAAAATTGCATTTTTGTGAGGGCTATTTCACCAGGGTTATAAGGCCTGTATTTAGCCTCTCATTAAAGGGGCCGTAACTCCAAGAAACGTAGTCGGAGGGCTCCAAAACTTCTAGGGTGCGTCCGTCAGGTCCCTGGGGTTGTCCCCAGTGGGTTTTCTCACAACCGGGTTTGGGATCCGATTTTTGTAAAAATTGCATTTTCGTGAGGGCTATTTCACCAGGGTTATAAGGCCTGTATTTAGCCTCTCATTAAAGTGGCTGTAACTCAAAGAAACGTAGTCGGAGGGCTCCAAAACTTCTAGGGTGCGTCCGTCAGGTCCCTAGGGTCGTCCCCAGTGGGTTTTCTCAGAACCGGGTTTGGGGTCCGATTTTTGTAAAAATTGCATTTTCGTGAGGGCTATTTCACCAGGGTTATAAGGCCTGTATTTAGCCTCTCATTAAAGTGGCTGTAACTCCAAGAAACGTAGTCGGAGGGCTCCAAAACTTCTAGGGTGCGTCCGTCAGGTCCCTAGGGTCGTCCCCAGTGGGTTTTCTCAGAACCGGGTTTGGGATCCGATTTTTGTAAAAATTGCATTTTCGTGAGGGCTATTTCACCAGGGTTATAAGGCCTGTATTTAGCCTCTCATTAAAGTGGCTGTAACTCCAAGAAACATAGTCGGAGGGCTCCAAAACTTCTAGGGTGCGTCCGTCAGGTCCCTAGGGTCGTCCCCAGTGGGTTTTCTCAGAACTGGGTTTGGGATCCGATTTTTGTAAAAATTGCATTTTCGTGAGGGCTATTTCACCAGGGTTATAAGGCCTGTATTTAGCCTCTCATTAAAGCGGCTGTAACTCCAAGAAACGTAGTCGGAGGGCTCCAAAACTTCTAGGGTGCGTCCGTCAGGTCCCTGGGGTTGTCCCCAGTGGGTTTTCTCAGAACCGGGTTTGGGATCCGATTTTTGTAAAAATTGCATTTTTGTGAGGGCTATTTCACCAGGGTTATAAGGCCTGTATTTAGCCTCTCATTAAAGTGGCTGTAACTCCAAGAAACGTAGTCGGAGGGCTCCAAAACTTCTAGGGTGCGTCCGTCAGGTCCCTGGGGTTGTCCCCAGTGGGTTTTCTCAGAACCGGGTTTGGGATCCGATTTTTGTAAAAATTGCATTTTCGTGAGGGCTATTTCACCAGGGTTATATGGCCTGTATTTAGCCTCTCATTAAAGTGGCTGTAACTCCAAGAAACGTAGTCGGAGGGCTCCAAAACTTCTAGGGTGCGTCCGTCAGGTCCCTAGGGTCGTCCCCAGTGGGTTTTCTCAGAACCGGGTTTGGGATCCGATTTTTGTAAAAATTGCATTTTCGTGAGGGCTATTTCACCAGGGTTATATGGCCTGTATTTAGCCTCTCATTAAAGTGGCTGTAACTCCAAGAAACGTAGTCAGAGGGCACCAAAACTTCTAGGGTGCGTCCGTCAGGTCCCTAGGGTCGTCCCCAGTGGGTTTTCTCAGAACCGGGTTTGGGATCCAATTTTTGTAAAAATTGCATTTTTGTGAGGGCTATTTCACCAGGGTTATAAGGCCTGTATTTAGCCTCTCATTAAAGGGGCCGTAACTCCAAGAAACGTAGTCGGAGGGCTCCAAAACTTCTAGGGTGCGTCCGTCAGGTCCCTGGGGTTGTCCCCAGTGGGTTTTCTCACAACCGGGTTTGGGATCCGATTTTTGTAAAAATTGCATTTTTGTGAGGGCTATTTCACCAGGGTTATAAGGCCTGTATTTAGCCTCTCATTAAAGTGGCTGTTACTCCAAGAAACGTAGTCGGAGGGCTCCAAAACTTCTAGGGTGCGTCCGTCAGGTCCCTAGGGTCGTCCCCAGTGGGTTTTCTCAGAACCGGGTTTGGGGTCCGATTTTTGTAAAAATTGCATTTTCGTGAGGGCTATTTCACCAGGGTTATAAGGCCTGTATTTAGCCTCTCATTAAAGCGGCCGTAACTCCAAGAAACGTAGTCGGAGGGCTCCAAAACTTCTAGGGTGCGTCTGTCAGGTCCCTGGGGTCGTCCCCAGTGGGTTTTCTCAGAACCGGGTTTGGGATCCGATTTTTGTAAAAATTGCATTTTCGTGAGGGCTATTTCACAAGGGTTATAAGGCCTGTATTTAGCCTCTCATTAAAGTGGCTGTAACTCCAAGAAACGTAGTCGGAGGGCTCCAAAACTTCTAGGGTGCGTCCGTCAGGTCCCTAGGGTCGTCCCCAGTGGGTTTTCTCAGAACCGGGTTTGGGATCCGATTTTTGTAAAAATTGTATTTTCGTGAGGGCTATTTCACCAGGGTTATAAGGCCTGTATTTAGCCTCTCATTAAAGCGGCTGTAACTCCAAGAAACGTAGTCGGAGGGCTCCAAAACTTCTAGGGTGCGTCCGTCAGGTCCCTAGGGTCGTCCCCAGTGGGTTTTCTCAGAACCGGGTTTGGGATCCGATTTTTGTAAAAATTGCATTTTCGTGAGGGCTATTTCACCAGGGTTATATGGCCTGTATTTAGCCTCTCATTAAAGTGGCTGTAACTCCAAGAAACGTAGTCAGAGGGCTCCAAAACTTCTAGGGTGCGTCCGTCAGGTCCCTAGGGTCGTCCCCAGTGGGTTTTCTCAGAACCGGGTTTGGGATCCGATTTTTGTAAAAATTGCATTTTTGTGAGGGCTATTTCACCAGGGTTATAAGGCCTGTATTTAGCCTCTCATTAAAGCGGCTGTAACTCCAAGAAACGTAGTCGGAGGGCTCCAAAACTTCTAGGGTGCGTCCATCAGGTCCCTAGGGTCGTCCCCAGTGGGTTTTCTCAGAACCGGGTTTGGGATCCGATTTTTGTAAAAATTGCATTTTTGTGAGGGCTATTTCACCAGGGTTATAAGGCCTGTATTTAGCCTCTCATTAAAGCAGCTGTAACTCCAAGAAACGTAGTCGGAGGGCTCCAAAACTTCTAGGGTGCGTCCGTCAGGTCCCTCGGGTCGTCCCCAGTGGGTTTTCTCAGAACCGGGTTTGGGATCCGATTTTTGTAAAAATTGCATTTTTGTGAGGGCTATTTCACCAGGGTTATAAGGCCTGTATTTAGCCTCTCATTAAAGCGGCTGTAACTCCAAGAAACGTAGTCGGAGGGCTCCAAAACTTCTAGGGTGCGTCCGTCAGGTCCCTAGGGTCGTCCCCAGTAGGTTTTCTCAGAATTGGGTTTGGGATCCGATTTTTGTAAAAATTGCATTTTCGTGAGGGCTATTTCACCAGGGTTTTATGGCCTGTATTTAGCCTCTCATTAAAGTGGCTGTAACTCCAAGAAACGTAGTCAGAGGGCTCCAAAACTTCTAGGGTGCGTCCGTCAGGTCCCTAGGGTCGTCCCCAGTGGGTTTTCTCAGAACCGGGTTTGGGATCCGATTTTTGTAAAAATTGCATTTTTGTGAGGGCTATTTCACCAGGGTTATAAGGCCTGTATTTAGCCTCTCATTAAAGGGGCCGTAACTCCAAGAAACGTAGTCGGAGGGCTCCAAAACTTCTAGGGTGCGTCCGTCAGGTCCCTGGGGTTCTCCCCAGTGGGTTTTCTCACAACCGGGTTTGGGATCCGATTTTTGTAAAAATTGCATTTTCGTGAGGGCTATTTCACCAGGGTTATAAGGCCTGTATTTAGCCTCTCATTAAAGTGGCTGTAACTCCAAGAAACGTAGTCGGAGGGCTCCAAAACTTCTAGGGTGCGTCTGTCAGGTCCCTAGGGTCGTCCCCAGTGGGTTTTCTCAGAACCGGGTTTGGGATCCGATTTTTGTAAAAATTGCATTTTTGTGAGGGCTATTTCACCAGGGTTATAAGGCCTGTATTTAGCCTCTCATTAAAGCAGCTGTAACTCCAAGAAACGTAGTCAGAGGGCACCAAAACTTCTAGGGTGTGTCGTCAGGTCCCTAGGGTCGTCCCCAGTGGGTTTTCTCACAACCGGGTTTGGGATCCGATTTTTGTAAAAATTGCATTTTTGTGAGGGCTATTTCACCAGGGTTATAAGGCCTGTATTTAGCCTCTCATTAAAGTGGCTGTAACTCCAAGAAACGTAGTCGGAGGGCTCCAAAACTTCTAGGGTGCGTCCGTCAGGTCCCTGGGGTTGTCCCCAGTGGGTTTTCTCAGAACCGGGTTTGGGATCCGATTTTTGTAAAAATTGCATTTTTGTGAGGGCTATTTCACCAGGGTTATAAGGCCTGTATTTAGCCTCTCATTAAAGTGGCTGTAACTCCAAGAAACGTAGTCGGAGGGCTCCAAAACTTCTAGGGTGCGTCCATCAGGTCCCTGGGGTCGTCCCCAGTGGGTTTTCTCAGAACCGGGTTTGGGATCCGATTTTTGTAAAAATTGCATTTTCGTGAGGGCTATTTCACCAGGGTTATATGGCCTGTATTTAGCCTCTCATTAAAGTGGCTGTAACTCCAAGAAACGTAGTCAGAGGGCTCCAAAACTTCTAGGGTGCGTCCGTCAGGTCCCTAGGGTCGTCCCCAGTGGGTTTTCTCAGAACCGGGTTTGGGATCCGATTTTTGTAAAAATTGCATTTTTGTGAGGGCTATTTCACCAGGGTTATAAGGCCTGTATTTAGCCTCTCATTAAAGCGGCTGTAACTCCAAGAAACGTAGTCGGAGGGCTCCAAAACTTCTAGGGTGCGTCCGTCAGGTCCCTAGGGTCGTCCCCAGTAGGTTTTCTCAGAACCGGGTTTGGGATCCGATTTTTGTAAAAATTGCATTTTCGTGAGGGCTATTTCACCAGGGTTATATGGCCTGTATTTAGCCTCTCATTAAAGTGGCTGTAACTCCAAGAAACGTAGTCAGAGGGCTCCAAAACTTCTAGGGTGCGTCCGTCAGGTCCCTAGGGTCGTCCCCAGTGGGTTTTCTCAGAACCGGGTTTGGGATCCGATTTTTGTAAAAATTGCATTTTTGTGAGGGCTATTTCACCAGGGTTATAAGGCCTGTATTTAGCCTCTCATTAAAGTGGCTCTAACTCCAAGAAACGTAGTCGGAGGGCTCCAAAACTTCTAGGGTGCGTCCGTCAGGTCCCTAGGGTCGTCCCCAGTGGGTTTTCTCAGAACCGGGTTTGGGATCCGATTTTTGTAAAAATTGCATTTTCGTGAGGGCTATTTCACCAGGGTTATATGGCCTGTATTTAGCCTCTCATTAAAGTGGCTGTAACTCCAAGAAACGTAGTCAGAGGGCTCCAAAACTTCTAGGGTGCGTCCGTCAGGTCCCTAGGGTCGTCCCCAGTGGGTTTTCTCAGAACCGGGTTTGGGATCCGATTTTTGTAAAAATTGCATTTTTGTGAGGGCTATTTCACCAGGGTTATAAGGCCTGTATTTAGCCTCTCATTAAAGCGGCTGTAACTCCAAGAAACGTAGTCGGAGGGCTCCAAAACTTCTAGGGTGCGTCCGTCAGGTCCCTAGGGTCGTCCCCAGTAGGTTTTCTCAGAACCGGGTTTGGGATCCGATTTTTGTAAAAATTGCATTTTCGTGAGGGCTATTTCACCAGGGTTATATGGCCTGTATTTAGCCTCTCATTAAAGTGGCTGTAACTCCAAGAAACGTAGTCAGAGGGCTCCAAAACTTCTAGGGTGCGTCCGTCAGGTCCCTAGGGTCGTCCCCAGTGGGTTTTCTCAGAACCGGGTTTGGGATCCGATTTTTGTAAAAATTGCATTTTTGTGAGGGCTATTTCACCAGGGTTATAAGGCCTGTATTTAGCCTCTCATTAAAGTGGCTCTAACTCCAAGAAACGTAGTCGGAGGGCTCCAAAACTTCTAGGGTGCGTCCGTCAGGTCCCTAGGGTCGTCCCCAGTGGGTTTTCTCAGAACCGGGTTTGGGATCCGATTTTTGTAAAAATTGCATTTTTGTGAGGGCTATTTCACCAGGGTTATAAGGCCTGTATTTAGCCTCTCATTAAAGCGGCTGTAACTCCAAGAAACGTAGTCGGAGGGCTCCAAAACTTCTAGGGTGCGTCCGTCAGGTCCCTAGGGTCGTCCCCAGTGGGTTTTCTCAGAACCGGGTTTGGGATCCGATTTTTGTAAAAATTGCATTTTCGTGAGGGCTATTTCACCAGGGTTATAAGGCCTGTATTTAGCCTCTCATTAAAGTGGCTGTAACTCCAAGAAACGTAGTCAGAGGGCTCCAAAACTTCTAGGGTGCGTCCGTCAGGTCCCTAGGGTCGTCCCCAGTGGGTTTTCTCAGAACCGGGTTTGGGATCCGATTTTTGTAAAAATTGCATTTTCGTGAGGGCTATTTCACCAGGGTTATATGGCCTGTATTTAGCCTCTCATTAAAGTGGCTGTAACTCCAAGAAACGTAGTCAGAGGGCTCCAAAACTTCTAGGGTGCTTCCGTCAGGTCCCTAGGGTCGTCCCCAGTGGGTTTTCTCAGAACCGGGTTTGGGATCCGATTTTTGTAAAAATTGCATTTTTGTGAGGGCTATTTCACCAGGGTTATAAGGCCTGTATTTAGCCTCTCATTAAAGCGGCTGTAACTCCAAGAAACGTAGTCGGAGGGCTCCAAAACTTCTAGGGTGCGTCCGTCAGGTCCCTAGGGTCGTCCCCAGTGGGTTTTCTCAGAACCGGGTTTGGGATCCGATTTTTGTAAAAATTGCATTTTCGTGAGGGCTATTTCACCAGGGTTATATGGCCTGTATTTAGCCTCTCATTAAAGTGGCTGTAACTCCAAGAAACGTAGTCGGAGGGCTCCAAAACTTCTAGGGTGCGTCCGTCGGGTCCCTGGGGTTGTCCCCAGTGGGTTTTCTCAGAACCGTGTTTGGGATCCGATTTTTGTAAAAATTGCATTTTCGTGAGGGCTATTTCACCAGGGTTATATGGCCTGTATTTAGCCTCTCATTAAAGTGGCTGTAACTCCAAGAAACGTAGTCGGAGGGCTCCAAAACTTCTAGGGTGCGTCCGTCAGGTCCCTAGGGTCGTCCCCAGTGGGTTTTTTCAGAACCGGGTTTGGGATCCGATTTTTGTAAAAATTGCATTTTCGTGAGGGCTATTTCACCAGGGTTATATGGCCTGTATTTAGCCTCTCATTAAAGTGGCTGTAACTCCAAGAAACGTAGTCAGAGGGCTCCAAAACTTCTAGGGTGCGTCCGTCAGGTCCCTAGGGTCGTCCCCAGTGGGTTTTCTCAGAACCGGGTTTGGGATCCGATTTTTGTAAAAATTGCATTTTTGTGAGGGCTATTTCACCAGGGTTATAAGGCCTGTATTTAGCCTCTCATTAAAGCGGCTGTAACTCCAAGAAACGTAGTCGGCTCCAAAACTTCTAGGGTGCGTCCGTCAGGTCCCTGGGGTCGTCCCCAGTAGGTTTTCTCAGAACCGGGTTTGGGATCCGATTTTTGTAAAAATTGCATTTTCGTGAGGGCTATTTCACCAGGGTTATATGGCCTGTATTTAGCCTCTCATTAAAGTGGCTGTAACTCCAAGAAACGTAGTCAGAGGGCTCCAAAACTTCTAGGGTGCGTCCGTCAGGTCCCTAGGGTCGTCCCCAGTGGGTTTTCTCAGAACCGGGTTTGGGATCCGATTTTTGTAAAAATTGCATTTTTGTGAGGGCTATTTCACCAGGGTTATAAGGCCTGTATTTAGCCTCTCATTAAAGTGGCTCTAACTCCAAGAAACGTAGTCGGAGGGCTCCAAAACTTCTAGGGTGCGTCCGTCAGGTCCCTAGGGTCATCCCCAGTGGGTTTTCTCAGAACCGGGTTTGGGATCCGATTTTTGTAAAAATTGCATTTTTGTGAGGGCTATTTCACCAGGGTTATAAGGCCTGTATTTAGCCTCTCATTAAAGCGGCTGTAACTCCAAGAAACGTAGTCGGAGGGCTCCAAAACTTCTAGGGTGCGTCCGTCAGGTCCCTAGGGTCGTCCCCAGTGGGTTTTCTCAGAACCGGGTTTGGGATCCGATTTTTGTAAAAATTGCATTTTTGTGAGGGCTATTTCAGCAGGGTTATAAGGCCTGTATTTAGCCTCTCATTAAAGTGGCTGTAACTCCAAGAAACGTAGTCGGAGGGCTCCAAAACTTCTAGGGTGCGTCCGTCAGGTCCCTAGGGTCGTCCCCAGTGGGTTTTCTCAGAACCGGGTTTGGGATCGGATTTTTGTAAAAATTGCATTTTCGTGAGGGCTATTTCACCAGGGTTATATGGCCTGTATTTAGCCTCTCATTAAAGTGGCTGTAACTCCAAGAAACGTAGTCAGAGGGCTCCAAAACTTCTAGGGTGCGTCCGTCAGGTCCCTAGGGTCGTCCCCAGTGGGTTTTCTCAGAACCGGGTTTGGGATCCGATTTTTGTAAAAATTGCATTTTTGTGAGGGCTATTTCACCAGGGTTATAAGGCCTGTATTTAGCCTCTCATTAAAGCGGCTGTAACTCCAAGAAACGTAGTCGGAGGGCTCCAAAACTTCTAGGGTGCGTCCGTCAGGTCCCTAGGGTCGTCCCCAGTAGGTTTTCTCAGAACCGGGTTTGGGATCGGATTTTTGTAAAAATTGCATTTTCGTGAGGGCTATTTCACCAGGGTTATATGGCCTGTATTTAGCCTCTCATTAAAGTGGCTGTAACTCCAAGAAACGTAGTCAGAGGGCTCCAAAACTTCTAGGGTGCGTCCGTCAGGTCCCTAGGGTCGTCCCCAGTGGGTTTTCTCAGAACCGGGTTTGGGATCCGATTTTTGTAAAAATTGCATTTTTGTGAGGGCTATTTCACCAGGGTTATAAGGCCTGTATTTAGCCTCTCATTAAAGTGGCTGTAACTCCAAGAAACGTAGTCGGAGGGCTCCAAAACTTCTAGGGTGCGTCCATCAGGTCCCTAGGGTCGTCCCCAGTGGGTTTTCTCAGAACCGGGTTTGGGATCCGATTTTTGTAAAAATTGCATTTTTGTGAGGGCTATTTCACCAGGGTTATAAGGCCTGTATTTAGCCTCTCATTAAAGTGGCTGTAACTCCAAGAAACGTAGTCGGAGGGCTCCAAAACTTCTAGGGTGCGTCCGTCAGGTCCCTGGGGTTGTCCCCAGTGGGTTTTCTCAGAACCGGGTTTGGGATCCGATTTTTGTAAAAATTGCATTTTTGTGAGGGCTATTTCACCAGGGTTATAAGGCCTGTATTTAGCCTCTCATTAAAGTGGCTGTAACTCCAAGAAACGTAGTCGGAGGGCTCCAAAACTTCTAGGGTGCGTCCGTCAGGTCCCTGGGGTTGTCCCCAGTGGGTTTTCTCAGAACCGGGTTTGGGATCCGATTTTTGTAAAAATTGCATTTTCGTGAGGGCTATTTCACCAGGGTTATATGGCCTGTATTTAGCCTCTCATTAAAGTGGCTGTAACTCCAAGAAACGTAGTCGGAGGGCTCCAAAACTTCTAGGGTGCGTCCATCAGGTCCCTAGGGTCGTCCCCAGTGGGTTTTCTTAGAACCGGGTTTGGGATCCGATTTTTGTAAAAATTGCATTTTTGTGAGGGCTATTTCACCAGGGTTATAAGGCCTGTATTTAGCCTCTCATTAAAGTGGCTGTAACTCCAAGAAACGTAGTCGGAGGGCTCCAAAACTTCTAGGGTGCGTCCGTCAGGTCCCTAGGGTCGTCCCCAGTGGGTTTTCTCAGAACCGGGTTTGGGATCCGATTTTTGTAAAAATTGCATTTTTGTGAGGGCTATTTCACCAGGGTTATAAGGCCTGTATTAAGCCTCTCATTACAGTGGCTGTAACTCCAAGAAACGTAGTCAGAGGGCTCCAAAACTTCTAGGGTGCGTCCGTCAGGTCCCTAGGGTCGTCCCCAGTGGGTTTTCTCAGAACCGGGTTTGGGATCCGATTTTTGTAAAAATTGCATTTTTGTGAGGGCTATTTCACCAGGGTTATAAGGCTTGTATTTAGCCTCTCATTAAAGCGGCTGTAACTCCAAGAAACGTAGTCGGAGGGCTCCAAAACTTCTAGGGTGCGTCCGTCAGGTCCCTAGGGTCGTCCCCAGTAGGTTTTCTCAGAACCGGGTTTGGGATCCGATTTTTGTAAAAATTGCATTTTCGTGAGGGCTATTTCACCAGGGTTATATGGCCTGTATTTAGCCTCTCATTAAAGTGGCTGTAACTCCAAGAAACGTAGTCAGAGGGCTCCAAAACTTCTAGGGTGCGTCCGTCAGGTCCCTAGGGTCGTCCCCAGTGGGTTTTCTCAGAACCGGGTTTGGGATCCGATTTTTGTAAAAATTGCATTTTTGTGAGGGCTATTTCACCAGGGTTATAAGGCCTGTATTTAGCCTCTCATTAAAGTGGCTGTAACTCCAAGAAACGTAGTCGGAGGGCTTCAAAACTTCTAGGGTGCGTCCGTCAGGTCCCTGGGGTTGTCCCCAGTGGGTTTTCTCACAACCGGGTTTGGGATCCGATTTTTGTAAAAATTGCATTTTCGTGAGGGCTATTTCACCTGGGTTATAAGGCCTGTATTTAGCCTCTCATTAAAGTGGCTGTAACTCCAAGAAACGTAGTCGGAGGGCTCCAAAACTTCTAGGGTGCGTCGATCAGGTCCCTGGGGTCGTCCCCAGTGGGTTTTCTCAGAACCGGGTTTGGGATCCGATTTTTGTAAAAATTGCATTTTCGTGAGGGCTATTTCACCAGGGTTATAAGGCCTGTATTTAGCCTCTCATTAAAGTGGCTGTAACTCCAAGAAACGTAGTCGGAGGGCCCCAAAACTTCTAGGGTGCGTCCGTCAGGTCCCTAGGGTCGTCCCCAGTGGGTTTTCTCAGAACCGGGTTTGGGATCCGATTTTTGTAAAAATTGCATTTTTGTGAGGGCTATTTCACCAGGGTTATAAGGCCTGTATTTAGCCTCTCATTAAAGCGGCTGTAACTCCAAGAAACGTAGTCGGAGGGCTCCAAAACTTCTAGGGTGCATCCGTCAGGTCCCTAGGGTCGTCCCCAGTGGGTTTTCTCAGAACCGGGTTTGGGATCCGATTTTTGTAAAAATTGCATTTTCGTGAGGGCTATTTCACCAGGGTTATAAGGCCTGTATTTAGCCTCTCATTAAAGTGGCTGTAACTCCAAGAAACGTAGTCGGAAGGCTCCAAAACTTCTAGGGTGCGTCCGTCAGGTCCCTAGGGTCGTCCCCAGTGGGTTTTCTCAGAACCGGGTTTGGGGTCCGATTTTTGTAAAAATTGCATTTTAGTGAGGGCTATTTCACCAGGGTTATAAGGCCTGTATTTAGCCTCTCATTAAATGGGCCGTAACTCCAAGAAACGTAGTCGGAGGGCTCCAAAACTTCTAGGGTGCGTCCGTCAGGTCCCTGGGGTTGTCCCCAGTGGGTTTTCTCAGAACCGGGTTTGGAATCCAATTTTTGTAAAAATTGCATTTTCGTGAGGGCTATTTAACCAGGGTTATAAGGCCTGTATTTAGCCTCTCATTAAAGTGGCTGTAACTCCAAGAAACGTAGTCGGAGGGCTCCAAAACTTCTAGGGTGCATCCGTCAGGTCCCTGGGGTTGTCCCCAGTGGGTTTTCTCACAACCGGGTTTGGGATCCGATTTTTGTAAAAATTGCATTTTTGTGAGGGCTATTTCACCAGGGTTATAAGGCCTGTATTTAGCCTCTCATTAAAGTGGCTGTAACTCCAAGAAACGTAGTCAGAGGGCTCCAAAACTTCTAGGGTGCGTCCGTCAGGTCCCTAGGGTCGTCCCCAGTGGGTTTTCTCAGAACCGGGTTTGGGATCCAATTTTTGTAAAAATTGCATTTTCGTGAGGGCTATTTCACCAGGGTTATAAGGCCTGTATTTAGCCTCTCATTAAAGTGGCTGTAACTCCAAGAAACGTAGTCAGAGGGCTCCAAAACTTCTAGGGTGCGTCCGTCAGGTCCCTAGGGTCGTCCCCAGTGGGTTTTCTCAGAACCGGGTTTGGGATCCGATTTTTGTAAAAATTGCATTTTCGTGAGGGCTATTTCACCAGGGTTATATGGCCTGTATTTAGCCTCTCATTAAAGTGGCTGTAACTCCAAGAAACGTAGTCAGAGGGCTCCAAAACTTCTAGGGTGCGTCCGTCAGGTCCCTAGGGTCGTCCCCAGTGGGTTTTCTCAGAACCGGGTTTGGGATCCGATTTTTGTAAAAATTGCATTTTTGTGAGGGCTATTTCACCAGGGTTATAAGGCCTGTATTTAGCCTCTCATTAAAGTGGCTGTAACTCCAAGAAACGTAGTCGGAGGGCTCCAAAACTTCTAGGGTGCGTCCGTCAGGTCCCTAGGGTCGTCCCCAGTGGGTTTTCTCAGAACCGGGTTTGGGATCCGATTTTTGTAAAAATTGCATTTTCGTGAGGGCTATTTCACCAGGGTTATATGGCCTGTATTTAGCCTCTCATTAAAGTGGCTGTAACTCCAAGAAACGTAGCCGGAGGGCTCCAAAACTTCTAGGGTGCGTCCGTCAGGTCCCTAGGGTCGTCCCCAGTGGGTTTTCTCAGAACCGGGGTTGGGATCCGATTTTTGTAAAAATTGCATTTTTGTGAGGGCTATTTCACCAGGGTTATAAGGCCTGTATTTAGCCTCTCATTAAAGTGGCTGTAACTCCAAGAAACGTAGCCGGAGGGCTCCAAAACTTCTAGGGTGCGTCCGTCAGGTCCCTAGGGTCGTCCCCAGTGGGTTTTCTCAGAACCGGGTTTGGGATCCGATTTTTGTAAAAATTGCATTTTTGTGAGGGCTATTTCACCAGGGTTATAAGGCCTGTATTTAGCCTCTCATTAAAGCGGCTGTAACTCCAAGAAACGTAGTCGGAGGGCTCCAAAACTTCTAGGGTGCGTCCGTCGGGTCCCTGGGGTTGTCCCCAGTGGGTTTTCTCAGAACCGGGTTTGGGATCCGATTTTTGTAAAAATTGCATTTTCGTGAGGGCTATTTCACCAGGGTTATATGGCCTGTATTTAGCCTCTCATTAAAGTGGCTGTAACTCCAAGAAACGTAGTCGGAGGGCTCCAAAACTTCTAGGGTGCGTCCGTCAGGTCCCTAGGGTCGTCCCCAGTGGGTTTTTTCAGAACCGGGTTTGGGATCCGATTTTTGTAAAAATTGCATTTTCGTGAGGGCTATTTCACCAGGGTTATATGGCCTGTATTTAGCCTCTCATTAAAGTGGCTGTAACTCCAAGAAACGTAGTCAGAGGGCTCCAAAACTTCTAGGGTGCGTCCGTCAGGTCCCTAGGGTCGTCCCCAGTGGGTTTTCTCAGAACCGGGTTTGGGATCCGATTTTTGTAAAAATTGCATTTTTGTGAGGGCTATTTCACCAGGGTTATAAGGCCTGTATTTAGCCTCTCATTAAAGCGGCTGTAACTCCAAGAAACGTAGTCGGCTCCAAAACTTCTAGGGTGCGTCCGTCAGGTCCCTGGGGTCGTCCCCAGTAGGTTTTCTCAGAACCGGGTTTGGGATCCGATTTTTGTAAAAATTGCATTTTCGTGAGGGCTATTTCACCAGGGTTATATGGCCTGTATTTAGCCTCTCATTAAAGTGGCTGTAACTCCAAGAAACGTAGTCAGAGGGCTCCAAAACTTCTAGGGTGCGTCCGTCAGGTCCCTAGGGTCGTCCCCAGTGGGTTTTCTCAGAACCGGGTTTGGGATCCGATTTTTGTAAAAATTGCATTTTTGTGAGGGCTATTTCACCAGGGTTATAAGGCCTGTATTTAGCCTCTCATTAAAGTGGCTGTAACTCCAAGAAACGTAGTCGGAGGGCTCCAAAACTTCTAGGGTGCGTCCGTCAGGTCCCTAGGGTCGTCCCCAGTGGGTTTTCTCAGAACCGGGGTTGGGATCCGATTTTTGTAAAAATTGCATTTTTGTGAGGGCTATTTCACCAGGGTTATAAGGCCTGTATTTAGCCTCTCATTAAAGCGGCTGTAACTCCAAGAAACGTAGTCGGAGGGCTCCAAAACTTCTAGGGTGCGTCCGTCAGGTCCCTAGGGTCGTCCCCAGTGGGTTTTCTCAGAACCGGGTTTGGGATCCGATTTTTGTAAAAATTGCATTTTTGTGAGGGCTATTTCAGCAGGGTTATAAGGCCTGTATTTAGCCTCTCATTAAAGTGGCTGTAACTCCAAGAAACGTAGTCGGAGGGCTCCAAAACTTCTAGGGTGCGTCCGTCAGGTCCCTAGGGTCGTCCCCAGTGGGTTTTCTCAGAACCGGGTTTGGGATCGGATTTTTGTAAAAATTGGATTTTCGTGAGGGCTATTTCACCAGGGTTATATGGCCTGTATTTAGCCTCTCATTAAAGTGGCTGTAACTCCAAGAAACGTAGTCAGAGGGCTCCAAAACTTCTAGGGTGCGTCCGTCAGGTCCCTAGGGTCGTCCCCAGTGGGTTTTCTCAGAACCGGGTTTGGGATCCGATTTTTGTAAAAATTGCATTTTTGTGCGGGCTATTTCACCAGGGTTATAAGGCCTGTATTTAGCCTCTCATTAAAGCGGCTGTAACTCCAAGAAACGTAGTCGGAGGGCTCCAAAACTTCTAGGGTGCATCCGTCAGGTCCCTAGGGTCGTCCCCAGTAGGTTTTCTCAGAACCGGGTTTGGGATCCGATTTTTGTAAAAATTGCATTTTCGTGAGGGCTATTTCACCAGGGTTATATGGCCTGTATTTAGCCTCTCATTAAAGTGGCTGTAACTCCAAGAAACGTAGTCAGAGGGCTCCAAAACTTCTAGGGTGCGTCCGTCAGGTCCCTAGGGTCGTCCCCAGTGGGTTTTCTCAGAACCGGGTTTGGGATCTGATTTTTGTAAAAATTGCATTTTTGTGAGGGCTATTTCACCAGGGTTATAAGGCCTGTATTTAGCCTCTCATTAAAGTGGCTGTAACTCCAAGAAACGTAGTCGGAGGGCTCCAAAACTTCTAGGGTGCGTCCGTCAGGTCCCTAGGGTCGTCCCCAGTGGGTTTTCTCAGAACCGGGTTTGGGATCCGATTTTTGTAAAAATTGCATTTTTGTGAGGGCTATTTCACCAGGGTTATAAGGCCTGTATTTAGCCTCTCATTAAAGTGGCTGTAACTCCAAGAAACGTAGTCGGAGGGCTCCAAAACTTCTAGGGTGCGTCCGTCAGGTCCCTGGGGTTGTCCCCAGTGGGTTTTCTCAGAACCGGGTTTGGGATCCGATTTTTGTAAAAATTGCATTTTTGTGAGGGCTATTTCACCAGGGTTATAAGGCCTGTATTTAGCCTCTCATTAAAGTGGCTGTAACTCCAAGAAACGTAGTCGGAGGGCTCCAAAACTTCTAGGGTGCGTCCGTCAGGTCCCTGGGGTTGTCCCCAGTGGGTTTTCTCAGAACCGGGTTTGGGATCCGATTTTTGTAAAAATTGCATTTTCGTGAGGGCTATTTCACCAGGGTTATATGGCCTGTATTTAGCCTCTCATTAAAGTGGCTGTAACTCCAAGAAACGTAGTCAGAGGGCTCCAAAACTTCTAGGGTGCGTCCGTCAGGTCCCTAGGGTCGTCCCCAGTGGGTTTTCTCAGAACCGGGTTTGGGATCCAATTTTTGTAAAAATTGCATTTTCGTGAGGGCTATTTCACCAGGGTTATAAGGCCTGTATTTAGCCTCTCATTAAAGTGGCTGTAACTCCAAGAAACGTAGTCAGAGGGCTCCAAAACTTCTAGGGTGCGTCCGTCAGGTCCCTAGGGTCGTCCCCAGTGGGTTTTCTCAGAACCGGGTTTGGGATCCGATTTTTGTAAAAATTGCATTTTCGTGAGGGCTATTTCACCAGGGTTATATGGCCTGTATTTAGCCTCTCATTAAAGTGGCTGTAACTCCAAGAAACGTAGTCAGAGGGCTCCAAAACTTCTAGGGTGCGTCCGTCAGGTCCCTAGGGTCGTCCCCAGTGGGTTTTCTCAGAACCGGGTTTGGGATCCGATTTTTGTAAAAATTGCATTTTTGTGAGGGCTATTTCACCAGGGTTATAAGGCCTGTATTTAGCCTCTCATTAACACTAGAAGTCCCAGGGTTTTCTTACCCCTGCTGCCATGCCCAGAGGACAGCCAAATGGCTGCTCAGTTAGAATGTACAACTGAACGGCCTTCAATTAGCCACCATTGTTTTGCAAATGCAGCCCTTACCTGACAGATTGGCAGATGTGATACATGATCAGGGAGGAGGGGTGTGCCTGAAAAGAGCCTGGAAGCTTCCAACATCTACTGAAACTTTCTGTTGCTGTCGGGCTGTCGGAGTGTTAGGCAAAGTGTAGCAGTAAATATCTCTGATATAATTAGAAAAAATATTTCTTCCATAACCCGTATTAGAGTGCCCTTGTCCAAAACAGCTGTTGACTGTTTAGTTTAAGTTAACTGTATTTATTTTGAAGTTTTTTTTATAGCTATACTATCTCTATATTCCCTTTGATAGAACTTTGTTTATGTGTGTACAGCCTTTTGTGCGACTGTGAACACTGTAAACTGCTACATAAAAGAAACCTAAACTGGACTGACTGCCTCTGTCACAAGCCCCCGTCAGGTCCACTGTTTGAATGGCTGCTATTTTTTTTTTTGACAATATATCTGTACACACACACACACACACACACACACACACACACACACACACACACACACACACACACACACACACATATATTAAAAGAAAATGATCCAGTGTTTTTTTTAACTATAATAGAGTGTTGAGTCTCAAGCATGCAAAGTTGACATGGGGTGCTTTGAGTAGCCTGGATAAAGTTTATCTTCATCTACCCATATTTGACATTTACTCCTGAGAAACACAGAAAATCCTGGTAAAAACAATAAAATTAGAAAAGAAATAGTTAGAAAGATGGATGCAAAATGTAAAAGCAGGCCAACTGGATGTAAGGTGGAAGGGTGGGTGTGGCTGTGACCGATGGCTAAACTGGGGACCCAAGGTGGATAAAAATCTCACTCTCTCAATGTCAATGAATCTCAAATAAATCTCTCAATAAATCTCAGCAAGAAATAAAAATCATAAACTGTGTTGACCTCACACTGAGAAGGGAGGGGAAAATAACTTTCTGTCGTGATCACAAAAGTAGACTAATTATAGCTTGTTGAACATAAAATGAAGTCATTAAAATTTTATACTAGTTCTAAACCTCTACCTCTCTCTCATAACATTACAACACATTGGTTTATTCAGGTGAAGGCATAGCAACATCTTTTCCTTTTTCAGTAGTTCAAGAGAAAGTAATTGCCTCATTTACAAAACAATGGTGATCAGATGGCTGTTCACACCTAAAGTAGAGATGTTGATTCTAGACTAATCCAGCCACTTGGCTGCCCCTTGGGCATGGAAGGTAGAAAAGCCAAATGGCTGGGCTGTGGGACTTCTAGTGTTAAAGTGGCTGTAACTCCAAGAAACGTAGTCGGAGGGCTCCAAAACTTCTAGGGTGCGTCCGTCAGGTCCCTAGGGTCGTCCCCAGTGGGTTTTCTCAGAACCGGGTTTGGGATCCGATTTTTGTAAAAATTGCATTTTCGTGAGGGCTATTTCACCAGGGTTATATGGCCTGTATTTAGCCTCTCATTAAAGTGGCTGTAACTCCAAGAAACGTAGTCAGAGGGCTCCAAAACTTCTAGGGTGCGTCCGTCAGGTCCCTAGGGTCGTCCCCAGTGGGTTTTCTCAGAACCGGGGTTGGGATCCGATTTTTGTAAAAATTGCATTTTTGTGAGGGCTATTTCACCAGGGTTATAAGGCCTGTATTTAGCCTCTCATTAAAGTGGCTGTAACTCCAAGAAACGTAGTCGGAGGGCTCCAAAACTTCTAGGGTGCGTCCGTCAGGTCCCTAGGGTCGTCCCCAGTGGGTTTTCTCAGAACCGGGTTTGGGATCCGATTTTTGTAAAAATTGCATTTTTGTGAGGGCTATTTCACCAGGGTTATAAGGCCTGTATTTAGCCTCTCATTAAAGCGGCTGTAACTCCAAGAAACGTAGTCGGAGGGCTCCAAAACTTCTAGGGTGCGTCCGTCAGGTCCCTAGGGTCATCCCCAGTGGGTTTTCTCAGAACCGGGTTTGGGATCCGATTTTGGTAAAAATTGCATTTTTGTGAGGGCTATTTCACCAGGGTTATAAGGCCTGTATTTAGCCTCTCATTAAAGTGGCTGTAACTCCAAGAAACGTAGTCGGAGGGCTCCAAAACTTCTAGGGTGCGTCCGTCAGGTCCCTAGGGTCGTCCCCAGTGGGTTTTCTCAGAACCGGGTTTGGGATCCGATTTTTGTAAAAATTGCATTTTCGTGAGGGCTATTTCACCAGGGTTATATGGCCTGTATTTAGCCTCTCATTAAAGTGGCTGTAACTCCAAGAAACGTAGTCAGAGGGCTCCAAAACTTCTAGGGTGCGTCCGTCAGGTCCCTAGGGTCGTCCCCAGTGGGTTTTCTCAGAACCGGGTTTGGGATCCGATTTTTGTAAAAATTGCATTTTTGTGAGGGCTATTTCACCAGGGTTATAAGGCCTGTATTTAGCCTCTCATTAAAGCGGCTGTAACTCCAAGAAATGTAGTCGGAGGGCTCCAAAACTTCTAGGGTGCGTCCGTCAGGTCCCTAGGGTCATCCCCAGTAGGTTTTCTCAGAACCGGGTTTGGGATCCGATTTTTGTAAAAATTGCATTTTCGTGAGGGCTATTTCACCAGGGTTATATGGCCTGTATTTAGCCTCTCATTAAAGTGGCTGTAACTCCAAGAAACGTAGTCGGAGGGCTCCAAAACTTCTAGGGTGCGTCCGTCAGGTCCCTAGGGTCGTCCCCAGTGGGTTTCTCAGAACCGGGTTTGGGATCCGATTTTTGTAAAAATTGCATTTTTGTGAGGGCTATTTCACCAGGGTTATAAGGCCTGTATTTAGCCTCTCATTAAAGCGGCTGTAACTCCAAGAAACGTAGTCGGAGGGCTCCAAAACTTCTAGGGTGCGTCCGTCAGGTCCCTAGGGTCGTCCCCAGTGGGTTTTTTCAGAACCGGGTTTGGGATCCGATTTTTGTAAAAATTGCATTTTTGTGAGGGCTATTTCAGCAGGGTTATAAGGCCTGTATTTAGCCTCTCATTAAAGTGGCTGTAACTCCAAGAAACGTAGTCGGAGGGCTCCAAAACTTCTAGGGTGCGTCCGTCAGGTCCCTAGGGTCGTCCCCAGTGGGTTTTCTCAGAACCGGGTTTGGGATCCGATTTTTGTAAAAATTGCATTTTCGTGAGGGCTATTTCACCAGGGTTATATGGCCTGTATTTAGCCTCTCATTAAAGTGGCTGTAACTCCAAGAAACGTAGTCAGAGGGCTCCAAAACTTCTAGGGTGCGTCCGTCAGGTCCCTAGGGTCGTCCCCAGTGGGTTTTCTCAGAACCGGGTTTGGGATCCGATTTTTGTAAAAATTGCATTTTTGTGAGGGCTATTTCACCAGGGTTATAAGGCCTGTATTTAGCCTCTCATTAAAGTGGCTGTAACTCCAAGAAACGTAGTCGGAGGGCGCCAAAACTTCTAGGGTGCGTCCGTCAGGTCCCTAGGGTCGTCCACAGTGAGTTTTCTCAGAACCGGGTTTGGGATCCGATTTTTGTAAAAATTGCATTTTTGTGAGGGCTATTTCACCAGGGTTATAAGGCCTGTATTTAGCCTCTCATTAAAGTGGCTGTAACTCCAAGAAACGTAGTCGGAGGGCTCCAAAACTTCTAGGGTGCGTCCGTCAGGTCCCTGGGGTTGTCCCCAGTGGGTTTTCTCAGAACCGGGTTTGGGATCCGATTTTTGTTAAAATTGCATTTTTGTGAGGGCTATTTCACCAGGGTTATAAGGCCTGTATTTAGCCTCTCATTAAAGTGGCTGTAACTCCAAGAAACGTAGTCGGAGGGCTCCAAAACTTCTAGGGTGCGTCCGTCAAGTCCCTGGGGTTGTCCCCAGTGGGTTTTCTCAGAACCGGGTTTGGGATCTGATTTTTGTAAAAATTGCATTTTCGTGAGGGCTATTTCACCAGGGTTATATGGCCTGTATTTAGCCTCTCATTAAAGTGGCTGTAACTCCAAGAAACGTAGTCGGAGGGCTCAAAAACTTCTAGGGTGCGTCCGTCAGGTCCCTAGGGTCGTCCCCAGTGGGTTTTCTCAGAACCGGGTTTGGGATCCGATTTTTGTAAAAATTGCATTTTCGTGAGGGCTATTTCACCAGGGTTATATGGCCTGTATTTAGCCTCTCATTAAAGTGGCTGTAACTCCAAGAAACGTAGTCAGAGGGCTCCAAAACTTCTAGGGTGCGTCCGTCAGGTCCCTAGGGTCGTCCCCAGTGGGTTTTCTCAGAACCGGGTTTGGGATCCGATTTTTGTAAAAATTGCATTTTCGTGAGGGCTATTTCACCAGGGTTATAAGGCCTGTATTTAGCCTCTCATTAAAGCGGCTGTAACTCCAAGAAACGTAGTCGGAGGGCTCCAAAACTTCTAGGGTGCGTCCGTCAGGTCCCTAGGGTCGTCCCCAGTAGGTTTTCTCAGAACCGGGTTTGGGATCCGATTTTTGTAAAAATTGCATTTTCGTGAGGGCTATTTCACCAGGGTTATATGGCCTGTATTTAGCCTCTCATTAAAGTGGCTGTAACTCCAAGAAACGTAGTCTAAGGGCTCCAAAACTTCTAGGGTGCGTCCGTCAGGTCCCTAGGGTCGTCCCCAGTGGGTTTTCTCAGAACCGGGTTTGGGATCCGATTTTTGTAAAAATTGCATTTTCGTGAGGGCTATTTCACCAGGGTTATATGGCCTGTATTTAGCCTCTCATTAAAGTGGCTGTAACTCCAAGAAACGTAGTCAGAGGGCTCCAAAACTTCTAGGGTGCGTCCGTCAGGTCCCTAGGGTCGTCCCCAGTGGGTTTTCTCAGAACCGGGTTTGGGATCCGATTTTTGTAAAAATTGCATTTTTGTGAGGGCTATTTCACCAGGGTTATAAGGCCTGTATTTAGCCTCTCATTAAAGTGGCTGTAACTCCAAGAAACGTAGTCGGAGGGCTCCAAAACTTCTAGGGTGCGTCCGTCAGGTCCCTGGGGTTGTCCCCAGTGGGTTTTCTCACAACCGGGTTTGGGATCCGATTTTTGTAAAAATTGCATTTTCGTGAGGGCTATTTCACCTGGGTTATAAGGCCTGTATTTAGCCTCTCATTAAAGTGGCTGTAACTCCAAGAAACGTAGTCGGAGGGCCCCAAAACTTCTAGGGTGCGTCCGTCAGGTCCCTAGGGTCGTCCCCAGTGGGTTTTCTCAGAACCGGGTTTGGGATCCGATTTTTGTAAAAATTGCATTTTTGTGAGGGCTATTTCACCAGGGTTATAAGGCCTGTATTTAGCCTCTCATTAAAGCAGCTGTAACTCCAAGAAACGTAGTCGGAGGGCTCCAAAACTTCTAGGGTGCGTCCGTCAGGTCCCTGGGGTTGTCCCCAGTGGGTTTTCTCAGAACCGGGTTTGGGATCCGATTTTTGTAAAAATTGCATTTTCATGAGGGCTATTTCACCAGGGTTATATGGCCTGTATTTAGCCTCTCATTAAAGTGGCTGTAACTCCAAGAAACGTAGTCAGAGGGCTCCAAAACTTCTAGGGTGCGTCCATCAGGTCCCTGGGGTCGTCCCCAGTGGGTTTTCTCAGAACCGGGTTTGGGATCCGATTTTTGTAAAAATTGCATTTTCGTGAGGGCTATTTCACCAGGGTTATAAGGCCTGTATTTAGCCTCTCATTAAAGTGGCTGTAACTCCAAGAAACGTAGTCGGAGGGCTCCAAAACTTCTAGGGTGCGTCCGTCAGGTCCCTAGGGTCGTCCCCAGTGGGTTTTCTCAGAACCGGGTTTGGGATCCGATTTTTGTAAAAATTGCATTTTCGTGAGGGCTATTTCACCAGGGTTATAAGGCCTGTATTTAGCCTCTCATTAAAGTGGCTGTAACTCCAAGAAACGTAGTCGGAGGGCTCCAAAACTTCTAGGGTGCGTCCGTCAGGTCCCTAGGGTCGTCCCCAGTGGGTTTTCTCAGAACCGGGTTTGGGATCCGATTTTTGTAAAAATTGCATTTTCGTGAGGGCTATTTCACCAGGGTTATTAGGCCTGTATTTAGCCTCTCATTAAAGCGGCTGTAACTCCAAGAAACGTAGTCGGAGGGCTCCAAAACTTCTAGGGTGCGTCCGTCAGGTCCCTGGGGTTGTCCCCAGTGGGTTTTCTCAGAACCGGGTTTGGGATCCGATTTTTGTAAAAATTGCATTTTCGTGAGGGCTATTTCACCAGGGTTATATGGCCTGTATTTAGCCTCTCATTAAAGTGGCTGTAACTCCAAGAAACGTAGTCAGAGGGCTCCAAAACTTCTAGGGTGCGTCCGTCAGGTCCCTAGGGTCGTCCCCAGTGGGTTTTCTCAGAACCGGGTTTGGGATCCGATTTTTGTAAAAATTGCATTTTTGTGAGGGCTATTTCACCAGGGTTATAAGGCCTGTATTTAGCCTCTCATTCAAGGGACAGTAACTCCAAGAAACGTAGTCGGAGGGCTCCAAAACTTCTAGGGTGCGTCCGTCAGGTCCCTAGGGTCGTCCCCAGTGGGTTTTCTCAGAACCGGGTTTGGGATCCGATTTTTGTAAAAATTGCATTTTCGTGAGGGCTATTTCACCAGGGTTATAAGGCCTGTATTTAGCCTCTCATTAAAGTGGCTGTAACTCCAAGAAACGTAGTCGGAGGGCTCCAAAACTTCTAGGGTGCGTCCGTCAGGTCCCTAGGGTCGTCCCCAGTGGGTTTTCTCAGAACCGGGTTTGGGATCCGATTTTTGTAAAAATTGCATTTTCGTGAGGGCTATTTCACCAGGGTTATAAGGCCTGTATTTAGCCTCTCATTAAAGCGGCTGTAACTCCAAGAAACGTAGTCGGAGGGCTCCAAAACTTCTAGGGTGCGTCCGTCAGGTCCCTAGGGTCGTCCCCAGTAGGTTTTCTCAGAACCGGGTTTGGGATCCGATTTTTGTAAAAATTGCATTTTCGTGAGGGCTATTTCACCAGGGTTATATGGCCTGTATTTAGCCTCTCATTAAAGTGGCTGTAACTCCAAGAAACGTAGTCTAAGGGCTCCAAAACTTCTAGGGTGCGTCCGTCAGGTCCCTAGGGTCGTCCCCAGTGGGTTTTCTCAGAACCGGGTTTGGGATCCGATTTTTGTAAAAATTGCATTTTCGTGAGGGCTATTTCACCAGGGTTATATGGCCTGTATTTAGCCTCTCATTAAAGTGGCTGTAACTCCAAGAAACGTAGTCAGAGGGCTCCAAAACTTCTAGGGTGCGTCCGTCAGGTCCCTAGGGTCGTCCCCAGTGGGTTTTCTCAGAACCGGGTTTGGGATCCGATTTTTGTAAAAATTGCATTTTTGTGAGGGCTATTTCACCAGGGTTATAAGGCCTGTATTTAGCCTCTCATTAAAGTGGCTGTAACTCCAAGAAACGTAGTCGGAGGGCTCCAAAACTTCTAGGGTGCGTCCGTCAGGTCCCTGGGGTTGTCCCCAGTGGGTTTTCTCACAACCGGGTTTGGGATCCGATTTTTGTAAAAATTGCATTTTCGTGAGGGCTATTTCACCTGGGTTATAAGGCCTGTATTTAGCCTCTCATTAAAGTGGCTGTAACTCCAAGAAACGTAGTCGGAGGGCCCCAAAACTTCTAGGGTGCGTCCGTCAGGTCCCTAGGGTCGTCCCCAGTGGGTTTTCTCAGAACCGGGTTTGGGATCCGATTTTTGTAAAAATTGCATTTTTGTGAGGGCTATTTCACCAGGGTTATAAGGCCTGTATTTAGCCTCTCATTAAAGCAGCTGTAACTCCAAGAAACGTAGTCGGAGGGCTCCAAAACTTCTAGGGTGCGTCCGTCAGGTCCCTGGGGTTGTCCCCAGTGGGTTTTCTCACAACCGGGTTTGGGATCCGATTTTTGTAAAAATTGCATTTTCATGAGGGCTATTTCACCAGGGTTATATGGCCTGTATTTAGCCTCTCATTAAAGTGGCTGTAACTCCAAGAAACGTAGTCAGAGGGCTCCAAAACTTCTAGGGTGCGTCCATCAGGTCCCTGGGGTCGTCCCCAGTGGGTTTTCTCAGAACCGGGTTTGGGATCCGATTTTTGTAAAAATTGCATTTTCGTGAGGGCTATTTCACCAGGGTTATAAGGCCTGTATTTAGCCTCTCATTAAAGTGGCTGTAACTCCAAGAAACGTAGTCGGAGGGCTCCAAAACTTCTAGGGTGCGTCCGTCAGGTCCCTAGGGTCGTCCCCAGTGGGTTTTCTCAGAACCGGGTTTGGGATCCGATTTTTGTAAAAATTGCATTTTCGTGAGGGCTATTTCACCAGGGTTATAAGGCCTGTATTTAGCCTCTCATTAAAGTGGCTGTAACTCCAAGAAACGTAGTCGGAGGGCTCCAAAACTTCTAGGGTGCGTCCGTCAGGTCCCTAGGGTCGTCCCCAGTGGGTTTTCTCAGAACCGGGTTTGGGATCCGATTTTTGTAAAAATTGCATTTTCGTGAGGGCTATTTCACCAGGGTTATTAGGCCTGTATTTAGCCTCTCATTAAAGCGGCTGTAACTCCAAGAAACGTAGTCGGAGGGCTCCAAAACTTCTAGGGTGCGTCCGTCAGGTCCCTAGGGTCGTCCCCAGTGGGTTTTCTCAGAACCGGGTTTGGGATCCGATTTTTGTAAAAATTGCATTTTCGTGAGGGCTATTTCACCAGGGTTATATGGCCTGTATTTAGCCTCTCATTAAAGTGGCTGTAACTCCAAGAAACGTAGTCGGAGGGCTCCAAAACTTCTAGGGTGCGTCCGTCAGGTCCCTAGGGTCGTCCCCAGTGGGTTTTCTCAGAACCGGGTTTGGGATCCGATTTTTGTAAAAATTGCATTTTTGTGAGGGCTATTTCACCAGGGTTATAAGGCCTGTATTTAGCCTCTCATTAAAGGGACAGTAACTCCAAGAAACGTAGTCGGAGGGCTCCAAAACTTCTAGGGTGCGTCCGTCAGGTCCCTGGGGTTGTCCCCAGTGGGTTTTCTCACAACCGAGTTTGGGATCCGATTTTTGTAAAAATTGCATTTTCGTGAGGGCTATTTCACCAGGGTTATATGGCCTTTATTCAGCCTCTCATTAAAGTGGCTGTAACTCCAAGAAACGTAGTCAGAGGGCTCCAAAACTTCTAGGGTGCGTCCGTCAGGTCCCTAGGGTCGTCCCCAGTGGGTTTTCTCAGAACCGGGTTTGGGATCCGATTTTTGTAAAAATTGCATTTTCGTGAGGGCTATTTCACCAGGGTTATAAGGCCTGTATTTAGCCTCTCATTAAAGTGGCTGTAACTCCAAGAAACGTAGTCGGAGGGCTCCAAAACTTCTAGGGTGCGTCCGTCAGGTCCCTAGGGTTGTCCCCAGTGGGTTTTCTCAGAACCGGGTTTGGGATCCGATTTTTGTAAAAATTGCATTTTCGTGAGGGCTATTTCACCAGGGTTATAAGGCCTGTATTTAGCCTCTCATTAAAGCGGCTGTAACTCCAAGAAACGTAGTCGGAGGGCTCCAAAACTTCTAGGGTGCGTCCGTCAGGTCCCTAGGGTCGTCCCCAGTAGGTTTTCTCAGAACCGGGTTTGGGATCCGATTTTTGTAAAAATTGCATTTTCGTGAGGGCTATTTCACCAGGGTTATATGGCCTGTATTTAGCCTCTCATTAAAGTGGCTGTAACTCCAAGAAACGTAGTCAGAGGGCTCCAAAACTTCTAGGGTGCGTCCGTCAGGTCCCTAGGGTCGTCCCCAGTCGGTTTTCTCAGAACCGGGTTTGGGATCCGATTTTTGTAAAAATTGCATTTTCGTGAGGGCTATTTCACCAGGGTTATATGGCCTGTATTTAGCCTCTCATTAAAGTGGCTGTAACTCCAAGAAACGTAGTCAGAGGGCTCCAAAACTTCTAGGGTGCGTCCGTCAGGTCCCTAGGGTCGTCCCCAGTGGGTTTTCTCAGAACCGGGTTTGGGATCCGATTTTTGTAAAAATTGCATTTTTGTGAGGGCTATTTCACCAGGGTTATAAGGCCTGTATTTAGCCTCTCATTAAAGTGGCTGTAACTCCAAGAAACGTAGTCGGAGGGCTCCAAAACTTCTAGGGTGCGTCCGTCAGGTCCCTGGGGTTGTCCCCAGTGGGTTTTCTCACAACCGGGTTTGGGATCCGATTTTTGTAAAAATTGCATTTTCGTGAGGGCTATTTCACCTGGGTTATAAGGCCTGTATTTAGCCTCTCATTAAAGTGGCTGTAACTCCAAGAAACGTAGTCGGAGGGCCCCAAAACTTCTAGGGTGCGTCCGTCAGGTCCCTAGGGTCGTCCCCAGTGGGTTTTCTCAGAACCGGGTTTGGGATCCGATTTTTGTAAAAATTGCATTTTTGTGAGGGCTATTTCACCAGGGTTATAAGGCCTGTATTTAGCCTCTCATTAAAGCAGCTGTAACTCCAAGAAACGTAGTCGGAGGGCTCCAAAACTTCTAGGGTGCGTCCGTCAGGTCCCTGGGGTTGTCCCCAGTGGGTTTTCTCACAACCGGGTTTGGGATCCGATTTTTGTAAAAATTGCATTTTCATGAGGGCTATTTCACCAGGGTTATATGGCCTGTATTTAGCCTCTCATTAAAGTGGCTGTAACTCCAAGAAACGTAGTCAGAGGGCTCCAAAACTTCTAGGGTGCGTCCATCAGGTCCCTGGGGTCGTCCCCAGTGGGTTTTCTCAGAACCGGGTTTGGGATCTGATTTTTGTAAAAATTGCATTTTTGTGAGGGCTATTTCACCAGGGTTATAAGGCCTGTATTTAGCCTCTCATTAAAGTGGCTGTAACTCCAAGAAACGTAGTCGGAGGGCTCCAAAACTTCTAGGGTGCGTCCGTCAGGTCCCTAGGGTCGTCCCCAGTGGGTTTGCTCAGAACCGGGTTTGGGATCCGATTTTTGTAAAAATTGCATTTTCGTGAGGGCTATTTCACCAGGGTTATAAGGCCTGTATTTAGCCTCTCATTAAAGCGGCTGTAACTCCAAGAAACGTAGTCGGAGGGCTCCAAAACTTCTAGGGTGCGTCCGTCAGGTCCCTGGGGTTGTCCCCAGTGGGTTTTCTCAGAACCGGGTTTGGGATCCGATTTTTGTAAAAATTGCATTTTCGTGAGGGCTATTTCACCAGGGTTATATGGCCTGTATTTAGCCTCTCATTAAAGTGGCTGTAACTCCAAGAAACGTAGTCAGAGGGCTCCAAAACTTCTAGGGTGCGTCCGTCAGGTCCCTAGGGTCGTCCCCAGTGGGTTTTCTCAGAACCGGGTTTGGGATCCGATTTTTGTAAAAATTGCATTTTTGTGAGGGCTATTTCACCAGGGTTATAAGGCCTGTATTTAGCCTCTCATTAAAGTGGCTGTAACTCCAAGAAACGTAGTCGGAGGGCTCCAAAACTTCTAGGGTGCGTCCGTCAGGTCCCTGGGGTTGTCCCCAGTGGGTTTTCTCACACTTGGGTTTGGGATCCGATTTTTGTAAAAATTGCATTTTCGTGAGGGCTATTTCACCAGGGTTATATGGCCTGTATTTAGCCTCTCATTAAAGTGGCTGTAACTCCAAGAAACGTAGTCAGAGGGCTCCAAAACTTCTAGGGTGCGTCCATCAGGTCCCTGGGGTCGTCCCCAGTGGGTTTTCTCAGAACCGGGTTTGGGATCCGATTTTTGTAAAAATTGCATTTTCGTGAGGGCTATTTCACCAGGGTTATAAGGCCTGTATTTAGCCTCTCATTAAAGTGGCTGTAACTCCAAGAAACGTAGTCAGAGGGCTCCAAAACTTCTAGGGTGCGTCCGTCAGGTCCCTAGGGTCGTCCCCAGTGGGTTTTCTCAGAACCGGGTTTGGGATCCGATTTTTGTAAAAATTGCATTTTTGTGAGGGCTATTTCACCAGGGTTATAAGGCCTGTATTTAGCCTCTCATTAAAGCGGCTGTAACTCCAAGAAACGTAGTCGGAGGGCTCCAAAACTTCTAGGGTGCGTCCGTCAGGTCCCTAGGGTCATCCCCAGTAGGTTTTCTCAGAACCGGGTTTGGGATCCGATTTTTGTAAAAATTGCATTTTCGTGAGGGCTATTTCACCAGGGTTATATGGCCTGTATTTAGCCTCTCATTAAATTGGCTGTAACTCCAAGAAACGTAGTCAGAGGGCTCCAAAACTTCTAGGGTGCGTCCGTCAGGTCCCTAGGGTCGTCCCCAGTGGGTTTTCTCAGAACCGGGTTTGGGATCCGATTTTTGTAAAAATTGCATTTTTGTGAGGGCTATTTCACCAGGGTTATAAGGCCTGTATTTAGCCTCTCATTAAAGTGGCTGTAACTCCAAGAAACGTAGTCGGAGGGCTCCAAAACTTCTAGGGTGCGTCCGTCAGGTCCCTAGGGTCGTCCCCAGTGGGTTTTCTCAGAACCGGGTTTGGGATCCGATTTTTGTAAAAATTGCATTTTTGTGAGGGCTATTTCACCAGGGTTATAAGGCCTGTATTTAGCCTCTCATTAAAGTGGCTGTAACTCCAAGAAACGTAGTCGGAGGGCTCCAAAACTTCTAGGGTGCGTCTGTCAGGTCCCTAGGGTCGTCCCCAGTGGGTTTTCTCAGAACCGGGTTTGGGATCCGATTTTTGTAAAAATTGCATTTTTGTGAGGGCTATTTCACCAGGGTTATAAGGCCTGTATTTAGCCTCTCATTAAAGTGGCTGTAACTCCAAGAAACGTAGTCGGAGGGCTCCAAAACTTCTAGGGTGCGTCCGTCGGGTCCCTGGGGTTGTCCCCAGTGGGTTTTCTCAGAACCGTGTTTGGGATCCGATTTTTGTAAAAATTGCATTTTCGTGAGGGCTATTTCACCAGGGTTATATGGCCTGTATTTAGCCTCTCATTAAAGTGGCTGTAACTCCAAGAAACGTAGTCAGAGGGCTCCAAAACTTCTAGGGTGCGTCCGTCAGGTCCCTAGGGTCGTCCCCAGTGGGTTTTCTCAGAACCGGGTTTGGGATCCGATTTTTGTAAAAATTGCATTTTTGTGAGGGCTATTTCACCAGGGTTATAAGGCCTGTATTTAGCCTCTCATTAAAGGGGCCGTAACTCCAAGAAACGTAGTCGGAGGGCTCCAAAACTTCTAGGGTGCGTCCGTCAGGTCCCTGGGGTTGTCCCCAGTGGGTTTTCTCACAACCGGGTTTGGGATCCGATTTTTGTAAAAATTGCATTTTTGTGAGGGCTATTTCACCAGGGTTATAAGGCCTGTATTTAGCCTCTCATTAAAGCGGCTGTAACTCCAAGAAATGTAGTCGGAGGGCTCCAAAACTTCTAGGGTGCGTCCGTCAGGTCCCTAGGGTCATCCCCAGTAGGTTTTCTCAGAACCGGGTTTGGGATCCGATTTTTGTAAAAATTGCATTTTCGTGAGGGCTATTTCACCAGGGTTATATGGCCTGTATTTAGCCTCTCATTAAAGTGGCTGTAACTCCAAGAAACGTAGTCGGAGGGCTCCAAAACTTCTAGGGTGCGTCCGTCAGGTCCCTAGGGTCGTCCCCAGTGGGTTTTCTCAGAACCGGGTTTGGGATCCGATTTTTGTAAAAATTGCATTTTTGTGAGGGCTATTTCACCAGGGTTATAAGGCCTGTATTTAGCCTCTCATTAAAGTGGCTGTAACTCCAAGAAACGTAGTCGGAGGGCTCCAAAACTTCTAGGGTGCGTCCGTCAGGTCCCTAGGGTCGTCCCCAGTGGGTTTTCTCAGAACCGGGTTTGGGATCCGATTTTTGTAAAAATTGCATTTTTGTGAGGGCTATTTCACCAGGGTTATAAGGCCTGTATTTAGCCTCTCATTAAAGTGGCTGTAACTCCAAGAAACGTAGTCGGAGGGCTCCAAAACTTCTAGGGTGCGTCTGTCAGGTCCCTAGGGTCGTCCCCAGTGGGTTTTCTCAGAACCGGGTTTGGGATCCGATTTTTGTAAAAATTGCATTTTTGTGAGGGCTATTTCACCAGGGTTATAAGGCCTGTATTTAGCCTCTCATTAAAGTGGCTGTAACTCCAAGAAACGTAGTCGGAGGGCTCCAAAACTTCTAGGGTGCGTCCGTCGGGTCCCTGGGGTTGTCCCCAGTGGGTTTTCTCAGAACCGTGTTTGGGATCCGATTTTTGTAAAAATTGCATTTTCGTGAGGGCTATTTCACCAGGGTTATATGGCCTGTATTTAGCCTCTCATTAAAGTGGCTGTAACTCCAAGAAACGTAGTCAGAGGGCTCCAAAACTTCTAGGGTGCGTCCGTCAGGTCCCTAGGGTCGTCCCCAGTGGGTTTTCTCAGAACCGGGTTTGGGATCCGATTTTTGTAAAAATTGCATTTTTGTGAGGGCTATTTCACCAGGGTTATAAGGCCTGTATTTAGCCTCTCATTAAAGGGGCCGTAACTCCAAGAAACGTAGTCGGAGGGCTCCAAAACTTCTAGGGTGCGTCCGTCAGGTCCCTGGGGTTGTCCCCAGTGGGTTTTCTCACAACCGGGTTTGGGATCCGATTTTTGTAAAAATTGCATTTTTGTGAGGGCTATTTCACCAGGGTTATAAGGCCTGTATTTAGCCTCTCATTAAAGCGGCTGTAACTCCAAGAAATGTAGTCGGAGGGCTCCAAAACTTCTAGGGTGCGTCCGTCAGGTCCCTAGGGTCATCCCCAGTAGGTTTTCTCAGAACCGGGTTTGGGATCCGATTTTTGTAAAAATTGCATTTTCGTGAGGGCTATTTCACCAGGGTTATATGGCCTGTATTTAGCCTCTCATTAAAGTGGCTGTAACTCCAAGAAACGTAGTCGGAGGGCTCCAAAACTTCTAGGGTGCGTCCGTCAGGTCCCTAGGGTCGTCCCCAGTGGGTTTTCTCAGAACCGGGTTTGGGATCCGATTTTTGTAAAAATTGCATTTTTGTGAGGGCTATTTCACCAGGGTTATAAGGCCTGTATTTAGCCTCTCATTAAAGCGGCTGTAACTCCAAGAAACGTAGTCGGAGGGCTCCAAAACTTCTAGGGTGCGTCCGTCAGGTCCCTAGGGTCGTCCCCAGTGGGTTTTCTCAGAACCGGGTTTGGGATCCGATTTTTGTAAAAATTGCATTTTTGTGAGGGCTATTTCAGCAGGGTTATAAGGCCTGTATTTAGCCTCTCATTAAAGTGGCTGTAACTCCAAGAAACGTAGTCGGAGGGCTCCAAAACTTCTAGGGTGCGTCCGTCAGGTCCCTAGGGTCGTCCCCAGTGGGTTTTCTCAGAACCGGGTTTGGGATCCGATTTTTGTAAAAATTGCATTTTCGTGAGGGCTATTTCACCAGGGTTATATGGCCTGTATTTAGCCTCTCATTAAAGTGGCTGTAACTCCAAGAAACGTAGTCAGAGGGCTCCAAAACTTCTAGGGTGCGTCCGTCAGGTCCCTAGGGTCGTCCCCAGTGGGTTTTCTCAGAACCGGGTTTGGGATCCGATTTTTGTAAAAATTGCATTTTCGTGAGGGCTATTTCACCAGGGTTATAAGGCCTGTATTTAGCCTCTCATTAAAGCGGCTGTAACTCCAAGAAACGTAGTCGGAGGGCTCCAAAACTTCTAGGGTGCGTCCGTCAGGTCCCTAGGGTCGTCCCCAGTAGGTTTTCTCAGAACCGGGTTTGGGATCCGATTTTTGTAAAAATTGCATTTTCGTGAGGGCTATTTCACCAGGGTTATATGGCCTGTATTTAGCCTCTCATTAAAGTGGCTGTAACTCCAAGAAACGTAGTCAGAGGGCTCCAAAACTTCTAGGGTGCGTCCGTCAGGTCCCTAGGGTCGTCCCCAGTGGGTTTTCTCAGAACCGGGTTTGGGATCCGATTTTTGTAAAAATTGCATTTTTGTGAGGGCTATTTCACCAGGGTTATAAGGCCTGTATTTAGCCTCTCATTAAAGTGGCTGTAACTCCAAGAAACGTAGTCGGAGGGCTCCAAAACTTCTAGGGTGCGTCCGTCAGGTCCCTAGGGTCGTCCACAGTGAGTTTTCTCAGAACCGGGTTTGGGATCCGATTTTTGTAAAAATTGCATTTTTGTGAGGGCTATTTCACCAGGGTTATAAGGCCTGTATTTAGCCTCTCATTAAAGTGGCTGTAACTCCAAGAAACGTAGTCGGAGGGCTCCAAAACTTCTAGGGTGCGTCCGTCAGGTCCCTAGGGTCGTCCCCAGTGGGTTTTCTCAGAACCGGGTTTGGGATCCGATTTTTGTAAAAATTGCATTTTCGTGAGGGCTATTTCACCAGGGTTATATGGCCTGTATTTAGCCTCTCATTAAAGTGGCTGTAACTCCAAGAAACGTAGTCAGAGGGCTCCAAAACTTCTAGGGTGCGTCCGTCAGGTCCCTAGGGTCGTCCCCAGTGGGTTTTCTCAGAACCGGGTTTGGGATCCGATTTTTGTAAAAATTGCATTTTTGTGAGGGCTATTTCACCAGGGTTATAAGGCCTGTATTTAGCCTCTCATTAAAGGGGCCGTAACTCCAAGAAACGTAGTCGGAGGGCTCCAAAACTTCTAGGGTGCGTCCGTCAGGTCCCTGGGGTTGTCCCCAGTGGGTTTTCTCACAACCGGGTTTGGGATCCGATTTTTGTAAAAATTGCATTTTCGTGAGGGCTATTTCACCAGGGTTATAAGGCCTGTATTTAGCCTCTCATTAAAGTGGCTGTAACTCGAAGAAACGTAGTCAGAGGGCTCCAAAACTTCTAGGGTGCGTCCGTCAGGTCCCTAGGGTCGTCCCCAGTGGGTTTTCTCAGAACCGGGTTTGGGATCCGATTTTTGTAAAAATTGCATTTTCGTGAGGGCTATTTCACCAGGGTTATAAGGCCTGTATTTAGCCTCTCATTAAAGTGGCTGTAACTCCAAGAAACGTAGTCGGAGGGCTCCAAAACTTCTAGGGTGCGTCCGTCAGGTCCCTAGGGTCGTCCCCAGTGGGTTTTCTCAGAACCGGGTTTGGGATCCGATTTTTGTAAAAATTGCATTTTTGTGAGGGCTATTTCACCAGGGTTATAAGGCCTGTATTTAGCCTCTCATTAAAGCGGCTGTAACTCCAAGAAACGTAGTCGGAGGGCTCCAAAACTTCTAGGGTGCGTCCGTCAGGTCCCTAGGGTCGTCCCCAGTAGGTTTTCTCAGAACCGGGTTTGGGATCCGATTTTTGTAAAAATTGCATTTTCGTGAGGGCTATTTCACCAGGGTTATATGGCCTGTATTTAGCCTCTCATTAAAGTGGCTGTAACTCCAAGAAACGTAGTCAGAGGGCTCCAAAACTTCTAGGGTGCGTCCGTCAGGTCCCTAGGGTCGTCCCCAGTGGGTTTTCTCAGAACCGGGTTTGGGATCCGATTTTTGTAAAAATTGCATTTTCGTGAGGGCTATTTCACCAGGGTTATATGGCCTGTATTTAGCCTCTCATTAAAGTGGCTGTAACTCCAAGAAACGTAGTCAGAGGGCTCCAAAACTTCTAGGGTGCGTCCGTCAGGTCCCTAGGGTCGTCCCCAGTGGGTTTTCTCAGAACCGGGTTTGGGATCCGATTTTTGTAAAAATTGCATTTTTGTGAGGGCTATTTCACCAGGGTTATAAGGCCTGTATTTAGCCTCTCATTAAAGTGGCTGTAACTCCAAGAAACGTAGTCGGAGGGCTCCAAAACTTCTAGGGTGCGTCCGTCAGGTCCCTGGGGTTGTCCCCAGTGGGTTTTCTCACAACCGGGTTTGGGATCCGATTTTTGTAAAAATTGCATTTTCGTGAGGGCTATTTCACCTGGGTTATAAGGCCTGTATTTAGCCTCTCATTAAAGTGGCTGTAACTCCAAGAAACGTAGTCGGAGGGCCCCAAAACTTCTAGGGTGCGTCCGTCAGGTCCCTAGGGTCGTCCCCAGTGGGTTTTCTCAGAACCGGGTTTGGGATCCGATTTTTGTAAAAATTGCATTTTTGTGAGGGCTATTTCACCAGGGTTATAAGGCCTGTATTTAGCCTCTCATTAAAGCAGCTGTAACTCCAAGAAACGTAGTCGGAGGGCTCCAAAACTTCTAGGGTGCGTCCGTCAGGTCCCTGGGGTTGTCCCCAGTGGGTTTTCTCACAACCGGGTTTGGGATCCGATTTTTGTAAAAATTGCATTTTCATGAGGGCTATTTCACCAGGGTTATATGGCCTGTATTTAGCCTCTCATTAAAGTGGCTGTAACTCCAAGAAACGTAGTCAGAGGGCTCCAAAACTTCTAGGGTGCGTCCATCAGGTCCCTGGGGTCGTCCCCAGTGGGTTTTCTCAGAACCGGGTTTGGGATCCGATTTTTGTAAAAATTGCATTTTCGTGAGGGCTATTTCACCAGGGTTATATGGCCTGTATTTAGCCTCTCATTAAAGTGGCTGTAACTCCAAGAAACGTAGTCAGAGGGCTCCAAAACTTCTAGGGTGCGTCCGTCAGGTCCCTAGGGTCGTCCCCAGTGGGTTTTCTCAGAACCGGGGTTGGGATCCGATTTTTGTAAAAATTGCATTTTTGTGAGGGCTATTTCACCAGGGTTATAAGGCCTGTATTTAGCCTCTCATTAAAGTGGCTGTAACTCCAAGAAACGTAGTCGGAGGGCTCCAAAACTTCTAGGGTGCGTCCGTCAGGTCCCTAGGGTCGTCCCCAGTGGGTTTTCTCAGAACCGGGTTTGGGATCCGATTTTTGTAAAAATTGCATTTTTGTGAGGGCTATTTCACCAGGGTTATAAGGCCTGTATTTAGCCTCTCATTAAAGCGGCTGTAACTCCAAGAAACGTAGTCGGAGGGCTCCAAAACTTCTAGGGTGCGTCCGTCAGGTCCCTAGGGTCATCCCCAGTGGGTTTTCTCAGAACCGGGTTTGGGATCCGATTTTGGTAAAAATTGCATTTTTGTGAGGGCTATTTCACCAGGGTTATAAGGCCTGTATTTAGCCTCTCATTAAAGTGGCTGTAACTCCAAGAAACGTAGTTGGAGGGCTCCAAAACTTCTAGGGTGCGTCCGTCAGGTCCCTAGGGTCGTCCCCAGTGGGTTTTCTCAGAACCGGGTTTGGGATCCGATTTTTGTAAAAATTGCATTTTCGTGAGGGCTATTTCACCAGGGTTATATGGCCTGTATTTAGCCTCTCATTAAAGTGGCTGTAACTCCAAGAAACGTAGTCAGAGGGCTCCAAAACTTCTAGGGTGCGTCCGTCAGGTCCCTAGGGTCGTCCCCAGTGGGTTTTCTCAGAACCGGGTTTGGGATCCGATTTTTGTAAAAATTGCATTTTTGTGAGGGCTATTTCACCAGGGTTATAAGGCCTGTATTTAGCCTCTCATTAAAGCGGCTGTAACTCCAAGAAATGTAGTCGGAGGGCTCCAAAACTTCTAGGGTGCGTCCGTCAGGTCCCTAGGGTCATCCCCAGTGGGTTTTCTCAGAACCGGGTTTGGGATCCGATTTTTGTAAAAATTGCATTTTCGTGAGGGCTATTTCACCAGGGTTATATGGCCTGTATTTAGCCTCTCATTAAAGTGGCTGTAACTCCAAGAAACGTAGTCGGAGGGCTCCAAAACTTCTAGGGTGCGTCCGTCAGGTCCCTAGGGTCGTCCCCAGTGGGTTTTCTCAGAACCCGGTTTGGGATCCGATTTTTGTAAAAATTGCATTTTTGTGAGGGCTATTTCACCAGGATTATAAGGCCTGTATTTAGCCTCTCATTAAAGCGGCTGTAACTCCAAGAAACGTAGTCGGAGGGCTCCAAAACTTCTAGGGTGCGTCCGTCAGGTCCCTAGGGTCGTCCCCAGTGGGTTTTTTCAGAACCGGGTTTGGGATCCGATTTTTGTAAAAATTGCATTTTTGTGAGGGCTATTTCAGCAGGGTTATAAGGCCTGTATTTAGCCTCTCATTAAAGTGGCTGTAACTCCAAGAAACGTAGTCGGAGGGCTCCAAAACTTCTAGGGTGCGTCCGTCAGGTCCCTAGGGTCGTCCCCAGTGGGTTTTCTCAGAACCGGGTTTGGGATCCGATTTTTGTAAAAATTGCATTTTCGTGAGGGCTATTTCACCAGGGTTATATGGCCTGTATTTAGCCTCTCATTAAAGTGGCTGTAACTCCAAGAAACGTAGTCAGAGGGCTCCAAAACTTCTAGGGTGCGTCCGTCAGGTCCCTAGGGTCGTCCCCAGTGGGTTTTCTCAGAACCGGGTTTGGGATCCGATTTTTGTAAAAATTGCATTTTCGTGAGGGCTATTTCACCAGGGTTATAAGGCCTGTATTTAGCCTCTCATTAAAGCGGCTGTAACTCCAAGAAACGTAGTCGGAGGGCTCCAAAACTTCTAGGGTGCGTCCGTCAGGTCCCTAGGGTCGTCCCCAGTAGGTTTTCTCAGAACCGGGTTTGGGATCCGATTTTTGTAAAAATTGCATTTTCGTGAGGGCTATTTCACCAGGGTTATATGGCCTGTATTTAGCCTCTCATTAAAGTGGCTGTAACTCCAAGAAACGTAGTCAGAGGGCTCCAAAACTTCTAGGGTGCGTCCGTCAGGTCCCTAGGGTCGTCCCCAGTGGGTTTTCTCAGAACCGGGTTTGGGATCCGATTTTTGTAAAAATTGCATTTTTGTGAGGGCTATTTCACCAGGGTTATAAGGCCTGTATTTAGCCTCTCATTAAAGTGGCTGTAACTCCAAGAAACGTAGTCGGAGGGCTCCAAAACTTCTAGGGTGCGTCCGTCAGGTCCCTAGGGTCGTCCACAGTGAGTTTTCTCAGAACCGGGTTTGGGATCCGATTTTTGTAAAAATTGCATTTTTGTGAGGGCTATTTCACCAGGGTTATAAGGCCTGTATTTAGCCTCTCATTAAAGTGGCTGTAACTCCAAGAAACGTAGTCGGAGGGCTCCAAAACTTCTAGGGTGCGTCCGTCAGGTCCCTGGGGTTGTCCCCAGTGGGTTTTCTCAGAACCGGGTTTGGGATCCGATTTTTGTTAAAATTGCATTTTTGTGAGGGCTATTTCACCAGGGTTATAAGGCCTGTATTTAGCCTCTCATTAAAGTGGCTGTAACTCCAAGAAACGTAGTCGGAGGGCTCCAAAACTTCTAGGGTGCGTCCGTCAAGTCCCTGGGGTTGTCCCCAGTGGGTTTTCTCAGAACCGGGTTTGGGATCTGATTTTTGTAAAAATTGCATTTTCGTGAGGGCTATTTCACCAGGGTTATATGGCCTGTATTTAGCCTCTCATTAAAGTGGCTGTAACTCCAAGAAACGTAGTCGGAGGGCTCCAAAACTTCTAGGGTGCGTCCGTCAGGTCCCTAGGGTCGTCCCCAGTGGGTTTTCTCAGAACCGGGTTTGGGATCCGATTTTTGTAAAAATTGCATTTTCGTGAGGGCTATTTCACCAGGGTTATATGGCCTGTATTTAGCCTCTCATTAAAGTGGCTGTAACTCCAAGAAACGTAGTCAGAGGGCTCCAAAACTTCTAGGGTGCGTCCGTCAGGTCCCTAGGGTCGTCCCCAGTGGGTTTTCTCAGAACCGGGTTTGGGATCCGATTTTTGTAAAAATTGCATTTTTGTGAGGGCTATTTCACCAGGGTTATAAGGCCTGTATTTAGCCTCTCATTAAAGGGGCCGTAACTCCAAGAAACGTAGTCGGAGGGCTCCAAAACTTCTAGGGTGCGTCCGTCAGGTCCCTGGGGTTGTCCCCAGTGGGTTTTCTCACAACCGGGTTTGGGATCCGATTTTTGTAAAAATTGCATTTTCGTGAGGGCTATTTCACCAGGGTTATAAGGCCTGTATTTAGCCTCTCATTAAAGTGGCTGTAACTCGAAGAAACGTAGTCGGAGGGCTCCAAAACTTCTAGGGTGCGTCCGTCAGGTCCCTAGGGTCGTCCCCAGTGGGTTTTCTCAGAACCGGGTTTGGGATCCGATTTTTGTAAAAATTGCATTTTCGTGAGGGCTATTTCACCAGGGTTATAAGGCCTGTATTTAGCCTCTCATTAAAGTGGCTGTAACTCCAAGAAACGTAGTCGGAGGGCTCCAAAACTTCTAGGGTGCGTCCGTCAGGTCCCTAGGGTCGTCCCCAGTGGGTTTTCTCAGAACCGGGTTTGGGATCCGATTTTTGTAAAAATTGCATTTTCGTGAGGGCTATTTCACCAGGGTTATAAGGCTTGTATTTAGCCTCTCATTAAAGCGGCTGTAACTCCAAGAAACGTAGTCGGAGGGCTCCAAAACTTCTAGGGTGCGTCCGTCAGGTCCCTAGGGTCGTCCCCAGTAGGTTTTCTCAGAACCGGGTTTGGGATCCGATTTTTGTAAAAATTGCATTTTCGTGAGGGCTATTTCACCAGGGTTATATGGCCTGTATTTAGCCTCTCATTAAAGTGGCTGTAACTCCAAGAAACGTAGTCAGAGGGCTCCAAAACTTCTAGGGTGCGTCCGTCAGGTCCCTAGGGTCGTCCCCAGTGGGTTTTCTCAGAACCGGGTTTGGGATCCGATTTTTGTAAAAATTGCATTTTCGTGAGGGCTATTTCACCAGGGTTATATGGCCTGTATTTAGCCTCTCATTAAAGTGGCTGTAACTCCAAGAAACGTAGTCAGAGGGCTCCAAAACTTCTAGGGTGCGTCCGTCAGGTCCCTAGGGTCGTCCCCAGTGGGTTTTCTCAGAACCGGGTTTGGGATCCGATTTTTGTAAAAATTGCATTTTTGTGAGGGCTATTTCACCAGGGTTATAAGGCCTGTATTTAGCCTCTAATTAAAGTGGCTGTAACTCCAAGAAACGTAGTCGGAGGGCTCCAAAACTTCTAGGGTGCGTCCGTCAGGTCCCTGGGGTTGTCCCCAGTGGGTTTTCTCACAACCGGGTTTGGGATCCGATTTTTGTAAAAATTGCATTTTCGTGAGGGCTATTTCACCTGGGTTATAAGGCCTGTATTTAGCCTCTCATTAAAGTGGCTGTAACTCCAAGAAACGTAGTCGGAGGGCCCCAAAACTTCTAGGGTGCGTCCGTCAGGTCCCTAGGGTCGTCCCCAGTGGGTTTTCTCAGAACCGGGTTTGGGATCCGATTTTTGTAAAAATTGCATTTTTGTGAGGGCTATTTCACCAGGGTTATAAGGCCTGTATTTAGCCTCTCATTAAAGCAGCTGTAACTCCAAGAAACGTAGTCGGAGGGCTCCAAAACTTCTAGGGTGCGTCCGTCAGGTCCCTGGGGTTGTCCCCAGTGGGTTTTCTCACAACCGGGTTTGGGATCCGATTTTTGTAAAAATTGCATTTTCATGAGGGCTATTTCACCAGGGTTATATGGCCTGTATTTAGCCTCTCATTAAAGTGGCTGTAACTCCAAGAAACGTAGTCGGAGGGCTCCAAAACTTCTAGGGTGCGTCCGTCAGGTCCCTAGGGTCGTCCCCAGTGGGTTTTCTCAGAACCGGGTTTGGGATCCGATTTTTGTAAAAATTGCATTTTTGTGAGGGCTATTTCACCAGGATTATAAGGCCTGTATTTAGCCTCTCATTAAAGCGGCTGTAACTCCAAGAAACGTAGTCGGAGGGCTCCAAAACTTCTAGGGTGCGTCCGTCAGGTCCCTAGGGTCGTCCCCAGTGGGTTTTTTCAGAACCGGGTTTGGGATCCGATTTTTGTAAAAATTGCATTTTTGTGAGGGCTATTTCAGCAGGGTTATAAGGCCTGTATTTAGCCTCTCATTAAAGTGGCTGTAACTCCAAGAAACGTAGTCGGAGGGCTCCAAAACTTCTAGGGTGCGTCCGTCAGGTCCCTAGGGTCGTCCCCAGTGGGTTTTCTCAGAACCGGGTTTGGGATCCGATTTTTGTAAAAATTGCATTTTCGTGAGGGCTATTTCACCAGGGTTATATGGCCTGTATTTAGCCTCTCATTAAAGTGGCTGTAACTCCAAGAAACGTAGTCAGAGGGCTCCAAAACTTCTAGGGTGCGTCCGTCAGGTCCCTAGGGTCGTCCCCAGTGGGTTTTCTCAGAACCGGGTTTGGGATCCGATTTTTGTAAAAATTGCATTTTCGTGAGGGCTATTTCACCAGGGTTATAAGGCCTGTATTTAGCCTCTCATTAAAGCGGCTGTAACTCCAAGAAACGTAGTCGGAGGGCTCCAAAACTTCTAGGGTGCGTCCGTCAGGTCCCTAGGGTCGTCCCCAGTAGGTTTTCTCAGAACCGGGTTTGGGATCCGATTTTTGTAAAAATTGCATTTTCGTGAGGGCTATTTCACCAGGGTTATATGGCCTGTATTTAGCCTCTCATTAAAGTGGCTGTAACTCCAAGAAACGTAGTCAGAGGGCTCCAAAACTTCTAGGGTGCGTCCGTCAGGTCCCTAGGGTCGTCCCCAGTGGGTTTTCTCAGAACCGGGTTTGGGATCCGATTTTTGTAAAAATTGCATTTTTGTGAGGGCTATTTCACCAGGGTTATAAGGCCTGTATTTAGCCTCTCATTAAAGTGGCTGTAACTCCAAGAAACGTAGTCGGAGGGCTCCAAAACTTCTAGGGTGCGTCCGTCAGGTCCCTAGGGTCGTCCACAGTGAGTTTTCTCAGAACCGGGTTTGGGATCCGATTTTTGTAAAAATTGCATTTTTGTGAGGGCTATTTCACCAGGGTTATAAGGCCTGTATTTAGCCTCTCATTAAAGTGGCTGTAACTCCAAGAAACGTAGTCGGAGGGCTCCAAAACTTCTAGGGTGCGTCCGTCAGGTCCCTGGGGTTGTCCCCAGTGGGTTTTCTCAGAACCGGGTTTGGGATCCGATTTTTGTTAAAATTGCATTTTTGTGAGGGCTATTTCACCAGGGTTATAAGGCCTGTATTTAGCCTCTCATTAAAGCGGCTGTAACTCCAAGAAACGTAGTCGGAGGGCTCCAAAACTTCTAGGGTGCGTCCGTCAGGTCCCTAGGGTCGTCCCCAGTGGGTTTTCTCAGAACCGGGTTTGGGATCCGATTTTTGTAAAAATTGCATTTTCGTGAGGGCTATTTCACCAGGGTTATAAGGCCTGTATTTAGCCTCTCATTAAAGCGGCTGTAACTCCAAGAAACGTAGTCGGAGGGCTCCAAAACTTCTAGGGTGCGTCCGTCAGGTCCCTAGGGTCGTCCCCAGTAGGTTTTCTCAGAACCGGGTTTGGGATCCGATTTTTGTAAAAATTGCATTTTCGTGAGGGCTATTTCACCAGGGTTATATGGCCTGTATTTAGCCTCTCATTAAAGTGGCTGTAACTCCAAGAAACGTAGTCAGAGGGCTCCAAAACTTCTAGGGTGCGTCCGTCAGGTCCCTAGGGTCGTCCCCAGTGGGTTTTCTCAGAACCGGGTTTGGGATCCGATTTTTGTAAAAATTGCATTTTTGTGAGGGCTATTTCACCAGGGTTATAAGGCCTGTATTTAGCCTCTCATTAAAGTGGCTGTAACTCCAAGAAACGTAGTCGGAGGGCTCCAAAACTTCTAGGGTGCGTCCGTCAGGTCCCTAGGGTCGTCCACAGTGAGTTTTCTCAGAACCGGGTTTGGGATCCGATTTTTGTAAAAATTGCATTTTTGTGAGGGCTATTTCACCAGGGTTATAAGGCCTGTATTTAGCCTCTCATTAAAGTGGCTGTAACTCCAAGAAACGTAGTCGGAGGGCTCCAAAACTTCTAGGGTGCGTCCGTCAGGTCCCTGGGGTTGTCCCCAGTGGGTTTTCTCAGAACCGGGTTTGGGATCCGATTTTTGTTAAAATTGCATTTTTGTGAGGGCTATTTCACCAGGGTTATAAGGCCTGTATTTAGCCTCTCATTAAAGTGGCTGTAACTCCAAGAAACGTAGTCGGAGGGCTCCAAAACTTCTAGGGTGCGTCCGTCAAGTCCCTGGGGTTGTCCCCAGTGGGTTTTCTCAGAACCGGGTTTGGGATCCGATTTTTGTAAAAATTGCATTTTCGTGAGGGCTATTTCACCAGGGTTATAAGGCCTGTATTTAGCCTCTCATTAAAGTGGCTGTAACTCCAAGAAACGTAGTCGGAGGGCTCCAAAACTTCTAGGGTGCGTCCGTCAGGTCCCTAGGGTCGTCCCCAGTGGGTTTTCTCAGAACCGGGTTTGGGATCCGATTTTTGTAAAAATTGCATTTTCGTGAGGGCTATTTCACCAGGGTTATAAGGCTTGTATTTAGCCTCTCATTAAAGCGGCTGTAACTCCAAGAAACGTAGTCGGAGGGCTCCAAAACTTCTAGGGTGCGTCCGTCAGGTCCCTAGGGTCGTCCCCAGTAGGTTTTCTCAGAACCGGGTTTGGGATCCGATTTTTGTAAAAATTGCATTTTCGTGAGGGCTATTTCACCAGGGTTATATGGCCTGTATTTAGCCTCTCATTAAAGTGGCTGTAACTCCAAGAAACGTAGTCAGAGGGCTCCAAAACTTCTAGGGTGCGTCCGTCAGGTCCCTAGGGTCGTCCCCAGTGGGTTTTCTCAGAACCGGGTTTGGGATCCGATTTTTGTAAAAATTGCATTTTCGTGAGGGCTATTTCACCAGGGTTATATGGCCTGTATTTAGCCTCTCATTAAAGTGGCTGTAACTCCAAGAAACGTAGTCAGAGGGCTCCAAAACTTCTAGGGTGCGTCCGTCAGGTCCCTAGGGTCGTCCCCAGTGGGTTTTCTCAGAACCGGGTTTGGGATCCGATTTTTGTAAAAATTGCATTTTTGTGAGGGCTATTTCACCAGGGTTATAAGGCCTGTATTTAGCCTCTAATTAAAGTGGCTGTAACTCCAAGAAACGTAGTCGGAGGGCTCCAAAACTTCTAGGGTGCGTCCGTCAGGTCCCTGGGGTTGTCCCCAGTGGGTTTTCTCACAACCGGGTTTGGGATCCGATTTTTGTAAAAATTGCATTTTCGTGAGGGCTATTTCACCTGGGTTATAAGGCCTGTATTTAGCCTCTCATTAAAGTGGCTGTAACTCCAAGAAACGTAGTCGGAGGGCCCCAAAACTTCTAGGGTGCGTCCGTCAGGTCCCTAGGGTCGTCCCCAGTGGGTTTTCTCAGAACCGGGTTTGGGATCCGATTTTTGTAAAAATTGCATTTTTGTGAGGGCTATTTCACCAGGGTTATAAGGCCTGTATTTAGCCTCTCATTAAAGCAGCTGTAACTCCAAGAAACGTAGTCGGAGGGCTCCAAAACTTCTAGGGTGCGTCCGTCAGGTCCCTGGGGTTGTCCCCAGTGGGTTTTCTCACAACCGGGTTTGGGATCCGATTTTTGTAAAAATTGCATTTTCATGAGGGCTATTTCACCAGGGTTATATGGCCTGTATTTAGCCTCTCATTAAAGTGGCTGTAACTCCAAGAAACGTAGTCGGAGGGCTCCAAAACTTCTAGGGTGCGTCCGTCAGGTCCCTAGGGTCGTCCCCAGTGGGTTTTCTCAGAACCGGGTTTGGGATCCGATTTTTGTAAAAATTGCATTTTTGTGAGGGCTATTTCACCAGGATTATAAGGCCTGTATTTAGCCTCTCATTAAAGTGGCTGTAACTCCAAGAAACGTAGTCGGAGGGCTCCAAAACTTCTAGGGTGCGTCCGTCAGGTCCCTGGGGTTGTCCCCAGTGGGTTTTCTCAGAACCGGGTTTGGGATCCGATTTTTGTTAAAATTGCATTTTTGTGAGGGCTATTTCACCAGGGTTATAAGGCCTGTATTTAGCCTCTCATTAAAGTGGCTGTAACTCCAAGAAACGTAGTCGGAGGGCTCCAAAACTTCTAGGGTGCGTCCGTCAAGTCCCTGGGGTTGTCCCCAGTGGGTTTTCTCAGAACCGGGTTTGGGATCTGATTTTTGTAAAAATTGCATTTTCGTGAGGGCTATTTCACCAGGGTTATATGGCCTGTATTTAGCCTCTCATTAAAGTGGCTGTAACTCCAAGAAACGTAGTCGGAGGGCTCCAAAACTTCTAGGGTGCGTCCGTCAGGTCCCTAGGGTCGTCCCCAGTGGGTTTTCTCAGAACCGGGTTTGGGATCCGATTTTTGTAAAAATTGCATTTTCGTGAGGGCTATTTCACCAGGGTTATATGGCCTGTATTTAGCCTCTCATTAAAGTGGCTGTAACTCCAAGAAACGTAGTCAGAGGGCTCCAAAACTTCTAGGGTGCGTCCGTCAGGTCCCTAGGGTCGTCCCCAGTGGGTTTTCTCAGAACCGGGTTTGGGATCCGATTTTTGTAAAAATTGCATTTTTGTGAGGGCTATTTCACCAGGGTTATAAGGCCTGTATTTAGCCTCTCATTAAAGGGGCCGTAACTCCAAGAAACGTAGTCGGAGGGCTCCAAAACTTCTAGGGTGCGTCCGTCAGGTCCCTGGGGTTGTCCCCAGTGGGTTTTCTCACAACCGGGTTTGGGATCCGATTTTTGTAAAAATTGCATTTTCGTGAGGGCTATTTCACCAGGGTTATAAGGCCTGTATTTAGCCTCTCATTAAAGTGGCTGTAACTCGAAGAAACGTAGTCGGAGGGCTCCAAAACTTCTAGGGTGCGTCCGTCAGGTCCCTAGGGTCCTCCCCAGTGGGTTTTCTCAGAACCGGGTTTGGGATCCGATTTTTGTAAAAATTGCATTTTCGTGAGGGCTATTTCACCAGGGTTATAAGGCCTGTATTTAGCCTCTCATTAAAGTGGCTGTAACTCCAAGAAACGTAGTCGGAGGGCTCCAAAACTTCTAGGGTGCGTCCGTCAGGTCCCTAGGGTCGTCCCCAGTGGGTTTTCTCAGAACCGGGTTTGGGATCCGATTTTTGTAAAAATTGCATTTTCGTGAGGGCTATTTCACCAGGGTTATAAGGCCTGTATTTAGCCTCTCATTAAAGCGGCTGTAACTCCAAGAAACGTAGTCGGAGGGCTCCAAAACTTCTAGGGTGCGTCCGTCAGGTCCCTAGGGTCGTCCCCAGTAGGTTTTCTCAGAACCGGGTTTGGGATCCGATTTTTGTAAAAATTGCATTTTCGTGAGGGCTATTTCACCAGGGTTATATGGCCTGTATTTAGCCTCTCATTAAAGTGGCTGTAACTCCAAGAAACGTAGTCAGAGGGCTCCAAAACTTCTAGGGTGCGTCCGTCAGGTCCCTAGGGTCGTCCCCAGTGGGTTTTCTCAGAACCGGGTTTGGGATCCGATTTTTGTAAAAATTGCATTTTCGTGAGGGCTATTTCACCAGGGTTATATGGCCTGTATTTAGCCTCTCATTAAAGTGGCTGTAACTCCAAGAAACGTAGTCAGAGGGCTCCAAAACTTCTAGGGTGCGTCCGTCAGGTCCCTAGGGTCGTCCCCAGTGGGTTTTCTCAGAACCGGGTTTGGGATCCGATTTTTGTAAAAATTGCATTTTTGTGAGGGCTATTTCACCAGGGTTATAAGGCCTGTATTTAGCCTCTAATTAAAGTGGCTGTAACTCCAAGAAACGTAGTCGGAGGGCTCCAAAACTTCTAGGGTGCGTCCGTCAGGTCCCTGGGGTTGTCCCCAGTGGGTTTTCTCACAACCGGGTTTGGGATCCGATTTTTGTAAAAATTGCATTTTCGTGAGGGCTATTTCACCTGGGTTATAAGGCCTGTATTTAGCCTCTCATTAAAGTGGCTGTAACTCCAAGAAACGTAGTCGGAGGGCTCCAAAACTTCTAGGGTGCGTCCGTCAGGTCCCTAGGGTCGTCCCCAGTGGGTTTGCTCAGAACCGGGTTTGGGATCCGATTTTTGTAAAAATTGCATTTTCGTGAGGGCTATTTCACCAGGGTTATAAGGCCTGTATTTAGCCTCTCATTAAAGCGGCTGTAACTCCAAGAAACGTAGTCGGAGGGCTCCAAAACTTCTAGGGTGCGTCCGTCAGGTCCCTGGGGTTGTCCCCAGTGGGTTTTCTCAGAACCGGGTTTGGGATCCGATTTTTGTAAAAATTGCATTTTCGTGAGGGCTATTTCACCAGGGTTATATGGCCTTTATTCAGCCTCTCATTAAAGTGGCTGTAACTCCAAGAAACGTAGTCAGAGGGCTCCAAAACTTCTAGGGTGCGTCCGTCAGGTCCCTAGGGTCGTCCCCAGTGGGTTTTCTCAGAACCGGGTTTGGGATCCGATTTTTGTAAAAATTGCATTTTCGTGAGGGCTATTTCACCAGGGTTATAAGGCCTGTATTTAGCCTCTCATTAAAGTGGCTGTAACTCCAAGAAACGTAGTCGGAGGGCTCCAAAACTTCTAGGGTGCGTCCGTCAGGTCCCTAGGGTCGTCCCCAGTGGGTTTTCTCAGAACCGGGTTTGGGATCCGATTTTTGTAAAAATTGCATTTTCGTGAGGGCTATTTCACCAGGGTTATAAGGCCTGTATTTAGCCTCTCATTAAAGCGGCTGTAACTCCAAGAAACGTAGTCGGAGGGCTCCAAAACTTCTAGGGTGCGTCCGTCAGGTCCCTAGGGTCGTCCCCAGTAGGTTTTCTCAGAACCGGGTTTGGGATCCGATTTTTGTAAAAATCGCATTTTCGTGAGGGCTATTTCACCAGGGTTATATGGCCTGTATTTAGCCTCTCATTAAAGTGGCTGTAACTCCAAGAAACGTAGTCAGAGGGCTCCAAAACTTCTAGGGTGCGTCCGTCAGGTCCCTAGGGTCGTCCCCAGTGGGTTTTCTCAGAACCGGGTTTGGGATCCGATTTTTGTAAAAATTGCATTTTTGTGAGGGCTATTTCACCAGGGTTATATGGCCTGTATTTAGCCTCTCATTAAAGTGGCTGTAACTCCAAGAAACGTAGTCAGAGGGCTCCAAAACTTCTAGGGTGCGTCCGTCAGGTCCCTAGGGTCGTCCCCAGTGGGTTTTCTCAGAACCGGGTTTGGGATCCGATTTTTGTAAAAATTGCATTTTTGTGAGGGCTATTTCACCAGGGTTATAAGGCCTGTATTTAGCCTCTCATTAAAGTGGCTGTAACTCCAAGAAACGTAGTCGGAGGGCTCCAAAACTTCTAGGGTGCGTCCGTCAGGTCCCTGGGGTTGTCCCCAGTGGGTTTTCTCACAACCGGGTTTGGGATCCGATTTTTGTAAAAATTGCATTTTCGTGAGGGCTATTTCACCTGGGTTATAAGGCCTGTATTTAGCCTCTCATTAAAGTGGCTGTAACTCCAAGAAACGTAGTCGGAGGGCCCCAAAACTTCTAGGGTGCGTCCGTCAGGTCCCTAGGGTCGTCCCCAGTGGGTTTTCTCAGAACCGGGTTTGGGATCCGATTTTTGTAAAAATTGCATTTTTGTAAGGGCTATTTCACCAGGGTTATAAGGCCTGTATTTAGCCTCTCATTAAAGCAGCTGTAACTCCAAGAAACGTAGTCGGAGGGCTCCAAAACTTCTAGGGTGCGTCCGTCAGGTCCCTGGGGTTGTCCCCAGTGGGTTTTCTCACAACCGGGTTTGGGATCCGATTTTTGTAAAAATTGCATTTTCATGAGGGCTATTTCACCAGGGTTATATGGCCTGTATTTAGCCTCTCATTAAAGTGGCTGTAACTCCAAGAAACGTAGTCAGAGGGCTCCAAAACTTCTAGGGTGCGTCCATCAGGTCCCTGGGGTCGCCCCCAGTGGGTTTTCTCAGAACCGGGTTTGGGATCCGATTTTTGTAAAAATTGCATTTTTGTGAGGGCTATTTCACCAGGGTTATAAGGCCTGTATTTAGCCTCTCATTAAAGTGGCTGTAACTCCAAGAAACGTAGTCGGAGGGCTCCAAAACTTCTAGGGTGCGTCCGTCAGGTCCCTAGGGTCGTCCCCAGTGGGTTTGCTCAGAACCGGGTTTGGGATCCGATTTTTGTAAAAATTGCATTTTCGTGAGGGCTATTTCACCAGGGTTATAAGGCCTGTATTTAGCCTCTCATTAAAGCGGCTGTAACTCCAAGAAACGTAGTCGGAGGGCTCCAAAACTTCTAGGGTGCGTCCGTCAGGTCCCTGGGGTTGTCCCCAGTGGGTTTTCTCAGAACCGGGTTTGGGATCCGATTTTTGTAAAAATTGCATTTTCGTGAGGGCTATTTCACCAGGGTTATATGGCCTGTATTTAGCCTCTCATTAAAGTGGCTGTAACTCCAAGAAACGTAGTCAGAGGGCTCCAAAACTTCTAGGGTGCGTCCGTCAGGTCCCTAGGGTCGTCCCCAGTGGGTTTTCTCAGAACCGGGTTTGGGATCCGATTTTTGTAAAAATTGCATTTTTGTGAGGGCTATTTCACCAGGGTTATAAGGCCTGTATTTAGCCTCTCATTAAAGTGGCTGTAACTCCAAGAAACGTAGTCGGAGGGCTCCAAAACTTCTAGGGTGCGTCCGTCAGGTCCCTGGGGTTGTCCCCAGTGGGTTTTCTCACACTTGGGTTTGGGATCCGATTTTTGTAAAAATTGCATTTTCGTGAGGGCTATTTCACCAGGGTTATATGGCCTGTATTCAGCCTCTCATTAAAGTGGCTGTAACTCCAAGAAACGTAGTCAGAGGGCTCCAAAACTTCTAGGGTGCGTCCGTCAGGTCCCTAGGGTCGTCCCCAGTGGGTTTTCTCAGAACCGGGTTTGGGATCCGATTTTTGTAAAAATTGCATTTTTGTGAGGGCTATTTCACCAGGGTTATAAGGCCTTTATTTAGCCTCTCATTAAAGTGGCTGTAACTCCAAGAAACGTAGTCGGAGGGCTCCAAAACTTCTAGGGTGCGTCCGTCAGGTCCCTAGGGTCGTCCCCAGTGGGTTTTCTCAGAACCGGGTTTGGGATCCGATTTTTGTAAAAATTGCATTTTCGTGAGGGCTATTTCACCAGGGTTATAAGGCCTGTATTTAGCCTCTCATTAAAGTGGCTGTAACTCCAAGAAACGTAGTCAGAGGGCCCCAAAACTTCTAGGGTGCGTCCGTCAGGTCCCTAGGGTCGTCCCCAGTGGGTTTTCTCAGAACCGGGTTTGGGATCCGATTTTTGTAAAAATTGCATTTTTGTGAGGGCTATTTCACCAGGGTTATAAGGCCTGTATTTAGCCTCTCATTAAAGCAGCTGTAACTCCAAGAAACGTAGTCGGAGGGCTCCAAAACTTCTAGGGTGCGTCCGTCAGGTCCCTGGGGTTGTCCCCAGTGGGTTTTCTCACAACCGGGTTTGGGATCCGATTTTTGTAAAAATTGCATTTTCGTGAGGGCTTTTTCACCAGGGTTATATGGCCTGTATTTAGCCTCTCATTAAAGTGGCTGTAACTCCAAGAAACGTAGTCAGAGGGCTCCAAAACTTCTAGGGTGCGTCCATCAGGTCCCTGGGGTCGTCCCCAGTGGGTTTTCTCAGAACCGGGTTTGGGATCCGATTTTTGTAAAAATTGCATTTTCGTGAGGGCTATTTCACCAGGGTTATAAGGCCTGTATTTAGCCTCTCATTAAAGTGGCTGTAACTCCAAGAAACGTAGTCAGAGGGCTCCAAAACTTCTAGGGTGCGTCCGTCAGGTCCCTGGGGTTGTCCCCAGTGGGTTTTCTCAGAACCGGGTTTGGGATCCGATTTTTGTAAAAATTGCATTTTCGTGAGGGCTATTTCACCAGGGTTATATGGCCTGTATTTAGCCTCTCATTAAAGTGGCTGTAACTCCAAGAAACGTAGTCAGAGGGCTCCAAAACTTCTAGGGTGCGTCCGTCAGGTCCCTAGGGTCGTCCCCAGTGGGTTTTCTCAGAACCGGGTTTGGGATCCGATTTTTGTAAAAATTGCATTTTTGTGAGGGCTATTTCACCAGGGTTATAAGGCCTGTATTTAGCCTCTCATTAAAGGGACCGTAACTCCAAGAAACGTAGTCGGAGGGCTCCAAAACTTCTAGGGTGCGTCCGTCAGGTCCCTGGGGTTGTCCCCAGTGGGTTTTCTCACACTTGGGTTTGGGATCCGATTTTTGTAAAAATTGCATTTTCGTGAGGGCTATTTCACCAGGGTTATATGGCCTGTATTCAGCCTCTCATTAAAGTGGCTGTAACTCCAAGAAACGTAGTCAGAGGGCTCCAAAACTTCTAGGGTGCGTCCGTCAGGTCCCTAGGGTCGTCCCCAGTGGGTTTTCTCAGAACCGGGTTTGGGATCCGATTTTTGTAAAAATTGCATTTTTGTGAGGGCTATTTCACCAGGGTTATAAGGCCTGTATTTAGCCTCTCATTAAAGTGGCTGTAACTCCAAGAAACGTAGTCGGAGGGCTCCAAAACTTCTAGGGTGCGTCCGTCAGGTCCCTAGGGTCGTCCCCAGTGGGTTTTCTCAGAACCGGGTTTGGGATCCGATTTTTGTAAAAATTGCATTTTCGTGAGGGCTATTTCACCAGGGTTATAAGGCCTGTATTTAGCCTCTCATTAAAGTGGCTGTAACTCCAAGAAACGTAGTCGGAGGGCCCCAAAACTTCTAGGGTGCGTCCGTCAGGTCCCTAGGGTCGTCCCCAGTGGGTTTTCTCAGAACCGGGTTTGGGATCCGATTTTTGTAAAAATTGCATTTTTGTGAGGGCTATTTCACCAGGGTTATAAGGCCTGTATTTAGCCTCTCATTAAAGCAGCTGTAACTCCAAGAAACGTAGTCGGAGGGCTCCAAAACTTCTAGGGTGCGTCCGTCAGGTCCCTGGGGTTGTCCCCAGTGGGTTTTCTCACAACCGGGTTTGGGATCCGATTTTTGTAAAAATTGCATTTTCGTGAGGGCTATTTCACCAGGGTTATATGGCCTGTATTTAGCCTCTCATTAAAGTGGCTGTAACTCCAAGAAACGTAGTCAGAGGGCTCCAAATCTTCTAGGGTGCGTCCATCAGGTCCCTGGGGTCGTCCCCAGTGGGTTTTCTCAGAACCGGGTTTGGGATCCGATTTTTGTAAAAATTGCATTTTCGTGAGGGCTATTTCACCAGGGTTATAAGGCCTGTATTTAGCCTCTCATTAAAGTGGCTGTAACTCCAAGAAACGTAGTCAGAGGGCTCCAAAACTTCTAGGGTGCGTCCGTCAGGTCCCTAGGGTCGTCCCCAGTGGGTTTTCTCAGAACCGGGTTTGGGATCCGATTTTTGTAAAAATTGCATTTTTGTGAGGGCTATTTCACCAGGGTTATAAGGCCTGTATTTAGCCTCTCATTAAAGCGGCTGTAACTCCAAGAAACGTAGTCGGAGGGCTCCAAAACTTCTAGGGTGCGTCCGTCAGGTCCCTAGGGTCATCCCCAGTAGGTTTTCTCAGAACCGGGTTTGGGATCCGATTTTTGTAAAAATTGCATTTTCGTGAGGGCTATTTCACCAGGGTTATATGGCCTGTATTTAGCCTCTCATTAAAGTGGCTGTAACTCCAAGAAACGTAGTCAGAGGGCTCCAAAACTTCTAGGGTGCGTCCGTCAGGTCCCTAGGGTCGTCCCCAGTGGGTTTTCTCAGAACCGGGTTTGGGATCCGATTTTTGTAAAAATTGCATTTTTGTGAGGGCTATTTCACCAGGGTTATAAGGCCTGTATTTAGCCTCTCATTAAAGTGGCTGTAACTCCAAGAAACGTAGTCGGAGGGCTCCAAAACTTCTAGGGTGCGTCCGTCAGGTCCCTAGGGTCGTCCCCAGTGGGTTTTCTCAGAACCGGGTTTGGGATCCGATTTTTGTAAAAATTGCATTTTCGTGAGGGCTATTTCACCTGGGTTATAAGGCCTGTATTTAGCCTCTCATTAAAGTGGCTGTAACTCCAAGAAACGTAGTCGGAGGGCTCCAAAACTTCTAGGGTGCGTCTGTCAGGTCCCTAGGGTCGTCCCCAGTGGGTTTTCTCAGAACCGGGTTTGGGATCCGATTTTTGTAAAAATTGCATTTTTGTGAGGGCTATTTCACCAGGGTTATAAGGCCTGTATTTAGCCTCTCATTAAAGTGGCTGTAACTCCAAGAAACGTAGTCGGAGGGCTCCAAAACTTCTAGGGTGCGTCCGTCGGGTCCCTGGGGTTGTCCCCAGTGGGTTTTCTCACAACCGGGTTTGGGATCCGATTTTTGTAAAAATTGCATTTTCGTGAGGGCTATTTCACCTGGGTTATAAGGCCTGTATTTAGCCTCTCATTAAAGTGGCTGTAACTCCAAGAAACGTAGTCGGAGGGCCCCAAAACTTCTAGGGTGCGTCCGTCAGGTCCCTAGGGTCGTCCCCAGTGGGTTTTCTCAGAACCGGGTTTGGGATCCGATTTTTGTAAAAATTGCATTTTTGTGAGGGCTATTTCACCAGGGTTATAAGGCCTGTATTTAGCCTCTCATTAAAGCAGCTGTAACTCCAAGAAACGTAGTCGGAGGGCTCCAAAACTTCTAGGGTGCGTCCGTCAGGTCCCTGGGGTTGTCCCCAGTGGGTTTTCTCACAACCGGGTTTGGGATCCGATTTTTGTAAAAATTGCATTTTCATGAGGGCTATTTCACCAGGGTTATATGGCCTGTATTTAGCCTCTCATTAAAGTGGCTGTAACTCCAAGAAACGTAGTCAGAGGGCTCCAAAACTTCTAGGGTGCGTCCATCAGGTCCCTGGGGTCGTCCCCAGTGGGTTTTCTCAGAACCGGGTTTGGGATCCGATTTTTGTAAAAATTGCATTTTCGTGAGGGCTATTTCACCAGGGTTATATGGCCTGTATTTAGCCTCTCATTAAAGTGGCTGTAACTCCAAGAAACGTAGTCAGAGGGCTCCAAAACTTCTAGGGTGCGTCCGTCAGGTCCCTAGGGTCGTCCCCAGTGGGTTTTCTCAGAACCGGGGTTGGGATCCGATTTTTGTAAAAATTGCATTTTTGTGAGGGCTATTTCACCAGGGTTATAAGGCCTGTATTTAGCCTCTCATTAAAGTGGCTGTAACTCCAAGAAACGTAGTCGGAGGGCTCCAAAACTTCTAGGGTGCGTCCGTCAGGTCCCTAGGGTCGTCCCCAGTGGGTTTTCTCAGAACCGGGTTTGGGATCCGATTTTTGTAAAAATTGCATTTTTGTGAGGGCTATTTCACCAGGGTTATAAGGCCTGTATTTAGCCTCTCATTAAAGCGGCTGTAACTCCAAGAAACGTAGTCGGAGGGCTCCAAAACTTCTAGGGTGCGTCCGTCAGGTCCCTAGGGTCATCCCCAGTGGGTTTTCTCAGAACCGGGTTTGGGATCCGATTTTGGTAAAAATTGCATTTTTGTGAGGGCTATTTCACCAGGGTTATAAGGCCTGTATTTAGCCTCTCATTAAAGTGGCTGTAACTCCAAGAAACGTAGTCGGAGGGCTCCAAAACTTCTAGGGTGCGTCCGTCAGGTCCCTAGGGTCGTCCCCAGTGGGTTTTCTCAGAACCGGGTTTGGGATCCGATTTTTGTAAAAATTGCATTTTCGTGAGGGCTATTTCACCAGGGTTATATGGCCTGTATTTAGCCTCTCATTAAAGTGGCTGTAACTCCAAGAAACGTAGTCAGAGGGCTCCAAAACTTCTAGGGTGCGTCCGTCAGGTCCCTAGGGTCGTCCCCAGTGGGTTTTCTCAGAACCGGGTTTGGGATCCGATTTTTGTAAAAATTGCATTTTTGTGAGGGCTATTTCACCAGGGTTATAAGGCCTGTATTTAGCCTCTCATTAAAGCGGCTGTAACTCCAAGAAATGTAGTCGGAGGGCTCCAAAACTTCTAGGGTGCGTCCGTCAGGTCCCTAGGGTCATCCCCAGTAGGTTTTCTCAGAACCGGGTTTGGGATCCGATTTTTGTAAAAATTGCATTTTCGTGAGGGCTATTTCACCAGGGTTATATGGCCTGTATTTAGCCTCTCATTAAAGTGGCTGTAACTCCAAGAAACGTAGTCGGAGGGCTCCAAAACTTCTAGGGTGCGTCCGTCAGGTCCCTAGGGTCGTCCCCAGTGGGTTTTCTCAGAACCGGGTTTGGGATCCGATTTTTGTAAAAATTCCATTTTTGTGAGGGCTATTTCACCAGGATTATAAGGCCTGTATTTAGCCTCTCATTAAAGCGGCTGTAACTCCAAGAAACGTAGTCGGAGGGCTCCAAAACTTCTAGGGTGCGTCCGTCAGGTCCCTAGGGTCGTCCCCAGTGGGTTTTTTCAGAACCGGGTTTGGGATCCGATTTTTGTAAAAATTGCATTTTTGTGAGGGCTATTTCAGCAGGGTTATAAGGCCTGTATTTAGCCTCTCATTAAAGTGGCTGTAACTCCAAGAAACGTAGTCGGAGGGCTCCAAAACTTCTAGGGTGCGTCCGTCAGGTCCCTAGGGTCGTCCCCAGTGGGTTTTCTCAGAACCGGGTTTGGGATCCGATTTTTGTAAAAATTGCATTTTCGTGAGGGCTATTTCACCAGGGTTATATGGCCTGTATTTAGCCTCTCATTAAAGTGGCTGTAACTCCAAGAAACGTAGTCAGAGGGCTCCAAAACTTCTAGGGTGCGTCCGTCAGGTCCCTAGGGTCGTCCCCAGTGGGTTTTCTCAGAACCGGGTTTGGGATCCGATTTTTGTAAAAATTGCATTTTCGTGAGGGCTATTTCACCAGGGTTATAAGGCCTGTATTTAGCCTCTCATTAAAGCGGCTGTAACTCCAAGAAACGTAGTCGGAGGGCTCCAAAACTTCTAGGGTGCGTCCGTCAGGTCCCTAGGGTCGTCCCCAGTAGGTTTTCTCAGAACCGGGTTTGGGATCCGATTTTTGTAAAAATTGCATTTTCGTGAGGGCTATTTCACCAGGGTTATATGGCCTGTATTTAGCCTCTCATTAAAGTGGCTGTAACTCCAAGAAACGTAGTCAGAGGGCTCCAAAACTTCTAGGGTGCGTCCGTCAGGTCCCTAGGGTCGTCCCCAGTGGGTTTTCTCAGAACCGGGTTTGGGATCCGATTTTTGTAAAAATTGCATTTTTGTGAGGGCTATTTCACCAGGGTTATAAGGCCTGTATTTAGCCTCTCATTAAAGTGGCTGTAACTCCAAGAAACGTAGTCGGAGGGCTCCAAAACTTCTAGGGTGCGTCCGTCAGGTCCCTAGGGTCGTCCACAGTGAGTTTTCTCAGAACCGGGTTTGGGATCCGATTTTTGTAAAAATTGCATTTTTGTGAGGGCTATTTCACCAGGGTTATAAGGCCTGTATTTAGCCTCTCATTAAAGTGGCTGTAACTCCAAGAAACGTAGTCGGAGGGCTCCAAAACTTCTAGGGTGCGTCCGTCAGGTCCCTGGGGTTGTCCCCAGTGGGTTTTCTCAGAACCGGGTTTGGGATCCGATTTTTGTTAAAATTGCATTTTTGTGAGGGCTATTTCACCAGGGTTATAAGGCCTGTATTTAGCCTCTCATTAAAGTGGCTGTAACTCCAAGAAACGTAGTCGGAGGGCTCCAAAACTTCTAGGGTGCATCCGTCAAGTCCCTGGGGTTGTCCCCAGTGGGTTTTCTCAGAACCGGGTTTGGGATCTGATTTTTGTAAAAATTGCATTTTCGTGAGGGCTATTTCACCAGGGTTATATGGCCTGTATTTAGCCTCTCATTAAAGTGGCTGTAACTCCAAGAAACGTAGTCGGAGGGCTCCAAAACTTCTAGGGTGCGTCCGTCAGGTCCCTAGGGTCGTCCCCAGTGGGTTTTCTCAGAACCGGGTTTGGGATCCGATTTTTGTAAAAATTGCATTTTCGTGAGGGCTATTTCACCAGGGTTATATGGCCTGTATTTAGCCTCTCATTAAAGTGGCTGTAACTCCAAGAAACGTAGTCAGAGGGCTCCAAAACTTCTAGGGTGCGTCCGTCAGGTCCCTAGGGTCGTCCCCAGTGGGTTTTCTCAGAACCGGGTTTGGGATCCGATTTTTGTAAAAATTGCATTTTTGTGAGGGCTATTTCACCAGGGTTATAAGGCCTGTATTTAGCCTCTCATTAAAGGGGCCGTAACTCCAAGAAACGTAGTCGGAGGGCTCCAAAACTTCTAGGGTGCGTCCGTCAGGTCCCTGGGGTTGTCCCCAGTGGGTTTTCTCACAACCGGGTTTGGGATCCGATTTTTGTAAAAATTGCATTTTCGTGAGGGCTATTTCACCAGGGTTATACGGCCTGTATTTAGCCTCTCATTAAAGTGGCTGTAACTCCAAGAAACGTAGTCGGAGGGCTCCAAAACTTCTAGGGTGCGTCCGTCAGGTCCCTAGGGTCGTCCCCAGTGGGTTTTCTCAGAACCGGGTTTGGGATCCGATTTTTGTAAAAATTGCATTTTCGTGAGGGCTATTTCACCAGGGTTATAAGGCCTGTATTTAGCCTCTCATTAAAGTGGCTGTAACTCCAAGAAACGTAGTCGGAGGGCTCCAAAACTTCTAGGGTGCGTCCGTCAGGTCCCTAGGGTCGTCCCCAGTGGGTTTTCTCAGAACCGGGTTTGGGATCCGATTTTTGTAAAAATTGCATTTTCGTGAGGGCTATTTCACCAGGGTTATAAGGCCTGTATTTAGCCTCTCATTAAAGCGGCTGTAACTCCAAGAAACGTAGTCGGAGGGCTCCAAAACTTCTAGGGTGCGTCCGTCAGGTCCCTAGGGTCGTCCCCAGTAGGTTTTCTCAGAACCGGGTTTGGGATCCGATTTTTGTAAAAATTGCATTTTCGTGAGGGCTATTTCACCAGGGTTATATGGCCTGTATTTAGCCTCTCATTAAAGTGGCTGTAACTCCAAGAAACGTAGTCAGAGGGCTCCAAAACTTCTAGGGTGCGTCCGTCAGGTCCCTAGGGTCGTCCCCAGTGGGTTTTCTCAGAACCGGGTTTGGGATCCGATTTTTGTAAAAATTGCATTTTCGTGAGGGCTATTTCACCAGGGTTATATGGCCTGTATTTAGCCTCTCATTAAAGTGGCTGTAACTCCAAGAAACGTAGTCAGAGGGCTCCAAAACTTCTAGGGTGCGTCCGTCAGGTCCCTAGGGTCGTCCCCAGTGGGTTTTCTCAGAACCAGGTTTGGGATCCGATTTTTGTAAAAATTGCATTTTTGTGAGGGCTATTTCACCAGGGTTATAAGGCCTGTATTTAGCCTCTCATTAAAGTGGCTGTAACTCCAAGAAACGTAGTCGGAGGGCTCCAAAACTTCTAGGGTGCGTCCGTCAGGTCCCTGGGGTTGTCCCCAGTGGGTTTTCTCACAACCGGGTTTGGGATCCGATTTTTGTAAAAATTGCATTTTCGTGAGGGCTATTTCACCTGGGTTATAAGGCCTGTATTTAGCCTCTCATTAAAGCGGCTGTAACTCCAAGAAACGTAGTCGGAGGGCTCCAAAACTTCTAGGGTGCGTCCGTCAGGTCCCTGGGGTTGTCCCCAGTGGGTTTTCTCAGAACCGGGTTTGGGATCCGATTTTTGTAAAAATTGCATTTTCGTGAGGGCTATTTCACCAGGGTTATATGGCCTGTATTTAGCCTCTCATTAAAGTGGCTGTAACTCCAAGAAACGTAGTCAGAGGGCTCCAAAACTTCTAGGGTGCGTCCGTCAGGTCCCTAGGGTCGTCCCCAGTGGGTTTTCTCAGAACCGGGTTTGGGATCCGATTTTTGTAAAAATTGCATTTTTGTGAGGGCTATTTCACCAGGGTTATAAGGCCTGTATTTAGCCTCTCATTAAAGGGACAGTAACTCCAAGAAACGTAGTCGGAGGGCTCCAAAACTTCTAGGGTGCGTCCGTCAGGTCCCTGGGGTTGTCCCCAGTGGGTTTTCTCACAACCGAGTTTGGGATCCGATTTTTGTAAAAATTGCATTTTCGTGAGGGCTATTTCACCAGGGTTATATGGCCTTTATTCAGCCTCTCATTAAAGTGGCTGTAACTCCAAGAAACGTAGTCAGAGGGCTCCAAAACTTCTAGGGTGCGTCCGTCAGGTCCCTAGGGTCGTCCCCAGTGGGTTTTCTCAGAACCGGGTTTGGGATCCGATTTTTGTAAAAATTGCATTTTCGTGAGGGCTATTTCACCAGGGTTATAAGGCCTGTATTTAGCCTCTCATTAAAGTGGCTGTAACTCCAAGAAACGTAGTCGGAGGGCTCCAAAACTTCTAGGGTGCGTCCGTCAGGTCCCTAGGGTCGTCCCCAGTGGGTTTTCTCAGAACCGGGTTTGGGATCCGATTTTTGTAAAAATTGCATTTTCGTGAGGGCTATTTCACCAGGGTTATAAGGCCTGTATTTAGCCTCTCATTAAAGCGGCTGTAACTCCAAGAAACGTAGTCGGAGGGCTCCAAAACTTCTAGGGTGCGTCCGTCAGGTCCCTAGGGTCGTCCCCAGTAGGTTTTCTCAGAACCGGGTTTGGGATCCGATTTTTGTAAAAATTGCATTTTCGTGAGGGCTATTTCACCAGGGTTATATGGCCTGTATTTAGCCTCTCATTAAAGCGGCTGTAACTCCAAGAAACGTAGTCGGAGGGCTCCAAAACTTCTAGGGTGCGTCCGTCAGGTCCCTAGGGTCATCCCCAGTAGGTTTTCTCAGAACCGGGTTTGGGATCCGATTTTTGTAAAAATTGCATTTTCGTGAGGGCTATTTCACCAGGGTTATATGGCCTGTATTTAGCCTCTCATTAAAGTGGCTGTAACTCCAAGAAACGTAGTCAGAGGGCTCCAAAACTTCTAGGGTGCGTCCGTCAGGTCCCTAGGGTCGTCCCCAGTGGGTTTTCTCAGAACCGGGTTTGGGATCCGATTTTTGTAAAAATTGCATTTTTGTGAGGGCTATTTCACCAGGGTTATAAGGCCTGTATTTAGCCTCTCATTAAAGTGGCTGTAACTCCAAGAAACGTAGTCGGAGGGCTCCAAAACTTCTAGGGTGCGTCCGTCAGGTCCCTAGGGTCGTCCCCAGTGGGTTTTCTCAGAACCGGGTTTGGGATCCGATTTTTGTAAAAATTGCATTTTTGTGAGGGCTATTTCACCAGGGTTATAAGGCCTGTATTTAGCCTCTCATTAAAGTGGCTGTAACTCCAAGAAACGTAGTCGGAGGGCTCCAAAACTTCTAGGGTGCGTCCGTCAGGTCCCTAGGGTCGTCCCCAGTGGGTTTTCTCAGAACCGGGTTTGGGATCCGATTTTGGTAAAAATTGCATTTTTGTGAGGGCTATTTCACCAGGGTTATAAGGCCTGTATTTAGCCTCTCATTAAAGTGGCTGTAACTCCAAGAAACGTAGTCGGAGGGCTCCAAAACTTCTAGGGTGCGTCCGTCGGGTCCCTGGGGTTGTCCCCAGTGGGTTTTCTCACAACCGGGTTTGGGATCCGATTTTTGTAAAAATTGCATTTTCGTGAGGGCTATTTCACCTGGGTTATAAGGCCTGTATTTAGCCTCTCATTAAAGTGGCTGTAACTCCAAGAAACGTAGTCGGAGGGCCCCAAAACTTCTAGGGTGCGTCCGTCAGGTCCCTAGGGTCGTCCCCAGTGGGTTTTCTCAGAACCGGGTTTGGGATCCGATTTTTGTAAAAATTGCATTTTTGTGAGGGCTATTTCACCAGGGTTATAAGGCCTGTATTTAGCCTCTCATTAAAGCAGCTGTAACTCCAAGAAACGTAGTCGGAGGGCTCCAAAACTTCTAGGGTGCGTCCGTCAGGTCCCTGGGGTTGTCCCCAGTGGGTTTTCTCACAACCGGGTTTGGGATCCGATTTTTGTAAAAATTGCATTTTCATGAGGGCTATTTCACCAGGGTTATATGGCCTGTATTTAGCCTCTCATTAAAGTGGCTGTAACTCCAAGAAACGTAGTCAGAGGGCTCCAAAACTTCTAGGGTGCGTCCATCAGGTCCCTGGGGTCGTCCCCAGTGGGTTTTCTCAGAACCGGGTTTGGGATCCGATTTTTGTAAAAATTGCATTTTCGTGAGGGCTATTTCACCAGGGTTATATGGCCTGTATTTAGCCTCTCATTAAAGTGGCTGTAACTCCAAGAAACGTAGTCAGAGGGCTCCAAAACTTCTAGGGTGCGTCCGTCAGGTCCCTAGGGTCGTCCCCAGTGGGTTTTCTCAGAACCGGGGTTGGGATCCGATTTTTGTAAAAATTGCATTTTTGTGAGGGCTATTTCACCAGGGTTATAAGGCCTGTATTTAGCCTCTCATTAAAGTGGCTGTAACTCCAAGAAACGTAGTCGGAGGGCTCCAAAACTTCTAGGGTGCGTCCGTCAGGTCCCTAGGGTCGTCCCCAGTGGGTTTTCTCAGAACCGGGTTTGGGATCCGATTTTTGTAAAAATTGCATTTTTGTGAGGGCTATTTCACCAGGGTTATAAGGCCTGTATTTAGCCTCTCATTAAAGCGGCTGTAACTCCAAGAAACGTAGTCGGAGGGCTCCAAAACTTCTAGGGTGCGTCCGTCAGGTCCCTAGGGTCATCCCCAGTGGGTTTTCTCAGAACCGGGTTTGGGATCCGATTTTGGTAAAAATTGCATTTTTGTGAGGGCTATTTCACCAGGGTTATAAGGCCTGTATTTAGCCTCTCATTAAAGTGGCTGTAACTCCAAGAAACGTAGTCGGAGGGCTCCAAAACTTCTAGGGTGCGTCCGTCAGGTCCCTAGGGTCGTCCCCAGTGGGTTTTCTCAGAACCGGGTTTGGGATCCGATTTTTGTAAAAATTGCATTTTCGTGAGGGCTATTTCACCAGGGTTATATGGCCTGTATTTAGCCTCTCATTAAAGTGGCTGTAACTCCAAGAAACGTAGTCAGAGGGCTCCAAAACTTCTAGGGTGCGTCCGTCAGGTCCCTAGGGTCGTCCCCAGTGGGTTTTCTCAGAACCGGGTTTGGGATCCGATTTTTGTAAAAATTGCATTTTTGTGAGGGCTATTTCACCAGGGTTATAAGGCCTGTATTTAGCCTCTCATTAAAGCGGCTGTAACTCCAAGAAATGTAGTCGGAGGGCTCCAAAACTTCTAGGGTGCGTCCGTCAGGTCCCTAGGGTCATCCCCAGTAGGTTTTCTCAGAACCGGGTTTGGGATCCGATTTTTGTAAAAATTGCATTTTCGTGAGGGCTATTTCACCAGGGTTATATGGCCTGTATTTAGCCTCTCATTAAAGTGGCTGTAACTCCAAGAAACGTAGTCGGAGGGCTCCAAAAATTCTAGGGTGCGTCCGTCAGGTCCCTAGGGTCGTCCCCAGTGGGTTTTCTCAGAACCGGGTTTGGGATCCGATTTTTGTAAAAATTGCATTTTTGTGAGGGCTATTTCACCAGGATTATAAGGCCTGTATTTAGCCTCTCATTAAAGCGGCTGTAACTCCAAGAAACGTAGTCGGAGGGCTCCAAAACTTCTAGGGTGCGTCCGTCAGGTCCCTAGGGTCGTCCCCAGTGGGTTTTTTCAGAACCGGGTTTGGGATCCGATTTTTGTAAAAATTGCATTTTTGTGAGGGCTATTTCAGCAGGGTTATAAGGCCTGTATTTAGCCTCTCATTAAAGTGGCTGTAACTCTAAGAAACGTAGTCGGAGGGCTCCAAAACTTCTAGGGTGCGTCCGTCAGGTCCCTAGGGTCGTCCCCAGTGGGTTTTCTCAGAACCGGGTTTGGGATCCGATTTTTGTAAAAATTGCATTTTCGTGAGGGCTATTTCACCAGGGTTATATGGCCTGTATTTAGCCTCTCATTAAAGTGGCTGTAACTCCAAGAAACGTAGTCAGAGGGCTCCAAAACTTCTAGGGTGCGTCCGTCAGGTCCCTAGGGTCGTCCCCAGTGGGTTTTCTCAGAACCGGGTTTGGGATCCGATTTTTGTAAAAATTGCATTTTCGTGAGGGCTATTTCACCAGGGTTATAAGGCCTGTATTTAGCCTCTCATTAAAGCGGCTGTAACTCCAAGAAACGTAGTCGGAGGGCTCCAAAACTTCTAGGGTGCGTCCGTCAGGTCCCTAGGGTCGTCCCCAGTAGGTTTTCTCAGAACCGGGTTTGGGATCCGATTTTTGTAAAAATTGCATTTTCGTGAGGGCTATTTCACCAGGGTTATATGGCCTGTATTTAGCCTCTCATTAAAGTGGCTGTAACTCCAAGAAACGTAGTCAGAGGGCTCCAAAACTTCTAGGGTGCGTCCGTCAGGTCCCTAGGGTCGTCCCCAGTGGGTTTTCTCAGAACCGGGTTTGGGATCCGATTTTTGTAAAAATTGCATTTTTGTGAGGGCTATTTCACCAGGGTTATAAGGCCTGTATTTAGCCTCTCATTAAAGTGGCTGTAACTCCAAGAAACGTAGTCGGAGGGCTCCAAAACTTCTAGGGTGCGTCCGTCAGGTCCCTAGGGTCGTCCACAGTGAGTTTTCTCAGAACCGGGTTTGGGATCCGATTTTTGTAAAAATTGCATTTTTGTGAGGGCTATTTCACCAGGGTTATAAGGCCTGTATTTAGCCTCTCATTAAAGTGGCTGTAACTCCAAGAAACGTAGTCGGAGGGCTCCAAAACTTCTAGGGTGCGTCCGTCAGGTCCCTGGGGTTGTCCCCAGTGGGTTTTCTCAGAACCGGGTTTGGGATCCGATTTTTGTTAAAATTGCATTTTTGTGAGGGCTATTTCACCAGGGTTATAAGGCCTGTATTTAGCCTCTCATTAAAGTGGCTGTAACTCCAAGAAACGTAGTCGGAGGGCTCCAAAACTTCTAGGGTGCGTCCGTCAAGTCCCTGGGGTTGTCCCCAGTGGGTTTTCTCAGAACCGGGTTTGGGATCTGATTTTTGTAAAAATTGCATTTTCGTGAGGGCTATTTCACCAGGGTTATATGGCCTGTATTTAGCCTCTCATTAAAGTGGCTGTAACTCCAAGAAACGTAGTCGGAGGGCTCCAAAACTTCTAGGGTGCGTCCGTCAGGTCCCTAGGGTCGTCCCCAGTGGGTTTTCTCAGAACCGGGTTTGGGATCCGATTTTTGTAAAAATTGCATTTTCGTGAGGGCTATTTCACCAGGGTTATATGGCCTGTATTTAGCCTCTCATTAAAGTGGCTGTAACTCCAAGAAACGTAGTCAGAGGGCTCCAAAACTTCTAGGGTGCGTCCGTCAGGTCCCTAGGGTCGTCCCCAGTGGGTTTTCTCAGAACCGGGTTTGGGATCCGATTTTTGTAAAAATTGCATTTTTGTGAGGGCTATTTCACCAGGGTTATAAGGCCTGTATTTAGCCTCTCATTAAAGGGGCTGTAACTCCAAGAAACGTAGTCGGAGGGCTCCAAAACTTCTAGGGTGCGTCCGTCAGGTCCCTGGGGTTGTCCCCAGTGGGTTTTCTCACAACCGGGTTTGGGATCCGATTTTTGTAAAAATTGCATTTTCGTGAGGGCTATTTCACCAGGGTTATAAGGCCTGTATTTAGCCTCTCATTAAAGTGGCTGTAACTCGAAGAAACGTAGTCGGAGGGCTCCAAAACTTCTAGGGTGCGTCCGTCAGGTCCCTAGGGTCGTCCCCAGTGGGTTTTCTCAGAACCGGGTTTGGGATCCGATTTTTGTAAAAATTGCATTTTCGTGAGGGCTATTTCACCAGGGTTATAAGGCCTGTATTTAGCCTCTCATTAAAGTGGCTGTAACTCCAAGAAACGTAGTCGGAGGGCTCCAAAACTTCTAGGGTGCGTCCGTCAGGTCCCTAGGGTCGTCCCCAGTGGGTTTTCTCAGAACCGGGTTTGGGATCCGATTTTTGTAAAAATTGCATTTTCGTGAGGGCTATTTCACCAGGGTTATAAGGCCTGTATTTAGCCTCTCATTAAAGCGGCTGTAACTCCAAGAAATGTAGTCGGAGGGCTCCAAAACTTCTAGGGTGCGTCCGTCAGGTCCCTAGGGTCGTCCCCAGTAGGTTTTCTCAGAACCGGGTTTGGGATCCGATTTTTGTAAAAATTGCATTTTCGTGAGGGCTATTTCACCAGGGTTATATGGCCTGTATTTAGCCTCTCATTAAAGTGGCTGTAACTCCAAGAAACGTTGTCAGAGGGCTCCAAAACTTCTAGGGTGCGTCCGTCAGGTCCCTAGGGTCGTCCCCAGTGGGTTTTCTCAGAACCGGGTTTGGGATCCGATTTTTGTAAAAATTGCATTTTCGTGAGGGCTATTTCACCAGGGTTATATGGCCTGTATTTAGCCTCTCATTAAAGTGGCTGTAACTCCAAGAAACGTAGTCAGAGGGCTCCAAAACTTCTAGGGTGCGTCCGTCAGGTCCCTAGGGTCGTCCCCAGTGGGTTTTCTCAGAACCGGGTTTGGGATCCGATTTTTGTAAAAATTGCATTTTTGTGAGGGCTATTTCACCAGGGTTATAAGGCCTGTATTTAGCCTCTCATTAAAGTGGCTGTAACTCCAAGAAACGTAGTCGGAGGGCTCCAAAACTTCTAGGGTGCGTCCGTCAGGTCCCTGGGGTTGTCCCCAGTGGGTTTTCTCACAACCGGGTTTGGGATCCGATTTTTGTAAAAATTGCATTTTCGTGAGGGCTATTTCACCTGGGTTATAAGGCCTGTATTTAGCCTCTCATTAAAGCGGCTGTAACTCCAAGAAACGTAGTCGGAGGGCTCCAAAACTTCTAGGGTGCGTCCGTCAGGTCCCTGGGGTTGTCCCCAGTGGGTTTTCTCAGAACCGGGTTTGGGATCCGATTTTTGTAAAAATTGCATTTTCGTGAGGGCTATTTCACCAGGGTTATAAGGCCTGTATTTAGCCTCTCATTAAAGTGGCTGTAACTCCAAGAAACGTAGTCAGAGGGCTCCAAAACTTCTAGGGTGCGTCCGTCAGGTCCCTAGGGTCGTCCCCAGTGGGTTTTCTCAGAACCGGGTTTGGGATCCGATTTTTGTAAAAATTGCATTTTTGTGAGGGCTATTTCACCAGGGTTATAAGGCCTGTATTTAGCCTCTCATTAAAGGGACAGTAACTCCAAGAAACGTAGTCGGAGGGCTCCAAAACTTCTAGGGTGCGTCCGTCAGGTCCCTGGGGTTGTCCCCAGTGGGTTTTCTCACAACCGAGTTTGGGATCCGATTTTTGTAAAAATTGCATTTTCGTGAGGGCTATTTCACCAGGGTTATATGGCCTTTATTCAGCCTCTCATTAAAGTGGCTGTAACTCCAAGAAACGTAGTCAGAGGGCTCCAAAACTTCTAGGGTGCGTCCGTCAGGTCCCTAGGGTCGTCCCCAGTGGGTTTTCTCAGAACCGGGTTTGGGATCCGATTTTTGTAAAAATTGCATTTTCGTGAGGGCTATTTCACCAGGGTTATAAGGCCTGTATTTAGCCTCTCATTAAAGTGGCTGTAACTCCAAGAAACGTAGTCGGAGGGCTCCAAAACTTCTAGGGTGCGTCCGTCAGGTCCCTAGGGTCGTCCCCAGTGGGTTTTCTCAGAACCGGGTTTGGGATCCGATTTTTGTAAAAATTGCATTTTCGTGAGGGCTATTTCACCAGGGTTATAAGGCCTGTATTTAGCCTCTCATTAAAGCGGCTGTAACTCCAAGAAACGTAGTCGGAGGGCTCCAAAACTTCTAGGGTGCGTCCGTCAGGTCCCTAGGGTCGTCCCCAGTAGGTTTTCTCAGAACCGGGTTTGGGATCCGATTTTTGTAAAAATTGCATTTTCGTGAGGGCTATTTCACCAGGGTTATATGGCCTGTATTTAGCCTCTCATTAAAGTGGCTGTAACTCCAAGAAACGTAGTCAGAGGGCTCCAAAACTTCTAGGGTGCGTCCGTCAGGTCCCTAGGGTCGTCCCCAGTGGGTTTTCTCAGAACCGGGTTTGGGATCCGATTTTTGTAAAAATTGCATTTTCGTGAGGGCTATTTCACCAGGGTTATATGGCCTGTATTTAGCCTCTCATTAAAGTGGCTGTAACTCCAAGAAACGTAGTCAGAGGGCTCCAAAACTTCTAGGGTGCGTCCGTCAGGTCCCTAGGGTCGTCCCCAGTGGGTTTTCTCAGAACCGGGTTTGGGATCCGATTTTTGTAAAAATTGCATTTTTGTGAGGGCTATTTCACCAGGGTTATAAGGCCTGTATTTAGCCTCTCATTAAAGTGGCTGTAACTCCAAGAAACGTAGTCGGAGGGCTCCAAAACTTCTAGGGTGCGTCCGTCAGGTCCCTGGGGTTGTCCCCAGTGGGTTTTCTCACAACCGGGTTTGGGATCCGATTTTTGTAAAAATTGCATTTTCGTGAGGGCTATTTCACCAGGGTTATAAGGCCTGTATTTAGCCTCTCATTAAAGCGGCTGTAACTCCAAGAAACGTAGTCGGAGGGCTCCAAAACTTCTAGGGTGCGTCCGTCAGGTCCCTGGGGTTGTCCCCAGTGGGTTTTCTCAGAACCGGGTTTGGGATCCGATTTTTGTAAAAATTGCATTTTCGTGAGGGCTATTTCACCAGGGTTATAAGGCCTGTATTTAGCCTCTCATTAAAGTGGCTGTAACTCCAAGAAACGTAGTCGGAGGGCTCCAAAACTTCTAGGGTGCGTCCGTCAGGTCCCTGGGGTTGTCCCCAGTGGGTTTTCTCACACTTGGGTTTGGGATCCGATTTTTGTAAAAATTGCATTTTTGTGAGGGCTATTTCACCAGGGTTATAAGGCCTGTATTTAGCCTCTCATTAAAGGGACAGTAACTCCAAGAAACGTAGTCGGAGGGCTCCAAAACTTCTAGGGTGCGTCCGTCAGGTCCCTGGGGTTGTCCCCAGTGGGTTTTCTCACAACCGAGTTTGGGATCCGATTTTTGTAAAAATTGCATTTTCGTGAGGGCTATTTCACCAGGGTTATATGGCCTTTATTCAGCCTCTCATTAAAGTGGCTGTAACTCCAAGAAACGTAGTCAGAGGGCTCCAAAACTTCTAGGGTGCGTCCGTCAGGTCCCTAGGGTCGTCCCCAGTGGGTTTTCTCAGAACCGGGTTTGGGATCCGATTTTTGTAAAAATTGCATTTTCGTGAGGGCTATTTCACCAGGGTTATAAGGCCTGTATTTAGCCTCTCATTAAAGTGGCTGTAACTCCAAGAAACGTAGTCGGAGGGCTCCAAAACTTCTAGGGTGCGTCCGTCAGGTCCCTAGGGTCGTCCCCAGTGGGTTTTCTCAGAACCGGGTTTGGGATCCGATTTTTGTAAAAATTGCATTTTCGTGAGGGCTATTTCACCAGGGTTATAAGGCCTGTATTTAGCCTCTCATTAAAGCGGCTGTAACTCCAAGAAACGTAGTCGGAGGGCTCCAAAACTTCTAGGGTGCGTCCGTCAGGTCCCTAGGGTCGTCCCCAGTAGGTTTTCTCAGAACCGGGTTTGGGATCCGATTTTTGTAAAAATTGCATTTTCGTGAGGGCTATTTCACCAGGGTTATATGGCCTGTATTTAGCCTCTCATTAAAGTGGCTGTAACTCCAAGAAACGTAGTCAGAGGGCTCCAAAACTTCTAGGGTGCGTCCGTCAGGTCCCTAGGGTCGTCCCCAGTGGGTTTTCTCAGAACCGGGTTTGGGATCCGATTTTTGTAAAAATTGCATTTTCGTGAGGGCTATTTCACCAGGGTTATATGGCCTGTATTTAGCCTCTCATTAAAGTGGCTGTAACTCCAAGAAACGTAGTCAGAGGGCTCCAAAACTTCTAGGGTGCGTCCGTCAGGTCCCTAGGGTCGTCCCCAGTGGGTTTTCTCAGAACCGGGTTTGGGATCCGATTTTTGTAAAAATTGCATTTTTGTGAGGGCTATTTCACCAGGGTTATAAGGCCTGTATTTAGCCTCTCATTAAAGTGGCTGTAACTCCAAGAAACGTAGTCGGAGGGCTCCAAAACTTCTAGGGTGCGTCCGTCAGGTCCCTGGGGTTGTCCCCAGTGGGTTTTCTCACAACCGGGTTTGGGATCCGATTTTTGTAAAAATTGCATTTTCGTGAGGGCTATTTCACCAGGGTTATAAGGCCTGTATTTAGCCTCTCATTAAAGCGGCTGTAACTCCAAGAAACGTAGTCGGAGGGCTCCAAAACTTCTAGGGTGCGTCCGTCAGGTCCCTGGGGTTGTCCCCAGTGGGTTTTCTCAGAACCGGGTTTGGGATCCGATTTTTGTAAAAATTGCATTTTCGTGAGGGCTATTTCACCAGGGTTATATGGCCTGTATTTAGCCTCTCATTAAAGTGGCTGTAACTCCAAGAAACGTAGTCAGAGGGCTCCAAAACTTCTAGGGTGCGTCCGTCAGGTCCCTAGGGTCGTCCCCAGTGGGTTTTCTCAGAACCGGGTTTGGGATCCGATTTTTGTAAAAATTGCATTTTTGTGAGGGCTATTTCACCAGGGTTATAAGGCCTGTATTTAGCCTCTCATTAAAGTGGCTGTAACTCCAAGAAACGTAGTCGGAGGGCTCCAAAACTTCTAGGGTGCGTCCGTCAGGTCCCTGGGGTTGTCCCCAGTGGGTTTTCTCACACTTGGGTTTGGGATCCGATTTTTGTAAAAATTGCATTTTCGTGAGGGCTATTTCACCAGGGTTATATGGCCTGTATTCAGCCTCTCATTAAAGTGGCTGTAACTCCAAGAAACGTAGTCAGAGGGCTCCAAAACTTCTAGGGTGCGTCCGTCAGGTCCCTAGGGTCGTCCCCAGTGGGTTTTCTCAGAACCGGGTTTGGGATCCGATTTTTGTAAAAATTGCATTTTTGTGAGGGCTATTTCACCAGGGTTATAAGGCCTGTATTTAGCCTCTCATTAAAGTGGCTGTAACTCCAAGAAACGTAGTCGGAGGGCTCCAAAACTTCTAGGGTGCGTCCGTCAGGTCCCTAGGGTCGTCCCCAGTGGGTTTTCTCAGAACCGGGTTTGGGATCCGATTTTTGTAAAAATTGCATTTTCGTGAGGGCTATTTCACCAGGGTTATAAGGCCTGTATTTAGCCTCTCATTAAAGTGGCTGTAACTCCAAGAAACGTAGTCGGAGGGCCCCAAAACTTCTAGGGTGCGTCCGTCAGGTCCCTAGGGTCGTCCCCAGTGGGTTTTCTCAGAACCGGGTTTGGGATCCGATTTTTGTAAAAATTGCATTTTTGTGAGGGCTATTTCACCAGGGTTATAAGGCCTGTATTTAGCCTCTCATTAAAGCAGCTGTAACTCCAAGAAACGTAGTCGGAGGGCTCCAAAACTTCTAGGGTGCGTCCGTCAGGTCCCTGGGGTTGTCCCCAGTGGGTTTTCTCACAACCGGGTTTGGGATCCGATTTTTGTAAAAATTGCATTTTCGTGAGGGCTATTTCACCAGGGTTATATGGCCTGTATTTAGCCTCTCATTAAAGTGGCTGTAACTCCAAGAAACGTAGTCAGAGGGCTCCAAAACTTCTAGGGTGCGTCCATCAGGTCCCTGGGGTCGTCCCCAGTGGGTTTTCTCAGAACCGGGTTTGGGATCCGATTTTTGTAAAAATTGCATTTTCGTGAGGGCTATTTCACCAGGGTTATAAGGCCTGTATTTAGCCTCTCATTAAAGTGGCTGTAACTCCAAGAAACGTAGTCAGAGGGCTCCAAAACTTCTAGGGTGCGTCCGTCAGGTCCCTAGGGTCGTCCCCAGTGGGTTTTCTCAGAACCGGGTTTGGGATCCGATTTTTGTAAAAATTGCATTTTTGTGAGGGCTATTTCACCAGGGTTATAAGGCCTGTATTTAGCCTCTCATTAAAGCGGCTGTAACTCCAAGAAACGTAGTCGGAGGGCTCCAAAACTTCTAGGGTGCGTCCGTCAGGTCCCTAGGGTCATCCCCAGTAGGTTTTCTCAGAACCGGGTTTGGGATCCGATTTTTGTAAAAATTGCATTTTCGTGAGGGCTATTTCACCAGGGTTATATGGCCTGTATTTAGCCTCTCATTAAAGTGGCTGTAACTCCAAGAAACGTAGTCAGAGGGCTCCAAAACTTCTAGGGTGCGTCCGTCAGGTCCCTAGGGTCGTCCCCAGTGGGTTTTCTCAGAACCGGGTTTGGGATCCGATTTTTGTAAAAATTGCATTTTTGTGAGGGCTATTTCACCAGGGTTATAAGGCCTGTATTTAGCCTCTCATTAAAGTGGCTGTAACTCCAAGAAACGTAGTCGGAGGGCTCCAAAACTTCTAGGGTGCGTCCGTCAGGTCCCTAGGGTCGTCCCCAGTGGGTTTTCTCAGAACCGGGTTTGGGATCCGATTTTTGTAAAAATTGCATTTTTGTGAGGGCTATTTCACCAGGGTTATAAGGCCTGTATTTAGCCTCTCATTAAAGTGGCTGTAACTCCAAGAAACGTAGTCGGAGGGCTCCAAAACTTCTAGGGTGCGTCCGTCAGGTCCCTAGGGTCGTCCCCAGTGGGTTTTCTCAGAACCGGGTTTGGGATCCGATTTTGGTAAAAATTGCATTTTTGTGAGGGCTATTTCACCAGGGTTATAAGGCCTGTATTTAGCCTCTCATTAAAGTGGCTGTAACTCCAAGAAACGTAGTCGGAGGGCTCCAAAACTTCTAGGGTGCGTCCGTCGGGTCCCTGGGGTTGTCCCCAGTGGGTTTTCTCACAACCGGGTTTGGGATCCGATTTTTGTAAAAATTGCATTTTCGTGAGGGCTATTTCACCTGGGTTATAAGGCCTGTATTTAGCCTCTCATTAAAGTGGCTGTAACTCCAAGAAACGTAGTCGGAGGGCCCCAAAACTTCTAGGGTGCGTCCGTCAGGTCCCTAGGGTCGTCCCCAGTGGGTTTTCTCAGAACCGGGTTTGGGATCCGATTTTTGTAAAAATTGCATTTTTGTGAGGGCTATTTCACCAGGGTTATAAGGCCTGTATTTAGCCTCTCATTAAAGCAGCTGTAACTCCAAGAAACGTAGTCGGAGGGCTCCAAAACTTCTAGGGTGCGTCCGTCAGGTCCCTGGGGTTGTCCCCAGTGGGTTTTCTCACAACCGGGTTTGGGATCCGATTTTTGTAAAAATTGCATTTTCATGAGGGCTATTTCACCAGGGTTATATGGCCTGTATTTAGCCTCTCATTAAAGTAGCTGTAACTCCAAGAAACGTAGTCAGAGGGCTCCAAAACTTCTAGGGTGCGTCCATCAGGTCCCTGGGGTCGTCCCCAGTGGGTTTTCTCAGAACCGGGTTTGGGATCCGATTTTTGTAAAAATTGCATTTTCGTGAGGGCTATTTCACCAGGGTTATATGGCCTGTATTTAGCCTCTCATTAAAGTGGCTGTAACTCCAAGAAACGTAGTCAGAGGGCTCCAAAACTTCTAGGGTGCGTCCGTCAGGTCCCTAGGGTCGTCCCCAGTGGGTTTTCTCAGAACCGGGGTTGGGATCCGATTTTTGTAAAAATTGCATTTTTGTGAGGGCTATTTCACCAGGGTTATAAGGCCTGTATTTAGCCTCTCATTAAAGTGGCTGTAACTCCAAGAAACGTAGTCGGAGGGCTCCAAAACTTCTAGGGTGCGTCCGTCAGGTCCCTAGGGTCGTCCCCAGTGGGTTTTCTCAGAACCGGGTTTGGGATCCGATTTTTGTAAAAATTGCATTTTTGTGAGGGCTATTTCACCAGGGTTATAAGGCCTGTATTTAGCCTCTCATTAAAGCGGCTGTAACTCCAAGAAACGTAGTCGGAGGGCTCCAAAACTTCTAGGGTGCGTCCGTCAGGTCCCTAGGGTCATCCCCAGTGGGTTTTCTCAGAACCGGGTTTGGGATCCGATTTTGGTAAAAATTGCATTTTTGTGAGGGCTATTTCACCAGGGTTATAAGGCCTGTATTTAGCCTCTCATTAAAGTGGCTGTAACTCCAAGAAACGTAGTCGGAGGGCTCCAAAACTTCTAGGGTGCGTCCGTCAGGTCCCTAGGGTCGTCCCCAGTGGGTTTTCTCAGAACCGGGTTTGGGATCCGATTTTTGTAAAAATTGCATTTTCGTGAGGGCTATTTCACCAGGGTTATATGGCCTGTATTTAGCCTCTCATTAAAGTGGCTGTAACTCCAAGAAACGTAGTCAGAGGGCTCCAAAACTTCTAGGGTGCGTCCGTCAGGTCCCTAGGGTCGTCCCCAGTGGGTTTTCTCAGAACCGGGTTTGGGATCCGATTTTTGTAAAAATTGCATTTTTGTGAGGGCTATTTCACCAGGGTTATAAGGCCTGTATTTAGCCTCTCATTAAAGCGGCTGTAACTCCAAGAAATGTAGTCGGAGGGCTCCAAAACTTCTAGGGTGCGTCCGTCAGGTCCCTAGGGTCATCCCCAGTAGGTTTTCTCAGAACCGGGTTTGGGATCCGATTTTTGTAAAAATTGCATTTTCGTGAGGGCTATTTCACCAGGGTTATATGGCCTGTATTTAGCCTCTCATTAAAGTGGCTGTAACTCCAAGAAACGTAGTCGGAGGGCTCCAAAAATTCTAGGGTGCGTCCGTCAGGTCCCTAGGGTCGTCCCCAGTGGGTTTTCTCAGAACCGGGTTTGGGATCCGATTTTTGTAAAAATTGCATTTTTGTGAGGGCTATTTCACCAGGATTATAAGGCCTGTATTTAGCCTCTCATTAAAGCGGCTGTAACTCCAAGAAACGTAGTCGGAGGGCTCCAAAACTTCTAGGGTGCGTCCGTCAGGTCCCTAGGGTCGTCCCCAGTGGGTTTTTTCAGAACCGGGTTTGGGATCCGATTTTTGTAAAAATTGCATTTTTGTGAGGGCTATTTCAGCAGGGTTATAAGGCCTGTATTTAGCCTCTCATTAAAGTGGCTGTAACTCCAAGAAACGTAGTCGGAGGGCTCCAAAACTTCTAGGGTGCGTCCGTCAGGTCCCTAGGGTCGTCCCCAGTGGGTTTTCTCAGAACCGGGTTTGGGATCCGATTTTTGTAAAAATTGCATTTTCGTGAGGGCTATTTCACCAGGGTTATATGGCCTGTATTTAGCCTCTCATTAAAGTGGCTGTAACTCCAAGAAACGTAGTCAGAGGGCTCCAAAACTTCTAGGGTGCGTCCGTCAGGTCCCTAGGGTCGTCCCCAGTGGGTTTTCTCAGAACCGGGTTTGGGATCCGATTTTTGTAAAAATTGCATTTTCGTGAGGGCTATTTCACCAGGGTTATAAGGCCTGTATTTAGCCTCTCATTAAAGCGGCTGTAACTCCAAGAAACGTAGTCGGAGGGCTCCAAAACTTCTAGGGTGCGTCCGTCAGGTCCCTAGGGTCGTCCCCAGTAGGTTTTCTCAGAACCGGGTTTGGGATCCGATTTTTGTAAAAATTGCATTTTCGTGAGGGCTATTTCACCAGGGTTATATGGCCTGTATTTAGCCTCTCATTAAAGTGGCTGTAACTCCAAGAAACGTAGTCAGAGGGCTCCAAAACTTCTAGGGTGCGTCCGTCAGGTCCCTAGGGTCGTCCCCAGTGGGTTTTCTCAGAACCTGGTTTGGGATCCGATTTTTGTAAAAATTGCATTTTTGTGAGGGCTATTTCACCAGGGTTATAAGGCCTGTATTTAGCCTCTCATTAAAGTGGCTGTAACTCCAAGAAACGTAGTCGGAGGGCTCCAAAACTTCTAGGGTGCGTCCGTCAGGTCCCTAGGGTCGTCCACAGTGAGTTTTCTCAGAACCGGGTTTGGGATCCGATTTTTGTAAAAATTGCATTTTTGTGAGGGCTATTTCACCAGGGTTATAAGGCCTGTATTTAGCCTCTCATTAAAGTGGCTGTAACTCCAAGAAACGTAGTCGGAGGGCTCCAAAACTTCTAGGGTGCGTCCGTCAGGTCCCTGGGGTTGTCCCCAGTGGGTTTTCTCAGAACCGGGTTTGGGATCCGATTTTTGTTAAAATTGCATTTTTGTGAGGGCTATTTCACCAGGGTTATAAGGCCTGTATTTAGCCTCTCATTAAAGTGGCTGTAACTCCAAGAAACGTAGTCGGAGGGCTCCAAAACTTCTAGGGTGCGTCCGTCAAGTCCCTGGGGTTGTCCCCAGTGGGTTTTCTCAGAACCGGGTTTGGGATCTGATTTTTGTAAAAATTGCATTTTCGTGAGGGCTATTTCACCAGGGTTATATGGCCTGTATTTAGCCTCTCATTAAAGTGGCTGTAACTCCAAGAAATGTAGTCGGAGGGCTCCAAAACTTCTAGGGTGCGTCCGTCAGGTCCCTAGGGTCGTCCCCAGTGGGTTTTCTCAGAACCGGGTTTGGGATCCGATTTTTGTAAAAATTGCATTTTCGTGAGGGCTATTTCACCAGGGTTATATGGCCTGTATTTAGCCTCTCATTAAAGTGGCTGTAACTCCAAGAAACGTAGTCAGAGGGCTCCAAAACTTCTAGGGTGCGTCCGTCAGGTCCCTAGGGTCGTCCCCAGTGGGTTTTCTCAGAACCGGGTTTGGGATCCGATTTTTGTAAAAATTGCATTTTTGTGAGGGCTATTTCACCAGGGTTATAAGGCCTGTATTTAGCCTCTCATTAAAGTGGCTGTAACTCCAAGAAACGTAGTCGGAGGGCTCCAAAACTTCTAGGGTGCGTCCGTCAGGTCCCTGGGGTTGTCCCCAGTGGGTTTTCTCACAACCGGGTTTGGGATCCGATTTTTGTAAAAATTGCATTTTCGTGAGGGCTATTTCACCAGGGTTATAAGGCCTGTATTTAGCCTCTCATTAAAGTGGCTGTAACTCGAAGAAACGTAGTCGGAGGGCTCCAAAACTTCTAGGGTGCGTCCGTCAGGTCCCTAGGGTCGTCCCCAGTGGGTTTTCTCAGAACCGGGTTTGGGATCCGATTTTTGTAAAAATTGCATTTTCGTGAGGGCTATTTCACCAGGGTTATAAGGCCTGTATTTAGCCTCTCATTAAAGTGGCTGTAACTCCAAGAAACGTAGTCGGAGGGCTCCAAAACTTCTAGGGTGCGTCCGTCAGGTCCCTAGGGTCGTCCCCAGTGGGTTTTCTCAGAACCGGGTTTGGGATCCGATTTTTGTAAAAATTGCATTTTCGTGAGGGCTATTTCACCAGGGTTATAAGGCCTGTATTTAGCCTCTCATTAAAGCGGCTGTAACTCCAAGAAATGTAGTCGGAGGGCTCCAAAACTTCTAGGGTGCGTCCGTCAGGTCCCTAGGGTCGTCCCCAGTAGGTTTTCTCAGAACCGGGTTTGGGATCCGATTTTTGTAAAAATTGCATTTTCGTGAGGGCTATTTCACCAGGGTTATATGGCCTGTATTTAGCCTCTCATTAAAGTGGCTGTAACTCCAAGAAACGTTGTCAGAGGGCTCCAAAACTTCTAGGGTGCGTCCGTCAGGTCCCTAGGGTCGTCCCCAGTGGGTTTTCTCAGAACCGGGTTTGGGATCCGATTTTTGTAAAAATTGCATTTTCGTGAGGGCTATTTCACCAGGGTTATATGGCCTGTATTTAGCCTCTCATTAAAGTGGCTGTAACTCCAAGAAACGTAGTCAGAGGGCTCCAAAACTTCTAGGGTGCGTCCGTCAGGTCCCTAGGGTCGTCCCCAGTGGGTTTTCTCAGAACCGGGTTTGGGATCCGATTTTTGTAAAAATTGCATTTTTGTGAGGGCTATTTCACCAGGGTTATAAGGCCTGTATTTAGCCTCTCATTAAAGTGGCTGTAACTCCAAGAAACGTAGTCGGAGGGCTCCAAAACTTCTAGGGTGCGTCCGTCAGGTCCCTGGGGTTGTCCCCAGTGGGTTTTCTCACAACCGGGTTTGGGATCCGATTTTTGTAAAAATTGCATTTTCGTGAGGGCTATTTCACCTGGGTTATAAGGCCTGTATTTAGCCTCTCATTAAAGCGGCTGTAACTCCAAGAAACGTAGTCGGAGGGCTCCAAAACTTCTAGGGTGCGTCCGTCAGGTCCCTGGGGTTGTCCCCAGTGGGTTTTCTCAGAACCGGGTTTGGGATCCGATTTTTGTAAAAATTGCATTTTTGTGAGGGCTATTTCACCAGGGTTATAAGGCCTGTATTTAGCCTCTCATTAAAGGGACAGTAACTCCAAGAAACGTAGTCGGAGGGCTCCAAAACTTCTAGGGTGCGTCCGTCAGGTCCCTGGGGTTGTCCCCAGTGGGTTTTCTCACAACCGAGTTTGGGATCCGATTTTTGTAAAAATTGCATTTTCGTGAGGGCTATTTCACCAGGGTTATATGGCCTTTATTCAGCCTCTCATTAAAGTGGCTGTAACTCCAAGAAACGTAGTCAGAGGGCTCCAAAACTTCTAGGGTGCGTCCGTCAGGTCCCTAGGGTCGTCCCCAGTGGGTTTTCTCAGAACCGGGTTTGGGATCCGATTTTTGTAAAAATTGCATTTTCGTGAGGGCTATTTCACCAGGGTTATAAGGCCTGTATTTAGCCTCTCATTAAAGTGGCTGTAACTCCAAGAAACGTAGTCGGAGGGCTCCAAAACTTCTAGGGTGCGTCCGTCAGGTCCCTAGGGTCGTCCCCAGTGGGTTTTCTCAGAACCGGGTTTGGGATCCGATTTTTGTAAAAATTGCATTTTCGTGAGGGCTATTTCACCAGGGTTATAAGGCCTGTATTTAGCCTCTCATTAAAGCGGCTGTAACTCCAAGAAACGTAGTCGGAGGGCTCCAAAACTTCTAGGGTGCGTCCGTCAGGTCCCTAGGGTCGTCCCCAGTAGGTTTTCTCAGAACCGGGTTTGGGATCCGATTTTTGTAAAAATTGCATTTTCGTGAGGGCTATTTCACCAGGGTTATATGGCCTGTATTTAGCCTCTCATTAAAGTGGCTGTAACTCCAAGAAACGTAGTCAGAGGGCTCCAAAACTTCTAGGGTGCGTCCGTCAGGTCCCTAGGGTCGTCCCCAGTGGGTTTTCTCAGAACCGGGTTTGGGATCCGATTTTTGTAAAAATTGCATTTTCGTGAGGGCTATTTCACCAGGGTTATATGGCCTGTATTTAGCCTCTCATTAAAGTGGCTGTAACTCCAAGAAACGTAGTCAGAGGGCTCCAAAACTTCTAGGGTGCGTCCGTCAGGTCCCTAGGGTCGTCCCCAGTGGGTTTTCTCAGAACCGGGTTTGGGATCCGATTTTTGTAAAAATTGCATTTTTGTGAGGGCTATTTCACCAGGGTTATAAGGCCTGTATTTAGCCTCTCATTAAAGTGGCTGTAACTCCAAGAAACGTAGTCGGAGGGCTCCAAAACTTCTAGGGTGCGTCCGTCAGGTCCCTGGGGTTGTCCCCAGTGGGTTTTCTCACAACCGGGTTTGGGATCCGATTTTTGTAAAAATTGCATTTTCGTGAGGGCTATTTCACCTGGGTTATAAGGCCTGTATTTAGCCTCTCATTAAAGTGGCTGTAACTCCAAGAAACGTAGTCGGAGGGCCCCAAAACTTCTAGGGTGCGTCCGTCAGGTCCCTAGGGTCGTCCCCAGTAGGTTTTCTCAGAACCGGGTTTGGGATCCGATTTTTGTAAAAATTGCATTTTTGTGAGGGCTATTTCACCAGGGTTATAAGGCCTGTATTTAGCCTCTCATTAAAGCAGCTGTAACTCCAAGAAACGTAGTCGGAGGGCTCCAAAACTTCTAGGGTGCGTCCGTCAGGTCCCTGGGGTTGTCCCCAGTGGGTTTTCTCACAACCGGGTTTGGGATCCGATTTTTGTAAAAATTGCATTTTCATGAGGGCTATTTCACCAGGGTTATATGGCCTGTATTTAGCCTCTCATTAAAGTGGCTGTAACTCCAAGAAACGTAGTCAGAGGGCTCCAAAACTTCTAGGGTGCGTCCATCAGGTCCCTGGGGTCGTCCCCAGTGGGTTTTCTCAGAACCGGGTTTGGGATCCAATTTTTGTAAAAATTGCATTTTTGTGAGGGCTATTTCACCAGGGTTATAAGGCCTGTATTTAGCCTCTCATTAAAGTGGCTGTAACTCCAAGAAACGTAGTCGGAGGGCTCCAAAACTTCTAGGGTGCGTCCGTCAGGTCCCTAGGGTCGTCCCCAGTGGGTTTGCTCAGAACCGGGTTTGGGATCCAATTTTTGTAAAAATTGCATTTTCGTGAGGGCTATTTCACCAGGGTTATAAGGCCTGTATTTAGCCTCTCATTAAAGCGGCTGTAACTCCAAGAACCGTAGTCGGAGGGCTCCAAAACTTCTAGGGTGCGTCCGTCAGGTCCCTGGGGTTGTCCCCAGTGGGTTTTCTCAGAACCGGGTTTGGGATCCGATTTTTGTAAAAATTGCATTTTCGTGAGGGCTATTTCACCAGGGTTATATGGCCTGTATTTAGCCTCTCATTAAAGTGGCTGTAACTCCAAGAAACGTAGTCAGAGGGCTCCAAAACTTCTAGGGTGCGTCCGTCAGGTCCCTAGGGTCGTCCCCAGTGGGTTTTCTCAGAACCGGGTTTGGGATCCGATTTTTGTAAAAATTGCATTTTTGTGAGGGCTATTTCACCAGGGTTATAAGGCCTGTATTTAGCCTCTCATTAAAGTGGCTGTAACTCCAAGAAACGTAGTCGGAGGGCTCCAAAACTTCTAGGGTGCGTCCGTCAGGTCCCTGGGGTTGTCCCCAGTGGGTTTTCTCACACTTGGGTTTGGGATCCAATTTTTGTAAAAATTGCATTTTCGTGAGGGCTATTTCACCAGGGTTATAAGGCCTGTATTTAGCCTCTCATTAAAGTGGCTGTAACTCCAAGAAACGTAGTCAGAGGGCTCCAAAACTTCTAGGGTGCGTCCGTCAGGTCCCTAGGGTCTTCCCCAGTGGGTTTTCTCAGAACCGGGTTTGGGATCCGATTTTTGTAAAAATTGCATTTTCGTGAGGGCTATTTCACCAGGGTTATATGGCCTGTATTTAGCCTCTCATTAAAGTGGCTGTAACTCCAAGAAACGTAGTCAGAGGGCTCCAAAACTTCTAGGGTGCGTCCGTCAGGTCCCTAGGGTCGTCCCCAGTGGGTTTTCTCAGAACCGGGTTTGGGATCCGATTTTTGTAAAAATTGCATTTTTGTGAGGGCTATTTCACCAGGGTTATAAGGCCTGTATTTAGCCTCTCATTAAAGTGGCTGTAACTCCAAGAAACGTAGTCGGAGGGCTCCAAAACTTCTAGGGTGCGTCCGTCAGGTCCCTAGGGTCGTCCCCAGTGGGTTTTCTCAGAACCGGGTTTGGGATCCGATTTTTGTAAAAATTGCATTTTCGTGAGGGCTATTTCACCAGGGTTATATGGCCTGTATTTAGCCTCTCATTAAAGTGGCTGTAACTCCAAGAAACGTAGTCAGAGGGCTCCAAAACTTCTAGGGTGCGTCCGTCAGGTCCCTAGGGTCGTCCCCAGTGGGTTTTCTCAGAACCGGGGTTGGGATCCGATTTTTGTAAAAATTGCATTTTTGTGAGGGCTATTTCACCAGGGTTATAAGGCCTGTATTTAGCCTCTCATTAAAGTGGCTGTAACTCCAAGAAACGTAGTCGGAGGGCTCCAAAACTTCTAGGGTGCGTCCGTCAGGTCCCTAGGGTCGTCCCCAGTGGGTTTTCTCAGAACCGGGTTTGGGATCCGATTTTTGTAAAAATTGCATTTTTGTGAGGGCTATTTCACCAGGGTTATAAGGCCTGTATTTAGCCTCTCATTAAAGCGGCTGTAACTCCAAGAAACGTAGTCGGAGGGCTCCAAAACTTCTAGGGTGCGTCCGTCAGGTCCCTAGGGTCATCCCCAGTGGGTTTTCTCAGAACCGGGTTTGGGATCCGATTTTGGTAAAAATTGCATTTTTGTGAGGGCTATTTCACCAGGGTTATAAGGCCTGTATTTAGCCTCTCATTAAAGTGGCTGTAACTCCAAGAAACGTAGTCGGAGGGCTCCAAAACTTCTAGGGTGCGTCCGTCAGGTCCCTAGGGTCGTCCCCAGTGGGTTTTCTCAGAACCGGGTTTGGGATCCGATTTTTGTAAAAATTGCATTTTCGTGAGGGCTATTTCACCAGGGTTATATGGCCTGTATTTAGCCTCTCATTAAAGTGGCTGTAACTCCAAGAAACGTAGTCAGAGGGCTCCAAAACTTCTAGGGTGCGTCCGTCAGGTCCCTAGGGTCGTCCCCAGTGGGTTTTCTCAGAACCGGGTTTGGGATCCGATTTTTGTAAAAATTGCATTTTTGTGAGGGCTATTTCACCAGGGTTATAAGGCCTGTATTTAGCCTCTCATTAAAGCGGCTGTAACTCCAAGAAATGTAGTCGGAGGGCTCCAAAACTTCTAGGGTGCGTCCGTCAGGTCCCTAGGGTCATCCCCAGTAGGTTTTCTCAGAACCGGGTTTGGGATCCGATTTTTGTAAAAATTGCATTTTCGTGAGGGCTATTTCACCAGGGTTATATGGCCTGTATTTAGCCTCTCATTAAAGTGGCTGTAACTCCAAGAAACGTAGTCGGAGGGCTCCAAAACTTCTAGGGTGCGTCCGTCAGGTCCCTAGGGTCGTCCCCAGTGGGTTTTCTCAGAACCGGGTTTGGGATCCGATTTTTGTAAAAATTGCATTTTTGTGAGGGCTATTTCACCAGGGTTATAAGGCCTGTATTTAGCCTCTCATTAAAGCGGCTGTAACTCCAAGAAACGTAGTCGGAGGGCTCCAAAACTTCTAGGGTGCGTCCGTCAGGTCCCTAGGGTCGTCCCCAGTGGGTTTTTTCAGAACCGGGTTTGGGATCCGATTTTTGTAAAAATTGCATTTTTGTGAGGGCTATTTCAGCAGGGTTATAAGGCCTGTATTTAGCCTCTCATTAAAGTGGCTGTAACTCCAAGAAACGTAGTCGGAGGGCTCCAAAACTTCTAGGGTGCGTCCGTCAGGTCCCTAGGGTCGTCCCCAGTGGGTTTTCTCAGAACCGGGTTTGGGATCCGATTTTTGTAAAAATTGCATTTTCGTGAGGGCTATTTCACCAGGGTTATATGGCCTGTATTTAGCCTCTCATTAAAGTGGCTGTAACTCCAAGAAACGTAGTCAGAGGGCTCCAAAACTTCTAGGGTGCGTCCGTCAGGTCCCTAGGGTCGTCCCCAGTGGGTTTTCTCAGAACCGGGTTTGGGATCCGATTTTTGTAAAAATTGCATTTTCGTGAGGGCTATTTCACCAGGGTTATAAGGCCTGTATTTAGCCTCTCATTAAAGCGGCTGTAACTCCAAGAAACGTAGTCGGAGGGCTCCAAAACTTCTAGGGTGCGTCCGTCAGGTCCCTAGGGTCGTCCCCAGTAGGTTTTCTCAGAACCGGGTTTGGGATCCGATTTTTGTAAAAATTGCATTTTCGTGAGGGCTATTTCACCAGGGTTATATGGCCTGTATTTAGCCTCTCATTAAAGTGGCTGTAACTCCAAGAAACGTAGTCAGAGGGCTCCAAAACTTCTAGGGTGCGTCCGTCAGGTCCCTAGGGTCGTCCCCAGTGGGTTTTCTCAGAACCGGGTTTGGGATCCGATTTTTGTAAAAATTGCATTTTTGTGAGGGCTATTTCACCAGGGTTATAAGGCCTGTATTTAGCCTCTCATTAAAGTGGCTGTAACTCCAAGAAACGTAGTCGGAGGGCTCCAAAACTTCTAGGGTGCGTCCGTCAGGTCCCTAGGGTCGTCCACAGTGAGTTTTCTCAGAACCGGGTTTGGGATCCGATTTTTGTAAAAATTGCATTTTTGTGAGGGCTATTTCACCAGGGTTATAAGGCCTGTATTTAGCCTCTCATTAAAGTGGCTGTAACTCCAAGAAACGTAGTCGGAGGGCTCCAAAACTTCTAGGGTGCGTCCGTCAGGTCCCTGGGGTTGTCCCCAGTGGGTTTTCTCAGAACCGGGTTTGGGATCCGATTTTTGTTAAAATTGCATTTTTGTGAGGGCTATTTCACCAGGGTTATAAGGCCTGTATTTAGCCTCTCATTAAAGTGGCTGTAACTCCAAGAAACGTAGTCGGAGGGCTCCAAAACTTCTAGGGTGCGTCCGTCAAGTCCCTGGGGTTGTCCCCAGTGGGTTTTCTCAGAACCGGGTTTGGGATCTGATTTTTGTAAAAATTGCATTTTCGTGAGGGCTATTTCACCAGGGTTATATGGCCTGTATTTAGCCTCTCATTAAAGTGGCTGTAACTCCAAGAAACGTAGTCGGAGGGCTCCAAAACTTCTAGGGTGCGTCCGTCAGGTCCCTAGGGTCGTCCCCAGTGGGTTTTCTCAGAACCGGGTTTGGGATCCGATTTTTGTAAAAATTGCATTTTCGTGAGGGCTATTTCACCAGGGTTATATGGCCTGTATTTAGCCTCTCATTAAAGTGGCTGTAACTCCAAGAAACGTAGTCAGAGGGCTCCAAAACTTCTAGGGTGCGTCCGTCAGGTCCCTAGGGTCGTCCCCAGTGGGTTTTCTCAGAACCGGGTTTGGGATCCGATTTTTGTAAAAATTGCATTTTTGTGAGGGCTATTTCACCAGGGTTATAAGGCCTGTATTTAGCCTCTCATTAAAGGGGCCGTAACTCCAAGAAACGTAGTCGGAGGGCTCCAAAACTTCTAGGGTGCGTCCGTCAGGTCCCTGGGGTTGTCCCCAGTGGGTTTTCTCACAACCGGGTTTGGGATCCGATTTTTGTAAAAATTGCATTTTCGTGAGGGCTATTTCACCAGGGTTATAAGGCCTGTATTTAGCCTCTCATTAAAGTGGCTGTAACTCGAAGAAACGTAGTCGGAGGGCTCCAAAACTTCTAGGGTGCGTCCGTCAGGTCCCTAGGGTCGTCCCCAGTGGGTTTTCTCAGAACCGGGTTTGGGATCCGATTTTTGTAAAAATTGCATTTTCGTGAGGGCTATTTCACCAGGGTTATAAGGCCTGTATTTAGCCTCTCATTAAAGTGGCTGTAACTCCAAGAAACGTAGTCGGAGGGCTCCAAAACTTCTAGGGTGCGTCCGTCAGGTCCCTAGGGTCGTCCCCAGTGGGTTTTCTCAGAACCGGGTTTGGGATCCGATTTTTGTAAAAATTGCATTTTCGTGAGGGCTATTTCACCAGGGTTATAAGGCCTGTATTTAGCCTCTCATTAAAGCGGCTGTAACTCCAAGAAACGTAGTCGGAGGGCTCCAAAACTTCTAGGGTGCGTCCGTCAGGTCCCTAGGGTCGTCCCCAGTAGGTTTTCTCAGAACCGGGTTTGGGATCCGATTTTTGTAAAAATTGCATTTTCGTGAGGGCTATTTCACCAGGGTTATATGGCCTGTATTTAGCCTCTCATTAAAGTGGCTGTAACTCCAAGAAACGTAGTCAGAGGGCTCCAAAACTTCTAGGGTGCGTCCGTCAGGTCCCTAGGGTCGTCCCCAGTGGGTTTTCTCAGAACCGGGTTTGGGATCCGATTTTTGTAAAAATTGCATTTTCGTGAGGGCTATTTCACCAGGGTTATATGGCCTGTATTTAGCCTCTCATTAAAGTGGCTGTAACTCCAAGAAACGTAGTCAGAGGGCTCCAAAACTTCTAGGGTGCGTCCGTCAGGTCCCTAGGGTCGTCCCCAGTGGGTTTTCTCAGAACCGGGTTTGGGATCCGATTTTTGTAAAAATTGCATTTTTGTGAGGGCTATTTCACCAGGGTTATAAGGCCTGTATTTAGCCTCTCATTAAAGTGGCTGTAACTCCAAGAAACGTAGTCGGAGGGCTCCAAAACTTCTAGGGTGCGTCCGTCAGGTCCCTGGGGTTGTCCCCAGTGGGTTTTCTCACAACCGGGTTTGGGATCCGATTTTTGTAAAAATTGCATTTTCGTGAGGGCTATTTCACCTGGGTTATAAGGCCTGTATTTAGCCTCTCATTAAAGTGGCTGTAACTCCAAGAAACGTAGTCGGAGGGCCCCAAAACTTCTAGGGTGCGTCCGTCAGGTCCCTAGGGTCGTCCCCAGTGGGTTTTCTCAGAACCGGGTTTGGGATCCGATTTTTGTAAAAATTGCATTTTTGTGAGGGCTATTTCACCAGGGTTATAAGGCCTGTATTTAGCCTCTCATTAAAGCAGCTGTAACTCCAAGAAACGTAGTCGGAGGGCTCCAAAACTTCTAGGGTGCGTCCGTCAGGTCCCTGGGGTTGTCCCCAGTGGGTTTTCTCACAACCGGGTTTGGGATCCGATTTTTGTAAAAATTGCATTTTCATGAGGGCTATTTCACCAGGGTTATATGGCCTGTATTTAGCCTCTCATTAAAGTGGCTGTAACTCCAAGAAACGTAGTCAGAGGGCTCCAAAACTTCTAGGGTGCGTCCATCAGGTCCCTGGGGTCGTCCCCAGTGGGTTTTCTCAGAACCGGGTTTGGGATCCGATTTTTGTAAAAATTGCATTTTCGTGAGGGCTATTTCACCAGGGTTATAAGGCCTGTATTTAGCCTCTCATTAAAGTGGCTGTAACTCCAAGAAACGTAGTCGGAGGGCTCCAAAACTTCTAGGGTGCGTCCGTCAGGTCCCTAGGGTCGTCCCCAGTGGGTTTTCTCAGAACCGGGTTTGGGATCCGATTTTTGTAAAAATTGCATTTTCGTGAGGGCTATTTCACCAGGGTTATAAGGCCTGTATTTAGCCTCTCATTAAAGTGGCTGTAACTCCAAGAAACGTAGTCGGAGGGCTCCAAAACTTCTAGGGTGCGTCCGTCAGGTCCCTAGGGTCGTCCCCAGTGGGTTTTCTCAGAACCGGGTTTGGGATCCGATTTTTGTAAAAATTGCATTTTCGTGAGGGCTATTTCACCAGGGTTATAAGGCCTGTATTTAGCCTCTCATTAAAGCGGCTGTAACTCCAAGAAACGTAGTCGGAGGGCTCCAAAACTTCTAGGGTGCGTCCGTCAGGTCCCTGGGGTTGTCCCCAGTGGGTTTTCTCAGAACCGGGTTTGGGATCCGATTTTTGTAAAAATTGCATTTTCATGAGGGCTATTTCACCAGGGTTATATGGCCTGTATTTAGCCTCTCATTAAAGTGGCTGTAACTCCAAGAAACGTAGTCAGAGGGCTCCAAAACTTCTAGGGTGCGTCCGTCAGGTCCCTAGGGTCGTCCCCAGTGGGTTTTCTCACAACCGGGTTTGGGATCCGATTTTTGTAAAAATTGCATTTTTGTGAGGGCTATTTCACCAGGGTTATAAGGCCTGTATTTAGCCTCTCATTAAAGGGACAGTAACTCCAAGAAACGTAGTCGGAGGGCTCCAAAACTTCTAGGGTGCGTCCGTCAGGTCCCTGGGGTTGTCCCCAGTGGGTTTTCTCACAACCGAGTTTGGGATCCGATTTTTGTAAAAATTGCATTTTCGTGAGGGCTATTTCACCAGGGTTATATGGCCTTTATTCAGCCTCTCATTAAAGTGGCTGTAACTCCAAGAAACGTAGTCAGAGGGCTCCAAAACTTCTAGGGTGCGTCCGTCAGGTCCCTAGGGTCGTCCCCAGTGGGTTTTCTCAGAACCGGGTTTGGGATCCGATTTTTGTAAAAATTGCATTTTCGTGAGGGCTATTTCACCAGGGTTATAAGGCCTGTATTTAGCCTCTCATTAAAGTGGCTGTAACTCCAAGAAACGTAGTCGGAGGGCTCCAAAACTTCTAGGGTGCGTCCGTCAGGTCCCTAGGGTCGTCCCCAGTGGGTTTTCTCAGAACCGGGTTTGGGATCTGATTTTTGTAAAAATTGCATTTTCGTGAGGGCTATTTCACCAGGGTTATAAGGCCTGTATTTAGCCTCTCATTAAAGCGGCTGTAACTCCAAGAAACGTAGTCGGAGGGCTCCAAAACTTCTAGGGTGCGTCCGTCAGGTCCCTAGGGTCGTCCCCAGTGGGTTTTCTCAGAACCGGGTTTGGGATCCGATTTTTGTAAAAATTGCATTTTCGTGAGGGCTATTTCACCAGGGTTATATGGCCTGTATTTAGCCTCTCATTAAAGTGGCTGTAACTCCAAGAAACGTAGTCAGAGGGCTCCAAAACTTCTAGGGTGCGTCCGTCAGGTCCCTAGGGTCGTCCCCAGTGGGTTTTCTCAGAACCGGGTTTGGGATCCGATTTTTGTAAAAATTGCATTTTCGTGAGGGCTATTTCACCAGGGTTATATGGCCTGTATTTAGCCTCTCATTAAAGTGGCTGTAACTCCAAGAAACGTAGTCAGAGGGCTCCAAAACTTCTAGGGTGCGTCCGTCAGGTCCCTAGGGTCGTCCCCAGTGGGTTTTCTCAGAACCGGGTTTGGGATCCGATTTTTGTAAAAATTGCATTTTTGTGAGGGCTATTTCACCAGGGTTATAAGGCCTGTATTTAGCCTCTCATTAAAGTGGCTGTAACTCCAAGAAACGTAGTCGGAGGGCTCCAAAACTTCTAGGGTGCGTCCGTCAGGTCCCTGGGGTTGTCCCCAGTGGGTTTTCTCACAACCGGGTTTGGGATCCGATTTTTGTAAAAATTGCATTTTCGTGAGGGCTATTTCACCTGGGTTATAAGGCCTGTATTTAGCCTCTCATTAAAGTGGCTGTAACTCCAAGAAACGTAGTCGGAGGGCCCCAAAACTTCTAGGGTGCGTCCGTCAGGTCCCTAGGGTCGTCCCCAGTGGGTTTTCTCAGAACCGGGTTTGGGATCCGATTTTTGTAAAAATTGCATTTTTGTGAGGGCTATTTCACCAGGGTTATAAGGCCTGTATTTAGCCTCTCATTAAAGGGACCGTAACTCCAAGAAACGTAGTCGGAGGGCTCCAAAACTTCTAGGGTGCGTCCGTCAGGTCCCTGGGGTTGTCCCCAGTGGGTTTTCTCACAACCGGGTTTGGGATCCGATTTTTGTAAAAATTGCATTTTCATGAGGGCTATTTCACCAGGGTTATATGGCCTGTATTTAGCCTCTCATTAAAGTGGCTGTAACTCCAAGAAACGTAGTCAGAGGGCTCCAAAACTTCTAGGGTGCGTCCATCAGGTCCCTGGGGTCGTCCCCAGTGGGTTTTCTCAGAACCGGGTTTGGGATCCGATTTTTGTAAAAATTGCATTTTTGTGAGGGCTATTTCACCAGGGTTATAAGGCCTGTATTTAGCCTCTCATTAAAGTGGCTGTAACTCCAAGAAACGTAGTCGGAGGGCTCCAAAACTTCTAGGGTGCGTCCGTCAGGTCCCTAGGGTCGTCCCCAGTGGGTTTGCTCATAACCGGGTTTGGGATCCGATTTTTGTAAAAATTGCATTTTCGTGAGGGCTATTTCACCAGGGTTATAAGGCCTGTATTTAGCCTCTCATTAAAGCGGCTGTAACTCCAAGAAACGTAGTCGGAGGGCTCCAAAACTTCTAGGGTGCGTCCGTCAGGTCCCTGGGGTTGTCCCCAGTGGGTTTTCTCAGAACCGGGTTTGGGATCCGATTTTTGTAAAAATTGCATTTTCGTGAGGGCTATTTCACCAGGGTTATATGGCCTGTATTTAGCCTCTCATTAAAGTGGCTGTAACTCCAAGAAACGTAGTCAGAGGGCTCCAAAACTTCTAGGGTGCGTCCGTCAGGTCCCTAGGGTCGTCCCCAGTGGGTTTTCTCAGAACCGGGTTTGGGATCCGATTTTTGTAAAAATTGCATTTTTGTGAGGGCTATTTCACCAGGGTTATAAGGCCTGTATTTAGCCTCTCATTAAAGTGGCTGTAACTCCAAGAAACGTAGTCGGAGGGCTCCAAAACTTCTAGGGTGCGTCCGTCAGGTCCCTGGGGTTGTCCCCAGTGGGTTTTCTCACACTTGGGTTTGGGATCCGATTTTTGTAAAAATTGCATTTTCGTGAGGGCTATTTCACCAGGGTTATATGGCCTGTATTCAGCCTCTCATTAAAGTGGCTGTAACTCCAAGAAACGTAGTCAGAGGGCTCCAAAACTTCTAGGGTGCGTCCGTCAGGTCCCTAGGGTCGTCCCCAGTGGGTTTTCTCAGAACCGGGTTTGGGATCCGATTTTTGTAAAAATTGCATTTTTGTGAGGGCTATTTCACCAGGGTTATAAGGCCTGTATTTAGCCTCTCATTAAAGTGGCTGTAACTCCAAGAAACGTAGTCGGAGGGCTCCAAAACTTCTAGGGTGCGTCCGTCAGGTCCCTAGGGTCGTCCCCAGTGGGTTTTCTCAGAACCGGGTTTGGGATCCGATTTTTGTAAAAATTGCATTTTCGTGAGGGCTATTTCACCAGGGTTATAAGGCCTGTATTTAGCCTCTCATTAAAGTGGCTGTAACTCCAAGAAACGTAGTCGGAGGGCCCCAAAACTTCTAGGGTGCGTCCGTCATGTCCCTAGGGTCGTCCCCAGTGGGTTTTCTCAGAACCGGGTTTGGGATCCGATTTTTGTAAAAATTGCATTTTTGTGAGGGCTATTTCACCAGGGTTATAAGGCCTGTATTTAGCCTCTCATTAAAGCAGCTGTAACTCCAAGAAACGTAGTCGGAGGGCTCCAAAACTTCTAGGGTGCGTCCGTCAGGTCCCTGGGGTTGTCCCCAGTGGGTTTTCTCACAACCGGGTTTGGGATCCGATTTTTGTAAAAATTGCATTTTCGTGAGGGCTATTTCACCAGGGTTATATGGCCTGTATTTAGCCTCTCATTAAAGTGGCTGTAACTCCAAGAAACGTATTCAGATGGCTCCAAAACTTCTAGGGTGCGTCCATCAGGTCCCTGGGGTCGTCCCCAGTGGGTTTTCTCAGAACCGGGTTTGGGATCCGATTTTTGTAAAAATTGCATTTTCGTGAGGGCTATTTCACCAGGGTTATAAGGCCTGTATTTAGCCTCTCATTAAAGTGGCTGTAACTCCAAGAAACGTAGTCAGAGGGCTCCAAAACTTCTAGGGTGCGTCCGTCAGGTCCCTAGGGTCGTCCCCAGTGGGTTTGCTCAGAACCGGGTTTGGGATCCGATTTTTGTAAAAATTGCATTTTCGTGAGGGCTATTTCACCAGGGTTATAAGGCCTGTATTTAGCCTCTCATTAAAGCGGCTGTAACTCCAAGAAACGTAGTCGGAGGGCTCCAAAACTTCTAGGGTGCGTCCGTCAGGTCCCTGGGGTTGTCCCCAGTGGGTTTTCTCAGAACCGGGTTTGGGATCCGATTTTTGTAAAAATTGCATTTTCGTGAGGGCTATTTCACCAGGGTTATATGGCCTGTATTTAGCCTCTCATTAAAGTGGCTGTAACTCCAAGAAACGTAGTCAGAGGGCTCCAAAACTTCTAGGGTGCGTCCGTCAGGTCCCTAGGGTCGTCCCCAGTGGGTTTTCTCAGAACCGGGTTTGGGATCCGATTTTTGTAAAAATTGCATTTTTGTGAGGGCTATTTCACCAGGGTTATAAGGCCTGTATTTAGCCTCTCATTAAAGGGACCGTAACTCCAAGAAACGTAGTCGGAGGGCTCCAAAACTTCTAGGGTGCGTCCGTCAGGTCCCTGGGGTTGTCCCCAGTGGGTTTTCTCACACTTGGGTTTGGGATCCGATTTTTGTAAAAATTGCATTTTCGTGAGGGCTATTTCACCAGGGTTATATGGCCTGTATTCAGCCTCTCATTAAAGTGGCTGTAACTCCAAGAAACGTAGTCAGAGGGCTCCAAAACTTCTAGGGTGCGTCCGTCAGGTCCCTAGGGTCGTCCCCAGTGGGTTTTCTCAGAACCGGGTTTGGGATCCGATTTTTGTAAAAATTGCATTTTTGTGAGGGCTATTTCACCAGGGTTATAAGGCCTGTATTTAGCCTCTCATTAAAGTGGCTGTAACTCCAAGAAACGTAGTCGGAGGGCTCCAAAACTTCTAGGGTGCGTCCGTCAGGTCCCTAGGGTCGTCCCCAGTGGGTTTTCTCAGAACCGGGTTTGGGATCCGATTTTTGTAAAAATTGCATTTTCGTGAGGGCTATTTCACCAGGGTTATAAGGCCTGTATTTAGCCTCTCATTAAAGTGGCTGTAACTCCAAGAAACGTAGTCGGAGGGCCCCAAAACTTCTAGGGTGCGTCCGTCAGGTCCCTAGGGTCGTCCCCAGTGGGTTTTCTCAGAACCGGGTTTGGGATCCGATTTTTGTAAAAATTGCATTTTTGTGAGGGCTATTTCACCAGGGTTATAAGGCCTGTATTTAGCCTCTCATTAAAGCAGCTGTAACTCCAAGAAACGTAGTCGGAGGGCTCCAAAACTTCTAGGGTGCGTCCGTCAGGTCCCTGGGGTTGTCCCCAGTGGGTTTTCTCACAACCGGGTTTGGGATCCGATTTTTGTAAAAATTGCATTTTCGTGAGGGCTATTTCACCAGGGTTATATGGCCTGTATTTAGCCTCTCATTAAAGTGGCTGTAACTCCAAGAAACGTAGTCAGAGGGCTCCAAAACTTCTAGGGTGCGTCCATCAGGTCCCTGGGGTCGTCCCCAGTGGGTTTTCTCAGAACCGGGTTTGGGATCCGATTTTTGTAAAAATTGCATTTTCGTGAGGGCTATTTCACCAGGGTTATAAGGCCTGTATTTAGCCTCTCATTAAAGTGGCTGTAACTCCAAGAAACGTAGTCAGAGGGCTCCAAAACTTCTAGGGTGCGTCCGTCAGGTCCCTAGGGTCGTCCCCAGTGGGTTTTCTCAGAACCGGGTTTGGGATCCGATTTTTGTAAAAATTGCATTTTTGTGAGGGCTATTTCACCAGGGTTATAAGGCCTGTATTTAGCCTCTCATTAAAGCGGCTGTAACTCCAAGAAACGTAGTCGGAGGGCTCCAAAACTTCTAGGGTGCGTCCGTCAGGTCCCTAGGGTCATCCCCAGTAGGTTTTCTCAGAACCGGGTTTGGGATCCGATTTTTGTAAAAATTGCATTTTCGTGAGGGCTATTTCACCAGGGTTATATGGCCTGTATTTAGCCTCTCATTAAAGTGGCTGTAACTCCAAGAAACGTAGTCAGAGGGCTCCAAAACTTCTAGGGTGCGTCCGTCAGGTCCCTAGGGTCGTCCCCAGTGGGTTTTCTCAGAACCGGGTTTGGGATCCGATTTTTGTAAAAATTGCATTTTTGTGAGGGCTATTTCACCAGGGTTATAAGGCCTGTATTTAGCCTCTCATTAAAGTGGCTGTAACTCCAAGAAACGTAGTCGGAGGGCTCCAAAACTTCTAGGGTGCGTCCGTCAGGTCCCTAGGGTCGTCCCCAGTGGGTTTTCTCAGAACCGGGTTTGGGATCCGATTTTTGTAAAAATTGCATTTTTGTGAGGGCTATTTCACCAGGGTTATAAGGCCTGTATTTAGCCTCTCATTAAAGTGGCTGTAACTCCAAGAAACGTAGTCGGAGGGCTCCAAAACTTCTAGGGTGCGTCTGTCAGGTCCCTAGGGTCGTCCCCAGTGGGTTTTCTCAGAACCGGGTTTGGGATCCGATTTTTGTAAAAATTGCATTTTTGTGAGGGCTATTTCACCAGGGTTATAAGGCCTGTATTTAGCCTCTCATTAAAGTGGCTGTAACTCCAAGAAACGTAGTCGGAGGGCTCCAAAACTTCTAGGGTGCGTCCGTCGGGTCCCTGGGGTTGTCCCCAGTGGGTTTTCTCACAACCGGGTTTGGGATCCGATTTTTGTAAAAATTGCATTTTCGTGAGGGCTATTTCACCTGGGTTATAAGGCCTGTATTTAGCCTCTCATTAAAGTGGCTGTAACTCCAAGAAACGTAGTCGGAGGGCCCCAAAACTTCTAGGGTGCGTCCGTCAGGTCCCTAGGGTCGTCCCCAGTGGGTTTTCTCAGAACCGGGTTTGGGATCCGATTTTTGTAAAAATTGCATTTTTGTGAGGGCTATTTCACCAGGGTTATAAGGCCTGTATTTAGCCTCTCATTAAAGCAGCTGTAACTCCAAGAAACGTAGTCGGAGGGCTCCAAAACTTCTAGGGTGCGTCCGTCAGGTCCCTGGGGTTGTCCCCAGTGGGTTTTCTCACAACCGGGTTTGGGATCCGATTTTTGTAAAAATTGCATTTTCATGAGGGCTATTTCACCAGGGTTATATGGCCTGTATTTAGCCTCTCATTAAAGTGGCTGTAACTCCAAGAAACGTAGTCAGAGGGCTCCAAAACTTCTAGGGTGCGTCCATCAGGTCCCTGGGGTCGTCCCCAGTGGGTTTTCTCAGAACCGGGTTTGGGATCCGATTTTTGTAAAAATTGCATTTTCGTGAGGGCTATTTCACCAGGGTTATAAGGCCTGTATTTAGCCTCTCATTAAAGTGGCTGTAACTCCAAGAAACGTAGTCAGAGGGCTCCAAAACTTCTAGGGTGCGTCCGTCAGGTCCCTAGGGTCGTCCCCAGTGGGTTTTCTCAGAACCGGGTTTGGGATCCGATTTTTGTAAAAATTGCATTTTCGTGAGGGCTATTTCACCAGGGTTATATGGCCTGTATTTAGCCTCTCATTAAAGTGGCTGTAACTCCAAGAAACGTAGTCAGAGGGCTCCAAAACTTCTAGGGTGCGTCCGTCAGGTCCCTAGGGTCGTCCCCAGTGGGTTTTCTCAGAACCGGGTTTGGGATCCGATTTTTGTAAAAATTGCATTTTTGTGAGGGCTATTTCACCAGGGTTATAAGGCCTGTATTTAGCCTCTCATTAAAGCGGCTGTAACTCCAAGAAACGTAGTCGGAGGGCTCCAAAACTTCTAGGGTGCGTCCGTCAGGTCCCTAGGGTCGTCCCCAGTAGGTTTTCTCAGAACCGGGTTTGGGATCCGATTTTTGTAAAAATTGCATTTTCGTGAGGGCTATTTCACCAGGGTTATATGGCCTGTATTTAGCCTCTCATTAAAGTGGCTGTAACTCCAAGAAACGTAGTCAGAGGGCTCCAAAACTTCTAGGGTGCGTCCGTCAGGTCCCTAGGGTCGTCCCCAGTGGGTTTTCTCAGAACCGGGTTTGGGATCCGATTTTTGTAAAAATTGCATTTTTGTGAGGGCTATTTCACCAGGGTTATAAGGCCTGTATTTAGCCTCTCATTAAAGTGGCTGTAACTCCAAGAAACGTAGTCGGAGGGCTCCAAAACTTCTAGGGTGCGTCCGTCAGGTCCCTAGGGTCGTCCACAGTGAGTTTTCTCAGAACCGGGTTTGGGATCCGATTTTTGTAAAAATTGCATTTTTGTGAGGGCTATTTCACCAGGGTTATAAGGCCTGTATTTAGCCTCTCATTAAAGTGGCTGTAACTCCAAGAAACGTAGTCGGAGGGCTCCAAAACTTCTAGGGTGCGTCCGTCAGGTCCCTGGGGTTGTCCCCAGTGGGTTTTCTCAGAACCGGGTTTGGGATCCGATTTTTGTTAAAATTGCATTTTTGTGAGGGCTATTTCACCAGGGTTATAAGGCCTGTATTTAGCCTCTCATTAAAGTGGCTGTAACTCCAAGAAACGTAGTCGGAGGGCTCCAAAACTTCTAGGGTGCGTCCGTCAAGTCCCTGGGGTTGTCCCCAGTGGGTTTTCTCAGAACCGGGTTTGGGATCTGATTTTTGTAAAAATTGCATTTTCGTGAGGGCTATTTCACCAGGGTTATATGGCCTGTATTTAGCCTCTCATTAAAGTGGCTGTAACTCCAAGAAACGTAGTCGGAGGGCTCCAAAACTTCTAGGGTGCGTCCGTCAGGTCCCTAGGGTCGTCCCCAGTGGGTTTTCTCAGAACCGGGTTTGGGATCCGATTTTTGTAAAAATTGCATTTTCGTGAGGGCTATTTCACCAGGGTTATATGGCCTGTATTTAGCCTCTCATTAAAGTGGCTGTAACTCCAAGAAACGTAGTCAGAGGGCTCCAAAACTTCTAGGGTGCGTCCGTCAGGTCCCTAGGGTCGTCCCCAGTGGGTTTTCTCAGAACCGGGTTTGGGATCCGATTTTTGTAAAAATTGCATTTTTGTGAGGGCTATTTCACCAGGGTTATAAGGCCTGTATTTAGCCTCTCATTAAAGGGGCCGTAACTCCAAGAAACGTAGTCGGAGGGCTCCAAAACTTCTAGGGTGCGTCCGTCAGGTCCCTGGGGTTGTCCCCAGTGGGTTTTCTCACAACCGGGTTTGGGATCCGATTTTTGTAAAAATTGCATTTTCGTGAGGGCTATTTCACCAGGGTTATAAGGCCTGTATTTAGCCTCTCATTAAAGTGGCTGTAACTCGAAGAAACGTAGTCGGAGGGCTCCAAAACTTCTAGGGTGCGTCCGTCAGGTCCCTAGGGTCGTCCCCAGTGGGTTTTCTCAGAACCGGGTTTGGGATCCGATTTTTGTAAAAATTGCATTTTCGTGAGGGCTATTTCACCAGGGTTATAAGGCCTGTATTTAGCCTCTCATTAAAGTGGCTGTAACTCCAAGAAACGTAGTCGGAGGGCTCCAAAACTTCTAGGGTGCGTCCGTCAGGTCCCTAGGGTCGTCCCCAGTGGGTTTTCTCAGAACCGGGTTTGGGATCCGATTTTTGTAAAAATTGCATTTTCGTGAGGGCTATTTCACCAGGGTTATAAGGCCTGTATTTAGCCTCTCATTAAAGCGGCTGTAACTCCAAGAAACGTAGTCGGAGGGCTCCAAAACTTCTAGGGTGCGTCCGTCAGGTCCCTAGGGTCGTCCCCAGTAGGTTTTCTCAGAACCGGGTTTGGGATCCGATTTTTGTAAAAATTGCATTTTCGTGAGGGCTATTTCACCAGGGTTATATGGCCTGTATTTAGCCTCTCATTAAAGTGGCTGTAACTCCAAGAAACGTAGTCAGAGGGCTCCAAAACTTCTAGGGTGCGTCCGTCAGGTCCCTAGGGTCGTCCCCAGTGGGTTTTCTCAGAACCGGGTTTGGGATCCGATTTTTGTAAAAATTGCATTTTCGTGAGGGCTATTTCACCAGGGTTATATGGCCTGTATTTAGCCTCTCATTAAAGTGGCTGTAACTCCAAGAAACGTAGTCAGAGGGCTCCAAAACTTCTAGGGTGCGTCCGTCAGGTCCCTAGGGTCGTCCCCAGTGGGTTTTCTCAGAACCGGGTTTGGGATCCGATTTTTGTAAAAATTGCATTTTTGTGAGGGCTATTTCACCAGGGTTATAAGGCCTGTATTTAGCCTCTCATTAAAGTGGCTGTAACTCCAAGAAACGTAGTCGGAGGGCTCCAAAACTTCTAGGGTGCGTCCGTCAGGTCCCTGGGGTTGTCCCCAGTGGGTTTTCTCACAACCGGGTTTGGGATCCGATTTTTGTAAAAATTGCATTTTCGTGAGGGCTATTTCACCTGGGTTATAAGGCCTGTATTTAGCCTCTCATTAAAGTGGCTGTAACTCCAAGAAACGTAGTCGGAGGGCCCCAAAACTTCTAGGGTGCGTCCGTCAGGTCCCTAGGGTCGTCCCCAGTGGGTTTTCTCAGAACCGGGTTTGGGATCCGATTTTTGTAAAAATTGCATTTTTGTGAGGGCTATTTCACCAGGGTTATAAGGCCTGTATTTAGCCTCTCATTAAAGCAGCTGTAACTCCAAGAAACGTAGTCGGAGGGCTCCAAAACTTCTAGGGTGCGTCCGTCAGGTCCCTGGGGTTGTCCCCAGTGGGTTTTCTCACAACCGGGTTTGGGATCCGATTTTTGTAAAAATTGCATTTTCATGAGGGCTATTTCACCAGGGTTATATGGCCTGTATTTAGCCTCTCATTAAAGTGGCTGTAACTCCAAGAAACGTAGTCAGAGGGCTCCAAAACTTCTAGGGTGCGTCCATCAGGTCCCTGGGGTCGTCCCCAGTGGGTTTTCTCAGAACCGGGTTTGGGATCCGATTTTTGTAAAAATTGCATTTTCGTGAGGGCCATTTCACCAGGGTTATAAGGCCTGTATTTAGCCTCTCATTAAAGTGGCTGTAACTCCAAGAAACGTAGTCGGAGGGCTCCAAAACTTCTAGGGTGCGTCCGTCAGGTCCCTAGGGTCGTCCCCAGTGGGTTTTCTCAGAACCGGGTTTGGGATCCGATTTTTGTAAAAATTGCATTTTCGTGAGGGCTATTTCACCAGGGTTATAAGGCCTGTATTTAGCCTCTCATTAAAGTGGCTGTAACTCCAAGAAACGTAGTCGGAGGGCTCCAAAACTTCTAGGGTGCGTCCGTCAGGTCCCTAGGGTCGTCCCCAGTGGGTTTTCTCAGAACCGGGTTTGGGATCCGATTTTTGTAAAAATTGCATTTTCGTGAGGGCTATTTCACCAGGGTTATAAGGCCTGTATTTAGCCTCTCATTAAAGCGGCTGTAACTCCAAGAAACGTAGTCGGAGGGCTCCAAAACTTCTAGGGTGCGTCCGTCAGGTCCCTGGGGTTGTCCCCAGTGGGTTTTCTCAGAACCGGGTTTGGGATCCGATTTTTGTAAAAATTGCATTTTCGTGAGGGCTATTTCACCAGGGTTATATGGCCTGTATTTAGCCTCTCATTAAAGTGGCTGTAACTCCAAGAAACGTAGTCAGAGGGCTCCAAAACTTCTAGGGTGCGTCCGTCAGGTCCCTAGGGTCGTCCCCAGTGGGTTTTCTCAGAACCGGGTTTGGGATCCGATTTTTGTAAAAATTGCATTTTTGTGAGGGCTATTTCACCAGGGTTATAAGGCCTGTATTTAGCCTCTCATTAAAGGGACAGTAACTCCAAGAAACGTAGTCGGAGGGCTCCAAAACTTCTAGGGTGCGTCCGTCAGGTCCCTGGGGTTGTCCCCAGTGGGTTTTCTCACAACCGAGTTTGGGATCCGATTTTTGTAAAAATTGCATTTTCGTGAGGGCTATTTCACCAGGGTTATATGGCCTTTATTCAGCCTCTCATTAAAGTGGCTGTAACTCCAAGAAACGTAGTCAGAGGGCTCCAAAACTTCTAGGGTGCGTCCGTCAGGTCCCTAGGGTTGTCCCCAGTGGGTTTTCTCAGAACCGGGTTTGGGATCCGATTTTTGTAAAAATTGCATTTTCGTGAGGGCTATTTCACCAGGGTTATAAGGCCTGTATTTAGCCTCTCATTAAAGTGGCTGTAACTCCAAGAAACGTAGTCGGAGGGCTCCAAAACTTCTAGGGTGCGTCCGTCAGGTCCCTAGGGTCGTCCCCAGTGGGTTTTCTCAGAACCGGGTTTGGGATCCGATTTTTGTAAAAATTGCATTTTCGTGAGGGCTATTTCACCAGGGTTATAAGGCCTGTATTTAGCCTCTCATTAAAGCGGCTGTAACTCCAAGAAACGTAGTCGGAGGGCCACAAAACTTCTAGGGTGCGTCCGTCAGGTCCCTGGGGTTGTCCCCAGTGGGTTTTCTCACAACCGGGTTTGGGATCCGATTTTTGTAAAAATTACATTTTCATGAGGGCTATTTCACCAGGGTTATATGGCCTGTATTTAGCCTCTCATTAAAGTGGCTGTAACTCCAAGAAACGTAGTCAGAGGGCTCCAAAACTTCTAGGGTGCGTCCATCAGGTCCCTGGGGTCGTCCCCAGTGGGTTTTCTCAGAACCGGGTTTGGGATCCGATTTTTGTAAAAATTGCATTTTTGTGAGGGCTATTTCACCAGGGTTATAAGGCCTGTATTTAGCCTCTCATTAAAGTGGCTGTAACTCCAAGAAACGTAGTCGGAGGGCTCCAAAACTTCTAGGGTGCGTCCGTCAGGTCCCTAGGGTCGTCCCCAGTGGGTTTGCTCAGAACCGGGTTTGGGATCCGATTTTTGTAAAAATTGCATTTTCGTGAGGGCTATTTCACCAGGGTTATAAGGCCTGTATTTAGCCTCTCATTAAAGCGGCTGTAACTCCAAGAAACGTAGTCGGAGGGCTCCAAAACTTCTAGGGTGCGTCCGTCAGGTCCCTGGGGTTGTCCCCAGTGGGTTTTCTCAGAACCGGGTTTGGGATCCGATTTTTGTAAAAATTGCATTTTCGTGAGGGCTATTTCACCAGGGTTATATGGCCTGTATTTAGCCTCTCATTAAAGTGGCTGTAACTCCAAGAAACGTAGTCAGAGGGCTCCAAAACTTCTAGGGTGCGTCCGTCAGGTCCCTAGGGTCGTCCCCAGTGGGTTTTCTCAGAACCGGGTTTGGGATCCGATTTTTGTAAAAATTGCATTTTTGTGAGGGCTATTTCACCAGGGTTATAAGGCCTGTATTTAGCCTCTCATTAAAGTGGCTGTAACTCCAAGAAACGTAGTCGGAGGGCTCCAAAACTTCTAGGGTGCGTCCGTCAGGTCCCTGGGGTTGTCCCCAGTGGGTTTTCTCACACTTGGGTTTGGGATCCGATTTTTGTAAAAATTGCATTTTCGTGAGGGCTATTTCACCAGGGTTATATGGCCTGTATTCAGCCTCTCATTAAAGTGGCTGTAACTCCAAGAAACGTAGTCAGAGGGCTCCAAAACTTCTAGGGTGCGTCCGTCAGGTCCCTAGGGTCGTCCCCAGTGGGTTTTCTCAGAACCGGGTTTGGGATCCGATTTTTGTAAAAATTGCATTTTTGTGAGGGCTATTTCACCAGGGTTATAAGGCCTGTATTTAGCCTCTCATTAAAGTGGCTGTAACTCCAAGAAACGTAGTCGGAGGGCTCCAAAACTTCTAGGGTGCGTCCGTCAGGTCCCTAGGGTCGTCCCCAGTGGGTTTTCTCAGAACCGGGTTTGGGATCCGATTTTTGTAAAAATTGCATTTTCGTGAGGGCTATTTCACCAGGGTTATAAGGCCTGTATTTAGCCTCTCATTAAAGTGGCTGTAACTCCAAGAAACGTAGTCGGAGGGCCCCAAAACTTCTAGGGTGCGTCCGTCAGGTCCCTAGGGTCGTCCCCAGTGGGTTTTCTCACAACCGGGTTTGGGATCCGATTTTTGTAAAAATTGCATTTTTGTGAGGGCTATTTCACCAGGGTTATAAGGCCTGTATTTAGCCTCTCATTAAAGCAGCTGTAACTCCAAGAAACGTAGTCGGAGGGCTCCAAAACTTCTAGGGTGCGTCCGTCAGGTCCCTGGGGTTGTCCCCAGTGGGTTTTCTCACAACCGGGTTTGGGATCCGATTTTTGTAAAAATTGCATTTTCGTGAGGGCTATTTCACCAGGGTTATATGGCCTGTATTTAGCCTCTCATTAAAGTGGCTGTAACTCCAAGAAACGTAGTCAGAGGGCTCCAAAACTTCTAGGGTGCGTCCATCAGGTCCCTGGGGTCGTCCCCAGTGGGTTTTCTCAGAACCGGGTTTGGGATCCGATTTTTGTAAAAATTGCATTTTCGTGAGGGCTATTTCACCAGGGTTATAAGGCCTGTATTTAGCCTCTCATTAAAGTGGCTGTAACTCCAAGAAACGTAGTCAGAGGGCTCCAAAACTTCTAGGGTGCGTCCGTCAGGTCCCTAGGGTCGTCCCCAGTGGGTTTGCTCAGAACCGGGTTTGGGATCCGATTTTTGTAAAAATTGCATTTTCGTGAGGGCTATTTCACCAGGGTTATAAGGCCTGTATTTAGCCTCTCATTAAAGCGGCTGTAACTCCAAGAAACGTAGTCGGAGGGCTCCAAAACTTCTAGGGTGCGTCCGTCAGGTCCCTGGGGTTGTCCCCAGTGGGTTTTCTCAGAACCGGGTTTGGGATCCGATTTTTGTAAAAATTGCAATTTCGTGAGGGCTATTTCACCAGGGTTATATGGCCTGTATTTAGCCTCTCATTAAAGTGGCTGTAACTCCAAGAAACGTAGTCAGAGGGCTCCAAAACTTCTAGGGTGCGTCCGTCAGGTCCCTAGGGTCGTCCCCAGTGGGTTTTCTCAGAACCGGGTTTGGGATCCGATTTTTGTAAAAATTGCATTTTTGTGAGGGCTATTTCACCAGGGTTATAAGGCCTGTATTTAGCCTCTCATTAAAGTGGCTGTAACTCCAAGAAACGTAGTCGGAGGGCTCCAAAACTTCTAGGGTGCGTCCGTCAGGTCCCTGGGGTTGTCCCCAGTGGGTTTTCTCACACTTGGGTTTGGGATCCGATTTTTGTAAAAATTGCATTTTCGTGAGGGCTATTTCACCAGGGTTATATGGCCTGTATTCAGCCTCTCATTAAAGTGGCTGTAACTCCAAGAAACGTAGTCAGAGGGCTCCAAAACTTCTAGGGTGCGTCCGTCAGGTCCCTAGGGTCGTCCCCAGTGGGTTTTCTCAGAACCGGGTTTGGGATCCGATTTTTGTAAAAATTGCATTTTTGTGAGGGCTATTTCACCAGGGTTATAAGGCCTGTATTTAGCCTCTCATTAAAGTGGCTGTAACTCCAAGAAACGTAGTCGGAGGGCTCCAAAACTTCTAGGGTGCGTCCGTCAGGTCCCTAGGGTCGTCCCCAGTGGGTTTTCTCAGAACCGGGTTTGGGATCCGATTTTTGTAAAAATTGCATTTTCGTGAGGGCTATTTCACCAGGGTTATAAGGCCTGTATTTAGCCTCTCATTAAAGTGGCTGTAACTCCAAGAAACATAGTCGGAGGGCCCCAAAACTTCTAGGGTGCGTCCGTCAGGTCCCTAGGGTCGTCCCCAGTGGGTTTTCTCAGAACCGGGTTTGGGATCCGATTTTTGTAAAAATTGCATTTTTGTGAGGGCTATTTCACCAGGGTTATAAGGCCTGTATTTAGCCTCTCATTAAAGCAGCTGTAACTCCAAGAAACGTAGTCGGAGGGCTCCAAAACTTCTAGGGTGCGTCCGTCAGGTCCCTGGGGTTGTCCCCAGTGGGTTTTCTCACAACCGGGTTTGGGATCCGATTTTTGTAAAAATTGCATTTTCGTGAGGGCTATTTCACCAGGGTTATATGGCCTGTATTTAGCCTCTCATTAAAGTGGCTGTAACTCCAAGAAACGTAGTCAGAGGGCTCCAAAACTTCTAGGGTGCGTCCATCAGGTCCCTGGGGTCGTCCCCAGTGGGTTTTCTCAGAACCGGGTTTGGGATCCGATTTTTGTAAAAATTGCATTTTCGTGAGGGCTATTTCACCAGGGTTATAAGGCCTGTATTTAGCCTCTCATTAAAGTGGCTGTAACTCCAAGAAACGTAGTCAGAGGGCTCCAAAACTTCTAGGGTGCGTCCGTCAGGTCCCTAGGGTCGTCCCCAGTGGGTTTTCTCAGAACCGGGTTTGGGATCCGATTTTTGTAAAAATTGCATTTTTGTGAGGGCTATTTCACCAGGGTTATAAGGCCTGTATTTAGCCTCTCATTAAAGCGGCTGTAACTCCAAGAAACGTAGTCGGAGGGCTCCAAAACTTCTAGGGTGCGTCCGTCAGGTCCCTAGGGTCATCCCCAGTAGGTTTTCTCAGAACCGGGTTTGGGATCCGATTTTTGTAAAAATTGCATTTTCGTGAGGGCTATTTCACCAGGGTTATATGGCCTGTATTTAGCCTCTCATTAAAGTGGCTGTAACTCCAAGAAACGTAGTCAGAGGGCTCCAAAACTTCTAGGGTGCGTCCGTCAGGTCCCTAGGGTCGTCCCCAGTGGGTTTTCTCAGAACCGGGTTTGGGATCCGATTTTTGTAAAAATTGCATTTTTGTGAGGGCTATTTCACCAGGGTTATAAGGCCTGTATTTAGCCTCTCATTAAAGTGGCTGTAACTCCAAGAAACGTAGTCGGAGGGCTCCAAAACTTCTAGGGTGCGTCCGTCAGGTCCCTAGGGTCGTCCCCAGTGGGTTTTCTCAGAACCGGGTTTGGGATCCGATTTTTGTAAAAATTGCATTTTTGTGAGGGCTATTTCACCAGGGTTATAAGGCCTGTATTTAGCCTCTCATTAAAGTGGCTGTAACTCCAAGAAACGTAGTCGGAGGGCTCCAAAACTTCTAGGGTGCGTCTGTCAGGTCCCTAGGGTCGTCCCCAGTGGGTTTTCTCAGAACCGGGTTTGGGATCCGATTTTTGTAAAAATTGCATTTTCGTGAGGGCTATTTCACCAGGGTTATATGGCCTGTATTCAGCCTCTCATTAAAGTGGCTGTAACTCCAAGAAACGTAGTCGGAGGGCTCCAAAACTTCTAGGGTGCGTCCGTCGGGTCCCTGGGGTTGTCCCCAGTGGGTTTTCTCAGAACCGTGTTTGGGATCCGATTTTTGTAAAAATTGCATTTTCGTGAGGGCTATTTCACCAGGGTTATATGGCCTGTATTTAGCCTCTCATTAAAGTGGCTGTAACTCCAAGAAACGTAGTCAGAGGGCTCCAAAACTTCTAGGGTGCGTCCGTCAGGTCCCTAGGGTCGTCCCCAGTGGGTTTTCTCAGAACCGGGTTTGGGATCCGATTTTTGTAAAAATTGCATTTTTGTGAGGGCTATTTCACCAGGGTTATAAGGCCTGTATTTAGCCTCTCATTAAAGGGGCCGTAACTCCAAGAAACGTAGTCGGAGGGCTCCAAAACTTCTAGGGTGCGTCCGTCAGGTCCCTGGGGTTGTCCCCAGTGGGTTTTCTCACAACCGGGTTTGGGATCCGATTTTTGTAAAAATTGCATTTTTGTGAGGGCTATTTCACCAGGGTTATAAGGCCTGTATTTAGCCTCTCATTAAAGTGGCTGTAACTCCAAGAAACGTAGTCGGAGGGCTCCAAAACTTCTAGGGTGCGTCCGTCAGGTCCCTAGTGTCGTCCCAGTGGGTTTTCTCAGAACCGGGTTTGGGATCCGATTTTTGTAAAAATTGCATTTTCGTGAGGGCTATTTCACCAGGGTTATAAGGCCTGTATTTAGCCTCTCATTAAAGTGGCTGTAACTCCAAGAAACGTAGTCGGAGGGCTCCAAAACTTCTAGGGTGCGTCCGTCAGGTCCCTAGGGTCGTCCCCAGTAGGTTTTCTCAGAACCGGGTTTGGGATCCGATTTTTGTAAAAATTGCATTTTCGTGAGGGTTATTTCACCAGGGTTATATGGCCTGTATTTAGACTCTCATTAAAGTGGCTGTAACTCCAAGAAACGTAGTCAGAGGGCTCCAAAACTTCTAGGGTGCGTCCGTCAGGTCCCTAGGGTCGTCCCCAGTGGGTTTTCTCAGAACCGGGTTTGGGATCCGATTTTTGTAAAAATTGCATTTTTGTGAGGGCTATTTCACCAGGGTTATAAGGCCTGTATTTAGCCTCTCATTAAAGCGGCTGTAACTCCAAGAAACTTAGTCGGAGGGCTCCAAAACTTCTAGGGTGCGTCCGTCAGGTCCCTAGGGTCGTCCCCAGTAGGTTTTCTCAGAACCGGGTTTGGGATCCGATTTTTGTAAAAATTGCATTTTCGTGAGGGCTATTTCACCAGGGTTATAAGGCCTGTATTTAGCCTCTCATTAAAGCGGCTGTAACTCCAAGAAACGTAGTCGGAGGGCTCCAAAACTTCTAGGGTGCGTCCGTCAGGTCCCTAGGGTCGTCCCCAGTAGGTTTTCTCAGAACCGGGTTTGGGATCCGATTTTTGTAAAAATTGCATTTTCGTGAGGGCTATTTCACCAGGGTTATATGGCCTGTATTTAGCCTCTCATTAAAGTGGCTGTAACTCCAAGAAACGTAGTCAGAGGGCTCCAAAACTTCTAGGGTGCGTCCGTCAGGTCCCTAGGGTCGTCCCCAGTGGGTTTTCTCAGAACCGGGTTTGGGATCTGATTTTTGTAAAAATTGCATTTTTGTGAGGGCTATTTCACCAGGGTTATAAGGCCTGTATTTAGCCTCTCATTAAAGTGGCTGTAACTCCAAGAAACGTAGTCGGAGGGCTCCAAAACTTCTAGGGTGCGTCCGTCAGGTCCCTAGGGTCGTCCCCAGTGGGTTTTCTCAGAACCGGGTTTGGGATCCGATTTTTGTAAAAATTGCATTTTTGTGAGGGCTATTTCACCAGGGTTATAAGGCCTGTATTTAGCCTCTCATTAAAGTGGCTGTAACTCCAAGAAACGTAGTCGGAGGGCTCCAAAACTTCTAGGGTGCGTCCGTCAGGTCCCTGGGGTTGTCCCCAGTGGGTTTTCTCAGAACCGGGTTTGGGATCCGATTTTTGTAAAAATTGCATTTTTGTGAGGGCTATTTCACCAGGGTTATAAGGCCTGTATTTAGCCTCTCATTAAAGTGGCTGTAACTCCAAGAAACGTAGTCGGAGGGCTCCAAAACTTCTAGGGTGCGTCCGTCAGGTCCCTGGGGTTGTCCCCAGTGGGTTTTCTCAGAACCGGGTTTGGGATCCGATTTTTGTAAAAATTGCATTTTCGTGAGGGCTATTTCACCAGGGTTATATGGCCTGTATTTAGCCTCTCATTAAAGTGGCTGTAACTCCAAGAAACGTAGTCAGAGGGCTCCAAAACTTCTAGGGTGCGTCCGTCAGGTCCCTAGGGTCGTCCCCAGTGGGTTTTCTCTGAACCGGGTTTGGGATCCAATTTTTGTAAAAATTGCATTTTCGTGAGGGCTATTTCACCAGGGTTATAAGGCCTGTATTTAGCCTCTCATTAAAGTGGCTGTAACTCCAAGAAACGTAGTCAGAGGGCTCCAAAACTTCTAGGGTGCGTCCGTCAGGTCCCTAGGGTCGTCCCCAGTGGGTTTTCTCAGAACCGGGTTTGGGATCCGATTTTTGTAAAAATTGCATTTTCGTGAGGGCTATTTCACCAGGGTTATATGGCCTGTATTTAGCCTCTCATTAAAGTGGCTGTAACTCCAAGAAACGTAGTCAGAGGGCTCCAAAACTTCTAGGGTGCGTCCGTCAGGTCCCTAGGGTCATCCCCAGTGGGTTTTCTCAGAACCGGGTTTGGGATCCGATTTTTGTAAAAATTGCATTTTTGTGAGGGCTATTTCACCAGGGTTATAAGGCCTGTATTTAGCCTCTCATTAAAGTGGCTGTAACTCCAAGAAACGTAGTCGGAGGGCTCCAAAACTTCTAGGGTGCGTCCGTCAGGTCCCTAGGGTCGTCCCCAGTGGGTTTTCTCAGAACCGGGTTTGGGATCCGATTTTTGTAAAAATTGCATTTTCGTGAGGGCTATTTCACCAGGGTTATATGGCCTGTATTTAGCCTCTCATTAAAGTGGCTGTAACTCCAAGAAACGTAGTCAGAGGGCTCCAAAACTTCTAGGGTGCGTCCGTCAGGTTCCTAGGGTCGTCCCCAGTGGGTTTTCTCAGAACCGGGGTTGGGATCCGATTTTTGTAAAAATTGCATTTTTGTGAGGGCTATTTCACCAGGGTTATAAGGCCTGTATTTAGCCTCTCATTAAAGTGGCTGTAACTCCAAGAAACGTAGTCGGAGGGCTCCAAAACTTCTAGGGTGCGTCCGTCAGGTCCCTAGGGTCGTCCCCAGTGGGTTTTCTCAGAACCGGGTTTGGGATCCGATTTTTGTAAAAATTGCATTTTTGTGAGGGCTATTTCACCAGGGTTATAAGGCCTGTATTTAGCCTCTCATTAAAGCGGCTGTAACTCCAAGAAACGTAGTCGGAGGGCTCCAAAACTTCTAGGGTGCGTCCGTCAGGTCCCTAGGGTCATCCCCAGTGGGTTTTCTCAGAACCGGGTTTGGGATCCGATTTTGGTAAAAATTGCATTTTTGTGAGGGCTATTTCACCAGGGTTATAAGGCCTGTATTTAGCCTCTCATTAAAGTGGCTGTAACTCCAAGAAACGTAGTCGGAGGGCTCCAAAACTTCTAGGGTGCGTCCGTCAGGTCCCTAGGGTCGTCCCCAGTGGGTTTTCTCAGAACCGGGTTTGGGATCCGATTTTTGTAAAAATTGCATTTTCGTGAGGGCTATTTCACCAGGGTTATATGGCCTGTATTTAGCCTCTCATTAAAGTGGCTGTAACTCCAAGAAACGTAGTCAGAGGGCTCCAAAACTTCTAGGGTGCGTCCGTCAGGTCCCTAGGGTCGTCCCCAGTGGGTTTTCTCAGAACCGGGTTTGGGATCCGATTTTTGTAAAAATTGCATTTTTGTGAGGGCTATTTCACCAGGGTTATAAGGCCTGTATTTAGCCTCTCATTAAAGCGGCTGTAACTCCAAGAAATGTAGTCGGAGGGCTCCAAAACTTCTAGGGTGCGTCCGTCAGGTCCCTAGGGTCATCCCCAGTAGGTTTTCTCAGAACCGGGTTTGGGATCCGATTTTTGTAAAAATTGCATTTTCGTGAGGGCTATTTCACCAGGGTTATATGGCCTGTATTTAGCCTCTCATTAAAGTGGCTGTAACTCCAAGAAACGTAGTCGGAGGGCTCCAAAACTTCTAGGGTGCGTCCGTCAGGTCCCTAGGGTCGTCCCCAGTGGGTTTTCTCAGAACCGGGTTTGGGATCCGATTTTTGTAAAAATTGCATTTTTGTGAGGGCTATTTCACCAGGGTTATAAGGCCTGTATTTAGCCTCTCATTAAAGCGGCTGTAACTCCAAGAAACGTAGTCGGAGGGCTCCAAAACTTCTAGGGTGCGTCCGTCAGGTCCCTAGGGTCGTCCCCAGTGGGTTTTTTCAGAACCGGGTTTGGGATCCGATTTTTGTAAAAATTGCATTTTTGTGAGGGCTATTTCAGCAGGGTTATATGGCCTGTATTTAGCCTCTCATTAAAGTGGCTGTAACTCCAAGAAACGTAGTCGGAGGGCTCCAAAACTTCTAGGGTGCGTCCGTCAGGTCCCTAGGGTCGTCCCCAGTGGGTTTTCTCAGAACCGGGTTTGGGATCCGATTTTTGTAAAAATTGCATTTTCGTGAGGGCTATTTCACCAGGGTTATATGGCCTGTATTTAGCCTCTCATTAAAGTGGCTGTAACTCCAAGAAACGTAGTCAGAGGGCTCCAAAACTTCTAGGGTGCGTCCGTCAGGTCCCTAGGGTCGTCCCCAGTGGGTTTTCTCAGAACCGGGTTTGGGATCCGATTTTTGTAAAAATTGCATTTTCGTGAGGGCTATTTCACCAGGGTTATAAGGCCTGTATTTAGCCTCTCATTAAAGCGGCTGTAACTCCAAGAAACGTAGTCGGAGGGCTCCAAAACTTCTAGGGTGCGTCCGTCAGGTCCCTAGGGTCGTCCCCAGTAGGTTTTCTCAGAACCGGGTTTGGGATCCGATTTTTGTAAAAATTGCATTTTCGTGAGGGCTATTTCACCAGGGTTATATGGCCTGTATTTAGCCTCTAATTAAAGTGGCTGTAACTCCAAGAAACGTAGTCAGAGGGCTCCAAAACTTCTAGGGTGCGTCCGTCAGGTCCCTAGGGTCGTCCCCAGTGGGTTTTCTCAGAACCGGGTTTGGGATCCGATTTTTGTAAAAATTGCATTTTTGTGAGGGCTATTTCACCAGGGTTATAAGGCCTGTATTTAGCCTCTCATTAAAGTGGCTGTAACTCCAAGAAACGTAGTCGGAGGGCTCCAAAACTTCTAGGGTGCGTCCGTCAGGTCCCTAGGGTCGTCCACAGTGAGTTTTCTCAGAACCGGGTTTGGGATCCGATTTTTGTAAAAATTGCATTTTTGTGAGGGCTATTTCACCAGGGTTATAAGGCCTGTATTTAGCCTCTCATTAAAGTGGCTGTAACTCCAAGAAACGTAGTCGGAGGGCTCCAAAACTTCTAGGGTGCGTCCGTCAGGTCCCTGGGGTTGTCCCCAGTGGGTTTTCTCAGAACCGGGTTTGGGATCCGATTTTTGTTAAAATTGCATTTTTGTGAGGGCTATTTCACCAGGGTTATAAGGCCTGTATTTAGCCTCTCATTAAAGTGGCTGTAACTCCAAGAAACGTAGTCGGAGGGCTCCAAAACTTCTAGGGTGCGTCCGTCAAGTCCCTGGGGTTGTCCCCAGTGGGTTTTCTCAGAACCGGGTTTGGGATCTGATTTTTGTAAAAATTGCATTTTCGTGAGGGCTATTTCACCAGGGTTATATGGCCTGTATTTAGCCTCTCATTAAAGTGGCTGTAACTCCAAGAAACGTAGTCGGAGGGCTCCAAAACTTCTAGGGTGCGTCCGTCAGGTCCCTAGGGTCGTCCCCAGTGGGTTTTCTCAGAACCGGGTTTGGGATCCGATTTTTGTAAAAATTGCATTTTCGTGAGGGCTATTTCACCAGGGTTATATGGCCTGTATTTAGCCTCTCATTAAAGTGGCTGTAACTCCAAGAAACGTAGTCAGAGGGCTCCAAAACTTCTAGGGTGCGTCCGTCAGGTCCCTAGGGTCGTCCCCAGTGGGTTTTCTCAGAACCGGGTTTGGGATCCGATTTTTGTAAAAATTGCATTTTTGTGAGGGCTATTTCACCAGGGTTATAAGGCCTGTATTTAGCCTCTCATTAAAGGGGCCGTAACTCCAAGAAACGTAGTCGGAGGGCTCCAAAACTTCTAGGGTGCGTCCGTCAGGTCCCTGGGGTTGTCCCCAGTGGGTTTTCTCACAACCGGGTTTGGGATCCGATTTTTGTAAAAATTGCATTTTCGTGAGGGCTATTTCACCAGGGTTATAAGGCCTGTATTTAGCCTCTCATTAAAGTGGCTGTAACTCGAAGAAACGTAGTCGGAGGGCTCCAAAACTTCTAGGGTGCGTCCGTCAGGTCCCTAGGGTCGTCCCCAGTGGGTTTTCTCAGAACCGGGTTTGGGATCCGATTTTTGTAAAAATTGCATTTTCGTGAGGGCTATTTCACCAGGGTTATAAGGCCTGTATTTAGCCTCTCATTAAAGTGGCTGTAACTCCAAGAAACGTAGTCGGAGGGCTCCAAAACTTCTAGGGTGCGTCCGTCAGGTCCCTAGGGTCGTCCCCAGTGGGTTTTCTCAGAACCGGGTTTGGGATCCGATTTTTGTAAAAATTGCATTTTTGTGAGGGCTATTTCACCAGGGTTATAAGGCCTGTATTTAGCCTCTCATTAAAGCGGCTGTAACTCCAAGAAACGTAGTCGGAGGGCTCCAAAACTTCTAGGGTGCGTCCGTCAGGTCCCTAGGGTCGTCCCCAGTAGGTTTTCTCAGAACCGGGTTTGGGATCCGATTTTTGTAAAAATTGCATTTTCGTGAGGGCTATTTCACCAGGGTTATATGGCCTGTATTTAGCCTCTCATTAAAGTGGCTGTAACTCCAAGAAACGTAGTCAGAGGGCTCCAAAACTTCTAGGGTGCGTCCGTCAGGTCCCTAGGGTCGTCCCCAGTGGGTTTTCTCAGAACCGGGTTTGGGATCCGATTTTTGTAAAAATTGCATTTTCGTGAGGGCTATTTCACCAGGGTTATATGGCCTGTATTTAGCCTCTCATTAAAGTGGCTGTAACTCCAAGAAACGTAGTCAGAGGGCTCCAAAACTTCTAGGGTGCGTCCGTCAGGTCCCTAGGGTCGTCCCCAGTGGGTTTTCTCAGAACCGGGTTTGGGATCCGATTTTTGTAAAAATTGCATTTTTGTGAGGGCTATTTCACCTGGGTTATAAGGCCTGTATTTAGCCTCTCATTAAAGTGGCTGTAACTCCAAGAAACGTAGTCGGAGGGCTCCAAAACTTCTAGGGTGCGTCCGTCAGGTCCCTGGGGTTGTCCCCAGTGGGTTTTCTCACAACCGGGTTTGGGATCCGATTTTTGTAAAAATTGCATTTTCGTGAGGGCTATTTCACCTGGGTTATAAGGCCTGTATTTAGCCTCTCATTAAAGTGGCTGTAACTCCAAGAAACGTAGTCGGAGGGCCCCAAAACTTCTAGGGTGCGTCCGTCAGGTCCCTAGGGTCGTCCCCAGTGGGTTTTCTCAGAACCGGGTTTGGGATCCGATTTTTGTAAAAATTGCATTTTTGTGAGGGCTATTTCACCAGGGTTATAAGGCCTGTATTCAGCCTCTCATTAAAGCAGCTGTAACTCCAAGAAACGTAGTCGGAGGGCTCCAAAACTTCTAGGGTGCGTCCGTCAGGTCCCTGGGGTTGTCCCCAGTGGGTTTTCTCAGAACCGGGTTTGGGATCCGATTTTTGTAAAAATTGCATTTTCATGAGGGCTATTTCACCAGGGTTATATGGCCTGTATTTAGCCTCTCATTAAAGTGGCTGTAACTCCAAGAAACGTAGTCAGAGGGCTCCAAAACTTCTAGGGTGCGTCCATCAGGTCCCTGGGGTCGTCCCCAGTGGGTTTTCTCAGAACCGGGTTTGGGATCCGATTTTTGTAAAAATTGCATTTTCGTGAGGGCTATTTCACCAGGGTTATATGGCCTGTATTTAGCCTCTCATTAAAGTGGCTGTAACTCCAAGAAACGTAGTCAGAGGGCTCCAAAACTTCTAGGGTGCGTCCGTCAGGTCCCTAGGGTCGTCCCCAGTGGGTTTTCTCAGAACCGGGTTTGGGATCCGATTTTTGTAAAAATTGCATTTTCGTGAGGGCTATTTCACCAGGGTTATATGGCCTGTATTTAGCCTCTCATTAAAGTGGCTGTAACTCCAAGAAACGTAGTCAGAGGGCTCCAAAACTTCTAGGGTGCGTCCGTCAGGTCCCTAGGGTCGTCCCCAGTGGGTTTTCTCAGAACCGGGTTTGGGATCCGATTTTTGTAAAAATTGCATTTTTGTGAGGGCTATTTCACCAGGGTTATAAGGCCTGTATTTAGCCTCTCATTAAAGTGGCTGTAACTCCAAGAAACGTAGTCGGAGGGCTCCAAAACTTCTAGGGTGCGTCCGTCAGGTCCCTAGGGTCGTCCCCAGTGAGTTTTCTCAGAACCGGGTTTGGGATCCGATTTTTGTAAAAATTGCATTTTTGTGAGGGCTATTTCACCAGGGTTATAAGGCCTGTATTTAGCCTCTCATTAAAGTGGCTGTAACTCCAAGAAACGTAGTCGGGGGGCTCCAAAACTTCTAGGGTGCGTCCGTCAGGTCCCTGGGGTTGTCCCCAGTGGGTTTTCTCAGAACCGGGTTTGGGATCCGATTTTTGTAAAAATTGCATTTTTGTGAGGGCTATTTCACCAGGGTTATAAGGCCTGTATTTAGCCTCTCATTAAAGTGGCTGTAACTCCAAGAAACGTAGTCGGAGGGCTCCAAAACTTCTAGGGTGCGTCCGTCAGGTCCCTGGGGTTGTCCCCAGTGGGTTTTCTCAGAACCGGGTTTGGGATCCGATTTTTGTAAAAATTGCATTTTTGTGAGGGCTATTTCACCAGGGTTATATGGCCTGTATTTAGCCTCTCATTAAAGTGGCTGTAACTCCAAGAAACGTAGTCAGAGGGCTCCAAAACTTCTAGGGTGCGTCCGTCAGGTCCCTAGGGTCGTCCCCAGTGGGTTTTCTCAGAACCGGGTTTGGGATCCGATTTTTGTAAAAATTGCATTTTCGTGAGGGCTATTTCACCAGGGTTATATGGCCTGTATTTAGCCTCTCATTAAAGTGGCTGTAACTCCAAGAAACGTAGTCAGAGGGCTCCAAAACTTCTAGGGTGCGTCCGTCAGGTCCCTAGGGTCGTCCCCAGTGGGTTTTCTCAGAACCGGGTTTGGGATCCGATTTTTGTAAAAATTGCATTTTTGTGAGGGCTATTTCACCAGGGTTATAAGGCCTGTATTTAGCCTCTCATTAAAGCGGCTGTAACTCCAAGAAACGTAGTCGGAGGGCTCCAAAACTTCTAGGGTGCGTCCGTCAGGTCCCTGGGGTTGTCCCCAGTGGGTTTTCTCACAACCGGGTTTGGGATCCGATTTTTGTAAAAATTGCTTTTTCGTGAGGGCTATTTCACCAGGGTTATAAGGCCTGTATTTAGCCTCTCATTAAAGTGGCTGTAACTCCAAGAAACGTAGTCAGAGGGCTCCAAAACTTCTAGGGTGCGTCCGTCAGGTCCCTAGGGTCGTCCCCAGTGGGTTTTCTCAGAACCGGGTTTGGGATCCGATTTTTGTAAAAATTGCATTTTTGTGAGGGCTATTTCACCAGGGTTATAAGGCCTGTATTTAGCCTCTCATTAAAGCGGCTGTAACTCCAAGAAACTTAGTCGGAGGGCTCCAAAACTTCTAGGGTGCGTCCGTCAGGTCCCTAGGGTCGTCCCCAGTAGGTTTTCTCAGAACCGGGTTTGGGATCCGATTTTTGTAAAAATTGCATTTTCGTGAGGGCTATTTCACCAGGGTTATATGGCCTGTATTTAGCCTCTCATTAAAGTGGCTGTAACTCCAAGAAACGTAGTCAGAGGGCTCCAAAACTTCTAGGGTGCGTCCGTCAGGTCCCTAGGGTCGTCCCCAGTGGGTTTTCTCAGAACCGGGTTTGGGATCCGATTTTTGTAAAAATTGCATTTTTGTGAGGGCTATTTCACCAGGGTTATAAGGCCTGTATTTAGCCTCTCATTAAAGCGGCTGTAACTCCAAGAAACGTAGTCGGAGGGCTCCAAAACTTCTAGGGTGCGTCCGTCAGGTCCCTAGGGTCGTCCCCAGTGGGTTTTTTCAGAACCGGGTTTGGGATCCGATTTTTGTAAAAATTGCATTTTTGTGAGGGCTATTTCACCAGGGTTATAAGGCCTGTATTTAGCCTCTCATTAAAGTGGCTGTAACTCCAAGAAACGTAGTCGGAGGGCTCCAAAACTTCTAGGGTGTGTCTGTCAGGTCCCTAGGGTCGTCCCCAGTGGGTTTTCTCAGAACCGGGTTTGGGATCCGATTTTTGTAAAAATTGCATTTTCGTGAGGGCTATTTCACCAGGGTTATATGGCCTGTATTTAGCCTCTCATTAAAGTGGCTGTAACTCCAAGAAACGTAGTCAGAGGGCTCCAAAACTTCTAGGGTGCGTCCGTCAGGTCCCTAGGGTCGTCCCCAGTGGGTTTTCTCAGAACCGGGTTTGGGATCCGATTTTTGTAAAAATTGCATTTTCGTGAGGGCTATTTCACCAGGGTTATAAGGCCTGTATTTAGCCTCTCATTAAAGTGGCTGTAACTCCAAGAAACGTAGTCGGAGGGCTCCAAAACTTCTAGGGTGCGTCCGTCAGGTCCCTAGGGTCGTCCCCAGTGGGTTTTCTCAGAACCGGGTTTGGGATCCGATTTTTGTAAAAATTGCATTTTTGTGAGGGCTATTTCACCAGGGTTATAAGGCCTGTATTTAGCCTCTCATTAAAGTGGCTGTAACTCCAAGAAACGTAGTCGGAGGGCTCCAAAACTTCTAGGGTGCGTCCGTCAGGTCCCTAGGGTCGTCCCCAGTGGGTTTTCTCAGAACCGGGTTTGGGATCCGATTTTTGTAAAAATTGCATTTTCGTGAGGGCTATTTCACCAGGGTTATATGGCCTGTATTTAGCCTCTCATTAAAGTGGCTGTAACTCCAAGAAACGTAGTCAGAGGGCTCCAAAACTTCTAGGGTGCGTCCGTCAGGTCCCTAGGGTCGTCCCCAGTGGGTTTTCTCAGAACCGGGTTTGGGATCCGATTTTTGTAAAAATTGCATTTTCATGGGGTATTTCACCAGGGTTATAAGGCCTGTATTTAGCCTCTCATTAAAGCGGCTGTAACTCCAAGAAACGTAGTCGGAGGGCTCCAAAACTTCTAGGGTGCGTCCGTCAGGTCCCTAGGGTCGTCCCCAGTAGGTTTTCTCAGAACCGGGTTTGGGATCTGATTTTTGTAAAAATTGCATTTTCGTGAGGGCTATTTCACCAGGGTTATATGGCCTGTATTTAGCCTCTCATTAAAGTGGCTGTAACTCCAAGAAACGTAGTCGGAGGGCTCCAAAACTTCTAGGGTGCGTCCGTCAGGTCCCTAGGGTCGTCCCCAGTGGGTTTTCTCAGAACCGGGTTTGGGATCCGATTTTTGTAAAAATTGCATTTTCGTGAGGGCTATTTCACCAGGGTTATAAGGCCTGTATTTAGCCTCTCATTAAAGTGGCTGTAACTCCAAGAAACGTAGTCGGAGGGCTCCAAAACTTCTAGGGTGCGTCCGTCAGGTCCCTAGGGTCGTCCCCAGTGGGTTTTCTCAGAACCGGGTTTGGGATCCGATTTTTGTAAAAATTGCATTTTTGTGAGGGCTATTTCACCAGGGTTATAAGGCCTGTATTTAGCCTCTCATTAAAGTGGCTGTAACTCCAAGAAACGTAGTCGGAGGGCTCCAAAACTTCTAGGGTGCGTCCGTCAGGTCCCTAGGGTCGTCCCCAGTGGGTTTTCTCAGAACCGGGTTTGGGATCCGATTTTTGTAAAAATTGCATTTTCGTGAGGGCTATTTCACCTGGGTTATAAGGCCTGTATTTAGCCTCTCATTAAAGTGGCTGTAACTCCAAGAAACGTAGTCGGAGGGCTCCAAAACTTCTAGGGTGCGTCCGTCAGGTCCCTAGGGTCGTCCCCAGTGGGTTTTCTCAGAACCGGGTTTGGGATCCGATTTTTGTAAAAATTGCATTTTTGTGAGGGCTATTTCACCAGGGTTATAAGGCCTGTATTTAGCCTCTCATTAAAGCAGCTGTAACTCCAAGAAACTTAGTCGGAGGGCTCCAAAACTTCTAGGGTGCGTCCGTCAGGTCCCTAGGGTCGTCCCCAGTAGGTTTTCTCAGAACCGGGTTTGGGATCCGATTTTTGTAAAAATTGCATTTTCGTGAGGGCTATTTCACCAGGGTTATATGGCCTGTATTTAGCCTCTCATTAAAGTGGCTGTAACTCCAAGAAACGTAGTCACAGGGCTCCAAAACTTCTAGGGTGCGTCCGTCAGGTCCCTAGGGTCGTCCCCAGTGGGTTTTCTCAGAACCGGGTTTGGGATCCGATTTTTGTAAAAATTGCATTTTTGTGAGGGCTATTTCACCAGGGTTATAAGGCCTGTATTTAGCCTCTCATTAAAGTGGCTGTAACTCCAAGAAACGTAGTCGGAGGGCTCCAAAACTTCTAGGGTGCGTCCGTCAGGTCCCTAGGGTCGTCCCCAGTGGGTTTTCTCAGAACCGGGTTTGGGATCCGATTTTTGTAAAAATTGCATTTTTGTGAGGGCTATTTCACCAGGGTTATAAGGCCTGTATTTAGCCTCTCATTAAAGCGGCTGTAACTCCAAGAAACGTAGTCGGAGGGCTCCAAAACTTCTAGGGTGCGTCCGTCAGGTCCCTAGGGTCGTCCCCAGTGGGTTTTCTCAGAACCGGGTTTGGGATCCGATTTTTGTAAAAATTGCATTTTCGTGAGGGCTATTTCACCAGGGTTGTATGGCCTGTATTTAGCCTCTCATTAAAGTGGCTGTAACTCCAAGAAACGTAGTCAGAGGGCTCCAAAACTTCTAGGGTGCGTCCGTCAGGTCCCTAGGGTCGTCCCCAGTGGGTTTTCTCAGAACCGGGTTTGGGATCCGATTTTTGTAAAAATTGCATTTTCGTGAGGGCTATTTCACCAGGGTTATAAGGCCTGTATTTAGCCTCTCATTAAAGCGGCTGTAACTCCAAGAAACGTAGTCGGAGGGCTCCAAAACTTCTAGGGTGCGTCCGTCAGGTCCCTAGGGTCGTCCCCAGTAGGTTTTCTCAGAACCGGGTTTGGGATCCGATTTTTGTAAAAATTGCATTTTCGTGAGGGCTATTTCACCAGGGTTATATGGCCTGTATTTAGCCTCTCATTAAAGTGGCTGTAACTCCAAGAAGTGTAGTCAGAGGGCTCCAAAACTTCTAGGGTGCGTCCGTCAGGTCCCTAGGGTCGTCCCCAGTGGGTTTTCTCAGAACCGGGTTTGGGATCCGATTTTTGTAAAAATTGCATTTTTGTGAGGGCTATTTCACCAGGGTTATAAGGCCTGTATTTAGCCTCTCATTAAAGTGGCTGTAACTCCAAGAAACGTAGTCGGAGGGCTCCAAAACTTCTAGGGTGCGTCCGTCAGGTCCCTAGGGTCGTCCCCAGTGAGTTTTCTCAGAACCGGGTTTGGGATCCGATTTTTGTAAAAATTGCATTTTTGTGAGGGCTATTTCACCAGGGTTATAAGGCCTGTATTTAGCCTCTCATTAAAGTGGCTGTAACTCCAAGAAACGTAGTCGGGGGGCTCCAAAACTTCTAGGGTGCGTCCGTCAGGTCCCTGGGATTGTCCCCAGTGGGTTTTCTCAGAACCGGGTTTGGGATCCGATTTTTGTAAAAATTGCATTTTTGTGAGGGCTATTTCACCAGGGTTATAAGGCCTGTATTTAGCCTCTCATTAAAGTGGCTGTAACTCCAAGAAACGTAGTCGGAGGGCTCCAAAACTTCTAGGGTGCGTCCGTCAGGTCCCTGGGGTTGTCCCCAGTGGGTTTTCTCAGAACCGGGTTTGGGATCCGATTTTTGTAAAAATTGCATTTTCGTGAGGGCTATTTCACCAGGGTTATATGGCCTGTATTTAGCCTCTCATTAAAGTGGCTGTAACTCCAAGAAACGTAGTCAGAGGGCTCCAAAACTTCTAGGGTGCGTCCGTCAGGTCCCTAGGGTCGTCCCCAGTGGGTTTTCTCAGAACCGGGTTTGGGATCCGATTTTTGTAAAAATTGCATTTTCGTGAGGGCTATTTCACCAGGGTTATATGGCCTGTATTTAGCCTCTCATTAAAGTGGCTGTAACTCCAAGAAACGTAGTCAGAGGGCTCCAAAACTTCTAGGGTGCGTCCGTCAGGTCCCTAGGGTCGTCCCCAGTGGGTTTTCTCAGAACCGGGTTTGGGATCCGATTTTTGTAAAAATTGCATTTTTGTGAGGGCTATTTCACCAGGGTTATAAGGCCTGTATTTAGCCTCTCATTAAAGGGGCCGTAACTCCAAGAAACGTAGTCGGAGGGCTCCAAAACTTCTAGGGTGCGTCCGTCAGGTCCCTGGGGTTGTCCCCAGTGGGTTTTCTCACAACCGGGTTTGGGATCCGATTTTTGTAAAAATTGCTTTTTCGTGAGGGCTATTTCACCAGGGTTATAAGGCCTGTATTTAGCCTCTCATTAAAGTGGCTGTAACTCCAAGAAACGTAGTCGGAGGGCTCCAAAACTTCTAGGGTGCGTCCGTCAGGTCCCTAGGGTCGTCCCCAGTGGGTTTTCTCAGAACCGGGTTTGGGATCCGATTTTTGTAAAAATTGCATTTTCGTGAGGGCTATTTCACCAGGGTTATAAGGCCTGTATTTAGCCTCTCATTAAAGTGGCTGTAACTCCAAGAAACGTAGTCGGAGGGCTCCAAAACTTCTAGGGTGCGTCCGTCAGGTCCCTAGGGTCGTCCCCAGTGGGTTTTCTCAGAACCGGGTTTGGGATCCGATTTTTGTAAAAATTGCATTTTCGTGAGGGCTATTTCACCAGGGTTATATGGCCTGTATTTAGCCTCTCATTAAAGTGGCTGTAACTCCAAGAAACGTAGTCAGAGGGCTCCAAAACTTCTAGGGTGCGTCCGTCAGGTCCCTAGGGTCGTCCCCAGTGGGTTTTCTCAGAACCGGGTTTGGGATCCGATTTTTGTAAAAATTGCATTTTTGTGAGGGCTATTTCACCAGGGTTATAAGGCCTGTATTTAGCCTCTCATTAAAGCGGCTGTAACTCCAAGAAACGTAGTCGGAGGGCTCCAAAACTTCTAGGGTGCGTCCGTCAGGTCCCTAGGGTCGTCCCCAGTAGGTTTTCTCAGAACCGGGTTTGGGATCCGATTTTTGTAAAAATTGCATTTTCGTGAGGGCTATTTCACCAGGGTTATATGGCCTGTATTTAGCCTCTCATTAAAGTGGCTGTAACTCCAAGAAACGTAGTCAGAGGGCTCCAAAACTTCTAGGGTGCGTCCGTCAGGTCCTTAGGGTCGTCCCCAGTGGGTTTTCTCAGAACCGGGTTTGGGATCCGATTTTTGTAAAAATTGCATTTTTGTGAGGGCTATTTCACCAGGGTTATAAGGCCTGTATTTAGCCTCTCATTAAAGTGGCTGTAACTCCAAGAAACGTAGTCGGAGGGCTCCAAAACTTCTAGGGTGCGTCCGTCAGGTCCCTGGGGTTGTCCCCAGTGGGTTTTCTCACAACCGGGTTTGGGATCCGATTTTTGTAAAAATTGCATTTTCGTGAGGGCTATTTCACCTGGGTTATAAGGCCTGTATTTAGCCTCTCATTAAAGTGGCTGTAACTCCAAGAAACGTAGTCGGAGGGCCCCAAAACTTCTAGGGTGCGTCCGTCAGGTCCCTAGGGTCGTCCCCAGTGGGTTTTCTCAGAACCGGGGTTGGGATCCGATTTTTGTAAAAATTGCATTTTTGTGAGGGCTATTTCACCAGGGTTATAAGGCCTGTATTTAGCCTCTCATTAAAGCAGCTGTAACTCCAAGAAACGTAGTCGGAGGGCTCCAAAACTTCTAGGGTGCGTGCATCAGGTCCCTGGGGTCGTCCCCAGTGGGTTTTCTCAGAACCGGGTTTGGGATCCGATTTTTGTAAAAATTGCATTTTCGTGAGGGCTATTTCACCAGGGTTATATGGCCTGTATTTAGCCTCTCATTAAAGTGGCTGTAACTCCAAGAAACGTAGTCAGAGGGCTCCAAAACTTCTAGGGTGCGTCCGTCAGGTCCCTAGGGTCGTCCCCAGTGGGTTTTCTCAGAACCGGGTTTGGGATCCGATTTTTGTAAAAATTGCATTTTTGTGAGGGCTATTTCACCAGGGTTATAAGGCCTGTATTTAGCCTCTCATTAAAGTGGCTGTAACTCCAAGAAACGTAGTCGGAGGGCTCCAAAACTTCTAGGGTGCGTCCGTCAGGTCCCTAGGGTCGTCCCCAGTGGGTTTGCTCAGAACCGGGTTTGGGATCCGATTTTTGTAAAAATTGCATTTTCGTGAGGGCTATTTCACCAGGGTTATAAGGCCTGTATTTAGCCTCTCATTAAAGTGGCTGTAACTCAAAGAAACGTAGTCGGAGGGCTCCAAAACTTCTAGGGTGCGTCCGTCAGGTCCCTAGGGTCGTCCCCAGTGGGTTTTCTCAGAACCGGGTTTGGGGTCCGATTTTTGTAAAAATTGCATTTTCGTGAGGGCTATTTCACCAGGGTTATAAGGCCTGTATTTAGCCTCTCATTAAAGTGGCTGTAACTCCAAGAAACGTAGTCGGAGGGCTCCAAAACTTCTAGGGTGCGTCCGTCAGGTCCCTAGGGTCGTCCCCAGTGGGTTTGCTCAGAACCGGGTTTGGGATCCGATTTTTGTAAAAATTGCATTTTCGTGAGGGCTATTTCACCAGGGTTATAAGGCCTGTATTTAGCCTCTCATTAAAGTGGCTGTAACTCCAAGAAACGTAGTCGGAGGGCTCCAAAACTTCTAGGGTGCGTCCGTCAGGTCCCTAGGGTCGTCCCCAGTGGGTTTGCTCAGAACCGGGTTTGGGATCCGATTTTTGTAAAAATTGCATTTTCGTGAGGGCTATTTCACCAGGGTTATAAGGCCTGTATTTAGCCTCTCATTAAAGCGGCTGTAACTCCAAGAAACGTAGTCGGAGGGCTCCAAAACTTCTAGGGTGCGTCCGTCAGGTCCCTGGGGTTGTCCCCAGTGGGTTTTCTCAGAACCGGGTTTGGGATCCGATTTTTGTAAAAATTGCATTTTTGTGAGGGCTATTTCACCAGGGTTATAAGGCCTGTATTTAGCCTCTCATTAAAGTGGCTGTAACTCCAAGAAACGTAGTCGGAGGGCTCCAAAACTTCTAGGGTGCGTCCGTCAGGTCCCTGGGGTTGTCCCCAGTGGGTTTTCTCAGAACCGGGTTTGGGATCCGATTTTTGTAAAAATTGCATTTTTGTGAGGGCTATTTCACCAGGGTTATAAGGCCTGTATTTAGCCTCTCATTAAAGTGGCTGTAACTCCAAGAAACGTAGTCGGAGGGCTCCAAAACTTCTAGGGTGCGTCCGTCAGGTCCCTGGGGTTGTCCCCAGTGGGTTTTCTCAGAACCGGGTTTGGGATCCGATTTTTGTAAAAATTGCATTTTCGTGAGGGCTATTTCACCAGGGTTATATGGCCTGTATTTAGCCTCTCATTAAAGTGGCTGTAACTCCAAGAAACGTAGTCAGAGGGCTCCAAAACTTCTAGGGTGCGTCCGTCAGGTCCCTAGGGTCGTCCCCAGTGGGTTTTCTCAGAACCGGGTTTGGGATCCAATTTTTGTAAAAATTGCATTTTTGTGAGGGCTATTTCACCAGGGTTATAAGGCCTGTATTTAGCCTCTCATTAAAGGGGCCGTAACTCCAAGAAACGTAGTCGGAGGGCTCCAAAACTTCTAGGGTGCGTCCGTCAGGTCCCTGGGGTTGTCCCCAGTGGGTTTTCTCACAACCGGGTTTGGGATCCGATTTTTGTAAAAATTGCATTTTCGTGAGGGCTATTTCACCAGGGTTATAAGGCCTGTATTTAGCCTCTCATTAAAGTGGCTGTAACTCAAAGAAACGTAGTCGGAGGGCTCCAAAACTTCTAGGGTGCGTCCGTCAGGTCCCTAGGGTCGTCCCCAGTGGGTTTTCTCAGAACCGGGTTTGGGGTCCGATTTTTGTAAAAATTGCATTTTCGTGAGGGCTATTTCACCAGGGTTATAAGGCCTGTATTTAGCCTCTCATTAAAGTGGCTGTAACTCCAAGAAACGTAGTCGGAGGGCTCCAAAACTTCTAGGGTGCGTCCGTCAGGTCCCTAGGGTCGTCCCCAGTGGGTTTTCTCAGAACCGGGTTTGGGATCCGATTTTTGTAAAAATTGCATTTTTGTGAGGGCTATTTCACCAGGGTTATAAGGCCTGTATTTAGCCTCTCATTAAAGCGGCTGTAACTCCAAGAAACGTAGTCGGAGGGCTCCAAAACTTCTAGGGTGCGTCCGTCAGGTCCCTAGGGTCGTCCCCAGTAGGTTTTCTCAGAACCGGGTTTGGGATCCGATTTTTGTAAAAATTGCATTTTCGTGAGGGCTATTTCACCAGGGTTATATGGCCTGTATTTAGCCTCTCATTAAAGTGGCTGTAACTCCAAGAAACGTAGTCAGAGGGCTCCAAAACTTCTAGGGTGCGTCCGTCAGGTCCCTAGGGTCGTCCCCAGTGGGTTTTCTCAGAACCGGGTTTGGGATCCGATTTTTGTAAAAATTGCATTTTCGTGAGGGCTATTTCACCAGGGTTATATGGCCTGTATTTAGCCTCTCATTAAAGTGGCTGTAACTCCAAGAAACGTAGTCAGAGGGCTCCAAAACTTCTAGGGTGCGTCCGTCAGGTCCCTAGGGTCGTCCCCAGTGGGTTTTCTCAGAACCGGGTTTGGGATCCGATTTTTGTAAAAATTGCATTTTTGTGAGGGCTATTTCACCAGGGTTATAAGGCCTGTATTTAGCCTCTCATTAAAGTGGCTGTAACTCCAAGAAACGTAGTCGGAGGGCTCCAAAACTTCTAGGGTGCGTCCGTCAGGTCCCTGGGGTTGTCCCCAGTGGGTTTTCTCACAACCGGGTTTGGGATCCGATTTTTGTAAAAATTGCATTTTCGTGAGGGCTATTTCACCTGGGTTATAAGGCCTGTATTTAGCCTCTCATTAAAGTGGCTGTAACTCCAAGAAACGTAGTCGGAGGGCCCCAAAACTTCTAGGGTGCGTCCGTCAGGTCCCTAGGGTCGTCCCCAGTGGGTTTTCTCAGAACCGGGTTTGGGATCCGATTTTTGTAAAAATTGCATTTTTGTGAGGGCTATTTCACCAGGGTTATAAGGCCTGTATTTAGCCTCTCATTAAAGCAGCTGTAACTCCAAGAAACGTAGTCGGAGGGCTCCAAAACTTCTAGGGTGCGTCCGTCAGGTCCCTGGGGTTGTCCCCAGTGGGTTTTCTCACAACCGGGTTTGGGATCCGATTTTTGTAAAAATTGCATTTTCATGAGGGCTATTTCACCAGGGTTATATGGCCTGTATTTAGCCTCTCATTAAAGTGGCTGTAACTCCAAGAAACGTAGTCAGAGGGCTCCAAAACTTCTAGGGTGCGTCCATCAGGTCCCTGGGGTCGTCCCCAGTGGGTTTTCTCAGAACCGGGTTTGGGATCCGATTTTTGTAAAAATTGCATTTTCGTGAGGGCTATTTCACCAGGGTTATATGGCCTGTATTTAGCCTCTCATTAAAGTGGCTGTAACTCCAAGAAACGTAGTCAGAGGGCTCCAAAACTTCTAGGGTGCGTCCGTCAGGTCCCTAGGGTCGTCCCCAGTGGGTTTTCTCAGAACCGGGGTTGGGATCCGATTTTTGTAAAAATTGCATTTTTGTGAGGGCTATTTCACCAGGGTTATAAGGCCTGTATTTAGCCTCTCATTAAAGTGGCTGTAACTCCAAGAAACGTAGTCGGAGGGCTCCAAAACTTCTAGGGTGCGTCCGTCAGGTCCCTAGGGTCGTCCCCAGTGGGTTTTCTCAGAACCGGGTTTGGGATCCGATTTTTGTAAAAATTGCATTTTTGTGAGGGCTATTTCACCAGGGTTATAAGGCCTGTATTTAGCCTCTCATTAAAGCGGCTGTAACTCCAAGAAACGTAGTCGGAGGGCTCCAAAACTTCTAGGGTGCGTCCGTCAGGTCCCTAGGGTCATCCCCAGTGGGTTTTCTCAGAACCGGGTTTGGGATCCGATTTTGGTAAAAATTGCATTTTTGTGAGGGCTATTTCACCAGGGTTATAAGGCCTGTATTTAGCCTCTCATTAAAGTGGCTGTAACTCCAAGAAACGTAGTCGGAGGGCTCCAAAACTTCTAGGGTGCGTCCGTCAGGTCCCTAGGGTCGTCCCCAGTGGGTTTTCTCAGAACCGGGTTTGGGATCCGATTTTTGTAAAAATTGCATTTTCGTGAGGGCTATTTCACCAGGGTTATATGGCCTGTATTTAGCCTCTCATTAAAGTGGCTGTAACTCCAAGAAACGTAGTCAGAGGGCTCCAAAACTTCTAGGGTGCGTCCGTCAGGTCCCTAGGGTCGTCCCCAGTGGGTTTTCTCAGAACCGGGTTTGGGATCCGATTTTTGTAAAAATTGCATTTTTGTGAGGGCTATTTCACCAGGGTTATAAGGCCTGTATTTAGCCTCTCATTAAAGCGGCTGTAACTCCAAGAAATGTAGTCGGAGGGCTCCAAAACTTCTAGGGTGCGTCCGTCAGGTCCCTAGGGTCATCCCCAGTAGGTTTTCTCAGAACCGGGTTTGGGATCCGATTTTTGTAAAAATTGCATTTTCGTGAGGGCTATTTCACCAGGGTTATATGGCCTGTATTTAGCCTCTCATTAAAGTGGCTGTAACTCCAAGAAACGTAGTCAGAGGGCTCCAAAACTTCTAGGGTGCGTCCGTCAGGTCCCTAGGGTCGTCCCCAGTGGGTTTTCTCAGAACCGGGTTTGGGATCCAATTTTTGTAAAAATTGCATTTTTGTGAGGGCTATTTCACCAGGGTTATAAGGCCTGTATTTAGCCTCTCATTAAAGGGGCCGTAACTCCAAGAAACGTAGTCGGAGGGCTCCAAAACTTCTAGGGTGCGTCCGTCAGGTCCCTGGGGTTGTCCCCAGTGGGTTTTCTCACAACCGGGTTTGGGATCCGATTTTTGTAAAAATTGCATTTTCGTGAGGGCTATTTCACCAGGGTTATAAGGCCTGTATTTAGCCTCTCATTAAAGTGGCTGTAACTCAAAGAAACGTAGTCGGAGGGCTCCAAAACTTCTAGGGTGCGTCCGTCAGGTCCCTAGGGTCGTCCCCAGTGGGTTTTCTCAGAACCGGGTTTGGGGTCCGATTTTTGTAAAAATTGCATTTTCGTGAGGGCTATTTCACCAGGGTTATAAGGCCTGTATTTAGCCTCTCATTAAAGTGGCTGTAACTCCAAGAAACGTAGTCGGAGGGCTCCAAAACTTCTAGGGTGCGTCCGTCAGGTCCCTAGGGTCGTCCCCAGTGGGTTTTCTCAGAACCGGGTTTGGGATCCGATTTTTGTAAAAATTGCATTTTTGTGAGGGCTATTTCACCAGGGTTATAAGGCCTGTATTTAGCCTCTCATTAAAGCGGCTGTAACTCCAAGAAACGTAGTCGGAGGGCTCCAAAACTTCTAGGGTGCGTCCGTCAGGTCCCTAGGGTCGTCCCCAGTAGGTTTTCTCAGAACCGGGTTTGGGATCCGATTTTTGTAAAAATTGCATTTTCGTGAGGGCTATTTCACCAGGGTTATATGGCCTGTATTTAGCCTCTCATTAAAGTGGCTGTAACTCCAAGAAACGTAGTCAGAGGGCTCCAAAACTTCTAGGGTGCGTCCGTCAGGTCCCTAGGGTCGTCCCCAGTGGGTTTTCTCAGAACCGGGTTTGGGATCCGATTTTTGTAAAAATTGCATTTTCGTGAGGGCTATTTCACCAGGGTTATATGGCCTGTATTTAGCCTCTCATTAAAGTGGCTGTAACTCCAAGAAACGTAGTCAGAGGGCTCCAAAACTTCTAGGGTGCGTCCGTCAGGTCCCTAGGGTCGTCCCCAGTGGGTTTTCTCAGAACCGGGTTTGGGATCCGATTTTTGTAAAAATTGCATTTTTGTGAGGGCTATTTCACCAGGGTTATAAGGCCTGTATTTAGCCTCTCATTAAAGTGGCTGTAACTCCAAGAAACGTAGTCGGAGGGCTCCAAAACTTCTAGGGTGCGTCCGTCAGGTCCCTGGGGTTGTCCCCAGTGGGTTTTCTCACAACCGGGTTTGGGATCCGATTTTTGTAAAAATTGCATTTTCGTGAGGGCTATTTCACCTGGGTTATAAGGCCTGTATTTAGCCTCTCATTAAAGTGGCTGTAACTCCAAGAAACGTAGTCGGAGGGCCCCAAAACTTCTAGGGTGCGTCCGTCAGGTCCCTAGGGTCGTCCCCAGTGGGTTTTCTCAGAACCGGGTTTGGGATCCGATTTTTGTAAAAATTGCATTTTTGTGAGGGCTATTTCACCAGGGTTATAAGGCCTGTATTTAGCCTCTCATTAAAGCAGCTGTAACTCCAAGAAACGTAGTCGGAGGGCTCCAAAACTTCTAGGGTGCGTCCGTCAGGTCCCTGGGGTTGTCCCCAGTGGGTTTTCTCACAACCGGGTTTGGGATCCGATTTTTGTAAAAATTGCATTTTCATGAGGGCTATTTCACCAGGGTTATATGGCCTGTATTTAGCCTCTCATTAAAGTGGCTGTAACTCCAAGAAACGTAGTCAGAGGGCTCCAAAACTTCTAGGGTGCGTCCATCAGGTCCCTGGGGTCGTCCCCAGTGGGTTTTCTCAGAACCGGGTTTGGGATCCGATTTTTGTAAAAATTGCATTTTCGTGAGGGCTATTTCACCAGGGTTATATGGCCTGTATTTAGCCTCTCATTAAAGTGGCTGTAACTCCAAGAAACGTAGTCAGAGGGCTCCAAAACTTCTAGGGTGCGTCCGTCAGGTCCCTAGGGTCGTCCCCAGTGGGTTTTCTCAGAACCGGGGTTGGGATCCGATTTTTGTAAAAATTGCATTTTTGTGAGGGCTATTTCACCAGGGTTATAAGGCCTGTATTTAGCCTCTCATTAAAGTGGCTGTAACTCCAAGAAACGTAGTCGGAGGGCTCCAAAACTTCTAGGGTGCGTCCGTCAGGTCCCTAGGGTCGTCCCCAGTGGGTTTTCTCAGAACCGGGTTTGGGATCCGATTTTTGTAAAAATTGCATTTTTGTGAGGGCTATTTCACCAGGGTTATAAGGCCTGTATTTAGCCTCTCATTAAAGCGGCTGTAACTCCAAGAAACGTAGTCGGAGGGCTCCAAAACTTCTAGGGTGCGTCCGTCAGGTCCCTAGGGTCATCCCCAGTGGGTTTTCTCAGAACCGGGTTTGGGATCCGATTTTGGTAAAAATTGCATTTTTGTGAGGGCTATTTCACCAGGGTTATAAGGCCTGTATTTAGCCTCTCATTAAAGTGGCTGTAACTCCAAGAAACGTAGTCGGAGGGCTCCAAAACTTCTAGGGTGCGTCCGTCAGGTCCCTAGGGTCGTCCCCAGTGGGTTTTCTCAGAACCGGGTTTGGGATCCGATTTTTGTAAAAATTGCATTTTCGTGAGGGCTATTTCACCAGGGTTATATGGCCTGTATTTAGCCTCTCATTAAAGTGGCTGTAACTCCAAGAAACGTAGTCAGAGGGCTCCAAAACTTCTAGGGTGCGTCCGTCAGGTCCCTAGGGTCGTCCCCAGTGGGTTTTCTCAGAACCGGGTTTGGGATCCGATTTTTGTAAAAATTGCATTTTTGTGAGGGCTATTTCACCAGGGTTATAAGGCCTGTATTTAGCCTCTCATTAAAGCGGCTGTAACTCCAAGAAATGTAGTCGGAGGGCTCCAAAACTTCTAGGGTGCGTCCGTCAGGTCCCTAGGGTCATCCCCAGTAGGTTTTCTCAGAACCGGGTTTGGGATCCGATTTTTGTAAAAATTGCATTTTCGTGAGGGCTATTTCACCAGGGTTATATGGCCTGTATTTAGCCTCTCATTAAAGTGGCTGTAACTCCAAGAAACGTAGTCGGAGGGCTCCAAAACTTCTAGGGTGCGTCCGTCAGGTCCCTAGGGTCGTCCCCAGTGGGTTTTCTCAGAACCGGGTTTGGGATCCGATTTTTGTAAAAATTGCATTTTTGTGAGGGCTATTTCACCAGGATTATAAGGCCTGTATTTAGCCTCTCATTAAAGCGGCTGTAACTCCAAGAAACGTAGTCGGAGGGCTCCAAAACTTCTAGGGTGCGTCCGTCAGGTCCCTGGGGTTGTCCCCAGTGGGTTTTCTCAGAACCGGGTTTGGGATCCGATTTTTGTAAAAATTGCATTTTCGTGAGGGCTATTTCACCAGGGTTATATGGCCTGTATTTAGCCTCTCATTAAAGTGGCTGTAACTCCAAGAAACGTAGTCAGAGGGCTCCAAAACTTCTAGGGTGCGTCCGTCAGGTCCCTAGGGTCGTCCCCAGTGGGTTTTCTCAGAACCGGGTTTGGGATCCGATTTTTGTAAAAATTGCATTTTTGTGAGGGCTATTTCACCAGGGTTATAAGGCCTGTATTTAGCCTCTCATTAAAGCGGCTGTAACTCCAAGAAACGTAGTCGGAGGGCTCCAAAACTTCTAGGGTGCGTCCGTCAGGTCCCTAGGGTCGTCCCCAGTAGGTTTTCTCAGAACCGGGTTTGGGATCCGATTTTTGTAAAAATTGCATTTTCGTGAGGGCTATTTCACCAGGGTTATATGGCCTGTATTTAGCCTCTCATTAAAGTGGCTGTAACTCCAAGAAACGTAGTCAGAGGGCTCCAAAACTTCTAGGGTGCGTCCGTCAGGTCCCTAGGGTCGTCCCCAGTGGGTTTTCTCAGAACCGGGTTTGGGATCCGATTTTTGTAAAAATTGCATTTTTGTGAGGGCTATTTCACCAGGGTTATAAGGCCTGTATTTAGCCTCTCATTAAAGCAGCTGTAACTCCAAGAAACTTAGTCGGAGGGCTCCAAAACTTCTAGGGTGCGTCCGTCAGGTCCCTAGGGTCGTCCCCAGTAGGTTTTCTCAGAACCGGGTTTGGGATCCGATTTTTGTAAAAATTGCATTTTCGTGAGGGCTATTTCACCAGGGTTATATGGCCTGTATTTAGCCTCTCATTAAAGTGGCTGTAACTCCAAGAAACGTAGTCAGAGGGCTCCAAAACTTCTAGGGTGCGTCCGTCAGGTCCCTAGGGTCGTCCCCAGTGGGTTTTCTCAGAACCGGGTTTGGGATCCGATTTTTGTAAAAATTGCATTTTTGTGAGGGCTATTTCACCAGGGTTATAAGGCCTGTATTTAGCCTCTCATTAAAGTGGCTGTAACTCCAAGAAACGTAGTCGGAGGGCTCCAAAACTTCTAGGGTGCGTCCGTCAGGTCCCTAGGGTCGTCCCCAGTGAGTTTTCTCAGAACCGGGTTTGGGATCCGATTTTTGTAAAAATTGCATTTTTGTGAGGGCTATTTCACCAGGGTTATAAGGCCTGTATTTAGCCTCTCATTAAAGTGGCTGTAACTCCAAGAAACGTAGTCGGGGGGCTCCAAAACTTCTAGGGTGCGTCCGTCAGGTCCCTGGGGTTGTCCCCAGTGGGTTTTCTCAGAACCGGGTTTGGGATCCGATTTTTGTAAAAATTGCATTTTTGTGAGGGCTATTTCACCAGGGTTATAAGGCCTGTATTTAGCCTCTCATTAAAGTGGCTGTAACTCCAAGAAACGTAGTCGGAGGGCTCCAAAACTTCTAGGGTGCGTCCGTCAGGTCCCTGGGGTTGTCCCCAGTGGGTTTTCTCAGAACCGGGTTTGGGATCCGATTTTTGTAAAAATTGCATTTTCGTGAGGGCTATTTCACCAGGGTTATATGGCCTGTATTTAGCCTCTCATTAAAGTGGCTGTAACTCCAAGAAACGTAGTCAGAGGGCTCCAAAACTTCTAGGGTGCGTCCGTCAGGTCCCTAGGGTCGTCCCCAGTGGGTTTTCTCAGAACCGGGTTTGGGATCCGATTTTTGTAAAAATTGCATTTTCGTGAGGGCTATTTCACCAGGGTTATATGGCCTGTATTTAGCCTCTCATTAAAGTGGCTGTAACTCCAAGAAACGTAGTCAGAGGGCTCCAAAACTTCTAGGGTGCGTCCGTCAGGTCCCTAGGGTCGTCCCCAGTGGGTTTTCTCAGAACCGGGTTTGGGATCCGATTTTTGTAAAAATTGCATTTTTGTGAGGGCTATTTCACCAGGGTTATAAGGCCTGTATTTAGCCTCTCATTAAAGGGGCCGTAACTCCAAGAAACGTAGTCGGAGGGCTCCAAAACTTCTAGGGTGCGTCCGTCAGGTCCCTGGGGTTGTCCCCAGTGGGTTTTCTCACAACCGGGTTTGGGATCCGATTTTTGTAAAAATTGCTTTTTCGTGAGGGCTATTTCACCAGGGTTATAAGGCCTGTATTTAGCCTCTCATTAAAGTGGCTGTAACTCCAAGAAACGTAGTCAGAGGGCTCCAAAACTTCTAGGGTGCGTCCGTCAGGTCCCTAGGGTCGTCCCCAGTGGGTTTTCTCAGAACCGGGTTTGGGATCCGATTTTTGTAAAAATTGCATTTTTGTGAGGGCTATTTCACCAGGGTTATAAGGCCTGTATTTAGCCTCTCATTAAAGCGGCTGTAACTCCAAGAAACTTAGTCGGAGGGCTCCAAAACTTCTAGGGTGCGTCCGTCAGGTCCCTAGGGTCGTCCCCAGTAGGTTTTCTCACAACCGGGTTTGGGATCCGATTTTTGTAAAAATTGCATTTTCGTGAGGGCTATTTCACCAGGGTTATATGGCCTGTATTTAGCCTCTCATTAAAGTGGCTGTAACTCCAAGAAACGTAGTCAGAGGGCTCCAAAACTTCTAGGGTGCGTCCGTCAGGTCCCTAGGGTCGTCCCCAGTGGGTTTTCTCAGAACCGGGTTTGGGATCCGATTTTTGTAAAAATTGCATTTTTGTGAGGGCTATTTCACCAGGGTTATAAGGCCTGTATTTAGCCTCTCATTAAAGCGGCTGTAACTCCAAGAAACGTAGTCGGAGGGCTCCAAAACTTCTAGGGTGCGTCCGTCAGGTCCCTAGGGTCGTCCCCAGTGGGTTTTTTCAGAACCGGGTTTGGGATCCGATTTTTGTAAAAATTGCATTTTTGTGAGGGCTATTTCACCAGGGTTATAAGGCCTGTATTTAGCCTCTCATTAAAGTGGCTGTAACTCCAAGAAACGTAGTCGGAGGGCTCCAAAACTTCTAGGGTGCGTCCGTCAGGTCCCTAGGGTCGTCCCCAGTGGGTTTTCTCAGAACCGGGTTTGGGATCCGATTTTTGTAAAAATTGCATTTTCGTGAGGGCTATTTCACCAGGGTTATATGGCCTGTATTTAGCCTCTCATTAAAGTGGCTGTAACTCCAAGAAACGTAGTCAGAGGGCTCCAAAACTTCTAGGGTGCGTCCGTCAGGTCCCTAGGGTCGTCCCCAGTGGGTTTTCTCAGAACCGGGTTTGGGATCCGATTTTTGTAAAAATTGCATTTTCGTGAGGGCTATTTCACCAGGGTTATAAGGCCTGTATTTAGCCTCTCATTAAAGTGGCTGTAACTCCAAGAAACGTAGTCGGAGGGCTCCAAAACTTCTAGGGTGCGTCCGTCAGGTCCCTAGGGTCGTCCCCAGTGGGTTTTCTCAGAACCGGGTTTGGGATCCGATTTTTGTAAAAATTGCATTTTTGTGAGGGCTATTTCACCAGGGTTATAAGGCCTGTATTTAGCCTCTCATTAAAGTGGCTGTAACTCCAAGAAACGTAGTCGGAGGGCTCCAAAACTTCTAGGGTGCGTCCGTCAGGTCCCTAGGGTCGTCCCCAGTGGGTTTTCTCAGAACCGGGTTTGGGATCCGATTTTTGTAAAAATTGCATTTTCGTGAGGGCTATTTCACCAGGGTTATATGGCCTGTATTTAGCCTCTCATTAAAGTGGCTGTAACTCCAAGAAACGTAGTCAGAGGGCTCCAAAACTTCTAGGGTGCGTCCGTCAGGTCCCTAGGGTCGTCCCCAGTGGGTTTTCTCAGAACCGGGTTTGGGATCCGATTTTTGTAAAAATTGCATTTTCGTGAGGGCTATTTCACCAGGGTTATAAGGCCTGTATTTAGCCTCTCATTAAAGCGGCTGTAACTCCAAGAAACGTAGTCGGAGGGCTCCAAAACTTCTAGGGTGCGTCCGTCAGGTCCCTAGGGTCGTCCCCAGTAGGTTTTCTCAGAACCGGGTTTGGGATCCGATTTTTGTAAAAATTGCATTTTCGTGAGGGCTATTTCACCAGGGTTATATGGCCTGTATTTAGCCTCTCATTAAAGTGGCTGTAACTCCAAGAAACGTAGTCAGAGGGCTCCAAAACTTCTAGGGTGCGTCCGTCAGGTCCCTAGGGTCGTCCCCAGTGGGTTTTCTCAGAACCGGGTTTGGGATCCAATTTTTGTAAAAATTGCATTTTTGTGAGGGCTATTTCACCAGGGTTATAAGGCCTGTATTTAGCCTCTCATTAAAGGGGCCGTAACTCCAAGAAACGTAGTCGGAGGGCTCCAAAACTTCTAGGGTGCGTCCGTCAGGTCCCTGGGGTTGTCCCCAGTGGGTTTTCTCACAACCGGGTTTGGGATCCGATTTTTGTAAAAATTGCATTTTCGTGAGGGCTATTTCACCAGGGTTATAAGGCCTGTATTTAGCCTCTCATTAAAGTGGCTGTAACTCAAAGAAACGTAGTCGGAGGGCTCCAAAACTTCTAGGGTGCGTCCGTCAGGTCCCTAGGGTCGTCCCCAGTGGGTTTTCTCAGAACCGGGTTTGGGGTCCGATTTTTGTAAAAATTGCATTTTCGTGAGGGCTATTTCACCAGGGTTATAAGGCCTGTATTTAGCCTCTCATTAAAGCGGCCGTAACTCCAAGAAACGTAGTCGGAGGGCTCCAAAACTTCTAGGGTGCGTCTGTCAGGTCCCTGGGGTCGTCCCCAGTGGGTTTTCTCAGAACCGGGTTTGGGATCCGATTTTTGTAAAAATTGCATTTTCGTGAGGGCTATTTCACCAGGGTTATAAGGCCTGTATTTAGCCTCTCATTAAAGTGGCTGTAACTCCAAGAAACGTAGTCGGAGGGCTCCAAAACTTCTAGGGTGCGTCCGTCAGGTCCCTAGGGTCGTCCCCAGTGGGTTTGCTCAGAACCGGGTTTGGGATCCGATTTTTGTAAAAATTGCATTTTCGTGAGGGCTATTTCACCAGGGTTATAAGGCCTGTATTTAGCCTCTCATTAAAGCGGCTGTAACTCCAAGAAACGTAGTCGGAGGGCTCCAAAGCTTCTAGGGTGCGTCCGTCAGGTCCCTGGGGTTGTCCCCAGTGGGTTTTCTCAGAACCGGGTTTGGGATCCGATTTTTGTAAAAATTGCATTTTCGTGAGGGCTATTTCACCAGGGTTATATGGCCTGTATTTAGCCTCTCATTAAAGTGGCTTTAACTCCAAGAAACGTAGTCAGAGGGCTCCAAAACTTCTAAGGTGCGTCCGTCAGGTCCCTAGGGTCGTCCCCAGTGGGTTTTCTCAGAACCGGGTTTGGGATCCGATTTTTGTAAAAATTGCATTTTTGTGAGGGCTATTTCACCAGGGTTATAAGGCCTGTATTTAGCCTCTCATTAAAGTGGCTGTAACTCAAAGAAACGTAGTCGGAGGGCTCCAAAACTTCTAGGGTGCGTCCGTCAGGTCCCTAGGGTCGTCCCCAGTGGGTTTTCTCAGAACCGGGTTTGGGGTCCGATTTTTGTAAAAATTGCATTTTCGTGAGGGCTATTTCACCAGGGTTATAAGGCCTGTATTTAGCCTCTCATTAAAGTGGCTGTAACTCCAAGAAACGTAGTCGGAGGGCTCCAAAACTTCTAGGGTGCGTCCGTCAGGTCCCTAGGGTCGTCCCCAGTGGGTTTTCTCAGAACCGGGTTTGGGATCCGATTTTTGTAAAAATTGCATTTTCGTGAGGGCTATTTCACCAGGGTTATAAGGCCTGTATTTAGCCTCTCATTAAAGTGGCTGTAACTCCAAGAAACGTAGTCGGAGGGCTCCAAAACTTCTAGGGTGCATCCGTCAGGTCCCTAGGGTCGTCCCCAGTGGGTTTGCTCAGAACCGGGTTTGGGATCCGATTTTTGTAAAAATTGCATTTTCGTGAGGGCTATTTCACCAGGGTTATAAGGCCTGTATTTAGCCTCTCATTAAAGCGGCTGTAACTCCAAGAAACGTAGTCGGAGGGCTCCAAAACTTCTAGGGTGCGTCCGTCAGGTCCCTGGGGTTGTCCCCAGTGGGTTTTCTCAGAACCGGGTTTGGGATCCGATTTTTGTAAAAATTGCATTTTTGTGAGGGCTATTTCACCAGGGTTATAAGGCCTGTATTTAGCCTCTCATTAAAGTGGCTGTAACTCCAAGAAACGTAGTCGGAGGGCTCCAAAACTTCTAGGGTGCGTCCGTCAGGTCCCTGGGGTTGTCCCCAGTGGGTTTTCTCAGAACCGGGTTTGGGATCCGATTTTTGTAAAAATTGCATTTTCGTGAGGGCTATTTCACCAGGGTTATATGGCCTGTATTTAGCCTCTCATTAAAGTGGCTGTAACTCAAAGAAACGTAGTCGGAGGGCTCCAAAACTTCTAGGGTGCGTCCGTCAGGTCCCTAGGGTCGTCCCCAGTGGGTTTTCTCAGAACCGGGTTTGGGGTCCGATTTTTGTAAAAATTGCATTTTCGTGAGGGCTATTTCACCAGGGTTATAAGGCCTGTATTTAGCCTCTCATTAAAGCGGCCGTAACTCCAAGAAACGTAGTCGGAGGGCTCCGAAACTTCTAGGGTGCGTCTGTCAGGTCCCTGGGGTCGTCCCCAGTGGGTTTTCTCAGAACCGGGTTTGGGATCCGATTTTTGTAAAAATTGCATTTTCGTGAGGGCTATTTCACCAGGGTTATAAGGCCTGTATTTAGCCTCTCATTAAAGTGGCTGTAACTCCAAGAAACGTAGTCGGAGGGCTCCAAAACTTCTAGGGTGCGTCCGTCAGGTCCCTAGGGTCGTCCCCAGTGGGTTTGCTCAGAACCGGGTTTGGGATCCGATTTTTGTAAAAATTGCATTTTCGTGAGGGCTATTTCACCAGGGTTATAAGGCCTGTATTTAGCCTCTCATTAAAGCGGCTGTAACTCCAAGAAACGTAGTCGGAGGGCTCCAAAGCTTCTAGGGTGCGTCCGTCAGGTCCCTGGGGTTGTCCCCAGTGGGTTTTCTCAGAACCGGGTTTGGGATCCGATTTTTGTAAAAATTGCATTTTCGTGAGGGCTATTTCACCAGGGTTATATGGCCTGTATTTAGCCTCTCATTAAAGTGGCTTTAACTCCAAGAAACGTAGTCAGAGGGCTCCAAAACTTCTAAGGTGCGTCCGTCAGGTCCCTAGGGTCGTCCCCAGTGGGTTTTCTCAGAACCGGGTTTGGGATCCGATTTTTGTAAAAATTGCATTTTTGTGAGGGCTATTTCACCAGGGTTATAAGGCCTGTATTTAGCCTCTCATTAAAGTGGCTGTAACTCAAAGAAACGTAGTCGGAGGGCTCCAAAACTTCTAGGGTGCGTCCGTCAGGTCCCTAGGGTCGTCCCCAGTGGGTTTTCTCAGAACCGGGTTTGGGATCCGATTTTTGTAAAAATTGCATTTTCGTGAGGGCTATTTCACCAGGGTTATAAGGCCTGTATTTAGCCTCTCATTAAAGTGGCTGTAACTCCAAGAAACGTAGTCGGAGGGCTCCAAAACTTCTAGGGTGCATCCGTCAGGTCCCTAGGGTCGTCCCCAGTGGGTTTTCTCAGAACCGGGTTTGGGATCCGATTTTTGTAAAAATTGCATTTTCGTGAGGGCTATTTCACCAGGGTTATATGGCCTGTATTTAGCCTCTCATTAAAGTGGCTGTAACTCCAAGAAACGTAGTCAGAGGGCTCCAAAACTTCTAGGGTGCGTCCGTCAGGTCCCTAGGGTCGTCCCCAGTGGGTTTTCTCAGAACCGGGTTTGGGATCCGATTTTTGTAAAAATTGCATTTTCGTGAGGGCTATTTCACCAGGGTTATAAGGCCTGTATTTAGCCTCTCATTAAAGCGGCTGTAACTCCAAGAAACGTAGTCGGAGGGCTCCAAAACTTCTAGGGTGCGTCCGTCAGGTCCCTAGGGTCGTCCCCAGTAGGTTTTCTCAGAACCGGGTTTGGGATCCGATTTTTGTAAAAATTGCATTTTCGTGAGGGCTATTTCACCAGGGTTATATGGCCTGTATTTAGCCTCTCATTAAAGTGGCTGTAACTCCAAGAAACGTAGTCAGAGGGCTCCAAAACTTCTAGGGTGCGTCCGTCAGGTCCCTAGGGTCGTCCCCAGTGGGTTTTCTCAGAACCGGGTTTGGGATCCAATTTTTGTAAAAATTGCATTTTTGTGAGGGCTATTTCACCAGGGTTATAAGGCCTGTATTTAGCCTCTCATTAAAGGGGCCGTAACTCCAAGAAACGTAGTCGGAGGGCTCCAAAACTTCTAGGGTGCGTCCGTCAGGTCCCTGGGGTTGTCCCCAGTGGGTTTTCTCACAACCGGGTTTGGGATCCGATTTTTGTAAAAATTGCATTTTCGTGAGGGCTATTTCACCAGGGTTATAAGGCCTGTATTTAGCCTCTCATTAAAGTGGCTGTAACTCAAAGAAACGTAGTCGGAGGGCTCCAAAACTTCTAGGGTGCGTCCGTCAGGTCCCTAGGGTCGTCCCCAGTGGGTTTTCTCAGAACCGGGTTTGGGGTCCGATTTTTGTAAAAATTGCATTTTCGTGAGGGCTATTTCACCAGGGTTATAAGGCCTGTATTTAGCCTCTCATTAAAGCGGCCGTAACTCCAAGAAACGTAGTCAGAGGGCTCCAAAACTTCTAGGGTGCGTCCGTCAGGTCCCTAGGGTCGTCCCCAGTGGGTTTTCTCAGAACCGGGTTTGGGATCCGATTTTTGTAAAAATTGCATTTTTGTGAGGGCTATTTCACCAGGGTTATAAGGCCTGTATTTAGCCTCTCATTAAAGTGGCTGTAACTCCAAGAAACGTAGTCAGAGGGCTCCAAAACTTCTAGGGTGCGTCCGTCAGGTCCTTAGGGTCGTCCCCAGTGGGTTTTCTCAGAACCGGGTTTGGGATCCGATTTTTGTAAAAATTGCATTTTTGTGAGGGCTATTTCACCAGGGTTATAAGGCCTGTATTTAGCCTCTCATTAAAGTGGCTGTAACTCCAAGAAACGTAGTCGGAGGGCTCCAAAACTTCTAGGGTGCGTCCGTCAGGTCCCTGGGGTTGTCCCCAGTGGGTTTTCTCAGAACCGGGTTTGGGATCCGATTTTTGTTAAAATTGCATTTTCGTGAGGGCTATTTCACCTGGGTTATAAGGCCTGTATTTAGCCTCTCATTAAAGTGGCTGTAACTCCAAGAAACGTAGTCGGAGGGCCCCAAAACTTCTAGGGTGCGTCCGTCAGGTCCTTAGGGTCGTCCCCAGTGGGTTTTCTCAGAACCGGGTTTGGGATCCGATTTTTGTAAAAATTGCATTTTTGTGAGGGCTATTTCACCAGGGTTATAAGGCCTGTATTTAGCCTCTCATTAAAGTGGCTGTAACTCCAAGAAACGTAGTCGGAGGGCTCCAAAACTTCTAGGGTGCGTCCGTCAGGTCCCTGGGGTTGTCCCCAGTGGGTTTTCTCAGAACCGGGTTTGGGATCCGATTTTTGTAAAAATTGCATTTTCGTGAGGGCTATTTCACCTGGGTTATAAGGCCTGTATTTAGCCTCTCATTAAAGTGGCTGTAACTCCAAGAAACGTAGTCGGAGGGCCCCAAAACTTCTAGGGTGCGTCCGTCAGGTCCCTAGGGTCGTCCCCAGTGGGTTTTCTCAGAACCGGGTTTGGGATCCGATTTTTGTAAAAATTGCATTTTTGTGAGGGCTATTTCACCAGGGTTATAAGGCCTGTATTTAGCCTCTCATTAAAGCAGCTGTAACTCCAAGAAACGTAGTCGGAGGGCTCCAAAACTTCTAGGGTGCGTCCATCAGGTCCCTGGGGTCGTCCCCAGTGGGTTTTCTCAGAACCGGGTTTGGGATCCGATTTTTGTAAAAATTGCATTTTCGTGAGGGCTATTTCACCAGGGTTATAAGGCCTGTATTTAGCCTCTCATTAAAGTGGCTGTAACTCCAAGAAACGTAGTCGGAGGGCTCCAAAACTTCTAGGGTGCGTCCGTCAGGTCCCTAGGGTCGTCCCCAGTGGGTTTTCTCAGAACCGGGTTTGGGATCCGATTTTTGTAAAAATTGCATTTTCGTGAGGGCTATTTCACCAGGGTTATATGGCCTGTATTTAGCCTCTCATTAAAGTGGCTGTAACTCCAAGAAACGTAGTCAGAGGGCTCCAAAACTTCTAGGGTGCGTCCGTCAGGTCCCTAGGGTCGTCCCCAGTGGGTTTTCTCAGAACCGGGTTTGGGATCCGATTTTTGTAAAAATTGCATTTTCTTGAGGGCTATTTCACCAGGGTTATATGGCCTGTATTTAGCCTCTCATTAAAGTGGCTGTAACTCCAAGAAACGTAGTCAGAGGGCTCCAAAACTTCTAGGGTGCGTCCGTCAGGTCCCTAGGGTCGTCCCCAGTGGGTTTTCTCAGAACCGGGTTTGGGATCCAATTTTTGTAAAAATTGCATTTTTGTGAGGGCTATTTCACCAGGGTTATAAGGCCTGTATTTAGCCTCTCATTAAAGGGGCCGTAACTCCAAGAAACGTAGTCGGAGGGCTCCAAAACTTCTAGGGTGCGTCCGTCAGGTCCCTGGGGTTGTCCCCAGTGGGTTTTCTCACAACCGGGTTTGGGATCCGATTTTTGTAAAAATTGCATTTTCGTGAGGGCTATTTCACCAGGGTTATAAGGCCTGTATTTAGCCTCTCATTAAAGTGGCTGTAACTCAAAGAAACGTAGTCGGAGGGCTCCAAAACTTCTAGGGTGCGTCCGTCAGGTCCCTAGGGTCGTCCCCAGTGGGTTTTCTCAGAACCGGGTTTGGGGTCCGATTTTTGTAAAAATTGCATTTTCGTGAGGGCTATTTCACCAGGGTTATAAGGCCTATATTTAGCCTCTCATTAAAGCGGCCGTAACTCCAAGAAACGTAGTCGGAGGGCTCCAAAACTTCTAGGGTGCGTCTGTCAGGTCCCTGGGGTCGTCCCCAGTGGGTTTTCTCAGAACCGGGTTTGGGATCCGATTTTTGTAAAAATTGCATTTTCGTGAGGGCTATTTCACCAGGGTTATAAGGCCTGTATTTAGCCTCTCATTAAAGTGGCTGTAACTCCAAGAAACGTAGTCGGAGGGCTCCAAAACTTCTAGGGTGCGTCCGTCAGGTCCCTAGGGTCGTCCCCAGTGGGTTTGCTCAGAACCGGGTTTGGGATCCGATTTTTGTAAAAATTGCATTTTCGTGAGGGCTATTTCACCTGGGTTATAAGGCCTGTATTTAGCCTCTCATTAAAGTGGCTGTAACTCCAAGAAACGTAGTCGGAGGGCCCCAAAACTTCTAGGGTGCGTCCGTCAGGTCCCTAGGGTCGTCCCCAGTGGGTTTTCTCAGAACCGGGTTTGGGATCCGATTTTTGTAAAAATTGCATTTTTGTGAGGGCTATTTCACCAGGGTTATAAGGCCTGTATTTAGCCTCTCATTAAAGCAGCTGTAACTCCAAGAAACGTAGTCGGAGGGCTCCAAAACTTCTAGGGTGCGTCCATCAGGTCCCTGGGGTCGTCCCCAGTGGGTTTTCTCAGAACCGGGTTTGGGATCCGATTTTTGTAAAAATTGCATTTTCGTGAGGGCTATTTCACCAGGGTTATAAGGCCTGTATTTAGCCTCTCATTAAAGTGGCTGTAACTCCAAGAAACGTAGTCGGAGGGCTCCAAAACTTCTAGGGTGCGTCCGTCAGGTCCCTAGGGTCGTCCCCAGTGGGTTTTCTCAGAACCGGGTTTTGGATCCGATTTTTGTAAAAATTGCATTTTCGTGAGGGCTATTTCACCAGGGTTATATGGCCTGTATTTAGCCTCTCATTAAAGTGGCTGTAACTCCAAGAAACGTAGTCAGAGGGCTCCAAAACTTCTAGGGTGCGTCCGTCAGGTCCCTAGGGTCGTCCCCAGTGGGTTTTCTCAGAACCGGGTTTGGGATCCGATTTTTGTAAAAATTGCATTTTCGTGAGGGCTATTTCACCAGGGTTATATGGCCTGTATTTAGCCTCTCATTAAAGTGGCTGTAACTCCAAGAAACGTAGTCAGAGGGCTCCAAAACTTCTAGGGTGCGTCCGTCAGGTCCCTAGGGTCGTCCCCAGTGGGTTTTCTCAGAACCGGGTTTGGGATCCAATTTTTGTAAAAATTGCATTTTTGTGAGGGCTATTTCACCAGGGTTATAAGGCCTGTATTTAGCCTCTCATTAAAGGGGCCGTAACTCCAAGAAACGTAGTCGGAGGGCTCCAAAACTTCTAGGGTGCGTCCGTCAGGTCCCTGGGGTTGTCCCCAGTGGGTTTTCTCACAACCGGGTTTGGGATCCGATTTTTGTAAAAATTGCATTTTCGTGAGGGCTATTTCACCAGGGTTATAAGGCCTGTATTTAGCCTCTCATTAAAGTGGCTGTAACTCAAAGAAACGTAGTCGGAGGGCTCCAAAACTTCTAGGGTGCGTCCGTCAGGTCCCTAGGGTCGTCCCCAGTGGGTTTTCTCAGAACCGGGTTTGGGGTCCGATTTTTGTAAAAATTGCATTTTCGTGAGGGCTATTTCACCAGGGTTATAAGGCCTATATTTAGCCTCTCATTAAAGCGGCCGTAACTCCAAGAAACGTAGTCGGAGGGCTCCAAAACTTCTAGGGTGCGTCTGTCAGGTCCCTGGGGTCGTCCCCAGTGGGTTTTCTCAGAACCGGGTTTGGGATCCGATTTTTGTAAAAATTGCATTTTCGTGAGGGCTATTTCACCAGGGTTATAAGGCCTGTATTTAGCCTCTCATTAAAGTGGCTGTAACTCCAAGAAACGTAGTCGGAGGGCTCCAAAACTTCTAGGGTGCGTCCGTCAGGTCCCTAGGGTCGTCCCCAGTGGGTTTGCTCAGAACCGGGTTTGGGATCCGATTTTTGTAAAAATTGCATTTTCGTGAGGGCTATTTCACCAGGGTTATAAGGCCTGTATTTAGCCTCTCATTAAAGCGGCTGTAACTCCAAGAAACGTAGTCGGAGGGCTCCAAAACTTCTAGGGTGCGTCCGTCAGGTCCCTGGGGTTGTCCCCAGTGGGTTTTCTCAGAACCGGGTTTGGGATCCGATTTTTGTAAAAATTGCATTTTCGTGAGGGCTATTTCACCAGGGTTATATGGCCTGTATTTAGCCTCTCATTAAAGTGGCTGTAACTCCAAGAAACGTAGTCAGAGGGCTCCAAAACTTCTAAGGTGCGTCCGTCAGGTCCCTAGGGTCGTCCCCAGTGGGTTTTCTCAGAACCGGGTTTGGGATCCGATTTTTGTAAAAATTGCATTTTTGTGAGGGCTATTTCACCAGGGTTATAAGGCCTGTATTTAGCCTCTCATTAAAGGGGCCGTAACTCCAAGAAACGTAGTCGGAGGGCTCCAAAACTTCTAGGGTGCGTCCGTCAGGTCCCTGGGGTTGTCCCCAGTGAGTTTTCTCACAACCGGGTTTGGGATCCGATTTTTGTAAAAATTGCATTTTCGTGAGGGCTATTTCACCAGGGTTATAAGGCCTGTATTTAGCCTCTCATTAAAGTGGCTGTAACTCAAAGAAACGTAGTCGGAGGGCTCCAAAACTTCTAGGGTGCGTCCGTCAGGTCCCTAGGGTCGTCCCCAGTGGGTTTTCTCAGAACCGGGTTTGGGGTCCGATTTTTGTAAAAATTGCATTTTCGTGAGGGCTATTTCACCAGGGTTATAAAGCCTGTATTTAGCCTCTCATTAAAGCGGCCGTAACTCCAAGAAACGTAGTCGGAGGGCTCCAAAACTTCTAGGGTGCGTCTGTCAGGTCCCTGGGGTCGTCCCCAGTGGGTTTTCTCAGAACCGGGTTTGGGATCCGATTTTTGTAAAAATTGCATTTTCGTGAGGGCTATTTCACCAGGGTTATAAGGCCTGTATTTAGCCTCTCATTAAAGTGGCTGTAACTCCAAGAAACGTAGTCGGAGGGCTCCAAAACTTCTAGGGTGCGTCCGTCAGGTCCCTAGGGTCGTCCCCAGTGGGTTTGCTCAGAACCGGGTTTGGGATCCGATTTTTGTAAAAATTGTATTTTCGTGAGGGCTATTTCACCAGGGTTATAAGGCCTGTATTTAGCCTCTCATTAAAGCGGCTGTAACTCCAAGAAACGTAGTCGGAGGGCTCCAAAACTTCTAGGGTGCGTCCGTCAGGTCCCTAGGGTCGTCCCCAGTGGGTTTTCTCAGAACCGGGTTTGGGATCCGATTTTTGTAAAAATTGCATTTTCGTGAGGGCTATTTCACCAGGGTTATATGGCCTGTATTTAGCCTCTCATTAAAGTGGCTGTAACTCCAAGAAACGTAGTCAGAGGGCTCCAAAACTTCTAGGGTGCGTCCGTCAGGTCCCTAGGGTCGTCCCCAGTGGGTTTTCTCAGAACCGGGTTTGGGATCCGATTTTTGTAAAAATTGCATTTTTGTGAGGGCTATTTCACCAGGGTTATAAGGCCTGTATTTAGCCTCTCATTAAAGCGGCTGTAACTCCAAGAAACGTAGTCGGAGGGCTCCAAAACTTCTAGGGTGCGTCCGTCAGGTCCCTAGGGTCGTCCCCAGTAGGTTTTCTCAGAACCGGGTTTGGGATCCGATTTTTGTAAAAATTGCATTTTCGTGAGGGCTATTTCACCAGGGTTATATGGCCTGTATTTAGCCTCTCATTAAAGTGGCTGTAACTCCAAGAAACGTAGTCAGAGGGCTCCAAAACTTCTAGGGTGCGTCCGTCAGGTCCCTAGGGTCGTCCCCAGTGGGTTTTCTCAGAACCGGGTTTGGGATCCGATTTTTGTAAAAATTGCATTTTTGTGAGGGCTATTTCACCAGGGTTATAAGGCCTGTATTTAGCCTCTCATTAAAGCGGCTGTAACTCCAAGAAACGTAGTCGGAGGGCTCCAAAACTTCTAGGGTGCGTCCGTCAGGTCCCTAGGGTCGTCCCCAGTGGGTTTTCTCAGAACCGGGTTTGGGATCCGATTTTGGTAAAAATTGCATTTTTGTGAGGGCTATTTCACCAGGGTTATAAGGCCTGTATTTAGCCTCTCATTAAAGTGGCTGTAACTCCAAGAAACGTAGTCGGAGGGCTCCAAAACTTCTAGGGTGCGTCCGTCAGGTCCCTAGGGTCGTCCCCAGTGGGTTTTCTCAGAACCGGGTTTGGGATCCGATTTTTGTAAAAATTGCATTTTCGTGAGGGCTATTTCACCAGGGTTATATGGCCTGTATTTAGCCTCTCATTAAAGTGGCTGTAACTCCAAGAAACGTAGTCAGAGGGCTCCAAAACTTCTAGGGTGCGTCCGTCAGGTCCCTAGGGTCGTCCCCAGTGGGTTTTCTCAGAACCGGGTTTGGGATCCGATTTTTGTAAAAATTGCATTTTTGTGAGGGCTATTTCACCAGGGTTATAAGGCCTGTATTTAGCCTCTCATTAAAGTGGCTGTAACTCCAAGAAACGTAGTCGGAGGGCTCCAAAACTTCTAGGGTGCGTCCGTCAGGTCCCTAGGGTCATCCCCAGTAGGTTTTCTCAGAACCGGGTTTGGGATCCGATTTTTGTAAAAATTGCATTTTCGTGAGGGCTATTTCACCAGGGTTATATGGCCTGTATTTAGCCTCTCATTAAAGTGGCTGTAACTCCAAGAAACGTAGTCAGAGGGCTCCAAAACTTCTAGGGTGCGTCCGTCAGGTCCCTAGGGTCGTCCCCAGTGGGTTTTCTCAGAACCGGGTTTGGGATCCGATTTTTGTAAAAATTGCATTTTTGTGAGGGCTATTTCACCAGGGTTATAAGGCCTGTATTTAGCCTCTCATTAAAGTGGCTGTAACTCCAAGAAACGTAGTCGGAGGGCTCCAAAACTTCTAGGGTGCGTCCGTCAGGTCCCTAGGGTCGTCCCCAGTGGGTTTGCTCAGAACCGGGTTTGGGATCCGATTTTTGTAAAAATTGCATTTTTGTGAGGGCTATTTCACCAGGGTTATAAGGCCTGTATTTAGCCTCTCATTAAAGTGGCTGTAACTCCAAGAAACGTAGTCGGAGGGCTCCAAAACTTCTAGGGTGCGTCCGTCAGGTCCCTAGGGTCGTCCCCAGTGGGTTTTCTCAGAACCGGGTTTGGGATCCGATTTTTGTAAAAATTGCATTTTTGTGAGGGCTATTTCACCAGGGTTATAAGGCCTGTATTTAGCCTCTCATTAAAGTGGCTGTAACTCCAAGAAACGTAGTCGGAGGGCTCCAAAACTTCTAGGGTGCGTCCGTCGGGTCCCTGGGGTTGTCCCCAGTGGGTTTTCTCAGAACCGTGTTTGGGATCCGATTTTTGTAAAAATTGCATTTTCGTGAGGGCTATTTCACCAGGGTTATATGGCCTGTATTTAGCCTCTCATTAAAGTGGCTGTAACTCCAAGAAACGTAGTCAGAGGGCTCCAAAACTTCTAGGGTGCATCCGTCAGGTCCCTAGGGTCGTCCCCAGTGGGTTTTCTCAGAACCGGGTTTGGGATCCGATTTTTGTACAAATTGCATTTTCGTGAGGGCTATTTCACCAGGGTTATATGGCCTGTATTTAGCCTCTCATTAAAGTGGCTGTAACTCCAAGAAACGTAGTCAGAGGGCTCCAAAACTTCTAGGGTGCGTCCGTCAGGTCCCTAGGGTCGTCCCCAGTGGGTTTTCTCAGAACCGGGTTTGGGATCCGATTTTTGTAAAAATTGCATTTTTGTGAGGGCTATTTCACCAGGGTTATAAGGCCTGTATTTAGCCTCTCATTAAAGGGGCCGTAACTCCAAGAAACGTAGTCGGAGGGCTCCAAAACTTCTAGGGTGCGTCCGTCAGGTCCCTGGGGTTGTCCCCAGTGGGTTTTCTCACAACCGGGTTTGGGATCCGATTTTTGTAAAAATTGCATTTTCGTGAGGGCTATTTCACCAGGGTTATATGGCCTGTATTTAGCCTCTCATTAAAGTGGCTGTAACTCCAAGAAACGTAGTCAGAGGGCTCCAAAACTTCTAGGGTGCGTCCGTCAGGTCCCTAGGGTCGTCCCCAGTGGGTTTTCTCAGAACCGGGTTTGGGATCCGATTTTTGTAAAAATTGCATTTTTGTGAGGGCTATTTCACCAGGGTTATAAGGCCTGTATTTAGCCTCTCATTAAAGCGGCTGTAACTCCAAGAAACGTAGTCGGAGGGCTCCAAAACTTCTAGGGTGCGTCCGTCAGGTCCCTAGGGTCGTCCCCAGTAGGTTTTCTCAGAACCGGGTTTGGGATCCGATTTTTGTAAAAATTGCATTTTCGTGAGGGCTATTTCACCAGGGTTATATGGCCTGTATTTAGCCTCTCATTAAAGTGGCTGTAACTCCAAGAAACGTAGTCAGAGGGCTCCAAAACTTCTAGGGTGCGTCCGTCAGGTCCCTAGGGTCGTCCCCAGTGGGTTTTCTCAGAACCGGGTTTGGGATCCGATTTTTGTAAAAATTGCATTTTTGTGAGGGCTATTTCACCAGGGTTATAAGGCCTGTATTTAGCCTCTCATTAAAGTGGCTGTAACTCCAAGAAACGTAGTCAGAGGGCTCCAAAACTTCTAGGGTGCGTCCGTCAGGTCCCTGGGGTTGTCCCCAGTGGGTTTTCTCAGAACCGGGTTTGGGATCCGATTTTTGTAAAAATTGCATTTTCGTGAGGGCTATTTCACCTGGGTTATAAGGCCTGTATTTAGCCTCTCATTAAAGTGGCTGTAACTCCAAGAAACGTAGTCGGAGGGCCCCAAAACTTCTAGGGTGCGTCCGTCAGGTCCCTAGGGTCGTCCCCAGTGGGTTTTCTCAGAACCGGGTTTGGGATCCGATTTTTGTAAAAATTGCATTTTCGTGAGGGCTATTTCACCTGGGTTATAAGGCCTGTATTTAGCCTCTCATTAAAGTGGCTGTAACTCCAAGAAACGTAGTCGGAGGGCTCCAAAACTTCTAGGGTGCGTCCGTCAGGTCCCTAGGGTCGTCCCCAGTGGGTTTTCTCAGAACCGGGTTTGGGATCCGATTTTTGTAAAAATTGCATTTTTGTGAGGGCTATTTCACCAGGGTTATAAGGCCTGTATTTAGCCTCTCATTAAAGCAGCTGTAACTCCAAGAAACTTAGTCGGAGGGCTCCAAAACTTCTAGGGTGCGTCCGTCAGGTCCCTAGGGTCGTCCCCAGTAGGTTTTCTCAGAACCGGGTTTGGGATCCGATTTTTGTACAAATTGCATTTTCGTGAGGGCTATTTCACCAGGGTTATATGGCCTGTATTTAGCCTCTCATTAAAGTGGCTGTAACTCCAAGAAACGTAGTCAGAGGGCTCCAAAACTTCTAGGGTGCGTCCGTCAGGTCCCTAGGGTCGTCCCCAGTGGGTTTTCTCAGAACCGGGTTTGGGATCCGATTTTTGTAAAAATTGCATTTTTGTGAGGGCTATTTCACCAGGGTTATAAGGCCTGTATTTAGCCTCTCATTAAAGTGGCTGTAACTCCAAGAAACGTAGTCGGAGGGCTCCAAAACTTCTAGGGTGCGTCCGTCAGGTCCCTAGGGTCGTCCCCAGTGGGTTTTCTCAGAACCGGGTTTGGGATCCGATTTTTGTAAAAATTGCATTTTTGTGAGGGCTATTTCACCAGGGTTATAAGGCCTGTATTTAGCCTCTCATTAAAGTGGCTGTAACTCCAAGAAACTTAGTCGGAGGGCTCCAAAACTTCTAGGGTGCGTCCGTCAGGTCCCTAGGGTCGTCCCCAGTAGGTTTTCTCAGAACCGGGTTTGGGATCCGATTTTTGTAAAAATTGCATTTTCGTGAGGGCTATTTCACCAGGGTTATATGGCCTGTATTTAGCCTCTCATTAAAGTGGCTGTAACTCCAAGAAACGTAGTCAGAGGGCTCCAAAACTTCTAGGGTGCGTCCGTCAGGTCCCTGGGGTCGTCCCCAGTGGGTTTTCTCAGAACCGGGTTTGGGATCCGATTTTTGTAAAAATTGCATTTTTGTGAGGGCTATTTCACCAGGGTTATAAGGCCTGTATTTAGCCTCTCATTAAAGTGGCTGTAACTCCAAGAAACGTAGTCGGAGGGCTCCAAAACTTCTAGGGTGCGTCCGTCAGGTCCCTAGGGTCGTCCCCAGTGGGTTTTCTCAGAACCGGGTTTGGGATCCGATTTTTGTAAAAATTGCATTTTCGTGAGGGCTATTTCACCAGGGTTATAAGGCCTGTATTTAGCCTCTCATTAAAGTGGCTGTAACTCCAAGAAACGTAGTCGGAGGGCTCCAAAACTTCTAGGGTGCGTCTGTCAGGTCCCTAGGGTCGTCCCCAGTGGGTTTTCTCAGAACCGGGTTTGGGATCCGATTTTTGTAAAAATTGCATTTTCGTGAGGGCTATTTCACCAGGGTTATATGGCCTGTATTTAGCCTCTCATTAAAGTGGCTGTAACTCCAAGAAACGTAGTCAGAGGGCTCCAAAACTTCTAGGGTGCGTCCGTCAGGTCCCTAGGGTCGTCCCCAGTGGGTTTTCTCAGAACCGGGTTTGGGATCCGATTTTTGTAAAAATTGCATTTTCGTGAGGGCTATTTCACCAGGGTTATAAGGCCTGTATTTAGCCTCTCATTAAAGTGGCTGTAACTCCAAGAAACGTAGTCAGAGGGCTCCAAAACTTCTAGGGTGCGTCTGTCAGGTCCCTAGGGTCGTCCCCAGTGGGTTTTCTCAGAACCGGGTTTGGGATCCGATTTTTGTAAAAATTGCATTTTCGTGAGGGCTATTTCACCAGGGTTATATGGCCTGTATTTAGCCTCTCATTAAAGTGGCTGTAACTCCAAGAAACGTAGTCAGAGGGCTCCAAAACTTCTAGGGTGCGTCCGTCAGGTCCCTAGGGTCGTCCCCAGTGGGTTTTCTCAGAACCGGGTTTGGGATCCGATTTTTGTAAAAATTGCATTTTTGTGAGGGCTATTTCACCAGGGTTATAAGGCCTGTATTTAGCCTCTCATTAAAGCGGCTGTAACTCCAAGAAACGTAGTCGGAGGGCTCCAAAACTTCTAGGGTGCGTCCGTCAGGTCCCTAGGGTCGTCCCCAGTAGGTTTTCTCAGAACCGGGTTTGGGATCCGATTTTTGTAAAAATTGCATTTTCGTGAGGGCTATTTCACCAGGGTTATATGGCCTGTATTTAGCCTCTCATTAAAGTGGCTGTAACTCCAAGAAACGTAGTCGGAGGGCTCCAAAACTTCTAGGGTGCGTCCGTCAGGTCCCTAGGGTCGTCCCCAGTGGGTTTTCTCAGAACCGGGTTTGGGATCCGATTTTTGTAAAAATTGCATTTTTGTGAGGGCTATTTCACCAGGGTTATAAGGCCTGTATTTAGCCTCTCATTAAAGTGGCTGTAACTCCAAGAAACGTAGTCAGAGGGCTCCAAAACTTCTAGGGTGCGTCCGTCAGGTCCCTGGGGTTGTCCCCAGTGGGTTTTCTCAGAACCGGGTTTGGGATCCGATTTTTGTAAAAATTGCATTTTCGTGAGGGCTATTTCACCTGGGTTATAAGGCCTGTATTTAGCCTCTCATTAAAGTGGCTGTAACTCCAAGAAACGTAGTCAGAGGGCTCCAAAACTTCTAGGGTGCGTCCGTCAGGTCCCTGGGGTTGTCCCCAGTGGGTTTTCTCAGAACCGGGTTTGGGATCCGATTTTTGTAAAAATTGCATTTTCGTGAGGGCTATTTCACCTGGGTTATAAGGCCTGTATTTAGCCTCTCATTAAAGTGGCTGTAACTCCAAGAAACGTAGTCGGAGGGCCCCAAAACTTCTAGGGTGCGTCCGTCAGGTCCCTAGGGTCGTCCCCAGTGGGTTTTCTCAGAACCGGGTTTGGGATCCGATTTTTGTAAAAATTGCATTTTCGTGAGGGCTATTTCACCTGGGTTATAAGGCCTGTATTTAGCCTCTCATTAAAGTGGCTGTAACTCCAAGAAACGTAGTCGGAGGGCTCCAAAACTTCTAGGGTGCGTCCGTCAGGTCCCTAGGGTCGTCCCCAGTGGGTTTTCTCAGAACCGGGTTTGGGATCCGATTTTTGTAAAAATTGCATTTTTGTGAGGGCTATTTCACCAGGGTTATAAGGCCTGTATTTAGCCTCTCATTAAAGCAGCTGTAACTCCAAGAAACTTAGTCGGAGGGCTCCAAAACTTCTAGGGTGCGTCCGTCAGGTCCCTAGGGTCGTCCCCAGTAGGTTTTCTCAGAACCGGGTTTGGGATCCGATTTTTGTAAAAATTGCATTTTCGTGAGGGCTATTTCACCAGGGTTATATGGCCTGTATTTAGCCTCTCATTAAAGTGGCTGTAACTCCAAGAAACGTAGTCAGAGGGCTCCAAAACTTCTAGGGTGCGTCCGTCAGGTCCCTAGGGTCGTCCCCAGTGGGTTTTCTCAGAACCGGGTTTGGGATCCGATTTTTGTAAAAATTGCATTTTTGTGAGGGCTATTTCACCAGGGTTATAAGGCCTGTATTTAGCCTCTCATTAAAGCGGCTGTAACTCCAAGAAACGTAGTCGGAGGGCTCCAAAACTTCTAGGGTGCGTCCGTCAGGTCCCTAGGGTCGTCCCCAGTGGGTTTTCTCAGAACCGGGTTTGGGATCCGATTTTTGTAAAAATTGCATTTTCGTGAGGGCTATTTCACCAGGGTTATATGGCCTGTATTTAGCCTCTCATTAAAGTGGCTGTAACTCCAAGAAACGTAGTCAGAGGGCTCCAAAACTTCTAGGGTGCGTCCGTCAGGTCCCTAGGGTCGTCCCCAGTGGGTTTTCTCAGAACCGGGTTTGGGATCCGATTTTTGTAAAAATTGCATTTTTGTGAGGGCTATTTCACCAGGGTTATAAGGCCTGTATTTAGCCTCTCATTAAAGTGGCTGTAACTCCAAGAAACGTAGTCGGAGGGCTCCAAAACTTCTAGGGTGCGTCCGTCAGGTCCCTAGGGTCGTCCCCAGTGAGTTTTCTCAGAACCGGGTTTGGGATCCGATTTTTGTAAAAATTGCATTTTTGTGAGGGCTATTTCACCAGGGTTATAAGGCCTGTATTTAGCCTCTCATTAAAGTGGCTGTAACTCCAAGAAACGTAGTCGGAGGGCTCCAAAACTTCTAGGGTGCGTCCGTCAGGTCCCTGGGGTTGTCCCCAGTGGGTTTTCTCAGAACCGGGTTTGGGATCCGATTTTTGTAAAAATTGCATTTTTGTGAGGGCTATTTCACCAGGGTTATAAGGCCTGTATTTAGCCTCTCATTAAAGTGGCTGTAACTCCAAGAAACGTAGTCGGAGGGCTCCAAAACTTCTAGGGTGCGTCCGTCAGGTCCCTGGGGTTGTCCCCAGTGGGTTTTCTCAGAACCGGGTTTGGGATCCGATTTTTGTAAAAATTGCATTTTCGTGAGGGCTATTTCACCAGGGTTATATGGCCTGTATTTAGCCTCTCATTAAAGTGGCTGTAACTCCAAGAAACGTAGTCAGAGGGCTCCAAAACTTCTAGGGTGCGTCCGTCAGGTCCCTAGGGTCGTCCCCAGTGGGTTTTCTCAGAACCGGGTTTGGGATCCGATTTTTGTAAAAATTGCATTTTCGTGAGGGCTATTTCACCAGGGTTATATGGCCTGTATTTAGCCTCTCATTAAAGTGGCTGTAACTCCAAGAAACGTAGTCGGAGGGCTCCAAAACTTCTAGGGTGCGTCCGTCAGGTCCCTAGGGTCGTCCCCAGTGGGTTTTCTCAGAACCGGGTTTGGGATCCGATTTTTGTAAAAATTGCATTTTTGTGAGGGCTATTTCACCAGGGTTATAAGGCCTGTATTTAGCCTCTCATTAAAGCGGCTGTAACTCCAAGAAACGTAGTCGGAGGGCTCCAAAACTTCTAGGGTGCGTCCGTCAGGTCCCTAGGGTCGTCCCCAGTGGGTTTTCTCAGAACCGGGTTTGGGATCCGATTTTTGTAAAAATTGCATTTTCGTGAGGGCTATTTCACCAGGGTTATATGGCCTGTATTTAGCCTCTCATTAAAGTGGCTGTAACTCCAAGAAACGTAGTCAGAGGGCTCCAAAACTTCTAGGGTGCGTCCGTCAGGTCCCTAGGGTCGTCCCCAGTGGGTTTTCTCAGAACCGGGTTTGGGATCCGATTTTTGTAAAAATTGCATTTTTGTGAGGGCTATTTCACCAGGGTTATAAGGCCTGTATTTAGCCTCTCAGTAAAGCGGCTGTAACTCCAAGAAACGTAGTCGGAGGGCTCCAAAACTTCTAGGGTGCGTCCGTCAGGTCCCTAGGGTCGTCCCCAGTGGGTTTTCTCAGAACCGGGTTTGGGATCCGATTTTTGTAAAAATTGCATTTTCGTGAGGGCTATTTCACCAGGGTTATAAGGCCTGTATTTAGCCTCTCATTAAAGTGGCTGTAACTCCAAGAAACGTAGTCGGAGGGCTCCAAAACTTCTAGGGTGCGTCCGTCAGGTCCCTAGGGTCGTCCCCAGTGAGTTTTCTCAGAACCGGGTTTGGGATCCGATTTTTGTAAAAATTGCATTTTTGTGAGGGCTATTTCACCAGGGTTATAAGGCCTGTATTTAGCCTCTTATTAAAGTGGCTGTAACTCCAAGAAACGTAGTCAGAGGGCTCCAAAACTTCTAGGGTGCGTCCGTCAGGTCCCTAGGGTCGTCCCCAGTGGGTTTTCTCAGAACCGGGTTTGGGATCCGATTTTTGTAAAAATTGCATTTTCGTGAGGGCTATTTCACCAGGGTTATAAGGCCTGTATTTAGCCTCTCATTAAAGCGGCTGTAACTCCAAGAAACGTAGTCGGAGGGCTCCAAAACTTCTAGGGTGCGTCCGTCAGGTCCCTAGGGTCGTCCCCAGTGGGTTTTCTCAGAACCGGGTTTGGGATCCGATTTTTGTAAAAATTGCATTTTCGTGAGGGCTATTTCACCAGGGTTATATGGCCTGTATTTAGCCTCTCATTAAAGTGGCTGTAACTCCAAGAAACGTAGTCAGAGGGCTCCAAAACTTCTAGGGTGCGTCCGTCAGGTCCCTAGGGTCGTCCCCAGTGGGTTTTCTTAGAACCGGGTTTGGGATCCGATTTTTGTAAAAATTGCATTTTTGTGAGGGCTATTTCACCAGGGTTATAAGGCCTGTATTTAGCCTCTCATTAAAGTGGCTGTAACTCCAAGAAACGTAGTCGGAGGGCTCCAAAACTTCTAGGGTGCGTCCGTCAGGTCCCTAGGGTCGTCCCCAGTGAGTTTTCTCAGAACCGGGTTTGGGATCCGATTTTTGTAAAAATTGCATTTTTGTGAGGGCTATTTCACCAGGGTTATAAGGCCTGTATTTAGCCTCTCATTAAAGTGGCTGTAACTCCAAGAAACGTAGTCGGAGGGCTCCAAAACTTCTAGGGTGCGTCCGTCAGGTCCCTGGGGTTGTCCCCAGTGGGTTTTCTCAGAACCGGGTTTGGGATCCGATTTTTGTAAAAATTGCATTTTTGTGAGGGCTATTTCACCAGGGTTATAAGGCCTGTATTTAGCCTCTCATTAAAGTGGCTGTAACTCCAAGAAACGTAGTCGGAGGGCTCCAAAACTTCTAGGGTGCGTCCGTCAGGTCCCTGGGGTTGTCCCCAGTGGGTTTTCTCAGAACCGGGTTCGGGATCCGATTTTTGTAAAAATTGCATTTTCGTGAGGGCTATTTCACCAGGGTTATATGGCCTGTATTTAGCCTCTCATTAAAGTGGCTGTAACTCCAAGAAACGTAGTCGGAGGGCTCCAAAACTTCTAGGGTGCGTCCGTCAGGTCCCTAGGGTCGTCCCCAGTGGGTTTTCTCAGAACCGGGTTTGGGATCCGATTTTTGTAAAAATTGCATTTTCGTGAGGGCTATTTCACCAGGGTTATATGGCCTGTATTTAGCCTCTCATTAAAGTGGCTGTAACTCCAAGAAACGTAGTCGGAGGGCTCCAAAACTTCTAGGGTGCGTCCGTCAGGTCCCTAGGGTCGTCCCCAGTGGGTTTTCTCAGAACCGGGTTTGGGATCCGATTTTTGTAAAAATTGCATTTTCGTGAGGGCTATTTCACCAGGGTTATAAGGCCTGTATTTAGCCTCTCATTAAAGCGGCTGTAACTCCAAGAAACGTAGTCGGAGGGCTCCAAAACTTCTAGGGTGCGTCCGTCAGGTCCCTAGGGTCGTCCCCAGTGGGTTTTCTCAGAACCGGGTTTGGGATCCGATTTTTGTAAAAATTGCATTTTCGTGAGGGCTATTTCACCAGGGTTATATGGCCTGTATTTAGCCTCTCATTAAAGTGGCTGTAACTCCAAGAAACGTAGTCAGAGGGCTCCAAAACTTCTAGGGTGCGTCCGTCAGGTCCCTAGGGTCGTCCCCAGTGGGTTTTCTCAGAACCGGGTTTGGGATCCGATTTTTGTAAAAATTGCATTTTTGTGAGGGCTATTTCACCAGGGTTATAAGGCCTGTATTTAGCCTCTCATTAAAGCGGCTGTAACTCCAAGAAACGTAGTCGGAGGGCTCCAAAACTTCTAGGGTGCGTCCGTCAGGTCCCTAGGGTCGTCCCCAGTGGGTTTTCTCAGAACCGGGTTTGGGATCCGATTTTTGTAAAAATTGCATTTTCGTGAGGGCTATTTCACCAGGGTTATATGGCCTGTATTTAGCCTCTCATTAAAGTGGCTGTAACTCCAAGAAACGTAGTCAGAGGGCTCCAAAACTTCTAGGGTGTGTCCGTCAGGTCCCTAGGGTCGTCCCCAGTGGGTTTTCTCAGAACCGGGTTTGGGATCCGATTTTTGTAAAAATTGCATTTTTGTGAGGGCTATTTCACCAGGGTTATAAGGCCTGTATTTAGCCTCTCATTAAAGCGGCTGTAACTCCAAGAAACGTAGTCGGAGGGCTCCAAAACTTCTAGGGTGCGTCCGTCAGGTCCCTAGGGTCGTCCCCAGTGGGTTTTCTCAGAACCGGGTTTGGGATCCGATTTTTGTAAAAATTGCATTTTCGTGAGGGCTATTTCACCAGGGTTATATGGCCTGTATTTAGCCTCTCATTAAAGTGGCTGTAACTCCAAGAAACGTAGTCAGAGGGCTCCAAAACTTCTAGGGTGCGTCCGTCAGGTCCCTAGGGTCGTCCCCAGTGGGTTTTCTCAGAACCGGGTTTGGGATCCGATTTTTGTAAAAATTGCATTTTCGTGAGGGCTATTTCACCAGGGTTATAAGGCCTGTATTTAGCCTCTCATTAAAGCGGCTGTAACTCCAAGAAACGTAGTCGGAGGGCTCCAAAACTTCTAGGGTGCGTCCGTCAGGTCCCTAGGGTCGTCCCCAGTGGGTTTTCTCAGAACCGGGTTTGGGATCCGATTTTTGTAAAAATTGCATTTTCGTGAGGGCTATTTCACCAGGGTTATATGGCCTGTATTTAGCCTCTCATTAAAGTGGCTGTAACTCCAAGAAACGTAGTCAGAGGGCTCCAAAACTTCTAGGGTGCGTCCGTCAGGTCCCTAGGGTCGTCCCCAGTGGGTTTTCTCAGAACCGGGTTTGGGATCCGATTTTTGTAAAAATTGCATTTTTGTGAGGGCTATTTCACCAGGGTTATAAGGCCTGTATTTAGCCTCTCATTAAAGTGGCTGTAACTCCAAGAAACGTAGTCGGAGGGCTCCAAAACTTCTAGGGTGCGTCCGTCAGGTCCCTAGGGTCGTCCCCAGTGAGTTTTCTCAGAACCGGGTTTGGGATCCGATTTTTGTAAAAATTGCATTTTTGTGAGGGCTATTTCACCAGGGTTATAAGGCCTGTATTTAGCCTCTCATTAAAGTGGCTGTAACTCCAAGAAACGTAGTCGGAGGGCTCCAAAACTTCTAGGGTGCGTCCGTCAGGTCCCTGGGGTTGTCCCCAGTGGGTTTTCTCAGAACCGGGTTTGGGATCCGATTTTTGTAAAAATTGCATTTTTGTGAGGGCTATTTCACCAGGGTTATAAGGCCTGTATTTAGCCTCTCATTAAAGTGGCTGTAACTCCAAGAAACGTAGTCGGAGGGCTCCAAAACTTCTAGGGTGCGTCCGTCAGGTCCCTGGGGTTGTCCCCAGTGGGTTTTCTCAGAACCGGGTTTGGGATCCGATTTTTGTAAAAATTGCATTTTCGTGAGGGCTATTTCACCAGGGTTATATGGCATGTATTTAGCCTCTCATTAAAGTGGCTGTAACTCCAAGAAACGTAGTCGGAGGGCTCCAAAACTTCTAGGGTGCGTCCGTCAGGTCCCTAGGGTCGTCCCCAGTGGGTTTTCTCAGAACCGGGTTTGGGATCCGATTTTTGTAAAAATTGCATTTTCGTGAGGGCTATTTCACCAGGGTTATATGGCCTGTATTTAGCCTCTCATTAAAGTGGCTGTAACTCCAAGAAACGTAGTCGGAGGGCTCCAAAACTTCTAGGGTGCGTCCGTCAGGTCCCTAGGGTCGTCCCCAGTGGGTTTTCTCAGAACCGGGTTTGGGATCCGATTTTTGTAAAAATTGCATTTTCGTGAGGGCTATTTCACCAGGGTTATAAGGCCTGTATTTAGCCTCTCATTAAAGCGGCTGTAACTCCAAGAAACGTAGTCGGAGGGCTCCAAAACTTCTAGGGTGCGTCCGTCAGGTCCCTAGGGTCGTCCCCAGTGGGTTTTCTCAGAACCGGGTTTGGGATCCGATTTTTGTAAAAATTGCATTTTCGTGAGGGCTATTTCACCAGGGTTATATGGCCTGTATTTAGCCTCTCATTAAAGTGGCTGTAACTCCAAGAAACGTAGTCAGAGGGCTCCAAAACTTCTAGGGTGCGTCCGTCAGGTCCCTAGGGTCGTCCCCAGTGGGTTTTCTCAGAACCGGGTTTGGGATCCGATTTTTGTAAAAATTGCATTTTTGTGAGGGCTATTTCACCAGGGTTATAAGGCCTGTATTTAGCCTCTCATTAAAGCGGCTGTAACTCCAAGAAACGTAGTCGGAGGGCTCCAAAACTTCTAGGGTGCGTCCGTCAGGTCCCTAGGGTCGTCCCCAGTAGGTTTTCTCAGAACCGGGTTTGGGATCCGATTTTTGTAAAAATTGCATTTTCGTGAGGGCTATTTCACCAGGGTTATATGGCCTGTATTTAGCCTCTCATTAAAGTGGCTGTAACTCCAAGAAACGTAGTCAGAGGGCTCCAAAACTTCTAGGGTGCGTCCGTCAGGTCCCTAGGGTCGTCCCCAGTGGGTTTTCTCAGAACCGGGTTTGGGATCCGATTTTTGTAAAAATTGCATTTTCGTGAGGGCTATTTCACCAGGGTTATAAGGCCTGTATTTAGCCTCTCATTAAAGCGGCTGTAACTCCAAGAAACGTAGTCGGAGGGCTCCAAAACTTCTAGGGTGCGTCCGTCAGGTCCCTAGGGTCGTCCCCAGTGGGTTTTCTCAGAACCGGGTTTGGGATCCGATTTTTGTAAAAATTGCATTTTCGTGAGGGCTATTTCACCAGGGTTATAAGGCCTGTATTTAGCCTCTCATTAAAGTGGCTGTAACTCCAAGAAACGTAGTCGGAGGGCTCCAAAACTTCTAGGGTGCGTCCGTCAGGTCCCTAGGGTCGTCCCCAGTGGGTTTTCTCAGAACCGGGTTTGGGATCCGATTTTTGTAAAAATTGCATTTTTGTGAGGGCTATTTCACCAGGGTTATAAGGCCTGTATTTAGCCTCTCATTAAAGTGGCTGTAACTCCAAGAAACGTAGTCGGAGGGCTCCAAAACTTCTAGGGTGCGTCCGTCGGGTCCCTGGGGTTGTCCCCAGTGGGTTTTCTCAGAACCGTGTTTGGGATCCGATTTTTGTAAAAATTGCATTTTCGTGAGGGCTATTTCACCAGGGTTATATGGCCTGTATTAAGCCTCTCATTAAAGTGGCTGTAACTCCAAGAAACGTAGTCAGAGGGCTCCAAAACTTCTAGGGTGCATCCGTCAGGTCCCTAGGGTCGTCCCCAGTGGGTTTTCTCAGAACCGGGTTTGGGATCCGATTTTTGTACAAATTGCATTTTCGTGAGGGCTATTTCACCAGGGTTATATGGCCTGTATTTAGCCTCTCATTAAAGTGGCTGTAACTCCAAGAAACGTAGTCAGAGGGCTCCAAAACTTCTAGGGTGCGTCCGTCAGGTCCCTAGGGTCGTCCCCAGTGGGTTTTCTCAGAACCGGGTTTGGGATCCGATTTTTGTAAAAATTGCATTTTTGTGAGGGCTATTTCACCAGGGTTATAAGGCCTGTATTTAGCCTCTCATTAAAGGGGCCGTAACTCCAAGAAACGTAGTCGGAGGGCTCCAAAACTTCTAGGGTGAGTCCGTCAGGTCCCTGGGGTTGTCCCCAGTGGGTTTTCTCACAACCGGGTTTGGGATCCGATTTTTGTAAAAATTGCATTTTTGTGAGGGCTATTTCACCAGGGTTATAAGGCCTGTATTTAGCCTCTCATTAAAGTGGCTGTAACTCCAAGAAACGTAGTCAGAGGGCTCCAAAACTTCTAGGGTGCGTCCGTCAGGTCCCTGGGGTTGTCCCCAGTGGGTTTTCTCAGAACCGGGTTTGGGATCCGATTTTTGTAAAAATTGCATTTTCGTGAGGGCTATTTCACCTGGGTTATAAGGCCTGTATTTAGCCTCTCATTAAAGTGGCTGTAACTCCAAGAAACGTAGTCGGAGGGCCCCAAAACTTCTAGGGTGCGTCCGTCAGGTCCCTAGGGTCGTCCCCAGTGGGTTTTCTCAGAACCGGGTTTGGGATCCGATTTTTGTAAAAATTGCATTTTCGTGAGGGCTATTTCACCTGGGTTATAAGGCCTGTATTTAGCCTCTCATTAAAGTGGCTGTAACTCCAAGAAACGTAGTCGGAGGGCTCCAAAACTTCTAGGGTGCGTCCGTCAGGTCCCTAGGGTCGTCCCCAGTGGGTTTTCTCAGAACCGGGTTTGGGATCCGATTTTTGTAAAAATTGCATTTTTGTGAGGGCTATTTCACCAGGGTTATAAGGCCTGTATTTAGCCTCTCATTAAAGCAGCTGTAACTCCAAGAAACTTAGTCGGAGGGCTCCAAAACTTCTAGGGTGCGTCCGTCAGGTCCCTAGGGTCGTCCCCAGTAGGTTTTCTCAGAACCGGGTTTGGGATCCGATTTTTGTAAAAATTGCATTTTCGTGAGGGCTATTTCACCAGGGTTATATGGCCTGTATTTAGCCTCTCATTAAAGTGGCTGTAACTCCAAGAAACGTAGTCAGAGGGCTCCAAAACTTCTAGGGTGCGTCCGTCAGGTCCCTAGGGTCGTCCCCAGTGGGTTTTCTCAGAACCGGGTTTGGGATCCGATTTTTGTAAAAATTGCATTTTTGTGAGGGCTATTTCACCAGGGTTATAAGGCCTGTATTTAGCCTCTCATTAAAGCGGCTGTAACTCCAAGAAACGTAGTCGGAGGGCTCCAAAACTTCTAGGGTGCGTCCGTCAGGTCCCTAGGGTCGTCCCCAGTGGGTTTTCTCAGAACCGGGTTTGGGATCCGATTTTTGTAAAAATTGCATTTTCGTGAGGGCTATTTCACCAGGGTTATATGGCCTGTATTTAGCCTCTCATTAAAGTGGCTGTAACTCCAAGAAACGTAGTCAGAGGGCTCCAAAACTTCTAGGGTGCGTCCGTCAGGTCCCTAGGGTCGTCCCCAGTGGGTTTTCTCAGAACCGGGTTTGGGATCCGATTTTTGTAAAAATTGCATTTTTGTGAGGGCTATTTCACCAGGGTTATAAGGCCTGTATTTAGCCTCTCATTAAAGTGGCTGTAACTCCAAGAAACGTAGTCGGAGGGCTCCAAAACTTCTAGGGTGCGTCCGTCAGGTCCCTAGGGTCGTCCCCAGTGAGTTTTCTCAGAACCGGGTTTGGGATCCGATTTTTGTAAAAATTGCATTTTTGTGAGGGCTATTTCACCAGGGTTATAAGGCCTGTATTTAGCCTCTCATTAAAGTGGCTGTAACTCCAAGAAACGTAGTCGGAGGGCTCCAAAACTTCTAGGGTGCGTCCGTCAGGTCCCTGGGGTTGTCCCCAGTGGGTATTCTCAGAACCGGGTTTGGGATCCGATTTTTGTAAAAATTGCATTTTTGTGAGGGCTATTTCACCAGGGTTATAAGGCCTGTATTTAGCCTCTCATTAAAGTGGCTGTAACTCCAAGAAACGTAGTCGGAGGGCTCCAAAACTTCTAGGGTGCGTCCGTCAGGTCCCTGGGGTTGTCCCCAGTGGGTTTTCTCAGAACCGGGTTTGGGATCCGATTTTTGTAAAAATTGCATTTTCGTGAGGGCTATTTCACCAGGGTTATATGGCCTGTATTTAGCCTCTCATTAAAGTGGCTGTAACTCCAAGAAACGTAGTCAGAGGGCTCCAAATCTTCTAGGGTGCGTCCGTCAGGTCCCTAGGGTCGTCCCCAGTGGGTTTTCTCAGAACCGGGTTTGGGATCCGATTTTTGTAAAAATTGCATTTTCGTGAGGGCTATTTCACCAGGGTTATATGGCCTGTATTTAGCCTCTCATTAAAGTGGCTGTAACTCCAAGAAACGTAGTCGGAGGGCTCCAAAACTTCTAGGGTGCGTCCGTCAGGTCCCTAGGGTCGTCCCCAGTGGGTTTTCTCAGAACCGGGTTTGGGATCCGATTTTTGTAAAAATTGCATTTTCGTGAGGGCTATTTCACCAGGGTTATAAGGCCTGTATTTAGCCTCTCATTAAAGCGGCTGTAACTCCAAGAAACGTAGTCGGAGGGCTCCAAAACTTCTAGGGTGCGTCCGTCAGGTCCCTAGGGTCGTCCCCAGTGGGTTTTCTCAGAACCGGGTTTGGGATCCGATTTTTGTAAAAATTGCATTTTCGTGAGGGCTATTTCACCAGGGTTATATGGCCTGTATTTAGCCTCTCATTAAAGTGGCTGTAACTCCAAGAAACGTAGTCAGAGGGCTCCAAAACTTCTAGGGTGCGTCCGTCAGGTCCCTAGGGTCGTCCCCAGTGGGTTTTCTCAGAACCGGGTTTGGGATCCGATTTTTGTAAAAATTGCATTTTTGTGAGGGCTATTTCACCAGGGTTATAAGGCCTGTATTTAGCCTCTCATTAAAGCGGCTGTAACTCCAAGAAACGTAGTCGGAGGGCTCCAAAACTTCTAGGGTGCGTCCGTCAGGTCCCTAGGGTCGTCCCCAGTGGGTTTTCTCAGAACCGGGTTTGGGATCCGATTTTTGTAAAAATTGCATTTTCGTGAGGGCTATTTCACCAGGGTTATAAGGCCTGTATTTAGCCTCTCATTAAAGTGGCTGTAACTCCAAGAAACGTAGTCGGAGGGCTCCAAAACTTCTAGGGTGCGTCCGTCAGGTCCCTAGGGTCGTCCCCAGTGAGTTTTCTCAGAACCGGGTTTGGGATCCGATTTTTGTAAAAATTGCATTTTTGTGAGGGCTATTTCACCAGGGTTATAAGGCCTGTATTTAGCCTCTTATTAAAGTGGCTGTAACTCCAAGAAACGTAGTCAGAGGGCTCCAAAACTTCTAGGGTGCGTCCGTCAGGTCCCTAGGGTCGTCCCCAGTGGGTTTTCTCAGAACCGGGTTTGGGATCCGATTTTTGTAAAAATTGCATTTTCGTGAGGGCTATTTCACCAGGGTTATAAGGCCTGTATTTAGCCTCTCATTAAAGCGGCTGTAACTCCAAGAAACGTAGTCGGAGGGCTCCAAAACTTCTAGGGTGCGTCCGTCAGGTCCCTAGGGTCGTCCCCAGTGGGTTTTCTCAGAACCGGGTTTGGGATCCGATTTTTGTAAAAATTGCATTTTCGTGAGGGCTATTTCACCAGGGTTATATGGCCTGTATTTAGCCTCTCATTAAAGTGGCTGTAACTCCAAGAAACGTAGTCAGAGGGCTCCAAAACTTCTAGGGTGCGTCCGTCAGGTCCCTAGGGTCGTCCCCAGTGGGTTTTCTTAGAACCGGGTTTGGGATCCGATTTTTGTAAAAATTGCATTTTTGTGAGGGCTATTTCACCAGGGTTATAAGGCCTGTATTTAGCCTCTCATTAAAGTGGCTGTAACTCCAAGAAACGTAGTCGGAGGGCTCCAAAACTTCTAGGGTGCGTCCGTCAGGTCCCTAGGGTCGTCCCCAGTGAGTTTTCTCAGAACCGGGTTTGGGATCCGATTTTTGTAAAAATTGCATTTTTGTGAGGGCTATTTCACCAGGGTTATAAGGCCTGTATTTAGCCTCTCATTAAAGTGGCTGTAACTCCAAGAAACGTAGTCGGAGGGCTCCAAAACTTCTAGGGTGCGTCCGTCAGGTCCCTGGGGTTGTCCCCAGTGGGTTTTCTCAGAACCGGGTTTGGGATCCGATTTTTGTAAAAATTGCATTTTTGTGAGGGCTATTTCACCAGGGTTATAAGGCCTGTATTTAGCCTCTCATTAAAGTGGCTGTAACTCCAAGAAACGTAGTCGGAGGGCTCCAAAACTTCTAGGGTGCGTCCGTCAGGTCCCTAGGGTCGTCCCCAGTGAGTTTTCTCAGAACCGGGTTTGGGATCCGATTTTTGTAAAAATTGCATTTTTGTGAGGGCTATTTCACCAGGGTTATAAGGCCTGTATTTAGCCTCTTATTAAAGTGGCTGTAACTCCAAGAAACGTAGTCAGAGGGCTCCAAAACTTCTAGGGTGCGTCCGTCAGGTCCCTAGGGTCGTCCCCAGTGGGTTTTCTCAGAACCGGGTTTGGGATCCGATTTTTGTAAAAATTGCATTTTCGTGAGGGCTATTTCACCAGGGTTATAAGGCCTGTATTTAGCCTCTCATTAAAGCGGCTGTAACTCCAAGAAACGTAGTCGGAGGGCTCCAAAACTTCTAGGGTGCGTCCGTCAGGTCCCTAGGGTCGTCCCCAGTGGGTTTTCTCAGAACCGGGTTTGGGATCCGATTTTTGTAAAAATTGCATTTTCGTGAGGGCTATTTCACCAGGGTTATATGGCCTGTATTTAGCCTCTCATTAAAGTGGCTGTAACTCCAAGAAACGTAGTCAGAGGGCTCCAAAACTTCTAGGGTGCGTCCGTCAGGTCCCTAGGGTCGTCCCCAGTGGGTTTTCTTAGAACCGGGTTTGGGATCCGATTTTTGTAAAAATTGCATTTTTGTGAGGGCTATTTCACCAGGGTTATAAGGCCTGTATTTAGCCTCTCATTAAAGTGGCTGTAACTCCAAGAAACGTAGTCGGAGGGCTCCAAAACTTCTAGGGTGCGTCCGTCAGGTCCCTAGGGTCGTCCCCAGTGAGTTTTCTCAGAACCGGGTTTGGGATCCGATTTTTGTAAAAATTGCATTTTTGTGAGGGCTATTTCACCAGGGTTATAAGGCCTGTATTTAGCCTCTCATTAAAGTGGCTGTAACTCCAAGAAACGTAGTCGGAGGGCTCCAAAACTTCTAGGGTGCGTCCGTCAGGTCCCTGGGGTTGTCCCCAGTGGGTTTTCTCAGAACCGGGTTTGGGATCCGATTTTTGTAAAAATTGCATTTTTGTGAGGGCTATTTCACCAGGGTTATAAGGCCTGTATTTAGCCTCTCATTAAAGTGGCTGTAACTCCAAGAAACGTAGTCGGAGGGCTCCAAAACTTCTAGGGTGCGTCCGTCAGGTCCCTGGGGTTGTCCCCAGTGGGTTTTCTCAGAACCTGGTTCGGGATCCGATTTTTGTAAAAATTGCATTTTCGTGAGGGCTATTTCACCAGGGTTATATGGCCTGTATTTAGCCTCTCATTAAAGTGGCTGTAACTCCAAGAAACGTAGTCGGAGGGCTCCAAAACTTCTAGGGTGCGTCCGTCAGGTCCCTAGGGTCGTCCCCAGTGGGTTTTCTCAGAACCGGGTTTGGGATCCGATTTTTGTAAAAATTGCATTTTCGTGAGGGCTATTTCACCAGGGTTATATGGCCTGTATTTAGCCTCTCATTAAAGTGGCTGTAACTCCAAGAAACGTAGTCGGAGGGCTCCAAAACTTCTAGGGTGCGTCCGTCAGGTCCCTAGGGTCGTCCCCAGTGGGTTTTCTCAGAACCGGGTTTGGGATCCGATTTTTGTAAAAATTGCATTTTCGTGAGGGCTATTTCACCAGGGTTATAAGGCCTGTATTTAGCCTCTCATTAAAGCGGCTGTAACTCCAAGAAACGTAGTCGGAGGGCTCCAAAACTTCTAGGGTGCGTCCGTCAGGTCCCTAGGGTCGTCCCCAGTGGGTTTTCTCAGAACCGGGTTTGGGATCCGATTTTTGTAAAAATTGCATTTTCGTGAGGGCTATTTCACCAGGGTTATATGGCCTGTATTTAGCCTCTCATTAAAGTGGCTGTAACTCCAAGAAACGTAGTCAGAGGGCTCCAAAACTTCTAGGGTGCGTCCGTCAGGTCCCTAGGGTCGTCCCCAGTGGGTTTTCTCAGAACCGGGTTTGGGATCCGATTTTTGTAAAAATTGCATTTTTGTGAGGGCTATTTCACCAGGGTTATAAGGCCTGTATTTAGCCTCTCATTAAAGCGGCTGTAACTCCAAGAAACGTAGTCGGAGGGCTCCAAAACTTCTAGGGTGCGTCCGTCAGGTCCCTAGGGTCGTCCCCAGTGGGTTTTCTCAGAACCGGGTTTGGGATCCGATTTTTGTAAAAATTGCATTTTCGTGAGGGCTATTTCACCAGGGTTATATGGCCTGTATTTAGCCTCTCATTAAAGTGGCTGTAACTCCAAGAAACGTAGTCAGAGGGCTCCAAAACTTCTAGGGTGTGTCCGTCAGGTCCCTAGGGTCGTCCCCAGTGGGTTTTCTCAGAACCGGGTTTGGGATCCGATTTTTGTAAAAATTGCATTTTTGTGAGGGCTATTTCACCAGGGTTATAAGGCCTGTATTTAGCCTCTCATTAAAGCGGCTGTAACTCCAAGAAACGTAGTCGGAGGGCTCCAAAACTTCTAGGGTGCGTCCGTCAGGTCCCTAGGGTCGTCCCCAGTGGGTTTTCTCAGAACCGGGTTTGGGATCCGATTTTTGTAAAAATTGCATTTTCGTGAGGGCTATTTCACCAGGGTTATATGGCCTGTATTTAGCCTCTCATTAAAGTGGCTGTAACTCCAAGAAACGTAGTCAGAGGGCTCCAAAACTTCTAGGGTGCGTCCGTCAGGTCCCTAGGGTCGTCCCCAGTGGGTTTTCTCAGAACCGGGTTTGGGATCCGATTTTTGTAAAAATTGCATTTTCGTGAGGGCTATTTCACCAGGGTTATAAGGCCTGTATTTAGCCTCTCATTAAAGCGGCTGTAACTCCAAGAAACGTAGTCGGAGGGCTCCAAAACTTCTAGGGTGCGTCCGTCAGGTCCCTAGGGTCGTCCCCAGTGGGTTTTCTCAGAACCGGGTTTGGGATCCGATTTTTGTAAAAATTGCATTTTCGTGAGGGCTATTTCACCAGGGTTATATGGCCTGTATTTAGCCTCTCATTAAAGTGGCTGTAACTCCAAGAAACGTAGTCAGAGGGCTCCAAAACTTCTAGGGTGCGTCCGTCAGGTCCCTAGGGTCGTCCCCAGTGGGTTTTCTCAGAACCGGGTTTGGGATCCGATTTTTGTAAAAATTGCATTTTTGTGAGGGCTATTTCACCAGGGTTATAAGGCCTGTATTTAGCCTCTCATTAAAGTGGCTGTAACTCCAAGAAACGTAGTCGGAGGGCTCCAAAACTTCTAGGGTGCGTCCGTCAGGTCCCTAGGGTCGTCCCCAGTGAGTTTTCTCAGAACCGGGTTTGGGATCCGATTTTTGTAAAAATTGCATTTTTGTGAGGGCTATTTCACCAGGGTTATAAGGCCTGTATTTAGCCTCTCATTAAAGTGGCTGTAACTCCAAGAAACGTAGTCGGAGGGCTCCAAAACTTCTAGGGTGCGTCCGTCAGGTCCCTGGGGTTGTCCCCAGTGGGTTTTCTCAGAACCGGGTTTGGGATCCGATTTTTGTAAAAATTGCATTTTTGTGAGGGCTATTTCACCAGGGTTATAAGGCCTGTATTTAGCCTCTCATTAAAGTGGCTGTAACTCCAAGAAACGTAGTCGGAGGGCTCCAAAACTTCTAGGGTGCGTCCGTCAGGTCCCTGGGGTTGTCCCCAGTGGGTTTTCTCAGAACCGGGTTTGGGATCCGATTTTTGTAAAAATTGCATTTTCGTGAGGGCTATTTCACCAGGGTTATATGGCATGTATTTAGCCTCTCATTAAAGTGGCTGTAACTCCAAGAAACGTAGTCGGAGGGCTCCAAAACTTCTAGGGTGCGTCCGTCAGGTCCCTAGGGTCGTCCCCAGTGGGTTTTCTCAGAACCGGGTTTGGGATCCGATTTTTGTAAAAATTGCATTTTCGTGAGGGCTATTTCACCAGGGTTATATGGCCTGTATTTAGCCTCTCATTAAAGTGGCTGTAACTCCAAGAAACGTAGTCGGAGGGCTCCAAAACTTCTAGGGTGCGTCCGTCAGGTCCCTAGGGTCGTCCCCAGTGGGTTTTCTCAGAACCGGGTTTGGGATCCGATTTTTGTAAAAATTGCATTTTCGTGAGGGCTATTTCACCAGGGTTATAAGGCCTGTATTTAGCCTCTCATTAAAGCGGCTGTAACTCCAAGAAACGTAGTCGGAGGGCTCCAAAACTTCTAGGGTGCGTCCGTCAGGTCCCTAGGGTCGTCCCCAGTGGGTTTTCTCAGAACCGGGTTTGGGATCCGATTTTTGTAAAAATTGCATTTTCGTGAGGGCTATTTCACCAGGGTTATATGGCCTGTATTTAGCCTCTCATTAAAGTGGCTGTAACTCCAAGAAACGTAGTCAGAGGGCTCCAAAACTTCTAGGGTGCGTCCGTCAGGTCCCTAGGGTCGTCCCCAGTGGGTTTTCTCAGAACCGGGTTTGGGATCCGATTTTTGTAAAAATTGCATTTTTGTGAGGGCTATTTCACCAGGGTTATAAGGCCTGTATTTAGCCTCTCATTAAAGCGGCTGTAACTCCAAGAAACGTAGTCGGAGGGCTCCAAAACTTCTAGGGTGCGTCCGTCAGGTCCCTAGGGTCGTCCCCAGTAGGTTTTCTCAGAACCGGGTTTGGGATCCGATTTTTGTAAAAATTGCATTTTCGTGAGGGCTATTTCACCAGGGTTATATGGCCTGTATTTAGCCTCTCATTAAAGTGGCTGTAACTCCAAGAAACGTAGTCAGAGGGCTCCAAAACTTCTAGGGTGCGTCCGTCAGGTCCCTAGGGTCGTCCCCAGTGGGTTTTCTCAGAACCGGGTTTGGGATCCGATTTTTGTAAAAATTGCATTTTCGTGAGGGCTATTTCACCAGGGTTATAAGGCCTGTATTTAGCCTCTCATTAAAGCGGCTGTAACTCCAAGAAACGTAGTCGGAGGGCTCCAAAACTTCTAGGGTGCGTCCGTCAGGTCCCTAGGGTCGTCCCCAGTGGGTTTTCTCAGAACCGGGTTTGGGATCCGATTTTTGTAAAAATTGCATTTTCGTGAGGGCTATTTCACCAGGGTTATATGGCCTGTATTTAGCCTCTCATTAAAGTGGCTGTAACTCCAAGAAACGTAGTCAGAGGGCTCCAAAACTTCTAGGGTGCGTCCGTCAGGTCCCTAGGGTCGTCCCCAGTGGGTTTTCTCAGAACCGGGTTTGGGATCCGATTTTTGTAAAAATTGCATTTTCGTGAGGGCTATTTCACCAGGGTTATAAGGCCTGTATTTAGCCTCTCATTAAAGCGGCTGTAACTCCAAGAAACGTAGTCGGAGGGCTCCAAAACTTCTAGGGTGCGTCCGTCAGGTCCCTAGGGTCGTCCCCAGTGGGTTTTCTCAGAACCGGGTTTGGGATCCGATTTTTGTAAAAATTGCATTTTTGTGAGGGCTATTTCACCAGGGTTATATGGCCTGTATTTAGCCTCTCATTAAAGTGGCTGTAACTCCAAGAAACGTAGTCAGAGGGCTCCAAAACTTCTAGGGTGCGTCCGTCAGGTCCCTAGGGTCGTCCCCAGTGGGTTTTCTCAGAACCGGGTTTGGGATCCGATTTTTGTAAAAATTGCATTTTTGTGAGGGCTATTTCACCAGGGTTATAAGGCCTGTATTTAGCCTCTCATTAAAGTGGCTGTAACTCCAAGAAACGTAGTCGGAGGGCTCCAAAACTTCTAGGGTGCGTCCGTCAGGTCCCTAGGGTCGTCCCCAGTGAGTTTTCTCAGAACCGGGTTTGGGATCCGATTTTTGTAAAAATTGCATTTTTGTGAGGGCTATTTCACCAGGGTTATAAGGCCTGTATTTAGCCTCTCATTAAAGTGGCTGTAACTCCAAGAAACGTAGTCGGAGGGCTCCAAAACTTCTAGGGTGCGTCCGTCAGGTCCCTAGGGTCGTCCCCAGTGGGTTTTCTCAGAACCGGGTTTGGGATCCGATTTTTGTAAAAATTGCATTTTCGTGAGGGCTATTTCACCAGGGTTATATGGCCTGTATTTAGCCTCTCATTAAAGTGGCTGTAACTCCAAGAAACGTAGTCAGAGGGCTCCAAAACTTCTAGGGTGCGTCCGTCAGGTCCCTAGGGTCGTCCCCAGTGGGTTTTCTCAGAACCGGGTTTGGGATCCGATTTTTGTAAAAATTGCATTTTTGTGAGGGCTATTTCACCAGGGTTATAAGGCCTGTATTTAGCCTCTCATTAAAGCGGCTGTAACTCCAAGAAACTTAGTCGGAGGGCTCCAAAACTTCTAGGGTGCGTCCGTCAGGTCCCTAGGGTCGTCCCCAGTAGGTTTTCTCAGAACCGGGTTTGGGATCCGATTTTTGTAAAAATTGCATTTTCGTGAGGGCTATTTCACCAGGGTTATATGGCCTGTATTTAGCCTCTCATTAAAGTGGCTGTAACTCCAAGAAACGTAGTCAGAGGGCTCCAAAACTTCTAGGGTGCGTCCGTCAGGTCCCTAGGGTCGTCCCCAGTGGGTTTTCTCAGAACCGGGTTTGGGATCCGATTTTTGTAAAAATTGCATTTTTGTGAGGGCTATTTCACCAGGGTTATAAGGCCTGTATTTAGCCTCTCATTAAAGTGGCTGTAACTCCAAGAAACGTAGTCGGAGGGCTCCAAAACTTCTAGGGTGCGTCCGTCAGGTCCCTAGGGTCGTCCCCAGTGGGTTTTCTCAGAACCGGGTTTGGGATCCGATTTTTGTAAAAATTGCATTTTCGTGAGGGCTATTTCACCAGGGTTATAAGGCCTGTATTTAGCCTCTCATTAAAGTGGCTGTAACTCCAAGAAACGTAGTCGGAGGGCTCCAAAACTTCTAGGGTGCGTCTGTCAGGTCCCTAGGGTCGTCCCCAGTGGGTTTTCTCAGAACCGGGTTTGGGATCCGATTTTTGTAAAAATTGCATTTTCGTGAGGGCTATTTCACCAGGGTTATATGGCCTGTATTTAGCCTCTCATTAAAGTGGCTGTAACTCCAAGAAACGTAGTCAGAGGGCTCCAAAACTTCTAGGGTGCGTCCGTCAGGTCCCTAGGGTCGTCCCCAGTGGGTTTTCTCAGAACCGGGTTTGGGATCCGATTTTTGTAAAAATTGCATTTTTGTGAGGGCTATTTCACCAGGGTTATAAGGCCTGTATTTAGCCTCTCATTAAAGCGGCTGTAACTCCAAGAAACGTAGTCGGAGGGCTCCAAAACTTCTTGGGTGCGTCCGTCAGGTCCCTAGGGTCGTCCCCAGTGGGTTTTCTCAGAACCGGGTTTGGGATCCGATTTTTGTAAAAATTGCATTTTCGTGAGGGCTATTTCACCAGGGTTATATGGCCTGTATTTAGCCTCTCATTAAAGTGGCTGTAACTCCAAGAAACGTAGTCAGAGGGCTCCAAAACTTCTAGGGTGCGTCCGTCAGGTCCCTAGGGTCGTCCCCAGTGGGTTTTCTCAGAACCGGGTTTGGGATCCGATTTTTGTAAAAATTGCATTTTTGTGAGGGCTATTTCACCAGGGTTATAAGGCCTGTATTTAGCCTCTCATTAAAGTGGCTGTAACTCCAAGAAACGTAGTCAGAGGGCTCCAAAACTTCTAGGGTGCGTCCGTCAGGTCCCTGGGGTCGTCCCCAGTGGGTTTTCTCAGAACCGGGTTTGGGATCCGATTTTTGTAAAAATTGCATTTTCGTGAGGGCTATTTCACCTGGGTTATAAGGCCTGTATTTAGCCTCTCATTAAAGTGGCTGTAACTCCAAGAAACGTAGTCGGAGGGCCCCAAAACTTCTAGGGTGCGTCCGTCAGGTCCCTAGGGTCGTCCCCAGTGGGTTTTCTCAGAACCGGGTTTGGGATCCGATTTTTGTAAAAATTGCATTTTCGTGAGGGCTATTTCACCTGGGTTATAAGGCCTGTATTTAGCCTCTCATTAAAGTGGCTGTAACTCCAAGAAACGTAGTCGGAGGGCTCCAAAACTTCTAGGGTGCGTCCGTCAGGTCCCTAGGGTCGTCCCCAGTGGGTTTTCTCAGAACCGGGTTTGGGATCCGATTTTTGTAAAAATTGCATTTTCGTGAGGGCTATTTCACCAGGGTTATATGGCCTGTATTTAGCCTCTCATTAAAGTGGCTGTAACTCCAAGAAACGTAGTCAGAGGGCTCCAAAACTTCTAGGGTGCATCCGTCAGGTCCCTAGGGTCGTCCCCAGTGGGTTTTCTCAGAACCGGGTTTGGGATCCGATTTTTGTAAAAATTGCATTTTTGTGAGGGCTATTTCACCAGGGTTATAAGGCCTGTATTTAGCCTCTCATTAAAGTGGCTGTAACTCCAAGAAACGTAGTCGGAGGGCTCCAAAACTTCTAGGGTGCGTCCGTCAGGTCCCTAGGGTCGTCCCCAGTGGGTTTTCTCAGAACCGGGTTTGGGATCCGATTTTTGTAAAAATTGCATTTTTGTGAGGGCTATTTCACCAGGGTTATAAGGCCTGTATTTAGCCTCTCATTAAAGTGGCTGTAACTCCAAGAAACGTAGTCGGAGGGCTCCAAAACTTCTAGGGTGCGTCCGTCAGGTCCCTAGGGTCGTCCCCAGTGGGTTTTCTCAGAACCGGGTTTGGGATCCGATTTTTGTAAAAATTGCATTTTTGTGAGGGCTATTTCACCAGGGTTATAAGGCCTGTATTTAGCCTCTCATTAAAGCGGCTGTAACTCCAAGAAACTTAGTCGGAGGGCTCCAAAACTTCTAGGGTGCGTCCGTCAGGTCCCTAGGGTCGTCCCCAGTAGGTTTTCTCAGAACCGGGTTTGGGATCCGATTTTTGTAAAAATTGCATTTTCGTGAGGGCTATTTCACCAGGGTTATATGGCCTGTATTTAGCCTCTCATTAAAGTGGCTGTAACTCCAAGAAACGTAGTCAGAGGGCTCCAAAACTTCTAGGGTGCGTCCGTCAGGTCCCTGGGGTCGTCCCCAGTGGGTTTTCTCAGAACCGGGTTTGGGATCCGATTTTTGTAAAAATTGCATTTTTGTGAGGGCTATTTCACCAGGGTTATAAGGCCTGTATTTAGCCTCTCATTAAAGTGGCTGTAACTCCAAGAAACGTAGTCGGAGGGCTCCAAAACTTCTAGGGTGCGTCCGTCAGGTCCCTAGGGTCGTCCCCAGTGGGTTTTCTCAGAACCGGGTTTGGGATCCGATTTTTGTAAAAATTGCATTTTCGTGAGGGCTATTTCACCAGGGTTATAAGGCCTGTATTTAGCCTCTCATTAAAGTGGCTGTAACTCCAAGAAACGTAGTCGGAGGGCTCCAAAACTTCTAGGGTGCGTCTGTCAGGTCCCTAGGGTCGTCCCCAGTGGGTTTTCTCAGAACCGGGTTTGGGATCCGATTTTTGTAAAAATTGCATTTTCGTGAGGGCTATTTCACCAGGGTTATATGGCCTGTATTTAGCCTCTCATTAAAGTGGCTGTAACTCCAAGAAACGTAGTCAGAGGGCTCCAAAACTTCTAGGGTGCGTCCGTCAGGTCCCTAGGGTCGTCCCCAGTGGGTTTTCTCAGAACCGGGTTTGGGATCCGATTTTTGTAAAAATTGCATTTTTGTGAGGGCTATTTCACCAGGGTTATAAGGCCTGTATTTAGCCTCTCATTAAAGCGGCTGTAACTCCAAGAAACGTAGTCGGAGGGCTCCAAAACTTCTAGGGTGCGTCCGTCAGGTCCCTAGGGTCGTCCCCAGTAGGTTTTCTCAGAACCGGGTTTGGGATCCGATTTTTGTAAAAATTGCATTTTCGTGAGGGCTATTTCACCAGGGTTATATGGCCTGTATTTAGCCTCTCATTAAAGTGGCTGTAACTCCAAGAAACGTAGTCAGAGGGCTCCAAAACTTCTAGGGTGCGTCCGTCAGGTCCCTAGGGTCGTCCCCAGTGGGTTTTCTCAGAACCGGGTTTGGGATCCGATTTTTGTAAAAATTGCATTTTTGTGAGGGCTATTTCACCAGGGTTATAAGGCCTGTATTTAGCCTCTCATTAAAGTGGCTGTAACTCCAAGAAACGTAGTCAGAGGGCTCCAAAACTTCTAGGGTGCGTCCGTCAGGTCCCTGGGGTCGTCCCCAGTGGGTTTTCTCAGAACCGGGTTTGGGATCCGATTTTTGTAAAAATTGCATTTTCGTGAGGGCTATTTCACCTGGGTTATAAGGCCTGTATTTAGCCTCTCATTAAAGTGGCTGTAACTCCAAGAAACGTAGTCGGAGGGCCCCAAAACTTCTAGGGTGCGTCCGTCAGGTCCCTAGGGTCGTCCCCAGTGGGTTTTCTCAGAACCGGGTTTGGGATCCGATTTTTGTAAAAATTGCATTTTCGTGAGGGCTATTTCACCTGGGTTATAAGGCCTGTATTTAGCCTCTCATTAAAGTGGCTGTAACTCCAAGAAACGTAGTCGGAGGGCTCCAAAACTTCTAGGGTGCGTCCGTCAGGTCCCTAGGGTCGTCCCCAGTGGGTTTTCTCAGAACCGGGTTTGGGATCCGATTTTTGTAAAAATTGCATTTTTGTGAGGGCTATTTCACCAGGGTTATAAGGCCTGTATTTAGCCTCTCATTAAAGCAGCTGTAACTCCAAGAAACTTAGTCGGAGGGCTCCAAAACTTCTAGGGTGCGTCCGTCAGGTCCCTAGGGTCGTCCCCAGTAGGTTTTCTCAGAACCGGGTTTGGGATCCGATTTTTGTAAAAATTGCATTTTCGTGAGGGCTATTTCACCAGGGTTATATGGCCTGTATTTAGCCTCTCATTAAAGTGGCTGTAACTCCAAGAAACGTAGTCAGAGGGCTCCAAAACTTCTAGGGTGCATCCGTCAGGTCCCTAGGGTCGTCCCCAGTGGGTTTTCTCAGAACCGGGTTTGGGATCCGATTTTTGTAAAAATTGCATTTTTGTGAGGGCTATTTCACCAGGGTTATAAGGCCTGTATTTAGCCTCTCATTAAAGTGGCTGTAACTCCAAGAAACGTAGTCGGAGGGCTCCAAAACTTCTAGGGTGCGTCCGTCAGGTCCCTAGGGTCGTCCCCAGTGGGTTTTCTCAGAACCGGGTTTGGGATCCGATTTTTGTAAAAATTGCATTTTTGTGAGGGCTATTTCACCAGGGTTATAAGGCCTGTATTTAGCCTCTCATTAAAGCGGCTGTAACTCCAAGAAACGTAGTCGGAGGGCTCCAAAACTTCTAGGGTGCGTCCGTCAGGTCCCTAGGGTCGTCCCCAGTGGGTTTTTTCAGAACCGGGTTTGGGATCCGATTTTTGTAAAAATTGCATTTTTGTGAGGGCTATTTCAGCAGGGTTATAAGGCCTGTATTTAGCCTCTCATTAAAGTGGCTGTAACTCCAAGAAACGTAGTCGGAGGGCTCCAAAACTTCTAGGGTGCGTCCGTCAGGTCCCTAGGGTCGTCCCCAGTGGGTTTTCTCAGAACCGGGTTTGGGATCCGATTTTTGTAAAAATTGCATTTTCGTGAGGGCTATTTCACCAGGGTTATATGGCCTGTATTTAGCCTCTCATTAAAGTGGCTGTAACTCCAAGAAACGTAGTCAGAGGGCTCCAAAACTTCTAGGGTGCGTCCGTCAGGTCCCTAGGGTCGTCCCCAGTGGGTTTTCTCAGAACCGGGTTTGGGATCCGATTTTTGTAAAAATTGCATTTTCGTGAGGGCTATTTCACCTGGGTTATAAGGCCTGTATTTAGCCTCTCATTAAAGTGGCTGTAACTCCAAGAAACGTAGTCGGAGGGCTCCAAAACTTCTAGGGTGCGTCCGTCAGGTCCCTAGGGTCGTCCCCAGTGGGCTTCTCAGAACCGGGTTTGGGATCCGATTTTTGTAAAAATTGCATTTTTGTGAGGGCTATTTCACCAGGGTTATAAGGCCTGTATTTAGCCTCTCATTAAAGCAGCTGTAACTCCAAGAAACTTAGTCGGAGGGCTCCAAAACTTCTAGGGTGCGTCCGTCAGGTCCCTAGGGTCGTCCCCAGTAGGTTTTCTCAGAACCGGGTTTGGGATCCGATTTTTGTAAAAATTGCATTTTCGTGAGGGCTATTTCACCAGGGTTATATGGCCTGTATTTAGCCTCTCATTAAAGTGGCTGTAACTCCAAGAAACGTAGTCAGAGGGCTCCAAAACTTCTAGGGTGCGTCCGTCAGGTCCCTAGGGTCGTCCCCAGTGGGTTTTCTCAGAACCGGGTTTGGGATCCGATTTTTGTAAAAATTGCATTTTTGTGAGGGCTATTTCACCAGGGTTATAAGGCCTGTATTTAGCCTCTCATTAAAGTGGCTGTAACTCCAAGAAACGTAGTCGGAGGGCTCCAAAACTTCTAGGGTGCGTCCGTCAGGTCCCTAGGGTCGTCCCCAGTGGGTTTTCTCAGAACCGGGTTTGGGATCCGATTTTTGTAAAAATTGCATTTTTGTGAGGGCTATTTCACCAGGGTTATAAGGCCTGTATTTAGCCTCTCATTAAAGTGGCTGTAACTCCAAGAAACGTAGTCAGAGGGCTCCAAAACTTCTAGGGTGCGTCCGTCAGGTCCCTGGGGTCGTCCCCAGTGGGTTTTCTCAGAACCGGGTTTGGGATCTGATTTTTGTAAAAATTGCATTTTCGTGAGGGCTATTTCACCTGGGTTATAAGGCCTGTATTTAGCCTCTCATTAAAGTGGCTGTAACTCCAAGAAACGTAGTCGGAGGGCCCCAAAACTTCTAGGGTGCGTCCGTCAGGTCCCTAGGGTCGTCCCCAGTGGGTTTTCTCAGAACCGGGTTTGGGATCCGATTTTTGTAAAAATTGCATTTTCGTGAGGGCTATTTCACCTGGGTTATAAGGCCTGTATTTAGCCTCTCATTAAAGTGGCTGTAACTCCAAGAAACGTAGTCGGAGGGCTCCAAAACTTCTAGGGTGCGTCCGTCAGGTCCCTAGGGTCGTCCCCAGTGGGTTTTCTCAGAACCGGGTTTGGGATCCGATTTTTGTAAAAATTGCATTTTTGTGAGGGCTATTTCACCAGGGTTATAAGGCCTGTATTTAGCCTCTCATTAAAGCAGCTGTAACTCCAAGAAACTTAGTCGGAGGGCTCCAAAACTTCTAGGGTGCGTCCGTCAGGTCCCTAGGGTCGTCCCCAGTAGGTTTTCTCAGAACCGGGTTTGGGATCCGATTTTTGTAAAAATTGCATTTTCGTGAGGGCTATTTCACCAGGGTTATATGGCCTGTATTTAGCCTCTCATTAAAGTGGCTGTAACTCCAAGAAACGTAGTCAGAGGGCTCCAAAACTTCTAGGGTGCGTCCGTCAGGTCCCTAGGGTCGTCCCCAGTGGGTTTTCTCAGAACCGGGTTTGGGATCCGATTTTTGTAAAAATTGCATTTTTGTGAGGGCTATTTCACCAGGGTTATAAGGCCTGTATTTAGCCTCTCATTAAAGTGGCTGTAACTCCAAGAAACGTAGTCGGAGGGCTCCAAAACTTCTAGGGTGCGTCCGTCAGGTCCCTAGGGTCGTCCCCAGTGGGTTTTCTCAGAACCGGGTTTGGGATCCGATTTTTGTAAAAATTGCATTTTTGTGAGGGCTATTTCACCAGGGTTATAAGGCCTGTATTTAGCCTCTCATTAAAGCGGCTGTAACTCCAAGAAACGTAGTCGGAGGGCTCCAAAACTTCTAGGGTGCGTCCGTCAGGTCCCTAGGGTCGTCCCCAGTGGGTTTTTTCAGAACCGGGTTTGGGATCCGATTTTTGTAAAAATTGCATTTTTGTGAGGGCTATTTCAGCAGGGTTATAAGGCCTGTATTTAGCCTCTCATTAAAGTGGCTGTAACTCCAAGAAACGTAGTCGGAGGGCTCCAAAACTTCTAGGGTGCGTCCGTCAGGTCCCTAGGGTCGTCCCCAGTGGGTTTTCTCAGAACCGGGTTTGGGATCCGATTTTTGTAAAAATTGCATTTTCGTGAGGGCTATTTCACCAGGGTTATATGGCCTGTATTTAGCCTCTCATTAAAGTGGCTGTAACTCCAAGAAACGTAGTCAGAGGGCTCCAAAACTTCTAGGGTGCGTCCGTCAGGTCCCTAGGGTCGTCCCCAGTGGGTTTTCTCAGAACCGGGTTTGGGATCCGATTTTTGTAAAAATTGCATTTTCGTGAGGGCTATTTCACCTGGGTTATAAGGCCTGTATTTAGCCTCTCATTAAAGTGGCTGTAACTCCAAGAAACGTAGTCGGAGGGCTCCAAAACTTCTAGGGTGCGTCCGTCAGGTCCCTAGGGTCGTCCCCAGTGGGCTTCTCAGAACCGGGTTTGGGATCCGATTTTTGTAAAAATTGCATTTTTGTGAGGGCTATTTCACCAGGGTTATAAGGCCTGTATTTAGCCTCTCATTAAAGCAGCTGTAACTCCAAGAAACTTAGTCGGAGGGCTCCAAAACTTCTAGGGTGCGTCCGTCAGGTCCCTAGGGTCGTCCCCAGTAGGTTTTCTCAGAACCGGGTTTGGGATCCGATTTTTGTAAAAATTGCATTTTCGTGAGGGCTATTTCACCAGGGTTATATGGCCTGTATTTAGCCTCTCATTAAAGTGGCTGTAACTCCAAGAAACGTAGTCAGAGGGCTCCAAAACTTCTAGGGTGCGTCCGTCAGGTCCCTAGGGTCGTCCCCAGTGGGTTTTCTCAGAACCGGGTTTGGGATCCGATTTTTGTAAAAATTGCATTTTTGTGAGGGCTATTTCACCAGGGTTATAAGGCCTGTATTTAGCCTCTCATTAAAGTGGCTGTAACTCCAAGAAACGTAGTCGGAGGGCTCCAAAACTTCTAGGGTGCGTCCGTCAGGTCCCTAGGGTCGTCCCCAGTGGGTTTTCTCAGAACCGGGTTTGGGATCCGATTTTTGTAAAAATTGCATTTTTGTGAGGGCTATTTCACCAGGGTTATAAGGCCTGTATTTAGCCTCTCATTAAAGCGGCTGTAACTCCAAGAAACGTAGTCGGAGGGCTCCAAAACTTCTAGGGTGCGTCCGTCAGGTCCCTAGGGTCGTCCCCAGTGGGTTTTTTCAGAACCGGGTTTGGGATCCGATTTTTGTAAAAATTGCATTTTTGTGAGGGCTATTTCAGCAGGGTTATAAGGCCTGTATTTAGCCTCTCATTAAAGTGGCTGTAACTCCAAGAAACGTAGTCGGAGGGCTCCAAAACTTCTAGGGTGCGTCCGTCAGGTCCCTAGGGTCGTCCCCAGTGGGTTTTCTCAGAACCGGGTTTGGGATCCGATTTTTGTAAAAATTGCATTTTCGTGAGGGCTATTTCACCAGGGTTATATGGCCTGTATTTAGCCTCTCATTAAAGTGGCTGTAACTCCAAGAAACGTAGTCAGAGGGCTCCAAAACTTCTAGGGTGCGTCCGTCAGGTCCCTAGGGTCGTCCCCAGTGGGTTTTCTCAGAACCGGGTTTGGGATCCGATTTTTGTAAAAATTGCATTTTCGTGAGGGCTATTTCACCAGGGTTATAAGGCCTGTATTTAGCCTCTCATTAAAGCGGCTGTAACTCCAAGAAACGTAGTCGGAGGGCTCCAAAACTTCTAGGGTGCGTCCGTCAGGTCCCTAGGGTCGTCCCCAGTGGGTTTTCTCAGAACCGGGTTTGGGATCCGATTTTTGTAAAAATTGCATTTTCGTGAGGGCTATTTCACCAGGGTTATATGGCCTGTATTTAGCCTCTCATTAAAGTGGCTGTAACTCCAAGAAACGTAGTCAGAGGGCTCCAAAACTTCTAGGGTGCGTCCGTCAGGTCCCTAGGGTCGTCCCCAGTGGGTTTTCTCAGAACCGGGTTTGGGATCCGATTTTTGTAAAAATTGCATTTTTGTGAGGGCTATCTCACCAGGGTTATAAGGCCTGTATTTAGCCTCTCATTAAAGTGGCTGTAACTCCAAGAAACGTAGTCGGAGGGCTCCAAAACTTCTAGGGTGCGTCCGTCAGGTCCCTAGGGTCGTCCTCAGTGAGTTTTCTCAGAACCGGGTTTGGGATCCGATTTTTGTAAAAATTGCATTTTTGTGAGGGCTATTTCACCAGGGTTATAAGGCCTGTATTTAGCCTCTCATTAAAGTGGCTGTAACTCCAAGAAACGTAGTCGGAGGGCTCCAAAACTTCTAGGGTGCGTCCGTCAGGTCCCTGGGGTTGTCCCCAGTGGGTTTTCTCAGAACCGGGTTTGGGATCCGATTTTTGTAAAAATTGCATTTTTGTGAGGGCTATTTCACCAGGGTTATAAGGCCTGTATTTAGCCTCTCATTAAAGTGGCTGTAACTCCAAGAAACGTAGTCGGAGGGCTCCAAAACTTCTAGGGTGCGTCCGTCAGGTCCCTGGGGTTGTCCCCAGTGGGTTTTCTCAGAACCGGGTTTGGGATCCGATTTTTGTAAAAATTGCATTTTCGTGAGGGCTATTTCACCAGGGTTATATGGCCTGTATTTAGCCTCTCATTAAAGTGGCTGTAACTCCAAGAAACGTAGTCGGAGGGCTCCAAAACTTCTAGGGTGCGTCCGTCAGGTCCCTAGGGTCGTCCCCAGTGGGTTTTCTCAGAACCGGGTTTGGGATCCGATTTTTGTAAAAATTGCATTTTCGTGAGGGCTATTTCACCAGGGTTATATGGCCTGTATTTAGCCTCTCATTAAAGTGGCTGTAACTCCAAGAAACGTAGTCGGAGGGCTCCAAAACTTCTAGGGTGCGTCCGTCAGGTCCCTAGGGTCGTCCCCAGTGGGTTTTCTCAGAACCGGGTTTGGGATCCGATTTTTGTAAAAATTGCATTTTCGTGAGGGCTATTTCACCAGGGTTATATGGCCTGTATTTAGCCTCTCATTAAAGTGGCTGTAACTCCAAGAAACGTAGTCAGAGGGCTCCAAAACTTCTAGGGTGCGTCCGTCAGGTCCCTAGGGTCGTCCCCAGTGGGTTTTCTCAGAACCGGGTTTGGGATCCGATTTTTGTAAAAATTGCATTTTCGTGAGGGCTATTTCACCAGGGTTATAAGGCCTGTATTTAGCCTCTCATTAAAGGGGCCGTAACTCCAAGAAACGTAGTCGGAGGGCTCCAAAACTTCTAGGGTGCGTCCGTCAGGTCCCTGGGGTTGTCCCCAGTGGGTTTTCTCACAACCGGGTTTGGGATCCGATTTTTGTAAAAATTGCATTTTCGTGAGGGCTATTTCACCAGGGTTATAAGGCCTGTATTTAGCCTCTCATTAAAGTGGCTGTAACTCCAAGAAACGTAGTCGGAGGGCTCCAAAACTTCTAGGGTGCGTCCGTCAGGTCCCTAGGGTCGTCCCCAGTGGGTTTTCTCAGAACCGGGTTTGGGATCCGATTTTTGTAAAAATTGCATTTTCGTGAGGGCTATTTCACCAGGGTTATAAGGCCTGTATTTAGCCTCTCATTAAAGTGGCTGTAACTCCAAGAAACGTAGTCGGAGGGCTCCAAAACTTCTAGGGTGCGTCCGTCAGGTCCCTAGGGTCGTCCCCAGTGGGTTTTCTCAGAACCGGGTTTGGGATCCGATTTTTGTAAAAATTGCATTTTCGTGAGGGCTATTTCACCAGGGTTATAAGGCCTGTATTTAGCCTCTCATTAAAGTGGCTGTAACTCCAAGAAACGTAGTCGGAGGGCTCCAAAACTTCTAGGGTGCGTCCGTCAGGTCCCTAGGGTCGTCCCCAGTGGGTTTTCTCAGAACCGGGTTTGGGATCCGATTTTTGTAAAAATTGCATTTTCGTGAGGGCTATTTCACCAGGGTTATATGGCCTGTATTTAGCCTCTCATTAAAGTGGCTGTAACTCCAAGAAACGTAGTCAGAGGGCTCCAAAACTTCTAGGGTGCGTCCGTCAGGTCCCTAGGGTCGTCCCCAGTGGGTTTTCTCAGAACCGGGTTTGGGATCCGATTTTTGTAAAAATTGCATTTTTGTGAGGGCTATTTCACCAGGGTTATAAGGCCTGTATTTAGCCTCTCATTAAAGCGGCTGTAACTCCAAGAAACGTAGTCGGAGGGCTCCAAAACTTCTAGGGTGCGTCCGTCAGGTCCCTAGGGTCGTCCCCAGTAGGTTTTCTCAGAACCGGGTTTGGGATCCGATTTTTGTAAAAATTGCATTTTCGTGAGGGCTATTTCACCAGGGTTATATGGCCTGTATTTAGCCTCTCATTAAAGTGGCTGTAACTCCAAGAAACGTAGTCAGAGGGCTCCAAAACTTCTAGGGTGCGTCCGTCAGGTCCCTAGGGTCGTCCCCAGTGGGTTTTCTCAGAACCGGGTTTGGGATCCGATTTTTGTAAAAATTGCATTTTTGTAAAGGCTATTTCACCAGGGTTATAAGGCCTGTATTTAGCCTCTCATTAAAGTGGCTGTAACTCCAAGAAACGTAGTCGGAGGGCTCCAAAACTTCTAGGGTGCGTCCGTCAGGTCCCTGGGGTTGTCCCCAGTGGGTTTTCTCACAACCGGGTTTGGGATCCGATTTTTGTAAAAATTGCATTTTCGTGAGGGCTATTTCACCTGGGTTATAAGGCCTGTATTTAGCCTCTCATTAAAGTGGCTCTAACTCCAAGAAACGTAGTCGGAGGGCCCCAAAACTTCTAGGGTGCGTCCGTCAGGTCCCTAGGGTCGTCCCCAGTGGGTTTTCTCAGAACCGGGTTTGGGATCCGATTTTTGTAAAAATTGCATTTTTGTGAGGGCTATTTCACCAGGGTTATAAGGCCTGTATTTAGCCTCTCATTAAAGCAGCTGTAACTCCAAGGAACGTAGTCGGAGGGCTCCAAAACTTCTAGGGTGCGTCCATCAGGTCCCTGGGGTCGTCCCCAGTGGGTTTTCTCAGAACCGGGTTTGGGATCCGATTTTTGTAAAAATTGCATTTTCGTGAGGGCTATTTCACCAGGGTTATAAGGCCTGTATTTAGCCTCTCATTAAAGTGGCTGTAACTCCAAGAAACGTAGTCGGAGGGCTCCAAAACTTCAAGGGTGCGTCCGTCAGGTCCCTAGGGTCGTCCCCAGTGGGTTTGCTCAGAACCGGGTTTGGGATCCGATTTTTGTAAAAATTGTATTTTCGTGAGGGCTATTTCACCAGGGTTATAAGGCCTGTATTTAGCCTCTCATTAAAGCGGCTGTAACTCCAAGAAACGTAGTCGGAGGGCTCCAAAACTTCTAGGGTGCGTCCGTCAGGTCCCTAGGGTCGTCCCCAGTGGGTTTTCTCAGAACCGGGTTTGGGATCCGATTTTTGTAAAAATTGCATTTTCGTGAGGGCTATTTCACCAGGGTTATATGGCCTGTATTTAGCCTCTCATTAAAGTGGCTGTAACTCCAAGAAACGTAGTCAGAGGGCTCCAAAACTTCTAGGGTGCGTCCGTCAGGTCCCTAGGGTCGTCCCCAGTGGGTTTTCTCAGAACCGGGTTTGGGATCCGATTTTTGTAAAAATTGCATTTTTGTGAGGGCTATTTCACCAGGGTTATAAGGCCTGTATTTAGCCTCTCATTAAAGCGGCTGTAACTCCAAGAAACGTAGTCGGAGGGCTCCAAAACTTCTAGGGTGCGTCCGTCAGGTCCCTAGGGTCGTCCCCAGTAGGTTTTCTCAGAACCGGGTTTGGGATCCGATTTTTGTAAAAATTGCATTTTCGTGAGGGCTATTTCACCAGGGTTATATGGCCTGTATTTAGCCTCTCATTAAAGTGGCTGTAACTCCAAGAAACATAGTCAGAGGGCTCCAAAACTTCTAGGGTGCGTCCGTCAGGTCCCTAGGGTCGTCCCCAGTGGGTTTTCTCAGAACCGGGTTTGGGATCCGATTTTTGTAAAAATTGCATTTTTGTGAGGGCTATTTCACCAGGGTTATAAGGCCTGTATTTAGCCTCTCATTAAAGTGGCTGTAACTCCAAGAAACGTAGTCGGAGGGCTCCAAAACTTCTAGGGTGCGTCCGTCAGGTCCCTAGGGTCGTCCCCAGTGGGTTTTCTCAGAACCGGGTTTGTGATCCGATTTTTGTAAAAATTGCATTTTTGTGAGGGCTATTTCACCAGGGTTATATGGCCTGTATTTAGCCTCTCATTAAAGCGGCTGTAACTCCAAGAAACGTAGTCGGAGGGCTCCAAAACTTCTAGGGTGCGTCCGTCAGGTCCCTAGGGTCGTCCCCAGTGGGTTTTTTCAGAACCGGGTTTGGGATCCGATTTTTGTAAAAATTGCATTTTTGTGAGGGCTATTTCAGCAGGGTTATAAGGCCTGTATTTAGCCTCTCATTAAAGTGGCTGTAACTCCAAGAAACGTAGTCGGAGGGCTCCAAAACTTCTAGGGTGCGTCCGTCAGGTCCCAAGGGTCGTCCCCAGTGGGTTTTCTCAGAACCGGGTTTGGGATCCGATTTTTGTAAAAATTGCATTTTCGTGAGGGCTATTTCACCAGGGTTATATGGCCTGTATTTAGCCTCTCATTAAAGTGGCTGTAACTCCAAGAAACGTAGTCAGAGGGCTCCAAAACTTCTAGGGTGCGTCCGTCAGGTCCCTAGGGTCGTCCCCAGTGGGTTTTCTCAGAACCGGGTTTGGGATCCGATTTTTGTAAAAATTGCATTTTTGTGAGGGCTATTTCACCAGGGTTATAAGGCCTGTATTTAGCCTCTCATTAAAGCGGCTGTAACTCCAAGAAACGTAGTCGGAGGGCTCCAAAACTTCTAGGGTGCGTCCGTCAGGTCCCTAGGGTCGTCCCCAGTAGGTTTTCTCAGAACCGGGTTTGGGATCCGATTTTTGTAAAAATTGCATTTTCGTGAGGGCTATTTCACCAGGGTTATATGGCCTGTATTTAGCCTCTCATTAAAGTGGCTGTAACTCCAAGAAACGTAGTCAGAGGGCTCCAAAACTTCTAGGGTGCGTCCGTCAGGTCCCTAGGGTCGTCCCCAGTGGGTTTTCTCAGAACCGGGTTTGGGATCCGATTTTTGTAAAAATTGCATTTTTGTGAGGGCTATTTCACCAGGGTTATAAGGCCTGTATTTAGCCTCTCATTAAAGTGGCTGTAACTCCAAGAAACGTAGTCGGAGGGCTCCAAAACTTCTAGGGTGCGTCCGTCAGGTCCCTAGGGTCGTCCCCAGTGGGTTTTCTCAGAACCGGGTTTGTGATCCGATTTTTGTAAAAATTGCATTTTTGTGAGGGCTATTTCACCAGGGTTATATGGCCTGTATTTAGCCTCTCATTAAAGCGGCTGTAACTCCAAGAAACGTAGTCGGAGGGCTCCAAAACTTCTAGGGTGCGTCCGTCAGGTCCCTAGGGTCGTCCCCAGTGGGTTTTTTCAGAACCGGGTTTGGGATCCGATTTTTGTAAAAATTGCATTTTTGTGAGGGCTATTTCAGCAGGGTTATAAGGCCTGTATTTAGCCTCTCATTAAAGTGGCTGTAACTCCAAGAAACGTAGTCGGAGGGCTCCAAAACTTCTAGGGTGCGTCCGTCAGGTCCCTAGGGTCGTCCCCAGTGGGTTTTCTCAGAACCGGGTTTGGGATCCGATTTTTGTAAAAATTGCATTTTCGTGAGGGCTATTTCACCAGGGTTATATGGCCTGTATTTAGCCTCTCATTAAAGTGGCTGTAACTCCAAGAAACGTAGTCAGAGGGCTCCAAAACTTCTAGGGTGCGTCCGTCAGGTCCCTAGGGTCGTCCCCAGTGGGTTTTCTCAGAACCGGGTTTGGGATCCGATTTTTGTAAAAATTGCATTTTCGTGAGGGCTATTTCACCAGGGTTATAAGGCCTGTATTTAGCCTCTCATTAAAGCGGCTGTAACTCCAAGAAACGTAGTCGGAGGGCTCCAAAACTTCTAGGGTGCGTCCGTCAGGTCCCTAGGGTCGTCCCCAGTAGGTTTTCTCAGAACCGGGTTTGGGATCCGATTTTTGTAAAAATTGCATTTTCGTGAGGGCTATTTCACCAGGGTTATATGGCCTGTATTTAGCCTCTCATTAAAGTGGCTGTAACTCCAAGAAACGTAGTCAGAGGGCTCCAAAACTTCTAGGGTGCGTCCGTCAGGTCCCTAGGGTCGTCCCCAGTGGGTTTTCTCAGAACCGGGTTTGGGATCCGATTTTTGTAAAAATTGCATTTTTGTGAGGGCTATTTCACCAGGGTTATAAGGCCTGTATTTAGCCTCTCACTAAAGTGGCTGTAACTCCAAGAAACGTAGTCGGAGGGCTCCAAAACTTCTAGGGTGCGTCCGTCAGGTCCCTAGGGTCGTCCCCAGTGAGTTTTCTCAGAACCGGGTTTGGGATCCGATTTTTGTAAAAATTGCATTTTTGTGAGGGCTATTTCACCAGGGTTATAAGGCCTGTATTTAGCCTCTCATTAAAGTGGCTGTAACTCCAAGAAACGTAGTCGGAGGGCTCCAAAACTTCTAGGGTGCGTCCGTCAGGTCCCTGGGGTTGTCCCCAGTGGGTTTTCTCAGAACCGGGTTTGGGATCCGATTTTTGTAAAAATTGCATTTTTGTGAGGGCTATTTCACCAGGGTTATAAGGCCTGTATTTAGCCTCTCATTAAAGTGGCTGTAACTCCAAGAAACGTAGTCGGAGGGCTCCAAAACTTCTAGGGTGCGTCCGTCAGGTCCCTGGGGTTGTCCCCAGTGGGTTTTCTCAGAACCGGGTTTGGGATCTGATTTTTGTAAAAATTGCATTTTCGTGAGGGCTATTTCACCAGGGTTATATGGCCTGTATTTAGCCTCTCATTAAAGTGGCTGTAACTCCAAGAAACGTAGTCGGAGGGCTCCAAAACTTCTAGGGTGCGTCCGTCAGGTCCCTAGGGTCGTCCCCAGTGGGTTTTCTCAGAACCGGGTTTGGGATCCGATTTTTGTAAAAATTGCATTTTCGTGAGGGCTATTTCACCAGGGTTATATGGCCTGTATTTAGCCTCTCATTAAAGTGGCTGTAACTCCAAGAAACGTAGTCAGAGGGCTCCAAAACTTCTAGGGTGCGTCCGTCAGGTCCCTAGGGTCGTCCCCAGTGGGTTTTCTCAGAACCGGGTTTGGGATCCGATTTTTGTAAAAATTGCATTTTTGTGAGGGCTATTTCACCAGGGTTATAAGGCCTGTATTTAGCCTCTCATTAAAGGGGCCGTAACTCCAAGAAACGTAGTCGGAGGGCTCCAAAACTTCTAGGGTGCGTCCGTCAGGTCCCTGGGGTTGTCCCCAGTGGGTTTTCTCACAACCGGGTTTGGGATCCGATTTTTGTAAAAATTGCATTTTCGTGAGGGCTATTTCACCAGGGTTATAAGGCCTGTATTTAGCCTCTCATTAAAGTGGCTGTAACTCCAAGAAACGTAGTCAGAGGGCTCCAAAACTTCTAGGGTGCGTCCGTCAGGTCCCTAGGGTCGTCCCCAGTGGGTTTTCTCAGAACCGGGTTTGGGATCCGATTTTTGTAAAAATTGCATTTTCGTGAGGGCTATTTCACCAGGGTTATAAGGCCTGTATTTAGCCTCTCATTAAAGTGGCTGTAACTCCAAGAAACGTAGTCGGAGGGCTCCAAAACTTCTAGGGTGCGTCCGTCAGGTCCCTAGGGTCGTCCCCAGTGGGTTTTCTCAGAACCGGGTTTGGGATCCGATTTTTGTAAAAATTGCATTTTCGTGAGGGCTATTTCACCAGGGTTATATGGCCTGTATTTAGCCTCTCATTAAAGTGGCTGTAACTCCAAGAAACGTAGTCAGAGGGCTCCAAAACTTCTAGGGTGCGTCCGTCAGGTCCCTAGGGTCGTCCCCAGTGGGTTTTCTCAGAACTGGGTTTGGGATCCGATTTTTGTAAAAATTGCATTTTTGTGAGGGCTATTTCACCAGGGTTATAAGGCCTGTATTTAGCCTCTCATTAAAGCGGCTGTAACTCCAAGAAACGTAGTCGGAGGGCTCCAAAACTTCTAGGGTGCGTCGGTCAGGTCCCTAGGGTCGTCCCCAGTAGGTTTTCTGAGAACCGGGTTTGGGATCCGATTTTTGTAAAAATTGCATTTTCGTGAGGGCTATTTCACCAGGGTTATATGGCCTGTATTTAGCCTCTCATTAAAGTGGCTGTAACTCCAAGAAACGTAGTCAGAGGGCTCCAAAACTTCTAGGGCGCGTCCGTCAGGTCCCTAGGGTCGTCCCCAGTGGGTTTTCTCAGAACCGGGTTTGGGATCCGATTTTTGTAAAAATTGCATTTTTGTGAGGGCTATTTCACCAGGGTTATAAGGCCTGTATTTAGCCTCTCATTAAAGTGGCTGTAACTCCAAGAAACGTAGTCAGAGGGCTCCAAAACTTCTAGGGTGCGTCCGTCAGGTCCCTGGGGTTGTCCCCAGTGGGTTTTCTCACAACCGGGTTTGGGATCCGATTTTTGTAAAAATTGCATTTTCGTGAGGGCTATTTCACCTGGGTTATAAGGCCTGTATTTAGCCTCTCATTAAAGTGGCTGTAACTCCAAGAAACGTAGTCGGAGGGCCCCAAAACTTCTAGGGTGCGTCCGTCAGGTCCCTAGGGTCGTCCCCAGTGGGTTTTCTCAGAACCGGGTTTGGGATCCGATTTTTGTAAAAATTGCATTTTCGTGAGGGCTATTTCACCTGGGTTATAAGGCCTGTATTTAGCCTCTCATTAAAGTGGCTGTAACTCCAAGAAACGTAGTCGGAGGGCCCCAAAACTTCTAGGGTGCGTCCGTCAGGTCCCTAGGGTCGTCCCCAGTGGGTTTTCTCAGAACCGGGTTTGGGATCCGATTTTTGTAAAAATTGCATTTTTGTGAGGGCTATTTCAGCAGGGTTATAAGGCCTGTATTTAGCCTCTCATTAAAGCGGCTGTAACTCCAAGAAACGTAGTCAGAGGGCTCCAAAACTTCTAGGGTGCGTCCGTCAGGTCCCTAGGGTCGTCCCCAGTGGGTTTTCTCAGAACCGGGTTTGGGATCCGATTTTTGTAAAAATTGCATTTTCGTGAGGGCTATTTCACCAGGGTTATATGGCCTGTATTTAGCCTCTCATTAAAGTGGCTGTAACTCCAAGAAACGTAGTCAGAGGGCTCCAAAACTTCTAGGGTGCGTCCGTCAGGTCCCTAGGGTCGTCCCCAGTGGGTTTTCTCAGAACCGGGTTTGGGATCCGATTTTTGTAAAAATTGCATTTTTGTGAGGGCTATTTCACCAGGGTTATAAGGCCTGTATTTAGCCTCTCATTAAAGCGGCTGTAACTCCAAGAAACGTAGTCGGAGGGCTCCAAAACTTCTAGGGTGCGTCCGTCAGGTCCCTAGGGTCGTCCCCAGTAGGTTTTCTCAGAACCGGGTTTGGGATCCGATTTTTGTAAAAATTGCATTTTCGTGAGGGCTATTTCACCAGGGTTATATGGCCTGTATTTAGCCTCTCATTAAAGTGGCTGTAACTCCAAGAAACATAGTCAGAGGGCTCCAAAACTTCTAGGGTGCGTCCGTCAGGTCCCTAGGGTCGTCCCCAGTGGGTTTTCTCAGAACCGGGTTTGGGATCCGATTTTTGTAAAAATTGCATTTTTGTGAGGGCTATTTCACCAGGGTTATAAGGCCTGTATTTAGCCTCTCATTAAAGTGGCTGTAACTCCAAGAAACGTAGTCGGAGGGCTCCAAAACTTCTAGGGTGCGTCCGTCAGGTCCCTAGGGTCGTCCCCAGTGGGTTTTCTCAGAACCGGGTTTGTGATCCGATTTTTGTAAAAATTGCATTTTTGTGAGGGCTATTTCACCAGGGTTATATGGCCTGTATTTAGCCTCTCATTAAAGCGGCTGTAACTCCAAGAAACGTAGTCGGAGGGCTCCAAAACTTCTAGGGTGCGTCCGTCAGGTCCCTAGGGTCGTCCCCAGTGGGTTTTTTCAGAACCGGGTTTGGGATCCGATTTTTGTAAAAATTGCATTTTTGTGAGGGCTATTTCAGCAGGGTTATAAGGCCTGTATTTAGCCTCTCATTAAAGTGGCTGTAACTCCAAGAAACGTAGTCGGAGGGCTCCAAAACTTCTAGGGTGCGTCCGTCAGGTCCCTAGGGTCGTCCCCAGTGGGTTTTCTCAGAACCGGGTTTGGGATCCGATTTTTGTAAAAATTGCATTTTCGTGAGGGCTATTTCACCAGGGTTATATGGCCTGTATTTAGCCTCTCATTAAAGTGGCTGTAACTCCAAGAAACGTAGTCAGAGGGCTCCAAAACTTCTAGGGTGCGTCCGTCAGGTCCCTAGGGTCGTCCCCAGTGGGTTTTCTCAGAACCGGGTTTGGGATCCGATTTTTGTAAAAATTGCATTTTTGTGAGGGCTATTTCACCAGGGTTATAAGGCCTGTATTTAGCCTCTCATTAAAGCGGCTGTAACTCCAAGAAACGTAGTCGGAGGGCTCCAAAACTTCTAGGGTGCGTCCGTCAGGTCCCTAGGGTCGTCCCCAGTAGGTTTTCTCAGAACCGGGTTTGGGATCCGATTTTTGTAAAAATTGCATTTTCGTGAGGGCTATTTCACCAGGGTTATATGGCCTGTATTTAGCCTCTCATTAAAGTGGCTGTAACTCCAAGAAACGTAGTCAGAGGGCTCCAAAACTTCTAGGGTGCGTCCGTCAGGTCCCTAGGGTCGTCCCCAGTGGGTTTTCTCAGAACCGGGTTTGGGATCCGATTTTTGTAAAAATTGCATTTTTGTGAGGGCTATTTCACCAGGGTTATAAGGCCTGTATTTAGCCTCTCATTAAAGTGGCTGTAACTCCAAGAAACGTAGTCGGAGGGCTCCAAAACTTCTAGGGTGCGTCCGTCAGGTCCCTAGGGTCGTCCCCAGTGGGTTTTCTCAGAACCGGGTTTGTGATCCGATTTTTGTAAAAATTGCATTTTTGTGAGGGCTATTTCACCAGGGTTATATGGCCTGTATTTAGCCTCTCATTAAAGCGGCTGTAACTCCAAGAAACGTAGTCGGAGGGCTCCAAAACTTCTAGGGTGCGTCCGTCAGGTCCCTAGGGTCGTCCCCAGTGGGTTTTTTCAGAACCGGGTTTGGGATCCGATTTTTGTAAAAATTGCATTTTTGTGAGGGCTATTTCAGCAGGGTTATAAGGCCTGTATTTAGCCTCTCATTAAAGTGGCTGTAACTCCAAGAAACGTAGTCGGAGGGCTCCAAAACTTCTAGGGTGCGTCCGTCAGGTCCCTAGGGTCGTCCCCAGTGGGTTTTCTCAGAACCGGGTTTGGGATCCGATTTTTGTAAAAATTGCATTTTCGTGAGGGCTATTTCACCAGGGTTATATGGCCTGTATTTAGCCTCTCATTAAAGTGGCTGTAACTCCAAGAAACGTAGTCAGAGGGCTCCAAAACTTCTAGGGTGCGTCCGTCAGGTCCCTAGGGTCGTCCCCAGTGGGTTTTCTCAGAACCGGGTTTGGGATCCGATTTTTGTAAAAATTGCATTTTCGTGAGGGCTATTTCACCAGGGTTATAAGGCCTGTATTTAGCCTCTCATTAAAGCGGCTGTAACTCCAAGAAACGTAGTCGGAGGGCTCCAAAACTTCTAGGGTGCGTCCGTCAGGTCCCTAGGGTCGTCCCCAGTAGGTTTTCTCAGAACCGGGTTTGGGATCCGATTTTTGTAAAAATTGCATTTTCGTGAGGGCTATTTCACCAGGGTTATATGGCCTGTATTTAGCCTCTCATTAAAGTGGCTGTAACTCCAAGAAACGTAGTCAGAGGGCTCCAAAACTTCTAGGGTGCGTCCGTCAGGTCCCTAGGGTCGTCCCCAGTGGGTTTTCTCAGAACCGGGTTTGGGATCCGATTTTTGTAAAAATTGCATTTTTGTGAGGGCTATTTCACCAGGGTTATAAGGCCTGTATTTAGCCTCTCACTAAAGTGGCTGTAACTCCAAGAAACGTAGTCGGAGGGCTCCAAAACTTCTAGGGTGCGTCCGTCAGGTCCCTAGGGTCGTCCCCAGTGAGTTTTCTCAGAACCGGGTTTGGGATCCGATTTTTGTAAAAATTGCATTTTTGTGAGGGCTATTTCACCAGGGTTATAAGGCCTGTATTTAGCCTCTCATTAAAGTGGCTGTAACTCCAAGAAACGTAGTCGGAGGGCTCCAAAACTTCTAGGGTGCGTCCGTCAGGTCCCTGGGGTTGTCCCCAGTGGGTTTTCTCAGAACCGGGTTTGGGATCCGATTTTTGTAAAAATTGCATTTTTGTGAGGGCTATTTCACCAGGGTTATAAGGCCTGTATTTAGCCTCTCATTAAAGTGGCTGTAACTCCAAGAAACGTAGTCGGAGGGCTCCAAAACTTCTAGGGTGCGTCCGTCAGGTCCCTGGGGTTGTCCCCAGTGGGTTTTCTCAGAACCGGGTTTGGGATCTGATTTTTGTAAAAATTGCATTTTCGTGAGGGCTATTTCACCAGGGTTATATGGCCTGTATTTAGCCTCTCATTAAAGTGGCTGTAACTCCAAGAAACGTAGTCGGAGGGCTCCAAAACTTCTAGGGTGCGTCCGTCAGGTCCCTAGGGTCGTCCCCAGTGGGTTTTCTCAGAACCGGGTTTGGGATCCGATTTTTGTAAAAATTGCATTTTCGTGAGGGCTATTTCACCAGGGTTATATGGCCTGTATTTAGCCTCTCATTAAAGTGGCTGTAACTCCAAGAAACGTAGTCAGAGGGCTCCAAAACTTCTAGGGTGCGTCCGTCAGGTCCCTAGGGTCGTCCCCAGTGGGTTTTCTCAGAACCGGGTTTGGGATCCGATTTTTGTAAAAATTGCATTTTTGTGAGGGCTATTTCACCAGGGTTATAAGGCCTGTATTTAGCCTCTCATTAAAGGGGCCGTAACTCCAAGAAACGTAGTCGGAGGGCTCCAAAACTTCTAGGGTGCGTCCGTCAGGTCCCTGGGGTTGTCCCCAGTGGGTTTTCTCACAACCGGGTTTGGGATCCGATTTTTGTAAAAATTGCATTTTCGTGAGGGCTATTTCACCAGGGTTATAAGGCCTGTATTTAGCCTCTCATTAAAGTGGCTGTAACTCCAAGAAACGTAGTCAGAGGGCTCCAAAACTTCTAGGGTGCGTCCGTCAGGTCCCTAGGGTCGTCCCCAGTGGGTTTTCTCAGAACCGGGTTTGGGATCCGATTTTTGTAAAAATTGCATTTTCGTGAGGGCTATTTCACCAGGGTTATAAGGCCTGTATTTAGCCTCTCATTAAAGTGGCTGTAACTCCAAGAAACGTAGTCGGAGGGCTCCAAAACTTCTAGGGTGCGTCCGTCAGGTCCCTAGGGTCGTCCCCAGTGGGTTTTCTCAGAACCGGGTTTGGGATCCGATTTTTGTAAAAATTGCATTTTCGTGAGGGCTATTTCACCAGGGTTATATGGCCTGTATTTAGCCTCTCATTAAAGTGGCTGTAACTCCAAGAAACGTAGTCAGAGGGCTCCAAAACTTCTAGGGTGCGTCCGTCAGGTCCCTAGGGTCGTCCCCAGTGGGTTTTCTCAGAACTGGGTTTGGGATCCGATTTTTGTAAAAATTGCATTTTTGTGAGGGCTATTTCACCAGGGTTATAAGGCCTGTATTTAGCCTCTCATTAAAGCGGCTGTAACTCCAAGAAACGTAGTCGGAGGGCTCCAAAACTTCTAGGGTGCGTCGGTCAGGTCCCTAGGGTCGTCCCCAGTAGGTTTTCTGAGAACCGGGTTTGGGATCCGATTTTTGTAAAAATTGCATTTTCGTGAGGGCTATTTCACCAGGGTTATATGGCCTGTATTTAGCCTCTCATTAAAGTGGCTGTAACTCCAAGAAACGTAGTCAGAGGGCTCCAAAACTTCTAGGGCGCGTCCGTCAGGTCCCTAGGGTCGTCCCCAGTGGGTTTTCTCAGAACCGGGTTTGGGATCCGATTTTTGTAAAAATTGCATTTTTGTGAGGGCTATTTCACCAGGGTTATAAGGCCTGTATTTAGCCTCTCATTAAAGTGGCTGTAACTCCAAGAAACGTAGTCAGAGGGCTCCAAAACTTCTAGGGTGCGTCCGTCAGGTCCCTGGGGTTGTCCCCAGTGGGTTTTCTCACAACCGGGTTTGGGATCCGATTTTTGTAAAAATTGCATTTTCGTGAGGGCTATTTCACCTGGGTTATAAGGCCTGTATTTAGCCTCTCATTAAAGTGGCTGTAACTCCAAGAAACGTAGTCGGAGGGCCCCAAAACTTCTAGGGTGCGTCCGTCAGGTCCCTAGGGTCGTCCCCAGTGGGTTTTCTCAGAACCGGGTTTGGGATCCGATTTTTGTAAAAATTGCATTTTCGTGAGGGCTATTTCACCTGGGTTATAAGGCCTGTATTTAGCCTCTCATTAAAGTGGCTGTAACTCCAAGAAACGTAGTCGGAGGGCCCCAAAACTTCTAGGGTGCGTCCGTCAGGTCCCTAGGGTCGTCCCCAGTGGGTTTTCTCAGAACCGGGTTTGGGATCCGATTTTTGTAAAAATTGCATTTTTGTGAGGGCTATTTCAGCAGGGTTATAAGGCCTGTATTTAGCCTCTCATTAAAGCGGCTGTAACTCCAAGAAACGTAGTCAGAGGGCTCCAAAACTTCTAGGGTGCGTCCGTCAGGTCCCTAGGGTCGTCCCCAGTGGGTTTTCTCAGAACCGGGTTTGGGATCCGATTTTTGTAAAAATTGCATTTTCGTGAGGGCTATTTCACCAGGGTTATATGGCCTGTATTTAGCCTCTCATTAAAGTGGCTGTAACTCCAAGAAACGTAGTCAGAGGGCTCCAAAACTTCTAGGGTGCGTCCGTCAGGTCCCTAGGGTCGTCCCCAGTGGGTTTTCTCAGAACCGGGTTTGGGATCCGATTTTTGTAAAAATTGCATTTTTGTGAGGGCTATTTCACCAGGGTTATAAGGCCTGTATTTAGCCTCTCATTAAAGTGGCTGTAACTCCAAGAAACGTAGTCGGAGGGCTCCAAAACTTCTAGGGTGCGTCCGTCAGGTCCCTGGGGTCGTCCCCAGTGAGTTTTCTCAGAACCGGGTTTGGGATCCGATTTTTGTAAAAATTGCATTTTTGTGAGGGCTATTTCACCAGGGTTATAAGGCCTGTATTTAGCCTCTCATTAAAGTGGCTGTAACTCCAAGAAACGTAGTCGGAAGGCTCCAAAACTTCTAGGGTGCGTCCGTCAGGTCCCTGGGGTTGTCCCCAGTGGGTTTTCTCAGAACCGGGTTTGGGATCCGATTTTTGTAAAAATTGCATTTTCGTGAGGGCTATTTCACCAGGGTTATAAGGCCTGTATTTAGCCTCTCATTAAAGTGGCTGTAACTCCAAGAAACGTAGTCGGAGGGCTCCAAAACTTCTAGGGTGCGTCCGTCAGGTCCCTGGGGTTGTCCCCAGTGGGTTTTCTCAGAACCGGGTTTGGGATCCGATTTTTGTAAAAATTGCATTTTCGTGAGGGCTATTTCACCAGGGTTATATGGCCTGTATTTAGCCTCTCATTAAAGTGGCTGTAACTCCAAGAAACGTAGTCGGAGGGCTCCAAAACTTCTAGGGTGCGTCCGTCAGGTCCCTAGGGTCGTCCCCAGTGGGTTTTCTCAGAACCGGGTTTGGGATCCGATTTTTGTAAAAATTGCATTTTCGTGAGGGCTATTTCACCAGGGTTATATGGCCTGTATTTAGCCTCTCATTAAAGTGGCTGTAACTCCAAGAAACGTAGTCAGAGGGCTCCAAAACTTCTAGGGTGCGTCCGTCAGGTCCCTAGGGTCGTCCCCAGTGGGTTTTCTCAGAACCGGGTTTGGGATCCGATTTTTGTAAAAATTGCATTTTTGTGAGGGCTATTTCACCAGGGTTATAAGGCCTGTATTTAGCCTCTCATTAAAGGGGCCGTAACTCCAAGAAACGTAGTCGGAGGGCTCCAAAACTTCTAGGGTGCGTCCGTCAGGTCCCTGGGGTTGTCCCCAGTGGGTTTTCTCACAACCGGGTTTGGGATCCGATTTTTGTAAAAATTGCATTTTCGTGAGGGCTATTTCACCAGGGTTATATGGCCTGTATTTAGCCTCTCATTAAAGTGGCTGTAACTCCAAGAAACGTAGTCGGAGGGCTCCAAAACTTCTAGGGTGCGTCCGTCAGGTCCCTAGGGTCGTCCCCAGTGGGTTTTCTCAGAACCGGGTTTGGGATCCGATTTTTGTAAAAATTGCATTTTCGTGAGGGCTATTTCACCAGGGTTATAAGGCCTGTATTTAGCCTCTCATTAAAGTGGCTGTAACTCCAAGAAACGTAGTAGGAGGGCTCCAAAACTTCTAGGGTGCGTCCGTCAGGTCCCTAGGGTCGTCCCCAGTGGGTTTTCTCAGAACCGGGTTTGGGATCCGATTTTTGTAAAAATTGCATTTTCGTGAGGGCTATTTCACCAGGGTTATAAGGCCTGTATTTAGCCTTTCATTAAAGTGGCTGTAACTCCAAGAAACGTAGTCAGAGGGCTCCAAAACTTCTAGGGTGCGTCCGTCAGGTCCCTAGGGTCGTCCCCAGTGGGTTTTCTCAGAACCGGGTTTGGGATCCGATTTTTGTAAAAATTGCATTTTTGTGAGGGCTATTTCACCAGGGTTATAAGGCCTGTATTTAGCCTCTCATTAAAGCGGCTGTAACTCCAAGAAACGTAGTCGGAGGGCTCCAAAACTTCTAGGGTGCGTCCGTCAGGTCCCTAGGGTCGTCCCCAGTAGGTTTTCTCAGAACCGGGTTTGGGATCCGATTTTTGTAAAAATTGCATTTTCGTGAGGGCTATTTCACCAGGGTTATATGGCCTGTATTTAGCCTCTCATTAAAGTGGCTGTAACTCCAAGAAACGTAGTCAGAGGGCTCCAAAACTTCTAGGGTGCGTCCGTCAGGTCCCTAGGGTCGTCCCCAGTGGGTTTTCTCAGAACCGGGTTTGGGATCCGATTTTTGTAAAAATTGCATTTTTGTGAGGGCTATTTCACCAGGGTTATAAGGCCTGTATTTAGCCTCTCATTAAAGTGGCTGTAACTCCAAGAAACGTAGTCGGAGGGCTCCAAAACTTCTAGGGTGCGTCCGTCAGGTCCCTGGGGTTGTCCCCAGTGGGTTTTCTCACAACCGGGTTTGGGATCCGATTTTTGTAAAAATTGCATTTTTGTGAGGGCTATTTCACCAGGGTTATAAGGCCTGTATTTAGCCTCTCATTAAAGTGGCTGTAACTCCAAGAAACGTAGTCGGAGGGCTCCAAAACTTCTAGGGTGCGTCCGTCAGGTCCCTGGGGTTGTCCCCAGTGGGTTTTCTCAGAACCGGGTTTGGGATCTGATTTTTGTAAAAATTGCATTTTCGTGAGGGCTATTTCACCAGGGTTATATGGCCTGTATTTAGCCTCTCATTAAAGTGGCTGTAACTCCAAGAAACGTAGTCGGAGGGCTCCAAAACTTCTAGGGTGCGTCCGTCAGGTCCCTAGGGTCGTCCCCAGTGGGTTTTCTCAGAACCGGGTTTGGGATCCGATTTTTGTAAAAATTGCATTTTCGTGAGGGCTATTTCACCAGGGTTATATGGCCTGTATTTAGCCTCTCATTAAAGTGGCTGTAACTCCAAGAAACGTAGTCAGAGGGCTCCAAAACTTCTAGGGTGCGTCCGTCAGGTCCCTAGGGTCGTCCCCAGTGGGTTTTCTCAGAACCGGGTTTGGGATCCGATTTTTGTAAAAATTGCATTTTTGTGAGGGCTATTTCACCAGGGTTATAAGGCCTGTATTTGGCCTCTCATTAAAGGGGCCGTAACTCCAAGAAACGTAGTCGGAGGGCTCCAAAACTTCTAGGGTGCGTCCGTCAGGTCCCTGGGGTTGTCCCCAGTGGGTTTTCTCACAACCGGGTTTGGGATCCGATTTTTGTAAAAATTGCATTTTCGTGAGGGCTATTTCACCAGGGTTATAAGGCCTGTATTTAGCCTCTCATTAAAGTGGCTGTAACTCCAAGAAACGTAGTCGGAGGGCTCCAAAACTTCTAGGGTGCGTCCGTCAGGTCCCTAGGGTCGTCCCCAGTGGGTTTTCTCAGAACCGGGTTTGGGATCCGATTTTTGTAAAAATTGCATTTTCGTGAGGGCTATTTCACCAGGGTTATAAGGCCTGTATTTAGCCTCTCATTAAAGTGGCTGTAACTCCAAGAAACTTGGTCGGAGGGCTCCAAAACTTCTAGGGTGCGTCCGTCAGGTCCCTAGGGTCGTCCCCAGTGGGTTTTCTCAGAACCGGGTTTGGGATCCGATTTTTGTAAAAATTGCATTTTCGTGAGGGCTATTTCACCAGGGTTATATGGCCTGTATTTAGCCTCTCATTAAAGTGGCTGTAACTCCAAGAAACGTAGTCAGAGGGCTACAAAACTTCTAGGGTGCGTCCGTCAGGTCCCTAGGGTCATCCCCAGTGGGTTTTCTCAGAACCGGGTTTGGGATCCGATTTTTGTAAAAATTGCATTTTTGTGAGGGCTATTTCACCAGGGTTATAAGGCCTGTATTTTGCCTCTCATTAAAGCGGCTGTAACTCCAAGAAACGTAGTCGGAGGGCTCCAAAACTTCTAGGGTGCGTCCGTCAGGTCCCTAGGGTCGTCCCCAGTGGGTTTTCTCAGAACCGGGTTTGGGATCCGATTTTTGTAAAAATTGCATTTTCGTGAGGGCTATTTCACCAGGGTTATATGGCCTGTATTTAGCCTCTCATTAAAGTGGCTGTAACTCCAAGAAACGTAGTCAGAGGGCTCCAAAACTTCTAGGGTGCGTCCGTCAGGTCCCTAGGGTCGTCCCCAGTGGGTTTTCTCAGAACCGGGTTTGGGATCCGATTTTTGTAAAAATTGCATTTTTGTGAGGGCTATTTCACCAGGGTTATAAGGCCTGTATTTAGCCTCTCATTAAAGGGGCCGTAACTCCAAGAAACGTAGTCGGAGGGCTCCAAAACTTCTAGGGTGCGTCCGTCAGGTCCCTGGGGTTGTCCCCAGTGGGTTTTCTCACAACCGGGTTTGGGATCCGATTTTTGTAAAAATTGCATTTTCGTGAGGGCTATTTCACCAGGGTTATAAGGCCTGTATTTAGCCTCTCATTAAAGTGGCTGTAACTCCAAGAAACGTAGTCGGAGGGCTCCAAAACTTCTAGGGTGCGTCCGTCAGGTCCCTAGGGTCGTCCCCAGTGGGTTTTCTCAGAACCGGGTTTGGGATCCGATTTTTGTAAAAATTGCATTTTCGTGAGGGCTATTTCACCAGGGTTATAAGGCCTGTATTTAGCCTCTCATTAAAGTGGCTGTAACTCCAAGAAACGTAGTCGGAGGGCTCCAAAACTTCTAGGGTGCGTCCGTCAGGTCCCTAGGGGCGTCCCCAGTGGGTTTTCTCAGTACCGGGTTTGGGATCCGATTTTTGTAAAAATTGCATTTTTGTGAGGGCTATTTCACCAGGGTTATAAGGCCTGTATTTAGCCTCTCATTAAAGCGGCTGTAACTCCAAGAAACGTAGTCGGAGGGCTCCAAAACTTCTAGGGTGCGTCCGTCAGGTCCCTAGGGTCGTCCCCAGTGGGTTTTTTCAGAACCGGGTTTGGGATCCGATTTTTGTAAAAATTGCATTTTTGTGAGGGCTATTTCAGCAGGGTTATAAGGCCTGTATTTAGCCTCTCATTAAAGTGGCTGTAACTCCAAGAAACGTAGTCGGAGGGCTCCAAAACTTCTAGGGTGCGTCCGTCAGGTCCCTAGGGTCGTCCCCAGTGGGTTTTCTCAGAACCGGGTTTGGGATCCGATTTTTGTAAAAATTGCATTTTCGTGAGGGCTATTTCACCAGGGTTATATGGCCTGTATTTAGCCTCTCATTAAAGTGGCTGTAACTCCAAGAAACGTAGTCAGAGGGCTCCAAAACTTCTAGGGTGCGTCCGTCAGGTCCCTAGGGTCGTCCCCAGTGGGTTTTCTCAGAACCGGGTTTGGGATCCGATTTTTGTAAAAATTGCATTTTCGTGAGGGCTATTTCACCAGGGTTATAAGGCCTGTATTTAGCCTCTCATTAAAGTGGCTGTAACTCCAAGAAACGTAGTCAGAGGGCTCCAAAACTTCTAGGGTGCGTCCGTCAGGTCCCTAGGGTCGTCCCCAGTGGGTTTTCTCAGAACCGGGTTTGGGATCCGATTTTTGTAAAAATTGCATTTTTGTGAGGGCTATTTCACCAGGGTTATAAGGCCTGTATTTAGCCTCTCATTAAAGTGGCTGTAACTCCAAGAAACGTAGTCGGAGGGCTCCAAAACTTCTAGGGTGCGTCCGTCAGGTCCCTAGGGTCGTCCCCAGTGAGTTTTCTCAGAACCGGGTTTGGGATCCGATTTTTGTAAAAATTGCATTTTTGTGAGGGCTATTTCACCAGGGTTATAAGGCCTGTATTTAGCCTCTCATTAAAGTGGCTGTAACTCCAAGAAACGTAGTCGGAGGGCTCCAAAACTTCTAGGGTGCGTCCGTCAGGTCCCTAGGGTCGTCCCCAGTGGGTTTTCTCAGAACCGGGTTTGGGATCCGATTTTTGTAAAAATTGCATTTTCGTGAGGGCTATTTCACCAGGGTTATATGGCCTGTATTTAGCCTCTCATTAAAGTGGCTGTAACTCCAAGAAACGTAGTCAGAGGGCTCCAAAACTTCTAGGGTGCGTCCGTCAGGTCCCTAGGGTCGTCCCCAGTGGGTTTTCTCAGAACCGGGTTTGGGATCCGATTTTTGTAAAAATTGCATTTTTGTGAGGGCTATTTCACCAGGGTTATAAGGCCTGTATTTAGCCTCTCATTAAAGGGGCCGTAACTCCAAGAAACGTAGTCGGAGGGCTCCAAAACTTCTAGGGTGCGTCCGTCAGGTCCCTGGGGTTGTCCCCAGTGGGTTTTCTCACAACCGGGTTTGGGATCCGATTTTTGTAAAAATTGCATTTTCGTGAGGGCTATTTCACCAGGGTTATAAGGCCTGTATTTAGCCTCTCATTAAAGTGGCTGTAACTCCAAGAAACGTAGTCGGAGGGCTCCAAAACTTCTAGGGTGCGTCCGTCAGGTCCCTAGGGTCGTCCCCAGTGGGTTTTCTCAGAACCGGGTTTGGGATCCGATTTTTGTAAAAATTGCATTTTCGTGAGGGCTATTTCACCAGGGTTATAAGGCCTGTATTTAGCCTCTCATTAAAGTGGCTGTAACACCAAGAAACGTAGTCGGAGGGCTCCAAAACTTCTAGGGTGCGTCCGTCAGGTCCCTAGGGTCGTCCCCAGTGGGTTTTCTCAGAACCGGGTTTGGGATCCGATTTTTGTAAAAATTGCATTTTCGTGAGGGCTATTTCACCAGGGTTATATGGCCTGTATTTAGCCTCTCATTAAAGTGGCTGTAACTCCAAGAAACGTAGTCAGAGGGCTCCAAAACTTCTAGGGTGCGTCCGTCAGGTCCCTAGGGTCGTCCCCAGTGGGTTTTCTCAGAACCGGGTTTGGGATCCGATTTTTTTAAAAATTGCATTTTTGTGAGGGCTATTTCACCAGGGTTATAAGGCCTGTATTTAGCCTCTCATTAAAGCGGCTGTAACTCCAAGAAACGTAGTCGGAGGGCTCCAAAACTTCTAGGGTGCGTCCGTCAGGTCCCTAGGGTCGTCCCCAGTGGGTTTTCTCAGAACCGGGTTTGGGATCCGATTTTTGTAAAAATTGCATTTTCGTGAGGGCTATTTCACCAGGGTTATAAGGCCTGTATTTAGCCTCTCATTAAAGCAGCTGTAACTCCAAGAAACGTAGTCGGAGGGCTCCAAAACTTCTAGGGTGCGTCCATCAGGTCCCTGGGGTCGTCCCCAGTGGGTTTTCTCAGAACCGGGTTTGGGATCCGATTTTTGTAAAAATTGCATTTTCGTGAGGGCTATTTCACCAGGGTTATAAGGCCTGTATTTAGCCTCTCATTAAAGTGGCTGTAACTCCAAGAAACGTAGTCGGAGGGCTCCAAAACTTCTAGGGTGCGTCCGTCAGGTCCCTAGGGTCGTCCCCAGTGGGTTTTCTCAGAACCGGGTTTGGGATCCGATTTTTGTAAAAATTGCATTTTCGTGAGGGCTATTTCACCTGGGTTATAAGGCCTGTATTTAGCCTCTCATTAAAGTGGCTGTAACTCCAAGAAACGTAGTCGGAGGGCTCCAAAACTTCTAGGGTGCGTCCGTCAGGTCCCTAGGGTCGTCCCCAGTGAGTTTTCTCAGAACCGGGTTTGTGATCCGATTTTTGTAAAAATTGCATTTTTGTGAGGGCTATTTCACCAGGGTTATATGGCCTGTATTTAGCCTCTCATTAAAGCGGCTGTAACTCCAAGAAACGTAGTCGGAGGGCTCCAAAACTTCTAGGGTGCGTCCGTCAGGTCCCTAGGGTCGTCCCCAGTGGGTTTTTTCAGAACCGGGTTTGGGATCCGATTTTTGTAAAAATTGCATTTTTGTGAGGGCTATTTCAGCAGGGTTATAAGGCCTGTATTTAGCCTCTCATTAAAGTGGCTGTAACTCCAAGAAACGTAGTCGGAGGGCTCCAAAACTTCTAGGGTGCGTCCGTCAGGTCCCTAGGGTCGTCCCCAGTGGGTTTTCTCAGAACCGGGTTTGGGATCCGATTTTTGTAAAAATTGCATTTTCGTGAGGGCTATTTCACCAGGGTTATATGGCCTGTATTTAGCCTCTCATTAAAGTGGCTGTAACTCCAAGAAACGTAGTCAGAGGGCTCCAAAACTTCTAGGGTGCGTCCGTCAGGTCCCTAGGGTCGTCCCCAGTGGGTTTTCTCAGAACCGGGTTTGGGATCCGATTTTTGTAAAAATTGCATTTTTGTGAGGGCTATTTCACCAGGGTTATAAGGCCTGTATTTAGCCTCTCATTAAAGCGGCTGTAACTCCAAGAAACGTAGTCGGAGGGCTCCAAAACTTCTAGGGTGCGTCCGTCAGGTCCCTAGGGTCGTCCCCAGTAGGTTTTCTCAGAACCGGGTTTGGGATCCGATTTTTGTAAAAATTGCATTTTCGTGAGGGCTATTTCACCAGGGTTATATGGCCTGTATTTAGCCTCTCATTAAAGTGGCTGTAACTCCAAGAAACGTAGTCAGAGGGCTCCAAAACTTCTAGGGTGCGTCCGTCAGGTCCCTAGGGTCGTCCCCAGTGGGTTTTCTCAGAACCGGGTTTGGGATCCGATTTTTGTAAAAATTGCATTTTTGTGAGGGCTATTTCACCAGGGTTATAAGGCCTGTATTTAGCCTCTCATTAAAGTGGCTGTAACTCCAAGAAACGTAGTCGGAGGGCTCCAAAACTTCTAGGGTGCGTCCGTCAGGTCCCTAGGGTCGTCCCCAGTGGGTTTTCTCAGAACCGGGTTTGTGATCCGATTTTTGTAAAAATTGCATTTTTGTGAGGGCTATTTCACCAGGGTTATATGGCCTGTATTTAGCCTCTCATTAAAGCGGCTGTAACTCCAAGAAACGTAGTCGGAGGGCTCCAAAACTTCTAGGGTGCGTCCGTCAGGTCCCTAGGGTCGTCCCCAGTGGGTTTTTTCAGAACCGGGTTTGGGATCCGATTTTTGTAAAAATTGCATTTTTGTGAGGGCTATTTCAGCAGGGTTATAAGGCCTGTATTTAGCCTCTCATTAAAGTGGCTGTAACTCCAAGAAACGTAGTCGGAGGGCTCCAAAACTTCTAGGGTGCGTCCGTCAGGTCCCTAGGGTCGTCCCCAGTGGGTTTTCTCAGAACCGGGTTTGGGATCCGATTTTTGTAAAAATTGCATTTTCGTGAGGGCTATTTCACCAGGGTTATATGGCCTGTATTTAGCCTCTCATTAAAGTGGCTGTAACTCCAAGAAACGTAGTCAGAGGGCTCCAAAACTTCTAGGGTGCGTCCGTCAGGTCCCTAGGGTCGTCCCCAGTGGGTTTTCTCAGAACCGGGTTTGGGATCCGATTTTTGTAAAAATTGCATTTTCGTGAGGGCTATTTCACCAGGGTTATAAGGCCTGTATTTAGCCTCTCATTAAAGCGGCTGTAACTCCAAGAAACGTAGTCGGAGGGCTCCAAAACTTCTAGGGTGCGTCCGTCAGGTCCCTAGGGTCGTCCCCAGTAGGTTTTCTCAGAACCGGGTTTGGGATCCGATTTTTGTAAAAATTGCATTTTCGTGAGGGCTATTTCACCAGGGTTATATGGCCTGTATTTAGCCTCTCATTAAAGTGGCTGTAACTCCAAGAAACGTAGTCAGAGGGCTCCAAAACTTCTAGGGTGCGTCCGTCAGGTCCCTAGGGTCGTCCCCAGTGGGTTTTCTCAGAACCGGGTTTGGGATCCGATTTTTGTAAAAATTGCATTTTTGTGAGGGCTATTTCACCAGGGTTATAAGGCCTGTATTTAGCCTCTCACTAAAGTGGCTGTAACTCCAAGAAACGTAGTCGGAGGGCTCCAAAACTTCTAGGGTGCGTCCGTCAGGTCCCTAGGGTCGTCCCCAGTGAGTTTTCTCAGAACCGGGTTTGGGATCCGATTTTTGTAAAAATTGCATTTTTGTGAGGGCTATTTCACCAGGGTTATAAGGCCTGTATTTAGCCTCTCATTAAAGTGGCTGTAACTCCAAGAAACGTAGTCGGAGGGCTCCAAAACTTCTAGGGTGCGTCCGTCAGGTCCCTGGGGTTGTCCCAAGTGGGTTTTCTCAGAACCGGGTTTGGGATCCGATTTTTGTAAAAATTGCATTTTTGTGAGGGCTATTTCACCAGGGTTATAAGGCCTGTATTTAGCCTCTCATTAAAGTGGCTGTAACTCCAAGAAACGTAGTCGGAGGGCTCCAAAACTTCTAGGGTGCGTCCGTCAGGTCCCTGGGGTTGTCCCCAGTGGGTTTTCTCAGAACCGGGTTTGGGATCTGATTTTTGTAAAAATTGCATTTTCGTGAGGGCTATTTCACCAGGGTTATATGGCCTGTATTTAGCCTCTCATTAAAGTGGCTGTAACTCCAAGAAACGTAGTCGGAGGGCTCCAAAACTTCTAGGGTGCGTCCGTCAGGTCCCTAGGGTCGTCCCCAGTGGGTTTTCTCAGAACCGGGTTTGGGATCCGATTTTTGTAAAAATTGCATTTTCGTGAGGGCTATTTCACCAGGGTTATATGGCCTGTATTTAGCCTCTCATTAAAGTGGCTGTAACTCCAAGAAACGTAGTCAGAGGGCTCCAAAACTTCTAGGGTGCGTCCGTCAGGTCCCTAGGGTCGTCCCCAGTGGGTTTTCTCAGAACCGGGTTTGGGATCCGATTTTTGTAAAAATTGCATTTTTGTGAGGGCTATTTCACCAGGGTTATAAGGCCTGTATTTAGCCTCTCATTAAAGGGGCCGTAACTCCAAGAAACGTAGTCGGAGGGCTCCAAAACTTCTAGGGTGCGTCCGTCAGGTCCCTGGGGTTGTCCCCAGTGGGTTTTCTCACAACCGGGTTTGGGATCCGATTTTTGTAAAAATTGCATTTTCGTGAGGGCTATTTCACCAGGGTTATAAGGCCTGTATTTAGCCTCTCATTAAAGTGGCTGTAACTCCAAGAAACGTAGTCAGAGGGCTCCAAAACTTCTAGGGTGCGTCCGTCAGGTCCCTAGGGTCGTCCCCAGTGGGTTTTCTCAGAACCGGGTTTGGGATCCGATTTTTGTAAAAATTGCATTTTCGTGAGGGCTATTTCACCAGGGTTATAAGGCCTGTATTTAGCCTCTCATTAAAGTGGCTGTAACTCCAAGAAACGTAGTCGGAGGGCTCCAAAACTTCTAGGGTGCGTCCGTCAGGTCCCTAGGGTCGTCCCCAGTGGGTTTTCTCAGAACCGGGTTTGGGATCCGATTTTTGTAAAAATTGCATTTTCGTGAGGGCTATTTCACCAGGGTTATATGGCCTGTATTTAGCCTCTCATTAAAGTGGCTGTAACTCCAAGAAACGTAGTCAGAGGGCTCCAAAACTTCTAGGGTGCGTCCGTCAGGTCCCTAGGGTCGTCCCCAGTGGGTTTTCTCAGAACTGGGTTTGGGATCCGATTTTTGTAAAAATTGCATTTTTGTGAGGGCTATTTCACCAGGGTTATAAGGCCTGTATTTAGCCTCTCATTAAAGCGGCTGTAACTCCAAGAAACGTAGTCGGAGGGCTCCAAAACTTCTAGGGTGCGTCGGTCAGGTCCCTAGGGTCGTCCCCAGTAGGTTTTCTGAGAACCGGGTTTGGGATCCGATTTTTGTAAAAATTGCATTTTCGTGAGGGCTATTTCACCAGGGTTATATGGCCTGTATTTAGCCTCTCATTAAAGTGGCTGTAACTCCAAGAAACGTAGTCAGAGGGCTCCAAAACTTCTAGGGCGCGTCCGTCAGGTCCCTAGGGTCGTCCCCAGTGGGTTTTCTCAGAACCGGGTTTGGGATCCGATTTTTGTAAAAATTGCATTTTTGTGAGGGCTATTTCACCAGGGTTATAAGGCCTGTATTTAGCCTCTCATTAAAGTGGCTGTAACTCCAAGAAACGTAGTCAGAGGGCTCCAAAACTTCTAGGGTGCGTCCGTCAGGTCCCTGGGGTTGTCCCCAGTGGGTTTTCTCACAACCGGGTTTGGGATCCGATTTTTGTAAAAATTGCATTTTCGTGAGGGCTATTTCACCTGGGTTATAAGGCCTGTATTTAGCCTCTCATTAAAGTGGCTGTAACTCCAAGAAACGTAGTCGGAGGGCCCCAAAACTTCTAGGGTGCGTCCGTCAGGTCCCTAGGGTCGTCCCCAGTGGGTTTTCTCAGAACCGGGTTTGGGATCCGATTTTTGTAAAAATTGCATTTTCGTGAGGGCTATTTCACCTGGGTTATAAGGCCTGTATTTAGCCTCTCATTAAAGTGGCTGTAACTCCAAGAAACGTAGTCGGAGGGCCCCAAAACTTCTAGGGTGCGTCCGTCAGGTCCCTAGGGTCGTCCCCAGTGGGTTTTCTCAGAACCGGGTTTGGGATCCGATTTTTGTAAAAATTGCATTTTTGTGAGGGCTATTTCAGCAGGGTTATAAGGCCTGTATTTAGCCTCTCATTAAAGCGGCTGTAACTCCAAGAAACGTAGTCAGAGGGCTCCAAAACTTCTAGGGTGCGTCCGTCAGGTCCCTAGGGTCGTCCCCAGTGGGTTTTCTCAGAACCGGGTTTGGGATCCGATTTTTGTAAAAATTGCATTTTCGTGAGGGCTATTTCACCAGGGTTATATGGCCTGTATTTAGCCTCTCATTAAAGTGGCTGTAACTCCAAGAAACGTAGTCAGAGGGCTCCAAAACTTCTAGGGTGCGTCCGTCAGGTCCCTAGGGTCGTCCCCAGTGGGTTTTCTCAGAACCGGGTTTGGGATCCGATTTTTGTAAAAATTGCATTTTTGTGAGGGCTATTTCACCAGGGTTATAAGGCCTGTATTTAGCCTCTCATTAAAGTGGCTGTAACTCCAAGAAACGTAGTCGGAGGGCTCCAAAACTTCTAGGGTGCGTCCGTCAGGTCCCTGGGGTCGTCCCCAGTGAGTTTTCTCAGAACCGGGTTTGGGATCCGATTTTTGTAAAAATTGCATTTTTGTGAGGGCTATTTCACCAGGGTTATAAGGCCTGTATTTAGCCTCTCATTAAAGTGGCTGTAACTCCAAGAAACGTAGTCGGAAGGCTCCAAAACTTCTAGGGTGCGTCCGTCAGGTCCCTGGGGTTGTCCCCAGTGGGTTTTCTCAGAACCGGGTTTGGGATCCGATTTTTGTAAAAATTGCATTTTCGTGAGGGCTATTTCACCAGGGTTATAAGGCCTGTATTTAGCCTCTCATTAAAGTGGCTGTAACTCCAAGAAACGTAGTCGGAGGGCTCCAAAACTTCTAGGGTGCGTCCGTCAGGTCCCTGGGGTTGTCCCCAGTGGGTTTTCTCAGAACCGGGTTTGGGATCTGATTTTTGTAAAAATTGCATTTTCGTGAGGGCTATTTCACCAGGGTTATATGGCCTGTATTTAGCCTCTCATTAAAGTGGCTGTAACTCCAAGAAACGTAGTCGGAGGGCTCCAAAACTTCTAGGGTGCGTCCGTCAGGTCCCTAGGGTCGTCCCCAGTGGGTTTTCTCAGAACCGGGTTTGGGATCCGATTTTTGTAAAAATTGCATTTTCGTGAGGGCTATTTCACCAGGGTTATATGGCCTGTATTTAGCCTCTCATTAAAGTGGCTGTAACTCCAAGAAACGTAGTCAGAGGGCTCCAAAACTTCTAGGGTGCGTCCGTCAGGTCCCTAGGGTCGTCCCCAGTGGGTTTTCTCAGAACCGGGTTTGGGATCCGATTTTTGTAAAAATTGCATTTTTGTGAGGGCTATTTCACCAGGGTTATAAGGCCTGTATTTAGCCTCTCATTAAAGGGGCCGTAACTCCAAGAAACGTAGTCGGAGGGCTCCAAAACTTCTAGGGTGCGTCCGTCAGGTCCCTGGGGTTGTCCCCAGTGGGTTTTCTCACAACCGGGTTTGGGATCCGATTTTTGTAAAAATTGCATTTTCGTGAGGGCTATTTCACCAGGGTTATATGGCCTGTATTTAGCCTCTCATTAAAGTGGCTGTAACTCCAAGAAACGTAGTCGGAGGGCTCCAAAACTTCTAGGGTGCGTCCGTCAGGTCCCTAGGGTCGTCCCCAGTGGGTTTTCTCAGAACCGGGTTTGGGATCCGATTTTTGTAAAAATTGCATTTTCGTGAGGGCTATTTCACCAGGGTTATAAGGCCTGTATTTAGCCTCTCATTAAAGTGGCTGTAACTCCAAGAAACGTAGTAGGAGGGCTCCAAAACTTCTAGGGTGCGTCCGTCAGGTCCCTAGGGTCGTCCCCAGTGGGTTTTCTCAGAACCGGGTTTGGGATCCGATTTTTGTAAAAATTGCATTTTCGTGAGGGCTATTTCACCAGGGTTATAAGGCCTGTATTTAGCCTTTCATTAAAGTGGCTGTAACTCCAAGAAACGTAGTCAGAGGGCTCCAAAACTTCTAGGGTGCGTCCGTCAGGTCCCTAGGGTCGTCCCCAGTGGGTTTTCTCAGAACCGGGTTTGGGATCCGATTTTTGTAAAAATTGCATTTTTGTGAGGGCTATTTCACCAGGGTTATAAGGCCTGTATTTAGCCTCTCATTAAAGCGGCTGTAACTCCAAGAAACGTAGTCGGAGGGCTCCAAAACTTCTAGGGTGCGTCCGTCAGGTCCCTAGGGTCGTCCCCAGTAGGTTTTCTCAGAACCGGGTTTGGGATCCGATTTTTGTAAAAATTGCATTTTCGTGAGGGCTATTTCACCAGGGTTATATGGCCTGTATTTAGCCTCTCATTAAAGTGGCTGTAACTCCAAGAAACGTAGTCAGAGGGCTCCAAAACTTCTAGGGTGCGTCCGTCAGGTCCCTAGGGTCGTCCCCAGTGGGTTTTCTCAGAACCGGGTTTGGGATCCGATTTTTGTAAAAATTGCATTTTTGTGAGGGCTATTTCACCAGGGTTATAAGGCCTGTATTTAGCCTCTCATTAAAGTGGCTGTAACTCCAAGAAACGTAGTCGGAGGGCTCCAAAACTTCTAGGGTGCGTCCGTCAGGTCCCTGGGGTTGTCCCCAGTGGGTTTTCTCACAACCGGGTTTGGGATCCGATTTTTGTAAAAATTGCATTTTTGTGAGGGCTATTTCACCAGGGTTATAAGGCCTGTATTTAGCCTCTCATTAAAGTGGCTGTAACTCCAAGAAACGTAGTCGGAGGGCTCCAAAACTTCTAGGGTGCGTCCGTCAGGTCCCTGGGGTTGTCCCCAGTGGGTTTTCTCAGAACCGGGTTTGGGATCTGATTTTTGTAAAAATTGCATTTTCGTGAGGGCTATTTCACCAGGGTTATATGGCCTGTATTTAGCCTCTCATTAAAGTGGCTGTAACTCCAAGAAACGTAGTCGGAGGGCTCCAAAACTTCTAGGGTGCGTCCGTCAGGTCCCTAGGGTCGTCCCCAGTGGGTTTTCTCAGAACCGGGTTTGGGATCCGATTTTTGTAAAAATTGCATTTTCGTGAGGGCTATTTCACCAGGGTTATATGGCCTGTATTTAGCCTCTCATTAAAGTGGCTGTAACTCCAAGAAACGTAGTCAGAGGGCTCCAAAACTTCTAGGGTGCGTCCGTCAGGTCCCTAGGGTCGTCCCCAGTGGGTTTTCTCAGAACCGGGTTTGGGATCCGATTTTTGTAAAAATTGCATTTTTGTGAGGGCTATTTCACCAGGGTTATAAGGCCTGTATTTGGCCTCTCATTAAAGGGGCCGTAACTCCAAGAAACGTAGTCGGAGGGCTCCAAAACTTCTAGGGTGCGTCCGTCAGGTCCCTGGGGTTGTCCCCAGTGGGTTTTCTCACAACCGGGTTTGGGATCCGATTTTTGTAAAAATTGCATTTTCGTGAGGGCTATTTCACCAGGGTTATAAGGCCTGTATTTAGCCTCTCATTAAAGTGGCTGTAACTCCAAGAAACGTAGTCGGAGGGCTCCAAAACTTCTAGGGTGCGTCCGTCAGGTCCCTAGGGTCGTCCCCAGTGGGTTTTCTCAGAACCGGGTTTGGGATCCGATTTTTGTAAAAATTGCATTTTCGTGAGGGCTATTTCACCAGGGTTATAAGGCCTGTATTTAGCCTCTCATTAAAGTGGCTGTAACTCCAAGAAACTTGGTCGGAGGGCTCCAAAACTTCTAGGGTGCGTCCGTCAGGTCCCTAGGGTCGTCCCCAGTGGGTTTTCTCAGAACCGGGTTTGGGATCCGATTTTTGTAAAAATTGCATTTTCGTGAGGGCTATTTCACCAGGGTTATATGGCCTGTATTTAGCCTCTCATTAAAGTGGCTGTAACTCCAAGAAACGTAGTCAGAGGGCTACAAAACTTCTAGGGTGCGTCCGTCAGGTCCCTAGGGTCATCCCCAGTGGGTTTTCTCAGAACCGGGTTTGGGATCCGATTTTTGTAAAAATTGCATTTTTGTGAGGGCTATTTCACCAGGGTTATAAGGCCTGTATTTTGCCTCTCATTAAAGCGGCTGTAACTCCAAGAAACGTAGTCGGAGGGCTCCAAAACTTCTAGGGTGCGTCCGTCAGGTCCCTAGGGTCGTCCCCAGTGGGTTTTCTCAGAACCGGGTTTGGGATCCGATTTTTGTAAAAATTGCATTTTCGTGAGGGCTATTTCACCAGGGTTATATGGCCTGTATTTAGCCTCTCATTAAAGTGGCTGTAACTCCAAGAAACGTAGTCAGAGGGCTCCAAAACTTCTAGGGTGCGTCCGTCAGGTCCCTAGGGTCGTCCCCAGTGGGTTTTCTCAGAACCGGGTTTGGGATCCGATTTTTGTAAAAATTGCATTTTTGTGAGGGCTATTTCACCAGGGTTATAAGGCCTGTATTTAGCCTCTCATTAAAGGGGCCGTAACTCCAAGAAACGTAGTCGGAGGGCTCCAAAACTTCTAGGGTGCGTCCGTCAGGTCCCTGGGGTTGTCCCCAGTGGGTTTTCTCACAACCGGGTTTGGGATCCGATTTTTGTAAAAATTGCATTTTCGTGAGGGCTATTTCACCAGGGTTATAAGGCCTGTATTTAGCCTCTCATTAAAGTGGCTGTAACTCCAAGAAACGTAGTCGGAGGGCTCCAAAACTTCTAGGGTGCGTCCGTCAGGTCCCTAGGGTCGTCCCCAGTGGGTTTTCTCAGAACCGGGTTTGGGATCCGATTTTTGTAAAAATTGCATTTTCGTGAGGGCTATTTCACCAGGGTTATAAGGCCTGTATTTAGCCTCTCATTAAAGTGGCTGTAACTCCAAGAAACGTAGTCGGAGGGCTCCAAAACTTCTAGGGTGCGTCCGTCAGGTCCCTAGGGGCGTCCCCAGTGGGTTTTCTCAGTACCGGGTTTGGGATCCGATTTTTGTAAAAATTGCATTTTTGTGAGGGCTATTTCACCAGGGTTATAAGGCCTGTATTTAGCCTCTCATTAAAGCGGCTGTAACTCCAAGAAACGTAGTCGGAGGGCTCCAAAACTTCTAGGGTGCGTCCGTCAGGTCCCTAGGGTCGTCCCCAGTGGGTTTTTTCAGAACCGGGTTTGGGATCCGATTTTTGTAAAAATTGCATTTTTGTGAGGGCTATTTCAGCAGGGTTATAAGGCCTGTATTTAGCCTCTCATTAAAGTGGCTGTAACTCCAAGAAACGTAGTCGGAGGGCTCCAAAACTTCTAGGGTGCGTCCGTCAGGTCCCTAGGGTCGTCCCCAGTGGGTTTTCTCAGAACCGGGTTTGGGATCCGATTTTTGTAAAAATTGCATTTTCGTGAGGGCTATTTCACCAGGGTTATATGGCCTGTATTTAGCCTCTCATTAAAGTGGCTGTAACTCCAAGAAACGTAGTCAGAGGGCTCCAAAACTTCTAGGGTGCGTCCGTCAGGTCCCTAGGGTCGTCCCCAGTGGGTTTTCTCAGAACCGGGTTTGGGATCCGATTTTTGTAAAAATTGCATTTTCGTGAGGGCTATTTCACCAGGGTTATAAGGCCTGTATTTAGCCTCTCATTAAAGTGGCTGTAACTCCAAGAAACGTAGTCAGAGGGCTCCAAAACTTCTAGGGTGCGTCCGTCAGGTCCCTAGGGTCGTCCCCAGTGGGTTTTCTCAGAACCGGGTTTGGGATCCGATTTTTGTAAAAATTGCATTTTTGTGAGGGCTATTTCACCAGGGTTATAAGGCCTGTATTTAGCCTCTCATTAAAGTGGCTGTAACTCCAAGAAACGTAGTCGGAGGGCTCCAAAACTTCTAGGGTGCGTCCGTCAGGTCCCTAGGGTCGTCCCCAGTGAGTTTTCTCAGAACCGGGTTTGGGATCCGATTTTTGTAAAAATTGCATTTTTGTGAGGGCTATTTCACCAGGGTTATAAGGCCTGTATTTAGCCTCTCATTAAAGTGGCTGTAACTCCAAGAAACGTAGTCGGAGGGCTCCAAAACTTCTAGGGTGCGTCCGTCAGGTCCCTAGGGTCGTCCCCAGTGGGTTTTCTCAGAACCGGGTTTGGGATCCGATTTTTGTAAAAATTGCATTTTCGTGAGGGCTATTTCACCAGGGTTATATGGCCTGTATTTAGCCTCTCATTAAAGTGGCTGTAACTCCAAGAAACGTAGTCAGAGGGCTCCAAAACTTCTAGGGTGCGTCCGTCAGGTCCCTAGGGTCGTCCCCAGTGGGTTTTCTCAGAACCGGGTTTGGGATCCGATTTTTGTAAAAATTGCATTTTTGTGAGGGCTATTTCACCAGGGTTATAAGGCCTGTATTTAGCCTCTCATTAAAGGGGCCGTAACTCCAAGAAACGTAGTCGGAGGGCTCCAAAACTTCTAGGGTGCGTCCGTCAGGTCCCTGGGGTTGTCCCCAGTGGGTTTTCTCACAACCGGGTTTGGGATCCGATTTTTGTAAAAATTGCATTTTCGTGAGGGCTATTTCACCAGGGTTATAAGGCCTGTATTTAGCCTCTCATTAAAGTGGCTGTAACTCCAAGAAACGTAGTCGGAGGGCTCCAAAACTTCTAGGGTGCGTCCGTCAGGTCCCTAGGGTCGTCCCCAGTGGGTTTTCTCAGAACCGGGTTTGGGATCCGATTTTTGTAAAAATTGCATTTTCGTGAGGGCTATTTCACCAGGGTTATAAGGCCTGTATTTAGCCTCTCATTAAAGTGGCTGTAACACCAAGAAACGTAGTCGGAGGGCTCCAAAACTTCTAGGGTGCGTCCGTCAGGTCCCTAGGGTCGTCCCCAGTGGGTTTTCTCAGAACCGGGTTTGGGATCCGATTTTTGTAAAAATTGCATTTTCGTGAGGGCTATTTCACCAGGGTTATATGGCCTGTATTTAGCCTCTCATTAAAGTGGCTGTAACTCCAAGAAACGTAGTCAGAGGGCTCCAAAACTTCTAGGGTGCGTCCGTCAGGTCCCTAGGGTCGTCCCCAGTGGGTTTTCTCAGAACCGGGTTTGGGATCCGATTTTTTTAAAAATTGCATTTTTGTGAGGGCTATTTCACCAGGGTTATAAGGCCTGTATTTAGCCTCTCATTAAAGCGGCTGTAACTCCAAGAAACGTAGTCGGAGGGCTCCAAAACTTCTAGGGTGCGTCCGTCAGGTCCCTAGGGTCGTCCCCAGTGGGTTTTCTCAGAACCGGGTTTGGGATCCGATTTTTGTAAAAATTGCATTTTCGTGAGGGCTATTTCACCAGGGTTATAAGGCCTGTATTTAGCCTCTCATTAAAGCAGCTGTAACTCCAAGAAACGTAGTCGGAGGGCTCCAAAACTTCTAGGGTGCGTCCATCAGGTCCCTGGGGTCGTCCCCAGTGGGTTTTCTCAGAACCGGGTTTGGGATCCGATTTTTGTAAAAATTGCATTTTCGTGAGGGCTATTTCACCAGGGTTATAAGGCCTGTATTTAGCCTCTCATTAAAGTGGCTGTAACTCCAAGAAACGTAGTCGGAGGGCTCCAAAACTTCTAGGGTGCGTCCGTCAGGTCCCTAGGGTCGTCCCCAGTGGGTTTTCTCAGAACCGGGTTTGGGATCCGATTTTTGTAAAAATTGCATTTTCGTGAGGGCTATTTCACCTGGGTTATAAGGCCTGTATTTAGCCTCTCATTAAAGTGGCTGTAACTCCAAGAAACGTAGTCGGAGGGCTCCAAAACTTCTAGGGTGCGTCCGTCAGGTCCCTAGGGTCGTCCCCAGTGAGTTTGCTCAGAACCGGGTTTGGGATCCGATTTTTGTAAAAATTGCATTTTCGTGAGGGCTATTTCACCAGGGTTATAAGGCCTGTATTTAGCCTCTCATTAAAGCGGCTGTAACTCCAAGAAACGTAGTCGGAGGGCTCCAAAACTTCTAGGGTGCGTCCGTCAGGTCCCTGGGGTTGTCCCCAGTGGGTTTTCTCAGAACCGGGTTTGGGATCCGATTTTTGTAAAAATTGCATTTTCGTGAGGGCTATTTCACCAGGGTTATATGGCCTGTATTTAGCCTCTCATTAAAGTGGCTGTAACTCCAAGAAACGTAGTCAGAGGGCTCCAAAACTTCTAGGGTGCGTCCGTCAGGTCCCTAGGGTCGTCCCCAGTGGGTTTTCTCAGAACCGGGTTTGGGATCCGATTTTTGTAAAAATTGCATTTTCGTGAGGGCTATTTCACCAGGGTTATATGGCCTGTATTTAGCCTCTCATTAAAGTGGCTGTAACTCCAAGAAACGTAGTCAGAGGGCTCCAAAACTTCTAGGGTGCGTCCGTCAGGTCCCTAGGGTCGTCCCCAGTGGGTTTTCTCAGAACCGGGTTTGGGATCCGATTTTTGTAAAAATTGCATTTTCGTGAGGGCTATTTCACCAGGGTTATAAGGCCTGTATTTAGCCTCTCATTAAAGCGGCTGTAACTCCAAGAAACGTAGTCGGAGGGCTCCAAAACTTCTAGGGTGCGTCCGTCAGGTCCCTAGGGTCGTCCCCAGTAGGTTTTCTCAGAACCGGGTTTGGGATCCGATTTTTGTAAAAATTGCATTTTCGTGAGGGCTATTTCACCAGGGTTATATGGCCTGTATTTAGCCTCTCATTAAAGTGGCTGTAACTCCAAGAAACGTAGTCAGAGGGCTCCAAAACTTCTAGGGTGCGTCCGTCAGGTCCCTAGGGTCGTCCCCAGTGGGTTTTCTCAGAACCGGGTTTGGGATCCGATTTTTGTAAAAATTGCATTTTTGTGAGGGCTATTTCACCAGGGTTATAAGGCCTGTATTTAGCCTCTCATTAAAGTGGCTGTAACTCCAAGAAACGTAGTCGGAGGGCTCCAAAACTTCTAGGGTGCGTCCGTCAGGTCCCTAGGGTCGTCCCCAGTGAGTTTTCTCAGAACCGGGTTTGGGATCCGATTTTTGTAAAAATTGCATTTTTGTGAGGGCTATTTCACCAGGGTTATAAGGCCTGTATTTAGCCTCTCATTAAAGTGGCTGTAACTCCAAGAAACGTAGTCGGAGGGCTCCAAAACTTCTAGGGTGCGTCCGTCAGGTCCCTGGGGTTGTCCCCAGTGGGTTTTCTCACAACCAGGTTTGGGATCCGATTTTTGTAAAAATTGCATTTTTGTGAGGGCTATTTCACCAGGGTTATAAGGCCTGTATTTAGCCTCTCATTAAAGTGGCTGTAACTCCAAGAAACGTAGTCGGAGGGCTCCAAAACTTCTAGGGTGCGTCCGTCAGGTCCCTAGGGTCGTCCCCAGTGGGTTTTCTCAGAACCGGGTTTGGGATCCGATTTTTGTAAAAATTGCATTTTTGTGAGGGCTATTTCACCAGGGTTATAAGGCCTGTATTTAGCCTCTCATTAAAGTGGCTGTAACTCCAAGAAACGTAGTCGGAGGGCTCCAAAACTTCTAGGGTGCGTCCGTCAGGTCCCTAGGGTCGTCCCCAGTGAGTTTTCTCAGAACCGGGTTTGGGATCCGATTTTTGTAAAAATTGCATTTTTGTGAGGGCTATTTCACCAGGGTTATAAGGCCTGTATTTAGCCTCTCATTAAAGTGGCTGTAACTCCAAGAAACGTAGTCGGAGGGCTCCAAAACTTCTAGGGTGCGTCCGTCAGGTCCCTGGGGTTGTCCCCAGTGGGTTTTCTCAGAACCGGGTTTGGGATCCGATTTTTGTAAAAATTGCATTTTTGTGAGGGCTATTTCACCAGGGTTATAAGGCCTGTATTTAGCCTCTCATTAAAGTGGCTGTAACTCCAAGAAACGTAGTCGGAGGGCTCCAAAACTTCTAGGGTGCGTCCGTCAGGTCCCTGGGGTTGTCCCCAGTGGGTTTTCTCAGAACCGGGTTTGGGATCTGATTTTTTGTAAAAATTGCATTTTCGTGAGGGCTATTTCACCAGGGTTATATGGCCTGTATTTAGCCTCTCATTAAAGTGGCTGTAACTCCAAGAAACGTAGTCGGAGGGCTCCAAAACTTCTAGGGTGCGTCCGTCAGGTCCCTAGGGTCGTCCCCAGTGGGTTTTCTCAGAACCGGGTTTGGGATCCGATTTTTGTAAAAATTGCATTTTCGTGAGGGCTATTTCACCAGGGTTATAAGGCCTGTATTTAGCCTCTCATTGAAGCGGCTGTAACTCCAAGATACGTAGTCGGAGGGCTCCAAAACTTCTAGGGTGCGTCCGTCAGGTCCCCAGGGTCGTCCCCAGTAGGTTTTCTCAGAACCGGGTTTGGGATCCGATTTTTGTAAAAATTGCATTTTCGTGAGGGCTATTTCACCAGGGTTATATGGCCTGTATTTAGCCTCTCATTAAAGTGGCTGTAACTCCAAGAAACGTAGTCAGAGGGCTCCAAAACTTCTAGGGTGCGTCCGTCAGGTCCCTAGGGTCGTCCCCAGTGGGTTTTCTCAGAACCGGGTTTGGGATCCGATTTTTGTAAAAATTGCATTTTTGTGAGGGCTATTTCACCAGGGTTATAAGGCCTGTATTTAGCCTCTCATTAAAGTGGCTGTAACTCCAAGAAACGTAGTCGGAGGGCTCCAAAACTTCTAGGGTGCGTCCGTCAGGTCCCTGGGGTTGTCCCCAGTGGGTTTTCTCACAACCGGGTTTGGGATCCGATTTTTGTAAAAATTGCATTTTCGTGAGGGCTATTTCACCTGGGTTATAAGGCCTGTATTTAGCCTCTCATTAAAGTGGCTGTAACTCCAAGAAACGTAGTCGGAGGGCTCCAAAACTTCTAGGGTGCGTCCGTCAGGTCCCTAGGGTCGTCCCCAGTGGGTTTTCTCAGAACCGGGTTTGGGATCCGATTTTTGTAAAAATTGCATTTTCGTGAGGGCTATTTCACCTGGGTTATAAGGCCTGTATTTAGCCTCTCATTAAAGTGGCTGTAACTCCAAGAAACGTAGTCGGAGGGCCCCAAAACTTCTAGGGTGCGTCCGTCAGGTCCCTAGGGTCGTCCCCAGTGGGTTTTCTCAGAACCGGGTTTGGGATCCGATTTTTGTAAAAATTGCATTTTTGTGAGGGCTATTTCACCAGGGTTATAAGGCCTGTATTTAGCCTCTCATTAAAGCAGCTGTAACTCCAAGAAACTTAGTCGGAGGGCTCCAAAACTTCTAGGGTGCGTCCGTCAGGTCCCTGGGGTTGTCCCCAGTAGGTTTTCTCAGAACCGGGTTTGGGATCCGATTTTTGTAAAAATTGCATTTTCGTGAGGGCTATTTCACCAGGGTTATATGGCCTGTATTTAGCCTCTCATTAAAGTGGCTGTAACTCCAAGAAACGTAGTCAGAGGGCTCCAAAACTTCTAGGGTGCGTCCGTCAGGTCCCTAGGGTCGTCCCCAGTGGGTTTTCTCAGAACCGGGTTTGGGATCCGATTTTTGTAAAAATTGCATTTTTGTGAGGGCTATTTCACCAGGGTTATAAGGCCTGTATTTAGCCTCTCATTAAAGTGGCTGTAACTCCAAGAAACGTAGTCGGAGGGCTCCAAAACTTCTAGGGTGCGTCCGTCAGGTCCCTAGGGTCGTCCCCAGTGGGTTTTCTCAGAACCGGGTTTGGGATCCGATTTTTGTAAAAATTGCATTTTTGTGAGGGCTATTTCACCAGGGTTATAAGGCCTGTATTTAGCCTCTCATTAAAGCGGCTGTAACTCCAAGAAACGTAGTCGGAGGGCTCCAAAACTTCTAGGGTGCGTCCGTCAGGTCACTAGGGTCGTCCCCAGTGGGTTTTTTCAGAACCGGGTTTGGGATCCGATTTTTGTAAAAATTGCATTTTTGTGAGGGCTATTTCACCAGGGTTATAAGGCCTGTATTTAGCCTCTCATTAAAGTGGCTGTAACTCCAAGAAACGTAGTCAGAGGGCTCCAAAACTTCTAGGGTGCGTCCGTCAGGTCCCTAGGGTCGTCCCCAGTGGGTTTTCTCAGAACCGGGTTTGGGATCCGATTTTTGTAAAAATTGCATTTTCGTGAGGGCTATTTCACCAGGGTTATATGGCCTGTATTTAGCCTCTCATTAAAGTGGCTGTAACTCCAAGAAACGTAGTCAGAGGGCTCCAAAACTTCTAGGGTGCGTCCGTCAGGTCCCTAGGGTCGTCCCCAGTGGGTTTTCTCAGAACCGGGTTTGGGATCCGATTTTTGTAAAAATTGCATTTTCGTGAGGGCTATTTCACCAGGGTTATAAGGCCTGTATTTAGCCTCTCATTAAAGCGGCTGTAACTCCAAGAAACGTATTCGGAGGGCTCCAAAACTTCTAGGGTGCGTCCGTCAGGTCCCTAGGGTCGTCCCCAGTAGGTTTTCTCAGAACCGGGTTTGGGATCCGATTTTTGTAAAAATTGCATTTTCGTGAGGGCTATTTCACCAGGGTTATATGGCCTGTATTTAGCCTCTCATTAAAGTGGCTGTAACTCCAAGAAACGTAGTCAGAGGGCTCCAAAACTTCTAGGGTGCGTCCGTCAGGTCCCTAGGGTCGTCCCCAGTGGGTTTTCTGAGAACCGGGTTTGGGATCCGATTTTTGTAAAAATTGCATTTTTGTGAGGGCTATTTCACCAGGGTTATAAGGCCTGTATTTAGCCTCTCATTAAAGTGGGTGTAACTCCAAGAAACGTAGTCGGAGGGCTCCAAAACTTCTAGGGTGCGTCCGTCAGGTCCCTAGGGTCGTCCCCAGTGAGTTTTCTCAGAACCGGGTTTGGGATCCGATTTTTGTAAAAATTGCATTTTTGTGAGGGCTATTTCACCAGGGTTATAAGGCCTGTATTTAGCCTCTCATTAAAGTGGCTGTAACTCCAAGAAACGTAGTCGGAGGGCTCCAAAACTTCTAGGGTGCGTCCGTCAGGTCCCTGGGGTTGTCCCCAGTGGGTTTTCTCACAACCGGGTTTGGGATCCGATTTTTGTAAAAATTGCATTTTTGTGAGGGCTATTTCACCAGGGTTATAAGGCCTGTATTTAGCCTCTCATTAAAGTGGCTGTAACTCCAAGAAACGTAGTCGGAGGGCTCCAAAACTTCTAGGGTGCGTCCGTCAGGTCCCTAGGGTCGTCCCCAGTGGGTTTTCTCAGAACCGGGTTTGGGATCCGATTTTTGTAAAAATTGCATTTTTGTGAGGGCTATTTCACCAGGGTTATAAGGCCTGTATTTAGCCTCTCATTAAAGTGGCTGTAACTCCAAGAAACGTAGTCGGAGGGCTCCAAAACTTCTAGGGTGCGTCCGTCAGGTCCCTAGGGTCGTCCCCAGTGAGTTTTCTCAGAACCGGGTTTGGGATCCGATTTTTGTAAAAATTGCATTTTTGTGAGGGCTATTTCACCAGGGTTATAAGGCCTGTATTTAGCCTCTCATTAAAGTGGCTGTAACTCCAAGAAACGTAGTCGGAGGGCTCCAAAACTTCTAGGGTGCGTCCGTCAGGTCCCTGGGGTTGTCCCCAGTGGGTTTTCTCACAACCGGGTTTGGGATCCGATTTTTGTAAAAATTGCATTTTTGTGAGGGCTATTTCACCAGGGTTATAAGGCCTGTATTTAGCCTCTCATTAAAGTGGCTGTAACTCCAAGAAACGTAGTCGGAGGGCTCCAAAACTTCTAGGGTGCGTCCGTCAGGTCCCTGGGGTTGTCCCCAGTGGGTTTTCTCAGAACCGGGTTTGGGATCTGATTTTTGTAAAAATTGCATTTTCGTGAGGGCTATTTCACCAGGGTTATATGGCCTGTATTTAGCCTCTCATTAAAGTGGCTGTAACTCCAAGAAACGTAGTCGGAGGGCTCCAAAACTTCTAGGGTGCGTCCGTCAGGTCCCTAGGGTCGTCCCCAGTGGGTTTTCTCAGAACCGGGTTTGGGATCCGATTTTTGTAAAAATTGCATTTTCGTGAGGGCTATTTCACCAGGGTTATATGGCCTGTATTTAGCCTCTCATTAAAGTGGCTGTAACTCCAAGAAACGTAGTCAGAGGGCTCCAAAACTTCTAGGGTGCGTCCGTCAGGTCCCTAGGGTCGTCCCCAGTGGGTTTTCTCAGAACCGGGTTTGGGATCCGATTTTTGTAAAAATTGCATTTTTGTGAGGGCTATTTCACCAGGGTTATAAGGCCTGTATTTGGCCTCTCATTAAAGGGGCCGTAACTCCAAGAAACGTAGTCGGAGGGCTCCAAAACTTCTAGGGTGCGTCCGTCAGGTCCCTGGGGTTGTCCCCAGTGGGTTTTCTCACAACCGGGTTTGGGATCCGATTTTTGTAAAAATTGCATTTTCGTGAGGGCTATTTCACCAGGGTTATAAGGCCTGTATTTAGCCTCTCATTAAAGTGGCTGTAACTCCAAGAAACGTAGTCGGAGGGCTCCAAAACTTCTAGGGTGCGTCCGTCAGGTCCCTAGGGTCGTCCCCAGTGGGTTTTCTCAGAACCGGGTTTGGGATCCGATTTTTGTAAAAATTGCATTTTCGTGAGGGCTATTTCACCAGGGTTATAAGGCCTGTATTTAGCCTCTAATTAAAGTGGCTGTAACTCCAAGAAACTTGGTCGGAGGGCTCCAAAACTTCTAGGGTGCGTCCGTCAGGTCCCTAGGGTCGTCCCCAGTGGGTTTTCTCAGAACCGGGTTTGGGATCCGATTTTTGTAAAAATTGCATTTTCGTGAGGGCTATTTCACCAGGGTTATATGGCCTGTATTTAGCCTCTCATTAAAGTGGCTGTAACTCCAAGAAACGTAGTCAGAGGGCTCCAAAACTTCTAGGGTGCGTCCGTCAGGTCCCTAGGGTCGTCCCCAGTGGGTTTTCTCAGAACCGGGTTTGGGATCCGATTTTTGTAAAAATTGCATTTTTGTGAGGGCTATTTCACCAGGGTTATAAGGCCTGTATTTAGCCTCTCATTGAAGCGGCTGTAACTCCAAGAAACGTAGTCGGAGGGCTCCAAAACTTCTAGGGTGCGTCCGTCAGGTCCCCAGGGTCGTCCCCAGTAGGTTTTCTCAGAACCGGGTTTGGGATCCGATTTTTGTAAAAATTGCATTTTCGTGAGGGCTATTTCACCAGGGTTATATGGCCTGTATTTAGCCTCTCATTAAAGTGGCTGTAACTCCAAGAAACGTAGTCAGAGGGCTCCAAAACTTCTAGGGTGCGTCCGTCAGGTCCCTAGGGTCGTCCCCAGTGGGTTTTCTCAGAACCGGGTTTGGGATCCGATTTTTGTAAAAATTGCATTTTTGTGAGGGCTATTTCACCAGGGTTATAAGGCCTGTATTTAGCCTCTCATTAAAGTGGCTGTAACTCCAAGAAACGTAGTCGGAGGGCTCCAAAACTTCTAGGGTGCGTCCGTCAGGTCCCTGGGGTTGTCCCCAGTGGGTTTTCTCACAACCGGGTTTGGGATCCGATTTTTGTAAAAATTGCATTTTCGTGAGGGCTATTTCACCTGGGTTATAAGGCCTGTATTTAGCCTCTCATTAAAGTGGCTGTAACTCCAAGAAACGTAGTCGGAGGGCTCCAAAACTTCTAGGGTGCGTCCGTCAGGTCCCTAGGGTCGTCCCCAGTGGGTTTTCTCAGAACCGGGTTTGGGATCTGATTTTTGTAAAAATTGCATTTTCGTGAGGGCTATTTCACCTGGGTTATAAGGCCTGTATTTAGCCTCTCATTAAAGTGGCTGTAACTCCAAGAAACGTAGTCGGAGGGCCCCAAAACTTCTAGGGTGCGTCCGTCAGGTCCCTAGGGTCGTCCCCAGTGGGTTTTCTCAGAACCGGGTTTGGGATCCGATTTTTGTAAAAATTGCATTTTTGTGAGGGCTATTTCACCAGGGTTATAAGGCCTGTATTTAGCCTCTCATTAAAGCAGCTGTAACTCCAAGAAACTTAGTCGGAGGGCTCCAAAACTTCTAGGGTGCGTCCGTCAGGTCCCTAGGGTCGTCCCCAGTGGGTTTTCTCAGAACCGGGTTTGGGATCCGATTTTTGTAAAAATTGCATTTTCGTGAGGGCTATTTCACCAGGGTTATATGGCCTGTATTTAGCCTCTCATTAAAGTGGCTGTAACTCCAAGAAACGTAGTCAGAGGGCTCCAAAACTTCTAGGGTGCGTCCGTCAGGTCCCTAGGGTCGTCCCCAGTGGGTTTTCTCAGAACCGGGTTTGGGATCCGATTTTTGTAAAAATTGCATTTTCGTGAGGGCTATTTCACCAGGGTTATAAGGCCTGTATTTAGCCTCTCATTAAAGCGGCTGTAACTCCAAGAAACGTATTCGGAGGGCTCCAAAACTTCTAGGGTGCGTCCGTCAGGTCCCTAGGGTCGTCCCCAGTAGGTTTTCTCAGAACCGGGTTTGGGATCCGATTTTTGTAAAAATTGCATTTTCGTGAGGGCTATTTCACCAGGGTTATATGGCCTGTATTTAGCCTCTCATTAAAGTGGCTGTAACTCCAAGAAACGTAGTCAGAGGGCTCCAAAACTTCTAGGGTGCGTCCGTCAGGTCCCTAGGGTCGTCCCCAGTGGGTTTTCTCAGAACCGGGTTTGGGATCCGATTTTTGTAAAAATTGCATTTTTGTGAGGGCTATTTCACCAGGGTTATAAGGCCTGTATTTAGCCTCTCATTAAAGTGGCTGTAACTCCAAGAAACGTAGTCGGAGGGCTCCAAAACTTCTAGGGTGCGTCCGTCAGGTCCCTAGGGTCGTCCCCAGTGAGTTTTCTCAGAACCGGGTTTGGGATCCGATTTTTGTAAAAATTGCATTTTTGTGAGGGCTATTTCACCAGGGTTATAAGGCCTGTATTTAGCCTCTCATTAAAGTGGCTGTAACTCCAAGAAACGTAGTCGGAGGGCTCCAAAACTTCTAGGGTGCGTCCGTCAGGTCCCTGGGGTTGTCCCCAGTGGGTTTTCTCACAACCGGGTTTGGGATCCGATTTTTGTAAAAATTGCATTTTTGTGAGGGCTATTTCACCAGGGTTATAAGGCCTGTATTTAGCCTCTCATTAAAGTGGCTGTAACTCCAAGAAACGTAGTCGGAGGGCTCCAAAACTTCTAGGGTGCGTCCGTCAGGTCCCTAGGGTCGTCCCCAGTGGGTTTTCTCAGAACCGGGTTTGGGATCCGATTTTTGTAAAAATTGCATTTTTGTGAGGGCTATTTCACCAGGGTTATAAGGCCTGTATTTAGCCTCTCATTAAAGTGGCTGTAACTCCAAGAAACGTAGTCGGAGGGCTCCAAAACTTCTAGGGTGCGTCCGTCAGGTCCCTGGGGTTGTCCCCAGTTGGTTTTCTCAGAACCGGGTTTGGGATCCGATTTTTGTAAAAATTGCATTTTTGTGAGGGCTATTTCACCAGGGTTATAAGGCCTGTATTTAGCCTCTCATTAAAGTGGCTGTAACTCCAAGAAACGTAGTCAGAGGGCTCCAAAACTTCTAGGGTGCGTCCGTCAGGTCCCTAGGGTCGTCCCCAGTGGGTTTTCTCAGAACCGGGTTTGGGATCTGATTTTTGTAAAAATTGCATTTTCGTGAGGGCTATTTCACCAGGGTTATATGGCCTGTATTTAGCCTCTCATTAAAGTGGCTGTAACTCCAAGAAACGTAGTCGGAGGGCTCCAAAACTTCTAGGGTGCGTCCGTCAGGTCCCTAGGGTCGTCCCCAGTGGGTTTTCTCAGAACCGGGTTTGGGATCCGATTTTTGTAAAAATTGCATTTTCGTGAGGGCTATTTCACCAGGGTTATATGGCCTGTATTTAGCCTCTCATTAAAGTGGCTGTAACTCCAAGAAACGTAGTCAGAGGGCTCCAAAACTTCTAGGGTGCGTCCGTCAGGTCCCTAGGGTCGTCCCCAGTGGGTTTTCTCAGAACCGGGTTTGGGATCCGATTTTTGTAAAAATTGCATTTTTGTGAGGGCTATTTCACCAGGGTTATAAGGCCTGTATTTGGCCTCTCATTAAAGGGGCCTTAACTCCAAGAAACGTAGTCGGAGGGCTCCAAAACTTCTAGGGTGCGTCCGTCAGGTCCCTGGGGTTGTCCCCAGTGGGTTTTCTCACAACCGGGTTTGGGATCCGATTTTTGTAAAAATTGCATTTTCGTGAGGGCTATTTCACCAGGGTTATAAGGCCTGTATTTAGCCTCTCATTAAAGTGGCTGTAACTCCAAGAAACGTAGTCGGAGGGCTCCAAAACTTCTAGGGTGCGTCCGTCAGGTCCCTAGGGTCGTCCCCAGTGGGTTTTCTCAGAACCGGGTTTGGGATCCGATTTTTGTAAAAATTGCATTTTCGTGAGGGCTATTTCACCAGGGTTATAAGGCCTGTATTTAGCCTCTCATTAAAGTGGCTGTAACTCCAAGAAACTTGGTCGGAGGGCTCCAAAACTTCTAGGGTGCGTCCGTCAGGTCCCTAGGGTCGTCCCCAGTGGGTTTTCTCAGAACCGGGTTTGGGATCCGATTTTTGTAAAAATTGCATTTTCGTGAGGGCTATTTCACCAGGGTTATATGGCCTGTATTTAGCCTCTCATTAAAGTGGCTGTAACTCCAAGAAACGTAGTCAGAGGGCTCCAAAACTTCTAGGGTGCGTCCGTCAGGTCCCTAGGGTCGTCCCCAGTGGGTTTTCTCAGAACCGGGTTTGGGATCCGATTTTTGTAAAAATTGCATTTTTGTGAGGGCTATTTCACCAGGGTTATAAGGCCTGTATTTAGCCTCTCATTGAAGCGGCTGTAACTCCAAGAAACGTAGTCGGAGGGCTCCAAAACTTCTAGGGTGCGTCCGTCAGGTCCCCAGGGTCGTCCCCAGTAGGTTTTCTCAGAACCGGGTTTGGGATCCGATTTTTGTAAAAATTGCATTTTCGTGAGGGCTATTTCACCAGGGTTATATGGCCTGTATTTAGCCTCTCATTAAAGTGGCTGTAACTCCAAGAAACGTAGTCAGAGGGCTCCAAAACTTCTAGGGTGCGTCCGTCAGGTCCCTAGGGTCGTCCCCAGTGGGTTTTCTCAGAACCGGGTTTGGGATCCGATTTTTGTAAAAATTGCATTTTTGTGAGGGCTATTTCACCAGGGTTATAAGGCCTGTATTTAGCCTCTCATTAAAGTGGCTGTAACTCCAAGAAACGTAGTCGGAGGGCTCCAAAACTTCTAGGGTGCGTCCGTCAGGTCCCTGGGGTTGTCCCCAGTGGGTTTTCTCAGAACCGGGTTTGGGATCCGATTTTTGTAAAAATTGCATTTTCGTGAGGGCTATTTCACCAGGGTTATATGGCCTGTATTTAGCCTCTCATTAAAGTGGCTGTAACTCCAAGAAACGTAGTCGGAGGGCTCCAAAACTTCTAGGGTGCGTCCGTCAGGTCCCTAGGGTCGTCCCCAGTGGGTTTTCTCAGAACCGGGTTTGGGATCCGATTTTTGTAAAAATTGCATTTTCGTGAGGGCTATTTCACCAGGGTTATATGGCCTGTATTTAGCCTCTCATTAAAGTGGCTGTAACTCCAAGAAACGTAGTCAGAGGGCTCCAAAACTTCTAGGGTGCGTCCGTCAGGTCCCTAGGGTCGTCCCCAGTGGGTTTTCTCAGAACCGGGTTTGGGATCCGATTTTTGTAAAAATTGCATTTTCGTGAGGGCTATTTCACCAGGGTTATAAGGCCTGTATTTAGCCTCTCATTAAAGTGGCTGTAACTCCAAGAAACGTAGTCGGAGGGCTCCAAAACTTCTAGGGTGCGTCCGTCAGGTCCCTGGGGTTGTCCCCAGTGGGTTTTCTCACAACTGGGTTTGGGATCCGATTTTTGTAAAAATTGCATTTTCGTGAGGGCTATTTCACCAGGGTTATATGGCCTGTATTTAGCCTCTCATTAAAGTGGCTGTAACTCCAAGAAACGTAGTCAGAGGGCTCCAAAACTTCTAGGGTGCGTCCGTCAGGTCCCTAGGGTCGTCCCCAGTGGGTTTTCTCAGAACCGGGTTTGGGATCCGATTTTTGTAAAAATTGCATTTTTGTGAGGGCTATTTCACCAGAGTTATAAGGCCTGTATTTAGCCTCTCATTAAAGTGGCTGTAACTCCAAGAAACGTAGTCGGAGGGCTCCAAAACTTCTAGGGTGCGTCCGTCAGGTCCCTAGGGTCGTCCCCAGTGAGTTTTCTCGGAACCGGGTTTGGGATCCGATTTTTGTAAAAATTGCATTTTTGTGAGGGCTATTTCACCAGGGTTATAAGGCCTGTATTTAGCCTCTCATTAAAGTGGCTGTAACTCCAAGAAACGTAGTCGGAGGGCTCCAAAACTTCTAGGGTGCGTCCGTCAGGTCCCTGGGGTTGTCCCCAGTGGGTTTTCTCAGAACCGGGTTTGGGATCCGATTTTTGTAAAAATTGCATTTTCGTGAGGGCTATTTCACCAGGGTTATAAGGCCTGTATTTAGCCTCTCATTAAAGTGGCTGTAACTCCAAGAAACGTAGTCGGAGGGCTCCAAAACTTCTAGGGTGCGTCCGTCAGGTCCCTGGGGTTGTCCCCAGTGGGTTTTCTCAGAACCGGGTTTGGGATCCGATTTTTGTAAAAATTGCATTTTCGTGAGGGCTATTTCACCAGGGTTATATGGCCTGTATTTAGCCTCTCATTAAAGTGGCTGTAACTCCAAGAAACGTAGTCGGAGGGCTCCAAAACTTCTAGAGTGCGTCCGTCAGGTCCCTAGGGTTGTCCCCAGTAGGTTTTCTCAGAACCGGGTTTGGGATCCGATTTTTGTAAAAATTGCATTTTCGTGAGGGCTATTTCACCAGGGTTATATGGCCTGTATTTAGCCTCTCATTAAAGTGGCTGTAACTCCAAGAAACGTAGTCAGAGGGCTCCAAAACTTCTAGGGTGCGTCCGTCAGGTCCCTAGGGTCGTCCCCAGTGGGTTTTCTCAGAACCGGGTTTGGGATCCGATTTTTGTAAAAATTGCATTTTTGTGAGGGCTATTTCACCAGGGTTATAAGGCCTGTATTTAGCCTCTCATTAAAGGGGCCGTAACTCCAAGAAACGTAGTCGGAGGGCTCCAAAACTTCTAGGGTGCGTCCGTCAGGTCCCTGGGGTTGTCCCCAGTGGGTTTTCTCACAACCGGGTTTGGGATCCGATTTTTGTAAAAATTGCATTTTCGTGAGGGCTATTTCACCAGGGTTATAAGGCCTGTATTTAGCCTCTCATTAAAGCAGCTGTAACTCCAAGAAACTTAGTCGGAGGGCTCCAAAACTTCTAGGGTGCGTCCGTCAGGTCCCTAGGGTCGTCCCCAGTAGGTTTTCTCAGAACCGGGTTTGGGATCCGATTTTTGTAAAAATTGCATTTTCGTGAGGGCTATTTCACCAGGGTTATATGGCCTGTATTTAGCCTCTCATTAAAGTGGCTGTAACTCCAAGAAACGTAGTCAGAGGGCTCCAAAACTTCTAGGGTGCGTCCGTCAGGTCCCTAGGGTCGTCCCCAGTGGGTTTTCTCAGAACCGGGTTTGGGATCCGATTTTTGTAAAAATTGCATTTTTGTGAGGGCTATTTCACCAGGGTTATAAGGCCTGTATTTAGCCTCTCATTAAAGTGGCTGTAACTCCAAGAAACGTAGTCGGAGGGCTCCAAAACTTCTAGGGTGCGTCCGTCAGGTCCCTAGGGTCGTCCCCAGTGGGTTTTCTCAGAACCGGGTTTGGGATCCGATTTTTGTAAAAATTGCATTTTTGTGAGGGCTATTTCACCAGGGTTATAAGGCCTGTATTTAGCCTCTCATTAAAGCGGCTGTAACTCCAAGAAACGTAGTCGGAGGGCTCCAAAACTTCTAGGGTGCGTCCGTCAGGTCCCTAGGGTCGTCCCCAGTGGGTTTTTTCAGAACCGGGTTTGGGATCCGATTTTTGTAAAAATTGCATTTTTGTGAGGGCTATTTCACCAGGGTTATAAGGCCTGTATTTAGCCTCTCATTAAAGTGGCTGTAACTCCAAGAAACGTAGTCGGAGGGCTCCAAAACTTCTAGGGTGCGTCCGTCAGGTCCCTAGGGTCGTCCCCAGTGGGTTTTCTCAGAACCGGGTTTGGGATCCGATTTTTGTAAAAATTGCATTTTCGTGAGGGCTATTTCACCAGGGTTATATGGCCTGTATTTAGCCTCTCATTAAAGTGGCTGTAACTCCAAGAAACGTAGTCAGAGGGCTCCAAAACTTCTAGGGTGCGTCCGTCAGGTCCCTAGGGTCGTCCCCAGTGGGTTTTCTCAGAACCGGGTTTGGGATCCGATTTTTGTAAAAATTGCATTTTCGTGAGGGCTATTTCACCAGGGTTATAAGGCCTGTATTTAGCCTCTCATTAAAGCGGCTGTAACTCCAAGAAACGTAGTCGGAGGGCTCCAAAACTTCTAGGGTGCGTCCGTCAGGTCCCTAGGGTCGTCCCCAGTAGGTTTTCTCAGAACCGGGTTTGGGATCCGATTTTTGTAAAAATTGCATTTTCGTGAGGGCTATTTCACCAGGGTTATATGGCCTGTATTTAGCCTCTCATTAAAGTGGCTGTAACTCCAAGAAACGTAGTCAGAGGGCTCCAAAACTTCTAGGGTGCGTCCGTCAGGTCCCTAGGGTCGTCCCCAGTGGGTTTTCTCAGAACCGGGTTTGGGATCCGATTTTTGTAAAAATTGCATTTTTGTGAGGGCTATTTCACCAGGGTTATAAGGCCTGTATTTAGCCTCTCATTAAAGTGGCTGTAACTCCAAGAAACGTAGTCGGAGGGCTCCAAAACTTCTAGGGTGCGTCCGTCAGGTCCCTAGGGTCGTCCCCAGTGAGTTTTCTCAGAACCGGGTTTGGGATCCGATTTTTGTAAAAATTGCATTTTTGTGAGGGCTATTTCACCAGGGTTATAAGGCCTGTATTTAGCCTCTCATTAAAGTGGCTGTAACTCCAAGAAACGTAGTCGGAGGGCTCCAAAACTTCTAGGGTGCGTCCGTCAGGTCCCTGGGGTTGTCCCCAGTGGGTTTTCTCAGAACCGGGTTTGGGATCCGATTTTTGTAAAAATTGCATTTTTGTGAGGGCTATTTCACCAGGGTTATAAGGCCTGTATTTAGCCTCTCATTAAAGTGGCTGTAACTCCAAGAAACGTAGTCGGAGGGCTCCAAAACTTCTAGGGTGCGTCCGTCAGGTCCCTGGGGTTGTCCCCAGTGGGTTTTCTCAGAACCGGGTTTGGGATCCGATTTTTGTAAAAATTGCATTTTTGTGAGGGCTATTTCACCAGGGTTATAAGGCCTGTATTTAGCCTCTCATTAAAGTGGCTGTAACTCCAAGAAACGTAGTCGGAGGGCTCCAAAACTTCTAGGGTGCGTCCGTCAGGTCCCTAGGGTCGTCCCCAGTGGGTTTTCTCAGAACCGGGTTTGGGATCCGATTTTTGTAAAAATTGCATTTTCGTGAGGGCTATTTCACCAGGGTTATATGGCCTGTATTTAGCCTCTCATTAAAGTGGCTGTAACTCCAAGAAACGTAGTCAGAGGGCTCCAAAACTTCTAGGGTGCGTCCGTCAGGTCCCTAGGGTCGTCCCCAGTGGGTTTTCTCAGAACCGGGTTTGGGATCCGATTTTTGTAAAAATTGCATTTTTGTGAGGGCTATTTCACCAGGGTTATAAGGCCTGTATTTAGCCTCTCATTAAAGGGGCCGTAACTCCAAGAAACGTAGTCGGAGGGCTCCAAAACTTCTAGGGTGCGTCCGTCAGGTCCCTAGGGTCGTCCCCAGTGGGTTTTCTCAGAACCGGGTTTGGGATCCGATTTTTGTAAAAATTGCATTTTTGTGAGGGCTATTTCACCAGGGTTATAAGGCCTGTATTTAGCCTCTCATTAAAGTGGCTGTAACTCCAAGAAACGTAGTCGGAGGGCTCCAAAACTTCTAGGGTGCGTCCGTCAGGTCCCTAGGGTCGTCCCCAGTGGGTTTTCTCAGAACCGGGTTTGGGATCCGATTTTTGTAAAAATTGCATTTTTGTGAGGGCTATTTCACCAGGGTTATAAGGCCTGTATTTAGCCTCTCATTAAAGTGGCTGTAACTCCAAGAAACGTAGTCGGAGGGCTCCAAAACTTCTAGGGTGCGTCCGTCAGGTCCCTAGGGTCGTCCCCAGTGGGTTTTCTCAGAACCGGGTTTGGGATCCGATTTTTGTAAAAATTGCATTTTTGTGAGGGCTATTTCACCAGGGTTATAAGGCCTGTATTTAGCCTCTCATTAAAGTGGCTGTAACTCCAAGAAACGTAGTCGGAGGGCTCCAAAACTTCTAGGGTGCGTCCGTCGGGTCCCTAGGGTCGTCCCCAGTGGGTTTTCTCAGAACCGTGTTTGGGATCCGATTTTTGTAAAAATTGCATTTTCGTGAGGGCTATTTCACCAGGGTTATATGGCCTGTATTTAGCCTCTCATTAAAGTGGCTGTAACTCCAAGAAACGTAGTCAGAGGGCTCCAAAACTTCTAGGGTGCGTCCGTCAGGTCCCTAGGGTCGTCCCCAGTGGGTTTTCTCAGAACCGGGTTTGGGATCCGATTTTTGTAAAAATTGCATTTTCGTGAGGGCTATTTCACCAGGGTTATATGGCCTGTATTTAGCCTCTCATTAAAGTGGCTGTAACTCCAAGAAACGTAGTCAGAGGGCTCCAAAACTTCTAGGGTGCGTCCGTCAGGTCCCTAGGGTCGTCCCCAGTGGGTTTTCTCAGAACCGGGTTTGGGATCCGATTTTTGTAAAAATTGCATTTTTGTGAGGGCTATTTCACCAGGGTTATAAGGCCTGTATTTAGCCTCTCATTAAAGGGGCCGTAACTCCAAGAAACGTAGTCAGAGGGCTCCAAAACTTCTAGGGTGCGTCCGTCAGGTCCCTGGGGTTGTCCCCAGTGGGTTTTCTCACAACCGGGTTTGGGATCCGATTTTTGTAAAAATTGCATTTTTGTGAGGGCTATTTCACCAGGGTTATAAGGCCTGTATTTAGCCTCTCATTAAAGTGGCTGTAACTCCAAGAAACGTAGTCGGAGGGCTCCAAAACTTCTAGGGTGCGTCCGTCAGGTCCCTAGGGTCGTCCCCAGTGGGTTTTTTCAGAACCGGGTTTGGGATCCGATTTTTGTAAAAATTGCATTTTTGTGAGGGCTATTTCACCAGGGTTATAAGGCCTGTATTTAGCCTCTCATTAAAGTGGCTGTAACTCCAAGAAACGTAGTCGGAGGGCTCCAAAACTTCTAGGGTGCGTCCGTCAGGTCCCTAGGGTTGTCCCCAGTGGGTTTTCTCAGAACCGGGTTTGGGATCCGATTTTTGTAAAAATTGCATTTTCGTGAGGGCTATTTCACCAGGGTTATATGGCCTGTATTTAGCCTCTCATTAAAGTGGCTGTAACTCCAAGAAACGTAGTCAGAGGGCTCCAAAACTTCTAGGGTGCGTCCGTCAGGTCCCTAGGGTCGTCCCCAGTGGGTTTTCTCAGAACCGGGTTTGGGATCCGATTTTTGTAAAAATTGCATTTTTGTGAGGGCTATTTCACCAGGGTTATAAGGCCTGTATTTAGCCTCTCATTAAAGCGGCTGTAACTCCAAGAAACTTAGTCGGACGGCTCCAAAACTTCTAGGGTGCGTCCATCAGGTCCCTAGGGTCGTCCCCAGTAGGTTTTCTCAGAACCGGGTTTGGGATCCGATTTTTGTAAAAATTGCATTTTCGTGAGGGCTATTTCACCAGGGTTATATGGCCTGTATTTAGCCTCTCATTAAAGTGGCTGTAACTCCAAGAAACGTAGTCAGAGGGCTCCAAAACTTCTAGGGTGCGTCCGTCAGGTCCCTAGGGTCGTCCCCAGTGGGTTTTCTCAGAACCGGGTTTGGGATCCGATTTTTGTAAAAATTGCATTTTTGTGAGGGCTATTTCACCAGGGTTATAAGGCCTGTATTTAGCCTCTCATTAAAGTGGCTGTAACTCCAAGACACGTAGTCGGAGGGCTCCAAAACTTCTAGGGTGCGTCCGTCAGGTCCCTAGGGTCGTCCCCAGTGGGTTTTCTCACAACCGGGTTTGGGATCCGATTTTTGTAAAAATTGCAATTTTGTGAGGGCTATTTCACCAGGGTTATAAGGCCTGTATTTAGCCTCTCATTAAAGCGGCTGTAACTCCAAGAAACGTAGTCGGAGGGCTCCAAAACCTCTAGGGTGCGTCCGTCAGGTCCCTAGGGTCGTCCCCAGTGGGTTTTTTCAGAACCGGGTTTGGGATCCGATTTTTGTAAAAATTGCATTTTTGTGAGGGCTATTTCAGCAGGGTTATAAGGCCTGTATTTAGCCTCTCATTAAAGTGGCTGTAACTCCAAGAAACGTAGTCGGAGGGCTCCAAAACTTCTAGGGTGCGTCCGTCAGGTCCCTAGGGTCGTCCCCAGTGGGTTTTCTCAGAACCGGGTTTGGGATCCGATTTTTGTAAAAATTGCATTTTCGTGAGGGCTATTTCACCAGGGTTATATGGCCTGTATTTAGCCTCTCATTAAAGTGGCTGTAACTCCAAGAAACGTAGTCAGAGGGCTCCAAAACTTCTAGGGTGCGTCCGTCAGGTCCCTAGGGTCGTCCCCAGTGGGTTTTCTCAGAACCGGGTTTGGGATCCGATTTTTGTAAAAATTGCATTTTTGTGAGGGCTATTTCACCAGGGTTATAAGGCCTGTATTTAGCCTCTCATTAAAGTGGCTGTAACTCCAAGAAACGTAGTCGGAGGGGTCCAAAACTTCTAGGGTGCGTCCGTCAGGTCCCTGGGGTTGTCCCCAGTGGGTTTTCTCAGAACCGGGTTTGGGATCTGATTTTTGTAAAAATTGCATTTTCGTGAGGGCTATTTCACCAGGGTTATATGGCCTGTATTTAGCCTCTCATTAAAGTGGCTGTAACTCCAAGAAACGTAGTCGGAGGGCTCCAAAACTTCTAGGGTGCGTCCGTCAGGTCCCTAGGGTCGTCCCCAGTGGGTTTCCTCAGAACCGGGTTTGGGATCCGATTTTTGTAAAAATTGCATTTTCGTGAGGGCTATTTCACCAGGGTTATAAGGCCTGTATTTAGCCTCTCATTAAAGTGGCTGTAACTCCAAGAAACGTAGTCAGAGGGCTCCAAAACTTCTAGGGTGCGTCCGTCAGGTCCCTAGGGTCGTCCCCAGTGGGTTTTCTCAGAACCGGGTTTGGGATCCGATTTTTGTAAAAATTGCATTTTTGTGAGGGCTATTTCACCAGGGTTATAAGGCCTGTATTTAGCCTCTCATTAAAGGGGCCGTAACTCCAAGAAACGTAGTCGGAGGGCTCCAAAACTTCTAGGGTGCGTCCGTCAGGTCCCTGGGGTTGTCCCCAGTGGGTTTTCTCACAACCGTGTTTGGGATCCGATTTTTGTAAAAATTGCATTTTCGTGAGGGCTATTTCACCAGGGTTATAAGGCCTGTATTTAGCCTCTCATTAAAGTGGCTGTAACTCCAAGAAACGTAGTCGGAGGGCTCCAAAACTTCTAGGGTGCGTCCGTCAGGTCCCTAGGGTCGTCCCCAGTGGGTTTTCTCAGAACCGGGTTTGGGATCCGATTTTTGTAAAAATTGCATTTTCGTGAGGGCTATTTCACCTGGGTTATAAGGCCTGTATTTAGCCTCTCATTAAAGTGGCTGTAACTCCAAGAAACGTAGTCGGAGGGCTCCAAAACTTCTAGGGTGCGTCCGTCAGGTCCTTAGGGTCGTCCCCAGTGGGTTTTCTCAGAACCGGGTTTGGGATCCGATTTTTGTAAAAATTGCATTTTCGTGAGGGCTATTTCACCTGGGTTATAAGGCCTGTATTTAGCCTCTCATTAAAGTGGCTGTAACTCCAAGAAACGTAGTCGGAGGGCCCCAAAACTTCTAGGGTGCGTCCGTCAGGTCCCTAGGGTTGTCCCCAGTGGGTTTTCTCAGAACCGGGTTTGGGATCCGATTTTTGTAAAAATTGCATTTTTGTGAGGGCTATTTCACCAGGGTTATAAGGCCTGTATTTAGCCTCTCATTAAAGCAGCTGTAACTCCAAGAAACTTAGTCGGAGGGCTCCAAAACTTCTAGGGTGCGTCCGTCAGGTCCCTAGGGTCGTCCCCAGTAGGTTTTCTCAGAACCGGGTTTGGGATCCGATTTTTGTAAAAATTGCATTTTCGTGAGGGCTATTTCACCAGGGTTATATGGCCTGTATTTAGCCTCTCATTAAAGTGGCTGTAACTCCAAGAAACGTAGTCAGAGGGCTCCAAAGCTTCTAGGGTGCGTCCGTCAGGTCCCTAGGGTCGTCCCCAGTGGGTTTTCTCAGAACCGGGTTTGGGATCCGATTTTTGTAAAAATTGCATTTTTGTGAGGGCTATTTCACCAGGGTTATAAGGCCTGTATTTAGCCTCTCATTAAAGTGGCTGTAACTCCAAGAAACGTAGTCGGAGGGCTCCAAAACTTCTAGGGTGCGTCCGTCAGGTCCCTAGGGTCGTCCCCAGTGGGTTTTCTCAGAACCGGGTTTGGGATCCGATTTTTGTAAAAATTGCATTTTTGTGAGGGCTATTTCACCAGGGTTATAAGGCCTGTATTTAGCCTCTCATTAAAGCGGCTGTAACTCCAAGAAACGTAGTCGGAGGGCTCCAAAACTTCTAGGGTGCGTCCGTCAGGTCCCTAGGGTCGTCCCCAGTGGGTTTTTTCAGAACCGGGTTTGGGATCCGATTTTTGTAAAAATTGCATTTTTGTGAGGGCTATTTCACCAGGGTTATAAGGCCTGTATTTAGCCTCTCATTAAAGTGGCTGTAACTCCAAGAAACGTAGTCGGAGGGCTCCAAAACTTCTAGGGTGCGTCCGTCAGGTCCCTAGGGTCGTCCCCAGTGGGTTTTCTCAGAACCGGGTTTGGGATCCGATTTTTGTAAAAATTGCATTTTCGTGAGGGCTATTTCACCAGGGTTATATGGCCTGTATTTAGCCTCTCATTAAAGTGGCTGTAACTCCAAGAAACGTAGTCAGAGGGCTCCAAAACTTCTAGGGTGCGTCCGTCAGGTCCCTAGGGTCGTCCCCAGTGGGTTTTCTCAGAACCGGGTTTGGGATCCGATTTTTGTAAAAATTGCATTTTCGTGAGGGCTATTTCACCAGGGTTATAAGGCCTGTATTTAGCCTCTCATTAAAGCGGCTGTAACTCCAAGAAACGTAGTCGGAGGGCTCCAAAACTTCTAGGGTGCGTCCGTCAGGTCCCTAGGGTCGTCCCCAGTAGGTTTTCTCAGAACCGGGTTTGGGATCCGATTTTTGTAAAAATTGCATTTTCGTGAGGGCTATTTCACCAGGGTTATATGGCCTGTATTTAGCCTCTCATTAAAGTGGCTGTAACTCCAAGAAACGTAGTCAGAGGGCTCCAAAACTTCTAGGGTGCGTCCGTCAGGTCCCTAGGGTCGTCCCCAGTGGGTTTTCTCAGAACCGGGTTTGGGATCCGATTTTTGTAAAAATTGCATTTTTGTGAGGGCTATTTCACCAGGGTTATAAGGCCTGTATTTAGCCTCTCATTAAAGTGGCTGTAACTCCAAGAAACGTAGTCAGAGGGCTCCAAAACTTCTAGGGTGCGTCCGTCAGGTCCCTAGGGTCGTCCCCAGTGGGTTTTCTCACAACCGGGTTTGGGATCCGATTTTTGTAAAAATTGCATTTTCGTGAGGGCTATTTCACCAGGGTTATATGGCCTGTATTTAGCCTCTCATTAAAGTGGCTGTAACTCCAAGAAACGTAGTCAGAGGGCTCCAAAACTTCTAGGGTGCGTCCGTCAGGTCCCTAGGGTCGTCCCCAGTGGGTTTTCTCAGAACCGGGTTTGGGATCCGATTTTTGTAAAAATTGCATTTTCGTGAGGGCTATTTCACCAGGGTTATAAGGCCTGTATTTAGCCTCTCATTAAAGCGGCTGTAACTCCAAGAAACGTAGTTGGAGGGCTCCAAAACTTCTAGGGTGCGTCCGTCAGGTCCCTAGGGTCGTCCCCAGTAGGTTTTCTCAGAACCGGGTTTGGGATCCGATTTTTGTAAAAATTGCATTTTCGTGAGGGCTATTTCACCAGGGTTATATGGCCTGTATTTAGCCTCTCATTAAAGTGGCTGTAACTCCAAGAAACGTAGTCAGAGGGCTCCAAAACTTCTAGGGTGCGTCCGTCAGGTCCCTAGGGTCGTCCCCAGTGGGTTTTCTCAGAACCGGGTTTGGGATCCGATTTTTGTAAAAATTGCATTTTTGTGAGGGCTATTTCACCAGGGTTATAAGGCCTGTATTTAGCCTCTCATTAAAGTGGCTGTAACTCCAAGAAACGTAGTCGGAGGGCTCCAAAACTTCTAGGGTGCGTCCGTCAGGTCCCTAGGGTCGTCCCCAGTGAGTTTTCTCAGAACCGGGTTTGGGATCCGATTTTTGTAAAAATTGCATTTTTGTGAGGGCTATTTCACCAGGGTCATAAGGCCTGTATTTAGCCTCTCATTAAAGTGGCTGTAACTCCAAGAAACGTAGTCGGAGGGCTCCAAAACTTCTAGGGTGCGTCCGTCAGGTCCCTGGGGTTGTCCCCAGTGGGTTTTCTCAGAACCGGGTTTGGGATCCGATTTTTGTAAAAATTGCATTTTTGTGAGGGCTATTTCACCAGGGTTATAAGGCCTGTATTTAGCCTCTCATTAAAGTGGCTGTAACTCCAAGAAACGTAGTCGGAGGGCTCCAAAACTTCTAGGGTGCGTCCGTCAGGTCCCTGGGGTTGTCCCCAGTGGGTTTTCTCAGAACCGGGTTTGGGATCCGATTTTTGTAAAAATTGCATTTTCGTGAGGGCTATTTCACCAGGGTTATATGGCCTGTATTTAGCCTCTCATTAAAGTGGCTGTAACTCCAAGAAACGTAGTCGGAGGGCTCCAAAACTTCTAGGGTGCGTCCGTCAGGTCCCTAGGGTCGTCCCCAGTGGGTTTTCTCAGAACCGGGTTTGGGATCCGATTTTTGTAAAAATTGCATTTTCGTGAGGGCTATTTCACCAGGGTTATATGGCCTGTATTTAGCCTCTCATTAAAGTGGCTGTAACTCCAAGAAACGTAGTCAGAGGGCTCCAAAACTTCTAGGGTGCGTCCGTCAGGTCCCTAGGGTCGTCCCCAGTGGGTTTTCTCAGAACCGGGTTTGGGATCCGATTTTTGTAAAAATTGCATTTTTGTGAGGGCTATTTCACCAGGGTTATAAGGCCTGTATTTAGCCTCTCATTAAAGGGGCCGTAACTCCAAGAAACGTAGTCGGAGGGCTCCAAAACTTCTAGGGTGCGTCCGTCAGGTCCCTGGGGTTGTCCCCAGTGGGTTTTCTCACAACCGGGTTTGGGATCCGATTTTTGTAAAAATTGCATTTTCGTGAGGGCTATTTCACCAGGGTTATAAGGCCTGTATTTAGCCTCTCATTAAAGTGGCTGTAACTCCAAGAAACGTAGTCGGAGGGCTCCAAAACTTCTAGGGTGCGTCCGTCAGGTCCCTAGGGTCGTCCCCAGTGGGCTTTCTCAGAACCGGGTTTGGGATCCGATTTTTGTAAAAATTGCATTTTCGTGAGGGCTATTTCACCAGGGTTATAAGGCCTGTATTTAGCCTCTCATTAAAGTGGCTGTAACTCCAAGAAACGTAGTCGGAGGGCTCCAAAACTTCTAGGGTGCGTCCGTCAGGTCCCTAGGGTCGTCCCCAGTAGGTTTTCTCAGAACCGGGTTTGGGATCCGATTTTTGTAAAAATTGCATTTTCGTGAGGGCTATTTCACCAGGGTTATATGGCCTGTATTTAGCCTCTCATTAAAGTGGCTGTAACTCCAAGAAACGTAGTCAGAGGGCTCCAAAACTTCTAGGGTGCGTCCGTCAGGTCCCTAGGGTCGTCCCCAGTGGGTTTTCTCAGAACCGGGTTTGGGATCCGATTTTTGTAAAAATTGCATTTTTGTGAGGGCTATTTCACCAGGGTTATAAGGCCTGTATTTAGCCTCTCATTAAAGTGGCTGTAACTCCAAGAAACGTAGTCGGAGGGCTCCAAAACTTCTAGGGTGCGTCCGTCAGGTCCCTGGGGTTGTCCCCAGTGGGTTTTCTCACAACCGGGTTTGGGATCCGATTTTTGTAAAAATTGCATTTTCGTGAGGGCTATTTCACCAGGGTTATAAGGCCTGTATTTAGCCTCTCATTAAAGTGGCTGTAACTCCAAGAAACGTAGTCGGAGGGCCACAAAACTTCTAGGGTGCGTCCGTCAGGTCCCTAGGGTCGTTCCCAGTGGGTTTTCTCAGAACCGGGTTTGGGATCCGATTTTTGTAAAAATTGCATTTTCGTGAGGGCTATTTCACCAGGGTTATAAGGCCTGTATTTAGCCTCTCATTAAAGCAGCTGTAACTCCAAGAAACGTAGTCGGAGGGCTCCAAAACTTCTAGGGTGCGTCCATCAGGTCCCTGGGGTCGTCCCCAGTGGGTTTTCTCAGAACCGGGTTTGGGATCCGATTTTTGTAAAAATTGCATTTTCGTGAGGGCTATTTCACCAGGGTTATAAGGCCTGTATTTAGCCTCTCATTAAAGTGGCTGTAACTCCAAGAAACGTAGTCGGAGGGCTCCAAAACTTCTAGGGTGCGTCCGTCAGGTCCCTAGGGTCGTCCCCAGTGGGTTTGCTCAGAACCGGGTTTGGGATCCGATTTTTGTAAAAATTGCATTTTCGTGAGGGCTATTTCACCAGGGTTATAAGGCCTGTATTTAGCCTCTCATTAAAGCGGCTGTAACTCCAAGAAACGTAGTCGGAGGGCTCCAAAACTTCTAGGGTGCGTCCGTCAGGTCCCTGGGGTTGTCCCCAGTGGGTTTTCTCAGAACCGGGTTTGGGATCCGATTTTTGTAAAAATTGCATTTTCGTGAGGGCTATTTCACCAGGGTTATATGGCCTGTATTTAGCCTCTCATTAAAGTGGCTGTAACTCCAAGAAACGTAGTCAGAGGGCTCCAAAACTTCTAGGGTGCGTCCGTCAGGTCCCTAGGGTCGTCCCCAGTGGGTTTTCTCAGAACCGGGTTTGGGATCCGATTTTTGTAAAAATTGCATTTTTGTGAGGGCTATTTCACCAGGGTTATAAGGCCTGTATTTAGCCTCTCATTAAAGGGGCCGTAACTCCAAGAAACGTAGTCGGAGGGCTCCAAAACTTCTAGGGTGCGTCCGTCAGGTCCCTGGGGTTGTCCCCAGTGGGTTTTCTCACAACCGGGTTTGGGATCCGATTTTTGTAAAAATTGCATTTTCGTGAGGGCTATTTCACCAGGGTTATAAGGCCTGTATTTAGCCTCTCATTAAAGTGGCTGTAACTCAAAGAAACGTAGTCGGAGGGCTCCAAAACTTCTAGGGTGCGTCCGTCAGGTCCCTAGGGTCGTCCCCAGTGGGTTTTCTCAGAACCGGGTTTGGGGTCCGATTTTTGTAAAAATTGCATTTTCGTGAGGGCTATTTCACCAGGGTTATAAGGCCTGTATTTAGCCTCTCATTAAAGTGGCTGTAACTCCAAGAAACGTAGTCGGAGGGCTCCAAAACTTCTAGGGTGCGTCCGTCAGGTCCCTAGGGTCGTCCCCAGTGGGTTTTCTCAGAACCGGGTTTGGGATCCGATTTTTGTAAAAATTGCATTTTCGTGAGGGCTATTTCACCAGGGTTATAAGGCCTGTATTTAGCCTCTCATTAAAGTGGCTGTAACTCCAAGAAACGTAGTCGGAGGGCTCCAAAACTTCTAGGGTGCGTCCGTCAGGTCCCTAGGGTCGTCCCCAGTGGGTTTGCTCAGAACCGGGTTTGGGATCCGATTTTTGTAAAAATTGCATTTTCGTGAGGGCTATTTCACCAGGGTTATAAGGCCTGTATTTAGCCTCTCATTAAAGCGGCTGTAACTCCAAGAAACGTAGTCGGAGGGCTCCAAAACTTCTAGGGTGCGTCCGTCAGGTCCCTGGGGTCGTCCCCAGTGGGTTTTCTCAGAACCGGGTTCGGGATCCGATTTTTGTAAAAATTGCATTTTCGTGAGGGCTATTTCACCACGGTTATATGGCCTGTATTTAGCCTCTCATTAAAGTGGCTGTAACTCCAAGAAACGTAGTCAGAGGGCTCCAAAACTTCTAGGGTGCGTCCGTCAGGTCCCTAGGGTCGTCCCCAGTGGGTTTTCTCAGAACCGGGTTTGGGATCCAATTTTTGTAAAAATTGCATTTTTGTGAGGGCTATTTCACCAGGGTTATAAGGCCTGTATTTAGCCTCTCATTAAAGGGGCCGTAACTCCAAGAAACGTAGTCGGAGGGCTCCAAAACTTCTAGGGTGCGTCCGTCAGGTCCCTAGGGTCGTCCCCAGTGGGTTTTCTCAGAACCGGGTTTGGGGTCCGATTTTTGTAAAAATTGCATTTTCGTGAGGGCTATTTCACCAGGGTTATAAGGCCTGTATTTAGCCTCTCATTAAAGCGGCCGTAACTCCAAGAAACGTAGTCGGAGGGCTCCAAAACTTCTAGGGTGCGTCTGTCAGGTCCCTGGGGTCGTCCCCAGTGGGTTTTCTCAGAACCGGGTTTGGGATCCGATTTTTGTAAAAATTGCATTTTCGTGAGGGCTATTTCACCAGGGTTATAAGGCCTGTATTTAGCCTCTCATTAAAGTGGCTGTAACTCCAAGAAACGTAGTCGGAGGGCTCCAAAACTTCTAGGGTGCGTCAGTCAGGTCCCTAGGGTCGTCCCCAGTGGGTTTGCTCAGAACCGGGTTTGGGATCCGATTTTTGTAAAAATTGTATTTTCGTGAGGGCTATTTCAACAGGGTTATAAGGCCTGTATTTAGCCTCTCATTAAAGCAGCTGTAACTCCAAGAAACGTAGTCGGAGGGCTCCAAAACTTCTAGGGTGCGTCCATCAGGTCCCTGGGGTCGTCCCCAGTGGGTTTTCTCAGAACCGGGTTTGGGATCCGATTTTTGTAAAAATTGCATTTTCGTGAGGGCTATTTCACCAGGGTTATAAGGCCTGTATTTAGCCTCTCATTAAAGTGTCTGTAACTCCAAGAAACGTAGTCGGAGGGCTCCAAAACTTCTAGGGTGCGTCCGTCAGGTCCCTAGGGTCGTCCCCAGTGGGTTTTCTCAGAACCGGGTTTGGGATCCGATTTTTGTAAAAATTGCATTTTCGTGAGGGCTATTTCACCAGGGTTATAAGGCCTGTATTTAGCCTCTCATTAAAGTGGCTGTAACTCAAAGAAACGTAGTCGGAGGGCTCCAAAACTTCTAGGGTGCGTCCGTCAGGTCCCTAGGGTCGTCCCCAGTGGGTTTGCTCAGAACCGGGTTTGGGATCCGATTTTTTTTAAAAATTGCATTTTCGTGAGGGCTATTTCACCAGGGTTATAAGGCCTGTATTTAGCCTCTCATTAAAGCGGCTGTAACTCCAAGAAACGTAGTCGGAGGGCTCCAAAACTTCTAGGGTGCGTCCGTCAGGTCCCTGGGGTTGTCCCCAGTGGGTTTTCTCAGAACCGGGTTTGGGATCCGATTTTTGTAAAAATTGCATTTTCGTGAGGGCTATTTCACCAGGGTTATATGGCCTGTATTTAGCCTCTCATTAAAGTGGCTGTAACTCCAAGAAACGTAGTCAGAGGGCTCCAAAACTTCTAGGGTGCGTCCGTCAGGTCCCTAGGGTCGTCCCCAGTGGGTTTTCTCAGAACCGGGTTTGGGATCCGATTTTTGTAAAAATTGCATTTTTCTGAGGGCTATTTCACCAGGGTTATAAGGCCTGTATTTAGCCTCTCATTAAAGGGGCCGTAACTCCAAGAAACGTAGTCGGAGGGCTCCAAAACTTCTAGGGTGCGTCCGTCAGGTCCCTGGGGTTGTCCCCAGTGGGTTTTCTCAGAACCGGGTTTGGGATCCGATTTTTGTAAAAATTGCATTTTCGTGAGGGCTATTTCACCAGGGTTATAAGGCCTGTATTTAGCCTCTCATTAAAGTGGCTGTAACTCAAAGAAACGTAGTCGGAGGGCTCCAAAACTTCTAGGGTGCGTCCGTCAGGTCCCTAGGGTCGTCCCCAGTGGGTTTTCTCAGAACCGGGTTTGGGGTCCGATTTTTGTAAAAATTGCATTTTCGTGAGGGCTATTTCACCAGGGTTATAAGGCCTGTATTTAGCCTCTCATTAAAGTGGCTGTAACTCCAAGAAACGTAGTCGGAGGGCTCCAAAACTTCTAGGGTGCGTCCGTCAGGTCCCTAGGGTCGTCCCCAGTGGGTTTTCTCAGAACCGGGTTTGGGATCCGATTTTTGTAAAAATTGCATTTTCATGAGGGCTATTTCACCAGGGTTATAAGGCCTGTATTTAGCCTCTCATTAAAGTGGCTGTAACTCCAAGAAACGTAGTCGGAGGGCTCCAAAACTTCTAGGGTGCGTCCGTCAGGTCCCTAGGGTCGTCCCCAGTGGGTTTTCTCAGAACCGGGTTTGGGATCCGATTTTTGTAAAAATTGCATTTTCGTGAGGGCTAATTCACCAGGGTTATAAGGCCTGTATTTAGCCTCTCATTAAAGCGGCTGTAACTCCAAGAAACGTAGTCGGAGGGCTCCAAAACTTCTAGGGTGCGTCCGTCAGGTCCCTGGGGTTGTCCCCAGTGGGTTTTCTCAGAACCGGGTTTGGGATCCGATTTTTGTAAAAATTGCATTTTCGTGAGGGCTATTTCACCAGGGTTATATGGCCTGTATTTAGCCTCTCATTAAAGTGGCTGTAACTCCAAGAAACGTAGTCAGAGGGCTCCAAAACTTCTAGGGTGCGTCCGTCAGGTCCCTAGGGTCGTCCCCAGTAGGTTTTCTCAGAACCGGGTTTGGGATCCAATTTTTGTAAAAATTGCATTTTTGTGAGGGCTATTTCACCAGGGTTATAAGGCCTGTATTTAGCCTCTCATTAAAGGGGCCGTAACTCCAAGAAACGTAGTCGGAGGGCTCCAAAACTTCTAGGGTGCGTCCGTCAGGTTCCTGGGGTTGTCCCCAGTGGGTTTTCTCACAACCGGGTTTGGGATCCGATTTTTGTAAAAATTGCATTTTCGTGAGGGCTATTTCACCAGGGTTATAAGGCCTGTATTTAGCCTCTCATTAAAGTGGCTGTAACTCAAAGAAACGTAGTCGGAGGGCTCCAAAACTTCTAGGGTGCGTCCGTCAGGTCCCTAGGGTCGTCCCCAGTGGGTTTTCTCAGAACCGGGTTTGGGGTCCGATTTTTGTAAAAATTGCATTTTCGTGAGGGCTATTTCACCAGGGTTATAAGGCCTGTATTTAGCCTCTCATTAAAGCGGCCGTAACTCCAAGAAACGTAGTCGGAGGGCTCCAAAACTTCTAGGGTGCGTCTGTCAGGTCCCTGGGGTCGTCCCCAGTGGGTTTTCTCAGAACCGGGTTTGGGATCCGATTTTTGTAAAAATTGCATTTTCGTGAGGGCTATTTCACCAGGGTTATATGGCCTGTATTTAGCCTCTCATTAAAGTGGCTGTAACTCCAAGAAACGTAGTCAGAGGGCTCCAAAACTTCTAGGGTGCGTCCGTCAGGTCCCTAGGGTCGTCCCCAGTGGGTTTTCTCAGAACCGGGTTTGGGATCCGATTTTTGTAAAAATTGCATTTTTGTGAGGGCTATTTCACCAGGGTTATAAGGCCTGTATTTAGCCTCTCATTAAAGCGGCTGTAACTCAAAGAAACGTAGTCGGAGGGCTCCAAAACTTCTAGGGTGCGTCCGTCAGGTCCCTAGGGTCTTCCCCAGTAGGTTTTCTCAGAACCGGGTTTGGGATCCGATTTTTGTAAAAATTGCATTTTCGTGAGGGCTATTTCACCAGGGTTATATGGCCTGTATTTAGCCTCTCATTAAAGTGGCTGTAACTCCAAGAAACGTAGTCAGAGGGCTCCAAAACTTCTAGGGTGCGTCCGTCAGGTCCCTAGGGTCGTCCCCAGTGGGTTTTCTCAGAACCGGGTTTGGGATCCGATTTTTGTAAAAATTGCATTTTTGTGAGGGCTATTTCACCAGGGTTATAAGGCCTGTATTTAGCCTCTCATTAAAGTGGCTGTAACTCCAAGAAACGTAGTCGGAGGGCTCCAAAACTTCTAGGGTGCATCCGTCAGGTCCCTAGGGTCGTCCCCAGTGGGTTTTCTCAGAACCGGGTTTGGGATCCGATTTTTGTAAAAATTGCATTTTCGTGAGGGCTATTTCACCAGGGTTATAAGGCCTGTATTTAGCCTCTCATTAAAGTGGCTGTAAATCCAAGAAACGTAGTCGGAGGGCTCCAAAACTTCTAGGGTGCGTCCGTCAGGTCCCTAGGGTCGTCCCCAGTGGGTTTTCTCAGAACCGGGTTTGGGATCCGATTTTTGTAAAAATTGCATTTTCGTGAGGGCTATTTCACCAGGGTTATATGGCCTGTATTTAGCCTCTCATTAAAGTGGCTGTAACTCCAAGAAACGTAGTCGGAGGGCTCCAAAACTTCTAGGGTGTGTCCGTCAGGTCCCTAGGGTCGTCCCCAGTGGGTTTTCTCAGAACCGGGTTTGGGATCCGATTTTTGTAAAAATTGCATTTTTGTGAGGGCTATTTCACCAGGGTTATATGGCCTGTATTTAGCCTCTCATTAAAGCGGCTGTAACTCCAAGAAACGTAGTCGGAGGGCTCCAAAACTTCTAGGGTGCGTCCGTCAGGTCCCTAGGGTCGTCCCCAGTGGGTTTTTTCAGAACCGGGTTTGGGATCCGATTTTTGTAAAAATTGCATTTTTGTGAGGGCTATTTCAGCAGGGTTATAAGGCCTGTATTTAGCCTCTCATTAAAGTGGCTGTAACTCCAAGAAACGTAGTCGGAGGGCTCCAAAACTTCTAGGGTGCGTCCGTCAGGTCCCTAGGGTCGTCCCCAGTGGGTTTTCTCAGAACCGGGTTTGGGATCCGATTTTTGTAAAAATTGCATTTTCGTGAGGGCTATTTCACCAGGGTTATATGGCCTGTATTTAGCCTCTCATTAAAGTGGCTGTAACTCCAAGAAACGTAGTCAGAGGGCTCCAAAACTTCTAGGGTGCGTCCGTCAGGTCCCTAGGGTCGTCCCCAGTGGGTTTTCTCAGAACCGGGTTTGGGATCCGATTTTTGTAAAAATTGCATTTTTGTGAGGGCTATTTCACCAGGGTTATAAGGCCTGTATTTAGCCTCTCATTAAAGCGGCTGTAACTCCAAGAAACGTAGTCGGAGGGCTCCAAAACTTCTAGGGTGCGTCCGTCAGGTCCCTAGGGTCGTCCCCAGTAGGTTTTCTCAGAACCGGGTTTGGGATCCGATTTTTGTAAAAATTGCATTTTCGTGAGGGCTATTTCACCAGGGTTATATGGCCTGTATTTAGCCTCTCATTAAAGTGGCTGTAACTCCAAGAAACGTAGTCGGAGGGCTCCAAAACTTCTAGGGTGCGTCCGTCAGGTCCCTAGGGTCGTCCCCAGTGGGTTTTCTCAGAACCGGGTTTGGGATCCGATTTTTGTAAAAATTGCATTTTTGTGAGGGCTATTTCACCAGGGTTATAAGGCCTGTATTTAGCCTCTCATTAAAGTGGCTGTAACTCCAAGAAACGTAGTCGGAGGGCTCCAAAACTTCTAGGGTGCGTCCGTCAGGTCCCTAGGGTCGTCCCCAGTGGGTTTTCTCAGAACCGGGTTTGGGATCCGATTTTTGTAAAAATTGCATTTTTGTGAGGGCTATTTCACCAGGGTTATAAGGCCTGTATTTAGCCTCTCATTAAAGTGGCTGTAACTCCAAGAAACGTAGTCGGAGGGCTCCAAAACTTCTAGGGTGCGTCCGTCAGGTCCCTGGGGTTGTCCCCAGTGGGTTTTCTCAGAACCGGGTTTGGGATCCGATTTTTGTAAAAATTGCATTTTCGTGAGGGCTATTTCACCAGGGTTATAAGGCCTGTATTTAGCCTCTCATTAAAGTGGCTGTAACTCCAAGAAACGTAGTCGGAGGGCTCCAAAACTTCTAGGGTGCGTCCGTCAGGTCCCTGGGGTTGTCACCAGTGGGTTTTCTCAGAACCGGGTTTGGGATCCGATTTTTGTAAAAATTGCATTTTCGTGAGGGCTATTTCACCAGGGTTATAAGGCCTGTATTTAGCCTCTCATTAAAGCGGCTGTAACTCCAAGAAACGTAGTCGGAGGGCTCCAAAACTTCTAGGGTGCGTCCGTCAGGTCCCTAGGGTCGTCCCCAGTGGGTTTTCTCAGAACCGGGTTTGGGATCCGATTTTTGTAAAAATTGCATTTTTGTGAGGGCTATTTCACCAGGGTTATAAGGCCTGTATTTAGCCTCTCATTTAAGTGGCCGTAACTCCAAGAAACGTAGTCGGAGGGCTCCAAAACTTCTAGGGTGCGTCCGTCAGGTCCCTGGGGTTGTCCCCAGTGGGTTTGCTCACAACCGGGTTTGGGATCCGATTTTTGTAAAAATTGCATTTTCGTGAGGGCTATTTCACCAGGGTTATAAGGCCTGTATTTAGCCTCTCATTAAAGTGGCCTTAACTCCAAGAAACGTAGTCGGAGGGCTCCAAAACTTCTAGGGTGCGTCCGTCAGGTCCCTAGGGTCGTCCCCAGTGGGTTTTCTCAGAACCGGGTTTGGGATCCGATTTTTGTAAAAATTGCATTTTCGTGAGGGCTATTTCACCAGGGTTATAAGGCCTGTATTTAGCCTCTCATTAAAGTGGCTGTTACTCCAAGAAACGTAGTCGGAGGGCTCCAAAACTTCTAGGGTGCGTCCGTCAGGTCCCTAGGGTCGTCCCCAGTGGGTTTTCTCAGAACCGGGTTTGGGATCCGATTTTTGTAAAAATTGCATTTTCGTGAGGGCTATTTCACCAGGGTTATATGGCCTGTATTTAGCCTCTCATTAAAGTGGCTGTAACTCCAAGAAACGTAGTCAGAGGGCTCCAAAACTTCTAGGGTGCGTCCGTCAGGTCCCTAGGGTCGTCCCCAGTGGGTTTTCTCAGAACCGGGTTTGGGATCCGATTTTTGTAAAAATTGCATTTTTGTGAGGGCTATTTCACCAGGGTTATAAGGCCTGTATTTAGCCTCTCATTAAAGTGGCTGTAACTCCAAGAAACGTAGTCGGAGGGCTCCAAAACTTCTAAGGTGCGTCCGTCAGGTCCCTAGGGTCGTCCCCAGTGGGTTTTCTCAGAACCGGGTTTGGGATCCGATTTTTGTAAAAATTGCATTTTCGTGAGGGCTATTTCACCAGGGTTATAAGGCCTGTATTTAGCCTCTCATTAAAGTGGCTGTAACTCCAAGAAACGTAGTCGGAGGGCTCCAAAACTTCTAGGGTGCGTCCGTCAGGTCCCTAGGGTCGTCCCCAGTGGGCTTTCTCAGAACCGGGTTTGGGATCCGATTTTTGTAAAAATTGCATTTTCGTGAGGGCTATTTCACCAGGGTTATAAGGCCTGTATTTAGCCTCTCATTAAAGTGGCTGTAACTCCAAGAAACGTAGTCGGAGGGCTCCAAAACTTCTAGGGTGCGTCCGTCAGGTCCCTAGGGTCGTCCCCAGTGGGTTTGCTCAGAACCGGGTTTGGGATCCGATTTTTGTAAAAATTGCATTTTCGTGAGGGCTATTTCACCAGGGTTATAAGGCCTGTATTTAGCCTCTCATTAAAGCGGCTGTAACTCCAAGAAACGTAGTCGGAGGGCTCCAAAACTTCTAGGGTGCGTCCGTCAGGTCCCTGGGGTTGTCCCCAGTGGGTTTTCTCAGAACCGGGTTTGGGATCCGATTTTTGTAAAAATTGCATTTTCGTGAGGGCTATTTCACCAGGGTTATATGGCCTGTATTTAGCCTCTCATTAAAGTGGCTGTAACTCCAAGAAACGTAGTCGGAGGGCTCCAAAACTTCTAGGGTGCGTCCGTCAGGTCCCTAGGGTCGTCCCCAGTGGGTTTGCTCAGAACCGGGTTTGGGATCCGATTTTTGTAAAAATTGCATTTTCGTGAGGGCTATTTCACCAGGGTTATAAGGCCTGTATTTAGCCTCTCATTAAAGCGGCTGTAACTCCAAGAAACGTAGTCGGAGGGCTCCAAAACTTCTAGGGTGCGTCCGTCAGGTCCCTGGGGTTGTCCCCAGTGGGTTTTCTCAGAACCGGGTTTGGGATCCGATTTTTGTAAAAATTGCATTTTCGTGAGGGCTATTTCACCAGGGTTATATGGCCTGTATTTAGCCTCTCATTAAAGTGGCTGTAACTCCAAGAAACGTAGTCAGAGGGCTCCAAAACTTCTAGGGTGCGTCCGTCAGGTCCCTAGGGTCGTCCCCAGTAGGTTTTCTCAGAACCGGGTTTGGGATCCAATTTTTGTAAAAATTGCATTTTTGTGAGGGCTATTTCACCAGGGTTATAAGGCCTGTATTTAGCCTCTCATTAAAGGGGCCGTAACTCCAAGAAACGTAGTCGGAGGGCTCCAAAACTTCTAGGGTGCGTCCGTCAGGTCCCTGGGGTTGTCCCCAGTGGGTTTTCTCACAACCGGGTTTGGGATCCGATTTTTGTAAAAATTGCATTTTCGTGAGGGCTATTTCACCAGGGTTATAAGGCCTGTATTTAGCCTCTCATTAAAGTGGCTGTAACTCAAAGAAACGTAGTCGGAGGGCTCCAAAACTTCTAGGGTGCGTCCGTCAGGTCCCTAGGGTCGTCCCCAGTGGGTTTTCTCAGAACCGGGTTTGGGGTCCGATTTTTGTAAAAATTGCATTTTCGTGAGGGCTATTTCACCAGGGTTATAAGGCCTGTATTTAGCCTCTCATTAAAGCGGCCGTAACTCCAAGAAACGTAGTCGGAGGGCTCCAAAACTTCTAGGGTGCGTCTGTCAGGTCCCTGGGGTCGTCCCCAGTAGGTTTTCTCAGAACCGGGTTTGGGATCCGATTTTTGTAAAAATTGCATTTTCGTGAGGGCTATTTCACCAGGGTTATATGGCCTGTATTTAGCCTCTCATTAAAGTGGCTGTAACTCCAAGAAACGTAGTCAGAGGGCTCCAAAACTTCTAGGGTGCGTCCGTCAGGTCCCTAGGGTCGTCCCCAGTGGGTTTTCTCAGAACCGGGTTTGGGATCCGATTTTTGTAAAAATTGCATTTTTGTGAGGGCTATTTCACCAGGGTTATAAGGCCTGTATTTAGCCTCTCATTAAAGCGGCTGTAACTCCAAGAAACGTAGTCGGAGGGCTCCAAAACTTCTAGGGTGCGTCCGTCAGGTCCCTAGGGTCTTCCCCAGTAGGTTTTCTCAGAACCGGGTTTGGGATCCGATTTTTGTAAAAATTGCATTTTCGTGAGGGCTATTTCACCAGGGTTATATGGCCTGTATTTAGCCTCTCATTAAAGTGGCTGTAACTCCAAGAAACGTAGTCAGAGGGCTCCAAAACTTCTAGGGTGCGTCCGTCAGGTCCCTAGGGTCGTCCCCAGTGGGTTTTCTCAGAACCGGGTTTGGGATCCGATTTTTGTAAAAATTGCATTTTTGTGAGGGCTATTTCACCAGGGTTATAAGGCCTGTATTTAGCCTCTCATTAAAGTGGCTGTAACTCCAAGAAACGTAGTCGGAGGGCTCCAAAACTTCTAGGGTGCGTCCGTCAGGTCCCTAGGGTCGTCCCCAGTGGGTTTTCTCAGAACCGGGTTTGGGATCCGATTTTTGTAAAAATTGCATTTTCGTGAGGGCTATTTCACCAGGGTTATAAGGCCTGTATTTAGCCTCTCATTAAAGTGGCTGTAACTCCAAGAAACGTAGTCGGAGGGCTCCAAAACTTCTAGGGTGCGTCCGTCAGGTCCCTAGGGTCGTCCCCAGTGGGTTTTCTCAGAACCGGGTTTGGGATCCGATTTTTGTAAAAATTGCATTTTCGTGAGGGCTATTTCACCAGGGTTATATGGCCTGTATTTAGCCTCTCATTAAAGTGGCTGTAACTCCAAGAAACGTAGTCAGAGGGCTCCAAAACTTCTAGGGTGCGTCCGTCAGGTCCCTAGGGTCGTCCCCAGTGGGTTTTCTCAGAACCGGGTTTGGGATCCGATTTTTGTAAAAATTGCATTTTCGTGAGGGCTATTTCACCAGGGTTATAAGGCCTGTATTTAGCCTCTCATTAAAGGGGCCGTAACTCCAAGAAACGTAGTCGGAGGGCTCCAAAACTTCTAGGGTGCGTCTGTCAGGTCCCTGGGGTCGTCCCCAGTGGGTTTTCTCAGAACCGGGTTTGGGATCCGATTTTTGTAAAAATTGCATTTTCGTGAGGGCTATTTCACCAGGGTTATATGGCCTGTATTTAGCCTCTCATTAAAGTGGCTGTAACTCCAAGAAACGTAGTCAGAGGGCTCCAAAACTTCTAGGGTGCGTCCGTCAGGTCCCTAGGGTCGTCCCCAGTGGGTTTTCTCAGAACCGGGTTTGGGATCCGATTTTTGTAAAAATTGCATTTTTGTGAGGGCTATTTCACCAGGGTTATAAGGCCTGTATTTAGCCTCTCATTAAAGCGGCTGTAACTCCAAGAAACGTAGTCGGAGGGCTCCAAAACTTCTAGGGTGCGTCCGTCAGGTCCCTAGGGTCTTCCCCAGTAGGTTTTCTCAGAACCGGGTTTGGGATCCGATTTTTGTAAAAATTGCATTTTCGTGAGGGCTATTTCACCAGGGTTATATGGCCTGTATTTAGCCTCTCATTAAAGTGGCTGTAACTCCAAGAAACGTAGTCAGAGGGCTCCAAAACTTCTAGGGTGCGTCCGTCAGGTCCCTAGGGTCGTCCCCAGTGGGTTTTCTCAGAACCGGGTTTGGGATCCGATTTTTGTAAAAATTGCATTTTTGTGAGGGCTATTTCACCAGGGTTATAAGGCCTGTATTTAGCCTCTCATTAAAGTGGCTGTAACTCCAAGAAACGTAGTCAGAGGGCTCCAAAACTTCTAGGGTGCGTCCGTCAGGTCCCTAGGGTCGTCCCCAGTGGGTTTTCTCAGAACCGGGTTTGGGATCCGATTTTTGTAAAAATTGCATTTTCGTGAGGGCTATTTCACCAGGGTTATAAGGCCTGTATTTAGCCTCTCATTAAAGTGGCTGTAACTCCAAGAAACGTAGTCGGAGGGCTCCAAAACTTCTAGGGTGCGTCCGTCAGGTCCCTAGGGTCGTCCCCAGTGGGTTTTCTCAGAACCGGGTTTGGGATCCGATTTTTGTAAAAATTGCATTTTCGTGAGGGCTATTTCACCAGGGTTATATGGCCTGTATTTAGCCTCTCATTAAAGTGGCTGTAACTCCAAGAAACATAGTCAGAGGGCTCCAAAACTTCTAGGGTGCGTCCGTCAGGTCCCTAGGGTCGTCCCCAGTGGGTTTTCTCAGAACCGGGTTTGGGATCCGATTTTTGTAAAAATTGCATTTTTGTGAGGGCTATTTCACCAGGGTTATAAGGCCTGTATTTAGCCTCTCATTAAAGCGGCTGTAACTCCAAGAAACGTAGTCGGAGGGCTCCAAAACTTCTAGGGTGCGTCCGTCAGGTCCCTAGGGTATCCCCAGTAGGTTTTCTCAGAACCAGGTTTGGGATCCGATTTTTGTAAAAATTGCATTTTCGTGAGGGCTATTTCACCAGGGTTATATGGCCTGTATTTAGCCTCTCATTAAAGTGGCTGTAACTCCAAGAAACGTAGTCAGAGGGCTCCAAAACTTCTAGGGTGCGTCCGTCAGGTCCCTAGGGTCGTCCCCAGTGGGTTTTCTCAGAACCGGGTTTGGGATCCGATTTTTGTAAAAATTGCATTTTTGTGAGGGCTATTTCACCAGGGTTATAAGGCCTGTATTTAGCCTCTCATTAAAGTGGCTGTAACTCCAAGAAACGTAGTCGGAGGGCTCCAAAACTTCTAGGGTGCGTCCGTCAGGTCCCTGGGGTTGTCCCCAGTGGGTTTTCTCACAACCGGGTTTGGGATCCGATTTTTGTAAAAATTGCATTTTCGTGAGGGCTATTTCACCTGGGTTATAAGGCCTGTATTTAGCCTCTCATTAAAGTGGCTGTAACTCCAAGAAACGTAGTCGGAGGGCTCCAAAACTTCTAGGGTGCGTCCGTCAGGTCCCTAGGGTCGTCCCCAGTGGGTTTTCTCAGAACCGGGTTTGGGATCCGATTTTTGTAAAAATTGCATTTTCGTGAGGGCTATTTCACCAGGGTTATAAGGCCTGTATTTAGCCTCTCATTAAAGCAGCTGTAACTCCAAGAAACGTAGTCGGAGGGCTCCAAAACTTCTAGGGTGCGTCCGTCAGGTCCCTGGGGTTGTCCCCAGTGGGTTTTCTCAGAACCGGGTTTGGGATCCGATTTTTGTAAAAATTGCATTTTCGTGAGGGCTATTTCACCAGGGTTATATGGCCTGTATTTAGCCTCTCATTAAAGTGGCTGTAACTCCAAGAAACGTAGTCAGAGGGCTCCAAAACTTCTAGGGTGCGTCCGTCAGGTCCCTAGGGTCGTCCCCAGTGGGTTTTCTCAGAACCGGGTTTGGGATCCAATTTTTGTAAAAATTGCATTTTTGTGAGGGCTATTTCACCAGGGTTATAAGGCCTGTATTTAGCCTCTCATTAAAGGGGCCGTAACTCCAAGAAACGTAGTCGGAGGGCTCCAAAACTTCTAGGGTGCGTCCGTCAGGTCCCTGGGGTTGTCCCCAGTGGGTTTTCTCACAACCGGGTTTGGGATCCGATTTTTGTAAAAATTGCATTTTCGTGAGGGCTATTTCACCAGGGTTATAAGGCCTGTATTTAGCCTCTCATTAAAGTGGCTGTAACTCAAAGAAACGTAGTCGGAGGGCTCCAAAACTTCTAGGGTGCGTCCGTCAGGTCCCTAGGGTCGTCCCCAGTGGGTTTTCTCAGAACCGGGTTTGGGGTCCGATTTTTGTAAAAATTGCATTTTCGTGAGGGCTATTTCACCAGGGTTATAAGGCCTGTATTTAGCCTCTCATTAAAGCGGCCGTAACTCCAAGAAACGTAGTCGGAGGGCTCCAAAACTTCTAGGGTGCGTCTGTCAGGTCCCTGGGGTCGTCCCCAGTGGGTTTTCTCAGAACCGGGTTTGGGATCCGATTTTTGTAAAAATTGCATTTTCGTGAGGGCTATTTCACCAGGGTTATAAGGCCTGTATTTAGCCTCTCATTAAAGTGGCTGTAACTCCAAGAAACGTAGTCGGAGGGCTCCAAAACTTCTAGGGTGCGTCCGTCAGGTCCCTAGGGTCGTCCCCAGTGGGTTTTCTCAGAACCGGGTTTGGGATCCGATTTTTGTAAAAATTGTATTTTCGTGAGGGCTATTTCACCAGGGTTATAAGGCCTGTATTTAGCCTCTCATTAAAGCGGCTGTAACTCCAAGAAACGTAGTCGGAGGGCTCCAAAACTTCTAGGGTGCGTCCGTCAGGTCCCTAGGGTCGTCCCCAGTGGGTTTTCTCAGAACCGGGTTTGGGATCCGATTTTTGTAAAAATTGCATTTTCGTGAGGGCTATTTCACCAGGGTTATATGGCCTGTATTTAGCCTCTCATTAAAGTGGCTGTAACTCCAAGAAACGTAGTCAGAGGGCTCCAAAACTTCTAGGGTGCGTCCGTCAGGTCCCTAGGGTCGTCCCCAGTGGGTTTTCTCACAACCGGGTTTGGGATCCGATTTTTGTAAAAATTGCATTTTCGTGAGGGCTATTTCACCAGGGTTATAAGGCCTGTATTTAGCCTCTCATTAAAGTGGCTGTAACTCAAAGAAACGTAGTCGGAGGGCTCCAAAACTTCTAGGGTGCGTCCGTCAGGTCCCTAGGGTCGTCCCCAGTGGGTTTTCTCAGAACCGGGTTTGGGGTCCGATTTTTGTAAAAATTGCATTTTTGTGAGGGCTATTTCACCAGGGTTATAAGGCCTGTATTTAGCCTCTCATTAAAGCGGCCGTAACTCCAAGAAACGTAGTCGGAGGGCTCCAAAACTTCTAGGGTGCGTCTGTCAGGTCCCTGGGGTCGTCCCCAGTGGGTTTTCTCAGAACCGGGTTTGGGATCCGATTTTTGTAAAAATTGCATTTTCGTGAGGGCTATTTCACCAGGGTTATAAGGCCTGTATTTAGCCTCTCATTAAAGTGGCTGTAACTCCAAGAAACGTAGTCGGAGGGCTCCAAAACTTCTAGGGTGCGTCCGTCAGGTCCCTAGGGTCGTCCCCAGTGGGTTTTCTCAGAACTGGGTTTGGGATCCGATTTTTGTAAAAATTGTATTTTCGTGAGGGCTATTTCACCAGGGTTATAAGGCCTGTATTTAGCCTCTCATTAAAGCGGCTGTAACTCCAAGAAACGTAGTCGGAGGGCTCCAAAACTTCTAGGGTGCGTCCGTCAGGTCCCTAGGGTCGTCCCCAGTGGGTTTTCTCAGAACCGGGTTTGGGATCCGATTTTTGTAAAAATTGCATTTTCGTGAGGGCTATTTCACCAGGGTTATATGGCCTGTATTTAGCCTCTCATTAAAGTGGCTGTAACTCCAAGAAACGTAGTCAGAGGGCTCCAAAACTTCTAGGGTGCGTCCGTCAGGTCCCTAGGGTCGTCCCCAGTGGGTTTTCTCAGAACCGGGTTTGGGATCCGATTTTTGTAAAAATTGCATTTTTGTGAGGGCTATTTCACCAGGGTTATAAGGCCTGTATTTAGCCTCTCATTAAAGTGGCTGTAACTCCAAGAAACGTAGTCGGAGGGCTCCAAAACTTCTAGGGTGCGTCCGTCAGGTCCCTAGGGTCGTCCCCAGTGGGTTTTCTCAGAACCGGGTTTGGGATCCGATTTTTGTAAAAATTGCATTTTTGTGAGGGCTATTTCACCAGGGTTATATGGCCTGTATTTAGCCTCTCAATAAAGCGGCTGTAACTCCAAGAAACGTAGTCGGAGGGCTCCAAAACTTCTAGGGTGCGTCCGTCAGGTCCCTAGGGTCGTCCCCAGTGGGTTTTTTCAGAACCGGGTTTGGGATCCGATTTTTGTAAAAATTGCATTTTTGTGAGGGCTATTTCAGCAGGGTTATAAGGCCTGTATTTAGCCTCTCATTAAAGTGGCTGTAACTCCAAGAAACGTAGTCGGAGGGCTCCAAAACTTCTAGGGTGCGTCCGTCAGGTCCCTAGGGTCGTCCCCAGTGGGTTTTCTCAGAACCGGGTTTGGGATCCGATTTTTGTAAAAATTGCATTTTCGTGAGGGCTATTTCACCAGGGTTATATGGCCTGTATTTAGCCTCTCATTAAAGTGGCTGTAACTCCAAGAAACGTAGTCAGAGGGCTCCAAAACTTCTAGGGTGCGTCCGTCAGGTCCCTAGGGTCGTCCCCAGTGGGTTTTCTCAGAACCGGGTTTGGGATCCGATTTTTGTAAAAATTGCATTTTTGTGAGGGCTATTTCACCAGGGTTATAAGGCCTGTATTTAGCCTCTCATTAAAGCGGCTGTAACTCCAAGAAACGTAGTCGGAGGGCTCCAAAACTTCTAGGGTGCGTCCGTCAGGTCCCTAGGGTCGTCCCCAGTAGGTTTTCTCAGAACCGGGTTTGGGATCCGATTTTTGTAAAAATTGCATTTTCGTGAGGGCTATTTCACCAGGGTTATATGGCCTGTATTTAGCCTCTCATTAAAGTGGCTGTAACTCCAAGAAACGTAGTCGGAGGGCCCCAAAACTTCTAGGGTGCGTCCGTCAGGTCCCTAGGGTCGTCCCCAGTGGGTTTTCTCAGAACCGGGTTTGGGATCCGATTTTTGTAAAAATTGCATTTTCGTGAGGGCTATTTCACCAGGGTTATAAGGCCTGTATTTAGCCTCTCATTAAAGTGGCTGTAACTCCAAGAAACGTAGTCGGAGGGCTCCAAAACTTCTAGGGTGCGTCCGTCAGGTCCCTAGGGTCGTCCCCAGTGGGTTTGCTCAGAACCGGGTTTGGGATCCGATTTTTGTAAAAATTGTATTTTTGTGAGGGCTATTTCACCAGGGTTATAAGGCCTGTATTTAGCCTCTCATTAAAGTGGCTGTAACTCCAAGAAACGTAGTCGGAGGGCTCCAAAACTTCTAGGGTGCGTCCGTCAGGTCCCTAGGGTCGTCCCCAGTGGGTTTTCTCAGAACCGGGTTTGGGATCCGATTTTTGTAAAAATTGCATTTTTGTGAGGGCTATTTCACCAGGGTTATAAGGCCTGTATTTAGCCTCTCATTAAAGTGGCTGTAACTCCAAGAAACGTAGTCGGAGGGCTCCAAAACTTCTAGGGTGCGTCCGTCAGGTCCCTGGGGTTGTCCCCAGTGGGTTTTCTCAGAACCGGGTTTGGGATCCGATTTTTGTAAAAATTGCATTTTCGTGAGGGCTATTTCACCAGGGTTATAAGGCCTGTATTTAGCCTCTCATTAAAGTGGCTGTAACTCCAAGAAACGTAGTCGGAGGGCTCCAAAACTTCTAGGGTGCGTCCGTCAGGTCCCTGGGGTTGTCACCAGTGGGTTTTCTCAGAACCGGGTTTGGGATCCGATTTTTGTAAAAATTGCATTTTCGTGAGGGCTATTTCACCAGGGTTATATGGCCTGTATTTAGCCTCTCATTAAAGTGGCTGTAACTCCAAGAAACGTAGTCGGAGGGCTCCAAAACTTCTAGGGTGCGTCCGTCAGGTCCCTAGGGTCGTCTCCAGTGGGTTTTCTCAGAACCGGGTTTGGGATCCGATTTTTGTAAAAATTGCATTTTCGTGAGGGCTATTTCACCAGGGTTATATGGCCTGTATTTAGCCTCTCATTAAAGTGGCTGTAACTCCAAGAAACGTAGTCAGAGGGCTCCAAAACTTCTAGGGTGCGTCCGTCAGGTCCCTAGGGTCGTCCCCAGTGGGTTTTCTCAGAACCGGGTTTGGGATCCGATTTTTGTAAAAATTGCATTTTCGTGAGGGCTATTTCACCAGGGTTATATGGCCTGTATTTAGCCTCTCATTAAAGTGGCTGTAACTCCAAGAAACGTAGTCAGAGGGCTCCAAAACTTCTAGGGTGCGTCCGTCAGGTCCCTAGGGTCGTCCCCAGTGGGTTTTCTCAGAACCGGGTTTGGGATCCGATTTTTGTAAAAATTGCATTTTTGTGAGGGCTATTTCACCAGGGTTATAAGGCCTGTATTTAGCCTCTCATTAAAGCGGCTGTAACTCCAAGAAACGTAGTCGGAGGGCTCCAAAACTTCTAGGGTGCGTCCGTCAGGTCCCTGGGGTTGTCCCCAGTGGGTTTTCTCAGAACCGGGTTTGGGATCCGATTTTTGTAAAAATTGCATTTTTGTGAGGGCTATTTCACCTGGGTTATAAGGCCTGTATTTAGCCTCTCATTAAAGTGGCTGTAACTCCAAGAAACGTAGTCGGAGGGCCCCAAAACTTCTAGGGTGCGTCCGTCAGGTCCCTAGGGTCGTCCCCAGTGGGTTTTCTCAGAACCGGGTTTGGGATCCGATTTTTGTAAAAATTGCATTTTCGTGAGGGCTATTTCACCAGGGTTATAAGGCCTGTATTTAGCCTCTCATTAAAGTGGCTGTAACTCCAAGAAACGTAGTCGGAGGGCTCCAAAACTTCTAGGGTGCGTCCGTCAGGTCCCTAGGGTCGTCCCCAGTGGGTTTGCTCAGAACCGGGTTTGGGATCCGATTTTTGTAAAAATTGTATTTTCGTGAGGGCTATTTCACCAGGGTTATAAGGCCTGTATTTAGCCTCTCATTAAAGCGGCTGTAACTCCAAGAAACGTAGTCGGAGGGCTCCAAAACTTCTAGGGTGCGTCCGTCAGGTCCCTGGGGTTGTCCCCAGTGGGTTTTCTCAGAACCGGGTTTGGGATCCGATTTTTGTAAAAATTGCATTTTCGTGAGGGCTATTTCACCAGGGTTATATGGCCTGTATTTAGCCTCTCATTAAAGCAGCTGTAACTCCAAGAAACGTAGTCGGAGGGCTCCAAAACTTCTAGGGTGCGTCCATCAGGTCCCTGGGGTCGTCCCCAGTGGGTTTTCTCAGAACCGGGTTTGGGATCCGATTTTTGTAAAAATTGCATTTTCGTGAGGGCTATTTCACCAGGGTTATAAGGCCTGTATTTAGCCTCTCATTAAAGTGGCTGTAACTCCAAGAAACGTAGTCGGAGGGCTCCAAAACTTCTAGGGTGCGTCCGTCAGGTCCCTAGGGTCGTCCCCAGTGGGTTTTCTCAGAACCGGGTTTGGGATCCGATTTTTGTAAAAATTGCATTTTCGTGAGGGCTATTTCACCAGGGTTATAAGGCCTGTATTTAGCCTCTCATTAAAGTGGCTGTAACTCAAAGAAACGTAGTCGGAGGGCTCCAAAACTTCTAGGGTGCGTCCGTCAGGTCCCTAGGGTCGTCCCCAGTGGGTTTGCTCAGAACTGGGTTTGGGATCCGATTTTTGTAAAAATTGCATTTTCGTGAGGGCTATTTCACCAGGGTTATAAGGCCTGTATTTAGCCTCTCATTAAAGCGGCTGTAACTCCAAGAAACGTAGTCGGAGGGCTCCAAAACTTCTAGGGTGCGTCCGTCAGGTCCCTGGGGTTGTCCCCAGTGGGTTTTCTCACAACCGGGTTTGGGATCCGATTTTTGTAAAAATTGCATTTTCGTGAGGGCTATTTCACCAGGGTTATATGGCCTGTATTTAGCCTCTCATTAAAGTGGCTGTAACTCCAAGAAACGTAGTCAGAGGGCTCCAAAACTTCTAGGGTGCGTCCGTCAGGTCCCTAGGGTCGTCCCCAGTGGGTTTTCTCAGAACCGGGTTTGGGATCCGATTTTTGTAAAAATTGCATTTTTCTGAGGGCTATTTCACCAGGGTTATAAGGCCTGTATTTAGCCTCTCATTAAAGGGGCCGTAACTCCAAGAAACGTAGTCGGAGGGCTCCAAAACTTCTAGGGTGCGTCCGTCAGGTCCCTGGGGTTGTCCCCAGTGGGTTTTCTCAGAACCGGGTTTGGGATCCGATTTTTGTAAAAATTGCATTTTCGTGAGGGCTATTTCACCAGGGTTATAAGGCCTGTATTTAGCCTCTCATTAAAGTGGCTGTAACTCCAAGAAACGTAGTCAGAGGGCTCCAAAACTTCTAGGGTGCGTCCGTCAGGTCCCTAGGGTCGTCCCCAGTGGGTTTTCTCAGAACCGGGTTTGGGGTCCGATTTTTGTAAAAATTGCATTTTCGTGAGGGCTATTTCACCAGGGTTATAAGGCCTGTATTTAGCCTCTCATTAAAGTGGCTGTAACTCCAAGAAACGTAGTCGGAGGGCTCCAAAACTTCTAGGGTGCGTCCGTCAGGTCCCTAGGGTCGTCCCCAGTGGGTTTTCTCAGAACCGGGTTTGGGATCCGATTTTTGTAAAAATTGCATTTTCGTGAGGGCTATTTCACCAGGGTTATATGGCCTGTATTTAGCCTCTCATTAAAGTGGCTGTAACTCCAAGAAACGTAGTCAGAGGGCTCCAAAACTTCTAGGGTGCGTCCGTCAGGTCCCTAGGGTCGTCCCCAGTGGGTTTTCTCAGAACCGGGTTTGGGATCCGATTTTTGTAAAAATTGCATTTTTGTGAGGGCTATTTCACCAGGGTTATAAGGCCTGTATTTAGCCTCTCATTAAAGCGGCTGTAACTCCAAGAAACGTAGTCGGAGGGCTCCAAAACTTCTAGGGTGCGTCCGTCAGGTCCCTAGGGTCGTCCCCAGTAGGTTTTCTCAGAACCGGGTTTGGGATCCGATTTTTGTAAAAATTGCATTTTTGTGAGGGCTATTTCACCAGGGTTATATGGCCTGTATTTAGCCTCTCATTAAAGTGGCTGTAACTCCAAGAAACGTAGTCAGAGGGCTCCAAAACTTCTAGGGTGCGTCCGTCAGGTCCCTAGGGTCGTCCCCAGTGGGTTTTCTCAGAACCGGGTTTGGGATCCGATTTTTGTAAAAATTGCATTTTTGTGAGGGCTATTTCACCAGGGTTATAAGGACTGTATTTAGCCTCTCATTAAAGTGGCTGTAACTCCAAGAAACGTAGTCGGAGGGCTCCAAAACTTCTAGGGTGCGTCCGTCAGGTCCCTGGGGTTGTCCCCAGTGGGTTTTCTCACAACCGGGTTTGGGATCCGATTTTTGTAAAAATTGCATTTTCGTGAGGGCTATTTCACCTGGGTTATAAGGCCTGTATTTAGCCTCTCATTAAAGCGGCTGTAACTCCAAGAAACGTAGTCGGAGGGCCCCAAAACTTCTAGGGTGCGTCCGTCAGGTCCCTAGGGTCGTCCCCAGTGGGTTTTCTCAGAACCGGGTTTGGGATCCGATTTTTGTAAAAATTGCATTTTTGTGAGGGCTATTTCACCAGGGTTATAAGGCCTGTATTTAGCCTCTCATTAAAGTGGCTGTAACTCAAAGAAACGTAGTCGGAGGGCTCCAAAACTTCTAGGGTGCGTCCGTCAGGTCCCTAGGGTCGTCCCCAGTGGGTTTTCTCAGAACCGGGTTTGGGGTCCGATTTTTGTAAAAATTGCATTTTCGTGAGGGCTATTTCACCAGGGTTATAAGGCCTGTATTTAGCCTCTCATTAAAGCGGCCGTAACTCCAAGAAACGTAGTCGGAGGGCTCCAAAACTTCTAGGGTGCGTCTGTCAGGTCCCTGGGGTCGTCCCCAGTGGGTTTTCTCAGAACCGGGTTTGGGATCCGATTTTTGTAAAAATTGCATTTTCGTGAGGGCTATTTCACCAGGGTTATAAGGCCTGTATTTAGCCTCTCATTAAAGTGGCTGTAACTCCAAGAAACGTAGTCGGAGGGCTCCAAAACTTCTAGGGTGCGTCCGTCAGGTCCCTAGGGTCGTCCCCAGTGGGTTTTCTCAGAACCGGGTTTGGGATCCGATTTTTGTAAAAAATTTTTTTTCGTGAGGGCTATTTCACCAGGGTTATAAGGCCTGTATTTAGCCTCTCATTAAAGCGGCTGTAACTCCAAGAAACGTAGTCGGAGGGCTCCAAAACTTCTAGGGTGCGTCCGTCAGGTCCCTAGGGTCGTCCCCAGTGGGTTTTCTCAGAACCGGGTTTGGGATCCGATTTTTGTAAAAATTGCATTTTCGTGAGGGCTATTTCACCAGGGTTATATGGCCTGTATTTAGCCTCTCATTAAAGTGGCTGTAACTCCAAGAAACGTAGTCAGAGGGCTCCAAAACTTCTAGGGTGCGTCCGTCAGGTCCCTAGGGTAGTCCCCAGTGGGTTTTCTCAGAACCGGGTTTGGGATCCGATTTTTGTAAAAATTGCATTTTTGTGAGGGCTATTTCACCAGGGTTATAAGGCCTGTATTTAGCCTCTCATTAAAGCGGCTGTAACTCCAAGAAACGTAGTCGGAGGGCTCCAAAACTTCTAGGGTGCGTCCGTCAGGTCCCTAGGGTCGTCCCCAGTAGGTTTTCTCAGAACCGGGTTTGGGATCCGATTTTTGTAAAAATTGCATTTTCGTGAGGGCTATTTCACCAGGGTTATATGGCCTGTATTTAGCCTCTCATTAAAGTGGCTGTAACTCCAAGAAACGTAGTCAGAGGGCTCCAAAACTTCTAGGGTGCGTCCGTCAGGTCCCTAGGGTCGTCCCCAGTGGGTTTTCTCAGAACCGGGTTTGGGATCCGATTTTTGTAAAAATTGCATTTTTGTGAGGGCTATTTCACCAGGGTTATAAGGCCTGTATTTAGCCTCTCATTAAAGTGGCTGTAACTCCAAGAAACGTAGTCGGAGGGCTCCAAAACTTCTAGGGTGCGTCCGTCAGGTCCCTAGGGTCGTCCCAAGTGGGTTTTCTCAGAACCGGGTTTGGGATCCGATTTTTGTAAAAATTGCATTTTTGTGAGGGCTATTTCACCAGGGTTATATGGCCTGTATTTAGCCTCTCATTAAAGCGGCTGTAACTCCAAGAAACGTAGTCGGAGGGCTCCAAAACTTCTAGGGTGCGTCCGTCAGGTCCCTAGGGTCGTCCCCAGTGGGTTTTTTCAGAACCGGGTTTGGGATCCGATTTTTGTAAAAATTGCATTTTTGTGAGGGCTATTTCAGCAGGGTTATAAGGCCTGTATTTAGCCTCTCATTAAAGTGGCTGTAACTCCAAGAAACGTAGTCGGAGGGCTCCAAAACTTCTAGGGTGCGTCCGTCAGGTCCCTAGGGTCGTCCCCAGTGGGTTTTCTCAGAACCGGGTTTGGGATCCGATTTTTGTAAAAATTGCATTTTCGTGAGGGCTATTTCACCAGGGTTATATGGCCTGTATTTAGCCTCTCATTAAAGTGGCTGTAACTCCAAGAAACGTAGTCAGAGGGCTCCAAAACTTCTAGGGTGCGTCCATCAGGTCCCTAGGGTCGTCCCCAGTGGGTTTTCTCAGAACCGGGTTTGGGATCCGATTTTTGTAAAAATTGCATTTTTGTGAGGGCTATTTCACCAGGGTTATAAGGCCTGTATTTAGCCTCTCATTAAAGCGGCTGTAACTCCAAGAAACGTAGTCGGAGGGCTCCAAAACTTCTAGGGTGCGTCCGTCAGGTCCCTAGGGTCGTCCCCAGTAGGTTTTCTCAGAACCGGGTTTGGGATCCGATTTTTGTAAAAATTGCATTTTCGTGAGGGCTATTTCACCAGGGTTATATGGCCTGTATTTAGCCTCTCATTAAAGTGGCTGTAACTCCAAGAAACGTAGTCAGAGGGCTCCAAAACTTCTAGGGTGCGTCCGTCAGGTCCCTAGGGTCGTCCCGAGTGGGTTTTCTCAGAACCGGGTTTGGGATCCGATTTTTGTAAAAATTGCATTTTTGTGAGGGCTATTTCACCAGGGTTATAAGGCCTGTATTTAGCCTCTCATTGAAGTGGCTGTAACTCCAAGAAACGTAGTCGGAGGGCTCCAAAACTTCTAGGGTGCGTCCGTCAGGTCCCTAGGGTCGTCCCCAGTGGGTTTTCTCAGAACCGGGTTTGGGATCCGATTTTTGTAAAAATTGCATTTTTGTGAGGGCTATTTCACCAGGGTTATAAGGCCTGTATTTAGCCTCTCATTAAAGTGGCTGTAACTCCAAGAAACGTAGTCGGAGGGCTCCAAAACTTCTAGGGTGCGTCCGTCAGGTCCCTGGGGTTGTCCCCAGTGGGTTTTCTCAGAACCGGGTTTGGGATCCGATTTTTGTAAAAATTGCATTTTCGTGAGGGCTATTTCACCAGGGTTATAAGGCCTGTATTTAGCCTCTCATTAAAGTGGCTGTAACTCCAAGAAACGTAGTCGGAGGGCTCCAAAACTTCTAGGGTGCGTCCGTCAGGTCCCTGGGGTTGTCACCAGTGGGTTTTCTCAGAACCGGGTTTGGGATCCGATTTTTGTAAAAATTGCATTTTCGTGAGGGCTATTTCACCAGGGTTATAAGGCCTGTATTTAGCCTCTCATTAAAGTGGCTGTAACTCCAAGAAACGTAGTCGGAGGGCTCCAAAACTTCTAGGGTGCGTCCGTCAGGTCCCTAGGGTCGTCCCCAGTGGGTTTTCTCAGAACCGGGTTTGGGATCCGATTTTTGTAAAAATTGCATTTTCGTGAGGGCTATTTCACCAGGGTTATATGGCCTGTATTTAGCCTCTCATTAAAGTGGCTGTAACTCCAAGAAACGTAGTCAGAGGGCTCCAAAACTTCTAGGGTGCGTCCGTCAGGTCCCTAGGGTCGTCCCCAGTGGGTTTTCTCAGAACCGGGTTTGGGATCCGATTTTTGTAAAAATTGCATTTTTGTGAGGGCTATTTCACCAGGGTTATAAGGCCTGTATTTAGCCTCTCATTAAAGCGGCCGTAACTCCAAGAAACGTAGTCGGAGGGCTCCAAAACTTCTAGGGTGCGTCCGTCAGGTCCCTGGGGTTGTCCCCAGTGGGTTTTCTCACAACCGGGTTTGGGATCCGATTTTTGTAAAAATTGCATTTTCGTGAGGGCTATTTCACCAGGGTTATAAGGCCTGTATTTAGCCTCTCATTAAAGTGGCTGTAACTCCAAGAAACGTAGTCGGAGGGCTCCAAAACTTCTAGGGTGCGTCCGTCAGGTCCCTAGGGTCGTCCCCAGTGGGTTTTCTCAGAACCGGGTTTGGGATCCGATTTTTGTAAAAATTGCATTTTCGTGAGGGCTATTTCACCAGGGTTATAAGGCCTGTATTTAGCCTCTCATTAAAGTGGCTGTAACTCCAAGAAACGTAGTCGGAGGGCTCCAAAACTTCTAGGGTGCGTCCGTCAGGTCCCTAGGGTCGTCCCCAGTGGGTTTTCTCAGAACCGGGTTTGGGATCCGATTTTTGTAAAAATTGCATTTTCGTGAGGGCTATTTCACCAGGGTTATATGGCCTGTATTTAGCCTCTCATTAAAGTGGCTGTAACTCCAAGAAACGTAGTCAGAGGGCTCCAAAACTTCTAGGGTGCGTCCGTCAGGTCCCTAGGGTCGTCCCCAGTGGGTTTTCTCAGAACCGGGTTTGGGATCCGATTTTTGTAAAAATTGCATTTTTGTGAGGGCTATTTCACCAGGGTTATAAGGCCTGTATTTAGCCTCTCATTAAAGTGGCTGTAACTCCAAGAAACGTAGTCGGAGGGCTCCAAAACTTCTAAGGTGCGTCCGTCAGGTCCCTAGGGTTGTCCCCAGTAGGTTTTCTCAGAACCGGGTTTGGGATCCGATTTTTGTAAAAATTGCATTTTCGTGAGGGCTATTTCACCAGGGTTATATGGCCTGTATTTAGCCTCTCATTAAAGTGGCTGTAACTCCAAGAAACGTAGTCAGAGGGCTCCAAAACTTCTAGGGTGCGTCCGTCAGGTCCCTAGGGTCGTCCCCAGTGGGTTTTCTCAGAACCGGGTTTGGGATCCGATTTTTGTAAAAATTGCATTTTTGTGAGGGCTATTTCACCAGGGTTATAAGGCCTGTATTTAGCCTCTCATTAAAGTGGCTGTAACTCCAAGAAACGTAGTCGGAGGGCTCCAAAACTTCTAGGGTGCGTCCGTCAGGTCCCTGGGGTTGTCCCCAGTGGGTTTTCTCAGAACCGGGTTTGGGATCCGATTTTTGTAAAAATTGCATTTTTGTGAGGGCTATTTCACCAGGGTTATAAGGCCTGTATTTAGCCTCTCATTAAAGTGGCTGTAACTCCAAGAAACGTAGTCGGAGGGCCCCAAAACTTCTAGGGTGCGTCCGTCAGGTCCCTAGGGTCGTCCCCAGTAGGTTTTCTCAGAACCGGGTTTGGGATCCGATTTTTGTAAAAATTGCATTTTCGTGAGGGCTATTTCACCAGGGTTATAAGGCCTGTATTTAGCCTCTCATTAAAGTGGCTGTAACTCCAAGAAACGTAGTCGGAGGGCTCCAAAACTTCTAGGGTGCGTCCGTCAGGTCCCTAGGGTCGTCCCCAGTGGGTTTGCTCAGAACCGGGTTTGGGATCCGATTTTTGTAAAAATTGTATTTTCGTGAGGGCTATTTCACCAGGGTTATAAGGCCTGTATTTAGCCTCTCATTAAAGCGGCTGTAACTCCAAGAAACGTAGTCGGAGGGCTCCAAAACTTCTAGGGTGCGTCCGTCAGGTCCCTGGGGTTGTCCCCAGTGGGTTTTCTCAGAACCGGGTTTGGGATCCGATTTTTGTAAAAATTGCATTTTCGTGAGGGCTATTTCACCAGGGTTATATGGCCTGTATTTAGCCTCTCATTAAAGTGGCTGTAACTCCAAGAAACGTAGTCAGAGGGCTCCAAAACTTCTAGGGTGCGTCCGTCAGGTCCCTAGGGTCGTCCCCAGTGGGTTTTCTCAGAACCGGGTTTGGGATCCAATTTTTGTAAAAATTGCATTTTTGTGAGGGCTATTTCACCAGGGTTATAAGGCCTGTATTTAGCCTCTCATTAAAGGGGCCGTAACTCCAAGAAACGTAGTCGGAGGGCTCCAAAACTTCTAGGGTGCGTCCGTCAGGTCCCTGGGGTTGTCCCCAGTGGGTTTTCTCACAACCGGGTTTGGGATCCGATTTTTGTAAAAATTGCATTTTCGTGAGGGCTATTTCACCAGGTTTATAAGGCCTGTATTTAGCCTCTCATTAAAGTGGCTGTAACTCCAAGAAACGTAGTCGGAGGGCTCCAAAACTTCTAGGGTGCGTCCGTCAGGTCCCTAGGGTCGTCCCCAGTGGGTTTTCTCAGAACCGGGTTTGGGATCCGATTTTTGTAAAAATTGCATTTTCGTGAGGGCTATTTCACCAGGGTTATAAGGCCTGTATTTAGCCTCTCATTAAAGCGGCCGTAACTCCAAGAAACGTAGTCGGAGGGCTCCAAAACTTCTAGGGTGCGTCTGTCAGGTCCCTGGGGTCGTCCCCAGTGGGTTTTCTCAGAACCGGGTTTGGGATCCGATTTTTGTAAAAATTGCATTTTCGTGAGGGCTATTTCACCAGGGTTATAAGGCCTGTATTTAGCCTCTCATTAAAGTGGCTGTAACTCCAAGAAACGTAGTCAGAGGGCCCCAAAACTTCTAGGGTGCGTCCGTCAGTTCCCTAGGGTCGTCCCCAGTGGGTTTTCTCAGAACCGGGTTTGGGATCCGATTTTTGTAAAAACTGCATTTTTGTGAGGGCTATTTCACCAGGGTTATAAGGCCTGTATTTAGCCTCTCATTAAAGCGGCTGTAACTCCAAGAAACGTAGTCAGAGGGCTCCAAAACTTCTAGGGTGCGTCCGTCAGGTCCCTAGGGTCGTCCCCAGTGGGTTTTCTCAGAACCGGGTTTGGGATCCGATTTTTGTAAAAATTGCATTTTCGTGAGGGCTATTTCACCAGGGTTATAAGGCCTGTATTTAGCCTCTCATTAAAGTGGCTGTAACTCCAAGAAACGTAGTCGGAGGGCTCCAAAACTTCTAGGGTGCGTCCGTCAGGTCCCTGGGGTTGTCCCCAGTGGGTTTTCTCAGAACCGGGTTTGGGGTCCGATTTTTGTAAAAATTGCATTTTCGTGAGGGCTATTTCACCAGGGTTATAAGGCCTGTATTTAGCCTCTCATTAAAGTGGCTGTAACTCCAAGAAACGTAGTCGGAGGGCTCCAAAACTTCTAGGGTGCGTCCGTCAGGTCCCTAGGGTCGTCCCCAGTGGGTTTTCTCAGAACCGGGTTTGGGATCCGATTTTTGTAAAAATTGCATTTTCGTGAGGGCTATTTCACCAGGGTTATATGGCCTGTATTTAGCCTCTCATTAAAGTGGCTGTAACTCCAAGAAACGTAGTCAGAGGGCTCCAAAACTTCTAGGGTGCGTCCGTCAGGTCCCTAGGGTCGTCCCCAGTGGGTTTTCTCAGAACCGGGTTTGGGATCCGATTTTTGTAAAAATTGCATTTTCGTGAGGGCTATTTCACCAGGGTTATAAGGCCTGTATTTAGCCTCTCATTAAAGTGGCTGTAACTCCAAGAAACGTAGTCGGAGGGCTCCAAAACTTCTAGGGTGCGTCCGTCAGGTCCCTGGGGTCGTCCCCAGTGGGTTTTCTCAGAACCGGGTTTGGGATCCGATTTTTGTAAAAATTGCATTTTCGTGAGGGCTATTTCACCAGGGTTATAAGGCCTGTATTTAGCCTCTCATTAAAGTGGCTGTAACTCCAAGAAACGTAGTCAGAGGGCTCCAAAACTTCTAGGGTGCGTCCGTCAGGTCCCTAGGGTCGTCCCCAGTGGGTTTTCTCAGAACCGGGTTTGGGGTCCGATTTTTGTAAAAATTGCATTTTCGTGAGGGCTATTTCACCAGGGTTATAAGGCCTGTATTTAGCCTCTCATTAAAGTGGCTGTAACTCCAAGAAACGTAGTCGGAGGGCTCCAAAACTTCTAGGGTGCGTCCGTCAGGTCCCTAGGGTCGTCCCCAGTGGGTTTTCTCAGAACCGGGTTTGGGATCCGATTTTTGTAAAAATTGCATTTTCGTGAGGGCTATTTCACCAGGGTTATATGGCCTGTATTTAGCCTCTCATTAAAGTGGCTGTAACTCCAAGAAACGTAGTCAGAGGGCTCCAAAACTTCTAGGGTGCGTCCGTCAGGTCCCTAGGGTCGTCCCCAGTGGGTTTTCTCAGAACCGGGTTTGGGATCCGATTTTTGTAAAAATTGCATTTTTGTGAGGGCTATTTCACCAGGGTTATAAGGCCTGTATTTAGCCTCTCATTAAAGGGGCCGTAACTCCAAGAAACGTAGTCGGAGGGCTCCAAAACTTCTAGGGTGCGTCCGTCAGGTCCCTGGGGTTGTCCCCAGTGGGTTTTCTCAGAACCGGGTTCGGGATCCGATTTTTGTAAAAATTGCATTTTTGTGAGGGCTATTTCACCAGGGTTATAAGGCCTGTATTTAGCCTCTCATTAAAGGGGCCGTAACTCCAAGAAACGTAGTCGGAGGGCTCCAAAACTTCTAGGGTGCGTCCATCAGGTCCCTGGGGTCGTCCCCAGTGGGTTTTCTCAGAACCGGGTTTGGGATCCGATTTTTGTAAAAATTGCATTTTCGTGAGGGCTATTTCACCAGGGTTATAAGGCCTGTATTTAGCCTCTCATTAAAGTGGCTGTAACTCCAAGAAACGTAGTCGGAGGGCTCCAAAACTTCTAGGGTGCGTCCGTCAGGTCCCTAGGGTCGTCCCCAGTGGGTTTTCTCAGAACCGGGTTTGGGATCCGATTTTTGTAAAAATTGCATTTTTGTGAGGGCTATTTCACCAGGGTTATAAGGCCTGTATTTAGCCTCTCATTAAAGCAGCTGTAACTCCAAGAAACGTAGTCGGAGGGCTCCAAAACTTCTAGGGTGCGTCCATCAGGTCCCTGGGGTCGTCCCCAGTGGGTTTTCTCAGAACCGGGTTTGGGATCCGATTTTTGTAAAAATTGCATTTTTGTGAGGGCTATTTCACCAGGGTTATAAGGCCTGTATTTAGCCTCTCATTAAAGTGGCTGTAACTCCAAGAAACGTAGTCGGAGGGCTCCAAAACTTCTAGGGTGCGTCCGTCAGGTCCCTAGGGTCGTCCCCAGTGGGTTTTCTCAGAACCGGGTTTGGGGTCCGATTTTTGTAAAAATTGCATTTTCGTGAGGGCTATTTCACCAGGGTTATAAGGCCTGTATTTAGCCTCTCATTAAAGTGGCTGTAACTCCAAGTAACGTAGTCGGAGGGCTCCAAAACTTCTAGGGTGCGTCCGTCAGGTCCCTAGGGTCGTCCCCAGTGGGTTTTCTCAGAACCGGGTTTGGGATCCGATTTTTGTAAAAATTGCATTTTCGTGAGGGCTATTTCACCAGGGTTATAAGGCCTGTATTTAGCCTCTCATTAAATTGGCCGTAACTCCAAGAAACGTAGTCGGAGGGCTCCAAAACTTCTAGGGTGCGTCCGTCAGGTCCCTGGGGTTGTCCCCAGTGGGTTTTCTCAGAACCGGGTTTGGGATCCGATTTTTGTAAAAATTGCATTTTCGTGAGGGCTATTTCACCAGGGTTATAAGGCCTGTATTTAGCCTCTCATTAAAGTGGCTGTAACTCCAAGAAACGTAGTCGGAGGGCTCCAAAACTTCTAGGGTGCGTCCATCAGGTCCCTGGGGTCGTCCCCAGTGGGTTTTCTCAGAACCGGGTTTGGGATCCGATTTTTGTAAAAATTGCATTTTCGTGAGGGCTATTTCACCAGGGTTATAAGGCCTGTATTTAGCCTCTCATTAAAGTGGCTGTAACTCCAAGAAACGTAGTCAGAGGGCTCCAAAACTTCTAGGGTGCGTCCGTCAGGTCCCTAGGGTCGTCCCCAGTGGGTTTTCTCAGAACCGGGTTTGGGATCCGATTTTTGTAAAAATTGCATTTTTGTGAGGGCTATTTCACCAGGGTTATAAGGCCTGTATTTAGCCTCTCATTAAAGCGGCTGTAACTCCAAGAAACGTAGTCGGAGGGCTCCAAAACTTCTAGGGTGCGTCCGTCAGGTCCCTAGGGTCGTCCCCAGTGGGTTTTCTCAGAACCGGGTTTGGGATCCGATTTTTGTAAAAATTGCATTTTCGTGAGGGCTATTTCACCAGGGTTATAAGGCCTGTATTTAGCCTCTCATTAAAGTGGCTGTAACTCCAAGAAACGTAGTCGGAGGGCTCCAAAACTTCTAGGGTGCGTCCGTCAGGTCCCTAGGGTCGTCCCCAGTGGGTTTTCTCAGAACCGGGTTTGGGGTCCGATTTTTGTAAAAATTGCATTTTTGTGAGGGCTATTTCACCAGGGTTATAAGGCCTGTATTTAGCCTCTCATTAAAGCGGCTGTAACTCCAAGAAACGTAGTCGGAGGGCTCCAAAACTTCTAGGGTGCGTCCGTCAGGTCCCTAGGGTCGTCCCCAGTGGGTTTTCTCAGAACCGGGTTTGGGATCCGATTTTTGTAAAAATTGCATTTTCGTGAGGGCTATTTCACCAGGGTTATAAGGCCTGTATTAAGCCTCTCATTAAAGTGGCTGTAACTCCAAGAAACGTAGTCGGAGGGCTCCAAAACTTCTAGGGTGCGTCCGTCAGGTCCCTAGGGTCGTCCCCAGTGGGTTTTCTCAGAACCGGGTTTGGGATCCGATTTTTGTAAAAATTGCATTTTCGTGAGGGCTATTTCACCAGGGTTATATGGCCTGTATTTAGCCTCTCATTAAAGTGGCTGTAACTCCAAGAAACGTAGTCAGAGGGCTCCAAAACTTCTAGGGTGCGTCCGTCAGGTCCCTAGGGTCGTCCCCAGTGGGTTTTCTCAGAACCGGGTTTGGGATCCGATTTTTGTAAAAAATTGCATTTTTGTGAGGGCTATTTCACCAGGGTTATAAGGCCTGTATTTAGCCTCTCATTAAAGCAGCTGTAACTCCAAGAAACGTAGTCGGAGGGCTCCAAAACTTCTAGGGTGCGTCCATCAGGTCCCTGGGGTCGTCCCCAGTGGGTTTTCTCAGAACCGGGTTTGGGATCCGATTTTTGTAAAAATTGCATTTTCGTGAGGGCTATTTCACCAGGGTTATAAGGCCTGTATTTAGCCTCTCATTAAAGTGGCTGTAACTCCAAGAAACGTAGTCGGAGGGCTCCAAAACTTCTAGGGTGCGTCCGTCAGGTCCCTAGGGTCGTCCCCAGTGGGTTTTCTCAGAACCGGGTTTGGGATCCGATTTTTGTAAAAATTGCATTTTTGTGAGGGCTATTTCACCAGGGTTATAAGGCCTGTATTTAGCCTCTCATTAAAGCAGCTGTAACTCCAAGAAACGTAGTCGGAGGGCTCCAAAACTTCTAGGGTGCGTCCATCAGGTCCCTGGGGTCGTCCCCAGTGGGTTTTCTCAGAACCGGGTTTGGGATCCGATTTTTGTAAAAATTGCATTTTCGTGAGGGCTATTTCACCAGGGTTATAAGGCCTGTATTTAGCCTCTCATTAAAGTGGCTGTAACTCCAAGAAACGTAGTCGGAGGGCTCCAAAACTTCTAGGGTGCGTCCGTCAGGTCCCTAGGGTCGTCCCCAGTGGGTTTTCTCAGAACCGGGTTTGGGGTCCGATTTTTGTAAAAATTGCATTTTCGTGAGGGCTATTTCACCAGGGTTATAAGGCCTGTATTTAGCCTCTCATTAAAGTGGCTGTAACTCCAAGAAACGTAGTCGGAGGGCTCCAAAACTTCTAGGGTGCGTCCGTCAGGTCCCTAGGGTCGTCCCCAGTGGGTTTTCTCAGAACCGGGTTTGGGATCCGATTTTTGTAAAAATTGCATTTTCGTGAGGGCTATTTCACCAGGGTTATAAGGCCTGTATTTAGCCTCTCATTAAAGTGGCTGTAACTCCAAGAAACGTAGTCAGAGGGCTCCAAAACTTCTAGGGTGCGTCCGTCAGGTCCCTAGGGTCGTCCCCAGTAGGTTTTCTCACAACCGGGTTTGGGATCCGATTTTTGTAAAAATTGCATTTTCGTGAGGGCTATTTCACCAGGGTTATATGGCCTGTATTTAGCCTCTCATTAAAGTGGCTGTAACTCCAAGAAACATAGTCAGAGGGCTCCAAAACTTCTAGGGTGCGTCCGTCAGATCACTAGGGTCGTCCCCAGTGGGTTTTCTCAGAACCGGGTTTGGGATCCGATTTTTGTAAAAATTGCATTTTTGTGAGGGCTATTTCACCAGGGTTATAAGGCCTGTATTGAGCCTCTCATTAAAGTGGCTGTAACTCCAAGAAACGTAGTCAGAGGGCTCCAAAACTTCTAGGGTGTGTCCGTCAGGTCCGTGGGGTCGTCCCCAGTGGGTTTTCTCAGAACCGGTTTTGGGGTCCGATTTTTGTAAAAATTGCATTTTTGTGAGGGCTATTTCACCAGGGTTATAAGGCCTGTATTGAGCCTCTCATTAAAGTGGCTGTAACTCCAAGAAACGTAGTCGGAGGGCTCCAAAACTTCTAGGGTGCGTCCGTCAGGTCCTTGGGGTCGTCCCCAGTGGGTTTTCTCAGAACAGGGTTTGGGATCCGATTTTTGTAAAAATTGCATTTTTGTGAGGGCTATTTCACCAGGGTTATAAGGCCTGTATTTAGCCTCTCATTAAAGTGGCTGTAACTCCAAGAAACGTAGTCGGAGGGCTCCAAAATTTCTAGGGTGCGTCCGTCAGGTCCCTGGGGTCGTCCCCAGTGGGTTTTCTCAAACCAGGTTTGGGGTCTGATTTTTGTAAAAATTGCATTTTCGTGAGGGCTTTTTCACCAGGGTTATAAGGCCTATATTTAGCCTCTCATTAAAGTGGCTGTAACTCCAAGAAACGTAGTCGGAGGGCTCCAAAACGTCTAGGGTTCATCCGTCAGGTCCCTGGGGTCGTCCCCAGTGGGTTTTCTCAGAACCGGGTTTGGGGTCCGATTTTTGTAAAAATTGCATTTTAGTGAGGGCTATTTCACCAGGGTTATAAGGCCTGTATTTAGCCTCTCATTAAAGTGGCTGTAACTCCAAGAAACTTAGTACTAGGGCTCCAAAACTTCTAGGGTGCGTCCGTCAGGTCCCTGGGGTCGTCCCCAGTGGGTTTTCTCAGAACCGGGTTTTGGGGTCCGATTTTTGTAAAAATTGCATTTTCGTGAGGGCTATTTCACCAGGGTTATAAGGCCTGTATTTAGCCTCTCATTAAAGTGGCTGTAACTCCAAGAAACTTAGTCCTAGGGCTCCAAAACTTCTAGGGTGCGTCCGTCAGGTCCCTGGGGTCGTCCCCAGTGGGTTTTCTCAGAACCGGGTTTGGGGTCCGATTTTTGTAAAAATTGCATTTTCGTGAGGGCTATTTCACCAGGGTTATAAGGCCTGTATTTAGCCTCTCATTAAAGGGGCTGTAACTCCAAGAAATGTAGTCGGAGGGTTACAAAACTTCTAGGGTGCGTCCGTCAGGTCCCTGGGGTCGTCCCCAGTGGGTTTTCTCAGAACCGGGTTTGGGGTCTGATTTTTGTAAAAATTGCATTTTTGTGAGGGCTATTTCACCAGGGTTATAAGGCCTGTATTTAGCCTCTCATTAAAGTGGCTGTAACTCCAAGAAACTAAGTCCTAGGGCTCCAAAACTTCTAGGGTGCGTCCATCAGGTCCCTAGGGTCGTCCCCAGTGGGTTTTCTCAGAACCGGGTTTGGGGTCCGATTTTTGTAAAAATTGCATTTTCGTGAGGGCTATTTCACCAGGGTTATAAGGCCTGTATTTAGCCTCTCATTAAAGTGGCTGTAACTCCAAGAAATGTAGTCAGAGGGCTCCAAAACTTCTAGGGTGCGTCCGTCAGGTCCCTGGGGTCGTCCCCAGTGGGTTTTCTCAGAACCGGGTTTGGGATCCGATTTTTGTAAAAATTGCATTTTCGTGAGGGCTATTTCACCAGGGTTATAAGGCCTGTATTTAGCCTCTCATTAAAGTGGCTGTAACTCCAAGAAACGTAGTCAGAGGGCTCCAAAACTTCTAGGGTGCGTCCGTCAGGTCCCTAGGGTCGTCCCCAGTGGGTTTTCTCAGAACCGGGTTTGGGGTCCGATTTTTGTAAAAATTGCATTTTCGTGAGGGCTTTTTCACCAGGGTTATAAGGCCTGTATTTAGCCTCTCATTAAAGTGGCTGTAACTCCAAGAAACATAGTCGGAGGGCTCCAAAACTTCTAGGGTGCGTCCGTCAGGTCCCTAGGGTCGTCCCCAGTGGGTTTTCTCAGAACCGGGTTTGGGGTCTGATTTTTGTAAAAATTGCATTTTAGTGAGGGCTATTTCACCAGGGTTATAACGCCTGTATTTAGCCTCTCATTAAAGTGGCTGTAACTCCAAGAAACGTAGTCCGAGGGCTCCAAAACTTCTAGGATACGTCCGTCAGGTCTGTAGGGTCGTCCCCAGTGGGTTTTTCTCAGAACCGGGTTTGGGGTCCGATTTTTGTAGAAATTGCATTTTTGTGAGGGCTATTTCACCAGGGTTATAAGGCCTGTATTTAGCCTCTCATTAAAGGGGCTGTAACTCCAAGAAACGTAGTCGGAAGGCTCCAAAACGTCTAGGGTGCGTCCGTCAGGTCCCTGGGGTCGTCCCCAGTGGGTTTTCTCAGAACCGGGTTTGGGGTCCGATTTTTGTAAAAATTGCATTTTAGTGAGGGCTATTTCACCAGGGTTATAAGGCCTGTATTTAGCCTCTCATTAAAGTGGCTGTAACTCCAAGAAACGTAGTCAGGGGGGCCCAAAACTTCTAGGGTGCGTCCGTCAGGTCCCTAGGGTTGTCCCCAGTGGGTTTTCTCAGAACCGGGTTTGGGGTCCGATTTTTTTAAAAATTGCAGTTTTGCGCGGGCTATTTCACCAGGGTTATAAGGCCTGTATTAAGCCTCTCATTAAAGGGGCTGTAACTCCGAGAAACGTAGTCGGATGGCTCCAAAACTTCTAGGGTGCGTCCGTCAGGTCCCTCGGGTCGTCCCCAGTGGGTTTTCTCAGAACTGGGTTTGGGGTCCGATTTTTGTAAAAATCGAATTTTTTTGCGGGCTGTTTTACCAGGCAAAAAACCTTTATTAAGCCTCTCATTAACTGGCCATTACTCCACAAAATGTAGCCTGAGGGCTCCGAAACTTCTGGGGTGCTTCCGTCAGGTCCCCAGGGTCATTCCCAGTGGGTCTTCTCAGAACCGGGTTTGGGGTCCAATTTTTGTAAAATAGCACATTTGAGCGGGCTGTTTTACCAGGCAAAAAACCTGTATTAAGCCTCTCATTAACTGGCCATAACTCCACAAAATGTAGCCTGAGGGCTCCAAAACTTCTAGGGTGCGTCCGTCAGGTCCATAGGGTTGTCCCCAGTGGGTTTTCTCAGAACCGGGTTTGGGGTCCGATTTTTGTAAAAATTGCATTTTCGTGAGGGCTATTTCACCAGGGTTATAAGGCCTGTATTTAGCCTCTCATTAAAGGGGCTGTAACTCCAAGAAACATAGCCCGAGGGCTCTGAAACTTCTAGGGTGCGTCCATCAGGTCCCTAGGGTCATCCCCAATAGGTTTTCCTACTGTCTTTGTGACCACCTGGTGGGTCATGCATGCAACTGCAGCATAAGAGGCTTTAGCGCATATCTGTACACAACCCAGCAAAGGAAGGATCTCCTGTGCTGCAGGTGGTTGTGTACAATGCCTCATCAGTCATTTAGATTTCTTCGGTATTTAACAACTGATAAATGTTTTGTTAATACTTTGTGAAGAGGTTTTGTGAAAATAAACATTAGTAGAGGTTGGGACGGGAGTTGCAGACGTTTTAACAGGGAAATGGTAACTTTTTATTGCCGTTTTACTCTGCTAGCTTGAAGAGCGAATACTAGCTAGTTCACCACATGCTATCTGCATTGTTTTGGCTGTACTAATTTAGACCTCTTGTTTTTTTATTGTTCAGACTGATGCCCTACCGCTATTGTGTGCCTGATGCAATTATAGGAAGTTTGTTTTCCTCACCAGGTGATATTTGTTGTATGTATGTATATGATGTTGCAGTTATGAAAATTCGTGTCAGAGATGATTGTAATGGTTGTGAATGCTGAAATGAAGAAAATTGAAAAAAAAAACTTGAAAATGCTCTGTCATGCTGAGAAAGAAAAAGAAAAAAAACCCTAAGGACGCGGTCACACTGGCCATCCAAAACGTGCCGTGCTTGAGCACGATTGCCCCCCTGCAGCGCTGTTCCCCAGCTGGAGAGTACGGCCGGCGGTCACACTACCCCAATATGAACCAGACTTTAGCAGGTATCAGACACGCGCATAGCCTGCCTACGTCATTGTGAAGCATTTGTTTACTTGAAGCGCGATCTCATCAGAATCAGCACAACGAGACACAGAGAGCACTGCTACAACTTTGGAGACTTTTGCACTTACATTAAGTCGTTTTCACCAGACACAGCCTTCTAACACCCCCGCTTTGTTTAAAATGACTGTCGAGAGGTGCGCTCGCGGTGATTATACGTAATGAATCGCACGCGCTGTCCGCGTGCTTGTGCTCGTGCATGAAGTAAACCGTGCCGAAGCCCACCTCTTCGAAGCGGGCCGAAGCACGGTACAGTTGCGGTCACACTGGCAATTCCATACGTGCTTTACGGCTGAAGCGTGCTCAGGCACGGCACGATTGGCCAGTGTGACCGCGTCCTAAATGATCACATGTTAAATGAATGTTTCGGGAATTTTGTTTTCCTCACCAGAATAAAAAGACAGCAAACAGAGCAACACTGATGTTGCTCTGTCTGCTGTCAACCCGTTACATTAAATTAAATTACAAGTTTACAATTAAACTACAAGTAAACTTACTTTTGCCCCCCCTATCTGGGCTGGGGACTGACAAAATTGACCATTATGAGACACACTCTTGCGTGATTTATGTGAATACAGTTGTCTGCTTTGGAGCAGCAGGGGGAGACTGTGAGTGAGGACTGTCTGTCTGTGTTTTGGATAGGAGAGGGACTCACATACGCTGCTCATTGAGATCAAAACACGCTTTACCTCAGATTCTCCAAACTCCAGAAAAGTCACACAATTTGTCGTCTTTAAAAAAACCCACAGAGGGGTCTGAAAAGTCATTAAATGTAGCGACAAAGTCTCCAAGTTGGTAACACTCAGTTGTGGTTTTACCCTCCACTTTTTTAACGTCGTATTCAGAGCTCACACTGGCCCTCATTTATCAAACGTGCGTACGCCTGCAAAATGGGTGTACGCTCCTTACGATCGGCATTTATCAATCTGAGCGTGTGCGTCGGGTACGCTCAAATCTCACGCCAGGTCTGAGTTCATGTACGCAAGTTACATGTCAGTGGAGAGCGGGGTGCAGCGAAGGAAATCCCTCTGTGGAGGAGTTATAAGATCATATGAGCACAAAACATTTTCAGAAATAAAAACTAATGTTCTTAGCTTAATATTTGGATCCTTGAAATAGATATGACACCATTAATGCTTTTAACTGTTTACTGTTATTCGTCCATTCTACAAAATTACGCTATGAAAGAGCAGCAGGAGTTGTCAGCTGATTTCTACGTTAAAAAAATAAAAAATTTCCTCGTTCGGTTTACCTAAAAAGAAATAAATTAAAACAGAGAGGCTCTTATCAGTTTTTAATGCACTCCCATGTTTATGATTAAGTCTCCGCAGAGAAGACGAAGCTGGATCAAACTTTCAGAACAGATTTTTTGAAGGACACTGTATTGATTACAGGATTTACTGTGAAGATGATTAAATGAGATTGATCCTTACAATATTATCATATATAAACGTGAACTGTGCATGAAAAGTGACTGTTTCATAACTAAGGACGTTCATTTACACGAGATCACACTGTGAACTGGTCTACCCGTGCGTAATTGCGCACGATCGACACACTTCGGCTCCACTCTCTCCTCAGTCTTTGACAGGTTCAGGCTGTAGTCTGCAGCTTCTTTCAGAGCTCAAACACTTTTTTTAAAGCCAACTTTCCAAGTTTCTAAACCTGAACGGAAACAATTAATAATATTGTGTCTTCTAACAGTAAGACAACGCGGATTAATTAATCAAGGTATAAACGAAGGATGTGTAAATTAAAATGTTTAAAACTATGTTGTATTTTAGTTTGTAACATCCACGCTGCTGAATTACTGCAGTGGTTTCGTTGCAGGAGAGTTTTTTCTGATTTGCTCTACTTTTACAGCTGCCAAATAACATGGCCTTATTTCCTCTCTAACTCGGTTGCTATGGCGTTGTCGATTACCAGTATGTAGAAGTTTCCTTTTTCCCGTAATGCGTCCCTCCATTTCGTAAATTCCGTGGGTTCGGCCAGCTGTACCTTGAATATTTTGGGGCGTGTTATGTAAATTACGGTTGTTTTCAACCGCCACATTTATCAACACCTGATCAGGGCCCTGTTCTACAAAGCAAGTTCAGCCTAACGAGACAGCCTTGGAGCTACCTCGCTGAACTGAGCGCGGTAGCAGGCGGTCTCGCTACACGGTTTTACGACGCTGGTTATCAACCTCATAAGTGGATCCAGCTAGGCAATGAGCGCGTGCACGCATATAAGGCGGAGCCCGCTGCATCTGACCAATCATGAACATGGAGCAGTCTGGAGCGTCAGAGCAGGCCGGAGAGAGAAGGACCGCATACTTCACACAGGAGGAGATCATGAGGAAGTATGACGAGGTGAAACATGTAATCAACGTTGAAAGCAACACCGTCGCCGCTGCTAAAGCACGGAAGGAGTGCTGGCAGAAAATTGCTGGCAGTCTAAATGCGTAAGTGTAGTGGTGTAGTGCAAAAAAAAAATCTTTTGTGCCATTATCATCCTGAAATAGCACTGTTCAACATGCACTTTTACTGTAACATGCACCATACTTCTTAGATTAATTTATTCCTTTGTTCATTCATATCGTGTTTACATTGTTGTGTGATATGTAGCCCACATGAGTCCTACATGAATTAATGTCACAATTTTAAGACGGGCAATAAAATATTGTCATGGAACAGAAGTGTTGGCATTGAAGATCTTATTACGGCAATGAGAGTTCTTCATTCCCTTTAACTACCTGTAGAAAGTGTCATGTACTACCAACCCCTCCCTGGAAAACCAGTACCTTTCATAAAGGTGGTCATCCAAAAAAGAGAGTGGGTCGGGCTCCAATGTCCACGGGATCCTCTAAGAACGGACAAGCCATTTTTTGGTGAGGGCTCATTGGTCAGTGGGCGGGGTTTTTATAGTCCGCAAGTTCAATCTGGAACCTAATCTGCCAGAGAGCAGGTTAGCTATTCAGCGTACGTTGCCATGGAGACTCGCCTCGCTGAGGAGTGATCCCGTGTCGTAGAACAGGGAATCCGGAACCTATCCTCAAAGCTACCTCGCTAGGCAGTAATCCTGCTTCGTAGAACAGGGCCCAGGCGTACGCTGTGATTGGCCCTGGTACGCACGTTTCATAAATCACGAGTGAACGTTACCGTAAACTGATTTTTACACTCAGATCTGCGCAAGGAAGGATCTCCTGAGCTGCAGGCTGATGCCCTGCCACAATTGGACAGCAGAACCACACAATGCCACACGCTCGAACTTTGTCTTCTCTGCTCGTCATGTAAATAACACACACACCTCCTCACATAGTGTCCTGCTGTACTCCTTTGCCTCGGCTTGTGCATGCGTATGTTTGGAGCTACATACTTGCTTCAAACTGAGTTTAAAACGAGGAAAAAAATAAATCAAAAACCGAACGTAGCACACGCGCCCCGAACCGAGTGAGTGATTGGATGATCTGTCTGAGGCCGAATCCCTTTTTGATTGACAGTGAAATGAGCCAGTCAGCGATCTTGAAGTATAACCCTCCACCTGAGCATCTCCTCAATTTTACATTCAGTTGTTCTGGACTGATCCATAGGCTTTATCGATCCCCAGTGAGTTTACCTTTCTTAAAAACAACGAGCGTTGTGTTTAAAGATTCTCTCTCTTTTCACCAATAAGCAGCTACAGCTAAAGCTGTGGAGCTTCCCCCTTGTCACTCACACTTGCAGCCTGTCGTAGTCTCACGTAGCAGTTCCAGCTGATAACAAGCTGGCACGGAGGGTAGAATTTACGTTAAAATGAATAAACAAATTTATGATGTAGGCCGGAAAAAAATGAGCTTCCCCTCCTTGACTGACCAGCAGCCGCCACTGGTGTAGCCTACATAGTTTATTTGTCTTTAAGCTATTAATGCTGTAAACATACTCTTGCTGTTAATCTAAGTTGCTGTAAAACAAAACAAAACAGACTGAGAGAGTAATAATAAATTATTTCTGAGTCTTTGTTAGCGATTTGTGAAGTTTTGTGGTCATGCTCTACATTTGTTCATTTGCATCTCCTGGGGCTGAAACCCCTCCTGTCCCTAAATCCCATTGATCATCACAAGGGCCATCAAAAGGACAAACGAAGGAAGCAAAAACTACAAAATAAAACAGGGAACAATGAAGACTTGACAATGAGAGAAATGTGCAGACACAGAGGGAACCAAAAACACTAAGAAACAATTACAACACTGAAAACTTAAAGCGAAGGGAACAAAACTCAGGGATTACAGAGGCAAAGATCAAAAAATAAAACAAATAGCATTATTTCCTCAGTCTTTGTCTGAGTCCCATCATTAACACACCTCTATTTCCAAATCATCATCCAGTGATGAAGATGTCTCACCTGCTCAATCTAAGCTGATGTGTAGGCTACTTTAAACACTTCTAATTTCATGAGGCTTTGGGTCACCAACAAACAACGTTTATATCCAGAAAGATTAATTATTGGCACCTTAACCATGGCCTCCACAGGTCGGTGAGATAAATTAGAAATGAATTATGAATCAAAAACCGACTCTGGAGATTTTTCTGGTCGAGCAAGGTGCAAAATGAATGGGTAGAGAGCGGCGCACAAACAGCTGATCTGATGTGGAGCAAAACCCACAACTTTAAACACCTATATCTCCATGAGGCCTTGGCCTACAAACAAACAACGTATATCCTCAGAAAGCTTTACTTATGGAGACTTTAACCATGGCCCCCACACGTCGATGGGATAATTAATGAATTATCGTATGAATCAAAAAGCGGGAGCTGGTTCAGAAGGTTTTTTTTTTTTTTTTTTGGTCGAGCAAGGTACGAATGAATGAAGCAGGAGAGCAGCGCACAGACGTGTAAAACAGCATATTACAGAGACATACTAATGTTTTATCCATACCTCTGATATGTTTCCTATCTCACACACTAAGTTCAAAGCCTTTTTCACACGCTGATAGTCTTGAAAAGTTAAACTGGGGAATATCCACGCTGCAGCAGAGAGCACTGAACAGACCAGTAACTACAGCAGGTCAACTTGGTACAACAGACTGAATAAGCACAGTAAACGCCCAAAACACGAACACAGCAGCAAATTTACAAAATTCAAGCTTTTAAAAGACAAGCAAACATTTCCCTTAGGCTACCTCAGACCATTTAAATCTTCTTCTTCTTGTTTTGGTTTAATGGCGATTGGCAACCAACTGAAAGGCGCATTACCGCCATCTACTGGACTGGAGTGTGGAGCCGGATATACATTCGGAGAAAAAAAAAAAAGGAGAATCCTAAACTCTTTCTATCAGCTGCGTTTCCTTTGAAAACACAACTACATTACCCAAAACTAAATTCTAACTTATACACACTATATCACAACTATTACGAAGGCATGCATGAAGATGAGCATGTTTTATAGTGTAATTGTCAATGTACACTACTTATCAAACCAGTCATTTGTGGGAAGTTCTTCTGTCATAGAGTATAAGTGGAAGGGTAATTGCTTTTATCCATAACATCTCTGACAGTTATTTGAGAAATATCTTTTTTCAAATGAGAGTGATGAATGAAGCATGATTCATTAGTAGATGTACTATTGCCTAAATGGATAATTGGTTAAAATTCTGTTGTAATCAGGGATATTTGCTAACTACAGACTTTTTAAAACCAAATGGGCCTCCTTCATTTTTCTTAAAATCATCTAATACATTGCTGCCATTGTATGAGAAAAGTATAGCTAGTGCTGTTATGTGACAGTAAGAAGTGGTGTTTGGACCCAAGCCCAGCACAAAAAAAAAAAAAAAAAATCAGAAATGTCTTTGGATGAAAGAAACTTAAACAATTAAAATTTCGAACGGTTCAAACAGTACTGTAAAGGAAAAGGGAAAGTTTGTCTGGAAGGCAGCAGGATCAAAAACAGGAATCAGTCCAAAATAGCAATAAGTCCCCAAAAGGCCTCAGCCGGGGACAGGCAGAGGATCAGAACAGGAAACCAAAACAGAATTGAATGCTGGAAAGAACTGTGGGGATGCTGAGTACAGTCTGGTTCAAAAACAGGTCTGATGGCAGATGAGCTGCAAATGGGTGCTCAGGTGCACTGTGTTACCTGATGTACTGGTGAGCATGTCCAAAACGTGGAAGAGAGGTCAGTGGGAAAAATACTGCACCCAAGTGGCAGAACTGTGAAAGTGTCCACAAAAACAAATCAGGTTGATAGAATTGCCTAAAGTTGGATCCAATAGCTGATTGTTACCAAATTCCCATTATAACAGCCAGATAATGCCTGTGAGTGGGTGGAAGGACATTATTATTTAAGCTTAAAAACTATGCGCAGCAGGCAGGTACCTTATTCTTGATCTGAGACAGTTTATCCAGCAGCTGACCTACTGTTTTACTTGTGCTGTATGTGCACATATTTTTCCAATACATTATTCCTTTTGAATCTTGACTTTGATCAGAATGTTGTAAAAAAAAAATAAAAAAAAAAAAAAGGGCATGCCTTTAAACCTAACTTACTATTTGGGGGCAATAGTCATTAGTTATCCTGTATCTAAAAAAAGTTCTTCACTCCAAACAGAAATATAATGCTTTTTTGTTAATGTTCCGTCACAGCAAAGCTTTGTGTTAATAAAGCTCTTTCAGTGAATGGATGAGTTGAGAGTTCATGCACTTGAGGGTATCTGAAGCCCAAAACTTGCTGTCAGTAGTAAACACAAAGTGGTTCAAACATAACAATAATTTATTCAGTGCAAACATATTTTTAAACTGTCATAACAAGAAACAAAACTGTACACACTACCACAAACTTAAAAAGAATTACTTCAACACACTGGCTTGGACAAAAATAGTCTTAAAAAATGAAGGCTATGTAGATGCACTAAAAGTGTTACTTCTTTGAAAGTGTGGTTAAGACTGACTGCAGACTGGCACCCAGCACACTAGCTGTCAGCAAGGAGTCTCACAAAGGCCGCCTCTTGGGTCAGCAATCCATACTGTGTCAGGAACAGATGGGTGTCGTAAGCTCTGCCCGTAATGGGCTGGGACAGCTGCAGAGTGAGGGAAGCAGTCTTGGGAAAGAGGCACACGAACATGAAAATAATTTTGGAAAGATGAAAAAGCACAGAAAAAATAACAGAGTTATGGCTACAAATCATTTTAAAAATTAACCCGAAACTCAACATTTGAAATAACAGTAATGGACTATCAAATAAAAAGATCCCAAAGACCAGCTGCAAAGGCAGAGACAGTTTGCTGCGTCTTTAAGACATTGTGCTAATGTATTTAAAATATATCATTTCCCCCAGGTGTGAAATGAACTCCATCCCTCAAAAATAGCCCAGGACTGTCATGTCTAATGTGAAGGTGCTCAATCAGCACACCACTGTTTATACATTTTCTGCTCTTTTCCATCTTTGCTGGAATTTTAACTTTCCACTGGCATCTCTGGGTGATGCCAGACAAAATTATTTTCATGTCCGGGTGCTGGACACGGAGCTGCCTGAGATCAACTTTCATCCCATTAACCAACCTAACGCCACTTACCTCCCCCACATCTTTGCCCCCACAGTGAATCAGGAGGGCATCTGTTGCTGTCCTCCCTCTCAGAGAGTGGGCAAAGAAAGGAAGGAGGCCTCTCCACCGCAATCCACCCCAAGCGAACCAACAAATCTGTGTCCCCTGTATCCCAAGTCTGCTTCCAGTCGCCTCTGCAGCTCTCTGGGCACCGCGACGGACATAGCTGTCCCCAATAATCCACACCGTGTCTATGGGAGGAAAAAAAAAGGTGTCTAAGGTGATTAGAAAAAAGGGAAAGTAAAAATATATATGTTAAGAAAGAGTTTTTTTTAACTGTCATGTAATTACCATACTTTTTGCTTTTTAAGTACCACGGTTCTACACAGTCCTTAGACTCCTTTGTCGCAAAACCACAACTGCATTAAATTAAGTGCATTACAGTATGAGGTTCTTCCTTATTTAGTCTCATAACTTTCATCTTATTATACAGTGGGAACAATAAGTATTGAACGCGTCAACTCACGGGAACTCACAGATGCTCCCTAGAAGCTTTGGAGCCCTCGGGTTTTGTTGAATTACGGCCCATTTGGTGAAAGGCTAAAAAAAAACAGGCCTAATTTGCCCTGAAAAATACCCCCCAAAAAACTGTGTTTTTCCGAAGTTGGACTCGAAACCCGGTTTTGAGAAAACCCAGTGAGGATGCTCCTAGGGACCTCACGGACGGAGCCTAGAAGTTTCAGAGCCCTTGGTCTACATTTTGTGGATATATGGCCTATTTGGTGAAAGGCTAAAAACAGGCCTAATTTGCCCGTGAAAAACTGTGTTTTTCCGAAAGTTGGACCTGAAACCTGGTTTTTAGAAAACCCATGCAGGAAGCCATTTTACCTTAAAGTACAGGACACAAGCCAGCAGCACCCCCATGTGTCTGAACTCGCACAAGACATCTTTTATTTCACTCTTGACAGCACATTAGAAATTTTTAAACAGGAAATATTTTACATGCAACAAATATAAAAGAGATAAATGTCATAAAAAATAGCAGCTAAAATAAATTAAAGTGATAACTGTGCTTGAACAGTACTGCAGATCGTTCACTTTACCATTTAGACGTCACCAGAGATATTCAAGACAAGCAAACTCAGTGCAAACTCATTCCATAACATAGTCATATGTCAGACATATAGTGAAACATTCTTCATAGTCAGTGAGTGTAGCGGGTATCTTCTGTAGTGTGAGGTCAGTTTGGTACATTGTCTTTTCAGTGTTCTTTTTTCATGTTCTTCTCTGGTTTAATTTTGTCTCCACTTAAAAAATAAGGCTTCTAAGAAGACCACATCTATAGTGCACAATGTTTCATTCTTAGCGGTAAGTTAAGTGTGAAGCATTTTCATTTACAACCCTATGTAAAGGCTGTCACCTCCCTTTCTAATGTGAATAAAATGCACTGTTACATTTTGCCTTTTTGGCATCCTACAAATTCTTTAAAAGGCAATATTGTGCTGTTTCTTTAAGGCTCCCCACTCCACAACCCCCCTTCACTCTGATTGGCCAACCTTCTGGAAGCTTGTTGGCGGTCCGAGCCATGGGCAGGCCTTGGTGCTTGAGGCCCACTCCTCTGATGAGTAATATATCAGTCAGGAGATCCTTATGTGATGACGTCATCATTTCAGGAAGCCATAAAAATCGGAAGATCTCGCGCTCTATTTGAACAGAGCATTTTGAGCTCTTTACAGACCAAGTCAGGTATTTCTACAACATTTGAATACCAAGCAGTTTGAAAATCTGCACAATCAACATCCAGTATTGTTACATTATGTTTTTTTTTAATATGGGAAAGAATAATACCCCCTTTTTAAATCAATCAAAATTTGTTAGTCTTTCCTTACTACTAATCATGAAACACAATAAAACTATAAATACAGTGGTAATTACTTCACTTCACTGGCACCTTATGATTCTCATGCAGTACAGTGCACATTAAAAGTTCTTTCTACAGCTGATGGTGGTGAAAATGGGTCTTAATGTTTGAGCCTTGAATTTAAAAACAGTCAAGAGCATTGATAAGATAACTGAACTTGCAATTCATTACCAGTCACTATTTTGTCCCGTTATTCTATACATGTTGATCCATATCACTGAGCAGCACTATGTGTGTATGTGTTTATGAGTGTGGTTAGTAAGCTCTATGGATGCTTTAAAATACATTATAAATGCCCCAGTAATGCAGTAATGCACTATAGATATGGTCTTTAAGGATTGTGGTACTAAATATAAAAAATAAAACCTTTGTTATTTAAAATGTCTTACATGCCATACATATTATTTAATCTTACATATGAAGGAAAAATCTTTAACATTCGTATGAGTGCTCTGTTATTTTGATATCATCATTGAAGGTGGAGAAAAGGGGTGGGGGTGGGGGTGGGGGGTGAAATATAAATATATAATTTTTTTCACATTAGCTGTTAAATGTGCAAAGAAATGCAATGTTGAGAACTAAAATGTAAACTGGTGCAACAGCACCATCTAGTGGCAGTAGTATAGTGTCAGCCAACCAAATGTATCTGCAGCTTCACAAACTGGAATCTCTTCCACACATGTGGCTCAGAGTGTTACAGCACCTTTAGGTGTTAAAGACCAGGTAGGTAAAGTTCTCCTGTTTGGGTTTGACGCTGAAGTTGTAATGTCCGATTCGGTTCCTCTGGTAGTAAAAGAGGCAAACAAAACCGATGATGAAGACGAGCGAGATCCCGATTCCAAGACAGGCGAGTCCGGCAATGTGAAGAATGTTTAACTCTTCCTCCAAGGAATCTGTAACAGAAAGATCCAGTGTGGTTTGTGTACATTACCACCATCAACACTATTAACACGATCAACATCAGTGGGATAAAACCAGCAGAAAAGAATGATAAAGGCAGGCTATTTATGGATTTAGCATTAATTAATTTTCTACTCATTGAATAAAGCTGGGTAAAAGCAAGAGGAGTTAAAATGACAACTGTTTGAGCATTTAAGCATAATTAACATCAGGAAAAACATCCAGCCTCATATATTTAAAAATCAGGGGACATTTACTTTATCAATCATATTCTTTCTTTCTTTTCAATTGCATGTTCTGTTTCAGTGAAGCATGAATTAAGTGCCAATCAAGTAAGACACATTTATCAGGGTGACCATCTATATATATGACCATAAGACAGGAGGACAAAGTGGGGAAAGCCATCTTTAACCTTCAAAGTGTTCAAAGTCAAACAGGCGCTCTTATATATCTTCTATTAACACAGTTATAAAAAGCCAAAGCTTGAATTTCAGCCCATAACTCTATTTTTAAACTGGAACTTTTTCACTCAAAATAAAGATAGATTAACTGTGTTTCATGAATTTAACACCTTTTGAAAAGTGTGTTTTCCAGCAGGCTACTCAAAGCTTCCTCTCCACCAGACTGATGATAGAGAGCAGCACTACAGCCAGAACTCAACAGCCTGATGGCCTGTTCAGAGTTTGAAATGTGCTCAAGTTTATAATGGACGCTGGAAACTACGGTCGCTGATGCACTCAGGTCAGCATGTCAGAGGCTGAGAGTCAAAGCTGAAGAGTCATTGTTTTCTCAGCTGGAGTTACATCACAATTTGACTTAGAGTCACTCACAGCACAGTCATGCAGCTGAAAAAAATTATTCTGCAACACAGAGGCTCCGCACTACCTCTTATGGTAGATATCTGTCATGTAGCTATAAAATTACAACTACAGACACAAGCAATGGACTCAAACAATTTCCATTGGAAGGAAGACGCTGCAAATGCAAAAATATTGAAGAAATATACAAATGTTCAACACAAATGAATAGGTGGAAAAATGCTGAAATAATAATAAAAAAAGCTACAAATTCAAAAATACTAAAACCTAAAAACCAAAGGCAAAGGAAAACTTGCTGCAATTCTATGAAAAATGGTATCTACCTCTGAAGAAGCTCTCCTGTCCTAAATTTGAGGATAAAACTTAAATTCATCACAAATAATGTTAGCCTTTTCTCAATACCACACTTCATTTTTAGGAGGAAGACACTGTAGTGAATTCAATGGGTTGAATAAGGTCAGCATGTCTCCAAAAGCTGACAAAAAGACTGTTCTTATCCATGCAAATAAATGAGTATGTTGCTAGCTAAACCAGCCTTTAAAGAGGAACAGCTTTGTAGCACCAGCCGGTCACCTGTCAGTTCATCTCTTCATACTCTGACAACTCAAACTGCTACAATCAATGCAGGCAGTTCTCAAAAGTATTTCATGTCATAATACTTAAATAAACAATGAAAATCAAACAACTTAAGGTATGAAGCCTTTGCAGAGGGAAACTGCAGTTCATCAAGTATCCACTGGAGGCTGGCTGCAGATGCAGCAGAAACCACATGCACACCAATTCAGAAAAGCTGATCTTCACAGCATAAATAAATGTGTTTGTTTACAGCCTGGTTCAGAAAACAACTCAAATCTGAGTAACGTATTCCTCTTCCACTAAACACCATAAGAGGGTCAATTTTTAAATAAATCATTATTTTGGAAGTTATGAAACTAAATATTTTTCTCATCCAAACTCAAACAAAATTAGGGGCCGTTTACACAACAACACTGCATCCCCCAAAACACAAAAAAGCGCAGAAGAAAGAATCTGTGTTCACACGGAAATGCTGAGGGACTGAAAAGCTGTAGTGTGCATGCCAGGCCTGTAGTTGGCGATATTATTCACAGACCAGATGAAGTCCAGTCAGCTGCTAATAATCAGAGAAGTGCAGAAGTGATACAACAGACGCAAACTTTGTTGAAAGGCAGTTAGCGGCACAAGCATAACACAGAAGTCCGCCATTGTAAGTGTCATTGTCTGGTTTGTGCATGGCAATTTAAGTTGACACAATAAAAGTGTTATGCCCAAAGCAAAGCATGAAGTCAGCGTTTTCACTAAAAACTCAGCCTTGCTGTTTACACAAAAGCAATGGCCACAGTGTTTCAGAAAAATTTCACTCTGGAGGCCGTTTTCAAAAGTTTCCATTTCAGGTTGGCTAAAATGTGTAAATGAGAGGCCAAAACGTAACAATACCTTTGCGTTACATCCTAAAACCGTTGTTGTGTAAACAGCCCCTTAGGTTGTGTCAGCTTTTTAATCTGGCACCTGCCAATGATAGACTTCAAAACATTGTATCAGAAAATAATGGTTGACATTGTCACCACTAAGAGCTCAAAACTCCGCTTGATACAAGTAAAATGGTTCCTGAACTACTTAGCAAAATAACTTTTCAGGCATTCATTTCTGAAAAATTCCAACACCATTTTTTATCTTACACTTTGAGATGCATGTGTGAAAGGCATTTCCTGATTTGGGATCCCAGAAGATATTCAGGAAATGTGTAAAAGGAGCTTAACCGGGGCACACATCTCAAAAGAGGTAAAGGTTTTATAGTGTGTATTGTTACAGAGTGTAGAAGCACTCACCTTCATCAGATCTCTGAACTGGCCCAGAGGAGCCTAAAGCTGTTCCTATTGTGTTTGAAGACCGAGCTGTTGTTCTTTTCAGGCAGTCCTGTCAGGAAACAAAAACTGAGATGAGACAGGAACACCTCGCAGGATCATACAGTCAAAGTGATGTTAAAATAATGGCACTACAGTTACACCACAATCTTATATAACTAAAGATACGTTTACAGCAGATAACTGTCCTGACAGACTGACAGTTTAAAGCCTGCATTGTGTGCGTGTGTGTGTGTGTGCCATGTTATGCATGTTTCCTTTGGTGTGATGTACTCACAGGCACACAAGTATCAGATCCTATCTGCACACAGATGTGGACCTGGCAGTGCAAATAGATTACATTCAGGTTGACGATGGAGAAAATCTTGACTGACACGCGTGATGTGCTGGAGTTCCCGTTTTCTAACACTTTGGTTTGAGTGTTCAGGGAACAGCTGAGGAGACAGAGAACAAATGGATTGAAGATACAAAACAGTAGGTGATAAATTTAGTCTCTGTGTAGATCTGATTTTAGATTGTCTTAAAAAAATGTTGGAAATCCAAAAAAACTCAGTATCACATTTTTGAGTCATGGTTAGAGTGGCCGTTTTAAAGCATTTTCTGTAACTGATCTTTAGAAATGTTTACAATTAAAGAGAAACTTTACACTGGTTGTATTTTCAGAAAAGGTGTATTCTTATAGTATTAAAAATACAGATATCAAAAACCTGCTAGCTACTCATATGGTCATTGACTGACCCCAATGTCTACACATACTCACCGGCCACTTTATTAGATACACCTGTCCAACTGCTTGTAAACACAAATTTCCAATCAGCCAATCACATGACAGCAATTCAATGCACTTAGGTATGTAGACATGGTCAAGACGATCTGCTGCAGTTCAAACCGAGCATCAGAATGGGGAAGAAAGGTGATTTAAGTGACTTGGTTGTTGGTGCCAGACGGGCTGGTCTGAGTATTTCAGAAACTGCTGATCTGCTGTGATTTTAAGCCACAACCATCTCTAGGGTTTACAGAGAATGGTCCCAAAAAGAAAAAATATTCAGTAAGCGGCAGATCTGTGGGAAAAGATGCTTTGTTGATACCAGGATCAGAGGAGAATGGACAGACTGATTGGAGCTGATAGAAAGGCAACAGTAACTCAAATAACCACTGGTTACAACCGAGGTCTGCAGAAGAGCATCTCTGAACGCACAACACGTCCAACCTTGAGGCAGATGGGCTACAGCAGCAGAAGACCACACCGGGTGACCCTCCTGTCAGATAAGAACAGGTTTAAAGTCCACTGCCTACCTGAGTATTGTTGCTGACTATGTCCATCCCTTTATGAGCACAGTGTACCCATCTTCTGATGGCTACTTCCAGCAGGATAACGCTCCATGTCATAAATCTGGAATCATCTCAGACTGGTTTCTTGAACATGACAATGAGTCCCCTGTACTCAAATGGCCTAAGTAATCCATCTCTGCTTTTTTCTTGATTTTTCTCCATGATAACCAAGCAAGTCTGTAGACTCATGACACAACTTTTTTTATTAAATCACAAGCACAATCGAAATCGCAATATTGTCCACATAAGCGCCAATCGCACCTTTTCCCCAAATCGTGCAGCACTACTAGCAAGGTGGACTTAATAAAGTGGCCGGTGAGTATATATAAACAGTGATAGACGTGTGGGTAGGAGCAGACCTGTTCTCCATGAAGGTGTGGCTGTAGGTGTCTCTAGGGTTTGGAGTGGGAGTGGCCCAGCACTTGTTGATGACGACTTTAATCTGCTCAGAGGAGGTGTTCATGCTGACCTCCACCACCAAATCCTCCTCAGACGACAGGCTGTAGTTGTGAGGTAAAGGTATTGTGCCGTTCATCAGCTGCACTGTCACCTGGAACGATCCTGAGCCCATGATGGCATCTTTGATCGTGTCATATCTGGAGAAGGATAAGATTAAAAAGTGTTGTTTCAACAGAGACACAGGGGGAAAAGTTTCAAATTACAACTACCAGGAGCTCTAAGGTTCACGGTTTAACCCTCACATTCTGATTTCTGTTTTATTTCTAATGGTAAACAGGGGCAACTCTGGGTTCAAACACTGACTGTATGTGATGATGGTAGCTTTATTTGTCACTGCACATGTTTGAGAGCAACGAAATCATATTTCAGTTTCATCCCATCTAAGAAACATGAATGAAAGTGACATATAACAGGGAGGAGGACAGGAGTGAAAGAACTGGGTGGTGCAGGGCCCCACTTCATTAGATGTGATAAAGAACACAAGAGGATGGAGAGGGAAACAAATATATAAGGATGGATGATTTGTCCTCACCTCCTCTGAACCACCTCTGGTGATAAGACCTGACTTTTTGTGTTAGTGACATTTTGTATTCAGAACAGTGGTGGAGCTACAGTGCTGACGTCTAGTCACTTACACAACTAATAACAGATTCAAGTAACTCACTTTAGAAACAATTAAGATCCTTCAGGCCATTTACCTGCTTTTGATAGCAAAATATAGCAAATTCAAACTCCTCATGATGAGAACAATCTATGATACCACCACATATGAAAAGAAATGAAATGATTCATGCAATTTCTGTGAATGTGTCTAAACTAGAGATACATAGATAAATTTGGATGACCAATTTAGGCTGCCTGCAGATACTGCAGACAACCTCGTTAGTGAGCTCTACAATGCTTTATTGATGTAGAATTGTAGGATATTTTGTTTAGAGTTTTTAAAAAAGAAAAATAATTTATTATTATTATTATTATTATTATTATCATTATTATTATTATTATTACATGTTCTGATATTAGAGGTCTTATGATGTTTCCTTAGCAACAACAGTGACACTTGGTACCTCTTACAGAGCTTTTCAGGGCTTAAAAAATATAGATATCCAGAGGTTCCTTGCAGCAGTATTTCATGAAACCAACACTGTTCATTTGATAAAAGTTCAATGGTTTTGTTTCTCTGTTTGTTCTATTGTACAGTATCAAATGTAAAAAAGCAACAACAATGATATACAGGAATTATGTATCGACCCTTCGCCAACCTGCTCTCTGATTAACATCACAGGCAGCTAAACAACCAATAACAACTAAACATTAAGCTCAGCCCCTTGAATGCTTTGTAGCTATCTTAAAATGCCAGAGCATGCTGAGAAATCATGACATCACATGATTCTTACCCTATGGATCCAAAGTCAGAAGAGATAAGCATGTTTTTCATGTAGGTACACATGATTGGAACTTTCAGTCGAATTTTGGGTCCCGCCACTCCTGCGTTTTGATCCATGGAGTTGAAGAGCGTCACAGATGCCGTGTAGAAGGTTTCATTCTGAAATACAAAATGTTGAAAGAAGACTGGGTTAAATTGAGAGAAACTGAACCATAGCATCAGCAATTTGTGTAACAGCATGGTAAAAGCAATAGTTGAAAGCAAAAACTTACATGCACAAGCCTGGTCACACACTTATTCCACGCCACAGTCAGCTCTACATGGGTATTATTTTTTCTGGTGACACCACATGCTGGCAGTCCCAGGTAAAGAGCACTCTCCTTGATGTTGTTGCTCTGAAGAAACTCTTTGGCAACAGCCACAGTGATGGCAGCAACCTTGCACTGGACTGAGATTTCCCCAAGCACATTGGTGGCAGTTCTCGGTGCCGTAGTATGGTAGGTAAGAGCTGTCGTCTGAGGGACTGAGGTGGTAGTGGAGATAGTGCTATATGTCAGTGCAGTGGTGGTGGTTTTAGGCCTAGTTTTGACAGTTTTAGGGGCAGTAGAGGTTGTTTGTTTAACTAAGGTGGTTGTTTTGGGGCTCTGTGTAATTGTCACTGAGGGACTGGTGGCTTTAAATGTTGTTTCCTGTGAATCACTTGTGGTTGTAGGTGCAAAAGAGGTGGTTTTGGGGGAAATTCTGGTTGATGAAACTGCAGGAATAGTGCTTGGTGGTGCTTTTGTCAAGGCAGCCGTGGTCTTTTTCAAGGCAGATGTTGGCGTAATTGGGGTTATAGATGCAGAAGTGGTTGCTGCCCCTGTACTTCTGGTTGTGGGTACAAAAGTGGTGATAGGTGCAGGAGTGCTGATTGCTACAGTAGACATAGTGGTTGCTGCAGCAGGAGTTGTAGTTGTTGGTGCAAGAGAGGAGGTGGTCTGTGTGGGAATGGTGGTTGTCAACGCAAGGGTGGTGGTTGGTGCTGGAATAGTGGTTGCAAGCACAGGAGAAGATTTTGCAAAAGTAGAGGTAGTGGTTGGTGCGGGGAAAATGGTGGTTGGTGAAAGAGTGGTGGTTACTGATGCTGCAGTGGTTGCTGTGGTTGCAGAAGTTGTTGTTGCAGGAGTAGTTGTGGTTACTGTAGTGGTTGTTTCAGGTGCAGAGGTGGTGGTTATTGATGCAGAAGTGATGGTTTCAGAAGTAGAAATTGTGCCTGCAGGGGGAGTTGTTGTTGGGGCAGTAACAGTAGTTGTAAGGATAGTGGTGGTGCTAGCTTGCGTAGGTATCACCACTGGGGCAGCTGATGGTGCCACTGAAGCAATAGTTGAAAGTGTTTCACTTGTTGATGTGATGACAGCAGTTGTCTCTGCAGTGGTAGTTTCTGTGATCAAAGCTCTGTCTGTGGTTGGAGTTGTTTGGGAGAAAAAGGTGGTGCTAATAGTGGAGGTTGTTGTTGGTATTAAAGGTGGTGTTGTCATCACCATGGTGGGGATTGCTGCAAAACAAAACAATCTTTTACTCAGACCTACCAATCAAATCAATTATAATCGGTCTGTCCTCTACCCTACGGTAAGATCGTACCTTGACATGCTCGTCCTGGCCTGTCTTGGTACCAGTCCTCAAACCCATCAGGGCAGAAACATTTGTAGGAGGTCAAGGTGTTGGTACATGTGGCCAGGTGGAAACAGTCGTTCTCTCCAGAAGCACATTCATCAAAATCTGCAAGAAGGGAGTGATAAGTCCCAGGAGGCAAGACATGACAACAAAAGCACCTTGCAGAGCTGCAGTGTTTAATTAACAACATGGGGATCGGTGAAGCCACAGAGACTAATGTGATAATGACAGGTGTGCATTTTTATCAATGCTTTATGAAAATGAAAGACATCTTTGCTATTTTTTCTTCAGCCATCCATTTTTTATTCATAATATTATGGGTTGCTCCTTCCAGTTCACAGTTATATAAACTCCATCATTCCTGTCTGTTCGTTCAGGGTGAATTCTCCTGAACTTTTCCTGCCTCCTTCTTACATCTGCCAACCTGACTTTATTTTCAGCTAGTGGGGGCTTGAGAAAAGTGTGTGGGATAAGTTGTGTGAAGCATTTTTCTGTTTGTGTTCACACATGCAGCAATAAATAAATAAATAAATAAATAAATAAATAAATAAATAAATAAAATTTGTAAAAAATCCAGAAAGTTTTCAGGAGTTTCATTTGTGCGAATCCAACTCTTATGTTTGTTTTTGTTTTTCTTTCCTGTGGCTTTGTGGCTTGTAGTTTGTTTATACTTAATCTCTGGATTCCTTTTTTTCCTCTTCAACAAGGGTGTAAGGCAAAAAATGGAGAAAACATTACCACTTGAACAAAAAGAATTGGCACTCTATATTTTACTAAAAAGCTTGAAACTTTTGCTTTACCTTACCTTGCATTTTAGCCACAAACTTCAGGGTGGAAAATAGAAAAAGTCTAACAAAAAAGAGCTTATTTTTTAATCTGCTTAAGTAGTCACTGTCAGTATTGAAAGCCGTTATCCAATGACTATGTTCCACACAGCCATGAAAATCTGGGATTTGTAACCGCTCAAGTTCATGTTTCTTAGACTGTATTCAGACCAGAAAAGTCCTTTGGTCCACTTTTTTGGTCCAGACCAAAAGCTGACTTTTTTATTTTTGTTTGGTGCGGTTCGTATTCAGATTGTACTTTTTGCAAGTGGACTATATTCTGTAAACACATCCACATGTGTGACGATCGGTGCTCTCATTGGACAGCACTGACAAAGGGCGGCACACAGAGTACAGATCCAGAAATGGAGGTAAACATGTGTGTTTGTGCTCTTATTAGAGCTGCGAAATCATTTTCAGTTTCAAGAGCAGCTCCTTCAAAGCAGGCTAAACAACACTGTTTCAAATTTTGGAACAGTGAAGACGAATGCACGCAGCAAGGATACGCTATGCTCTGCGTGTCCTGACCCACAACATGCTAGCAACAGCGTGGCTAAACAGAAGATGGGGGATCAGGTATGAACCAAAGATGGTTAGGTTACGGTGGCTTTATAGGCCCAAAAGGTGCATGTATCCTGTAGTTAGTTCGGATGGACCTCGGTTTGTATTCAGAACCGCGAACCGCACCAGAGTTTGTTTGGAAGTGGACAGAGACCACCTCAAAAAGTGGGTCTCGGTCTGGTTGTTTGGTCCGCACCAGGGTTTGTTTGTGTCTATTCACACCTGCATGAAAAGTCCGCACCAGCGTGGGAAACGGACCCTGGTCCGTTTAAAGTAGACCAAACAGTCCAGGTCTGAATACGCCCTAAGTAGATGTAGCTTTTGTGAACATTGTAGACGGTGAAGTTGGCCAGAACTAGACAGTCACATGTATCCAGGGCTCTCATAATACTTATTGTTAGTTATAAGCTACACATCAACCTTACAAAGCCTGTATGTGTACACCCACTAATCAATCATGCATTGACAAATCAGTAGTAAGTGGAACCTTAATATAGTTTCTGAGTTGAGACCATAGACTGTATAAAACATGGGCATAGTCTCAGCGATGTCACCTGCCTGTCCCTGATGCCGTGAAAAGAAGCCAATCTGTGGACGCAGCCACATTGGATTTGACGCCGGCTTTGAGCTTCCTTTCGAACAGCTACAGGGTGCCCATCAGTCACATGAGCTGAACTGTGTCTCTGATTGGACAATCAAATGATCCTTATACTTCTAAAACGCTGAGTTGGAAAAAATTCACTCACAGTTTCAGTTCCAAGCCATTTTTTGATCCAGACTCTAAAGATGCTTTTTAAAGTCTGTTTTTATGGCTAGGTGCATACGTGACTTCCAGTCTTTCTGCAGCCAGCCTCAAGTCGATTCTCAGTCAACAGCGATTTATAGCACTTCCACATAGGCTTCATTTTTCTAAACCAGATGTTGCCCCTTGGTTGAGACCATAGTCTCAGTGGCACTACCTGTTTGTTTCTGATACAGAGTTTGAAGCCGATCGTCGGTTGGTGCAGTATTAATGATACTGAACTCAACTTAGCTTTTTCATGCTAGGATGAGGTTAGGGTGGGCTTTTAGCCTCTTATCTACAGGGTGGCAACCTGTGAGTCAAATCACCCATGGCAATAATGGGCAAATCCATGAGTTTGATATTTTACCAATACCAAGTTTTGAAAAAAAATAAAACCCAACTGTTGTACTCAAATAGTTAAAAATGAGATAGCATAGGCATGTCGTATAGGCTCCACTAAGTAATGATACACAAACATGTCTAGAATACACAACAGACAACTGGATATTCCTTCCTTTATGCAAACTCCTGCTACAAGTTTGTGACAAGATATGAGAATTTATATTTCAGTGCCTGAGCAGGAATAAACCTAATCACGTCACCAAATTTAATTTTTCATTTCTTTTCATTTCATTTTTTTTTTTTTTTTCAAAAAAAAAAAAGAAATTTAATTTTTCAGACTAAAGACTATATTGTGGACCACTTCCTGCATCATTTTAGTAATACCAGCTGTGTTTTTTATCAAAAAAAAAAGATAAAGAGACATTACCTTTGATGCTGGTGTTGTTTTTATCCACATTGAATTTGGCGATGGTCAGCAGGGAGTCTATCACAACTGTGGACACATTACTGGTGTTCTGGCTCTGACTGGGGATGAAAATGAGGGTGAAGTTGACCACCACACTCCCCTCGGATAAGCCTGTGATCTCAATCCTCACCATGTCCTTTATCTCTGCAGGCAGAGACTGGTAGATCTGTTGGTGATGAGGAAAACACTTGATTGGTCTGTGTCATGTTTACAGCACGCTGTATGACTCTGGATCGTTCTTGTACCTCATTTCTGAAACTCTCAGTGAAGTCTTTGTAGGCCTGACTGCTAATGTCCAGCAGATCATCAGTGAAGTTGATGTTAATAAGTCGAGTTGTGGCATCAAAAGTCTGGGCATCTGTAACAAAGAGAAGAAAATAAGATTACTTAAAGCAATAGATTCCCAGTAGTTTGTTGGTTGATTGTTTAAATGATTGGTTGGTTACATAATTGGTTTACTGATTAAATGGTTATAGGGTAAGTTGGTTGGTTGAATAATTATATGGGGTTTTTTTAGTCAGTGGATTGATTAAATGGTTAGTTGGTTGGTTGATTAGTTGGTTGGTTGGTTGGTTGGTTGGTTGGTTGGTTGGTTGGTTGATTGATTGAATGTTTTTCTTTAGTTTTATTGATTAAATTTTTTCTTCAGTTTTACTGATTGAATATTTTTTGTTGTTGTTTATTTGACTGACTGATTGATTGATTGCTTATACAATGTATTTCAATTTTTCCAACTGTTGTGCTTTGGAGCAGAGGTCAACAGCCTTTTTGAGACTTAGAGCTACCTCAAGGAAAGTGAGTGGTACGATGGGCTATTGTCTGATACAAACATCCTGAACAAAATTGCACACATCACTGTTTAATAATAATGAAACTAGCAGTAGTAGTATAACTCTGTGAAGAAACTGCTCACATGCCAATGTTCATTATACAACAATGATGGTGAGAAACGTATATACGTTTCTGGAAGAAGCTCCATTGTGACCAGTGCTGTTTTTTGGAACATGTCATGTAGGCGCCTCAAATGGTTTTTGCGGGCACCCACGGGCCTACAGGCACCATGTTGGTGACCCTTGCTTTAGAGCAAAGCGTTAAAAATATGACCACATCTTATCTCAGGCACAAGTCCAAGCCTATGCCTCTCCTTCTAAACTGTGCTCTTATTTTGCATTATCAAACTTAAAGAGCCATGGTGTAAAAATTTAAGTTCATATAAAACATAAATTTAAATTCTTATCTTGTCTAATTTTGTTCATTGTATCATGTTTAATTTATTCCTGAAATTGTGAAAGAGTAAAATCCTCTGGTGGTCAAGGAGTTTATGTTGATGGGACACGGCCCCTTTAAGCTGCCCTTTATGTTTGTATGGGATGCCTTATGCATTGTGCAGAGTGACATAGGTCTGTGGCACGGGAGCATTTAGTTTTTCTACCACGTAACAATGTAAATGAAGCTTCTTTTATTGGAAGTTTAAAAAAAAATAGATACATTTCCTGCTGTTAATGTTGCTGCTTTTGACACCGGGGAAGAAACCCATTTTTCATCCCTCTATTCTTTTCTGTCTGAAGGTCCTGAAACCCTGAGAGGGTCCATCATGCCCAGGCACTGTGATGGTGCCTCAAGATGCTTTCTCAAAATGACAGCAGAGCCTTCCAACAGAAGCTCATCAAAGTCAATGTGAATATAATAAAACCATGTGTGCTTGATCATAGATACAAGGGAAAACTGACTGTGTACCATTACGTCTTACACTAATACAAGACAGCCAACACAGACATCGAGTTTATTCTTACCAGTTCTGACAGGTATAGAAAAGCCTACTCCTCGGCTTCCACAGGCAATCGGTGTGACTGTGACATTGTAGAGCATCCCATGCTGGAGTCCCTGATACTCTATCCTCCTCTCACTGGTTTTGTTAGAATGAACAACTTTGGACCCCCTGCGTACAATGACCTGGTAGGTCTGGTTGGTATGAGATGAGCTGGACCAGGAGATGGAGAAGGAGGTTCCAGTGACGTTCACTGGTCTTAGACTGGTGATGCTGGGTGGAGCTGGAAGACAGTGGTGGGTAGTGAAGGAGTGATAGATACGGAAAATAGAGTCATTTTAATACTCAATGTTGGTTATAAGAGTAGTTTCAATCCTCTCATTTAAACCAGGCAAAAGGGCAAAGTAGGGCATACTACAAAATCTTTTCAAACACCTACGCGAGCTGAGTGATGAATAGGACTGGAGGTATTGACTTTGGCTGAATGTCAGGCTCATCAGCACCTCTGAAACAGCTTTGGAGCACTTCTCAAAATACCTCTACTCTGAAACTCCCACTGCTTTGAAAGATTTGAAGGTTGGTTGAGACAAATAAAAACATTTCTCACCACATGTGGTTGTTGGCAGAGTTGGCTCCACAGTGGATCTCATGGTGGTGTAAGGTGTGGAGCTTGTCCACGGTGGAGTGTGTGATGTAGTAGAAGGAACAGAGGTTGTGTTACTTTGATCTGTTGTCATGATGAAACCCACGGTGCCGTTCTCCAGAGGGTCCTGTGTGGTGTTGGAGGCTGAGGTGTAGGTGGTGTTCATGGGTGGAAGGCAGGTTTGTAGGAGTTCTGTGGTGGTCGACTCACTGACGTCAGCTTGGGAGAGAAAAAAAAAGACAATGTTATAAATTACAGCCAAATCACTTGTTGTTTCTTGTTTTATAAGAGCAGGGTGGGTTTGTTGTTCACTTCAGATCCAATTTGTATGGATAATGTTCAAAGAGCAGTTGGCAGTCCTGACAAGACCCTCAACACCGTGTCAGGACTCTATTTGGCATAACCACCAGCTAACTAAATATACAAAAAAAGTTAAAAGAAAGTATAAATCTAAAAATGGACCTGGTGAGTGAACCGAACAGCAAAGTGCTACTGCAGCTTAGCCTTTCAACTTTAGCCTCACATAGTGTTCACTTTCACCTATCTCAGAACCACCCGGAGTTTCACCTGCATGTTGACCACTGCAGGAGGGATAAAAGCACTTTGAGGGCATGGTGAGCAGACTGACACCTTTGTGGATACTAGAAACAGATTGATATGCTTACCTCTTGCCTGTGTACCTCTACCTGTGTGCTCAATCAGGGCAGGCTTGGCATCAGGAGACAGGAAAGAATGTTGACGACTAATGGATGGAGAGCTACCTGAAGGGATTCGTACTGGATGAACCCTTTTGTTTTGAACAAAGCCCCCCCCCTCGCCATGTCTCCCACTGGTCCACTGATGTGGTAGGATTCTTAAGAATGAACACACTTTTCCCACCCCCTGTTTCTAATTCAAGATTTAGGGTAATGGGCTGACAGTGAGCTACTTAAAAGACATTTGGTTTTGTCCCATGTAATACATAAGAGAGTATTGTGTGATTTTTAAGGCCTACTAAAGATCCTGTTCTACTATTTTGTTTTCTAATGAACATTAAAGCGGGATATCATTGTTTCCTCAAAGATATTATCTGATTATTTAGGGCTGCTAGAGACCCCATTTTGCTATCTTATTTTTGACGAACATTAAAGAGTGGTACCATTGTTCTTAAAGTGATACTCCAGGATGGAACAAGTTGGGTCCTATGACAGGTTTAGGGCAGAAATTACCCCTACAGCAGTGTTTTTGTGCAGCAGAAGCCCAGAGCGCTCACACCAAAGACCCCCTCCCTGCTCCTCTGCCGGTTTCCTCTGCACTCAGACGGGGCCAATTTTTACTTGACCAAAAACACAAATTAACGGACTCCCACCGAAAAAGTCTGAAATCGGTCTGCATTCACACTTTATTTAGAGAATTTTCAGCACGTTATGTTCACACAAAAACACCGCTAAATAAGGCTCTAGTTCTCATCGTGTCGTAAAACGGCACTACCTCTGCTGCAGAGCCATGGCTGGCTACGAGGCGCTCGCCGCTTAGTGTATAAGTCCGCGCGCGGCGTGCCAGATATAAGCAAACGCAGGTAGTCTGCCAGGATGAAGAGACACGATGAGAACTAGAGCCTTATTTAGCGGTGTTTTTGTGTGAACATAACGCGCTGAAAAATCTCTAAATGAAGCGTGAATGCAGACCGATATCAGATTTTTACGGTGGGAGTCCGTTTATTTGTGTTTTTGGTCAAGTAAAATATGGCCCTGTCTGAGTGCAGAGGAAACCAGCAGAGGAGCAGGGAGGGGGTCTTTGGTGCGAGCGCCCTGGGCTTCTGCTGCACAAAAACACTGCTGTAGGGGTAATTTCTGCCCTAAACCTTGTGATAGGACCCAACTTGTTCCATCCTGGAGTATCACTTTAAAAGATGTTAGTTATGATTGTTTAGGACTGCTGGAGACCCTAGTCTGCTGTTTTATTTCTGACAAAGATTAAAGAAGAGTATCATTGTTCCTTAAAAGATATTATTCGTGGTTAAAACCTTGCACTGGTTAACTGTACCATCTAGGTGATTTGTTTTGTTTAAACCCTCTTTCAATGCAACTGGTAAAATGATGTAACTGTGGTTTGTGTTTATTGATTTATCCACCAAGCTCCAGAGAGACGAACCTTAACATCTAGCATAGATTTGTGTATCCACACACACACACACACACACACACACACACACACACACACACACACACACACACATACACACACATACACATACACACGCATGCGCACACACACACACACACACACACACACACACACACACACACACACACACACACACACACACACATGTACTTATAGTAGTTAGTTCTAAAATCTTATTATTAGAGATACCTTAAATACTGTTAATTTATGTACATACTTAGTAAAGTGTTACAAGATTTTATTGATTTCTAACCTTTTTTATTGCTGCTGCTTTAAAAGAATAACTCACAGTTGGCATTATTTCCATAACAATGGTATTCTTATCACCCTACAACATTTTCAGTCATAATAATGTTCAATTTTTAGCCTGATTTACTTTAATAAACCACATTAAATGTCACATTACCTGGCAATAAGGAACAACAGTTGACCTTGTGGTTTGAGCAAGTGCTCAAACCACAAGGTAACAATAGCCCTTGTTGAGGCGAGGCCATACCTGGTTAGACTTCTAACCATGATCCTTAGCTGCATGTGGTTGTTTTTTTTTACTGTTTTCTCTCCATGTTACCTTTCTCCCCCTCAATGTCCTATCATCCATCCATAAATCTGCATTTCCCTAGGGTCATTGAATGCTGGAGCCTATCCAGCAGTCACTGGGTGAGAGGCGTGGTACACCCTGAATAGGTTGCCAGACTATCCTAGATCTTACATGTTCTACATCTACAGCGAACACAGAAAGAGACTTAATTTATCATGAAGTTAACTTGTTTATATCTTTAGTAGGAAGCCAGGTAATGAACAGGATCAAGTATAGAGAGAAGGTGGTCATGCATCATTGCAATGGGATCTTACTCACCCTGTCAGAACTCTGGCTTGTATAACCACCTGTTCTTTATATATCATTGCCAACTTCAAGCAGATTCCCTGCATGGAAGGATGTAGTTTCAACACACACACTCACTCTGTCTTCTGCAGTGGACTCCAGGGTCAGTGGGGTCAACATCAGTGTAACCTTGTTGACAGGTGCAGAAGTAGGAGCCCTCTGTGTTGGTACAGTTTGCATGAGGCGAGCACTGGTGCAGAGCAGGTTGTGCACACTCATTTATATCTGCAATTACACAAACATAAATACATATAGCTGTCATGAGATGACGAAGATTCTTAACAAGTAGTGATATTGAGGTTTAATACAAAAATCAGAAAATGAAAAATTCTAAAGAACTTATAACAACATTTACTGGGAATGGTTAACAATTTGTGCTTGTTACATTCATCAAAGATATATATGACTTAAAATGTCCAAGAAAATTATTAAATTCTGTTTTATCAACATGTTATCACTATTACAAGTGGGTGTGTGAATAAGGTAAATGCTCCTGTGCAAAACAAACTGTAACCTTTAAAATCTCTTATATGCAAATGCTGAATTTTCAAAATAAAAGCACAACTTTCAAGATTTCAGATAAGAAAAATGTGTTATACATGTTTTATATGTTATCATCTATAATCAGTATTATGCTCTTAAAGCACAAACATGTTTTATATTTCGTTTTGTTACTGTATAACATTGTTAAGGAAACCTCACACTCATTAAACAGAAATCTTGAAAAACTAGAAGGAAAAGTGTGACTTTTCATGCAGGGTACAGCTTGCATGTGATTTATATTTCTGCTTTGCATCTGTTATTTATAGGCTGAGTAATTGCGAGGTGTCAGGAAGTAATAAAAGTACATCATCACGCCGTTATAGAGTGATGAATGTTGTCCTTTGTTTTGAATGTAATCATGAAGTTATTCTTTCTTTCTTTCTTTCAAACAAATGGAACAAGAATGACTGCTTCGTGATTAATATCTGTGTGTGTGGGGGGGATTGTGTGTGTGTTGGTTCACGTGTGTGGTGTGTTATGCATTCTCGTGTTATTTTCCGCTGTTGCAGGAAACATCCCACAGAATGACTGTCACTCAAATAGAAGTGGTGGGAGATGGAAACTGTGGTGCGGCTGAGTCATTTTTTCCTGAACGCCGTGTTCTCTGCAACATGAATCACGCTCAAAACTCGAAAAGAATGTCATTTCTCTAAAGAGGACACGAGTGGTTTCACTGAGAGACGAGGACATGCGTGTCACCTCACCTTCCACGCTCACAGATGACACCTCCTGTATGTGCGCGAGCAGCAGATGCAGCTTTGATGTCACATTGTGAAGTGAAAGAGAACTGTTGCACTCAATCAGCAGAGAGGTGGCAGTTCTGTAGGGGTGAACAGGCCACGAGCTGAGGTAATACACGGAAACATCTGCCTGCAGAGCTCCTGTGACCTGTTGAAGATAAAGACACAAAACACTTTGAATATCAATTAGCAGAAGAGGAATAGAAAACGGACAATTTGACAAGAAATGTTACCACATCAAAGGGCTGATTCTCCTTTTTCACTCTGCCAACTGAAAACAACAGCAAGACAACAAATAGGGAAAATCCAGGGGGAAGTCTGGTCATTTTTGCACAGCAAAACAAAAACACTAGATAACCCATTTAAAGCCAACTGTTAAATGCAATATTCCACCACTTACAACACAATTAAACTTAGCTTTAAGGCTGTACTTTGTTGAGTATTTCTCAGGTACTGATGTCACTTGAATATGCCTTCACTGTTGTCAGTGGCTCACTGGTGCGACTCAGTGGTGAGAGGTGTTGACATCTTCAACAGATTCTGTCCTCTCCATGTTGGGCTTTACATGACACTGATTTACCCAGAGGTAAAGCCAGATAATGGGTAAATGTTAAGGTAGCAAACACAAGTTCAAACTAGGCTCCTCCTCCTTGGCTCAGTGCCAGTGGCAGCCCACACCCACTACCTCCAACCGAAGGTACGTGAACACATTCACCAGTCCAGCAACCACCTGCAGCGTCCCGTTTACCATCTACCTGGGAGACTTGAAAGCCCTAACTTAGCATGTTAGCACCTCACCAATTGGTAATCTGACACAAACTTGCTCAGTAGAAAGCCAACTTGCCTCGCTCTTAGCCCCTAGCTGCTCTCCAGGTGCCTGAAAGTGACTGAAAGTTGAGCCCAGCTTCACCCCAGTATAGTAAAAAGCTTTATCTGTTTGGCATTTCTTTTCACTTTTGTTGCGTTTTTCTTGCTCTGTGCTACATCCACTGTTTTAGCTGCTCGGAATAGCTTCTTTCACTCGCCAATCAACATGCAAAGTCACTTGCACACTGGACCGACTGTGATTGGCTAATCTAACCACGCTTACTCTCCACCCAGAAACGTCCTGATACAACTATATCATCAACATACAGGCTAAGGAGTGAGTTTGAGGCAGACACTGATGTACATGTAGAGGCCCAGAAGTGACAATTGAGCAGGATTTTTCATGTAAAAGTTGACATTTTATTTTTTAAGGGAAATCCTGCAGATTCTACCTTTTAGGTTTTGAGGGAAAAGAAGTCAGATAAACTTGTTAAATTTTTAAACAAAGAACATGTCAGATAAATGAATAAATGCATTTGTTTCTGGTTCCGGGTCTTTATTTTGTTCTCGAGAAATCACAACTAGTTTCTTACAGCTATGAGTCAATTTAATATTTTTCTAATAACCCTGTCTTATTTCTCTCATAGATCTCACAATGACAAAGGTTTTTTCTCTGTTAAAGTGTGTTTATTTATCCCATTATCTTTGGATTCGGAGATATACTTGGTATAATTAAAAGGACAATGTGTAGTGAGTAGATTGTTATGACTGAGAAACACCATGAAGGTGGGTCAAGACCAACTAAAAATGTCCCATTGTAACCTAAAATTTGTACGTTGTCCTTTGCAAAGCTCAGAATTGGCTGAGAGTTAATGACTTTGTAAAGTTTTGTTCAACTCAGGGGGAAAGGTTTGAATTTCTTGTCGTCATAAGTTAAGATAAGAACAAATAACTAGTTGGTACGTGATAATGCTGAAATAACATTATTGGTGTCCAAATGGGTCATCAAGATATAAACTGTTGTTAATAACATTGGAATGAAATTTTTCTACCTGTTTTTATGGAATGTTTTTGATTTGCAAGGGATAACAGTCGTTTAAATTTTACTGTTTGGAGATAAAGAATGCATCTTGTCAAAATAGGCAACAGTGTATGTGTTTGAATAGAGGAGCTGAACATTATCAAAAGGAATTGAGTGCAACATTAAAGTAAAATTACTTCTGTGTGAATCTGAAGCAGTAAATACGAGTTAGCAATGATTTTACCATAGCCTGTAGTAATCTAACGTGATCCAGGTGTCCTCCATCCGTTGACATCAGTGGCTCATAATCAGCTTTCACGGTCACTGTAGCATTAAAACGACATCCTTCAGTCTGTGAGAAGTTAGATGGACCTGAAAGTAAAAAGAAAACAGGTTATAAAAACAAGTTACACAAAGAAGCATGATCTTCTTCCTACACCTTCGGCAAACTAGGTGGATGTATGAAAATTGTGTCAAAATAATGTAGCAGTGAGGGTAGGCGGAAAACGTGTTCAGTCTTCACGGTGAAGTAGGTTATCAGGAAAAAAAACAGTTAGTATGGCCAAAAAGACAAAAGAAAATAAACAGCAGATGATTTGAAAATGTACGACAAGAAGAAGAGAAATCAATATGAGAAGGAAATAATAAATAAATTTGACATTCAGAGCTGGAGAATGGAACGATCATTTTACTATTGCTCACCAAAACTCAGGGATTTACAAAGGATTTTGTGCCCAGATTAATCTTTGAATTTTTCATTATAGAGGTAACAAAAGACATTAAATCACTTTATTGACCTAAACATAGGACGAGTCTGATTCTAAGATGACATGCTCCCATACACTAACACCTTTCAAGACTGAAGACAACGACCTTTTGAAGACCAAATGTTACATCGGGAACTATTTTTTTAAATCAAAAATCACATTTAAAATAACAAAGTAATAAAGAAAACATTGAATGTGTTTGAAAATTTTTGCATTAATTCGGATAAAATGTCAATGAACCACCCATGATGTAAATTTTTTGCCGCCATAATATTTAAGTTAATCTGCAGTGTATTAAATAGATGACAGGAGCAAACCTTCAAAGAGTTTTTTCAGTATCACATGAGAAAAAATAGAAGACTATCTTTTTAGGGTTGCTACCTACAAAAAAGACTCTTTGTGTTTCAATATGTCTCCACAGTTGGAGAGATTTTCCTAATGTTCGTGCTGGGTGAATAACTGTTTCCCTAGAAAACAGGTATCAAACTCCAGTACCCGGTTAGCTTGACCAGCTTTGTTTACTGTGTCTATCTACCATTTTCCTCCTGGCAGCATAGTGGTGAACCCCAGCTGGTCGCAGTCATAAAGAAAACATCTAATACTCAAGTCCATGCAGTAATCGAACAGGCTACCACTCCATGTAGTTGAAATGGTCAGTTCTAAAAAAGAAATAAATACCGAGAAGAAATCTTATACCGAGGTTTGCCTATAGCTCCGCCCCTGACAGGCTTCCAGAGGGACTGGCCAATCAGAGAGAAGGGGGTTTGTGGAATGGGAGGCTTAAAGAGACAGTTAAAATAAACGTTTTAGACAGAGGCTGACCAAATATTTTTATTTAGAAGGGATTTTTTTGAGCTGTAAATTATATTAAACCACGACGGCGATACCAGCGGGACAGTATAAAACTTAAGAACCAAAACTGACACGCCTATAATGAAAATGTAACTTTCTTACATATGAGTTAGTGACTGTTGGAAAGAGCGTCTATTACTGGATGAAAACATAAAAAACAGACAAGACGAAACTATGATAGTTGCTAACCAAAACAATAATAAAGGGTATTGGTGAACACTTACTTGCAGGATCAGTGCAGTAAGAACAGCCCAATCTGTGGCAGCATTTCTGCCAGCCTCTGCAGTTTATGTCCCACTCACAGGCCTCGGATCCAGGACGCCCTCCATATGCAGTTGGACAGGATCCTGGCTTGGTGGTAAACTCACGGCTCCTGTTTACAGCTTTGTTTGAAGAAATAACACGTTACACGCTGCATATTATCAGCGAGATGCTGCAGCAGGGTGGTTGCTGTGCCTCCATCTGGTGTCTCACACACAGCATCACACACTAAAAGGTCAGGCTGGTTATGTGTCTGTCAGGGTGTGATGCTGTATCATCACATTTCTGTACACAGAGACTTGAAGTATAACAACAAACAAAAGACTATAAGCTCTTTTTGTGGTTTTACATATAATGAAAGATGAATAATGAATAGTAAACTTACGCAGTGCGCAGTATTGCCCGAGTTGTTCATGGCCATCGCAGCACCTGGTCACCTCCTCTATCACCATTCTGTACTCAATCTGATGGACCATCTTAGACCGAGTGGCTGAACACATCTTATGATTGAGCCAGCCTTTACACTGCTGTGTCACAGGGAAGGGGACCTTGTGAATCGCCAGGAAGCTCACAGTCCTCGTCTCGTTGTAAACACACAGATGGTAGCCGGACGAATAAAGGCTCATTCCTGAAATGAAGAAAAAGAGATCCAGTGAATTTTTACTGCTGGCTAAGTTTCCCTGGTACTTATTCTCTGGCTGCATGTGAACATCAGATTTTACACCCTGAGTTAGTCATTAGTAGAGAAAAAGGGTTACATAACTGACAGCATACAGAGCAGAACATGTAATTCCTCATAAAAGCCCTTTTCTGTTGTGAAAATACATAAATTTTCATGCTAATCCATCATCTGCGAAGAGGCCTACCTTCAAGCACAAAGCTTTCTCCCATATACAGAGCCGGCAGGGCCGCGGCCACCCACATGGAGAGCATCCAACTCATTTTTCACAGATCAAAATCCACCACATTGTAGGTGCATGTTTCTCTTTGAAATGATGCTATCTCACTGTTCAGAGTGTGTGCTCTCAAAGACCAAATCCTCTGTGGCTCTGTTTTTCTCCTCCCCTCGTAGCAACATCAGTCCCTCATGGACTGAAAAATAGTGCCAGCCAGATGGCAATTTTTTTTATGTAATCCATGTGGTATCAGTGATCAGATTTGTGTTTTGACAGTACTGAATAGCTTTTATTTCAGAGAAATTAATTAAAATATTGTGTGTTTTGATGACGTGTGGAGGCATGACAAGCTGATGAGTCAGTGTATTATAAAAAGAGGACAAAAAACTTTATTCCACTCGACTTTCACAAACAAAACTCAGGCCTTGCGTTTATATCTGCTGAATAAACCATTTGTATTTTACACATTCTGTGCTGGTGTCAGGGTCAGTAAACATGTTTGTGATGCCAGGCAGGGGGGATGTGGGATGGGAGGGGCCCATGTCTCTAATGATTTGGTTTCCACACAGGTAACCATAGCAGTGCTCGCTATGCTGCAGGCTTTAACAGCCTGTGTCAGCCATTAGTGTCAAAAAAGGAGGAGTGAGAAGTTCCCTGCCATTTTCCCACATGTCTTCATTTCATTATAAGAGGGAACAGCTTAGACGGTCACAGCTTTGTGCTAAAAAAAGACCACATCAAGAGTCTGTCACCGCTTCGACATTTGAATGTGAATATAAATGTGGTGAAAGAAAACCCTTCAGGTACCTAGATTCCTTGAAGTCTTTACGTCCATTTGCAAACATAATTGCAATGATTAATGCAACACTGTCCCCTTTTAGTAATGAGGTGTGAAAATGTGCCCAACTGCACTTCACTCAGTCATTTAGTGATAATGGATGGTTACATTAATGGCTGACAGGCTAGAGCTTGCAGATGGAGGGAGGATCAGAGCAACAGGCTGGGTTAACCAAGGTCACTTTATTGCAGATACACTCCAGAATATCAGCTCAATTCAACTCATCTTTGTAGTCGTTTTGCAACCAGTGCCACACCTGAGTTATAACGCTGGTACTGTATCTGACAAAGAGTTCCTGTCAGGAGCTCCAGGCAAAATAAACCTGGCAACAAGTCCCCACTGGATAGCAGTAACAACACAAATGTTCTTCTACGTAACTTTACTCAGTCTCAGGTATAATTGGTTTCACTGGGGCCAGAGGGGCATGCAGTTACATGTTTATTACATCTTTGACTCACAACTTCAACCCTCTGAAAATCTTCGCTTCTGTAGTTGGACTAATAATGTAGTAATTAATCAAAGAGAATTAAGATTTTGTAAATTAGATGGGGGTTTTTTGTTTGTTTTTCTGTTTAATAATGTTGGAAATGGCACTTTATGTGCAAGATGTCTCAAAAATAATGTTTAGTGCAAGGTATTGATAAAAGGGGGACAGTTGCACATAACATACACAACGTACACATGTATTTGGATAAGGAGATCAAATCAATACAGATGAACTGTATAACATAGTATGTCAAATTTATGTTTTTATTATTTGAGTCTTATTTTTATATGTATTCAGATGTTTGTCGGAGTTGGAACAAATGATATGTCATACATTTATACATTCAAAACAAAACATCTGTTGGCATATCAAATTAAGTACCAACATAAATGTTATTGAGTTTGCTTTTTAAAGACTTACATTAAAACAAAAAAAAAAAAAAAAATAGGAAAACATTTCATTCTACATCCCAACATCAGAATTGACCATTGGGTTAGATAACGTTGTCTAAACTAAACTAAACTAAACTAAACCAAACTAAACTAAACTAAACTTAACTAAACTAAACTAAACTAAACTTTAAAAAGGCTTTTGGCTTAAAATATGAGTGACTTTGATGCTATATTTACCTGTTTGATTGGGGTTTTTTTTGATGTGGGCAAATGCATGTTTCACAGAGTACACAAAGTAAACTATTTCTTAAAAACAAGTGTCTAAAGTGCATCAAAAGTTAAAAAATAATCTATGAAAAAAAACATCTCTCTGGAGGTTGGAGTATATTCAATCACCTCTTTGTCTCTGGGGGCTGATGTGCCTGATGTAACTGTACTTCAAAGAAGACACTGATAGGCATTTTTAGCCCATACAGTAAGTCTGACCACATATAAAAATATAAACATATAAAAATTTTGCACTTGGTGCGCAAAATCTATGAACAGGTGTAGCCATTTTTTTTCAAACAGTAACCCCTTTTTGAAGACCAACAGGTTCAAAAATGATCACAAAATGAACATCTTGTGGTAATGAAATAAGCATGTGGCAAGCTCCTTTTTTGTTAATAAAATGGTGATGCAATATTTTATCCTAACGTGCATCTAACAAACATACTGTTCTGTAATAAATGTTTTAAAAGTAAGATATTGTTGTTCAGCCCTGGTTTTGTTACACATTTAATGTTAAATCAAGCTTTAAAAAACACATTCATATTTCACTCTGTTCATATTTCTTGAAAATAGCCCTCCTTCTCCTTAGACCAAACAATGCTGTGAAATGCAGGTGAAACTGGATGCAAGTTGGCTGTCAGCCATGAGAGAAGTGAAAGGAGTCAACTCTTAGAGCCAGCTCCAAGTGAATAAAAACAGAAACAGACAATTTTAAGTCTTTCTGTTTTGGTTGAATGAAAACAAAGAATTACCAGAGACAAATTTGAAGATGTAGTCAGTAATAACAATTCAGATATGGCCGGTCTTTTTTTGATAAGAAGAGCTGATTTTAACATTTAAATTGGCAGCCTTAAAAAATGTGTTACAGTCAGAGGCATGTCACCTACCTTTATTTTTATATATATGATTTTTGAGGTTGTCAGTGCCGTTTTGTTTGTATATGTTTTACTGACCAAAGCAGAAAAAATAAATTATTCAACAGCCAGAAAAGACTCCAAAATGTGAACTCCTAAAACGAAAATATGACCTATCCCTTTAAATTAGCCTCAGTGTCAGTCCTTCCGTTAACCCCGCCCCTGGTCCTTTATTAGCCTATCAGTGCACGGTGCACGTGACGAGCGTTCTTTGCGATGACCTCATCCCTGGTGTGGGATGACGTCAAATTCAAGATGGATGGAATCACGACCAGCGCGCAGAAATCTACACAACAGTGAATAAAGTCCCGGCTGTGTGGAGGAAAGGCCGAATAGACGACGGGCAGGGTAAGTGTGGACAGAAGAGTTAACTTATTGCTGGGAATAATTATCAGGAAGGCTTAAATACAGCTGCTAGAGAGCTGTTCAGGAGAAGCTTTTCCTTTTCCTCACTGACGTAACTCGAAAGGGGGATTGTGCTGCTGTAAAACCTGACCTGCTACAACCTGTTTTGCAGCCAGATTCTGCACAGTGTCGGGTCGGGGTAACCCGTTTTAGAGGAAAATTCAAAACACAAACAAATAGCACATCCACCGGAGGGGTAATTCACTCCCCCACACTCCTACAGCCTCCCTGTCTGTACCGACTGTGTTTTCACTCCGGGATTACCGCGGCGGAGTCCATTGAACGTCTCTTAACTTTTCCTCAGTTAACGTTTTCTAACCGTTGAACGCTGGAGGGTAACGGTCAGCTCTTTCGCCACACAGAGGAAGCTGGTGACTAATACTCAAACTGAAAGCATCGCCTCTTTACGAGAAGTTATCTGTCATGAGCAAACGGCCACGTTTGACGGTTGATGTTGTGCTGAGAGCCTCACTCCACTTCCTCTTTTAAAACGACATCTCTGAATGTTACGTGTTGTTCAGTCAATGTCACCAATGAGTTTTAACGGAGAGGCAACAAAGCGGGTGTTAGTTTTTGATGAATGAATGAAGCATCAGTACAATAACCCAGCGTAACATGGTAACAAGTGTCAGTTACATCAACATGATAAGGCACCTTCCGGTCTGACCTTTCAAAATAAAATCAATAATGAACAACGTGCCTATATTGTGGATGGGGAAAAACAAGACCCCGAAGGTAATACTTGCGAAATTAATAGAAACTGTGCCTATTATTTGCTTCTTTGCTACCATACTTAACGGAACTGTGAAAGCTATTTCTGGGTAATAACAGCTATTTCAAAGAGACAAATACCACAACATTAGATTTAAAATGAATTTACAATATTGTACAACCAGTTATTGCAAATTTATAGATTAAGATGCAGGACTGACACAATCTTGTTCTCACCTCTTTCAATGTATGTATAATAAAATCTGATAATTAAAACACACATTGAAGCTCCTTGATTTACATATATGGTGGTGTATCTGTAAATGGTTGAGGTACGTGTTTGCTTAGGCACCAGTGTCATTACAGAAGTAGAAAACAGTCGAATTTTCCCACAAATACCCCACTGACAACAAATAATTTGAGAAGTAGCCACATATTATAAACACAACCTGTCCTAAAACATGTAAACAAAATAAGTAGCATGATCATTCTTTTTGTTTTTACACAGAGATTTGTACATCAGGCTGCCTGTAGACTTCCCTTGAGAAATTAACAATGCATATATGCTGCATCTAACCAGTGACTTTCCATTAAAATTAAAAGGTGTGACGGAAGACTAATTTTTGCTGTTTTTATCAGAGATATAACAATTGGCAGCTTAGAAAGGAAAGAAAGCTCTTGTTGTCCAAATGTACTGTGGCTTCTTTTGTGATCATACTTGATTTTAGCATTGGTTTTGGCATTAAAAGCAAAGTTGAAGTAAACGGAGACTCTTCAAAAATGAACATTGATGAAATACGACGAATGCTTGTGCATCACCCCATAGCTCTTTAAACCAGCAGATGGTGTCTGAACATATCCACACTTTGTAGACTAACAGTGTTTGTAAGGTGAGAATCATATAATTTCTCTAAAGTTTATGTATATTTGAAAGTCAATTACAATATCGTGAAAAATGTGTTAGAATCCCTTATTTTTTCTTACCCTTTACCATGAAATTATTGTGAATTAGCTTTATTTTGTACAAGCTTCCTGCCTCAGTCTATGTGAGTGACAGTGAGTTGACAGAGCTGTGTTCATATAACTTGAGTCTAACATGATGTAATGCTCAGGGGCTTGCCTTATGTGTCCTGTATGGGTATTTTCAACAATGTGGATGAAATGGTAAATGATTTACTTATTGAGTTCCTCTTCACCAGTAGTATGTCCAGAAGTGACACAGAAATGTGTACTTTCCCCCAGAGTGACACACTTTACTGAATTGGTTCCAAATCTTTTGCTTTGTTCCTTTTTAATGACTTAAAGTTGCGCAGTGTGACTATGTGTATTTTATGTTTTTAGATCATCCTAAAAAAACAGCATGTTGGCTGGCCTGTTTCCAGTTTTTATTGTCCTGTTTTACTTATTCACATTTTGCTTTACTAATGTTAGGTTGTTGGAACAAATAAATAAACAGTTAAAACATGCAGAGAAAAGTAGCCACTAGTCTGGAACAGACTGTATTTCACTGATTAAGCAGAGTAATTGTAGCTCACGTTTCTCTGAGTCAATTAAAGACTAAATTTAAACAAATTAAACTTTATTGAACACTTTTTTTCTCAATAAATTCCATGTTCACTCCACATTAGGGCTGGTAATGACAGGGTAACTTACAGTATGATATCCCCCCCACAATAACATGTGAGGACACAAGGAATTTGCTGTGACTGAAGAACTGCATAAGTATTGACGATGTGATTAGTTTTAATATATAAGGACTACAAAATACCCTTAAAAATGAAGCCCAGGGTTTACAGTAGAAGCACTTTCATTTAGTTAAATTGGGAGATTAATCTGTTCAGAGCACTCTATGATTTTCCAATTAGGCACCAGTGATGTGATTATGTATCTCATAAATCAGAATGATAATATTTTGCTTTGTCAATAATTTGTCCTACCTATCTTCTGCACAGAGCACTTACCAAATTATGAGGATTAAAAACATGTAGCTCACAGTGAAAAAAAGGTGGTGATTAAAATGATCTCTGTCTAATTTAAAATATGTTAGTCTCTCTGTTTACAACTCAGTAAATCAGCTGATAATTTTAAAACGAACGGGTCAGGAAAGTTGGCTGTCAACTATAAGGTTTTTAAATCACTATTAAGTGATTTGTATCTACATTTCAACCACTAGCAGTCTATCTATCACTATTTCAATTGTTTGGTTTTTATCTTTTGAACGTCAAAACTGAACTGATGTCTGTATCAAGACTAGGGCTGAGAAATTAATCAAAGTGAAACCAACATCACAATGTAATAGAATGCAGTTTTCAAATTGCAAAGGCTGCACTTAAAAAATATATATATTATATGTACACAGACCTGAAGGGAATATAACTTATACTTGTTCTTCCTGAAAACCACCAAAAGTTGATGTGCTGTTTTTTTTCTGGCAGAAATATTACACGTCTACAAGGCTTCAAGTTAAATCAATCTGTCAATTTTCTACCGTGATTATACGAGTTAAATAAAGATACATGGTATTGGTATCAATTCATGCCTGGCCTACAGGATTGAATTGTGTATATGTTAGCAGTCGTGTCAGTCATACAAAAGAACGTTTTTTTGGTTGTGTTTGAAGAACAATGCAGAAGACTAAAGTCCCTCCCAAAAAAATCGCTATCACAATATTGATCCAAAAAATCACAATTAGATTATTTTCCAAAACTGTTCAGCCCTAATCAAGACTGTAAAATAATTATTGTATATCGATAGTATATTAAACCAGCAACAGCTGCAGGGACAAAAGCCTCTGTACATGGACCCAGAACATTCAGAGGCCGTGGTTTGATGAAATTCCAAATATATGTTTGGCACAAAGTGTACTTTATTTTAAAATTGTAAAATGAGGTTACTGGGTTTTTTTTTTTTAAGTACAGTGAGACCATTAGGATACCTTGTGCTGGCTTTACAAAGAGCAGCAGAATTTTAACTACGGTGTGCCAAAAGGGACAAAACAATATGCAATTTGATTAAAAAAGAAAAGGCTTCAGGATGTTAATTATGTCATGATAAATGCATCATCAATCCTAATAAAATATTAAATATATTTTTTTAATCCGAACAATTTTTGCTCTTTATTTATAGTTTTGTTCACCTAGACTAGCTTAAATATACATTACATGTATTTAAATTGAAAAGTTTAGAGAGTATTGTTTCTTACGCTAAGGTTTACAGGTTTGCAGTAAGAAGGGGCAGGTAACAGGGCTCCAGCTTTTAGGGTTTGATTGTAAGTGTCCCAGTTCATCCACATCTCTGGCTCAGCAGCTTCATTATTCTGTCTATGATGTCCTTTTTCTCTCAGTATTGTTTGTTTATGTGTTTTTATGTTCCTGCTTTCATGAATTTCCTTGTCTTGTCTTTCAGCCATGGAGAGCCTTGTACATTACAGCAACCCCTCCCATGCCCTCTCAGTGTTAGGGGTTCTCAATGAGCAGCGTCTTCGGGGTCAGATGTGTGATGTGGTCCTGGTTGTTGCTGATCAGAGGTACCAGGCTCACAAAAGTGTCCTGGCTGCCAGCAGTGAGTATTTCCAGTCCCTGTTTACACGGATGGACGTGGAGCCCCTTAAAGTAGTTAACCTGGACTTCTGTGAGCCGGACGCCTTCGAGATCGTTCTGAATTACATCTACTCCTCCTCACTCTTTGTGGACAAAGGGAGCCTTGCAGCCATTCAAGAGCTGGGCTACAGTCTTGGAATCCCTTTCCTTACAAACATTGTGTCAACAAGGCCACATGCTTCCTACTGTGTGTCCAGAAAGAGGCTTTCCTTCTCTGAAGGGGAAGAGAACGATGTCCAGACAAGAAGTGTCATTGTGTGTCGGGTCCGGAATGAGACGACCCATCCCTCACGCTCAAACTATCCCAGAAAGACATCAGAGAGAGCCACCCCTCCTCGCTCAGCTCAAGAACCAACACAGCCTCCTTCAGATCGCATCTCATATGAATCAGTCAGAAACTCTGAATCCATCAGCAGGAAATCAGACGAACAGAGTGAAGCTGCCAACAGAAAGCCTACCTATCCTTACTCCTCCATATTAAAAGGGAATTCATCACACATCACATCTGTTAGGCCCCAGCTGACCTCCTCCGTGTCCTTCAGTGATGCAGAAGTGCAGCACATCAGGCTGCAGTCTGGCATTGACCAGGACACCAAAGAGGAAGAGGAGGAGCAGGAGCACCGCTACCACACCAAAGTGTCCTTTCAAGGTCAGGCCAGCGAGCCGAGCCCGACCATCGACCGGAGCGGACCACTCATAAAAAGCCTCCTCCGGAGATCCCTGTCCATGGACAGCCCTGTTCCAGTCTTCTCTCCCACTCTGGAGCTCAAAGATTTACAAAACCGGGAACAGTCAGTTGTTAAGATGGCATCCAAAGCCTGTGGGCCTGAAACACCTGCTCACAACGGCAACTCAAAAAGAACGTCTCCCCTGGTTCTCAGGTCCAGGCACCCCAGCAGGTATGATGAAGAAACTCAGGTAGGAAGAGAAGTCAGTGTGAAAGCTGAGCCCAGCAGTCCCCTCGCAGACCCCATGGACATTATTCGCATCACTGTCGGAGATGCTTTGCCTGTCAGTCTCAAAGATTTGCAAGCAAACTATGACCAAGGTTTAAGACCTGATTTCAATTCTTTTGGGAAAAGAAGGGACAGGCCAGACAACAGACGGTACCCATTCAAGAAGAGCAAAATTTTCAAAGAACATCCCCTGACACTGGATGAGAACCTGACAGTACCTCAGGGCGCTAGCAGCAACGTGAACGAGAACAGTGAAGAGCCTCCTCCGAACAAAATCTTCAAATGCTGGAACTGTTTAAAAGTTTTCAGGTCTAGTGCTGGCTTACACCGACATGTAAATATGTATCACAACCCTGAAAAGCCGTATGCTTGTGACATCTGCCACAAACGCTTCCACACCAACTTCAAAGTGTGGACTCACTGCCAAACTCAGCATGGTGTTGTACAAAACCCGGCGTCCTCCTCGAGCTCCTCTGTACTGGATGAGAAATTTCAAAAGAAGCTGATAGATATTGTGAGGGAGAGGGAGATAAAGAAGGCTTTGCTGTGGAAGCTAAAGAGGAATAAACAGGGTTTGCAATCTCCTGCACTTACCAAAAAGAGACCGAGGCCCAGCTATATATGTCCTTACTGTGGGAAAGTATTTGTGTTCCAGTCTCAGTACAGACAGCATTTAAGGACACACCCCTCAGAAAAAGCTGAGCAGGACACGGGGGACGAGAGCATCCTCTACCAGGAGCAGAACCAGGTCGGTCAGCAGAAGAACTCAGAGGCTGGAGTTTACTCCTGCAGACTCTGTAACATGAAGCTGTCTTCACTCTTTGAGCAGGGCGACCATGAGAGAGGCTGTCGACATGCGACCGTCTGTCCCTACTGTGGCCTCCGCTTCTCCAGTCCATCGGTGAAAAAGGACCACGAGGCACACTGCAAGTACAAGAAGCTGACGTGCCTGGAGTGCATGCGGACCTTCAAGTCATCCTTCAGCATATGGCGTCACCAGGTGGAGGTCCACAACCAGAACATGATGACTGCTAGAGATCAGGTTCACCTGCAGCAGCAGCAGCAGCAGCAGCAGGTGAACAGCGAAGAGTCATCTGACGTGCTCAGAGAGGATCATTACAGGGACGAGCCTCTGGCAACCAGGACGTCAAGAGACACAATCAGCTACAGTGAGTCCTCAGGTCCACCAATGTATGACTCGGAGGACTCTTCATCCTTTGTGCCTGAAGATCTGAGCATGGGCCACCACGGGAAGCTGGTAGTGAAAGAGGAGCCGCTGGAGGAGGCTGTGAGTGACAGGGACAATACAGAGTCTGCTAAATCAGGATCAGAGGAGCCTGGTGTGTGGCCATGTGAGAAATGTGGGAATCTATTCAGCTCTCGCAAAGACCTGGAGCGACACCAGGAGCTGCTCTGCCACATCAAACCGTTCATCTGTCACATCTGCAACAAAGCCTTCAGGACCAACTTCCGCCTTTGGAGCCACTTCCAGTCCCACATGTCGACTGCTAACGAACCTGGAGCCAAAGAAATCGAGAGACATCCCTCCCCCCTGTCTCCATCCCCTCCCACTACCCCTCAAAACTCTGAGCGCCGCTCCCCACAGGCCTCTGTGCTCCAGTCCACGCAGACAGCACCAGTGGCTGAGGAGTCCAGCAGCCCCGAGCCCTGCAGCTCCTCAGTAAACAAGACAAACAGGCCTGAAGTGGAACATCAAGCCAGCAGCCACAGCCCTCTGTCCAGGTCCAACAGCATGGAGAACCCAGGAGGCCCTCAGGAATCAGACACACTCTTTTACCACGCGCCGTCTCTCTCTGCCCTGACCTTCAAGAGGCAGTATATGTGCAAGTTCTGCCACAGGACCTTCAAGACGGCGTTTAGTCTGTGGAGCCACGAGCAGAGTCACAGCCACATATAAGCACCAGAAAAGTGGTTTCTCTTGAGAGAAATTATTAGACTCAACACACCTCAGCCTACAGGAAGACTTTGAATGTATAGCTTATTTGCTTGCCTCCAATGTCATTTATTACAGTGGCCATGTTTAATAGAGGTGTAAACGTGAATGTGCAATCAAGTGCTAGATTCCTCTGAGAGACAAGATGAATATAAATGATTTATTTTACTTTCAAATCAAATATAACTATTGATCTACTTTAAATCTCTTTAGCTGTCTACTTGTACTTATCTTTGTAGATGCTTTTGAGCAAACACAGGCAGAGGTGTACCTCCTTTTTTCAGATGTACGTCTTTGAGCCAGAGTTGTTCCCTTGAACACAGTGATACCAATATGTCAGAGGTTGTAATTTAATCCAGAGAAAGAAAACTGTCAGCTATTTTACAACCTCTCTGGTGAAACAATGTAGACTGTGTTTAAGGCTTCAGTTTAAAGAGGCTGCGTAAGAGTCATTAAGATGGATCTGTTTTCTGGGATCAGTTCTTGTTTTGACCGATGCACAAGTAAGATTAAACCATGGTTTAGGGACATCTCTCTGTTTAAAGTAAAAGTGTAAAGAAAAAAAAGGTACACCTTCATGCTGTGTTTTCTCTGAGTGTGGGTAAAGTGCTTTACATTTATAGAGGTTACAGGTGAATTGACAAGTAGTGCTTTTGCTTTTGTATCAGATTTATCTCTTGATGTGAGTGACAACCCTTAAGATAATATTGGTGGCCTCAACGATGTATTTAATATGCACTTTGTGTAACAGTTTGATTCTGTTATAGTAGGAAAAAAGTACAAAAAGATTGTTTGCAGGAGTAGAAATTCTACATTTGCCCAAAGTCTGTTTAAAGAAGCATTCTTTAGCATTTCACTTTCATTTTTGCCTTTTTGTTTGACCAGTTGGCTGAATAAGCCCTTCAGTTGAATTATTATAACGTTACATTACACATCAAACAGGTCTGTGTTGTTTGAGGCAAAACATGTTATGTTTTTGTCCTCTTTAATCACAATTAAAACATTGTCTGTCTCATGACTGGACCAGTGAATCACTTAAATAAATATACAAGTTTCTGGGGCAGTGCAAATATCGGCCACAAGATGAGAGAAAGTGGTGTTTTCCTTCACAGGTACAGAATCTAAAAATGTGTCAAAGATAATTGGCCAATTTTTGAAAAAAGATCATTGAAATGATTGTTTATTCCCATCCAACTAAATTAAATATTTAATTTATGATGGGAATTTGAAATGAGCGAAAAAATTGCAGGCCAATTTCAAAGGAACTTTGTGAAAGCACACTGAAGTTTTGTTCATTATTTATGATCATACTTAGATAATTACTCTAAACATATTTTGATTAAAGCTCCTGTGAGGAAACTTTCTGTTTGGTAAGTTAAAGCTTAAATTGACACCCTCTGTATCTGCTAGCTGTGTGTGCACTAGTTTTCTGACTATAAATCTCAGCTTCTTCTTCTTCTGTGAACAATCAGAAATATAGCATTTGAAAAATGCTCTAAGTAGGAAAAAAAATTTTTTTTTGGCAGGATCCAACCTAACACAACAGATTTGGTCTGTTTTAGAACAAGCTAAAAACTCCTCACGGTAGCTTTAATTTTTTGGAGAATTCAAACTATCAAAGTGTATGAATCAGTCTGCCTGCCCAGTCCTGTACCAGTGTTATTAACACTCATTATTATTCTTGTAGAGCCGTGCAGTTAAATAAATTTAGCAGAGAACGGAGCTTTACGACGCTTTGATGGCCTTATGCAACTTTAACTAGTTTCTCGTTATTATTTCACAACAAAAAGCACAATAGAGTTTTGGAGGACTTATGACTCAGGCTTTTCATGATGGTGTAGTCAAGACGGCGGAGGCACGAGGACGCAAATCTTTTATTTTACCAATGAGCATAGTGTTCCTGCTTTCAGAAGATTTATGATAAAGAATGTGTTTTGATTGTATTCCAGCTGTTTCACAATTGTATTCTTGTTCAAATATATACTTCTGCTTTGGCTTGTTGGATTAGAACTGTGTCATGAATTATCACGATTGCTACGTATTGTTGCATTCAAAGAGTGCTCCACATGAACTGGGGATTTGTTTTTCCTCGAAATGAACAACGTGAGCTGCGTCGTGATGTTGAAGTCATTGGAGAAACTCTGTATTGATGATAGTGCTCTTAATTTCTTGTGATGAAAACGTCACAGAAATGATTAGAAATGTGTATATGGAAGTGTTTGTATCTCGATTTTGTACCAATTTTGTTAGGAAACAAAGTTTTATCTTTTTGGTATTCCGTGCTCTCACTGCAATAATGAATATTTGTATCAGCATTGGTTGCTTTATTGTTGCTTTTTAAGACCTGCAGCTGTTTTGTGTTTAGGTTTTTCTACAGTTTTTGTGCTTAATTTCTGTAATAAAGAGTAACAATGGAGTACGTATACAACCATTTGTAGTTTCAGTATTGTATTCTTTATTCTTTCTTTGAAATTTAAACCCTAAAAAAATATATCTATTTACGATTGTAGAAGATAGAAGCTGTTGGTGTTCATCTTGGGTGATTGGATCATTTTCCAAATTATTCGTTCACTTACATTTTTTGTCAAGGTCACAAACAAACCAAAGTCTTTGTAGTAACATCTCACTAGCATAGGCTTCTTGTGTAAAACTAAACCTCTGTACATTCTGCAGAAACTCTACAACTCTTTAAGCTGACATCTTTGAGTAAATGGATTTTTCATGATGTGAAAATGTTCTCCATGAATATCCAGCATTCAATAATTACAATAGAGGTCGCACGACTAGATTAGACTTATGAAATGGTGCAGAAAAGACTAAATTTGGTGTACACGGATAGTTCTGACTGCAGGATACGAAATAGTTGAGGCTATAAAAAAAGTTATTTGCAGGTCAAGATAGTCAATTTGAAAAACAGTCCTGATAAAAACCAAATCCTGATCCTGCCATAAAAAAACCCTGAAATATTTTCTGCATATCCCCCCCTAGTGGAGAGCATTCTCTTTGAGAAGATGCAAATGTTTACACAGTATAACATACACAACACTGCAGAAAACTGACCACTTATCACCTGGTATCAAGAGACAGTTGAGGGACAGATGAGGTTTGTTTTTAAAAGTCTGTAACAACAGTACATGAAAGTGTGACCACACTTAATGACTGATTTTTTTTTTTTAGAAATCATTAAAAAAAATAGTTAAAAAACAGCTTTCATAAACTTTCACTGTATGCAAATATGTCAGTAAGTGCTGCTGGCCCTTGGTTATTTCCAAAGAGTCAAACGTGGCCCTCTCTGAAATCAGTAGATGATCAGCAGACATGTCTGTGAGTGCTGATGAGAATAATATAATGATGTGAGGATACGGATGTTTTATAAGATGGATCAGTGTGTTCATCACACAGATCATTTTGTCTGTCATTAGGTGGTATGATCCAACAGTTCTATATTAAATCATCTCTTCACTGCTTGATCACACACTCTGTCTCTACCCCACCCCCAAGTGCAGCTGCTTTCATCTCCCTGCATCATTTTTTCTGTTTGTTTAGTGAGTGCCATTTCGCTTGTTTCTGAATTAACCCTGTAAGGTTGTTACCTCCTGTCTTTCTGTGAACAACATAATTCAAAAAGTAGCAAATTGATCTTGATGAAATTTTCAGGAAATGTTTAAAATGGGATAAGGAAGATCCATCTGGATCCAGGATTTTTTTTAAAGGATTCTTGATCATTGTGAGATAGGGCTGTTTTTTAAGTGTATATAACTCCACGATAAATGGACAGATTGCTTTGCAAAACAATACAAGACAAGGTCATCATAATTTCTGACAGATGTTAAAGTTTGATCCAGATCCTGGCAATATTCTGGAGACTGAGATCTGGAATATGAAATATGTACTGGTTCATCATAATTTTCAACACTGTCAGGTAACAAATTATCGTACAAACACCGAATTGTAGCAGACAGTCTGCTGAAAGGGAGTATAACATTAAAGTAGGACTAAAGTGTTGCGTGGCAATCACAATATGCTTGGTGGAGGTCTGTGCTCTCTGGGTGCTTATGTAGTTTTATGTGTAATCTTGAGCTTTCTTTAATGTCACATGAATGACCATAGGACGCCATTAAATGTATTCAAACCTCTGCATTTCTCAACAGTTATCAATTTATCAAATGCATTGATAAAAACATCTGATTTCAAGGCTCACTAAAAGTCCACCAATAATTTTATTCATATGTCCTATAATGTAGAGGCAGTTTATCTCCCTGTCTTTAAACCTATCTGCATGAGCACTACCTGTGCTATAACTGCACATGACAGGACTCTTCCATAGCCAGAATTAGCTGCATAGAACAAAAGAGCAGCAGACAGTATGGTTTGATTAGTATCATGACTGAACTAATGTTCTTCTGCACTTCTCCTCAAAATGCTTACTTATCCTGTCTGGGGAGTTTGACTTCATTTTCTCTGTAGGAAAAGCTCAGTCTGCCTAGCTGCACTCCAGCATTGCATAATCTTTCCTTTAAACATAAGTAAAGACCATCATCAAACTGAGGGCCGTGTTAAATGGATGTTGTTATTTGATCTACCTGTGGTTTTGAGGTATGTAAAAACAGACACACACTCATCCTGTTGGCAGACAACCCTCAGCTGAGGCTGGTGTTTGTGGAGGTGGGGGAGTTACGCTGAGGGCCACAGTGACATACACTGACTGGAAACTCAGGAGTGAACCTGGGAGGAGTTTGCTTTAATTTGGAAAATTGGGAAACTGGAAATCCTGTCCTGCTCGCTTGTAAGGTCACACTCCGTCCGCTAATGTGTGAGTGAAGAGGAAGTTGAGGAAATGTGTTCTCATACACATCCACAGCTTTCACGTTAAAAGAAATTAGATTTATTTTTCTTACATGGTCCTGTGAGTTCCTCTGACAGCAGTTTCTCATCTGTTATTTAAATAGTGTCAAAGTTTAGCTTGAAGAAGATGAGGCTCTTAAGTCATAGTTGTTGCTAAAGGATGAACACAAACTGCCAAACTTAACATCAGCAACACAACTTTTAAAGAACTGAACTCATCAAGTGTTATTTTTGCTGCTGTGTTGAAGTTGCTTCCCTACATGGTTGAAGGAAAAAGATAAAGTTTCAAAAACAACATTATTTTAAAATGTCCATTATATCCATCAGTCCATTAATCAAGACTCTGGGTACAAGTGATAACAGAAGCACAGCACAGACATCACAGAAGCAACAGATCAGTTAGTCACTGCTGTGTTTTTACATGTTTGTGAGCATAAAAAAAGACACAGCATGACTAAAGATGCAGTCATGAATCATCCAGATATTTTTTCTTCCCCTCCTCAAGCATCCTCACAGCGCGAGAGTGTCCTTAATCAGCCTTCTCATTGTGGTGCTCACAGAGGTACCCAGAGAGTCAGTGATCTGAAATGTGATTTTGTAAAGATAAGGCTGGACATCTTTGAGGCTGGTGTCGAACACATTGTCCACTTCGGACTGAGTGGGCATCTTTGGCAGGTATTCATGGCGATTGATGACCTCGACCACGTTGATGACTTTTTCGCCCAGCTTCTCGCCCACTTTCTCCCTGCAGATCTGTCTCTCCTGCTCGTTGGCAAGGTTTACAACATTTACCTTGATGCTCCACACTTCCCAGGGGATACACTCATCAGAGAAGGGCCAGCGTGACTTCTTCTTCTGGTAAAACTCAAGAGAGATCTGTCCCATGCCATCGCTGCCGGAGTTGCTCAAAGCATCCTAGAATCACAGAATATAGATCAAGTTATATGACCGGTACAGATGCAAGACAGGATATTACAATGAAAAAACATGGTTTAAAAATATGGTTTAATGTAAGCTAAAAATCATATTAATACACTTGAAAGAAATTACACAATCTATGTTACAACAAATGTATGATCCAGTGAGATAATTTCTTTTTCAGAGGCTGCAGTTTGACAATACATTTTAGGAAAGCAACAAATGAGACAATACCAATTGAGATGTTAAAAACAAGAAATTAAGGATCTGATTAATACATCTTTTTAACTGTAGCATATTTTTTTCACCATAAAAGAGAAACTAGTAAAAGCTGTCAAAGTCATTTGAACTTTCTTTACGCTAATACTGAGTAAAACTAATTCAATCCTGCAAATTATCTGATTAACTTTTAATTCAGTATTTATTTTATCTCAAAAATCTTTCTTGCAAATCACAAGTGTGGCACACAATGAAATTAATATCACAAACTATTTGAAAGAAGATACATATGACAATAAAGTAATAATGAATAAATGATATTGTTATAAAATGCTTCTTGTTGTCAAAAGCGAAACCTTTCCATTGGGTTACATTTTGAGACTACCATTTAGTTATTTTGAAATCGATAGTGTTATACATTTAGTATGACTTCTTCAGTCATTATTTGACAAATTATTATCAAATGAACACCAACAAGTCAAATATCAGCTGATAAAGAAAGCCAGAGTAACAGTCCTATTACATTCTAAATCGTCAATCCTTCAGAGTGGTGTGTTGCTTGCTTAAGTGGTGTTTTCATAGCCTCGTTATGCGCGACTTTCAGCCTCTGAACGCTGGCATATAATAAACCCATCAAATTACAGGCCTGCCCTACATTACAGACAACAATCAACGAGCTGAAAACAACACTTACCTTAAATTCAGCCACAGCTCTCCTGATCACCCTGTCCAGCTCCTCTGAGGACACCCTGACGAAGCTGAAATCGATGAAGTCACAGTCGATGTCCTGTGTCCCCACAGTGCCGATAGAGTAGGTGCCCTCTTTCTTATAGTGAAACTTGCCCGTGCTTCGATGCAGTAAAATGGTGTGTAGCAGAGCCAGCATCGATTCCTCCACCTGCCTAGACTCCACTGTCACCTCGAGCACTTCAGAGCGACAATTCATGGCGAAATAATGACTGTTTACATTTACAGGCGACAACGCGAGCAGGCTGATGATGGCTACTGTAAGCCACCTCGATTATTTTGGATGACGAATGTAGCGTTTGTTTACCTCTGGAAAGGGGTGGAGCCAGACCCCCTCCTTGTTTAAGTCTTAAAAACACTAAATATTTTCTAAAAACATAAGCTAACTTACCGCCAAAGTCAAACTGTACAGAGTACAGTCAGGGACATTGTTACACACGTTAGCATGCTAAGCGTTTGCTACAAACAAGACAGGAAGATGTGGTAATGCTGAGAAGGGCACTCTACGGCAAGCCCTTCCGATCAAAAGACCTCTCCTGAGTGTTTTCTTTAACAGCAGTGTCATTCTTCATACTGTCTTCAACTTAAAAACAGATTTAGTAGTTTTTCACAGTAAAATGCTGAACCCTGACTATATAATATTGGTTCTCTTATTTGAATACCATCAAAAACAGGTCTTTCGCTTTTACGTGGTGCATTCTGGGAGATATAGTTCTTGGCAAACACAGCTTGCCAGGCGGCAAAGTTGTGCAGTAGCGCTGCGTTGAGGTGCTTCTCGAATGCTCAGAATTCGTTTTAATTACAGTGTTTACGGGCTTTAAGGTTTTGCGACTTTATGGCTGTACGTAACGAATACGATATAGACAGAAAATGTAAATTCCGTGTTTGGCATTGAACTAGGGCACGACATTGTGTAAACTAAAGTTCAGGGCTACAAATATCTTATTATGAATGTGAAAGCGTCAATTTCTGTTTCTTGTACAAAGCAACCAGACCTACTCGTTTAAATTCTCAATTTGAACGTCTGCTTTTATTCAACTGCATACATGTTTTTTTTTCATTGTTTCTTACTGCCTTTTTCATACGTACATACTTGTTTAGTCATATACTCATGTGCTTATCTACTTTCTTAAAAACCTAATAAATTATAGATCTGATGGTTACATATGGTAATTGCCTTATGACCTTCACTTACCCTCACCGGCTCTGTTTTTGCAACATAACTTCATGCTCATAATGCTTTCAATTATATTACCAAAAACCTACCTACCTGGGGAGGTTGAAGTGGGGAAATGGCGTTTCCGATTACTTGCGTAGTAAGTGAACGTCACATGATAGAAATACACTTTCTACGGCAAGGCGTTGAGTTCAAAACAACCGTTTCATGTATTTTGTCTGCAAGCATGCTATTTTCTGCATGCCACATGTCAGTTATTACACAAAACCTTACTTCTGATTGAGAAAACTATGTGGGAAACTAAATTTATAATCATTTGTGGTATTTTACCCTGACTTTTCAACCAACAGCCAGCAAACCGACAATCGTCTTTGCCGCGATGCATTCTGGGAGATACAGTTCGTGCCACATATCCGTTTTTCAGAACCAACTTTGTACAGTCAGAGTGAGCCACAAGCCAAGTCCAGCGGCAAGGACTGCACTCTCCACCTCCAGGATGTGTTCCCGGGACTCTTATTCATCATACTGGATGTCGTTTGATGGAGTTTGACCACAGAAGCTGGAAATATTCAGTTTGGGAAACTTTGGCGGCTCTGTAGCTAATGAGGAATAGCTAGTTAAGCGAACCGTGGCGAAGATTAGCTCACTAAGCTAACAAGCATATTCAATGAGGGGAGGAGGGTGTCCTTTTCTGCAGGTTCATTTAAAGCTTTATGTTTCAACAATGCTGTAGGTCTCGCTTACCAACTTTTGTAACATGATACGTATGGCTCGTAAAAGCCGCCGTGGAGATCTGCACCATGGATAACAATAATCATAATTTGCATTGGGGGTTGAGAGCTATGCAAATATCAGATGTGGTAGATTGCTTTTATTGATTTAGCCGTGCCCTTTACTAAAACATACTATGAGGTAGCCAGGTGATTTCTCAGAGGAGGTGTGATCATCATCTGCGAAGAATGTCTGACTTTGAAAGTTCCACTTCATATTTTGGCTTGGAGGATCCGCAGTGGCTGTGCATGGTCACGCTTTTCGTTGCATCCCTCGTCACTTTACTACTGTATTTCGTACAGTATTACCAGCAAAGTGGTGTAGGGAACAAGCAGAGAGAGGCAGAGGACAATGCGGCGCAGGAGGAAGCCGCCTCTCTGCTGGGATGGGCGCTGTCACTGAAAAGCTGGAAGAGTGAGTGGAGAGGAGCCTGGTGCAGGGCTTTGAACAACGAGTCGAGGAAACGTGGGGTGAGTCTCATGATCATAATGAGCACTGCTGAGGCAGGCAGGTGATTTCAGTTAACACTGTGCACCTTGTCACCCGGTGTGAGCTGAGAATGATACCTCAGGTGTTCTGTACACTCTACTCCTCCAGTCATAAATCTTCTCATCTTTATACTTTGGTCACGTTTTTGACAATTACATACTTGTGGGATCAGTTTTTACGAATAGACAAAATATACATAGCACAGTGACACAGACTAAGAAATCTCTCAAAAAGTATTATTTTAGTTTGAAAACCACACACTTGATGTCACTTTACAATTGTGCTCGTAGCATTGGCATAATTTTACCATTTAAGGAATCACATATCGCAGTGGGTCAATATATGGAGGTCTTGCCAATTTATCTACTGTGGAAAAATCTCTGTGAAACATTTTTTATCTGTTGTTTCCTAATAATCTAATGTTTCAGCAGGCAGGAGCCTCTGAGACAAGTGTTCCTTTTCAAGGAGTGCCCTGCAGCAAAACAAACAGAAGCCAAACAAATAAGCACAAATAAACTTAGAGGGAAAAACATATAGCATTTAAAGCAAGTTTTAAAAGTTTTCATGTTAAAACTGTGGCACTTACTTTCCTATAAGTATTTCCGACAGTCGTTTTGGTGTAGGTTATACCGTCTCATATAGAGTTGTGTCATATCGTATTGTCTTGTCATATTGTATTATGTCAGACAGTTTTTGTTTCAGTCAGAATCAGAAATACTTTTTTAAACCTGGTGTAAATTTAGTGTTTTATGATCTCTCTTTATGTGATGTGTCTCAACCTGTAAGTCCAAACTCAGGTGTACAAACAAAGATCAGGAAAGTACCCAAAAAAGAAAAGCAAAACCAAAATGTTAAAGGGCTTCTTATAAGAATGAAGATAGCAATGCTTTTGATTCAGATACCAAGAACACATTTATACACAGAGATAAACATACACACAAATAAGTTCATTGGAAAGAATTTTTGTTTATCTCCTTTAAAAAACACAAATAAGAAGTTAGAGATCACTTTAAAAGATCTTTAGTGAGTCAGATGTAGAGTTGCAGTTGTTCAGATTACTCTCATCGGCTCTGTAGATTTCAGGAGCAGGTAACTCCAAATGAATAACACCCAGAAACAAGAGCTTCAAAGGTCTGGTTGTAATGGAGAAAGGGGATTTATATCTCACTGTGGTCATCTTTTTGGCGTCTTTCAGGCCAGCAGTACAATATGCTTCTGTAGCATGGCTTGGCAAGTCAACCAGTAACAGCACAGGAACAGCCTCGCTGGCACTGCTGTTGAAAACAAATCTAAAAGTGTAGAAGCCGCTTTAGTCCAGCAGTGTGAAACCTGATGGTTCAACATCCTGCGAAGAAACTTTTCACACACAGGCTCATTTTTCTTTTCATCTTCACTCCACAGCCGACACTCTTGCGCCACATCTGAAGCACCTGCATCGTATTTTTCACTTTGCTGGAATTTTCAAGTCTGAACATCTGCACAAGTGTTGCTTATATGATATATCATTGCTCATTTATTGGCAGCTGCTCTTTTACTTGTGTAATAGTTTTTTTTCCCCTTTTATATGAATATTTCTGTCTTCTTCCTCCTCAGGGTCCCGTTGTGTTGACATTTAAAGAGGATGATGTTGAGGCGTCCGAGCTCATTGTCAGCAAGGTGTCCAGTTTTCAGAAGTCTGCCAGGAACAAGGTACACATGGCATTACACCATACAGATTTGCCTTGTCATTTTTATGACACTAAAGCTCTAATCTTTGTTGGTGTTTTTTCAAATGAGACATAAGGAAACAAAAGTAGTGGAAGAGGTTCCTGTTTTTACTGGAGCTGCTTAAACTCCTTTTTTTTCCCAACGCAGCATCTTATAACATCAAAATAAGACCTGCTTCTAATTCTGCCATAAATACAAATATTAGATAGAAGCATCTGTCTGACAGATCCCTTGTCTCTCTGGTGTTGTTTCTTGGTACCCACATTAATAACATGTCACCCCTTAGTTGCAAAATAACTCCCAATAGCAGAAGTGCCACAAAGTTTCAGCCACACTGTTTGTTCTTCTCTTCCTCCTCTCATATTAAGCTTGCAAACTATGCAGTTACAACACACTAACAGCAATTAACCTGAGGTCACTGAAGCGTATTATGATTGGTTAGAGTTTGTGTGCTGGGCGTCAATGTTTGGTTAATGTTAGCAGGGTTATTTGTCCTATTAATTATGTTTTGGCTGTTTTATGTGATGCCTTTAAAGCTCTTATCAAAATCAACACAATGACAAAGTACTGAATATTCATCATCTGCATCCCCTTTCCTATCTGTGCTGTTGTCAGTTTGTTTTCGTTCTCAGTGACGATCAATGATAGCATTTTTCAGACATTAGTTGTGCTCTTAATCATCTGAAGCTGTGTCCGCCTCTTCTTAAAGGAATCTATATTTTGTTCTCCATGGCAGTGAGAGCATTCATCTGGATTACAGCAGCGGGAGCAAATAGATTTGCAATTTCCTCGTTCCTTGTAGACAAAGTCCTCCCCACAAATCAATCCCCCTCTCCCTAATTTAGTGCAGAGGAACCTTCTCTACAGATCGTTGCTGCTTTTAACCTGCAGTGTATAAGCTCTGACTCACTGACTCACTTACCTTTGTGCAGATATTTCCCACATTTAATTAGATTTGTCAAATTAATCTGCTTAGAACCTGTGAGTGTCTGTTCACTTGTTAAGATTTAAAAAAGCTCCAAATCACTCATGATGCTTTTTTAATCAGTCCTGACTCCTGAGAGTAACATGCCAACCTGCAGCAGAGTTGTAAAACAGATTGTCATCACAGGTCTTTTATTTTGTTTCAGTGAGGTCAGGGAAGGGAAATTGCTCGCTGTGTTGTCGTCCTCATCGGCTCTGCAGCATTCCCCTTTGCACACTCAGCACTTTCATTGTGATCAACATGATATGCACCAAAATACCAGGTGCTCTGTTGTGGAGAGCAGAGAGTTTAATGAACAGAGGTTTATTTTTACCCTCGTGCTGTGAACGTGTGTGTGTGTACTTTAAGAGGCTTACATAGCTGTCAAGCTCAGCACTGAGAAGAAGCAGGCAGACAGGAATGCTCCAGCACCTTTGTTTATGTAGAGGTTTTCCCCTTCAGCCATTGAATACCCAGCGAGACACAAGCACTCGCTGACTGTGCTCCGCTGAAAGCACAGGGCGAATATGTTTCTGCTTAGAGACACTTCAGCATTGTGTGGAAGTTTCCTCCTCACAGATTCATTCCAGTGCAGTGAAGGTGATTTATTGTACTCGCAGATGATTGAATGTGCTGATAATTCCTTTGGAAGGTAGTGCACATGCTTTTCAATTTTCACAGTTCACACCAGTGTGAGCTTCTCTTCAGGCACGTAGTTTACTTTTTTGGATCTGTTCTTTTTCAAAAAGTCAGCGTTGTTAGCCTCTATGTGTGATTTTATTTAGTCCAGTTTGCACTAAGTAGTTCTCTGAAGACAGTGATGTTAGTTTAACCAGCTAATTTTACAAATTGATAAACACATGGCACCTGAAAACTGTCAGATTGAACTTTTTTCTTCTTCATTTAAGATATTTTTTTTATCTCAATGCAAAACTAGTAGGATATAATAAGACATCAGCATGTATGGATACGTTTCAAACTGAATACATTTATTCATACGATAATCTTTCTGATATCTCACCCAATTTATTGGCATTAGTTTTTCTTTTTTAAATCAGAGTTATTAAACATTTTAGCAGTTTGTGTGAGTATGGAGTACATCACAGCATCACTACTGACTATAGTCACCTCAGTTTGGATTTACAAGGTATAGATTCTGTTTGGTTTCTGATCTAATCTGATTTGATATTGATTCACTGGATCATATTCCAATAACAAACCAGTTCTCAGAGACCTGATGCTGTATGATTGTACAGAGAAACAAAACTCTGTCAGGACGAACGTTGGGCTTTGTGGCTGTGATGCTGTGTTTTCAGACCTGCAGACAATACATGATTTCTGAAGCTTTGGAGGCCAGCAATTTCAGAATTGCTGTATGGATGTACAGATTATCCCAAAAAACCAAAGCTATGATGGCCTCAGTTACTTTCTGTGCAGAGAACTAGATGGTAACTTAAACACAAACATTTTCTCCACTGAGGTTCGTTTCAGATCCTACATTTTTGCAGATCTGATACCTGGAAGATGGCTTACTGGATTTCTTTTTCTTAGACATTTGTGGTGCTGACACAATGTTTATCTACCGTGTTCCACATCTTACATGTGGCCTTTTTATTTCGTCCAGCTCTGTGTGCACTGTGATTGGCTGATGTTACCACACTTACTCTCAGCCCAGAAACATCCTGATACAATTAAAACTAGGGATGCTCTGATACCGATCCTGGTATTGGATATCGGTGTATTGGTGCCCCTCGAAGCTGCATCTGTATCAGTGGGAAGGAGCCGATCCATAGTGCTGATCCAGGCATCCAGCTTTCATCCTTTTCTGTTCTACTGGCGCTCTTGGCTACTTGATTTGGGATGTAACCTCTGATGCACTCTGTTGTTTGCTGAATTACCTGTCTACAGGGTACAAAATATTACAATTGAATATTAATTTCTGCACATTCTGGAGCTTTGTTTTACCAAACTGCTTGTAAACATTCAAATATTGTATAGTTTACATAAATATTAACTTCAGAAACTCCATATAGTCATTTTTTGCCTTTTACCTAAAACATTACTAGTCTTATCCCACAGTAGAGCATGCAGGTTATTATTAAACACTTGTATTGGATCGGTATAGGTCGATACTTAAAGCCCAGGTATCGAAATCAAAAAAAGGTGGATCGGTACATCCCTGATTAAAACATCAACATACAGGTTGAGGAGAGGATTTGAGGCAGACTCGGACACTGACACACATTAAAGAGGCCCAGAAGTGATGATTGAGCAGGATTATTCCTGTAAAAGTTGACATTTTATTTTTAAGGAAAATCCTGCAGACTCTTTAAAAATCAGCAAGAGAACATTTTATGTGTGGGGTCTAAAGGCCATGCTTTAACACTACCCTGATGTAGTTAGAAACTTGAGTAATTCAAGTACAACTGGCCCTCATATGCACTGGTGTCATTTAGTGATGAAAAAATGACTTTTGTTTTATTGTAGAATCTGCAGAAACATGAAGAAAACACAGGTTTCTTTATCTTTTGTTACTTTATGAGTGTGCAAGAAAGGAGAAGCAGGTCTAAACAAGTTAAAATTAATTATTAATTTATTCCAATTTCAAAGACACAAAAAGGTAAATACAACTCAACAGTTTTGGTGTTCAGGTTCACAAACCAAATAGGATGTAAAGCAGCAGTAGCTCAGACCATTCAGATTTAGCCTTTGGAAGCCAAGGGTTTGCTGGTTCAAGTCCCAGCACAGACCAAGTTTGGAAATTGGTGGCTGAAGAGGTGCCAGTTCACTTCCTGGGCATTCTTCATTATTATTATCTCTCTGTTATTGCCTGTCTATAGGATCCTGTTTGTGCTGGGGATGGACTTTTTTTTTTAATACTAATGGACAGTCACTGCTAACTCTTTGTAATTTAACTTAAACAGTTCCCTGCTCTTCATGCAGAAAAAAAGAGACACAGAACCATTCAACGACTGTGCAAATTTGTTGTAGGAAAGTTGGTTTCGGATATGATCTATATATTCTGAATTTACTTGTTAATTTCTCCCAGGAGTCTTTGGCGCCACAAAGTCTGTTTTTTTTTCTCTAGTTCTGAATCTCACAGTGCTGCACCTGTTTTACTGCCAGTATGCAATTATTCATCCTCATTTCATTTGGAATGTCCATATTATTGAATATTTCTGTTATTAAACAGATAAAAACTAGGGATGTTTGATACCACTTTTTATGCAGACCGATACCAGTACGAGTATTCCCTCTTGAATACTCACTGATACTGAATACTGATACTACTACTACTTCTGATACATAAAATTTGAATTAACAGTGACAGATCATTTCGATCAAAGACAGCACAGTTACTTTAACATTAAGTCCAAATCAAACACAAACAACTCTCTGAGTTTATATTTTTTTGATAAATATTAAAAAAATAATAATATCAAAAGTGCACAATAAAACTAGCAACTGTTAGAGTTTGAGTATTTTTTAAAGTAAACTTAAGTGCAAAATAAAACAGTTTAACAGTTAACTCTCCCTGGTTCATTCATGTTGTCTGAACAAGATCAGGGGCCTGTACTACGAAGCTGGATTAGCTCTTAAGCGCCCTTCACACCGCCGCGTGGTAACCGCCCCGAAAACCGCTCCTCTGCCGGCAGAGGCCCCTGGAATGCAGAGCGTTTTTCAAAGCGGCTCCTGCTGCCGTGGCATGAGCATGGAGTAACAGGCGGCAGTGACGTAGAGGTGATTCGGCGAACATTACAGCAGAGCCCGCCCAAAAGTCCTTCACAACACTCCCTCCTCAAAAACACGTACCCCCAAGTAGTACCTTATAGTTTCCGTTTACTCTATAATGTGCATATGAAAGATTTTATTATTATTGTAGAGCTCTGGATATTCAGATACTGGCAGTATTAGCTCCTCCATTGCTCGTTCTGCCCCGTGAAGCCTGCTATTTCCGGGTTTTCTTTTTCATTCGATGTGATTGACTGTTCCCAGGCGGCTGCCGCCAGAAAGTTCAACACGCTGGACTCCTCCATCTATCTGGGCGATAGGGGAAAATCTGTGCGCGTGCACGTGGGCGGCAACCGCTTCTGGGTCCTATCGCCGCAGCCAAAACCGCTTGCCGCCTGCCGCCCGACCCTCATTAAAATGACTGAAGGCGGCGCGTTGCCGCGCGGCGGTGTGAAGCCCCCTTTAGAGAGATAACTTCCTGGATAAGTTCCAGGTTTTCCGTACTATGAATGTGGATCTCTTTTTATCCAGACATGTTGTCCCGGTAACTGATGCTGAACGCCAAACCTGGTCTGAAGCAGGTTAAGTTCCAGGATAAGAGCTCACGGGGTGTGACAGACCACCCACTGACCAATCGGTTCTCTCGGGCGGGCATGAAAGACCGCTCAGTCACCAATTTGCTCAGCCGGGGTGAAGTCCTCCGGCGCGGGACTGCCCCCTGTCTTTTTGGCCCAACATTTTTTCTTATGGGCTGTGAACAAATGACATCTTACTGATCATCATAACTGAGATATTGTCAGGGAAAAGTAGAAATGTGTGCAGATGGAATCTTTCATTCTGACCACTTTGAAGAATGTTTTTATATTTATTTTTATTTGCTCCCACCTCCTGTTTTTCCCCGCTGCTATTGCATCTGCAAAACAAACTGCCTATAATGAGAGTTTTCCTTGGGATTTGTAGGAAAGTGGACTCTTTCTAATTGTGAGGTGGGATATGATGCTGATCACTCACACACTGACTGACAACATGAATGAATGAGGACCTAACTGCCCATGTCATCACATGATGGTCTATTAATGTCAGCATTTTGGAAATTTACGGTATTGGCACTCGTCCATTCCTAATAAAAACCAACACATTTCAGATTCCCCTGTCATTACAAGCAGGACGTGGTAAAAACACTTAAAAAGATTTTAAAAAGGTGATGATAGTGACATGAACAATTTGATCTTTTGTTTTTAAATTATTATCCATATACTTGAAAATTCACAAGTCATCCCTGGTTTTTGCTGGTGTGTATCTCAGCCTGTATGTGTGTGACGTGCGTTCAACACCAGAGAGAAAAGAAATAATCAGTGTTTTTCTTCAGTCATAGTAGGTATGACTAAAACCCTTGTAGGTAAAAAGATGTATTTGTATGAGGTTGAATCATTTTGTGGGAACTCTCCTATGATATCTCATTGCCCTGTCAGACTTCTGTCAGTCTTTGGATGAACTGGATGTTCTCTCTCGGGTTCAGGTTTTCCTTCAGACATCAATCTTTCAGAAATCAATCTGGTTTTGTCTCCTTCCTGTTGTGAAGTGTCATTGACTAACCGATGAAGAAAAACTGCGCTATTTAGAGGGATGATTGGATCAATACTGGTATTGTTGTCAAAACAGAGTTAGTCTGCAGTTACATGAGTTTTTAATGTACCTGTTATAATTTAAGACACTCTGTGGGAAGGTTATTTGTTTAAGAAGCAGTTTCCGATCCATGCAGAAATCTTCTTTACTCAGCCTTTCTCCCATCAGCCACCAAATCCTTTATTCTGGGAGTGTTTCCTGTCTTAAGCCTGTGTGTCTGTGTCTGTGTGTGTGTCCCTCTCTGAAGCCCCATATCGATCAGGATCTGGCTCTAATGCCTCACTTTGTCTTCCCAACAGGCCGCTTCCTGCAGTCTTGTCGGAGAGCAGCTTCAGTTCTCTGTCAGCGCAGCGCCGACATCCTCGCCTCAGTCTGATCCTCATAAATACACCGTGTGTGTTTCTCCACTGGAGCTGCAGGTAAACGCTTTAAAGCTGCTCGTTTCTGAGACTTCTATGAAAGGTGTGAATGAAAGAGAATGAAACAATACAGGTTTGTCCTTTAACACTGAGGCGTCTGGAGGCAGAGTTACATCCTTTGGAAGCAACAGAGCTTCGGTTTAATGAGAGATTTTATTGAACATGATGTGCTGCCCAGCTTTGGATCACTGCTGGCAGGAGGCTTAGATTAAATGGTTGGGATATCTTCTGTGCTTGGCAAATGTCCCGAAGACCTCATTAAAATCACTGTCAGGCCCTCTTCCAGTATGCCTGGCAAGCTTTGACTACATTCAATTTAGTCAGAAGAGCTTTACATGATTGATGTAACTCTGAAGTTATGACAGGAGTGACTAATGGCTGCTTGTTCCTAACAGGAATTACATCAATTTAGTTTATTTATAATGCCTAAATCTGACCGGGCTCATTCGTCAGTGAAATATTAGTAACACTCCTCCCTGTCAAACATAGCTGGGCTTAAAAAGAGCAGACCTAGAGGTGATGTGTTGTGTATATGTTAAGGTAGTATGCACTAAGCCGTGCTAAGCTTTCACTCTGCTCTCAGGTCAGTGTTAATTCTTCACCAGTGTGTGGATAAAAGCAGCTATACAGGCTAACCCAATTGTATTAAAGGCTATTTTTAAACCAATAAGGTGCTTGTCATCCTTCCTGAGCTCATTGTGCCATAAATACAACCTACAGCGAGAGACGGGGAAAGCTAAAGTCAGGATTAGGGTCTGGGCGGTTTTGTTTTGGTTGTGGATCAGCTGTTGTTGCAGGAACATAAGCGAAGCCTCTGGTCTCCTTTTCACTCTGATTGTTGCAGCTTTAGTCTGGAACGGTCAGTGTTCCTTTTGAAAACGTCTCTATCCATCCATCTATCCATCCATCCATCCGTCTGTCCACTGGAACATGTTGGAGCCTTTGACTCAGACCCCTGCCAGAATAGTCCAGGCTAATGATGTTATGGAGCTGTGTGAGGGAACACAAGCTCTGAGCATTTACAGTATGTGGACACAGTTGTAAACACGGCTCACTGTGTTAGTGTAGAGCTGCTGCTGCTGCTGCTGCTGGGTGTACTTTGCCTTTTGACACACTACTGCACCACATGGCCTGTTACATGTCAGGATGAAGGCTGTCATGTGATAATGTGATAAAGCGGTTTTCATATCTGAAAAGAAAATTCTATGTTGTGTAAATTTGTAGGATTAAACAATAATTGGGGGTTTGGTTTATTGGCAAGTTTTACAACCAACATGTGGCTTATTGTCAAATTTAATCTTTAGATAAACTTTTGAAACTCGTAACTAAACTTTTTAGCTTCATTTGAAATACATACTATGAAAGTAGACTGACTCTGACCCTACCCTAAATCAAGATTTAGGGTAGGAAAAAAGTAAGTGCAGCAGTATTCATCAACCTGACCTGTGCAATCCTGTTATAATATTGCTGGGGCTGGATACGGAACTCTGGCTCTTCTCTAAAAGTATCAAAATATGCCATGTCTTTTTGTGCCAAGCTTTGGTACCCTAAGGGTTAATCACGTTATGTGACCAAGATCTGCCACTGGTGATTGGCTCTAAAGTTGCACGTGGTTGTTTAGTGTTGCCAACTTAGTGACTTTTCAGACCCCTCCAGACCAGAGACAGATCTAGTGACTTTTCTGGAGTTTGGACTGGTGTGAAAGCATGTATTGATCTCCAGGACTCTCTGCTTTTCAAAGAGCAGTGGGTGCTGAGCCCCTCCCCTATCCAAAACACTCAGAGACGGACAAGTCCTCCTCACTCACAGCAGTCCCTCCAAGCTGCAGCCAGAGCAGGTGACTGCATTGAATTGCGCTTTCAATCATTTGTTCAATCATTTTCACTGTTTGAAGTGGAAAAATACTGAAGCTGAAATCCAAAACTCCATTTGTAACGTAATGTAATTTTTTTTGTTAGAATTGTCAGTATTAAATAGATACTGGAAAAATTGTCATCCAGGAACTGGTATTGAAGTGACGTTATCGCTGTTGGTACGGGTAATTAAATTTTTTAATTGATACCCAGGCCTAAATATTGCTGAAATTCAGATTTTTATTTGAAAATGCAATGATCAGACCCCTGTATGGCCAAGTTGTTAGGTAGCACACCCTATGAGATTAGCCATTAAAGGACCACTCTGTATTCCTGTTAATCAGACAGTGCAATGTGCTATCTCATGATTGTCTTGCAGGGATCTTGAAAACTAGCTGTATTGTGCTATTTGGCTTATCATGGTCCAGATATCAAGCACTGCACCACATCTTATCTGAGAATAATAATAGTAATAATAGTAATAATAGTAAAAAGAGTAATAATAATAATAATAATAATAATAATAATAATAATAATAATAATAATAATAACAATGATAATAATAATTTATTATCCTGTCGTATTGTGTTGTGTTGCAGTGTGATTGTGAGAAATAATTGCATCAGTGACAGTTTTTTGATTCTTCATTGTAAGAAAAAACAATATGCAGTCATTTTTATGGATCAGTCCTTTTCCTGCACACTCTGCTCCACCACCATCACTCAGCCTCTCAAGGCAACTATTATTTCTAGTTGCTGTCAAACAGCTGACACTGAGCATCTCCCACTCTGTCTCATACATGTGAAAGGGAAATAATTGTCTCGACATTTTCATAGAGTTCATAGGTTAGAGAGAGCTGCAATAACACCTCTCAGGGTCACACTGAATAACATCAAATAAAGAGGTCAGAGGTCCAGTGTACATCAGTAATTTATCTGAACTTAAAAAAAGGTTAAATGCATTGACTGTAAAGCAAAATGTGGAAACATCCACAGAGGTGTCGTTGCGACACAGAGCAGATGCACTTTTGGTAATTTATTGTCTGCGCCCTTGTTATTTTTCTAACTCATTAAGTTGTGGTGAGAATGTTTCTTTGGGAAGAGAAGCATGAAATGGTTTTATTGATCAGATGAAATTAAATTTCCCCATCTCCTCCGTTCCGCTTTAACTACTGTTAAGGCAGATCCCTCTCTGCCTGTACTACAGTTTAGTTCCTCTCTGAATACTGATCTACTTGAGGGAGGTTAGACTTTTATTCAAAGTTTCTTCTCTAAACAAACACGTAGGAAACCATATTTTGGTCTTCTCCATCTGGAAGGGATGGGGGAGACAGGGCTGACATATTGTAAGTTTTGATGTAAAAAACAAAACTTATCATTTGATCACAAAACAATATCTGTATATTTGAAAACCTATTGTTTTACTTTGTCTTTCCCATGTAAGACAGTAGTTTAAGTATTGTGCTTCTCTTCTTCTTTGCTTACTCCTCCAGCTTGAGCTGCCAGTAAATACCAAATAGTGTCTCCTCTGTGAGTCTTTGATACTGATCCTGATCCATCTAAAGCGTTGTCGTGTCTCTCTGATGAGGCCTTTGTTTGGCATCACAGAGGCGGCTGTTCAGTGTAACGCTGGATTCCAGGCATGCTGGGACAGGATGGCCCGCTCTGTTTTCTGCCTTTCTCCCATTTCCTGTCACTCTCTCTCAGCTGAGCGCACACCTTTGTGACCTTTTCTACTTAACCCTTGTCCTGTTTGTGAGGCTGAGTGGAGAGGCATTGCATAAGTCTGTAGTAAGTTGTAAGAATGGTGGTAAAGGCCATGGCTCCTTATATTTTACTTGTTTTAAATTAAAAACAAGAAAAAGTTCTTTTCAGGGTTTTATTATGCTGATTTTGTACACAGGGAATCGGAATCATTCCAGTCATTCCATGGCAACAGATTCCCATAATAAATGTAAAACCGAAAAGCTCACTTGATGGTCAATTCAAAACATTAGCTTGCTTTTTAACTATTCAAATTAATCTAAACATTGTCATTGAAGGTAACATTAGAGACGGTGGGCATGACTTCTGCAGATTGTTTCTGTTGACATTCATGTCCTCATTCAGCTTTCTTTTCTCTCAGAGCAACAGGTCTTTAAACATGAGCCAAATGACAGCTTCTAACAAGGCTGCTATCATCACTGGATCACCTCCACTTATGGTTAACTTTGTAGAGAGCAGCAGTTTAGAAAGTCTCTCATCTGCTCCTGCTGTTGCCTGGATTGCAGGACAGTATGTTGCTCCTCTTTTCACTTTACGAGTTGTTTGGGGTCCAGTAGCTCCTTGGGCTGCTCTAACATCTGTTCCCAGATCAGCCTTAGACAGACACTAACCTTTTTGCTTTTATGTTTCTTGGTTTAGAATGTTATGGGGAAGTGTTTTGCCACAGTGTCAACAGGCAGAGGGGGAACATGATGGACTTCCTTTCAGGGGGTTTATTTGGTGTGTGGTCATGTTGTCCCTAGCGTGGCTTCAGTTGTTGGAAATGTTATGATTTTTTAAAACAGAACAGAGCTTTTTTGTGACAATAAAGTAGGAATGGAAATCCCAACGTGACACAGCTCCTCATTTCTATTTTTTCATGCTTCTAAACTGATCCTGAAACAGCGTTATAAAGGTGTCCCAGTGTGTGACGACCAAGGGGCAACATTTGGATTAGAAAAATTAAGACTAAGTGGAAGTGCTAAAAGTTGCTGTTCATTGAGAATCTGCTTGAGACTGGCCACAGAAAGACCGGAAGTCAGGTACACACCCAGCCATGAAATTTTTTCTCACTCCCTGGTCTAGAAGATATTAAGATCGTTTGGTTGTCCAATCTGAGGCACAGCTTAGCTCACGTTAGCTATTAGAAAGAATGGCTTCATTTCATTTATCAGGAGCAGAGAGGTGATGTTGCAGGGACTATGCCCATGTTTTATGCAGTCTGTGGTGATGACACATTTTGCCAAACTTTTCAAACAGCCAATGGGAGCTTCTCAGACAAGCACAAAGAGTTCTGTTTCACCCTACATACTCAGCTGTCTCAGTATCAGAAACCTTACAAAAGACAAGATGGACAAGGATGGGAAAATTTCACCCAGGCACCACACTTTTATGGCATTGACATTTAAGGAGAAACGTTAAAGGGTCATGTTTCCTTTGATAAAAGCTGATAAGTGTTTTTTTTCCTCTGTGTTCACCAGCTTGATCTGCAGATGCAAGAAGCTGAAGATGAGCTGAAGATGAACTGGAGAGTGTCTCACTTAGGAACAGGAGAGCTGCAAGTTACTCCTAACTTCACCCAGGTAAGACCTAAGTTGATGAGTTTCTTGCTTTCAGATTATTTGCAAAGTCAGATGAGATTTTTAAAAATCATCTGATGAAGAATGTAAAGCTGCATACTTCACTTTTGGTCAATTTTGTAAAATATTTTTCCACTTTTAATGCAGTACGTCTGTGTAAAGATTCTAATCCGTCTGTCTCTTTGTCTGTCAGGACAACTCAGTCACCCTCAGTGTTACGGCGATAAGGGAACAGTTGAAGCAGCTGTTGTGTGCGACGCGTTCCTCTGTGCTGCTGAGCTGCAGGGCTGCTCAGACCTCAGAAGTCCAGGTGAGTGGAGGGATCATACTTGTCGGATGACATCTTCACAGCTGTAAAACAAGAATGCTACGCAGACAAGAGAGTGCAAGTTTGTCAGGTCACTCTGTTTATGGTGCGGGAGAAAAAAATGAAAGACTTAAAGTACCTGAATGTCACCTTAGTTTAGCAATTATTTATTTAACACAGACTATTGATTTGTGGTCAACTGTTTTGTGGTTGTAGTTATTTTTTCTGGCAGACTTGAATGGGTCTTTGCTCACCCTCTGCAGGGCTTAAAGCATTCGAGCATTTTTTATACCCTAAGGCCAGGCACAGCACAATCTCAGAAACTATCAGCTGTTCTCTGTCAGTGACTTATGTCTTTGAAACCTTCTTTCTATTTCTGGTGCTGCCAGTGTTTATCGATAAACAGCTTCCAGCCTACACTTCCTCCAAATATCCTTGAGGCAAAAATGTGCTGAGCTCCAAAACAAAGTGAAATTCACCCCTCTAGATATTTATTCAAAGTACATGCTGTGAGGTGTTGTTCATTGCATTCCCTTGAGTGTTTTTTTCTGTTTCTGGTCTCTGTGTACCTTTCTGTTTACAGTGAAACTGAGTCTTATCTCTGACCTCTTTAAGGACCATACAAACCTGAAAAAGAAAGTGATTATTTTTTCTTTACACACTCTCAACAGCTGCAAATTTCAAAAATGTCAAACTTTTTCAGGTCTGTCCTTACAAAGGAAGAAAATCATTTGGAAGTTTTTTGAACCAAGGTTAGGTCGACCATTTTTGACGCACTACGGGAAGTCGGGAATGTGGACACTGGACAGTGATAATGAGCTTTCACAATCACAACACAGCACCAGCTGTATTGGATTGTAAAGTTTTAAACTTTTGATGTGGAATGGTTTTATAATCTACAGTGGCTCAGTGATATCAGTTAAGAAAGATTTTAAAGCAATCTACAGATTAATATTGGTAGTAGCCTGAATGCCATTATGCTGGATTGGATCCTGCCTGCTTTTGCTCTTCATACAAATACTTTGTACAAGAAAGTGCTGCTAAAACTTGTGTGAGAGATTCTACTTGGACTACAAAAACATAGCGAATGAAAACCTCAAACAAAAATCCAGACCCCAGGGTACAGATTATATATTTTTATAGTCTGTGGAGCCGTGGCCCCTAAGGGGTCCATGACATTTATGGTTGGCAAGGCAGTTTTTGTATAACTTCAAATAATCATTCCAAATATTTAAAAATTTACCCATCTTATTGTCTTATTGTCTGTGTATCCACATCAATGGATACACAGAAGCCAAAGATCTAATCTTTCAGTTAGAAAGTTTCACTCAGCATTTAGTTCTAGCTCCTCAAGACAGAGAAAGACCCTCCTGTATCGCTACTCTGCCAAAAACACAGCCAGATGTTATATACTGGCTCTGTCAGGTTCCCCTGGATAACTTATGTCTGGATGCACACTAACAAGTTGTTCAAATGTGGCATCGGTGTCTGGTGTTAGCTTCGTTAGCCATGTCTGTGAATAGCATGATGCTACTCTGCCCTCTGGTATTCCCTCTGTTGCTGGGTTAGCACGGCTAGCTTGTCCATTTTATTGGAGATAGATCTTACGTTCCCAATAACGATGGATGGAAGGACAGGTCCATGTTGTCACTTCTTAGCTCACACCTCAGTACTAGCACGTCGTCCTCACCTCCTTCTCCTCACCTTGTGGGAAACATCAGGCCTTGCACCACTTAGCATTGACGTGCTACAGGCTGCTAACAGCTGATTTCACATGTAAACAATGCAGCCATGGTTACATGTAGGCTCTGCAGACAAACACAGGAGCTAAAATAGTAAAAATATCGCTGAAGACAAAACCAGTTTGGTGTCCATGACAAACAAATGAACCATACAAAGTAATTATCCACTCCAAATGCAAAAATGACATAAAAGAGATGAAAGAATTACAAGAAATGGACAAAGAAGAGAGAGCTGCCACAACAGCCAGCCACAACGGGGCAGCCCCTATTAACTGCAGAGTCCTTGTTTCCTAAGTGGAAGGTCGAGGGTTTGATCCCAGCTCCTGTAGTCACATGCCAAAGGGTCCTTGAAAAACACACTGAACCCCAAATTGCTCCCACATTTGGTCAGTGGTGTGTGGAAGGTATGAATGGTTTAGATACAACTTATGGTTCCTAAAGTAGAACTCTCTACCATCAGTGTTTGAATGTGGTGAGGATGGGTGAATGAGACTGGCAGGGTAAAGCGCTTTTAGTGGTCAGAGAGACTAGAAAAGCGCTAAATAAGTACTGGCACATTCAATGTTTCTAACAGCTGTTTGAAGCCATGAAACTGTAGATGGCTTTTCTCACAGTGAGAAACCTTTCAGAGCCAGTTAATTAGCTAATGGACCTTTAACTGTGTTGGTTCTATCACACAGCTTTCATGGTGTCGTTTTTCCTAAATCTCTAATCCCTCAACAGTAAGCACAGACCCCAAAAAGAGCTTAACTAAAGTGAATATTTAACTTATCTCTCAAAATAACCAGGAATCTCTCTCTGAATGCATGATCATGTTGCTGTGTAATATCTTTATGTGAAGTCAAACTGCTGTTTGTTTCAAGTTTTCCATAATCCCTTAAAAAGTCACACCATGTCCCTGTTTGTCCAGAACTTTCCTTTCTACTGCCCCCTAGTGGTCAGTAAATCACTTATCTCCCTGTTTTTAAGCTTGATCTCATTTGGACACAATATAGATGTTTTCATTTCTCAGCGGTTTTGTTGTCATGCATGTAAATGTTAATGGTTTGTAAGTGGTGTGTGTAATCCAGCTCAGTGCATGTCTAACTGAAGTCAGGCTCGTGTTTGAAGGGCTTCATTATGCTCAAGTGCTATTACTGAAGTGGTTTAACTGATGTGCCCTTTGCTCAGCCATCACGTCATGTCATGTGTCTCTGAGGCGGTCATGTGTTTGTTTTTTACTGAGCTGTAGTCTGAACTGTTGGAGGTAAATCACTGCATTTAATATCATAACTTTTTGAAATGAATATTACAGGCATGATGATCCCTTTAAGTGTGATGTAGCTCGGATTATTCCCTGAGCAGTCAGCACTTTAGTTTGTTAAATATTGACATTTATAAAAATGAGCTGTTTTGAAAATTTTCTTTTTAGTATGATTCACAAGAGAAAATGACAAATCAGTTGTGGAGGAACAGTATCAGAAAATGTTTGATAAGCTAGCTGTCCATTTACTCATCAGCTAATTGTTACATTAGCAGTTGAGGTTACCTCACTGACACTTGAATCCCTGTGCTTAAAAGCTTCAAGATAATCAGTCCATTCAGCCTGCAGGGTTACCGACAGTGAACCAGTAGGGATCTGTTTGCCTGGCCTCACACTACCAGGAAGTAAATCAGAGCATGTTTGTTCTTCTGCTTCTAAAGCAAACAACTTTCCATGCAAATTCACTCCAACCGTTAAAAAAATCATGTTGCAAAGCAGGGACGGGCTCACACTCTGTACGAAGACATGTTCCCAGAGAAATCCCCTCCTTGTGCTGTTTGTTGTTTTACTGTTCGACAGAAAATGTGGAAAAACTGGTTTATACTCCCACTTTTTATTTGCTGATTTTGACACTATGAAAATATGTTTGGTTTAATTTGATGTATTTTTACTAACAGATATTTGAATCATAAACAAATGTAATATGAACAGACTGACTGAAAAAAGTGTGCGTGCGTGTGTGGGTGTGTGTGTGTGTGTTTTGTGAGCACAATCCATCCCACTGCTGCTCATCCCACAAATACATATTTTTTACAACCATTTAGAAGTGAAACAGGCTCTATAACGGTGTAAAATTTGTAGTACAAGAGGCATCACTACAACAAAGAAATCGTCTACCAAACACAACATGACTTACTTCTTTTGCTCGGTTTTTATGGGGCACTTGTCCTCTAATAAAAAGAGCAAGTGCTCAGTGAAGGAAGCCGTCCTGTTACACCCTCATTCCAATATCTGCTGATAAGTTACATAACCTGTCACATGGCCCCTAATGTCCCCCAGAACCCAAGTATGAAAATAGACAGGAATGGAAAGGCAGTGAGAGCCAGCACATCGGCGGGGTTATCAGGTGGGCACCTCCTTTCATCAGTGTTCTGCTAAGTTAGGCCCACGACACCTCAGGGAGGCTTAACCGTTACCTCTGTCGCCTTACATTCCCCCGCCTCAGTGCCAGCTCCTACTGCCTAGGATTCTCCCACGGGCAGGATCTCTTTGTGTTACAACATGATCTACATCAGTGGTGTCAAGTTCATTTTAGTTCAGAAGCTTCATTCAGCACAATGTGATCTGAAGTGGGCTTGACCAATAAAATCAGAGTATAATTTTCTATAAAGAGGATTAGTTTATATGAGCTGCAGGCGGTGACTACACTGATGCTACCTGGCATACCACTTCAAAGGGCCCCACAACCCATAACATGAAGATAAATGGCAGTGAGTGCCACACTGAGGTTATTGAGGGTAATTCATATATATGAATTAGATTTTTAAAAAATTAACAGCTACTTTATTAACAACACGAAGAAGGGCAAACAAGAACAGCATTTCTATGGGGATTTATTATAATCACATCAATTATGACAACAAAAACAGTCTTATTTGAACTTAAGATATAAACAAAATGACGATAAAATTTTAGCTTTTCTGTTACCTTGCATTATCATTATCATTATGATAACTATTCTATTTAAATTTTATTTAGTTTTGACAAAAATTCAGCAGTTAAACAGATGATGAAACCAAACAAACCATGATAAAATAAACATTATCATAATACATTAAAAACATAAAATAACAAGTGCCCGTATTAAAGTGTCACTTGCTTCTGAGTTTGATGAGAGAGCATGAGCGACTTTTATTACATTACTAGCAAAAGCTTGTATGTTTACTTAAAAGTTAAAATTGTTGCCAGCTGATGACCATTACTGCATCATTAACTTAAAAAGATAATGTTGTTTTTTTCTACCAGACGCTGCGCAACAATGTGGTTTCACCCCCCAAACCTCCGCGTGCCCACGACTGGAAGCTGCTGGTGAAGAACATCCGGGTGACACTGAATCAGGAGGTTGAAGCTGCAGGTTTGACACTTTAAACACTTCAGAATCACCTGAGTTCTTATGAAACAGCTGTAACGAAGGTCTTTTTCCTATTTTCTACCCAAAACCAACCTCACTCACTAAACGTCAGCTCACAGTTGTTGCACAGTCATGTCTCCAGTTCAGATTAGTTTTAACGGGTGCAAACACATAACAGAAGACGGAGTTTGATATCTAAATTTTATCAGCTCGTCTCCTTGTCAGAGCTCAGCTTTGACAAAATAAATGCAGTGGTGTTGCTCTGTCACTGAAGCAGAGCCAGTCTAATCTGAGGTGCTGGTTGCAAAGTTATAAGCTGCTTTTACAGCTCACCTGTAAGAAGAAGTGTTACCTGTGAATGAGATCTGAACACAGTTTGACGTCATGAAAATGTGATCATTTTGGATGGCGTTATTAATTTCTAAAAGTACAAGACTAACAAAGAGCAACAGCTTTAGTTTCACACAAACATGGTGCTTTTTGGTGTATTTACTGGATTTGTTTGTGAGTCATAGGAAATCATACACTAGTAAGGATTACACAGCTCAACTTTATTGTCCTTTACTCAAATAAAAAGGTTAGATTAGATCCAAGTTGTTCAATTGGATTAAAATAATAAAGAAGATTTTAAAAGTATTTTTTATTTTCTGATGGGTGAATCAAGTTTTCCTTGTAATATTCTGTTCTCAAGGTTGTGTCTGCCTCACCATTGTTTGCTCTGTCCAGACTCTGCTTGATAATAAGGACTCTTATTTGCCAGTTGGCTGTTAAGGGGTGATAATGTGTTGTGTGTCAAAGCTAAACAATGTTGGCAGTACAACTCTCAAACACCCACACTGGTATCACTACACCCTGCGTGGTAGTAAAAACTAACAGAGTCGAGAACTTCCCGCATGTTCAGAGTGAAAACAAACCACCAGGGCGTCGTCCGGGGTGATATTAAAGGAGGAGATGTCGACGCCGTCTACTGATGTAGTCTTTGAGTGTCCACACTGACTTTGTTTTGGAAGTTTCTGTGGACACTCAGAGACAAGTTGTGAGTCATCTGTTTTCTCCAGACATCCTCTTAAGTATTCTGCACATCTCCTGATAATGTTCATCAGAGGCATGACATAGCATTCAACACTTTTATATCTGTTTTCCTTCCTTTAAAGTGAAGAACAGTTATACTTAACCCAGTTTCACTTCTGAAGCTTCCTGTGCGGGACAAAAGCCTGATCCAGAGCTGCTGCGTTGGACCATTCCCTTATGATAGAGTGTGATAGATTTTGATACCAATCAATGAGGGAATGTGGAACATAACACTGTCATTCATAATAGAAAAAGCTAAAAAACTTTGTGCTGCACTTTTAAAAACACAACTGAAAATAAAATATTTTTAAATGAGGCACTGGATTTAATATGAAATGGTGGATTAAGAGATGAGTTTTATTTACACAGCACCATATAAGAAGGGACTGTGTTCACAAAGTTTCCAAGAATCAAGAGCTTCTCTCATTGACGAAATTCCAAGAAACTTCCATGAGTCATTTCCCAAGAAGTCCCTCTCAAAGTTGAGGCTAGATCCTGCTAACGATAAAAGTTATCAACAAAACGTCTTGTGAATCATCAGTCTGAGAGATCCTAAGGTGAAAAACTAGGAAGTTAATAGGGCTGTAAAGAGGCTGAAGGTCTTGTCACGCAAAGGAGGAAATGGCGGAAAGATGGCTGGATAGAGAAACGCTCTCTAAAAATTGAGTCAGTGAGACACAACAGATCTGATCATGTAGCCATCTTGTTTATGTTTATCTCCGTGACACAGTATCACCATGGATGTCTCAAATTCCTAACCTTTTTTTTTTTTTAATAGTCAACATTTTCAAAAATGATTAGCCTATTGAAACGAATGGAAAATAATCTGTCACCATGGAAACAAGACAGTTGATGATAGCATAATGCCATACAGCTGATGATGTCATAAGGGGTTCAGGTTGGGGTTCAGAAAAGAGCCTATAAATAGGACATGGTGGTTTAGCCATGTGCCTCATCACCATAAAACCATGGTGATGAGGCGCATGATGTCATTAGGATTAGAGGAAAAGGAATGTCTCTTCATGTGAATAGGGAAGTACTCCCTGTGAGTAAGTTCAGACAGGCCTGAACCATGGAAACAGCACAGCTGATGATGTCAAAAGGGGTGCTAAGGTGAATCAGGAGAATAGAATAGAATAGAATAGAATAGAAAATACTTTATTTATCCCCGAGGGGAAATTCAGGAGTCACCGCAGCATTTAAGAAAACAAAAGTAAGAAAGAGAATAGAAAGTGCAAAAAAAAGTCCATAAGAAATTAGATGACGACATCCTGTCCACCACTCGTCCACCACTTTCCAGCCCAGCCAGTCTCCACCTCCACAGGGTCCAGGACTGAGCCTCCCCAGAAGTCTGTTCAGTCTCTGTCTCCTGGATCCTGTCTGCTCACAGCAGGCGAAGCTCCTCCAATGTGGCGCCGGCGTCCGATGTCAGCTCCGTCAGGCACGTCCGTGAACAGCACGATGCCGCTGGGTTAGCACAGCTAGCTCGTCCATCCCCTGGGGCTAGATCCCAAGTTCCCAACAAGGATGGATGGAAGGACAGGTCCACGTCGTCACCTCCCAGCTCACACCCGAGAACCAGCACGTCGTCCTCACCTCCTTCTCCTCAGCTCGAGGGAAATCATCAAGCCCTACACTAGTTAGCATTGACATGCTACAGGCTGCTAACAGCTAATTTTGCATGTAAACAATGCAGCCATGGTTACATGTAGGATCTCCAGACAAACACAGGAGAAAAGTAGTAAAAAATACCGCCGAAGCCACAAAAAGTTTGGTGTCCGTGACTGACAATGAACCATACAAAGTGATGATCCACTCCAAATACAAAGATTACGAAAAAGAGACAAAAAAATTACAAGAAACAGACAAAGACGAGAGAGCTGCCGCAACAGGCAGCTTCTTGGGTAGCGCCAATTGCATTGAATTGCGCATACACTACTCAAATTTCTAACCCCAGTACTTTTGAAAAAATTCAACAATATCAACATTTTCAGCCAATTAAAATGAATGGAAAGTAATGAATAGGACTGATGCCCTTAGGGTTCCAAGGTAAAAGGGCTCATCATTTCAACATTTAACATTTGCCACAAGGTAACGCATTTCAACATCCAGCATTCGTTTTGGGAACCCCCCCCCCCTTCTACTTATTAATACGACCACAGAAACAGAGTGCAGACTATAATTAGCATCAACGAACTTCAACAAAATGATTAAAACAACCATGGACCACTTCATTTGGGCACTTTACGAGGGCCAGGGCTTTGCCAGAGCCTCTAGTGTGATGGAGAGCAGAGCAGAGAGACACACACCACATGGTATGAATTGTACAAACAAGCACTGCACAAAACAAGAACTGTGTATAACAGATGGAAAATGCTGAAGAGTACCATTTCAACATACTGCAAACAAAAGACACATTAATCTCTTGGGCCTGCTGTGGGCCTACATAAACTAAGATACTGTCTGACTGATTTATCACTCTGTCTCAAGTCTTTAAGCTTCCTGCTGATGTTGTATTCATTAAGACGCGTGTTGGCTCCTTTCTTTTGGCCGGTATAGTTCAGCTTAAGTGCTTTATAAGGAAGAGCTCTCCGCCTTTACTTCAAGAGCGTCCTGTAACCTCTGCATAATTTATCATAAACATGACGTGAGCTGACCTCCTCTTAGCACATCAGAGAGAAGCTGCTGAAGTGACTAAGCATAATTTAACCTCACAGCAGCACATTAAGGTTCTTTGAACTTGCAGCATATTTTCACTCACAGTTTTCTGCTGTGTTTGCAGGCAGCGTAAATCCTCTGTGTGTGCTGAAGCTGGATGATCCTCCTCAGAAGTTCAACACCTCAGTTTTAAAGAACACAACCACTCCTGCCTGGGACCAGCCTTTTATTTTGTAAGTGTCTCTACAGAGCCCTGCAGAGATGTTTGTATTCTACATTTATTTCATCCAAAACTGTAATCCTTACTTTTTTCCCCTTTGATTTTTCCCTCTTCAGTGAATTAAATGGACTTTCAAAAGAGCTGAACATTCAGCTGGTGAACGATGGAGAACCTCAAGAGAGTAAGAAAGAGAAAGAGGCTGTGAAAATAAGCCTTTTTGATCACCACCCTAGCCGTGGTCATGTGATCACACGGTTGTCTTAATCATATGTTTCCTCATTTTTTCAGATTCCTTACTTGGTCAGGTGTCCGTGCCTTTTGATCTGGTAAAGAAGCAGCCCAAAGGACAGCAAACATTTGCACTCATGACCAAAGACACAGTGACTGGATCACTTACTACTGAGGTAAGACCACCACTTACGCTAACACTGAGACGGTACAGCACATTCACAGTCTTAAACAGATGGTTCTCCTAACATCTAGAGGATTCAAATTTAAACTGGATTTTAATCTTCAGTTTACCTACCTGGAGCCCAGTGAGGTGAGGTCCTGGCACCCTCCCACCCCAGCCCCCACTAAGAGGGTGGAGATGGACCGTACGGTCATGCCGTGTGGCACGGTGGTCACCACCATCACTGCTGTAAAGAGCAAACCGGGTCGACCGCTCCCTCCTGGACTCACCATAGGTACGGATACACAAGCGTCACAGCACTGATGAGGACGACAGAGTCTGACTCTGGAAAAGAGCAAGTCAGCTGAGTTTGATACAAACCTGGTATTCCTCTGCTATTAATGATTAGCTTTTGGTGCCATGAGGCATTAAAAAAAGAGATATTACATAAGCATTACTTTGAAAAAAAAACACCAATTACTTGTTTGTACCACAACAACAAGAATGACTTCCAAGGCACCCATAATTAGCCAAAACTGCTGTACAGTCTTGCTGAGATTGCTGACTGTAAAAAAGAAACCTCCATGTCCTCTCACTATAAATAAGTACAGTCAGAATACAGCAGCAATCGGCACTAATGGTCATTTGTGTTTGACAAATACAGAGCTAATCTAGCTGGTGGTGCTGGGAAAATTATGCTCAGCTTATCAATGTGACTTAGAGATCTTTCTGGTGGGTCAAGTCCACAGTGGAACAGGTCCACACAAACAGGATTTCTTGCAGACATTCATGTATGTAGAAGCTGATAAAAGTAATGCTCATAAATCTGTAAGGGTGGGAGTAAAAAATCAAAAATGTTGATACTGTTTGACAGTATCAAAATCAGGACTCTGCAAAAAAGTTTTGGTTTTTTTTTCAAGTTCAAATTCTTAATTTCAGTCTTCGTTTATGGATACGAAAAAAAGTTACTTTTCTCCAGCAGAGGGTGAAATGTGTTTCACTGACTCACTGTGATGCGCATTTTATGGGAAAATATGGCTCCTGATATAGTCTGTAGACCTCATCATCATTATTTAACTTTTTCACATGGTCTGGTATTAAAAAGCAAACAAAAAATCCCAAAAATCATAAATGTCAAAGAATCGCAATTTAAATCCAATTGGCACCCCAAAAATTGAAATACAATTGAACCGCGGGAATAGCAAATCGTCCCAGTCCTATAGATCAGCACAACTGTCAACAGACATCACTCTGGAGAAAAAATGCTGGTGTCTGACATGTAATCTGATTTTTACGTTTCACCCAAATCCCACCCATTAATGCAGATAAGGACCTTTGACCTTTTCTGCTGCCAGCTTGTACAGTTTGCTCAAAATGTCCTAGCTTCACTTTTGGGGAGTTGTTGTGTCATCCATACCTTGATGCAATTTTTGTCTGAGTCTTATGAAACAGAGGCAGTTTTTAATCTTTCTAGCAGTGTGGCTTTGTGGATGTAAGTGAAGGAACAGATTTTTTTTAAATGCTCTGATTTGATAAAATAAAGAGAACAGAAAACAAAGTGAATGGTTGCATTTTTTTTAGTACAGGACAGGATTCAAAATATTTTAAAAGTTAAACACAGATTCAGTTTGAGATCCAAAACACAATTTGAAGATGATAGATGGGACCTTTTGCCAGTGATGTTTTCAAAAATATCTTTTTATTTATAATTCATCTGGTTCCGTTTTTTTTTGAGAGGAAGAGAAATAATGGCTGTTTAAATTAAATCATCAAATCATAAACAGTTGTTTTTTTAGCCCTTTGCAGAGCAGATATTGTGATATCGATTGGAAATAGGCTTTAATGATGGTTATGTTTTAATTAGCTGCGTTTGTGGCTGGTGTTCTGGAGTTTATGGAGATACCACTGTTAGTAAGAGCTGCACTTTTCTTTAACGAACCTAAATTTCCTGTTCCTGTGACAGTTTGAAATTTGGCCGATTTTCTAACTTTAAACACCCGTCCTTCTCAAATCTTAAGGTTTTAGCTCTTAAAAGTCTATGTCACATATAAAGCCGTTTTTAAATTAACTTTGTGCTTCTTCAGATCCTGCCATCAAAGCGGTGTCTGTCAAGCCAAAGTTGTCGGGCCGTCGTGTTTCAGAGCAGCCGTCTGTCCTCGGGCCCACCGTCAGCAAGGCTCTGTCCTCCTCTGACACCGAGCTGCTGATGCTTAATGGAACCGACCCCGTGGCTGAAGCCGCCATCCGACAACTGCACCAGTCTGCCAAACAGAAGCTCAAGTCTCCAGTGAAGAAGAGCACCATCATCATCTCTGGCATTGCGAAAGTAAGGAACTGATCACTGGTGCATTAATCTTTTATTTATGAGAAACAACCCCCGAGCAAAGTGGGTCTGACACAGAAACGATCAGTAAAAGATCTGAGAGAAAACAGTGCATTAGCTCAAGAGAAGGAGGAGGGTTGGATCTCCTATTTTAGGAGGAACACTTTAAGTGCTGGGGATTAAAAAGGCAAACCTAAAATGAAATCACTGTTCTAGTTTTTAAATTAAAAAAAGTTGAAGTTAAAAGCAAATATCTCTTCAGATAAAATTAACTTTGAAGCTGGATATGTTTCTGCAGACGCCATTGTCTCAGGACGATGAGCTGGCTTTGATGGCGGGTTACGCTGCAGCAATGGACGCCTCCATGTCTGCAGGCAGCTCGACTCAGGACGTGACCACAGCGATTGCGACGGGGACCAGCAGCCCCCCTGATGAGTCAGAGCCCCAGGAGGGCCCCAGTGGGATCGGCCGGCCTCCAGAGGACTGGGAGAGTCAAACAGGAGAGGAGCTGGACCACACCTCGCTGTCCATGTGTGTGTCTGAGGCCAGCTGCAAGAAGAGCAGAGGTGAGAGGTCACAGGGCGGGTGCTACTGACCACCTGAAGCCACATGTACCTGTGTGTAACCACATGTTGTTCCAAATCATTAAAGGCAGGGTCTAAACAGGTTTCTTCTCTTGGCTGCTCCAATGTGACCTGTTTCTCTTATGTGATTCAGTGTTTCCTTTTCTCTCTGAACTTTTCTTTTTCAACACCTTCCATCTTAGAGGAGAGCAGTGCTAAGCACTCGCTATGTCCTGCAGAGTAAGTTACTCATATGTGACCTGTAGTAACCTGGTGCGTAGTCTCTGCTAGATAACAGTAGAGTAGATGACAAAGTCAACTGATTTAGATACTAGCGGACCATTTAGAAAATACATATTAAAACATTTGCAACATTTATGTTGCAATATCTGTCCTACATTAGAGCTTAACAAGACAATAGTTACGTTAGACTGTGTTTGATGTAAAAGGATCCCTTCGCTGGACATCCCAGAAACAATAAGTAATGTAATAAAAATTCATCCTGGTAGAGCTGAAGAAAACTTTTCCTCCTGGCCCAAAAAGAAGGATAAAAACACCGAAAAGTATTTCCCAAATCAATACTACAACACGCTGAGCTTTTTGTGACTTAAGTTCACCTCCTGACTCGAGGCTTTCGTGTAATTACGTGACAGTCTGACAACTAACACTAAGAATAAAGTTACCAGGAAATGTTTTCTGTAGACCGGTGGCGCCTTTAGTAAAACCTTAGGCTCACATGCTGCTGTATCAGTATGATGTGGCACTTAATGAAAGAAAAAGAGTAAAGAGTTCAAGCTTCTCACAGAACAACCAAACTCTGATTCAGAAGTTTGTGTACGGCTTCCCATAATGCAGTTCAACAAAAGTCTGTCATGGTGTGGCGTAGTTTCTGCCAGTTGTTTAACTCATTTTATTTCATGAGATTCTGGTGTTAGCTTTATTGATTGTTCTGTTTTTAAAAACTTTTTCCCTATAACAAAGAAAAACTTTGTATACAAAATTACAAGCTGAAACTTCAGGGTCAACTCCCCCAGCTACAGAAAGATAACAGTGTAAAATCCTCCAAAAATGACGAAATAGGCAAGAAAGACTAAATCAATAAATAGAGAATAAGTATTAAAGACTGATTGTGAAAGAAAACTAAGAAACTTTATCTTTTCTAGCCTAAAGCTTGTGAGATGAGTTCTTTCCAGGTTCTTAACACTCTGATGTTACAGTGATGACGGTTTATGACCTAAAAAAGCAAACAAGGCCATCAGCAACAAGATCAATAACGCCTTTATGGTCATTTTCCACACATGGAACCACTGTGAGGGGGTAGGTGTAAAACCAGGTAACTGACATCACGCTGAAGAAAAGGCCTTTTGTTTTGCACTTTTTCCACAGCAGATATTCAAGGCAACTGACACTTTTCATCATTTAAAAAGCAGGATGAGATTTTTATTCAGAGAACATGTCTTGCACAGGTGCAGGACAAAATGACAAGAAGACACAGCTTCACTTTGTCTATAAGGGGCTCCAAACTGACACAGAAAGCTCTGCGCACATGCTTTAGATTTGGATTTTTAAAGAGCATCGGTGACCCTGTGTTTAAGGAGAGAGTGCTCACAGCATCACTTTAACCCTCAGCTTTAAGCAAATCTCAAAATGAAGCGAATGATGCTCTGACTGTGTGGCTGCTGTCTCTTAATGAAGATTGGTTTGTGTCAGCTGGTCATTATATAGTTGGTATTAATCTGTTTAACTGTGCAAACAAGGGTAGGCGGTTACTCAAAGGAAAAATGGACTAATTTCCCTAACACATCCAAACTATTACCCCTCCAACTAACACAAACTGTGCTGCTTCAGCTGTCTTTGGTTGTGTTTACCTCAGAGTAACTCTTCAAGTCATCACACTTGACACCTTTCCTTTCACTTCCAGGCAGCTTCCTGCAGAAGAGCGCCAAGCTCTTCTTCCGGCGGCGCCACCAGAGGAAGGAGCCGGGGATGAGCCAGTCCCACAACGACCTGGTCTACCTGGAGTCCCCGGCTGCAGTGGAGCGAGCCAGCCGAACAGCCACCATCAGCCGAATGCTCAGCCGCAAGAGCAAGAATAAGAGCAAGGCTAATGGCTCTACCTCCACAGGGGAGCCACACGCGTAACACCTCCTCCTACAGCAGCTACCATTACCACCACCACCTCATACATGCACTGGCAAACCCCCCTGGCTAACCCACTCCCCCTACTGCCCAGCCTGCGTACTGCGGCTCCTGCATTGTGAATGGGAAAGCTGTGCAGATGGAAAAATATCCTCTCGGACTGCCATTTCCTTCCACAAATGAAGGAAGTGTGTGCATGTGTGGAGGGAGATCTCCGGCCATGGGTTGAAGGCATTTCAGAGGATATTATTTAGCATGTTTCTTTTATTTGATTTTATGCAACATTTTGAACTTTATTAATTGCTTTTGTGGCCTTGTTACCAACCGAAGAGACTGTTGGCGTGGGCTTTAACTCTTTACCTCCCTCACTCTGAGTGTGAAGAGTAAACTGACCCTGCTGTGAACCGTATTTTTTTTTATTTACGGTGGACCAACAGGACCAAAGATGAAGATAGAGTGGTGTTTGTATGATTTGCACAATTGTAGTACCTTTAATTTAAAGTGCAATGACAGGAGCTACTCTTGTGTTAGAGATTAAAAAACATTCACAAAGGGAGATGATCTTCTCACTGCAAGTGGGAGAAAGTAATAAGACTACTTTTTGACACTAATACTATGAATTATAGTATTTATATCAGTTCATTTGAAATGCTTCTAATTTTATTCCTAATGAAATGAGACCAGAGCTACAGCTGTATGTAATGTGCATAAAAAAGCTGTAATGTCAGCCTTATGTCTAACAAAGCTACCAGAACCAGTCATGCTTTTAACACAAGTTAACACCCATCCAAAAAGAAGACAGAAGTGGGGACACTGTGGCTAAAAGTTCAGCTATATGTGAGCGTTTTATGTTTACGTTTCTCTACAGTGTTTCCAAAAAATATGCAAATTTCTTCTTTGTCTTCCTTCCTGTTCTCCAAGTTCTATCATTCAGGTTGTGAGAGTGTTAAAAGGGAACTGAGTGAACCTTTTTAATCCAGGGACTGTGATGTTACACTCAGCCATACTCGTTGCTTCAGGCACTGGTGAAATATGTTCATATGCCCATCTCAACCCTGCAGATCTTCAGTCTCTCTTCTTTGTTGTATGGTTTTAAAATGTAGCTTTGAACAAGAGAAAGTGTGAACACATTTGGGAGCAAACACACAGTTTGGGCTGCTCTTCTTAATCCAGCTAATGATTGTATTTTGTTTTTGTAAGCAGCTTGTCTGTACATCATTTTAACTACTGTTCCTTCAGTGAGAGCTGATGCTTCATAGTGACAGACAGATTGCCTTACAGCCATTCTGAGGATGTCAGCAGCGACTTTGTTCCTTGACTTGAAGTGACTTTTGTTTCCTGAGGCTCCTGAAAGATGGTCACTGTGTTTCTGCAACATCTGCAATGTCTATAATCTAGAAGCCTATGCACATATCTGTTAACAGAGTGTTTACATTGTGAGACTATCAGTAATAAAAACTCTCACTTGCTGTTCATGACAACACTCTCCCACCATCATTTCCTTTTAACAGAAAACCTAAAATAGGAATCAAATCCTGTGACATTTAAGTCAGAATCACCTTTACACTTTAAGAAATGGAGGGGAAAACGGGTTATTTGAATCACTCAGCATCATACGCATTACTTACCATGGCGGACTGCAGGTATCAGTTACTGTAAAGCATTTAGTGAGCAGTAGGGCTGTATGTGATTAATAAACTGCTTCCTGATGTTTTTTTTATTGGCATCCACTCTGTGCAAAGAACCTGACTGAACATTTGTTGCAGTATGGCGGTCATTTCCCTGCAGGGTTTGTAACTAATATACATATTGATATATTTCATTTCCAGCAATAAAATATGGATCGATTAACTGAGATTGTGGTGCCACGCTGTAGTTTATCCTCCTCACTGCTAGTGTGCATAAGTTCTATTCTTGAATATTACAGAGGTTTCAAATCTATAAAGAGTCTACCTTAACAGTGTCCTGCTTTGCAGACTGTGATAATATAATGCGTGAACTTAACATAGCTAAGTTACAAAAAATACTGTGTTTTTATATCAATACTTGAAGTATACTGGTGTGATGCTGTGTTTTAAGGAATATAACTTCATTGCATTCTGTTTTCCAGAATTATGATTTTTAGAAACTTTAACATTATTTGCATGTTGTGCACTGTCAAGATAGATATGTGTTTTACCAAATTGTTCAGCTTAGAAATGAAACTATATGAGACTTATGTACCAAAATGTGTTTAATTTAAGATTTTATCTAATTTAATTTGAGAGAGGTATTTTAAAGTACTAAAAAAGTGTTTGAATTTGAGGCCTTTTTTAAATGTGCCTTTTTTTAGACTCCTGAACATATATACTGACAAGTGAAAGAATATTTTTAGGGGTTGAATTGAAGAACACCACAGAGTAATGCCTGTTAGCCAAATTACTGGTAGTTAACAGATTAGTTGTTTTATAATAAACCATTCAACAGTACTTTCATGTGTTTCCTGAAAATACGAACTTTACCGCTTTTCTGTTACTTTTATGTCTTAGGTTATGCTGCAAATACTTGATTTGCCTCAGCTAGTCAGTGTTTCAGCGAATAAACTGTAGGCAAATAACAGTCTAATTTTATTTTGTTAATTATTGTTATTAATGTATTTATTTTTTATTACTCGGGACTAAGTGAACTGGTTGTTGAATTAACTAATACATAAGCTTTAAGTGTTAAACAATTAAACAAAAGATAAATTAAAGGTGAATTTCCTCCATGTATTTCTTGTGAAGTTCAGTAGGACGTTTAACCGCCAAATTCACTCTTCATTAGCTTGTTTTGTTTACATACTGCACTGAAGACTACAGTCCCCATAATGCACTTGGCGGGCCTAGTTTCCGGTCCTGCGCCGTTTCTGGAGCGGATTGGAACCCGGAGTCAGGATTCGATAAATGAAGGGTCTTTTGCAGAAAAGGTAACGTGTCTCGTCTTTCATACACGCCGTTTAATCTGAAAATGATGACGCAGTTCTGTAGTGAAGGTGCAGACGTGTTTCCCGGCTCGCTCCGGGGTTTTCTCAACCGCCTCCCGGGCTGACTATCGACAGTTGAAGAGCATCGACTCCGGTTTGGTGGTTTGCGTCTCCGGTCCATCCGCCATGCCGACTGTTCTTTGTTACATTTTACAGAAGAGGAGCCGCTCAGATCGGAGTTAAAACCCGGCTGGAGTTTGGGAACGACTCAAATCCTGGATCCCTCTCTTGCCTGGACTGCTCACGTTAATATGCACGTCCACACAGAGAGCAGTTATTGTTGACATGATACACAGCTGTTTATTCTGGAGGTCTGATGCGTTCAGGGCAGCAGGAGTGTCCCGGGTTGGCTGTGTGTAGACATTCTGAAGTTCAGTCACACTCTTCACACACTCTGAACAGATGATCATTTATTAAAACATCATCTTCTATGATATAACAGTGCCGTGTAACTCCTGATACATCATCCCAATGAATTATCTCTCATGAATTATTATTCCCTCTGTCTGTAGGTTGTCATAATGGCTGAACAGACGCCAGATGAACTGATCTGTAAGTATGAATCCAGCTCTGACTTAAAGTTTCTGTCTGAGTCCGAGTCTGGGTGCTGTGATGACAGGTGTCCTGCTGGGTGTTTCAGGGTGTGAGGACTGTGGGCAGTACCATGACTCTGAGTGTCCTGAACTGGGACCACTGGTGACTGTCCAGGATTCCTTCGTCCTCAGCCGGGCTCGGTGAGTGATGAGCGTCACCAACACCTGAAAAAAATCCTGAAAATCTCCCCAAATTTTGTAGTGTGAGGTGCATGTGTAGACCCAAGGGGATTTGTTTTTCACACCTTCTTCATAGAGCTCATCTCCCCTAGACAGAAGTTCTGCAGATAGTCAGGGTGAACAGATGCACCAAAGCAGCAGGAAGTATCCATTAAAACTTAATGAGAACAAACAAACTGAGGCATTTATGTTAACCAGAAAAAAATCAATGAAGAGACAAGAAACTGAGTGAATCAACAAGTTCTGCTCCTGTTTTCGACTCTTTTATTGATACTGTGGGTATAGGTATGACTTGTTTTTGTATGTATACTTTAGCATCTGCAGATTCTTTGGTGCATTGTTTCTACCTCCTCAGACCCCAGCTCTCATCCTACAATTAATTAAAACAATTGAACAACGGTCAGTGTAGTTTAGAACTGGCCTCACTGCAGAGTGTGTTAAATTCCATACTGATTTTTGTTGGTGCCATTCCCATCATCAACAGCTAGAAAACGATTCTTCAGTCCAGTTCAATTTTACTGTTAAAAACACAGCTACTATTACCATCAGTGCAAACTTTACACTTTCCTCCATCATAGATCTTTGTTTTTTTCTTTACTGTCACAATAAATGAATAAGTACTTCTCCAAAACTTAAATGCAGAAGTTGTCTTCAGCAGCTGCGGTATGTCCACTTTGCAGTGCAAAAACTGAAAATTCAATCAAGTGTTTGTATTAGTTTTAGAAAAAAAAATGGCTTATTAGACCTAGTACGAACCACTCACCTAAAAAAATTGTCCTATTGCAAGATAGTAGAATACAAAGAAAGGCCCAAAGTGATGGTAAAGAGTTGAAAAAAGATCTGCCAATAGAGCAAGGATTTTTTTCCCAAGTTTCTTAAAATAAGAAACATGTCTTTGACACAAAGACAAAGAAGCATGAATCAGATCTTTTTTTCAGGACTCTTGATTTGATATTAAAGATAAAAATAAGTTTCAGTTTGGCCGAGGCAATAATCTTAGATCCACATCAGATCTTCACTAATCCATCTTTGACACTTTTCATTTATTCTTTGAGTTGATGTTAGAACACCACTCTCAGGGAACCTCTCTGCTTCATTATACTAGTGGAAAGAAGGTGTACAACCATACCAGGAGGTTCTTTGTTTGTTTCAGCTCAAAGACACTGACTACGTTTACATGCACACCATATTCCTGTATAAATCTGAAGAATGACAAAGTTCTGATTGCGTGGGAGGCATGTAAACACCTTATTCCAATTGTCATAACCCAATAAAGCTCATTTTTCTGATCAGAAACCAGAGTGAGACCCCTGCCATCCACCTGTATCAAGCTGAATATTGGGTCATGTAAATGTGTCATTTCTAAGTGAATAACACATAGCTCCCAAGTGAGCTACTTAAAGGATTATTTTTTACTTCTGTGCATGTTCAACATGGCCAGAAAGAAAAAGACCCTACAGGTTTGGGAAGAGGAGGAGACAAACTTGTTCAAAATAGTTAAAAAGTTCAACATAGATTACATGGATGGGCGAAGGCACCCCAACAATGATACTTTTAAAAGACTGTGTGACAAGCTGCTTGTTCTTATTCAAGAGATGAATAAGAACAAGAGAGTTGTAGTCACACTTTGATAAAGAATGTGAATATTACACAGTGTAGGGCAAATGCACATCTTGTCATGGCGCTTCTACTACTGCCATGGTTTATTGGGAATCTGCTGATTAACATGTAAACAGGAATATTCCAGTAGTGCAACACCCTGAGAAGCTATTTTTGGAATATTGTGTTAACCAGAATATGGAGGAATAGGAATACGGTGTGCATGTAAATATAGTCATTGATTGTCATATGAGTAACCAGCGAGTCTTTACAAGTCTGTAAGTGGCCAACTTTGTGTACACATGCAACAGATCCGACTCTAGATTGACCCTGCTGTGACACAAAACAATACACACACATCTAAAACACAAGGACATGATAACAAAACCTGGCGCCTTCAGGGGAGGTTTTTTTTTTTTTTAGATATCTTTTATCGTATTGGTCTTATTCATAGGATCTTTTCCCCTGTACCAGGTCGTCTCTGCCAAACAGCCTGGAGATCAGACAGGTGGCTGATGGGAAAGAGGGGGTGTTTGTCCTGCGTCGACTGGTCAAGAGGACGCGGTTTGGGCCCTTTGAAGCTAAGAGAGTCCCTCACCTGGAGAGGGAAGGCATGTTTCCCCTCAAGGTGAACCTCATGAATCCTGACACAGACACACCTGCTGTTCACTTATTAGAAATGCTGTTTAAAAATTGTTTCCTCTTTTTAATCCTTTATCGGGCAGATCTTCCAGAAAGACGGTGTGGTGGTGTGCTTTGACTCCAGCTCTGAAGAGGACTGTAACTGGATGATGCTGGTTCGACCCGCCACAGACCACAAACACCAGAATCTGACCGCCTACCAGCAGGACGATGACGTCTACTTCAACACCTCACAGGTACGTTCAGACAGTCTGAACACAAGTTTCTCAGACGATTATGTTGTTCTGAGAAGTCAAGGTTTATCTTGTCTTCATTTATTTATTTATTTATTTATTTATTTATTTATTTATTTATTTATTTATACTCAGGGAAAGTAGGCTTCTGTCATTTAACATTTTTTATCATTGCAGTTTGACTGCAAAACCTGCAGGAAGTTTGAGATCCATGTTCTGTCCTGGTTTTCAAGAGACGTTCTTTTATAAAATTACTTAAAAAATATATTTCAGATAAAGAAATCTCATTGCATCCCCACCAAAAACATCTTTACCTTGTTTCATCGAGACTTTCCAGATAACAGTTTTACTGATACAGCATTTAGACATCCATGAATGAAGGAAAGAAGCTTACAGCTCCACGGATCACTGATTAAAATAAGTAGAAATTGCATCACATTGGTCCTCTCCTTCTCCTATGTGGTAAAAGACACAAAGCATCACTCTGCATACTCAGACACTGCTGAGAAAGCAGGGCTGGGATGCTGAAACTTGGCAAGAACTGAAATTTAAGCAAATATCATATTTTTTAGCAAGATAGATTGTTTTTGTTTTGGACGTTTTATTGGACTGAAAGGTAGGAGCTGCAGGAATTTTCTTGTAAATAAACACAAATTCAAACTGGGCTCCTCCTCTTTGGCTCAGTGCCAGCAGCAGCCCACACCCACAGCCTCCAGCTGTAGCTAGGTTAACACATTTACCAGCCCAGCAACCACCTGTAGCATTGTATTTCTACAAGGGAGGGACTCGAGGGCACCTGACTTGGTATATTAGCACAAGCTAATCAAAGGTATTTGAATCATAGCTCTTCGTTGCTCTTCATCCTGTGCTGCTCTCCAAGTGCCTGGAAGCAAGTGAAAGTGGAGCCAAGCTTTACCTTCATTTTATAAAAAGCTTTATCTTTTTGGTGTTTCCTTTCTTTTGGTTGTGTTTTTTGTCCTTGCTACATCCAGCTGTCTAGCAATGTCGTTGCTGCTCTGATTAGCTACTTCCACTCACCTTCATTGACATGCAAAGTCACTTGCACACTGAGCGCTCTGTGATTGGCTGATGTAACCACGCTTACTCTCTGCCCAGTAATGTCCTGAAACAACTAAAAGATCAACATACAGCGTAAGGAGGGGATTGAGGCAGACACAGACACTGACAAACATATATAGAGGCCTGTAGGAGACAGTTGAGTGGGATTGTTCCTGTTAAAGTTGACTTTTTATTTTTTCGAGGAAAATACTGCAGACTCTACCTTTATCATGATCCACATTCACCTGACAGCTCCAGAGAGATGTCTTATTTCAAGATGTTAAAAGACAAAAGAGACGCCTGAGTCGTTTTGCCTTGAAATGCACAGTTTGAGCCTTGAGGAGCAGGAAAGGATGCCTTTCCTTTTTTTCTGTTTGGCTTTTTCTCCTTAGAAAAAAAACATAAAACAAAGCGTAACCCTCAATCTTTGATCCAGGCTGAACCATGAGATTTATGATCTGTTGCACCTCTACTAAGCATCCTTCATCTGTTGTTCATTTTTGCCACTTACTAGTTTTTAGTGTTCTAGCTCACTGCCAAAGGTTTTTGTTTTTAACAACCACTGGAAATTGTGCCACCTGTATGAAAGGAGTCTTTGAAAAGGAGTGTGACCTTAAAATACAAAACATCATTAAAATGTCAGTGGACTGTTTCAGCACGCCATAAACTCCAGGCACTGTGGTGATTAATGTCATTTAAACAACTCTGCTTGTCTGATGTCTGTTTTCTGAGGAAGGTGCTGTAAAAAGCAGATCACTCTTTCATCCCTGTGCTGTTTGTTTCTCAGGATGTGCTGCCAGGAGCAGAGCTGAGGGTCTGGTATGGAGCTTTCTACGCCAAGAAGATGGAGAGGCCCATGTTAAAGCCCCCGCTCCAGCCACCAGCTCCTGCAGCAGGTAGAGAAAATTTCAGCTCAGGTTGAGATGGATTTTTACAATCTGGTGCCATCTAACAGAAGCATAACCCAGCAATAGAAGATCAAAATCATATCCTTCATTTGATGTCAGTAAATGAGACCAGAGAAAGTTTTTAGTTCCACTTTCCTTTCTTGTATTCAGATGTGAAGCCCTCTTCTGCTAAAAAAGAGACCTCAGAGAAAGCTGGAGCCCTCCTGCCTCTGAAACCTGAGGCAAACGATGCAGGTGAGAGTGTCCAAATCATCCACCAGCTTTAACAGTTTTGTTTCTGAACATCTCATTGCTCTGAGGTGAAACTGTTTAAAGTCACCTCTTCAAAGTATCTCTCAGTAGATGCTTTGCTGAGTCATGCTCTTATTCTCTTCTCCTTGATGATCACAGCAAACATGCTGAGTCATCTCAACGATGCAAAGACGGTAGCTGTGCCTCCAGTCAACTCGCTCCTGCCCCAGGAGGAGAGCCCGGTGGGTCCTGTTGAAGAGGAAGGAGAGCCTCCTCCTGCAGCTCCACCGGGCCCGAGGAGAGGACACGGCCGAGGGAGAAGAGTGAAGGGACGACGGCCTGGAGCTGCTGCTGCTGCTGCTGCTGCCACAAACAAAAACAAAGGTGAGGGGGGAATAAACAGCGAGGAAAGAACACGAGGAGGGAAATTTGTCTGTGGTGTTCTCATTGTGGCAAAATCACACAGCAAGAAACTGATCCATGATGAAATAATCACTTACACCTGACACCAGTCACGTAAACATGTGATGACATGTAGCAATAAAAAATTTACCGCAATGGAACCAGAGGTTCCCACTGTGGTTGGGTTTCACAAAACAATAGATGTTTCGCTAACGCCTGTGCAAACGCTAACTGCTCTTCAATCTCAACTTTACTCTTAATTAGGTGCTTTTCATATGTTCAAGTATGCTGCCCAAAGTGCTTCACAACATCACATTAAACGACAGATATTATATGATATAAGATGTAACGTATTCAACAACTAAAGCAAGAAGGAGGATGGTGGTCATAAAAAGGCTGATAACTAAATAAATTAGATTCATACAGTAAAAACAAAAAAATAAGGTTAGAAGGTAAATCAAAATAAAATGATGTGAAAAACAGTTACAGTTCAAGTGACTAGAAAAATGCTAAATAAAAAGATAAGACAAAAAAAGTATTTAGTTTTTTGCATGCCTCTTACAAGCTGCTGTTCGTTTTAATGGTTGTAATAACAGTTAAGAAGAGCATTTACTCGATTCTTAATAACACTGACCAAACGATTCAGAAACACAGAGGGAAGAATTGATTGCTACTATGGATGGAGCCGTTCACAAAATCCACAATTCGGTTCTTATGGTTTTGTAGTCACGGTTTTCGGTTTGGTTCAGTGTGCAGTGTTGTTGTTTTTAACACCTTTATACCAGATACCTTAATAATCCACTATTAACAGATTGTTTTTAATCAATGTATTGTCATGAAATACCTGAAAGAATGAGGCTGTTTCCCATTTTAAACATCATCAAAGCTAAATGAAACATTGCTAGTTTCAACATGCCAACGCATCAGTAAGGAAAGTCACTATTGGCTGTCCCAGAAGTCACTAAAAGCCACTAAATGACGCTGTTGTCTAATTTACAAGATGATAATCCATCTGCATGTAACTGTCATGGACTCTGTAGGAGAGAGAAATAACGTGGGAGAGACAGAAAGCACACATGAGACTAAAGATGCTTTATTGTCACAAGATAATGAACAAGTACATACACTGTGAAAAACTTATGTTGGGTTCTTTGCCCCGTGGTTTGAAACTCAATACTTAATAATAAAATAAGGGATAAAAACTAATTAAAACAGTTAAAGACTCAAGGCAATATACAGTCATGATGTCAAAAGTTAATTTGTTGAGTTTGTTTGCTTCAATGTCAGAATCCAAACTCCAGAAAAGTGGCAAGAATTGTCCTCTTTAAAAAAACTCGCCAAAGTGGTCTGAAATCTAGTCCTAAGTGCTCCCAGACAGCAGAAAAACTTAATGCCACAGGTACACCTGCTAACTCTGCTTTCTCCACTCATCATATTAACAACACACAAGCCTCTGCCTTGTCCTTCGCCTTGCGTTGCGCATGCATATGATCGGAGCTTCATACTCGCTTCAAACTGAGCTGGAAAAAAAAAAAAAAGAAAAACACGCCTCAAACCGAGTGAGGAAAACCAAACGGTTCGGTCTTTATTCATAAACCGTTCCGTCCCTCATTGCTACCACACCGAAGCACCACAGATTGTACATCATCCTGTTAAACACTACATCTTAAGGTCTAATTTACAAACAAACTTATTATATCATATAACATTACATATATTGTATATATTATGATATTCAAGTGCAAAAACGTCCACTAAGTTCTGCAGCTGAGTGCAGTTACAGTTTTCTGACTGAGATGAGCTGTTAGTATCTCCACTCTGTGCGATCTAAAGCTGAGCTGTGTGCTCTCATCCTCACACCGCTCAGTTTTATCCACGTGCGATGAGTGAAGTCCTTAGGCTTTATTTAGGAGTTGATTCATGGCAGATGTGACAAAAATTTTACAATTTATTTTCAGTCCAAAATTAGTTTTGTGTTGTGTTTAATGGCAAAGTTTGTATGTGCACTGATAACCATGAGTCTCAGACAGCTCCAGGCAGATTTAACTCCTGGTTATCATCATAACAGTAAATATCACAGTATTGTTACCAGACTTTATGAATAGATACGCCATTTGTCATTCAGATGTTGAAATTTTGTTTTTCAATTCAAAACTCCAAGCCTAATATTTCCGAACACTGGTGGTCAGTTACCAATACTTCACATGTGGCAGTAAATATTTTGCTCTGACTGCAAAGAGCTGTTAGCATCACGGAGATAGGTGTTAGTATGAGACAATGTCATTTGCACACCTCGAACAGAGGCAGATCTGCTAAATCCCCTGGTAAATCAGGCCCTGATGGTTAAAAAGTGCTTCAGTAAATAACTTGTGCTGTGATGTTTCTGGCCTCAAAACCTTCAAGCTTTTATCAATATGTTTTAGGTTAAACTCTACAAATCGGAGAAACTCCATGTGACAGAGGAGAGGTTTATGTGAACAAATTTCTCCCTTTTCTCAGCACTAGCCTTTGAACATTTAACCAAGGTTGTAATAATTTTCACCCGTGCTTAGAAAGAATTCAGTCTGTTATTTAATATTCTTTAAAACTGAAAAGCACCAAATAACTAAAATTGTTTTTGTTGGAGTGGTATTGATGATAATTTTTTCGGTATTGTGTTGAATTCAAAACTCTGGTGTCGTGACCACTCAACAGAATATTTGTGTGACTGCAGACAGTCGTGATATTATTCTGAATGTGAGCTCAGGGATGAAGGATTTATAGTCTTTGTAATATAATTACTGAGGTCACAGTAAAATCTGAGCGTGATCAGTCTCCATAAACTTACAATGAGTGATAAAGTTGGTTTACAGCCGTGATCTACTGAACAAAGCAGCGACACACAGGAACTTAATGAAGGCTCATTAAAAGATCTGTTCTTCTGCTGTCACTGCAGTCCGTCTCAGTTGCTCCATCTCGCCACATGTGCAACACATTACGGGTCAGAGCAGGTTCAGGTGCATTCTGCAGAGGACGTCAAACAGCAATCTGAGATATGGTCAGAGATGTCCGACAGTACTGAGACTAAAAGGCAGCAGAGTAACTTAATAAAAAGCTAAAGGTAAATAAAGATTGTTCCTTTGTGTAGAGTCAAACATTTGATATCTCAGCTTCATAGCTTCATGGTAGAAAGGCTCAAAGCAGAGCTTAGGCGTCAGTCGCTCAGTTCCCAATGAGCAGCTTCATCTCTTTAACCTCAGCTTTACCTTTTATTGGCAAGTAATTACAAAACTAAAAAGGCTGACCAGACTGCCACGCAGTTAAAATGTCTGTTCAGCACATACTCACACACAGATAGGTAGTGAAAAGGGATGACTTCGTTATAAGGTCATGCTAAAATAATGTCTTATTTCAAGATATTGAAATAGATAAAAATGACTAGCATCAGGCTATACTGAGTGCAGCAAGTGAGCCTTGTGACCTCGTCATGGGCAACGCAGGTTAATCTAGCTGAAATTAGGAGGAAAAAAGACAATTGTAAAGTGAAACACCACAGCCCCAGTGTAGAAATATTTCAGCTTCAAACCAAATGAGCAAGATGAGCCAATTAACACTGACGAGCCGGTGTGCAGCAACAAAAAATTCGCATGCCCACCTAAAACACAATCACCCGACCCAGTTTACCCCACTGGGGAAGAAACTGCACCTGCAGATGCGGGGCCTTCGTCCCGACAGTGAACACTCACTGAGGCATTTGATTGACAAAGGAAATACAAACTGAACAGCAAAAAATGGTGTGTGTTCACAGAAAGAGTATTCTGAATGCTTAAAACTGAGACAATTGGTCTGTTTATAGTTTAGAATGAAGCCGATGAGGCTGATGAAGCTTCATGGATGAGAGGAGAAACGTCTCTACAAACTCTGAACAGTCCAGTTTCCTCAGTTTGGAGCATTCAGAATAACTCTGAGCTGGATGATGAGAATTTACATGGACATAGAAAGTGTTGTTTTCTACACCTCAAAAGAAATGCTGCCCTTAAATGCTTTATTATTTTTTTCATAATTATTTGTTTGTTTTATTATGATATTTGAAAGTTATTGATATTCCAATTACAATTAGGGATGGGTACCGAGTTAGGTACTTTAGTAGGTACCAACTGAATTCTGTCAAAAGTACTGGGTACCAATTCACATAAAATTAAAAGGTACCATGTTTAGGTACCTAAATGCATCCGTGTGACTGTGAGGGAGTGGCAGAGTGGGCAATTTTCCATGCTGAATATAAACACAACATTGCAAGGTTATATTCTGAGTAATAAATATGTTTAATTGAAAAAAAATTGTATTAAATAAATTGATATTTTTACCCCATGAGCACTAAAAAGTACCGAAAATGAATATATATTTTTTTAGTTGCTGTCATTTTTAGAGAGTTCAAGTTTCACAACCTTTCTGAGAAAAAAGATTCTAATGATGTCAATTCCTGTTTACCCACACTTTGGTGTAAGTGTTGGGCAAAGGCTTTCATTGTCAGTTTGTGTCGTATAGAGAGCAGGTTTTCTTCTGACATTGTGTTTCTGTTCTTTGCAGAAGTGAAGCCTCCAGCTCAGAGCTTAGAGCCAAAAGTGTCTCAGAAAGCATCAGAGAGCAGCAGCCCACTGAGCGCTCCAGACAACACGACCGTCATGAAGAGACACAAAGTCAGAGAGCACAAGAGAGTGTACCGCTGCTCCCTCTGCAACAAGGTCTTCCAGAACAGCAGCAACCTCAACAGACACATCAGATCTCACGGTGCGCCAAGTTCTGCATTTATCACCCTTCACTGTGTGCAGTCGCTGCAACAAGATCTCTCACACCTCCTCTTAAAGAAGATTATTTATCGCCACAATCATTATTTAACCATTGCATCATAAAACAGAAAGGATCCTACAAAGTAAAATAATACTGAGTGTAGCTGACAGAAAGACACTAAATGCACTCACTGAATAAAGAGAGCCTGCTACTTACATACATTTTCTCCACTCAGCCTTAGTAAGGCTCAAATTTAATGCTATCATAAAAATGTCATGATATACTGAAGGAGATAAAACCAGCAACGGTTTGCTGGTTGCGGTTTGATATGAGTCACTGAGCTTTATTTAATTCTTGCCTGGTGTTTGTAATTCAGTTTATTGTCAAGCTTACTTAATGAAGCTTTTATATTACAGGTACTACAGTCTAATCATTAAGTCACAGTAGTAAATAAAAACAAAAAAGAAAGACTCGACTCAGTCTGCAAAAACATCACTGTATAAAAAGATGGGCACCAAGTTCAACAAGAACACCCCTACTTCAGGTGTGACATTAAAGGGGTGTTGTGCTTTTTTAGGATTTATGCTGTTCCTCTGGTAGCCCTGTAGTAGCTTTAGATGATTTATAACTAAAAGAATCTATATTTTTCTCTCTCTGGTGTTTTAGAAAACCTTTGTTCCAGCCTCTGTCTGAAATACTTTATCTTAGCTGCTGTCTCTTTAAGGCTCCCTGCTTCACAAACCCCCTTCTCTCTGATTGGCTGGCCCTCTGGAGGCCTGTCGGGGGCAGAGCTATAGACCTTGGTGTCCCTCCAATATGTCATGAACAGAAATCTTTTTGCAATGATCTCACTATTTCGGAAAGTGTCCTGAAAATCCCATGAAGGTCTTATGTTTTGTTTTTGTTTTTTTGTTTTTTTAGAAAGGTGCATTTTGACCAGTTTAAAGTAATTTTCAAGGTTTTTTACAACATGTGAATATAGACCAATTTGAAAGTCTGTACACTTGACTTTGAACATCAAACGTTGATCCTTTATATCAATATTTAAAATATGAGAACACACAGTACCCCCTCTTTAAGATCTGTCAGGTTGACACAGTCCATCGTAACACATATAGCCTATAATGCAGCCAGCCAGCAGGGGGAGCCCTACCTTTTTTGTCTTCACTTTTGGGAGCTGTTGTGTCAATCTTCTTTTCAGAATCTTTGCATAAAAAATGTGTTTTTGGATGGTTTTAAAAGCAATCAGTTAGTTTGCCCCATAGGATTACATGGAAACCTTTATAGCTGAAGCAAACAGCTGGATAAGCGTTTAGTACCTGTCTGTGATTTAGAGCCAGAATCAGGTTCAAACCAATAAATATCAAGCATGTGTCAGTGTTAAGTGTTATGTAACTTCTTTGTGTGTTTCAGGTGATAAACTGTTCAAATGTGATGAATGTGACAAGTTGTTCAGCCGCAAGGAGAGTTTAAAGCAGCACATCTCTTACAAGCACAGCAAGAACATGGTGAGTTACATTCCTCGCTGTCACTACCAGGAGAACTGAAGCTGTTCTGTTAATTTAATTTTATATTCATGTTTTCATGTGTTTCGACAGCCTGACCTGGAGTACAAATATAAATGCAACACATGTGACAAATCCTTCCGCCTGGAAAATGCCTTAAAGTTCCACAACTGCCGCACAGGTAAGAAAAACGTCTTTGTTTTGGTTTCTTCTGTTCTTTCACTCGACATGTCTTCCAGGTTTTATCCTGCTCTGAAATGTGAGTTGTCGTTTCTTTCTCTTCTCCCTGCAGATGACAAGACGTTCCAGTGTGATATCTGCTCACGGTTCTTCTCCACTAACAGTAACCTCTCCAAGCACAAGAAGAAGCACGGTGAGAAGCTGTACTCCTGTGAGATCTGCAACAAGATGTTTTACCGCAAAGACGTCATGCAGGAGCACCACAGGAGGCACGGAGTGGGTGAGTCCCACAGGAGCTCAGAGCAGGGCTCAGTTCATTTGTCTCGTTACATCTTTCTATTACTACTTACATCAAACCTCACTTGAAGCTACACACCAGTCTGAGTTAAACCATGTTGCATCCACACAGGCTCAAAACACATGAAGAGAGAGGAGCTGGAGGCCAACGGAGAAGAAGGGACCAAGTACAGGAAGGAGCCGTCCCCCTGTCCAATCTGTGGGAAGGTGAGCGCTTAAATAACCCAGCAGTGGAGACTTAAGGCTCACATGATGGAGGGTCAAACTGCAAACATGCAAATCCTGGAGATAGAAAACCATACAGTTCAGGAGCACTGACCCTTTTCTTTGTGTGTGTGTGTGTGTGTGTGTGTGTGTGTGTGTGTGTGTGTGTGTGTGTGTGTGTGTGTGTGTGTGTGTGTGTGTGTGTGTGTGTGTGTGTGTGTGTGTGTGTGTGTGTGTGCACAGGTGTTCTCCTGCAGGAGTAACATGAATAAGCACCTGTTGACTCACGGGGATAAGAAGTACACCTGTGAAATCTGCGCTCGCAAATTCTTCCGTGTGGACGTCCTCAGAGATCACATTCATGTTCACTTTAAGGTGAGACAGCGCAGAGTGTCGGGCTTTTTCATCAGCACTGAGTAATTACAAAAATACCACACATTTTATCTTTTTCTTTGCTGAAAGCCAAAGATATAAAGAAAATATGAAACCTTTTTCAAGAAGCTGAAGCCCCTGATTTTCTACACAAAAACAGTGCAGTGTTTTTCTGCTCAGTTTCCAAAGTTCAAAAAAGCCTGCAGCACCATCTCTGTTTCTCTTGTTGTGCTTTGTGTTGAAAGTATACTGATATCAAACTTCATTTCCGTGGCAGTTTTTCAAATAAAGTTACAAAGTGCTTCACAACAAAAATACAGAAACAAAAGGAAGAGGGAAAAAACAGCAGTACACAAAAAGAAGATTAAAAAATACTGGAGATTTAAAGAGCGGGGAAGTGGACTCTTAGAGAATCCAGAAAAGATTCCTACGAAGGATGTTTTAAAGAGAAAATTTAAAAGAAACAAAAGATGTGTACACCCACAATGTTGGGCCCAAACTGAAACAACAACCAAGGACAACAGTCCAGTGTTTTTAAAGGTACAGTTTCAGATGTGAAGTTGCTGCCAGGATGCTCCTCCTTTCCATTGTTTTTAGTTTTGTTTCTTTTTGGAAAGTTTCATTTCTTTGTTCAAAGAAACTTAAAAAGCTTACAGAAAAATTCAAACCAGTCTTATCCGTCAGAAATCAACTTTTGTAGCCTTGTAACTGCAGACGTATCCATGTTAATTTCATGCATGAATCTAAATCTAGATCTGAGGTTTTGGGCTGGAGTGAAAAAACACTGGTGGAGGATAGAGACACTAACAGTTTTCAAACAATCCTTCTTTATTGGTAATATTTGATGACAACAGAATACTTGTTATTCTCAAACTTGAAATGATGCTTCAAAACTGGAATCAGCTGATTTTTCCAGCCGATTAAAGTTCACAAATCAACAACGGTGCAGCATCAGTGAAATCACTCTTTACGGGCTTTCAGTGTCATCAAGCTGAAGTTTTTCTTTGTCTCCAGGACATCGCCTTAATGGATGAGCAGGAAAGAGAGGACTTTATAAAGAAGATCGGCATCTCAGCCGACGACAGCGACGAAATGGATGATGACGACGAAGAAGACGACCCCGAGCATCACAAGTACAACTGCAAGAAGTGTCAGGTGAGCTTAGTCCAGGTCAGTCTGCACGCTTGGATACAAGCATCTGAAGAGAATAAGGTGGTGAATCCAAACTGAGGATGCCGGTTAATCACGCTCTCCCTCTTCCTTTGTGTCTCCAGCTGTCGTTTGCAAAGGGCCGTGAGTACCTGAAGCACATCATGGAGCAGCACAAGGAGAGAGGCTACGGCTGCAGCATCTGTAACAGACGCTTCGCTCTGAAGGCCACATACAACGCTCACCTGGTCATCCACAGGGAGCAGCTGCCAGACCCCGCAGTGCAGAAGTAAGACCACAGGGGGGCAAGATAATGAAATCACATCCTCTTTTGACGCTACTGTTCTGTTCTTATATCGTCACCCTATTAAAATCATGGCCTAAGTCATTTTTTGCTGAAAGTTAGTTTTTGGCTTGAGTCATCTCTTGATAATGCTGGAAATCTCTGATAAAATTGCTTAAAGCTTTTGCTAAAAGGATCATGCTCTTTATACCTTATAAGGTAATGGTCTATGACAAGAGAGTGACTCAGGCCATTTTATTTCCTAGGTCAAAAATGTTGATTATTTAGGATAAAATGTGTGACTTGGGCAATTGAACAAGCTATCATGATGGCGGCTGCTTCAAGAAGAAACAGAAATTTAAGTGCAGAAGAAGCTGAAAACATGATTCTTGAATCAGTTTCTACTAGTGAGGGATTAAGTTCACTATCATAAAGGCTGGGGTATAATGTTGTGTAGCAATTTAGTCTAAACTTCACAAGTTATAGTTTTACTAAAAATTGAGCTACTTCTAGCTAGCTACCTATCGGTAGCTAGCCCTTTTTATGTAACTAAACATAAGCGAGCATAAGGCAATAATACCCCTCAAAGTTTTAAAATTAAAGAAACGTTTTTGATTTTTGGTGGGGGATGAATGAGTATGCCTACTCAGCGTATAATTAACTGGACATTTGTTCAGCATAGGTTGGAGTCATTTACGCTTTGATTTGCTTTTTGGAATTAAAGTACAGTAAATGGTTGGGTTTCAAAAAATTGTCAAAACTGGGTGTTGGAAATGGGTTAAGTTGAATAAAAAACCCAGCAAAGAAGACCTGGAGAAGAGAGGAAAGGGACTACCTCCTGACCAATGTGGTTTACCCAACATTTGTTTAATTTAACTCAGAGTAATTTGAGTTTACGCTATGGAATGAAAGGGCTGTTTTAGCCAGGTTAAAGTTGGCTAAGTCTCATGAGAATGTAAGAAAACTTGGCCTCAGTCACACAATGTTCTCTGCATGTCGATAGTGCGAAGGTCTTTTTGCTTGAAATGCTAAATAAATGACATATGCTCTGTATTTGGTCAAGTTTTTTGTGTTTTCCCCAAAACTTTAAAAAATGACCTAGGCCATTGTTTTACTAGGGTGACGATATGTTTGTTTGGCTTAAACTGAGATTATGGATAAGGTCAGAGAACAGACACGAATTTTTCATCGGTTATAGAACAGATTGACTATTTTTGTAGCGTAAAAATGAGGATCTATGTGAAAGCCGAGAACTATTTCTTCTCTGAAACATTTACAATCTCATAAAAGTACAAACCAGTTAAAAAATACAGATTTCTTAGAGGATTTTTTATGAATATCACCTGAATCACAATATTCTGCTGATAGCGTGTATATAAGGTGTAATTAAGTTTGAAAAAGTTTCTTTGAGAATGTACAGAGTATTTGTTGATGCACTGCTGCAGCTCAATGTAAACAGTGTGATTTGGGAAAAAAAAAAGTTTTCCTAAAAAAGTCAAACTAAAGATCATGAATTAAAACCATTCCTATCTCCTAAATCTGTTTTAAGGTACATCCATCCGTGTGAAATCTGTGGGCGAATTTTCAACAGCATCGGTAACCTGGAAAGGCACAAGATCATCCACACAGGTGAGCAACTCCTGTTTCTGTTTGAGATTTGAGATCGTGAAACCATTAAGCCCGGCAAACACTATGTGATATTTTAAATCGTTTGATTCAGCTCCATCTCAAACTGCACGACTCGGACTATGAATTCAAAAGTTCACAGCCCAAGAATCATGTTCTCACATGAATACGACCCAATGCTCTGACGTAACTTCACCGCTCACACTATACGTCCACACGTAGGACTCTGTATCCTTCTTCTTCTATGGCGTTTGGGAGCTGGTCTCTTGTGTAGACCTCTACGATGTCAAAAGGAGGAGAAGAAAAATCCCAGAAGTGGAAGATGCACACCCAAGATGCTCAACAAAAAAAATACACTGCCTTGTCAATTTGCGCCATTCTGTGTAAAGAGACAGCAAAAAAACGAAGAAGAAGAAGAAGACTTGTATGGACTGGGAATTGGCTGGGCAGACGTCGGCAATATGGTCTCTCAATTCTTGAGTAAGAACAGGAGGTATGCGGTGACAGCTAAATTGAACTTTAGACCAACTTCTTCCAACTTTAAACGTCACTTCAGAGATCATCCATGCTCTGTGCAAGAGGTTGAGGCAAGTCTGCTCCTTGGTACTGCTCCTACTGTGCGATTCCTTCATGAGGAGTGATCAGGATTTCAGACATGGTTGATTTTCTTGCGATCAACAGATTTGTGATCGGGGGCACGTTCTGAGGTGTCAGTCTCTCCTCATTTCCCCACGAAGCAGGACACAGGATTGAGCTAAAATTCAGCCCAATCCAAAAAATAGTTGCGCGAGTAGCAAATCGGCTCAAAAGGAGCCGACAATCGCACAGTGTCTGCCAGGCTTTACCTGGGTTGCTGTACCTTACAGGTGCTGTTACACAGTGTTCTCCATGGTGGAGAGACCATGGGACCATCACTTGCAAAAATTCTTATCAAACTGTTTAGTTTTGAAGATGCAGAGAAGCCAAGACTGAGAGGAATCACTGTTTCAATGAGTTTATACACTTTCCCTGTGAGATATGATTTGCCAAATAAAAAATGAAGTGATGGTGAAATATCACTGCATACCACACCACTGAGCCACCCTGAATCACTGCAGGGGAAATCTGTCACTGTGACGGCCCCACAGATCAGTCTGAGTCTCTTCTGTGGTAAATGTGAAAAATGTCAGCCTTTGCAACACGCTGCTCATTGCAGTTTGTTTCGTAACCAGGTTAAATACCCTCACAGGCGCTTTAGATAAATAAGCACCAGAAGGATTTGATGAAAGAAATGTTTGTGAGTCAGATTTATCAGGAAAAAAAGAGGGTGACATTTTGACAGGACTACTCTTTGGAAACAAAATGAATCCTCACACTCAAAGACGCTGACAGACTGAAAAACATTTTCTTCTCCTTTCATGCTCTGATTGAGTGTGTGTGTATTTGTCTTATCAACCAGGTGTGAAGAGCCACAGCTGTGATAAATGCAACAAATCATTCGCAAGAAAGGACATGTTGAAGGAGCACCTCAGGGTGCACGACGACATCAGAGACTTCCTGTGTGCAGAGTGTGGGAAAGGTCAGGACCTCGCTCCTCCATCATAACCTCGTCACACTTCATCTCTTTCGCTTGTTAAATCCCTCCATCAGGAGTTATGAGTGAGTGTTTGCATCGCTGAAAAGATGTCGTTTCGTGTGCAGGCATGAAGACGAAGCACGCTCTGAGGCACCACATGAAGCTCCACAAGGGCATCAAAGAGTACGAGTGTAAGGAGTGTAACCGCAAGTTTGCCCAGAAGGTCAACATGCTGAAACACTACAAGAGGCACACAGGTGAGAAAAATGTGTCAGGCTGAGAGAAAAAGAGGTTTTTCAGGCAGTGGAAATATTCTCTGAGACAGCCTCAACATTTTTTTTTCTTTCAGGCTAAAAGTCAAGAATGAAACCTTTCAAGTAAAAGCCATTTGTGCTCTCTTTGTGTCATTCTGTTTATTTATTGCTCTGACCTTGTGCCTGCAGGTATAAAGGACTTCATGTGTGAGCTGTGTGGAAAGACGTTCAGCGAGAGGACGACGCTAGAAACCCACAAACTTATCCACACAGGCAAGTTCCTCACATCAGACCTGCAACCTCCAGTGTTTGAAAAAAAAGAAGCCGATGCAGGAGGTCAAAAAACAGCAGCCACCAACACTTAAGTTTAAATATTAATTTTTAAAGTAGAATGAAGCATGCGTACACTCTGCTTCAAGAATGAATTTGGTCTGTAAAGCTTGTTTCTTTATTCACACATAGGATTTTTACCTCTGCCTGGGAGGTTATGTTTTTGGGAGAGGTTGTCTGTAAACAACATAAAACGGATCTTGATGAAATTTTCAAGAAATGTTGAAAATAGGATAAGAAAGAAGTGATTAAATTTTGGAGGTGATCCGAATCACCATTTGGATCCAGGATCTTTTTTAAAGGATTCTTTATCATTGTGAGATAGGGCCATTTTCACCATATGTGTATATAACTCCACCATAAATGGTCTGATTGTTTTGCAAAACAATACAAGACAAGGTCACTAGAATTTCTGACATGTGTAAAAATACAATTCAGATCCTGGCAATATTCTGGATACTAAGATCCGGAATATGAAATATGTACTGGGTCATCATAATATTCAACACTGTCAGGAAACAAATTATCATACAAACCTGCAACTAACACCAAATTATAGCAGACAGTCTGCTGAAAGAGAGTACAACATTAAAGTAGGACTAAAGTGTTGGTGACAATCACAACATGCTTGGCAGAGGTCTGTGCTCTCTGAGTGCTTTTCTAGTTTTGTACAGGTTATCTATTCTAAAGTTATTACAGCTCAGAGCTTTGCAGAAGGTAGGGTTAAGGGGCATAGGTGAAAAGACATGTGAGTGATTTATACCTCTTCACCTGCAACACAAATAATCTAACAGGTCAAAGGTCAATATGAGGGCGTGGTATTTCGAATTATGTAGGGAACTGACAGTTAAGGAGGTGTCTAATAAGACTGGCAAGTTTTTCTCAGGTGTGCTGTGATCCCAACTTAAAAAGGAAGAAACTGCCAAAAGTAGACTGGATTTCACTTGTAAAGCATGAAAAAACAGAGGTAAAAACCTTTAAAGGAAGCAGATCAAATACAACAGTTTTAAGAAATCATATAAACCATTGAAATAAGCATGAAGTTTAAGCATTTTAAAAGAAAGAAAAATCATCATTCCTACCAAACCTATAAATTCAATAAATTAAGTTTTACTACAGCTTTAACTTATATTTTGCTTACAAATAAATTGATCTATTTTCTTAAATCTTAAGAAATCCTGAGTTTAACTAAAGTAGGTTTTGCTTTGCTTTGACTGAGAAAATAATGTCAAATTGATCAAATATTTATTCATTTATGATCCCTTTACACACTCTTGGTATTTTATCACATTCCTTTACTACATTAAGAAGACAAACAAAGAGAAAAAGGGAAGTAGGCGCCCATGCAGAGCGCACGCCCTGTGTGCATCTGTGCAGATATCATCAAGTCAACATCTACCAATATTACGTTATCAGGAAAAGATTCTTACCCACTGCCTCTTTGGTTTTACAGTTTTATGGTGTCTGCACAGCTCTGCTTTATAAGTTTTGAATCTTTTATGGAGCATGCTTTTCTTCTTCCTGACAGACGTGCGCTCCTCAGCTGCTTCGGGTGTGTAATGCGAATACAAAAAAGATGCTGATTATTTATCTGTTTATTTTTTAAATATCTACTTTCTTCCCAAGACAACAACATTATGCAATCATTAATATTTACAGCCCTCATTTATTCATTTATCTAAGTAAAAGCATGTGATTATTTTTATTTAGAATAGAAAAGAATTCTCATTTTCTCATTTATTTTTACTTTATTTAAGCTAGATTTAAAGTTAATTTTTAAAGGCCATTTTAATCTCTCATTAAACTTGTAGTTTGACTCAACAATGACTCAATGTTTATTCACCTGAAAAAGTCAATAAAAAATTTTATTTCTCAGACAAAAATGACACATGAATGGTTTGTAAAGAGAAAAATAAGACAAACACTTGCTGAGAGTTTGCTCCGTAACAAAAGTAAGTAGACTAACCAAAATCAAGAGTGGTGACATCATCACTTTTTTTTTCTTGAGAATCAGGCCCCAACCTCGGATGCTTTTATTCGTGTTGTTTACACACTTCACTCACAAATAGACTGGAATTATGTAAATATCATGACCTCTGACTGCTCGCTCAGATTTTTCCAGAACATTCATAGTTGAGTTTTCTGCTTGCTCTGACTTCTTATTGGAAAAATATGTGGGAAAATCTTTTTTCTCCCTTGTATGAAGCTCGTCCAGGTAGTTTTGCAAAATTTTCAGGCGTTTTGTGTTTGTGAACACAGCTAGTGTTTCCTCCTCCCCAACCCGCTGGTCAAGTGTAAAAAGTTTTTCTGAGTGCAGGGATATTCAAATGTCTTATTTGTCAGAGTCTGCCAAGCATACATGACTCAGGTTTTCCCCTGATCTCTTTGCAGTGGGTAAGACGTGGACGTGTGCCACATGTGATAAGAAGTACCTGACTGAGTACATGCTGCAGAAACACGTCCACCTGACCCATGAGAAGGTGGAGGCTCAGTCCTGTCACCTCTGTGGGACCAAAGTGTCCACAAGAGCCTCCATGAACCGGCACCTGAGACGGAAACACCCTGAGGTGAGTCCAGACGACTACGTTGGATTCAAACATTTTAATAAGTTAAGTTTTAACAGAATTTTAAAGGTTACTACTTTATAAAACATGCCCTCATTTCTTTCCTGTAGGTTGTGTCTGTGCGGATCGATGAGTTTGATGATCTTCAAGAACCTTCAACAATCAATGATTCATCCATCAGCATCGTTCAGGTGAGATTACAGCTCAGTCACAGTGCAGCACTAAGCTAGTCCAGTAACAGAGCTTAAAACAGTTTAACAGCAATAAAAATGCTAACGCCAAAAGTGATGATTATGTTTGTAAAACTTTATTTAAAAAATATCTGTTATACAAAAATATGTTGTGTTGTGGATGTTTGGTTTCCAGTCTCAACAACCAGAGCTCAATAAAGATCCTTTTATTCATGGATTTGTTTATGCAGTGTTCACGAGTGCAGCTGCCTCATAGAGCTGTACAACAGAAGCACTGACCTCCTTTTTTCTCTCTGATCTAACACAACACGTGTTAGGCATTTTTGTAGAGTAGCTAACAAAATGAGTCTGTATTTAAATTGTACTCTGCCACTGCCTTTACATGTTTTGTGAAACATTTCTTTCCCCTCCCTAGCCCTCTCTGACTCTGGAAAAAGACGGCCTGTCTCAGGAGAGACCCACCCGACCCTCACGAAACCCAAAGAAGAAGCAGAGAGTCCAGGCCGAGCCGGAGCTCTCAGAGTCTGATGAATATGTTGATTTCCCCGAGTCGAGGACGGAGACTATGACTGAGTTTAACGCTGTGATCGTAGGTGAAGAGACGGAGACCAGCTCTGCTGTGCAGAGCATCCAGCAGGTACACATACAGATATTTACTCAGCTGCTGATTTAAAACACTTTTCTTTTCCCCAAAGAGCAGAAGGAATGAGTCGGTTGCAGACTGCAGACTGGATATGAAAATGCTCCGAAGGAAGAGTGATGAAGCGTCTGCGATCACAATGTGTCTTTATTTTCAAAAAAGCTGAACTTCCTCTTGTTTGTTTATTTCTGTTAAATAACTACAAGAACACATGGAGTAATGATTTATGGCAACTTTTTCTGCTACAACAGTGAAATAAAATGTCTGCCTGCAAGGTCAGAGTGGGAACGATGTGAAGTGATGTCAAACTGATGAAATTATGGAAAATATTTTATCATCCAACCATCAAACATGAGCAGTTGTCCTTTGATGTGGGGGAACAAACATTTAATATGAGATTTAGCTTTAAAACATGATACCTCACACAGCTGAAATGCCTTAAGAGAAGGTAAATCAAAATGCTAAAAGAAAGAAAAAAGCAGTTATAAATGATATAATAATAAAAGCATAATCCTAATGGACTTGTCAGCCGTTAGGAAAAATGAAGTATGTGGTTTATACAAGCTTGTATTCACATTTTTGTCCGTTAAATCATCAAACAAATATAAGACCATTTTTATTTTTGTTGTCAAAGTTAAAATCCAGTCTCACAGTTGGTTTTATTTTCAGTAATATTTTTTATGTATGGATGGTTTTTGTAGTTTTTGTTTTCATATTTCTGCTTCATACCCTTTCTTCTTGTCCCCTCAGGTGGTGGTCCTGGCTGACCCCAGCGCGCCCTCAGCCCCCTCTCCAAACAGCTCTGTGGGTCTCACCAACATCACCGTCACCCCTATCACCAGTCACGCCCCCGCTCAGTTCACCAGCCTGCAGCCCGTCGCCGTGGGTCACCTGACTGCTGGCGACCGGCCCCTCACCCTCGACAACTCCATCCTCACCGTCACCTTTGACACCGTCAGCGGCTCGGCCATGCTCCACAACCGCCCTGCCGAGCTCGCCCCTGAGACGGTGGGTCCCGGTGGTGCAACAACGTCTCAGTCCGTCGCCCACTTCATCAACGTCACCACGCTGGTCAATCCCATGAGCCACCAGCTGGAGGCGCCCACGCTGGCCTGGAGGCCGGTGCCTGCAGCCGAAGGAAGCCAGGTGACGCCAGTTTTGGAGGGGGGTCAGGTGGAGGGGCAGGAGGTCCAGAATCAGGGACCAGAGCCAGGCCGGGCCATCCAGGGCCAGCCAGCACCCCCACAGCAGCAGAGCGGGCCTACGCAGCAGATGTTCAGCTACTAACAGAGAGACTGGAGGTGCAGGTCACCTCACACACACACACACTGTAACATGGTAGAGTAGACTTTATCAGACTGTACAAAGCTCAGATCAGCGTCACACACAGATGCCTCTTCAGCCCCATGAACTAAATGAACTGTCTCATTCTTTTTGTTTTTGGCTCTTGTGAGTTCACATGAAACCTGAACATCAGACAAACCCCTCTCCTCTGGAACTTTTCCATCTTAAACCAAAGCTTCATGATAAACATCAAATGCCTTACCAGCCTTTACAAACCTGCATGTTTCAGCATCAATCTGCTGCTTGAGAATTAAATTTACAAACACTCCAACCTGAAGAAGAATTCAAAACTTCAAACATTGTCAGCAGTTCTACTCCTTTATAATGTCCCAACCATGAAATGTTATTTTTAAAAGCTGTACTCTGTAATTATTCCCGTTGAACTGTATGAAAGAGTTTTTTACTGTTATTTTTAAAGAAAAAACCTCTTAAAACGCCTCTTGTTTTTGTCTTTATTAATGTTTGTGTGGTCAGCAGTGATAAGAGGGAACCGTTCAGCAGCAGGTTGTTTCTTAGAGACGTAACAAATGCTATATGAACCATGAGGACCCCTGCATGTTTGTCTGGGCCTGTTTGGACCATCGTTAAGCTCGGATCAGCGAGTCTGTTAGTGATGCTGTCAGTCTGATATAGATGAAACAAATGATGAGTAGGTCTGTGTCAGGGCATAAAGTAACAAGAATGATAAAGATTTTATTTATAGACACCTTTCAAAACACTCAAGGTCACCTAACAAGGCAAAGTTAAAAACTGTTTCAGGGCTTTAATTTATTCACATCAGTACAGTTAGTCCTCAGGTGAGGGAATAATGTTGGGAAAGAAACCGTCATAATGATTATTGAGAATTTGCAGGATTATAGAAACGAACACACAAACACTCTTCTATAAAATGTTTTTTATCACCAATATATCTATATTTAGTGATCAAAATACCTTAGACTTTAATTTATTAAATGACATACCCAAAATGAAAAGAAAAAATCTTATTAAATGCGTGTCACAGAATAAGTTTAGAAAAACCAACTTAACTGCACTGTGAGTTTACAAAACCTGATAAAATTAACAAAAGTAATAAAGAAAATGTCTTAAATTATTATGTTTTTTTTTCAATAGGTCTCATACATAAAGTCACTGTTTTTGGGTAAACGTTAAATGTTTTTTGTTGTCTGCCCGTTTGACGCCAGCTGGCGCACGCGCACAAGCAAACGCGCGCGAGTCTTTGGTCCAAGTCCTCCGCTAGCTAGCAGAGCGATAATAGCAACGAAAGTTCAGATATTCTTGTGCGGATGTGACGGTGTCTCTGATAAGAGCAGGTGTCGTGCCATGGGATGTGATACAATATGCGGGACACTTCTCAGAGGGAAAAATCTCACTCATCGCACAGTCTGTTCGAAAAGCTCACACAGGGAGGCTAACCCAGTGACACCGTCAAGGTAAGGAACAGCGCCCGGTCCCCTTCGCCTAAAACAGAAGCGGCTCGGCTAAACAGTGTAACTGAGCACGAGACAACCCTAGGGCAGACAACACTGATGCAGATGTTGTTTTATGGAGATAGTCCATCTGTCCTCAGTGAATACATTTTTGAAAATGGTACGATGTTTTCAGTTTTTATTACACATTGTTTTTCCGACATAATGGAATCTTGTTCCTTACAGCTACCCCATATTATAAACTAATAAAAACTATAATTTAGCATTTAAAAAAGAAAACATATAAACTAAACTAGCAAACCTGCTTTAAAAACTAAACTTGAAATAAAAAAAACAAACAGAAACAGAATTTAAAAAAAGAAAAATGCAAAACTATAAGAACCTTGCCACAGACTTTAATATATATACATAGTGTCTGTGATGTCACCCATTTCGTTTCTGATTTGGAGTCCATCATGAGCGGACGCCACATTGAAAAGCTTGACTCAACCTAGCTTTGCTCAAAGAGGTATGAGGTAAACAAGTGGGCCTTTAGCCGATCTTCAGACAGCTACAGAGTGCACGCCTGTCATTAAAATCAGCATTACCCCTGTATGGGCAAAACTCGTAATTTTAATAACCTTTAAAATAATGAGTCATGCAAAAATCCATCCACCTACATAGTGTGCTGATAGAGAAATTTTCTTTGAGCCATACTGAAAGCGTTTATTTTTGCTGTAAATATCGACTTTTCTGTGTGTTTGTGGTTGCTGGTGTTTCAGCAGCCAGCCTTACACAGATGCTCCACAGTTTATTACATCAGCTTCATATACTAAGCTGCTTTGTGATACCAAAATCTTAACAGATCCCCAACAAAAAGAAATCTAATCAAAATAAACAAAAACAAAATCTCTGGTTTTATCTTTGGCTGACAGCAGTCATCATTTTCACCTCTGATTCCAACATCCCAGCCCTCCATCTCTCTTAAGCTATAAATATTTTCACTGATCTTAATCAAAGGTTTAAAACCTTATTCTTCAGCCATTAAGTGGTTTAAAAAGAGTTCAATAAAGAAAAAAACACTAAGCTGCTAACACTGTAAACATTTACACAAGCCTGAACAGATTTATTCTGCTGGAGCTGATCTATCTGCTTTTCAGAGCGCTTATCCCTCCTGAAATCCTTAATCCAAGATCACAGGGGTTAGATTTATGAGCCGCACACTGACACAATGACCAGAGCAATGACTGAAGATACAACAAAAAACATAAAACAATGAGAGAGCAAACCATAAACAGGAATGAATGGAGGGAGATAAAACCATGGCAGTGTGTGAAAACAAATAGATTTTTCCCTATCCGATCATTTATGGACAAAGATGCTCAGAAAAAATCAAACAGCAAAGTGTTAAATCATTTTGGGTAATTTTACTTTAAGAGCTTTTAGGAAATAGCTTCTTCTTTCTAAACCTTCAGTGTGGAAACACAAATGATCAGTGGAGCCCTTCAGCCGCTTCATATCTGACTATCACTGAAATGTAAGGAAGCGCAAACACAGCTGTAAGAGACAGAAACCCAGCGCTGATAAAGTGTAATTTATTCAGCTGGGACTGATTCATGAACTTTCCCTCATGTAAAAATGCCAAAGTTTTAAGATTTAAGACTCATCTTGAAAGCTCTTTGGACACTTGCTGCTCATCTTTCATTAAATGCTCCAATATAACTCACCAGCAGATGGCAGTAAAGACCAGCAACATTCAGCCAAGAAAGGGCAACATCCTGTTTGTTTTATCAGCTAAATACAAGATTCATGAAAAAATGTATCTGAAAAATAAATCTGTTGAGTTCCTTAAAGAAATTAAAGTTTCTCTGTGTTATATTTAGCATCTAGAATTGGATGCACATCAAGCTAATGTTACAGTTTAACATCAACAAACTAACAGCATCCCATTCTGCAGCTGCACAATTATTTTGTGTTATTTTATGTAAACCCACACACAATCTTCAATCACTGATACCCTGAGGATAAGAGTTAATGAGAGACACAGAATTCACAGGAAAATGTTGCACAATCAGTCCAGGAGCCAGAACCTTAGAGATGACACTAATTATTCTCTGGGTCCAAACATGTTTCCTCATGTGACGGGGCGTCGTACGCTCTGACTCACTTAAAAACTCTTTACTAGACGTGATATTGGTTATTGTGGTTTGTTGATGGTAGATCTCTGATATGGCATTTGAATCCTGATATTAGATGTCTCAGCAGGAGATGGTCTGTGTTCCATTAATTTTTCTGCCAATACTGGATCATAACACCTGACATTGACATTCTGCCGACACCAGGAATCACTATGTTACATGGGAGATGCCTATTAAAGTACAAAACCTGTCTTCTGCCTTAGTCTGTTAACACTTTTAAATTTAAAGGACTTTATTTCAATGATACAGGTGAGCCTTGACCCCACAAACAAGCTACGCTAACATTAGTATCAGCTGTCTGCCTCTCTAAAGCAGCTTTGTCTACTCAAAAATCAGTGATATTTTAAATTGAAAGTGGTTCATTTCATTTTGCTCCAATCAAAATATTCAAATTTTATTCTCCTTTAACTTTTTTTCTGTTACAAGACGAAAAAACTTCCTGAAACTTGGTTTTTCTCATCAGCTTTTTGAGTGTTACAAATGGAAGCTATGAACTGGATTAAAAGCTGGATGGCACAAGAGTTCCCTTCAAGTGAAGCTATGACATCTAGAGCTCCCCCTACTGACTGGAAGCAGTACAGATCATAAAGCCTAACTCTTTCATATTAACAGAGGGGTAATGGGTGAACTATGAAATCAAAATACTAGGGGTCAATTTATCACGATGTTTCCCCGCTCAATTTAGTATCGATTCATCTCCCGGGCAGTGGGGGGCGCTGTGCATGATTTTCCAATTGTATGGGCGGAGGCTGCACAAAACCAAACAGCGTCAAGCCAGTTCCTTCAACTTATAAGTCCAACTTTCTGATGTGAAAAGATATACAACATATGTTAACATGGGCATGAAAATAAATATTTAAAAACTGTCATCAGAAACTTTCTTACTGAATCAACATCAAAGCATTTAAATCAAATCGGATCAAATTGCAACCTAAAGAATTAAAATCAAATTGTAACTTGAGGTTCTTTACAAATACAGCCTTACAAATTCCTGTCATAACTTTCATGCTGTGTGTGTGATAGAAGCAAACAGATGTTGTTCTGCTGGTAGTGTTTTTGAGGTGGAGATGAAATGGGTTTAGTCTTATTTTCTGTTTTAAAATCTGAGCTCTGTGACTTGCAGCTGTAAAGTTTTTCAGAGCTTTCAATCTAGTAAAACTAGAGATTTGGAGAAAAACTGGACCATCCTGATTCATCCCCCTGCAGATGAAAGAGGCTGATTTAATTTACACGTGAATGAAAGCTCCTCTTTCTAATGATCAACAGATGTGATGACCCCCAACAGAACTCATTTACACTTTAAGCGAAGCTGGACTTGAACATTAAAGGGCCCACTCCCTCCCACCACAGAGCGCCTCTCACCTTTTGACTGCTGCTCATGTTAATAAGAGCTGCAGCCTCAGGAGACAAACGCTGAACCCACAGCCTGACATGAAGCCGGCCTCAGGACAGCCTAATGATATCTGCTTACTGTGCACACGGCATCCCTGATGAGATATTTACAATAAGACCTTACACCTCATTCTTCAGGTTTCCTGAGTTAATCTGCAGAGCAGGGAGGGGTACGGTTATATCAGAGATTCAAGTCCTGTGAGGGCAAGAAAAAGGAGCTTAATGGTCACCAGGAGAGGCAAAACTTAACACTGTGATTCACATTCATAGAACATCAGGGGTACCAAATGAAACCACTAATATTCATTCACATTACCTGCAGATAATGAGAGTAACCTGACACAGCCTCTGGGAGCTTTCACTGACTTTTCACAGCTCTTCATGTCGCTAACAGTTCAGATCATTTCTGATGATGACTTCCCCTGGAGAAGCACCCATTCATTTGTTTCTAATGAGTCTCAGTTTCAGTAAATGGTTTGATACTCAAGGGTTTCATCCTAGTTTCAACAGTTTAAACCTAAAAAAAATGATTGATAACACTCAATGTTCTGTTTCCTGTTATTAACTCAACATTTGAGTGTTTACATTTTTTTTAATGAGCAAAAGCCTGATCATCATCTCAACAACTCAAAAGCTTTCTGTCACTTATCACACACTCACACAGTACCATAAATACATCAAGCTACATGATCTTCTTTCATACGCATGACCTCGCCCTCGGTTACATTTCTAAACTCCTCGCTCCATGGTTTTCTTCTTATCTACTCTGTTTCTCTGATCTTGGTCCGTTATCCATCCTCCGCTCAAACTGTAAAACTTTAGACGATTGGTCCCCCTTCCTCTGCATTCAACTCCCACAATCCATCAGATCTGCTGAGAACAAGTGCGTCAGAAAACATCTTAAGACTCATTTATATACACAAGCCTCCATCAAGCTCTGAGGGTCTGTTTTGATTTTTCCTTTTTTTTTTTTTTTGCTTTTTCTGATGTTGGGATTTAATAATGTATTGGCTTATATTCCATTCCCCGTGCTTCATCTGTAACTAAGATGTTTCAGTGTGCCACATAGATACAGTTTAGACATTGATAAATTTAAGTCCAACTTAAACAGTAGCCGAATATAGGACTGCTCAAACTGAACTGTGCTAACAAAACCACAAAAACTTAAAAAAAATATCTGCAGCTTCAGGCCATTACTTTATCGGTGTATTGTATCAGTGGAATTTGGGGTGTTGGACATTTGATTTTTTTTGCCATATACATTTTTTATTGAAGATTTTTCAATGTTGTACAGCTTCAATCAGTTATACAAGCAATCACGTATTTCACTCTTCAACATTACAATTTTTTATGTAACAATGATAATAAAAAAACACAAAAAAAAAAAAAAAAAAAAAAAAAAAAAAGAACAATACAATAGAACAGGGCCTTTCAAGAACAATGCTTCACTTTGGGAATTTTAGAAGTATTCAGTTTAAGTTGTCAGTTTAGTAGTGCAGGGTTTCAAAAGTCAGTCACGTCATCTGAAAAGTCAAAGTCCTTAACAAATTCAATAAAAAATCCCCATATTCTTTCAAAAATATGTTGCTTTGATTTATGGATGTACATTATTCTTTCTAGAGGTAGGCTAGACAACATCTGCTTTAGCCACTGAGAGGCGCTAGGTCCGTTAATATTTTTCCAGTTCAAAGCTATACATCTTTTTGCTATCAATGAGCTAAAATCGATAAAACTAGATTCTGCTTTAGTACATTTATGTTTTTCTGGATATATAGCCATTTTGAATAGTTTGGAGTCTAAAGTCAATTGTTTTTATAATATCTTTTCAATATTCTTTTTTATTTCCAACCAAAAAGCTTTTATTTGATTACATTCCCACATACAGTGTATCAACGTACCTTTTCGGATATTTGATATTTTACATTTAGGCCATTATCGGCCAATGCCGATAACTTATCAATATTATTGTGTATCACTCATTTTTATCATCACAGAGCATCAAAGAGAGCATTTTACAAAATCTGTTGTGCTGTATGCCAGGGCCCTGTACTCACACTCCCAACGTTTTTAGCCTGTAACTCCTCAAAAAGTTGTGCCAAAGCACTTATAGACAAAAAAAGTCTTAGATACTTAATTCAGCAAAGCAGCTCAAAATCAGACAATCAAATGCATATGTTGCTGTGTTTCCTTCAATAATCTGTCCCCACTGGTACACCTCTTCAACAAAGAAACATAGAAACTAGATCAAACACTTTCTGTTTGCATGGTTTTTAACAAAATTTAAGCTCTGTTTTGTTTCTATTTTTTTACAGTAATGGATGAAATATGTAATTGTTTTGAGTTTTTGATTGAAGAAGGTTTTTCCTGATCCCTCTATCAGTTTACACTAGCCCTACTTTGGGAACCACTGCTGCAGAGTATATGCAGAGTAAGTGCTTAAGACAATGCTGTGTGTGTGTGTGCACGTCTGGATGTGTGAGTATATGTGTACTCATACACTGAGTGTGTGGCGTTCATGCTTCTGTAACTCTGTAATGCTGTGTGAAATCACGCACTGCCAGTGTGGCGTTGTTGCAACATCATTGTGAAGGCACAACAACCTGTACAACAAGGTTTGTGGTCTGAATTAACAAAAAGGGCTGATCTTTAAAAGCAAACTTAAAACTCACCTTTTTAGTCTGGCCTTTAACTAAGTTTTACTTTTACTTATCTATCTATCTAATTATGTTTGGATATTTGTCTTCTTAAAGGCGTATTATCCTAACTTTTAGTTCAATATATATATTTTTTATTGTTTACATGCGAAATTAGCTGTTAGCAGCCTGTAGCATGTCAATGCTAACTAGTGTAGGGCTTGATGATTTCCCTCGAGCTGAGGAGGAGGAGGTGAGGACGACGTGCTGGTTCTCGGATGTGAGCTGGGAGGTGACGACGTGGACCTGTCCTTCCATCCATCGTTGTTGGGAACGTGGGATCTAGCCCCGGGGGATGGACGAGCTAGCTGTGCTAACCCAGCGGCATCATGCTGTTCACGGACGTGGCTGACCGAGCTGACATCGGACGCCGCGACACATCGGAGGAGCTTCGCCTGCTGTGAGCAGACAGGATCCAGGAGACAGAGACTGAACAGACTGCTGGAGAGGCTCAGTCCTGGACCCTGTGGAGGTGGAGACTGGCTGGGCTGGAGAATGATGGACGAGTGGTGGACAGGATGTCGTCATCTAATTTCTCATGGACATTTTTGCACTTTCTATACTCTTTCTTACTTTTGTTTTCTTAAATGCTGCGGTGACTCCTGAATTTCCCCTCGGGGATAAATAAAGTATTTTCTATTCTATTCTATTCTATTCTATTCTATATTTATATTTTTTGAATGTGTCTTAACCTAATTATTTACCTTTTTTTATTGCACTGTTACTTTCAGCTTTTTAATTTTGTATCTCAAAATTTTAGTATTACTTCATTTTCTCTTTTACTGTTTTAGTCTTAAAATTTCATTATCTTATTTGTTTCTTTTAGCTTGGTTGTTTCATTTTCTTATTGTGAGTTTAACATTTTACACTACCTTAGGTGTTTCATCATTAGGTCTCCACAGTTCCTCAGGTCATCTGCAGGGATTTTTATTAACTGTGTTCACCTTGTGCAGTAGGGGTGAGGGTTGGTGGGTTGGAGGTGGAGGGTTGTGCATTGATGTGTGTATGTTTATGTGGGTTTATTAGGTCAGTTATGATGATGATGATTATTTTTTTGTTTGTTTTCTTTTCTTTTTTTCAAGCTCTTTGTGTTGCCACCATTGTGCATGAAAAGTGTTTTATAAATCAAGTTTGATTGATTGATTGATCTTTTACTAGCTGGATTTTCAGATAAGGAGTAATAATCTACGAGCACTTCACTGAATCAAGAGGTTATTATTGTGATTGTCTTTTGAAAAACTGATGAACTGAGACAAAGTTAACTTCAGTTAAACGTGTTTAATGTATGTTTGTTATCTTTTATTTTAGCAGAGAGGACACACTGAGGCTGAGGTTTCTGTTCCCAGGGTTTGCCATGCAGCGGTAAGAGTAAAACAACTAAACAGACTCATTTAAGCACAGTTGAAAAAAACTACAGGTAAACGCATTAACATATTCAGTTTGTGAGCTCATATCTTTGGAAATTTTTTCATATTTTCAGACAATTTCAGTTACATTTGTAGAGAAGTTCAGACACGAGTTCTTTAAAACGTCATGACACTCGAGACACTCGGGTTAAGCTGTTGATTTTAAATTATTCCACATTTTTCCATCATCCAGTTTTAACCACTGTGATTTTAACGTAGAGGCTTTGCTTTTAAAACTCTGGGTCATTCGATTTTCACTAAGGATCAGCTCTTTGGTGAGTAAAGTAAACTCTATATTTATACATTGTCACATCATCCAATCAGAAAACTGTTAAAGTTGTCGTTTGGGATTAAGAGTGTGCTTCATCACTGTTACTAGAACAATGCTCCTCACTGGTTTGATTTATGACCCACAGGAAGAAACAACCACACCGAACCAGTTTGTCCTGACCTTATCGTTCAGATATGATGGATGATCCTAAAACACACACACACACACACAAACACAAAGGCTTAAGTTCTGAGGCCAATGTCTCAAAAAGCCGACCTGGAGCTCCTCAGCAGAACATGATGATCCTTTTTTGCAGCATTGATGAGTCCACACATTCCCAAAACACCTGCTCCTATCACATAACCCTCCTTTTGTTCCCAAATGTCCCCTCTCCTTACCTCAGGTGCTTCACTCGGACTCGGCTCCACGGGGGGACAAAGGCCTGCTTATGAGACGACACATTCCTGGGCTCACTCAGCGCAGATTATGACACACATTGTTGTCTCCTTTTCTCTGCAGAAATATGAGAAAGTTTGGCACTTTAGGGCAAACTGTGGCAGCATGGTAAACATTTCCACTTCTCTGCGTGTGTTCATGTGAGCATGTTTCAAAACCAGGAAGTGACATCAGAGGGCCAAACCCCACCTCTCTTTTCACCTGAGGAGGGGGAGGGGCCTCACCCTGAGCTTGTCAGGAGGAAAAACAAGGAAGCGCTCACATACGGGCAGGTTGCTGTGTGTGTTCACTTGCCCAGATTGTGTCCTGGAGACGGATAAAAAAGGATTTCACACAGCTGCTGGGTTTCCCAACACGGATATGGACGTCCCGGACTCTCCTCACGGGAACATGGGGCTGCTGAGGACCTTTGATTGCTCTGAGTTTGGCAGCTGGGAGAAAATAGGCTCAGGTGGATTTGGACAAGTATACAAAGTGCGGCACGTACAGTGGAAAACATGGCTGGCTATCAAGTGCCCTCCCTGCCTTCATGTGGATGACAAGTAAGTTACAGACACATGGGTTATCACTGAAATGATGAATGTGATGAAGGAATTCAGCTGAAAAACACAACTTTTCTTCTGTTTTTGACAATTTGAGGTGTAAATCTGTCTTTTTTAAGCTCTTTTCTTTTCAATTCTATCCTTTCTAAAACTGATCTCCTGTCAAAAAGCAGACAGACAGCAGCTGGTCATGGGTGATTTCAGGAAAAGTCATTGCCTCTGAGTCCTTGAAAGGTACCAAGATCCATGAATTGTGTGTGACTCACTCCCCTCTCTGCCAGCCTACAGCCATAAAGGTGCCTCAGCAGCAGACAGGAGACAGGAGGCCGTCTTTTAGATACACATGCATATATATACACAGGGTGTTGAAGGGAGCATTGATATGCTGATTCATCCTCAGGGGTAAAGTGAGTGCACATTGCTGTGGGCTACAGCTGTTTACATGTCAGGAGCAGACACAAACATGAAAGGATCAGGCTGATTTCACCTGGTGTTCTCGAGTCGGCCTCAGGGACGAGCTGATTTAAAAGGACGAGTGGTTGAATAAGAGGGGTGAGGTGGTCATTTTTGGGGCTAAAAGTTACTCTCAGCCCCTGCAAAGTTTGTCATGAGTCATGTTTCGTGCAGAAAAGGTGGTTTTGGACCCATGTGTCTGTCTGAACTTCTCTCCTGAAGTTTGTCTCCATGAGCAGAGCAGAAACGGAAGTTTCCACTCTCTTTGGCTGGGTTACAGAATGCATGCTTTGTGATTTAATCATTTAATCTGATCGCAGATTGAGATTAAGCCTCAGACACAGCTGTCTAAATTTACATTTCTTTAACTTATCGCTTTCTGGGTAAAAGAAAAAGAAGATTTTATCCCTGTCACTGAGTCACACCAATGTTTCATGAAGATAACCAAGAAACAGGAAGTGTTGGTCGAAATATTTCCCAAAATTTAGGCTTGATAGCATCCCAAAAGTTTGACTGCGTCTTAAAGTATTGGGTCTTATTTTAACTGAGGATGTTATTATCTGCAAAACTTTGAAATCATGTAAAAATGTGTAGCAAAAACACGTAAAAATGGCCAGCAAAGAGTTTGTAAATCATATTGCTAGCAAACAGGAAAGTGGGGATTTCAGTTGTGCCTGAAATTTTTTTTAAAAAAGTTTTTGTCTTCTCCAGAAGCATCCTGGTAGAAAAAATCTTAAAACAAAATGTTGTGTGAAAATCATAAAGTTGATCACAGGGAAGTGGAGGTTTGATGTTCAAAACAGAGACACAGAACTAAAGATGGATAATTCTCAAAAACCTCGAGATTGCATAAAAAGTAAAAGAAAAAAAACAGTCAGCAAAGTGTTTTTGAAATATATAACTATCAAAGTTCCACATTGGCCGAAAACAGCTAAGACTATTATCTTCAGGATCTGCAAATGTTAGCATCCACTGACCCTGAACCTTAAAAGTCATCATCCTCAAACATCTCCACTATCTTTAAAACATCATTAAAAAACAGGAAGAGCTGATTTCAACATTTCCAAATAAAGAAAGAAAGCCTGACGTCCTCCGAGAAACCTGTCCAGCAACTTGGAGCATCCGCTGACCCTGAACCGAAGATGTTATCATCCTCAAACATCTGCAGAGTACATAAACAGCCATTAGGCTGCCGCCTTCATTGACCCGCGCATATCATCCAGCAGCAGGGACTCAAAGCGTCCTTTGTGTGTCCTGTGGGCTGCAGGCTGCAGGCTGAAGCTGTCGCAGTGTGGCACAGACAAAAAGAGAAGCTGTCAGACCGGTCTGACCGGGCCTCGCTGTTCCAGCAGGGACCGTGTTGTTTGGTTCTGAGGAGCTGCTCAGGATTAGTCGCAGGTTTAGCAAACACCCAGTCTCCTGATCCTGCTTGATTATTACCGTCTGAAAGGTTGAGCTGCCATCATTTGTCCTAAACCTAAAGGACAATATCCACACGCTCCCTCCTCCTGAACAAAAACCTGGAACACCGTGCATTTTGCTGAATCTGAGGAGCTGCAGGCTCTCCTCTTAGCATGTGATTTCATCTTCTTAATGATGCAAAACCAAACATTTTCTCTGCCTTTGAAGCTGTTTTATCTCCCTCTATCTGTCCTCATTAAGACTCTGCATGTTTCAAAGCTGCACATACGTGCTCTGAGGTCATGAATGACCTGCACGCTCCTGTTTGAGGTTTGTCAGCAGAGCCAGAGCGCTGATAAGGAAAGCTGTGCAAAGGTTGAGCAATAGAGAACAAGAGCCCTGTTTAATGCTCGTCTCATGCATTACTGGCCTGACTGGAATGTCCTCAAGGCCGTTAAAAAGCCCGTGGATACTTCAGAAAAGCACAATACACATAGTTTAGGTGGACGCTGGTGAATAAATGATAGATGCCTGCCCAGGAGGCCACACTTTCAGAGCTGCTTTGCATAGCTGCGAGCTCAGTTAGGAGGACATGGAGTGTGCTGGAATTTGGGTCAGGCCAACAGTCATGCTAAACATTTGAGCTCAGTGAGCAAAGCATGAGCACAGTCATCAGGTTAATGTTTGATGAGATCTTTGAAAAATGTTGAGAAACACTGAGGCTGGTCATGGCTGCTGTGATACACTCTCATTAAAATACCTTCAAATTCAGAATTTCAACCACAGAGTTTTATTCATGGATGCAACAAGAGCTTTTACCTTCAAAGTTTTTAATTTCACAGTGTGAGCTGAAGTTACCAAACACAGTCTCTTGCCTGGTAAAGGGTTAAATACCTGAAATTCTCGCTGCAGCCTTCTTCTTGTTTCTTTTCGTACACCAGATGTGACCATACTTTCAGAGGATGGTGGACCTGCATTTCCAGGTCTCTATTCTACGGTGGCCCTGAAGGTCAACAGCATAAACATTTCATGAAGGTTAAAACATTCCACTGAGGGGTGAAAACATTCAGCAGAAACATGAAAACTCTTTATGAAACACCTAAAAACTGACATATACAAAAAAAAGAAGAAAAAAATAGAAGTTAAAAAAAAACACAATATATCTTTTGTAAATGTTTTACTTTGATTAATATTTTTTTGTATTTTGGGGAACATTTTTTTATTTTATGATTTTTTTTTTTTATTTCTTGAACATTTTTTTTGTGTTTTACACAATATTTTTTACAGAGCATGAAATATTTTTTATGTTCTTTGCATTCCTTTTTGTATTTAAAAAATGTGTCTGTGTTTAGTTAAATGTTTTTAAGCATATTTAATGTTTACCCAGTTGATTGTCAGGTCCACTGTACTTTCCCACTTGACAAGATCTCTAAAAAAATGACATTGTAATGTGGAAGAATTCAATCCAGCAGCTTTGATCTTAAACTTGTTTGATAAATTTTCATTGTGGTGATGAATCATCTGAAGCAGAAGCCTCATTTTCTCATTGGCTTTATCTAGTCTGACTTTTTGTCATAATTTCTTGAAGATGTCCCAAAAATTTATTTTTTTGTCTCTTTTGCTTTTGTTGGTCGTATCGAGGCATTAGTTTCAGCTAATTCCAAGCTTTAACCTCCTCGTAGTCGCTTTAAAAGAAAATATTTTGTCTGCAACTCTTGAGAGATGAAATGTAAAAGAGCCTGACTCACAGAATCCATAAAATGCAGATGAAATTCATCTCATCTCTCTTTTTCACCTGCAGGGAGCGCTCTGAGCTGCTGGAGGAGGCTAAGAAGATGGAAGCAGCTAAGTTCAGATACATCCTCCCCGTGTACGGGATCTGTGAGGACCCTCAGGGCCTGGTCATGGAGTACATGGAGACCGGCTCTCTGGAGACCCTCCTGGCCACAGAGCCGCTGCCCTGGGAGCTGCGCTTCCGCATCATCCACGAGACCGCCGTGGGGATGAACTTCCTGCACTGCATGAACCCTCCACTGCTGCACCTGGACCTGAAGCCGGCCAACATCCTGCTGGACGCTCACTACCACGTCAAGGTACGGAGATCAGAAACAGAAAAAGTAACTGTGCTGATGTATTCTGAAAAATCCTCTTTCTCAATCAGTGGACCTCAGGCTTTTTTAATAATCTGTCCCATCTGGAATATTTTAGAGGACAAATAGAGATCTATTGCCTCTGCAGAGGTTTAATACAGCTCTACATAAAGATTTGCTCAACAACAACTGCAACTAGAAATCTCATCATGAGGTGTAACTTTCTCTTTCTTAAAAATATGAAGTCTTGGAGGGCTTAAATGATCATTAAAGGTGTTTTCTTGTGAGCAAAATCAGTTTAAACCATGAGTTTCACTTTTTCCATTGTGTTTCAACTTTTTTGCTGCACGTATGAAATACAAAATATAATTTATTTGATTTGAAATACAATTTTAAAGCAAAAAAAATAAATTTCAGATCATGCTTTTCAAATCTGATACAGTAATTTAAATCTAGTTTTTAGTGGCACAAATCTTAGTCCATAAATAAGAAACCGAAACTTCAGCTGAGCGTTTACAGTGATCAAAATCTAAACATTAAATGAGTACGTTGAAATCATAATCACAGTTATTAAAAAATGTATGACTATAATTATTATATTAAACCCTCTTTATTGATTTTTCAACTTTGTAAACACCAGAATTATTTTAAACAAAACTAAATATAGCAAAATGAAAAAAGTTCCATCCCAAACAAAAGGAGACGCTTTGTACTCTGTTCGTACACCCCCCCAAAAATACGTAACTGGAAAGACAACTGGAGATAGGTTAAAAAAAAGAACACATACAAGAAATTAGTATGACTATTTTTAATATATGAAAAGCTCAGAGCTATCTTTAGTACTTTCAGAGTTCAGAAATATCCAACATGCAAAAGTGGCGGTGCAGACTTTAAGTTCTATTTTTATCACTCATTTCACTAAAGCTAGGCTCAACCTGCGCCCACCAAGGCTAACAACACAAGAACTGTGAAATGTTTCTACATGCATGGATCAGTTACAGAAATCATCAATGAAACATTTACCCAGCACTGAGCAATCCAAAAAGAAAAGTATGAACACCAGTATGTTTATACATACACAAACACAGTAAGTGTTTATAAGCTCAAGTGAACAGACAGGTTTGCAATTTAAAGGTACGGGCAGAGAAAACATGTCCACAGATGTGTCAGAGTGGGTTTGATTGTCAGGACGACGCTCATCAAAGCGTAAAATCTCAGAGTGTGCGCTGAGGCCCCACGATGAGCCTGAAGCTGCTGCAGATCAGAGGGAGAGATGTTGCTCTGTATGAGGTTCAGACATGTAGCTGCACGGGTTTTACACGTGTTGTTTAATGTTGTTGTTTGGATCACTGAGTTAGAACTACTTTCAGTGAACAAACACATTTTTCAGCTTCTTTCATTTGCATTAGCACAGCATTTTGCCTATGAGGTCGTTCAGGTGCATGCAGGTGGATTGCACTGTCAAAAATACTGTTTTCATCTAACCCTTTCATTCCCGACATGGAAATGCAAGACATACTTCACCGTTTTGTCAGCTGTTTACCAGAACTATTAGAGGTTGGGTGAGACCCGGAACAATCTGGAAATCTATTCTTAGTTTTGGGATCGGCTGCTCTGTGCATCTTTTTTTTTTTTAGGGAGAACTTTGCATTAAGTAGTTAATTTCTGGATGTTTCTGTTGCTGTAGTTTTGTTTTTAGATTTTTTCATGTTTCAGATGAAGTCAGTGTGTGTGCAGAACTTCGTTTAGCAGATAACTCTCTGACATTTAAAGCTGACTCTGCTGCTCTCGCTCTGGGCACTCAGGTGTCTCTGCCTCTGCTGTTCAACCTCTCAGCTCCTCCGTACTGTCAGCGAGGGGTGGGAACCTTTAATACCTGGATGTAAACACCTCACCCAGGCCTGTCCGGACAGGATTAATTCAGCTCCTGTTGAATTTTCCTCCTGTCACGGTGTGTGTGTGTGTGTGTATGTGTGAGTGTGTGTGGGTGTGCTCTGTGTAACGTGAAGGCCTCTCCTCTGCTGCAGGCTGAGACATGGCAGCGCTTCCCTCATAATAAGAGCTTAGCAGCGTGTCACACTCACAGGGCAGAGTGAGTGAGTGAGTCATCCGTGTCACGCTGCTTCAGGAGGAAAGAAGTGGAGTATTTTTCTTTTTGATCGTCTCATCTCGTCCCTGTCTGTCTCAGATTTCTGACTTCGGCCTGGCCCGCTGGAACGGTCTGTCACGGGCAGATGACATCAGCAGAGATGGATTCTGCGGCACCATCGCCTACCTGCCTCCTGAGAGCATCATCGAGAAGGACCGGGTGTCTGACACCAAGCATGACGTGTACAGGTGAGGGTTTGAGAAGCAACACAGTTGGGATGAGTGTGGGCTTATATTTGACAGATAGGTGTCTTATTTCTGTTATTTTTGTATGTTCAGTCGGAATCAGACTCACATCAGTCACTGTTATTAACCACATGTAGGAGCTGGTTTTGGAAAAATCTTTTTCAGGGGTCAAAAAAATCTGGTCTGAGAGATGGTGACTATATTTATCACAAGATGCAAGTTTAAAAATCCTCATGTTAAACACAGATAATGTGACAGCGCTGACTCATAAAGAGTGAGGGGGCTGACATTTAAATGTGACTAAAATTAAAAAATAAATGTGCCAACTTCTTTAAATAGCTGATATTTTCCTCTCACTGATTTTTACTTTGCTTCTATTTCAGTTTCTCCATCGTCATCTGGGGGATCCTCACACAGAAGAAGCCGTACCAAGGTACCCACTTGTAAAACTACTAAAAGTGTTTTTTGAGGCTCTTTGGTGTGCATTTTCTGCAAAAAATATTACAAACTAAAGATTTAAAACAGAAAACTTTAATTTCCTTAACAGTCAAAGATTACTAGACTAGCTAAGCTAGTCTTTGCTCTAGTACCTTTGTCCATAGTCCAAGCACCTGCTCACTTTGGGGTCCCTAAAATAGTTTTGCAATCTCCTTTGAGTGGTTAAAAAATGTAACTATGGTTTTGGTTTTTTGGTGTTGTTTTTTTTATGTTACTTTGATTAGAATGAGCTGAAGCTGCATTTAGTAGGCAATTAATAAGTCTGCAACAGTGGCCTGGAAAGCTCATTCCTACCGCAGTTAAAGAAAACATCATGAATTTAATGATTCATACACAGCATTTAGAAAACACAAAGAAGCTTTATAAACAACACAGCCAATTAAAAACTACCACAAACAAAAGCACAATTCAATGCATCACAGTTCGAGACAATAAAACAAAAAACAACTAAATACTTTTAGTACGACTGGATTGCTCAGTAGCAGAGTGGGCCTGCTCTCAATCAGAAGGTTGGGGGTTCACTTTTCAAAAATACAGCAGCCTCAGACTTCCTGTAGCCACCTGTAGCAGCCTGTAGCATCCATTAGCTTCCTGAAGCAGTCCGAACTTGCCTGTAGCGAACTGAAGTCACCTATAGCATCCTCTAGCTGCCTGTAGCAGCTTAGAGCAGCCTGTAGCAGCCTAAAACAGTTATTCTTTCATAAACTTGCCTGATAAGACAAATAGCAAATATTCTGAGTAAAAAGACTGGGGCAACACAAGGGGTGGCCAAGAGTTCAAAGGGACCCAGGCCACCCCTGTTGACTCCTATTGACACACACCTGATGTAGTTCCTCATTCTTCATTCACTCATATATGTCTGTGTCTCAAAGATAAAAGTTACAATGAGCAGTTATTATAACCCCCCCCCCCCCCCCCCCCTTTGTTGTCTATTTTTAGCTTGTTCCTGGCAGCTATAGTCCTTAATAGTTTCCAGTAAAGAAGTATCCTGAGGTTAATACAGAGATGTGTGTGTGTGTGTGTGTATGAGTGTGTGTGTGTGTGTGTGTGTGTACAGGTGCTGTAGTGTATTTGTTTACATTGTGAATTCCTGAGCATGCAGCTGAACAGGGCCAGACCAGCAAACAGCGTGTGTTTTTTTCCCAGGCGTATCAGATAGCAGTTCACTTCAGGGTGTTTGGCTCCTTTTTTGAAGGGCCAGTGTCTGGATCAGGGTTTTCCAGGTTGGCACCGGCACCGCCTATGTTGATCCAGACATAATTAAAAAGTAGGGAATGACCTGGCAGCCACCCCTTTCCATCTTCCACCTCCACCTGCGGAGGGTATTAAGGCTACAATAGGAGGTGAAGTACCTGTGATTAAAGCCTCTACCTGTTTGTTCTGAATCATTGGCTGGGCTGATCCCACACTCTGATACAAAGAGGTCAAGAGCTGTTCAGAGCTCATACCTGCTGCTCCCATGGGAAAGACCAGCTCACACTCCCTTATCTGAGGAGGATGGTGATGCATGGTGCATAAACAGACTGTACACACCATCTTAAATCATGTTGTCATACACTGAAGTATATTACATTATGACTTATATGTATCTGTCTTCTAACCATACATCCTCCTCACAGCCATGAAATAGTGTGACCTTTTGTGTGTGTTAAGCATTTTTATTAGACAGATGTATGGAAGGGTGGGCTTAATTTACCCTGAACTGAAAAGCTTCTTTGTTACAGTTCATCCAGGCTTTGAAAGAAAACAATAAGTGCAAAAACATTACAAAAGGAGAGAGAAATATATATTTTAGAAGTATAAACTCAAAATATTATTAGGAGGAAAAGCATTAATCTCCATGAAAGAAAAGGAAACAGTTTCTTTTATCACCCTTTATTAAAATTATGTTGTGAGACGTTTGTTTACAGTACAAAAAGCAACCCATATTATGATCCTGCATACTTAACCCAGCAATATATTTACAGTAACAACACAGTTCCTCATGAGTTTATTACACCATCATTTAAATGTTGAAAAAAAAATGTTACAGATGTATTTAAAAAGCATGGTTACATTAATTGACAAAAATATATACTTCATATCTTTGAGAGTGTTTTCAGTAATAAAATCTCAGCTCCAACAGAAAAATAAAGACCTCAAGAACTTAAATTGTTTTTACTAAGAATATAAGAAGTGTGAAAGGAAGCAAATTTGAGCAGATGAAAAGTTTGCACCTGTAGGTTTTTAAAGCAACATATTAAACACATCACGTGCAGAGTTATGTAACTGAACAGTGTGCCTGGTTTTCCTCCAGGAGACAATAATATCCTCCAGATCATGGTGAAAGTGGTGAAAGGGGTCCGTCCAGACCTGGGTTCAATACCTCGTTCCAGACCCTCAGCCTGTGCAGGATTTCTCAGCCTCATGCAGCGCTGCTGGGCCACAAGACCTGATGCTAGACCCAGCTTCCAGGGTGAGTCGCGCCTCTTTATTTCAACACATCTCAAACTCCTCTGTTGCTCTGGATGTGAAGACTGTTACCTGAGTAGGAGACATTCACCTGGATCCTAGAGGATTTAAGAGCAGGGGTCTGTGAGACAAAGGTTTTTGTCTCCAGGTTTAATTGCAGCTCCCTTTTGTTTTTCTTTGTCAAACTCCTGTTGATCCTGAAACCTGACCTGAGCTTTTGTTCTTTCAGAAATCACCTCTGAAGCTGAGGAGCTCTGCTCTAAACCACAAGAGGAGCCCAGGACACCGACTTTATCCACATCTGAGCCTGAGCCCTCATCCCCGAGAGCACTCACAAGTGACCAGGTATGACAAAGAGCCGTGTGTTTTAATGACTTTTTAGCAGACTCTAGTTATTAAACCATGGATCATGTCAGCTTCCTCTGCTAACACGGACATAATGAGTTTTTTAAGCTTTGAACACAACAACAGAAATTACCCACTCTTGTTTATTACTCTTCTTAAAACGAAACAAACGAAAGCTCTTAATAAGTGACTAAACACCCAGACAAAATGGAGGCTTATCTCTGGACTGCTCCAGACATGGTAATGACTTTTAAAGTCATATGTTGTGTAAATATTTGATCCCCAGTCAACACTTACATCACAAAAGAGGAATGTTGACCGATGGGATTGTTGTACCTGCGCTCTGCGGTGTCACTTCCGGCTTCACAGACGTGTACGTGACTAGAAACAACAAGGTTTAACGACTTGTGACAGGTGACAGCTGTTTTTGAGTGATAAGCTATGCTGAGTGTCTGTGTTTGAAGTAAAACTTACAGGGAGCAAAACTGAGCTTAGCAAATAGTCACACTGCCAACATCCAACACACCTGTTCACTGTGGCTTCTGATCAAAGCAGCCTGATGACATCTTACGCTGACATCACCCTAAACTTACAGGAAGTGAAAACCTGGGAGACTTTAGTCCAAATTCAGCTGAGGAAGGACAGAATTTGTCTTAATTAGGTACCAGCAGCTAATTAACAACAGCCTATGTTAGCATTCAAACAACAGCTAGCTACCTCAGTTGTTTGCTAGCTCAGATGACACTAACTTTCAAATGTATGACTTTGATTTCCTGTAGCAAATCACTTTCAAGCTAACTTATTATACCATTGCTATTTTTTTTATTTTGAAATTCTTAATTTTTCAATTCCGGAAGGCAGACATCAAACAAAAACAAAGAAAGGTAATGAAGTTATCGCTGCCATTCAGTCTTTCTTTTCTTATTTGAGCATAAGGAACTATACCATTGCTAGCTAAACTGTCTGCTATAGCTAATTTGACCTTTACTTTGAAATTATGAAAAACAAACTGCCTAGATGATGCTAGTCAGCGCTAATGTTAGCAAGGCTGCTAATATTACAGCTCTATAATTTTATCAACGGTTAATTCACTAGCAAGTGCGAGACAGCTAGCTGGCTAACTTTTGTTTGGTAGCTAACATTACAGTTAGTTCCACTATCGTACCGTGCAACACCAACAGTTAGTGTGTAGCTGGTAACACCATTTAAAAAACACAACAAGTAGTTTATATTTCATGCCTTCCTTATTCAATCATGGCATCATCAAAGAGGAATTTTAGCTATGTTTCCAAGATTTCTGATAAACAGTCCTTTTCTGTTTTATCATGTACCGCTTTCAGGTGGTCATGTGACCTCTCTAATGGTTCAAACCCAACTGTGTTATACAAAATCAGCTCATGACTTGTCAAAAATTAGTTTTACTAAGAAATTAAATGAAATAAGTCCTGAACTCCCTACAGATTTTCACTTAGCAGTGTTTTTAAGGAGCTGGTGTATCTGGTAATGATGGCAGAAAATTGATCATGGATAGAAAACACTAAAACAAGCAGAGCATGAGGACATCAGGCAAATACTTATTACCAAAAACCCAACTTGGCTTGACTCTGAAAAGAAGACTAAGATTGGAAATCCTGGGGAAAATGTGGCTGTTTTAAGTTTAACGCCACATTTGATGACCGCTAGCTAACATCACACAATAACTAACATTAGCAGAAAGTGAATTCCTGACTATTTAATGCTAGTTAAGAAGTGACATAGAGAAAATATCCCTGTTTGGTAGGATTATCCAACTCCCCAGTGTTTGTGAGTTTGCTTCTTTGCTGGCATAACCTTAGCCAGCAGGCTAATAGCTGAATGCTATCATTAACCATCTCAAAGTGGCTAATTTGTTGTTGTGATATTTTTCTTTAGTTAAAAAACTGCCCAGTGTTTTACAGGAATTTTCCCCTTAATTTTTTCGAGTCTGTATTCTTTTACAGAGATTATTTGCCAAACCATCCATTTACAGAGTTTGATGGGAGTAAATAAATTGACTAAGCTCAAATTCTTGTGATTTATTTTCCAGGTTAAAGACAACAAGCCTGTGCGTCCAAAGTCAGCCATGTTGCCAGAAAAAGACTACAGCCTATCTGAGCTGCTGAGCCAGGTGGATTCTGGGATTTCGAGGAGTTTTGATCGTGTGAAAGAGGAGAGCTGCCACAGCAAAGAGAACACATCCAAGAGACTGTCCGGCATCTCTTCAGCTGATTCAGCCTTCTCCTCACAGGACTCCATCACGCTGTCCTTTGAGAGAGAAAACACATGTGGTAAGAGCTGATTGAAGACCATAACTGAGGACACGATTTATGTTTATCTAAAATTGTTGGAGCCTAACACTCATCATTTCTTCTTCAGATTCTGCTGAGGTCCAGAAGCGGAAACTGTGTGAAGCCATCAGAACCAAAGACACCGCCAAGCTGATGAAGATCCTCCAGCCTCAGGATGTTGATCTTCTCCTGGACGGTGGGGGTAGTCTGCTCCACCATGCCATCACCATGTCTAATGAAGAGGCCGTGAGGTTCCTCCTCCTGAACAACGCCAATCCTAACCTTGCAAACGCCCGTGGCTCTACCCCCTTGCACCTGGCCACAGAGCGCCACCTGAAGCCACTGGCAGAGCTCTTGCTTGGGCGCCGCAGCACCAACGTCAACGCCAAGGACGAGGACCAGTACACAGCTCTGCACTGGGCTGCTCAGAATGGCGATGAAGCCATCACCCGCCTGCTGCTGGACCGCGGGGCGGCCATCAATGAGGCAGACGGTCAGGGACGCACTCCAGCTCATGTGGCGTGCCAGCACGGTCAGGAGAATGTGATTCGTGTGCTGCTGAGCCGTGGCGCAGATGTTCGAATCAAGGGCAAGGACAACTGGACGGCGCTCCACTTGGCAGCGTGGCAGGGGCACCTGGGCATCGTGAAGCTGCTGGTGAAGCAAGCAGGGGCTGATGTTAACGCGCAGACGACAGATGGGCGGACGCCGCTCCATCTTGCATCGCAGAGGGGGCAGTACAGAGTAGCGAGGATCCTTATTGAACTAGAAGCTGATATTCACAGGATGTCTGCGGGGTTAAACACACCTCTACATGTAGCGGCAGAGACCGGTCACACAAGCACCTCTCGCCTCCTGATCAAACATCGCGCAGACATCCACGCCCAGAACGCACAGGGGCTCACCCCTCTTCACCTGGCCTCTCAGAGAGGCCACCTAGCCACGGTCAAGATGCTGATAGAAGAGGGCGCAGACCCCCAAAGATCCAACCCGGCTCTGCGAACCCCCTGCCACCTGGCAGCAGAAAACGGACACTGTGAAGTCCTGAAAGAGCTGCTCCTCCACTTCCCGGAGGGCGCCGCTCTGTCAGACGAGCAGGGGCTGAGTCCGTTACACCTGGCAGTGCAGGGCGGGTACTCAAACATCATCACCATGCTGCTCCCTCAGGACTGCCAGGACTTAGTTACTGAGGAATCAGTGACGCCCACAGCAGAGCAGCCTGAGCAGCCTGCACCACCTGAGGGGAAGCAGCTCCAGAGGAAAGTCGTCATCCTCAAACTGACGGAGCACAAAGACAAAGACTGTCCACAGCCCGCTGGAGCACAGTGTGCCTCGGCACCTTGCTAACACACAGAGACACAGAGAGACGTCTTTAGAGCCATTTTTCTCCTTATTCCTTCTTGGGTCATTTTAAAAGACTTTTATGGACTCAATACCCGCTCCTCTCCTCTCAGTCAGAAAAAGCTGATGTAAATATGTAAACTGTAATTAGAAAGTATAAATACTCTTTTGTGATGAATACAGACTTTGTATACTTTTTTTTACTGAACAAGCACATTTTTTACTAAACAAGCACAGATTTATGATAAGGACACATGTGGGGACTTTTCAGTATACTTTCCTGCCTGTACGTTATATTTAACGGAGCACAGACTTTTTTTTACAGAGCAGTCGATCATCAAATCCAAGGCATTTAGAAAAACTGTTCAACATTCAGTGTTTTGTATCTGTTACATATCAGAGCTTCATCACCATTAAAACAATTGAAAAATTACTATTTTTGACATTGATGTTTTTTTTCTACCCATGAAAAGGTTAATGATCTGAACATGTTGGTCATATTCAAAGTGTGGATAGTTGGTGTAAAGTTTTTAAGATATTTTCTAGCTACCAGGGATGGCAGGAGGAAAAGTGAAACAGTTTAAAGCTCCTGTGAAGAGTTTTTTTAATGGGTAAGAAACAGACTGAAAAGAGATGCCTCTTTATGACCTGCAAAAACAAACAAAACCAGTGGTGACAAAATCAATCATTTCTGCAAAGTTAACTTTAATCTGTTACCTCTGTCCCAGGGTAGGTGACATAATACCTTTTATTTACATTTTCCAAAACAAAGTTCACACTAAGTGAAGTGTTTGACTGTTAAAGACAGCTGCATGAGAACTTTTCAGCAGGAAACACTGCTAATAACACCTTGCCTTACCTTTACAGGTAAGGATTATCAAAGGGATAAGAGCTACCATTCTATCCACAAGGGGCGTCAAAATTGACATACACCAAAACTCTCACACAGGAGCTTTAATTAGATCCAATCCAATACAACTTTATTTGTTAAGCACTTTAAAAACAGACACTGTTGACCAAAGTGCTGTACAGAGAAACTGAATAATTAAAATAAATTAAAATACATGGCTAACATGAGACAAATGAAACACTTCATGTAAAATTAAAACATAAAACATAATTGAAACACCATTCAAAGGCACAAAAAGCGCAATCAAATAAAATAATTAAATGAATAAAATAAATAGAATCGGGGATTACTGTGTGTTAAAAGCCAGAGAAAAGAGGTGGGTTTTAAGGAGAGATTTAAAATCAGACAGAGGAGAGGCTTGTTTTAATGCTATGGTAATACAGATGGTCAGATTAGTTGCAGGTTCATCTCCCAGCAAAAACCCCTTCTAACACTGACCTATCTAGTCTTGACTTATGACCGTAACAGTCTGGCTTGGCCTGTTGAAAAAGAAAGGTTTTCTTTTGCTAAGCCATAACTCTTAATTGATCAATGTCCAGTCTCTCTTTTTTTATCTAAGTTGTTTTTCGGGAGTTCTGTGCTTCTATCCAGAGAGTAAAGTGAGCAGGAGTCAGGGTAACAGTGGGGAGGGACATGCAGGAAAGACACACAGGTTTGATTCAAACCCGGGCCACCTATCCAAGAACTAACCTCATGGGCTGCTTAACCTAAACCACTACTGGCACCCCATGTAGGGTCTCTATTGACTATGTTACTAGAGCCCTGTTTCCACCCAACAGTCAGCTTTAGATCAGTACAGGTTGGCTCAGTTAGGTTTGTGTTTCCACAGCCAACCGTGAGCCCTCGTGGTAGCCGGATGCTAATAGCCGCATCAGTTGAATAACAGCGTGACACAGTGTATACCACTAATAAATCCAACGAAAGAGAAAAACATGACACAGTAAAAAAAGACCAACTATGGGAAAAATCCAGCAATTTGTCTTCTTTGTGATTGGCATATAGCTCTTTGTTACAATGCGCAATCAAGCTTTGTTTTAGAGAAGTCTGTGTGCTGCCAGGAGAAATGCAGCTGCTGTGCAGGGTAAGTGACAATTCTTTTGACCAATCAATGGTCTGGAGTGTTGTAGCTCCACCTTCCGGGATTGGATCGGTTTAGTCTGGCACCCCTTCAGAAGGGTCCCAAGAAATGGGACGGCTCGTCTTAGTTATTTAGGGATCTGTACCGGGAATAGTCAATGAAAACGCCAAAAAATGCGTACCGTACCGTACCGCACCGTACCGTACCGTGACGCACCAAACTGAACCGCTTGGTGGAAACAGGGCTAAAGAGAACAGATTAATTTTGAGATAATGTTGATATGATTCTTTATTATTGTTCTATTGATTAGTAGATAACTTTAAACAACCTATTGTCAGCTGTAGCATGTTTAGTCATTGGTGTTACATACTGACCAATCATAAAAATGATGAAACCAAAATGTGACTACATCACTATTCAAATAAACTTGGTCAACATTAGAGGTTCGTGACAAAGTTGACTCCTGACTTAACTTCCTTTGTGGGTACAATTGTTGGGCCTTGAGATGCTACTATCATCAGGACACTGTTCTTTGTGGTCATAACATTTTCTCTCTAAAACTGCTTTGAAAAGAGTAAAGATGAAGCATACAGAGCAGTTGTAAAACAGACTTCATGGTCATTGCAGAGGGATACAGAAATCCCTCGAGACAACTTTTGTTACCTTTCAAATGCAAGCCTTGATGAAATGCAGAACATGGAGCCCTCCAGCACAAAACACACCACTCATGAAAACAGGATTTTAAGTGTTTTTATAAGTAAAGAAAGAATTTACCCCTGAATATATACATATAATATACACAGGTGTTTTAAGTCAACATACAGTATGCTTTGATTTTATCCAGCCCTGTGCAGCAGATTTCTGTCCACCAATGAGCCTGTTTTTGTTTGGTAACTGTCCTTTTATACTGATGATTATATAATATGATTAATAAAATACATAGAATGGAATTCCTTCTAACAAATTGTGTATCAGGGTGAGTTTTGTTGTGAAACAGTGGTACGCATTTCAGCTTGAAAGCAAAAATCCTATTTGATCCTTCCCTCATCACCTGTAATCTCAGATTTGTTTGATACTTCTCTTATAGCTCTGTTTCCAGTACCCTCACAATGATTCAGGGAAGTCCCTGCTCCTTTAAGACCAAACAATTTTTTAAAGGTTTGATGTACTGTTGAGAAACATGGTTCTGTTTTGGATTCTTTTGATGTTTTTTGTTCACTTCAGCCTATAAGGTCAGAAAAAAAAGCATCAAGACATTTTTAAATATGATTGAAAAGGACTCAAGATTAGTGTTACTAAAAGATAGCTTAAGTTTTCTCTTCTTTTCACTCATTGTTTGAAGTCAAACTGCCTCGAGATTAATCTTTCTGTTCCTGCAGGCCTTCTGCAGAAAGCATTACACTGTAAGTCAGAGTCAGTGCTCATAGACCTCGATGCTCCACCTGCGTGTGCACATGAATTATGGCCCTTGAAGTCAGGCAGAGGCAGCATGTCTGTGCTACAGCCTCACCTGTGCTCTTATTATTATTATGTCTCAGCTCCAGACCCCACAGAGCATGCTCAGGTTGGCACAGACCATGGGAACTGGCCCTGAGGGGGATCACAGGCTGCAGGATGATGGATGGGGGAGAAGGGTAGCTGATGATCTGCCTGCTAACCCAGCCTGTTGGCTAATTCCTTCACGACCACTTAAACTTTTCATCACTCACAGACACCAGCATGCCATCCCTGACGCCTGGAGGGCTCGCCTTTCTGTAATCGGAGTGTAATCTGAGACAATATGAGTACATGAGGCTGGAGATTGTAGTTTTCTTGTTTTCATAGTGAGTGTGTGTGTAGAGAGAGGCAGAAAATGACTGGGGAAGTGTGTAAATATGAGCTCTGAGTGTTGTACACACCGCTCCATGCTGTGTGTTGCCTGGTGATGTGTTTCAGCTCCAGCTATGTGGAAATAATAGCTGACGTGTTGCTCAACCTCAGCGTCAGCCTCCTGTCAGCTCTGCTGTAATCTTTGATGGACTGGTAGGTTTGGTTTGTTTTACTGTAACAATAAACAGCATTGTCTTTTTCCACTCTGGGCTGCACTTCTCTAACCTCACAGGTCAGGAACCCTCTCTCTGCCACAGCTTTGAGCCTGCTTGTTCAAACAGGATCCAGATTAAGAGATCCACTTTAATGCTCTGCAAGATCAGGTTATCTATTTTACTTGTGTCCCAGTTTTATGAGGGAAAATATGTTACAACAAATTCCTGCTGCTCAAGAGATTATCAAATCCACTTTACCATTGCCCTTACGTCTTATACTACAAGCATAATCCACATTAAGTTCTTAAAAACAAAACAAACTATATATGTATATATATATATATATATATATATATATATATATATATATATATATATATATATATATATATATATATATATATATATATATATATATATATATAAGTTCATAACATTTTTAGGACATATAAAGTAATTTGTTCATTCTGCTACCAGAATGTTTGCACCAGTATTTCCATAATGTCGATCAAAAAAGTTTTAAAAATGTTAAAACAAAATAAAATAAAATAAAATAAAATATAAAGTAAAACAAAACAAAACAAAAGATAATAATAATAATAATAATAATAATAATAATAATAATAATAATAATAATAATAATAATAATAAACAAGATAAACAAAAATCTGTTCCCTCAGGATGCCCCTTTAATGAATAAAAATGACAAAGTGCCCTGTTGGTAACTGCACCCCATACACTTATGGTTATAATGTTTTGGAAACCTGTGTTTCTAATCAAGAACTATTTTGATTGTGTTAAAACAGGCCTGATTATGGTCTATCAGGTCCCAGAGGCAATCTTTGATGATCTCAAATGTAGATTAAAAAATAATATATCAGAGTACTGAATGTCAACATTCATGTTAACCAAGAATTTTCAATTTCTGCTGCATTGAAGAACACAAATTTACATCATGCAGGTTGTGAGATTTACAAACCGTTGACTGCATTACTGTGTTTTTTTCAGTTTTGACTGAAACAGTTATTTTGCTGAGATCTACTCGTTTGAAATCCAGAACACGTCTGAACAGCATGACTCGACTCTGTTTTTCTTTTCCTTTGACTAATTTATGACATTTCAACCTGCGTAATTGTACCTTTCAGGTTTAACCATTTACATACGTGAGTCATTTCCCTCCCTGATTGTCTCTCTGCTGTCAACCTGTATATTAAATAAAAATCATCTGGAGGAGGGATGGATGAAGTCAGAGCCCACCAGCGCATGAGTCACCTGACCTGAGGTGAGGAAAACCAGCCCAGAGCCAAGACTCCAGACTCCAGACAGCTGTGAGAGGAAGCACTGTGTGCTCTCTACAGCCTTCTGTGTCTGCGAGGTCAGGATGAGAACTTCAGACCTGTAAAGAGGAAAACCCACCATGATCATCCTGTTAAAATCCACCAATGTTGGTGAGGAGAAGTAAAGTACTCTCTAACACAGTAAGAAGGTGTCATGTCCAGTGTTTATGATGACTGACATTTTCTCCAATTTAATAAAAATAAATACTGCATGTAGAACCACATACTAATACTCAGGGTTTGAATGAAGCCCAGTGTTCAGAAGCTCTCATCACTGAAGAGGTGTGTGAGTGTGCGTCATCCTCATTGCCTCTTCCTGGTGTCCTGCGCTATTCACTTTCCTTTCTTCTGAATACGAATGTTGATTATTTTTTTCCTTTGGAGGAGCAAAAAAAAATCTTCGGATTCACTCAAAATGTTCTAATTGTACAAAACATCCCTGAAAACAAATCAAAGCATGTGCACGTCATAAATAACAAGCTTGGCCTACAGGTAATGCAAATGAAGACTGTATGTTTTAATATATCACTGCTTTCGAAGCTGAAGGTTTTACATACAAGAAGCACAAGATGCCAAGACAAAAATAATTTATGACAACAATGAAATAAGCTAAAGGCAACTGACTTTTCACTGTTTAAGATTTCCTTTACAGCTTTTATCTTCTAGTATTTTATCATCTTACTTATTTCCTTTGTTTTGGTTAAATTAGTTTGTTACCTTGAGTTTTAACAGCTTGGTCTAGTTTTAAGTGTTTCCTGTGAGACCCTGGCTGCAGGAAGCTGAGTTTTTCTACCAAAGGTGGAGCAATGAGTCCAGGTGCTCCAGATCAGAGAGGCTAACAGATCAGCTGTTCTGCAATCAAAAAAAAGACAAGAAAATGTGGTGAAATGTGTTTTGTGTTTGGAGTTTTCCCTTGCCCTGGATAATGATTCTGTATGTTTTCCCCTCAAAGAACCACTGTGTCCTCCTCTTTGCCTAGTGCCTTCTTTAGCCTTCTGCATCACAGCCCAAGCTCTGCCACCCTCAACTTGGGATGGGAATTGGTAAGATCTTGTCAATACTGATGCCCTTATGGATTCTGCTCATCAATCTGATTCTTTATTGAATCCCTTATCAATTCCTGTTGTGAATTTTCTTGGTACAGGTTTTCTGTGTCAACAACATTTAATTGAGTTTATACTGTCAGTGAATAAAATGTAATTGGTCTCTGAGTCTGGATATTTCTGGACATAATTATACAGAAACAGGAAAAAATTGCACACAATGCGAAGTTGATGTTGTAATATATTAATAATTCAAGTAGGCCATCTAGTGTCTCAAAGTGGTCCTAGCAATGTATTAAGTTGTTTGGAACCTTTCCGTAGTTGTGAAGCTTTTCAATTGCCTGTTAGCTTTTGGCATTTGAAATTCTCAGTATTTTTTTTTACAAAGAGTTGATGTGGTGTGTTCCTGTGATAAAAGTTGAAATTCTATTCTGAAGCTGAAGTTATACTGATGTGTGCCAACTGCTAGCACATCAATGCAGTTTCCCATATATGTTAGCATAACACTTGCGCTGTTTTATTTAGGTAAATAAGGCGATTTATACAATTTCAAATGTACTGAATATGAATCTCCTGAGAGAGTGTGATGTACATTTCTTTATGAAGTCAGTTCTTCAGTAAAACTTCAAGCTGAAAATCCTAAATCAGAGTTTTCTTGGGAAAAGCTATCTAACTGCTACGCTAAGATAGACTAGTCAACATAAGGCCCAGCGGCTCAGGCACAATGTAAAGAATTGATAAGGGAATCGTTAAGCACAAGGGCTAATGATATTGATGTATTGAAACATTTCTCATCGATTCTCAAGAGGAACCTGTTTTTGATTCCCATCCCTACCCTCCACATTCCCTTTGCAATAAAAATCACTTCTCAACTGCTTCCTCTGCCCTCTGCTTGCCATTGGGTCCTAGTTGAACCTGGTTTGGAAAACCAGTGCACGTGAGCACATTTATCCACCAGGACAAACCTATAGGCAATAGTTATTATACAACTGGGTATAAACCAGTCTGCTACAGAAAACGTGTTTCAAATAAAGAAGTTATTTCTGCTTTACAGCATTTAAAACAGAGTGGCACTTCTTTTAACTTCGCTCTGCAAAAAAAATAAGACATGATAACAGTGAGCAGCAGCCAAACCACAGCACTTGATTTCACTTTCATTTACAGGTATCAAACCTCAGTTAGAGGAAATGAACCTGGTGACATTAATGATCAGAACACTGATGTTGAGACAGTTTGTAACTCACAGTCAACTACAACACTCTAGCTGACAAAAAGGAAAATCTGAGTGTTTTTATTTTCACTTTTATCTTTCTTCTTTCCATTTGTGACTTGTCTTTATTGTTACTCACTAAAACGCTTGACAAATCTTTCATGTTTGGATATTTCTGTTAATAAAACAGAATATCATACATATACATTATTTAACAACTGTAATGCTGCTTTTGTAAACAAAAAAATCTGCTGTGAAATGAATTAATCATCATTACACAGCAGTTTTTAACTATGCCAGGTAACCTTAAATGGGCATGTGCAGTCATGAAATAGTTTAAATAACTGTGGTTTCCTGTATCTAGCACATCCCATCAGTCATGCGTTGTCCTTATATTCTGTATGTTGTAATCTGTCTTTGATTTCCCTTTTCCCTTAGTAAATTTTCCTTTTCTTTTTTTTCTTCTTCTTTGGTTTAGCCTTTTGTTTATCAAATCTGTTTCATTTTCTGCACATGGCTCCCTCCTCCTCTTGGTTTTACTCCTCATGACACTGTCACTGTCAGCCTTATTAATTTGCTCTGTCAGTGCATCTTCAGAAATCTATCCATTCGTGAAGAAGGCTCTGAACTTTATCACCAGGAGACTCACTCCTGTTATCACAGTTTGTCAAAGGTTATCTTGAAGTGACTCGAGGATTGCGAGACTTCCTCCTCCTCAGACAAAGTGTCTGGTTACTCCTTTGTTCGGCTGATCGGGACTTTTCTATTGGGCTGAGTCATACCTCTCAGCTCTGACAGACCAGCAACCAAACCTCAGATACCACAAAGCAGGGACTGAAATGATGCAAGACCCTTATCATGACAGAGTGGTGAGAATATAGGTCTTTTGATGGCTGAAATCTCCTGAAATGGAACACTGAAAACTGGAGGAATCTCTTCCTGAAAAGCACTGGTTTGTTATTTTTCCTGATGTGTAGAACAGTTACAGATGAAAACAGAACGAGCAGCCAAAGGAAACATCTGCTCCTCGCTGTGTGACTGGTTGCTGGGAGCATACAGCTCATACTCAGTGCTGTTGGCAGCTTTTCTCCTCACTCTTTTTTCCTTCAGCTCTTATTTTAAGCTCACAGAACTTGCTGAACAAGATCTGAAGCAGCGTCTTATAAAACGCGAGGCAAGCTGCAACATGTGGCTGCAGAGTCAGAGTGAAAACATGGATGTGGGCAGCAGTGATAAATAACAAGATTTATGGCTAACAAAGTAAAGGGTGAATACACCATTGAGATGTCACAAAAAGTAAATCATTTATGAACTTGACAGGCAGACAGTTTAGGTTCAGTGAGCAAAGAGAGATATTATATGGGCCCAGCTTTACAAACTTTAGATTAATACGGACGTTAGGTCATAAAAGCTCCAACAGGGAAACTTTAACTTTAGTTTTAAAACAAGAACATGAAAAATAGAAACATTTTTTTTTCACAAAAGCTTGATTAAATGTGTGCTTAGGTTATATCAACACTCCTCAGGAGGGCTTTTCATTTTCATTGATCATAATCGTGTCGTCATTATGGCTTATGTAGTTGCAGGTGAGAGGTGATGAAGCTCACCTGAGTCAAGGTGGCTCTGATGTCAGAGCTCTTGCCTCAATAGGCCCCAGATCTGGCAGCCTGCTGTGGGTCTAGCTGTGGGTCTACAGGGGTTTGGTGTCTCTGTTTTGTCACTGCAGGCTGTGAGGAGAGTTTTTGTTCCTGCTCTGATCGTTTTCCAAAGTGTTTTCTGTTTTGTGGCCAGTCAAAATAAAAATGTAACAGCTAAAAAACTCCAATCTTGGTTGTGTGTCTTTTTCCCCTCTCATATTTCCTGTTTCCCACATTACTACACAAATGTTTTTCCCACACAAGCTGACCATGTTTCACCTGAGGCCTACAGCTGTCCTGTAATACATAATCCTCCCTAGTTTTTTTTTTTTTCAAGACCAAAGTAGAGGAGTATGTTTCGGTCACATAATGCAAAACAAAAAAAATAAATAAAAAAAAACTCAGATTTGTATTAACAGATCTAAAATTCAATCAGTTCACAAGATATCCAGACTTGAATAGTTCTCTATATAGAAAATAACTGCACATTGTTTTAGCTCAGGAGTTCCCAACAGACAGCAGTGCTGGAGACCAGCAACCCTCTGCCATTGGAGTACACTGATAGACCATATAAAATGTAGACTACAACAAAACAAAACAAAACAAAAGGCTAATAAATGGAAATTTCGCCTACTTATGTGCACATATTGGTGCATTTCCTAAATTAATATGCCAACACTGACGACTCAGTTAATCTGTCTAAAGAAATGTTGAAAACAGGTCAAATATTTTCTGTTTGTACAGTTTCATATCAAATTCGACCCATTTTTTTTTTTTTTTTTTTTTACCTCCGCCAAGGAGGTTGTGTTTTTTTTTGCAGAGTTTGTCTGTTTGTTTGTCTGTGAACAAGATAACTCAAAAGGTATCAAACGGATCTCGATGAAATTTTCAGGAAATGTTCAAAATGAGATAAGGAAGAAGAGGTGATCTGGACCACCGTCTGGATCTAGGATGTTTTTTAAGGATTCTTTATCATTGTGAGATAGGGCTGTTTTCACCACGTGTATATAACTCCATGATAAATGGTTGGATTGCTTTGCAAAACAATACAAGACAAGGTCACCATAGTTTCTGACACATGTAAAAGTACGATCCAGATCCTGGAAATATTCCGGATACTAAGATCGAGAATATGAAATATGTACTGGGTCATCATCATTTTCAACACTGTCAGGTAACAAATTATCATACAAACTTGCAACTAACACCAAATTGTAGCAGACAGTCTGCTGAAAGTGAGTATAACATTAAAGTAGGACTAAAGTGTTGGTGACAATCACAATATGCTTGGTGGAGGTCTGCGCTCTCTGAGTGCTTTTGTAGTTTATATTTTTGAAATACTGGATGAAATATGCAATTGCACATAGTTTTACATTTTAGAAGGCAACTTGTGACTCCCTTAGAAGTGATTTGAAATTCTTCAGAGGGTCCCAATTGCTGCTTAGGGATCCTCCATTTTGGTAGTTATAAAAAAAGTCATTTGGCTTCTTGAATTATTGTGCGGATATGACAGGAGATGAACTTCAGTTTGTTCTACCACGAGTATTATTACATGTGAATCACTTCCTTTCACTGCAGATCTCTCATGTGACTTAAGTTCAGCTGTTAGATTTAGTCATTAGATCTTTTATCTCTTTTATATCCTGAAACATTAGCCAGGAAGGCACAATCAATATCCTGGCAGGGTTTAGTCTGCTTCCTAATCACCAAATGTTGAACATTTTTTGACTCCACAGTGAGCAGGAAGCATCTCTGACACAGAAAACGTGCCCACATCAGCACACAGGTATCATTGTGTTTGGCATGGTGTCATTGTGAGTCCCTCCTGTCCTCTGTGTCCTCTGTGTTAGTGGAGCAGCTCAGGAACGTGTCAGGATCTGTACATTACATCAGCCTTGGCACTGATCATCAGAGCTTTGCAATAAATGGATGAGTTCTTGAACACTAATCAAGTCTAACCTGTAAAGGCACCATCCAGCTGCACATGCTGTCTGCTTATTTGGGTGGTGGTAGGGATTATGATTATCATTGTTATCATGTATTAGCATTAGCTTTCAAGATCTGTTATGACTTCTTGACTGAGTATTTGTCCTCAGATGCTCATTTAGGGTTTACTCTGAATGTTTGTTTGGCTTTGCAGGAGATTTGTTTGGTAACAGCTTTGTTTTGTAGCCTGTAAACACAGCCGCTCTGTCTAATTTATGATTCAATTACACAATACTGTTTTCTGCATCGCTAACAAAAGCAAGACAGAAGCCAGAAAAACCAGAGTGTCACACATACACAAAGTAGATATGGTGAGAAAGATGCACTGTTAAACCCAGGGATACAGTTTATTTTGCCATACCATTTGTCATTCTAAATAATTGTAAGTTTGTGTAATATGGAAGTGGAAGCAGCACAGTGTCTGCTTTGTAAACAGCTTTTGGGTTAACATTTATTTGATTCTTCAGCTTTAGTGTAAGCCAGCCACAGCAATGTTTTTTTTTTACTGTCATACTGTCATCTAAAACTCTCAACAGAGGCAAGTTGTAATGCTGCTGTTTGGCCAGGAGATGGCGCACAATCTTTGTGAAAGCTGGTAACAGGTCTCATGAGATCAAAAAGTTACAGCCTTAAGTGAAGTGATGAATTTCTTTCATTTCTTTCACATCTTGATCCAACTTATTAGATTTTATTGTCTAGTTTTTTTTCATTTTAGCTGCAAAAAGACTCATTTAGAATTTTATGACAGCTTAAGTCTTGAGAAATAACACCATGTAAAGAAGAATTTATTGAATAAACAAGCTGCAAGGTAAATGAAACACCGTGTGCACAGACATTACCGAGGCTGTGGCTTCACAATGGCTAGGCCCAACATGTGACACCAGTGCATTACACTATCGTATACTAAAGGTGTGTCTGTTCAAATAGTATGCACCTCTTAATAAGACTCACAAATCCCATCAACTAAAAAATAAGATCAACTGAAACCCTAAAAAAAAAAACCTTATGACCATAGAAAGTCACTAATCACCTCAGTCTGTGGTTTTATGTGGAGCATGTGGTGCAAAAGAGTTCAATTGTGGCTGACAACCTTACGGACAAACTTTTACCAATGTGGATTAGTCCAAGTTTTACTCACAGTTATCTTGGCACAAGGACTTTTTAATTGAAAGTATCCCCGTCAACCCACTTACTTCTAGCGTCAACATTTCTTGAAATGAGGCAAGAATTAAACATTATATTTTCAACATATTTTAGCAACTGAAACAGAAGTGCAATAGAATATAGAGCAAAGTGACAATGACATTATCTGAAGGCTTCTGGATACAATCAAAACAAGCCTTTGAAAACAGTAAAAACAGAAGTTAAAACACAAAATTGAGTTTATAAAGACTATTACACTTGTTATTAATATTATTATTATTATTATGGAGTCGTTTCGTAACATCCTCTCAACCCTAACTGAAGATATTCAGGGTGTAACTGTAATGGCCCTAAATCATCTTTTGACTGTTTATGAATTCAAGTCACATTTAACGTATGAGTAGGCCTAGAGATGTGTGAAGAAGCCTTATCTCTACACATACGCCTAACACTCCACCACTGAGAAAGTAGGCTAATTCCAACCGATAAAACTCTGAACAGGATCTGTGTTACGTTTGTTTATCCTGTGGGGCAAAGGAAACATTTGCTGCTTATGCTATTCATGGCTGTTCCTCTCGATCTGTCGCGGGAATTCCCCACGTGTCACTTCATGTGAAAAATGAAAACAAAAGTGAATAGTCGTGGACTCGTTTGAAAATATGATATATAGCCTCAATGAATACATTAAACACGAAGATAACTGTCAATTTACTCTTTGAATTTCTTGGTGAAGTGTGTAGTTAAAGCTCCAACACCATGTTATGGAAATGTTTTGATGACGTTAGGAAAGCATAACTTAAATTGATTGTAGGGGTGTATACACAGTTACTGCTGTGAAATGTTATTTATGTGTTTTAATAAACAGTTTCAACAAAAGAGTTGAAGATTTCTACCAATTAAAGAATTATCCGATATTGTCCGTGTTTTAAGAAAAGTAGAGAGACTCGTGAGTTAAAACTGGTAATTATTTTGCCACCCCTCAGATAAACTAGTGGTACATTCCGCAGTGAGGGGGAGCGAGGCTCCTGTAGCTTCTGTGGATTTTACCGTGACGCGCTGATGTTTGTGTGCTCGCTGGAGCGAAGGAGAACCGAGTTGTCCACGCTTCGGGATTACCTGTGAGAGGACACTTCTACGGATACAGGTCAGTTTCAGAAAGTGGTTTCTTTGGAGCCAGTTGACATCCTCTTTTCTTGTGGATACCTCTCTGTTTCACAGCGGAAAATAACGGTCACGAATCAGCCTGACCAGTGAACGTTACTCGGAGGATGCCAGTGTGGTGCTAGCTTCACTTCTTGTTAGCATTTGTTTAACGGTATGTTAACACACACTGGGGTCACAGCTGTCCAAAGAGAGCTGGACTCATATTAAATAGTCTTTTGATAATTTCGGCTGCTATCAAAGAAAATAAAAAAACAGTCTGTGGGTTAACTTGGATATGTAGATCCAGCGGTAAAAGTTCAAACGTGTACTTAACCCCTTTGATGCTACCTCTGGCTGTTCTCCTGTTACACTGTTGCCTGCTCTCTAACAAAGCTTTAATCGCTTAAATATTTCGAAATAAATAGATTAATTAAATAAAAATTTAAAGACACTCAACTGTTAACTCTGCCTCCTTTGAGACCAAAGTTTCTTTGTGGCCAAACTCAGCAGGAAGCAGAGCTCTCATCAATATGACCGTTATAACCCATGCTAATGACCTGTAGCACCTTTAGCACCTTTGTGTTTGTCCTCCTTGCAACAAACAGGTGCTAAAATCTAGCTTTGGTTCTTTTTAATCACCCATTTGTTTCTCCTGAACATTTCTACTGTAATTACTAACATTTAAGCATCATAAAATTTCGAAAATCTAGAGTTGTATAATGTATGAAACTTGAAACACAAGAACTTTCAACATTGTTCTTATACTCCAAATAATGTTATTCCAAAGTCCAATTTAAGATACTTTAAATACACTAATACACAATCCTGCACTAGAACTTTTTTTTAATAAATGATAGTAAAACAGTAAAAGAAGTTTGCTGGAACTTGGATATATGTATGCAAAGTAGTTCTCTTCAATATAAAGCACCAACCAATGAGCATATGCTGGATTTATATACAGAGAGAGCTACTAGCAGCCTGAACACAGCCTAAATAGTTGATTTCAACATTTGTCCCTCAGCTGACAAACCTGACCTCTGTCAGCTGGTGGATAAACAGAGCAGTGGAATCAGAACAAGAGTTGCTGATTGTTGGAATGTAAAACAACATTCGGTCAGTCATCCTTCAGAGGTCAGAGGTACAAATCTATGGAATGCATAATCATCCATAACTAAAACACTGACAGACCTTCATGTTTTTAACCCACATGTAAAGAAGTTCTGAAAATAAGTCAGCCTGTGAGCACTAACTGGACAGCTGAAAATCAGTGAATGTGAAAAATTAGGTTATTGTTTCACTGTTTGATCTTTGCTAGTGTTTATGCTGGGCTTAATTTTTGTTTAAGTCCTACATTTTGCTAAATCATTTTGTATATCTAGGGTTGTGACATCTTAAACCTAACACTCTGTAAGATCTGTTTGAATTTTTTAAGTCTAACCAGGGACAGAGATTGCGCATTAGCTATGGCTAGACACCTTTATGTGTATTATCTACTTACAGGGTGTCCCCGGGGTCTTAAAAAGTATTAAAGTTGATAAATCAATTTTGGGAAAATTAGGGGCCTTAAAAAGTATTATAAAAAGTCTTAATTGTGGTTTTATGAGGTATTAAGTTTCATAGGTATTCAAGCTTTGACCCCAAAAATATCCATGAATATTTATTTCCTCCTTGCAACTGTCCCCTGATTGGGACGTTAAACATTCAGCCGATAAAGTTCTAAAATAGAAGAGAATAGAAAAGAATAGACTTTATTGATCCCAAACTGGAAAAATGTTGTGTTAACAGCAGAAATCGATGGAGTCAGTAGAAAATACAAAATTAAAAAAAGAATAAAATAAAAAAAATACATAAAGACCCTAGTTACAATAAAATACAACAATAAGGATTGTGAGTGGTATAAACACCAGCTATAAATTAATGTCATTTCTAGTTTCATAAAGAGAAATTAAGTACATTAAAGCAAATCACACTATCTCCGGCACATGTCCTAAATTTTAAAAATGATTAAATAATTTCTCATTTTCTTCAGCAAGTTGGCCTCGAATAACTGCTCTTTCTTGTTGTGGGAGTGTCGATAAACCTGCCTTTAGTTTCATTTGTTCTTTCAAGCTTTATTCCTCCTTCGCTTACATCATTTCTGTAAAAATGTAAACGACAACTATTAAAAAGTGGATGCCAACAACAACTGAAAGTTGCGATAAAGTCTTAAAACTTTTTTAAAGGTTTTTGAAAAAGTCTTAAAAAGGTATTGAAATCAACCTCAGGATTTTAGCATATACCCTGACTTAGTATATTTAATAAAGCAAATGTTCCATGGATTTGTCCCTGTTAAAGAAACAAGTAGGTATGTAATATTTGAGTGGGATATGACATAGATGAGGGTTTATTTTATTTTACCTGCAAACTTTGTCTAAACCTGATTTTTTGTTTACTTTTTGTAGTAATCCCTTCATGCTGAAGAAGTCTGTCTGTCACTAGTCCTGAAAGTCACAATAGTCACATGAGCTTTTCCTTTTTGTATTTTTAAACAAATTTTCCATTATTCTAAAATCACAACTCATCCCTAATAAAACGCAATCGTTTTTTAAGATTTTGGGCTGACATCTGGGGTGGCCGATACAGTTTCAGGAGGGCTCATGCCCCCCTTGGGTGTCTTCTTGACACTTCCCTGGCACTAATTTGAATACTTATCTATACACCTTGTTTCTCCAGTGAGAAGCTCATTCAGCTCATTTCTAGAGACCTTGCCTTTATTTCAGATGATTAAAACTTGTATTACTAGAGTTATTTAAACTCTTAACAAATAAACAGTTTAACTGACCTCATTAGTGCAGGCAGAGGGAGCGTGGTATGTTGTGGTCCGGCTTATCACAGTGATCAGAGGATGCTGTTGTATAGCACAGCACAACAGACACGGTAGTGCTTTGCTGTGTGTTGACCGTGTAAAATAGTTTAGACTATTTTCTACCTCAATAATTCCCCCAGTGCCAGATCCAATTTCATTTCAACTGCAAAAATCCTGTATTAGCCCGTTACTGTAATAAGTGGTAAAGTTTTGATTAATGCTCTGATAAATGAACAACACGGCTACCACAATGTGGTCCCTTGTGACATGATTTCCACACTGACAGAAACATTACTCAATGTGTTGTGGGGCACGAGAGACTAGAGCAGATGTTGATCCCTCATTTTGTCTCCTAACAGTTCTTCTGCCCGACAGTTTAGACTTTATGGATGTTATAAAGCTGAACAAATGTGTTTACCTCAGCTTGGGGAACATGTGTCTGTCTAAATGTTTGCATTGAAGTGAAAGTGAAGATCTTCACGGAGGCCAGACTCAGGCTTTAGGAAGACAATGTTTTAACTCTGAATTGACTGGTCCCAATAGCAGTATGCATCTTTTTCACCTTTAATCACACACCTGTGTTGAAGACTGTTCTGGAAATATCTGAAATCACAAAGATGTGCATATGTAAAATTTCTAAAGCAGGCATCACATTTAGGGCCCAAAATTTGGTTAAAGCTATGGTCTATGATCTGAAACCCAGTTTGGCTGATGAGACACATTTGAAAAAACGCAGCCTCACTCACCACTCCCCTCCGTGTTCCAAGATCCTGCCCCCCAGCTAGTCATCCTCTTTGTAACACACGGTGGTAGCTTTTTCAATTGGACTGGCGCTATCAAAACCATAAATAGGTGCGGTGAATGGAGTCTGGGGTTGCTACTGCCAGCTGATCAGAGCAGAGCCGACTGTAGGCGAGGCTTTACCTTTCTCAGCGTGTCTTCACCAGCTCAGTTTACAATGCTAAACATGTGCGGCTAACTTGTGCTAAAATCTGTTGATAGAGCCGACCCGTTCCGACCAGCATTGTTCAGTCATTAACCAGTTTAGGCACAGACTAACCAGAGTTATTCAGCTGACATCTCCCACTGTGGTAAACAAAGTCATTACCTGTTCAACAGAAACTCAGCTGTCTCGGCGTCAGTCTTCAGTCCCAAATCCCTCTGCAGCTTTTTCCACCTGTTGTACATTTCTCCAATAATCAGTCTCTGTTGGCACCTGTATCGCTCATAATTCTTCCTTGCTTCAGCCTTTTTCCCTGAAACTTTTTCATTTACTTCCCTTCCCTATGGAGGGTAACAGTAACAGCTTCCTGGTTTCGGTCTTCTCTGGCTCCATGACGCTTCGGTAGCTGAGCAGCTAGCTGACATGAGAGGGGTAGTGGGGAAGGATGAGGTGGGACCATGGACAGTATGGTGCGGAGCAGGGGGGACAGGGGATTGGATGGACTAACACACAAATCGGAAATGAGGGAAACGGTGGTTCAGATTGGTCAATTATTAAGCCGTTTTACAGCTGATGTACTTAATGGATTTGTTCTTTTTGGTTTTTATACTGCATAGATCGGACCATAACAGCCTCAAAACGGTGTTAATAATAATTACCTAGCTTCAAATCGTAGACCATAGCTTTACTGCAGCATTTGTCAAATGTCAGCAGCTACCATAGCATTTTATCAGCCTGTGTGCTGCTACACTGATAACACAACTAACAACATCTGAAAATGAACACTGCCTCTTTAACTGTTCTCTGTCCCAAAAACAACATGAACCAAAAACTATTCCCCCAGCCATACTATCCAGAAATGCATTTTAATTAGTTTATTTGTATGTGTGGCCTAATTAACTAAACCGAGCTGCTGGTTGTGCACTGGTTTTTGGTCATGTGTTTTCTTAAACTGGTATTTTTTTTTCCTTCAGAGGCAGCATGGATGAAGAGGAGCAGTTTGTGAACATCGATCTGAATGATGACAATATCTGCAGTGTCTGCAAGCTCGAGACAGAAACGGGGACCTTATCTTTCTGTCATGTGTGCTTTGAACTCAGCATCGAAGGTAAGAACTGGAGTAGAGAGCAAACAGAGTGATGTAAAAGGAGAAAGAGGCTTTTCACACACATCTTACACATTGTTTGTGCAAGCTTCGGTTTCAAAGCATCCTACTGGTTACCCTCTCAGTCTCTACAGGCTTCTTTATGATCACAGTCTGACCTCCAATTAGTTTGTAACATACACATTCACTCCTATCTGATCCTATCTATCCATCTGCTGGATGGGGTATTGAATAAGCTTCACCTTCATCTCGAGCATTTTCAAGGGCTAGCTTCATATAGAAACCGTCTTATGAGGATAGATTAGCTGCCAAGCATCTCCAGCGTTTAAACCACACAATGAATGACTTTTACAGAATCACAGGATTAACTTTTTTCATCATCAGAGCTGAAATACATCCTCAGAACCTTTCATATTTGTTGACGTCTTATATGATTGCCCTCCACACACACTCCTTTTATTCTCTTCAGGAAGCGCCTATGAGATATATGTGCAGGGTAATGGGCCCGTTGGACCAAAGCCCTCTCCAAAGCAGGCCACTGTGATTCTCCTGTTTGATGTGCCACTCAAACTCAAGAGCATGTGTTTGAAGTTTTTTCATCTCTTAATTAACGAGTGGCCTATTTGCAGAAGAATGGGGAATCAGAAGGGGATTAGATATGCCTCTCATTCAGCACTCGTCTCAAAGATCTCACAAAGGCTGTACGATTCAATGGAGAAGCGTGTGTATTTGTGTTTATGTGTGCACAGTGTGATTGTGTGTTGCTTGTGTAGCAGCATTATATAGCTGACTAAGAGCCCCCGGCATGGTATATCATTCTGTTGACAGCGAGAGGAAATGCATATGCATAAAAGATTTATTGGTCTATTCTGCTCAGGTATAAGAGGAGTGAGAGTAGGGCTGTGGATTAATCACCCTGTTGTTTGTGTGCAGTAAAAGTCTTGAGTCTCAGACAAGCAGAAGAAGAATGGTGTTAAGTTGAAGTTGTTCTTTTGTTGCTTTTGAGCTCATAAATCTTCATTCAGCTGGAAAAGAGTCGAAACATGATGCAGTTAAGGTTTGCTGGCATGTACATGTGTTACTGCATTACCTGGCTGATATTAACAAACATACACAAGGGCTTTCAGACCTGAAGTAGACATGGTTTTTACTAGGGCTGCAGTTATCGAATATTTTAATATTTGAGTATTCTACTTAAAATCCCATCGATTAATCGAGTAATCGGATAAAATACATTTTTGTTTAGTTAAAGAGCAGTTATTTTTCAAATGAAAATTTTTCTCTTTAAGAAATAGAATTTTCTGATACAGCATGTCAATAAGAGCACTTGCTTTGGTAGCTCCAAAATCTGTAAACACACTTTGACACATTTTTTGCGCCTTGTACATCGCATCAAATGTTGCGGACCCAAATGGCACCTGTTTCGTAGAATGACCCATTAGTCTCCAAACTCCAGAAAAGAAGCTAGATTTGTTGCTATTTTGTATAAGAGGTAGCTTGAGGGGTCTGAAAACTCTCTTAATATGGCCTCAACTCTATTTGAAATACCACTCTTTGATCTTGTTTAAAATTATACGATTCCTCGAGGCGGAGAAAATTACTCGAATAATTTTTGTAATCGAGTACCTCGAATCATTCGAGGAATCGTTTCAGCTCTAGTTTTCACCTCTCATATGTACAATCACTGGATTCATTCGAGTCTCTACCTATTTGCTGGTCACAACCTGCATATCATCCCCTTCCACCTCTTTTGAATGGAAGATTAATCACATGTTTGATGCAATCTGAGAATAACAGAAACCCTAGTTCCACAGGGGAACATGGTTCTGTCTGAATTCATAGCACAGCTGAAAAATAAAGGAGCATGACGTAAACAATTGTTAAATCAGAACAGATTGTTCAGTCTTTAAGTAATGAGATATAGCTTGATGGGTAAACAAAAACAAATTGTTGCTGTCACTCACAGTTAATGTGTTTAGGTTTATCATAATTAAACTGTCACTTGTTCTTTACTTTCCTCGGTGAGTCATGTGCGTTTTATTCAATCACAACCTCGGCCTGAAACTATCTTCTTCATTAACTCCTCAAAGTAACCCTGACCCCTTTAATAAGTCACTGTCAGCTCTGATGGGTTTATTTCTTCATTAGAATTTCTTCATTTCAATTCGATCTGTCAACTTAAACTGGATCACTTTGTTGCATTTGTGCTAGGCTGGTCTGTTAGATCGCAGGTAATATGCAGCCATCCTATTTAGTCCATAAGTGGATCTGTGGCGCATAAATTCTGCATTTGGATGATAGAGTAAGACAGGAAGTTGTGAACAGAAACTACCTAAAATACTTAATTACTTTCAAAATAAAACAGACTGTGCCAAAATCAGTTCTTATTCAGCTTGACTACGACGACAAACGGACATAATGAGCAGAGCCAGACCTGGAGTCGACAGGTTTGAGGTTTTACAGCCCAACATGAACAAAGACAGACTTATCAATGGAGAGGGAAGTGTGGAAACTCCTTGGTCTTTGACTCTTTGACACCAGCTGTCTGCCTGTCAGTCAAGCGGTTTGTCGGCCAGTGTGGGTTGACAAACGCAGTCAAGACGCAACAAAGCAGAGCCAGACTACAGACGTATCTGTTGTATTCGAGGCGTGATCGCTTTTTCATGTTTCCAAATTGTTTCGATGATGACAGTCACTGACTTGATTGGTTAAAGGTGGCCAGTTAGCATAGTCACTTTTAACACCAAAACACTGGTTCCCTGTGATTGTGTTGAACTTGGTAGTCGTTAACTCTATGGGTTGAAGATAGTTCCTAACAACCGACCACAGAACAACAGACATTTCTATGCTGCTCAAAGCCTGAATATAGTGATTACACACTAACTCATCTAATGCATGGACCAAAAAGTGTGTGGATGGCGTAGGTTATAAAACAGTCTATGGACGGTTAGATGGCCTGATAGATTCCTGTTTACTCAATACTATGTGTACTTTAAATGCACATTTCAGGGTCACCTTCATACTGCCTTAACATCCTGTTCTGACATGTAGCTAGCTTAAAGTGAGAGATGATAGTCAATCTTCTGTAGAATATGGTTATTCCTGCGCTGAGAATTAAGTGAGTCTGGATGTTTTCCCGGCTCCTTCAGTTTGTCCTTTGTGGCTGATTTTGATTTTTCAGCCAGCATCCCTTATGCTGCCTGTATCCGACTAGGCCCCTCACAGCGTGAACACCATTGTGCATTTCTAGGGGTTCAGGCTTTTTTTTTTTTCCACAGAGCCTGTGTGTGGCAGTGAAGTGGCTGTTATGTAACTGCTGGGTCTAGGGGGGGGGTTTGCAGACACGCACGTGTTTCAGATGCAGCTGAGCAAATCATAAATGGGAGGCGAGCTCGCCAAGCTGAATGCGGTCACTTTAGGCACGGCTGATTGGAAACTATGGCAGAGCCGGCTGCCTGCTGACTGCTCATCTAGACTTAAAGAGAGACATCATTCATTCATTCGGTGCCATTCTTCATTAAAGGGGAGGAGGAGAAAAGTCCAATCAGCACACATGCAGAGAGAGTCTACTGATATATAAAAGAGGGAAACAAAAAACAGCCTCCCAGGGTCTTTTTGTCCTAAAACATATCATGCTATCTCAAGGGTGCTGAATATTCATGGCCGTCCTGCTTTATGCTTCTGCTTCTGAATATTTATAAGAAGCAAATGATGCAGAATTACTCCTCCTAATATATTTTTTAAGCAGGAGGAGAGTATATCGCACCAGACGAATCACAATATAGTCCTGGGCTAAATCTTTCTGCATGTAATGCTTTCTACACTGAATAAGTCAACAGAATTATGGACTTCGTTTAACAATGTCTAACCCTCATGAAATAACAACACAATGTCTGCACTGGCTGGTTCACACAAAGGCAAAGTTTTCCAGACGCTCCACGTGAGTCTGAATAACAGCCTGCTGAAAACAACAGTTACTCAGACTTGTTGTCCAATTGTTGAGAGACTTTTCAGACTGAAATAAAAACACAGACTGAAGGATAAGAGAAGAAAGATCAGAAAGATACAAAAGAAGGCACGCTCTCGTTATACAACATCCTCCCACCAAGGTTTTTGGTGATGAAAGATTGCAGGTAAAGGAAGTTTCATTTGGGGCAACAGACAAGCAGCTGACCCGGAGCCTTTCAGTTTCACTTTCAGCCTGCTGTCCAGTCTCTGGGGCTCTTTCTAATTGTCTGTTGTCATCCTCAGTGAGAATGAATGTTGTAATCATCCAGATTAATATAAAACATGTTTGAAAATTATCGGGGCGGCTCCGACGAGTCTGTGAGACGATCGTGGGGCTAAAGATTCTGTCAACCGCTCACACTCGAAGATAATCTTGCCCGAACGTCGGGCCCGATTTTAGTCCCCAACCAGATTTCTTCCCCGAATGTCGGGAGGACCAAATTTGGGTTAAATCGAGCGAGAATCCTGTAGTGTGAGCCAGGCTTTATAGAGAGGGGGCCCAGTAGGAGCGCAGGCTGCCCTCACATGCGTTGAAATGTGTGTGACACGTTGCTATGGTAACGGGCACAGCGGAGTAATACGACGGTGATTTAACTTGCCGAACTAACTTTTCAACTGGCGTGCATTAGACCAATCTAAGGCACGCCAGTTGACATTGGAATTCTTACTGACCATGGTATAAAGCTAAGTAAACAACACTGTTTTGCACAGCAAAATGCAAAATATAGAATAAAATTATAAAAAAATTAAAAGGCCAGTCTGTTAACTCTGGACTTACAGTCCAATAGGGCTGCAACTAACAATTATTTTTAAAGTCCACTAATCTATCAATTATTTTTTCGATTAGTCACAGTTATTTTGTGTATTAACCTAATTTGGCCTTTAAAATGTGCAGACCTTTAAAATTCAACCTGTGTGTTGCATTTTCACTGCATTTACCCAGAGTTAGGTTCTCACCTCTGATTGGTCAGCCCTGTATCATGTTTTTTTTTGTTTGTTTGTTTTTATTTCATTTATGATGACTTAAAAAAATAAAAGTAGCCTACTATACAAAAAAATTAAATAAATCTCAAAATGAATGAAGCAGGTAACAGGGAAATGAAGTCCGCGGAGTAACACCACTCCGCTGCGCGTCGTGGTGTTCCCACTCTACGTCGTGCCTTAGAACGGTCTAATGCACGCTTCCTCGTTGTTTAATGCTTACGAATACGACGCGTGGACTATTAAGTGTTGATGAATTTTTATCGTCGACTAGTCAATTATGTCAACTAATCGCTGCAGCCCTATCCGTCAGTCATGCAGCTTGTCGGACTGAACACACAGCCGGTGTTGGTTGACAAACGCTGTCAAGTCGCAGCACAACATAGTCACGCTGCATACGTATCTGGTGTATTTCAGGCGTAAGTCTCGTACCCAAGTCATTTTTACAGCTTATTTTCATCATGCTTCAGTGATTAAGTATAATACGTCTATAAGCCTGGATGTCTCACAAAAATAGATTAAAAATGAATGGCGGATATCAAAGCATCAGCAGTACTCAAAATACCCTGAGTTTAATCTTTTCTAAGCCCCTTAAATGCCAGTTTCTTTCAAACTCCACACTGCTGGACTGAATGAAGACTTCATGGCATAAATCTCAAGTCAAAAGGTGCAGAAATAAACAGTACAGGACCACAATTGCATGAATAGAGAAAACAATTACAGACATTAGATTTTATTTTTGATACGGATGGGTGACGCAGAAAGTCACACATCAGAAACAGTTACTATGATAAAGGAAGGAAAAATAATTGGTGGGCTTGAAAACAGTGAATGTGAACTCTTGCTACCCCCTAAAGATGAGGAAACTGTGGATAAAAAAAGCAGTATGTTGTCAGTAATTTAGCCATCAGCTTGAAGCCTCCTGAACACCAGCTCTGGTGGAGATGCTGTGTGTGAGGCTACTGTCTGTAAAGGTGCACTGCATAGATTTTGACTTGAAAATCTTTTATACAAAGCAAGAAGAACGACGAACCTCCAAGAAAACCTGACTCAAAAAAAGCTGAGTTATTAGAAGCAAAGGTCAAACACAAACATTTAGCTTTTTTAAGTAATGATAGTTTCCAAACACAAGATTCTTCTGCAGAAATTGCAGAGTGATTTCTTTTTGCCTCAAACTCTAAAATCAGCCCCCACTTTTCCATCTTTACCCCTCTAGAGTCTCCACAACATTACAAAGCTGTTTCCTTAGATTGAGTCACCCTCCTTATGACAATTCAATTAAACTTCATGTATAAAGGCAGTGGCGCGTCCCATTTAAATGTCTGAAATCACATTTTATTGGAACAACACATTGCTGCTGTGGCATCACTGGGCTCGTACCGACTGCGGCAGTGCAGCTTTGTCACAGCAGAGAGCAGACCCATTATGAGTTAACTGCTTATACTTAAGGATTCATTTCCACCCACCACCTCCCAGAGCTCTGCTCAGGGCTTAGCATGTAAACGCTCTGTTCAGACTTGTCTGTTTGCACATCAGCTGCTGACACACACACACTCAGAGATCAAGTCACAGATAAAAGCAGACAGCTGTACAGGAGTTCATGCACATGATTGACTTACAATAAAAAGACTTCATCTGAGATTTCATGTGAGTTTGAAGTGAGGTGTTTATGTTGACAGGGAGCAGGGTTTTTCTTTTTTTGGTGAGGCCTCAGCTTACAGAAGAACCAGGTGCAGAAAGTAAATGTGATGGCTGCTTGTAGAAAAATCGTTGAGAGCAGTTAGAAGCAGGATGAATGCTCAGGAAGTGCAGCCTTTGTTGTACCTCCAAGTGGTTGTTTCCTGAGGAAACTGCTTTGGCCTGTGTGTGCCAGTTCCATCAGAAAGCACCCTGTTGAAGTTATCTATTTATACATTGTTCAGTCTCTTCAGAAACAGGCCTTTTCTTTCTTCAGACCTTTCTTTTCTTTGAGCTTGTTTTACCATCAGAGCTTTGTACCACACATGGTTACACAGCCTTGAGCGTCAACACAACACAGCAGTGAAGAACAGAGCTGCTGCAGTTAACACACCAAAACACCAAGAGCCAGTTAAGCCACTCTCCACTTATTGCTAATCTTCTGTGAAAGTGATGGAGAAATCTCAGTGCTTCTGACAAAAGTTCACTCTCTTTTCGATTGTTTCTCGACATAATACTAAAATATGGTAATGACTGTGATCCCATAGTCATATTGGCAACATGACTCAGTAGAAAAGGAATTCAATATTCTTACAGAGAGGGTATTGTCCTTATTTTAAATATAGAGATAAATTAACAGTGTTGGATGTAGAGCTGAAATGATTCCTTGAATGATTCGAGGAATTACAAAAATACTCGAGTAATTTTCTCTGTCTCGGGGAATCGTTTAATTTTAAAAAAGATCAAAGAGTGGTATTTTAAATAGAGCTGAGGCCATATTAAGAGAGTTTACAGACCGCTCAAGGTACCTCTTATACAAAATAGCAACTAGCAACAAATCTAGCTTCTTTTCTGGAGTTTGGAGACTAATGGGTCATTCTACGAAACGGGTGCCATTTGGGTCTGCAACATCTGATGAGATGTACAAGGCACAAAAAATGTGTCAAAGTGTGTTTACAGATTTTGGAGCTACCAAAGCAATTGCTCTTATTGACATGCTGTATCCGAAAATTCTATTTCCTAAAAAGAAAAATTTTCATTTGAAAAATAACTGCTCTTTAACTAAGCAAAAATGTATTTTATCCGATTACTCGATTAATCAATGGGATTTTCAGTAGAATACTCGAATACTAAAATATTCGATAGCTGCAGCCCTAGTTGGATGTCCGTACTTAACATGCAGATTTTCAAAACCACTAGAAGTTGAAAAAATTCCTGAATATGTCTGAAAACCCAGTCCAGAACGGTCTGTTCTGAGACAAAGCACGAGATCTTCATGAGGCCTTCCAAAGACTTGCTGAAATTATGAGGTCATCAAGATAAAAAGCTTCTGACTTATCCATGACATGTTGGAGGGATGGACCTCGAACGCCAAGGTTTGCCCCATAACTCCACCCCCAACAGGCCTCCAGAGGGCTGGCCAATCAGAGGGAAGAGGGTTTGTGGAGTGGGGAGCCTTAAAGAGACAGCAGTAAAATGAAAAGTTGCAGAGGGTTGTTTTAGTTTTGCTTACTTTGAAAGAGCCTTTTATAATCTCATAAGAATGGGTCCTCCTCTGTTTTGCATTTAAGTCTTCATCCTGTTACTCAGAATAGTTTTTCTATTTGGTGGTTGTATGGAATTTACTGCTTGGATGATGAAGATGTAGAAAAAAAAAAGATAGGAAACACATTGGCCACCAAACATCTTGTAGGAACATGACAAATGGAGATTCATATTCATAATGCATCACAGCAGTTTCTTGTTCACAAAGGCCATTGCTGCTTCTAGAGCTCCTCACTACTAGAGGGTTGAGGGAGTAGTTCAGTTTAGACTCTGAGAGCTTCATATGGCTAAATGTTCCTGGCTTCAGTGCCTTTTTAAAGAAGGTACAAAAGCCAGACCTTGAATTAAGCTGGAGCTTCAAATTGAAATTGAAATGAACTTGTGCTTATAAAGCATTTTTCCTGTCTTTCTGACCACTCCTGTACCCATTTACCCATTCACTTCAAATTCATACATTGATGGCTGAGGCTATTAGCCGATCTCAACCATACACAGGGACCCAACCCCTGTGACTTTCTGACGTCAGTGACGGCTCTATCACTGAGATGCTGGCTGGAGTGATCACATGCAAACAGCTCTGAGTACACCTGGCATTAACATTTGTGTCTATTAACGTCAGTCATAACGGAATATTAGTGTAATGACTCATCTTCATTTTAGAAACTAAGAATAACCACAAACGTGTGGTGAAGACTCAGCATAGAGAGGAAGTGTTTCTATACACACACACACATATCTATGGAAGCTTTATGTGAGCACCTCTTTGAGTCTGATGTAATTTTTCACTTCAGAGGTTTGTAAGGAAGGTTTCTTTCTAACCACTGCAGGCAGGAGAACATTTGCAGCATCACAGCTAGAGCAGATGGATGTTTTCTCATTGACTAATCTCACGATCTGTTTTCAATCAGTATTCTGTTCAGTCCAATTACTGATGCTATACACATTTTTTGTTGGTGACATGGTTTTTAAGCAGCAAATATTAAACAGTATTAATAATAACTTTACACACTAAGACTTTATCAGTTTTCTCACTTCTATGAACATCTATGCTTACAGTTGTAAACAAGCTCTGTATGTCTTTAATCTGAGTGTATTTTGTCTTTATTAGAGACAAAGTAAACAGGACGGACCAGCTGCTTGTGTCATCTGAACAAAATGTTCCAGGATGCTGGTGCTTCAACTTTTTCCTGCAGAGGACTTCTTTTGTTTTGATAAACCATTTTTAATGCTCTGAGCTTTCAGTGCACCACACTTTGAGGCCTCTGTCCGGAATACTTTTGAAAGCTTGTCGTGTGAGGGAGTGTGCTTTTGACAAACATGCACTTTTGACTAAAGGTAAATGTTGCAAAGGACACACTGTTTTTACACACCTTGTAAAGATGTGACCCTGTGCAGCAATGGAGGCTGTACGCACAGACCAACTCCAAATGTGACGTGGGCATTATATGCACCTTGGGTGCTCTCACACCCACACATTCAGCTGTCCCAGTAGTTATTAGATCAGCCATATCACAATGTAAACTAGGGATGCACTGATATAAAAAGTTTGGCCAATACCAATATCTGATTTTCATGTTGCTGTTATGGCAGATAACCGATACTTTCCGATGTTGATTTGGTAAAAAAAGAACAAAACAAAAACTTTCTGAGATGATGTGTCAAGGTAGTTCAGAGAGAAAGAGTAGCGCAATTGTGAGAAAAGACGACCATAGAGAGGATCAATGGATGGGGCGCCCAGGATAAATGTGATAAAAAAAGTACGTTTTGTCTGGTTTTTAGATCAAAAACAGGAAGAGAGACATAAAAGAAGAGGGTCCACTCTTCTTAGGTAGTTTTTGTGTTTACATAGTCATAGAAAACAATACTTTTTGGGTCTTGAAAGGTCGTTCAAGATGCTCTGAAATGCGGGCAGCTAATGAGTAAAAATCAGCATATATCGATAACATATTGGCCGTTACTGATATGTAAAAAAAAAAAAAGACCAACATCAGCCAATACCGATATTGACACCGATATATATCCTACTGTAAACTACATGCATCCCTTTATTTACACCTGCAGACAAAATGCAAAATACACCTGGTAGCAGAAAGCCCCCCTCATCAAACAGAAACACTTTCTTTTTGTATCTTATGTGATTTTGACAGGAAAGGAAAAAAAATACTTCAGAATTCTAGTCAGAATTCCGACTTTTGTCCTTAAAATTCTAACGAGATTAAAGTCAGAATTCTGAGTAAAGAGTCAAAATTCTGACTTTTTCCCAGAATTCTGGGATTGACCTTAATCTTAGAATTCTGACTTTTTTCTCTGAAAAAATAGGTCTACTGTAAAATAATGGACATTTTTCTTCAGTGGCCGTATTTCTTTTCTGTAGACAACCTTTAATATCAGAATGTGATATCAACAGTAGTCCTTTTTACTAGAGATATTTATCAGACTTTAACCAACAGACTGTTGATGCTAAGTGCAGCACAGGTCAAAGCATGAGGTTTGCCTGAAATGTCCTGCTTTGATAAGCTGTGCCTTGAAGAAACCGGGTAGATGTAACACTGGTGTGTGAGTTTCTCGTATTTCAACCTTCAGCCTCTTCGACGGTTTCCTTTAATGGTCTCCTTGTCTTCTCTCACAACCATGTGAGACCAGACATCTGTTGAGCTGCCAGGTTAAGCTAACGACCAGCGCCGCTCCTTTATCTCCTTACATAATGCAGGCCGTCTTTTTGCTGAGCTCTGGGGCTTTAATCAGCCGCAGTTTGGAATGGAAAAAACAGAGAATTCCTGCAGCGAGAGGCAAGAATGATTCAGTCTGAGCTGTTTCTGGTTGCTGCTCCACGGGAGCTTTTGTGGCATGGTCCTATAAACAGCTCGCTCATTGTGGTTGAACTTTTCACCCTAGGGTGCAGAGAGGCCTAAATATGTTGACTGTGGTAGATATATGTTTGAACACAGTGGGGGTCTAGAGATTTTCTGATCTCAATGGATGGTTGGTTTTTCTCAGCCCATTTAATTTACTCCTGTAAAGCTTGGTGTTTGATGGGTTACTTTGTGTGTGTGTGTGTAACTGGTGTATATAGATAGCCCAGTTTGGTTTACAGGTCTCAATCTCTGATGTCTCTTTTTCATTTTTTGTCTGGATTATCCTCATGTCTGAGCGACTTAAAGAAAAGCCAGTCCATTTATAAAGACCATCCTCGTCTCTCCTCTTGCAGTGTAAAGAGGAAGGTAATAGTAGACACAGGCCTCAGCACAGGCAGTCTAGTGTCTCTGTTTCACAATTAATTAACTTTTAATCGTGTTCTTTTCTTCAGCCTGTCCATATGCTCTTTTGAATCCACCATGCTGGCAGAATTAAGCTGTTTTATTCACAACTGAGCAGTTAGTCAAGGCTTCTGCAAGTTTCAGTAATCTCCAGGCGCAGCAGATGGTAAAGCGCTCGCATTCATTCAATTTACATGTTCAAATCTGCCTCAGTATGTAAATGAAACATGTGTCCTGTTGATTTGGGTGAGTGTGGTCTACTGCAGCTGCCTGTTGGTTATCTTTGTTGAAAATCTGTGACAGCTCAGAGGCGGTTAGAGTTCTTGCGTCGTTGGGTTCACCGTTGCCCAAGTTGGCCTGTGCAGCTGCTGACAGCACGTTCCCCTCAGCTGTGCCATGCAGCTCTGTTTGACACCTCATCACTCATGACCTCTGCTCTACTTGTCCCTGTACCAGCTCCTCTCAAGTGGGTCATAGATCCAGTGTCCTTGCTCAGCACACGTGCTAACCGTTCAGAGCACAACAAGAAGTCCCCAGCAGAGCATCCGTGTGTTCTGTGTTATTAGCTTTAAAGTCTGCAGAGTTGTTGTTGGAATTAAGAGTGGGTTAAACTGTGGATGCTAAACACAGACAGCAGGATAAGATCCTTACAGCCCAAGGATTATTATGATGTGGTGTTTGGGGTGTTGCCTTGGTTACTACTGCAGAGAATTACCCATTAGAAAATTACATGATGTCTGCTCAGGGGCTCCTCCACCAGCTTCTAAACTTTCTGCAGTTTCACATGAGAGTTGAGATCAGAACAGCCTCAGAATTAAGCGTGCTGTGTTGCATGCATGGATCTCATATAAGAGAGCAAGTAGAATAGATAAGAGGATTTTTACAGCAAAACTAGCTGGATGGAGTAAGCTCAAAACAAATTTCAAGTTATATTTTATTTTTTTTAACTATTTATTATTTTAAAACACAAAAAAACGCAGAGTGCAGCTCCTCTTTCTTACCTCGGCTGCAACTATTTTCTCAGCGCACCAAAATATTGGATCATGACTCGGTTTCAGCAGATAATACAGAATAACTGTAAGGGGGAGCATTGGCAAGAACCTCATAATACGGTACACATCGTAATACTTGGGTCACGATATGATACTATCACGAAATCCAAATGTTGTGATATACTGTGATATTCTACACAGTTAACCATTTGATTGAAAACAACTTTTCTATTGTGTTTGAAATACTGGAAGTCAGATGCAGTTTTTATACAGACACAAAATTTGAAAACATAAAGTGTGTCAAATTTGTCGCTTAAACTAATATGGCATTTATCTAATGTTGCTCAGAATATTAATGTTGGTGAAACTGATATAGATCACATGGTGTAACCAGTGTTACTCATAAAAAAATCTAATATTGCTCAAAGCATGACTATGATTATTATTATTTTATCTATCTACTACACTGTAAAAATTAAAGTTCAATTGATTTTAAACGAACTGAGCCAAGGATAAAGAGAAAACATTGATGTTTACAGCATAAAAAACCCACATCATCAAGTTTAGGAATAAAATATTTGAGATTATATTTATTATACAGTTCATGGGCAACATACAGCAGAGTAGCGCTTCGGTGCCTTCTACCACAGTGGAGTTGTGGAAGATGTATTGTACTTCCAACTCACCTAAAATATGAATTTTTATTCTTACAAAAACACTGACATTAAGAGTTTAAATATCAGTATGTCATCACAGGTCAAAGTATTGTTATATTTTGCTGCTTCAATATTTTTTCACACCTCTAATAACTGTATCAGGATTGGGACTTCTCATTAGTATAATTTTCCAGTAAAATTAAGCAGAAGTAATATTTTCCTACTATCAGTTTATTTTTTTTTTAACATTTTTAGCACATAAATGGAATAGTTGTGTGTTTCTATTTTTCTTTTTTAACCTTTATTTGTTAAGCCAAGACAGTGGATAGTACTGGAAACTGGGCGAGAGATTGGGGGGATGACTTGCAGGAAAGCAGCTTCGAGCTGTATGCGTACCTAGGCCAGCACCCAAAAACATCAAACATTTGCAAAAATAAAAGAATTTCCATCATTTGTTTGAATTATTTTCAGGTTTCTTCCTTTATTTGCATCATCTTCTACCAGCCTTTGAGCTCTGTGCTTTATTATGATCAAAAGAATAAACTTCAAAACATCTCATTGCCTTCCTTGAAGTTGTGCTGTCATTTTTACGCCTCCAGACCAAACGCAGATGTTAAATTTCAAGCAGTCTGCTTAACTTATGACCCACTTACCGTGAACGTGACATCTGGAGAGGATATCTTGAAATTTAAGACAAACCTCCAGAGAAAGATTAAGTAATCTGACTGAGGATCTCCAAGTCCAGTTCCATCTACCCACCTGCAGTGCGACTGTTTGTCTCGTTGCAATGGAAGGCTCTGTAGAGTGCTCAATGAAGAGAAATATGGTCTGATCCCTTACGAAAGGAAAATATATGTACCAATATATTTTTTTGAAATGTAATATATTGTAATATATTATTTTCCCAATACATTTTCCAATAAAATATATATTTGATATACATGGAATAATATATTGAGGGCACATATACAATATATAATATATTCATGAAATATATTGCAATATATTGCAAAATATACGAATGATTGCCACTTTCCATATATTGCAATATATTGGAAAATATAAATACTAAATCTCATATATGGGAATATATTACCACATATATGACATGATATTTTCCAATATGCTGCAATATATTTTTCTTTCATAAGGGATGTTCCCCTGAATAATATAGAACCGTAACCTATCAGGTTTTATCGCCCTCTGTTTGTTATTGTGCTGTTTAAGGGTAACCTATTCTCCCATAAATTTACAATGCACAGATTTACATAGACCTAGCCATTGTGTGTGTAAGCTGCAGCTTTGGCTTGTTTGTGAATTTTCAAAACTGTAAGACATTAGGGATGGGTACCTTTCACATTTGAAATGATACGGTACCGATGCCCGGTACCTGGCAATCGGTACCGTTACTCAGCGGTACCAATTTTCGGAACTTTTTTGTGTTTCTGTGGTGAAAAATACCAATTTGTTTAGTAATAAAATACTTTTTTTTTGACTACACATAGTTATTCTTCATTAAATACCTTTGCAATGCTGTGTTTATGTCCAGCATGGAAAATCGCCTACTCTTCCACTCCCTCACAGTCACAAGGATGCATTTAGGTACAAAGTACCTAAATCGGTACCCATCCCTATAAGACATAGAGTATTATTTGACATTTTAAAATTAAAACATTTTTGAATTGCTGTAAAAATGAAGAGACTAATGTCCCTTGATTCTCGTGGTTCACCATCAGACTCAGAAAGCCCTGAAAAGATGTCTTTGTTTCTCCATTCCTCTGTCCGTCCTGGGCGTCTCTGTCTTTGTTTCACTGAATGAAAGACTAACCTTGACACCGTCCTCACAAAAGAGCAGGAAAACACAAGCCTCTGGATCATCAACAGTGTTGTGTTCAGTGTCTCTATCTGTCACAGCTGAACAATGTTAATTCACCTCCTGTGAATAGTCAGTGTGTGTGTGTGTGTGTGTGTGTGTGTGCCTCATGTGTGCAGCCATGAAAGACAGTAGTGCTAAGCTGCTTAGCCGGAGTGAGGTCTTTGGCTGGTGGTGCACTGGCCTGGTTGTGGGCCAATGATTTCTCTGCTCTGTAAAGTGGTAGTAAGTGTGTATTTGTGGTCGTCCAACGACCGAGTCTGATCGGATTATTACATGGCTGTTTGATCGACAGAAAGCTGCTGCAGCTACTGGTGGAGATTTATTGGCCTTTCAGTAGGCAATGGTCTCAAACACTACTCCAGTACTTCTACATGGTGGTAACTTTACGAATCTAATCCATGTTAAGTCTTTCCTGGCACTTAGGTCGATATGCAGGAGCCAAGAATAGCTCTCTTCAAACACAGTTGTATAATGGACTGAAGTCTTCTTATGTACAGACACATATATGATCCATTAATGCTGACTGTCCCACATCAGACTGAAGTGGCTGCTCACAGAGAGCTTCAAAAGATGAGCAGAGAACGAACAGGGATTGAAATATTACGAGGAACCCGTTCTGTCACCATACAGTCTTTAAAAGCATTTCAACACTTGAAAAAAGCGACACTTCAGTCATTACAATCTGCATTACAGTCGCCGTACGACCTCTGCAAGTGCTGTAAAGTGATACTTGTGGTAAGTGCTGCTGGCCAACCCCTGTTTCCTGTGTGAGCCAAATGTTGATTTGTTCTGTGCCCCTAGCAGCTTGTAGTTTGACTCCTCTGATGTTTGCCTCACCATTAATGGAGATAAAAGGTTTTTACATTGATCCTTAACTTTGAGGTTAAAACTGGTTAAAGCACAGTGAAGCTACATTGCTTACTTTATAGAGCTGTGGTTCTGGGATGCTCCCACATTTTTAAGGATTTCTTCATTGCTCATGTTTACCTCTGGAGGTAAACATGAGCACCTCTCAAGGAGGTTATGTTTTTGGTAGAGTTTGTCTGTTTGTCTGTGGACAACATAACTCAGAAAGTAACAAACAGATCTTGATGAAATTTTCAGGAAATGTTCAAAATGGGATAAGCAAGAAGTGATTTAATTTATAGGTGATCCGAATCACCATCTGGATCCAGGACTTTATATATAACTCCACCATAAAGGGTCAGGTTACTTTGCAAAACAATACAAGACAAGGTCACTACAATTCTGAGAGATGTAAAAGTATGATCCTGGGCCCTGTTCTACGAAGCAAGTTCAGCCTAGCGAGATAGCCTTGGAGCTACCTCGCTGAACTGAGCGCGGTAGCCGGCAATCTCGCTACACGGTTTTACAACGCTGGTTATCAACCTCAGAAGTGGATCCAGCTAGGCAATGAGCGCGTGCACAAATATAAGGCGGAGCCCGCTGCATCTGACCAATCGCGAACTTGGAGCAGTCTGGAGTGTCAGAGCAGGCGGAGAGAGAAGGAGCGCATACTTCACTCAGGAGGAGCAGGAGGTGATCATGAGGAAGTATGACGAGGTGAAACATGTAATTAACGTTAAAAGCAGCACTCTCGCCGCTGCTAAAGCACGGAAGGAGTGCTGGCAGAAAATTGCTGACAGTCTAAATGCGTAAGTGTAGTGGTGTAGTGCAAATAAAATCTTTTGTGCCATTATCATCCTGAAATAGCACTGTTCACCATGCACTTTTACTGTAACATGCAACAAACTAATTTATTTCTTAGATGAATTTATTCATTTGTTCATTCCTATCGTGTTTACATTTTTTTGTGTGATATATAGCCCACATGAGCCCTACATGAATTCCTGTCACAATTTTAATACGGGCGATAAAATATTGTCATGGAACACAAGTGTTGGCATTGAAGATCTTATTACGGCAATGAGAGTTCTTCATTCCCTTTAACTAGGCTACCTGTAGAAAGTGTCATATACTACCAACCCCTCCCTGGAAAACCGGTACCTTTCATAAAGGTGGTCATCCCAAAAAGAGAGTGGGTCGGGCTCCGATGTCCACGGGATCCTCTAAGAACGGACAAGCCATTTTTTCGTGAGGGCTCATTGGTCAGTGGGCGGGGTTTTAATAGTCCGCGAGTTCAATCTGGAACCTAACCTGCCCCGGAGCAGGTTAGCCGTTCAGCGTACGTTGCCATGGAGACTCGCCTCGCTGAGGAGTGATCCCGTGTCGTAGAACAGGGAATCCGAAACCTATCCTCAAAGCTACCTCGCTAGGCAGTAACCCTGCTTCGTAGAACAGGGCCCAGATCTTGGCAATATTCAGATTTGAAATATGTACTGGGTCATCATAATTTTCAACACTGTCAGGTAACGAATTATCTTACAAACTTGCAACTAACAACAAATTGTAGCAGACAGTCTGCTGAAAGGGAGTATAACATTAAAGTAGGACTTAAAGGGATAGTTCAGTTTTTTTGAAGTGGGGTTGTATGGGCTCTATGTGACCACTAAGGACATTAGATACAGTAGAAAGTTGTCTCCTCTCCCTCAATAAGACACAGACTGTAATCGATGGTGACAAGGAAATAGGCGCTAACAGGGAAATACCGTACCAGATTCAAAAGCTATTTTCTCTGCCTACAAGAACTTAAATCAAAAAGTAATACCACAGTTTAAGAGTATGCTACATAAAATATTTTTTAAGTGCATTAAGTCTTCGGAAATATAAACATTTATCTGGACCTAACTAACTGGTCATGTGTCCTTCCGTGCAGCGCTAGTGCGCTCCGTCCCCCTCCTCCGGTTGTAGCCTCGTGTAAGTTTGATCAAGTATCGTAATTCTTTTGTTTGTACTCTAAGGATTGTGAGGCAGCGTAGGAAATTCAAAATGAGAAATTCAAATTTCCGAAGATTTAATGCACTTAAAAAATATTTTATGTAGTGTACTCTTAAACTGTGGTATTACTTTTTGATTTTAGTTCTTGTAGGCAGAGAAAATAGCCTTTGAATTTGGTACGGTATTTTCCTGTTAGCGCCTATTTCCTCGTCACCATCGATTAAAGTTTGTGTCTTACTGAGGGAGAGGAGACAACTTTCTACCGTCTGTAATGTCCTTAGTGGTCACATAGAGCTCATACAACCCCACTTCAAAAAAACTGAACTATCCCTTTAAGTGTTGCATGACAATAACAATATGCTTGGTGGAGGTCTGCGCTCTCTGAGTGCTTTTCTTTTTAAAGTTCTTCCTGAGAAATTAAAAAAAAACGTTGAGGTTACATGGTTTGTAAAAAAGGCCTGGTGATAGAAACTATTGAAAACACTGGATGAAAAGCCAGGAATCACTTTTTTCTTCTTTGACTTTAGAGGCTGCCGCTTACTGAAGGTCTCCTAATGAACTACCAGGACTCTGATGGCTAAAGAGTTCATTTATTCCATCCTTTTACAGCATAGATGTATTAAAGCTAAACTACCTTGCTTTTTTTAATTTTTGGCCAGCAGTTAGATCAGTCTTAATAAAAACCGAAGCTCCACTTTATCCACAGGGTTCAGGATAGAAAAAGTATTCAGTTAGCAAATGCACTTCTGTGGCTGCTTTGCTTTTGCTTCGCTTATTTTGCACTGCTACGTGAAACTTATGTAACACATCATCTGCACCATCACGCGTCCTTGAGAGCCACTAATTTAAACCACAGGACTTCAGTATTCACAGACTCTCAGTGAAGAGGCCCTATTAAAGTGTTGACTTAAAGGGAAACCAAACCACATGTGTGTGTGAATGCCCCTCAGAACACTCTGAACCTCAGGGCCCGGTGTGTGTGTGTGTTTCTGTGTGAGTGTATAAACTAACCCTGATGGTGATGACCTGTTGCTCTGTTTGTTCCTCTGTCTGCTGAGAAAGGCCTGCCACTCAGACATACACAGGTGAGCTCTTAAACCTGGAAGGACAAACAGTGACTAATCTCCTCACCTCCAGCTCTGACACGTATGACTGTCTGCTGAGAAATGGAGGCGGTGAGAGGAAGGCCACCCCACAAACAAACACCTGTGCACACTCTCTCACTAAAGCCTCGTCTACAATCCTCTGCACAGTTTTTTTCTCCCTCTTTCACCTTCATTTTTTAATTTGTTTATCAAGCTCTGTCCCATTTTGCACAGAGGTTATTTTAATTTTGCTCCACTTGCTGCTAGTTAATTTCCTGGCATGCTAAAATGGAAACAATGACCTGCTTTAACTGAATCCAGGAGATATCACCTGCCTCACCTTAACAGAGGTGTTTCCAGGGAGCTCAGTGTTAACTGTAGGACACGATTCTGCATACTGCACTTATCAAACCCTTTCAAGTTTACAATATGGCAAAAATAAAAGATATTACTCATTTTAATGTGCAGGTTGATAATAATCTGTATCACTTTAACAACATGTTAAACTCATCAACATGTACTCAAGTTGTCTTTTACATATTTGAAAGGGTAGCTGGAGTGATGGAGCCTCAAGTAACTTAAAAAGCAGCTCCAGGGTGCATTTCTCCCAGAAAGTCCAGGAACTTTTTAGTATGTGGTAAAACATACCTAGGAACTGTATGGTTCCTGTGGCCCATTTTTGGTCTGCAGTTCCATCCTCAGCTGAAGACCCTGGTAGATTGTGTAAATAAGGCCAGTGCTGTACAGAGGATAAAAACTGTTCCTGCTGTCTAAAGCACATAGTCCTTCGAAAAGTCCCCAGCTCCTGGGGAAAATCCTTGCTGTTGAAAAGCACCCTGTACTCTTTAGTTGGCGCTTCATTTCAATGGGGCTGTGAGCTGAGCTCAGCTGGAGCTAACACTAGCCAAGCTGGAGTCTACATGTGTCCTTTATTTAGTTCCCCAGTGTTTGACCTTCAGCAACTTCTTTTGATAAGACCTCACCGTTTTACTGCTTCAAGTTACATTATAAAGTCTGCCAAGTACTCTCTGACATCCCCTTAATTCAAAGAAGGGGCTGATCGCTGAGCACCCAACTTTCCGACATGGCTAACAGTAAAAACCAGCATTTCAAGCAAAAAACATTTGTCACTGAAAAAGACCTGATGAGCCTTTATGGAATAGTCACCCAGTCTACTGAAAGCCTGACCCTCTGGGTCGAGTTGTTGAAGACTAAAGGTTTGGTTATTCCCCCAAGCAATGATTTCAGTTGTTTACATTTCTTTTGAAGAAGACGGCATTCCTTCACAGAACTGGTTGACAGCTGACAGTCTTCGTGTAAAAGGCCCCTTATGGGCAACAATGGTTTTAGGATAAAACACAAAAGTATTGTTGCATTTAAGCTAGGGATTGACAATATATCGGTATCAATATCGGTATCAGCTGATGTGTAAAAGTGGGCTGATATTTACTCATTGACTGCCGTCCATTTTCAGAGCATCTTCAATGATCTTTCAAGACACAAATAATATTGTTTTCTATGACTATCTTGACACCAAAACTACCTAAGAAGAGTGGACTCTGTTCTTTTATGTCTTTCTTCCTGTTTTTGACCCCCAAAAAACAGACAAAACATACTTTTTAGTTCACTTTCATCTCAGGGGCTCCACCCTTTAATCCTCTCCATGGTCGTCTTTTCTCACGATTGCACTGCTCTTTCTCTCCAAACTACCTCAATACATGATCTCAGATTGTTTTTTTTGTGTGTTTTCACAATAAATATATATCGATATCAGATATCAGTAAACATCGGTTATTGGCCATAACAACAATCAGTGCATCCCTAGTTTAAGCTTCTTATCGACACGGAAACAGAGTTTTAGCTGACACAAAATGGAAACTTTTGCACTGTTGTTACAGTCATTGCAGACTACCATGTTGTGCTTGTTTTGCTGAATCTGCTAAATCTGCTGAGACTGTCTTTAAACAAAATGCGCAGCTGTTTCTCCACTTCAGGAATTAGCATTCACCAATATACCAGATGATCGGCCCAACTCTAATTTAGTGGAGATCTACCAAAAGCTGCTTTTGGACAAGACAGTTATAACGCCAACTACAGGCCCCAGCATGCTTACTACAGCATATTCAGTCCCTTTGCGTTTCCATTTAAACACAGATTGTTTTCCACTGCATTTTTGAGTTGTGTAAGTCTCCACACTTCTTTCACTAAGCCATCGTAAAACCTGACACTGTGATTTCTTCTTCGATTGGTTGACCAGTATTTAGCATCCAGCTAGATGGGCCACACGCTGTTCGGTGGTTGTACTCAGTTTTTGCCAGTTTCCAGCCAAGAAAAAAAAAAATGACAAGATACATTCTGTAAACAAATAAAAGTCACATAAGTCATTTGAATATTTTTAATAAAATGTAAAACTCTTAGAATATTTGACAATAATTGTTTACCTCTGGTTGAATGTTTGCTGTTTTTAGTTGACTAGACATTTTGGACTCTTTTTTTTTCTGAGTTGAATTTCACAGAGGTGAGCTAAATGTCATCCTGCATAGTTCAAACTCTTATTTTTATTGTGTTGAAGGTGTACAGTTTCACCACCTAAAACAAAGCTTTGCATCATAAAATAGTGACTCTATTTGTATGCTAGTAGAGCACTGCAGGACAAAGGTGAGGATAAACCTTCAGACATCAAAACAAACTTCCCTGTGATCCCCAATCACGACAGTTTTATTACTCAACCTACTTCTGCTTTCTTTGATTAATAAGGTGTCGGTGTTTATGATCAAAGTCCAGACTCTGTTCAGACTGGCTGACATGGATTCAGAAGTCTGTAGTGTTTATTTCATGCTGTATAATTTATTGGATTGAGTGTAACTTATCTGTGCCTGTCCTTGTTGTTTGGCAGGAACAGATATATTAAAAGACCAACACATATCAAGGTTCTGCTTAATGATGTACCCTTTAAAATTTACAAAATATGCTTCATGTGTGTACATAGAGACAGGGTTAATCTATTATCCCTGCTATCTCAACGCTCCACTGGCTAATCCAGTGCTCACTAAGCAGCTTTCAGAGAGAGATCGCGGCAGGTCAATCTGCCAGTTTAAGCATGCTTTCATACTCATTTAACTTCAGCTGCTGTGGCTGAGTTCAATGGGTCAGTATTCTGGTCCTCATTACCTGATAAGGTAATTGCTTTATTTCTTATCAAGTGTTTGTTTACTCTGTCCTTAAGACGCTTGTCACGAAAGAGTTCAGTTTAAGATAACAGGATGTATTGACGGAGGTTGTTCTTGAGTCGAAATAACAAAGTGCTTCAAAAGGGAGGGAAGAAATCAATGAGTTATAACAATGAAAAAACCTTTACAGTGTGTGCAAATATAAGACAAGCAAACATTTCAATAGACTTTCAAAGAAAGATAATCCAGAGGGGCTCACCATTTGAGTTTTTATAAGGTGACTGCTTTAACGCTGAAAGTTTTCCTCCAGTCTCATGTCCTCTGTTAATTTACTGTTTTATGTCTCTCTGAATGCAGGCATCTCCTCCGCCACCCTGTTGCACTCAAAGTCCCTGCGAGGCCACAGAGACTGCTTTGAGAAATGTCACCTCATCGCCAACCAGAAGCTGTCACGTTCCAAGGTCTCCAGAAGTGCCTACGAGGGCATGAAGCTGGCCCTCAGCCAGAAGCTGAACCGCATCATCCAGTACGCCCAAAACAAAGACTCTGTCTCCTCCAGCGGCCCCGGCAGACGGGGGGCCAAGCTCCTTTGTCTCAGCCAGCAGAGTGACTGCAAGCTGCTGCCCCAGTCGGATGCACAGGTGCCCAGGTATGCCCCCCGTTGGGACAGCTGCAAAGCAGCGGGGTTGCCTGACTACACCATGGGGATGGCGGAGGAGCTGGGGCTGCTGCAGGAGTCGCAGTCTGACGTTTGGACAAGTGACGGCAGGAAAGGTCTGCACAGCCGGAAAGCATCATCAGGAGGACAGATGCAGCACAGACACCAGGGACACAGCAGAGATGAATGTGAGCACAGTTACATTTGACGACAGTCTGTCTGTGTGTAATTGAGGCAGTAGTTCAAGTGTTATAATTACTTTCTGTTGAGTAAAGCTCCATCCACACTGCTGATAACAACTCTCTCTCCTCTCCTCTGTCTAAACTTGTTTGTGATCCTCTGAGAATTTAAAAACCTCCAAGAATTTCTATGTTTACTGTCAGCAAACAAAACAGGGACACAGGAGCAGAAACACATTTTCCCCTGCTCTGTCCTTCATGTCCTCTTTGTTGATCTCTGTGGAGAGGAGGTATTTTTTTATAACACTGACATACAGAATGTTCTTGGCCTCCTTGTGTATCTCCTCTATAAGCTGCTTATGAGCACAGACGTCTCTAAAGGTATCCGCTTTAGATTCTGCGCTTCTGAATGAGGAATGACAGCCATTCACAGGAACACGTCCTGCTTTTATTTGTATACATATCAGTACTTAAGCTTGTCATCAGCCTCCAACAATCAGCGCTGCAATGACTCTGAGCTGGGCTGAAGATTGATGGGTTTAAACCAAGGTGTTGAATGGAAATGGAAATGCGTCAGTATTTCTATGTTTGGTAATAAGTGGTTATTAGTATCAGCTGCTGTCGGCACTGCTCTGTGCCTCTGAGCACCTCAGAGCTGTTCTGCAGAGCCTCAATCAAATCACACATTCCTCCTGATATTGCTCACAGTGCTTGGTACACAGCTCAAATGAAAAGGCACAGGGAGCAGTCAACATTAGACACATATTGATTCACTCCTCATGCCAGTCTCAGTTTGCTCCTTAATGTGCAGCAGCAGTATTTGCTGAAACAGCTTGTGTCTGTGATGCGTAAAATTACTTTTGTCTGTTCGCTATAAAAATGTTTTGATTTAACGTTGATTTACACAGTGGCTTTAAACGATACAGTTAATTTGTTTTGATTCCATATTTCACAAACGGCTTAGATGTAATTGGTTTTAGAGGGAAAATGACTCCGAATATAAATTGCTCCCTCTAAAACTCTTAACTTACTCTGTGATTTGGTGTTTCGTAATAATTTCACATTGCAAAATGTAAAATTTCCCAGTATTGAAAGCCCTGTGAGGACTTAATAAGAGATTCTAAAAATTATCTCACTTTGCAATATTTGCCTGTTCATAATCAACAATTTAATTGAGATCATTGAACCTAATTGGTTATTTTTAAACACTATTTCTCAGTGAGTTGGATTAACAAGGAGAAAATGAATCCATCTTTAGCTACGTTTCCATTACACCCAGAATTGCGCAAAACCTAAATATCGCAATAAAGAAACAGCAATGGAAACACCACATTTTCGAAAAACCTCTCAAATTTCCATGATTTTTTTTTTATGCTCTTATGAAGTGGTTTTTCAAAAGTTTTGATATTGAACTTTATTGCAAAAGTGAAGTGGAAACACCTTTTTTGCAAAAACATGTCACGTTGTCATAACAATGCACCCCCCTCACCTCCTCGTACGTGTCCAGTGCCATGCAAACAGACTCCAGCGTTCATCTTTTATCAGCTCTGCTGTTATTTATATGTTCAGTGCAGATGTTTGTGTTTTTGACTGACACTTGTAAAGGCATCAGGGCAGGTCAGAGTCAGCGAGCAGCAGGAGGAAGCGGTGGAGGTATGTGTGTGCGAGTGAGAAAGCAGGCGAGCTGGAGTTGATGATTTTCAGTCAGTGGTTTGTTCCTGCCTGTTTTGAGTTGGCATGATCATGGTCCAAAGTTTGAACAGTGAATAAAAACACGAATGTTCATGAACCGGCATCATCATCAGTGCAGCACCGGATGGACGTTACATTTCACTTTACTTGAGTTATGTGCAATTCTAGTCGTAATGGAAACACCAGCAAGGTACAATTGTTCTTTATTGAAACTTCAGAAATATCACTTTTATTTTGCGAAAAAAAAGTGTAATGGAAACACAACTTATGGCACGTGGACTTAAAGTCTATTGGCTGACACTACATTGGCTGGCAAACATGAAAAGAGAGAACTGTCCTTTTTCTTGAAGAAGGGATTTCTTGGACTTGTTTTGTAGTAATGGAGGACAGTAGGGATCCACATACAATCAATCAAATGATACCATGTTTTGATACCCAAATGTAAGAGTAGGCGATATTTTCATGCTGGATGTGAACACAGCATTGCAAGTTTATATACTGAGAAATGAATATGTTAAATTCAAAAACTTTGAGATTTTATAACTAAACAAATTAATATTTCTTACCACATTAACACACAAAAGTACCCAAAATTGGTACCGTTGAGTACCGATTGCCAGGTATCAGGTATCAGTGCTGTATCGTTTCAAATGAAGAAGGTACCCATCCATAGTGGACTCCATTGACCAGTGTTACCCAACCCTGGTCCTGGAGGACCCCTGCCCTGCATGTTTTAGCTCAGGGATGTCAAACTCGTGCCATGGAGGGCCAAGAGGCTGCAGGTTTTCTTTCCAACCAAGAACTCCACCAGCTGGTTTCACTGACTAGTCCCTGCTCTCTGCTTGAAGGTGAGGTAATCAGTGGAATCAGCTGGTGAAGTTCTTGGTTGGAAGAAAAACCTGCAGCCTCTTGGCCCTCCATGATACGAGTTTGACATCCCTGTTTTAGATGTTACCCGACTCCAGCACACCTGATTCAAATGATCAGCTCGTTATCAAGCTCTGCTCGAGCCTGATAACGAGCCATTCATTTGAATCAGCTGTGCTGGAGTCGGGTAACATCTAAAACATGCAGGGCAGGGGTCTTCCAGGACCAGGGTTGGGTAACACTGCCATAGACTGTTAAAAAAAAAATGGACGTCCACTTGCTCTGCTTAAAGTGAGGTCGCCACAGGCCGCCGCTCCCCCTGGTGACTGGCTGCAGTATAGGTTAAAAAAATCTGGCTATCCAGCCTTTCCAGATGAGCTGTGGCCAAACTTAAAAAAATTAATACACCTTGTAGAAATGTTTCTCACGTCCGATTGTTGTGGTGATTTGAAGATATCATTTGGCTGCCTTGTATCCAAGTTCTCTTCTTTCCTGAAAAGTTTCGTTTTCATTAGTTATACGAGGTTAAAAATAAGGTTTTGCGTAACGTTTAACGATAATTGACAGCTGCCGTTCTGGTGTATTTTTTTTTTGGGATTGTAAAATATATCAGGAGGTAGAGCCAAGAAGTGATCAGACTCTCGAAAGAAAAAAAAAATATTATTTTTGTCTCCAACTCCACTCAGACTCTTCCAGAATCCCTCACAGTCTCTATTGCGCAGACTCTGGCTGCACAACTGCTACAATGGCTGCGCCTGTGACGGGGGTATTTTGGCTTCTACAGTTTGCAGCCAAAGGTGTCACTACAATCAGCGCTAATGGAGAGTCCCGACAGCAACTTTAAAAAGAAGTTAATGTTTTTTGTTTCTTGTTATGCAGAAAAGGACAGATCAATGTCACATCTGAATTGTCTCTTGAGTTTGTGTTAAGAAGCCTCTGGACTCTTGGAGATGGAGACAGAGCAGTGACTGAGCCAGATTCTTCGTACATTCAGGACACTAATCAGAGCTGTTTCTTCTTTCAGTGACTAAAATGAGCGTGGACGAGCTCCATCAGCTGAACACCCAGCTCCTGATGCAGATACAAAGTAAGTGTTTGTCTCTTTCTCTGTGTTCTCATGTGTGTTACAGCAGAAAAACACAACCTTTGATTTCAAGTTTGCCTGTGATAGTTCTTTTCTGCCTGCAGGAGAAAAACAGAATTAGTGCAGAGCGTTTAAGGTTTGTATTACAAATTCAGAGAAAAGCAGGGCTGATAAATACTCCAGGGCTTCTCCAGTCGACATCATCTCCTCTCATGTGACGGGCCGTGTTGAATCAAGCTCTGTGCAGTGTTCAGTGATGTGCGCCCTGCCTGTCTGTTCACTTCATTCTTCAACACATCTCCTCATTGTTTACATCACTCAGTGACAGCTCAGCAACACGCAGCTCCTCTGAAGCCAGTTTTATTCTGTACATCTGCAAATCAAGCACCCAGTAGACCATGGAGCGGCAGATGGAGCAGGACTGTTATCAAATCCTCATCTATCACTGTCTTAATATTTTCTCTTTGGGGGATTATTTCTAATCCTGCTTCATTTAGGAAGATTGGCAGGGTTTTCAAACTGTGTTTGTAAAACACTGGTGATATGATGAGCAGCCAATACCCAACTACTGTGCTCCAACATGTTGTGCTGGTGGAACCAAACGGCATTACTGAAAGCAGTGTGGCTGGTGGAGACACGGGACCAATGTCACACCACGTCTCCTAAATGACACAGGGTGCTTTTTAATCACAGGAACTAGGAACTTTTTGAGGAACTTTGTGCTTTTTGACCATAGGAACTGAGATCTGGGCAGAACAGGCAGATTTTTGAAAAGTGAGCTGAGCAGGATTTTTTTTTTTTAAGGATGGAGGCAGAAGCAGAGCAGGGCGCTGTCCTGCTGTAGTCTCACTCTATTACCACTCACATCAGGAGTCTGAAGCATGCCCAAACCTGGCCCAGAATCAAAATCAGAACATATTTTTCAGAGCAAGTGTGGAGTGGAGCAGGATGCAATCTAGGTTCAGTGCTGAGCGGTAATATGCGAAGCAGTGTGGTCGGACTCTGAGCAGTGAGCAACAGAGGAGGTCACCTTTGGGAATGAGGAGCAGAAATTCTCGCCACTTCACTCTGCTCACATGCACTGGTCTAGTGTAATTAATCTACCTCTGGAAACGGTCCTGTGTGGAGGTTAGTGTTGTCCAGAAGTCCAGGGACTTTGGGAGGCCAGGACTGTAAGCTGAACATGGCTGATTAGTGGAGCACTCACAGTGTTTTTATATCCCCCTCTGTCTAAAAAAAGATCACATACAGCTGGGACTGACTTGGTTTGATAACTCCTAAAAAATGGTATTCTCTGAGCCAGATTGTGTGGATGTGTCTGTGTCCAAAATAACTCCCTATTCACAACAGTGCATTGTATAGTGAATACGCCATTTTTTGGTGCTTTCTGAAATCTGAGTGAGCACGGTCATTCACTTTATAGTCCACTCAATGTATCCCACATTGCATTTCAAAAAGTAGTGTATTAGTGTTGCTTACTAGATGAGCAATATATACCATCATGCATTGCGGTTCAAACAGATGAAATGGCTGATTACACAATTAATGATTACTGATAACTAGGGCTGCACGATTATCGCAATCCCAATGTCAGCACATGCAATTCAGATTTTTCTCCATGATAACCAAGCAAGTCTGTAGACTCATCATGACACAACTTTTTTTTATCAAATCGCAAGCACAATCGCAATCGCAATATTGTCCACCTAATCGCAAATCGCACCTTTTCCCCAAATGGTGCAGCACTACTGATAACATGAAACAACATTAAAAAAATGTCAGAGAATAACACTTAGCTCTCTATTTAACTTTCAGACGAGCCTGTCTCACAACTTTGAGCAGAGAAACAAACAACACAGACGTTAGCTGCTGAACCATCAATCGGGGATGATGCATTCACTGGACCTCGTAATTTTCAGACACAGCATGAGATGTATGGTTTATTTCTTTAAAAAATAGTGTGTTGTGACAGTGTCACCAAAAAAGAAAGTTTGATTAAATAGGAAAGTGTTGTTGTGATTAAAGAAGTTAATGAAAGGAATGCAGTAAAGTGAAAAGAAATCCCTGTAAGAAAAAAAAAAAAAGTAAGATAGGACGTGGTTCCTGTTTGTGTCCTGATTTGGGTTATGATCGAGAAAAGAAAAGACAGGACGAACTTATAAAAGGAGGACGTGGCGTCAGGGAAGGGGCAGAGAGGCGTTCGAGAGGGAAAAAGACAAAGAAACAGGCGAGGTGGAAAGGGCGGGGAACCTAAGAAAAATTGGATTATTGTGGATTATTTTGGGGTTTAAGAAGATTCATTACGGCTTTCGTTGGGAAAATGGACACACAAACTACCTGAAAGACATTTTAAAAAGGTTTCAAAAAGGACAATTGGGCTAATTTTCGTTAAAATGGAATTTTTGCTTTATTTATAGACAGAAAAGACTGTGTTTGGGGCTTTGCTCAAAGAAATATTAAAGTTTGAGTTCCATTACGCGTCGGGTGCGCAGGCGAGACATTAGTTGAGTTTGATTAAAGGGGACATTTTTTGTTTGATCTAAACACCGCTTTGTGAGAGTTTCTTTGATTTCATTTTTTTTGGTCTGTGTAAATACGCCTTTTTGTGGGGATTTATCATTTTCCTAAAAGTTATCCTCTTGTGTGTTTTAACTCTGACTCGTTAAGGGTTGGTTCGTTACAGTGTAATAAATGTATCTATTATATTTGGCTGTTTCAGAAAATAAGCTAAGTATGATATTAGCTCTCACTGAAATAAAAACAGTTTTGCAATGTTTGAGAAACATTAAAACTAAATTCACAGAGCTGCTCGAGAGTAATTTCGTCACTGTCAGCGGCTGGCGAGTGAGTGCGTAGTGTCCTAAATGTAGTTTTAATTTAGCTGATTGAGTGGACTAGATAGTCCACTACATCTAATTCACTATATAGTGAGTAGTGAGAAGGGAATGAGTGAGGGATTTCGGACACAACCCGTGTCTCCGTAAGCTCCTGGTGTTATGGTTTAAAGAGTGACCCTGTAAACTTGAGACCTTCAGTAGTTGAAAGCCCAGCTCCACTTGTCAGATTATCTTCATCAGATAAGAATTTAATGATAACATAATGCTGTTTGAGAGGGATGTATCGCACTGAAAGCCGTCAAACAACACAGTCACTCTTTAAGTTAAAACACCGGTTGATCTCTGCCGTATTTATGCTTTGGATGAAAAATACCAACTGTTACTACCACAGTTACTATGACCCTGAGATTTGAATTGAAGCCCAAATGTTTGTAAATTTCATCTAGTTTTAGAAGTGTTATCTGACATTTCCTCCCGTGCTCCTCAGTCGATAATAAAATGGAATTTAGAAACAACCGCAAGGTCTGAAACGAAATGTACAGACAAATCACGACCCTGATAGTGCTATTTAATCTCTCTGCACTCATGCCTGACATTCCAGCACCGAGCCAAACAGAGACTCCTCAAAAAACGACAGAATCATTGACCTTTCTATCAGGGAGTTATTCTCACACTGTCATGTTATTGGTATCCACAGAGGGAAGAAGCTTTCCAAACATTCAGATCCTCTGATCAACAGCACTTAGTGTTTTGATGAATGTTTTCTCCTCAGCTGAACAGAAGTGTGATCCCTGACCTGATTCGGTTTTGTTTTTAATCTACCTCTGATGCATCATCTGTCTTGTTGGCTGTGCTCTTTACTCCTTCATTAATCCATACTATTGATTCCTTTAATCTTGTTTGTTTGCCTGTGTAAAAGTTGACCTTGCGCCTGAATGAAAACAGCTGATTCTCATTTTCTCTCTCCCTCTCTCTTCTCCTCCACAGAGGTTTTCGAGGAGCTGACCGTGGCCGTGCAGGAGAAAGACTCGTTGGCGTCAGAGCTGCACGTGCGTCACATCGCTATCGAGCAGCTCTTCAAGAACTGTGCCAAGCTGCCGTGGCTGCAAATCAGCCGGGCGGGGGTCAAAGCCAGCAGCAACAGCAGCGGCAGCAGCCCTGTGGAGTGATGAGTGTGGCGCTGGGAGGACGCTAAGAACACTTTAACAAACTGTCAGACGGAGCCTTTATGTGTCCTGAGTGACTTTTATGGCATCAGTGGAGCGGCATAAAGGGCTGGGTGGACGTGGCCTCTGTTCTTGTGGTTACAGAGCTGACGCAAGGATTGATGGTAGTTTGCAGGTTAAACAAACCGCTGGCACGTCCTGTGACTTGCATTTCACCTGGCCCAGAATGCACATTAAAACCAGGTGGGAACGGCCCTGCAACATGAAGAGGACTTGTTCCCAGTGGAGATGAAAGAACATCCTTCAAGACTAACCTTCAGAGAAAAGTGGTCTACAAAACGAACATTCATGATTTCTGTTAGTTTTAAGTTCTGTTTTTGTTTCTTTGCTTTCATCATTTCAGTTTTTATACTTTTTATCATGTGGATTCATTTTTCAGTTTCTCAACATGTCAGACGTGGATATTTCAAAATGAATTTAGCTAGCTGTGTGTAACGCTCTGTGTCTTATGTGGCAGTAATCATCAGTATTTACAACACAGCTCTGATGAATACTTGATGCAGATCGTAGGAGCAATAGTAACACACGCATTTGCTACTAAAAATAGATGCTTTGAACGTAACATGTATTAAGGAGCACACGTGATCCTCGGAGGGAAAAATTAGCATAAAGCTCTGAATAAGCTGCCCACTGTCGATCATGCTCCAACTGCCAGGTGCTGCCAAGTGTTTGACAGCTCCTCTGATGTCAATGCATTAACGCAGTTGAGGTTCTTCTCTGAGCTGCACAATGTTAAGAAAATGGCTCAGACATCTTCTTTTATTCTTGCCTTAAAACTGCTCTGTGTGAAGACTTTCCTCCTCAGAGGAATTCACCATTGTGTGGTCTGGTATAGAAAAAAAACTAAAGTGGGCTAAATCTGCTGGGAAAATTGCAAACAGTTTTAAATAAGAAGAAAGCTTTGTTTTTTTTTCACATTAAAGATTCAGGATGAAAAAATTGTGGCACAAAAACAAGCATGTAAAGCAGGGTGGGCCACTTTTTTGACCCTAATGAAAAAATTAAGATTTGATTAGGTATAAGAATGCCAAGGACCTCTCCCAGAAACACTCTAGTTGTAGCTTGAGAAAAGCTCACGATGCACAGATAGTTTAAAAAAACGGACTACCAAATACTTTCCTTGAGCCCAAATTATTAAGGTCTGAGATTGAAGATTTTTGTTGAAGGACTTTGATTTGTTTGATTCTACTTGGTAGTTATCAGGACTTAAAAAGAAGCCTCTAAAAGTACCAACTGTACCTTAAACTGTATTAAGTCAAATTTCTAAAATCCTCAAGGGTAGGTGATATAAAACACCCACAAATATGTAAAGCATCAGTGCAAATGGGAATCAAAGTGCGATGTGAAACAGAGCTTTATTAGCTGCACAACTTCCTGTTCATACTGAGGGAGGAAGAGGGGGAGGACCACTTTTGAGTCTCCATGAATCAGACTGAGAAATGTCTGTTCAGCAAGCAGCAGGTGGATTAATGAGCTATCATGACCTCTTGATGGTAAGGTACCTCAAAGGGAAAGATTCTTTGTTAGTTTTAAACCAGCTTTGGTTTCATTGTAGCTTTTATTGATGGTGACGTTTACTTGACATTAAGTGTAAACTGTTTTCGGTTTTGTAGCTTTCAAACACAAGCCGAACTCGTGGCTTTAAACTAAAGGAATAAGAAGAAAGTTAAACCCACTGAAAGAGAAACCCAGCTGCCAAACCAAAGTTGTTCTGTTTTTATGTTCCAGCTGCAAAACTTTTAGTTTTTTTTCTATTGATTACTGTGCATAAAGATGGATGATGTGTCTCCCCCTCCTTATAGAAGTGAAGCCAAAATGCCCCCCTGTCAGACGCAGCGGGATTCAACTCTCAGAGCTGCAGTATCCTACTACTTTAGCAAAACCAAAACACACATTTTACTTACTGACCTAACAACAAAGATGAAGCAGACACTGATGGATTTGAATACTTTCTGAACTTAAGTGACAGTGTTCGCTATATTTCCTCTCAACTTCTCTTTCATGCCAATCTGGTGCAAATTAACTGCAGGAGACTCGTTTCTCAACAGAATGGTCAATCATGGTATTATAACTCTTTTTTTTAAAAATATAGTTTCAAACTATAAACTAACTACTAAATATAGCTTATTAGAAAAAATACACTTTGACAAATAAGGATGATAAAAAACTCACTAGAGAAAAGATATGTTAAAAAAAAAAATTTTTAACATGCATTTAGATTTTAAAGTTTAAACCACGTTTAACTCAGCTGTTTACAGTGAGGAAGTGGGTTTTATGACCTATACTGCAGCCAGTCAGTGGGGGGAGCCCTAAATGTCTTGGCCTCACTTTTGGTAAGCTGTCATGTCATCCATCTTTTTGCACATCTTATGGATCCAGTTAAGAGAAAACTGCAATACCAAACAGATGTAAAACTAACATGGCTTAGTGGTTTTAGTGTTGATGAATTGATTCATATCATTATTTTAATTTGCTTTATCCATCTCTTCTTCATGCTGTGTCTATGTTCATCACCGTCTCTCCTGTGTTGATGTGAAGGAGCAAAGTTGATGTCGCAGCAATACAAAAAGGGAAGGTTTTCATCTGCTGTGCCTGTGGAGGTCCCTTATTCCATGACAAAAGGAGACAAAGATGGACATAAGGGAGAGTATTGAGAGTCCTGCAGTGTTATTATTCAGGAACCCTATGCAAGAAAGAAAGAAACTAATCAGAAGCCTTATTGAGCAGAAGATATCTGAGAGAGTGTTGCTTTATCTGAGCGATCCCCAGAGGATTCACAGAGTATTAAACGCTGGTGAAGGACAAGGTTATAATCAGAAAGATGATAAGAGAATCTCAGCTTTGTCCGTGTTTCTTTTTTGTGCTCTCTTTGTAAGAGATTAAATGTGTTTGACCCTTTTTAGGGTTAAAAGTTTAAAGGTTTTAGCTCCATTTGAACTTAAATCTTGCTTTTTATCTGTCTTCAGAGTGCTTGGATGTTTGAGAGTATTCAGATTATCAGTCCTTACAGTAAGCTTTCATTCATTTGATCTTCAGCCGTGTGTTTCTATGAGTGTCTTCATATGAATGCTGTGGTTTTTTGACTATACTGTGGAGATATGCCTGGGCTTGTGCTTCAGGCTGCCTAGCTTTGGATTTTAGTCGTTTATCATCATTTACTGGAGATGTAAGCGTACCTTTTACACTCCCTCCTCCTTCCTTTTAGACTTGACTCTTTGTTCATGTGTTTTCTATTGTTGGACAAGGCTGCATTTGTGTTGTGTGATACATTTCTATTTATTCTGTGTGTTCATGGACCTAAACCAGGCTGTGTGATTTGTGCTTAAGTGACACTTTGTATCATTTTGTATAATATTTCAATAAAATGAAAATATTTTTACTACAGTTTGTGAAATTTATTTTGATTTCAACTGCTGCTGCAGTCCATAAAAATGGATGACAAGGCTGTGTTATCAGTAGTAAGGAGGAGTTAGACTTTGTGAAACTTTGTAGAGATAATGTTTCAGCAAAAAAGATTAATCCTGTCTATGCTGTGTCTGAAAAACATTTAGTATGCTACACCAGATTTAGCTTCAGCTCCAAACTATGTAGTAATAATAAAAAAAAATTACTTGACGGCATTCCCACCTCTTTATCACACGCCTTAGAAACTGTGGCTTAATAACCGCTTTCATCTACTTTATGAGCAGATGAGAAAACATGGTGATGCTAATCAGCTAAAATTATTCAGTTAAGAAATATTTAAAAAGCACAATCACCATTTACCACAAAGCACATTAGAGGGATTGTGAATTCCAGCAAATGGAAGCTAGGAGAGAATAATTTAAACCCAGAACTAATTTAAAACACCAATCTGTTGGTATAAAAAATTGACGTTTGAATATGAACATTAGGTAAAACAATCCACCAGTTAGAACCTGTTTTGGACATCTGGTCTAATTATGCTGCATTTCACCTGGAAGACAAAGCCATACCACTGTTTGCTCAGTGGAGGTTTGCTGCCCCCCTGTGGACAAGTCGACAAATGATCCAGGTGCCTAGAAAGAGGGATATTTCTGGTAAATATGCACATCATACCATACCTGAGCACACCCAACAGCCTGCAACAAAATAATTCTAAACATTTGGCAACAACTCAATAACTCCTGACAGAAAACATTTGGTCCAACTGTTCAGCTTATTAACGTTCTTTATGATGCCTCTCAGGGAGTTGATTTTATTCAGCAAATTTTACAGGCATTCCCCCTATAAAACGTGCAAGTAACAAAAAGAAAAATCTCTTTCACTTCAACACATCAGCCAAGATTGCCCCTCCCTCGTTTTTCTCACGGTGACAAATAGCAAAACTTTAAATGAGTGTACAACAACAGTTTGGTTGACTCTGAATTCTTGAAACAGATCTAACACGCTTTAACTATTGGCCTGTTAATTTCAGTTTGGCAACAGATCTGGTCTGCAGTTTAATTTAAATTATGATGAGGATCAATTATTTTGCCTGCACTGGCATGCACAAATCACAAATTTGTGGAGCTGGCAGTGAAAAACATGAAATCTAAATATAGAATGGACAGGAATCAATAAATTGTAGAGAAAGCCCAATTAATACCCTGACAAAATAACAATTTGAAAAAAAAAGAAAAAGAAAAAGAAAAAAAATCTTTGCAATAAAAATAAGAACACTGCATTTGATATTAGTGGGTGTGGTAAATAATTAGATCATAATTATTGAGAAAATAAACATGGTTGGAATATTTCCCTGTATATTTATATTTACAGTGTTTGATTAGATATTCAGTCTTAAAAGTACATTAATTTTCTATCATGCAAATTTTATTCAGACAGTTTGCATGGTTTTGCACTAGCATTCTGGTGGAGTGCATGTATTTAAACAAAATATGTCATATATAATAACACTAGGGTTAACTGGAGATATTTTATTATGTAATGTCTTATCTTTGATAAAGACATTTATGGAAATAAGCGCATATTTGTTTCCTGCTTATTTCTCTCCAATTATTCCAAAATCTCTCTTACTTTTTTCCTTCTCTGAAGAATTTCACCTGTTGGGATGTGGTTTCAACATCTAAAATGGATTACATCACTAGGTGCAACCATTCAAGCAAACAAACACATGCCTGGCGCCATGAGTCATAACATTAACGAGGATGACTCATTCACCCACTGACGGGCACGTCCTCAACCAATGTATGCGCCTTCAGGATTTATTTACAGCCAATAAGAATGCGATATGGGCGGGGCGTGAGCTGTAAAGGGCGGAGCTGATAACTGTTTCTCAAGCCAGCTTCCCGCTACCATTCATTTCATTCACATGCTGAACGGGACCAGTTTAACGAAGAGTGAGTAGAGTCATATTCTCCGTTATGTGGTTATATGGAGTGTTCTAAGTGATATTGAACGACTGCACGAAGTGTAATTTTTTTCATTTCAATTTTTCGGATTATTCCTTTGTCCTGTTGTCACATGTGGCTATAAGCGTTAACTTGGCGCATTAGCAAACAAGCTAAAGCTAATATGCGTTCATTCAAATCGGAAAAAAATACGCAATGTATCCACAAGTGGCAAGGATCATGACTTTAATGCATTTCGTCGCGATGGGATTAACACCCAGGAATAGTGGGCAATATCTCTGGCGATCCATCCATCCAAACTCTGTGTTAGCAATGTTAGCGTTGCTAGCCAGCTAGCTTTTAGCCCGTGTTATTTTGGTGTGCGATGTGGCGTGGATTACCGGAACTTCTGCGTCACAGCCCGCCTTTCTGGGACAGACCGTTAACCGAAGTCAACTGATTGTAAACAAAGCAACATAATTTCCAAATACAAAACATTATGTGCGCCAAAATCTTTATCTTATTGACTGAATCGTTCGTCCAAAAGCAGTTTTTTTCACCAAGGTAGTAGTAAGATGGTGTCATGAAAGCGCGTAGGCTGAATAACAAAAAGGGCTTGGTAGTATTTTGTAACATTACAATAATTTTTTTTAAAGAAATTTACTGGATGAAGTGTACTGTTGATAGTTCTGCCAAATAGTTTAGACCTCTAGTCATGCATGGAGTCAGGTAGTGTAATTCGTCATTCGCAATGTGTTCCACGTGAAGCTGTGTGTTCATTTCAAGCTTGTATTGTATTATTTGAACATATACGCATTTTCCAAAGGGTCTACATGACAAAATGGATCTATACAGTCCAGGGTCAGAGCCCCAACGGAATCCTTTAAAAGTCTTGTAACTGAAGGAGGGAATTATAATAAATTGTGTATGAACTAAAGAGACAAACTTCACTTTTCTGACGCCAAACTGAACAACTATTCTTTTTTTCTTATAAGTGTATGGCTGGTTGCACAGTTTTTCAGGTTTTGATCAGTGATTTCATGGAAACAATGAACCTCAAAGGGCATTTTATTTATACTTTACAAAAGAAAATAGGAGTTTGTTTCCACTCCATCAACATTTCACAACTCACTGTGTGTCTTCCTCTGGAAAATTCAGAATTTGACCAACCCCAGGAGCCAGAGAAAGAACGGCAGATCTTAACTTTGACATCAAGACTCGATGGCTTCTAGAACAATGTAGCAAGTTCTTCTCTCAGCTCCTGAAAAGATGAAGCGTACCCACCTCGCTATAAATTCTTTATTTACTCACGGTGTGACATGATACTCGAACTGTGGTCTAATATAATGATAACATAGCCTTACTGGGAATCTGCAAGGGTGAGCTATCTCTATATATGATTAACTCAAGGATAAAAAACCCATCAAAGCTGATGTGTGGGGTTAGAGAGTCAGGAAGCGGTGACATAAGCTGTAATGAGCTGAGTAATGGAACAGAGTTCAAAGTGTTTGATTGATCAAAATCGGGACATAGATACATATGATGGTGATGTGTTCATTGAACTGCAGTGACAAGGACATGGTTGTTTTAGGTATCTATGTTGCAGTGCCTGTTAAATATCCTCTTATCATTTGAAATTGTCTTGTTTGAACGGCTGCTTATCTGATCAATGTCCCTTTTTTTTAACAGACTGTCTGGACGTAATGAGACACCTGTGAATATGAGGAGAGAAATAGCAGCAGTGGTGTTTTTCCTGAAGCGGCTCGTGAAAAGAGGAGAGAAGCTGGAGTCGGAGAAGGTGGAGCTGTTTGTTGAGAGGCTAGCTGTCGCTTTGCAGGAGAAGTTCAGGGGACACTGGTACCCTGAAAACCCCAGCAAAGGACAGGCATACAGGTACTGATCTCTATCTCCATATTTTCACCCTTTGCCTTTGTCAGTCTTCTTAAATTTTAAAACCTACACTGCTTTAAGTAGGTGATGTGTAGACTGCCTAACCTGACCATGTTTTTAATGGACTCTGTAGGTGTATCCGAGTGAACAGGCTTCACAGGCAGGATCCAGAGCTCCTTCGGGCCTGCCAGGAGAGTGGGATTCAGTACAGGGACCTGGGACTCCCCCGTGAACTCACTTTGTGGGTGGACCCTGGGGAGGTGTGTTGTAGGTGAGACACAATTGAAATATTTGTTAAACCTTGCCAGTTTGACTTATCAGCAGGATTAATCACCTATTTCTTTACAGAAAAAAATAGCTTTTTCATCAAAGTCGCCATAGCAAAATCAAAGCACTTCTTGATAAACATAAAGTGTATCATAAAACCAAAGTTTTCAGTATGAGAACTGAGTAACCATGCAATGTAGGTGCAGAATTGAAGTGAACCTGTATCAAAACATGGTTATCTTTTTAGCCCATTGGATGAATTGAATAGAATAGAAAATAAAATACTTTCAGTTTTAAATTCGATGGCAAGACAACATGTCACATTTTCAACTGACTGATTTTATTGATTTAGGAACTTTTTTTTTAACTTGAACATTTTAAAACAGTTCGGACAGGGATAAAAGAGAACTTATAGAATTGTGTGCAGGGTTCCCGTGGATCCTTGAAAAGTCTTAAAAGGCATTGAATTCATTATTCTAAAAATAAGGCCTTAATTGGCATTTAAATGTCTTAAATCTGATTTTCAAAAGTCTTAAATTTGAACACATCAGTAAGATTTATGTTGGATTGAACTAAAAAAATATTTAGTAACATTTATCTATTTTTCAAAAATAATTCACCGGTTTACTCTCATGGCAACATCGCTAAATCACAATAGCAGAACTAACAAAACGGTGATGTGGTTGCACCAGGATCTTTTAGAGCAGACGCATGTATTGGTTCTACCTACAGTGCCAGGAGATAGAAATACATAGGAAAAATCCAAAAGTGGCCTAGGAAAATTGATTGGGGCAGCAATATTGGTAATTGCATTATTAATTAAATTTCAAAAACCATGTAAAAATTCCAAAAATGGTTCTGACAGTGGCCGAAAAAAGACGAATTGCTGCAAAATAGGCATAACGTTGTAAATTGGGTTTAAAAAAGGTAAAAATGGTCCAAAAGTGGGGGGAAAAAGTTTATATTTAGGTTAAAAAAATAGGCATGAAATTGTAAAAAATGGTATGAAAGTAGAAAAAGGTAAATAAATAGGCGCAAAATAGGCGTGAAATTGCAAAAAAATAGCAAAAAATCCAAAAGTGGCTTAGGAAAAATGATTATGGCTACACAATTGGGAATTAAATTTGATATTAAATTTCAAAAGACGTGAAAATAGGCATAAATTTGTAAAAATGGGGTTAAAAAGAAGGTAAAAAAGTGGTGTTTTCTTTAAAGAAAAAACCATTGGGTTAAAATTGCCAGGTAATTCATGTGATGTTTTTATTTGTTTGTTTTCTTTGTTTCACTTGTTGTTCGTTGTTGACTTGGTCTTAAATTTTATTTCAAACAACCTTAAAAAAAAAGTCTTACGAAGTCTTGAATTTAACCTGGGTTGAACTGTAGGAACCCTGTGAGTGGTGCTAAAGGAAGTGTTAATAAGTGGAAACATCTTCAGGCTAATATTTGGTTAAGTTGCAGCTCAGTCACTGCACAAAGATGAAATTACAGAGAGGCTGATAAAATCAAAGGTGGCACTAGCTCCACGGCTCAGACTGTGTGAGCAAAAATAATATTCCTCAGCATAAAATAGCTCAACAAAGTCGCCATTTTGCATTTTTATCTCAGATTTGATTCTGGTGTCAGATTAAATTCTGGTACATGTTTTTACAGTAAATTTAAGCATTCACAACTCATGTTGTCTTTGCTCTATTTATAAATAAATATGGGGTCGAAATGTTTTGCAAAGCATTTGATTCTCTTTGTCATTGGCATCTTATTCACTGTTCTTGCTCTTTTTTTAAAAGGCCCAAAAACAAAGCATCGAAAAGTAAAATTTTACTGATAAAAGAAAATGTATATTTTCTGTAAAGGCCCAAGTGGTGCCTTCAAAACGGGTGTTGAAGATCAACAAATAGAGGGATCTGAGTTTGCTGTGCTCCAGGATGTGATCTTTGATGCACAGTCAATGACCTGCTCGGTTTGTGATTGGTGTTGTGCTCTTTCTCATTGATAGATATGGAGAACAAAATCCCTGCTTCTCTGTGGCCACCTTCTCCAACGATGATGAAGAGGATAAAGATGTTGCTAAAAAGGTGACCAGTGCTTTGGAGAGGGTGACGTCAGACTATCACTCAGGTTCTTCATCTGATGAGGAGGGGCTGCGCTCTTCCCCTGTCAACGTCCCCAGCAGTCGCTTTCCCAAACAGGTACCGCTTGATTCAATTTCATAGTACTTTGACTAGATATCACAGAAGGAACAGTAAGTTTAAAGAAAAAAGCTTTTTGTGTTTTTTTTTTTTTTTAATGTTAGAGGCTTGCTTGTTTTAAATGGAAAACAGGTTTAATTTATTCATCTCTTCTCTTTCAAGAAGATGAACCCTGCAGCTCCCACGTGGCATCCGAAGAAGATGATGCCAGGAAAAAGTCAAATGATTCCACGTCCTCACTACACTTTCAGACCTCGCAGCAGAGCCCCGCACACCCCAAGGCCCACTCTGTGGGTCCCTCCAGGCTACACAGGGGGCTCTGGATACTGGGACACAAACCCACATCTGGCTCATTGTTACAGTTAGGGTCATGGTGCTGAATATTCACAGTGGACTGAAGTTAAGATGACTGACCAATGTTTTTTTAAACAGGAACTTTTTATAGTCGAGATAATGTTTTGACAAAAGTCTTTTTTGCACTTTAGACCATTTGTTCTAGTTTAAATAAATCACTTGTATTGAATTAGATAATGAAATATGAATACTACTCGTGTAGACTGAAGTACTGTATTTTTTACAATCAGATGTTAATGTATACCACCTAGTGTCCTTTGTGATGAGCTGGTTTTATTTATTCAGAGTAGATTTTCAGATGTATAGGCTAAAATTTATGGAGTTTTATTAAACACAATTTCCAAGCATCATAATGCAGTACTTATTCTTATGTGTTTCCTAAAGGTTTCGCACATTTTGTGGTGAAAGGTTCTCACATTGTGTTTTTTTTTTTTTTTAACTTTTTGATAACATTGTTTAAAGACTATAAATTTTTGTTAGCTTGGTGTTTCTGACTCACTGGTTGGTTTGGGGAATGGAAAGTTGTTTATCTCTGTAACACTACTCACAAAGTGTCACATGCTATTTATTTTATTGGACTTCAAGGATGGGTTGATGAAAAAATTTTAAGGTAATTAACACTTAAATCTCATTCAGCACACTCTCTTTACATCCACAGTTTAATGTGATAATAGAATAACTTTCAAATAAAGTTTTTAAGCATATTTATGGTTCGATTACCGTTTTGAGTTGGTGGAATAAATATTTTACATAAGAGTCACAGCACATCACTGGGCTACATGTCTCACCACAACCAAAGTTGTGTTTAATAATAAGTTGACCTCAAAAACCAGTCCTCAGAAGGGGCTTTATGGTAAAACAGTTCTACAGACTATCTTTTAATTAAGCTGTATAGCTGGTGTGAATATTTTGATTTCATAATGATAAACAGCAGCATGAAACAGATAGATCACTGATTATGGGCACATTAAAAATCTTGAATTTGCTCCAATGAAAAGGATTGATGAATTGATAGAATAGATAGAGAAAAGATCCCCCGGACACTTGTGATAAGGATGGTTTGGATAAATACAGCTATGCCCCAATTAAAGTTAAAAAAAAGTTCATACTGATTGTTTTTAATGTTGAACTCAGGGCAGATATAACATTCAATAAAATGATGTGTTGAATAGTTTGGTATGAGGAATATTTAACATAAATGCAAAGGATTTTTTTTGAACAATGTTCAAACAGCACTAAACATGTTTAGTTAAAAAGGTTCAAACCCCAAAACCTTATTAGGTAAAATGCTTTCATATCTGCCACTATGAAGCACAACATCACTAAGTGTGTGTAATACTTGGCATGAGAAATACCAACAAATAAATTAAAAATACAAATTAAGTCAGAAAAAAAACAAATTTGTACTTTTTAGTTCTTTAAGACTTTAAGAGATTTTTTAAGACTTTATTATAAACAGTAATACACTCAAGTCAGTGTCACTGGATTGAATGCCCGCACTTGCATGTTACCTTGTGACTATGATCAAGTCACAGCAGGGCTGATTCTCAGGATATCATTTCCCAGGTACATGGTTGAATATTCATAACCATAATAGCGCCTCCCTCCTTTTTTTAACAAATGAAAATGAAATTAAAAATAAAGTAAGTGAATATGTTAGTACATGGGTAAGGTAAAAAAAAAAGAAATAGGTAAAATGCAGCACAAAAGCATTAGTAAAAAGTTGTAGAAGTTTTATCAGACAGTTGAATTACAATATAAAATATAAAACAACTTTTTGATGTACCATACACATTCATGAATAATTTGACAAAAAATAAAATACGTGTCATGGTGTTATTCGGGTAGAAGCTAGCTTTTTGGCCAACTCTGGCACATTTACAGAAATGTTATTTATGTACACCGTTCCCGTTGCTAAAAATAGATAAATAAATGCAGGGTCTGTCACATTCAAAATGCCAAACTGGAATATGTGTTTCGGTCTTCGTATGAAGCCACTGTAGAAAAGAAAGTTTAATTTCTTGCTCTCTGAAAACACCTGACGCACACAGGGCACCTTGAGGGCGGCAGTTCCCTTTTCCCGCCGACAGAGGGCGGGACTGGCTGTGGTTTGAGTGCCGCGTGTGTCACGTGACTGCCTGCGGCGCGCTCCGCTGTGCACCTGCAGAGAGCGGAGGAGGAGGAGGAGGAGAGGGAGGAGGAGGAGTGGAGTTTGGATGCTTCGGTCGAGCTGGGCTGCTGCTTCTCCCTCGAATTCAACACAAGTTCTCAGAGCAAGTTTCAGTGAAGAAGTGTTGGAATATCTGGTCCAGGAATGGAGCTGTCGATAGCCCGGGTGTGCTGTGTTCTGCTGAGCCTGCTTACAGGTGAGTTTGAAACACTAACGGCCGCTCACACACTTTGATACGGACGGATTTTACACCGAAACGACGGAGAGTGACGAACAGTGTGCGGTCAGCCGAGTACTACAACGTTAGCCAGTGGCGTCAACATGGAAACTTACCTTTCACGACAAGTTAGACATACTGCTCACCGAAATACTGTTAGTTTGAGTTTTATCACCGTAAGTTAGCGTGTTAAACCTGTTCAACGGTCAACTAATGTTGGAAAAAGACTTGGAAGACATTTCCCTCCAGGGAGAAACTCTGACCTCAGGTCAGTGTAGTCTACCGAAACTACCGTCCGCCCATATCTGTCCTCAAGCCAGTTTAACAACAACTTACACGGGGATAAAACGCTTTTAAAGGACAAGTAAGAAGAGGCATAGACGAAAAAGCAGATATTTGAACTCTTAATTAATCCAAGTTTGTTAAGCTTATTTTCTTGAACACATTTTTGAATGGGGAATGCGTTTAGCTTTGTTTTTCCATTCACCTTGGTGAATGAAATTAGGTGATTTTAATTAAATAGATAATAAACAACATATATCAAAGCACTTACAGTGTTTAGGTTTTCACGTTAGTTAGATAGTGGATGATTTTTGACCACGTTTCACCGTGTGAAGCCTGTCGCTTTATCTGCTCCTGGTTAACACAATAGCCTGATCCGCTTTTTTTTTTTTTTTTTTCAAACCTGTGGGACTTCAAAGTGCTCCCGCCATCTGCTGACCCCCCCTGCTCCCTAAACCTCATGCTATCACGTCTATCTTAACCACATGTTTGCTCCTGTTGACAGCTTTGTTTTGGGCTCTTCTTGATTTACTTACACAAGCGTCTAAGTGTCAACACCATCATTTAATGCAAGTTTTGACCCTGATCTGACAAGGTCTCTGATGTTTGTGCCCTCTCCAGGTGGGCAGATTAGTGGGTGGGAAGAGAAACCTTTGATCAGAATAGTTATTTTTAAACCTTTGCTTATGCTCATTTGTAGACTGGGATTTTAAGGTGAAATTGAGGTCCTTCTTACCCTTAAAGGACACAGTGGTATCCTTAAGTTTGGGCACATGTTAGCTGCTACTTCCATGACCTCAATCTGGATTTATATGATGGAGAAATCTAAATTTATTCCAGTTCCTTATTTGATTTCAGTAACTGGTGACTGGCTGCTTTTATTGATTGTAGTGAATATAATAGTACACATTGAGGCGTGGCTGTTTAGTGTCCTGGAATTTACTCTGAAACCGGCATCACTCCTCCTCCCTCCCAGAACAATAATGTGAAACTTTTGCTACAGGATCATCCCATGGCTTCAATCTGTGACGGAGTTATTAAAACATTTTCTGAGGTTTCCATGGGAAGCCGCAGAGCCATGGTCAGGGAAATGACATTCCAGTGTGCTGATTAGCGAGAAACCGCATGTAATAAAGTCCTCCTTTGTTTAAGATCATCCAGCACATCTCTCCATGCAAAAAGCTGGGCCACTGAGGGTAATATAAGGTTTACATAGTGTGTGTGTTGTTTAGCCTCTCTTTGTCTCATGGTTCACATTGTTGTGTCCACTAGTTTGGGCTCATTACCATTTTAATGGCATCATGGCCTCGTCATTTGGGCGCTGTTCCACTTCAGCAGGCAAGAACAGTATCTGCCAGACTAGAAGCATTCTTTTAACATGGCAGAGAAGTACAGCACAGCCTCTCTTAAATGGAAAAATAACAAGTAGTGTCTTTCTGCTCCATTTTCTGTGCTGTATCTGCTCACGGTGCGCTGCGTGAAGCATCATATGAAGTGATGAGAAAAGAAATGGAGGAAGCAGAAGTACATTCCTTTAAATTGTTGTCTGTGTCATATACAGTTGTCATATCATGAAAGAGACTACTCTGACATCTTTTCCTCCATGAAGTTGTCATTATCTCACAGTTTCTTCCATGTTACTGTGAAATCATGAGGTAAAGTGATGATAAGGATTTTACATTTCAAGCTCTGCTTTACACATGAACCCAGACATGGCTTTTCTGACAGATTTTAATGTTGTTCCTCTCCATAGAGTTCTAAAAGCCAAATGTTACTGAAGTCATAAACTGAACCCAACAAACACACTTATCTAAAACAAATGTTCTTATCAGAACATGAGCAAAATATGACGTAACACGATACTACTTATTTCAACACTGAACAACTTTTATGTTTTGAGAGTGTGGCATTAAAGTGATACTCTGGGATGGAACAAGTCAGGTCCTATCACAAGGTTTAGGGCAGAAATTACCCCTACAGCAGTGTTTTTGTGCAGCAGAAGCCCAGAGTGCTCGCAGCAAACACTCCCTCCCTGCTCGTCAGCCGGTTTCCTCTGCACTCAGACGGGGCCATATTTTACTTGACAAAAAACACAAAACACAAATAAATGGACTCCCACCGAAAAAATCTGATATTGGTCTGCATTCACGCTTTATTTGGAGAATTTTCAGCGCGTTACTTTCACACAAAAACACAGCTAAATAAGGCTCTTGTTCTTATCGTATCTTAAAACGGCACTACCTCCGCTGCAGAGCCACAGCTGGCTACGAGGCGCTCGCTGCTCAGTGTATCAGTCCTCGCGCGGCGTGCCAGATATAAACAAACGCAGGTAGTCTGCCAGGATGAAGAGACATGATGAGAACTAGAGCCTTTTTTAGCTGTGTTTTTGTGTGAAAGTAATGGGCTGAAAATTCTCTACAGTGTGAATGCAGACCGTTATCAGATTTTTTCAGTGGGAGTCCGTTTATTTGTGTTTTTGGTCAAGTAAAATATGGCCCCGTCTGAGTGCAGAGGAAACCGGCAGAGGAGCAGGGAGGGGGTGTTTGGTGCGAGTGCTCTGGGCTTCTGCTGCACAAAAACACTGCTGTAGGGGTAATTTCTGTCCTAAACCTTGTGATAGGACCCAACTTGTTTTATCCCAGAGTATCACTTTAAGGAAGTCTATCTACATGCTTACATGAAAAGGTTAGCTTGTGATGCTAGGATCTAGAGTACTGACAAATGCTTATGTACCTAATATCTACAACCTCACAGCCTATGGTTTATCATCAGCTGTCAAATAAAGTTGATGTTCGGATCCACAGGGATGCATCACTCCAGCTTTTCTAATACTGACACTGAGAACATGGCTGGGCTGTTATAGCAGTTGATACTGATCTGATCCAAAATGAGGATGGGACTGAGAATTGTGTTTTGGCAACTTCAGGCTTTTCTAACTAGAGTTCAATAGATGAGCCCTATGAGCTGCTCAATGGATCAGTCCTTTCCCACCTAAAAATCTGATCCAGCATTTTAAGTCTGAGTCAGACCAACACCAGAATCAGATCAGTGAATCCCCACCTTTCAAGTGATTCCAATAAAGTCCTCAATTATGGAAACCACTTTTAGCCAAGACCTTCTTCTGCATACAGAGAGTCTTTGTCTGTCTGTTGCTGCTCATCTGTTACATACACCTGAATCTGAGTTCAGCAGTAGACAGACACATCACTCAGGCTGACTTCAGCTGCATAAATCTATAAAATAAACCTGTTTATTCAGTTTACTTCACCGTTCATGGGTCATAAGTTTGCTAACATATCAACATCAAGATAAAACTTGTAGAAAGTCAGACTTTGTTAGATGTGCCCTCAAGAGGAGAAGAAAACAGCTTTAAAATGTTGGTTCAACAGAGGAGAGATCATTTCTGGTAGTCTGGAAATCTTACTGCTGATTGGTGAGTGTGGTCCAGTGTCAGTTAAATCTGTTGCTCAAGTTGAGGACAAATTATTAGCTGCAATTGAATTGCGTGTCCCACCTGCTGTAGCTCTCCATACAGACCTTTTCTTCACACCACAGCTCTCTGAAACATGATTGGTCAGGACTATTCTGGCTACACATGCATGATAAACAGAAACCAGGGCCTTCGTCATGCTTCAGAGTCTTGTAGGCAGATTTCACAGCTTGATGTCTGTGGATGTTATCGAGTTTGTAGCCCATGGTGTAAGGTTTGTTGAGCTGGTGTGGTTTTCATTTCAGAGCAGTTTGAACAGGTTTGTGCAAACACTTCTCTCCTGAACCCAGTTTGTGGTCGCCTGAGCTTTGTGGTTACCCCTGTCAACTGCACAAAACTGAATTTAATGACGCCATCAATCAGCGTGGAATATGATGACCCAAAAGTCCAGAGCTTTGTGCTGCAGAAGCCTGCAGGCTGCATCAACCACAGACCCATTTTCTGTTTTTTAAAAGGATTAGGCTGAAACAAATGTCGGGGACATTTTGTTTGGCTTAGTAGTAGAAAGAAGTATCAGATGTTCTTCTTGAATTTCTTGTTGGAAGTTCAGTTCAAGGTGACATACTCAAGCTAATGAAAAGAGGACATCCTGTCAATTTTGTGATGCAGTTGGTTTTTGTTTTGAGAGATAGAGCGCTCTGTTTTTAAGTTCCTCTGGGGGTGTTTTTTGGTAAGACAACGTTAAAAGACACCGACTGCTGAAATGTGGGTGTGATTGTCACTTTCATCAGCAGCATCAGATGCTGTAAATCACCGTCTGCTGCTCCATTCTGAGGCTGAAACATGAGACTACATCTGCCTTTCATGTCTCCAACAAGTTCACTTGAATGAGTGACGCTTGAAAACCAGCTGAAATGTGCTCCAGTGATTCTGGTGGCTGCTTATCTCATTCTTCTGTCTGTCTGTCCGCCTGTCATCAAAGTGCTAATCCAGGAAACACTGTTTTACAGTTTGTTTCCCCTGCCTGGTCTGTCTGTCTGTCCTCTCCTTCCTTTTTATCAGCGAACACCACTTGATTTCCTCCTGACAGAGTCCGTGCTGTACGCTCATTCCCCTGGCTGCAGTGCTGTTTGACCTGGCCTGCTGCTCTCCCTGCCTCTCTGTCTCCACCCTCCTCTTCCTCTCCAGGCTGTGTGTGGTTCAGGAGTGAAGCCGCTGACCCCGGGTAACAGAAACCTTGTGAACCTCTGAGCAGGCGCAGACACAGTTACCTGATAAGCTGTGGGGCTGAGGAGCTGGTTGCTTGGTTACCTTTTGATAACAGATCCAGGGAGTGTACCTGTGTGTTGTGAGTCTGTGTGAGTGTGTGTGTGTGTGCTCTGGTTTCTCTGGAAATCTACCCTCCCCCCTAGCTTACATTCATCCACCTCTCTCCTTTTAATTTGAACAATAGTCGCTGCAGATCTATTGGATATCTTAACAACTCAGTGTAACTCACCTGTTCATAAAGGAGCTGTTGTCACCTGTTTGTCTTTGTACGGAGATTAAACACCTGTGGGAAGAGTTACAACCAGAGAGGAAAGGGTGGAGACGTGAACAGCCAAACCTAGGCTATTGTCATTGGCCCCACGTCGACAGTAATGACTCCAGGTCACAGTCAGCTGTCAAGACCCAGCAGTCAAACCTCTTCTACCTCCTGCTGTCTGAAACATGTCGCAGCCAAAGCTTCACCCACCCACTCACCCACCCACCCCGCCTGCAGCCCCTTGTCCTTGGAAATCAACAGGAAGGCACAGAATATTACCACACTCTGGGACGCTGCTTTTGTCGACGATGGGGGACAGGCATGCATGAATATTCACAGCCCTGGGCGTTAATATTTCAGCATGCCAGTCCTGTGCCAACTCTCCTTCACCTACACAAGAGTGTGAAACGCTGATCCCGCCTTTACCTCGCCACATTACCACCACCTCCTCCCTCATCCCCTCCTTCATTTCACATCTGAATTACTGAATGAACAAATTGCTGCCTGCGAGGGAATCATTGAGGATGATTAATCGTGGTGCTTGTTTCTGAGTCCTGTTAATGGCCGTGCAGCCAATCTGTATTCAGGGCTCATTCTGGTTTCACAGGTAGGGGTAAAAATGTGTGCTGGGCCGCTGCCAGAGCATTCTTGTGGAGAGATATATTGGCAAGATTATACCTGAATCTTGTTGGCCATAAAGTCAATGTTACATTGACAGATTTTTATATGTCTTCTAACTTCTTTGACACTTTGGCGGCTGTATCGAGCCACTCACGGCACCTGGGGACCAGACTCATGCTAATTGTTCAGTGATATCCAATAAACGGTTCTCTGGAGGAATGCTAGTGACACATATTAGCTGCTGATCACTTCTTAAAGGTCGGGGTTTGGTGTGTATGTGGGACCTCAAGGACTGTGACATATGGAGTCGGCTCATGTTTGTCCAATCAGCTACCAGAACTCATACATTAAATTTTCTTCTCTTTGAGAAGCTGAGCCCCCTGTATATTTATGATTATCCTTGGAGTCTAAGTAGGCCTGTCACGATAATCAATAAATCAATTAACCGAATGATAAATAAAAACGTCCTCGGTAAGTTTGCCAGCCTCGATAAACTGACACGTGCATGATGTTTGTTTTCCTCCTCTCTTTCGACCAAAGAGGCTGAATGAGAAGATGGCTCACTACGTCTATCTTTCCTAACATCGGGGTGCATAGGGTCTATAGCGGATTTATAGCGGAGTGAGCATCTGTCAAAAATGCGATCTTTTGGGTGAAGACAGGGCTGCTTGCGCGCGCACACGGAGAGAGCTGAAGTGAGCGTCCTGAGGGGTAAGGAGGAAACACACGCTAATATGAGTGATGGCACGAAAGATACGGTTCTTAAGCCGCCTGCCACAGTCCCAGTGTGGGAATATTTTGTTTTTTATCAGAATGAACTAAGTGTGAGCTCATGAACACCAACAAGCTGATATGTCGCATTTGTTTGAAAATAGCGGCGACGAAGAAGAAGAAGAGGGAGGTGCAGCGGAGCCTTGTTCTTTGACAATCCGCTCTTACTGAGGCTTTTGGTCTGCAAAGTAAATAGAAATAAAAGCACCAAATGGTGGGCGCTCAAAGATAGCTACATTGCCAAAGAAATGCAGCCCTTCAATACGGTTGAAAGCCAGAAATGTTCTAAATGTTTGACAGACAGAACGGATTGACTGGGAAAAAGTACACGTTACAAACAATTCAGGAACTGTATAAACTCCCTTTTATTTAGGCTATAGTTTTTATTGGTGTTTTTTGGGGGGGAGTTTCGTTTTTTCTTTAGAGAGAGGGTCTGTGTTTCATTGTTTTTGATTAGTAGTAATTATTTTCATTGACATGTATTTTTTTCTAAAAGAGAGTCCATTTCATTTTCATTGTATTTTTTTTCTCTTTCTTGTTTGTTAATTTCATTATATTTTTTGTTTAATTTATTTTATTTAAAAGATCCTGACCTTTTGATTACAGTTAAATACTCTTCAGAAATTAAAGTTTCTTGCTTTTGATATGGTGTACTCACTTTATTATCCCATTTATCATAATTACATCAATGAAAAAAAAGAAAAAAAAGTCAATATAGTATTGGCAATAATATCGTTTATCAGCAATGATATTTTGGAAAATTATTGTCTAGCAAAATTTGTTATCGTGACAGGCCTAAGTCTAAGTGAAGGTTCGGGTCTCATTTCTTTATCATCCTACATCACAGGGCTGTACATTCGAATTCTAGCCACACCTCAATCAAAAAAAATCCTCCTTTACTGAAAGTGAAGGATGAATGTTGGAGTCTCACATTAAAGAAAGATGCTTCTCTGTCATCTGTCAGTATGGCAGCAGATACCTTAGTGACAGATGGCAGCAGGGTAAATAAGCCTTCCCTTAAGTAAGTATTGCCTTTGCCTTCATCTAAACATTCATGTTTTCATCTTGAAATGCAAAACTTCTGCTACCTTAAAGTCTAGAGCCTCTGAAACAGAGACTTTTGAAAAGGCAGCTGTCACTGTTTTAGTCTGAAAACTCTGAGGTGTTTGAAGGACTTCAGGAGGAAACGGATTAACAGCTGATTTTAAAACAGATTTTGAAGTTACAGTGTGAGTGTCTTCTCACAGAGGGCATCTTATTTCTAACAGCCTGCCATTTGCTGCCCTTATGTCTTGTGCCAGCAGCGTATGGCTCTTTCAGAAGAAAAAAACAACATCCATATTTACTATCAGCAGATTTAACAGAAAACTAAAACTAGCAGCAGATAATTTTGCCTTTGGACGCCACTTGTAAATCTTGATCCATGCTGGTTTGAATTTGTACCTGAAGTATGCTGGACTGAATTTGTTTGGGTGGAAATAGCATTGCCCAATCAATAAAATTGAAACGATATCCAAACCGAGCTATGACTAGAAGTGTTCTTCCTGATACTGATCCTTGTACTTACAAATTTCAAGTGTCAGAAGAAGTAAAAGTCATTTCATTAGGCTGTGGTACTCCCATCCCTCTGGTCCTGTAGGCAGCACAGTCTCACAGCTCTAAACCAAACCCATGCAGGAAGTATGCTTTTTTATTTCACTGGTTGGACTTTCCAGTGGACGTTACCGTAAATTTTCTGATTTTTTCTGAAACTCTATCAGATGTTCAGTTCTTGGTTGGGCTGTGTTGCCATTTATCACACTCTAAACTTAATGAAATAAGTTCCTTTTTGCTCGTTTAAACACTAGTTTCAAGAGGTAGCCAGTAACAGTAACCGTGGACACCAGTCGTGTGGGCATGAAGAATAAGGGTCCGGGTGACTGGAACCTATCTCGCTATAAAATGACTTGGTAACATTTTCAAACTTATTAAAAACATATTTTTTGGAATGTAAGAACTTTGTTGCATAGCTCATCTTCTAAGGCTGTGTTCACACTGCAGTTCAAAGTGACCTCAATCTGATTTTTTTGTTTGAATGTAACCCATATCTGCTTTGTTTCTAAAGCTGTGAACAGCACAGGTCACATTGAATCTGATATTTTCCAATCAGATTCAGTCCAATTCAGTCAAATTAGATACGTATCTGATTTTTTGGAATGTGACTGCAGTCTGAACAGCCAGGTCTCATTTAATGTGTCTTTGATGTCATTCTGGAGATGGAGTTTGAATGGGCACAGACATGATCGCGTAGAAAAAATAGAAAGTGAAACTTAAGTATGTTTTTTGTTGTGGAGAGCTGGGAGAGAAACAGGCGTGAATCTTACAGGCAGCAAAGCAAGCTCAAATAAGCAACTACACTTTGGAAAACAAGTCCCCAAAAAGCTAGGGCCTTGTTCATTTCCGTAAACACTATTCTGTACGTGACATCTTTAACGTTCAACTGATCATGTGGGTCACTTCAGGAGTGTGAGCTGTTAGCATCCCAGTCTGCAGACAAGCTACGTTCTAAAATGTAATGTGAACAACCGAACAAAAATCAGATTTGAGCAGTAATGAATTGAGCATTAAGGCGTGCAGTGTGGACGTAACCTAAAACTGGGTTTCCTGAGGAGCTGTTATGAAGTTGTGAACATAATATGTATGTAGCCATGAAGTAAACATGCTAGTGATGATGCACTGTGTGTAGAGACACAATCAGTCACAACAAAGTATTTCAGTAATCTTTTGGTTTCATAAACTTTACATGTCTCAACTTTTACTTGTGACCTAAAATCATTGAGTAGACTAAGAAAAGTCAGAGAGTGGCTCATACAGCCCTGAGTGTGTGTTGAGCAGCGTCTGTTCTGAGGCAGACACATTTCCTCTGTGTTCATGTATCCTATCAGTTAAAACAAGGTCACTGCAGACCTGATTCTCCCCGCTCTCCTGAATCCATCGGTCATCATCACGGCATCGCGCTGTTAGGGCGATAAACACCCCCAAAGCACATTCATCACTTAGCTACTTGATGCCCGGCTCTGCGGCGCCCACTACGCCCTCTGCTCCTAATGAGGAATAATGGGCTGTGTGACAAATAAGCTGTTCACTGTGATGATAATAATGGTTTTTACACTGCTCATATCTCAAATGAGCATCTCCAGAATAGCATTTTTCTGCGGATAAAAGGGACAAAAGCAAAGAAGGTGCAGCACACCAGGCGGTGAAGGAGATTTGAAGGAGTCTGTTACAAACAGCGCTCTAATTACAGAGAAAAATGATCCTGGAACATGTTAAACTGCCCACAGGAGATTCATGCTAGACTTAAAGTAAGACCACTGTCTCTTGAGGCCTGAAACCGAGGTGAAATAAGGGTTTCTAAACCAGAATTCATTTTGTTCCATACGTCATTGTTCTGTCAACGACTGACAATCTTTCTGACAGGATGCTGTGTTATAACCTGGATCTGGGACTATCTGAGTGTTTCCATCTACCACGATGATAAATCCTCACTGATAACATCCAGTGTTTTCAGACATCACTCGATTTAAGTTGACAGGTAGAATGGCAACCAGCAGGCATTCAAGTCATGTCTGGGAATATTTTGACAAAGTAAACAATGTGACTGCTGAGCACTGCTTGTGCAAGTCCGAGGAGAAACCAGGCTGCGTAGATACCAGGTGATCTATCATCTCAGAGGATAAGAGTGTTTGGAAATACTATTGTGATGCCACGGGAGAGAAAAGTAGACGGCTTATCCTGGAAATGATAATCTTTGTAAACGCATATCTGCATTTAAATGCAGGAGCTGTAGGCAAGGACAACGTTTTTGGTTTTGAAAGCCTCATTTTCATTCGCTGTCCAAGTCTATCTAATTGCATTTCGGCAGGCTTCAGTTGTTTACAGAGAAACAGACTGTGTGGATAACAGAAGGTAAAACTCAGTGGGTGCAATGTGAGCCCAGAACCCCCACAGGATGTCTGATTGCAAACAGCAATCAAACTCTCCTCTCAAACTCCAGTCCTGATTGACTCGATAGTCAGATCGCAAGAAATGAGTCTCACAAAGTAAATAGCTCCATGACACATATCTCATTTCTTATTTATTCTGCAACACCAGACTTCCTAAAGAAATGGCCTCAGCCCTTCAAAGAAATATTGTAGCTTATGGCTCTGAAAGTTGCAGAAGAAGTAGTTGCAGTTGTAGTTTTTTTTAAGATGAAGCTTCCATGAAGAGCTAATGGTTTGTAACAATGTTCATCTAATCACTTTGCTGGTCTTGTGCTGGGGCCTGGGGTACAGTCAGTCAGTTAATTATACGATACTTGAAATAAACTCAATAATTTTCCTCGATATATCGCCATGTGCATGTGTGTTTGTTTTCCTCATCTCTCGCCTTTAAAACAGGCTGGATATTGAGAGAATTCACTCTGTGTATTGCTCTCAGCACCTGGGAGCCTTTGTTGCGTAGCAGACTGAACAGAGTGAACGCTCTTGTCATCCAAAATCTTTGTCTCCAAGTGAGCAAGTGAGCCTCAAGAGTAGGGCTGGGGGTAAACGATTATTTTTAAAACGATTAATCGGGCGATTATTTTATTGATTAGTTGTCTAATCTAACGATTAATTGGACGATTAGTCTAACCATTATTTTTCTGTTGTTCGATTATTTCAAAACTATAATGTATCCAAATAAATGCCAAAATGATCTCTCTCATAACAGCTAATTAAACAACACTGTTTTGCACAGCAAAATGCAAAATATAGAATAAAATTATAAAAAATAAAAAGGCCAGTCTGTTTACTCTTATAGACCAATAGGGCTGCAACTAACATTTATTTTCAAAGTCAACTAATCTATCGACAATTTTTTCGATTAGTTGATTAATCACGGTTATTTTGTGTTTCAACCTAATTTGGCCTTTAAAATGTGCAGACCTTTGTAATTCAACCTGTGTGTTGCATTTTCACTGCATTTATCCAGAGTTAGGTTCTCACCTCTGATTGGTCAGCCCTGTGTCATGTTTGTCTGTCTTTATTTCATTCATGATGACATAAAAAAATATAAGTAGCCTACTATACAAAAAAATTAAATAAATCTCAAAATGAATGAAGCAGGTAACTGTAAATGAAGTTGTTGTACGCACTGTTGGACAGACCGCTTATTAGTGACTTTGTGCTTGTTTTCTAATGTTTATTTGCTCATTGGGGCTTGCTTTGCTCTCTGTATGATCCTCTCTCCCAGCTCTCCATGACAATGCGTTTAGTTTCGTTTCTCTACATGCGCTATTTCGCTCATGCGAACTCCGCCCCTCCTCCTCCCCGCTGAGTGTTACCGGTGCAGTGTGAGCTTCAGAGTGAGAGATCCATCAGATAAATGTCCTCTCTTTTCTAAAGTTAGGGGATTTTTGACACCAGTTTGAGACTCAGATCCTGAAAAACTGTCTGTAACAGAGAGTGAAGGAGACTCTCTAAATCACGTTATCAGACGCTAAACTCCGGGAGCTATCAGTCTGTCCAAGCCGGAGATGCAGAGCCTCCGTCAGCGCACAGCGCTCTCTGGGAGTGGAGATTTTTCCTCATCAATATTCCTCATGTATGAGCTTAGTGATCTTTTCCCATAAAAGTATCCAATAACACAGCACCTCATGCTGTGAACTGAAGTTACAAATGAGTATTACCCCCTGGTATTTGATTTCACCATGTGACAACGACAATAAAAACAAGAATATGACGCGTCGACTATTAATATTTGCGTCAATGAATTTTTATCGTCGACTTGTCGATTATGTCGCCCTACTTATGCAGCCCTACTCATGAGCTTGTCAGGGGAAACGCAGGTTAACATACAGTAATAGAAATAAGGAGAAATAGAAGAAAAAGATTGCAAAGTGAAACAACACAGCCCCAGTGTAGAAACATTTCAGCTTCAAACTGAATGAGCAAGGTGAGCCCATCAATATGGACGAGCCGGTGTGCAGCAACAAAAAAAGGCAACACAACAAAGTTGCACATCCCTGACCTAAAACACAACCACCCAGTTACAATAGTAAAAAACACTCAAGAGAAATAAAAGTTTATTGCATTTGAAATGGAATGTTTCATTATTATGATATATTGTTTTTAATTAGTGTTTAATTTGATCTCTAAATAATATTGTCAGTAATGTCATTTATCGTCAATAGATTGTGGGTCAATTTATCGTTCAGCAAAACCTGTTATCTACCCAGGCCTACTCTAGATGCCAGAGTGTTATCTGAATAAAAAAATCTCTTTCTGCTTTTGTGCAATAGTCAAAAGTGTCACTCAGGAACTTGCTGTTGAAAATGTGAAGAAAGGCTGCTTCTTGGCTCTTGCTGTCAGTCATAAAGTCTGACACATAACCTCTTGCACTGATTTCAAGCAGTAAAAATTACAGTGTAGGATCAGGGGGTTATTAGAAGGCATCAGTGTCAGTCCCAGTCTGTTGCACAATCAGTTACAAACTCAAAAACTCTGAGACTAATTACAAGTGAGCAGAATTTAAGAGCCACCTTTCAACAAAGTTACTGGAGAGGGGAGGTTGTTAAAATATGTGCTTGTAACCATGACAACATGTTTTTAGGCATGTTTTTTTCCAGTCCTGGAGCACTCTGTAATAGTTTTGCTGTCAGTGCTTGAATATGGAAATAAGCTAAAACGTCCTTCCCTGGTTTGAACTGGAATATGGAATTAGCATCCAGCTCTCCAAAGCCTTTCTCGACCTCTTGTTCTTCCCTCTCTGCTTGAACTCCTGATGTTTATTTCCACTCTTTATGACTGTGTATTCCACTTGTTTTGCATAATATTCTCACGGCATATGAGCGACTCATCTCCGTGTGAGGATATACAGTGTGGCAGGCAGGTCCCCAGGGTGCTGCATCTGCAGGTGATGGTGCGCAGACCGCTGCTGCTTACCTGCTAGGTAGGTGTCAGCTCAGCTCTACACATGCCTCTGTTAGATTATCCTTGTGCAATGTTAAAGCGCCGGGTCTGGTAGCAGGAGTACAGAGGGTGAAGAAACACTTTATCAAACACAAAACAGAACCTGACAATTTATTCTGACGGCACATCTTTTGTTGCCTGCTGTGACTTTTATTGAAAGCATCACTCTGCAGATAAACAGTGTGTATTGTGTTGTGCATGCCACATTATTATCAGCTAATGTCCAGGCATTGTCTCACACAGAGCCCAGTTGTGGAAAGATGATTATATTTTGTCCTCCAGCAGTAAGCCCACTCTCGCCGCTAAGAACATTAGAGTTAATTGTGTGTCTAATCTTGAAAAATATTATGGCTCAGAAAATAAGCGACAGAAGCAGAAGGTGGGGTGAATTTTGGGAGGGAGGGGGGTAAAGCAGCTGTTGAAGGAGCCATTTATAGCACCTCCATCTCATTGAAAAACATTACACATTGTCGACTGCAGTGAGAGGAAAGTAAGAGTTGTGTGTAGATAGCTTCTTCCTTGATTCAGTCCCACTCGATTTGGCTCCCAGCAGGGTCCACATTCAAGTCAGTCTTTGTCTCCGCCTGATGTTTAATCATCACGTCAAATTATGCCGTTATGATAATAACTATTGTCCACAGAAAACAGGGATTTGTGATGTGAAATGCCTGTTGCGATGCTCAAAATCCCAGCCTGAACAGTTTGTACAGCGGTACACTCGCTTGTATTATAGATTGCAGAATTGCATTAAAGCGGTTGTGTAGGGAAATTTTATGATGCAGGCTGAATCTTGTTAGGAGCGTTAAGGGAGTATTGATACAAGGCGACACAGAATTAGACCAAGAAAATCCAATTTCTTGTGACATTTGTTGCCTTGTAATCAGGCTGTTGCTAAATTGAAGCCAAAACTGCTCATTCTCATAATGTGGATGTGTAAGGGGGTCAGGTACTAAATGTAGGTTGTAACAGTAACCCAGACAGGCTCTGCTGCTATCTGTTACAACATCTGTTCATTGTTCGAAGCAGCAGGGGGAGGTGGGCTGCACAATTAATCCAAATGTTGGACTGAAACATGGTGAAGTGCATGCCCAAATCACAGAGGCTGCATTGTTTGGATGACAGCAGAATGTGTTGCAAGAAAAATATACTATTGCTGCAGATCCTCACCGGCCTAAACATCTTTCTCTGCAGGTATCCGAAAATAACAGTCAAATGATCAGGACTCAGAAAGGTATTTTAAGTCAAAAGAAAAATCACAACAACATATTTGTCCAATTAAGTCAGTATGGATGTTTTTTTTTTCATTTTATGCTCATGATCAAAGGTAGGGTCTGCAGGAATTTTTACTTGGCTGTCCTTGGCTCAGTGCCAGCAGCAGCGCACACCCACAACCTCCAACCGAAGCTACGTGAACACACTCACTAGCCCAGCAACTACCTGTGGCATTATGTTTCTTCATGGGAGAGACTTCAGTGCCGTGCACCTAGGGGTGGGTACCGAATTAGGTTTTTTATAGGTACCAACTGAATTCTGTCAAAAGTACCGGGTACCGATTCACATAAAACCAAAAGGTACCATGTTTAGGTACCTAAATGCATCCTTGTGACTGTGAGGGAGTGAAGGGTCGGCGATTTTCCATACTGGACATGGACACAGCATTACAAGGGTATATATTGAAAGATAAATATGTTAAGTTGAAATTTTTTATACTTTATTTTTAAACAAATTGATATTTTTTTACCACATTAACACAAGAAAGTAGAAAATTGCTACCGTTGAGAACCAGCACCGATTGCCAGGTACCGGGCATTGGTACCATATCATTTCAAATGTGAAAGGTACCTGTCCCTACATACACCTGACTTGGCATGTTAGCACAAGCTAATCACTGGGTTATTTGACACACACCTACTCAGCAGTAATCCTTTGTCCCGTGCTGCTCTCCAAGTTCCCAGAAGCGAGTAAAAGTCGAGCCAAACTTCAAACTCGTGAAGTTATCTGTTTGGCGTTTCGATTCACTTTGGTTGTGTTTTTGTTTCCCCATGCTTCGTCCATTATCATTGCCTCTCTGATTAGCTTCCACTCGGGATCATCAACATGCAAAGTTACTTGCGCACGATCTGTGATTGGCTGAGGTAATCACGCTTACTCCCTGCCCAGAAATGTCCTGATACAACCAAAACATCAACATACAGGCTGAGGAAGGGGTTGGGGCAGATAAAGACGCTGACACGTTTAGAGGCCCATTGGAGAAAACTGAGCTGGATTATTCCTGTAAAAGTTGACACCTTACTTTTCTAGGGAGACCCTGCAGACTCTACCTTTAAGGAAACATGGGTTTAGAGGTATGAAAAAAAGAAACACTAGCTGTAGTTTTTGACAAAAAGTCCTTAATCGCATTTGAAAATTTGAATTGAAGGAAAACCTTTTTTCATGAAAGAGCATTACATGAGATTAGACCTGTTAAAACTTTTCTCCCAGTTTCAGGTTTGGGGCAAAATGTGGAAATGGCCGACCCTGGGTGTTGCATCTTTATTACTATTCAGCAGGGAGGAGGTGTTTCTCCCGAGGCTGATTTTCCAATGTTAGCATTAGTTTCAACTCTGGTTTTCTTCCCCTATATCTGAATTCATACCCCTCACACACTGAACTAATGATTTTGAAGCACTTTTTCAGTTCTTCTCTCAAAAAATAATCCCTTGTTTCATGAAATGAAGGCTTCTTATTCCTGGTGGGTAAATCAAACTTCCCTTCAAGTAAGAATGTCATAGCATTTAAAGGCTCTCAGTGATCTTCAAGTTTAGAGATGGAGAATTATTTTATACGAGCTGCACTTGTTTATGACTCAGCGTACAGAAACTATTCCAAAACCAGGAGTGCTGAATAACATCAACAGCAACCAGCTGCACATAACTATTAAAAGGATGTCCTTATTTAACATGAGACTTCACACCTCAGCCAGTGCTATAAAAAAGAGGGATGTTAATGTTCTGTCTCTCATCACCTGCTGAGAATGTCAGAAACTATTCATGACACGTACCTGAGGAATGGAGAGATCACCCACTGGTTCATCCATCTTAGTTGGTTTATGTAGATAAAAAAGCAAATGCAGTGTGGGAAAATGCTCAGGCTAGCTGTTGATACACCTAGGAGGCCCTCCAGGTAGTAGTCAGTCTCTTAGAAACACTGGTACCATGACTCCCAGATTAATAGGGCTGTGATGATATGCTTTGATCTAATTCAATTCTTTTACAATGTTTATGGTGCTGATTCAATTTAAATTACGATTCTTCGATATTTCAGATTTTTAGTTCACTTTTTGATAGGGGTGTAACGGTACACAAAAATCACGGTTCGGTACGTACCTTGGTTTTGGGTCACGGTTCGGTACATTTTCGGTACAGTACGGAACAACGCAAAACCATTTGTTTGTTTAGCATGTTTATTAAACCAAAAACTTGGCATTATACAGTGAGGGGGGAGGCTCTTCAAGCTCCGGTTGGTCGTTAGCAGCAGCCATGATGCTCAATTCAGACACAAGCTCCTGTGGCTACAGAAGCTCTGTAAAATACATCTTCTGATTGGCTCACCGTGAGACGTCACGTCCACATGATATGCACATGATCACAAAGCACGAATCACAGACCACTTCCCTCATGAATATTAAAACACCTTCCCTGCTCAGCCAATCATGGACGAGTACTCACGTGAATATTAAAGAGCCATGTGCAGCTGCTAATGTAAACTTTCTGTACTGTTCGAATACAGCACTGTACCGAACCGAACGGCCTTATGAAGCGGTTCGGCACGGATACATGTACCGTTACACCCCTACTTTTTAAACACCAGACCAAGAAAAAAATTGAATAATTATGATGTAACCAGATAATTATTCCACTATAGACTACATCTGGAGCCATATTTTCCCCACATAAATTTCATATGTAAGTCAGTTTTTAAGATCTATTCAGGGGATCTGACGTCTCAACTTTTCTAAACCCAGCTCATTAACAAAGACTAAAATGAGGGGCTTAAATTTGAAAAAGAAAAAAAATCATGTTAACAAAAAAGCACGATACATAATTTTTTTTCTCCCACCCCTTCAGATTAAGGCGCATACCTCCTGCACAGCTGTACAGTTCCTTCATGAGTCTGTAACTTTAAAATTTAGCAAGCAAGGAGAGGTCAGAGAATAAAGTGCAGATATAATGAATTGAATGACTTCCATTTCATCACTTCACTTTTACAACAAAGTGTTCAAAGTGAGTGTGGCATTCTGCCACCTCCCTCTCCTCCATTAACAGTCATTAAATGGCCCTTTCTCCATCCTCTGGCTCTCAGGTTATTACTCCTGGGTCTGAGCTGGATCTTTAGATATGATGATGGGACATCTGTTACAGTAGAGTATAGAAAAGTCCCAGAGCCTGAACCACAGCAAGGTCAGCAAGCCACAACAGACATTTAATTACCGTAGTGCTTCCCTCCGCAATGAGGAAACCGGCAGCTGGCCCAGCCGCCCTCCCCAGAGATGGTCCCGAAGTGAAAATAGCTCGGTGACTGGCTGGTTTATGATGGTCAAACCGCACATTACCGCACAACCTTAATCACAAGTGCTGCTGTTTTAATAAGCAGGCGCACAGGGGCCAGCAGGCTGTAGTTGTTGCTGCAGAGTTCTTCAGAAACCAGCTGTTAAGTGTCTTAATGGAGCCCATGTATAATTCATGAGCACACACAGAGCTGCGTGGCTGGCTGGCTCGCCCACTCAGAGTGGCCGATAATTGGAGGGAGAAGAGGACAGACTGTACGCCAACTTTTCTCTTTGAAAGTGTCGGACATCAGCTCCACGTTTAATCCCTCTGTGACAGGACATCCATTTCATGAGACAAAGGAGCTGATTTATCACCAGCAGCTAGAGCTGCTACACAAGTGGAAAGCAAAGAGTGGTAGATTGATGACCTGGAGAGAAGTGAAATGATGCTGTGACTGTCCTCAATGTCATCAGACATTTCATCAGTGCAGAAGTTTTTCTGCCACAGCCACTCCTATTATTTAACCATTATAGTGTTGGGAAGTAGACAAAATATGTGTCTGGGTAAATAAATCTTCTACCACTTTAAAGCCTGTCGATTTAACTTCTAAATGGAGCCACATTTGTCAGATAGTCAGAAAGGTCCACTTTAAACGGACCAGGGTTCGTTTCCCACGCTGGTGCGGACTTTTCATGCAGGTGTGAATAGACACAAACCCTGGTGCGGACCAAACAACCAGACCAAGACCCACTTTTTGAGGTGGTCTCTGTCCGCTTCCAAACGAACTCTGGTGCGGTTCGTGGTTCTCCGGTGCAGGTCTGAATACAAACCAAGGTCCATCCAAACTAACTACAGGATACATGCTCCTCATACCTACAGTTGCTGTTTACTGTTCTTTGTTTGAATAATATCACTTAATCAAGTCTTTTCTAACATGACAGACATACTACAAAATAAGAAATAAAAGTATGCATGTTTAATGCTGATATCGTATTAGATTAATATCGGTATCGGCCAATACTCAATGCTGCAGTATCGGTATCGTATCAGGAGTGAAAATGTAATATTAGGACATCCCTAATAAATTTCCCATAAAATGCACATCACGTGAGTCAGAGAGAAACATTTCACCCTCTGCTGGAGAAAAGTGGTAAATGTTTTTCCAATCAAATTTATAAACAAAGACTGAAATGAAAAAATTGAACTTAGGGGGTGATTTTATGACAGAGAATCCCTGCAGAATAGATGCAAAAAAGTGAATTGGAAACATCCCAAATCGTCCCTCTAATGCAGGATTAACTGTAGGTGTCATATACCAGCTGTTTTAACGAACAGATTGTGTAACATCCTCGGCAGACTCTCTCAGCTCGGTGTCATGCAGTGTTGTCACATCCCTACTGTATCATCATGACAGCCATTGTTTATGTACATGTTAAAGCAGACACCATTCTCCTTTGCCTCAGTCACTTTCAGAGAGTTCATCGTCTCCTTGGCTTCATCCAGTGTTTGGCTGTCTGTCCAGACCTCTCAGAGGTCAGAGCTTTTTAGATGTCAGGAGGGCCAACAGGGAGTGGGCTCATATGGCAGGTTGCACCACGTCCACTGAACAGCCAGATTGTCCTTGATGAATCTTTTGAGGTGTCAGGTCACACGTCAGGGGCTGTATAAAATCAGTTTTGGATGGTTTTGCGTCGGCTTCACTCATAGAACAGGCAGTTTAGCAGTCCTCAGCATGGGTGTTCCCAGAGGAGCAACAAACCTGAAAGTGACGTAATGTTTCTACTGAAAACAATGCTCAGACTTGATTTTCTTGTTCTTCTTGAAAGATACCATTTTCTCTCCAGGTAATGACTGTTTGCACATTCACAGGCATCATTAGGGAGTTAAATACCATCCCTTCTGCTATATTTAAGCTTTACATTGCTCAGTGTATCTGTCTTTCTTTGACCTTTCAGCTTTCAGGAAAAAGAGGTGTTTTGTCTCTGTTGGTGTCTTATTGGAGATATCAGAAGCACGGATTATCATTTGCTGCTTGTGATCACCAAATGTCTTTTTCTGATCACTGACATGTTTTGTATTTTACCATACACAATGAAGAATTAGAAATTTTCTGTAGCAGCCCTCTGACAAACACCATATGTTATTTTCATGGATAATTAGATCAGTTCTCCCACACAGATCAGGGATCAGCTGGTCATGTGACTGATGTATTTATAACCACGAGTCAGATAGATTCATTGGTTTCTAATTTTTAATTATGTGTTTACAACAAATTGATATCCAGAAGCCACAAGGGAGGCTCATTAGTCAGGTACACAACTGTTCACTTTTCACTGAGTTATTATTATATTGTATCTTGATTTGTGTTGTTACATAATTGTATTAACATATGTTTAGATTTATGAGGATAAAACTGTTTAACATTTTACTCAAAAACATCCCACAAACACATCAAATATTTTCAAGTCCTATGACATGAGCAAACTATCCCACATGTTATCACATAGTTCAATATGGTGAGACTGGTTTGAGATCTAGGAGTTAAAGCTAACTCAATTTCTTTGTCTGACATCTTTTTTTCCATGTCCTACATAATTCCGGTGTTTCAATATGTTCACCCTGAAGCCAGATAGAAATCTATACACTGTTTTTTTCCGCTGTGTGGTCAAAATAAATCTGTGGGCAGCTGATGGAAATCTTGAGTAGAGACTAACTCACCGTGTTACTGACTGAATCAACATCTCATTTAGTTTTGTTAATAACATTGGATGTCATTATTTTTAGCGTTTTTCTTGCGTATTCAAAAAATAACAAAAGGACATATTGGCATTGTACTGTATATCGGCCATCAGGCGACCTGTGCTCCAGTTATTGGCGCTGACCCTTGAAAAACCAATATTGATCCACTAGTCTTGAGCTTCATGTGACATCATTCAAACATTGTAAAAACATGTCCCTTCAATAAGGTGGTGCTTCTAATGTTAGCCATGCTCATATGAAGCCTGTATCACCCTGTGTTTAACATGCTGTGCTAAGTTTAGTTTGTTTTTCGAGTGTTATGTCACCTCATGACTTGCTGCTTTGTCAGAATTCAAACTTGTGTTTAAATCCATGTTGTATGGCTCAGTTATATTAAAGGGGACATATCATGCTGATCCCTGATTTAATACTTACATATAATATAATAAATTTGAAAACAAGACCTTTCACTCCCTTAATTTTCAAAAAATGAGATATTGTATTTTTTCTGATATCCTAGAACGAGATTTGATGCCTCTGAAAATAGGTCATTGCCAGTTGGCTTCAAAATTCCGACCGTAGTGACGACACGAGGATCCTTTCTTTTTATTGGAGTAACCTGATAAAGCAGCTCCTCCTCTGTGATGTCAGTTAGTCACACAACCGCCACCGAGGGATACACCCACCAACAGCCGAGTATAAACGTATAAACTATACATGTTACAGTACCGGTTTGACTCACCACACTGAAGCATCCTGAGATGATCTGTGTCGAGGTGGATTTTCTTCCTCCTGAGCTGCAGAACTGTCCGGGTCTGACTCAGGGTTCAATACAAAAGGACGTATCCTACACTCTGCCATTTTATTAGTGCTATCAATGCCTTACAGTGAAGTTTTGGCAAACAGCAAACTCGCTCGGTCTGCTCCATTCAATGTGGCGATTTTGTAAATACTGCCATGCTGCAAAAACCGCCTCCTGCCTCTACCCCCTCCGCCCCTCTGATAGAACTGACCAATCAGAGCACAAAGGGCTGTGACGTTGCGAGGTTACTGGAGGTCATTCTCCAAACGCAGCGTTTCAACAAGATCTTCAGAATGGCCTAAAATGAGGATATTGAGATCGCTATTGTGGGGCAATGAAGGAACTAAATGACTTGTACTGAGGGCAGAAATGCTTTACAGACATCCTAGTCTGGCATAGTGAAAAAGAGAAACAAGCATGATGTCCCCTTAAAAGAGTTTATGTGCTGGATTGTGCTATCTCTGATTTTTATGCCGTTTCTAAGGTGACATCTAAGCTGGAGATAGTTTGATCTTTAAACTCCTTCAAAATATAATCGTTAGCTTAACTTTGAGGCACAACAGGAAAAAAAATGTTAAATTCTTTCATCCTCACTCTGAATTCAGGTTGCATAATCAAGCATGAAGAGTTGACAGGAGAGCGATGCACCATGCAACTCAGCTAATCCTGCTAATAACAGATTTATTTTTTGTTTACCTTTAACCTCGTCTAAAAGGATTAATATTAATCTGTGTTTGCTGTCACTTCTCCAACTGCAGGTATCACAGTAACAATCAGAGACTGAGATATTCAGGATTAAATCGTCTAATTTTAAAAACTCATTGATAAAAATCACAGAGAGATTATAAGACTTACAGCTGTAGTACTGACAGACGAGGAAAGATGTTTATGTGGTTGCTTTGATCCTGAGTGGTCGGGCTCCTCATTGCCTCCTTCATATGTGCTCTTACTGCTGTTTATTTCATGCAGCATGTAACACAGTGGCTTCTCTTGTTCAAACGCAATTTCATGCTCTGGAGTCCAATTTAACGCCTATACATGGATGTGCACTTAGCTTTATGTTTTCAGAGGCTGTTTTTGTCCACTTTGCACTAATCAAATCTCTAAGGCTACTCGTTTTATTTTGGCTTTACAGACGTTCGGGTTGTTTGAGACGTATAATTAGCAGATGAAGACGATCAGGGTCAGAATAACAAACTGCACACTGGCTGCAGCTCATGGTGGATTTTGAATCTGAGTTCTGCGTCTTTGGTGGGCTTATTTAGTTCTTCTGCTCAGACTCTTCTGGAGCCTGACAGGCCTCATCTCATGCACAGTTTAAGCACAGCACAACATGGAGAAAAGATACCGTCACCACCAAAATAGTGGGATTGTGTCTTTATGCAGGGAAGCTTAACTAGTGCAGGGGAGTTATTTATAACCTTCCCAATCACATCTTGTCACTTAATGTGGTATGTAGAGTGGAGTGGTTGTTTTGCTCCTCATGTCGGGGTTGAGAGTGCGAGCTGGAGGCATGAATACACCCAGCAGTCTGCTTAAGCTGTAACAACAACTGACAGTCTTTGCCTGCAGCTTCCTACAGGGCTCAACACTCAGGTGCATTTACTACACCTGCCTTCAAGAGTCCTTGCAGTGGAGAGGAGACTCCAGCCATGAAACATCAGGAGTGTTTCACTGCCGGAGCACAGATAGAGAGGAAAGAAAAAGGGATTATCCATCTTGTGATCTTTTAACTGCAGTCTTATCTTGATGTCCTGCTGGAGCACACCCCACCACACACACTCACACTCACACAGAGGACAGGAAGGGACTGTCTGTGTTGTTACACTTTCACAAAGACCTCATTCTGCCGTGTCGGGAGTGCTCTGGACAGGATGAGAGGGTTTAGAGAGGAGGGATGTTATAAATGCATTGAAAAGGAATTGATGTTGAAGCAGTTGTTATGTTTTTATGTCTGAGTCCTGGGGGGCTTTCAGCTGTGATCAAATATCTTTTAATAAAACAGCCCGTGTTAGTCCTTTGGCTTTTAACAGCACACTCTGTACATAAAAACACAAATACTATGACTCTGTATTTTTATACCAATGTCCTAAAGACCACCATCACGCACTAACCTGAGGCCTGCACCTAATTTTAGTCCAGAACCTGGAGGGAACCACATGAGCAAGGCAGACTCATTGACTTCCTCCAGGCCAACCCGGCTGACAGCCATACATGCATCCGAACAACGTGGAAAATAGGTTACTGTGTAAACCCACCACAGGCAGAGGTGATGTCTCTATCTGCACGAAAACATCAGAGGTGAACCGAGTCACCTCAGAGCAATTTTTAACAAGATTCAAGGGAATTTTGTCAGCTGGAATAAGCTTCTTTGAAACATATTGTTTTTATCTTTTAAAGCAGCTGTGAAGAAAGTTTTGTTTTGCGTGGTTTCTGTTTGCCCCTGCGGACAGAAGTGATACGCATGTCGTGAAGATTGTGATCCTGCCTGTGCTTCCTTTTATTTCCACAACAATTGAAATGAAAACACTTCTTTGTGGTTGTACAGTTTTCCTTTTTTTCTAGAAGCATTGCATTGTGGTGATTTGTTTCATCCTAACTCATATGATACAGTTATCCCACTGCTGACACCAAATATAAATATTACAGGCGTTATTTAATTTACACTGTGGCACCAGTGATACTACTCCTGCACTCTTATCTGTCAGAGGCATTATAATGCATCATCACATAGTTGTATTGAGTCCATCAATTATCACAGAAATTGTGTAGTGTGACGTTATCATCAGGGCAATACACTGTAAATTGTGTTGCTGTGTTACCCTGTCCCTGCAAGCTTTGTGTGCTTTTCACAAAGCACCACAGATATAGAGGTAAACCGGAAATTGCAGTGGGTGCATGTGCAATATTGACACCCCAGAAGGTGGAGTCTCTGTTAAATGACCTGAGACACGTGATGCTGCCACTGCTTTCTCCCTTAACCTTCTAATATAAGGCAGCGACTAACTTGAGCACACAGAGAACTTTCTACATTCAGTCTGTCACCTGACTGAAATATATCAGTACATTTTATAAAACTTGTATGTCCACTGTGTCTGATTTTAGTAGTGCCAGGTAGTGCCAGTAGTGCCACCAGGCTTTGGCATTCTACGTAGGCATGGGGGAGGGCAGAGAGCTCCAGGGAGAGCCATACTGCTAAATATAACTTACATAAAAGTGATTCCAAGTCATTCTTTTTGACAAGAGTGGTCCTGACTGGAGTATGATTTATGTAACACTGCTATCGTCACAAGCTCCCAGACAAATGCTCGATTAAACCAGACAGACCTTAAAGGATAAGTTTGGTTTATACAGCTTTTACATTGTTTATAGAATGAAGTAGAACAAAATACTCACCCAGAAGGCTTTCCTGATCCAAGCAGTGCTTCGAGTGATATTTAGATCCCAAATTGTGCAGCGGACGTCCGTATAATGGGATCCATCGGGGCATACAGCGCCGCTCCTAAAACTGCATAAATCGTCCAAAAACTCATTTTTTCCCCCCAGATTCCATCATGGTCCGCTCTAAGTTAGTCCTCTGTTGCAGTCTGTGTCACTCCAGACAGTGCTGTGTGGCTGTAATGACCTCTGAACTGACGAAGACTTTGTTTACATTTGCGGAATATTTGAGGAATATTGATGAGGAAAAATCTCCACTCCCAGAGAGCGCTGTGCGCTGACGGAGGTTCTGCATCTCCGGCTTGGACAGCTTGACAGCTCCCGGAGTTTAGCGTCTGATAACGTGATTTCGAGAGTCTCCTTCACTCTGTGTTACAGACATTTTATCAGGATCGGAGTCACAAACTAGTGTCAAAACTCCCCTAACTTTAGAAAAGAGAGGACATTTATCTGATGGATCTCTCACTCTCAAGCACAGGTAACACTCAGCGGGGAGGAGGTGGGGCGGAGTGCGCATGAGCAAAATAGCGCATGTAGAGAAACGAAACTAAACGCGTTGTCATGGAGAGCTGGGACAGAGTCAGGCAGGATCATACAGACAGCAAAGCAAGCCCCAATAAACAAATAAACATTAGAAAACAAGCCCAAAGTCACTAATAAGCGGTCTGTCCAACACTGCGTACAACTTCATTTCCCTGTTACCTGCTTCATTCATTTTGAGATTTCTTTTGTATAGTACCAACTTTTCATGTCATCATGAATGAAATAAAGACAAACAAACAAACATGACACAGGGCTGACCAATCAGAGCTGAGAACCTAACTCTGGGTAAATGCAGTGAAAACGCAACACACAGGTTGAGTTATAAAGGTCTGCACATTTTAAAGGCCAAATTAGGTTGAAACACAAAATAATCGATAGATTAGTCGACTTTAAAAATAATCGTTAGTAGCAGCCCTATTGCGCACTGTGATTAGCTGAGGTAACCATGCTTACGCTCCCGCCCAGAAATGTCTTGAAACAACCCAAACATTAACATACAGGCAGAGGAGGTTGAGGCAGACACAGACACTGACACACATGTACAGAATCCCAGAAGTGATGATTAAGCAGGATTATTCCTGTAAAAATTGACATTTTATTTTTTAATGAAAATCCTGCAGTCTCTACCTTTAAGACAACCCACTTGTTGTATTCAGGGGAAGACTGTGCGTTTCTGTCCAAGTAGAAGTTGCGTTCACCAGCAACATCAGTTTTGAAATGCAACAGTCATTCAAAAACACAATATTAACTGCTGCTTTTATTCTGCTGGGTAAGATTTGGTCATGCTTTTAGCTTTTTGTGTGTCACAAGTGTTAGAATAATATTGTTTTATGGTCAAATATGGATTAATCACATCAGTTTAATGGATTTTGTTCAACTGTTTCTTGATGACTGAGCGTTTTCCACCAGTGATCAGTCCCAAAGGTCTAACAGTGACCTCCACACTGAAATTGAAGGAGTAAGAAAGGGGAGTTCATTGGGAGTCAGTTGTGTTTGAATTCTTTTTATATTTTCTACATGCCTGTCTGAAGTCAGGCCTCCCACCTTAATCCCTTTAGTGGTTTGGCAGTCAGCCACAGGAGCCTTTACCTCTCTGTAGCTGTTTACTTAACGTACATAATGTATATATATATCATGACTGGATTTACTGCCTGAGCATTTTCAAAAGTGAAAATAAAGTCCTGAGTTGACAGAACCAACATACTGAAGCTGTTACTGCCTGATTCATTTCAAACGGTATGAGGAAGTAGTTTGTTATCAGTGAGTGAAGCAAAACTGGACAAACTCACCATGTTCTTTCTCAACTCCTTCATTTATTGTAGCTGCTGTGAAACATTCAGACCACCTCACACTGAGCTGACAAAACCGCTGAGCTTGGGAAATTCCACAAATGTGAAATTGTTTCCCTTCCTGAGGAGTTACTGAGTTTTCAGCAAATTCCACCTCTTATGGTGTTGAAAACCTGGCTAGTTAGGAGCTCCTGAAAGGTTTTTAATCCTCGATTCTGCCCTGTGTTTCACTGAGGGCGTTCGACTTTAATATTCACGCTCTGCTGCTTTAATCCCACTTTCTGTGTGCTCACCTCTCACATAATGAAGCATGGTGCTAGGAAACCATTGTTTGCCTGTGTGTACTCTGACATATTTCTTGCTAATGTGTATATGAGTCTGTATGTTGTCTAAAAACTGTTACCTGACTCAGGTCTGGAGTACATTCTGTCCCACGTTTCAGCGCTCTCTGTGAGACTCCATCAACAGTTTGAATGGAGTAGCTGCACTCAGCTGCACTTGTGTCTCAGTGTTTGATCAGCGAGGCTGCCTCCTGATCACAGCTGGCATTGTGCCCCGGGGCCCGGACAAAGGCTGGGGCCGGGGCGCCGGCAGGGGTCTGGTCTGTATCAGACATTTTATTTGTTTAGGGGGATGGGGGGTGAGGATAGGCAGTAGTATCGCTGCTCCCCTCATGAGCAAAGAGAAACTACTGTGTCAGGAGGGAGAGACGCCCCGTGACCACCTCCCTTCTGTGACATTTGGCTTTCATTTTTGTGGTAGATCGTAAACTGCTGGAAGCTTGCAGCACAAATACTTTCCTTTGATAGACATGATTACTTTCAACAGCCTTACCCAATCTTCATCTGTTTGTGTTTATAGAAAAGAAAAGAGAGCTTTGGGGTAGGCATCCCTGGTGATACTGTGTGAGGACGCCTCAGTGAGGAAATGTTCCAACCAGTTGATAAAATGGTGACAACACCAGCTCTTCTAATTAAACCAGACTTTTACGAGACCACCCAAGACGCACAGTATTGTAGAGCTTCTGTTTTCATTCAGGCAGAGCATGGAGGGCAGAAGATTTTAATTTTACACTTTTTTAGGACTAGCTGCAGCTAGCTTGTTTCGAGTAGCTTAGCATAAGTTAAAAATTCCTTTGTTTTTATCATTTATGAGGTTTTAATGTGATTTACCCTCAGGGATCTCCTCTCCTCTAAAACAAACAGACATAGAATATCATAGATGAACTGCTGAATGCAGCTGTTCCAAGGATTAGAATTTGGGCCACACCAACGCTTGAGGTCTGTGAGGTGACCTGGAGGAAACTTAAGCTAAGTAGCTGAATAAAACCCTCGATCCAGTCTTAAAGTGATACTCTGGGATGGAACAAGTTGGGTCCTATCACAAGGTTTAAGGCAGAAATTACCCCTACAGCAGTGTTTTTGTGCAGCAGAAGCCCAGGGTGCTCGCACCAAACACCCCCTCCCTGCTCCTCTGCTGGTTTCCTCTGCACTCAGATGGGGCCCTTTTTTACTTGACCAAAAACACAAATAAACGGACTCCCACCGGAAAAATCTGATATCAGTCTGCATTCACGCTTTATTTAGAGAATTTTCAGTGCTAAATAAGGCTCTAGTTCTTATCGTGTCTCTTCGTCAGATTGGCAGATTACCTGCGTTTGTTTAAATCTGGCACGCGGCACGCGCGGACTGATACAGTAAGCAGCGAGAGCCTCGTAGCCAGCTGTGGCTCTGCAGCAGAGGTAGCGCCGTTTTATGACACAACGAGAACTAGAGCCTTATTTAGCGGTGTTTTTGTGTGAAAGTAACGCGCTGAAAATTCTCCAAATAAAGGGTGAATGCAGACCAATATCAGATTTTTTCGGTGGGAGTCCGTTTATTCGTGTTTTTAGTCAAGTAAAATATGGCCCTGTCTGAGTGCAGAGGAAACCTGCAGAGGAGCAGGGAGGGGGTGTTTGGTGCGTGCGCCCTGGGCTTCTGCTGCACAAAAACACTGCTGTAGGGGTAATTTCTGCCCTAAACCTTGTGATAGGACCCAACTTGTTCCATCCCGGAGTATCACTTTAAGACATAGTTAAATGTACGGGTGATTTTACTCAAAACACTCACAGTCTTGAACAAAATAGACATCTAGCAGGTGAGATATGAGACTCATACAAATGTAGAAACTTTGTGTGGCTCTAAACTTAAAAAAAAAAAAGACATGCATACTCAAAGCTTTGTTCTGAACTGCCAAATCCAATTTGACAGTAAAAATTCAGTGTTGGAACCAGCCTGAGATGTTGCGTAACTCCCACACACATGGAGAAAACACCAGCTATTGAACAAAACGCCAAAGAAACTTCCCGCCGTGCCAATTTGTTCTGACCGTTGGTTTATTTATTCTGCTATGTCCAGAAGGTATTTTCTTCCTGCCGTCTGTTGTCTGCCTGAATCAGCGTGAATGCAGCATCACTTCTGTTTTAAACGTCAGATCTCCTGCCACCGCCATGATGGTCAGCTTCCTCTTCACATGGCTCTGAGTCAACTCTCCTCACTGTCTTCACGTGATAAGTGAAACTCGGCTCCTGCTGCTCCGTGTGCTCACTCTTCCTCTGCTGCAGGGAGCAGACACTTTCAGTTTGTAATTGTGCCGTCTGTTGTCCGACTTAGTGATGATAATATGGTTTAAAGGAACAGCATTACATCATTGGGGAGTGTCGAGCAAGTCGTGTAGCCGGTGGATGTCTGGACACACACTGACTACCTCAGCAAGCCTAATCCTTTTAAAGTAGATGAAATACAAATTTGGAAATACCACTGTACTTAATGCTCAAATTTTGGGGGATGTCATTTCCTAAACCACCAGGGATGTGATCAGAAATGCATTTCATCTCTCAGCAGCGTGCGATTGCAGTGTGTCTCTGATCCTCAGCGCAGATTAAGAGAATAAAAGCTTTTTGTGAGCACTGTCAACCAGGATTTTCTGGAAAGTCAGCTGAAGTGACATCAGGTCTGACGTCTACATCAAGTCTAATGCTGAACTGCTGTATTATGTTGAAGGACGGTCTCTTTGGTCCAGAAAATACCCGACTGCTGTCTCACACTTCTGTTTGTACTTTAGAGCTCACTCCATTAAGTCTGGCTAATGATTGATGTCAACCTGTCTGACTCCACGGCCCTACTCCTCCTGTGATGAGGATTTATTTGAAGCAGGAGCACACAAACCCATGTGTGTGTGGTAGAGAAGCTTTATAATTTTGCACCATTTCTCAAGTCGTGCAAACTGCCTTCATATGTTTTCTGATTTCTCACAGGGAGCTGTTTCTCTTCCCTTCAAAGTGAGGGGGACGGGATTTTGTAATCACTCTTCTGGAATCTCTGACAGCAGAAAATACTCCAGCTGTTTCATGTTTGTTTCTCATCTGTGTCCCATCTACAGACGAGCATTTCAATCAACAAGGCGCACCAGAGTATCTGCGAAACACCGCACACAGCGCTCTCATGTCCCTCTGCCTCTGTCACTTTAATATCCTGTTCACAGAACGACGCTGGCACATTTTCTGTTGTTTCCCATGAGGCTGTTATCACTGGGCTATCTGTGTGCTGCTCCTTGGGCTGGCGTCTGGCCTATCAGCTCCACAGCACAACCAGGCTCCAGTATTGTGAACGTCTCTCTGGGTCCCTAGGCTTCCACAAATCTTCAAGGACACAGGCCCTTTGTTTATCCTCTGTGTGTGTGTGTTTCCACAGGTCTGAGAGACACTGAGGGTTCTTATCTGACTCTTCAGGGTTCTTCAGATAAACTCTCCTCCTCTCACAGTGGGGGGAGGTATGGAGGATGGGGAGGCTTTTAGTGGTTTGGGTCTAGCATTAAAACCATTCATCCAGGCAGAGAAGTTGAGAGCATCCTGCTCAGTCACTGTCCTACACAATGTCAAACACTATCGTTCTTCATAAATAAGCACAAATCTCAGAGCCAGGAGCCAGTCCTTCTGAAGAAAACTCACTGATTTACAAATATCCCCAAGAGTCCTTCATTTGTTGTGTGTTTGTTTACTTACTTTCAGAGTTATTTGGGTTCAGTCAGATCTTTTTAGTACAAAAACTAATTATCAACAACAGCAAGAGAAGGAAGTGATGATTAAAGTTTCAAGAAATACCGAAAAGGGCAAATGTATTATGATACAGTATAACGTGAAAGATTCATTAACAGATAATAAAGCCTGACATTTTGGTTCCTGAACACAGTTGTGCCAAACCGAATCAAAAGCAGCTCTGCACCATGACATATTCTCAAATTATTGTACACAGGGAGAGAAATGTATCATCTGAGACTGATAAATAAAGACCATTGCAGAGTCATTTTCTACCGCATCAATAGCCACGGTTACATGAGGAGTTTTTCGCCTTTCTGAATGGAATCTTTCTGAATGACTTTTCCAAAAACAATAGTATACATGGAAAGGAATATTCCAATCTCTGGTCTACTTGCGCCGCTGTGATCAAACAGAATAGTCAATAGGGCAGAAAAACGTAAACATCACAAGATTTATCAAAGACGGAGGACAACAGTTTTTCATTCTGTTGCAATACTCCATATTGCGAGTTTGTCGTCTGTCCAGTCTTAATATTATGTTCGTTTCTTTCAAAGTTTGGATCAAAAACAAACTTTCCTCCAGTGCTGACGGCTTGCCGCCATTTTTAAAGTTGAGGAACGTCTCTAGTAGCGTCTTACGTCATATCTGAGCATGCGCTGAAAGAACGTACCCTGACAACTTTCCGTTTGAGTGGATACATGATACCTCAATCGGTTTGGGTAAAGGAATATTCCACCCCTGTGAAACCAATTAAATGTCCATTCGGATTGGCACTTTTCTTTCGGAATGAGGTGTTTACAAAGGTTAAATTCTTTCCATTTGAGCAAATAAACCGAATGCAAGCGGAATATTTGGGTCCATGTAAACGTGGCTAATGATGCAGGAGTTAACCAGTGTCACTGCGTAACTTTAAAGGCTTGGCAACAATCAGTGTTGCTTCTCTGTCACTCACAATAAAGACAGTCCAGTATATTTAGTGCAACCAGAAAAGAAGGACTTTCGGCCCAGTTATCATGACAACTTTTTATCCAAAGACACAGTAAAAAAAAAACCTACATTTACACTGGAATGCTGAGGGACTGAAAACGCTGTAGTAAGCATGCCAGGCCTGTAGTTGGCGCTTTAACTGTCTTGTCCAGAAGCTGCTTTTGGTAGATCTTAATCAAAGTAGAGTTGAGCCAATCATCTGGTGTATTGGTGAATGTTAAGAGCAGAAGTGGAGCAACAGATGCACATTTTGTTGAAAGACAGTCATCAGATTGAGCAGCACAAGCACAACACGGTAGTTTGTAACAACAGTATTGTTGAACTATCCTATGTGCACGTGTGAAGTGGATTATGATGTCAGCGTTTCCAGTGAAAACCGGCTTACTGTTTACATGGCAATGGTGGCTGCAGCATTTCAGAAAATTCCACTCTGGAGGCTGTTTTCAATAGTTTGCATTTTAGGTCGGCTGAAACGCCGTTTCTGTGTTAACGTGTGGCCGTAACGCAACAAAACTTTTGTGTTTCACCCTAAAACTGTTGTCGTGTAAACGGCCCCTTAGTGTACCAGTGTGGACATGGAGACTACGCTCCATTAGCTCAGCTTTTCCAGACCAAGGAGAAGTTTTGTTTCCACTAAGGAACTCAGATATATTAAGAAGAATCAAAGTGTTATTCAAGACCGTCAATCACCCATCTGCAAAACCTGCTGCAAAAAAAGTTGCGTTCAAGTTGCATCTGCAGCACGTTAGTCAGTGGTCCCTGGTAGTGGTTTGGTTATTCAATTTCTAGCTGGTATTTTTCGCATGTATTGTTGATTAAGAAACTAAGCTACTGTTGAACTAATTGGTCCCTCCGACACAAACTTAATGGACTGAAAATGTGGCAGCAAACTAGCTTTGGCTAGCGTTTACAAGCTAACATTCCTTACAATCACTCCACCAAGTATCTGAAACTAATGCCCCCATTTCACACTCTGTTGATGCTGTCTGATGGAGTTTTTAGGGCTGTTGGGGACTTAAAATCCACCTTGTAAAGATACGTCTTTACTGTGGGAAGATGGCGCTGATAATAGTGACACACAACAGTTTGTGAGGTTCTTGCCGGCTGTAAGAAGAACAGCTCCTCAGTTGTGATAATAAAGTTTACCTTAACTTTAAGATGGCGATTATTTGAGTTGGTGTATCTTAGTTATGCAGCCACATGTTGTCACTGAAAGTGTATCTAAGGGAAATGAATAGATTTAGTAGAATTAAAAGTATTTTATATGTATCCTATAATAAGTGTCTTAGTTTGAGGATCCAGATTTTGAAGTTTGACAGCAAACCGAGTAGTCCCCCTCCCATTTTTCTCCTCCTTTCCTTCATTTCCTCAATCAGTCACAGACGTCTGTTTTTACAGACCTCATTGTGAGTTACAAATCAAATTTCGCTATATGCATTGTGGTAATATTGTCCTGCCAGCATCTGCAGGGATTCATTTATAAAGAGAACTAAAGGGATTATTGGTGAGCTCCAGCTTTCATTTAAAAACTAATTGAATCAAAATTATTGTTGCTGTCAGACTTGATATAAATGGATGTGAGCAGAAATTGGTCGCTCTGGACATCCATTGCAATAGCATCAACCACATCCCCCGCGGGCTCGTCTAAAAGCTGTCAAATGCTCCGGCAGTCGACTAAAGTGCCTGTCATTCGTCACCCCTTCATCATTTAATGTTCAATTATGTCAAAACAGCCTTTAGGTCATCGGGCTGGGAATTGATGGCAGCTCTGTGTGGCAAGTGGAGCTTTCAGGCTGCATTACAGCACAATCACTATGGCTCAACAGCCCCAGCCCTCTGCAACACTAAATAAACCACGGCCGAGCTCGCCGGCTCTCAGGGCCCACACATTGCCTCAAATTGAATAGTTCCAGCAGGGGCACTGGGGCGAGCATTCACAGCCCTCTTTTTGAGCAGCGACCAAGTTATGAAGTTATCCTCTGCTGTGCCTGAAATAATTGATGTTCCTCGGCACAGTCACAGGGGATTGGCTCGACTGTTTGTGATGAAGAGAGTGGCTGTGCTGTTTAATTTGCTCATTCCAGAGCCCCCAGACTGTCATTTTACCATAATGAATTACAAATATTCATCCAAGCATCAGGGCCAATCGAGGAACATTTAAACGCATGCTTTAAAGCGCTGTCAGAGTTGTTTCTACTTCTCTTCTTTTATGACTGGGGTACTTTTTTCTGATTCTTTGTTGTTATGGCTGTACAGCTGGGGTTTTTTTTTGAGAAATGCTAAGCTGTTAATATTTCAACTTGAAGGTTTGGTTTTAATGAGAGAATGTTTTTTACATTCTTATGTATATCTTAAAACTGCTGGAAACTCATTGGAAAATGACCATCTGTATAAGAATGAGCATTTAACACTGAATACAATTTCATTTTAATTTTATCTGATTATTTTTGTAAACTTGTGTCAGGTTAATGCCAGATGACTATTTTAACCAAGGGTGGGCGTTGTTCAAGCAAGGTTTCTGATGTCCACATGTGTTCATCGATGACCACAGTTGTGTCTGTTTTTGGCTGCAGGTGTTGGAAATGATTGTGATCTTTATCAAAAGTTGAAGTTGATATCTGTAATATTACAGCTAGTTAGATCAGAGGTTTTCAACAGAGGGCCTGTGATCCCTAGGGGGTCCTTGACGTTTTTGTATTTTCAAATTTTCTGTTTGTATTAGGGGTGCACCGATCACAATACTATGGCCAATCACCAATCTTCAAAAAGCCTGACCTGCCAATACCGGTTTGGGCCAATACTGATTTTTATTTTCATTATTTTATAACTGACAGCAAATACCCTCAATGTTCCAATCTTATTTTATTGAAAACCATTGAGCAATACCTGTGAAACAATAAAATCTTTATGCTTTAACTTAAACAATTTAGTGTCCTGAGTGTTAGGTGTCAGAGCAAAAAGCAACAATGGCTGGCTGTCAATCCTTCCTGGAGAAATATAAGATCAGTTTAAGGATGGGCCAATTACCGATCACCCAGAATGAAGGCAATTGGCGCTGATCGATCAGCTAACCAATCAATCGGTGCATGTCTAGTTGTGACTGTTTTTAGCTTCAGGTGTTAAAAAACATTGTGATCTTTGTCAAATGATGAAGTTGATTTCTGTGATAGTACAGCTAGTTAGATCAGAGGTTTTCAACTAGGGGTCTATGACCCCTAAGGAGTCCTTGACGGTTTTGGTTAATTAGGGAAATTTTGTGTGTTTTCAAATATTGGTTCCCAACTATTCTGTTTGTATCTATGTTAATGTTTTTGAACACACATTAATAGATATTTAGAGACTGAAAATGTTATCTTTCAGTCAGAAATGCTCATGTTTAAAATAAAAAATGCCCATTGGTACCATGTGCACTTAATTGTCATGCATTTGGCAAACAGTATTGACATTGACATTGGTATCAGTTGGTAAGGTATCATCGTGAATGACACCGTACCGCGCAGATATTTCAAATGATATAAATACATTGACCTGGGTATTATCTGGATAGTTTGGTATTGAACGCCAAGGTACGTTTATACATGGTACTAGACCTGTTTAATATAAAACACAAATTAATATAGTAGGGGGTCCCTGCTCCATCACTCCATCATTGAGGCAGTCCTTGGTCTGAAAAACTCTTAAGGCCCCTGAGTTCGATAGTTCTACATAGCATTTCTAGGAGCCCTCAAGTGCCCATCACGTGTGTCTTCTGAAAGCAAAGATTACATTGAAAACAAAGCCCTTGCTGTCATGTGACCAGTAGACATGAATAGATTCTGACTTTGACGTCATATCGTGCTGTTCAAGGCAGAAGTAAACTGAATGTCACACGCACGGTTTCTTTGCGCTGAGAGTTTGAATGAGTGTAATCGTCTGTCCTTCCAGGGTCTAATCAGAAGAATCAACTGTTTACACACTTCCTGTGGATTCCATTGAATCAGGTGTGTTTTCCCTTTAAAGCCACATTCCCAGACGCTTAAATTCTTAGATCCATTTTCCACACCACTTGGGTATTTAAATATTCATAGCTTGCTGTTCTTTGCTGAATACTAAATCAAAGCTGTCACAAGCACTGAGACTTACACCAGACCAGATACATGTGTAACCGCTTTAAGACGGGCAGAGCACAGAGAAGGTAAACAAAGGTAAATCCTGTCGCGCCTTCATGACCGCTCTCACTCAGCCAGGTTATTTCTTGTCACTGTTGTTGTGAGCTTGAAATAGCTGTGGCCTTTATCTCCCCATGGTAAGACTTGGCTTTTCAGACTTTACTCCCAAGGATGCTCTTTAAGGTCAAAGGGTGGAGAAAGAGGCTTATCAACCTCCGTGCTCCCTGCCAAGACTCTGAGGGTCTTTAGCTCGGCCGGCACAAGGGTCAGGAGAGGTTAGCCTGTCAAACCGTCTCCTGTTTTCAGGGTTTATCGCTGTCTGCTGAAACGGCTCCTTACAGCACCCAGCTTAACCTCATGTCTGCCCGGAAGACCTCTGACAAAACACTTCTGGGTAAATGGTGTGTGTGCTGTGAAATCCATGTACATGACACTGAGAGACTAATCTCTTGTGGCTGCAAACAAGCGCCCCAATAGGCGGATGAATTGGTCAAACCAGTGTTAGCTTATTGCAGATATATTTTTAGCAGTGTAAATGTCAGCTGATAAGAAACAAGGGACGGTGGTGGTATAGAAACCAGCTTAGAGCTGAGACGATTAAGTTACTCTGTCAGCATCATACACCCACCAGAGAAAGCGATGACAAGCTCATATTTTAACTCTTCCTGCTGCACTAAAACTTGAACGCAGATTGTAATAACGGTGATAAACATTATACTTTTTCCCTGGCTAGTATTGATCAAATAATCTCAGCAGAAATCGAGCCAGTATGTCTGCTCTTACTCCGAGAGGGAAGCACACTGCTGGTTGCTTTAAATGTCACACCTCTGTAAAGAAAAGAAGTTCACGGAACAGTAGGATATGAAATTGCACTGAAAGTGAGCTTGTTATCCTCTGAAAAGGACAAAGTTGTCAGCGAAAAAATAGTGACATGACATTTATTATGTTGAACTAAGTTATTAGTGGCAGCTCAGCTGGAAGACTTCTCACAGTCTCGTGACATTAACATCTCATTTGTGTTGGAGAGATGGGTTTTTAAAGTGACACTGTTACATTTAATGGGTAAAAGTTAGTTCCATCACAGGGTTCTTTGTGTTGAAGAATATTAGACCTCTAAAGTTAATTCTGCTTCTGTGAGACCCACAACAGCAATCTGGAAACAGCTGAGCTAATGTAGATAGCAGCTCAGCTAGCAGTCCATGTGTCTACTGACGATGGAAACACAATGAATTACTGCTTTAGTTGGTCTTTTGGGCTTGATAGATTCATGTTTCCTTGGAAAAAAAACGAACAAAAAAACATGTTTGAGGTTTGTTAAAGAAAAACTCTGTGCTGGTTATTATTAAACAGAACTTGGGTGTTCAATGGGTTCATATTTTGATTCCAGATTCATTGGAGTGTTAAAGCCCTTTGCACATCAGATGTGTATTTTTCACGCAAATATTTTGCACGTTATTTATTTTTTTTCGAATTACTGTTTTTGAATGCAAGCTTTTACACCAGCAACTTTTGCAGAGCGAAATTGCGGCTTTTATTTTTTTGGTCCGACGCTGATTTTTTTCAAAGTTTTGCTTGCGATGAGTACACATTCGACAAGTCACATTCCAAAACATTCAACACTAACCCTTTCGCTGCATTGACGTATATAGACGTCATTTCAGTGCGGAACGTTGCCCGCTAAACAACAGAAAAAGGTAGAGACAATCTTTTTTTTTTTGATAAAAGAAGAGAGTCTACTCTTTATTTCGGTAGTTTCCGTGTTTACAGAGTCATAGAACTCAATATTCTGTGGGTCTTGAAAGATAGGTCAAAATGCGCTAAAACTGCTGGCAGTAAATGAGTTAATTGTGACAAAAGACATAAAAACTACAAAGACAACGATTACAAGGAGGAGAATAGAGGAGGAGAATATAGCTGCTGATATTGAATATGACGCCTCCAAATTTTTCGCAATTTTTCTTGCCATTTTTTGCGACTCCTTGGCTGCGACCAAAGGGCAATATCAGGTTTAGAAAAATGTGGAAGTGGTAAAAGTTTCTGTTCATCAAGAGTTTCCCTGAAGCTGCCTGCAGAAAGACTAGAAACCCTGTACACATCAAGCCAAAAAAAAATGGTCTTTTACAGCATTAAAATCACTTATTTAGAGCTTGGTTCAAAAAACGACTCAGGTCTGAAACGCTAATTTCTCTATTGGCACACACTATAGGGGAAGAGGGGATTCTAACTCAGCAGTAGAGAAGATGTTTGGATCATGAGTTTGTCCAATCAGGGCGCAGCTCAGCTCTTGTGACTGATGGACGCCCTGTAACTGTTACAAAGGAAGCTCAAAGCCAGCACTATATCCAACGTGGCCCCCACCAATGATCTGCTTGATTACTCTGGATCAGGAACAGACGAGTGATGTAGCGGAGACTACGTCCATATTTTTTAGTGTGCGTGGTCAGGACAAGTCCTTCCTTATTTAGAATATGACTGGTTATCGAGATCAGTGGTTCTCAAACTTTCTTCAGTGATTTACTCCCAATGAAATGTTTTTTTATTCTGCCAAGTACCCCCAAACAAGCGCAAACAAATTTTGGTGGAAGGACATAGCACACAACGCTGTACTTTTAGTGTCTACTGGATATAATATTCACTGTAGGGATTCAAACAATGACTGAATAAATGGTGTTAAAGGAGTTTTGCTTGGTCGCTACTTTTTGAATGTACATTTTTGAATCTTGCAAACCCCCTTGAGTGCCCTCACGTACCCCCAGCGGTACACGTACCCCCATTTGAGAACCACTAGCTAGAGCAGTGACAGTACAAGACTAAGGTATCTCCGTAGAAGCTCCAGAGTGGCAACCAAACACTCACATTTCTCTGAAAGTGATGCCTCATACAGAAGAGCTACCTACATGTTTCTTGTTACCCTCTCTTATCATCAGCTTCCCAAGAATCCAAATGAACATACATTCTGAGCAAGCTAAACATTTTGAGCTTTAGCTAGCACTTACATGTAACTCTCTGTTTCAGGACAAGCAATCTGAACCAAATACCCACGAGAGTCTAGATCTGAAAGCTGCCATCCACCTTCTGTTGGCTGCAGCTGATGTCTTTCCTTAAAGCGACATGTTCATTACGTTAGCCTATAAGCTTATTAGCAGGCTATTATATGTACTCTCTGAGACGAGGTGAGAAGGTTGCACAAACTGCGCACACATGACAAATGGCTGTGGGTTAGGTACTGTCCATTAGGATGTCAAATCAGATCAGGATTTTTTTCCAAATAAACGTACCAAACTTTTTGTGGTTTTTAGAATATTTCTTTGTTTCTAAGCAGAAAATCTTATACAGTTGGAAAGCTTAAGTTTATAACTTCTGGTGAAACTGTGTCAATATTCCTCTTTCATAAACACATGGTTATTCATAAGAAAAACTTCTGGCTAGCGTTTGACTTCCACTGTGCTTTTCTTGAATGGTGAGGCAACGTTAACTTTCCTTTTCATTACTCTCCCTTCTGTCCTCACCTACTTAACCTCTCTCCCTCTTCCCCTCGCACCGTCTCTTAAGCACCACAGCAGCCTCCTCGGAGGGATTGGTTGCCAGGAGACAGGATTCGCTCCCCATTGTATGCCGACAAAGGTGGAGGAGGGTGGGGGTGGGTGGCGGGGGTTACAATCAGCAGGACGGGAGAGAATTGGAGGTCTGGAGGACTGGCACCACACAATCAGGGGTGTGTTAGTGAAGAGGAGGACAGGCAGGGAGAGAGGAGGAAGGAGGGGGGGTGTAGGGAGTGAATGGGAGTAGGGGTATTGGGTGGAGCACGCTGACACCCTAAATTCCTCTTGTTCATTCTCAGTCGCCCAGTAACCACGCTGGGATGTGCTGTGTCAGACAGCGTGCTGAAGACTGGAGGGAAACAGACACTCGGAGACACAGGCAGCCATGAATAGTTATGAAGACAGAGCTTTTAATTAGCTAGCAAGCCCTCCCTCTATGCTGCAGAGCTCCCCTACCACACACACACACAGAGTTTCTGCAGACAGCGTTCTCTAGGAAATAATGTGTGTGTGGTGTCCATGCATGGCTGCATTTACCTACAGTCCATTCTTCATAGTTGCCTTGGACTGTAATGATGGTCCCAGTTATCATCCGATTATATTACCTTCAAGGGAGAAGGCCGGTTTACTTTAGCTCTCCTGCCATTACTCTAAATAAAGACTGACGGCCACACATTAGAAGCCCATCATTATGTGGAGCGCCGTCTTCACCCAAGCAGACTTTGCGCTCGGTGAAGTCATCGCTTCTTTGAGTCACATGCTCAAAAGTTCACACTGTGTGCGTTCAGTGTTTGTCGAGAGCTGAAGTTACTGATTAACCTTATGAGCTGCTTTTTTTTAAAGCACACTGCCAGGGTTGTTTGTGTGACTTTTCTCTGAGTGGTTTGTGGTTCTGCTGAAATCCTCCATGAGTTTAAGTGTCTGTGTCAACCAGCAGTCATCAAAGCTGCTTTATTTTTCATTAGTCTGGGGTTGAGTCCTGGTCATTGTTGTTGTTGTTGAATCTGAGTCATCGGAGCCTGTAAACACATCATGTACAAGGCTTAACATTTCACTGAGTTTATGTTTGAGCTTTGGTGAATTATTTTGTATTTTCTAGGATTATTTATCAGATTACGAATATGTGAGACTCAGTTCTTAACTTTGTTGACCAATCACATTTTGTGACACATCAACAAATCTGATGAAGTCTGTGGGGATTAGTGTTCAACTAATTTGCTGATGGCTGACAGTCACTGACCAGTGCTTCTGCCATCCAGCAATGTGTTGTTGTCATTTGTTGACATTGTACTGACATGCTCAGTCTGATCTTTTCACTTTCTGAATCTGACAGCAGTGCATTTGTTCATATCTTAGCTTTATGATGTGGTTACAGTCTTCTTCTCCTGTCATTTAATATGGCTACAAAACAGCACCAGTAAAACAATGAAAATGTTCTTTATAACGCTTTAATTTTTTTCAATAAAGTAATAAATAATTAATTTTTTTCAATAAAGTAATAAATATCCAATGCTTCAACTTAACCCATCCCAAACTTTTATTGGTACAACTTTTTATTATTTGGTGGCAAAAAAAGAGAAAGAAATGCTTTGAAAAAATGGTAAAATATTAAAGTTAATTTAATGTCGTTTCTCTTGCCCCTGAATCCTGAATCAGTCATTCCAGTTAAACTGCAGCTGTTATATTTGACTTGCTCATTTTGAAAATGAGAACTTTTAAGTGAACACAAATCTCATGAGACAGTTTTGTTCACTGGAATTAAGCAAAGAGTCTCCAGGGTGTTGAACCTCACTCACAAACCTCACATAGGCCCTCATTTATCAAACGTGCATACGCCTGAAAAATGGGTGTACGCTCCTTTCCACGCACAGATCTGCATTTCTCAATCTGAACGTGGGCGTAGGGTACACTCAAATCCCACGCCAGGTCTGAGTTTGTGTACGCAAGTTTTAACGTCAGTGGGCAGCACTGTGCAGCGAGGGAAATATGTCTGTGGAGGAGAATTATTAGATCATGTGCGCGCAAGATATTTTTGACAGAAACACTTATGTTCTTGAATTAATATTTATATTGTTGAATTAGATATGACACCAAGAATGTTTCTAACAATTTACTCTTCTTCCACCAAACTGTAAAATACATCGCTATGAAAGAGCAGCGCGAGCTGTCAGCTCATTTCTCCCCATAAAAAAATGTGTTTCCTTCATTGGTTTACTTTGAAGAAAAAGTGAGTTAAAGTCCGGTGCTGCTTTTCAGTCCCAGTCCGCCACTGGGTCTACCCCCACTCCCTCCTCAGTCTGTGTCAGGTTCAGGCTGGAGTCTGCTTCTTTCAGAGCTCAGACATCTTTAAAAGACAACTTTCCACGTTTCTGAACCTGAACGGAAACATTTAAAGATTACCGTGGCTTCTAATAGTCAAATATCACGGATGAATAATTTAAGGTATAAACAAATGATGTGTGAATCTAAAATCTAAGACTTTGCTGTATTTTAGTTTGTCACATCCACGCTGCTGACGGCTGCAGTGATTTCCTTGCAACAAGTTTTTCTGACTCACTCTGACGCCACGTTTCCGGCTACCAAACAACACGGCGTCATTTCTCTCTACCTCTGTTGTTATGGCGTTGCCGATCCGCTGCACGGGGAAGTTTCCCTTTTCCCGTAATGCGTCCCTCCATGTCGCAAATTCAGTGGATTCGGCCAGCGGAACCTTGAATATTTAGGGGTGTGTTATGTAAAAGACGATTGTTTTCAGCCGCCACATGTATCAACAGCTGATCAGGTGTACGCCGTGATTGGCCCTGATACGCATGTTTCATAAATCACACGCGAACGTTGCCGTAAACTGATTTCTACACCCAGATCTGTGCCAATTCCCACGCAAGATTGCTAAATGAGGGCCATTGAAACCAAACATGAGCTATGCAACTGCAGACTTCACCTTAAAAAAAGACAAAGCCTGTGACAACCACCCCTCTCTGCGCAAGAAAATGAAATTCTTCCCTTGTCTACAAAAATTCTGCTAATATATATATTTCAAGTCTCCTCTCAGCTGAGCGTCCTCCACACTAACACACTAACACACACACAGGGACGGGACTGACCAGACACATCGTAGCATTTTTCATACTCACTGATACAAAGTGGAGGTGATTACTCCTTAAACGTACAGCGGAAGGCCGGTTGTAATATGATGAGAAACCTGTTTGGTTTTAACCAATTACAGAAAAAGTAGTGTGCTGTAATGAACTGGATACCAGCCAAGTGCCTGTGGAACCCTTGCATTAAGTCCGAGTGTTAATAATCAATACCAATAAGCGTCACACAGCCTCGAGTTGGACTGTGATTTCAGAGCTGACCACTGGCATATCTGTGCCAAAAGAAAGCAGTTTTCCATGCTCATCTTTGCGTGTGGAAATCATCAAATTTCAGCTCAGTCAGAGGCAGCAAAAGGAAAGTTGTCTTTATTCAGTTGGAGTGTGAACACCTTCCCTCACTCTGTTCGGAGTCACAGTTCCCTCTGTTTCTCTCACTCCTCTCTGCTTCTATCACTCATGTTTTATGGATTTCTGTTAATTTAAGAGTCTGCATGTTTGTTTACAGCCATGCTGTTGCTGCTGCATTGTTATGCAGGTACAAAAACACAACTGTGGATCACAAAAGCTTCTCCGGCAACAGTCGATCATCACCAGATTTCACGCAGAATGTCTTCATACGCCATGTTTCAAAGGTATCACCTAACCCTTGTGGGCAGGTGGTATGAGTTACTGTACAGCCCTGAAACGACAGATACACCTCACTGAGCTGACTCACTGACTAGTTATTCACAGTCCGAGTTGATCAGTGATGTCAAACTCACAGTGTTTATGCTGTATGGAGGACATGTTTAGATCGTCCTCTTTTTCAGAGTTATCTTCATTTCTTTGATATTTGTCCCGGATGTTTTATCTGTGTTTAGTTTAGACATGTCAGCTGAACCCATAATCCTTTATCCCCTCTCTACCTGCTGTGCTTACAGGAACCATTGATCTGACTTTCCATTAAAAAGATTAAAATGAAGGCTTGTGGCTCCATTATAGTGATTTGTATTTTGCAGAAAGGACGACCATCTGGGTGTTTGTGGACAGGTGTAAAATGTTGAACTGTTTTGTTTTTTTTACCTCTCAGAGGTCTTTATTGATATGAATGTTGATCTGCCATAAAATTTTATCTCTGGGCTGTGCACCTGATCGATCTGAGTGTACGTTTGTCGACAGCTTCATGTCCCGATTTAGTCAGTCCCCTAAACCATGAAACAAGTTTAACTGTTTTTAATATGAGGTGTTATTACAGGATTATGACAAAGGGAGCCAAAATCCAAGTTTCACCCTGCGCTGCATTATCAGGACGTGTTCGTGGTTTGATTAGATTTGACTGACAGTAACTCAAACATATCAAACATTCACTCCTCCTCCTGCTGACTGTGAGTCAGATCTTAAAACCTGAGTGACCTCACCTTTACCAGTAATCCGGCCCACTTCTGGTCAGTGAGTAAAGTGAGGACAAACACATGGATACAGAAACCTCTCATTTCAAGTAACCAATCTGACCACAGCTATAATCCAGAAGATGACTTAAAGTAGAGCTCCGGCACCTGTAACTCCTGAGAAATGATTCTAGGAAACAGTTCAGTTATTTTCAATGTCTTTAAATTTTCTTTTCTTCTTATTCTTACCTTTTACCATTACAAGAAAAAGCCCATTCTTATCTGTAAATAGGAAAGAACCTGGCAATATGTTTTGCAATTAATAAGTAGTGATATAATTATTTTTAAAACTTTTTTAAAGGGTAATGCATTTTTAAAGGTCCTATATTCTGCTCCTTTTCTGCAGTTTAATATGGATCATTGATGTCTTCATAAAATGGTAGTAACATGTTTTGGTCCAAAAAGCCAATAAATCAAGCACAGCAGCATTGTTTCCAGGCTCTCATAGCCCCTCTGTTCAGAGTGGTCTGATTTAGTGGGCGTGGCCTTTATATGTAAATGAGTCACTGCTGATACCGCCCTGCTCTTCCAGGTCACTGATAGCGGCACCACAAGCTCTGAGTGCACAATGTTTAGAAAACAGCGAAGCTCGTTTACCGTAACATTACAGGCTAAAACAACAGGCTAACCGCAGCTAAAGTTAGCATCCTGAAGCTAACACAGAAACAGGGGGGAACACTGAGGAAAAGCTCTTACATCTGCTCCACAGCACACAGCATTTAAAATACTCACATTTCCAGGGTCTGAAGTTTGTTGGCTGATGGTTGGTAATTTGCTCCGGTGGACCAATCAGGTCACACTTGCTCCTGAATATTCAAAAAAGAAACTCGCTGACATTGGCACACCCGGAAATTCCAAACAGCTTGTTTTAGGTCAGGATTTTTACGAAATACAGGTTTTATCATTAAGTATCACATTTTGTGGGCTAGGAGGAAATCCAAAGACCCATTAATTTAACTAAAAGACTTAATAAAGTGATTTTTGCATAATATGGGACCTTTAAACTGTTTTCAGGAAAAAAGTCAGTTTTTTTCACTCGCCACCTTGTGCATCAAATCTGATCTTTTTTTTTTTCCTTTTTTCCAAACAACCCAGTGAGGTTTACGAATGCCATGGGTCATTAATAATCTGGGTTATCAGTTTCATGTTAGCACCAGAGTCAGAAGAGCCTGGTTTCTTGAAATGCGAAGTTGATTGAAAGGCTCAGATTATGTTGACTGTTCTTCAGAACGATATTCCGTAAAACATTGGCTATGTTTACATACAGTCATAAACCTTTTTATATTCAGAATGTTAGCAATGACCTGGTTGCGCACGGCCATGTAAACACCAGTAACTCTTTTTAAAAACAGGAATATGCTCATATTCCAGTTTAATTGGGATATCCCTATCGAAAGGAACATTTATTTGTGTTTTGCAGATGTTCTGTTTTTAATGAATTTTGGTCTTTTGAGTGCAGGAAGTCCGAGCTGTATAATGGCGTAAACAACTTTCTGCCATGCTGCTGCTGTAGTTGATGCTGCTGTTGATTTGGATACCATGTATATAGGAATAACCTCACGCATGTAAATGGGTTATTTTAATTTTTCATTCTGGCTGGACTCCTTCAAAGAACCTGTGATGGTTGAGCATCTCAATGGTCAAAATAATGGAAAAAATAGAAGGAAAAGGCAGGAGGAGAATAAAACCTCTGTACTGGGTTGTAGCAACATTACAGAAGCTTATACGTAGCCTTATTTCTGCTTTAAGAAAAATTTTACTGCTGATGTTTCAGGGTTTGGACTAGGTTAGGTACTTTCTTCTGGATGCACTGATCAGATCCTGGGATTGGGTGTCGGTCTGTTACTGACTGAAAGTTAGTTCAAATTTTAACAACAAAGGGACGATGCATCCTAAACACCAACGTGTCTGTGCATTTTTTGTTTGTCGGAGTTTAAATATTATGCAGACAGCAGTTTGGAGATATTTCACACCAACAACCATAAGAAACTTTAAACGTGCTAGTTTATTTCCTCGTTGGTCCACTGCTGAGGTTTACATCTAAACTGTGATTCCTTTAGTGCTGGAGATTTAAAACACATACAATAGTTTTATTGATATTAAAAGTCTTGATGCGTGTATGCGCACATCTTAATCCAACCTCTTTACTGAGCTTCCATGTCAACAGAGGAGTTTGATGCCGACACCCTGGCTATTGTCCCTGTGACGGTGCATACAAAGACACATCCCTTCAGTCTGTGCACATAAATACATCATTTGTCTCTGTCATCATAAAATAAATCTTTAAGTTAAGCTGTTCTTAAACTTGTGTTTCTTTGAAAAGAGAGTCTGGAAAGTGTCTTTCACAGTTTCAAGGACTTTTAATAAAACACACGATGATACTTATGTATATTTTCCTCCAGCCCTCTCTTCAAACAGCAGTATCAGGACGTAACAGGTTTATAGTCTCCTATCTGATGGTTGAATATGGAGCCGTCCTTAAAAGGACACTCATTGTGTTTCTGGTCCTCCCCTGTGCTCTATTGTCACCTGAGACACCTGACAGACAGGTTCATAAGTAAACCAGTGAGGAGGTGACATCCTGAAATTGATTTTTTTCCTCCGTGTGTTCTGCTGAATAGAAAGGACTGTGTCTGAGCTGTAATTTAAACAAACGCTGCCCAAAGCCTCTGTGGTCCCTCATTTATTTAACAGCTACATCAGACAGACAGAGAAACCTTTCTCTAAGACAAACTGTTCCAGCTCAATACCTCCTCTTTACCCAGAATGCAATTTTTTCTCCCCTTTCTATCCAAACAACTTTGAGAAACGGCCCTGCTTCTTGAAGTGCTTGATGAATTGACACAGCTTTTCGTCTTGCAGATGCCAGGCTGTGTATCCCGTTTTGACATTGATGGACACATATCTCAGTTCTCTCTATATTTCTCCCCGTCTCCTGTGCTTCTGCTGGAGGCGACTGATCGCTCCCATTAAGGGCGCCTGTCAGAATCTGTGGGCTGAAACGACCAGCTGCAGCACCGGCAGCCGGGGAATAAAACGATGCTTTTGCTTTGTAGTCGTATGAAATGCGTAGAGACTCTCAGCTTCAACAATGGAAGGTGTGACTGAGACTGTCGCTCTTCTGAATGCGTTTGTGTGTGTGATAGGTTCACTCAGTTACCTACCACAGCCTGGAGGGGAGTCAGGTTTTGAGGCTGAAACAAAGCAGAGAGAAACAGTGGGATCTCTACCTGTGGATCACCAGGGTCCAGAAAGTTCAGGCACAGTCACCTGCTAGCATCCTCTTTGTTGAAATATTTCTGAAGCAACATGAGACATTGAGAGTCTATATTATTTCTTTCACACTTTATTCAGTTTGTGAATCTGCAGCTCAAGATATCACACCAGTCAAGAAACATGGCCGACAATTACAAAAACAACTGAAACAGCTATTCTGTGGTATTTGGTGGTTTTTAAGGCACTTATACAGTTTTGATAGGCATTTCAAGCCTTAATAGTATTCAGTATTCAACTGGAACTATTCAACAATCAATTAAAAAGTCACTCCTGACCTGAGTTTTGTTCTTACTGATTGTATAGAAATTCTTTCCAGACTTTTGACAACTGACAGTTACTGTGGTTTTCTCTGGGTTCAAATCTCACCGGACTACCACACTTTGTTTACTTTGTTTTTTTGTTTTTATTTTGTTTTCTTTTTTTGTGCACAGCCCTGCCCTGGTGGAAATGATGAAAAATGTAATTTTAATGTCAAGAGATGGACTCTATCAATAATCAACTAATAGCATGTACCAAAATTAGTTTTCATCCCTGTTATGAAGTGATGAATAATTATATCTGACAACTGGGAATCACAAGATGACCCTAAAAAGATAAAGAGCAGAAGTAATGTCATTAGGTCTAACACAAGGAGTCACAAAGGAGTGGCATATCGAATCAAAGTGGAGGGGAGGTCCTTCGGGTGCTGTATTTCTAAGGCCCCATTTACACGACAACATTTCATCTGACAACGCTGTAGTAAGCATGCCAGGCCTGCAGGTGGCGCTATAACTATCTTGTCCAGAAGCAGCTTTTGGCAGATCTCCACCCAAGCAGAGTTGAGCCCATCATCTGGTGTATTGGTGAATACTAAGTGCAAAAGTGGAGTAACAGATGCACATTTTGTTGAAAGACAGTCAGCAGATTCAGCAGATTCAGCAGCACAAGCACAACACTGTAGTTCGTGATGATTGTGACAACGGTACTGTTGGATTGTTGGATGCTTGAAGCGGAGCGTGAAATCGGCGTATCGACTGAAAACGCCGGCAGCATTTCAGAAAAATCCTACTCTGGAGGCTGTTTTCAAAAGTTTATTTTATAGGTCGGCTGTGTAAACGCGAGGCCACAACAAAACTTTTGTGTTTCACCCTAAAACCGTTGTCGTACAATTTGGTCTGTACAAGAAAACTTCGGCACTTCTTAAAGTAAAAAAAAAAAAGAGTCCAGAACCAACAGTTTCTACCCTAAAACAGTTGTTGTGTAAACGGCCCCTAGGTTAAAACATAAAGATTTCATTGTTTCACAGGTATTGTTCAATGATTTTCAATAAAATAAGACTGGAACATTGAAGGTATATGCTGTCAGTTATAAAAAATAAAAATCGATTTCGGCCCAAATCGGTATCGGCAGGTCAGGCTTCTAAAGATCGGTGATAGGTAATAGGCCAGAACATTGTGATCGGCGCACCCCTAGTTGCTGTAGTAAGATTTTGGTACTTGTGGAATTTCTTTGACTCTTATTGATCGCTGATTGAGAAACAGCACATAAGACCAAGTATCAGATACTGTTTCCAAGTCCCAACTCTCTTATCTCTTTGCCCAGTAGTTCCAAAGTTAAGGGGTTGGGACCGTCTGGAGGGCTGCAAAACATTGAAAGAGGGAAATGCTTCCAAAATCAAAAAGTAGTCAAACACATATTTCATCCATTATTCTAAAAATATAAGCTAAAATATGGTGTGAATTTCATATAAATCTATCCAAAAAGAAATTTTTGATCCTTTTTCCACATTTCTTTGTTGAAGACTCCTGAGGTGACTAAGCCATGATAATTATGGTATCAGTGGTGGCAGATTAATTTAGGAAATGGAGCAATATGTGCAAAAATGTTGTATAAACTTTCAGTTAATTAAGCATCTCAGCCTTTTTTTATATTTTTCTTTTTTTATCATTATTTTTTTTTTTAATGAATGAGATGATAAGTTTATTCCCATGGCAGGGTGTTACTATTTCACGTGCTGAAAGTTTTGGAACCCTAGTCAACGATCCTCATTTTGCAGAGCAGGCGTGCGTTTTGAAATTTATCCACACGCCATCCAAGCAGGGAGAATCAGATAACAACCATATCTGTCCAAAATCACAGTGTGGAGAAATTCAGCCAATCACAGCACAGCATTCGATAACAACTTGCAAAAAAGAACTACAACAGAGAAATGTTGAATGATGTAAACATCATTTTAAGAATGGAAAAAAAAAACATTTAACTTCTAAATCTGAGGTCAGAAAAATGGATGTTTATCCTCGCTCTGGTTGGCCACTCGAGCCTTCATTGAACTCCTCTACACAAACAAACAGACTGAGGGCTGCAAAGTTCAGATTGTGACTTGAATTATTTTATTGTTTACATTTTCTCCTCATATTTGCATGCTAGACACACCAGACTGAATGAAGCAGGAGCCTGAGAGCTGAAATTCCTCTACAACCTCCAGACATTCATCCTGCACAGTCTGAATACTGATACAGGCATAAGTAATAAATGACCAGCATATAGAAACAATAAATAACACACATTTTATTATTCACATGCAGTTTTTATGCTTTGGCAGGCGTTGAGAATTTAATTGGGACGTGAGAATGACAAAAATGCAAATTCTGGCTGCTTATCCAGGTATCCCCTGAGTGGGAAAAAAAGCATGAAAGACTCGGGTTGGCGTAAGATGATATGACAGAGAGATGCGTTTTCTGGATGATGGTGTCCTCTCTCAGAGAACTGATGCAGCTTGGAGAGAATTGGGTCTGATGACAGGAGGTGGGAAGCTTTTTTTTTTTTTTTTTTGCAAACCTTTCTTCTGCCGGGCTGGATGTCCTTGTCATTTTCTGCAGCACAGCACACTGCGGACGTTTGCCTCAATTGGCGCCAATTTAAGCGCTGGTAGATCAGACATCTTTAATCTTTACATTAAAGGGTTTGCATGCAGGAAACACACATGATTCTGTGTAAACTGTTGTTTAAAGCCTCACTCTTAATGTGCAAAGCTTTTAAACTGAGAAACCTTCGCATGAAGAAAAAGAGGCTAAGTGTTTCCAGTGCAATGTTCACTCCTGTTTCAATTATGCTTTCACAGTATATCCAGCTCCATCAGTCTGTTTGTAGAATGAAGGTAAATGAGATGCATCATGCACATGAACATTAGAACGCTTCTCTTTCAAGTCGGGGACAAATTTCCCCCCTACATGTGTTTGGTGTCATTGCTGCGATGTGATGAGTGTAACACATTTGCAGGGCCTCTTAGCAGCAACATATTGTGGTGATTTCTCCCTCTCTCTTTTTTTTTAAAGCTGTTCTCCCCCCGCTCGCTGAGTGGAAGGTGGCAGGCTGTCAGAAGGATTTTAATGTGTCGAGGCAGCATGTGACAACTCCATTCTCTATGGACTGTGTTCCTCGCTGCGGCTTAAATCTCTCTCTGAATGGAGAATCTTAACCCAGTTGATGTCACCAGGAATTTATGTTTATTCGTTTCTAAGAATAAATGCTGAAGAATTTGCTCCAGTTTGGTGATGGGCTGCGTTTTCCTCTTCATTATCACCATCACTGCTTCAGCAAGGCCAGCTCCTCCAGTGTCTGTTTCTCCCACTGTGGGATTTACATCATGTATATTTAAAAGGGTTACTCCTCAGACAAGATGTATCCATATTTATTTGATGAGCTTCTCAGATCACTACCTTTGGCAGCTGTTCTTGTGAAATTAGTCGCTACAACACTTACTTTGCCATCTTTGTGCATTTTCACTCACCTGGAGAAGAATGGAATCAGGAAACACGTGTTGCCTTGAGGAATTATTCATCCTGTGGTGTCTCTCAGACAGGTTGTTTTCTGTTTGTTTACACGTCCTTCACTGTGGCTCAGTGAGCTTTAGGTCTCAGGATGAACAGGCTATTATAAAAAGAGAAACTCCTCATAAAAGATAGAAAAAAAAACACTTTTCTGCCAAATCTAGAGAGGGAAAACAAGATCAAAGTGTAGGATGGACTTTGAAAATTAGATAAAAACTCTGCCTGTGAAGATCCATCCAGCTGAAGTGTTGTGCTCATGAATTACAGCTCATTAGCAGTATGAGTGTTTCTGTTCTAATTAAAGCTTCTTCTGATGTGTCATCACGGCATGGAGATTATTCTTATTCACAATACCACCCCATGTTGTTCTGCGATATTGATTAATAATACTGGAAAAACTTTTCACATTTCAACCACCTCTGACACTTCATCACTCCCAGATCTGTCGGAAAACATGATCCCAGAATCATTCATCTTCATGGTGCAAGGCTGTAAAACTCCTGGAGTATGCATTGTCTGTGGCAGGTGGAGATCGCTTCAGCATACAAATGTGTAGCTTCAAGACACATCCTGCATGTCTGATGAGTCTGAGAAACTTTGGATTTAGGCCTGAGTCTCAGCCACTCAGCAGTCTGATTTTAAGCAATCATATTTCTGAGTCTTGCAAAGTTTCTGTCTGGGAGCTACTGTCCAATATATAAGGTTATGGATGCACAAATTAATGCTTTGCTCTTAATCTCTTCTCATCTTGTGTTTCTGCACAGGTTTGGCCTCATGTCTGGAGATCACAACCACAGGGCCGACGTCTATCGAGAAGGCCAGCGGTCAGAGTGTGAAGCTGGACTGTCAGTTCTCCCTGGCGCCTGAAGACTCTGGACCTCTGGACATCGAATGGAGCTTGTTATCCGCTGACAACCAGAAAGAAGACAAAATAGTGAGTCTGGATGTTCCTCTCACACTCTAAGGAGACGCTTTGATTTCAAAGAGAGCATATTTAAGCACATTTGGCAGTTATCTGATCTTTGACTAGCTTTTTTTGAGTGCTCTCATTTAATCTACATTCAAAGAAGTTGAGCTTTGTTCTTGCCTGTAAATGCTCTGCTGATGGAATATTTTCTAACTTGATCTTCTGTTTGTAGCTATAGAAATTTGCCACAGCCCGACAGTACGTCAAAAAACCAGGGAGACATCGAAAATCTCGCTATAGTTGCTTGTGTGTGTGTGTGGTTTTAGCTTGGATGGTGTCTGTGAGATAGTGTTGTGAAAGAGATAAAATTATGGATTTAAATTAAAGCATCTTTATTAGGGCTGAGACTAGATGCTTTTCTCCTGATTCAATTCTTTTACAATTTTTGGTGGTGTGGATTCAGTTTAAATTGTGATTCTTCGATATTCCCAATTTTTGTGATTTTTAGTTTGCTTTTTGAACCCCAGACCAAGTGATAAGTTGAATGATAATGGTATCTACAGACTTTATCTGGAGCCATATTTTCACAAAAAATGAACATCACATGTGAGTCAGTTTTTAAAATTTATTCAGGGGACCTGACATGTAGGGATGGGTACTGAATTAGGTACTTTTATAGGTACCAACAAAATTCTGTCAAAAGTGCCAGGTATCGATTCATGTAAAATCAAATGGTACCATGTTTAGGTACCTAAAAAAATCCTTGTGACTGTGAGGGAGTGAAAGAGAGGGGGAAATTTTCCATGCTGGACATGAACACAGCATTCCAGGGTTATATGCTAAAAAAAATATGTTAAATTGAAGAAATTGAGATTTTATTATTAAACAAATTGATATTTTTTTACCACATAAACACAATAAAGTACAGAAAATTGTTACCATTGAGTACCAGTACAAATTGAAAGATACTGGGCATCGGTACTGTATCGTTTCAAATGTAAAAGTTACCCGTCCCTACTAGGGCTGGGTATTGCAAAGAACCTCACAATCCGATTCGATTTCGATTCATTAGGTTGTGATTCGATTCGATATCGATTTGATTTGATATTGATTTAAATGTTGATTATCGATTTTTATGCCCCACGTGGACATATGTTGTATGTCACCTCACCTTTTGGAGCAATAAAACAACCCAAACGTCAGACTTTAAAGCTGAAGGATTTGGCTTTATGCTTGTAATGCTGTTTTGGCCGCCTTTATTTTTTGTTGTTTGGTCTCCTGTGGCCCTCGTCCACTCAATGTGAATAATACGCACACCCCCCCATTTGCCAGGAGGTGAATCGATTCAGAGGATTTGCTGAATGGATATTGAATTGGGCAAGGCAATATTTCGATGCATCGATTCATCAACATTTTTACCTACCCCTAATCCCTACTGACAACCCAGCTTATAAACAAAGACTAAAGTGAAGTGACTTAATTAGAATTGTTTAACAATCAAACTCAATACTACAATTCAATGTTTTTTTTCTTCCGCTCCTAATTTTTACAGGGTTATACAGAAGATTTGTGAGAACAATAAAATATGAGCAGCTTGGATCAATAATGTTAAAATTAGCCAGTTGGGTTGCAGTTTGTAGCACTCAGTATTCACACACTCTCAGTAAAATTTCACACTCAAGAAATTTCATCTTAACGCCTCTGGTGGCTGCTTAGCTCACAGCCCCTCCTGTCGTTGTTTCCAAAGAGCAGCTTTAGGAAAAACACTGATCTGATCTTTAAACTGTTTGTCAGTGTTTTCCTGGATCAAACACTGAACTTCTTTTTATAAAAAGAGGATTACTGCTGATAATTCAGCTCCAGACTAGAATCCATCCAGCAGCAGACATTGAAGAAATACTATCCTTGGATCTAAGACAACTTCATGGCAGTTGCTCAGCTCGCAGCCCCTCCTGACGTCCTGTTTACCAGAAAAGAATTGGACCACTACCTTTTCTGTTCAGTTTTTTGCACATTATCTAAATAGACATGAAATTTCATTAAGTAACAGTGTGAAGTGTTTTCGTAGAAACGAATATATCTGCATATTCTAGTTTTAACAACTATGTTTGTACATAATCATAGTTTTAGCAAATCTATTATTATACTATTCGGCACTGCAGAAGTCTCTTTTTTGGAATATTAGTGTCAAATTGTGTTTTAATGTGGCAAAATGAGCACAGCATTTCAACCAGGAGCAGATTTTAAAAAATAAAGATGATGTAACAGTCACATTAATTTTTTTGATTTCTTATTTCTCAAAGAATATTAAAAAATCATGACTTGTCCTTGGTCTGTTCATGGAGTGGAAAAATTCCTGTGGATAATTGTGCTCCAGGTAGAAACCTTCAAAAACAACGATTCACTAACAAAAAGCCAAACCAATTTAACGTCTAACAGCTTGGCTTCAAGCTCCGTCTGACATCCTGTGAAGGATGAAAGAGTGGCTGGAGGGGCTCTGTTTTTATTTGTTTAAAGAGCTGCCTTGGAGGATAGACACATCAATAGCTTCTTTAATGTGTTTGTATTTTGGGTTTTAATTTGTGAGCCTTTGGTTGCCTGTTGCAGCAGCTCCGTTTCAGTTGTGTCTCAAGTTATGGTCTAAAGTTAACTCTTAAATTTCTAAGTTTGTTACTAAATTTGTGTCACTTTTTGGCTGCACTACACAGACAGAAGGTTCATTCAGTCCAAACCAAACACATTACTGTTACAGAAACAATGTTTTCACTCCATGTGACACCATCAGCGAGCATCTCTTTTCCTAATGAGGTGTAGAAGTCTTATTCCTGATTGCCTCTAGCAGGCTGAGGGCTGAGAATAACAGCTGCTAACTCTCATCAATTGACTTACAGCGACATAAAGGTATTTCAGTTATGACAAAGCATTGTGATGAGGTGATAATTAATCTACAGTGTGATTATAATGCTGACATTGAGTGGTGAAATAATGAACTACAACATGGGTTAATTAATTGGTGCTCTCTTGTTATGCTGATGAAATTATCTCTGGTTATTCAAATCGAAAGTGGCGGTAAAAACCAAAGTCATCACATTTGGGACCTCACTGATGTTATCTGTGACAGAGAGCACATCGTAGACATGAAACAGCTGTTAAACCTTTTGCTTCATCCTCAAAATGAACCTGTGTTTGAAAGCTGATTTTTAAAGATGTTAGTTATTATCATGATACTTCCTAGACTTGAAGCATTGTCTAGTTTTGTAAGGTGATAAATGTTGATCAATAAGAAAAAACAACCACAACCATATCTTTTACAGTATCACAGCCCTATGTAGGAGAGTTGAAACAGAATACAGTTAAACTGGTGCTTGGTGTGTTTTCTGGAGCTGTTTCAGTGTAACACAGGAAGTACTCAGTAAAAAGACAAATGAAACTCGAGCCACATGCACCTCTACTGAGCAATTGTTCCTGGCACGTCTCTCGCAGTCACACACACACAGAGGGATGGAGGCTCTCTTTATCTCAGCCAGTCTTTTTTTTTATCCCATCATGGCCCTCAGCCATGGAAAGAGAGGACTGCACAGCTCTACAGGATCTCCTCAGTCCCTCGGGTGATTCACAACCACAGAGACAGACTCTTGCTACAGATAACTCCAGTGGTGTGGTCCTCCCTGTGGTTTCCCACCCCCACCACCTCCCACCTGTCACCAAGACTTCCCATCCCTCTCCTCTCCTCTCTTTTCCTCACCACAGACTTTGGCTTCACTGTTTTTGCAGCCAAATGTTAGAAATAGGTCACAGGCCCATCATTAGTCTTCTCTGTCTTTCTGCCCTCTGTGACCGCAGAGCCAACCAGCTCTCTTCTTACCCCGGCTGACCCACACCAATTACCTTTGTCTTTTTCTCTTCATTTACTGCTCAGATTCACTCTCTATCTGATGCCCCGTAGCAGTAAAAAGGAAGATTCAAGGTGTCAGCTCAGGTTTTAGTCCTGGTGTATCACTAAGCATTGGTAAAAAACAGTCAAGTTCTTTCAGTATTATCAAATTTTCATCATTTATTGTAAGAATTAGGAGCTAGGCATGAGAGGAAAGAACAGGAGTGATGAATTTCTAATCAATTTGCCAAGATGTAAGTCAGAGTTTTAGGAAAAGCAAGCCAACTTTTTTGTGCTATTAATTATGTCTGGGACAGTATGCTTTGGGGAAGCTTTGGGTACCTTTCACATTTGATAGGATACTTAAGCCCGGTAACTGGCGATCAGTACCGGTACTCAACGATACCAATTTTATATCTTTTTGTGTTTAAGTGGGCAAAAATATCAATTTGTTGAATATTGAAATGTATACTTTCTTTAGTTTAACATGTTTATTCCTTAATATGTGAACTTGCAATGCTGTCCTCATGTCTGGTATGGAATATCACCTACTCTCCCACTCCCTCACAGTCACAAGGATACATTTAGGTCCTTAAACATGGTACCTTTTGGTTTTATGTGAGACAATACCCCAGTACTTTTTACAGAATTTGGTCAGTACCTATAAAAGTACCTAATTCAGTACCCGTCCCTAATATGCTTCACTCCTAATTTGATTCATTCACATTTTTTGGGGTGCCAATTTGATTCAAATTGCGATTCTTTGATATTCCCAATTTTTGCTTTTTTCAGTTCACTTTTTGAACACCAGACCAAGTGAAAACGCTGAATGATGGTGATAATGTCCACAGACTATATCTAGAGCCATTTTTTTTCTTTAAAAAAGAAAATGACCACCATTTTTAGGGATGGGTACCAAATTAGGTAATTTCATAGGTACTGACCAAATTCTGTCAAAAGTACCAGGTACCAATTCAGGTAAAATCAAAAAGTACCATGTTAAGGTACCTAAACACATCCTTGTGACTGTAAGGGAGTGGAAGAGTAGGTGATTTTCCATGCTGGACATGAACACAGCAATCCAGGGTTATATGCTGAAGAAAAAATATATTAAGTTGAAAAAATACATACTTATTTATTTAACAAATTTATATTTTTTTACCGCCTAAACAAAAAAAAAGTACCAAAAAATTGGTACCATTGTGTACCGGTGAGTACTGATTGCCAGGCACCGGCCATCGTTATCGTTTTAAATGTGAAAGGCACACATCCCTAACCATATGTGAGTCGATTTTTAGGATTTATTCAGGGGATCTGACATTTCAGCTTTTTTTCAACTCAGCATTAAACAAAGACAAAAATGAAAGATTTAATTTGAAAATAAATAAATATAAAAGAAGGGAAGAGTTTTTTTTTCTAAATTTGAAAGGTCAAGTCAGTATGTCAAGAATAAAATCGATGTATTGGAAATCAAGTTGGTACTTTGAGAAATAGTGAGTGAATACACTGAAGGAGAAAGGCATAATGTCAGAAGAAAAGATAAAATGTCAAGCATAAAGTCAGATATTTGAGGAAAAAAAGTCAAAATGTCAAGAAGAATCAGAATTTCATGAATAACACTGAAATGTCATAAAAAAACAGGGATGTCAAAGGTCAACCCTAAAGTAAAAGTGCCAAGCAGGAGAAGTATTATTCAGAGAATTTTTATTTATTTTGCCAAGAATCAGGTTTTGATGCTGAGAGGCAGTCAAATATCCTCAATATTTTCAAAGTTTTATGTACTAGTGTCAAAATTGTGTTTTTGTGTTGAATATTTATTTTTTTATCTCTGTGATTTTTTAAAAACATATTTTTCTGTATATGGTTGTCCTCTTACTTACATGAGTGCAGCCATAGAAATATATCTAACGCGCCTTTTTGTGCACACACATGAATATTTCCAAACCTTAGTGGTCATTTAAACAGGTCAGGCATTTCTCTCTGAACATATTTGTTCTCCTTGACCTATCCCATTAAGTCTCCACACACACACACACACACACACATACACACACACACACACACACACACACACACACACACACACACACACACACACACACAGCCGTGGATTCACATTCATATAGCCTCGAACCAGAATTCTTTGTAATTAGCTGCATGTTAATTCCAAAGGCCTGCTTTAATATATGTGACAGAGTTAAATGGGATTAGGCCGATCTGCCAGGACTAGAGCTACGAGGTCAGGCAATGAAATGAGAAAGGAGGCTAAACTTTACAGCCAGAGGCTCTGAAGGGCTCAGAAAGCATGGGAGACCTCTGCTCACAGAGAAAATCCTGAAACAACTAAGATCAGATCAAACTTTGAGGAGGAGAGCTGGTCTGAGGGATCAGTCACGGGGTCGTATGACTGGGAACTCCAAGCCCTGTTTGTGCAGCAAGGATGGGCTGCCTGGTTTACATGGCATGAGCCCAAGTAGTGGGTTTGACTCCACAGTGTGCTTTGAATAAGGCTCAGCTACTCTTCTCTGGATCCTTCAGCTTCTTAACAATTTATTCTCCATCCTGCAGCAACATCTACATCACAACTAAAGGAATAAAAGACATTCTCAGGGGTTGGTCTTTCATGCATGCTCTTTGCACCTTCACATTGAAACCCAAGAGAGGTAGAGAGGATTGTCTGTTTGTAGTGGAACAGCATTAATCATATGTAAATGTTGTTAATACATTTATCCATGCCTTACCCTACATCACTGTGGTTATCAATGAACAAACACACACGTTTCCTCTCACATACGTGTTCTTGCACCTGTGAACATTTGCAGCATTATGAATTAGGTCTTTGCATTTTACATCCGAGGGCATTTTCAATCAAAGGCTCAGGCAAAGAAAGCTACGCAGCTGCTCTGTGATACAGAAAGGACAGCACATGGTTCTCCACTACTTATAAGATATGAGATACATGTATGTGAGGTAAGAAGTTCAAGGCTCTAAAAATTAGACGTAGCATAGATTCACATGCAGATATGTTACATAGAGGAGAAGCAGACTAAGGTTGAATATTTTACATTTTCGTTCTTGAGACCAAGTTAGAGAGGGGGTATTCTGCTTTCCCATAATTGACACATTGATTTAAATAAAAAATTCTGGATGTTCAGACTAAACCTGCAGATTTTCAGACTGCTGCAGATTCACATGTCATAGAAATCCCTGAATCTAAGTACAGATATATATATATACATATATATATATATATATATATATATATATATATATATATATATATATATATATATATATATATATATATATATATATACATATATATATATATATATATAGTTCATAACACATTGGAGAGGTGGACCTCAAACACCAAGGTCTATCCCAAGCAAGCCTCCAGAGGGCTGGCCAATCAGAGCGAGGGGGTTTGGGGAGTGGGGAGCCTTAAAGAGACAGCAGATAAAAGAAAGTGATTCGGACAGAAACTGATTTGAGGTTTTACTAAAATCATCTGTAAGTCATGTTTAGCTTCCACAGTGATACCAGAGTGACAGTATAGCTGAAAAAAACACCTTACCCCCTCTTTAAAGACTGAGGTGTCACAAACACGACTCTTCAAATAAAAGCCATCCTATCACAATAACCCCACAGATGTATCCAGACTATTGACTGTATGTAGAGTAGACAGTATGGTTTTGCCATTTATCATTGTACGGTTTTGAAGCCAAAATTCTCCCATCAAAGGCGCAGCCATTGGCAGCCGTTGTGCAGCCAGTGTCTGAGTAGTAGGGGCTATCGTTGCTAGGCGCTCCCCAAGTAGCTGCCTGTTGCGGCAGCTCTCTCGTCTTTGTCAGTTTCTGGTAATTTTTTGGTCTCTTTTTCGTCATCTTTGTATTTGGAGTGGATCATCACTTTGTGTGGTTCACTTTGTCGGTCACGGACACCAAACTTTTTGTGGCTTGGGCGGTATTTTTTACTACTTTCTCCTGTGTTTGTCTGAAGATCCTACATGTAACCTTGGCTGCATTGTTTACATGCAAAATTAGCTGTTAGCAGCCTGTAGCATGTCAATGCTAACTAGTGTAGGGCTTGATGATTTCCCTCGAGCTGAGGAGGAGGAGGTGAGGACGACGTGCTGGTTCTCGGATGTGAGCTGGGAGGTGACGACGTGGACCTGTCCTTCCATCCATCGTTGTTGGGAACGTGGGATCTAGCCCCGAGGGATGGATGAGCTAGCTTTGCTAACCCAGCGGCATCATGCTGTTCACGGACGTGGCTGACGGAGCTGACATCGGACGCCGGCCCCACATCGGAGGAGCTTTGCCTGCTGTTAGCAGACAGGATCCAGGAGACAGAGACTGAACAGACTTCTGAGGAGGCTCAGTCCTGGACCCTGTGGAGGTGGAGACTGGCTGGACTGGAGAGTGGTGGACTCGTGGTGGACTCGTGGTGGACGGGATGTCGTTATCTAATTTCTTATGGACCTTTTTGCACTTTCTATACTCTTTCTTACTTTTGTTTTCTTAAATGCTGCGGTGACTCCTGAATTTCCCCTCGGGGATAAATAAAGTATTTTCTATTCTATTCTATTCTATTCTATTCTATTCTATCAGGGACTCAGATACCCCTTTTCCACCAAGCTGGTTCCAGGGCTGGTGCTAGAGCTGGTTCACAGTTGGTCCAAGTGCAAACTGGTCAAGAACCGTTTGCTTTTCCACAAGCGGGTGCAGGCCTTAACTTATCTTCTTCTTCTGTTGTTTTGCTTACTTCGAACTCATCTTTTTAAAAATGGCGCTCTTCTGTGCTTTTACTCTGCATTCGATGGTTAATAATCCCGCCCCCAACCCCTGACGTGAGCCTGTAGCCCCCGACATAACGTGGTTCTTTCTGCTGGCCCAGCAAAGAGTCGGTGCTAACCAGCAACCGGTACTTAGTCTGTGGAAAACCAAAGATCTGGTGCTAAGTCTGGCTCTAGCTCTGAACCAGCCCTGGAACCAGCTTGGTGGAAAAGGTGTAACAGAGAATCTGAGTGGAGCCAGGTGACAAAAATGATAATTATTTTTTCTTTCAAGAGTCTAATCACTTCTTGACTTTACCTCCCGACATATTTTACAATCCCTTAAGTAAAATACTCAAGAACGTCAGCTGTCAATCAACATTAAACATGGCACAAAGCCACATTTTTAACCTCTAGTGACTAATTAAAACAAAACTTTTCAGAAAAAAAGAGAACTTGAAGCTAAGGTTAAGTTTAATCACAGCTCATCTGGAATGACTGGAGAGATGGTTTTTGACCTATACTACAGCCAATCACCAGGGGGAGTGGTTTTTGTGGCGACCTCACTTCGAGCTGAGCAAGATGACGTCAATGTTTTTTTTTACAATCTATGATCCAGACTATGTCAACAAACCTGGCAGAGCAAAGAGCAGGGTAGCAGAAGCCATATAACTCTGTTTACAGCAGCATCCCATAAAGCCATGGTGCAGGCGTCTCAGTGTGTGATTTCACAATGTATGGAGGAAGCTCATGCACATTTACATATTTTATTAACCATAACTGTACAATCAAGCAGGTTGATTATGAAAGATAATCACTCTGGATCAGTGTGTATGAACCAAAAGATGAACTAACATGCTTGTGAGCATTATTTAAACCAGGCTGTGAGCAGGTTTTTGCGAACAGATGAAGGGCAGAATAACTCCACCACTCTGCCTCTGTGTGTTTCACGTTGTTGTTAAACAGCAAGAGCAGGGCGCTATTAGAAATCCAAGTCAAACTTGGAAATCAAACATTCCATCTGTGTTTCCTTTTTCATTGATGCAACCAGGTGAAATACCACAACATACCGATAATCCACTCAGCGAGTCTGCTGGGGAATATGGCCTCTTTTCATCTGACACATATCCAGGACACATCAACAAGCCCTGTTTGGGGGTGCTGAGGCGTAGCTAATACATGTCTCTTTGTGGGGGATTGAATGAGAGATGCCAGTCATGCCTACAGTAACAGGCATTTGCATTTGGCTCTCACTGCCTGGTGACAGAGGAGCTGAAGGGAGGGTGTGCCCTCAGTGTTAACCACCGCTATGAGAACAACGAGGAAACAATATTAAAGTAAATGGGAGCGATGTGAGGAGGGAAAACTCAAAGCTTCTCTATGATGTGTCCTTTGTCCTTGAATGCAGCAGCAGAGGCTTTTGTTCGCTGAAGATAAAGCAGCAGGAATGTGAGCGTGTTGACAAAGTGATGGGGGATTTGGAAAGTAAAGCCATGACACTGTTTGATAGAAATGTAACGTCTGTGTGTTGATCTGGGATTCTTATTGCCACATATTGGTACACTCTCTGTTTTGAAGGACACTTGATCCAATTTGAGCTCTTTTTTCATCCTGTGAGAGCACACGGCGGTGTTTCAGGTTAAAAGCCTCGGTGGGAGCTCAGGATTGCCGCTGCTCCCTCAGCTCTGCAGGTTGTTTAGAGTACACAGGTATCGCCGCACTCTGCTTTGCATCTCAAATAATCTGCTGCTCTTCTTTTTCCCTCCCTGAGTATCACATGACAATGACCTCATCTGTTCATGCGCCTGATTATTTAACCTCTAGAGCACCATCCGTGGACGGAGACACAGCCGGGCCAGGTGGTGATTGTATCATTGAATGTCCTACCTGTTATGAAACGCAGACAGCAGCACTGCTCGTCTGTCCTTTCCAGCCCCGGCCGGCTTGTCTAGTCATTTGCCCTTTTCATTTTCATTCCCCCGGCTCTTTATGGGATTTTTTTTTTCATTGGATCATGAATCTCAAGGTTATTGTGCAGTTTGGATTTTTTTTTGTTGTTCTGGCTGGAGGTGTGCATGTGTATAAGCGCTCCCATCTGTGCTCCTGTGAAGTGCTGGAGTTCTTGTCTGGCTCAGCTCGGGGCAATTTAATTTCCTCTCCTGCATGGTCTGATCTCACATACCGCTGTTATTGCTGCTGATGTTCAGATCCCCCGCTGAAGTTAGAAGTCTCCCCTCCCCGAAGAGCCACAAGGAATTTTAACCACATTACCTGTTTATGTGACTAATATGTACAAGAAGAACATGGCGCCCATTACAGCACACTCCAGGAACCAGTCTTTAAGCTGGAAGTGGGGCAGAAAGGCAACTTACTGAACTCTTTCCTTTTGTTTTGCTCCTCTGATGGGTTCATTACTCCCCCTCCTCCTCTTCACTCCTCCTCACTCCTCCGGGGTATTACTGCGTGCACGCCTGGTGATGATGGTGGCACAGAAAAGCCTGTTGATAAAAGTCTCAGAGGAGAAGCAGAAGAATACAGAAGCCAGTGTCTCTGAAAGAGAATGAGAACTCTTTTCATTGTTGTTTGCTTTTCCTTCACCCTCCTTCATCTCTTCCTCTTGATTTTTGTTTTTCCCCTCCTCCGTCACCCCAACTACAAGGTTTCCCTTTGCCTCCACCTGGCCTTTATTTCCAGGCATTTCCTCGCTGCTCTCAAGACTCAGACTGTGTGTAACTTTGCTGTCAGTGTGTGTGTGTGTGTGAGTGGGGAAGTGGTTGCTCAGAATTGGGGGCTCTTTGTTGACACAGCAGGTGTTGATTTGGCTCCACAGTGGAGGCTTTGTTTGTTCCACCTTCTTTCCTCTTAAGCACAGAAAGGGCAGAGCAGCGCAGGCTGCCAGGCTGAAGGGCAGGGCAGAGATAAAAGAGTGGGGGCTTTCTGCCTCTCCGTGGATTTGGTTGGTTCAGTGATCATGATCTTTCCCTTCACAAAGCCCACAACTGTCATTTCAAGGCCTTTTTATTTTGATTTATTCTGTGGAGGGACTTTTATTTTTACAAGAGGTTATGTCACTCCGTGCAGATTCCTAACTATCTCCCTCCTCCTCCTCTTCTCTGCTCCCAGGTGCTCCTCTACGCAGGTGACAGGGCCTACGAGGACTACCACGCCCCCATGAAGGGTCGAGTCCACTTCAATGCAGCTGACCCCAAGAACGGAGACGCCTCCGTCAACTTAATGGCGCTGCAGTCGTCCGACTCCGGCACGTACCAGTGTAAGGTGAAGAAGGCGCCGGGAGTCCGCAGCAGGAAGATGCTGCTGATCGTCATGGGTGAGTGCAGCAGACCACTGAACACGCTCTGGTGTTCAGCTAGTACTCTGATTTCCCCTCGCAGGCTAAATTGTCTCTCTGGACACAGTGAAAATGCAGGAAATTACACGGCCTTTGCCCTCCTTGGCTGTTTTGATGTAATCCCTCCTAAAACGGAGCATGTAACCTTCCTAGAGGCTGTGCAGCAAAGCTCCCGTTGTGATACAATTCTGCTTTCACCCTAGATGCTCTGTGATTGTCGAACACAATAATCCGTTGTTTTTTTTCTGCGCTAGATATAGTGGTCATTATTTCTACTCTGTGTAGTATTAGTCATGATGAAGGAAAGTTATTTTACCATTACATCTCTGCATTATAAAAACCTGTCAGTGTCTGCGTGGGAGTCGTGATGTTTTTATATAAATGATTTAAAATGATTTATATCCCTGGCATCAGCACAAACAAGGCTAAAAGGTTTATAAGTAAATAAATCATTGATGTCAAATATGTCAAATCCTTAAAAACACAGAAAACTTTTCATTTCTAACCTAAAAATGTCCTTCCATGTAGTTTTTAAAAAGAAAACTTTGAGATTTCTTATTAATGATATTAAAGTACCATCTCTATTCAGCATTGTCATGTTGTTTATGAACTTCCATCCTCTAAAAGCTGAAGGGTTATGTAAATGTTGAAGTTGAAATTTAGATTTTATCTTTAATTCGGATCAATTTAAAAGGGATTAACCAGAGTGGGGTCTCCAGCGGCTGGATCACAGCTCTTCGGTGCAGCCACATGAGCAAATACGTCAGCTACAAATGTGACAAACGTGGGATGACGCAGAAGACGAGCGTCAAATCTCTGAACTTAAAAAATGCTGAAGTTTTAGATGAACCCTTGAACACCTGAGCCTCAAAAGCCTGTCTGGACCATTTTGCTTATTTTGACTATAAAATGGTAAAAAATGTTCTGCGAGTAAATGCTTCACCCATTTACCTGGAATACTTTGAACTTTCAGTATGTGGAGTTTTTTTTCCAATTTACTGCATGTCTTATGAGAGTAAAACAGTTTAAAATGAAGAAAAACACAAAGACAGACTAGGATCTTAGAGGTTTAGTGAAGGAAAAAACACTAGAATCAAACATCAGGAGCAGATTTCACAGGATGAACTTGGAGTTTAAACATTAGTAAACATACATACATGAACAATTCTGAGCATTGTCTGTTATTTTGTAAATAAAAAAGGTTGCTAAAAGCATCACCAGAATCTCCAGCATCCACACAGATCTCCTTCTCCTTGCACACGCACCACCTGAGGGTCGCTGCTCCTCATCACGGGACAAAACTGAAAGTCAAAGTATGGGAGAAGAGATTCAGCTGGTTTCACTCACCATACAGTACAAATTAGTCTTAGTGCATTGATTTACAAAGAATATCACACAGTAGCCTCAAATCGTGTCCAAACAGTAGAAAGAAGACTTGGTTCACTGTTCATAACATCACACAATAAAGACATAAGCTATTTTACGCGCAGCACAACACACACAATTTCACATATTCACATAAACGGTACCAACGCAGGACATTACTCCATTCTAAAAGGTTTATAACACACAGTCAATGAATTTTGCCCATATTTTACAAATTAGACCTGGTACACTGTTCTAAAAAAGTCACCACACAATACAAGCCTCAATCTACACATATAATTGCGCATACAAAGCATAGACTGTATACAGAGTGGACAGTGGGGCTCTGCCATTAACCATTGTACGGTTTTGAAGCCAAAATTCCTCCGTCACAGTCGTAGCCATTGAAGCAGTTGCGCAGCCAGAGTCTGCGCAGTAGAGACTGTGAGGGATTCTGGGAGAATCTGAGTGGAGCTGGGTGACAAAAATAATAGTATTTTTCTTTCTTTTGAGAGTCTAATCACTTCTTGACTCTACCTCCTGACATATTTTACAATCCCTGAAAAAAATACACAAGAACGACAGCTGTCAATTATCGTTGAACGTTACGTAAAGCCTTGTTTTTAACATCTTATAACTAATGAAAACTAAACTTTTCAGAAAAAAAGAGGACTTAAGTACAAGGCAGTCAAATGGTAACCTAAGATCACCACAGCAATCTGACGTGAGAAACATTTTTACAAGGTGTATTAATCTTTTAAAGTTTGGCCACAGCCCATCCAGAATGACTGGAGAGCTGGATTTTTTTGACCTATACTGCAGCCAGCCACCAGGGGGAGCAGTTTTCGTGGCGACCTCACTTTGAGCTGAGCAAGATGACGTCCATTTTTTTAATCTATAATACAAAGTAAAAACTTGAAAGAGACAGCTCCATTCATCCCAAAGTTCATCTCATCTAACGTTACCTTTTTCACATGAAGATGCTCCTTCAGATGCTCCTTCAGTCCCAGAGTCCTGCAGAAACATCAGTGGAGGTTTTATAGGATCATCTTTTTTGGCATTTTTAGAAGACTTGAGCTCCGTTTTCTCTGTGTCCTCCTGCCATCCATCTACTCTGCACTGTTGTGTGTATTCATGGGCTTCCTTAAATGTCTGAGGGAAATTATCGTAAAAAACATATCGACTGAAAGAGCACAGTCTCAGCTTTCACAAACTGTTGGAATTTTTCCAATTGCGTAAACTGTTGTCTGTGTCGACAAATCTGGTGTTGAAGGGTTAAACAGGATAATTCAGTCACTATAATTAAAGTTATGAATAAGAGTTAACAGGCCTCAGTGTTCTGTAGTGATAAAAAGGCTTATAGGAAACACAGGTTGAGATTTCTGTCTTTCTGTTTTTCAAACTGTAAAAAAACCTCAGTCGTGGAGCGGATGCACTCAGCTGACTTTTGATTGCACTGGGTGACACATCAGAATCGTAAAAGTCACATGATTCACTCTCTGGGCAAACACACTCTCTCTACCTCACTCACACACACTTTGGCCTTGCTGATCGGTCAACTGACTAAATGATGTCGAGAGTGAATCGCCTCCCGAAACCCAGCTGGTATTTGCATACGGGAAAAACAGCCCACATGTGCTGCGCTGGTCTGAGCTGTGGGAAAAGCTGCACACTGTGCTGTCATTGTCGCTGCGCTCTTATCAGACGTGTTTCTCCCTCTGCAGATAGAGCGGGTTTCAGAAAATGGCTTCCACTCTTGTTGACATGATATCATGTGTGTTAAAGTGGCTGCTCTGCACCAACCAGCTGGACCAGAAAGGCATGAAGCACAGAGGAAAACAAACACGTTTCACAGCAGTTGTGTCGTTGAACCATGAAGAGGCTGTGTGATGAAAAAGGATTTAAAGATGGAGATAATCTCATCTCTAAACTGTGAATAAAGCTGACCTAAGAGCCTCTGATGGAGCCCTCTGGGACGCTGTTTTACATAAACATTGATCTGAGCAGAAGCAACAGGAAACAGTGAATCTCATCACTGTTACATAGAGCTTGAACACTTCCTGTGTCGGCTGTACCTCCTTACAGCAGCTCCACATTCTTCAGCAGTGAGACAGAAGCAAACCTGACTGTTCACTGCTGCTTTTCATGCTCTTCTCTAAAGTTCCCATGAAATCAACACAGATGTTTTCATTTTATTATCACATACCTCGAATGTTTGTTCTACCAAGAGACTTTAGAGGTGATGTTGATGCCTGCACAATAAAAACAAATAAAAGGAACATCAGTTTCAGTTTAAATCACATCCTGCGGTTACAAGACTGTCCTTCATGAGATCATGGTAGATTCATGAGTTCATCTGAGCTTAGCTGACTGGTTAAGAACTAAAACGGTATTCATGTATAGCCTTTATATCCTGCCACAATCCAATCTTAAAACTCTTTGCATGCTGAGCCGAAATGAAGTGCTGTTTGATTACGATTCAATTTTATTTGGATTCTTTGTAGGAACTAATAGAAACATTAAATGTGTTTACCTGTAAAGTGTGACTTTAATGTTAAACATTTTTTAACATGAACAGTAAGCGCCATGGTTACCTTAAACTTTGAACATAAAATTGCACATTTGTCTTTAACGTCTTGAATGTGTCTCCAGTAAAAGTAACTTATTCTACATGTCTTCAGCCACCGCTGACTTGATCCTGAAGCTTTGGTATGCATGTTCCACTGGAGTCTCTAGTCTTGATATAATTTCATATTTCAGCGTTGAAGTATGGTGGGGCACTCTGAAACCTCAATTTTTCAGAGAAAAGTGTGTGTGTGTGTGTGTGTGCGTGTGTGGGCTGTCATATTTTATTTTTTGCACCTAAATTTTGTGTTGTGGCACCTAAACAAAAAAAAAAAAAAAAGAAGAAGTTAGGCGCATGGGTGCAACCAATGCAAAAGTTCAGTCTGAAGCCCTGCTAAGTCTCACCCTGTTCACTTTGCAGGAAGAGCAATTAGGTCAGCCAGCCACTGGTGTTGCTGTTACCCATCTAGATACCGACTTCACACCAAAAAACTAAGTTCTCAGTTTAATTAAATTAGAGGTGTCCCAGTCCGATATTAATATCAGATATCGGGCCGATATCAGCAAAAAAACAAATATCGGTATCGTATCGGAATGCATCTAAAATCTCCGATATAAGCAGTCCATTCCAGACCCTGCTCCTGCTGTTTTTATTTGATTTATTTATTTTCTGGGTTTTCTAATTTATTCTTTATTTTATTCAATTACTAGTATTTTTTATGTTTAATGTTAAAACTTCTGTCACCCATTGGTAAATAATAAATGGGTCAGTTTTTCCTCATACTTACTGTTGCTGACTACTGTTCTTTGTTTGAAAAATATCACCTAATCAAGCCTTTTCTAACATGAAATACTACAGAATAAGTAATAAAAGTATGCATGTTTAAAGCTGATATCGTATCAGATTAATATCGGTATCGGCCAATACTCAATGCTGCAGTATCGGTATCGTATCGTATCGTATCGTATAGTGAAAATGTAATATCGGGACATCCCTAAATTAAATCAATATAAGTCAATGGAAAAGTCACAAGATTTCACACTGTCCCTTTAAAAACTTTTAGAAAATGATGCAAGTATATCATATCATATTGAATAATATCTATATGGTATTGTTGGCTGAGTATCAGGAAATATATTTCATCGTGATTGGAATATCATGTATCGTATCGTAAAAGTAGTATAGCTAAAGCCGTAGTGTGAGTGTGTGTGTGTAAAACCATTCTTTAAGACCTTGTGTCTTTACAGATGAAAAAATAATATAGCAGATGACTCGTCGCTTGCTTGTGGCTGTGGTTTGGTTGCAGCAAAACAGAAATTTTGAAATTGGAAAGGGGTTAAAATTTCAAAATAAAAGCAGATCTTTCCCTCAATACGAGTCATTGATCAGCCAATGTATGGATCAGATCATTAGTTTTTTGCCATAAATGCTAACTTTTCAATAATAATGAGTGTTATTGTGTAGACATAAAAACTATTTATAAACTACTGTGCAAGGACTACGGTTTATTACTTCTAGTTGGTGCTTTTGACAAAAGGGTTGCTGACCACGTTCCATGATAGGTTACGTCTTAGCCTCTTGTTCGTTTAAACAAAAGAAAATTCAATATACAGAATCAGTGCTAACTGTTTAAGGGTGCCTTAAGTCTTGGTTTTAAATGATACTTGACTGAAGTACTTTGTTTTATCTTGACATAAAAAATGGAGTACACTTTAACTTTTCTGCTTTAAAAAAACGTGAACTAACAGTACCTGTGGCTCCAAGTATTTTCATAGCTAACATTATTTCAACAATGACTCGCTGTAAGACTGACACTGACTTATAATGTTATCAGTCATTTCCAATACATCCTCAGTTAAAAGGCCCAATTTGTTTGTATAAATAATTGTAAAAGGTGGATTCCAGTCTTTGTTGAGTCACATCCTTAGTTATGAAAGAAGTGCTGAAGGCTCTTTGGCTTTTAGATTTATTTCATTTTGGTGAACAAGAAATTTATTTTGAAGTCCTTACCCAGGAAACTTAATATGGCTGCATTTAGCAACAGTTAAGAAAGAGCGTGTGTGTGTTTCTGTTTCTGTGTGTCTGCATGAGAAAGAGAGCGCTCAAGGCTACAGGAGCTGACAGACTGCTAGCTATTGACCCCAGGGGCAGCGGCGTTCTTAGCAAAGAAACATTGACAAGGAGAGGCGAGGACATGTTGCCTGCTCTGCATTTTACCTTCAGGTTGATCTTGTCACAAGGTGGATGGTCTCCTGAACAGGGGGAGACGTGCATGCTCATGTGTGCACAAGGATAAACACACCTCCATTTATACACATGGGTGTCGCTTCAGCTTGTCACAAACACTGGCTCATGTGGGTATACACACATGCTGACCCCTGCAGTGTACGTGTTTTCCAGGTGCTGTAGCATCCCTTGTTGTGTATTCTTCTCTTGTTGCTTCAGGACATTGAATTTAATGGAGGGCGAGTATCTACCTGCAGTAATGCTCTGCATGTCAACAACTCTCACATACATGTGCTGGACTGGACCACACCTGTACCAGATTAAAAAAGGTTTAATACAGTGACCAAGTGTTTGATTTAGAAGCTTTAAATCAAGTCATTGCTCATAGAAATCGTAAGCACAATCTTTTCTGACAAATCCATTATCTGCAGAAACCGCTCTGCCATTCTAATTTGCAACCTACCCATCTAAGTTGTTTTTAAGGCTTTGTTAGTTTTCTGATATCTGACTTTAAAGATAAAAAGTCAAACAATCTGTCTCGACTGTAATGAAATAAACCAGTGTATGGATAGATGATAAATATAAAAGTAACCAGAAATGAAGTTTCAGTTAGTTACAACAAAAGCTTTTGCTTGATGCATTGATTATGATGTGACCTTGGACAAAAATTTAAGTTTTTTTTTTTCATTTTATTTTACCACTTTTGAATGACACTTTGCAAACTGAATATGGGTATGTCTTTCTGGTTGGATGTGAAGCCAAAAGGCCATAAGGCACTAACTCCATTTACAGAACTGTAGAGTGATGGGACTGACATCACACTTAGGCTGAGTATTGGCACACATAACAATACTTGGGCCACGATACAATAATATCACGATATCACAAGTTAACTATTTGACTGACAACAACAACTTTTCCATTTAATTGTGTTAGAAATAAAGAAAGTCAGATGCAGTGTTTCATAAATACACTCAACATGGAAACATAAAGTGCGTCAAGTTTGTCACTTAAACTACTGTGACATTAAACTTATGTTGCCAAAAATGTATTGAATGATAGACGTGGTCAGTTGGTGAAACTTATAAATGTCACTAGATTTTTTATGAGTAACATTATTACTCATAAAAAATCTAGTGACATTCAACCAATTGGTACAACCAATGTTACTATTATAAACTAACTGACCCAAGAATAAAGAGAAAACTTTAATGGTGAAGACATCAAAACCCACATCATCAAGTTTAAGAATAAGATATTTTGAATATACTTTGAGTTTATATTTATACAGTTTGTGGGAAACATACAGTGGAGGTATGGGAGACATTTTGTACTCATCTACTCACCTAAAGTATGAATTTTTATATTCACAAAATATCGATATTGAGAGTTCAAATATCAAGATTTGATCAAGGACAAAGTATCACAATATGTTGCAATCAAAGTTACACCACAGTGGAACAGATTCTCATCTAAGGGGCAGTTTACACGGCAACAGTTTTAGTGTGAAACGCAGAAGTTTTGTTGCGTTTCAGCCTTGGGTGTACACGGAAATGGCTTTTCAGCAGACCTGTCATGCAAACTTCTGAAAACACACTCCAGAATGAGATTTTTCTGAAACGCTGCCGACATTGTTGCCGTGTAAATAGTAAGCTGGCGTTTTTAGTACTGTTGTTACGATTGTTGCAATCTACCGTGTTGTGCCTGTGCTGCTCAATCTGCTGTATCTGCAGACTGTCTTCCAACAAAGTGTGCATCTGTTGCTCCACTTTTGCACTTAGTATCTCTATAAACCAGATGATCAGCTCAACTCTACTTCGGTGGAGATCTACCAAGAGTGGCTTCTGGACAATACAGTTATAGCACCAACTACAGGCCGGGCATTAATCAAAAGCAGACACCAACAGTTTGGGAAAGTTCAGTGAGTCTTTAATTCCTGTTTGTTGTGCTCTCCTCCTCTACTCTGCTTTTACAGACACAAAACATTGCAGGAGCTGTCAGTCAATTGTCTTTTCAAAACCAGATTGACCTCCTCTGAAGAATAGACGCTTGGACTTACATCAGCATGAAAATAATTGTTAGGGGGATGGTGGGAAGGGAGAGGAATCTTCACAGTCACTTAACACTATTGGCATCCATTTGAATGCACAGCTTATCAGATTGATGTCAGTGGGCAAACATCATCATTAAGCCAGCAGGGCTTTATCGGAGAGTGTGAGAAACCCCACAGAATGGATCTAAACTGAGGATGTTAACTAGGGAACTTGGTAAGTGGGTGGCAAAGACAGTGGCCAATTAGCACTTTGAAGCCTTACCTCTAATTTATGGTTTTAGACCATGCTGGTGTAGCAATGCAGTTTTTCATTTAAATAATAAATCTATCTCACTGATAAGACCTGCTTTTCATTGAAAACATGGAATGAAAAATGTTTCAGAAATTTCAATAAGCTCTTACAAGAGTGAATAATTACGATTAAAGAAATTCATTGGTTAATCCCAATGTCAGAAATGAAGCATTCATCATTTCTCATACTAACATTGTTTTCTTGATTGTTGGATGTATAAAAACCCTCAGTATGGTTCTGTGTTAATAAAATGTGAGAATATCCAAAGGTTTTTTAATTTTATCTTTAGGCTCTTCTTGTATGCAGACGACTCTATGTGTTATGTCTCTGATTCAGCCTCTTCCCTCCACATAATCTAAAGTTTTTTCAAGCAATTAAGGAAATTTTCTAGCTTTTAACTCAACTTTGAAAAATCTTCCTCTCAACTGCTCCCATGTCAGGCTGCCCTAAGCTCTTTTAAAAACGGTCACAATGAGATTCAGATACCTGCAAATCTCCATTAAAATTACCACATGAATTCTACATCCAATTTTCTGTCCATTTCAAACTTCTAAGAGCCGTTTTCTCACTTATGACCTTCTATAATTACTCAGCAGCCAGTCATTTAGCTCCGCTCCTGCCGGAGAAAATCCTCATCCCATCCAGGGTTTTACAGCAAAGCTCAACAGAAATCTCTTTAATTCTGTCCTCCTGGCTTTAGTGTCCACTGATAGCTTTTATTTCACCTCGCCGTCCAACTATCAGCCGTCACTCTTTGAAGTTTTGGCCTTATGACTGTAATGTATCCTGCCGTGTAGCAATCCCTTCGCGCTTATCTCACTCACAAGACAGCCTTGTGCAGCTCATAAATCAGGAATCATTGTTCGTTTAACAGATCCAGGTCGGCTCCATCGCTCTGCCCTTTATCTCCGTGTGCTCCTGCAGCCTCCATCACCTTCCTCTTTGACCTCATCCTTCAAACAAATAAATCTGCTCCTCGGACACACGAGGACTTGTGTGTTACAGCGTGGAGTTGACTTTCACCTTTAAAAGATGCCTTCAAAATGTCATAGCTCTCTGACATTTACTGTGTGTGTGTGTGAGGGTGTGTGAGTGTGTGTGTAGGTGCAGCACAGCAGCATCAGATAGCAGGAGCTGTGAGTTAGGAGCTGCACAGCCTTGGCCCCCATCACTCTACCATCTGTCCATCAGCGCTCGCTTAATTTTTGCCCTCCCGCGCTCTCTGTGGCCCCCTCCATCCTGACCCTGTGTGTGTTTATTAGATTAACAGGAGTACTCAGTCCTGTCTGTCTCCTGTTAATCCTAAATCCTCCGCCTCCCGCCTGACACCTGGTTTAGATCTGCAGAGCCCCTCTCCAGGGTTTGTGTTGTTACAGAGCCTATTATTACCACACCATGATGTCAGCTTTCTGTCACTGTACTTCTATCACACACCAACACTGTGCTTGCAGACGTTTTCCACACAAGTTTTTTGTTATGTTGATTAATAATTCACGGAAAACAACAGTCTCAAGTTTGTTTCCACGTTAGGCATCCAACAGACCAACGTTATAAGTAGGGATGGGCATTTCAAGGAAACGAGCTAATCAATATTCCCTCGTAACTATTAGAATTATTGATATGCTGGACTAACATTGAGTTTTCACTTTTTAGTTCATTTTTTCGAGGGAGTTCCTGCACTTCCCAATCTATATCTAAGCGACTCCTTGTTCTTGCTTTGGCTGTAAATCCTCCAGCCTGTTGACTCCTGGTCTGTCTCCTTTAGGGATTGGTACCTTTCACATATGAAGCGATACGGTACTGATGCCCGATACCTGGCAATCAGTACCAGTACTCAACAGTACCAATTTTTGGTACTTTTTGTGTTTATTTGGTAAAAAATATCAATTTGTTTAATAATGTATATTTTTTTGTTTTCCAATTTAACATATTTATTCTTTAATATGTAACCTTATAATGCTGTGTTCATGTTCGGCAGCCTACTCACCCACTCCAGCATAGTCACAAGAATGGATTTAGGTACCCAACGTGATACCTTTTGATTTTTCATGAATCGATACCCGGTACTTTTGACAGAATTATGGGGTTGATGGGTATCAAAGTACCTGATTTGGTACCCATCCCTAGTCTCCTTTCTTTATGCCAGTGTGTTGCAGTGATCAAGTTAAATACGATTTGGTTTGGACACAGTTTGTTTTATTTTGAAAGTCATTAGGCATTTTAGATTGTTTTTGTGCACAACTTTCTGTCCTGCTTGACCTCCTTTTTGTGAAATTGACGCGAAACAGCTCAGGCATCCTGCATAAAACTGCGATCTACTGCAGATAGGACAAAGCAATCTTCACATGAACCATTTTTTTAAATGTCAATGACTTTTCGAATATTCAAATTGATTGCCTAGCCCTATTTTTAAGTCCTGATTCTGATACTGATACTTGGGCTGTGGTATCACCCTTTACTGATAGTGATCTGATGTGATTCTGATTTAACATGCTCTATTCCTCAAAACCAGTATGAGACTGAGAATTATGTCTTGTCATCTTTAGGGTGTTGTCATTTCATCTCACTGATTTGATATATCCCACTGATATTTAACTTCAGGGATGTAACAAAGGCCTCTACATCCCTCTCTGGGTTTTCACTTAGTTTAGATTAATGTTATAATAACACTGCCTAATCAGCTGTGATTAATCAGCTCACTGCCTGAATTCTAATGTATGTATACATGTTGAGCCTGTAGAGACAACACTCAGAAAACATGAAAAAATCAACCAAAACACATTGAATATTAGAAATTCTTAAATGAATAATGAAAATGTTGGCAAATAAAGGAAAAATTAAGAATTGAGTCATTTTAGGACAACTCCCTGATACCCAATTTTAATTTGCTCATGGGACAATCTTGTTTTTGTCTCATCTGGTTGAATTATTCAGAAAGTGTGAATTATTAACAAAACAGTATCTGTAACAAACATTAACCCATGCGGTCTCTGTGACTCCTGTCTGACCATGTCTGGTTTTTACTGCTCGTGGTCTGCTTTCAATTTTGGTCTCTGTTTGTTCTCCAAGCCTCCCTCCAATCTAATCTCCTGCCAACACTCCGGCTGACCGGAGACTGTTTGCACACGTTCAGCTCTAAGATTGAGTTTTGCCTCCTGCTTCAACCCTGAACGTGCACACGCATGTGTGTGTGTTTTTCCAATAAACTCACACACACACACACACATTTACCATACAATTATCCTGAGTGACAGGTCCTGTAATGATGGCAGCTGTATCAATTACTCTGATTACTGCTCTCATTACGCTGATGACTGCTGCTTTGAGCAGGGGAGGGAAATCAACTTTAGGGAATACAAAAAAACACAACTTACCCTTCACATAAAAGAACTAAATGTTTTTTGACATGATAAATGATTTGATAAACAAATAGAAGATGAATCTCTACCTCTTCTTACTGTTCAAAAGGGAAGCTAAAGTCTCTCTGACAGTGGGCGCTGTGCTCTTGGGTTGGTGACACCATTTGAAGCCAAAGTCAGATCGGCTAGTGGAGCCACAGTATTACTGCTTTCCCTCTTGGACAGAGAATACCACAAATTTGTCACTTAAAATCAGTGTTCAAGGGCTCCCAGGTCTGTACAGTCCACAACAGACAGTTCCTGTCAGTTTGAAGCCGACTTGCACAGGTTTTGGTTTATTGACTCCTGTGTTAGTGTTTTTAATGTTTTGCCCCTCACTGTTCCTTCCTGACTCTGCAAATCTTGTACACACAGGAGCTACATGTATCAACTGAGCTGTCAATAAGCCATTACACCCCTTTTAATAGCATTAGGCTAATGATTTAACATCTTACAGAAACAAACACCTGGATGTAAATCAGCCTGAAAAGAACAAGCCGTGATGACACAGTTCCTTATCCTGTATTTTGATTCCATACTTTGACCCATACACTTTACATGAAGGAGGCAGGTGTTTTTTAAACTGCAATAGGGGGTGCTTTAAGTGTTTTGGCTTCACTTTTGAAGAGATGTTTTGTCGCCCATCATTACACACAGTGCTTTATGCTAATGCAAACGTCCGCTTGTTTTTGCTGTTTCATCTAAATTATTTTCTCCTTCTTTTTCCCTCCACAGTGAAGCCGTCCAAACCCAGATGCTACGCTGAAGGACCCACACTGGAAGGCAAAGACATTGTGCTGAGGTGTGTATCCAGTGAGGGCACCAGCCCCCTGCAGTACACCTGGAAGAAGACCAGCGATAGCAAGCTGCTGCCTGCCTCAGCTGTGCTGGGTAATGAATCCTCTCATACACAGAGTTCCAAAACATTTCCAAGACCTACACTGGGTCATCTTCCTGTTTAACACTCTTTCTGGATGTGTTGTTTGCCTTCACTGTAGATCCTGTAGCAGGAACGGTTAATGTGAGAAACGCATCTGGTAGTGCATCTGGCACCTACAGCTGCACTGTGAGCAACAGAGTCGGCACAGAGGAATGTATCCTGCATCTGAACGTGACACCTCGTAAGTAGCCAAATGTCTGCACAGAAATCTGATGCTCTGTTATCTAATCAGTATGTTTGATACACACTGCCTGGGAACCAAACTGGATCTACTTCAGTCAAAAATGCCTTTACATGGTCCAAGAAAAATACCAAACCTGAAGATGAAGTGGGGAAAGTTAATAGTTGTCATGCTTGCAGATCAGTGAATGTTTACCAAACTTTTTAGTTAAGCATGTTGTCAAGCTAATATTTGATCAGTGTGCTGTAATGAAGAATAGAAATGTCAGTTTGCAGGTTACAGAAAAATTGCAGAGTGATACTGTGTTTTTGAGTGCTGGGAAAAAAAATTGCAACTTAAGTGAATATGGTTGTTTTATCTAACTGGGAGTTTAAAGTAGGGATAGACCAATTATCGGGGCCAATATTTGGCATTTTGAAGCATATCTGTATCGGCCTTTTTTTAATCTGACAGACGATAAGAAACAAATTTAAAACTGTAGTGTTGCAGCTCTGATACAGCCACCCTGCTGTCTGCAGTCACTACTCAATCCCCAGCACTGTCCCACCCACAGTACCATCTGATTGGTTACAAGCAGAGTCATGGCTTGGGAAACAGCCAATCAGCAGTGCAGTTATTACAGTTATTGCAGTTACATTTAAATTTTGGAAAACTTTATTTACTGTAGACAACTTCAGCTATTTTTTCATTCAACTATATAAAACATGCTGCTGAGCCTGGGAACTGTTTGATAAACTCATGCTTAAAGGTATTTGAATGAAGTAAAGTGCTGGAGTTGGTATTGTTCAAAATTTTGACACCAATATTTGCACTTTGACTGCAAATTAATATCAGTTTTAAATATCAGTTATCGGCCTCCTTGACTACAAATAGTTGGTATTGGTATCGACCTGGGGAAATCTATCGGTCTATCTCTAGTTTAAAGCCTGAATGTATTCAATTCACTGTCATTTCAAAACAAGTAAATAAGCAGATCTTAACACTTCAACCTTCAGATATTTACAGGTTTTTCTTTAAACTCTTAAGACCCAAGCTTTTTTTTGGTGTGGAATTTTTAATTCACCTTGCTAGTTGGGATAAGTGAGACCTTATAAGTATAACATCTAAACCTGACCTTTGCACGGGAAGTTTGATTATTTGTGTTATGAGTTCTCTATAAGTTGTTTGTTAGTATTCTACTTAAATACTTTGTTTTTTTTTTTTTACTAAGGTTGGTGTAATGTTGTGATTTCACCAAAAGATAATGTAGGCAGTGTCCCTAAATGTGGCTCATTGGTCAAAGTTTAAAATGATGAAGAATTGTGGGTCTGAGAGGCAGAAATGTTACGTCCACATATGTGGGTCAGAGGTGAAATAGAAGTCTGAGCTGCTTATCACTTCCCTCAACCAAATAATCAAATGTTTTAACCAAAGCTGAGATCTTAAAGTCTTCAGCAGTGATAACCAGCTGACCGACCAACCATGAAACCATGAAGCCATGCCACTTTCACAGCTCTTTAAATAGAACTCTCTATATGTCTGTTGTACTGACTGTACATAGCTTCAGGCTTATGTGTTTTTTCACCTTCTCAGCTTCTGTGATTTGAGGGATCACTGGGTTATTGCTTGATTGTGGAAAAATCACTTCTCAGTGCTAAAGCCTTGTTCTTCCTGTGCTAACAAAGGTGTTAGACGCAGCCGTGAATTCACCTCAGAGCTAAAACTCTGTTATTTCCAGTGTTTCCTGAGCAACGAATGAGCTGAAGCTGTGAAGCTGGGAGCTTTAGTACCACGCTGTGACAGCTCTGTCATCTCTGAGCGTGGCAGCATGGGGCAGCCAGAGCTGAGAGCTGGAGCATGATGTTGATATAACACAAGAGCAGTGACATGTCTGTGTTGTTTTTAAGGAACTTTTTTTTCACGCCTGTCTTTGTTTGGTCTTGTTACTGAGTTTGGTTTTAATACGCTCAGCTCTACAGTCTTGTTAGTGTGCTTATAAGCTGCAAAAAGTGTCAGAGAGGTACTCAAGCTTGCCCCTGCTCTTTGACTTTCTCCTTTGATCCAGCTTCAGTTCAAAACTCGTGATTAAGAGCCAGACAGACTCAGACCAACTTGGGCTCTCTCAGCGCTAACTCCAGAGGCTGCACACAAATGTGGAGTCAGCAGAAGATAAAATTTACATCACAGGCTTTATGTAGTTTTAGTGCTGGGTGAATCTCTTTGGAATAGTACTGAGAGTTTGTTTTTCTGTTTTTCTTCAGGGAGTTATTTACTTAATATCAAAGTAAAATGTTAAAAGTAAAATTTCCAAAAAATTCTGACTGATGAGAACATTAAAAGAAACTGGATTTCTACAAAGTTTGAGTGTTACTGAAAATCTGTGCTGGATGGATTCATTATGAGTTCAACTTTTTTTTAAATGTATTTAGCCGTGAAAGGAGCTGGATGCTAGTTACACTGCTCTTTAATCTCATACAGCTATTAACCAGGAACCTCTCAGCTCTCATACATAACCTTCACCAAACCTCATCATCTTCCTCTCCCTTGTCGTCCAGCTCCCAACACAGCCGGCATCGTCGCTGGATCCATAATCACAGTCCTCCTGATCCTCCTGATCATCGCCATCATCCTGTTCTGCTGCTGCCGCGCCCGTCACAGGAAGAAGTATGAAAAGGAGATCTGCAATGAGATCAGGTATGCTTTCTCAAACATCAGAGAGGCTCCGAAAAGCTCCCTCTGACGGAGGAGTGTGCTCTGTCTCTGCTCAGTGATGAGAAATGTGTCTCAGGTTTACACTCAGGGATTAGACACGCCCCTTTAAGTGCTTACTCTATAAAGTTATTGGGCTGAGCTGCTCATGCAGAGTAACCTGTGGTCATCTCAAGGACACACACATATGCACACACACACAAACGCGTCTCTGACAGCTCCAGCGGCGGTGAGAATGGTTTCTCTCCATCAGCGTTTCTCTTTTTTCACCCCTCCTCAAATAAACAGCTGTGGTAATCAGTTTGAAAGCTTTGTTTGCTCTGTGGATCCTCACTCCCTCCACTGCCGCCACCTACCACCCCCCCCGGCCTTCCATCCGGCCTGCGGGCTCTCCACCATCGGCGGACTTCCTATCACTCTGCTACGGGCTGAATTTGTCTGAGACCACAATGTGACACTGCTCTCGCTGTAGGACAAAGAGGATTAGACCGCTGGTGCTGTCTCGTACACACACACACACACACACACTCTGAAAACAGCACAACACCAAGCTGCGGACCAAACAGGCTGCAGCCCCTCAGGCTCACTTTGATTGAGCATTTAACTGGATTATTGCTGCTTATTAGTAGTTAATGTGGTGGCAGAGGAAGCAGGGGGCATATCTGTGTTTGGTTGCTCAGCTCAATCGCTAAAGGCTATTACACAGTCTGTGTGGTGCGGCCCCGACCAATCAAACGGGCCGACTCCAATTATGCACGCCTCTTTATTGAGTCCAATCATGTTTTGCTCTTGAAATGACTCTTGCAGACTCCTTGAGGATTCATTGTTTTCCTCTTTGTGGGCAGCTCCTGCTCCACTCTCCAGACTCTTCTACCTGAGAGTCCACTTTGTCATCATTTCAAACCACTGAGGAAGTCATTTTGTATTCAGTTTCCCTCAACCTGACACAGCCACCAGGATACTGCCTTATTAATCTGACCTCATCATGATGACATGTTTTCATAGGAGCTGTGTGTCAGTCACACTTACAGCACATTTCATACGTTTCTATTAACCTCCAAAAACAGAGGCTTCTACAAGGCTGCTAAAAAAAGCATGTTTCGAAATGTTTACAACTTTTGACCTGCTAATCCCATCCACTTTTTAAAAAGTCAGTTACAGAGGACATTCTCATCTGTAGTGGTGCCATTCATCTCATTTGCTTAATCACAGCTCTGTAAGGCAAGGCAAGTTTATTTATATAGTACATTTCAGTAAGGCAATTTAAAGTGCTTCACAGACAGAACAAATGGAAAGAAAACAATTAATATTCAATTAAAAGGCAGATTAAAATTAATAAAATACAACATAACAAAATGAGATTAAAAGACAAAAAAGTTAAAACAGTTTTTAAAACAGATTGTTAGATAGGAATTGCAAAATTGTACTTTTTTTAAGAAAAGAAAAGTAATTAAAACGAATTGTTAAAATGCTCTAATAAAAGAGCAGTGTCCGTTGTGATGCCATCAAATTTTGCAGCATTGATTCATTAAGGAAACCTGAGTAGTTTTCTTCCTCTGAGCTGATTGGCTATGATTGTTGATGCCCAGTTCCAACTGCGTACTGATTGGCTCAAAACATAAACATCCAGTCATGACAACTACCCCACTAAAAGAAATGTTGTCTGAGGAAATTTGATTTTAAGGAGTGGAAAACAAGACTGGGAATCCATTTACACAACACAAGCCACGTATACATGGACCCAAATATTTCGCTTGCATTCGGTTTATTTGCTCAAACGGAAAGAATTTAACCGTTGTAAACACCTCATTCCGAAAGAAAAAAAACAATCCAAATGGACGTTTAATCGGTTTCACAGGGGTGGAATATTCCTTTCCCCAAACCAATTGAGGTATCATGTATCCACTCAAATGCAAAGTTGTCAGGGTACGTTCTTTCAGTGCATGCTCAGATATGACGTAAGACGCAACTAGAGACGTTCCTCAACTTTAAAGATGGCCGCGAGCCGTCAGCACTGGAGGAAAGTTTGTTTTTGATCCAAACTTTGAAGAAATGAACATAATTTCAAGACTGGACACTTGCAATACGGAGTATTGCACCACGTGATAAACAAACTGTTGTCCTCCAGCTTTGATAAATCTTGTGATGTTTACGTTTTTCTGCACATGCCCCATCGACTATTCTGTTTGATTACAGCGGCGCATGTAAACCAGAGATTGCAATATTCCTTTCCATGTATACTATTGTTTACGGAAAAGTCACTCGGAAAGATTCCATTCGAAAAGACGAAAAACTCCTCATGTAACCGTGGCTACAGACACAACACAAAACATGATCTTGACAAATCGAGCATCAGCTTGCCTCTATATGCTAAAAAAAAAATGTCTGTATAGAAAGGAAAAGCAGAGCCAGGTAATGACGTCTCTTGACTGATTAATCTCCATAAATCTGCTCAAAGGGCACCAGTATGGTACAGCAACTTAGATCACGTGTCCCAGAGAGATGTACCAATCCAACTTTTCTGGTCCTGATATTGATACTGCTACTGGGCTTATGGCTATGTATTTGAACTATAGGTGTTATATCATTTCACTGTAGTTTGGTTAAAACGAAGTTTCAGAACTTACAGACATGTTTCCTCATTTGTAAAATTTTAGACCCTGTAAACTTAATCTTAGTTTAGCCTTAGTGTCGAGTTCCTACCGATCCTTTCCCATCAATACCTGATGCAGCTTTGAAGGTCTCCATCTGGTCATTACTAGGATCAGATCAGTGCATCCTTAGCGTCCCAACAGGCTGGCCCTGGAGCGGGTTGTCCAGGTTTTAAACCAGACAGCAGCCCAACTCCTCACTGACACTGTCTCGCTGTCCTGTACTTCCTTAATAAAGGTATAAAAAAAGGAAAAAGGCTTTAAAAGGTAAAAAGGAAGAAAACAGGATTCAAATAGAGTTTACTTTTTGCACAAATTCAAAATTCAACTCCTCTTCGCTGTCAGGAAATCCACTTAGGGTTTAGAAGTCCTCAACCATTGATCCAACCTTTGTATTCAAACATTTTAAAAGTTTTCTTCTTGAAAAAAAAAGACCTCAAAAAACTGTTTCTTTGTTTATTTCACTCATTATGTTTGGATCATTTCTCTGAAGTTTAGCTTCTTTAAAACTCACAGTTTACAGTGAAACTGAGACTCATGGGAGCATTTGGCTCTGAACACGGTTTCTGCTGTGTCTGTTTCCCTCAGAGAGGACGTCCCTCCTCCAAAGAGTCGTGTGTCCACAGCTCGCAGCTTCACCGTTGGCAGCCAGCGCTCCTCCCTGGGCTCCATGTCGCCCTCCAACCTGCACGAGTACGCCCTGAAGCCTCAGTACGACAAGATCCCTTCATCGGAGGAGTACGAGAGGCCCCCGAGCCACAACCCTCTACCACCACCCTCTGTCCCCAAGGTGGCCGGCCCCAACCTCAGCCGCATGGGCGGCATCCCCGTCATGATCCCTGCACAGAACAGGGACGGCTCCATCGTCTAGCCCGAGAGGGGGTGTTAAAGGAGGGGGGGAGTGGAGGAAGGTGGAGGGACATACATTAATGAAGACGGGCTGCCTCGGCTGACTTTTAGCTCTTCATTCTTTACAGAACAGGAGTTTTCTCCTCACATGAAGACCGGCTCTGCTGTGGTGCTGAGAAGAGAAATCGAGTTTTACTGGAATCACAACAGAGCACATTAACTTTTTATCAAATACAAATACAAAAAAAAACTTTTATGAATTTTACTTCCTGGACTTTGTCACAGAAAAATGAATTAGTATGGATATAAAGCAGAATGGTCAATATACAAATTATATTGTACATACGTGGATGCATGTTTTCTTTTTTTTAAATATAGATGGCCCTCGCTGTAGAGATACTGTATGTTGAAAACAGACCCAGGCCCCTTATTGGCCAGCTGTGCAGCTGTGTGCATGCATGTTTGTGTAGACCTGCAGTTGTATGCGTGTGTGTGTGTGGATACAAGTGTGTGTATGAAAATGGGAGTTTGGGAAATGTATAGCTCATTTATCGTCCTTTAATGCCTACATGAATTTCTGATCTTTGTTCAGTTTAGTCTCTGCTCGAGTTTTAATCCACAAATGTACCGTCAAATGAGGAGTTCTGCCCTTTGGACGCAGACTCTTAGAAGGAAACTGGCAAATATGAATTAATCCGGTGACAGAGTTGTGAAGAATTTAGGTCAGCCGTTTTCTGTTGAACACTTTGAATTATCCAGTCCCGAGTGGAGCTGTCAGGATTGGCTGGTGGTGAGGGGGAGGTTCAGACCGCCTCATTCTGTGATTGGCCGGATTATTGCTTCTTGACCGAGCTTAAAAAACAATAAAAGACTCTCATCCCTCCCCCGCGCAACTTAGAGGAGGTAGTGTAAAAAAAAAACAAGGAGGGGCAGCTGGACAGCAAGGTTCAGCGAGCAATCTGCTTTGATTATGTTTGACTGTCAGCAGGCCTCCAACCCCCGTGACCACCTCAACATGTGGCCGTCCCACACGCCAAATTAGGAAGAGAGCAGCAGGTCCTAAACTCTGCCTGTAGTATCCGAGCCCCCCCTCAGCGCTGCAGCGTGTGAAATCCTCTTTTATTCGCCTTACAAGGAGCCGATATCTTGATTAACCTTCTCTCTGTGGTGGACAGGAAACCTCACACAACTTCTGTGGTGTTAATTGGACTTTTTAATGAAGGATGTAGAGGCTGAGAGGAATGAAAACAAAGAGGAAGTACTGTGAGGAGCCTTAGAAAGCTGAATGATACTGCTCAGAGTCGACTTTGGTTTGCTGGATCAGACATGATTACTTTATTGATAATTTGTTTTTATCTTCCTGACAGTGACTCTGAGACATGAGTTTGCAAAGTTTTGTGACACATGGTCTGGAGACATAACAGTGGGATGGTGTAGAAGAAAAAACAGCATTTTAAAATCCCAGATTTAACACAAACAGATACTTTCTTAAATAAATTCCATTTAACTTACTAGCTTACTGGCTTCTAGCTTATGTCATCATTGCTAAAAATACAAATATTGATATATTTAAACTATCAACAATCACATCAAGACACAATTTTGGACAAACTTTTTTCTAGTGTCAGCTAAAGAGCCAAAAAAGACACAAAATTAAGTGCAAACTTAAATTAACCCGAGCTAACATTAGCGCTAGTCTGTATAAAAGTGGGACATCATCTCAGTGACATCACTAATTGGTTTCTAAAGAGAGACATTATAAAGCCCAAAGCCGACGCTCACCAAATTGGAAATATTGACTCCCACTAACTCACTGCAGATCAATAAAAACCTGTTAAGGGGTCAAATAGAGGCTGTATATTTTTATAAATATTCATAAACAGATGAGCTTTTAAATATTCCACTCTCTCACATGTGACACAACTTAAGAAAATGAAGCATAGAGCCGGGTTGTAAACCTTTTTAACTCTGCTGCAGAAACTGTTGTTTTAATACGTGTGTGAACGAGCTCTCATTGATTTCTGTAGCCGGTCTCAGATGGACACTAACAGAGCTCTGCAGATATTTGGCTCTCCCACATTGACTCCCTTTTTAACAGCCCCCTTTGCAGCAGCAACAGTATTTGTTTGGCATTTATTTAGAGGCTAAAGCAACACAACTCTCCAGAGACCCATCCAGCAGAGACGGACAGCCTGTTGTTGTTTGTAACCTTTAAAAGATGAATGACCTTCAATCTGGTTTAACCGAACGGCTCTGAAGCGGCTGTTGCTTCTGGATCAGCTGAAGGTGGCAGCAGGTGTGATTTGGGCATCTGTTTGCTTCATCAGGTGGCTCATGAAGGAGGCGCATAAATTACAGTGCTGGATTCGCACAGAGAGGGATGTAACTGACACGGCCCAGCTGTGCGTTTTAGTCTGTATCAGAAACATTTTGGTTTCTGGTTTGGGAAAAAAGTGGATGTTAGAAATGTTGGTTCACTCACTCCTTACAGTTAGCGGTTATTCATGTCTCCAGTTGTTGATGTTTTACGACTCAAACCTTGTACGATGACTCAGAGCGGGCAAATGTTGATTATTTTGCTCTTTGACGCCTTATTCTACTCCTTATGTTCGCCTTACACACACCTCCCCTCAGTGCACCTCTGGACAGCCCTCACAGCTGGACTCTGCTAACTTCTATTGTGCCTTGTAGCCCCGGTTGAGTTGTTTGGTAGCAGGAGCTCTGTGCAGCAGCATCCGTCACAGCCACTAGAACAATATATTTATCAGTCCACGGCGAGAATATCGATCGTTTCTGTTGGATTTCCCTCACACACCTCATAGAAATCTCAGAGCTTCAGAAACATCTATCGCTGTCTCAAAGCTTTGTTTTTGTATTCCAAACATGACTTCTTGTTTTTTTTAAACTTTATTTAAATGAAGTAAATCAGCCTGTCTTTTTTTTTTTTTTTTTTTTTTCAACACAAATGATTCTTGCTGTTTGTAGAAGTATCCTGTCGAAGTAACCGTATCTAATCACAACACAGTGGAACGATGTAAGATGAAGATGTGTGTACGTAAATGTGATGCTCTGCCGTGCTGTGCTTGGCAAATTTATATCTAAAAGAGAAAAGGAGGGGCGCTGTGTGTGTGTGTGTGTATTTGAGTGTGTGTGTGTGTGAGGTTTTGTAGGATGTAAGAGGAGGTGACAGTCGCAGAAACATCTCGGCTCTGTGCTTCCTGCTAGATTGGATGTTGCACCTGGAAAGTGGAGCCCAAGCAAAGAAATTACATCTGTCACTTCCTCTTTGTATGTGTGTGTGTGTGTGTGTGTGTGTGTGTGTGTGTGTGTGTGTGTGTGTGTGTGTTATTCCTGAAGGGAGTTTGCTGTCAGGATTGGCCCCTGTAGGATTCTAGTTAGACTTTCACCTGCTGACAAACTGTACAGAGCTGTGAGGGAGGCGGTGTCCCTCTGTGTGCTCGCCACATTAACTTCTACTAACAATATTAACTGTAGCTTTGAAATCAGCGTACTAATATCGTATGAAGATCTCCTTTGAGGTTTGCACTCTGTGTGAAAACCAGTTTTTCTTTTTTTTGTGTGTATTTTTGTGCTGTATTTTTGAATAATAAAAGTCCATGAAAGTAAAAACCCTCAGCCCACTTGTTTATTTGTTTGTTCACAGTGTGTGTGTGTGTTTTCTAGCAGCTGTGGACTCGAGCATGAATAAAACTCTATTTCCCTCCTCTCCAGCGGTGCGTGCTCCCCGGGGAGCTCGGCCTCCTGCAGCTTTTTGACTGTGATTAATTTTAATCAGGCAGTAAATTCCGCCCCTAACACCAGGTGAGGTGACTTTCCAACCTCCTAATGACTGTAATTAATCAATGGCACAACAGCTGCCCGCTGCCTGCACGGCCCCCGCTGACCCTCGTTCAGCCCCAGTGTGCTCAAAGTTTGTGACCTGGATCACTTTAAAGCACAGATTACACCTTTAAATTCATTTTCTGTGATTTAAAAATTATTTCAACACCCTCCTGTTAGATAGCTCAGCCTGAAAGTGATTGTAGGATGTATTAATCAGTAATGGGGGTTTAACTCAGAGGATCTGCAGGTCAGCTCAGCCTTGTATTGACAAACCAGCTGGAGCAGCAGCAGCAGCACGGGAGCTCAGCCACACACTGCTGCAGACACGACCATTTGTACCATGTAATTAAGCAATTTTAGAAAGTTCAACCCAAACACTGGTGTTGGTTTAAGTTCAGGCTCCACAGAGGAAATCCCCCGTTCACCCCTCTACCATTAGGGAGCTGTTGTTTTAACACGCTGTGCTCCTTGTGTGCTCACAGCAGACTGTGCAGCTGTCTAATAACCCCACCTCAAACCAAAACAAACTATTACCACATGCACTACAAAAAGCAAAAACAACACAGACAAAAACGTCAGATATTACAAATAAATAAATAAAGGTTGATCATACAGTGAATCCAACAAAGAGGAGGAGGAGGAGGAGAGGGCATCTGTCCGGCCTGGACTACATTTCCCCTGACCTGATGTGCATATTAATTACATATATTCTCAGTGCACCGGGCTGTGTGCATACAGAATATTTTTAATTAAAGCACAAAGGGCAATCTGACTTTAAAGGGCACAAAGGTCAGGCGTTCAAGCCTCTTTTAATTTCTATGTGTGCATCTATATACGAGTATTAAACACGATGACGTACATGATAAAGCCCTGTGTAAACATCAATGATGCTTTTTGATAGAACTGCACATGATCGCAACCATTTAAAATTCCCCTCTGATTCTGCACATATTAATCAGTATTTTAAAATTCCTACTACTATGCATTACTATTGCACATGTCCCAGAAGGAGCCCCCTATTGTAGCTCTGGGTCCAAAAAAGTTAAGATGCTCTGGAAAATGTAAATAAATCAGGTAATTTAATGGCCTGCAATCATTTAAATGTTCAATGTTTAAAAAAAAAAGAAGACAGAAATAGCCAGACACCCTGTCACCAAGAACACCAGTTTCTGAATCTTTGAGAAGTTCAATGTTACATTATTCTCTCACATTACAACAATAAAGATCCTCTTTTAAAGAGGCTGTGAGGACTGTCTGGAAAGTTCCAGGATAAAGACTCTGTTTCCCATGAACACTAGCACCCACAGTCATGGGGACATGACTTTTGTCAAGGTGTGTGTTTCTGTTTTGGAGCAAATGAATGGAAAGCAGGTCTTCTTTATAACTGTACATCTCTTTGTTCGAGACATCTTGTCCCAGAATGCAAAGGATAATGCATTAACATCACAGTAATATATGTATTTGTGGTTATGTAGAGTTATTTTTTGAAACGTGACAGCATTCAGACTTACACGCAGCAGACTAACTGTTTAGTGTTACTCTCAGCCCGGCACTCTGAGACGTGCTCATAATGTGTGACATTAGTGAATAGTATGTCCTGCCAGTCATCTACCAAGCAGAGCTAACGTAACCTCACTCTTCATTTTATTGATAGACTCTCAAGTTTGAACAGACCACTGTAGAATAACTGCTGACTGTGGGTTTGAATGAACATTATCACAAACGGTTTAGCTCCTGTGTTAGCCTTTAGCTTGGGCTGAATCTCTCTCCTGTTTATCTTTCTTCTGCTCTTCTGTCCTTTTTCTGTCTGACAGTTAGGCTCCAGTGTCCACCATCACTACAGAACTTTATTCAGCGAAGAAAAACACAGGTCCCTCTTCTCACTGCCAAACTTTGTCAGGTGCCGTGGTGTTGTCATGGAGACTACTACTGCTGTAAATCAGTCCTGTCCTGGACAGGGAACAGGGAAACTGAGAATTAGCATTTAAACCCACTTTGGCGTTGATAATCTCATTTAAATTGTGGATTTTGATCAGGAATACATCTAGAAGTGAGACTGTTATAAGATCACTGAGAAACTCTTCACAGGGACTTTAAATTTTCATTTTTAACAACACATTTTAACAAGTGATAAGCTGGGACTGCTGGGGATAAGTTAAGGGTTTAACTAAGTCAAAAGTGAGAGACGTTTTTTTTTAAAATGGCGCATGGATTTCACTTAATCAGCAACTTTCTAGTCTTTCCCAACAATTAAAGCACTTTACATTGATTGTCTGATTCACCCATCCACCATTGACCATCAGCAGAGGCAATTTTGGGTTCAGTGTCTTGTCATCTTTGAATGGGATCGACTACCAGTAATCTACTGCTGCCCATTTTTTTTAAAAATGTTTCTTAACCCAGTGCAGGGATCTCCACAACAGAGTCATGCCTGTTTTAATGCAGAAATTCCTGAAGATCCAAGATCATCATTTCATTAAACCATTTAATGACCTGATGTACTTTAGATGACCAAACCATCAAACAAATTTAGTGAGGAACATTTTTCTTATGATATTTTTTTTCCTCTAATAATCTCTTACAGAAGTCACTAACCTTGCAAATTAACCAACTTAGTAAAGATATTTTCCTCATGTTATTATTATTATTATTATTATTGTTTTATTATTATTATTATTATTATTATTATTATTATTATTATTATTATTATTATTATTATTATAGCATTTTAACAAAATTTAGAAGTTTTGTTGTCTGCTTTCCTGAGAGTTCAGTGCTTTATTTTTTTTATTATAATTTTTTTTTTTAGGTTTCATTTGACATGTTATCCCTGCACAGTTTTAAATTCTATGCTTACTTTAATTTTTTTTTAATGAACATGTTACCCAATAAAAATGCGAATGATAATCCACAATATGAAGACATAAACACACATCATATGACACATTATTGTAGTAGATGATAAATATTATAACAAAGCCCACTTTAAAATTACAAAAAGCACGATAAAGAATAATGAAGAGCCTTCTAATAAAGACATTACTGGATGTGATGATATATGTTTTAAAGCCCTCTTTTAAAAGTCAAATCAGACATGATAATGAACATAACAAAGCTTTCCATTTAAAATGAGTATTGCACATTGAAATGCACATCATGAAGATCTCATATGAAGTAGCGCTGCTCATGATAAATAACATTAGAATACAGCCAGATATTAAAAAGTAATAACGCACATGGTAATGAATATCATAAAATGATATGAACATAATTTAGTTGGATATTGAAAATCATATTTTACATGAAAAGTCATCTTTCCTTTTTTTTTCTCTGCAGGCTGAGGAGTTTTGTCATTAGATACAAGAGTGATTTTAAAAATTTCAGCCTAACTCTTAACTTGTATTCGATCTAGACCACAAACTGATTTGTTTGTCTCGGCGTCGTGGCTATTTGCTTTGCTGTTATTCCATTAGAGCATCCTCCCTGCAGCTAATGTGTTGTGTAATTACTTCAAATGCAAGCCAGCACTAATCAAAGATGTTCAAAATGAGCTCTCTAATTAACACGCTGAATGATGGGAGATGTCTCGGTGACGACTGAGGGACAAGCTGTGCTCGTGTTGTAACATCTCCCTGTTGTGACCAACGTTGCCCTCATCTCACTTTTTATACACTCAACAACAGGCTGCTGATCCGACATCCGGATCAATCGATGGCCGATTATTAGCCAATAGCTGGGCTGTGTGCAGGCTGCTGACAGGAAGTCAATAAAAAGCTAAAGCACTTAGTATCTTGCTAAGCGGACGCCCATTGCTATAATTGGATGTCAGTAATAGATAGGGCCCTGGAGCATTGATCTGCGACTCGTCGAAGTCACTCATGGACCCTAATGGCTCCCTGGCAGCTCTGCACGTCAGAGCTTCCCTCCTGCTCCGGGTTTATTCAGCTGCAGCCATATCTGCACAATCACAGCCGTCCTACAAATGGATGTGGCGGGATGTAATGGCACTTTTATGGCCCTGCATTCCAAACATTCATTAAAAGGACATTAGTGATGTGTGCCGCAGATTAGATTTATGGACTAAACGCTGTTCTCTCATTGAATTAATGTACAATGAGTCATACATCATCCCTCAGTGTCCCTCGGTGCAATATCCATTTGTGACATTATTTCTACCTCCAGCACAGGAGAGACAGAGAGAGGAGCTGTGTTAAGCACCTGGGGATTTGTGCCTGCCTCCACCCCCACCTCCTTCCTTCTTCCTGGGTGAGGTATTAATTGTTTGCACAGATCAAGGAGACTGGTATAGCTAAAAAAAAGCCCATTGGTTCCTCAGCAGGGTTTCCTTGGCAACCTTATCTAGTTGTACACAGTCTAAGCCGGCTGCTGGCGGGATGATTTATCTTGTAAAGCGTGATTCGCTCCCTGCTAACAAAAGAGGCCTCTAAAAGCCCGGGTCTCCTCTGCTGTGACGTGTGCTGTCACAGACGCTAAGCTCTGTGCCGCTTTTAGACAGTCAGGTTGGGAGAAGGTTGCAGGGGGACTTCTGGGTAGGATGGAGGAGTTTGCATATGCATGAAGAGCGAGCTCCATCGGCTCCATTGGCGCAGCAGTGCATTAACATTTTGGCTTGGCGCTTCCAGCACTTTGGTTGTAAAATGACACAGATTATGATGTGAACGTACAGTAGGCTTTTACGGCTTCATCGGATGAATGAATGAGGAGCTTCTTATTTTGGATCGGGTCCCTGTTGTTTTCTGATGCAGCTTTCTTTGGATGATGACGTTTTCTTTATTTAAAGAGCAGAAACTGTGTTCCTCTCAGCAGACAAACTCACAGGCTCTGAAGTCCTACATCTGGCTGGTTGTCCTCATAGTGATCATACTGACAAAAGCCAGAGGAAACCCTGATCCACAAGAGCCCTGAAATCCTATTTTCAAGGGTGCAAAGTTCACGTCAGTCAGCCTTGATTAACATTAAAATCATGTTCAGATTCAAACAAGTTGAAATCACTCAGTAGACACTTAAGTCATTCACACAGCACAGCTCCCAATATGAGAAAAGGTTCAAAATGTCCGTAAAACAGTTTGATGGTCTGAAAAATTTGAGTTTCATCTTTTGCTGGAAAGAAAACAAAGACAACCTAAAAACCACTGACACTGCTCAGGTGGTCTGGAACAGGTCTTTGTTCTGTCCCCAGAGTCAGACCCCAACGTGGAGAAGCAGTGTTCAGCTATTATTAGCTACAGTGGGGAAAATAAGTATTGAACATTACATTTATTTCTAATACTGCAATTCAAACGAAATTTCTACTAGACATTGGTATTAACTCAAATAATTCACACATGAAAAGAAATCACAACGTTCAGGTCCATAAATAATGATTATGTGGAATTAAGTGTGATAACACAGGAAAAAAGTATTGAACTCACCATGGAAAGGCTTTATACTTTGGCAAAGAAATGCACCATACCACCTGAAATCTGTCAGTAATTATTACTTGAACTTCCAATTAGTGCAAACCAACATCAGCTGGGCTACAGCAAATTGATGGCCCTATAAAAAAGGTTGTTTTTTCACCAAGTAGTTAAATATGACACACCTCATGATAAAGGCAAAGAGCTCTCTAAAGACATTAACAACCTGATTGTTGCTCAGCATCAGAATGGAACTGGTTACAGACTTATGCCAAAGCACCTGAATATTCCAGTCAGCACCGTTGGGGCCATTATTCGCAAGTGGAAGAAGCACCACCTTACCATCAACAGGCCACGCACAGGAGCTCCTTGCAAGATTTCTGACCAGGGAGTCAAAAAGATAGTCAGAAGAGTACTCAACGAGCCAAGGACCACCCTGAAAGTGCTCCAGAGAGGCTTGGAGGCAGCAGGTACAATTGTTACAGAGAAAACAGTAGGCAATGCACTCCACCACCATGGCCTCTATGGACACTAAGCCCGCAAAACTCCATTCCTCAAGAAAAGGCATGTTGAAGCTGGTTTAAAGTTTGCTTGTTATCTCTACGAAACTGCAAAGAAAAACATTACCTTGTTGCTTTGCATCCTGGGAATAGTTATCCTGAATATCTGTCAACATTTCTTCTTAACTTTAACTCGTGTGAAGCACTGTGAATAGCCTTGTTGCTGAAATGTGCTCTGGAAATAAACTGCCATTGGTTCTGAAGCCCATCATCAAAGGAGGCCAGGAGGGAAAAGGAGGCTCAATGTAAGTGTCAGTCAACAAAACTTCAGGCAAAGATGCAGGTTTTCAGCTGCCTCGCTTACAGCTACAATGTGCTTACCTTACCTCACGTCGGTCATGACCTTAATAAAGCAAAACTTATAAACTTAATATCCTTAATACTACTGGGTTATGTAGAAAAAATCACCCCCAGCTCAGTGTTTACCGTAAGGGAGATGAGAGACCAAAACTGTTCGCTTTTTGAATGGGTGTGTATGTGGTATTCAGTTCATCCAGAGCCAGCCTCTAGTGGATGCTTGAGGAACTGCAGCTTGTTGTTCTGTCCCCTCTACAGGAAGTTTCTGGTTGGTTGTGAGAAGTTAGTAAAGCACTGAGTTTGGACACAAATCCTCTCCTGGTGTCTGTTGCTCTTCTTTTGCACTTAGTATTCACCAATACACCAAATGATTGGCCCAACATTACTTAGGTTACGATCTACCAAGAGCCACTTCCGGACAAGACAGTTATAGCGCCGACTACAGGCCTGGCATGCTTATACAACGTTTTCAGTCCCTCTGTGTTTCTGTGTAAACGCAGATTTTTTTTCTCTGCGTTTCGGGGTTTTAGGATGAAACGGCATGTAAACGGGGCCTCAGCCTTGATCCCCTGTGAGGCTGCACTTCTTACACGAGCCAAGGTGTAAGTTAATATTCAGTATCAATTTCAAAGCTTTGAAAGCTGCAGGGACTTCTCAGCAGTGTTTCATGTGAAAGCTAACAGTTAACCCTAACATGGTGGCAGAGATGTTTGATCCACTGTTTAGAGATTACAATGTTTAACTTTCAGGTGGATGGACTTCCCTCTAAATCTGTCACGTATGACTCAAACTTCCTCATTAGAGGCATGTAGAAAAAACAGAAAAACAGCTTTCTTTAAACAAGTTTCTAAAGTTCTGAATTTATTTTCACCTGATGCTTCATGGGATTTTAAACTTTGATTTTTTATATGAGTCATTACCTTTTAGAAGCAAAGGTGAAGCTGCCTTAAATATCTCACTCGTGGGAAGGTGAGTTAGCACCAGTAGTTATTCCAACAGCCAAACCAGTCTGTTGGAGCTGCGCTTAAATCAGAGCTGACAGTCTGAACTTCAAATGCACAGTCACTGTGCCATGTCAAATGAAAAGCAATCGGAGAAGGAGGCACAACATCAATGTGTCAGCATGCAAACACTCGCTGCACTCAACCGTGTGTCTCCTTGAACAACCCACTTGTGTTGGCTGCAGACGGTGGAGGTTATTCTGCAGAGGGGGGTTCAGTCCAGAGCCAATCATCTGTCCGTCTGCCGCGCCTGCAGACAGCCCAGATTTCTCAGGAGGCTTACCCAGCTGCTGTGAGCTCATTTATCAGCCTTCCTCTTCAGGATCCCACCTCACCTCGCCCACCCTCCACTTTGTCGATAAGGAGTCATCTGTTAAGGGCCGACCTCTACGCCTGCTGCATCTTAGCATCCGATCGGGTCACCATCTTGACCCTGTGCTGCTCACATCTCGATGACTAATATGTGACTTTTGATGGATGACCTTCCCCTTTGCGCCCAGGGGAGAGGAGCCGGCGAGCGGTGCGGTGCAGGGTGCACGCTGAGATTACGCTCAGTCCAAGAACATCATGTTCATGTTTCATTATCTTCAGATCCCCTCCCTCTCTGGGGAGACGTCGTCTGCTGAGCTTCATGGATCAGTGAGGTGGCACTCATCAACAGATGTGACATTTTGTTCGCTGACAGAAACATTGCGTGTGGCATAAGAGAAAAAATGAGCTGCACTTAGTCTTTAGCTTGGGAGACGCCTCACGTGTGGGGAAATAAACAGCATCAGAGGCACTCGTGGACTGGCTTTAATGTGGTCCAAGAAGAGAGGAGAAGAGGGAGAATAAAGGAGGATTCAGCTGGAGCCACATGTGACCATGAGAGTGGAAGCTGCCTCTTTACTGAGACGCCATCATCCTCTGCTTTTTCTGTGACAGCTAAAGTGGTTTCAAAAAGACGTCTGGTCTCTAATAACTCCACATCTCAGCTGATTTATGACTCCAGATAACATTTCCTTATTTGTTAATGGGCTCAAATGTTAATTTTATGTCTTCTTCAGTGCAGCATTATGATCATTTTGTAAGTTGTGGTCCCATTTACAGTTAAATAGACAATAAAACAGGCTATGATTTAGGGCGGAGTCGCCCGTTCACCTTCCCAAGGGCAGAAAGAAGTGTGGACAAAGCTGAGGACTGAAACAGCCATTTTTGTTCCTCTGTGTGGCTATGTGCAGTCAAAATGAGCTGCAGTGACACTGGACATGGTGGACTTAGACATTTCTATGTTGTTTTGTCTTTTTTTTTTGTGATCTTGTTTTGCAGGATGATTGCAATCAGAAGGCGTAGAGGAGATTCTAATTCTCTGTCTCTCTTTTCTGTGTTGACAACCAACAGTTAAAATGCAGCACACCATGATAATGTTAATGTGGTCAAACAAAATAAAAAAATATACATTAAATAATATCCTGTTAAAATTTAATAACACTTTTTCTTACTGCCTTAGTTTTAATTGTTTTGTATTTAAGGATGTATACTTTCTCCCTGTGAACACAAAAGGAAGCACCTCCTGTGACAGCCAGTGGCACCTTGTGTTGTTGATAATTAGCCACACACATATTGAATTTAATGATTACAAAGCAAAGATCTATTAGGTCTCTCAGGTTAATACAGTCAACAGCACAACAGACTTCTGTGTCAGTTTGAAGATCCATTACACAGTTTCTCTTGTACATATTACATGTCACTGAAACTGGAACAAAACTGAGCATTTTATAAAGAAAAAAAAGCCAAAAGAAGAATTAATCAATTTAAATGTCATTAAAACCAAACTGAAACTGAAATTGAAATGTAAGCAAAACTAAAAAACAAATGAAAATATTCCCATTTTTACGGACTGTACCTTTAAGATACTGATGAGTTTGAACGCACACTTGAGAAGTGATGAGAGCTCAGCAAAGTAACTCACCCTACAGCTACCTTTACTGATAAGTCACCTTCTACCCAGATCAAGCCCTGAAACGCCAAACCCTGAGGACAGACAGGCAACAAGAGCCAGACTATCTCAGGGGTAATGAAGAGGGCGCCTCCTGTCTCTGAGAGGCTGAGCAGTTAGCTCTGGAAACCTCAGAACCACCCCCATACATCCCAGCTCTCACTGTCCATCATATCTATCTTCATGCTAGATCCAGAACATTCTAATCAGTCTTTCTTTGCTTCTAAATAAGTTATTTACACATCTCCTGTAAGCTCAAAAGAACAAAATAGAACCAGTATTGCGTTTTAACACTTTAAAAACACATTTATCTCAGATAGCATTTCCAAGGTCTGAGCAACCATCATCTCTCTCTTAATCCTTTTTTTTAAACCTTCTACCAAAATTTTGACTGTTCAGCTTTTTTCCTACTGTGTAAAGTAGACTCCAACTGGAAAGCTATTAACCGACAGTTTCTGGGGTTAGTTCCTTGACAACCAAAAGATAAATCTTTGGAACTATAACTGTGGGAAAACCTTGTTAGTCAATATGACCAGTAATGGTTAAAATAAGTAGACTGAGTGAATTTCATGCCCCATGTAATCAATAAAAAATATATTCTACTTCCAAATATGAACACTTTCAGAGAAATTTAATGACCTTTAAGGTATTATTTTCTTATTTTGAAAAAAAATCACAATGTAATGTATGTCAAAAAGTATACTTAACTGTATTTTACTGTAATTTCTACAGCAACTTAATGTTTGTTTGTTTTTTTTAGAATAGAATAGAATAGAATAGAATAGAATAGAATAGAATAAAAAAAAACTTAATTTATTCCTGAGGGGAAATTCAGGAGGTGTCACAGCATCAATCAAGAAAAACAGTATGAAAGTGTATGGAAAGTGCAAAAAGGTTTATAAGAAAATAGATGATGACAGCTTGTCCATCATTGTCCAGTCCGCCAGCCTCCACCTCCACAGGGTCCAGGACTGAGCTTCTTCAGAATTCTGTTCAGTCTCTGTCTCCTGTATCCTGTCTGCTCACAGCAGGTGAAGTTCTTCCAATGTAGCATTCATGTCCAATGTTAGCTCTGTGAGCCACGTCTGTGAATAGCATGATGCTACTATGCCCTCTGGTATTCCCTCTGCTGCTGGGTTAGCATGGCTAGCTCACCCATCTTATTGGAGATGGATCTTACGTTTCCAATAACCATGGATGGAAGGACAGGTCCATGTCATCACTTCTTATCTCACACCTCAGTATCATCATGTCGCCACCCCTTTCTCCTCACCTTGTGGGGAACATCAGGCCTTGCACCACTTAGCATTGACATACTCAAGGCTGTTAACAGCTGATTTAACATGTAAACAATGCGGCCATGGTTACATGTAGGATCTCCAGACAAACACAGGAGAAAAAACAGCAAAAATATCACTTAAGACAAAACCAGTGTGGTGTCCATGACCAACAAATGAGCCACACAAAGTAATGATAATTTTTGGCACATTGCTGTCAGTCGTGTACTTTGACATTTACAAAAAACTTGTTACAGTCTACATGACCCAACCACCTAAAATCCAGCGAAAAGGAAGAGTTTGTAAAACAAAGGTTTTCTCATTTTTGAACCTCTCATCCATCCAACAGATTGCAGGTGTTTTCCTTTTTTATGATGCTGCCTATTTTTCATTTACACACATTTTCACAATTTGGAGACCTTCAATCAAATCAACAATTTGATCTTCTGTGCTAAATTCTTCCCAGTTGAATAAGAAGTCGTTTGTCCAAGGTCACACCTTGAAAAACCAATCAAAGGAAATGTTCCACAGTGTGTGACGAGTATTTTCAGCCTACTGCAAAATGTCCAGATATCTCATTTTTAAGAGGTCCCACCTCTGTCAAGACAATTTCCCAATTATTTTGGCTGCTTTTAGGGTGGCACCTAGGGGAGTGGATGACATTTTAAAGGATCCTTCTTGGACACATCCCCTCGAGCCTCTTGTCTGAAAAAGGTGGCTGCAAAAACTGAAGGTGGCCAAATGAAACCACAAAAATTGGGGCTCAACAGTGAAACTCCACAAACTAAATGGAGACGTCAGGTTTGTTTCCTCCTCTTCTTTCACAGTCTGATCCTCAGAGGAGCACACCTGCACCTACATCCTCTCTCAGTGTTGTACAGGAGCTCTCTCTGATCTTTGCTCCCGGCATTGTGCTCAGTAATCTTTGTTATCTCTCTGTTATCTCCTCGAGTGGAGCTGAGACGCTGGAATCAGGAGAGCATTGTAGTTAACGCCTCGCACACAGAGATGGAGGTTACACAGAGCACCTCAGCACAGTCCTTTACAATGTGATTTGTACTTTTAATCTGCGCCTTGGCTGGACTCTATTATAGGTGATCAACCTCCAATGCCATGTCATCAGGAGGCCGGCCATAAAACGCAGCCTTGGCGAGCAAGCGGGCCTCAGTTTCCCTTTTTCCTCCCTGTGATGATTGGGGTCATCTCTATTATTGCCTCCGTCATGTCAGTGATGTATCGAGTGTGTGCATCTCAGTGTCTCCTCATGTATGTGTTCATAAGCGCGAGAGCTGTGTGTGTGTATCCGTGTGCAGAGGCATCACCCTGAGTGGCCACATGGAGGTCAAAGGTCAGGGTGCTGATTTAACAGGATGGGGCAATCCCTTCTCTCTGTGCACAGAGAGGCAGAGAAACCACATCACGCTCCCCTCCTCCTCCTCACCTCACCACCCGGCTCAGGCTATTTCCAGCAAAGCAATTAGACAGAGTCTCTTCTCCATGCAGGACACGTAGCTCAGACCACCTTCAGCGGCTGAATCCTCCTCCCCTCCACGCCGCAGCCCGCCTGTCACAGGTGCTGAGTGACACCCAGGCTCTGGACCGGACTTGATTTGGCAGGTTTGTCGGTAGAGCTGCGTGGGTGGAATTTAGGATTTGAAATTAACAAAGCAGAGAGGAGAGGAACAAACAAAGAAGACATTGTTCCCTGTTGTTAATTCTGCTGTATGTGTTTTTAGTCTGTGTCCAGGGGCAGCGTGAGGGCGCTCTGTGCTTTCTCAGTGAGGTGAGCATGTGTGTCTGTTTGCAAACATACAAACATACATGCCTAAATAAAGAGATTAAGGAATCTGCTGCAGATGAGAGTTATACGGTTTAATCCTCAGACTGGAAGCTGAGGCTCCTAGATTGTACCACGCAGTGCAGTTTAAATCCCAGCATCGATTAGTTCATGTTTGGTTTGATTTTGTGGAGAAAAACACAGTATGGCAGCACCACACCACCTATCTCCACCCTGAGCACTGTGTACCAGTCTGTTTGTAAGTTCTTGGTGCAACATAACATGAATACAGAACACTATCATGGAATAGTTGCCAGGAAATAAATCTGCCAAATATGGCACAGGGGCAGCTGTTGCTCAGTGGTACAGGTGGTCTCTGAGTCTAGGGGTCAGAGGTTTGATCCTAGGTCCTGCTGTCCATGTGCCAAAGTGTCCTTGGGCATGACACCTAACCCCTCAAAAGCCCCTGGATGTGCCATCACTGTGGAATAAAAAAGCAATTTAATGGTAGAATCTGCAGCATTTTCCTAAAAAAATACAGGAATAATCCTGCTCAGTTGTCTTCTTTGGGCCTCTATTCATGTGTGTCAGTGTCTGTGTCTGCCTCAAACCCTCTCCTCAGCCTGTATGTTGATGTTTTGGTTGTTTCAGGAAGTTTCTGGATGGAGAGTAAGTGTGATTATGTCAGAGCGGCTATGATAGCGGACGTAGCACGGAGGAAAAAAAACCCAATCGAGGCGAAAAATAATTTCAAACAGAAAAAGGGTTGTGACTTTCACTCACTGTCAGGCACTTGGAGGGCAGCACAGGACGAAGAGCGATGCAAGTTAGCTTTCTGCTAACCAGGTATATGTCAGATACTTTCGATTAGGTTGTGCTAACATGTCAAGTCAGGTGCACAACTCTTGAGTCTCTCCCACCCAGAAACACGATGCTACAGGTGGGCTAGTGAATGTGTTCACATAGTCAGGGTTAGAGGCTGTGGGTGTGTGCTGCTGCTGGCACTGAGCCAAGGAGGAGGGGCCCAGTTTGAATGTCCTGTTTACTAACAAGTAATGAAAACTCCTGGAGACTCTACCTTAAAATGTTCAGAAAGTGCTCTATATAATTTTGAAATGTGGAAATTTTTCTGTCATTTTGTGCTGAACTTCTTTTTATTGGCTCAGTGCAATATGATTACCCCTTTTTAGTAAATGAAATGAAGACGTGTCATTATTTCAAAAATATATTGTTGACCTGAAGTATACCTGCCAACATAGGAGTGTGTTAAAAAGGAGATTGTTGTGTCAATCCCAGCTGTCAGTGGGTGGAGGGTGGACAAATGTCAAGTCTTAGCATGTACCAGGCTAACAGAGAGAGAATAATTAACCAGTTGTGTCCACGCTCACACAGACAGGCAATTTAGAGTTGGTTAATAAGCATGGCTTCAGGCTGTGGTGCTGAACCCATCCACACAGAACAACATGAAACCTCCACACACAAAGGGTCACCTTCCTGCTTTAAGGCAACAATGTGAATCCTTGTGATATTGAACTAAATATACTGCAATTCAGCCAGTAAATTATCATGAATGTGACCTCCTCTTGAGCTTTTTGTTCAGGCTTTACTGAATATATTTTAATATATGAACCTTTGTTGCTGTTCTGGGGTTGTACACTCCTGGCCTTCATACTTTCAAGGTCACAATGAGATGTAGATAAGTCCCAGGTGTAACAGCAGAAATGCAGAGACACAGAAAGTGCATCATTTTCCTTACACAATGGACTCCTCAGGCATAGTGGGTCCCTGTCGTCCCACAACCAAGAAAACAGCAGTACAAGTGGAGTCAGAGTATAAAAAAAATCTGAATGATTTCTACTTGTGGGTAAATTGGCAAAATTGTAAAAAAAAGAAAAATTCCAAATAAACTTCCAAAACAGATAACAAGCTCTAAAAGAAATGACAAAAGCCAAAAGTGGACTATTGAAACAGAAACAGGAGAAAACAGATCAAACAGAAAAGCTTCTCACTGAGATTTACACCAACTTCATCCAATCAGAAAGCAGCAAGCCTGTTTGAACTGTCCAATCAGAGGCCACACCTGCAAAAACTCATTAAACACAGAGACACACTGACACAAAAGCACACACTGTGCAGAGGAAGAGACAGAGCTGGACAGAGGAACTCACAAAATATATGAGCCAGAGTCATAACAATAAAACCCTGTCAGACCTCAGCTGAAGCTCCAGATAGGAGAAATGAATCAGAAGACTAAGTTTAAAGAGAGGCTATTATATTCTCTCATACTAAAAACACAGATATAAAATAATAGTGCTGGATGTTTTGTACTAAACGTGTGCAGACTTTCAAACCGCTACATTTCCATGTTCATATGTCTTGAATAAAAATATCCCTGAACCTGTCCGTAAACTATAAATTAATCCATTCTAAAAATAGAATAGCCATGTCAATGATTAGCATGATGCTCCTCTGCCCTCTGTTGCTGGGTTAGCACGGCTAGCTTGTCCATCTTGTTGGAGATAGAGCTTACGTTCCTAATGAGGATGGATGGAAGGACAGGTCCATGCTGTCTCTCTTAGCTCACACCTGAGAACCAGCACGTTGTCCTCACCTCCTTCTCTTCACCTTGTGGGGAACATCAGGCCTTGCACCACTTAGTATGTACACCCTTTAATGTTTGACAAGGCTGCTAACAGCTGGTTTCACATGTAAACAATGCAGCCATGGTTACATAGAATAGAATAGAATAGAATAGAAAATACTTTATTTATCCCCGAGGGGAAATTCAGGAGTCACCGCAGCATTTAAGAAAACAAAAGTAAGAAAGAGTATAGAAAGTGCAAAAAAAGTCCATAAGAAATTAGATGACAACATCCCGTCCACCACCCGTCCACCACTCTCCAGCCCAGCCAGTCTCCACCTTCACAGGGTTCAGGACTGAGCCTCCCCAGAAGTCTGTTCAGTCTCTGTCTCCTGGATCCTGTTTGCTCACAGCAGGCGAAGCTCCTCCAATGTGGGGCCGGCGTCCGATGTCAGCTCCGTCAGCCACGTCCGTGAACTGAATCCTACATGTAGGATCTCCAGACAAACACAGGAGAAAAAGTTGTAAAAATATCACTGAAGCCACAAAAAGTTTGGTGTCCGTGACCAATGATCATGACTAATGATCCACTCCAAATACAAAGATTATGAAAAAGAGACAAAAAAAATTACAAGAAACAGATAGAGAAGAGAGAGCTGCTGCAAAAGGCAGCCATAGCCAACATAGCCCCTAGCAACCAATAGCACAAGATATTCACCTGTGCAAGGAAAATAGAGATTTTTTTTTTGAGCTATAAACCATGTAAAGCTACAATAGGGTACGAGAGAGAGAATATAAAGACTAAAAATAATTTAATAAATAAAAGATAAAAAATAAAAAAAGCACAGTGCCCCTTCTTTAAGGTTGCGGTTGCAGCTCATTTTTAAAATTGTATCCACAAAAATAAAAAAAAGAGGTCATATTTTCAGAACATTGTTTGTTAATAAAGATAAAAAAAATAAATAGCAGACTAATATAAATGAGAAGTCTGAGTTATAAACTTTTAAAATGTTAAAATGCTTCAAACAAATGTCAAACTCTTTTTTTCATCAACTCTTACAGATGTACAAAGAGACTGTTTGACTAGTCAATGATCCTGTTATCAAACCTAAAGGTGCAGATCTGTGGACTGATTTTTGGCTTTGACTTTGTTTATGTTTGTTTATATCGACAGATGGCTGAATGGATAAAAGATTTTATACTGTTTTATTTTTTTAGTATATATAAACAGAGTAACAGACGGACTAACCCGTCTTCTCTTTTCGTTTTAACCGTCCCACTGCTACATTACTCTTTGGAGATGAAAATTTTATTTTCCCTGAGCATAAAATCAATAAATAAAAAACTTAGAGTTTCATCACTTGCACAAAAACAGACTTGTAGTCAGACAGATTATTTATTTAGTCCACATTTATATAACATCAAAGACACGCTTGTGTTTCACAGGAATCAGACGTCGTTTATCTTGAATCACAAAGACAAACTCCCTGTCAAACATTAAAGGGTGTGCATCTAAAACCACATATTTGACCTTTAGCATATCAATAAAAGTCAAACTGATGGTTTTTATTTCTGCGTACCTGGACATGCCTGAAATAAAAACAAGATAAGCCTGAGCCGCAGCTAGTGTGTGTGATTCAGCCCTCCTGTAAACAGCTAGATTATCTGTGTGCAGGCTGCAGCCAGCTCAGATATTAATCTGGGTATTTTTTAAGATGAGTTTACATTCAGTCTTTGCAGTCGTTAACGTCACTCCTGTGTGCATGTCTTATTCTTTTGCAAAAATGACTTGATGATTAGATAAAAAAATATGAGAATAAAAATAACTTTGCGACTCTACGGCTCCATTATCCGAAGTCTATATATCACCTGGAGTCTTTCAGCACTTATCCAGTAAAACACAAAGTGACTGTAAGGATTAAAATAATTCCTTATTGTCAGAGGGACCTACTGAGGGATTTCTTTCTGGTTTCCTGGGCCCACACACACTGTACAAAGGTTGGTGTTATGCTCTGAATCTGAAGCTTTTTTTTTTTTTAGGGGGTGGGCGCGTGGGGTGACTCACTCCCCCGTCTCTCCTGTGCTGGACGTGTTGGTGTCTGCTTCCTGGAAATGAGAAGGTCAGAGCTCTAAATATCGACTGCGTTCATACTCTGCATTCACATAAAACAGCGCTCCACGTGACTTGGCTGAGTGAGACGAAAAAGAAAAAAAAAAAAAGAAAACAGCTCCTGGAATAATTAAAGTTCATCTGTCCGCGCTGATGGAGCTCAGTCTCACAGCTAATGAGGCCCTGCTGCTGTAGGTGTGTGTTAGAGTGTGTGAAGGTCGTCCCAAACCGTCCTGGAAGCAATAAAATAAAAACAAACAACAGGATTAAGCTGCATTGTTTTCACGGTCAGATAGTATCTGGGTCAGCTTCATGATCCTTGACTATCCTGAGAAGAAAAACAGAAAACAAGCAGAGGAGTAACAAGTAGCACGTCTGAAGGACTGCACGGTGCCTTCTGGGTAGGAATGCTGCTGCCTTAATTGGTTGCGATAAACAAGTGTTTCTCTCTTTCTTCTGACACTCTGTAGCGCAGTGTTTGTCTGTGAAGGTCACGTTTTCATTCCCGCCTGCAGAAATGAAGCAATCGAGTGTTTCTCCACATCACTTTAGCACAATGACGGACGCAGGCTATTCATTCCCTCTAGCTTAACACAAAATGTGTCGTTTAGAGCGCAGCTGACACATTAAATGGCTGATACCAGCTTCAAATGTGGTGTTTCTCCCACTGGAGTCCAGAGGGGTTGAAAACAAAACCAGATTAGACTTTAAGTCATGGCTGATGAGCCCTAACAGAGTTTTCTTTCTCTTGAAGCTCCTCTTTGAATCATGACTGTAACATACAGCACCCACATAACCAGAGCAGGACCAGGTTACATTCAGAGATACAGCTTGAAATGGTTTCCTCTGCAGGTAACACAAATCATCAGCTAGAGTGTTATGAGAATTTGGACACGTATAGTTTTTTATGAGGCTGAGGCGAACAATGCACACTCTGGGCTCTAATTTCATTGACCAGGCGCAAGCGCAGGCGCAGGCGCAGACACACCTGCCCTACGCCGGCCTTCGCCGCACAGACAGGGCGTGACCGGCACACTTTGCAAGTTTCCTGCAGTGCCAAGAGAGGCGCAGAGGAGCGCAGAGGTGCGCGTCCACGCCTCCCTCTGCGCAAATGGCAGAGAGGGAGGAGAAAAGCCGTGAGTGGGTTTAACACAGCCGTGCGCTGTTTTCACCAATCAAATGAGCGCCTCTTCTTGCCTTTAAATGCCCTGCGGCCGAGGCGCAGCGTCTGATTGGTCTGAGTGACCCTCAGCCCCGCGGAAACAGTGTCTGGAAAGACCCGGTAGTGGAGACGGAGCTGCTGTCCCTGCAGTAGGAGAATGGACAGCGGGGCACATCAGAGGACACAAAGCGCGTCACCGTGTGGGCCAGCTCCTGGGACAGATTTAATCTGTTCCTTTGTCATTAATAGGAGTAAAAAATTAAGAGGCAGTTACACAGCTGGCTTATCCATTCAGAATACTTTTGATCCACCTGCACTGCTGGTTTGTCATCGCCAAATAGCAGAACCTTTGGTGATACACTGTATACTCTCCCAGTGTCTCCACCTCATCTTCATCCTCATGAGAGAACCAGCTATATACTCAGTATCAGATGTTAAGGCTGTTTATTGTTTAATTGTAAGATTTGCATCTTACTTCCAGCTGCCGTCAGGTTAACTTTCCATTATGACAAACGGCTTTAATCTGACATCAGATGTGACGGGACAGTTAATATAGATATAAATGTATATGCTGGTTCAGACGGTTACATTAAATAGTGATTGCTGTGATTGTTTAGTGCATAAAAATGTGCCTGACACTCTGGAAACCTGCCTCTGAGGCTTTGTTGACATCTGCGCACATGTGCACCTGTCACCAAATTACAGCTGCGGAGGGTGCGCTCCGCTTTGCGCCGAGGATAGACCAGGTTGGAGCTGGCGAGCTTTCGCAGATGATCTACCAAATTGTCAAATTGGCAGTGCACGGCGGTGCGCAGCACGAAATTAACACTGCGCGGGTTGCGCCAGGCTTGCTAGTTTCCTGGGTTTTTCATGAAAAATTCATGTGGTGACAAGACCTCTTTCCCTATCAGAGTTATGATTGTTGAAATTTAAACTCTATCCAATTGATTTATTTAAAAAAACCTTGATTCTATATATTTTATGAAGATTGTGACACATTGCCTAAACCAGACAATGTTAGTTTTTCATCACTTTAGCCTGCCGCTCCTCCCAGAGTTTAAGCCTTCAGTCAACTCCTCTTTTAGCTCCAAATCAAACAGCAGATTTACAGAATTAACAGCAGAGAGGGAGGATCAAAAGGATCTCTGACTGTCAAGAAAACAAATCTTTTATTTTGAAAAGAGCGTAAAGCTCTTCAGCTGGCCTGAACCTGGAGTCTGTGAGTGTTTACACAATCGTTTAAAGAAAATAAGATATTAAACACCTCGGCCTGTCCTCCAGCATGTAGAGCAGTGCTCTCATTGTGACCACTTTGTGCAGCCAAGAGGAAATAATATATTAGATATATACATCTGAAACATTATGCTAATGTGTGTGGGTTCAGCAGAAGGTTGGATCCTCTGTGAGCTAAAGCAGCGTTTCATATTTGAGGCCAGCGCTTGCTCTTTTGATCTCCTCCTTTACAGAGTTAAGAATTTAAAAGAAATGATGAATGGATGAACTCTGTCAGAGAAAAGCTCCAGTATCACTCCGCTCCCAGCAGAGGAACTGTAAGTGTTACACTGGTGGGCCTGTGTTTGTAGGTTTATGGGCTTTTTCTCAGGAGAGTGAAAACACCAGGGAACACTCCTGCTGAGCACGGGATGCCTTCCCATCAATAAACAGGAAAGTATTTTTAGGAGCCCGTTTGTTTGGATGTGATTAATACTGTTGTCAGCGGGGAGAAAAGACTCTGAGCATTACCACATAATTGCTTTTTTTTCCAGGAGAACAGGGAGGTGTATTAGCCTGAACCAGAGCACTGTAATACATTAGATTAAGGTGGAGGAGATGTACAGAAGGTCAGATTAGGGAGGGGGAGTCAGTCTCTGTAGGTACGTGCCAGTTTTCTTCCTTCCATTTATTTTTCCCCATATTTACTGGAAAAGCCTGAAAAAGGCACAAAAAGCTTTTGTAACATCTGAAAGCAAACAACAAGTTAAATGAAGGTAAGATGAAACAAAAAAAACAGTATGAGTGGGTTTTGGAATAAACCCTTAAATTGACAGAAAAGCTTAACAAAGAAAGTCTTTTTCCACTAACTATAACAACTACCATGAGATTTTCTAGTTTACCCCAGGATAACACATTATCAATGTGACACCACATTCTGACACCATACGATAAGATACAGTGTGATGCAGTGCAGTGGGATACAAAAGGAAACATTTGGTACAATAAAATAAGCTGAGATAAAATGATGTTTGATAGTAGAGGACAGATTATACAGTACAAAAAACAAGAAACAATTAGATCAAAATATGATATGATACAATATGATGACAACCACTTTAATATGATACCATTTATTACCACACCATATCATATCATGATATAATACAATGCATCAAATATGAATAGATACAATACAATGCAATATGTCTAACCTTGTGCCACCAAACCAATAGGAGCATTGCTATTCAGTATGATATGAAACAATACAAGACGATGCAATACAATACACCACAACTCTATATGATATGATAAGATGGGATACAATGCAATGCGATACAGTATGCTGTGGTACAAAATGCTACAATACAAGGAATACCAAACGATATAAATACAATGCAATTCTATATGATATGATATGATATGATATGATATGATATGATATGATATGATATGATATGATATGATATGATATGATTAGTGCTGTCAAGTGATCAAAAAAATAATCAAATTAATTACGTCTACCCCATGATTAATCATAATTAATCACACATATTCCTTGGGCTTAATAAAGTCTATAGATAGATCTATCTTTTGAAACAGTGCTGTCAAACGATTAACATTTTTAATCAGATTCATCACAGAGCTGCTGTGGATATTAATCATGTTTCATTTTGCATGAGCAAACAGACTCAGGAAAGAAGGAAGGAATGTAAACCTTAGGTAGGCTTACTGGTGATGTTTCATAAAGGTGGTTTGTTGCAAGCTGGGTGATGCATTAGCCAAAGTGCTAGCAGAATAGAGAACTCCTTCCTGAAGAATGTAAATGGTATAATATGTTGGTCCACTACTCAATCTTTTTTTATTATTATTTTTGTACTGAAATCTACTTGGACAAACTACCCAAAATGCATTGCTAGAGACAATCTGTGCAGTAAATTAGTTGCGTTCAAATTTTTAATGCATTTACTTGGACAGCCCTAAACATATGATACAATATGATAGGAAACTATACTATATGATACAATACAATACTATTTGATATGAATAAATATGATTAGATACTATATATTATGACACAACATGATATGTTACAATATGACAGAATACTTTATAATAAGATATGATAGGACGCAACAGAATACAATAATATGATATGATACAGTTTGATACCTTACCACAAAGTGTGATGCAGTGCAATGGGATATGAAACAATGTAACAGATTCTGATACGCTATAATAGAACAGGATACCTGATGATACAATAAGATACATTACTGTATTAAATGCTTCAATCTGATTTGATTTGATACAATATGATATTTTATGATACACTACGGTATGCTACAGTGTAATGCAATTCAACGCGATACAGTTTAATTAAACATAAACAATACCATATGCAAATAGGAAGATACAAAAGTATACCTTTAGATACAGTATAACATGATGAGTTATGAAATGATAACACTGAAGATAGAATAAGATAATGTACAATTCCAAATAACAGAACAGATAGAGCAATATGATAGCATGATTAGATACAGTTACATAAAATACTATGGTATACGATATGACATGATAGGACGTCATACAAGACGATATGGTATGGCATGATACCATATCATACCACACCATACCATACCATACCACACCATACCATACCATACCATACCATACCATACCATACCATACCATACCATACGGTTGGATAAGATAAATTGGCTCATTATCAGATACAATACAAAGCAATAAGATACATTACTGTTACAATGAGATGGGATATGATATGAGACAATGTGAAACCAGACAATACTAATTAATACTGTATGTATGTATATCACATCATACCATACCATACCATACCATACCATACCATACCATACCATACCATACCATACCATACCATACCATACCATACCATACCATACCATACCATACCATATGAGCCTGTAGGATGTAATGAGATATTAGATACAATATGATTCAATACGGTAAGTTTGTTTTATACAGAACTGGATCAATTCTTCAAGCCATTATTACAGCTCTGGTGTAGCCTTCATTGGGGTAAGACAGGCCTTTGCCTTATGTAGTTGACCCAATAACAGTTTCCTACAGTCATAGTTAAATGGCAGTCTCAGGTTTCAGGAGGACAATAGACTGCAGGTATGAGCTGTCCTCTGGAGCCACCATTGTTACCATAATTATATAACTCCTAAATCACTTCCCTTGTTTTTATGCTGACGTGTGGTTTTAATGCTCTTTACAGAGCTTTTATCTGTTTTTGTAAGCCAACCTTGGGTATAGTGAAAGGCACCTCCAAATAAAAAGTATTATTATTAAATAAAAACACTGGGATGAACTGCCTCACACTGTGAGGCCTTCAAACATTTTGGAATAGAAAGAAATGGAATATCAACATGGGGTTGATGATATGATTAATTGTTAAATAATTAATATTGATTCTGTGATTACTCTTGATTAAAAAGGGCCTTATTTGGCAGTTCTGACAGCTAATGGACTGTGTTTATATTTATCTATCTTTTACACTGAAATTTGTAGATTTTAAATCAAGAGATTCCAATCCACAGATCTGTTTTTAAAAGTTGTCTTTTTATGAGTTTATGCTCGTCATATCAAAGGAGGGAGAGGAAGAGGGTAACCAGTCATGTCCAAAGACCCTGGGAGTTAATGGTCAGGAAGCTGGTGCAGTGGAGGCTCAGTGACATACATGGATGTTCTAAATAGATATAACTGGGGAGAAAGCACCAGCCTGATGCATCATGGGAGATCATCAGGATGACTGGAAACATTGCTGGAGGGCTCATCTGAGAACAACTGAATGAATGATGAAGTTTTCTATCTGCTATTGAGTACATTACTGTGTGTTTGTGTCTGCACTGCTAGTTTTAGTTATGTCAAAGCTGCGTGACTTGGAGACCGTGTGTCAGGTTGGCTTTCCATCAAAACATGATCGCTCTCATTTGGAGGTGAACCATTGTTTGATATCCAGGAATATAAACTTTAGGAGGGGAATAGTCTGCTCTGACATGACTGTCAAAGTGAGGTCAAAGTGAGGTCAATGCCAGAGAGACAGTCTGGGTCTGTTAACGCCGTAATGAGGATGTGTGTGCCAGGGATATCTAGTTTGTGTAACTATATTAAAGGAACAAGCATAACCAGGTTCATGAAAACACCCATTCATATCTGTATTAAAGTTTTCAGCCCAGTCTGGACCAGTAACTGTAAAAAAATTGAAATGATAGGCCTGTTGGCATTTCCAGACTTCACTAGATTTTCCTTTGAATATGAAAATGTCAGAGTTTCCACCAGGAGATAATTCAGTGATAGTGAGTCTCTGTGGATAATTCTCAGGTACTTTAGTTCCTCATATGACAGATGATCCTGTCCGTCTTTTGCATAACCTGCATTTCCCCGTAAAGAGGCTGTGTTTACCGTCCCTGTGAGGCGTCAGATGTTCCTGTTTGCAGACATCATGTGAGCTCACAGATACAGAGAGGTGCGGCACCTGCTCTGAGACGATGACGCTCAGGTTCAGGATTGATTCAGGGCCTCGGGGTTGAAGCAGCTGATGAGCGAGATCGAGGCTTTTATTTGCTCTTCAGCTGAGCTCAAACACAGAGGGAGGAAAACACAAGGAGTGTCTGCCACGCCATGCTGCTCTGCCTGTCTGACAGCATGTGTGGTGATGGTAAGCATGTCAAACCAGGCAAATACCAGCAACCTGCTGCTGGACGGAGGAAGTCAACCTGTCAGACCTGTTCTGTGTGTCTCTGTTTACCACCTGCTGTACAAAAACCATCAGCTGAAACTCTCTTTGTTCCTGCTTTGGTGTCAGCTCACTGTGCGGGAGGGAACACTGATGCCACCTTGTGTTTACAGTAAGAGGAGCATTTCAAATGTCATAGAAGAGCCGGCGCTACTTACTGTTGATAATACTCCTGAATGATCTCCCCTTAGCTTTTTAGAGTAGTTTGCAGGTTGTTGAGTCTTTAAAAAGTCAAAAAGTCAAAAAAAAAAAAAAAAAAGTATAAGTAAAAAAAAAGTTAAAACAACAACAACAACAACAACAACAACAACAACAACAACAACCAAACAAAAAACAAAAAGGTTGAGTCTTTAAAAAGTCAAAAAGTATAAAAAAAGTCAAAAAAGGTTTTAAAAAAGTCAAAAAATGTTCCTAAAAAAGGTAAATAAATACAAAAAGAAATAAAGGCAATAAGTAAAAAAAAAAAAGAAAAAAAAAAAAGGGAAAATGCTCATCCTGATTTTTCACCATAAATCCAAAACTGATATTTTAAATCGTTAATCCAACTTCAAAACACCTGATGTTGCTGCTACTCTTGTTCCATGATCTTGAAACAAAGAAAATTCTGGAGCCCTTAAATTTTAACATGCTATAAACAGCCAATTTTTAAAGTTTTTCTAAAAACAAAAACAAACAATCGGAAAGACAGAAAGAAAAAAATCTCAAATCTGAAGTCAATTACTAAAATGTATAGTAAATAAATGTTGTTATTAAAAATATATGTGTATAAATGCATCTTAGAGAGGAGCAGCAGCCGCTGTTTTTCAGACTGCAGTTTTATTCAGACTGCAGTTTTATTCAGACTGAGTTTAAAATAAATAAAGTAGGCTAAGAACAATGAAATATTCATCTCAGGTGTTCCCTGAAGTCATAAAGGTGTCTTTGTAAACACTGAACTTGACTGTTGTTGTTGGCATAACACATTTTATTTACTTATTAAACACAGGCAGAGTAAACAACACACCTGAGTTACTGCAGCAGACAGATGAATAAAACATGACAGAGCTGAGATGACTCAGGTGACAGAAACATAATCCAGGAATACACCCTGGTGTTTTTACAGACCAACATTTTGTGCACATATTTATATTTTTGGGATTGGAAAGTGAACCTATGCTGTAAAAGGATTAGATTAAAGTAAAGTAAAGGTTTCATCTTTTAAACTAAATGTTTGGGTTGTTGTTGCGTAAATTTTCCTCCAGGGGTCAGTGTTGGGACTGTTTACTATTCACATCACCGACCTTTGCAAGTTATTGAGAAGTATATATTGTTTTTCTCTCAACATAATTTCAGCATCTTTGGGAATTTAATACTTTATAAATAAGCAATAAAAAATAGTTCAACAAAAGTAATTAAATCAGTAATAATTCTCCAGGTTGAGCAGAACTTAAATTATTTTATATTGAAACCATAACCCAAAAGCTTATGCTCAGGTACAAATTATTCCAGTGTTGACATAGAAAAGTACAATTGCCAGTGTTTTGATAAATGTAAGAACATTCTGGAAACCTCACATAAAACATCTTCCCCCAGAACACTTAGGGAGTGTTTCAGCCTCAGCCAAAGCAAAGAATAATCTAGATCATCAATCACCTCACATTCTTTTTAGCTGGCTTATTTTACCTTATCTTTCTGAGGTTTAGGGAGACATGTATAAAAGCTCACTGCAGCTGCTTTCAGCCCAACAAAAAGTGCCATAAAAATCGTACACAGTGTTGATTTTCACAAGCACAGCCGTTCATCATCAAATTCAAAACCTCAAACTCATTTGACCTTGTAGTTTTTAAAAACTGAATGAAGGCAAAAACAGTGAACAGTCAGGACATATTGAGAAAATGTTAACTGAAAAGGGAAGTGAAGATTAAATTGTTTTAAATTTTGAACAGTAAAGAACTTTTTTCAAAAGAATTTCAATCTGTGAGATGAAATTGAGCAGGGGACTGAATGTGAAACTACAGCAATGTTTTTTAGATGTCTCTACAGTTTTGCACTTACAAAACTCTTCCCCTCCAAAGATTAAACACAAGGAAACCATTTAAAGGTAGTGTAAGCAACTTGTTTAATTTATCCAAATGCCTCAAGCTTTTATGCACAACTGACTTTAATAGAATTAACCCCCCCAAAATCTTCTAATTGTCTCCAAGGTCAATCTAAAGGCCACAGAGCAGTGGTAGAAAAAATGGCAGTAAAAAAGTGAATGAAAAAACTGTAAAAACAAACAAATAAATAAAAAAATTGCTTTAAGGCATCTGTTCATGTTGCCTAGAAGCAACATTATTATTAAGTTTAATTAATTAATTGATTGAATAATAATAATAATAATAATAATAATAATAATAATAATAATAATAATAATAATAATAATGAATAAATAAGAAAGAGAAGTTGGTGCAGTAACAGCACCCCAGCAAAGCTAATATAGGAGGACTCAAAATGATCAAATTTTTAGTTATAAGAAAGTTTGAGTATACTAAGGATGTAGATGGATGATGATAACTGAAATAAGGCCAAACAAACATTGCATGAGTGAAGTGGTCATGGTGTTTAAACACAACTCCTACTTGTAAAATATATCATTTTATTGTTGCAAGAGAAAAACAACAGGTCCCTTAATGCTACTATTACAGGACTTTTTGTGTCCTAAAAGTGTGAGCACTCAAATTAATCTTAGTCATTGATTACAAAAATTATATTCTATCCTGCAAATCTATGTCAACTTGAGTTTTTTTTTTTTTTTTTTTTTTTTAAATAATGGCAGCCCTATTAGAAACAATGTGCTAGCTAGCTAGCTGAACCATTCAAATTTCTACATGGCATCTGAAGTTCACACATCTATGAGCTAACAGTTAATAAACAGTGAACACTGAGTATTTCAATATATGTATGTTTGACCTGTGTAGTACTCCTCATGATATGGTTTTTGTGCTGAACCAATGTAAACACAATATAGCTGCTGGACAGATAACAACACAGGTAGCAAACAAGCTAACATCTGCTTTGTTATGTCCCTGTTTTCAAATCTGGACACTTTAATCCATCACACATTCTGTGGTTTTCCATGAGCTGAGACAGTTTATACTTAGCGTCGAAGCTTGAACGTAAACTTTTTTAAAAATAGCGCGTTATATATCTACACGATGCTATTAGCCATTACTGAGAGATTCTTGCTCTTCTTTTTCAGACTGCAGCATTATTTATGACACGTATTATAGGCATAGCTTTCAGCTGTAGATCTGTATTTTTATAGGTTTAAGTTGAGTAAAGTGAAGTTTCCTGTTTCTGTAACATCACCTTCATGAAGTTTTGGCAAAGCCTGAGCTGCTCTAAAGATTTTTTGTCTTGCCTCAGATTCTCTGTGGTTAATTAATTTGTCAGGTGGTGGAAACACTCCACATTCAGAAGATCTGGACAGTGTAAGTTTAGCTGTTAAATATACTTTTCACATGATAATAGGATTTGTTTGTGTATTTTCACACAGTTAGTGTTAGTGCCAAAGCTGAACTAGTTATTAATCATTTTAGGACTGATGTTAAAAAAAGATAAGGTTACAAATTGTTTACTTAGAAACTTAAGAGTAATGCTTCTACATTGCACTGCTGATTAGTGTGTAGTTATCCTGACATCAACAGTTGCTTCGAAGCAGCAGTGAGGGGTATTTGTGTATATTTGCAGCACTCTGGCGCACTCTCCTGGCAAAAAGCGTGAACTACAATATACTGCACCAACAGCTCTTTTTATGGATGCAGGTCTGAGAGGAGAATTAGTGCTGGTCCCTGAAGCAGGAGGCATTTACTTGGCAGGAGGAAATACAGACAAACCACATTTCCCAGCAGTTACTGATGGAGCCAACATGTGATTGATGCATGACCCGCGTGCTGCGGCGCCAAACATCAATCAGAGCGCGGGGCATAAACGCGGTGGTTATTCAGTGTAATGGGAATGTCAATAACTCTTGCATCCTCTGATGAATACACAAGCACCGTGCCATGATTCACCAGTGGAGGCAGCTGATGTTTAAAGCTCTGTTATTGAGCCGAGCGCAGGCCCTCACTTGTCCGAGCAGCTGATGGAGTTTGATACATGAGTGCAGCTGAACCGAGCGGTTTCCAGCAGCGTTACCGGGCTCAGTCTAAACTCATGACAACTTTTGGTTTCAGCTGATTTTGGCGCCCCCTGTGGATAAAACAGTGACTTAATTTTTTGATTAATGTATCCTAGCAGTTTGTGCCCTAAATTTTCGTCATTGATAGCCATAAAACCAGAATTTATCTTTATTTATCTATTTTTTTTTTTTTGCTGACGACCTGGTTTTTATCACTTCATTTTTTACAGTCTGAACCACAACCTTCATAAAACTCCTTTCTGGAGCTTTAATAGCAAAATAAAAGATAAATTCAATAGTTATTCAGTTTTTTTTTTTTTTTTTTTTTTTTTTACAAATATGACACTTCTCTGTTCCATCATTCTTGCAGTTTTCTTCAGCCAGCAGCAAAGACACAGGCTGTACTATCTACAACATCATCCATGAAGGTGAACACACCTAAATAAATTCTATCCATTATAAGTTAAGTTTTAGACGTTTATACTGACACTGGATTGACCTTGAGTCTGGATCAAGACTGTTAGATCAAAACTGTTGGAGCTGTTCCTTCTTCTTTATGATTTGACCGTTTCTAACTTGGTTATCTATTTTTAACCTCCTGAGCTTTTAAATTTTGTCCTTGCTATTTGAGATGAGTAAGACCTAATAGTATAATAACTAAACTTGTTCTTTGTTCAGGAAGTTATTGGTTGTTTTACCATCAAATTATGTGCCGGTTGTTACTGTACATAAATACACTAGTTTCATTCAAGAAATTTGAATATAATTTTTACTTTTCTCTATTTCACTCTGGAGCTGCTGTAAAAGCATTTTTTGTAGATACTTCTGCCATCTTGTTTTTACTGAACTGAGCGTAATTTAATGTCACCAAAACATGACATAGGCAGTGTCCCTAAACGTGGCTAAAAGGTCAAAGGTTAAGATGTTAACCAGTTTTCTGGCTGTTACCTGATGTTTGTGATTAACACCATTTCCTTCAAAATAAACCAGAAATGAAGACTTACTTGATTGTGTGTATTCACAGTAATATCTGCTCAGTAATGTGTAAATAAAGACATTTGCAGCTGAACAATCTGTGCAAAATAACGTGTCTTTTTGTTAAGAGGTGGCTGCGACGAGGTAGCGGTCGCTCAGTTTGATCCCAGCTCTCACACTCCGCATGAATGAAGCCTCTTTCTCGGGACAGACAGTGAAACATGAGCCAGTGTCAGAGCCAGCAATGTCTGAATGCACAAGATAAGGATTTGTTTACACTGATGTGCATTTTAATAAGCATCCTTTACATGACAAAAAAAGTGAAATCGTACCAAGTGTTTTTGTCTTATTTTAAGTAAATACTGTCTTATTATACTCAATATAAGCCACATTCAACATCAGTTCAGAAAAAATGTCTTGTTTCAAGTTATTCAAAGACAAAAAATGAGGTCTTGCTTGAATCAAGTAAAAAAAATCTGCAAATGGAACAAGAAAAATTGTCCAAAAATGATCTTGATTGGCATATATTTTTTACTTGTTACATGCAATTCAGACCTCATTTTTGTCTTTGAATACCTTTAAACAAGACATTTCTCTGGGCTGGTCAGGTAAATGTGGCTCATATTAAGTCTCAAAAGACATTATCTAGGGGAGACCGGGTTTGGTTGTAACACTTTTTGCTTCAGTACCTCCAACTCACTGAAATTTTGAGGCAGAGTTCTCAAACTTTGATGCAAAGTTCCCACATTTGCTTTCTAAAAATGGCACCATATTTAGAAGGTACAATGAAAAATATAGTCTTGGTCAAAAAATCCAATCTATAAAAACTGCACGCAGCTAATTCCAGCCCTAACAGACACCATGTGTGATCAGGGTGGAAGTGGGTAAATATTGGAATGATCTCATGACTCGTATCTTATCCTTGATTGGTGGAATTGGTGGTGTTACAACCTTACCTGGTCTCCCCTACTGAAATACAGACAAAAACACAAAATTTCAATTTTTTTTTGCAGTGTAAACAAATGATGAGTGTAATATAAAAGTCACTGTCCTTTCCTGCATGTCACTCCTTACTCTCACCCTCCAGATTTCCTTCCTCTCCTCAGCATAAAAAAATATCTTAAGAAGTGTCTAGACTTTTGAATAAAGGTCTGTCTGTTAAGCAGTTATTTAGTTGTGCTTTCAGACATGTCTGATAGCAGCGTGAGCCTCTCCCTGCCAAAACAACTCCTTCTAGTTGATGCACTTTGATTTAACATATTTGCTCACGAGTCTTAAATCCCTGCTGTTAGATACCGTTTTTCTGCTGCCAGAAGAACGTGAATCTCCTGGAGCGGCTCCAAACCTCTTGTACCTATTACTCATTTAGACTGTAAAATATGCAAACATGGGGCCTGTGTTAAAAGAAAACTGCTTTCCTTTAAAGAGACTTCAGATTCAGCCGAGGGTTGAACCAAAGGTAGTTTATCCTCCACGGGAGTCTAATGTGGAAAGTCATTATGTGTGTAAGCGTAAAATGTCATGAAGAGACACATCGCCTGTTTACCCGGCTCGGTGCGTGTAGGCGTATTAATAAAAGCCCCGCAGACAGAGTTAGTACACATTTTTTAATAACATGGCACAATTTACATAACACAAGTTTAAATGAGGAGCATGCTGAAGATTCAGTCGCTTCATTTTTTTTCTCATTTTTGTACATGATCTAGAAAGACTTCATTTTTTCCCTGTACATGGTAAACAGCAAAAAAAGTTTCTCATTGAACAATCTTTTTGCAATACGCGTCGACTAACCACTATGGCTCCGGTGGACATTTTTATGTTGGATTAAAAAACACTGCACGACATGATATCACAGTTTGAAGCGCACAACTAAACCTTCAGTGGACTACTAAAATAGATCTCTGCTCATTAGAAACAAACCGTCCAGAGTTTAGACTTGCTTTTTTTGTCTTTTGATTTTGTAAGTACAACAACTTAGGAAAGCACTTAATACACTGTTTGACCAACAGAACCTACTTCCAAAACATGTACTTTACACTCCTTCGATAGGGCAATGTGCTGTCAGGGTGTGTATCGTGCTGCATTCTCCCCAGAACAAGACTGGTGGAGGTGAAAGTCGCAGAGGATCAAGGGGGACGCAGAGAGTTGGATCGTTTGTGCTGCTGGCTTTAACTTTGAAAACTCTCTGACGTGTACTACTCTAATCACCGTCGGTTTCTAGGATTGTCGCCACAATTTCATCTTTGACTAGAGAAATTCTCCTTTTTCGTTGAATCCAAATCGCTCCCCACAAACCCTGTGTGGGTCGCTTAAAGCTTCGGTCTGTTTTTTAAAGAGGGACGTGTCTGCGTTGTGGAGAGAATACAGCGTTTTTGTCCTTCATTGGTGCACAGTAAGTGATGTGAGAAGGCCAGCTTTCAGAAAGGGAGCCCAGATATTTGTTGCATAGTTGAATATGGGGGTCTCTGTGGTGGTACAATGCTTATCATCTGCGTAAACCGATTAAACGAAAAAAGAAAGAAAACGGCAAAAAGCACATTCTGAATAACCGCTGTAATACTCCTCTATTTACATGTGTTCAAAGTAAAGCTTTCGAAACTCCTTTTGCATATTTGTACCATGATTTTAATCCATACAGAGCAAGCACAGCGACTGTACACACTATCTACACACTCTGCTGTCTGTCAGTGCTGAAGGACCTGTACATTCTCAAAGTGTTCGTTCCTGCTCCACACCGCTGTACAAGAAAGAGAAGAAGCACAAAAAGCTGGAGCAAACTGCAAAAAAACCTTTGAAAAATCCATATTTTGTTTCATGGTTATTGTCTTTTTGTAGTTTTGTACAAAAACATTTCATGAGTGGGCGTGTCTCTGCCCACATAAGTTATTCACAGCTATGTTACAGTCTGGCTTGGCCCAAAGCTAAGTGCTGGGTGTGAGTTCAGTGTTAGTGAGGCACAGGGCAGCAGTCCACTGAGGCTCCGCTCACCGCGCCTCGATGTCTTTGTGAGCCGCTCTGTCTCTGATATCTGTGCCCAGGGGAGTAGTCCGTCTGGGGGAGCCAGGCCGGGCGCCCAGCGACGGGATGAGAGGGGGCGGGGCACTCAGAGAGGCGGTGGGTGGGGTTTTGTTCAGGAGACCGTTCTGATGGGCGGCGGCTGCTGCTGCAGCTGCTGCCGCCGCAGCCGTGGGGCTGACCCTGGAGTAGTGCATGCCAGGGAGTCCAGGAGCCATGAGGCCAGGGGCGGGGTGAGGGAGGTGTCCGTCCAGAGCGGGATGGTGCATTGCGGGGTGGAGGCGCCCATGCTCGAAGTCCTCTCTGAGCATGTTGAGGCGGTCCCGCTCCTCCAGCTGGGCGCGCTCCTGCTCCCTCCGGTGCTCCAGGGCCAGATGCTCTCGGTTAAAGTCATGAGGCTCGCGGTCCCTGTAGGAGCGCTCCGCCTCGTAAAGGCGAGGGGCTGTGAGCCGGTGCAGAGGGTCGTTCCTCAGCAGAAGGTCCCTGGCCAAAGGGTCCCGTCTGTGAATGTCCAGGCCCCTGTAGGGGTCCCTCATGGGGTCCCAGTGGAAGGCGGGGTAGGGGAACCTGTCGGCTCCCGGGATGGGGCTGATACCCATGAAGGGCGCCACCACCCGAGTCCTCTCCAGGCTGCTGATGGAGTTGATGGGATGGACGCCAGCCATGCCCATAGGCATGGGCATGGAGGAGGGAGGGTGGAGGTTTGGTGTGGGAGGAGCCTGTGGCGGGTGCTCGATGGACCTCTCTGTGGCTCCCTCCTGCTCCTCTTTCCTCTCCTCCTTCACTTTCACCTCGCTGTTCTTCTTCTGGTGCTCGTACGACAGCTCCGCTTTCTTTTCCAGCACCTCCCTGCTCAGACCGCCGTTTGGACGCTCCAGGCTGGTCTGCCGGATGTACGGTGACGGCGTCCCCCTGTTAGCCACTTTGTCGTCTGACACTCGGCTGTCCGACACCCGTCCGTCGAGGATGACGGGTGCGTCCTTGTCGCTGTGCTGGTTGTCTTTGAGCTTGTGGTCGTCCGTGCCGTTGTCCTTCCAGGAGTCTGGGTGCTCCCTCTCCCGCTCTTTGGACTTGTTCTCCTTTTCCCTCTGAGGGTCTCCAGGAGCAGGAGGGAGGTGGTTCCTGTGGTGCTCAGGAGGCCGGCTGTGACCCAGGAGGCTGATGGGGTTGACTGGGACTGGAGATGGATGGCTTGAATGGCGCTTTTCGACAGAATCCCTGGAAAAAGAACAAGGTCCTTCTTTTAGTACCAGGAACTCAAAAAGTGAACCGTAAGGATCCTTCATCATTTTTCAAACAGGAAAAAACAGGCGTCTTCTGTAGTCCTGGTGTTTTTGGAGTCATACTGGGGGCTCAGTTTGGTCAACACTCACCTGTCCTTGTCGTCTTTACTGCTCAATGAGTCCCGCTTGTCAGAGTCTCGATCTCTTTCGTGTGAGCTGGCAGACGCGCTCCGCTCAGAGTCTCCAGGTTTCAGCCAGGGTGGAGGCGTGGGGAAGGAGGGCGGCGTACGGTGCAGGCGGTTCCACGGCTCCTGGTGGCTGCTGTTGCTGCCGTTGTTGAAGTGCTGCGGTGCGTTGGGGCCGTCTTTATGGCCGAACACTGAGTTGGCCGCTGTTAGGGATTCAACACGTGGAAAAACAACAGGATCCAAGTTAAATGCGTATCACAACATCATGAGCTGGAGTTTACCTCTGAGTTTATCGCACTCAGCTTTTGAAAAAGTATCACTGAGTTAAAACTCACTTAGTGCTGGATTTCCCAGTCCCCCAAAGGCTGATGAACTGAGGGACCCCAGTCCTCCAAACGACGGAGGTCGACTGAAAGGCTCTGAAAGGAGACGCCACGTTACCACAGACACTAACACATCTGAATTTAACAATTTCATGATGAGATGGAGGATTATTTAAAATACATGTCCTCTAGTCTTACCTAAGTGAGATGCTGGGGCGAGGAAGTTTCCAGGGTGGTGGGGCGGGTGACCGAAAGGACCAGCTGAGGGGTGAGTGGGACCTGAGGAGAGGGACCAAAGGTTTCACATCAACATCCACAGACTGCTGACAGCAAAACTCTCAGGTAAGAGTTGCAGAAAATGTCACGGATGTTGTGTGAAAATGTATTTTCTATTATACTTCAGTGAAAAAAACTTGGCTCTAAATAAGTGTTTACGTCTTAGTTCTTGTTAAAAACATCTGATGTGTCTTAATACACATCACATTTACCTGAAAAGCCCATAAAAACGTCATATTTTAAGATTCTGAAAGCCAAGATGAGAAAAAACAAATCTGCCAATGGGTTATGAAAAATATTCTTGTTTGAGACATTATTTTTCCCACACAAAACTTTACATGCAATTTTTTTCCCCAGTGGCAGATTTTCTGAACTCTCTGTAAACCAGGACTGCTCGAATTCTTTTCAGTAAAGGGCCAAAAACAAATCAGGGTGGAGGGTCGCAGGCCAAAACTGAACATTCGTGTTGAATTGTATGATATTAAATATGCCTATAGCATAATTGTGCACAATAAACACTCATACAAGTTATTTTGAAAATGAGAACACTTTTCTTTCCTGTATTTCCAGCATTAAATTACTGAACACCCATATGGCACAAATACGAGGCCAATGCTTTCAAAGACATTTAGAGCAATATAACCTGAACAACAGGGGACACAGCATGCTCCTATGAAACCAAAATTTTCCATCCTTTTAAAATAAGGAAAAGTAATAAAACTGGACACCTGCTTTAGATTTTTTTCCCTATAAATGACGACTGTATCATCATTACTTTACGCAGATTATACTATTTTAAAACAGAGACGTTCTGCCTCCATATTAGGCATTAGGGCTGAACAATTAATCCAATTAAAACCAACATTGCAATGCAATAGAATGCAATTTTCAAATTGCAAAGGCTGCAATTAAAAAAAAAAGTTTCATGTACACAGACCTGGAGAAAATAAAGCAACTTGTACTCCTTATTTCTTCTTTCTGGCAAAAATCCATCTTTATTTTTTTTTTTTGTTATTGTTCACACCAGGCCTGTTGTTCTGAAGTGCTTTGTTCCTTACTCTGACTTTATTTAAGGTCATTAATTAAAGTTATATCAAACGTTAACAAGGCTTTAAGTTAAATCTATCGGCCAATATTCCACTGTGATTGTGATCGTTAAATAAAGATATGTTATTCGTATTAATTCATGCTTCAATTCATCTCATTTCATCATAACTTCTGGGCCTGGCCTACAAGTAAGAATTGTTTATGTGTTGACAGTATCCTTTGTCGTGTGGGTCATACTAAAGAATGATTCATTGCTCTTGTTAAGTAAACAATGCAGAAGATAAATGTCCCCCAACAAATATCGCATGCTAAATCACAATTGCAATACTGGTCAAAAAAAAAAAAATCACAATTAGATTGTTTTCCGAAATCGTTCAGCCCTATTAGGCATACTACTGTGGGATCAGTTTCTGTAAAAAGGTTGTCAATTTCCATTCTATTCTTAAACTTTCGCTTGCCATGACCCTGCCTTCTTTCACTCTCTGGTCTTGGACTTCCAGATTTGCGCTGACGGGACTCTAGCACCACCCTACTCCCAATGTAACACAGTGTTAATTTGTGGTCAGGAGAGGAAGTGCAACAATAAATACATAATGAATGAGAAATTCAGGCTACTGACAGGAAAATAAAAATAATCAAAAATATATTAAAAAAATTCAAACATGGGCAGCAGGCCGAAAAAAAAATCACTGGCTGGCCAACTTTGGCCCACAGGCCCCATATTGGACAGCCCTGCTGTAAACAACAAAGGCGTCATTTTAGGCTTTTAAAATCTTTAAACAAGAACTTTTTCTGGACTTCTCAGGTAAATGTGGACAACATCAAGTCTTAAAAGATTTTTTGTTGGTGATTTTCTTTTTTGTAGCTTTTAGCTTCAGACTGAAATGAAGAAGTGCTGAAGGTTTGTCTGTGAAAACTATGAAGTATTTCTCCGAAAAGGTCAGAAAAAAAAACTCCAAAATCAGTCAATGAAAGATGAATCCCCTGATCATACATGATATGTCTTGACATGAAATTCTCAAACTGTAGGTGTTCAGGAGGATTTTACTCTAGTCCTGGTCTAGTATAAGAAGACAAATCTACTCCACACAGCAGGGATTGATGGACTGCTGCTGTTTGTCAGAGGTCACTGTTGTTAACCATCGATCAGTCTCTTTACCTGAAAGCCTGACTAACACTCACCTGCAGCAGAAAAGAGCGTGGCGGGCCTCGCCAAGTCACTGGGGTGATGGATGGCGCCGAAGAGGCTGGGGCCCGGAGGTCGACTCAGGAACTCAGGCTTGAGGCCGAAGTCGAGCTTGTGGGGGTCGACCTGCATCTGCTGCTGGAAGACGCCAAACCGACAGAGAGGAGCACATGTAAAACCTCTTTACACTAAGTATGACAGTGGACTTTACGTTCATGCTCATCGTTTTTCTCAAACACTGCAGGATGTTAAAGCCCTTCTACTTTTTCAGGTGCTAAAGGACTTAGATAATGACTTATTAACAAATACAAAATGTTTTCTTTTTATGTCTGACTCTTAAAAACTGTGATCAAAGGGCAGAGCTGAGTCTAAAAAATTGAAATTTAACCACAATTCATCACTGAACTCCAAAGAATAATCTAAGGTCTATAGCACTAAACAATTATAATCTGTGCCTCTGCACCACTGGATCATTAACTTGTGTGGTAACTTAACTTAGCACACAATAACATGTAAGTGTTTAGGAAATGTGTGTTTGGTAACAGCAGAATCAGCTGTTTGGCATTGGCAGAGGAGGTTTGGCAATTTTTTTCATGGGGTGCGACTGACATACTCAGCTCATCACACAAAAACATGTTCCTGACAAATATGGCTCCATTTAAAAGAGAAATGATCAAGCTTTATGATAATATGAGATTTATTTATTTAGTTTAGTCTGGAGGCACACACTCTAGAAATCCTGCTGTAGTTAATGATATTTCTTTTTCGAAGCAAGGTTTAAGTTTGAGATCTGTTCACTGCAAGAAACTGAAATCTTATCAAGTGTTTTTGTCTAATTTTAAATAAGACTTGTCTTATTATACTTGATATGAGCCACATTCACCTGACTTGTTCAGAAAAATGTCTTGTTTTAAGTTATTTATAAAAAAGTCTGAATTGCTTGTAACAAGTAAAAAAAATCTGCCCAAAGAAAGAGAAAAATTTGCTCAAAAATGTTCTTAAGCTAGAATCATGTCTTAATATAAGTAACTTGTCTCTTGTTCCATTGGCAGATTTTTTTAAACTTGTTACAAGCAATTCAGACCTCATTTAAAATAAATAAAATAAAATAGAATAAGATAAGACATTTTTCTGGACAGACCAAGTAAAATAAGACAATTTTTACTCAATAAAGACAAAAAACTTGATAAGATTTCAATTTTTCCATTGTTCAGCCACAGTTGACTGGAAACACCTGGTAATTACAGTATAAATTTCAATGTTGTGCAAAAACTCCCACAATACACTGCAGAAAGAAAATACTGGAGCTTTGTTAGCCCAGTACTGTGGTAAAAAGGGCTCCAGGAAAAACTCAGCCACGTTCTGGTACAAATTAGAAAATATTAAAGTTTGAGTGTTTTATTACAGCAAACATGTTGCATCACTCCTTGAGTGTAAACTTTAAGCTAGCTGAGACAAAACAAGAGATTAATTTGGAAACAGCTAACTTCTAATGTTCCTAATGTTTTGTCTCAGAGCAGAGAAGAGTCAGATGAGTCCTCACCTTTACTTTCTGTTGGTGGTGGTAAGTCTGCCACGCGATGTGGACGTGCATGGCACACCACTTCCCTGGTTTCTGTAAACACAAGAAAAAAAAGCTTTTCAACATCGTATCCTTTTAATTAAAGCTCTTAAATTTGTGCTCTTTTAACTCAGAAGTCTGTGAAGAAACTAATGCATAGGTTAAAGTGAAGACAACATAATTTCCTTGTGCAGCAGAGCTGGTGCCCAAAACGAGCTCTGTTGTGGGGTAAACTAGTGCACTCTGCCTCCAAGAGCAACCCTCATTTAATTACAGACACTATCTACTCTATTAGCCAAAACCCCTTTATGGCAATATGGCTGTAATTGCCTGTGTGTGTTTCTGTGTGTGTGTGTGTTAGGGTGGTTTGTGCACAAGGCTCTGCAGGGAGTGAGCACTCACCCTGAGAATGGGCCGAAATGGATCCGTTAGCTGCAGGAGGGAGAGGGAAAAAAAGCAGCTGAGTTATTTAGCCGTCAATCAAATCACCCTCTAATTAGTCTCAGTGTGTGGCATTCATTATGAACTAAATTAAAATGTTGAAATTTCCCTTTAAAATGAAGCATTCAGAAGTCATTAACACGGGGTTGTTTAACAGGGTTTCCTCTGTGTGACCCTCTGCATACAAACCAGCACAGACGGAGATGACAGTTGTTTTTCAGACAGAAACTCTAAGAGCGTGCACTATCACTGCTTATCAATGAGACTCTGAAAGGCCCAGAAGATTTTAAAGAGGGGGTATTTGGCTTTCCCATATTTTACACATGGAAATACTGTAACAGTGCTGGATGCTCAGACTAAACATGTGCAGATTTTTAAACCTCTAAATTTTCATGTGATGTAGAAATCACTGAATCTGTCAATAAACTGATCTAAATGCTTCACTCCGGAAAAATAGCACAAGATCTTCATGAGACAATGAAATATGATTTTAAATGTGTGATAGACCGATGTTTAGTATATAGTGTTCGAATGCTAGTACGCTTGTTTTATCATTTGTATTGTTTGCATGTTTTACATATTCCTGCCCAGGGACCAGGGATGAAAATTAGCTCTGTAGCTAACTCTAGCGTGATAGCTTTCATGTTTTGCATGGTCCCTGTCCAATGAACTAATTAAATAAATAAAAAAAATAAAAAAAAGATATACTGAAATGACAAGGTCATAACATAAAGAGCTCCTAACTTCTCAAACACCAAAGTCTGCCTATAGCTCCGCTCCTGACAGCCTTCAAAGGGCTGGCCAATCAGAGAGAAGGGGGTTTTTGGAGCAGGGAGCCTTAAAGAGACAGCAGCTAAAACAAAGTGTTTCATACAGTTTTCTAAAATAGTGGTCCCCCAACCTCCGGGCTGTGGACCAGTACCGGTCCGCACATAAAAAATACTCCACTTACATCATTTCAGTTTGATTTATTATCTGATACTGAATGATGCTTTATTTTGAAAAATGACCGGGATCTCTCTGTCATTTTATCCAAAATGGATAAGAAACAAAAATGTGGAAAGTTTCTTTAGGCAGGGTAAAGAAAAACACAGAGAGGAGACAGAACAAGTGCCGGTCAGTGAAAATATTGTCTGACATTAAAGCGGTCCATGGCACAAAAAAGGTCAGGGACCGCTGTCCCCCTAAAACACCAGGGTAGAAAAAAAACTAAAAACTGTAAAACTAACAAGAGGACGATACAGGGACAATTTAAAGCCTAAGAGAGCACAACTACTCCCTCTTTAATTACCATGGAGTCCTGAAAATCAGTGGTGCTAGCTCTGCTAACGGTAGCCACACACTGTAAAACAATCTAATTTAACTTTTTTTAAGCTATGGCAAAGAAAATGAGCTCAGTTTTACTTTTTTCAGATTTATTTCCTCACTTTTGTTTATTAGATCCAATCAAAACTTGTTTAGGTGACTCCGTTGAAAACGCTCATACACATGACCTGTGGTTTGTGTTTAGAGGTATGCTAGCCAGGAGGGACACTTGTGTTGAATATGTTTAATAAAATTAGTCTTCATGAAAATATTTTTATTCATAATTTTTTTTTTTTTTAATTCAAAACTCTGCAGAAAATGTAAAGTCCGCACCACTGACTGCACGTGAAATCTTCACAGTGACATCACTTGGTGTTGAAAACCTCAGTGCTATGACTTGAAGGCTTATGCAACTCGTACAAAAGGTTTAAAGGTTACCTTCACACTTTGAGTGTTGCTTTGCATGTGTTTTGGATGGTGTGTGTGTGTGTGTGTGCTCACCCTGGGGTCCTTCTGTAGGAACGTGTGTGGGACGGCTCCAGGTCTCGTGGACACATCGAGCGGATTCGATGTCTAAAAGAGCAGCAGACATGGATCGAATGAAGAATCGCTGTAAATAACTCCTGTTAACACTTTGTGTGTGTGTGTGTGTTTCTCAGAGCGTGGGTGTGTGTTGGAGTCCCTGGGTGTCGTACCTTGGGCTGAAAGGCGCCCTGCAGCGAGCCGAAGGGCCCGGTTGGAGGGATGACGGGAGGAAGGCCAGACATGGCCGGTGGGTACGAGTGGAAGAGCTGCGGAAGAAAAAACAGGAAGTGTAAGTTAAGAGTTTCATCTCTGCGATGCAAGAAGACAACAGCTTCATGAGGCGGTGGGGATGGAGCGAACTAATCAGGATTTTTTTTTCCCTTCATTTTCTGAAATTGCTTAGCGGAGGAATTGCCTTCATTTTTCACAAACTGCAAGTTAAAAAAATATTTAACTGCTCATCCCGGTGGATTTAAGTAGGAGAAAACACTCCTTTGATATGAAAACTAAGATGTTGTAATACAAGCAAAACACATGTAAACCAAACGAGAGCTCAAGGCCTCCATAAAATTATCCTGCGGAGAAATACTCCTCCGTATAATTGTTCTTGTCAATCATATTTGCCTTGGCGTATGTGGAGCGTGTTTTTCTTGTTCCTCTCTTTGCTTTAATCACGGATGGTGCAACAGAATTATTTAAAGCAGGGCTGCCAGGATGAGTTATTAGAAAAGCTGGAGGATACGCTGTGCACTTTTTAGATGCAACTTGTGTCTCCTTGTGCATCATGTTTTTTAAGGAACCGGTTTATTCGTGCAGAGGAAATGGCTGCAGGGTATTTACTGCTTTCGTAATAACAACAAGGAAAAACTGTGATCAGATGGAGGGCACCGAATAAACAAACTAGAAACATTCTGCAACATCTACATGATGTTTCTGATCTTATAATCTGGGGAACAGTTTGAAGAGAACACACAGAAGGTGTCAGAAATGTGTAAGAATGATCTCAAGGAAGTGTCTGCTTTCTATGAGGTGAGACAGATGAGTATTCCCCTGATAAAAGAGCATTTTCTCTACAATGCAAATGATTTTCTTTGTTAATTTAAATGCACAACATTTTCTGTGCAACATGCACGGACAATAAACTCATCGCTCTGAGGTTTGAGAATGCAGCACAGTTTCATTAATCACCACATTTGCTGGGGCTGATGGGTGAAATGGTACAGCCAGGGTGCTTACAGTAACCATTAGGATGCAGATGAGCAGTTGCATAGACACAAACACACACACACACATAGAAACACATACTCGCAGAGCTGTAACATTATCTTGCATGAGCTGGAATGGCAAAATGGGCAAGCATGAGAAGCGCTGTAAAGTGTGCAGCAAGGGAAACTCACACTGTGTCTGTAGAAGGGGTCGACTTTTGTGGGGTATTTTTCAAACTGCAGAAGAAATGAAACACAGCTAAGTACAAGAACGGAGAGAAAACATGATCATCTGTTCATGAATGTGTGTTCAGACAAAGAGTCTCTTCCAAGGTCGTTCCAGGCCGACGCAAAATGCTTCACAAGCTGTACTTTGGAGCTAAAAACAGGGTCACATTTGGGATTATGAATCAAGATTTAAAATGTCGACGGAGATTCAAAGTTCAACCACTTCCCAAACCAGACTGTTTTCATCCTCCCCTTTGTGTGATCATCTGAAGACCTTGTAAACTAGCGTGGGTTCTGTGTCTCGTTTGGTTTCCTTTTAGTGGTGCAGCGCGGGCTCAGGGCGAACATTTCCCCAGTCAAGACTAAACACTGCAGCCATAAAGAGGCTTTTTATGGCCTCATTAGCTGTCAGAGGCCTCGCCATGCTGCCTTTGAGGCATCATCAGAGCCAAGTGAACTCTCCACGGGCCAGGCAGTTAGGAATATGTGTGTGTGTCTGGGTGTGTGTGAGATTTAGGTCCAGCCACCCGATTGCCTGTGGTCTCCCCCGACAAACAGCACGGCTCTTAACGCAAAGCATTTGCCAGTAATGAAAACCCCCAAACGGGACCCAAATGATGTCATTAAATTCAGAATGAATTAAGTGTATTATGCTCTGAAAGCTGGCTCTGAAGTTAACATGCTTTGGGCAAGTTATTGCCAATTTAGAAAATAGCAGCGACTCAAGTCTGGAGTCCCAGAGTTTGCCAGAGAAAACACTTGAAAGGCTTTCTGGGAGAATAAAGGCATCATTGTGGCGTGGACGGACACACATGGTCATCATTGTAAGGCTGCCACAGAAAAACCCACAGGTCTGTGGAGCGTGCTGCTCACGCACATGTCAGCCTGTGTAAAATCCTCACTCTCACACCACAGGGTGAAAACACTCTGAGTGCCAGGCCCGCCCACTCTTTGACACGTGTTCAACTCATCATCATCATCATCATCATCATCAGAAGAAGAAGAGGACATTTCGAACAGAAAAAACAATCCCACCCCTTTTCAACCCAACTCAGGTGTGTTCTACTTATCCTCACATTTCTGGCAGGGGTACGCACCATGGGCGGTGCAGGGGTGGGCATGATGGCGTGGGGAAAGGGCGTGAAGGTGTGCTGGTGGGTGTGCTGGTGAGTGTGTTGGTGCTGATGCTGGTGCTGATGCTGATGCTGGTGGAACTCGGTGCGCAGGTACGGCGGGGGGCCGAGTGAGGCGCCGCGATCAGCGCTCTGGGAGGCCAGGAAACGTGTGTTGAGCTCCTGACGCAGAATGTCTTGCTCTGGAGGAAGGAGAGAGAAACGACAAAGGGTTAGGATTGGGTTTGTTCCTGAAGGAAATGTGTCTTTAAAGAGCTTTCAAGCAGACTACTGTAGAGACCACAGAACAAAGACTTCAAGCTTTTATCACTGACTTTAGAGAAGATGAGGATCTATCTAGACACTTCCGGAGGTCTTGTGTTCAGTATTTTGGCAGCCTTTATCTTGTTTGAAGTCATAAAACAATATGGGAACCTCTTTAGATCTGTACCCACTGTTGTTTACTTGTAGTACTGTTAATCTTTAAACCCTGATCCCTTATTATCCTGAATTGAGGAGTCTTTCAATCAAACTGGGACCTCTCAAGTTTTTGAATCTAACTTAATTTTTCACCACAGTTTTCTTTAAGTGCATGACTTTGACTCTGCATTATATACTGGTGTATTGGTTGTAGGGATGGGTACCAAATTAGGTACTTTCATAGGTACCGACCAAATACAGTACCGGCTACCAGTTCATGTAAAATTAAAAGGTACCATGTTTAGGTAACTAAACGCATCCTTGTTAGAGGTGTCCCATTGGTCCGATATCAGCAAAAAAAAACAAGTATCGGTATCGTATCGGAAAGCATCTAAAATCTCCGATATAAGCAGTTTCTGTTACCCATTGGTTAATAATAAATGGGTCAGTTTTTCCTCATACCTACTGTTGCTGACTACTGTTCTTTGTTTGAATAATATCACTTAATCAAGCCTTTTCTAACATGACAGACATACTACAAAATAAGTAATAAAAGTATGCATGTTTAATGCTGATATCGTATTGGATTAATATCGATATCAGCCAATACTCAATGCAGCAGTATCGGTATCGTATTGGAAGTGAAAATGTAATATCCGGACATCCCTAATCCTTGTGACTGTGAGGGAGTGGAAGAGTAGGTGATTTTCCATGCTGGACATGAACACAGCATTACAAGGTCAAATATTGAAGAATAAATATGTTAAATTGAAAAAAAAAATTATTATAAATATAAATACAAATACAAATATTTACCACATAAACTTAAAAAATACCCAAAATTTTGTAGTACCATTACCGATTGCCAGGTACCGGTCATGGGTAACGTATTGTTTCAAATGTTAAAGGTACCCATCCCTAATTGTTTGCACAGGGTGTATGAGATACAGCTCACTTTTAACATGACAGAAGCAGTTTATAAAAAGCATCCAATACACCAAACCTCCACCATAAAGTAGTAATTCTCAGTCAGTCATGGGCCTTTGCCCGTGCATTAAAAAAATGTTAAAAAAAAAAAATCACGTGATTTTAGGGGATTTTTTAATACAGCAGAGGGACATCTTTTTACACTCCTTAACAATAGGTGGCGAAAAATACCCTGTAATGCTGAATGACATCTGCCACATTGTAGAAAGCCAGAAAAGTTTGTTTCCAGTTGGTAAATGATCATTGTGAAACACAGAGACGTGGATTTTCTCACATTGAGGACGGACAATTTGACAAACAGTGACTTTCCGTACCTTGAGCTCAAACTGCATCATCTTCTTATTTACATGAATTTGAGAAGTTGAAAATTTAGCTTGTTATAAAAATGGAGGGTGGAAACCAAAACAGATGAGAACCACTACCCTAAAGCACACCCTGCTTATTATCAGACTGTTTTTTTCTGCCAGTTCAGAACAGTGCTGTTGTCCCTAAAGCAAGTAAGTAGTCCCAAGTAAGGTCATAGAAGTCAGAGGAAAAACAGTGTCCATGTAAATACTAGAGCCAATTAAACACAAATGCACTGTGTTTATGAGTGTGTGTGAGTGTGTTTGTTGGCATATGTGACGTAGCATTATAAAATCACACTGGGATCAATATTGTGCTGTTGAGGGTCTAATATAATGTACAGAGACAAGCCACTGCAGCTGAAGTTACTAAAAAAAACAAACAAGATAATTTATGGAAAACACTTCGGATAAGTGATTGAGATCATTAAATAATAAAGTCATAAATAATAATAAAGTTAATTATTGAGGAAGTAAATGTGATGAGAGGTAGGCTTTATTGTTTATCGGTATTTAAATAACTATTTGTGCAACAAGCCGCCCCCTGTTGGAGAGACGACTAATAGCAGGTTGAAGCCACCTGACGACTGGCTGTGTCTACTTTTTCTACAGAGTCTGTGGTTCTCCCTGATAGACGCTGATGTAGTTTTTTTCATGTTAAGTTTGTCAGTATGAAAGTCCAACTGTGGATGTAAAACTGTTTTTTAGCTATGATTTATTTATTTAATCATAACAGAGATTCATAATTCCTTCTTTCAAACCCCTGACGGCCTCTAAAACATCCTGGACTTCAATGCCAAAGCTTTGTTTTTTATCAAACAGCACGCCGTGTTAAAGTTACAGAAAAAAAAGACCCAGGAAATAGCGGTGATTATCAGCATGTCATTTTAAATTTCAGCGAGCCCTGGGCTGATTAGAGCTGTCTGACTCTTGGAGCTGTCAAACGCTGTGATTTGATACACTGCAGCCCCGCTGAGACAACAACATCTGTTGTTCTAATAACCTCTGTGCAGCCCCGAGGAGAAAGAATGGATTTCAAGTAATCACTGGCTTTTCTTCTAAATCCAACAGAACCTGCCCTGAGAGATTACATCTCCTCCTGAGTAACCTTATCCTTCCTATTCCACCGTGACTCAACACAATTTTTTCTGCATTCATTTCAGGCTTTATTGAGCCCTGAGAGGAGGTGGAATTTGTTCTTCATAAAAATTTCATTAGTGTCTTTTGAACAGAATCCAGCTCGCTCCGTTCCGTATTGACCACATTGATTTCTTGCACATGAACGCCGTTCCAGGTGAAAATGGAAGTTCTGGGAATGCTGCTGCATGCGAGCCCCTCCTCCTCCTCTTCTTCCCACGCTGACCCTGACATTTAACTTGACGGCATGGTGAGGAAATGTGCATGGGGTCTGTAATGGCTTCAGCTATGCAGCCTGACATGCTGGTGGATATTACTGGTGTGTGGACAGTCGATCTATCAGAGCATGACAGACAGAGTGTGAACTTGAGCTGTCCACACGGGCATAAACATACAAAACCCTGAGCATGCAGTATATGTAGGTCAGCATGTTTGTTTCTGTACATGCTTGTCATGGTAACTGTATCTCTATCTCTACGTATGTTCAGCAGTGGCAGATTTATCATCCATGTCTTACATGTCTTATATCTTAGCATCTTTTTCTGATTACATTCTTCTCTGGATGAGTCATGTTATTAAATGTAGCTTATCTGTTTTATATCAACTTCAGGTGCTATTTGATATAATAACTCAGCCGTTTGAGGTTTACTCCCAGCAGATCTACCTGTTTCAGATCTACTTTGGTATTTTTTATCTGAAGTCCAGAGCTGGAAACACTTTGCATTTAATCAGTGATTCCCAAACCTCCCTTATCCTGAACATTTATTGTTCGTATCATTCAGAGCATGTTACAATGGTTTTGACATTAAGGAGGAGCCAAAAAAACTTCTGGACACTAGATAAAGTTTCAACTTTCCATCTTCTCTTTTAGGATCATAGGTTTGAAAAAACGAGCATAAATCTGACTCCCCATTCGTTTTTAAAAATACTTCCATCCAGAGCGCAGATGGCCTAGTGGTTTAGATCGCATTCCATGAGGTTTGTCCTCGTGCAGGTAGCCTGGATTCGAATCCAGCCTGTGCCCTCTTTCCTGCATGTCACTCTGCACTCTTTCCCTGTTTCCTGCTCTATTCACTGTCCTCTCTACTTTCTGACTTAAGGCATAAAAGCCCAAAAAATAACGTAAAAAAAAAACGTCCACATGCCCTGGGGAAATCCGTCCAAAGGTGAGGTTTGAAGCATGCCAAATATTTATTAGGCACATAGACTGTATATAGAGTGGACAGCGTGGCACTATTTACCACTGTATTGGTAGCAGTTATGCAGCCAGAGTCTGCGCAGTAGAGACGATGAGGGATTCTGGGAGAATCTGAGTGGAGTCGGGTGACAATTTTTTTTTTTCAAGAGTCTAATCACTTCTTGACTCTACCTCCCGACATATTTCACAATCCCCCCCAAAAAATTAACGAGAACGGCAGCTGTCCATCATTGTTAAGCGTGATGTAAAACTTAGTTTTTAGCCTTGTATAACTAATGAAAATTAAACTTCAGAAAAAAGAGGACTTGAATACTAGGCAGCCAAATGATATCTTTCAATTGCCAAACAATCAGATGTGAGAAACATTTCTACCAGGTGTATTAATTTTTTAAAGTTTGACCACAGCCCATCTGGAATGACTGGAGAGACAGATTTTTTGACCCACACTGCAGCCAGCCACCAGGGGGAGCAGCCAAGCAAGATGACGTCCATATTTTTTTACAGTCTTTGATTAGGCACTGTTTTTTTTAAGATGTGAAACCTGTACCAGCCAATCAGAATGAATCCCTGTCATTCAGCTGTGGCGTTTGAGAACTCTGTTTCTCGGCGTATACTCAAAGTTTTCTGGAAACTCCGGCCAAAGAGAAGATTTTGGAAAACATCGTTTTAAGTGACATAAAACTGCGGTTTCATGTGGATGACAGACCTTAACATATAGAAATATATGGGGTTTCCCAGATACCTGGCTACGCGTGGACACGGCCTTAAACTTCTCTTTGAAACCTTCATAAAAACAGATTTTAAAAAATCTTGAAAAGAAAGAACAAAAAATTGATAAAAGAATATGGGGCCTAGAAGGCTACAACTATGGAAATTTAGAAAGAAACTTTTGCAGGATTTGGCAAAACAAAAGTATTTTAAATTTTCAGTAAAAACTTTAAGAAAAAGATAAAAATGGAGTATCCTCCCCTTAAAGTCATGAAGTTTACATCCACAGCATCCTCAATTTACCACTGCTCTACATCATTATTATTATGTTTTACATATTTATTGGTTTGTATCCAACTTTCTTAGAGACACCAGATGAAAAGCAGGACTTGTTGAGGTAAAGATAGCTGGGAGGAAAAGCAGCACAGAGCTGGGGGCTGGATTTAAAGTCTGAGGTGGTAACATGGTGCAGACTCCGTGCACAGGAGCTCTGTTGTCTGAGCTCAACAACCTGCCTCTAGTGTGAATCCCTGCAAGTCGTAACCATGAACATGAGAGGTTCAGCCTCCATCAGACTTAATGGAGACTAAATAAATAAGTTTTGTCTATTTGCCGCCGTCTTTAACAACCCTCGTGGTTTTCCTTTTATGTTGTTTTGTTTGGGACTTTCTCAGCCCTGTGGTCAGCTGCTACTGTTTTTAAATGTGCTTTGAAAACCTGTTTGCTTTATCGGTTGATTTATTGTTGTTTACCTGAGTAGGCACTCCCAGCAGCAGGATGTCCGGGTACTGGCAGGGCGCTAGACGTTAGTGGCGGTGGTGGAGGCAAGGCCGCTGGAGGAGCAAACATATTGGGGTGGTGAGGATGCGGCGAGGACTGTAAGGCAGGGGGGAAGCTGTGGGGGCCGCCTGGGTTCGCTGTCAAGGGCAAGGGGAAGGGTGAGGCTGCAGCTCCAGCCGCTGCGGGAGGAGGAGGAGGAGGAGGATGGTGGGGGAGGTGTAAGGAGGGAGCAGGGGGCCCGTGGGGCTTGGCGCCTGGGGTGCTGCTCCTGCTGCTGCTGCAAAGAAGAAGAAAAAAAAGGAGAGATTGAGGAAGGAGCCAGGTTAAGCCAGGCGTGATCAGAGAAAATTAACACTTGTTCCTCCACATCCCCTCGTCTCCATCTGCTCCAACGTTCAATTCCCATTACAGTGTTTTCACACCTCGACTGTCCTCCATTTACAAACGCCTCCCTGCCTCTCCCTCGTGCTTCACAGAATCCAGGGCAAACATGATCCGTGAAAAACACCACATTCACAACACCCTCGCATGCAAATAAACCACCGCTGGCAAGCAGAACAGAACGAGCATCTGTCTTTGAACAGCTTCTGTTAAGGCACTTCCTCCAGAGCCAGGTAGCGAACATGTGCATCGGAAATGGGATGTGAGGCAGGGAGGGTGTGTGTGTGTGTGTAAGCAAACAGTCTTTTGTAGTGTGTGTGGGTTTTCCCCGGGGCCAGTGGCAGAGCCTGCGTCTCCACAGCTCTGCGCGCTAAGCCTAAAAGCTCATTTGCAGCGCTCGCTCTTCGCTGCGGGCCCGGCTGTGATTATTCACAGAGGGTGCCAGGCTCTGTTGGTGCACTGGCAGACTGGCAGAGCTGGCACAGGCAGAGGGAGGCCAAGCCAAGTCCTGAGAGCCTGAGAGGAAGAGCTGTTGTTGGGACTGAGTGGGCTCTGAAGGAGGGATACTGGAGTCCTAATTTAATGGAGAGAGCTTTTCAACGGTATCGGACACAACAGACCAAACTCAGCAGGGCTCTCACTCTACTGTCGGCCTGTTTGAACATTTGTACTCTGCAATTCAAACCAGTCTGCTGCTGTTTTATTCAATAAGCTTCTTGTGATTTCATTCAGTATCTTCCAATGCCTCATATCCTTTGAATCTCTAAAAACATCTCCCTTATGATAGTTGAACTCTAGAAACTATGGATTTAATTAAGACATGATTATTTAATCAACAATCTCCTGCTGCAAGCTGTGGCTTATTTTCACACAGCATCTTGTGTCGTGTAATGATTCCAGAAATGAGCAACTTGTTGAAACCAAAGTCTGAAGCCTTGGCTGTTGCAAAACTAAAGTTCTCATGAGCTAATTCTGATTCATTTCAGATGATAAATAAAATCAGTTCATATAGTCAAAACTACCACAGTCAGATCTTTCTGCTTTCTGCTTTCTGCATCTTTTCTACAGAAATTTCTCCTGCAGTCATTTTTTTTGCAGCACTAGAAGTAAAGATGCTATGAGGAGGATCTGTTTTAATTGCTCTTCCTCGCCACCTTGTGGCCTGGAGTCTTTGTACACTGTCTTAAATTACTTTTAGTGAGGAGTGTGTTTGTTTTGGAATAAATTGAGGTCAGATTAAAACAATTTTTTGTTGTTCAAGACAACTTTTTACTGGATACAATGCGCCGAGGTAAGGTATTTATCAGTACAGTTACGTAGTGCTATGGTTTGAAACGTGACATCAAGCAAATGTAGTATCCAGCTATATGTAGTGCTATCGGCAGCCCGGTACTCTGAAGAATCTGTAGGCTAACGTGACAACAAGTAAACACTGTCAGTTTGTAAGTAGTTTAGTAGCTGTTTATATTTAGCTCAGCTGGCAGCCAGGTGCTCTGAGACATGTCTGTAATATATAACATTAGTAAATCCTGGTTATGTCCTGCCAGTCATCTACCAAGCACAGCTAACGTAACCTCACTCTTCATTTTATTGATAGACTCTCAAGTTTGAACAGACCACTGCAGAATAACTGCTGACTGTGCGTTGGAATGAACATTATCACAAACAGTTAGCTCCTGTGGCTAATTAGCCTTTAGCTCGGGCTGTATCACTCTCCTGTTTAGCTTTCTTCTGCTCTTCTGTCCTTTTTCTGTCTGACAGTTAGGCTCCAGTGTCCACCATCACTACAAAATTAATCACAGAATTCGTGATCGCAGGCATGGTGTTGTCATGGAGACCTAGACGTGCCGTAAATCAATCTGGTCCTGGACGACCCCAACTGGAAGCTAAGAAGTAGCAATTTAAAATAACCTGTTACCTGTCAAATTGGGGCTGATAATCTCTTTTTAAAGTGTGGATTACAATCAGACATATATTTAGAGGGGAGACTTTTTTAAGATTACTTTCAAACTCTTCCCAGCCTTTTTAAAAAACAGGAAAAAAACAGCAACAAGATAAGAGCACGGTGATCAGACAGACTGAAGCCCTGACTTTCAGCAGATAAAAGGAACTCATATTAATTTTAATCCCTGATTAATTCAAACAAAGTTGTTCGAACTGAATGATAAGCTGTTTCAGTGTCCCCTTCTATCTAATATAACACAATGATGTCATCAACATGATGGCAGAAAAAGGACAAAAGTCTGAGCTTTCAGCTGCACAATGACAGATCTAAGGCCACAAAAGAAAACAACAACTCACATTTTAAAGAGTTTATATTTAAGTGCAAAAAAAGAATGACACTTTTTAAAAGAAAAGATATCTAAACTTTTTGCCAGTTTGTTCCCTCCATAAATAACTCACCCTGACTGAAATCAAAACACCATAATGTCTCTGATTCAAGGTTGCAGCAGACTGTCGTGCATGGCGCCACCATAACTGATGAGAGCAGGAAACCTCACGCAGCCCCGATGATAATGTGGGTGGCTAATAAATCACAGGCACTCAGAGCGCTCTGTGGCCCTTTTATTCGCTTGTTAATAATCAGTGCTGCTGTTTGGCTCAGGGACTTGAAGCTCTCCCTGATAGCAATTTACATACTGATCGGGCATCATGCACACTTTCAGCTCGAGAGACAGTCTAGTATTTTCAAGAGTGTGAATATGGAGGTTTTGTCGGTTCTGCTCTGCACACAATTTTCTGCATCAGAGCACAAGAGGACATGAGAGACGTGACTGTTTTCGAAAATAAACGGATTTGTCGCCGTGTGAGGTTTGGTGTTGTCTGACTCACCTGTGACCGTTGAGGTTGAGGCCGTTGTAGGCGGAAAGCGGCCGGGGATGGCAGCGTGACGGGGGCCTGTGTGGCCCTGCTTGACTGGGGTGCTGCTGGTGAGGGTGATGGGTAGGGAGGGCAGGAGACGGTGGGTGAGGGTGGAGGCTCGGCGTTGGCGGGGGCCGGGGATGGGACAGAAGTTCAGGCTGGTGCTGGGGCCGGGGAGGGGGGGGCGGTGAGGGCTCTTGGCCCTGGGCGAGAGGCAGGGCTGCGGGCGTCTGAGGCCTGGGGAGAGCCTCTGAGCGTGGAGGCAGATGAGTGGAGGCCGGGGCCTGGGATGGGCCGTTCGTCTGGGTCCGAAGAGGGGACAGGGGTTGGGGGGCTGAAGGTGGTGGGGGCAGCGGTGGCAGGGGGAGGACTTGGGGAGGTAAGGGTTGGCTGGGGCTGCTGGTTGCAGGGGGTTGGGGGTCCCTGCAGCTCTCCTGGCTCCTCTCCTGGCTGCGCTCTAGGCCTGACACCTTGTGGAGGCCGGGGCCATGAGGCTCCTGGCTGCCATTGGTGGAGAGCACATGGATGCCAAAATCTGGAACTGAATGAAACAGAGAGAAAGCGTTAAAGAGCTGAGTCTCAAACAGAGTGTGGGCCATTCGATAAAAAACAAAATGAGAAACATGTCGATTACAACAAGAAAAAAATAAAAACATGCAAGAGAATGTAAACAATTAAATTAAAACCCGAGGAAAGCACCAACCAGGGGCGCTGTCATGGGTGGGTCCACCCACTTTCTGGCAGGTCCACCTCAAACTTTTCTTAAAAAAAAAAATGTTTTTTCTTTATTGATTTTTTAAATCTGTTTCAAAGAGGAATATTATGAAATTACATCACTTTACACTCATTTTGAGTGTTACATGCCCTGTCTTTAGAAAATGAGCAATCTTTTGGTCTGTTGTTAAAAAATTTATGAATCATTCAGCCTCCTGTTTTACTGGTAGGATTAGAGAAGGATTTTGGGAAAGACAACAGATTTTTGTCTATTATTTAACTATGGTTAATGTTGCTGCTCTTACAGGCGATAATAAGAGGAAAGTTGAGGCGGTGCAGCCCATTGGTGCGTTAGATAGATACTCTTTGACTGATACCATTGAGAGCTATTGCCATCTGATCCACTAAAATTTTATCAAATATTAAAGGATCAAAAAGCAACCAAATCTGCTTTAAATAGCCATATCTATCTATCCCAAAATTGAAATCCTTGCTAGAACCAACAACATCATTGCCTTCAACAAACAAAATGCACGTTACAGAAATCCATCTCTCTAAGACAGAGCACATGAACACATCCTAGATACAGGCCTCAGTGTGTGTGCTTTGAGCTGACAGACGGTCCTACAAAGTGACACACACATATACGTACACACACACATCTTGTCCTCCTGTTCCCTCTCATGAAGACACGCCCTGCTGGGGTTTACAGCAGTGCCAGCTTTTAACACCGTCCCAAGGGACAAACTACACGGCAGAAACATGTTTTTCTCCTCCAGGCCAAATCACTTGGTATAAAACTTTACACATCTTCAGCTACATTTCAAGGTTACTTCAACAGAGCATCCATTTGCAGGACAAATTGGAGGCATGCAGAGATTTTTTTCATGGGGCACTTTTGGATGTATACTACATGCATATTCAGCATCCATTTCTTGTTATATTCTCAAGTTAAACACTGATTCTTTTCTAGAATTGATATTTAAAAAACAAGAAAAAGGGTTATAAAGGAAACTGAATTCATCAAACCACCTGGACACAAAGCACATAAAGCAGACACATATTTATCTTGCTGTCACAGAAACTGAGGACTTCTTTAACAGATGTTGAGTAACTGTCAAAATCCATCAATTGCACACCTGGACTCCATTTCATCCATCGAGTGAATTAATCTTATAGAAAGAACAGAAACTGCTGTGAGATGTGGGACTCACACAGAACAATTGCTAATAAGCTCCGTCCAGGGTATTTCTCTGCAGGGATCTCCTCCTATGGAACTAAGTGCTCAAACATCGGCAGTCAGCTCGCTCCAGAGGCAGAGAGGCTCATGGGGGATGACAGTGCATACATAAACTGTAATTAACTCTCCCCGGGCCTCAGAGGGGGTTTGGGGCAAGAGAAAGGGCTCCTCTTCACCCCCCTTAGGGAAGCCAGCTAAATCCTTTACCTGCCAAAGAGGTGGAGATGGGACCCAGCTCCCTCGGGCTCAGACAGAAGCCTGTCACAGCGGGCCTCCATCTCCTCCTCACAGCGCTCCCTCCAGACTCACTCCTCAGGGAGCACGCTGAGCTGACTGGGTTTGACGACGACCCCTGTCCATTTGCATTAAAATGCTAAGTGAGGTATTAGCAACCCCAGGAGCATGTGATACTCTAGTTAAGGGTCAGGGGAGGTAATTTCAGATGCAAAATCACAATCAATATGTGCAATAACAGCTATTGACTTCTGGGTCTGTATGTGTGTGTGATTACATATGCCAGCCTGACAGGAAACACACACACACGCTGAAAGGTTGAAAGTGTCTAAAGGCAGGAACAAAAGGAAAGGTCACTCTCTTAACTCTTACATAAAAGCTGCATCTCTGGGTACAAAAAATAGTCAAGCTCAAAATGTCAGGTTACCATCAACACGTGCAGTGTAGCTGTGTTTCTAAAGCTGAAGCTAAAATTTGCTGATAAATTATTAGATAAATAAAACAAAAAAGCGTAAGTCAAATAGAGACTTTAGGTTGTACTTAAAGATAATAGCTACTGACGTTTTAGCTACTGTTAGATAACAGCTAACAGTAGCATTTAACCACTTCCTAGCTAACATTACAGCTAGCACATACAGTTACTTAATACATAAAGAGTAAGTCCTTTGCTAAATAGTTAGAAACACATTTTTATCCAATAGCTTCTACATAAGTTAAAAAGTTAGCTTAGTCTTATGTCCAGCTATCTTCTTCTTCCTCTTCTTCTTCTTCTCTTTCTTCTTCTTCTTCTAAATTTGCTGCAGTTTTGATGCTACAAGGCGTATTACTGCCGTCCACTAGACAGACTAGGTGTGTCCAGCTAGCTAAAAGGATGCTAACAGGCTATAGTATCAAGCCTGTAGTAGCTTATGCTAATGATTGCAAGGAGACTTTTGCTCCTGTACCTTAGTACATTGTAGAACAAGGGTGTTAGCTTAGTGCTAAAACCTACTGTCAAACATTACTTAATTAATTAAGAAGTGCAGTTATAGTTTAATTTATTTTGGACACTATGTATTTAAATGTTCACTCTTGAAGTTTATAAAGTTTAAGTAATTTATAGTAAAATTATAAAACTATTGTTCTGTATCTTCATTTACAGAGTCATTACTGTGTTTTTCTTTCTTTTTTTTTTGCTGTCTACAGTAGGCTATCATACCAAAAAGACCTTTCCCTTTAAGCTTCTGTACATATTACAGTAAAATACTACCAAAATTACAACAAAAAAGGAATCAGGGCTCAGTAAAATGGTGATTACTCGTCAGATTCTTCATATCTATGACCTGCAAACCTCGAACAAAGCAGCTTGCCATTAAAAATTGCATATTAGCTTCCCATTCTGAGCACAGCCGCTGAGTAAAATATCTGCTGTGTGACTTTAGCAGATGAAAACCAAAGCCCAGCAGCCATTAAATCCATCTCCCTCATCCATGTCAATCTTCTCCACTTACAAATGCTATTACCGGTCGGGAGAGACTGCTGCTGGCAAACATCTTCACTGCAGCAGACGGGCAGAGCAGAAAATCCCAATTCTCAAGCCTCCCGCTGCACCTCTCAGTCCCCGAGGTCCACAGCTTGTTTTGAGAATGTGCTAACACGCTAAAAAGAAGGTGTCTATTCTGGTCATAATGAAGACTCCAGGGCCGGGCGGAGCAGAGGATGAAGAGAAGAGGAGCATACACCACCCTCCCTCCCGTGAGGGTTCATTTGTCAGTCTTCTTCATCCCTGGAAACAAATAAGCCCAATTCCCACTTGGGTTCCTCAAATATGGAGCACTGCTGCTCCTCAGTGTTTCACTATTTTCTTTTTGGGTTTCTAACCAGTACGTGTTGCTTTGTGAAGCGTCAGAGCAGAGAATGGGGCCTGTGGGTTAGTTTGGGAGGCAAAAGCCAGAGGGGGGATTTAAGGGGTGAAGGGGCTACACGAGGGCTGTGTGAGGGTCAGCTGGATGTGTGTGTGTGCAGGAAAGCCCTTCATTAAGGCTGGATGTCAGGGGACCCGGTGAGGGGCTTAGGGGGATAACTCATTATCCCAGGGTGAGCCATCCCTGCTCACAGTGAATTAGCTGCACACCAGCTCCTCTGCTGATCTGTATCGCCCTACATGGTTAAAGCTACACTGCAGCATGTGATCATTAGATGGGTTAGCTGTGCTTTGGCTGAATGTGGTATAAATTAAAACCGAAAAAGAGCAAACCTGCAATGCTAAAACTGAAAACTGTAAGTAAAATTCTGGCAGTTTTTTGGCTCTTTTAATCATCCTAAGTATTTTGTGCTGTAATTTTATCTATGCAGTAAGTACATTTTGATCATACTTGAAGCCAAACAATAAGAATATTATTAGAAAGCACGGATTATTCCACTAAAATCTGGATTTTTGAGCTTATTTTGGCTCCAGTAAATAATCTCATGCCAACATGGAAATAAATAGCCCCCAGCACGCTAGCTTTCCCTTTGATTGTTTTTCCATCTATTATTGTGCCCCAGAATATTAAGTTAAATCTGCATATCTACCGTCCTCTATGGACATTTTCTTAATCATGTTCACTGAGAGGCACTCTCATCATTGACTGAAACATTTATTTGCACTAATAGCCATGCTATCAAGGTGCTCCCTGGGTTAGCGGAGCGGCATGCTACGGGTTGCCAGGTTTCCCCTTTATGAAGAGACACAAAGCATCTGACAACAAAAGCAAAGAAGATGGGTAGAAGTTTACAACATTTACGACTTAAATACACAGATTAGATGCGGTGAATGAATTTACTAAGTTCTAGCTGATTACAAATTAAGTGAGTGACTTCTGCATCTGGCAGGAGATGACAAAAGATAAGCACACAGTGAGATGAATAAAGAGTAAGTGATCAGAAAAGCTTCAAAGTTTTGCAGTTTAACGTGTCACTCTTCTTGCATTCTGCACAAGAAAGCAGCAAACTCTGGTCTTAAAGGCAAAGCGGAAAAAGCAGAATATTACAGTCAACTTGAGACTGGTTAAAATGCCCAAATTCCCTCTGAACAATTTTGCACATGAGTTTGAGGAATGATTTTAGTTTCAGAAGCTTGTAGGGGTGGATTACTTTTATGACTGATCTGTTTTGGTTGCTGGGGCACGGCTGAGTTGACCCAAGGTGGCCAGGTTGTATCTGTTGGCCAAGGCTTCAGTCCCGCCTTAGCTCAACCTCCATACCAGTGACTTGATTGGTTGATAGTTTAAGATGTCATTTCCAACATGGCAGCTTCATGGTTTGGCTAGTAATGCCTCAAAGGAACATAAACAAATCTAGTTTCTGTTTCTCAGAACTTTATGTTTCTCTTCTAAGCTGTGATGATACATGAAATTACAGATACGCTAACCGCTGCAGGCCTCTTTAATGTTCTGCTGTTCAGCTCACCTTTGTTGTAACCGTCCTGCAGAGGACCACAGCTCATTAACACAAGCAGCTGTATTTACTATTAGCTTTTTTTAATGTGCTGCTTCAATAACAACACGGCTGCAGGGTTAATACTCCCTGTGTGTTTGTTGTTTAATCGACCTTCATCAGTGTAAGATGTTTGGATTGGTGCAGTCATGTGTGTGACAGACCTTTAAAGCCATCTTTGCACAGCGCTGTGAAGCACAGAGGGAGTGACAGCAGGCTTGGCAAAGTGAGCTGCAGAGCATCAGGAAGTTTATTATGCTGTTAGGCCATTACTGCTCAACATAAGGGGATTCATTTAGCAGATTATATTTCAATGTCATCCCTGGATACAGCCTGGCCCGTGTAAATGATTGGCAAAACAAGCACCAACAACATCAGCTTTTACAAGTGTGACAGGCGGGCCAGAACCCGTCCTTCTGAAAAACACATTAGCACCCAGCTCCGGCCAAAACTACTTCACTGCTCTGTCTCTATCATTTGAGCATGGCTGGATATGACAGCCTACACCGGGGCCTGAAGACATCCTGACAAATTGATGGCTGTTGAGACCTCTGAGACATCTCAAGCCTTCGCCTCCTGCCGTCACCCATCCACCTTAAAATAGAGCCTTGATGCGTTCTGAACCCTCGCACTCATTTATGGGATTTGATGCAGGCAGGGGTCACATAGCTGCAATCACACAAAACCAACAACCTCACACATAGCAGGAGCCACGAGACTGACAGCTGGGACGTGGCTGCTGCACGTATGTCTGAACTGAGCTCTCAGCAAAAATAATAGAGAGGGCTGAACCTGATGGACACGTACTTCAGAGACCGGGCCTCTGTCAAACCCAGCTACAGTCAAAGCGGTGAAAAAAAGGCGACATGACAGGCAGCAGTTTCTCACTTTATTCACCTTTTCACCTTAACATTAAGGATCAGCTTTGAATACAAAAACTTCAAAAATAAAAGTCTTATGTAAGAGTTCATATCGGGAACATCTCTTTCAAATACAAATGTTCTTAAATGCATACTGATGTTTCTTTCTTTTTTTAATATTGCACTTCTTGCAGTGGATGGAGCTAGTTTTGTTGACTTTATGTGCAAAAAAATAAGTAAATGCACAACAACACATGAGCTTTTCCTGCAGACGCAATGCTGATTTTCTGTAAGTAAACAAGACTTACATGATGCCAGTTCAAGGCAGAATATTAAAACCCCTGGGACGACTCAGGGGTGTAACAGGAGTGTTGCTCCTCTGCTGATCTGCTGTTTGAGGCAATAACAGGGATAAACTAGGGAAAACAGAAGCAATGTGCAGCAACAGGCCTGAACAACACTATGTTTGGTGTATGTCAGACTCCCACAATGTAGTAACACTATGTGAAATCACAATGTAGGACACCAATGTTACGTCAATGTCATGTGCAAATTTCATTGTGTCACAAACTTTCCTGCACCATTTAAGCAACAATGTGCAGCCACAATTCAGGATCCCAAAAGGTTTAATCATCAAAACAATTGTGTATTTATTTATACTGCTGGGTTGATAGACTTATCTATCTCCTAATTCAAGTGTTTCGTCATTTAACTCCCCAGTGCTGTGACCTGACTTGACCAAAGAGACAACCAAAGATAGCACCTGATAATCTCCAGAACAAAAGCCATTTTCACACGTCAACATCCCTGATCTGCTTCTCTTTTTGGTCGTCTCCCTGTTGTGGATAGAGTCACCGCACTGAAGGCTTGGACAGCTGTGAAACTGTTGAGGGCATGAAGGAACAGGTGCTAACAGGACGTGGGTGGGGGAGCAGGTCAGGAGGGAGCGAGCTCTGTTATGGTCTGATGGGCACCAGATGATGCAATGGCAGGTAACCTGTTGGTGCTGGCTGCAGGGCTGTCCTCAACCAAAGTCAGGCAACAACTAAAGCTGCTACTATCACCAGGTGTGCAAGGCGGAGGTCTGGTGGGTGACACACACACACTCACTGTTAGGAGTCGATCACAGATGCACCTAGTCATTTCTAAAATTAGTTTGCACCTACAAAAAGATGGGTGCACTCACCCATGGAGCTCCTCCTATATATATATACACACACACACACACGCACACACACACACACACACACACACACACACACACACACACACACACACACACACACACACACACACACACACACACATATTATATGTATATATATATATATATATATATATATATATATATATATATATATATATATATATATATATATATATATATTCTATTTTGATTTCTTAAAACACAATAGTTATTGTAGCAGATTGAGCTTGAACAGTTTGTCCTGATTTGCTACCATTTATATGACACATGAAAATACTTAAGCATTTTTAGTGACACTTGTGTTGTGTTTGCAAAATGTACAAATAGATCAGGTTTGTTGATTTTTTTTAAAAGATGGGACACATGAAGCAATGCTTTTTTAGTAGGCAAACTTCCTAATTTTACACAAACATTTGCATCATAGCTCTAGATTTGATCACAATCAAGTATGTGTCACTCAACTTTGGTCTCTTGTGTAGGGAAGTGTCTGCAGGCGTGCTGGGGGCTTGTAAGGTTGGGTTTATGCAGAAACTCTGCAATTGTCTAAGCAAGTTTATTGCACACTAGAGGTGGCAGAAAAAAATTGGTGTATCGAAGTATTGGTATTTTTTTGTTTGATTATAAATCCGAAATTTTTGTTCATTTTTTCCCTTTTTTTTTAAATTGAAACCCTTCATTTTAATCGTTGTTTATAAGCTGGGTTAGGAAAATGTTAAGATATCTGATCCCCTGAATAAATCCTAAAATCTGATTCACATGTGATGTACATTTTTTGGAAAAATATGTCTCCTGGTATAGTCAGGATATAGACAAAATCATCATTCAACTTTGTCATTTGGTCTGTTGTTGAAAAAAACCCCTAAAAGTCACAAAAATTGAAAATATTGCAGTATCTTTTTTTGATCAGCACTCATAAATCCTATAAGAATTGAATCAGGGGGAAAAGCACATTGTCCCATCCTTATTGTTTACTATTTGAACCTTCTTGTTTCTGTCTTTCACTGAATTCAACAGGAATACAAACGTTTCTACAAAATTCTGTAGTTGATCACAATCCGTAACCAGCATTTGATCTAAAAGACTCACCTTTTTACAGCTGCCTTCCATTACAGCATTTTAACAAATCATTTTAATATATTTTCTTAAAAAAATAGTCTTATCTTAAAATCTTTTAAAATCTATTTTAACTTATATCATTTAATCTTATTTTGTTTTATTGTATCTTATCAATTTTAATCTGCTTTCAAATTGAATTTTAATTGTCTTCTTTGAATTTGTTTTGCTGTAAAGCACTTTGAATTGCCTTGCTGAAATGATCCATATAAACAAACTTGCCTTGTTGCAACATTTTGCACCAAATGAGAGAAGCAAACTTGATGATGCAAAAGCAAAAAGAAAACCCTCCATGATCACTAAATTCATCGAGTAAACATTTATACTCAAAGATTTTGAGACATTTTACAAGATGCATGAAAACCTCGATCTGTTGTCAGTGCAAGATACAAAGTCAGGGGAATACAGAAGTCAGTAATTTCAAAATGAATCAATATTTAATTCAGTGATTAAGGAAATACTTCAGTGCTTGACTGACTGGCTCATACCACCCATTGATGGAGCTGTTCTGCCATGACATGGCTAAAAAGTCACACATTTCCAAAGAGTTATGACCAGCATATGATATTTTTGTGTAAAACTGTCCAATGAACATCCCTGTCTGTACTCAAGGGTTGTGGATTTCCCAAAGTAATCTCTGATTTTGACTGGCAGTCCAAAAGCTTTGCCTTGGCAGCTTTAAGCTTGATGTGAATAGGATGGAAGCTGAAGCTTGGAGCCTCTCAGTCCTGTAACTTTCAAAAAAGCCTTTTCTAAGGAGAAGCAGTGACAACTCCAAAACCCAGAGCTGTCTGTCACAGCTGACAGAGCGCTGAGGAGCTCCACTCCTTCACTTTCGCCTCTGCTTCTCATACTTTCTATCTGCGCCTGCTATTCTCTGTCCGTCTCCCTGATGTGCAGCAGTAAGCAGAATCAGGCCCAAACCTCTCTGCGCTCACATCGCTCCTCCAGAGATAACAGTGTTACCCAGCTCCTGCTGAAAGCTGCATGGAGAGTCTGGTGGAGACTGGGAGGATCTGGTGACTGTCCTTTGTCTTCTCTTCACACTTCATCCTCCTGCTTCTTCTCAGAAAACAGACAAATAAAACCGAGAGAAGCAGACTGTTTGTTCACCTTGAATCAATTAAAAGCACACTGTGCTGAAGCAGGACTTTCTGGCCCTCATTGAAAATTCAATCCTGCATTGGTATGTCTCAGTAAACATTAATTACAATCAGGATCCCTCTCCGTGCTGGGCTGGGCGTCCAGAAGCTGGCTGAATAAAATCTCCCTCCAGAAGTATTCACAGTCTCCAGTTTTACTGAATGTTTGAAAAGAAAATCTTCCCTCAGGCCCAAGTCTGGAAACCATTAAATCCCTCAAAAGAAAATAAAGGAATACTCCGCAAACTGGCTCCTCTTCTATCTCCATATTTTGTTTGACAACAAAATTAGAGTTGTAATTGAGCAGCAAGTGTTGACAGTGTCTGACCTCAGCAGTGGTTAAGACAGCACATGTTCCCCAAAGAGACTCTTGGTGAGGGACCAGGCTGTGTTTATTTGTTCTTAATGAAGCCTGCAGTCGCATTAATGGCAGACATCTTTAACAGATCTCCCTCCCACACAGACCAGAACAATAAACAGCAGGCCAACAGTTTCTGTCAAAGATCACTCTCACTCGCCTGCACATGCTTATTAAAAAAGCCTCCATCTCATCAGGCCGAAACATAACACACTGTCTTTGCTCTGTCTCTCCGTGTGTTTGTGTCTTTACAGCAACTGCACAGCTCATTGGATACAGCTGCACACTGTAAATTAGTCTAATAAAACAGAGCTTCAATGAAAACTCCCTGTGTGAAACTAACAGTGCTCACACACTCAGGAAGGGTTTGTCTTTCTTCTCCTTCTCTGGGAACTCCATGAGCACTCTGGAGATGACAGCGGAGGACCACATCTGCACTCAGCTCTCAGGCCCGTGGGGCTGGGAGATGTGACGTTGATTGAAGATGGAAAGATGTTCATCTGACTTTAGTGGATTCACAGGCTCACAAGTCACAACGGAGTAAAACATGAGGCGTGCTGTGAGATGGAGGAGAAAGCTGCTCCATCGATCAAGGGATTATCGAATATGTGGTTCAATGACACTTTTTTAACAATCATCTGGGGCTGCAACCAGCAATCAATTTCTCAATTTCTTCTCTAAGTATATGTTTTTTTTTGCCTGTACCATGTCTTAAAATCATGGTGTTTCACCTCTTCTGTTTGGGAACAAACATTTTTTTTAGCTTTCCAAACAGAAGTTTTGCACTAATTTTCTGACACTCTCAAGCCTGGTTTACACTTCTATGTTGAATCAACAACATAAGCCCAGTTTCCACCAAGCGTTTCAGTTTGGTTCGTCTAATTACGGCTTGCATTTTGTGGCATTTCCTTTAATTAAAACCCAAACAGGTTCCCAAATTACCGACCCATACCTTCCACTTTTTGGTTCTCTTCTGTTGGGGTGTCAAACATACCGATCCAACCTCTGAAGGTGGAGCTAGAAACACTGCGTTGATTCGTGTGACCGTTAGAATAAAGATCAACGCTGACATGTTCAAATCTCCAGTTGACTTTGAGAGGACAACTTTCCTTTTGTTTTGAAAATGGCGTCACGAAACAGCAAGAAACTGCTGTCGAAACGGGATGCATTATTCTTCTTTGTTGGATTTATTAGCAATATGCTATTCTCTCGATTCAATTCTATAAAGATTTTTGGGGTGCTGATTTGATTTTAATTGCTTTAATTACTTTGACATTTATGATTTTTGTGATTTTTAGTTGTTTTTTTTTCAACACTGGGCCATGTAAAAAAGTTTAATGATGATGTTATTGTCTACAGACTACATCAGGAGCCATATATTCCCATTAAATGTAAATCACGTGAGTCAGAGAGAAACATTTCACCCTCTGCTGGTGAAAAGTGGTAACTTTTTTACAATCCAGTTTATAAACAAAGATTGAAATGAAGAATTTTAATTCGAAAAAAATAAAATAAAATAAATTTCTCGACAAAGAAGCCAGATTTTGACATTGTCAAACAAAAAATCCCAATATATTGATTTTCAATTTTTCTCCCACTCCTAGTACACTGTGAAATGTCGCTATGCTGTCATGCTATTATGTGGCTGATGCGGCAATCTGCATCCAGCTTACATGCTGCCAAGATGGGCATGGTTTGCTGTGAAATGCAAACAGGATAAGGCTTTGCTGATCGACTCACACCAAACTGTACTGATTCAAAACAAACCGCTTGGTGGAAATGGGGCTTTACTCTATCCTATAGGTCTCCTTAGCACTCAAACCTATGCAGAGGACTATGCATGTAGCTTCAATAAAACATAACATGATCAGAATCATTTTGAAAAAGCAGAAAACCCTGGATGGAAGTCTTAAACCTTCCTCATGTGTTTTGCAGGAGAATTGCCAAGAGTTTGTGGAGCTCAAGTGTCCGACAGCTGCTGAGTGTTGGGTCAACGCAGAAGTATAAACCAGGCTTTACTCCACAAAAACTCAGGTTGATGTCTGAAGAAGAAAGACCAAGAGTCCAAAGTCTGCATTTGAACTTAAGGAAGAAGAGACAACAACACACCCCATCTGTCCACACTTTAAATGACCTTTAGTTTGATTTCACGTGTGTGGTCAGTTCCTGTCCTGGCCGTCATGTTCAGAGCTCGGGGCTAACTGTTTACATGTGTAATGTTGCTGAGAAAAGAAGCATGGACTTGCACTTTGGTCTGCTGGTGTCAGCTCCCAGAGCAGCAGAGACCCTGTGTGGGTAAACTTAGCTGGTAAAGCTTTCCCCTGATCTCATCGCCAAAGCCTCCAGAGGATCTCCAGTCTATTAGCTCCTTATCCCCCTCCTTCCTCGGCTCTGAAGACTTTAACAGCATTAGCTGCTCTAAGAGCAGTAACACCACACTCTGTGATACCCCCTCCAGTCTCCAGAGTGTCGGAGCGCCTCACAGCAATGAGTTCACAGCTCACAGGCATGCGTGTTGGACATGCTCCGGATGGGAGCTCAGGGCGCCGAGAGCCTGACAATGATGGACGCTCCCCTGCTGGCCCTCCCAGACTCTCCGTCATGTCAGCAGCTCTCTAAAGCTGGAGCCCAGAGGGGTGTTGGGTTACACAACCTGGACATCCCGCCATGTGGAGGGTCTTGGACTGGAGCTGTTTTATTAGAGCTCGACTCCCAGGGGTGGCTGGGGAAGGGGAGTGGGAAGCTAAACAGAAATAAAGGTGTGGGTTAGAGGAGAGGGATCAGTGGGGGAGGCCAACTATTCTGGCTGTGAGAGCGTGACATGTGTATTCTTCCAGTGAGAACACCACCGAGTGCTCACAGAAACACAAACCGCAGCTTTAACAAGCGGTGATTGAGCAAACGGCCAGAAAGGGGCAGGGGAGAGGGGAGTGGGGGAGTTAAACCTCCTCTCTTAACATCTATATTTCATGCCTGCCTCATTTGCTTTATGAATTTCACACCAAAACTTGAGGGCAAATCAAGTGTGTGCATAAATCTATTAATATAAATAGCACATGTATATACACTGATGTCATGGTGTGCATGGTGCGGTTAACCGACACATAAACCCCTGACTCCTCTTTAAAGATAGACCGTCTGAGTCTGTGATCCTCTGTGCAGTGGTAGAAATCTGTGGTAATTGGGCTTAGCAAGCCGCTGGATGTTCTGAGCGCCTCTGACAGACACCAGACCGCAGAGAAGAAGCAGCGACACATGTTTAGAGAGCAATGACAAGACGGCAACACAGCGGAGGAGGGACGCAGTGACAGATTCAAAACTCCATCCCGTCTCCTACCTTCACCAGAATCCATCCGAGCTCCATTCACACTGTGTCTCCTCTCTGTCCCGTCATAATGAAGCCATTTGCTAACACGGAGCAGCAGCAACACACAGTCCTCCACCCACAGTAGCTCTGATTACATCTGCTCCTGTAATGACTCCTAACTGGCTCAGAGTCTGGCTCTCACTGCTCACTTCTCACCCCAGCAGCATGTGGAAAATCTGCTGCCTTAGTTTGCTCCTAAGGGGCTAAAGTGTTTGGACAGTGTCCCTCAAGCACATGAGGATGTATCTGTGGGATCAGCGGCTGCAGGGTGTCCCGTTTCCAGCTCCCCTTTAGAGAACAAATCTTTATATATCCCTGAGGGTGTGAGGTCAGGCTGCAGGGAGGGAAACAGGAGAGGAGCCGGGTCAGGGACTCGATGACGGGCACGCTGGCACAGGTGACCAACAGACGGGCCGAGTGGAAAGCTGGCCAAGTGGCCAGACTTGTTCTGCCAGGGCAGCCCTCAGGGGGACCCTCACAGCCCGCGGCTGACAGATCCTCTGCAGGTTTGGCTGTCATGCCGGAGCTCAGTGAGGCTTTGAAACAACAGCAGCGTGTAATGAGGATCCATCTAGTCTGCAGCAACACTGTCACAGCGGTGTAAAACTACACCCAGAGACAAAGCAGCTGTGGAGTGAGGCAGACCGTTTGACCTCAGACATGTCACATGAAGGCGAGCCAGCTGATGGGACTTCTCACAGGCTCTGATATCTCTACCAGCGAGGAGAGAGGCCATTCTTAGTGAACACGTCGTTCCTCAGGGACACAAACACAGAGAACACAGAGACCTTCAACGACTTACATGTAGCTCACGCTTCCAGCCAACCATGACCCTCCTGACATCCCTTCACAGCTTCAGCCCTGAAGCAGAGTTCACACAACACGACCAGATCTGGATCTTTGGTCTCACTTTGAAACCATCTGTAGCACAAAGCTCAAAACTGTGAGTTAGAAACTCTGATTTATTCACATCAGTCTATTCCCTCTTGACTTATAAGCCCTGAAATCACAGTGTAAAGTATTTGGGGGAATTTGGCAACATTAATTCTAAAACAACACATCAGGAAACTTCTTGGATATCTTCAGGAAAACGCTGATGTTTGTGTTCAATATTTTTTTCACCATGTCACCTGCTAGTCCAGGAATTGTTGCCTTCAAATGAACATATCAGACTGCAAAAACTGAAATGAAGCAAGTGTTTGTCTTTAAAAAAAAAAAAAAAAAAAAAAAGATTAGACTTATTATGAGCCAAATTCACCTCAAAAGTTATGCCAAAAAAAAACCAAAATGATGCCTGAAGTTTGTTTCTGCAGAAATTAAAATCTAGCAATTGGGTAAGAAAATTTTACTTGTCAAATTTCTTGAAAAAATAGTGATGTCCTCATAAAAGAAACTAGTCAAGTCTTTTTACACCATTAGAGGTGGGTACCACATTAGGTACTGGCTGAATTCTGTCAAAAGTACCATGTATCGAGTCATGCAAAATCAAAAGGTACCGTATTCGGGTACCTAAATGCATCCTTGTGACTGTGAGGGAGTGGAAGAGTAGGAGATTTTCCATGCAGGACATAAAAACAGCACCACAAGGTGATATATTCATCCATTCATTTTCTGAACAGCTTATCCTGTTTAGGGTCCCGGGTGGCTGGAGCCTATCCCAGCAATCATTGGGTGGGAGGCGGGGTACACCCTGGACTGGTCGCCAGTCAATCACAGGGCTGACACATAAAGACATACGACCATTCACACACACACACTCACAATTTAGAGGTGAGCATGTTTTTGGACTGTGGGGGGTAGCTGGAGAACCTGGAGAGAACCCATGAAAGCACAGGGAGAACATGCAAACTCCACACAGAAAAGGCCCACTGGCCAAGCTGGGAATGGAACCAGTGACCTTCGTTGTGCCACCGTGTAGGTTATATCAAATAATAAATATGTTAAATTAAAAAATAAATATATATTTTTATTAAACAAATTGGTACTTTTTACCTCACAAATGCAAAAAAGTACTGAAAATTGGTACCGTTGAGTACAGATATCAATAGCCAGGTACTGGGCATTGGTACTGTATCGTTTCAAATGTGAAAGGCACCCATCCCTATACACCTTTGGCAGATTTATTTTCATTTACAAGCAGTTCATGCCTAAATTTTTTCTCTTAATATGTTGGAATAAGACATCTTTTTTGACATTTTAGGTGAAAGTGGCTCATATTAAGACATTTTTAACAAAAACAAGACGTCACTTGCTTAGATTTCTAATTTGTTTCAGATGACAGGCAGAAGACACCTGATATCAATTTTTCAAATGACCAATGGTAAAACCAGCAGATGCACAGATGTGGATGATTTGGCAGATATCAGACAGCAAAAGTGTGGCAAACAATTATAAATTGTGATGTGATGTAAGTTATTAATGTTTCTCTATTTTTTCATCATATTGCTTTAATGTCTGCAAGCTCTCTCTGCAATTATTCAGAGGAGAGGCTCTTATTGGGCAGAAAAAGTCACCTGATGAACAAACTGGTTTGTTTTCATGGTCAACACTGATGAGATAATGTCAGCAGTGTGGAAGTTAAACACAATCTATCAGACGAACTCTAAGAAATATCAGTGACAAGGAGTTCACAAGATGTGCTACAGTAAAATTAAAAGTTGAAGGACTGTAGTTTCAAAAACTTCAGATCTCACAGCTCAATTTTTCAGGAATTAAAAAGAAGTAATGCAAAAAACTTTATCAAATTGGCTAAATTGCTCTATAACACCTGATTTTCAGAGTGGGTCTGGTTGTGGACAATTCATCACAATAAAATCCTGTGTGCACCTTTTCTGTCTTGCAAAGCCTGCAGTGACACTAACAGCTGAGAAATCAAACCAGCACAGCAGCAGTTGGTATGCTTCTCAAATTAGGCGACGGGGTGAGTTTTTCACTCGAGGGTGAGTGTGTGTGTGGGAATTTCTCAGGTATGCTGTTATGATCCGTTGTTGACTCGCACTCCTGGCTCCACAGACTTAAATAACACCCCCCCTGATCAAAACAAGCACGTTGCATGGGCAACTTTCCGAGTCTGAAGAATGTAAACTAACTCAAACGGGCCTGAAAACTCTTCCTCCAACGCTGAAGTTTGAGGCTGAGATACTTCAGCTCCCACTGAGCGGCTCTGCAACATGTGTTTCACGTCAGTCACTGCAGCAGCTCCCAGGAACAATAGACAATCACATGTTGAGCCAACAAACTTCAAACACAGACATGCCTACATCTCACTTACACTGACATGGCTATAAAACACACACCAGCTCATAAACACCCTCTGCTTTCTCACTCACACACACACACATGCAGAGAAACGGTACCAGTCAACAGGTCCTTTGCCACCCTCCTCGTAGTGCAGCTCTATGCTCTCTGAATGGATCTGTTCAGTGTCCGCCTGTCCTCCATGATGCCCTGTCAGCCTGTCAGCGAGGCCCAGCGGACCGTACCAAACCAAGCCTTAAGAGGGGGTCTGTTAAGTGTACAGCTGGCTCCTCAGAGGTGACAGACAGCCTTGGCTCCCTCCTTCCTTCTTTTGAGCCTCTCCAATTGCATCAAGGGTTGTTGAAGCTGCTTATCCGCTGTGTCAAGTGTAGAAAAAGCCCTCTGTCTCCCTGCCTCCTTCCTCTCCCTCCTTCTCTCTGCACTGAGGGAGGAATTGGCTCGCAGCAATGGGGAGAGTGACAGCTCGAGCTGACACACTGACACCAGCATGATTTCACCGGGGAGAGAGGCATGGAGGGCTGGAAAGAGAAATCTGTCCCCAGAGAGTCATCAGTCTGGGCCTCTTTCACTCTCTTTCAAATGGGGCCAACTGGTTTTACACACACACAGGCTCACATACACACAAACAGCAGCCTGCAAAGATCCCTTTCGCTGAGTGTTAAAACCATATAAGAGAAACTCACTTCAGAGAGGTGTTAGCTCGAATGCATGGATCAAATGACTGGAAATTTGTCTGAGCGTGGATTTGCATGCAGCTTGTTCTCCCCTGAAACCTCCTCTTGCACACAGAAGCAGCTGATGTGTCCATGTGTGTGTGTGCATCTCCTCACCCCTGTGCTCAGGTTTCACCGCTTTAGGATTAGACGACCAAGAGAGAAAAGAAAAACTTAATGGCCACCCCTCTCCTCTCCTCTTCACTCCACCCCACCTCCTCCTCCTCGTCTTCTTCTTCCCTCCTTGCTGTGTGGTCTGCTGATGTGGCGGTAAACCTCACCATCCCTCACAAGACAGGAAAACAGGGAGATGCAACCAGGCCCCAAGTTCTTCTCAACGCTCTCTCAGCTCACACAGCCCTTTCTCGGGAAACCTCAGAGCAGCCGCATCAACATGCTTTCCAAAATAACACCACAAATTAGCTGAGAGCTGTTGGCAAGCTTCACAGCGATGAGCTACGGCTGTGGGAGGAGGGTTAGTGTAGGGGAGGCTGGTTGGGATTTGAGTTGTTTATTTGAACTTCCCCGTCATCCAAACAGTCAGCTGCCTCTCTGCTCCCTCATCAAGCCTCGGAGCTTAAGCGAGGATTGTTGTGTCGGTGGGGAGAGAACAACTTGATACCCCCCTTTGGGCAGCGGCAGCCCTGAGCTTGGGTTACTTCAGGGGAACAATGCGGCCTCTGTCCGCGGCCTCCTACTCAGCGAAGACATGGGCTCAGACAGGCTCACTAGTGTCAGGCATGGCCAGGGGATTCATACATCACAACACCACACTGCACACTGACTGAGCGCAGGGTTTAGGGGAAAAAGCTTCCAAACACGGATTCCCAGCTTTGGCTCTAAATGGCCCAGCAGAGCTCCCCCGTCTCAGCACGCTAAGAGCTAAACCAGACGTGGAGCCCACACTGGCGTAACGGCCCGCTTGCTCTTGGATTGAAAGGCCTGAAAAAGCAATCCCTTCTGGGATTTTGGTTTTTGTACAACAGTGTTTACAGTAAAAACCTGACACGTGGAATAAAGTGGGGATTTCTGGAACCACGAAATCAAATAGGCCCCCTCCAGGAGCGGCTTAATCTGCAGCAGATGATGACAGTCCAGTGGACATTGATGGGTTTGGGCAGGCGGCTGAGATCAGCAGCCAAAGCCAGAGACGATCAACCAACCAGTGGTGATGAAATGGAACATTTTGATGCTCTTTGTTTATATCAAATGCACATGTCTTAAAAACATATAACTTTACATGCACACAAACATCGCCGACCACAGCTCCACCACACGTTCCAGCACACTGACTTGACTTGGCAGGCCACTGGAGTTTATTAGGAGCCACCCATGTATATTTAGTGATCCAATTTTGCTTTTCAAGTTTTTTAATGTGGGCTGCACGGTGGTGCTGTGCTTTCCACTGCTGCCTCACAGCAAGCTCACAGCTGGTTCAAATCCTGACCGAGGCCTTTCTGCTTCTACGTCCTTCCTCTGCCTGTGTGGGTCCTCTCAGGGTACTACTTCTTTTTACCACCCAAAAACAAGCTAGTCAGGTTATTAGGTGACCCTCAATTGCACACATAGACTGTATAAAGAGTGGACAGCGTGGTTCTGCTATTTACCATTGTACGGCTTTGAAGCCAAAATACCTCCGTCACAGGTGCAGCCATTGGCAGCAGTTGAATGAATGAAACCAGGTGGCAAAAAATTATAATTATTTTTTTTCTTTCAAGAGTTTTATCACTTTTTGACTCTACCTCCTGACATATTTTACAGTCCCCGAAAAAAAATGCACAAAAACGTCAGCTGTCAATCATTGTTAAACGTGACGTTAAACCGTGTTTTTGACTTTGTATAACTAATGAAAACGAAACTCTTCAGAAAAAAGAGGACTTGAATACAAAACAGCCAAAGAGTATCTTCAAATCACCACAACAATCGGATGTGAGAAACATTTCTACGAGGTGTATTAATTTTTTAAAGTTTGACCACAGCCCATCTGGAATGACTGGAGAGACAGATTTTTTGACCTACACTGCAGACAGCCACCAGGGGGAGCAGTTTTCGTGGCGACCTCACTTTGAGCTGAGCAAGATAACGTCCATTTTTTCACAGTCTATGATTGCACAGAGTCTGTCAGACTTTTTTTTTGGCGACTTACAGATCACAGATGAATCTTAACTACTGCTCTTTTTTTCAGCTGCTGCAGACTGCTGATTTCATTAATATGCATGTTCCTCATTCAGTGTAAACCAGAAAAGCACTCAGAGAGCACAGACCTCCACAAAGCATATTGTGATTGTCACCAACACTTTAGTCCTATTTTAATACTATACTCCCTTTCAGCAGACTGTCTGCTACAATTTGGTGTTAGTTGCAGGTTTGTACGATAATTTGTTACCTGACAGTGTTGAAAATTATAATGACCAAGTACATATTTCAAATTCTCGATGTTAGTATCCCAAATATTTCCAAGATTGTCTGTCAGAGATTATGGTGACCTTGTCTTGTATTGTTTTGCAAAGCAATCAGACCATTTATCATGGAGTTATATACACATATTGTTAAAATGGCCCATCTCAAAATAATAAAGAATCTTTTAAAAAAGAAGAACATTTCCTGAAAATTTCATCAAGATCCATTCATAACTTTTTGAGTTATGATGTTCACAAACTCTCAGCTGTGTCCACTTTCATTCCTTTAAAACCACCTACCATCTCCCCTCTAGAGTTTCCACCCAACACTAGGGGGCGATGTTGCACTAAAGCTCTCACAGCCTCATCACTATTACCCGGCACTCTTTGTCCCCCTTGCAGCCAGTAGCCTGTGGAAATATAATGAAAGGTAGGATGTGACAAATGAAAGCCAGGCGATGTGTGCATGGAGCAGAAACACATGCAAAGGATCTGTGGAGTGCTGCTAACAAACCCGGATCCCGCTCTGTAGTCCTCTCTAATCTGCCCTGCGGCTCATCAGGGCTTTATTTCTGCCCTGCATATTTATGAGAATCAGAGAGGGTGAGAAAGGGGTTGGAAAAAAAAAGATAACCTCTTTCTTGTGGGAGCAATTAAAGCTTTGCTTTCATCAATCCTGACCACAGTCCCTGTGCTCCTGTCTCTCTGCTCTTTGTATCTTTAAAAGGCTGTTTACACTTTCACTTCCACTGGGGTGACCCTCCTCCCTGCGCTGCAGCAGGAGTGGACAGGAAAGGAGAGACATGTTCAGCCTGCTTCTTCTCCTTTCTTTAAATAACGACACAGCAGTTTGACAGCTGACGGTGCTGAATCATTTGTGTGACATGCTCAAAAATGACTGTTTGGGCTGAGGCAACACTGTGACTAGCAATTATTTCCCTTGTCAACTATTTACAAGAGCTGAACCAGGCAGTTGTGAGAATTTTCCTACTTTTTCAGATTTATTTCGTTTTCAAAATCAACATTGCAAATCAGATTTTTCCAAAATTGCTTATTGAGTCATTCATTATGAAACTACAATTAACTCAAGACCTGGGAGGTGGTGGTTCATCTGGTGCAGGATTTGGTGCACCGTGAAAACATCCCACTCTTATTCTGATTCCTCTTCATTAGCTTCATAGTAAAATGAAATAATCAGCACCAAATCATTATTATTCAGGAGGAACAGTCACTAAAAAGAATTAATCCATCCTCTTGTAATCGTATGAAAGCATCAGAGTAAACTTCAATCTTCACATTAATGCCTCGAGAACTCTTTCAGCAGCTTTATCGTGATGGCAACACCCCGCTGTGTCCAATCAATCCAATAAACGCTTCAATGCGAGGCCCCCTGGCTTTGTTTTTATCCAATAAACTCACTGCGACCATATAATCCAAAACCTGTGATTCTATAAACTTTGGGTTGTCATCCAGCGTGCTCATCAGAGACCAAATCCTGCTTCATGCTGCTTAAAGCAACACCAGCACCGCTGGGCTGGAGCATTCACCAGCGAACAGTAACATCTTATCCACTGTGTTAATCCCATCTTCCCTTTTAGTCCACGTCCGCACAGCTGCAAGTCTGCAATTCTGGGACACACGGCCCTCAAGTTATTCAGCAGGACTGAGATCTGCTTATTGCATGGGGAAATTACGAGGCTGCAGAGGTTTTCCTGAAGTCATTGAATTTGGAAATGGCTGCAGGGGGAAGACCTTGAGAAGATAAACTCTCTCTCACACACACACACACACACACACACACACACACACACACACACACACACTGTGATTTGAGATAGAACAGAGGATCACTCCACACCAGATCTCCTGCTGTTATGCATGCACACATTGGCTCACACACTCGTATGCACACACACCTCTAAGCTACCATGAGGCCTCATTAAGGCGGCCGTGCTCTCCCCCTCTCTGGCAATGTCACCTCTGCCGCAGGGACCAGAGACTGACACAGGCATAATTGGCCTGAACACACCAACAGTGCACTGGGAATGGCTGGGTCCTGGTAAGTGCTGTGTGTGTGTGTGTTTGTGTGTGTTGCTTTGACCCTGTTAATGCTGCGCAGTTGGCAGGAGAGTGGCTGATGTCACATTGGATCAGTGCTTACTGGTGATGGTGATGGTGATGGTGATGGGGGAGGAAGCTCTCTGGGGAAGGGGGGACTGGTGCTTTCAACACCTCCATCCCATCCACACCCATCAGCCTCCATCCATCTGCAGCGTCTCTATCCTCAACATATGTCCAACACAAAGGACAATGAGACGCCCGACAAAGGACGATGTTCGCTTTGAAAGGACTCTGGTTATTTATAGAGCTTAAATGATTCATCTGTTCATCAATAATTCAAAGGAGGGAAACAAATCGCTGACTATTTTAATTACAACAATATAACAGGACTTCATTATTACCCAGCTTTAACAAGATATAGGGCCCAAGATCTAACTCTCTGATAAAAACATCTCAAAAACAAGCAGCGCTGGAGACCAGTGAACCGCTGCCATGGGAACACACCGACAGACCAATCAACAAAAACAACCAAAATAAGGACTTAGATTAAGTTACCCAGGCTTAGTCACCTCAGGGGTCTTGTGGCAACAAAGAAATGTGAAACACAGATCAGTTACTTCCTGTTTGCATGGTTTTATATAGAATTAAACACCTATTTTTGTTCATATTTTTACAGTGATGGATTAAATATGGTGTGAATACCTTTGATTTGAAAGACATTTTGGGACCCTCCTATCAGGATTTGTAAACCCTCAAAGAGGTCTGGACCCCCACTTTGGGAACAACTGTATAATTGCTCATGTTAGATTTTTAAGGCCCTGTAAGTGCAAAGGCTGACATGTGTGTAAAGGCTTTTGCACACCAACAGCAATGTGAATAAATGGCACAAAATTGCAAAAAATTAGGTGTCACATTCAATCCCCGCAGCTATTCTCCTCCAAACGGTGTCTTTGTAGTTTTTATGTCTTTTGCTGTATAGAACTCGGTGCTGGGACACGAACACAATCAACGTTGAATATTTTGGTAAGTGACTTGTCAACAACAAATGTTTTGATTGGTCTGCTGTGTACTCCGCGCAAGCGAAACTTTGGAAAAATCTACCTTGATCTGGAGAACTAAAAGCTGCAATTTTGCTCAGTGAAAGAACATTGCTGGTGTGAAAGCTTGCATTGAAAAACAGTAGGCTTGTGCGAAATATTCCACAAAAAATATGCGTCTGGTGTGCAAATGTGTTAACCTGCATGTGCGTTCTTGTGTCATCGTGTCCAGATACAAAAGAGACACCAAAAGTGTTGTGCTTTGCTTTTTTAGATTTTTCTGAAATATAAAAGCATGAAAAAACATGCAACATGAAAAAAAGTATTGAGAGGAATCTGTTAAGTCGGCCTATTTGACAGCTAACTGGTACTTTTAGCAAGCTTGCTGGATCAAAAGTCACTAAAGTGAGCTGGTATTCTGATTAAAAACAGGAATGCTGCAAGTATTTCGAGTTTACTCTACATCATTGAGCATCTTCCTGTTGAGAGAGGTGCAGTGCACAAAAGAGCAGAATCTCCAGACATCAGTCAGGACCTAATGTTGCTGAATGAAACGTTCACATCCCAGAGGTCCCACACTCTCAGACAGGTTCAGACAGTCAGCAGTTTGGAGTAAAGCTGCAAAACTAGAACATCAAGAACTCAATCCTTGACTCAGACTTGAGGTTGGACGCTGCACTGAGTGTATCTGTGGTGTCGTAACAGCAGAGCTTAAGTTAAAACACGTAAGCCTTCCTAACCGTGAGCATTTGCTACTTCATGTCTTGGAATGTGCTGTGGAAAACACATATCAGATCCATCTCTTTGGGTTCTTGGAATCTAATATCTGTTTCCCATTTAATGACTAAAAAAGAAAAGACCAATGTTTGTAAATGATCAGTAGCTTCATTTATCATTAGTTACAGCCTGAGCTGTGTCGTATCATCACAGCTCTTCACTTTCCAACATTTAAACAATAAAATCTTTCAAAAGGAGTTAAAGTGAAAGAAGCAGGCTTTTTCCATTAGCAAAGGAACAAAAAACTTTTTCATCAAACTTCTCAATATTGTCTTTGTAACACAGTCTAATGTTTCTGTATGCTTGCATAAACCTTTCTACTTTACCTAAACTAACAGAAAACATGTCACAGAGCGTTACCTCAGACATCACACACACACACACACACACGTATGTACACCCGCTCACTCTTCAGACTTTTGCCTGGCTGCTAAACTGCCACATTTCTCAGTCTGGCACATACACACGGGGGGTAGAAGAGGAAACTAAAGGCCTTTGACTTTGATCTCTGGAGTTCAGCCCATTTCAATGTTTGTCTTTGAGATGTAGACCTTTAATTTTGTCCTGATGTGTTCCAGGCTCTCTGGGTTTTAGCATGGCATGTCGGATACAGGAGTGTTTACTCAGTCAGTCTCCCTGCTGCTCTCCTGGTGCTGAAATAAGTGCATTAAGATGGATGGATTTACTTAGTCTCTAACCTCTGGACTGAGGGGAACAAACTCTGAATGACCTCTTTGTGTGGCTGGAGGGGATGGAAGGAGAGCAGCCCACACTGCTGTGTGTGTGCACCAACAGAGCCATTCAGAAACTTCTCCTCAAATCTGATCCTTCATCAACAAACTCCAACCAAGTGGGCAGCAGGTAGATCTGGACTCACAGCCAGTGTTTACCCAGGTTAGTTATCTGCCAAGAGCTCCTTAATTAGTCCTGACTGCAGGTACTGTGAATGTAACAGGTGAGTGAGGAAGAAAAACAGACATGAACTCTGATTTAAGAGAAGTCCATTAAGATGCACAGGAGTCTATTTCTGCTGTACCAGCTTTAACATTTCCTTATTTCAGTCAGAGGAGTTATTTTAGGTCCTGTTTACAGAAAATTGATTCCTCCAGAAATGCTACAACTCAATGAAAACGCAGTGAAAAAAAAACAACTGCATTTACACTGAAACGCTGGGGGACTGAAAATGCTGTAGTTAGCATGACAGCCCTGTAGGCGGTGCTATAACTGTCTTGTCCAGAAGCAGCTTTTGGGAGATCTCCACCGAAGTAGAGTTGAGCTGATCATCTGGTGTATTGGTGAATACAAACTGCAGAAGTGGAGCAACAGATGCACATTTTGTTGGAAGACATTCAGCAGATTGAGCTGCACAAGCGCAACATGGTAGTTCGCGACGATCGTAACAACGGCACTGTCATCCTGTTGGATGTGCTCAAGCAAAGCCGAGCGTGAAGTCAGTGTTTCCACTGAAAACAACGGCTTACTGTTTACACGGCAACATTGTCAGCAATGTTTCAGAAAAATTCCACTCTGGAGGCCGTTTTCAAAAGTTTGCATTTTAGGCCGCGTTTACAGGATGCCAACAGCGGTCAAATCTGATATTTTGTTGTGTTTTGGCCTTGCATTAAGATGACACCGCGTTGCGTTTTGTCCAAAGGAAACCTTTGAAAACGCTCTCTAGAGTGGAGAGTTTTCAAAACGCTCCTCCATCCAGCCTTGTGTAAACACAGAGCAGAGCGTTTCAAGGTGAAACACTGACGTCCCCGCGTGCACACTCGCAGTATTAGGTGAAGGTTGCGCGCAGCCACAACTTCCAGCCATTCTGGTCCGGTTGGTGGCGCTAATGCGCCTCAAGGTTGGATTGCTAACTGTCTCACACAATAAAACGGCAGAAAAAAAGGAACAACCACAACAATGATGGCTGATTTCTGAGTAGCATATGTACACACATTTACCCACATCGCCAACTACTGGCCTGGCATAGCCACTACATCGTTGTGACTTGTCCTCTTGGGGTTGTATGAACGTGGATCGTTTTCACGCCGTCCTCATGTAAACACAGGTGGCCTTTGGAAACGCAAAGGAAGAATCTTTGCGGAAGTCTCCGTGTAAACGTGGCTTTAGGTCAGCTTAAACACCGTTTCCGTGTAAACACAAGGCCGAAACGCAGCAAAACTTTTGTGTTTCACCCTAAAACCTTTGTTGTGTAAACGACCCCTTGGGTCAGCTAAAACGTCGTTTCTGCATCAAGCGCGAGGCGGAAACGCAACAAAACCTTTGCGTTTCACCTTAAAACTGTTGTCGTGTTAACGGCCCTTTATACTAAAGCAACATTTTAACATAAAGAACAAAGAAAACCTGGATCCGGGAAACACCTATCACTGGGTTCTTAAAGGTTCTTGTGGGGCATTGTGTAACAAGACAGGGAAATCAGGAAAACAAGAAAAGAGTCTTCTTGTTTATATCCAAAACAAAAAAGTTCCTGTACTTTTAAAAAGAACAAAAAAGTCCTTCAACTTTTTGTCAGCCAATTAGAGGTCCCTGGGACTTTCTTTACGCCGTGACTACAGCCATAAACACACACTGATTACATCCTTGAGAGCCATTTTCCTGGAGAAAGTTCCCACCTAGAAAACACAGTTTAAAAGTCTTTTCAGTCTCTGTAGAGATAATGGATTGTTTATGATGTTTTGATGCACATTATACATCAAAGATGTGCTCTTTATCTTGACAGAAAGCCTTTTAGAAAACATTAAAAGTGCAAATCTTACTCATGCGGCTACAGCGCGATCCATTTAATGCCCCGCTCAGAGGTCTGGATGAGTAATCTCGTACTGCTTCGACCAAGTCTAATGAGATGTGATCAATAAAGCATCTTAAATGTGATTTTGAAATATGCACATTTGCAAATGTTGCCATATTTCTCCGCCTACAGACAGACTCTTTAAATGTGAGCTGCAGACATGGAGGGGGGTGGGCCATTGTTTGCAGCAGTGGGGCAGTAAATCAGCCAGTGCAATCCTTGATTTGTTAACCTTTGTTTGGCTGTGTCAGCACATGAGGCATGGCTGGAGCGGCCCCTTTCATGTTCATGAAATACTGCCTCTCTTTCTGGAGTTGGAGGCAAAGAGAGGAAGGGTTTTAGGGGTGGAGGGGAGAGGAGTACAGGATATTGAGCTTCCTTTCCCCCCATAGAGATGCATTAAATGCTCCTAGCAGGGGACAGGTTACAAACAGAAGCAAAGAAACTGCCTTAAGCCTGATTCACTGATGAATGAAAACCTTTAGATCCCCGATTTATTACTCCAAACATGCGGGGTTATTAAACATCAAAAGAGCAGCTTGATTTGAATTAGGCTTGCGGATGAGCCAGAACAACAACTCAGCCCATTTTCAGGAGTGATGTCTCCAGAGGGAGGGTCAGAGACCTCTCTGTGACCTCCTGGCCCCTGGTTGGGAAAAAGACCGTCCTTGACTGCAGCCGTTCAGCACGAACCAAAGGCCAACAGTAGTCAGGTCATCTTTCCACTGAGCATCAGGTCAAGTTCCACAGGCAGCCCTCATTTCTTGACACACAAACCCACACAGACGGCAGAGGTCAGCGTGAGGGCAGCACAGGCAGCCTGAGGCAGTAAACCAACACTGCTGCTGCTGTGAAAGGCCAACCTCCTCTTTCCAGTCGGCTGAATGAGTTAGGGAGCTGCCTGGGTGATTTGTGGCGTGATTGTTGCTCTCTATATCACTTGAGATTACAGCAGGTGGCGGCCCACGGCCTGGAAGTACACACAGCTCTATCTATCAGCGGTCCAGCTCTCAGAGAATGAAGCCGAGAGAGAAAAACAAGCCCTCGGCTCCCTCCCACACACCAGTAATACACTCACAGGCAATTTCGCTGCCAGCAGAGCTCTCGATGACAATCCAGGGAGCTCTTCAGCTCTGATATCTGCCACAAAAGTTCACCTCCGCTTTTCTCTTTCCGCTATTTTTTTAAACAATGCCATCAGCGCTGAAAATTACACCTTCCACATCGCACATTATTCTCTCCCCCGGTGACAGACGCACTCAAGCCCGACACACTTCACCAGCAGCGCTCTTCATGCCGGCGTCAGCCCCGGGTCTCGCTGTAGCACCGCTTCATTTTCACATTAACTCCAGTAAAGCATGGTGGAATCAGTGCTGTGCAGAGGGAGGGGAAACTGAGAATCACTACACTGTGCACTTCAATTCACCCCCGCACCGAGGTCGGTCTCACATCGCAGACACAGCTGCAGGAGATGTCTCATCAGGGACTTGTTTCTCCGATACTCTTACCAAACGAACTCTTACTAGAAATCTCAAGTGCTCCTAAAGTGAAAAATCTATCAAGTCATATCCAGCTGAAAACGTTTTTAAAAAGCAGACATGATAATGTGCAGGCAGGTTGAAGACAATTCATGGGGATCAAAAACTGAACACAGTCTGAGATAAGTTTCACTCCTTGAACTTTTCTTGAATTGCTGTGTTTGAAAGGTAAAACTGGATTTAAGTAGAGCTGTTGGGGAACAATAACAGAGTATGATACAGAACAACATTATACAATACAATATAATAAGACATAACTGGTGAAGCTACATTGGAATAGGATACGCAGCATATGATATACTATGTGTGATTTGGTGGGACACAATATGATACGATTTTGTTCCAAACATGTCAACGTGATTTTAGGAGATACAACATAGTACAGTAAATGCCGGGCATTATGATGCAATATGGGCTGTTGCTCAGTGTGGTGTGCTGCAAAGCTATTCAAAGTGGGGCAATGCGGTGCATTACAGTGCAGAGCCATTAGTTATGATACAATTTGATTGAATATAATATGTTTCAATATGGTTAAACACAATGCAGTGCAGTTGATGTGCTGTGCAAAGTGATGAGCTGTGGTGTGGTACGATGCACTATGGTGCAGTATGGTACGATTCCATATGATACAACACATTACGATACAATGGCAAATTACACAATACAATGCAACACTCTACGGTATATGATATGCTAGATACGTTACAATATGTTACTCTACATTACTCTACGTTATAATATGGGATGTTACCTCACGACATGATTTGTTGTGTTATAATATGTTACATTACATTACGATACATGACATTACGATATGTTACAATTAGTTATGATGCATTACAATATGATACAAAACTATATGGTTTATGATACTCTGGATATGTTTTGCTAATGTTACGCTAAATTACGATATGTTACAATGCATTATGATACTTTGCGATACATTAGGATATGTCACGATATGTTACGATATGTTACGATATGTTACGATATGTTACGATATGTTGTTTTACAATACATTATATTGCCTTACGATACCATGCGTCGCTTTATGATACGTTACGATACATGACGATACATGACGATACATTATGTTACATTAAGTTACTATGCATTACAATATGATATGAAACTACAGAATAATGATACTCTGGATATGTTAAGCTAAATTTCAATACATTACGATATGTTACAATACATTACGATACGTTACGATATGTTATGCTATGTTACGTTATGTTACGTTATGCTACTATACATTACAAAATCTTACAATACATTACGTTACATTACGATATGTTACGATACGTTAAGATACGTCAAGATACGACATTTTATTATACGTTATGTTACCTTACGATATGATGCGTTGCTTTAGTACGATACATAAAAATACATTTTAAGTTATGATGCATTACAGTATGATATGAAATTATACAATTTATAATTCACTGGTTATGTTGCAACAAGATACAATATGTTCGATATGATGCAAAGTGATGCAATCTGAGCTGAAACAATGTGCCACAATACAACACACAATATGTTTGATACTTTGGGATACATTTCCATACATTATGATTCCGATAAGTTACAAAAGGATGTGAAATTATACGGTGCACCAGGATACGATATATGATGCAAGTGATACGTTACGATAAAATAGGAAGTGATACAATATTCTACGATACAATTCGACATTATACTGTTTTGTATTATACTGTATTGGTACCATATGTTGAGTTGAGTTGATCAAGAGTAAATTTCTGAGTGTTATTAGAATTATTCAGGCGTTACTTGTTCTTGTGTCCTCATTGTAGAGACTTTTTGTTTAAACCATTTTTTCTTTCTTGAACAGATCCTATCTTTCGAGGCACGAAACAAACTCAACAGCTGCACAGCTGATGATCAAATTTCCCAGCTCACTCTTGATAAATAGCACTGCAGAGCTGTTCAAATGTCACCCAGCATTATCTTAATCTTACTGCAGGGACTTTGCTCCACAAACAATGCTCATTGAGCTCAGTCTCTGCTCTCCTGTGAGCTGCCTGAGCCTCAGTGACGGCTTGAGGATTGACAATATCATAAAGGACAGGAATGTAACTGGGTGACAAGATATTACCGCCCTGGGACACGGCTTTAATCATTTGATAGATCTGTCTGCAGGCCTTTGTGCTGACACTCTGTGCCGGTTTGTCATCATCAGTATCTGTGCAGCCCGGCACTTCAATCTGCTCCCTGGACAGCAGTCACAGACTTAATAAGGCTTGGTTACCGATTTCCACCCACGGCATCTTACAAGCAGCTTACACTGAGAAAGCTGTTTATTCGGGTTGCAGACAGACTGCAGAGCATCTTTTAAAATCTGTGTTTTCTCTTTCACAGCAAATAGATCAGGTTAGCTTGCTGACACCTGCAGGCACATCGACAATTCGGTAATTAGAGCTAACATTTAATGACTCTTAGTTAATGAAATCCAATGCTAGGGTGAAGTGAGCCCAGAGTGAGCAGGAGGGAGGGGGAGAAAAACAACAAAGCAAGCAGGGAGTGTCGGCGACTTTAAGCTCTGAATTAGACGACGGTGCACAGTTGACACCGACGGCCCCGAGGTGACGCTGACACAAAGAAAGAAAGAAAACAAATCAACGTCTGAAAACACAAAAGCCTCATTCTCATCAGTGGGATTTTCTTTTCAGAACGCAGTGTAAGGCCTCAGGCGCAGAGCGAAAGAGAAAAACAGCGAGGCTTTTGCGTGAACATGAAATATACAGTGTAATTATTGAGTAGGTGAGAAGGCTGTGAGATTAAAAGATGAGGGACCAGGACTCGGTCTTCAAAGAGACCTGACGTTGCCCTGGGCTGATTTTTTCAGCCTTGCTGCTGAGGAAAAAAAAAAACTACAGTCTGTCATTAACAAAGCTGCACATCAGCTGAATTTCAATGACCTCCTGCACGCTCTGTTGATTCACGGCGTACTTGTGATTTACCTTACTTAAAGCCATTAATGAGAAGAAGCAACGAGATTTAAATAAGCTTTAGGCACATTCACGCAGAATAAAATACATCCTTATCTAAAAGAGACAACTTTAATCAACTTATCCTGAACATCATACCGATGGAGTTATTTTACGTGGGAGTCGCCAGGATGGAGAGCTCTGGCCCTGCAGCATCCTCCTGCACCATGTTGGGCCTGAATGAACCAGCCAATGTAAGCTTTTTTTATTCATTTTCATCTGTGAATTAGTGAGATAAATGCTTTTTCAGAGAGGACAAAAATGAAAAAAGGCTAGACTCTCTTAACCCTCACTTCAATTCCAGAGAAATGCCCGTTCAACTAACCTTTCTCTGGGGACAGAGCGGAGCGTTTTTCCCCACAGTCTATAGATTGATTTGTGGAAGTAACTCTGCTGACTCCAGTTCATTTTTCACCTCAGTTAAAAGTAGCCATAAGTATTCCTTCATTACAGAACTCAATAAAACAAGCCGCCCTCTGTAGCAGCTTTGTTTGGAGGCTGTTCCGACTACCTCCTCAGCCTGATGCTGACTCATAAATTAGTGTTTTATTTAAACCAACAAGACAGCACACAAACGGTCAAACAAATTGAGTCTTTATGCACCTGCCTCTCTGCAAATATTGACACTCATCGCCACACAAACGGCTTCTCCCGCTATTTTCACTGGAGCAGTTTCCCCACAGAGGTTCAGTTGTACTGCGCTGATGGTAATCTCCTCCAACAAAAACCCACCCGACTCTTTTAATCTCAACGCCGCCCTCCATAAAAATACCAGAGGTCCTGGCTCTCCCGCTCTCGCTGCACCTGGATTCTTTTACTCGCTCTTTGCAGCTCTGGTGGCATTAGCATATGGCAGAGAGGAGGAGGGGGACAGAGGTGGTTAAAGGAAAGAAAAGAAGTGGTATTTAAATGGGGATAGAGGCCAAGAGAAAGAGAGGGAAAGACGGGGAGAGTGGACTATCATGCAGCAGGGAGGGAAAGCGTATTTTGTGTACTGTTTCCCCAGTCAGGTCCTTTCAGAGAGGAGGAGAGAGGGGGGCCCCTCTGTTGATTTAGGCAGCACAAAAGGGGCCTTAATCCTTTCAAGGGAACCAAATCAGTCCACAGAGGAGCACGTTCAAAAGGAAACCTCCCTGTCAAGCATGGCCATTGAGCCTCCCCAATGGATGCCACAAATCAAGCCCTGGAGGGAATCAAAGGCCAGAATGTGGGAAATGTGTTTAAAGGTCTGCGCGGGGGAGAAGTGCAGGGCCAGGGAGGGCCTATCATCAGCAATCGCCTTTACTTTCTGATACGGCCCTAAAGGGGTCACAACCCCAGTCTCTGAGCCCCTCTTCTGCTCTATGCTGAAACTCCCCCCATTACAGAGGAATGTCCATTCACGCAGGGCACCTCCATTATCCCTGAGCCGCAGAAAATGGGACTGCTTTTAACAGCAAATTAGTGACTTGATAATGAGGTCACATGTGGTGTTGGCACACTGAGGCCATAAACAGATGCCTTTCCTGTCCTGACTTCATCTCCTGCAGTATTATAGCATCCTCCTCCTCCTCAGTCTGCCTCTGGCTGCACAACAACTCCGGCTACTTCCAGCACATTTGCAACACAGGGTCACCGAGAGTGCATCATACTGGATTTTACATTCACACAACAACAAACACAACATGACCTTTATCGTTTCCCTCTCTGTACAAAGAGATTTCATAAGACACAATCCTGACAGAGAGATTCGTATTTCACACCCGTGCACCTTTGCTAAATTTCCTCAGCTTTATGGATGTGATATATTTTTACATCATCATGCATAAATGTGACAAACACTGCGCCAGGCCAATGCAAACCAATTTCCCCCCATGGTAATAACACCAGGGAAATGGAAATACACCTGCACCATCATATTACATTTCAGCACGCTGGAATAAGAAAGGAGTGTTTACCTTTAACTGCAGCTGTGCTGAAGAATTTTTCTGAGCTGGCATCAGAAACCTGGAAGAGAAGAGAATGTAATGAGGAAGATATCACACAGAGAGGACAAAAAACTGAGGGTTGTATTGTTTCCCTTCTGGGATTTCAGAGCCTACTAGTAGATTGTATGTCTGGGTACAAGTCAGAAGGGACATTACTGGAATTAGGTAAACATTTATCATGCTGGATTACCAAATTTGCTTCTCTTGACATGACTTAGCTCTTGTTTTTTTCTAGCCTGTGCTGGATTTGTCTTCTGGATTATAACCCCTCTGACGTCACTTATTTTAACCTCACTTAAGTCAATCTGGTTCCAGTGACCCCACACTAACTTGTACATCCACAGTCATTTTTGTAACCCCAGCATCACGGCCAAAACCAGCACCAGGTACCACTCTGCAACAAAACAAGGGCTCTGTATTTTGCAGCCACTTGATGGCACTGTTGCTCCGTTAAAACAACAACCACCCCTTCCCCAGCGGAGCACCATCAGAGTCACCCTGCTAGAATAAAACATGCAGCCTGAATTACAAAATAAAAGATAAAAAAATGTAGAATTATTGAGTTAAAGATGTATACTTTTCCCAAACATGAGAATAAGGTGAATTATTATTATTTAACAAAGTATCTGCAGGATGCACAGAGAGGGAAGAAACAGGACAACACCCGTTGGATGCACATGGGAGGCAGACTGACAGACAGGTTCTCTGTAGAAAAGATTTCTTGATAACTGGGTTTTTGGATCCAGCACCTCAGATTTGTTCAATGCTAAATTTTAAAATACACAATATCAGGAAAAGGCATTAAATGTTTGTGGTGGAGTTGTATCTGTGGGGTAAAATAACAGGAATGTTTTAAATCTGCGTCCAGTGACAGCTCAGTTGTATGCGGCTCGTGCCTTTATCTCGACGTGTGTCTGCTGACAGAGGGGCGCAGATAAAACCCAAATAAAAGCTGCAAATATCACTAACAAACAACTCCATGAATGCGTAAATATGAAATATTAAGCCCTTAATGAAAGAGATCTACATTCGCAAATCAACACGGGCTGAATGTAAACAATGAAAGCTGCAGGAGAAATGACAGCAGAAGACAGGGCACAGAAACACACACATACACACACTAAAAACACGCATCCAGACCAGAATGCACGCGCACATATAAGAAATATAAGAAATGGACCGGCTCAGAGCCAGCGCGCATACCTTTGATATGGCAAGGTTAGCAGGAAGGCAAACAAGTCAGGATATTACTTTCTCTGTCTGCTAAATATGGCTTCGTTTCACATTCTGCCTCTCAAATCGTATAATCCACACAAGAGGAGGCGAAGTCTACTCCGTTCAAAGTGAGGACAGCCATGCGGAGGAAAGAAGAAGAAGAAGCCTTTCCAAGAAAAAACAAGCCCAAAGCCGTTCACAAAGCTACTGCGCCGTTTGGACAAAGGGAACCATGTGTCTCGCAGCGGAGAGCTTCTGCAACAGCGCTGAGGTGACAAGAGGAGGAAAAATCCCTTGATCCACCTTCCTCCTCTAGTTTGCACAATGTGTGTTTTTTTATGTGTATATTCTCCTGATGGAAATATCCGTGAGAGAGAACAAACAGGATCCAGGAAGGTTTGTGTGTCGGTGCGCAGAGAGGGGCTGCGTCCGCAGGAGTAAACCGATCCAACAAAGCGCACTGCCAGTTTCCTCCAAAGAGACACAGACGGAGGGAAATCACACACGCAGTGAGCAAAAGATTCTCAAGGAATAAGCCCGCTGTCGCTGCGTGTTCAGCTGCACAGCCTGTCTGCCGCGCGCTCTCTGACGGATCCCGGTCGTGGGCACACAAGAGCCTCTCCCCATCCGCTCCCAAGCAGCAGACAAACTCCCATTCATCCAGCGACTGACTGCCTGAGCGCTGTCGCCGCCGCCGCTGCCTGAGCGCTCGGGTCCTCCCACTTCCTGATTTCCTGGCGGACTTGAATTCAACCTTACTTGTGCTCCCTCAGTAGACAAACACACTCATGCTGTTTAGACTTCCGAAAATGCTTCGAGCTCGGCTGCAGAGGCACACACCAGCGCTGTACCTTTTGCGTAAATGGCGCGCAAAAGGAGAGACAGCGGCGCAGCGCGGCTTGATAGGAAGGCAGGGAGAGAGAACAAGAGGGAAGAAGAGAAAGCAGGGGAGGGAGGGGAGAGCTGAGGCAGAAAGATATTCTTTCTTTCACTCAGCACCGAGTGAGATGATGTCAGCCCCTAATGAATTCCCCAGTAGGGTGCTGCTACCGTGAGGGGAGGAAAAACAAAACGCTCCTTTATGAGCAGTGTGCACCTCCTCGCAGCCCACAGGCTCTGTCTTCCTGTTGGATGTGCCACTCTGCTGGCCTGAAGGAAGGTCAGCTGCTAGGAAAAGCTGTTTGGGCCATTCAGCTTCCAGTTTGAGTTGTTAAATGCTCCTGGCAGACCTGCAGTCAGACTTCTAAATCCTTCAAACCTGAAGATAAAAATCATGACCATAATGGTAATAACTCAAATCACAATCTGGCTTCAGCTTCCTAACCCTCTGCCGCCCACAGCTTTGCATCCTCCACCAAATACTGTCCTCCCTTCATTCCTGGTTTGGATGCCAGAGTGTGTACTCGAGAAGGAAAACACGATTTAAGATGGAACACCATCCTGTTAAGATTCACACTTCAGGCCTGAAAGTCATATTTACACGAGAATCAACCTCGCCATCCTCCTCTGCCTTCATCCTTCACATTGGATGAATCCTGATCCAATGCTGGATATTCCTGGAAAATCCTCTTACTCGTGCAAACCCTTGCATCCAATAGCTTGCCTAATGAGCATTAACCCACTAGCAGGGAGGTCAATGGATGTACAATAGAGTCACATTGCGAAGTCTCCCCCTGCCAGTTTGGCCGAATTGCCCACAGAGCAGAAAACAGACTTAGCTCATAGCAGAGATGCTAATCCTTCCCTCGGATACACAGACAGAGCGAGGGCCTGGTGCCTGGCTTGGACCAGCAATACAAACATGAAGTCATGGGAAATGGGATGAACAGTAGCCTAAGAAAACAAATCCTCTCACACCAGAGTCAACAAAACAACACATCCTCTTTTTTTCCTCTCAGATGCACCAGCGACAGAAAAGTTTATGTTTAGCCACATCAACATAAAGTTAGCTTTGCATTTCTGTTCATGGAGACTCTGATGGGGCGAGGAACAAAAGATGTGAAGTACCATCAGGGGGCAGGGGGAGAAATGGCCTCAGGTGGCCTGTTAAAATACAGCCAGTTGGTTCAGCTACAGAGATTAAAGGCTGTGGTGGCAGAGAGTCTGGCAGACAGAGACGCTGACAGGACCATGAGTTCCACCAGTGGGAAGCCCCTCTAATGGTCCCTCCATGTTTTGGATAAAAAGTCTGTGGTGATAGCTTGTTTATGTGGGATACCCTCATCTTGAGTTCATGCTGAAGTTAGTCTCACACTGGGGTGTTCTGTCATTAACTGTCCACTTGATTTAGTCGCTCATATAAACAAAATGAGTCGACCTGGGGATATGAGTAAAGAGCAATATCAACAACTTTGTCTTATCTTACCTCAGGGACGGTGTACAAAGTAAATTAGTTTCCATAAAATTCACATTACGACAATTATTTCAGTCCGAGAAACAGAAGTATGTATGTTTAAAACTTGAAATAATAACACTAATATATGGAGTAGAAGCTTATTTAGGGTTTTTATGCATTTATTCAGACAGCTCAGGACATAGGATAGAGTGGGACTGTGGGAAAAGTGACACACAGCTGGGAGTTGTGGGATAGGACAACTAAAACCAACCAGTGTAACTCATCAGTGGATGGTGAGCTGTAAAAGGCTTTGCTCTTGATGTCACTGTTAGTATTTGTCATTTTCAGTCTTAACACGGCTGCTTTCATTTTTTTTCTTAAAAATACAAATACAAAGCTAACTGAAAGGCTAACTCCAGTTTCTGGAGTGTCCACTTGAGTCCAGCTGCAAAAACTGAAACTGAACCAGAATCCATTTGTAAATTTCCAAAGCATGAGAAAAATTCACAGCCTGGTCAAAAAAAAAAAAAAAACTGTGTTAACTTTGTTTCTTTATCATTGAGAACTGTGCTGAGGTGAATTTCCTTAGTAGGTTATCTGTGTTAATCATATTAGGCTAAATATAAGGCTAAGAGTTAGCATAATCAGGCTGAATTACCTGCTTAGCTAATTTGATTACATTGTAGCTGTTTTCCCGGCAGTAACACCATGGCCTCAACTCAACCTATTTGCTGTTTCCTATCTTGGGCTTAACAAGTGAGTTAGACAACACCAGTTTGGAGCCTCATGATGCTGCTCCAGAACCAGTGGATGAAACATCACTGAGAAAACATCCATGTATCACACAGTCTGTGTTCAATGCACCAACGAGTTAGATCAACCCATCAGGTCAAACTACACATCAGCAACAGACAACAGGCGGAGCTGATACTGTGTGAACAATAGGGATGGGTACCTTTGACATTTGAAAAAATAAGGTAACAATGCCCAGTACCTGGCAAGTGGTTTTGGTACTCAGTGGTACCAATTTTCCCTACTTGTGTGCATTTATGTGTAGGGATGGGTACCGAATTAGGTACTGACCGAAATTTGTCAAAAGCACCCAGTACCGATTCACATGAAATCAAAAGGTACAATGTTCATTCATTTTCTGAACCGCTTATCCAGTTCAGGGTCATGGGTGCCTGGAGCTTATCCCAGCTGGGTGAGAGGCATGGTACACCCTGGACTGGTCTCCAGCCAATAACAGGGCTGACAAAGACAGACAACCATTCATGCACACACTCACACCTACAGACAATTAAGAGTGACCAATTAACCTGATGAGCATGTTTTTGGACAGTGGGAGGAGGCCAGAGGACCCAGGGAGAACATGCAAACTTTACACAGAAATGCCCACCAGCCAAGCTGGGAATTGAACCGGAGAGCCCCTTGCAGCGCTAACCGTTGCGCCACCGTGCAGCCCAGGTACCGTGTTAACATACCTAAATGCATCCTTGTGACTGTGAGGGACTGGAAAAGTAGTTGATTTTCCATACTGGACATGAACACTGCATTGCAAGGTTATATATTGAAGAACAAATATGTTAAATTGAAAAAAAAATATATATATATATATTTAAAAAATTGACATTTTTTAACACACGAAGCCAAAAAAGTACCAAAAATTGGTACTGTAGAGTACCGGTACTGATTGCCAGGTACCGGGCATCTGTACTGTATTGTTTCACATGTGAAAGGTATCCATCCTTATTTATGTGCCAATAAATATTTATTTGTTTAACAATAAAATCTCAAAGATTTTCAGTTTAACATATTAAATTTATTTATCTATACAATATATAAACTTGCAATTCTGTGTTCCCCTTCCGCACGGAAAATCCCCTACTCTTCCACTCCCTCACAGTCACAAGGGTGGGTTTATGTGCTTGAACATGGTATCAATTGATTTTACATGAATCGAGACCTGGTGCTACAGTTGGAATTGAGACGGTTCCTGTAAAAGTACCTGATTCAGTACCCATCACAAGGGAATAACTGTGATGTGACTCCTCAGTATGATGAAAACTGAATACTCTTAAACTTCCGAAGCATTACACAGCCTGGCTTAAAAACAATATCAGTTAAAGAGGGGGTATCATGCTGTCTTACATTTTAATCATAGATATAAAGTAACAATGCTGGATGTTCACGTTAGACGAGTGCAAGTTTACAAACTGCTACATACTCATATGTTGCAGAAATCCCTGAATCTGTCTGTAAACTGGTCAAAACAGTCTGTTCTAAAAACAACACAATTTCTCCACGAGATCTTACTGAAATGATGAGGTCATCACATAACGATCTCCTAACTTTGTTATGACATGTTTGAGGTGTGGGCCTCAAACATCAAGCTATGCCCATTGCTCTGTCCCTTATAGGCCTCCAGAGAGCTGACCAGTCAGTAGGAAGGCAGAGAAGGCGGCTAAAACCAAGTGTTTCAGATAGGCTAAGATCAGGGTTTTGTTTAACACCAATGTGATGTAATAGGGATTTTATTTCAGCTATAAATGCTGCACAGCTACAACGGTGTACCAGAGAGTACATGTGTATTAATACCTTAAAAGTGGACTGACATAAGTTTGTGATACCTCTCAGATTCTCCCTATAATCACTTGTTTGGGTTTCCCCGACTGTTGAATAAACTCCTGCTTCATGTTGCTAATCTACTGAAGAAGGAGCTCTTTGAAAGCCAAAGTTAAACCTTACTCTTGCGGCTGCACACAGTTCAGAAAATGTAGCACATCATGTTTAAAATTAGTACCCGATGTACCAACTGTAGTGACATGTAATTAGATCAGAGGGCTTCCTGTGTTTGAAGTGGTGATTCAGATGAAACACGAAGGGCGCGCTGTGGTTTGGGCTTCATATGCACGACATGTCTGGTTTTAGGATATGTATTTAAACGACTGCAACGACAGAAAATGGCTACCAGTCGTTTTCTCAGGCCTCTTCAGGAGCAGCGGTGATGGCGGCGGCAGTGGCAGCCACGAACGAGCTGCTGTTCTCCGTTTGAAATGGTCATTATCAGATTTGAGAGCGACCACAAGTCTGTGATTACAGCCGCGCTGCCAAACAATCGACACACGAATCTCTCACAGCACATTATTTTTAATTCAAATGAAACGATGACAGAGATGAATGCGCACATAAAAAATGAAAAGCCTGCACGTGGAAAAACATCGTCTGTGTGAGAGAATGAAGCAGTGAGATCAAACACAATGTCTGGATGTATGAAATGTATCTCAGTAATTGCTGTCTGGGCACGTAACTTCTGTCTATAGACCATCAGCTTCACACTGACATTTTGTCATCTTTTATTCCTTTTTTTGGACGCTGATTCTCTGCTTCAAAGAAACCAGAGGCATGTTTGTCTCTCCCCCCATATCCAGGGTTTAATTTTACAGGAACTCTCTCCTAGATTACAATCACAGGGGACTGGCCTGCCTTTATGAGCCTTCCTGCCATTATGCCAAATCTACCCCTCGTTTGAAATATTACTGATAAGTGTAACATGAGTGCTGGCGATGTAATATGTTAAAAGCTCTTATTAAATTTGCGTGTGGACTCTGAGATCTGTCTCTGCTTTACATAGCCTGGGAAAAAAACCCCTCATGATTCAAACTCAGATTGGATGCAGAGGCCCGGAAATGGAAAGAGAATTTTCTTAATGATGCTAGACAGAGTCATCATTGGAGGTACACCACAGCTTCTAAGGTGGGAGGATGTAACAGGAACAGTTTGTGCTCAGTGTGGCGTCTATGTGAGATCAAAATAATGCTCCTTCAGAGCTTTATAGAGAATAAGTATACGACAGCAAACCTGAGAATAGAGTCATGGAATATTGGTGCTTTAGGAATGCTAATGTGCCATAATTAATGCAGGTAAAACGTTAACCATGTTAAACATTGCAAGAAATCTTTGGTCCGTTTTGGTTTTGTAGGTCTCTGTTGTCAAAGTGGTGCCTCTAAATTCTTTTTGTTTTATATCTGTAAACCTGTCCATAGTGTTAGCTAACTTTTCTACAATCTTCAGACAGTCAACCCATCAACCCCTGACGACCAGTTGGCGTAGAAAATGCAGTAACATGCTGTTAGCAGAATGTTGAGCTTCTCATTTGACACTGACCCAATGGTAGAATTTACAAGCACTAAAATATAACTTAAAGAAAAAAAAACAGTCTCCCTGCTTTTGTTTCCCTTTGTGTAAGTTACATAGAGGCATCTGTATTAGCTTTTAGCTTGTTAGTTTCAGTTCCATACAAGATCCAAGAAGACCATCCAGATGACTGAGAATAAACTTTTTGGGAAGAGAGTGCTTTGTCGTTTCAATGTGCTGATGTCTATGTGTACCCCTTTCAAATCTCTCCTCGAGCTAACTCAGGCCCCGTTTACATGGCAAGGTTTCATCCGAAAACACTAGAACGAGTTTACACGGAGATGCTGAGGGACTAAAAACGCTGTAGTAAACATGCCAGGCCTGTTGGTGGTGCTATAACTGTCTTGCCCAGAAGCAGCTTTTAGTAGATCTCCACTGAAGTAGAGTGGGGTCAATCATCTTGTGTATTGGTGAATGCTAAGTGCAGAAGTGGAGCAACAGATGAACATTTATACGCTTCAGGTCTACTTTTTGCACTGCTGCTTCCAAACCTCGTAAATTCACTGTCGATTATAAAGCACTTGACAGGAAGTCACAGTGTGAAGTACCCGGAAGATTCCAAATAAAACACAATGCACAAACTCTCGGACGTAAATTTACCTAACATGTTATAAATACGTCACATCTGGAGGCACGTGCATCAGGTAAACAGTCGGTCGGAGCGTCCCAGACACAACACAGCGCCATGGATGAAGAGAAGCTGATCTTGGAGAAGTGGAGAAGTTCAACATTCTGTATGATCCGAAACATCCTTTTTTTTAAGGATACAGGCAGAAAGGATAAGGTGTCAACTGACATATGGGTGATTTCATGTGATATCGCTATTCACTCGAAAGCGTGTGACTTTCCGAGGACCAGTCCTGCCCCTCCGGATTGAGTGGAGCAGTGCTGCACAGCGCACTCCTTCCAGTGGGGTTTGACAATCAGAGCAGGACCACGGCGCTCCTCTGCGCTGTGCGTGCGGTGGAATTTAGGGGTTAAGATCAGCTGATTGTAACTGTAGCACTCGCAGTGCTCTGAGCTGAAAAGCCCAACTATTGAGGCACTGCTTTTAACACAGCTTCACTTTTTAATCTCTTTGATCAATCAAAATCAGAAAAGGGTTACACTTCCAACAACAACTTTGTCAACGACAATGGCTGTGGTCAAATTGGAAGGGAAACTAACACAGTGTCCAGTTTTAAGGGTCTACATGCGCAAATGTAGTATACAGATAATTCCAAAACAGATGTAACTGTCACTACTACAGGAAGTGGAGATGCCAACAGACAATTTTAAAACTCTGCACCAATAGGTGTGAGTGAGAAGTTTGAAAAGTGAGATGTAGTTCTGCCAGCACATAAAACAAGGTTTTTGATACAGCTCCTAGTTTAACACAAAAAGAACTCACTAATAAATCCAAAGGCTGTAAAAATATGTAAAAAAGAACTGTTATCATATTTCAGAAGGATTCTTCATCACTACAATCTGATTACACTTAAAAGAAAGCATAAAAACCAGACAAAACCATAAACACCATCATGAAACTAAATTTTTTGGACCCAATCATTAAAATAATTTGTACTGATTGAGCTGTACTCAGAAGTTACGCTCCATGTGAGGAATTAAACATGTGGACACCGTGTTAACATTTTGACTGGCAGTGTATCCATGGTGGACAAACAGCGGGTGATCATGTCATGTTTCAGTGGCTGTTTACTGACAATCACTGGACTGTTGGAATGAACTAAATAATGCTGGAAAAAAACATGTTTCCCTGAGCTCACAGTAAATAAAACCTGTTCTACATGAATTTCTGATATCTTAATCTCTGTTTTGTCAGAGGGAGGAGGTGGGATTAGTTCACACCCTCCTTGTTTCTTAAGATGTGAAATGTCCAAATGTTTCGGTGAAATCTAAGAACTGTGAAATATTCCTCATCGCACACATTAACCCACACACTCTCGAGTTGCCAACATCTCCTCTTCTCCAAGCCTTCCGAGGGCGGAGTGAGGATGTTTTTTAAATTAATTTTTTTTTCCACAGTCATTACATTCGACCTTATCTCGCTGAGCCTGCACTGGGTTGTCAATGACAACTGGCTCTAATCTCTACCCCCTCCCGACAAGCAGCGCTGACAGGCCCTTTCTTCCCAGTTCCTCAGACACGTAGCCAGACATAAATTAATCTGTCACTCATTGCTTGTATTAATGTGGGGATGACACATGGTTGTACATGCAAACACACACACACAGATACACACATACACAGACACACACCAAAACAGACAAAGAAAAAATGCACCCAGCCTCAAAAACCGTCACACAAACTGGGACACCACAGCATGCCAAAAGTAGAGAAAGCCTTTGGAAAAGCTGACAGTCTTCTCTGTTAAACTGCATCAATCAAATATCCAGACAGAGAATGAGAGATTTAAAGACTTGAGAATCTCCATCTGCGTTGCCAGACACGATTTAAAAAATTAAACCTGTAAATAATGCCAAAAACGAGCCTTCACTTTCTTCTTATCACACAGCAGGTGATTGACATTCCGGGAACATTTGGGAAGATTGACGGACGCGGGGATGAAAGCGTCTATCTGATCTGATGAAGAAGCCTCTAAAAGCAGATCCTTTGTGTTCTAATAAAGCTCCCTGAGCCAAGAGATATGAAACTCACATCATATGTCAGCCGAGGGAGCGGCTGGAAAGTATTTCTTCCGGTTGTTAAAAGCCAGGAGAGAATATGTTATCTGCTCATCTGAATCAGCTTATCTCCCTTGTGGTCTCTGAGAGCAGTCGGGGGGGCTGCAGGAGTTGGAGATAAATGGCCAGATCAATGGCAGACATTATCTGGATCTGGTGGGCAATAATCAGATCCAGTAAACATTGCGGGCGCAGAAAGAAGTGGCCTGTCAGCGGGAACAAACCTTCCTCACTGACCATCGCTTTAATGGTGCAGCCGTGGGACTAACAATGGAGATGAGAAAATTGGTTTAACCTTCCCTCTGTCGGTTTCTTTGGTTGGTTCCCCTCACAGGCGCACCCACACCCCTCCGTTACACTATTCTGCCCAGGCTGAGGGAAATAGGAGACCCCTTTTCTCTGACATTGCTGTGGAATGCCGTGGATAATTTCAGACCAGTCAATCAAACCCTCTTCTTCAGTCGTGATGGGAACTACGGCTGTTTTTAGAGAGCTGGCTCTTTTGGCTCAACTCACTTCACTTCTTTTGGCTCCCAGGCGGCTGTTCAATTTTTTTTATTGCTGAAATTAATTTATTTATCAATAATGTAAAACTGTTTGCAAAAATAATCATTGATGTAAAAAAAAAGCATTTTGTTTTTTAGATTTATAGAAGTTGCCATTATGTACTCACTCTACACGGTGCTAAGAAAATTAATCATAGAATGCAAAAACAAAGGTATACTGTTGCAGTGTAAACATTAAGCCGGCGTTTTCAGTGGAAACGCTGACGTCGGCTCAACTCTACTTCAGTGGAGATCTCCAAGAGCGGCGTTTGGACCAGACAGTTATAGCACCAACTACAGGCCTGGCATGCTTACCACAGCGTTTTCCGTGTAAACGCAGATTTTTTTCACTGTGTTTTCAGATGAAATGTTGTCCTGTAAACGGGGCCTCATTTTCTTAAGTTTACCTTTACAGTGCATTTGGGTTGTCTCCTTCTCTCTTGTCTCTCTGACACCCTTCCCTCCTGTTCTCCTGTCCGTGTGTAACTGCCACCCCTTCCCCATCAGCTCAGAGCAGAGCAGAGCAGAGCAGTGAGGGGAATTCGGCTCTTTCAGCTCCCAAGTTACCTGATTACCTTTAATACCACAAACAATGCAAAATTATTTACTGATTATTCAGGTCTTTATCTATTTTATTTAAAAAAAAAAAAGATCCGGGAGCCGAAAAAAAATTTGCTCCTAATCAGGAGCCGGCTCCTGTCGTTCACTTTAGATGCATTTTCACGGAGCATTCTAGTTTGGTTCGTCTCGGTACAGCGCGCATTTTACGGCGTTTCCACTGACCTATCCTGGGACAGATCCCCAAATAACCAAGACCAGCCGTCCCACTTTTTGGGACCCTTTCGTATGGATGCCAGACTGAACTGATCGGCTCTGGGAAGGTGGAGCTACAACACCGCAGACCATTGATTGGTCGGTAGAATTGTCACTTACCCCACGACAGTGGCTGCATTTCTCCTGGCAGCACACAGATGTCTCTGAAACAAAGCTTGATTTCACTTTGTATCAAAGAGCTACATGACAATTACAGAGAGGGCAAAATGCCGGATGTCTTCCATCATTTGTCTTTGTCTACTGTATCGCATTTTTCGTGTTTGTTGGATTTATTAGCGGGATACACAGTGTCGCACTGCTATAGCGTCACACTACATGCGGCTGTCGGCATCCAGCTTATACGCCACTACCATGAGGGGGCATGGTCGGCTGTGGAAACACAAACAAGACCAAGCTTAACTGAGCCAACCTTTCAAACCGCACTGATCTGAACTCAACTGCTTGGTGGAATCAGGGCTTTTGAAGAGTCGGCTTGCACATGTACTACCCGCCTGGAAACATGCACCAAACACAGACACACATCATCATGTCTGTTAGGTATGATCTACCTTTAACATTTCCATTTCATGTCAGTGTAATCACAAATTCCCAGACCTGAGCCAAATTATCTTAAAGGCCGCTGTCCTTATTTATAGCGCTGCCACTCAGTGTTTACGCAGGGATTTAATGGAGCGAGACATTTTTGAAGCCGGGAAATCTGAATTTTAAACAAGCTGTATTTTAAGAGATTATTTGTTAGTGATGTCAGCTTTCATCTCCATGTCCTTGAATGTATATCTGTAGGAATGTCTTTTATTCTCCTTCATGCAGCAGTTGACTGTAAAAAACAGCATAATAAGATTCAGATTCTGTCGTATGAATTCAACGACGGGCTTATTCCATGTAACCTCATCAGGCTGTGCTGTTATTTGATCTCAATGACAAAAAAAGGAGGATTAGAAGCCTGTTCTAATTTGACCCCAATTTTCTCTCTGAAGCCGTACAGTGGAGCCACATCCCCAACAGACAAAACAGTCTTAACCGATAACCCGCTGCATGACGAACCCCCAGCTTTAATTTTTCTCCCTAATCTGCATGTCTTTATGTGTGTGGAGACCCAGCAGACATCTACAACCAAAGAACCGCGGCGCTGGAACCCCCCGTGAGGCCTCGACTTAATACTAAGCGAGAGCAACTGTGCTGGCAGGGATAATATTTTCCCCCTTTTTACGCTTCTTTCTTCTGCGCTGCGCAATGGGAGTGAGGAGACAAGGGGAGGCAGGGAGATAAAGGAGGAGGAACTAGAGAGGAAGAAACGGGAGAAGGAAACAAAACAGGAGGAGACGGGGAGAGACAGACAAGGCGAAGAGGGGGAAGGAGCCAAACAGGGAGGTATAGAGAGGGGAGAGAAGCAGCCTGCTGTGTCTTTTAAAGCAGAGTGACTACAGGGAAGCACTGAGGAAATCACCACTAAGGCGTTTGTATTAAAACCTGTCTGACCCACAGCAGACCCCCTGAGCGATTCACCCGGCTAGAGGAGTGCAGTCGGAGGGATTAGGCCTCTAAAACGCTCCGTCAAGACCATTCTGTCAGGCGCTGACAGAGACGGCCCCAGTCATCCCCCCTCGCTCCACTCAAACAAGCCTCTCAGAGCCTCTCTCCGTGCTCAACAGCTCCAGAGAGGGCGCCTGATGATAGGCTCTCCAGGGGGAAACAAGATGGGCCGAGGACATCAAACGCCAGCAGGGTGACGGACAGCGGGGAGGTCCCTGCCCGCCTCCCCCAGCATGCCCTTTTTTCTCTCTCTGCTCTCAGACTCTCTGCTCTCATCCCAGGCCCCCTCTGGCCATTGAGAGGTTTCTAATTGCATTTCTGCAGAACTTGAGCTAAATAAGGTCGTTGTTCTGTCTGCAGTTGCCTCCCTGCTGAGGGGCTGGACCATGGGAGGGAGAGGAATGGGAAGTTCAGGCCCCTTTAAGACAAAGAGGCTGGCAGAACAGGAGATGCTTGGCATATAGGAGAACGTGGGATCTGGATGAATGTGTAGACAGGAATGTTGATGTTGTTTCAGACTCTTTGTCACTCAGTGGCTGGCAGGAGATCTGTGGAGTGTCTCTTCAAGAGTTCTTCAAAAGAAAAAAACTTTTTTCACATCTCTGCAAAATCTACTGGAGCTTGACTCACTCGCCATACTTTGGGATTAACATAAATGAGTCATCTGTGTTAGCCTGCTCTTAGCATACAAACAAAAAAAAGGAATAAAAGTAAAACACATGTCACACAGTCCATCAGTTTGTGGCTGGTAACTTATGCTATGTCAGTCAAAACCAACAAAATGTGAAGCCAACAGTGTTTTTTAACCAGACTGTACACAGATCACAAGCTGTGTATTAAACTAGACACAGAAACTGTTTACGAACTGTGAAGCCAAAGCATTTAGAGCTCCCCCTACTGACTGGTGTGAGAATAGGTCATACACCTAACAGATGGGACGTGGGTCAAAATATAGAACTAAAATACTGTCAAACATGCTTCTTAAACAGGGTGTATACCATGATAGTCAGCTCTTAACCTGCTGGTTTAAAGTGTTTATTTTTCTGAGAAGTTTGGATTAAATTATTTTTTCATTTAAAAAAGATGACTTGTTGACAACTCTGGATTACCAGAGTATAGATGAAACAGTGCGAGAAAACACAAGAGCCATAAAGTGGGTCTGCTTTAAACCAACACCAGAGTCTGTTCTGATGTGGACTGGACCATGTCTTTGATGTTCAATCAGTTAGATTAATATGATTGGTTGTTTTAAAAGAGGATGAATCATCACTCCAGCCCCACCAACCAGATGTCATATTAAGTGGGTATTTTACTGATTTTCCAGCTGTGTAAGATGCCTAAGTGTGATTGGTTGAAACCCTTTGACAACTGTTAAAGCAAAAACATCCCCAAAGCCAGACTAACCACACATCAGGTCAAATCAATCTGCAAAGACTTCAGTTCCTGCTTGTTGACACCACAGAATGTAAGGTAATGTAATACAATAGTTAGCATCATGTTGGTAAACAATGTGTCTTAAACATTAGTTTGGGATAGCACACTAACTCAGCAAGATAAACAACATGGACATTTTCATACTGGATCCTGTCCAGTGATTTCAGAGAAACACATGAAACTTTAGGTTACCGGTGTCTACAAAGAAACTTCAACCATGAGTGATGTTGAAGAACCTCAGAGCTCAGAGAAGACGGAGAGCTGAATGAGGACAGCTCAGTGTTAACGCGACCACAGCAGATAGATAAGAACCCATCGCTGTGCAAATAGAAGGACTATTTATTAAAAACTGTATTTATAAATCATTTTAAATCAATAAAAATAAAATCTAACAGGTCTTCATCTGAAGTTAGCAGCTGGGTTATAAATCAGATAAGTATGGGTAGCAGACACCACGAATTTAGATATGAAATAACATACAGAAGGTCCTCGACTTATGTCGTTTCGATGTTCTGATACAAATAAATATATGTCTGTAAGAAAATAGAGGTTTCAAAGTAATGCCGCTCTGTTGGTAAGCTCCTACATCGCTTACTAGTTTTTGATGCAGAGTGCATACAAATACAAAGCTACACAGTGCTACGCGGTCATCAGCAGTGTCCACTTAGTCTCGAGTTGCGTCTAAGTGTAGACTGTTTGCGCATCATGAACACAAAAAGGAAAACAGGATCAGTATAATACATGTATTTGGATAGTTATTTAGACATTTAGGTGGTATGTAGGGTAAAAACCCGACTTACGCAGAATTTCAGGTTACAACGCGTTGTAGGAACGGAACTTGATCGTAACTTGAGGACCCCCTGCATATACAGCCAATGTTCTAAACATAAACACATGCACATACATGTAAAAAAACAGGATATTTCTTAACTCTATATATTTTCAATATGTGAACGTGAGGTTATGACATGATTTTTTGTAAATCATGAAAAATCTTCATCAGACAATTTGCTGTAACTTCACTTGAACTCTTCCTTCAAAAACTTCGGGTTTAACCATAGACTGTATAAAATGTGGAAGTAGTCTCCACAACATCACCTGTCTGTTCCTGATACCAAGAAATGAAGCCAATCTGTAGACGCCGCCACATGGATATGACGCAAGATTTGGGCTTCCTTTGTAACAGGTATAGGGTGCCTGTTGTTCACGTGAGCTGAGCTGTGCCTCTGATTGGAGGTGGTAGTCTGAACCCCAGAGTTAGAAAAAAGTTCTAACTGCTGATAGTGAAAGTAGTGTTTAAAACTCAAACCTTTTTTGAAGCAGGCTGTAAATATGCTTTATAATGCTGTAAAAGTCAGTTTTTTAAGCTGGGTGTGTACGTAACTTCTGGTCTTTCTGCAGCCATCCTCAAGCGGATTCTCAATGAACAGCAACGTTTAGAACTTCCGTACAGGCTTCATTTTTCTAAACCAGATGTTGCCCCTTGGGTTTAACTTGGCCAGAACTTGCAATCATCTCTGGAGCCACGTTAGGAGAGATGTCTTCTGTGTGTGTATGTCTGGAAACAGGAGCAATTTCCTCTGTGAATTTCCTTCTTTCTCCCTGGTGGTGTCCGTACGGCAGAGAAGTGAGCTGTTGGTTTGTGACCTACATGTGGAGCTGGTTGCAGGGCAGAGACAGGGCCGTGACTGGGCTGCAGGGTGTCTGTCTGTTGACAAGAACGGGAGGCCTCTTCCGCTTTGAAGCCCCGTGTATCTAAATATTTCATGACCCCCTCATCTCCAGCCCCCTTTTATCGGATTTGCGCTCTGGCTCGTGGCTGCCTTTCATTAATAGCACAGCGAGAAGAGTTAGTGTCGATCTAATGCCTCCATCAGCGAGGCAAATCTGAGGGAGTCTCTGCTGTACCCGGGCCCTTTTGGCACTCGGCGTATCTGGAAGACGATCTCGTTAAACGCTAGTAACAATTACACCAATTACAGATAAGCCTAAGTGTGTCAAAGCCACAACACGATGTTTACAATGATTAGCATGCGGCGCTATCAGCAGGGATGGTAATCAACGCGAGTGCCTGGTGCTTCAAAAGATCACAGGGCTCTTTATCTGTCAGTATCGATAAAAGGCCAGCGGCTGAAGACAGACCTGAGCGTGGCTGTCATGTTTGGCTCATAATCAAGCTGTTTGTACGCAGCTTCAGTGAAAATAAAGCAGGTTTGACGGGAGACTTTGCAGGATGTCACAGGAGCGGAGAGGAGATATCAGATGAAAGAGCATTACAGCGTGCCACACCCTCATTTCTGTTCATTATCGTCAAAGGAAGCACAAAGACACACTCTGAGGCTCTCACTAAAGCACTCATGACTCTGAATCCACAGTAAACAGTCCTTGTTATCAGATCAGGCGCATGTGTTTGCAGCCGTGAAGTGCCAGTACATTTCCACAAGGGCGCGTGCTGGTGTGGCGCAGGACGCCAGTCTGAAAGCGCGTCTCTGAGGCTGGTGACCATGACATAAGGCCCCGCTTGTCTGCCGGTAATAGAGATGCCTTTGAGAGCTGCCTGCATCTGCCCGCCGGACGCATTCCACGCTTTCCTCCACAAACTCTCCACCGCTGTCAGGCTCGGGGTCCTAAATGTGAACATTGTGAGGCTGCCCTGCTGGCTGCCTGACAGCAGCACATTCACCACGGGGTTATTTGAGTGGATGCGGGCTCTCGGGGCACACATAGTGTGTGTTCTTTCTCTGAAAGTGTGAGGGGAACTGTGAATGGCTGTTTTGTTTGTGTTTATGTAATTGTGTTACGTTAAACCCCTCAAAGTTGTTTTTGCAATCAGATGAATCGGTGTGTGATGAAAGACGGAGCCTGACTTTAATGCGCAGGTGACTTAAAGATAACAAATCCAGTGTGTTACAGGATAATTATGTATTTGTAACAGGCTTTTAACTTCTGATTAAGTATAAAAAAGTCATACTTTGATGAGGACAGAACAGTTGAAAACCCTCATAAAGTGTTGGAAGGGGCTTTAGTGCAGCTTCAGCTATATCACAACCCCATTTTCTGCCGTCTTGCAGCAGTTAAAGAGGGTGATACCCACTTTTAGAACCGCAGAAACTGCATTAAAAAAGCCTCCCATACTCCAAACTCTAAGGGATTAAAAGCTACACCATACCTTAAAAAATTGAAAACCAGCTATCACAAGAGCAATATTGTGTTGTATCCCATGCAACAACAGCCCTCAAATTAAAAATATATCATGTTTTCTTTTTGGTAAAAAAATAAGGGGGGGAGAACAAATGTTCAGCCTAACTGTACACTCACACCAGAAGCGGTCGGCGGCGTCCAGCTGCCGTTCATTTTCTATGAATCGCCGGGTGTAATGAGCGTCGTGGAGCGGCGCGTTGCAAGCAAAGCGAGCAATGAGCTGGAGTTGAGAGAAGCTTAACTTTATACAAATGAGCAGCAGCGCGAACGAGGCGTCAGCCAATAACAGGCAGATCTGTCTTCCCGGGCTGAAGATTTTGAGGGGGAGAACGAGTATAAACAATGGAGGACAAACTTATTATTGCTGTGTCCGGCTTCCCGGAGCTGTATGATGTGTCTCTGTTTATCTACAGGGGCAAAAAAAAAAGAACGGTATCTAACATTGTGGAAATACCTGGTAAGTTATAGGCTTCTGTTAGGTCATGGAAAGAAATGCATATCATGTAATCTAGCCTACAGTTTTACGCGGTAACACTGGCCAATCGTGCCGTGCCTAAGCACGCTTCAGCCGTAAAGCATGTTTGGAATGGCCAGTGTGACCGCAACTGTGCCGTGCTCAAGCACGATTCCCTTCCGTGCTTCGGCACGCTTCGAGGAGGTGGGCTTCGGCACGGTTTACTTCATGCACGAGCACAAGCACGCGGACAGCGCGTGCGATCTGTATAATCACTCATTTTAAACAGAGCAGGGGTGTTAGAGGGCTGTGTCAGCCAAAAAAGACTTAATATAAATCTAAAAGTCTCTAAAGTTGTAGCAGTGCTCTCTGTGTCTCATTGTGATGACTCTGATGAGATAGTGCTTCATGTAAACAGATGCTTCACGATGACGAAGGCGGGCTGTGCGCGTGTCTGATACCCGCTAAAGTCTGGTTCATACTGGGGTAGTGTGACCGCTGGCCGTACTCTACAGCTGGGGAACAGTGCTGCAGGGGGGCAATCGTGCTTAGGCACGGTACGTTTTGGATGGCCAGTGTGACCGTGCTCTTAGATAGGTGACTACCAGGGTGTGTTCATACGCAGAAAGAGACATGGTGGATCCTGCTCTCCTGCAGACTGCTGTATATGTGTGTGATGTGATTGACAGAGTAATTCATAAAAGCATGAAAAACAAGAATGATTGTACGTTGTCATCCAGAGCACTGCTGATCCTCCCAGGGTGACACATCTGCACCACAGCTTGTAGGCCCCGCCCCTTCGGCAGCTCGCAGCGCTTCCCCTGCCTGCGTGCTTCTGTGTGTTATCAGCTGCCAAGCAGCGCAATGAGAGTGGCCAGAGCGTCGACAAGTGAATTTGACGCTTCTGGTCTGAATGTACGGTAAGGATCTCAGGGCGCGGTCACACTGTCCATCCAACCCTGCCATACTCAAGCATGATCTCCCTCCTGCAGAGCAGTTCCACCTCTGGCCAGTACGACTTTCGTGTGTGTTTACCAACACACATGGCTGCCTGCGTCACTGTAAGGCATCTGTTTACATGAAGCGCAATCCCATCAGTCACCACGATGAGACACAGAGAACATTGCTACAGCTTTAATGACTTTTTGGCTTATGATGAGTTGTTTTGCTCTGACACAGCCCTCTAACAACCCTGCTATTGTGCAAAGTGAATGTGGACAGGAGCAGTGGCAGCGATCTTACGTCATGGGTAATTTGTCTTGTCCACGTTCTTGTGCTTGTGCATGGAGTATAGTGGGCCAAAACACACTTCTCCAAAATGTGCCAAACAGTGGCGGCTGCTGGTCAGTCAGGTCAAGGAGGGGAAGCTCATTTCTTTCTGGCCTCCATCAAAAATTTGTTTATTCATTTTAATGTAAATTCTACCCTCCATTCCTTTTCAAGAAATGATCTGTGACTCTGTCGTACCAGCCAGATGTTTTTTCCAGGGATTTTACCAGTGTTCTCTCAACGCTCATTGTTTTTAAGAAAGGTAAACTCACTGGGGATCGCTAAAGCCTCCGGATCAGTCCAGAACAACTCAGAAGATGCGCCAGTGGAGGGTTATACTTCAAGATCGCTGACTGGCTCATTTCACTGTCAATCAAAAAGGGATTTGGCCTCAGACAGATCATCCAATCATCATGCAGAAGCCCAGCGTGCAGGCCAGCCCACTGCCTGATAGACCCCCAGAGACGCTGAGAGTCCGATGGACGGGACAAAGCCCAGCGTTTATCCAATGACCGTCCAGTTTCCACAGTGGAACAACCCACTCTATGCTTCCCTGCTGAAGTCAGAAGACGCTCAGCGTCCGACTGTGTTGAAGCGCTGTGACGCTGCAGGGATGAATGAGGAGGTCGAGCCAGTCACCTATGATAGGTAACTGATTCTGAACAAAAGATGAAGGAATTCTAGCGCATATTTTGTCAATGAAATGTTCACACAGCAGAACATATCACCACTTTTTTTGGGGACATTTTAGGGGAAGCTGAACTTCCTTTGCAGTCTTAGGCAATCACCACTGGTGCCAAAGCAGAGAAGTGAACTGTGCCTGAGTATGGCACACTCGCGGTCATGTTAGGCATAGGCGTCTGCTGAATGAAACTGAAGAATTGTAGAACCAATCAAATGACAACACTAAGGTTGGAGCCTGCAAGAAAAGATTTCTCCATAAGTCAAGTGACCAACAGAGGTGTATGGCACGACTTCAGGTGAGAGGGTCTGTACTTCAGGTATCAGAGCAACCATTAGCTGAGCTCCACAACAGCTGTAGCTCGCTGGAATTACCAGATCTGAAGAGCTACACGGCTGCATACTAACAGCACATTGTTGACTGTGCAGAACAAGTTAAAAATAATCACTCAGGAAGACTATCTCAACTTTTTTCTTCAGCAGACCTCCAAAAATGGTTGTGACCTGTATTCCTACACTACGTTAGTGATGTTTTTTCTTGAGCTGGCTTCATTATTTCCTTCAGGAAACTGATGCAGCTCAGTGATGGCAGAGGCTGCTACAGTTAGGGACTATTAGCTAATCGTATTAGAGCAGTTTGGATTCCAGTATCTTGCTCAAGGATACTTTGGGATGTGACAGCTAGAGCTGGGACTAATACTCTAACAGCCAACCCAGTTTTAAAGATCTACAGCTGCTGGTGATGTGATGACATGGCGCCTATCATTTTGTACATTTTCTTATAGAATTTCACACAAATCAAACAGATATGAAACATATTAGAACAGATTTATAACTTTCCTCATTTGTTGCTATAAGAAGTGGGTTGCCACAGGACAACTTTTGTTCCCAGGCAGTAGCAGACACTAATGAGGAGCACTCTAAAATTGGGGTTGTGGGTGCTGAGGACACAGGCCATTATCCCAGCTGAAACAGTGCAGGAACTTTCTTTTCTCCACCCCAATTTATGTGTGTGTGTTTATTTCTAAACTGCCATGTGGTTATTTTAATAAATTCACCAAAATTCAGATTTGTTCAGGGCCACAGCATGTCTGAGCATATGTTTTGGAGTCTGTTGTCAGCAATGGGGGGCCAGAGGGGACGGTTAGTATTCAGGGGCCACACAGACCACAGCCAGCACTAAGCCCAATCATCAGTGCCTGTCTCAGCTGGGCTTACCATGTACTGTGTTTACCAACACCCAGCTCCAACAAGATGATCTGGAGCAGCCTGCTGTCTGTCTCACTCATTCTCTTTCACACACACACAGGCACAAACACACACACACACACACATAGCCTGTAAGAGGATTTGAACTGGCAACAGGGACAGGCTGCGTCGCTTATCCACAGAGAAAGCTGTGGCACCACACACAGATTGACCTCAGCTCATATGCCTGACTGCACAGGTAAACACACACACACACACAGACAATCCCCTGAAGGAATCTGTGGTTTGGTCGATGACAGAGGTGGACAGTTTGTTGCAAGTTTCTGATCGAGTTTAATTTAAAGCTCAGTGGAAAAAAAAAGGGAATTTTCACAAGACATCCATTTGCCTCAGCTACAGTTGGTTTCTTCAACATGACATAAAGCTGCATGTTGTGAATTTATGCTAACAAACCTGGCACAAATTAAAGACTTAATGTCAATGTTTTTCATCAAAAGTGGGCTGTAAAAGAAATTGGCTGCGAACTAATTTAACATAAAATCAAATGGAAAAACAAAACAAAAAAGAGTTAGTCATAGTCCTTGCTAGCAAAATTTCAGATCAAATTAAAAGACATTTTGTGTTTTCTATTTTTCGATAAAGATATAGCGAAAAGTGAAGGCAATGGACTACTGGAACAGGGGTGGCCAACCAGTCAGAAACCAAGAGCCACAAAAATAACTGGTACTACGTAGAGCCACGTCACACACATGGTCTTACAAACACACTTCCTCTCACACATAAATGCAATAACATTAAATAAAAATCAATACATTTCCAATGTTCATGGCGAGATTGACTTTGTTTGTGGTTCAATTCGTACAAGAGAAGAGAAACTGAAACTTAAGTATCAATCCCAACTGATCTCAACGTTGACATATATATATATATATATATATATATATATATATATATATATATATATATATATATATATATATATATATATCGTTTAGATTGATCGGCACACCACAACTCATAAATATGCATATTTTTTTATAAATGGATCGAAGAGCCGCACACCAAAAGGCAAAAGCACCACATGCAGCTCGCGAGCCACAGGTTGGCCACCCCTGTACTAAAGGACTAGAGTAAAACTGATTAAATCCAGTAATTAAGCACATCTATCAAATGCGTAAATGTATGCATATGTAAATTTCCTCTTCAGTGTTCTTTTTTTTTTTTATTTGTTAGTGGGTATGTATGTGTGTATACATATACCTGTATGTATGTGTAGTTGTATATGTTTGTATGCATGTTTTTATGTATGTATGTATGTAAATAGGTGTATGGGTAGGTAGATATGCGTATATATATATATATATATATATATATATATATATATATATATATATATATATATATATATATGTGTGTGTGTGTGTGTGTGTGTGTGTTTATGTATATACATAGTTATTTATTTACATTTCTTCCTTTTTTTGCTTTTTGTTTGTCGTTTGCGCTCTTTTCACTACTATTATTTGATAAATTATTATTTGATTATTTGACTCTGATTGAAAAAATAAAGTTATAAAAAAAAAATCACAATAATAATAATGAAAAAAAAACAGGAAGAGACATAAAAAAAAAGAACAAGATGCAGTTTTACGTTTATGTAAGATTTATTTTATTCTGTCTGAACGGCACAGAAACCAGCTCTTACATCTTTTCATCCCATTTTTTATGATGTTTTTTTTATCGTCTCCACTTGTTTGAAAGCTTCCACAATAAGCTCTTGAGGGGGATTGTGGGCAGAAGCAGCTCTGGCTGTGTTATCCTCTGCTGTCTACTTATTAGTCTGCTCCGATGGCCACATTGTTACGTGGTAACAGAGGGCGGCCGGGCGGCTGGCCCTGAGGAAGTCATTTGGAGTGAGTTCACTGACTCTCTGACCAGGGATATTAGAGGAGCGTCTTTTAGTCATGCTCGATGGAGTCCAGACCCTGCCTCCTCTAAAGCCTGCGGTCTGCAGGGGAATCTAACAGGACCGGAGAGGCCTGCAAACACCTGTCAGCCTGGAGCGCTGCAGACACAATAACACCTGACACTGCCCATGAGTTCACACATGGAGGGACATGGGGCGTACATATGACACACCAACCACCATGTGTTTGGACGTAAAGCCATACACTGATGATCTGTGTGTGTGTGTGTGTGTGTGTGTGTGTGTGTGTGTGTGTGTGAGGCACTGAAAACAACAGACATGCGATTAATCACACATCTGCACACACACAAACACTCCCGTCATCACAGCCTGCAGGGGGCGTCCTCCAGAGACCCCTGAGGTGACAGATGTGTCAAAACAACATATTGGTTTCACTCCTCTTTGCTGTGGTGTTGCTTTGTTTCTTTACCCCTTTAAGAAAAAAACACTGGATGTGATTTGCTCTGCATATTGCTGATGCATTTTTCAGGAGTTACTCTGAAAACAGCATGTTCGTCGACATTAAAAAGCAATTTAGCACTCCCAGGATTAAAAGCGCATGTTAAATTGAAGGCTACACTTGGCGTGGGCATGAAAAATTGAGTGGCTCCTTATATTAACCAGGTTGAGCGCTGCACACAGCATTTAGATTGACGAAATGGAATCTTTTAGCATTACTAATTCATCTACAGGAAAGCTGTGGTTGAGACGTGGTGCAGGACATCAGTATTGAATGAAAACATCAGCCTGCCTGCAGCTGAAGCTATGTCTTGTAAAAAGTGACTACTAGGTGGATCTCTATCAGCAGGGATTGTTAAATATAACCTACTTTCTTCAGTTCACTTTCTTTTCACTGGAGCTCTGCTTCTCCTGCTCCCTTAGACAAGCTGTGAACCGTCCTTCAACCTTTATTCTACAAATTCACATACTATCCACACTTTTGTGCTTAGCTGACAGAAGAAGAAAACCACTCTCCTTCCAACATCAACATCTGTGATCTCTTCTCCACACTGATTTGAACCACAGAGGGGGTCGAAGCCTTTTTTTTGAGAGCGGGTTAAAAATGAATGAGGGAGCGGTCGGCCTGCGGGGAAACAGCAGACGAGACGCCCGTGTTTAAGTTGGCCCTGATTTGAAAACGTCCTCTAATGTTTCCTCGCTGCACACTGAGAAGAGCAGCAGATAAAAAGCAGGATGAACACTCGTTTAGTGGACCGTGGCCCCACTTAAACATAATGATGGATGCTAATGATGCCCATAATTACTGCTTCTAAAATGGTGATAATTAGAAATCTTTTATAGCTCTTTATCCACAGCCAATCTTGGTAATGATTGTCGCAGTGATAAACAGTGATTGCCAGTGTTTGACCTCTGAAAGCTGTAACCAAACAAAAAAGTCCTCGAGCATGAGTCAAGTAGCTTGTTGTAGACAATGTGGGTTCACAGTTAGATGTTGATATCATCTGTCTGACCTCAGAACTATTCTACGAAAGCTGTGATAAAATTTATAAACTCATTACTACATTAAACTGAATTTGTGGCTAATTTAGGGCAAAGAAAAAATATCTTGAAGACATGACTGACATCGCCATTGCTTACCTTATGGGTCGAGCATGCTAGGTGCCGCCTCGTTGTGGCTGCCTGTTACAATAGCTCTCTCTTCCTTGTAGGTTTCTTGTAAATTTGCATCTCTTTTTCATCATCTCTACATTTGGAGTGGATCATCACTTTGTATGGCTCATTTGTTGGTTGTGGACACAAAACTGGTTTTGTCCTCAGTGATATTTTTATGATTTTTTCTCCTGTGTTTGTCTTGAGATCCTACATGTAACCATAGCCACATTGTTTACATGTGAAATCAGCTGTTAGCAGCCTTTAGCATGTCAATGCTAACTGGTGCAAGGCCTGATGTTCCCCTCAAGGTAAAGTATTTTCTATTCTATTCTATTCTATTCTATTCTATTCTATTCTATTCTATTCTATTATTTTCTATTTTATTCTATTCCATAAGCATTATGTTTCCAAACAAAGACATTCTTACTCTAGCTAAATGATGAGAAGTACCAATATATTTGCCTTTCATTTACAAAAAGGACTTTCACAGGGAAAGCCAAAACAAAACCAGGTCTACAAGCAGTCCTGAAAGTGTTTTGCCCAAAAGATGAGGCTCTGAGCCGATGCCAACTCCCATCAAATGAGAGCCAGCTCCCAACTTTCTTCCCCCCATTGCTCAGCTTAGCTGACAAAAGAACTTTGTTTTGATTGACACCATGGCAGCCAATCATGTGAGGAGATAGGATCATACCATTATGTGATAGCAGAGAGGGAGGCACTCAGTCAGGTATTGCTTCTTGTCAGTCACTCAGTGAGTGAGACAGCCGACAGCAGTGAGGAGACTAGGGATGTTCCTATTGGATACACCGATCGGTATGGGCACCCAGTATGGCTATCTTTGAAGAACTGATCCAGTTTTCACTTGTTTTCAGTACCATCACGCTTTACGGCTGCTGTAAATCAAACCACGTTGCTAACATGTCCGCTGTGTGGGACCACTTCTCTTTGGAAAGCAACGATAGTAAAACAGCGTCTTGCAACATTTGTAAAGTGGGTGTTCCTTGAGGAGGTACCAACGGGGCTCAATTATTACAACAAATACAATTCCTCATTTACAATAGAATCACCCGATGGAGTACAGGATATATCAGAGAAAGGTATCTGTATTGGAAAGGTATTGCCAAAACATATCATGAAAAATCGTATCAGATCGGCAGTCAAAAAATCTGTATTGGGACATCCCTAGAGTATAGCACGCCTGGGTTGTGAGAACAGCATCTGGCTGCAGTTTAAAGACAATATGTTTGAATACTGAGTTTAGTTCTGTTTCTGTTGTGTGGCTTTCTGTGCGGTGTTTTTACATTCATTTTTTGTGCCAAGGAGATTTAAAATGTTTAAAGAATGTAAGAATGCCTGCTTTCGTAACCAAACAAATGCATGAAATGAGAAATGTATGGGACTTCTCATAAAAACAATGAATGCACAAGGGTTTACTGTCAAGAGATCTTATATATTTGCCAGGTTGGGCTAAAATCTGAGGTTACAAATAATACCAGTTTAGGAGCTGTTTGGGAACTGAGCCAAAAGAACCAGCTCTCTGAAAGGAGCCAAACTGCCCATCACTAGGTCCCATGCTTTAATGCATGTTAAGACACAGCACAGTTGTGATACGCTTCAGTGCTGCTGAAAACGTCACTCACTGTGAGTTTGAAGCAAACAGAGTACGCCACCTTCATGGCGTCAGCGATGGAGTTTCTTTGACCCCTCAGGGTTTCAGCCTTTTAGCCCTTCAGTGCAAATTGCAAAGTTTTAAGGCCTTATTTTAGTTCACAATCCAGCCTGCGTTCTGTGAATTTTTCTCTCACTGGTTTTTTAGAAATCCTTTATTTCAGCCTCTGACTGGAAACTTTTTTTTCTTTTTCAGCTGCTGTCTTGATAAGACTACCTTCCCCACAAATTCCTTTCGCTCTGATTGGCCAGCCCTCTGGAGGCCTGTAGGGGGCGGAGCTATGAGCAGACCTTGGTGTTTGAGGCCTGACCCCATATGTGTCATGGCCTGGACTGCAAATCCTTATGCGATGACCTCATCACTTCATCAAGTCTCATGGAAATCGCACACTATTTTTTAGAACAGATTGTTTTGATCAGTTGACAGACAGATTCAGGGATTTCTACAACACATGAAAATGTAAATGTTTGAAAAAGCTGTATTACTTAAGATCAATGTTGAAAATATGTGAAGGCAGAACAGCCCCTCTTTAAACCATGTCTCTGCTCCTTTTCTTCATTCTATTCAAACCTGTATCTCTGGTTGTGTAATATTTAACTCTATTTACAGTCTATTTGCAGTGCTGTTTGTCTGCTGTAGTGTACTGTAGGCTAATGAGAGATTTTACATTTAAGCACCGTTATGAACTCAGTGCAAGAGAAACTGGTTAATACATTACAGGACGGAGAACAAACCCTGTCATTAAACAGACTTTAGACACTCATAATGCTGAAGTTTACAACTGAATTAGCTTATAATCTTCTAATAGCAACTCTTCCTGCACTCATCCCATGAATTTATTGACTTCCAGTGAAAAAGTATTGATTACAGGAGCTGTGTTAAGGGTTAAACAGGAGCCTTATCTTGGAGTGTAGGACCTAAAAAAAGCCCAGTACCCACTCTTCAGACTCCAGATCTACATCAGCAGTTAGTTCAGTATTTCTTCTTTTTGCCCTCAACCAACCAAGCAACCTACTATTAGTGTTTCCCACACTAAAAAAAACTGGTTGAGCTTCAAAGCTTGTGCAACCCTGTAATCAGAAACCATATCATTGAGTCGTCGCTGCAATTGGACATTGTACAGAATTTGTAACTAGCACAGCGAATGTGCATTTGAGGTCTGCTGCTGGGGCAGATTCAAAGCTTCGACTCTCTCTTTATGTTACTCAGAGAGCAGTGGAGGTGACTGCTCCCCTTCTGTCTGCAGCTTAAACCACCTGCCACACGTCGAAAACAGGACATCTCCACATTCAGACTATAGCCCTCCAAACTATTTCCTCCATCTGTGTAGCTCTGACACTCTCCAACTCCTCAATGCAACACATTCAGCAGCTCCAAATCCCTGTCCTTCAGAGAGTACACACTTTACCACATAAGGAAAAACAGAACTCTGTACTTGACATTGCCTTTTTATGTAAACCTCTTTACAAAAAGAAAAAGAAAATGTACAGACGGTTTAAAAGTTGCATGTTCAAAGATGAAGACTTCAGAAATTGCTATGAAATCATCAATTTTCATATCTGAATGGAACATTTGCAACTCAAAGTAACTCAACTCCCTCCTCTTTAAGTAAAAGCTACAATTCTGAAACATTATCTGAGGAAAAGAGTCATGCTATTATAAATACCATGGTAGCATGGGGAGTACCATAAGTGATTAAACAGAGGTTAATATCAACCTATGTATTTTTGATTCCAATCTTTGTTGTTGTTGTTGTTGTTGTTGTTGTTGTTGTTGTTGGGCTGGAATCATTAGCTGATGGATGTGACGCAGCACCTTGAGCTTGAAAATGTAAAGTTATAATACATGGCAGTAATATTTTACAAATGATGAGCAACATGATCGTATCTTCATTGCACCACTGTTTTAGTGTCCCCCCCCCCCGTTGTTTTAAAGACACATTGTTTGTTAGGAAAATGAAACCACTACAAAAGACACTACGAAAAAAAAACAAACATTACAGCCTTTCTATCAACACCAAACTGGTTTTGCCTCAGGCCAGTGATATTTTTGCTATTTTGCTCCTGTGTGTGTCTGGAGATCCTAAATATAACCATGGCTGCATTGTTTACATGTGAAATCAGCTGTTAGCAGCCTGTAGCATGTCAATGCTAACTGGTGCAGGGCCTGATGTTTCCCACAAGGTGAGGAGAAGGAGGTGAGGATGATGTGCTGGTTCTCAGGTGTGAGCTAAGAAGTGATGACATGGATCTGTCCTTCCATCCATCGTTACTGGGAACGTACGATCTATCTCCAACAAGATGGACAAGCAAGCATGCTAACCCAGCAACAGAGAGAATACTAGAGGGCAAAGTAGCATCATGCTATTCACAGACATGGCTTACGGAGCTAACATCAGACACCAACGCCACATTAGAAGAGCTTCACCTGCTGTGAGCAGACAGAAGACAGAAACTGAACAGACTGCTGAAGAAGCTCAGTCCTGGACCCTGTGGAGGTGGAGGCCGGCTGATCTGGACAATGATGGATAATCTGTCAGCATCTGTTTTCTAATGGGCCTTTTTGCACTTTCTTTACACTTTCTTACTTTGGTTTTCTTGTATTGCTGCTGTGACTCCTGAATTTCCCCTCAGGGATAAATATATTCAATTCTATTCTATTCTATGTTTGAACATATTATTAAAGGGGTAGTTTTGGTATTGCTTTCATTGTTGCGATGCCTGAAGCTTCTTCTTCTATGTATGTCTATGTGTGTGAACCTCCAGTCTGGATCACTTCAGGATAATAACACCCTCGAGGAACTCTGAGGCCTGAAATCACCCTCTCTCCACTGATAGCCATCAGTGTTGCTAATAAAGCCACACAGAATGAAGCCACACACACTCACAGACGCACACATTTGTGACGTGAAGACGGATGCTTCCTCCTCACTCCTGATCTCATCTCTGGCTTTAATGAAAAACAGGTTGATACTAAAGTCCAGCACTGCCGCAGCAGCAGCAGCAGCAGCGGCAGCTTGTCAGCGCTGAGCCTCGACACTGCTCTCCATGAAAAATGTCCGTCTGTCTCTGTGCTGCTGGTGATTCATGACTGCGGATCGATGGCTTCTGTGTCATTTCTAACAACAGTTAACTTGTGATTATTTGGCTGACATCTGACAGGAGGCAGCTACAGGGTAGAGGAGGAGGAGGAGGAGGGATTCAGACATAGAAGAGTGTAAGGATGCTCTCTGCTCCCTGAAGGGAAAGCAAAGAACAAAACTGGCAAAACGCCCTGATTAAATCAAATGTTTGACCACAAACTGCAACTGGATGTAAAGCAATTTGTGGTACACCTATTATTGAGGCACAAGTGAGAGTAATGCAGACACTTACAGTTACTAAAGGGGGAGAGGAGGCTGGAAATACGAAGTTGAGCTCTGGTGAATGATGAAACCTGCGCTCAATACAACATGAACAACATTTCTATCACCAGAGAATTAAAGGATTATTATTATTATAATTGTCTTTCTGTCATAAAACATCTCACAATACATCTTATTTTTAATCCAGAGATGTAAATCTGTGTTCTGAGCTTGTCACCTCATTATATTGTTTCCCAGTTTGTTATTTTCCAGTGTTTAGTTGTTGATTTTTGAAATAAATGTCTTAGTATTCTCAGTGGAATTTACTCATCCGTACAAATTATTTAGTGGCACAGCTACTGTGGGGCGCTTTTTAATCATCACTTTCCTTCATCGCACATTTAAAAAAAAATCTCTTTGAATCTATGTTTTATCACTCTGTAATTAAAAGATAATAATAAACACAATGAACATAAGTAGGAACCAGAAGGTGTGTATGGATCAGGTAATTTAAAGGTTTTTAATGAGACAAATAAACCAGTATCTCAATAACAGTCTCTCTAAAATACTAACGATCCATCATTGCTTCAAAAACAGTGAAGTCAAAGAGGAGCTCCAGCACTAGTTTCTCTGTCCTGTGTTAAAAATGAGGAGATCAAAGTCCTGCCTCAGCGTGGAGTCAGGTCAGTTCAACACCACTCACTCTGCAGACACTGAACGAGGGATTTTGTGGTGTTTAATCAGGGCTGTCAGTCTGCGCAGACACATCATTTAAAAAGTATATTTATAACAGAAAAAAAACTTTTTCAGGTGGTGACTTGGCAACGACACCGCTGTATACCTGCTTTGCTTGGTCAGAGAGAGCACCAAACAGTAACAGAACATACCTGCCTGAGTGAGACTGAAAAATATGTGGTTGGTAGGTGTCAGACAATTTGCAAAAGCCACAACACAACAGAAGTCAAAAGAGGTGACTTTTCTAAACGGACACAGAAAAAATGTAAAATTAAGTAAAGATTAACTTCATCTATGATAAATAAAGCTTCATAGGGGTGTCGCCTTGTGATATCCATCAAAGTACTTATATTTCTTTATCTATGTTAGCATTAGAGCTATATTTATCTTGGCTTAAGGTATAAAAGAAACAATCATTAACTTACTTTTACAACTTGTCAGTGTAAGTTAGGAAAACTGTCCTTTAAACTTCCGTTGTGTTGTGACGTTTGCATTCATGTTGTTGCTTTTGTAAATCAGCTGACACCTATCAGCCACTGTGTACACAGCCTAAGCAATGTTATGTACTAGTTTTTAAAGTGATGTCACCATCTTATAATTTGAGTTAGGGCTTACAGGCCAAATTATGGTGATTACCAGTTTAGAAATACTGACTAACTTAAGGAAGGTAGAAAGGATGTGGGCTTTTAGCATCCTGCCAAACAGCTAGTCATCTCTGCCATGCCCCTAATTGGATCTGTTTTAATTGCACTCCCTCATCACCTTCTGACTCGGATTCTCTCTCACACACACACTGTGGTAAATGACTTTTTGGTGAGGCGTGTGTTTGTTTTGGAGTTGAATGGAGGTTGGATCAAGACACATTTCCTTTGTTTAAGTCAAAGTTTTACTGGATACAACGCGCTGAGGTAAGGTATTATCAGTACAGTTAGGCAGCCCTACGATTTGAAACATGACATCAAGCAAACGTTGTAGTAGCCAGCTTTATGTAGCGCTATCGGCAACTCGGTGCTCCAACACATCTGTAGGCTAATATGACAATAAACACTGTCAGTTTGTAAGAAGTTTAGTAGCCATTTGTATTTAGCTAAGCTGGCAGCCTGGTGCTCTGAGATGTGTCCATAATGTGTATCGTTAGTAAATCCTGGTTATGTCCTGCCAGTCATCTACCAATCAGAGCTAACATAACCTCACTCTTCATTTTATTGATAGACTCCCAAGTTTGAACAGACCACTGCAGAATAACTGCTGACTGTGGTTTGGAATGAACATTATCACTAACAGCTTAGCCCCTGTGTTAGCCCAAGCTAAAGGCTAATTAGCCTTTAGATCGGGTTGTATCACTCTCGTGTTTAGCTTTTTTCCGCTCTTCTTCCTTTTTCTGTCTGACGGTTAGGCTCCTGTGTCCACCATCAATAAAAAATTCACTCAAAATTAATCACAGAAATTGTTTTCAGCTGAAAAAAAACACAGATCTCCCAATTGGGAATCTACAAAGTAGGATTTTGAAATAACCTGTAATATTGGTGCTGATAATTTCATTTTTAAGTTTGGATTACAGTCAGGCATAGATTTTTAAATATATAAATGAATAAATACATAAATAAACAAAATGCCCCAAGTGCAGAGAGTAGGAACAGAGGTAAGAGCTAATCAAAAAAGTACATATGGCACTATTTTGGATGTCCTACAGAATGGACTTGTTGACATGGGTTCTGTGAGCATTAGAGCCAGCCTCAAGTGGACACTACAGGAACTGCTAACATTCCATGGTTGCTAGGATGCCAGGTTTGATGTAGCCTCCCTCAATTTTTTTAATGATGCATCAACCATTGAACAATGAGCCTTGCTTCAATCTGATTGGTTAATGTGGGTTGTTTTTCTTCTCTAGGGGAGGTACAGTGAAGCTGATGGACAGGGCAGAGGGCATGGGACATGTAGTGTAATACACAATAAGCGCTACAAATGGGGTGCTGTTTTGCTCCTTACAAGTTGCTAAAGAGGAAACAGAGTTGATGTAGAATTTTGATAACGAGGAAATGACAAAAACAAGCAAAGCCTATATAGTAGTGGCGCTTAGTAATAGTTATGCATATTTTTTTCATTCTTGAAATATTTTATTGGGGAAACCAGGCTTTCCTTGGCATTTGTCAAAAAACGGCACTGGTTGTCGCCTGGATTTTACACAGAAAGTGTTCCTGTATTCAGACTGAAACTGTTTGTGTATAAAGCTTCTGGTTATGGTTATGGTAATTGTTAGTTAGTCACTTGGTTATGCTTTTAAAATGTCTTCAAATCAGCTGGCCTGAGTCCAACCAGAGGCCTCTTTCCCAACTCTCGCTGTTTCCTACTCTGACCACTTTACTGTTCTCTCTGAATATAGGCACACAAAGCCAGGAAAAATGACTTAAAAACATCCCAACCCCTGAACCTCCTCCTAAAACCCCAAACAAACCTTACTTTGACGGTGTCAGTACCTCAGCTGCTGGCTTTAAAGGCAGAACAACATCACCCCCACACCCTTTTCAGAGTCCAAATCTGCCTAATATCCTCCCCAAACAGGCGGTGTGTAAAAAGAGCTGCAGTTTTCACAGCTTTATTCTGCACAGAGGTCCTGAAGAGTGATGGCATTAACACAGACATCCAAGTTATAAAGTGTCAGCTGTTGATTCAACAGCGTTCACCTTTCTCACTGCTGAGCACCACTCCACTGCACTTCACTGCTTTTCCAAGTGCATTAAGAGGCCAAAGCTTATAACAGCCACAAAAGAAACGGCAGATAAATAAAAGCCCAGGCAATGGCTCTGTGCTGCAAACAACAAGACGCACAACTCAAGGTCCTTTTACTGAAGCGGATGCAATTAAATTTCCATTTAGAGTGATGGCAAATTGATCAGCGCAGAAGAGTCACCGCCTGCATTGAAATCAGCAGCTAAACACTCCTAATCTGATGTTACCTCCTTTGCCAACTTTCACACGTCTTTCTTTTTATTAACAGTTACACACACACACTTGACAAGCCTCTACGCTCGAGCCGTACATCTCCATCTCTGCCTGCTGGGTATAAATAGAAGATTCGCCTTCAGGGGGAGGAAAAAAGAAAGTATCGAGTTATTCCTCTCCATTAGCACCACCGAGGAGTTTTGCCGCGCATTGTTTTGGAGACAGAAGTCTGAGCCGGGGGAGGTGCTGATTTGGGAGTCTCACGTCGTTAGGGCTTGAAATAATGATGACAAAATCTCCGAGCAGAAATGATTTGATTAGTGCTTTCAGGTCTAAAAAGGAACCTGGATGCGTACCAAATGACTGTGGAGAGGGAAGGTGCGACAGAGCTCTTAATTGCTGCAACTGCACCTAGAGACTTGATGATTTGTGACATCTTATCCGGTGCTCTGCGCTAACACTAATAACTGTTAATTAACTGTAGCAAGGATGCCGGAGAGGAGGAAGCAAGGGAGGACACACACACACACACACACACGCACTCAGACATGCATGGCCTTGTGTGTTCTCTAGATTAAAGGAAAAAGCATCTCCAGGGATGTATGTGAGATTGAGCGAAGATGTTGTGGAGGTCAGGAGGGCTTGCTGTTCTGTAATGCTAATGGGCACAACGGAGCTGTGCTGCTATCAAAGGAGAGAGAAATAACGGCGATGTCGTTATTGTTTTCAGATTGATCCGGCTGTGTAAATCTGTTAGCCCTAATTGGTCCATGAAGACGGAAAACAAAGTCAATGTTCCGTTCCAAGGCCAGCTTCAATTTCCAAAGCAGATGTTCACAGATGTCGTTTTTGTCATCGGCAGCGTCGGCATCTGCAATCAAGCTCTTTAGTGCAATGACAGGGGAACGCGTGTGTTCACTGCTATCCTCATTAAAAGCAAAGTGCCTGGTGTGTCCTCTCTCGCTTCCTCTCCCTCCCCCCTCTGAGTGACTGTGCACGCAGAGAGTTTAACGGCCGTCCTCCACTGGAAACATCGCTGACATGCACCACCCCTGCGTAATGTCGTTCTGAAAGCCAGGCTGTGTTCATAATGATGAATTATCAAACACACACAGACACCAAGCGTCTGAGTGCTTGATGGATCCGTCTTACGTCTGCGTTAAAACAAATCCATTACTTTGTGCGCTCATAAAAGACTAAAGATAATGAAGCAGGCGACTTGTAGGTGATGCTCAGGCGACTAGGATTAGGTGTGACTTTCCTCTGAGTCATCTGAGATATTATTTCCCATCACAATGTGAAAGTTGTCTTGAGTGATCAAATTTTCTAACAAAATCCAAAAAAAGAGGGCGGAAATTACAGGAACAAGAAAATTACATGAAATGCTAATGCCAGCTAATAGAGCTAAACACTGTTTACGACTGCCTAATGATCCATTTAGTTCACTTTAGGCCTTTGGGCTTATTGAGTGAGGCAAAATATGCAGTTAAACTGCAGAGGCAAACAAAACAAGACCATAAAACCTCCAGCCTGATCATTATCAGGTATCTGTACCTTTATCTTTAGCTCACTGTTTACTTAAGAGGCTAACCACCCTGAAGCTTTTCCTTTTTGTTAACATGTACAGAAGCTGACAACTCACCCATCCTTTATTTAAAGAGGCTGTGAGGAGTTCCTGAGTGATCTTGCAAAAGTCTCCCTTCAAGGTACATGCATGACTGTAATCCACACTTAAAAATGAGATTATCAGCGCCAATATTACTGTTTACAGGTTATTCTAAATAGCTACTTCTTAGCTTCCAGTTCAGGTCTTTTTAGGACCGGATTGATTTGTGGCATGTCTAGGTCTCTATGACAACACCACGCCGGCTGATGAAGTGTTGTAGAAGAAGAGATAAAACACAGAGATTGTTCTTTACTCTGTTAAAAACGATTTCTGTGATTAATTTTGTTGTGATGGTGGTAACAGGAGCCATACCGTCAGACAGAAAAAGGACAGATGAGCAGAAGAAAGAAAAACAGGAGAATGATACAGCCCGAGCTAAAGGCTAACACAGGAGCTAAACTGTTTGTGATAATGTCCATTTCAACCAAGCGGCAACCTCCAGTCTAAGAATATGAGACAATGCTGAAGTGCTAAAATCTGCTGTTTCTACAGTGTCTGCTTGAGGCTGGCTCCGGAAGGACAGGAAGTCACAAACACACCAAGCCAAAAAAAGGGGTTTTCAAAGCAGAAATTCGCTTATTTACAGCCTGGTTCAAAAAATGCCTCCTGTTTGAGTCACTAATTTTACTATTGGCATACACTGAATATTTTTCTAACTCGGCAGTTCAGAGGATATTAAGATCGTGAACTCGCCCAGTCAGAGGCACAGCTCAGGTCACGTGATCAACAGGCGCCCTATAGCTGAACACAGAGCCCTTGCCACTACCAATATGGCCGAGATAACTGATGTGCTTCATTTACTACTCCAGAAACAGACTGGTGACGTCAGGGAGACTATGTCTATGTTATATACATTCTATGATTACAACCCACAGTCAGCAGTTATTCTGCAGTGGTCTGTTCAAACTTGAGAGTCTATCAATAAAATGAAGAGTGAGGTTACGTTAGCTCTGATTGGTAGATGACTGGCAGTACATAACCAGGATTTACTAACGTTACACATTACAGACATGTCTTAGAGCACCAGGCTGCCAGCTGCACTAAATATAATATTACAAACAGACAGTGTTTACTTGTTGTTGCATTAGCCTACAGATACATCGGAGCACCGGGCTGTTGATAGCACTACATATAGCTGGCTGCTTCAACGTCTGCTTGATGTCATGTTTCAAACTGTATCGCTACGTAACTGTACTGATAAATACCTTACCTCAGCATGTTGTTTCCAGTAAAAAGTTGTCTTGAACAAAGACAAATTCAATCTGATCTCTATTTAATTCCAAAACAAACACACGCCTCGCTTAAAGTAATTTACGACAGTGTGCAGAGACTCCGGGCCACAAGGTGGCGAAGGAGTGCAATCAAAACAGATCCTCCTCATAGTATCTTTAAACATCAGGAGCTATCAATTCATCACACAAACAAAAAGAAGGATATAAACCTGACCTTTGCCTTACAGCTGTCATGAGTTTACTGTGTCCATGTATAGTAAAGCTTTTGTCTTGGTATGGCTTTAAAGAAGTGAAACCGACGATTAAACGTCAGCCTCTTTCAGCGTCATTCTGTCGGCTGCCTCTCTACTTCCTCTCTTATCCAAACAGCTGTCAGGTTTCATGAATCCTGTGTCGTCCTCGCCCGGAGAGCCGGAGCTGTCTTTACAATCAAACGCGTTTCCACTGTTATTACCCGGCTCCTACCCTTCCTCTGGAGCTCACTGCTCCAGTGACAGCGACACAAAGAGACACGAAGAGCGCGGCCCTGGAGTAGATAAACAAAGAATGCCATCGCATGTCACTCCTGCTTGGACTGATGCACTCGCTGGAAATTGAGTTGGAGGGATGGCTTTGAGGCACCAACGCACACAAACACTCACACTCACACACACACACACACAAAGGCTTGTCTCCTGTAATAGCTTTTCATTTGTCCCTGACATGCCTCGGTCAAGCCATCGCCTTCACATGTCCTGTGTTAAATACCTGGGGCGAACAAGGTTACGCATTCTGACGGACACATTCACATTTTCAATTGAGACCTCTACAGTCTATTAAGCTCTGGGATACAGTGCAGCCCGGAGAGACACAGACCGCTGCGAGAGAGGAAATGGAGCAAATAGACTGACAAGCTGGCAAGTCGCTCATTGTTATTTTACAGGGGCCTCGTGCGCGCCTGTCACTGCATAAAGCCTCAGTGAAGGACGGGGAAGATCACGCCGCTGTCTGCTAATCAGAAGAGGGCACGCTGAATGTTTTGTTTGGTACCTCTCTACTTCTATTGCACATCAAGGCGAGACCCTGGAGCGCTGTTTGAGCTGCGCAGGTGGGCAGCAATTCTACCTCCAACGCTTCAATTTGACAACACAAGCGCTCCAGGGCCTTCAGAATTTGCGGATCCTGTCAGTGTTTCACCAACAATAGCAGAAAAGCCATGTGATGACTGGGAATGTGCCTTTACTCAAAGCCCAGGGTCTTTTAAAGATTACAAGCTAAGAAAGAGGAGGAAAAAAAAAATCTGAGAAAGCTGCACATGACAGTTGTGTTTACCTAAAAATCTAATTTCCTTGAAACGTGACTGTGACAGGGCTTTCTGCTGGAGTGTGATCTGGAGTGTTTGTACACAGTGTTGAACAACTTGCTGGCATGTGTCGCTTTCATTTTTGAGATCCGGCTGACGTTTTGACAGATGAGCGGTGCCGCGATGCAGCCCGTCTGCCAAGCAAGGAGCTCAGAGAGATGGGGAGATTATTCCTTACAAAGCCAATTAAAGAAGGTCTAATGAAGATGGGCTACATCTCTCCTCCTTCTCCGTTCCTTTGACGAGACACTCTCATTTAGAAGAGAAGTTGTCAGTTTGGCAGAAAAGAGTCTATCAAGTGACTGCTGTCTAAAAATAATAGAATGAAAAAGATGTTAACACGCTTTTGACACCAAACAGTTGTCTTGTCATTAGTAACTAACACCACTCATGTGAGACATACTGATGAATTTAGCCAGATTAAAACCCGATGCAGGGAGGTTTCTGACTTAAAAAAAAAACACATTAAATTCAACACTGTTGACTATTTTTAAAGCCTGTCAGAGCTTTCATCAGGTCAGATTTATCAGAATAATGTTAGTCTGTAGACAGGAATAACCTTTGTTTATAGTTTTCCATGTTAGTCAGAAATCTGTGTATTTACAGAGTGTGATAATATTAAGATGTGGACACATGACAACACTTTTAGTCAGTGTAAAGAAAAAGAAACAGAAGGTTGGGAGTCTAAAACATGGACTGTTTCGAACATGGATGAAGTCTCTGTGGCGATAAGATCTACAAATATGAAGGAATGTAATTTGGAAAGGCTGAAACTGAGGTCAAAGTCATCCTATCTTGCCAAGAACCCAACTGACGCTGCTTCTCTCACAGATCTGTTTTATGCAGATCTATTGTTGATGAAATAATGACAAAAAAATCCTCATCAACGGCCTTTACCCATGATAAATTGGAGACAAAAGCATGTGTACTCTGTTCCCTCTTTAGGGTTTGGGGGTCTTTAATCAGGGCCCATCAGGAAGAATCCATACCATTTTAAGAACGGATTGTTTTGATCAGTTTACAGACAGATTCAGGGATTTCTTCGACATACAAGGATGTAGCAGTTTGTAAATCTGCACACATTTAGCATAAACATCCAGCACTGTTCAACTTTAAACTCCACGTCATGTTTAACCTCTCAAGAGCCAGCATCCACATCCACTTTTGTTTGTTTATTATCAACATCATTATTATCATTATTATTACTATATTTTTATTATTAATACCAATATTGTTATTATTTTGTTTGAAATAAACTTTAATACTACTACTCCTACTACTACTACAACTAGTACTACTACTTCTAAATATGTGAACATTACATTTCTGCTCCTCAGACCCATGATACTTCAAACTTCAAACCTCTTAGCCACATTTGGGGACACTGCCCACATCATCTTTTGGTGAAATCACAACATTACACCCATTTTAATGAAAAAAACAAAACCAAAACAAAACAACAAAAACAAAACAAAAAACAACAAAACAAACAACAACAACAACAACAACAACAAGGTATTTAAGTTCAATAACACTATTGAAAAAACAACTAATAGATAACTCATAACAGAATAAAATAATAACAATAATAATAATGATTGAAAAAAAATCAAACTTTCTGTCCAAAGACCAAGTTTAGTTATTATACTTATTAGATCTTACTTATCCCAAATTGCAAGATGAATTAAAAAATTGCACACTGGACAAAAGCTCAGGTCTTTAGAGGTTAAAGTAAGGGAACAAGTTTGCGTAATTATATTTCAGTGGTGGTTTTTCAGATATATAAAGATTCATAAGTTTGTCCTCCAGTGAGTGTCTGATCTGTCAAAGCACATGCTGTGTATTCTTGTAAAGGATCAAGTTTATTGAGGGTGCAGTTGACATTTTTCACTTACCTGCAGCGAGTGTGTCATATATTCACATTCTTCTTGTTTCAGTTAATGTCTCATGTTTTTACTGAGCCAGCTGATGTCAGGTTAACCTATGAAGTTGTCCCTTTTAGTTTTAATTTATCCTAGTTCAGGTATGCGAATGCATATTTAGTAAGACATGTTGCTATATAAATATTTTTTTCCAACGTTATTTTTTGGCTTTAATGCCTTTAATTGGATAGTAGAGAGGACAGTGGGTAGAGCAGGAAACAGGCGAGAGTTGGGGATGACATGCAGGAAAGAGACCACAGGCTAGATTCAAACCCAGGCCACGTGCATAAGGCTAACCTCTTGGAGCATGACCTAAACCACTCGGCCATCTGCGCTCCGACATATTGCAATTTTGACCAACTTTGCGATCAAAGATAAAAATGCAGTTTAGAACAAAGAGAAATAAATGTTTACCCAGTGAAAGGGACTGCCATAGACGCATAAAACAGCCTTTTCATCATACACACATGTGGTCATTGCACTTAGTCTGGAGTCCAAGACAGTAGGCTGAGCCACAGTGGCCACAGACAGTGATCATCCCAATGGTGGGAGAGTCTGTAGGATAAATTATACAGCCATGGTAAGAAATCTTCATGTTACACAAGCACTTAGAGTAAAATTTTGCTTTTCAGATTCAAACACCATGAACATGTTGAATGTTTTCTTTTTTTTGATCAGCTAATTGAACCACTTTAGCGAAAGAAAATACCTTTACAAGATTTAATATGTGCTCAGTGAAACAATGGTAATCATATAGTGCACATTGTATAAATAAAAACTAGTTGTTCAACATAAAATGTTTATTTTTCCTATGTATGGAAACATATGGCCCACCCTTAAAAACAGTCTGAGCAACCTGAAATCTGACAAACAGAAAAAGCAATTGCAACTATAGTTTATCACTAAATCTGTAATTGATTCAAAAATAGACTTGTTGACAGTTGTAAAACTAGAAGTCAAAATGGATTTTTTTTTAGTAAACTCACATTTCTTTATTTTCGCATTGCGTCCATATCACGATGCAATGATAAAAAATGGGACACTGATTATGACAACAGCACAACAAAATCTCAAAAATCCATCATATTCCACCACAGCCATATTACTGTGATAAAGATCACGTATGTAAAATGGAAACCCCACATCATTGCAATGTGACTTACAAACGGAAAGCAGTGGAATAAACAGGAAGTTTCATCTTTCCTTTATGAAAGAATAAGTCAAGGGCTGTTGAATCGAGACTTTTACAACACCAGAAGAACCTCTTATTTCAACAGGTCTGAACTAAATCAGAACAAACTGAGAGTTCCTCTCAGCGGCTGCTTTACGATGATTGTTTGTGCAGTATTATGTTATATTGATCCACGCTACATTGCCTCCAGCTGAACCCCAGGAAATATCAAAGTCTAAAAGACTCTTTTTGTGAGCAGTCAAAGTAAGAGCAGAACAACCCTGTCAGTCTCCCTCCTGCTTTTCTCCCAGGCGATATCTTTCAAGAGTGAAGGACAACTGTGACAAACCCGCAGAGAAGAGGCCAGATGTGCTCTCATTGTTCAAGAGCTGAAAAAGTCTAAGGTAAGAAATCTGAAGAGGGGAGGGCTCCTCTGGTCTTTCTTCCTCCTCTCATCTTCAGCTCCTCTCGTCCTTTCATGGTGTCCATGGTGTGTGACCTCTCAGTGTGAAGACTGACCTCAGTCTTACTTATAGGCCTGACACCCACTGACAGACGACTAACCCTCCAGAGGTCAGGGCGGACCAGGCTGGGAACACCTGCTACTCTGCAGAACGAACACTTCCCTAAGTGCTTAGAGGAGCTGTGGGAGCGTAGACCGAGTTATTGTGGACGGGCAGGAACACCAGAGAGCAAAACAAAGTTGTTGTCAGTCAAAAGGAGTTGAAAGCAGCAGTTTGGAAGGAAAACAGAGAGATGGAAATACCTCCACGGAGCTGGCAGGAGGCGAGATTGGTCAGGGTCAGAGGGTCAAGTGAGCCTGCCAAGATGTGGTGTGCTTCCAGAAGTTCCTGATCTAATCTTGTATCATCAATATTTATGACAGAAATGTAAAACCAGGAGGTGGAAAGACTACTAAATCTAGAAACGTGCATCAGAGTTCAACATCTCAGGCATATTTCCCATACTCTGATATCTTTGTTGACCTGCTGCGGCTCAAACAGCTTCAGCAGTATCAGGTCATTGCTCCACCTTCTACAGTCTATTTATGTAAGTGGTTTTAGGTACTTATTTGGCAAAGGATATAAGCTCCAGGCTTTGAAATATCAATGTACCAAGGTTGGGTACACACGAAGCAAACCAGACACAGCTAAAACTACAATCAAAATGAACGGTTGGTGTACGACAGCGGTACTAATCTGTGTTCCTGTTAGTATAAAAGTGAACTCAGGAAAAATACTCTGAGCTTAAAAGGAAAAAAGCCACACATTCCACGCTAACATGCCAGCTTATATCTGGCTCAACGCAGGCACAAGTTTCTAATCTTCAAAAGCTGGTTTTATAAGTGCATAATGACGGAGACCACAATAGAAAAACAAACCATTTATTTTCCTCCCCCGGAGAGTAAGTGGAACCATATGGAGCTGCACGGAGCCAGATCCCGACATCTGGGGCAGCATGGGAGAATCAAAGCCAAGTGGTGCCTTGGACCCCGGTGAACCGCAGCAACCTTTGCCTGCCCCGACAGAAGTTTACTAAATGGAAAAACAGGTTGCAGCCATGTTCCGCTGAGCGTCTGAGTTTAGGCCGGTCTTTTTTCAGGATAATTGCTAATCAAAAGGGGTCTGAGGGCTAAGCCCCCGGCACGGTCCTCGCAGTAATCATTGGCAGCTGGAAGCTTGACTTACATAAAAACAGCTGGAACGGGCCATGGAGAATTCCTGTGAAACTGTTTCTTTAATATAGTGTGGAGGTCACAGACAGTGTCGTCCCAGGAGGGGATTTGTGACAATGGAGCATGACATACCTTAGAAAGTGCAAACAAAACTGTTTATTGCTGAACCCACTATACCTGCATAGCCACCAGAGACTGTGTTTGTGCTCTGAATCTCTAACAGGGTGATGAAATCTACTGATTAACAACACTCAGGCAAAGCTCGCTTTAATAGCCTTTAGCTAGTCTGCATTACTCTCCAGCCAACAACAAAGAAACACTCTTATCAGACCGAGCAGGCTGAGGTTAAGAAGCTGCACCACCTGAGGGCTACGTATTTTAGCTGGGGATTTACCGCCTTACACTAAGCCACTCTCCTCCCCGCTCTCATGCTCCCTTCCTCCCTCTTTCTTTTGGATCAGCCACCAAACAAACAGAAGCAAACTGGCTCTGGAGACAATAAAAACAAAACTTTACAGGAACAACTTGTGTGTTGATTCATTTAAAAAACAATACCTTGCTTTGGGACGGATCAGCTGCAGAGTTCATGCTCTTTGATTCGCTGGCTTCATGCCGAGATGAACCAACACAAAGGACAGATTTCGTGCACGCCCCGGAGGTGCAATCATGTATTTTAATGCTCAACGAAGATAAGGTTGAGCGCTGAGCATACTCGTCCTCTGGGAGGGATGAGGGGTGGGGCCGCCTCCCCTTATGTCCAAACACATTACGCTAGAAGAGTTGTGGCTATGCTAATTTATTCCTGAGTGGTCCTTAGGGAGAGTGTCTAGTCATAAAGACCCTGTCAGCCCCTCCCCTCTGTGGGCACCTCCGTCTGCAGAGCGTCCCTGGAGAGGTGGGCCCTGCAGGCACATCCTACAGAGCAATCCTGCCACTGTCAGCTGCCTGGGCACCTTGAGAGCTTAAGCCTATCGCAGATAAGGTTGGAAGAGCGGTGTGGCATGACTTGACATATGACATAATCCATGTTAAGGTGAGGTTAAGGCTGCAAATGGAGGATGGATGACTGTCTTGCCCTTCCATTTCCTCTTCTACTGATGCAGACTGTGTAATGGCCCATCCGCGCTACAGAGCTGAATGCTGGGAGGGAGATAGTTCCTCATTACAGCATCCCTGGGAGGGAGCTGCTGGCTTGTCAACATGGAGCCAAGCAGGAGGCGGACTGCTTTCCCTATTCAGCCACACTACAATAATGTCAAATGAACTGACTGCTGGGAGCCTGTGAGACACCCAAGGATCCACTTTATCTTCTTCATTAAAACCAGTTTAGAGAGCAAGTGGGGAGGGAAAAAAAATCCATTTCCCTAAAAGTCTCCAGAACAGACGGAACAAAATTAATTGCACCATTAGGCCCCCAATAGACAATGCTGGGGTGGTTTTCCTTCACAGATGCATGTGTGCATACACACTGCTCTTAAAAAGGGCAATTATGGAGCCATTTCAGATAAAAATAACTTTCATTTAATGGGCAATGAACGCATGTAAAAAGAATCTTTTTTTTTTTTTTTCCACACTAAGGTATATGAGCTTTGTGTCTTTGAGGCTGTTTCATTTCTCTGAGGGTAGAAGTTGACTCACTGCAGGTGAACATTCATGATACCAAGCAGCAGGTTTTAAGATTTAACTCAAATCTCTTTGTTTTATCCCTTCAAACTCAAGAAAAAGTCATTTCTGTTGGGCAAAAAAAAAAAAAAAAAAAAAAAATCATTTCAGGGACAGTTATAAGAGTTCAACAGTGGCTCAAAACTACTAGTTAGTACCTTTAACATGAAGGAGTATAATAAGGTAGCACCTGAGATTGTGAAAGCAAGCTGCATGTGCGAACAGAAACATCTCCAATTTCCACTCCAACTTTACGCAGATTTTGTTCTCTTGGCTCCATTAAAGGTAGAGTCTGTAGGTTCGTACAAAATTAAATGTCAAATTTTACACGAATAATCATAATCATGCTCAATTGTCACTTTTGAGCCTCTATACATGTGTGTCAGTGGCTACGTTAACATGCAGTAAATATCCTGGTTAAGGTCAATATTCCAGTTTCTGAAACATTCAGAATAACCCGTTTAGATTGCGTGAGCCAACAAGATTCTTCCTGTCAAAACCACGACGCACGGGCAACATCTGGACGCACAGATAACATCATGACGCAATGCATGTCATCTCTGCTTTGTCTTGCTGTATCCATAGCAACAACAATAACAGCAGCAGCAGGGTGGACTTCCAGCACTCAAAAGACCAAGATTCCTTGCGAACAGAATATGCACAGAACACAAATTAGTGTTCTTTTGGATGGGGATATCCAGATAAGTGTATACGTGAGGTTAGAAAAGGCGTAATCTAGGGGTGTTTTAGGGGTTTTTAAAAACCGGAATAGAAGCATTCCCTGTTTTTAAAAAGGGTTCTTGGTGTTTACATGGCCCTTGTGCAACCGGGTCATTGCCAATTGTGAGTGTCTGTGTCTGCCTCGAACACAGTCCTCTGCCTGTATGTTGATGTTTTGTTGACTCAGGACATTTCTGGTCTCAGAGTAAGCGTGGCTACCTCAACCAATCACAGCACGCCCAATGCGTGAGTGACTTTGCATGTTGATTAGCTGGTGGAAGAAGCTATCCTGAGGGGCGACGATAATGGAACTAACATGGAGAAAGAAAGACACAACCAAAGTGAAACTTAACCCCAAACAAATAAAGCTTTTTGGCTTTGGTAGGTATGTGTTGGATAACCCATGATTAACTTGTGCCAACACGCCAAGTCAGGTTCATGGCTCTCAAGTCTCTCCCATGTACAAATGCGATGCTACAGGTGGTTGCTGGGCTGGTAAATGTATTCACATAGTTATGGTAAGAGGTTGTGGGTGTGTGCTGCCGCTGGCACTGAGCCAAGGAGGAGAAGCCAGTTTGAATACACTGTGGCTTTCAATGCTTAATAAAGATAAACTGATTATTCTCACCATTGCCTTCATCAAATGTTTACCAATCAGCACAAATATTACGTCAAGAGCTTCCTCTTCATCATCTCTGTGCCTATGGAAAGCATTAATTCAATATCCTAAATATCCAGCATCAGATTCCTGCTCCAGTTGAGTTTTTGACAGCATCAGTTATTGCGCCCCACTGGCACAAAACAAAGGCTCCAGCTACTGGGATGTGCTTTTTGGAGGAATACGATGGAACCTCGACAAAGAAAAATAGATGCAGCTCCAACAAAGTCTGGGAAAGTATTAACTCTTGGATGAAGCTGGTTAGGAACGATTCTCAGAAAGTTTTTTTTTGTAACATTAGCCAGAGTTTCTGCTTTTCAATCCTACACGGAAAGGGATATGACTCTAAGCGACACACTAAAAAGGAGACTCATGAGAGACACCAGGCTCACAATAAGAGATTTTAATCAATCGATACATTCCCTCTGTCACCAGAGGAGGATTGCCAGTTAAATGAAATAACCCAAGCTGGAAAAGCGCAGTCGTATCGGTCGGCAGAGCCTTTTTGTTTGGCTTATTATTCACAGGTTTGACACAACTTCTATGAAAACAAGCCCTTCGTTATGAATAATGGTAAATAGAGTAAATACATATATGTAAATTATCCCATAATGACTGTAAGACGTCTCCCTTAGTAACTGCATTTGTTTTTTTATGGAGCTTCAAAGCTTTTTGAAGACTGTTTGGTGTTGGAAACAGAAACACCTTTGTCATGAATCTGTTGTAATTTTCTGGTATAAAGACTTAGTTGCCCATGAGCACCATCACATAGAAATTTGTTTTGGAAGTAAAAATACATAGAGAGCAGATTCCTATTTCATGCTGCTATTTTTTTACCAAGACAGCTTTTTCCAGGATGCGAAGTTTTGAGGAAATGCATTTATTTGTAGTTATCTGGCGGTCTTATTTGAAACATGGAAACAATCAAACTTGTAAACTCAGTTTGTAGTTTAGTGACTATTTTATGTTCCTATATTATTGATTCCTGGTTACATCCTACAAGTGCTCATCTACCAACTCCAACCTCACCAAGCAGAGCTAACGTAACCTCACTCTTTATTTTATTGATAGACTCTCAAGTTTGAACAGACCAGCTAAGTTTCTCTTAGCATCAATGCAACATTGTCCTGTATTGGTCCAGACAAACAATCCTTGTCTCAGAATTGGCTTGTTGGCACCTGTTCATCATACTGGCTTTAATGAAAGTTGACATTTTTTCAGGGCATTTGATGTTATACTGTTATGTAGGAAAATGAAGGCTGTGTTAGTGTGATTTGTCTGAGAAGTGGATGAAAATTACAACTCTAAGTTTATTTCCCTGTGCTCAAATGTGAGGGTGGTCAGAGGGTATCTCATGTTGGGCCACAAAAGCCCTGGTTTCAGTCCACTTCGTCTCGACATGGTGCGCATTTTGTGGCGTTTCCACTGACTAATCCCGGGACTGACCCCAAATAACCGAAACAAGCTGTCCCACTTTTTGGGACCCTTCCGTAAGGGGTGTCAAACCAAACCAATCTGATCCCAGAAGGTGGGGTACATCACTGTTGTCTGTTGATTGGTTGAAAAAAAATCATCATTTACCGTGCGACAGGGGCTGCATTGCTCCTCGCAGCACACAATCTTCTCTAAAAAAAAAAAAAAACTTCTGCTTTGTAACAAAGAGCCACATGCCAATCACAAAGAAGGCAACTTGCTGAATGTCTCCTATATTTGCTATTTGTGTACTGCGTCATGTTTTTCGTCTTTGTTGGATTTGTAAGCAGGGTACGCTGTGTCACACTGCTATGGCGTCACACTGTCATTTAACTGATGCTACTATCAGCATCCAGCTTACATGCCGCCTACCATGAGGGGGCACGGTTGACTGTGGAAACACAAACAGGACCAGGCTCAACTGAGCCAACCTATACTAAACCATACTGATCTAAACCAAACTGCTTGGTGGGAACAGCGCTAAGGAAACCTTTTTTCCCTTTTTTTAAAGAATCACATCAACTGAGAGGAGATTAGTACTCTAATACTGATATTAGTTTACTGATATTATCTAAAAAAACACCTCCCTTCTCAATTCTCTTTCTGTCTTCTCCAGGCCTCTCATCGCCCTCCAACAAAACCAGAATCCCAGCATGCAATTTGAGGATGTCTGAATCATACTAAAAGATTAAGGAGATGTAGAGGGAGCGAGAGTCGGCTTGGGGTTTTGTATGTGCATGTGGGGGTTGGATAGGTTGGGGGGAAGCCTGCTGGGCACAATAGCAGTAAGAGCTCCCCAGGCCATTAGCACAGGTCCCCAGGACACGGTGGTATTGTAGGCCCCTGCAGAGGCGAGCCCAGCTGGAGCTTCACATCTCGCTGCCTCACAGCCAAGAACCCCCTCCCATCACAGAAGATAAGGTTCCTATCAGCGCACACACACACACACACACACACACAATTCCATGTTCAAGTGTATGCGTGAGCCACACACTCACACACAGTAATGTCTTTGCCAGGAGTCATGGGGCGGCTGCAGACACACTTTACTATCTGGGGTTGTTGTGCTCGTTTTGTCAACAGTTTCACTTTCTTTGTGAGCATTGTTTGTAATTTATAGCCAGCAGCAAAACAGAAATATAAAACAGAGCTCTATTGATTTCTTTTACTGTCTATGTGCGTCATAACTTTTCCCAGTTCCACACAAAATGTGAAAATTAATACAAACTGTAAAGTGACTTCGATTTGAACCCTACTGTCGCTTGTTATTGCTTGTTTTTATCATAAGCAACCCCACTGGCAGCCCAAACTAAAAAAGCATTTGGGGAATCGTAAAAGATGCTATTATAATGGATTCTGACCACAGATTTTCCCTCCGTCTGAGCCAGACTTTTGGGAATACAACAATTATGAAAACATTGCATGGGCCTCTGCTTTTTGAGTTTCAATAAACCAAACTCTCTTCAGGAAAAAAAGACCCCGTTCCTCCTCCTCCTGCTTTAGCCCGTCTCCTTCTCTTCCTCCCTCCTTCCCTCTCCTCCTCACCAGCCCTCTCTGAATCCCTCCCATGGCCCTGCACGCTCCTTTAATGAGTAGCTGGAAATGACAGCTTTAATCACCGCCTGTGGCCACGGCGAAGGGCCCGTTAATGATAGAAAAGAACAGAGGGCCATTTGCATCAATCAGTCCTAAATCACTTTTTATGATAATGCAGTAGAGAGGGAGGAGAGGCTACCCAGATGACTCCTGCATGATGATGATGAGGCTCTTCTCTCCCCACCCTTGTCTCAAAGGAGGTTTCTTAAAGTGATACACCTGCTGCTACAACGTGCCCTTGTGTGGTGATCAGGAAGCCAATAATAACAGCACACTGCACATAATATTTAACAGAAACACAACCAGTTAGAGAAACATTCAACAATTTACACAAGGACTAGATTTTAAAGATGGATGCAACATCAATTTATAATTTGAATTGATTCTTGGATTTTTTTTTTTCCGCCCTGAATTGTTCTTCCAAGGCAGCAGGTTCGCTCAGACTGTAACCTTGCTGCAGGCGTAAAACACCCTGAGAGGTTCAAATCAGGTGAGCGTCTCCTAAAGCCTTCAGGCCAGATTAGCCAAAATACTTGCTATGCTAATCTACCAAGCCTGTAAGCAGTGATAAATAATTGCTTAAGGGTTTAAGCTCTGCTACAATGCCAAACATACAAAACTAAAAGACTGCATGATTTTTTTCCTCGCCTGGCAAGCTTAAATACTTTGTGTAAAATGATGATGGTGTTTGTGTTTACAGTCTACAGGCTAACCGAAAAGCAACATCATGTTCCACAAAAGTCTGTGGATCATTGACTGACGGTACAGACGTCCTGTCTCTAAAATAGACACAGTTATTAATGGACTAGATCTTGAGCTAAGAACCTGAACAAGACAGAGGGCAAGAGGTTGATTTGGTTGAAGTTTGAAGTTTAAGTAACTAAGTGTTTCAGCCCTTTTAAGTTCATGATAACTGTTTCAAGGCCACTGAAAGACACATAATGTGGGTAATGTAATGTACCATCTGTAACATTCACAATATTTATAGATAATAAAAGTTCAGGTGATAAATGTTCTAATTCTGTCCATCAAGGGATTTCTTACATTCATAATTGTGTGAATTTGTTACATGTATAACACGTCACTGTTAGATTGGTGGCTCATTGAAAAGACAGGTGATTAGTAGAGGAATCAGTTCATCAAAGAACTGTACAAAAATGTTGCCCCCACATGTATTTTGATTAACGTCTGCTTTTCCAGTCATCGAGGGGTAAAGCCTTGAACATTTGAAATGTTTTCATTCTGTTTTGTTTATAGGATTCACAGAATGAAGCCTCAGTTTGACCTTCTCGTGATTCCTTTCTTCTCTTCAGGATGAAAAACTCCACACCTGCATCAGTTAAAGTGCAAAAAACAGAAAGAGTGCTGCACTTGAACGTAAAGAAAGTTACTAGCAGTCTGTTGAACTCAAAGTTCAACTCACTCAAATTGTGTGATACGTGGAGGTAGTTTCTGTGACCTCACCCATTTGTTTCTGATACAGAGTTTTGAAGCCCGTCATCAACAGTTGTCGTATTTTGGACGAGTTTGGGTGAGGCAAAGATGTGGGAGTTTAGCTTCTTTGTAGACAGCTTTGGGGTGCCAACCTGTCAGTCAGGTCAGCCATGCCCTTATATGGGCAAAACTTGTACATTTAATCCCCCTATGTAGTGTGCGTTGAAAGAGAAATTAGCTTTTCAGATGAAATCATAGTTTGAACCAGTCTGTAAACATGTTTATTTATAAAAATCTTCTTTGTTGGTACAATCAGTGTGTACATGGTTTTTAATATTTCTGTAGCGAGCTTCAAGCCGACTCTTGAAAAACTTCAATTTTTGAGACCTGGGTTACCGTCTGGTTGAAACACAGTCCCAATGGCTGATTTTAATATCAGGCAAAGCTCTCTCAAGCAAATGGCCAAACATGGTTTAGGATCTTGGGGTGGCAGATTTTGAGAGGGGACCATGCCACCATCATATTTTGATTTGTGTTTATCTAAAAGAAATAGATGAATGGATAAAAAAATCTTCTTTTCCAAGAACTACTTCATTCATAACCACATTAGATGTAACCTTCTACATATTAAAAAGGGGAAATCTGTGCTGTTAAAAATATGAGCGGAATACAGAACAAAAAAACATAAAAAATGCTGCAATTCCAGAAGTGTCCACTTGAGGTAAGGTGCAAAACCAAAGGTAACCCTATTAGGTCCTCTGTTAAAATGTAGGTGTTCAAATAAAGATGCTTACCATGCATCCACTTGGAAATAAAAACAAAACAAAACAAAACAAAAAACACTCCTTTTTAAGACATAACCATCTCATAAAAACAGGAATTTATGTATTTCTTTGAGATTTTCCTGTTTCAATGAGATACTATCTCGTAAGAACAGGATTTCCCATGACGCTCCGCTGCATGACTCATTGCTTCACATTTTTGCCACTAATTAGAGGTCCGGGGTCAATGCAGGGGAGGTGGGCTTTTAAATGTGTTCAAGTTACATGTTTCAGATTTCTTCATCGAGATGACAATTAAAGATTTTCAGGAATTTCTTTATTTTTCGATTCCTGTTTTTATGAGATAGTATCTCTTAAAAATGCAAAAATCAAAAATAAGTATTTTCTGTTTTTACGAGAAAGTATCTCATAAAAACAGGAAAAATTAAAAATAAATGATTAAATCCTGTTTTTATGAGATAGTTATGTTGCAAACATAGGGGGACTTTTTTCATTTTCGGGTGAATGTAATACCCAACTGTAGCTTAAAACCCAGTAAAAAAAAAGATACAGTGGAGGTGTGGAGCTAGCCTTGTTATTGTGCACACTGTACAGTTGGAAAAACACACACTGCATCTGATTGATTTCAATGGAAGGTGCACTGTCACTGTGTACCCGTCACAAACCTGGCCTGAGCACCTCTGTGTCTTTTCATTGGATGACTGAAAGTTTGGCTAAGTCAGAGACAAAGCGTATGTGCATACAGCCTATGATGCCTTCACAACACAGTCATGTTTCACTCGGTGAGAAACGTGCAGCGAGGTAAAGCACCTGATCAGCTCTGAGGCAGAAAGAAGTTGACTGATAATCAGGCAGCTATACTCTCAATCACACATGACCTACAGAGACGAGCTGATGCACCCGAGTAATCCACAAACCGGTATAATGAGTCGAATAAGCATTTCTATCTCTTTCATTTAGTCAGCCAGCTATAGCTTCTGTTAATTACAAGTGATGTGACATTCTCTGTTTCCATAATTAATTCATAAGTACTCTGTTTAAATGCAATCAATGCAATTGTTAACACAGCAGGAGGCTCTGAACAAAGATCATCCATGGAAGTATAATGAGTGCAATCAGATGACATAACATCTCATTTACATAGAGTTGTATCGACATCGAGGAAGGACACATACAGCCTGATTAAACCATATGTCTTCTGTATACTCATCTGCTTTACAAAGGGCTTTACGAGGTTACTAATAACTACTTTTACTTAAAGAAAGACAGATCAGACGAGCCAGAAGGGAAAAAGTTCAAGCCAACTTATTTTTATATTTCCATCAGGCACGGGGAAGAAATTCAACAACAGTGATGAAAGAAAGTGTGCACTTACCTCAGACACTACAGAGCCCTTTCTTTAAGTTATGGTAATCCCAACCTCTGTGCTGCAGAGAAGGTAAAATGAATATCAAGGCAATTTTCCAGAGAAAAAGTAAGTTAGACTCCCCTTTGAAAAGAAGAAAAATAATTCAAATGTCCATGAACGCTTGAATAATGTGCTGAAAAGCTTGCCAGTGTCTGGCAGTTAAAAAATGGCGGAACAAAACATACCAATTTGTCACAAAAGGCGACTCTGACAAGCGCAGAATCCTCAGCAACACACAGACAGGCATGACAATGCCCCTTCAGGCTATTCCCTTCTCCTGCTCCCTCTCTCCTCTCCTCCTCTCACCTCCTCTCTCCACAGATGGCTTCTTGTGAGTGCAGGGGAGGGCACGGCTGTTCCACAGTAATCCCCAGCCACACAGACGGAAAAGCTTGTTAGAGCACTTGCTGATCACCACAAAAAGTCAAACCCGAGCCAGGGAAAGGTCACCAGGAATTAGGCTATGCTCAAACTCCAAAGGCTTGCCTAATTCCCCCGATAAGCCCCTTTGAAACTCAACCTGTTCTGGCTGTGCCATGGGCTCAGCCTTGCCTAGAACGAAAACCCTCTGCTAAATCTAGCTGGAACTCATTTACACACACGCACACACACACACAGACGCACACACATAGGCTCACAGCTGCACACACCGCTGACAGAATAGGCCAGGGCTTTTCCTGATGACTAGACTAGAACAATCGACCAAAGAATCAATGATTCCCAACGTGCGTGAAAGGAATAGAGGCTGCCTAGACGCATTGTGAGGGCTTTAACTCTGAGCTCCTTTGGACATGAGGAAGCTTTGAAGCTAGAACAGGCCTTACTTTTGACTTCATGCTGCTGTTGTTGTCAATTATCCACTTTGAAAAGGACACCAGAGCGAAAAAGGAAAACAGAAGCCTTGTGGGGTCATGAACAGGAGAGTAATGTGGACTGTCAGGATATAAGGGAAAGCTTCTGTGTCTCTGAAACTAAAAACATCAAACACAATGTGCAGAGGAAAAAAAGCCTCCAGGCGAACATGTGTAAACAGTCCAAACATGCTGGAAGACAGGGGCGTCCCTCAGGAGCCGGGGCCCTATGAAAAGATTTCACCACAACAGCTCAAGCCGACTGCACACCACTGCTTTAACCACACCTCCAGTGATGTGACCATTAAGACCTTCAAACAACAATAACATTGTATCACTCAACAAACTGCTCTATTCTTACAATTGAAATGACTTCAACCCTTACCACTTAAAGATGCAATGCTTCTTCAAGACAACTTTTTACTGGATACAACACCCCAAGGTTAGGTATTAATCAGTACAGTTACAAAGCGCTACGGTTTAAAAAGTGACATCAAGCAAACATTGTAGTAGCTGGCTATATGTTAGCAACATCGGCAGACTGGTGCTCCGACGTATCTGTAGGCTAACGTGACAACAAGTAAACACTGTCAGTTTGTAAGTAGTTTAGTAGCTGTTAATATTTAGCCCAGCTGACAGCCTGGTGCTCTAAGTCATGTGCGTAATGTGTAGTGTCAGTGTCATCCTAGTTAGCTATATCCTGCCAGTCATCTACCAATCAGAGCTAACGTAACCTCACTCTTCATTTTATTGATAGACTCTCAAGTTTGAACAGACCACTGCAGAATAACTGCTGACTGTGGGTTGGAATGAACATTAAGTTAAGCCCCTGTGTTATAGAGTGATACAGCCTGAGCTAAAGGCTAATTAGCCTTTAACTCAGGCTGTATCACTCTCCTGTTTATCTTTCTTTTGCTCTTCTGTCTTTTTTCTGTCTGACACATAGACAGTATAAAACACAGACGAAGCATCCGCGTCGTCACCTGTCTGTTCTCCAAAACGGTAAAATGAAGCCAATCCATGAACACAGCTACATTTGATGACGCCGATTGTGAGTTTTTCAGGGCCCCCAGTGGTCATGTGACCTAAGCTGTGCCTTTGATTGGAAAAACAAATGATCTTAATAACTTCTAAACCGCAGAGATAGAAAGAATTTCACTCACTGTACAGTGTGTGCCGATAGTAAAATCAGCGTTTTAGACCCAAGACATTTTTTGAACCAGGCTGTAAATATGTATTTCAATGCTGTAAAAGTCTGTTTCAATGGCTGGGTGTGTACGTGACTTTCGATCTTTCTGAAACCAGCCTCAAGCGGATTCTCGATGAACAGCGGCTTTTGGCACTTCTGCATAGGCTTTATTTTTACTAACTAGATGTTGCCCCTTGGTCTGACATCACCACCACTACAAATGTATTCATAGAAATCGTTTTTAGCAGAGAAAAACACAGATCTCTGTGTTTTATCTCTTCTCACTATTAAACTTTGTCAGCTGGCGTAGTGTTGTCAAAGAGACCTCGACGTTCCATAAACCAGTACGGTTCTCATCAACCCAAACTGGAAGCTAAGAAGTAGCAATTTAAATAACATGTAACCAGCAATATTGTCTCTGATAATCTCATTTAGAAGTGTGGATTATGATCAGGCATATGTCTAGAAGGGAAACTTTTTCAGGATCACATTCAGACTCCTCACACCCCCTTGAAGTTACATTAACTCTCTGTTGTCACTGTTTGTATGTAAGAAAGTAAAAACAGCCAATTTTCTCTGCCAAAAACCAATAAAAAAAAAAATAAATAAAAAAAAACTCAAGCAGAAAAACAGACACACTTGATGGCAGATTAAACTGAGTCATACAGAGAAAGTAAATTGTGGATTTAATGCACTCAATGAACCTCATTAAACATGTAACAGGTTTGTTAGTTTTTTTTATACTGTAGCTCATGTTCAATACATAGATCTACTTTTTTAAATGTTACCTTTTAAACCCCTGAGTCATCAAGTACCATTTTGTTGAAAGCCATGTATTATATTTTAATAAGTGGTTTCATTTAAGAACAATAAGCCTCACATAAGCAAAACCAATATTATCCTGAAGGAATTGTCTGAGTCCATCTTTCAGAATATTGTTTCCTATTTCAACATCTTGATACAGTGACAGCAGGCAGGTTCAGCTTCAAAGCTTTCCGTACACCTGTGGTATCAAACCAATTTGAGATTGTTCTAAATCTGCCTACATTGATTATTTTTGGCGAGCTCATCATAAAAGACAATAAATATTGCTCTACGAGGGACTGTTTTTACTGCCAAGTGTGTGATTTTCGCTCCTCTTTCTCATGGGAACTGTTTCAAAACATTTCCTCTGAGCTCGCTTTGTCTCCTTCTTCCCTTTCTCTCTTTTATTTTTCATATTTTGGATTCTGCTTCCTTGGCGAAGAAATGGTCTCGCAGCACCAGTCACTTACCTCTCTTGCCTTGGATTCAAGGACTTAACCATTTTGTGCATTTGAGAGGGTGAGAAGGCCACAGAGAAAGATTACACATTCCTCTACTTGAAGATTTTAAAGAGGGGTGTAGAATTTTGTTAAGACTTTATTCTTTCCCTCTGGTTCCTATGATATTTTTCTCACTCTTGTGTTAGAAAACCCTTATTCTAGTCTCTGTCTTAAACACTTCATTTTAGCTGCTGTCTTTTGAACTGTGCGTTCACACCAAAAGAGGCAAAAGAGTGCCGCAAGCACGCCAGAAGTTAAGCCATTTTCAGTGAGAGCCCGACATCCTGGGCAGCTAAAGCGGCTAAAGCGGCTAAAGCATCAAAAGTGACACCAGATGAGAAGTTAAGCCTCGGTCAACTTTATGGTAATTAGCTATGATGCAGTTCAGCGCCAAATGGTGGCAACCAATCAGAGTAGAGATGTCCTTCAACTGAGCGGGCCCTAAGGAACAACGCATGTAACTTTCGGTTCCTAGTTCCGTCATGGATACAGAAAAGCTTATAAATTGTGTTCGGGCTCACCCTATTCCTTTTTTTTGGCTACCGTGACCAACACAAAAAAACGTTGCCTGTGATTGTGTCACAGAGGTGGTAGGTTTTTCTGCTGAGTTCAAAAAAAGTGCAGTAATAGCAGAAAATAGCGAAGTAAAGTGTAGTCTGTGACAAAGACGTAGCTTAGCCTAGCATGCAAGCATTTCTTGCGTCATCTGAATGAGATGACACCAGGGCTCCAGACAAACTTTTTCAGCAACGATCTGAGGTTTACGCCGGGGTGCAGATTACTGTTATGATCAAACAGTCTCCCACTGGATCCTTGAGGATGACTTCCTACTGGACTGTGCGTAAGGATCTGAACAGACACCGGTAACCTGGTTTTCACTTGCCTGAAACTGGGGTGACATTAATGCTATTTTTTGGTATTTATTGGCCTGGTGTACCAGTGATTTTTGTTTCTCGATCAAGTATTTTTGTTTTAGGCAACCTTTTTTCTTTCTTGAGGATTTATCTTTCATTTCTTGTGGATTAACATCGTTTTGTGTTACGGACTTACGAGGACCAGAAAAAACAGCATTAAAGGACAATTTAAAATAGTGTGAAGAAGGACAGCTTGTATTTTATTTTTTTTCTTGTTGGGAACTTTTTCATGATTTGGGTTTTATGAACATTGAGATTATTGTTTTATTTTGGTTGTGATTTATTTTGGAACGGGTAATACACATGGGCTGCACATGGGTTTAATTTTTCAGAGTCTTTTTTAGATTTTACATTATGTTCATGCTATGCTTTAAACTGAAGTTGAACAACAGCAGGCACCTACCGCTGTGAAGAAGTCCGCTGTGCGGCTCCTTAAAATGACAAGTACGATTTTACTTTGACGTCAGTCTCGTGACGAGCAGGCTAAAATATTTTTGCCTCTTTTGCCTCTATTAGTGTGAATGCACAGTAAGGCTCCCCACTGCAAAAACCCCCTTCCGTCTGATTGGTCAGCTCTCTCAGCCTGTCAGGGGCAGAGCTATGGGCAGACCTTGGTGTTTATGTTCCAGCCCTCAGTCCCATAACCAGTTAAGAGATCCTTGTGGGATTAGCTGATAATTTCAGCAAGTCTTGTAGAGATCTCGTGCTATTTTTTAAAAGGGTTTCATGATCGGCTCTTAGGCAGATTCAGGGATTTCTATGCCATATATAAAGGTGTAGAGGCCTGAAATGAACATCCAGTGTAGTGATTTGTTATTTTTCACCCATGCTTGAAATAAGAGAAATCAGAATACCCCCTCTTTAAGGTACAGTTTGTAGAAATGGGAATAATTCCCATGCATTTCTGGAGGCTACTCACTAAATAAAAAAAAAAAAGTATTTTTTCATTTCAGTTTCATCAAGAGCCCCTTCCTCTATGAGGGCCCTGAATAATCAGTTCTACTTTACCCCCCACATTAGCACCCATGTTGAAACGCCTCATGTTTCACTGCCAGAGATTATGTTTTTACATTACTTTAATTTCTACTCCTGCAGAATGATTGCGATTTATCACAGCAGGATTATTCTTCAACATGACCTTGCATCTAAAAAATGCAGAAATACCTCAGAGGTAAATAAGAGAAAGTCCTTAGGAGAGAAAAAGGAACATAATAAAAAAGAGGACTTCTGTCCACATTCTTCAGCTCTGTAGACTTTATTCTCACAGAAAAAGCTCTTAACGGTGACACTGAGAGAGAAAAGTGAATAGGCCTCGACAGACCATTGCCTGTGGTGTTTCCCTTGAAAGGAAAAAAAAGTGTTGGCCTTAACTTTCTGTTCAGACAAAGCAAAGTTTCCAAGCAGCTCAGAGTCTGAAAACATTCTTGGTACAAACACAGCAGACCTGCCCTGCAGTTAGAACCAGTGGTAGGCGTGAAGTGATAGCATTGCCATCCAAACAGTTTGTCTTTTATTTTGTGAGAATGCCTCACACCATTTACATCACCCTGCTGAAAGAGCCGGCTGAAGCACAAAGAGGAAACTGTTGCACTCCTTGTCAGTTCATGTCTGTAACTAGCAGGACTAGTCAACATCTTAATTATACACTACAAGGCCAACTCTTTTCTGGAGTCTGGAGTTTACTGAGACAAACATGGCCCCCACAGCCGATAATCTGCCTGTTGTGATCATGTGATGAGCGAGCTGCTTGGCCCTGGGCTCCTGTCTGTGGGCTGATGAAAACACTTGTTTTATTGTCACTGCAGTGAAGTATCTCTCCCCCGTCGTGTCAGACTGGATATTAATCACTACCGTGGAAAAATAAGCTTTGCCACCGACTGACAAAACAGTTTTGACAAGACAGCTGCATGCAGAGGCTAAATGAGATCATCACGTCTTAGCTGCTATTACTCTATCTTGTCTTAGGAAGAAAAGATACCACATTACTGTGGTTAAGTTCAAAGAAGCAGGCACTGTTTGGTTTTTGGCTGGAAAGTTTACAGAGTCAAATCACCACCAACATTAAGCTAACCCTAACATATATTTAAACGGTACAGCTAAGTTTTGTTTAAACTCTATGGGCATTATTGTTGGAGTTTAGATTTCAGATCCAAAAATTAACAGACAAAAGTAATTTGGTGTGGACTGTGAAATCATTTCAACACATATTTTTCTAAGATTAGAGTAAATACATACTTTTTGTACAATGGTTAACAAACTGTTATTATTTCGTTAGTCCAGTGGTTTTCAAATTAGGGGCCTAGTCCCCCTGGGGGGCCACCAGGGAGAACAAATGGGTCCTCAGAAAATTGGAGGGAAGGGAAAAATATAATTCATTTATTTTTTAATTACATCATAAATAAATATATTGTCACCATTATGTCCTGAAAATACAAAAATAAAGTGCAGGGTACACGTGTTTTTGATTGTACCTATCTGCCCCCTGTGTGACAGTGGCAACTTCAGCATGACAATGTCATGATCTGTGTCAACCTGGCAGCTTCTGTCTATTATTAAACTACCTAAAAAACTGAACTTAACTTTGGGACTCAATCCTTGTCCAACTACTGGCTACATGTAAAAAAGGAGTATCCCACCTTGGCATCCACAGCCCTGAAATGCCTCGCCCGTTTTGCAACAACCTATTTGTGTGAGTCTGGCTTTTGTTTGTTAATACTTTCCGATTCTAAACAAATGTAAAAATGATTGAAAAGTGATAAAAAGTTTGAAAATATGTTCTTAAAGTTGACATTTCTTTCTTTTATTATTCTGAAGCTTGTTGATTTACAAAGGGGTCCCTGGCCAGAAGCAGTGCTGATTGAGGGAACTTTGCATAGTAAAGTTTAGGAACTCCTGGGTTGGTCAATTAGGATGCGGTCATACTGTCAAACTGTGCCGTGCTTCAGCACACTTCAGCCCTAAAGCACGATTGGCCAGTGTGGCCCCAATGTGCCATGCTTGAGCACGGTTCACTTCTCTGCTTTGGCACGCTTCAGAAAGGTGGGCTTTGGCACAGTTTACTTCGTGCACAAGCACGTGGACGGCACGTGTGATCCATGATGCACAATCACCGTGAGCACACATCTAGACAATCATTTTAAACGAAGCACAGCACGGTTTGGATGGCCAGTGTAACCGGGGCCCTTACATTTATTAAATTGTTTTGTGCTTGTATTACTCTGAACTACGACCATCTGTGAAGCTGTTTTCTCCCTCCTGTTACTTGCAAAAGATAGCTATTATTAACTAGTGACAAGCAAGTAGTTACTTAACAACTGTTTCTGCTTTTATTCTCTTGGTTCCTGCATAGATTCTCTTCTGGGGTTCAGACTTCCTCCCATAGTCAGAAAACAACTGGTTGATTGGTTTCCCTACACTTACTGTAGGTGTCTTCAATAATTGTTGATTGTCTCTATGCGTTAGCCCAAATGCTGATTGTCTGGGCCATTCCAGATACACACTTTGCTTTTAGCTTAAAAGCATTTTGATAAAACTAGAAAAGCACTCAGATAGTGCAGACCTCCACCAAGCATATTGTATCTGTGACGCAACACTTACGTCCTACTTTAATGTTATACTCCCTTTCAGCAGACTGTCTGCTACAATTTGGTGTCAGTTGCAGGTTTGTACAATAATTTGTTACATGACAGTGTTGAAAATTTTGATGACTCAGTACATATTTCATATTCTGGATCTGGTTCATACTTTAACATCTGTCAGAAATTATGGTGACCTTGTCTTGTATTGTTTTGTAAAGCAATCCGACCATTTGTCATGGAGTTATATACACATATGGTGGAAACGGCCCTATCTCACAATGATAAAGAACCATTTAAAAAAGTCCTGGTTCCAGACAGTGATCCAGATCACCTCCAAAATTTAATCACTTCTTCCTAATCCCATTTTGAACATTTCCTGAAAATTTCATCAGTTTTTTTTTTATCTGTTTGTTAGTTTTTGAGTTATGTTGTTCACAGACAAACAAACTCTCCCAAGAACATAGCCTCCGGATGTAATCAGACTGAGAAAAAAGGGATAAGAAATATGGTTTTTGTCCCTCATGAACAGGATAGATGTTTTTGTTAAAGGTTAGTGATTTAACAGCTTAGAAAATTTAGGATCCCTGAGTTTAAATAACTTTGTGTTATGATTTAGATTTAAAAATCAGATCTTCAGAGCTAATGTTTCTGGCCTCTAAACAACATTTTGACAGACTGGTGATCCAATGCATCATTAATCTCTATAAATATGTGTGGGCATATGCAAAAAAATCTACAGGCAGGAGAAAGATGTTTGTTGATGGAGGTGTTTAAAATTCTGCCATGCTGAAGATGAAAAATGTGGTTTAACAACACAAGATAATGGAACAGCGTCCGCTTTCTCAACCAGCGTATAAAAAAAGGTTTGTCACAGCTTGAGAGGTGTGATGCGTTTCTTCTTAACCCGAGGTGCAGCTAAAACAAATGAAGCGATAAAAATCTACCACTAAATGAGCATCAGCCTGGCTATAGCACAAGTGCTGCTAGGCGTAGGTTGGCGAGACAAAGGAAAAGGCAATGGTTGTAGACGCAGAGAGAGAAGTGAGAAGCAGCAGTAAAGGTAAGAGACGAAAAGAGGAGTATCATTAAAAAGTAAAGAGGCGACTTGATTTAAAAGTACAAGGCCAGAACATTTTTGTTTACACTTGTTGGATGGTGAAAAAGAAAAGCAATGCTATTCATATCCCTGAAAATGAAAACAGCTGCGCAAAAGCAATTACAAGGTATAAACAGATGCTTAAGATGTAGAGTCTGAAAAACACAAAGGACAAATATTTAGTGACTGCACTGACATAGGATGTTCAAGGATCTCCAGCTGGCATCGGTATTTCTTCATTTGACAACTTTTGTACTTCATGCTTCCTACATTTTAACAAGACTCCTTTGCTTCCAGATACAAATAAATGTTTTAGTAGGTCTCAGAGGCATTGAGTCAGCTGGGTTAGGGGACACACCCAAGTCCCTGATGCAGGGGCAAAAGGCTCAGCTAACGACCCTCAGATGATGCAGGCTGTAAAACAGTTATTGGAAACTCGTAGGTGACAACATTTCACCCCAAAATGCAAAAATGCAATGGAAAAAATCTGTGTTTACAGAAACGCTGAGGGACTGAAAACACTGTAGTAAGCATGCTAGGCCTATAGTTAGCGCTATAACTGTCTTGTCCAGAGGCAGCTTTTGGTAGATCTCTACCGAAGTAGACAACTGGCAAATTTGTGAATGCTAATTCCAGAAGTGGAGCAACAGATGCACATTTTGTTGAAAGATATTCAAGAGATTCTGCAGCACAAGCACAACACAGTAGTCTGCAACGTTCGTTTATGCAAAGCGTAGTGTGACATAAGCCTTTTCACCAAAAACTCCAGCCTCCAAGTCTACTCTGGAGGCCGTTTTCAAAAGTTTCTGTTTACGTTGGTTAAGACAGCGGTCCCCAGTGATTTTTGCGCCTCAGGCATGGTTTAATGTCAGACGATATTTTCACGGACTGGCTCTTCTTCTGTCTCCTCACTGTTTTTTTTTTTTACCCTGCTTAAAGAAACTTTCCAAAGATGTTGTTTTTGTCCATTTTGTGGGGGTTTGGCGTCAAGAATGAGTCATAGACGGGTATGACGGAGAGAATCTGGTCATTTTTCAAAATAAAACATTGTTCAGAATCAGATAATGAATCAAACTGAAATGATGGAAATTGAGAATTTTCAATGTGCGGCCAAGTACCAACTTACCCACGGACCGGTACCGGTCCTCAGCCCGGGGATTGGGGACCACTGGATTAAGAAGAATCTAAAATTGTTGTTGTGTAAACAAACCCTAAAAGGGGTTGTTAAGTGATTGTCAAAACTATGGATGTGTCTTAAATTTTTTTGACGGATGGATCGGCAATGATGCGGACGCTCTACCGGTCTGTTGTTGTGAAGAGAGAGTTGAGCCAGAAGGCAAGGCTCTCAATTTACCGGTCAATCTACATCCCGACCCTAAACTGTGACCACGAGCTGTGGGTAGTGACCGAAAGAACAAGATCATAGATACAAGCAGCTGAAATGAGTTTCCCTGCAGGGTGTCTGGGCTCAGCCTTAGAGATTGGGTTCGTAGCTCGGACATCTGGGAGAGACTCTGAGTAGAGCCGCTGCTCCTCCGCATCAAGAGGAGCCAGATGAGGTGGTTCAGGTATCTAGTGAAGATGCCTCCTGGACGCCTCCCTTGGAAGGTGTTTTGGGCATGACCAACAGGGAGGAGACCCTCTTGACTGGCCTAGGAACGCCTTGGTTGCCCCGCGGAGGAGCTGGTGGAAATGGCCGGGGACAGGGGTCACTAGTCTTTGCTGATGGTGCTGATGGTGCTGCTGCCCCTGCGACCCAGACCCGGATAAGTGGTGGAAAATGACATGAGATGAACTTACATTTTTTCTTCTATTGCTGTTATTTCTGTTTTAAAACTGCAAGAACTGTACAAAAGCACAGAAAAAAGGTGCTTTCATGTGTTCATATCATGAAGAGTAGATGTAACATTATGAAAACAACCTCAGAGACGTATCAGGATGAAAGAGACAATGGAGGGAAGCCTGACAGAGCAGTAGAAAAAGTGACATCTGTGACTGACAAGGTGCATCACACTCACATGGATGAAAGCGAACCAGCTGACATGGCTGACAGAGTCAGAGCAGGAAGTTACTCCAACATGTCAGATCACTCACAGCTTTAAACTACGATTTGCATCGATGAGATCACGTAACCAAAGAAGGAGAAGAAAGGTCACCTGGCTGCATCTCTTAGCACCTTCACAGATTTGTGTTGGAATGGGAGAAGCTGCTGTGAGTCAGGGCTTTGGCTTACAGTTATCCAACAGGGCTCGCTAAGCCCTGAGGCACCTGTGCCAACCTGGAAGGAGAGAATGTGCTCACAGCATTACTGCAACCTGCCCTCTCCGTCACACAGCCAACAGGTTTAGCAGACACCTTGCTGCCGGGCCAAGAGCAGGTGAAGCTCATGGCGATTGGCTGACAGGAGGTTGGCCAAGAGGACGGACCTGATGTGAAGGGCATTATGGTAATATGAGGAGAGGTTTGCCAGGAACGTGTCAATAGCAAAGAACAGCGGACTCCTGCAGGAGGTTGTGTGGGGTTAGCCAGCCAAGCATGAGCGCATCACCTGGGGAACCCGCTCATTAAAGCGTGCTGCTGCGTGTTCGGCTGCGAGCTGTGCGAGCTGTGCGAGTACGCCATCTCTAAAGGTGTCAGAAAACTAATTTAATTTGTCACAGTTATAATTTCATTGTTAGTGGAAGGAATGTATGCATGTGTAACAGAATTAGTCTGCATGTTTTCATATGTGCAGTGTGTGTGTGTGCAGGAGATAAAGGCTGCACTAGCTAATGGCAGCAGGCCTAAGCCAGGCCCTTTCTCCAATGCTCCTCATTAACAGCTCATAATGGCTGGCAAAGTCCTCGCGCCACCCTGGCTCGCTCTCATTAGCAGCTGGCAGCGAGGTGGGGAGATGAGTGGACGCTGGCAGCAACCCACCTGCACTCAAGTACGGCATGGGAGCGAAGCAGCGAGAGGGGAACGAGGAGGGAAATAGGTGGCACGAGGGGGAAAAAATCCTCATCTCAGTAGATTTAATTAAAACTGGGGTGAACAGATGGGGAAGATGGAGTGAAGTCCAACAGGAGACAGCTCATCTGTCTGGGTTTCCACATTTCTCTTTCCATCCCTCCATCCGCCTCGCTCCCCCTCTCATCTCTACTTTTTTTTTTTTTAGATAAATTCCTGGCTTCCAGAGTGTCCCAATTCAAAGCTTGCACACTGGCGGAGCGACAGACGACAGAAACATGAAAAAAAAGCAGACTTGCAGCTCATATGGGCTCTTGAAGGAACGCGGGCCTTTAGTTTGCTGTGGATAATTATGGGCTGGGCAAGAGCCGAGCGGGCCTGCACTGGGCTTGGGATGTTGTGCTGAGAGTGGCTAAGCCCTTATTAAAAGGTAATCCAGGCAATCCCTGTGTAAAATAAAAGAGCTATTTGTTTAAAATAGAGAACCGCCAACCGCAGATGGAGGCAGACAGAGGGGAAGGTCACTCGGTGTAGGGTTTTAGATCAGAAAAAAGATCAAGCCTGCCTGTGGCTCCTTTTTCTTCCCTCTCCCAGAAGAAGTCGCTTTTCATTCTAATGTAATCATCACGGCGCAGTAATATGACCTTCATGGCTGCGTGTTAAAAGGAGAAAAAACAAAGCATCCAGCTCCTTCAGTCCCTGTGGCCATTCCAGGGTATACAAAGGGATCATAGAGACAAGCGAAAAAGCACTAAATGAATTCAAAGCAGCGCTGAACAATGGCCCTTTTGCTCTGCACAAAAACGAAGAAGCACATGCGTTGCATAAGTGTAGATGCTGCTGCGGTATGTCGTGTTTTCACAGAGTTTGACATACTGTATCTGTGATTGACAACTGCTGCCAGAGAATTATCATAATATCCTAGCAACTGCAGAAAGAAACACACAAATATAAATCACACGAGGGAAAAAAAATCCTCACATCCAGCTCGTACAACAAAGCCTCTAGTTTTGCATTTTCTTCTGAAATCTTTCTGCCTTAGCTCAATTCCCTGCTACATTAACCTCATTATCCTTTGAACCTTTTCACTGTTAATGCCAAATGCAATTTGTATTCTGAGGCCAGGCAAAGAGCTCTAAACTGATTATCCCAATTTGAACCGTGGCAGTCCTAGATATTGTTAAGTCTGAAAGGGCCATCTAGCTGGTGAATGGGCTTCTCATATGCCTTCTGAGTTTCATGACACAATGTTGCGTCTGCTTTGCAAGGGATAAATTAAGCGTGTGAAAGTCTAAGCAAAGCCCTCATTTTCCAGTTAATCAAATCTTCCCCTAATCAAATTAGCGCACATAATTCCTCTGGATGCGTGGTACAAAAACAGCATTATCCCCCTCTCCGGAGCTGAAAGGCAGGGAATCAGCGTGGTGCCTCTCGCTCCTCTGCATGAGCGGCCCTCAATGGAAGAGGAGGGTCGGGGTGAGGCGGGGGGCTGGAGGAGTCCAGGGGCGAAGGGGGAGGGCACGGCTCTTCCCAGTGGCCTAACAGAGAAAGGCAAGGCCGGGGTAAACTTTGGCAGCGTTTAAGTTCCCAGCTCATTAAAAAGCCTGGCTCAGTGGCCACCTCCAGGGAGCACTGGAGCGTTGGCTAATGAGGTACTTGTTTAATTTTCTTTCAAAGGGTTGGACATCTGTGACACCCCCCTCTCCCCCCCCTCCAAACCCACCACACTCCCTCCCATTTCTCCCCTCAGCCTTCAACCCCCATGCCTCATCTTTTTTCTTCAAACCCCACACAAAGCCCATCTATCAATAGGCTGCAGGGCTCTCTCTGGTTTGATGAAGTGTCTCTCATTGAATAAGGCAGATAATACATTTGGAGGAGAGCAGAACAATCGCCATTAACTCTGATCTCTCCCTCTGAACAGTCAAAGCCCATCATGGAAATTCAATAGTGGTCAAGCTAAATGGATAAATGTTCACAGTCCACCGTAACGTTCTAATTGATTTCCCTTCATGAGATAATCCACTCTCTTCAATAGTGGTCCTCGCAGCTCCCTTTCACCCCGGTCGCCCCTCTGTGGAGATACCGCAGACATCTCAGGGCCGGGGATGAAAGCCTGGTATGTATTCATCTATTTGAGGAGTGGCAGGTTCATCTCCTCGTTCTGGTGTAGTGGAGAGGCTTGAGTCTATTTTCCGTGACCTGCCAACCTCTGCCACCCCGACCTTTATGTGAGGCTTGGGCTCCATATTCCAGCCCCCAAACACCCCGGGAGACATTAAAAGCACCCCCCTCCCCTTCCTCTCTTTCACCCCCTCTCTGTCTATCGGCCTCTGTAATTGAAATTCAAAGCAGCCAGTGCCGCGTCTCTCTTCATTGGTCACTTCCACTTATTTCATAATGCGCCTCGATTCCTTCATTATGAGAGCTGTCTGACTCATATTTGCACCTTGATGCCCTCCTAATGTCTAAGAGCACGGACAGAATACAAATGTGCTCTTTCTGCTGCCCACATTTCCTCCTTGTCTTCATCCATCACTCTTTTTTTCCTGCATTTGTGCTCCCTGGTGTTAGGATTGTTAGTCATCATAACGTCTAATACAACTGTTACGCTGATGACACACAACTATGCACCTCTGTCTTCCCATACAACTGCAGTGCTTTAATACTTTAACCCTGTTTTACTGATTGTTTTCATCATACAGAGAAGTGACTCGTATACACTTCTTATGGAGTAACAAGGTTTGTTTGTTTGATTTAGCCTCCCAACTGAACAAAACAAAAAAATGCTGCTATTTTGGCTCCTCTTCTTCTTCTGCTTCTTGTTTGTATTACTATAATTTTAACTTTCCCCTATCATTTGCTTTTGATTGCTTTTATCTGCTTATTTTTTTTTATATCCCTTCACATGTAAATGTTTTTTAATTGCTTTACTGTGTTAAAGGGGCTGTGAGGAGTGATCTTGCAAAAGTCTCCTTTCTAGGTAAACGCCTGATCCAAATCTACACTTGGAGGAGGACTGAATTGATTTATGGCCAGTCTCAGCCTCTATGACATCATCACGTTGGCAGACAAATGTTAGTGGTGAGGAGATAGATCTGCGTTTTTCTGTGCTGAAAACGATTTCTACGACTATTTTTGTAGTGATGGTGGACACAGGAGCCTAACTGTCAGACAGAAAAAGGACAGAAGAACATAGGAAAGTTAACTGGGAGAGTGATAGAGCACGAGCTAAAGGCTAACACAGGGGCTAAACTGTTAGTGATAATGTCCATCCCAACCCACAGTCAGCAGTTATTCTGCAGTGGTCTGTTCAAACTTTTGAGTCTATCAATAAAATGAAGAGTGAGATTATGTAAGCTCTGCTTACTAGATGACTGGCAGGACACAGCTAACCAGGATTTACTAACGTTACACATTACAGATATGTCTTACAGCAGCTAATAGTGCTACATATAGCCGGCTACTCGTGTACAGTACAAACTGACATTTGCTTGTTGGCACATTTCTAACAAACGTGCTATGTAACTGTACTGATAACTACTTTACCTTGTCGCAGTGTATCTGGTAAAGAGTTGACTTGAACACAGAAAATTTATTCCAAAACAAATGCACACCTGGTTAGAACTCATATCTTTACGACAGTGTGTGCAAAAGAGGTGGTGCAGTCCAGTTAAAACAGATCCTCCTCACAGCATCTTTAACTTTCCCTCTCTTCTTGTCTTTGGTCTTTTTGGTTTTAATTCATGTTGTTGGGTTTCTCATGTTACTTGGATTTTCTCGTTGTTAAGGTCTTTTCTACTGTTGGGTTTGTATGTTGTCGGGATGATGTCATTGTTTATGTGTTTGGGGTTTTACTCTTTGCTCTTTTGAATAATTTTGCCTTAGCCTCTAGTATCCTTGCTGAACTTGTCTTGAACATACAAATGTCATGAATTCTGGAATAAAAAAATAACCCTGTTTCCCTTAAAAATCAAATGCACTACCCACTAATGCTACGTTTTGTGGAAATTTGTGGAAAAGTGTATAAAAAGCATTTTTTTAAAGCTACCAAAAATCACCAGACTCTTACCCCCTCGCAGCATGTACAAGTATTAAACTTTAAGTTACAGAAAAGTTAAATTTTAATGGTATTTTTTAATATTTTTCTTCAGTAGGTCATAATCAAGCATTACTAGTTGTTTTCATTCTGTTTCAAATCCAGTGAAGAAGTCCGCACAGGAGCTTTAAAAACATGATGCTACCTCATCAAGATCGAAAAGACAATTCTTTTGTCAGAGTATTAACGATCACAATGAGGCTGTAATGTCATGAGATGCTTTTGCAATCACACATTTAAATTAAAACAACTTTTTTTTTAAATTAATGCTTGAATTAAATTTGAAATGGGTTAACCTGAATCACACAAAAAAAACCTTTCTATGTATCGGAGGTCTGATTCAAACAAAGTTGATATAACTAAATTAAGTTATTCCTTAAAATTGTATGCTAACATTTTATCTTGGAGAAGAGGAGTTACTGCTACAACAGGTAAAAACACAGGATGAAGATGCTGAGCAGTCATGTTAGAGTCATGTCGGTAGCGGGTCAAAGGCCTCATGAAAACATTTGTCAATTTGCACAATGTAAACAGGCCGTAACAATGTGTGTTAGGGTCAGCAGGTCAAACCCATGGATCATGCATCAGCTGGCGCGTGGTTATTGTTCCGCTCAGCCTGTCAAAGCCGGGGCATAGAGTGTGAGTGTGAGTGTGTGTGACAGAGGGAAGATGTGGAGATGAGGCGCAGAGGCCTTCAGGGCGATCATAACTAAAACACAGAGCTATTATTAGAACGCCACAAGAAAGCACCATCTGGGTTGTTTAATGAGCCTTTACTGCAGTGTTAAAAAGAGCCTCAAGTTAATTTCCTGAGACAATATGCTGATAAAAGTCTGGAGCAGGTTGTAGACCAAACATATTCAGCGTAAATAAGATAACAGCCAAACCTCACAATGCAGCAACACGTAGCTTTTATGCTCATCAGTCAGCATGAAACAGTGCTCTGCTTATTCTGACTGTCAGGCTTTACATTTCCTTTTTGAAATAAGGATACCATTTTTTTTTTACATTTTGAACATGGTGCTAAAAACTGGTACATCCACACTCAGACATTTTCATTTTAAGATTCGTAACTTTTGCCTCTTAAAGGCCGAGCATCCACGTTATTCTGCCCTTTTGAAATCCTGAAAGCTGAGACTTTAGTAACTACACTTTTTCACACATAGTATGAATAAAATATTTTATACCTCTGCTTCCAAAATGATTGTGATTTTCAAAGGTTAACTGTGGTTTTAACTTCACTGTGATGTGTTGGAAGAGCTTGATCAATGTAGTTCTGAGCAGATGAGAAGCTCAGCGCAAGTTCAAGGAAGACTGTTTGCTCACACATTCTGCTTCTCACCAATCAGCTGACTGGGGGGCGTGCCAGCTTTTCTTTTATATCCAATCACATCATCACAACCTCAGTCCTTAGCTGTCAAAGTTTAAATGCTGTCTCTTCTGGGTGTCAGCTGTCTGTTAGGGTGTATTCACCTGGATTGTTTGGGGCAGTTGTTCCAAAACAGTGCGCAGCCACCCCGAAACCCGGGTTTGTTTGGGCATATGTGAACACAGCAATCAAAAACAAGCGGGTTGAGATTGCAAAAAATAGGTAGTCTCGATTTGAGCCCTGTAGCGGTTCCTTTGCAGTGAGAACGCCCCAGCAACCGGCACAACTGACTCATAACTGTGGCTCACACTGTAGTAATGGGGGCGGTACTGAGCTAGGTTGACAACTGTACAGTCAAAACAGTAGAGGAAGAACGAATCAACCACAACAGCGGAAGAAAAAAAAAAAAAAACGAGTCATGGGCTCATATGGAGCAATGAAGAAATAAAGCGCCTTATCCAAGTGCCTTAACCCAGTTGGGACTCCTAAAAACTACACGTTGATCATATTGTCCACACTGGCACGACCGCTCAAACAACCGCAAGAGACTTTTGCCTTGTGAACACAACTGGACCAAGTGACAACCACTACAACTGTATCATTTTTGCCCTTGAATTAGAACAAAGCAAACGAGCCACAGGTGTGAATACATCTTAAGGCTCTCGACACAGCACCTCCAATCTTCATTGCTCAGTTCTCTACTCTTCAGCTTCACAGACCTCATCGAGTCATCAAGATCCAGCCTACTCAAGACTTCTTTACCATCACCAGTGTCTAGATTCCATCAGGGGATATTCATAATTAATTACATCATTGTACCCCTACATTCATAATTCTTCATACTTGATGGGGTCTAACTGCCAAAACTATTAATCTTGGATGTATCACAATAAAACTGTTAATAAGTCTAAGTGGTGTATGAGTCTCCCCTGATTGCATAAGGATCTCCTAAGTGGCCAATTAGAGAAAAAGAGAGTCTTTAAGGTAGAGTCTGCAGAATTTTCCTGAAAAAATAAAATGTCAACTTTTACACGAACAATCCTGCTTACTCTTCTCCTGTGGGCCTCTATATATGTGTGTCAGTGTCTGTGTCTGGCCTCCAACCCTCTCCTCAGCCTGTATGTTGACATTTTGGTTGTATGTGATGTTTCTGGGCGGAGAGTAAGCATGGTGACATCAGCCAATCACAGCGCGCCCAAGTGACTTTGCGTGTTGATTAGCGAGTGGAAGAAGCGGCTATGATAGTGGACATAAGTCGGAGCAAGAAAAACACAACCAATAAGCCTGGATGAAGCTTGTCAAAGCTTGAAGCTTCAAACCCGAAGTTGGCTTTTTGCTAACCAGGTATGAGTCAAATTCCTGTGATTAGCATGTGCTAACATGCCAAGTCAGGTGCACGGCTCTTGAATCTCTACCATGAAGAAATGCAATACTACAGGCGGTAGCTGGGTTAGTAGTCACGGTCAGGGGTGTGTGCTGCCGCTGGCACTGACCCAAGGAGAAGGAGCCTAGTTTGAATGTTGTGTTTACTAACAAGTTATAAGAATTCCTGCAGACCCTACCTTTAAAGAGACAGCAGCTTAAACTTGGTGTTTGGGAAAGAGGCCGAATTTAAAGTCCTCTAAAACAGCAGGGTGGGAGCACGGCTGGATCAAGCTGGCTAGAAATAAAGAAAAAAAAAAGAAAAAAGCCTTCTACCCCCGCTCCAAGCTGCTAATAGCATGACAAAATCCTTTAATATCCTGGATCAACTGATTTTTAGTTTTATTGATTCAACAAAATGCAACATCAGAGAGACGCTGACCTTCTAATCATATTACAGGGGAAAGAAAAAACACACAGCGTACTATCCAACATAATTTCAAGCCAGCGATGTGAGCAAACGATCACCACATGCTCTTCTTTTGTTGCAGCAGGAGTCCTCAGCCACAGGCCAAAGTTTGTAATGTGCAGCAGACCAAACGCTTAAGGGTCTCGACAGTGGGGGTGTCGTAAATGTCGACTGGACTGGCTCACGGTGACCCCTGGCATCGACTTCCAACACGCAGGCTGATTCACTGAGTAGCCTCGCCTGCAGCAGTGTGGAGCGGCAGCAGACAACCAGGCTGGGAAGACAGCTACGGAGGCGGGGGTCAGCAGAGGGGTGACGGTATGAGGGCATGACTGCAGGGTGATTTTATCTAAATCCCTCTGACAGCAAACTGGCTTTCTATCTAGTAAGCTGGCCCATGCGGGTCAGACTGTAGAGGAATGTGGTTTCACCAAAGGTGCACTGCGCATTGTGAGTGTAACTATGAAAGCTGTGATTCAGCTTGTCCTTAAATGTTTGTTTGTGTAACATTGTGTCTCAGAGAAGCCCCCCTCCTGCAGCCTCAAACTGTGGATAAGGCTGAGATGAGTGATCAGACAAGAAAAACTCCCCAGTTAACCCACTGGGAAGACATATCTTGAGTGTGTGATCGATGCCTCCACACCTACATGTTGCTACTCTTGTCCAACACTAAGTTTATTCTCAGTAGCTTTGAGCTAGAGAAAGATTTATCTAACATGTTTCCAAGTACATCATATCAAGTTGCTGAGAATTATGTTGTGTCCAGAACCCATCAGTCAAGTTAACAAAAGGTCAGTTGTTCCTGGACTGCAGAGTGCAGTAGATCTCTGTCTGAGCGGGGGATGTTAGACCACTACCGTGATGGATCAGGGCATTGCCTTCAGCTACACAACCTTGGGGGTGGAAAGAGATGTTTTTTGGGGCTTTAAAGGTGGTAAAATTGACTCCTGTAAATCTGCCAACCCCCTGACTGACTCATCAACAAGGACCCAGGAGGAGACCCCGAGTCAGACGCTGCATTCCTCCTCTCATGCCTCAGATCCACCTTGGTGTGGGGTTAAGCCCTGCCAGATTGTTGTGCGATGTTTTGATGCCTTTTTTTTTTCTCCCCGCTACAAAAACTCCTGTAGGCATCATGTAGGCAATCATGCGTGACACAGCCCGAGGCAAAGACACGTGGGTCCAGCACAGGTACGTCAGCTCCTCTGAATCAATGTCTGTGTTAGAGCAGATTTCTATTCGACCAGACATGGCAGGAAAGCCCCATCAGATATCTCAGAAAAAGAACACCAGGCTGCATGAAAACAAAAAATACCCATGATCCAAAACAAAACTAACCTCCGTCTCTCAGAGACGCATTAATGATGCATTACAGCAACATTGTGGTGGAAAAGTTGGCAAGGTATGGACTGACAAAGCCACAATGCTGAATTTCGCAGAGTATGTCCTCAATTATGTCCAACCGAAGCCGATAATCAAACAACCTCAAACACGTCATTTCATATTTGTCTTCTTTCATAGTGAGTGACAGGCAGAACAATCAAATTAAGTCCCCCTCAGCAAACCCACAAGTGTAATTATGCACTAAGTAGGAACAAATCAACACACGCAGTGCAGTCGTACAGTAATATTGACACACCGTCCTGACAGAGGAGAGGCTGAATAGGACTTAATAGACTCTGAAAAGAGCAGTTGTCTTTTCCACTGTCACTTTCAATTAGTCATTTGAGGAACAAGGCTCTTTTCATGAAAAACAGGGATAATTAAAAACGGTAAAAAAAAATCTATAATGTGGAAAGAACGCGGCTTTGGTCTCTACTGTGATGTGAGAGTGGCATTTCCTTTGAGAGGAGTCTTTGTTTCTAATTTGGTCTGAGCTCATTTGTCACAGTTGTGTTAAACGTTGGTATTTTTACTATTCACGAGGTAGTGTTACTAATAAAACAGTAAATCAGTGTCACATGACACACCAAATCATATTTTCATGTGATTTCCTTATATTTTAAACATGTATACTTTCTTAAGACATGACAGGACAATACAGCTCTTATGTTTGGTATCAAAATAAAAACTTGATACACAGATAGAGGGGAAGAAACGGTCGTACCTAGACACAAACAAGCATCAGATGGAGATATCATGAATAGTGTGTGGATGAAGCAAACCACAAAATAATTAAAGATGCTATGAGGAGGATCTGTTTTAATTGGACTGCCACACCCACCTTGTGGCCGGTAGTCTCCACACACTGTCGTAAATTACTGTTAGTGAGGCGTGTGTTTGTTTTGGAATTAAATGGAGATCAGATCAAAACAAATTTTCTTTGTTCAAGACAACTTTTTACTGGATACAACGCGTCAAAGTATGGTATTCATGCGTACCGTTACATAGCGTTATGGTTTGAAACATGACAACAAGCAAACATTCTAGTAGCCGGCTATATGTAGCGCTATCGGCAGCCCAGTGCTGCAACGTATCTGTAGACTAATGTGACAACAAGTAAACACTGTCACTTTGTAAGTAGTTTAATAGCCATTTATATTAAGTACAGCAGGCAGCCTGACGCTCAAAGACATGTCTGTAATGTGTAACGTTAGTGAATCCTGGTTAGCTATGTCCTGCTAGTCATCTACCAATCAGAGCTAACATAACCTCACTCTTCATTTTATTGATAGACTCTCAAGTTTGAACAGACCACTGCAGAATAACTGCTGACTGTGGGTTGGAATCAACATTATCACAAACAGTTTAACCCCTGTGTTATAGAGAGATACAACCCAAGCTAAAGGCTAATTAGCCTTTAGTATGACTCTCCTTTTTTAAATCTTTTTTTCTGCTCTTCTGTCCTTTTTCTGTCTAACAGTTATGCTCCTGTGTCCACCATCACCACAAAATTAATCACAGAAATCATTTCATCAGAAAAAAAAACAGAGATGTATCTTCTCACTACTTAACTTCGTCAGCCAGCGTGGTGTTGTCATAGAGACCAAGACGTGCTGTAAATAAGTCCGGTCCTGCTTGACCAAATCAGGAAGCTAAGAAGCAGGATTTTTAAATAACCTATAACCAGCAATATTGGAGCTGATAATCTAAATTTAAAGTGTGGATTACGATCACTTAGAAACTCCTCACAGCCCCTTTAAACAGATCATAGAACACATACCAAGTGGTGTAGAATTGAGTATCTGGGGACATATTGATGTGCTTTAAAATGTAAGACACTTTTTAAAGACATTTCAAAGCATTACAATTTTTTAACCAGACTTGTTTTAAAGATCAGCTTGAACCCTATGTAGTTGCTCCTGAGCACAGCTGGTAAATCAGGCTGTTAAGAGGGAGGAATATTAAAGTATTATTACTATTTATAGTTTCAGAAAAACAGTCTCTGAAGATTCAAGACCACTGAAAAGTGTTAGTCCTGATGGAATCTGGACTTTAAAAGCTTTGATTATGGCATATAGACTTTGTTTACATAATGCTTTCTCTTGCCTTCTGTCCACTCAGAGCACTTTCTTATTACACTCTTTATTTACACCCATCAACATTAACTATATCCATCTCAACACTGGGGATGGGTACCTATCACATTGGAAACGATACGGTACCGATGCCCGGTACCTGGCAATCGGTACCAGTACTCAACAGTACCAATTTTTGGTACTTTTTTCTGTTTATGTGGTAAAAAATATCAATGTGTTTCATGAGAAAATATAGGAATTTTTTAATTTTAACATTTTTATTCTCCAATATATAACCTTGCAATGCTGTGTTGATGTCCAGTATGGAAAATCTCCAACTCTTCCATTCCCTCAGTCACAAGGATGCATTTAGGTACCTAAACATGGTACCTTTTGGTTTTGGTATTGAATTTAGTCGGTACCTAAAAAAGTACACATCCCTACTCAACACCAACAGGGACTTTAGGCAGTTTAGGCAGAGATCCTAGTATCACAGGGTGCGAACCGCAAGGTTAACAAATCCATTCTGTGGTTGAGTCTGTTCTCACCACACTCTCAGTCCGGATTTCCTGATGAATCCCAAGATCCTCTTGTGAGACTGTCTTGTGGTGTGAGGTGTGTTAACAGGGATTTCACTTCCTCCAAGAAGATTGTGGTGGCCTCATTTAGTTCAAATCCTTTATGATAAATATTTATGATTTGATATCTTCCTGTCTGGGGAGGAAAGCCATGCATAGGAGAGCACACATTCTGTGGATTATCGCCAATTCTTTGTGCCGATCTCGCGCCATATGTTTGTACTCTAGAGTTGTGTTTGACGGCTTGAGATTTTGCATGCTGTCTGGTTTCTGGTTGAGAGTCTGTTGTATGAGAATGCAATCTGTTAGTTTGTGGTGTGCAGTTTGAGTCATAGCCCTGAACACACTGTAGGAACCAGACTGGGGTGGTTTGTGGGTCTCTCACATTTCTAACATCTGTTATGGTTTTAAATTCCCCATTAAGAGCCAGCTCTTACCTGTCAGAGGATCAGTTGGTGTAAAAACTCCTGTGAACAGTGAATGTTCTCTGTCTTTGATCACAGAAATCGCATCCATGCATGCTCATTTTGCAGTATTCTATATAAAACCCCCACAGCTGTCGGAAGATGAATGAATAAAAACTGAAAGATTGTTTACTTGTCAATAATTTCTCACCTTGTGAAACAGTGGAGGTAATCACTCTCTATAAGCAAACCTCAGGTGATTGATTTTGAAACAACAGCTCACCATGTGTACCTGACAGACTCAGAGGGCTTCAGCGGGATAATTTGCCATCTGTACGGGGAGACTCTGCTTAGCTGAGTTACTCCTGCTGTTTAACGTAGCTGCTAATTGCAATGACACTAGAAACTCAGGGTCTCTTCAAGAACTGCTGTGAAACCAGGAAGAGGAGCTCTCAAATGTTCTCTACAGAGGATGAATAAAACATTCAGAGCCTACTGCTGTGAAACAGAACAATGCTCAGACATGCAGCTGTATTTACAACATAAACTAACAATGCTAATCAGTCAGATTAATAGTACGACAAAATGTAAGACACTACACTACAAAAAACTGAAATCTTAACAAGAGTTTTTGTCTTATTTTAAGTAAAAATCGTCTAATTTTACTCAATATGAGCCACATTCAACTGATCAGTCCATAAAAATGTCTTGTTTCAAGTTATTTGAAGACAAAAATGAGGTCTGAATAGCTTTTAACAAGTTAAGACAAAAACCTGCCAATGGAACAAGAAATAATTGCAAGAAAATGTGCTTGAAACTAGAAATATTGATGTCTTAACATAAATGGCTTTTGTATTGTTCCATTGGCAGATTATTTTTACGTGTTACAAGCAATTCAGACCTCATTTTTGTCTTTATATAACCTGAAATAAGACACCTTTGTAGACTGGTCAGGTGAATGTGGCCCATATTAAGTCTAAAAAGTCATTTTCTACTAAAAATAAGACAAAAACACTTGACAAGTTTCAGTCTTTTCCAGTGTAGACAGCAGGAATAACAGGGACTAAGTCTACCATAGTCACATTGTGACCACATTCTTTCGAGATCCAGCTCAAAATGGGAATATACTGATAACAATTAATAAGTTAAAAAAAAAGAAGTCTGCTAATGGAACAAAAAAAAAAAAAATAGCTTAAAACTAGAACAGTGTCTTACAACAAGTTACCTTTCTCTTGTTCTATTGGCTGATTTTTTTTTTTATGTGTTACAAGCAATCAAGACCTTATTTTTGTCTTTGTATAACTTGAAATAAGACATTTTTTATGGACTGGTCTGGTGAATGTGGCCCATATTAAGTCTAAAAAGACATTTTCTACTGAAATAAGACAGAAACACACGATAAGATTTCATTTTTTGCAGTGTGCTGCTGTGCCTTCACAACAATGTCGGAAAATAAGTGAGAATCAGTAATTAAGTGATGTAAATGGGTATTCCTTTAAACTGAATTCAAACACATTTGTTTGAGTTGGATTTTTCTGGAAAAAAAAGGCAACAATGGGTACAAAGGACAAAGGCTCATGGGTAATGCAGTCTTCTACCTGGGTTTTTTCATTCCAAGGGGCCACTAGAATCAACACATTATAAAACTCCTCCTGGTGTCTTTCAGAGGTTTGACTTTCAAAACCCATGAAGTTCTAAATCACAACAGCATTACAATAAATATTATCATACTTATTTGATCATTGGAAATAAGGAAGAGAAGTTTTCCCCGCTGTGACAACTTTTAGCTGTTTAAAAACATTTGGATTCTTGCTTCAGTCTGGACTCTGGATAAATTGGTGATATAGAAGATCTAACTGCAGTTTCTGAAAGTCTCCCCTACATCCATAGGTGGCCACAGTGACAGGCGAGGGAGCGATGTGATGCATCAACCAGCGGGTGTGATCATTTGAAAATTCCCCTGGCAGATGTGGTTGTGTGTGCGTCTTTGATTAACTTCATTAATATACATGCCTCGCTCTGATACACAGGCAGTGGCATATGGTAAAAAGCAGGAACAGGAAAGAAGTGATTTGCTGTTTGCTCTGGAAAACAAACAAGCCAACAGGTCCTAGCAGATGGCGCTGTGTGCGATGCTGGTGGGAGGCAATGTGCTGCATCGGCGCTGCCGCCAAGCAGGAGCTCTCCTGTGGATGAAGAGGAGTCTGACTATCGCCCTCGGCCTGCCGCGCGGTAAACAAATAAAGCGTCCTTCTGCTTTCCTGTGTGCTGAGCTTTTTATCCCGCGCTGATCTTACCTCCTGATTTCAAAGCGCAAAAAAAAAAGGAGCTTGTTTTTGGCAAGTTGAAAGTGCTCTAGGCTCGATGCTCTTCAGAAAGCAGCTTACAGAAGAAATGTGTTTAATAATGGCTTGTTTGTGTGCAGCTCTCATTTCCCTCTTTGCTTCATCCGTCTTCCCTTAGCATGCCTGCAAGCAAACTTTCTACTTTGTTCCCATTTAAATAGCATGGTTGGTGGCTCATTTACACTGATAATAGATGTTGGTTATGCATCAGCAAGAAATCTCAGCAGAAGCAGGTTTGTACCTTTATCTTTGCTCCACGTGTATCTCACAGGGAATAACCAAAACTACAAAGGAGAAGCAGATAATTACTGAGAAAATGCAACAAACATCAGGTGTGGGGTTGGGCATAGAGGAAATACATTACTTATAAAACTGTTCAAATATAGTTATGTAGTCTGTAGAGACATGCAAGTCAATGCCTAGATGTTGTCTGGAGTTGACTCCTAGAACAGGTGTCACTCGCTGTGTTACCATGCACCACGAACCAGGCCATTTAACTGGTGCTGGACTGGAAAGTAGTCCCAGTATAAAAGCACTGGGTATTATAAACTTTTATCAGTGGTATGTTGGTCCTCCCTGTGATTTGTGGCCTACGTTCAGTCAGTCACAAACAGACCTTGACCTGGTTGACCTGTTTTATCTCAAATCAATTACTGTTTTACTGTTTACTGTTTAGGTCTTGCTCACTACCTGGCTCTCTTCTACCCATTTACCCTGGTCAAATCCCGGCATTCAAACCCTGGGCATGCTCAGAACACCTGGGCCAAGGTGGGTTCCATCTAGGAGTATATATAAAAAGATGATCTATCCCACCTGCATCATCTAAATAAGTGTTGCTTGAAGTTATCTGACGTAGTGTCGTTTCAATTAGAAAAACATGTTTTGGTGAGACAAACACAATACATAAATTTCTGACATTTCCGAATCTGATTCAGGCCACTTTCAAATGTGGTACTGAATCAGATACGTGTGACTGCAGTCTGAACAGCCAGGTTGCATTCCATTTGATTTCAATGTCAGTCTCCAGCAAAAGTCACGCTCAATGAACACAGACAAGGAAGAAAGCAGAGATTAGGATGAGCGCACAGAGAAAAGAGAAAGTGAAACTTAAGTGTGCGGTTTTCTTTTTTTTTTTTTTCATTTTGGAGAGCTGGGAGAGAAAGGGGGGGGGGGGGGGGGGGGGTCATACAGGCAGCAAAGTAAGCCCAAATACGCAGCTACACTTAAGAAAACAAGTGCTAGAAAAGCGCGGTGCCATGTTGATATCTTCAGTTCTACAGTTCTACAGTTTCATTTAGCTGACGCTTATATCCAAAGTGAAGTACAACACAAGCAAGAATTTAGACAGAAGGAAAACCTAGTTAGTGCGACAACAGTGCTACAAGTTATTTGGCTGCAGAATTTATTTATTTATTTATTTTTCTTGGAGGAAGGAGAATAATCTAGCCAACAAACCACAATTAATTGCTGTAACAATATACTTCAACCTTCAACACCATACAGTAATTAGTGCTGAAAATCAATAAGAGCTGGGTCTGAGACCTTCTGACTCATTCTACCCCTGAGGACAAAGAGGAGAAGGGTCAGATTAAGTGCTTCAGTGTTCCCTGAACAGATGAGTTTTTAGACGTCTCTTAAAGTAGAAAGGGACTCTGTGGATTGTACAGAGTTAGGTAATTCATTCCACCATTTGGGAACAACAGAGGAGAACAGTCTGGCTAGTGATTTGGAGCCGCTCTGGGCTGGGAGCACCAGGCTGTAAACACAGTTCTGTGGGCGGCATCAGTGATGTTCAACTAAGCATGTGGGTCACTTCAGGAGTGTGAGCTGTCCACTTCCTAGCCCAAAGTCAAGCCACATTTAAAAATGTTATGTGAACAAACAAACAAAAAAACAGTTTTGAGCAGTAAATCAGAATTGAACATTAAGGCAACATTAGGGCCTGCAGTATGAATGTAGCCTATGTTATTAAGATTTTCCACAGAACGGACAGATTAACAGTCCATATCCTCCCCAAAGCTACAGAGAGAGAACTTCAAAATAATGCATTATGGGGGAAATGTTCTTTAGGGCAAAGAGCATCTGAACAAAAACTTAAAAAACAAACAAACAAATAAACAAAAAACTATTCTTTCACTGTGCAAGAAGTCTAAAGGCAACTAGTTTCTTAATCAGCTTGTTGTAACACTGAAAACCATTTCCACCATTATCACAGGACTTGTAAAAGTACAGGGTTATTTAGTGAGGAAAATACTTTTTCAGATCAGTGGTATCCAAGGTTTGATACAGTGAGCCAAACCCAAAAGTTAGTCTAGATGCTCATACAGAAAATGTCTTTTTGTGAATACTGCATAGAATGGTTGGTTGGTGGTCATGCTATTAGTACAGTACATCTGGAAAATGTCTTAAACTACTGGCACCATAAAGCTTTAACTATGACTGTTTTGTGAAGTCATCGGTAACTGAAACAAGTGATCAACTTCACAGTTACTTGATGTTTCTTTTTGCAACAAGCTTTTTAATTTGACTTTTTAAACAAAAAGAAAACGCCTTTGAAACATTCATTATAAATTCCTTTTTTTTGTCATTTTTCTATCAGTTTTCATCAACAACACAAATGCTTTGTTGTGTCCCTACAACATAATAAAGATCAACTTTCACTGAGCTGCAGAAATGAGAACAAATAACTCTTGATCAGTGAGCAGTTGCGAGAGCTTGAGACTCACTGACCTTGAGCTAGCATGTCATCAAAAACAATATGAAGCTCTTTGTGAATTTGACAAGCTCATGTTATGCCTCTTTCACATTCAACAAGCTGCTCTCAAACGATGCATCAGATGGGATCTAAGTGGATATACATGCAATGCCCGCAGGAGAAGAGATGCATGTAACCGTACAAACACACACTGCACTCCTGTGCTGTTTTCAAGAATGAGATATACTCTGACAAAGATAAGATGTTTTTTTGTTACTGGGTTGTATTCAGCAATTTAGTGACATCAAAGAAGCAGAATAGAGAAACATAGACCTTCACATCTTGTTGACTCAAGACTACTGGTCTGCTTTTTTAATGGGCTTTCTGCTCTTTCAAGAAGATTGGAGGGAATGTACCTTTATTCCACCATCAACTCAATGACAACAGTCCTTTTGAAATATTTCCCTCAGCACATTTCATTATTACAGAACCTTTGTGAAAGGGGATGAAGAATTTCTCTGTGCTTTATGGCTTTCAAATAAACTTACAAACTAATATCACCTAAAGCCAAAGAAGTTTTCAGAATGTGAGCTGATTTTTCCTGAACCTGCTTTACGATACATTCAAACAGTCAGATTCAAAGAGCAGATCAGCAGTTCATTGCATACATTTCAATTCAGCTATCTCACCTTTGTTATCCAGCACAGAGAATGAGTCGTGTACAAGTAAGTATCAGAGGGAGGAGAGAAGAAAGTGCTTAGTTGGTCGGTTGTTCAAGAGCGACTATTATCATTAGTCCCAGGTCTGCACAGCCTGAGGCCGGGCCCTCTAATGCTCTCCTCTGCCTGCTCTCCTGCACATACCTCGCCCGGGGCAGACACACTCCTATAGAGCACAGGCTGAAGGTATTGATGTGCTGAATAATTCAGAGAACGCAGGAGATGTTCAAATGTAGTCCTTACATTAGCAGGTCTCTTTGTACTGCAGTTTGACTTGTCAACAACTAACTGATGACATCACATGAGTGAGCCATGACAGCCAATAAAACAGAGGATAACTGGTGAAGATATGACCTATCAGCAAAGAGCTTTATGAAGAAAAAAAAAACAATCTGCACATCATTAGATAAAGAGACAGATCGGTACGTAACGTTCTCATCAAAAAGAAGATGATGGACTTTTAAGTATCTTTAAGAAAGACTGACTGTCCTTTTTGCAAGACAGCTAGCTGCCATTAATCATGAGGAGAAAGACCTGTCAAACATCTAAATCTTCTCTATCATTCAAAACATCTTTCACCAATTATTCAAAGGATCTTTAGAGATAAACTTGAGTCCAGGGCTGAAGTTGGACAAGATAAGATAGGAGTTGATAAAATGAGATGATATTAATCATGTACAGTGAAATGATGTGAGATGTATTTAGAAAAGATGAGTTGGGGTGAGTAGGGAGAGATGGGCTGTGATGGGATTATATAGGTGTGGATGGGATGAAGTGAGATGATGGGATGAGATGAGACACATGTATGGATGAACTGAGATGAGATTAGATTAAATAGGTTGAGATGACATGAGATGAGATTTCATAAGATTTTTATGGGTCAGGGGTTAGATGAGATGGGCTGAGACAAGATGAGATGATTGTGGATAAGACGACATGAGATGATATAGGTGTGGGTGGGATGAGGTAAGATTAAAAGATGAAATGAGATTATACGTTTGGATGAGTTGAGCTGAGATAAGTTTAAATAGGTTAAGATGAGGTGATAAAATGAGATGAGATGAGATTACATGAGATTGATGTAGATCAGGGATGAGATGAGATGGGCTGAGAAAAGATGAGATGAATGTGGATAAGACATGGGACAACATGGGATTACATAGGTGTGGTCGGGATGAGCTGAGCTAAGATGCAATTGGTTGAGATGAGATGAGATGTGATTGCATATGTTTGATGTAGATCAGGGATGAGATGGATGAGGATAAGACTAGATGTGATTATATAGGTGTGGATGGGATGAGGTAAATGACAGGATGAAATGAGATGATATAAATGCATGGATTAGCTGAGCTGAGATTAGATGAAATAGGTTGAGATGAGATGTGATGAGATAAAATGAGATGAGATGAGAATACATGAGATTGATGAAGGTCAGGGATGTAAGGAGATGGGCTGAGACAAAATGAGATGGATATGGTTCAGACTACATGAGATTATATAGGCGTGGATGAGATTAGGTGAGATGACGGGATGAAATGAGATGATACATGTATGGATGAGCTGAGCTAAGATGCGATAGGTTGAGATGAGATGAGATGGGATGAGATTGCATATGTTTGATGTAGATCAGGGATGAGATGGATGTGGATGAGACTAAATGTGATTATATAGGTGTGGATGGGATGAGGTAAATGACAGGATGAAATGAGATGATATAAATGTATGGATTAGCTGAGCTGAGATTAGATGAAATAGGTTGAGATGAGCTGTGATGAGATAAAATGAGATGAGATGAGAATACATGAGATTGATGAAGGTCAGGGATGTAAGGAGATGGGCTGAGACAAAATGAGATGGATATGGATCAGGCTACATGAGATTATATAGGCGTGGATGAGATTAGGCGAGATGACGGGATGAAATGAGATGATACATGTATGGATGAGCTGAGCTAAGATGCGATAGGTTGAGATGAGATGAGATGAGATGAGATTGCATATGTTTGATGTAGATCAGGGATGAGATGGATGTGGATGAGACTAAATGTGATTATATAGGTGTGGATGGGATGAGGTAAATGACAGGATGAAATGAGATGATATAAATGTATGGATTAGCTGAGCTGAGATTAGATGAAATAGGTTGAGATGAGCTGTGATGAGATAAAATGAGATGAGATGAGAATACATGAGATTGATGAAGGTCAGGGATGTAAGGAGATGGGCTGAGACAAAATGAGATGGATATGGATCAGACTACATGAGATTATATAGGCGTGGATGAGATTAGGTGAGATGACGGGATGAAATGAGATGATACATGTATGGATGAGCTGAGCTAAGATGCAATAGGTTGAGATGAGATGAGATGAGATTGCATATATTTGATGTAGACCAGGGATGAGATGAGATGAATGTGGATGAGACTACATGAGATTATATAGGTGTGGATGAAGTGAGATGAGATGGCATGAGAATAAAAGAAATGAGAAAACAAAAACTTGTTCATCTCACTGTATGGATTTTTTTTTGCTACAGCTGTAGATTATGTGGTGCACAAATTACCAGAATGTTAAGGAGCTGTTTTATAGAGTTACTTGTATTACTCATGTAGTTTGTGCATTTGTAGAAAAAAGTCCATGCAAACAATGCACATTTGCACATTTCAGGCCTGTTTCACATTTTCTCACATCAATATCAAGGTTTTCATTTTAACATTCTTATATGATAGAACTACTTCTTTTTGATCTCTAAAAAAAACTTGAATCTGAGGCTCCAAAACAAACACAAGACTGGGTTTCTTTTGAAGTTAAATATCACGAGTCACAGTGAACTGAAGACATTTCAAAGAGGTTATCTCTGCCTCACTCAGCAGCTTATCAATCACATGTAAATACTCTGCATTGATAATCAGAGGATGGAGTGTAATTAGAGCAGGGCTCAGCTAGGTTAGCAAACCTTTACAAGTTGTGTAACTTTCAGTGTTAAACTCGTACAGTTAACTGTGTGTTTTGTGCTGTTTGTTTGTGTTTACCACTTTATTCAAGCTTCACAATGACTTATGAAGTGTTTCCCGGCCAACTACATCTTGACAGGGCACTATATCTGTGATTGCACGCTTACTCTTCTGCATAATACATTTCAATGACAGCTTGTGAAAAATCACAGATATATCTGGCGGTTTTATTTTTAATAATGGGAACACTTCTTCCCTCTGAACTCTGTTTGAAGTGCATGAAATAAAGGAATGATCTCATCTTGAGCCTCAAGTCAGTGGATGAATGTGTATTTTTACAGTATTTCATATTTCTGCTTTAAACGGTTCTCTCTTTATGTGCTGTGAGTGGTTTTTGTTTTATGTATAGTGGGCTGGAATTTATGCATACGAAGAAGCTCTCAGAAGCTTTTATGTTTCCTGCTTGCTCAATATCCAAGGCTACGATTAAGATGCAGTTGCTCTTGTGTGGAACCTTGATGGTGCTAATTTTATTGCTCGCACTTAAGAGTGAATATCATCACCCTGTACTGTATATGAATTAACATACTACATTTGCTAGTGTTAATGATTAACAAAGTTGCTGGCATGATTAATTATTTCTCCTTGATTAGTGGACTGCAGACCTTTCAGTGTGGGCTGCTGCTGAACAAGTCACTGCAATCAGTCTTTGACAGACAGAGTGATAGAAACAGGGAAAAAACAGACGGAAGGAGAAAAAAAAAAAGAGCACAAGATGCAAAACTGAAGGTTTGGAGTCCATAATTAGGCAGCAGTTTTTCCTTTCTAACCATTTTCCCAACAGAAAAGAAGCCTGACTACTTAATTGGAGGAATCAAATTTAGTCAAGCGCCCCGTCGGCTCAAACCTACATCATTAAAGTTGCCAGCTAACAAACATCAAACACGAGGCAGCATTAATGAAGCAGATGTATTAATTTCCCATTTATGAGCAGCTAAGCAACTCACTGCTGCTCCCCACTCTCCCCCTCTCCGTCTCTGACAGCACTATTAATGATCTTTAATGCCCCACAGGCAGTAATAGGCCCCACTGGGAGAGCCGAAACACTGCGATTTGTATTGAGGATTTAGACATAACGGGGAAAAGGGAAAAGAGGGAGATCTTGGGGACAGCTCCGAGGCGCTTGATCAGGCCCAGGCCTCAGAGGGGCGGCTGCCGCTTCAGAATAATAAATGACAGCCTCACGATTAAATCAAACCCTCTGCCCAAAAGGGCCAGAGCGGCTGATTGTCACTAACAATCGAGCTGCTTTTTTAAACACCTCGGGGAAAAGAAATCAAAAGGAGACAGAAGGGGAAAAAAACTTGAACGACAGTCTGGCTCTCAACACCTGACAGTTAACACGCATCGGGAGAGACAGACCAGAGCCAAGTCCAGGCAGTGAAGACCTGTCACTGGCTAATATCACACCATACTCATTATACCACTACCCACAATGCACCAGCTGGCACAATGCCTATGATTTGACATCATTAGTTCTAGCAATATGCATATGATAGGCAAAGACGTTTTCGAGCATAAGTGGCGGTTTGTTTCTGATTTACGGCACAATATCTCCTCCTTTATTAGAGTGTCATCTTTTAAAGTAGTAAATGTAATGGTGATGTCTGCAAATGAAATAACAATAAAAGTCAGACACAACAATCGCCATCCAATATAAGTCTTATTCTAAATTATTAAAAGAAACACAACGTTACACATAAAAAGACGGAGACAATAAAAGTAAAAGATTCCAGACGCACGCACAGCCTGTGTTGACATCCTATCTGTTTCTAAATGTGCACATCTAATTATCTAGAGCAGAGGATAACACGGATAAATAAGCTGCAAAGGCATTAACCTACAAATTAGATATGCTGGGCTCTCCAGACCTGCAGCTTTCTCCAGCTAACCCCTAAAGATGTTTGTTTGTTTCTTCATTAAGCTCATTTACAGCTCTCAGGAGACTGATCCGGGTGGTGTCTTCTTACAACTAGCCTACTTGTTTGTAAGGAAGACAAAATGCCAACGGAATGGAGCCAACATATACTGTTTGGACTCAGATGTGCCAACTGTATAGTGTTAAGTGTGTAAATGAAATCCTGATCTCAGTTATAACTATGTTTACACAGTATTAGAGGAAGCTGGAGGATAAGAATGACTTTCAAGTTCACTTCTGTGTGCAGCATTGTTTTAAGTGTAGACATAAATATGATGTGAAGAGGAGTGCTCCAAAAACGAGTCAGTCTGTATAGGCTCCTATTGGTTTTTTTATCTTACAGCTGAAACAAGCACTTTACAGCCCATAATCTGGAGACATTTGGTTTGGTCAACCAAAATGTTGCACATTTTCTATTCATGGCAACTATTTGGAGTATTGGACAACCTGGTCATATCACATAAGGCTGAATAAATGGATAATGCTTGTATAATTGAGCCTTTGATGGTAAGGGGGAAGGCTGCTACTCTTCTTCAAGGTGTCACATCTCATCAGTGACCTCTATGACCTCCAGTCAGGAAAAATGAAGCTAAAGCTCAATTGTAAAAAACCTGTAGTTCCTAGAATTACCACAGGATGCTTCTCCCCAAATCCAGAAAGCTCAAGCTAGCTTGGTTTGAGACTGAGTTAAGATGAGGCACAGAGTGGGTCTTTAGCCTCTTTGCAGTCCGCTACGTCATAGGGTCGTAGGGAGGCTTGACGACTTTTGTCTACAAGTCATGATGCAAAAGTCCCCTTTAGTATGGAAGTACCTTAGAGCCATAGCAATAAATTTATCATCAGACACAAGTGAGATCACACTTTGTATCAGAATCAAATGCATTTTTCAAAAAATTGCCTAACATCTTTCAAGTGCCCATATCTGTGCTTCTGTTGTAGCTACAATTACAAATTTGGTGTCAAAGTGTACATTTTGGGGGTCAAGGAATCCAATTAGATAAGCTTCAAGTTTCAAAAACCAACAGTACTCCCCTTACCACAACAGCTGGGGGGTAAACATGCACATTTCACTAACAAAATTGTGTCTTTAGAGTGATTTTACTCATCTTTTCCATCAAAAATGTAAAAATGTTGTCACTTAGTAGGGTGCCAGTCTGTCAAGTCAGCCATGTTCTTATATGGGCAAACTTGCATGTTTAATTACAAAAAAAATAAGTTTAAAAAACAATAAGGGATAGACCGATTATCGGGGCTGATATTTGGCATTTTGGGGAATATCAGCCTTTTTTTCAGTCTGATGGCCGATATGAAACCCATTCAAAACGGTGTTGTTTTGGCTCTGATAATTCCCTGTATGTCGTGTAAAACCAAATGGAAAATTAATTCAACTGCATCACATGCCTGTGAAAGGCAGCACAAACTTAATTTTGTCCAGTTTTATTGCAGTTACATAGAAATTTTGGATAACTTTATTTACTGTAGAAAACTTAAGCTATTTATTTTTTTTAGTTATTATTTAACGTTATAAAGTGTGCTGCTGAGCCTGGGAGCTGTTTAATAAACATATGCTTGAAGGCATTTGAATGCAGTGAAGTGTTGGAGTTTGTATTGTCCAAAAATTTTTACGCCAATATTTTCACTTTGACTGCTAATGAATATCTACTCCAAATATCGGTTATTGGCCTCCTTGACTACTAATAATCAGTATCGGTATCGGCCCCCAAAAACCTATATTGGTCTCTTTCTAAAAAAAATTCAGCCACTGTGCAGCTGGTGCAAATTGAGAAATGAGATGATATCATGCATCAAAGCTAATGAAACCTCCAAATACTCTTTGATTAGATGAGCTTTACCCAGAGATGGTTGGACTGGTTGCTCACGCAGTCTCTTACGGACTGGTGAACCTCTTCCCATCTTTACTTCTAGAAGACTTTACCTTTTCTGTGTCCCAATTTTATTCCCAGCCATGTTACTAACCTGTTGCAATTAGCCCTCCAGGTGGATTATAACATTATTTCACCTTTTCTATATTTCATTGACTCTGTCCCTACTGTTTGTTTTTTACACTGAACATTAGAAGAACAGAGAAGACCTCTTTGAGTTCCCTCCAGCGAATCCTAATGTAAAGGACTTATTGAAGTGTGTGGGTTATGATGATGATATTGTTTTTTTTTTTTTTTTTTTTTTTTCTTTTTTTTTCCCCACAGATATCATGCAGATGATGATATTGTTAAATATATCTCTCGTCATTGATGAACAAGCCTTAAGTGCTAAGTCAATTGAACAACCACATAGATTCTGGCAGTGTTAGCTCTAATTAAAAGTCATCATTGTCTGCACTCACTGTGCCATGGCTTGTAAGCTGGGCCAGTTTTTGTCATGTATTGATTTTTGTGTGGTGGGTGGTGCATCAATTCAGGGCAGTTTAATTGCAAAGGTGACAATGGTGGTGAAAACAAGAAGAATGCTTGTTTAAAGGAGGTGGTTTGTCTTATAACCAAGATCAATCCATAAAAGCTAGCTGGAAACTTGATGTGGCCACTGAGTCTTTTGATACCAAAATGTATATTATATATATATTATTATTAGCATGGCTTTAGCTGTTTTGGTTTTCATAGTTTTATGTTAAATTTCCATCCCCCCAAAAACGGCACCACTAAACCACCACAATACTGAACAAGGCTTCAAAAAGGCAGCTGAATAATGAGTGAATTACCATTGTTGAACAGCTTTATGCCCACCAATGCACAGGGAAGGATTTCAAATGTAAACCACTAAGTGTTCACTCTGACTGTAACACATCGGAAAGGCAGTTGTGCCCAAACCCTCCATCCAGAAAAACACTTCTGATGCCAAAACACTGATATGTATAGGTGCTCTGGGTTCTGTCTTCCTTCCCTCAGACAGCAGCATCATCATTTCCTCCCTGCTCCACTGTGGCAGGCAGCAGTGGGGTTAAGCTGCCAGCGATGTAGCGATAGTGATGTGGGACTGCAGCTGGGGGTTGCAGATAGCACATTCTGTCAAATAGCGTCAGGCTGCCTGCATAATGAAGTGAAGAGAACGACGGTGGGAAAGAAATAATAGGAAAAGGGGGGTGGTTTCATTTGTTATTGCTGAAACTGATACGGCTCCACCACAGTCTGGGAAGCAGCGGGAGGCTCAGCTTATAGACAGGAGGAGATGAAACATTAAGTCATGGCCTGATTAATTGTCAGCGCAACACACGCCATATTTTTCTCCCACAAAATATGTGTTCAGGGGATGTAGGCTGTTTCAGGTTTACACTGAGAAGTGCAGCGGTAACACTCACAAACACACAAACTGATAGGGATGGCCCAACAAGGTCAGTGACTGTATGAGAGGTGGTGTGATGGTGCTCCCATTTTGTTTATATCCTGTTAAGTGAAAAGTCAAGTAATGTGACAAAAACTAAATATTTCCAACCCTGATGCTGGAGTTTCTAACCTTCTTGGCCAAAAACTGCTAAAATAATTGTGCCATAGACCAGAGACCCCCTGCTGTTAAAGTACACTAATAGACCAATCCAAAAAAACAAAAGAAAACATATAATTCCCACCTTAGCTGCTTATTTGATAAGATGAAGAAGAAAACCCATCTGCATAAGAGCAGAAGGAGTGGCCAGATAGATCTTTGGGGCCCCCTGCTACCATGGGTCATATATATATAATATGCTTATCTGTTGCTGAAAGACTTTAGAGCAGGGGTCACCAAAGCGGTGCCTGTAGGCACCTGGGCACCCGCAAGAACTACATAAGGTGCCAGCACTGGTCACAATGGAGCTACTTCCTACCATCGTTGTTGTGTAATTCATTGACAATAATTGTGAAATGATTAACACGGACCTGTGAGCAGTCTCTTCAAATAGGATTCCCACATCCACTATTATTAGTGGTATTAAAAAGTGATCTGTGCAAGCCTCGCCCTTTGTGCCACTCATTTCCAGTGAGGTAGCCCTCAGTCTCAGAAAATTTGGTGACCCCTGCTTTGGAGGAAGAATGATGGTTATGAGTTTGTTTGATGCTGGTCCCCGGTCAGAGATGCACCCTTGGTAGGCGAAGCGAGGTGGGTCACGATTCTATTTCTCAATACACCCAGGTAAAGGAATGTTACAATATTTTAAATAATGAGGCGGTGCAATATTAATCTTTGTAATTATTGTTTGAGTTTGTGATTGTGTCGAGAAGTGTATGGGAATTGTGTATGTGTGTTTTAATATCTTGAAAGTTTTGGAAGTGTTTTCTAGTTCTATGGTGCCATGGTGCCACATGAAAAAACTAGAAAAGCACTCAGAGAGCACAGACCTTGGTGACAATCACAAACTAAGAATGTGATGATTGTCACCAACAATTAAGTCCTACTTTAATGTTATACTCCCTTTCATCAGACTGTCTGCTACAATTTGGTGTTAGTTGCAGGTTTGTACGATAATTCATTACCTGACAGTGTTGAAAATTATGATGACCCAGTACATATTTCATATACCAGATCTTAGGATCCAGAATATTACCAGGATCTGGATTGTACTTTTACATCTGTCAGAAATTATGGTGACCTTGTCTTGTATTGTTTTATAAAGCAATCCAACCATTTATGGTGGAGATATATACACATATGGTGAAAATGGCCCTATCTAACAGTGATAGAGAATCTTTAAAAAAATCCTGGGTCCAGACGGTGATCCGGATCACCTCCATAATTTATTCACTTCTTCCTTATCCCATTTTGAACATTTCCTGAAAATTTCATCAAGATCTGTTCATTAATTTTTGAGTTATGTTGTTCACAGATAAACTGTCCCCAAAACATGACCTCCTTGGTGGAGGAAATAAAGATTTGCACCTGTCAAACTCTTTGTGTGATTTGATATCAGGGGCTGCTACATATAGTATTTGGACTAACACTAATTTCTGCCATGAAAGTAAGACCGTTTTAGTGGATAATGCAAACCTCTTACTTGGTACGATAGCTTTTTGTCGTTCTTAAAACAGAATACATTTTGAACTTATTGAAAAGAAATTAATTCACTCGAAACTGAACTGAAAAATGACTTAATGTCCCGCGCTTACACAACTTGGCACTTGTATTGTACAGACATCAGTGATGTATGTGCCTTCCTAGATTTTACCCTGCATCGCTGTTTTTGACATTTAAAGGTGAACAGACTCACATGAATAACCACGGCCACCTTATCAAGATTTCTGGTCACACTGCTGTTTTGTTGTTATCTTGTGTCCTTTCTTGTTGTGTCCTTTTCTTGGCCAGTGTCCATCAGTGGTACTGAATAGACTAGAAGTCTTTCTGCAGGCTGATATGATTGGAAGTGTTTCCCTTTCAATGAGCGTGTAGCTGCAGCCTTTTGTTCATTAACAAATAACAGGCCTTCAAATGCTGTGATTGGCTTTTCAGAAACAGAACTCAAACAAGAAGGCAATACAATCTTAGGATCAGGGGTCAGATAAATATTCAGTGTAAAGTATGTGTTTAGCTATGGCTCAGGTATTGAACCACAGGAAGCCAGATGTGACTAACCTCTGATTCAGGGCAGCCTTGAGGACTCACAGGCTGATGGTACTGAATCACATTAATGTTGCTTTGGGCTGTTTATCTCAGGAGCTGTGGCATTTGTCATCATTGGACTCCCCTTGATCAATGCCGTCTTTATCATGATATGTTTCTAAAGTGACTTCTACCCCCACCTCATCCCAACACCGCCAGCACCCACCCACACACACACATTAGTGCCTGCAAGCACACCTACACTTCTCCCCTCAACACCCAATGATTTCATTAGTTTCATATTAGGATTGATGGGCCTCTTCTGAGGGGTATAAATCAATTTGAGAACACTTTCTAAACCTCGGCCTCAACCTCCAATGGAGCCATCAAGCAGAGGGGTGGCTGAGGGGCAAGAAGGTGGAACCGCCACATCATTGGTTTGCTTTTGCTGGGGAGGAGGGGGCACGAATAATTCTGCCTTCAGGGTTTATGATGGAAAGAGTTCCCCCTTCATGCTCCGTCTATCCCCCCAAGAAAGCTCAACCCATTCTCTGCAACCACCCTCTCCTTTCATCCCCACTGCTTTCCATCCATCCTTCCATACCGCCATGATTTACAACTAGTACTCAGTCGCTTCCTGGGAATTGATTTCCAGGGAACTGCGCCATGTGCCCATCCTTTCTGTGGAGGCCATAACGATCAGGCTGTGGATCATTAGTCTGGACCACTGTTTTCCACTGCTCCGCTGGCTGGCCTCCATACATCTCCCCCTCCTCCTGAGTCACAGCCACTGGTAAATTGCCTGTCCCTTTCCCTCCTCTTCCCTCCTCCCCAAGCCCCCAGTCACACCTCATGATCCTCATCTGTCCTCCTTTGCACCGCAGCAGTTATTGAAAAGCAAGCTGTGTGGAGTCAAAGCCAGTAGTGAGTGTTTACAGGCCATTCAGGTCTGAGGAAATCCCCCTCATGTTTCCACCGTCCTCACATGCTGACCTCAGCCTCAGCAGACGGAGCAGGCTGCAGCGTCTGGAGCTGACAGATGAAGCTGACATGTCAAAACTGCAGTTCCTCAAGTGGCCACTGGAGGCTGGCCCCAAAAGTAAGTCAATCATCACAGAGCCCCAGAGTAAATAAAACAACAGAATCAAAGGTCTCCATAGTTCATTGTCATACTCATGACAGATTTATTGGAGTTTATTTTAAAATTACTCACTAGTTTGAAATATAGTAAAGTTGCTCAAAACAAGGTGACATCAGGTCTGGAGGCATTCCTCCAAAGTCATCCCCCAACCATAGCTTAAATCTTGACCATGAAAAGATATGGTTTTTGGTTTACTCTATTGACCTGACTTGATTACAAGACAACCCCCCTCTTTTCAAGACCAAAGACTCTGAAAAACCAACATTTACTTTGTTTAAAGAAACACTTTTTTATTGTAATTCAGAGTAAAATATTGAATTAATAAGTAGAGACTCCTTTCATTTTTGACTTTAAATACAATCACTAAGATCTGAATTTTAAATTTGATTCTCATGACAGCTTTGGTAATGGGCATTCCTTTGTTATGTTTCTCAATAAACTCACCCTCACACCCTTCTGTCAAGGCGCTTTGAGGACCACTTCAAATGGTCTCTTTGGACACATAATCTTCAGATAATACACTCCATAACTCAAAGTTTTGGTCTGCCTGACAGTTGTTTAACATCTCTGCTTCATCAACTATCCTTATTTTAAAATTAGCATCATAGCTCTGCCTCCGTGTCTGTTAACTCGCACAACTTTTGGTCCACTTTGCCTTGGACAATGACCGCACCTCTCCGTGTGTTGTCTCCTCTTCATTGCTCCCTGTCACTGTGCCTCTGCTGTGATTGACAGATCACCACAGCTATAATAAGGTCACTAGCTTTACAAAAAGCTGGCGCTGTCTGCTGTTGTAGTCGTGTAGCAACCCTAGACAACTGTCAGCATGTGTCAATGGTTAGACACAGATTATAAGATGAACCCCCCTTTTCACGTTATCTTCAATGAATAAAAATGTTGTCTTGCTCTAAGGTCAATACAGTAATACAAATCTAGGGCTGTCACTTTAATCCATTAATTAGGTTTATTAAGTGACTCATTCACTGCCAGCCATTTTCAAAGCATCTTGAACCATCTATCAAGACCCAAATAACCCAAATAATAAAATAAATATAATGTTTATATAGTCTGTGACCATATAAACACCAAAACTGCCTAAGAGTAGACTCTCCTCTTTCATGCCTCTGTTCCTGTTTTTGATACAAAATGAAAAACAGACAAAACATGCTGTTTTTGATCGCTTTCGTCTTAGGCGCTCCATCCTTTGGTCCTCTCCATGATCTCCATCGTCTTTTCTCACGATCACACCGCTCTTTCTCTCTGAGCTACCACAACACATGCTCAGTTGGAGCGTGAGCTGCCTGAACTTTTCTGACTGGCAGCGTGTCGTTATGTCTCCGTCATCTCACATCTTCTCCTCATTTACCTACACGCTGAGCTCTCAAACAAAGAGCACACTGCTCTCACCCACAGTAGTTTACAAACATGATTTTGATTGACAAGCCCTGCCTTCCCTTGCTGAAAAACATAAATTACTTCTATAGATGCAGTAAATGGTCGCACAACATCAATGGCAGCAAACATGGACATTTTAATATTGGCCGATTGAAAAAAAAAAAGCACATTTACAAATCTCCTCTTCTTCTTCTTCCTGTATTCATTTGATTAGTCATGCACTACAATTTTGTAATGTCCGAGACTTCAAATTCTTTATTTGGGGACTTTTAGCAGAAATGAGATTACAATGTGATTAATTGGAATAATTAATTACAAATTCTGTCATTAATTAGATTCATTATTTTAATAGCCTGACAGCACTAACAAAATCACTAGTCAAAAATTTTGACATGGGGTTTTAACAAGAAGGTTCAGAGTCATTGTAAAGAAAGCTGTTTTTAACACTCCCTGCAGAAGAAGAAGGACGAAAACGGCACCAATAGATCTTTCTGGAAGTCCCTAAACTCTCTTGTCTTGTAGGCTCCTCTGGATAGTTGCTGTAGATGACCTGATGCTGTGGACCAGTCTCACCATCATCATTACTGCCATAATACTGAACTATGAACTCTTCTCTCTAACCCCAACACGGTCTCAGCATATGTCTTTCTAACATGAGTCTGGTTCTGCTCAAGGTTTCTGCCTGCCATGTGTCAGCTCTATGAGAAGGTTGACTGACGGTATGAATTTAAAGGTTGTGACAGGAGCAGGTTTTCTTGTAGAAATCTTGTGTGACATCAACAATTATTTAGCATTTCTCTTCTATAATCAGCTTCAGTTTCTTTTAATGGTGGCCATCTTTGTGCTTCAAACATTTGTACATTGGAAAAATGCTCACTGGGGTGGTTTCTGCAAGCTTTCAGCTTAGTGTCACCACACATCAGAGTCACACCAGATCCTTGTCTGTTCTGTCTCTGCTCAATTGCGTGTTGACTACATGCTCTCACAACTGCTGCATGTTCAGTTTCTGCAAGTAGCATGACCGCCAAACAGCTGAGTTTGCTTATGTTCAGTGCAATCCTGTGTCAACATGGTGCGTTTTATTTTGGAAGCAAACCAGATTATCAGGTGATGTTTCACTGCCTAACTTCCTGTTCTGCTCGATCTGCTCTGTAAAAACTGGTGGGTCCCTGCCTTTTTCTAACTCGGCTGTTCAGAGGATATTAAGATCACAAGCTCGCCCAATCAGAGGCACAGCTCAGGGTCAAGTGACTGACAGGTGCCCTATAGCTGTACGCGAAGCCCTTGCCACTACCAATATGGCTGCTATAGCCGATGTGCTTCATTTTCCGTTTCACAAACAGACAGGTGATGTCGGGGAGACTCCGTCTATGTTTTATACAGTCTATGGTAAAACCTTGTTTTTAACCTTGTATAATTAATGAAAATGAAACTTTTCAGAAAAAAAAGGACTTGAATTTAAGGCAGCCAAATGATATCTCCAACTGACCACTACAATGTTATCAAATGTGAGACACATTTCTACAAGGTGTATTAATTTTTAAAAGTTTGACCACACCCCCTTCGGAGTGACTTGAGAGCCAGATGTTTTTACCTTTCCTGCAGCCAGCCACCAGGGGGAGCAGTTTTTGTGGTGACCTCACTTCGAAATGAGCACGATGAGGTCCTATTTTTTTTTTTACAGGCTATGGCTGTGATGGATGAGTATTTGACAAAGCCTTGCTCTTCACCTGAGACAACCACTCCTTAAACATGCCTGAAAGAAGGGGCTCATATTCCGTGTTACTTGTGATAGAGTTGTGAAATGACGAACGGGTTTACTGAGTTTCAATAAATGGCTGCTTGGAGCAGACCTGACTTTTGTAACCTGAACTAGAAAGTGACAAAGTCATCTGGTCACATGAGGGCATGAGCAGAGTGCTGGTGCTCATGGCTCAAAGGCTCTCATTACGCCCCCTGGGGAACAATACCTTCTGATTTGTTGCATTTGCTTCCTGACAATGCTCCACAATTGAAGTCCTGATTGAGCTTCCAGGGCTACTTTGAAAGACCAAAGCCAGTATTTTTCTTTAAGTGCTCAGCAAGCTGCCATTTTCCCCTCCATTCTCTCACTCTGCAATCTTAAATTTAACAGAACAATAGAATAACACTCAGGTTTTGTGCTGGTGCTAATGGCGCTCTTTCAGTCTCTGGGCCACAATTATACTCACCACTTCAGTTGTTTCTTATAAGATAGATCTGGATCGGCTGAACAACAGCATCCTGGTATTCATAAATGTTTCCGTGCCTTGAAGTTGAAGTCATCGTTACTCAAGAAATTACAGCTCGGAGACAGAAATCATCTCCAGCTGCTGTCTGGAGGTTTCAGTCTCTGTTCAACGGGATCAGTTTTCTCAGACTCACCCACGTCTCACAGCTGCTTGATTAATTGCCTTTTCATGTGGGAAATGAAGCCAAAACTGGTCAAACAAGCGTTTTGCTGCATGAAGAGGCCGGGCTCAAACAAACAGCAGCACACATGGACAGCCTCGGCCGCCTCTGGTGGCTCGACGCTGTGCTCTGGCGTTGGCAGTGGAAGCTTCTAGAACAAGAGCCGGGGCCTGGCAGCATGCACTGGCAGCGATGATTTACAACAGCATTTAAGTGAATCTAATAAGCAGAGTGAATGCTTCCCGTCGCTTTGGCATGGCCCGTGCCTGGGCCCTAATCATTCAAATATTTTGGCATAAAGCGATGCCCCGCTTCTCTCCAAAAGAGAATAATGAGACACGGAGCTCTTAATCACAGCAGATCAGTTCAAATAAATGAAAAGAGAATCAAAAGCATTCTTTGCCGAGGCAGCCCCGCTCTCCGTCCAAATGAGCTGACAGAGGGCCAGATCTGTGGGATGGAGATTTACCCGGGAGATGGAGCAAATTTTCCATGACTCGTGAAGCTGTATCTCACTCTGGCAAACTAGAAAGTAGTTCTGGAAGAAACAAGAGACAGCTTTTGTGCTGTTTACTTGAACTTGGATGTTCAAGTAATTATATATTTAGTATGCACACATTTACAGACGCACAAACACAAATACTCTGACCAGCCCAGGGAAACAGTGCCCCTGAGATCTTCACAGCTTTTTAATCAAGCACTCCTCCTCGTTTGTTCTCCTCTCACACCTCAGATGCTTTCTGGAAACCCACGCAAAGGCAACGCGGTAGCTCTGACACCTCGTCCAAACTCAATAATTCACCAGGCCTCCACTTGCCAATTCTTCGCTCTGCCAATCTGAAACCCTTCCACACTCGGCTTGCTGAGACAGCGCTCTAACAAACGATGCTGTCAGTTAACAAGATGGAAAAACATTCTGTTAATTTCTTCTCTCCCCCTCCTTCCTTCCCTCCCCTCCTCAGCGAGGAGTCTTGATGTGCAGAGACGAGGGCTGGATCACAGCTTGCCTGGGGGAAGCCTGACACAAGACAGGCTGCCGCTGACATGATGAGCCTCGAGACTGCTGGCAAATTCTTGTGATGTCACTTCCCGCTCTCGACAGCTCTGACACCCTGGCGTGGGGTACTGGGAAGACGAGGAAAAGAGGGAGCCGGTGGTGGAGTTGGTCTTAGGGAAGAGGGGGGGCGGCGGTTGTGTTTGGGGGGAGTTGATGAGAAGAAACAGTAGAAGAAGAAACACATTGACTGCTCGGCTCTTCTGTTTTCTTTAATGTTCCCGCTTTTATCAGCAGTCGGAGCTGTCAGCGGTAATCACGCTTGTAGTGAAGAGCGGCAGAGACGATAAGCCCGGCCTGTCAGCGACGCATCCACAGCGGCAGACATATGCTGCTGCCGCTCTCCGTGTCTTTCTTTATGCATGATGGCGTTCTCCCCAGAGAGCGCGGGGAGAGAAATAGAGGAAGAGGTGGATCATCCTCGCCGGGAAGATGGAGGGAAAATGATTAAATCTCTCTCTTCCTGATCTGGGGGTCTGTTGTGCTTGTGTGTGCCATTTGGAACAGAGGAGTGATCCTGTAATACGCGGTGACAGATACCTCACAAATTACAGAGCACAGGCCTCGTCTAGGAAGACTAAAATGAATATAACAGCTGCAAAATAGGAGTTAGATCATCTTGAGTTGTAACTAAAGAAAAGGTGCTGATTACTGAGAGGCTCTTCAAAGAAATACAGGAAGTGCTCCTTGAATTTTGCAGGAAGAATCACGGCTGCAACATATTGGATAAACAAAGACAGGGCTCTGCTTCCTTAGTGTGAAAGATGAGATTTATACCAGAGCTGCTGCAAGGTTTAGAATAATGACACTTCTGCACTTCAAGACGACACATTTCACTTAAAAAAACGTAGCGATGGCTCAGTAAACAGGTAAAGTGTAATTTGTGTATAACAAATTCAAAACATCACTGAACTTTGAAGTTTAAACTAAGCACACAGGTGCAGCTGATCACAATGATGTGAGCAGTTAATCAGACCTGTGGATGAAAAACAGACAAAAAAAAAACAACCAACAACTTTAAAGAGGGGCTATTTTAAATTTATGAAATTATGGTGACCTTGTCTTGTATTGTTTTGTAAAGCAATCCGACCATTTATCGTGGAGTTATATACACATATGATGAAAACGGCGCTATCTCACAATAATAAAGAATCCATTAAAAAAGTCCTGGATCCGGACGGTGATCCGGATCACCTCCAAAATGTATGCACTTCTTCCTTATCCCATTTCCTGAAAATTGTATCATGATCAGTTTGTTACTTTTTGAGTTATGCTGTTCACAGACAAACAGACAAACTGTCCCAAAAACATAACCTCCTTGGCGGAGATAAAAAGACACAATGTTGGATGTTCATACTAAATGTGTTGAGATTTTCAAAATGCTACTTATTCACATGGTGTAGAAATCCCTAAAACTGCTAAAAATGCTCGAAAAATAGAATGAGATCTTTATGAGATTTGCTGAAGGGATCTCCTAACTAGTTTATGACACGTTTGAGGGGAGGGTCCCAAACACCAACGTTTGGCCATAGCTTTGACAGGGAGCTGGCCAATCAGAGGGGAAAGGTTTTGTGGAGAGGGGAGTCTCAAAGTGACAGCAGCTAGAACAAACTGTTTCCAACAGAGGTTGAAATAAAAGTCTCAAGCATCAGACTGAGAAAAATAGGTATGTTTTTGAGCTGTTAATCATGTGGAGCTACCACAGGTATGCCAGAGGGACAGAATAACGTCTACAAAAAAGGCCTCAGTACCCCTTCTTTAACTACAAGACTTGTGAAATGTTGCAACCAACTGAATGTCAAACAGCATTGAAAACAGCATTTAAAACAAAGAAAGTAACCAAACTGGAACCCCCAACAAGTGTAAATGCTGCTGCATTAATGGGGGATCGCTGAGTGTAAATACTCAAAATGATCTTCTTACAGACAATGGGTAACTGTCTCTACTGTAACACCAATCCTTAAAATAAGAATGATAGTAGACACTGTATTTTACAGCACAAGTACTTTAAAGCAGTTATTGGATTTTTTTTAAATAAATCAATTAATGTTGAAGAATTTTATCAAGACAACATGGTTTAAGTTCTTGTGTCCTGATATTTATTATAAAAGTCACTTTAACCCTTTTAACACAATATCAATCTGTTGAGACAAAGTGGCTACAATAGTTGGTGAGCCCAAATTATTGCCATGTCTATCCAGCTATGAAAAACAATAGATGATTTGTTCAATAAAATAAATAAAATAAATAAAATAAATAAAATAAATAAAATAAATAAATAAAATAAAATAAAATAATATAAAATAAAATAAAATAAAATAAAGATAAAATAAAATAAAATAAAATAAAATAAAATAAAATAAAATAAAATACACAGACTGATTGCTGTTTATACTGGAGTCTGTATTTTTTTTTCCAGAAGGAGCTTCCTGTGAGAACCCCAGTGCTACATTAATAACCATCACATCACTCTGCAGAGATGATGACAAATGTGGCCTTATGTCAAAGCTGATGTGGTCTATTTTATAGCCACGAGGCATGATCATTGCAAACATGGATAATAATTACATCCACAGAAAACACAGGATGCTGCGGTCGCACCATATGCATGACAGGTGGCGTGCAACATTAATAATGTAGTGTGTGGCAGTCAAAAGTCGCGTGGCATTCAGTTACCAATTATCCTTCTCTTGTGAGTATTAAAGCGCTATGCATTGTTTACCGTTAACACACATAATTGAATAATAATACCCCAGCTCCACCTGTTCTCTGTGTTTGTTGGGAGATAGCTCTTTGGTAGGAATAAATGAGCTATTTTCTCCCTCCTCCTCCTCCTCCTCCTCCTCCTCTCCCTCTCGCTCTGAAAACAGGGCTGAGAGTCCTGCCCTCGCAATGGCCATTAAAATAATGTGGCCCAACCTGAGCAGGGGTTAACCAGCTAATGTCCTCACTACTGCTCCTCTGTGGACATGAATAATGCAGATCAGGTTCCCAAACAAGCACACAAATGAATCCATAAATCAGCCAGGTCAGGGCAATCTTATTAGTGCCCCCTCCCCTTCCCATAACCTCCCTCCCATCCCTCTCTGTGATTGGTCCCTGACAGGAACCTGCTGAGGGAGCTCCCTTGTATAAACATGCAGTTAAATGTCCTGTTGGTTTAATAAATAGGATGTGGACTAACAACAAAGATGAGCTGTAGTGAGGAATGTTAAATGCAGGGTCCACTTTCACACTAATGTATTTTAGGATAAAACTTTTAGGCAATCAGGACATGTTGGAGTAAAAACCAGCTCTGATTTATGTCAGAATGTGGAGATACAGCCTGACACCCTTCGTGTTCTGGGTGAGGATATTGTTAAGATCTTGACAATGTGATGTCCTGTCATGTTTGACTTATTTGTTCACCCTTTACAAAAAATAATCACAGCAAGTATGTGCTGTATTCAATCTGTTTTACTTACTAAAGGACTGGATGACACAAGCACAAGTGCAGTGTATAATGAGCACTCCAGTTCTAGGGGAGTAATACGGTGGCTCTGAAGCAAGAGGCAACCTTTGGTCTGAGAATATGAGACAATGCGGAAGTGCTAAAATTGCGGAAGTGCTAAAATCTGCTGTTTCTTGAGGGTCCACTTGAGGCTGGGTCCAGAAGTACCAGAAGTCACAAACACACCAAGCCAAAAAAAGCAGTTTTCAAAGCAGAAATAAACCTATTTACAGCCTGGTTTAAAAAACGTCTCCTGACTGAGTCGCTAATTCCACTATCAGTACTAGAGACAGACCAATACAGATTTTTTGGGGGCTGATACTGATACTGAGTATTAGTAGGCAAGGAGGCTGATAACCAATATTTGAAGCCGATATTAATTTGCAGTCAAAGTGAAAATATTGGTGTAAAAATTTTTGAACAATACTAACTTCAACACTTAACTGCATTTAATGCCTTCAGGCATATTTTTATTAAGCAGCTTACAGGCTTAGCAGCATGTTTTATAAAGTTAAATGAAAACTTAAAGAAATAAATTGCTGAAGTTTTTTGCAGTACAATAAAGTTGTCCAAAATTTCTATTTAACTGCAATAAAACTGGACAGAACTGAGTTTGTGCAGCCTTTTATAGGCATGTAATGCAGTTGAATTAATTTTCTGTTTGGTTTTATATGACTGATTTTAAATGACTATCTAGGGCTTCTATAGTGTAGACAGGGAGAAATTCTGTGCACTCTGATGCAGAGAGGCATCAGAGTCAAAACAATGCAGTTTTGAATGGGTTTCCTATCTGCCGTTGGATTAAAAAAAGGCTGATACTGATATGCCCCAAATTGCCAAATATCGGCTCTAATAATCTGCCTGGCTGATAATCGGTCTATCCCTATTAGACACACACTGCAGGGGTGTGAATTTTTTTCTAACTTGGCAGTTCAGAGGATATTAAGCCCAGTCAGAGGCACAGCTCAGGGTCATGTGACCCACAGGCGCCCTATAGCTGTACACAAAGCCCTTGCCACTACCAATATGGCCGCTGTAGCTGATGTGCTTCTTTTACCGTTTCAGAAACAGACGGGTGACGTCGGGTAGACTACGTTCATGTTTTATACAGTCCATTCTCTGAAGGTACAACTCGTGAAGAATTTGCAACTTTAAAAGACACTCTACTTAAACACAAATCATCAAATGCAAAATCATATTACAAAATAAAACACAAGAAATCTAAAATGTTCTATTTAATTCTCAAATGAAAAATAATTCATACAATGCAATAAAAAATAAAATAAACATAAATAAAAAACATAAAAAATGATTATGATAAATTAATAAAATATTTTCAAAATACAATAATAATTTGGCAAAAAATATGTGACCCTTTTTTACATCAATCAAATGTATTTGATGACACAAAATAAAATCTTTAAAGCAATAAAAAAAAGGCTTGTTCTTTTCTATTTAGAATGTTTTGCTAAATGCTTTACGTTTTTTTTTCTGCATTTAATGAAAATATTTGTGTGTTCCATCAAAATATCTTCAGGTCCATTTATAAGTGTTGGTTGAGTGTTTTTTTCTGATTTATGAAACGTTAATGCAGTTGACCTTCATCCAAAGTTAGGAGTAGGTTGAAGGCTCATAGGCTCATTATAAGTGAACATACCAAAGCAAGCATGAGCACAAACTCTTCATATAAAGTGTTAATATTTTCACTTTTTATTGGAGTGGGTTGTTAATATGTAAAATATGTTGCTAAATAATTTTCCTGTGCTCTGCATTTCCAGTGTAGCACCAATTATAAGAGAGCCCATTCTTCTCTGTTTATAAGCATTTATTGTTACAGTTGTAAACTCATGCTGAGCTAATGTTTTTCCACAATAGCACTTATGATTTGCTTGTTATGCACCAATTCCAGGAGGATTAGAATAACCATAACCGATGTGTGCAGCAACACTGTGGGGACAATACAAGGAGAAAACAAGGAATATCAGCTAATTAAAATAATGAGAAATTACAAATAAACCCCTGCAGTTTGCTTCCCAGATGTTGCAGAAATAAGCTGCAAGGAACAGATAGAGGTGAGTGGGTAAGAAATGGCTCCTCTGTATGTGTGTGTATACAGTCAGAGTGGATCAATGGGGATAGAAGCAGAAATAAACAGTAAAACCAGGTGCTTAAATCTTCCAGAGGTTTCTTCTTCTTCCTCTTGTTTCTGACTGAATGAGTCGCTGAGGGACCAGCGTGAGTTTTACTATTAATCCCAAGATTTAGGAGGTTCCACCCTCCACCCGCACACACACATCAAGCCCCAGCAAGTCAATTTCAACACCATTATCACCTCTAAAATATGTGTTCTTTAATATCTCTGCCTACATGTCCTGTGGGGTCCCAGAGATTGATCGTCAAACCCTGAAATCCAACCCCCACATCAAAAGAGAATGTGAACAGGCCCATGGGAGAGGAGTCGCTGCTGGACACACAAAAACGAGGCTGCTCCCTGCCTCTGTGTGTGTGTGTGTGTGTGTGTATGTGCATGTAATCATGAAAGCACAGCAGTTTAGTTCACATAGACAACTAACCCCGTTTTCATTTGTCAAATCTAGCACGCGCCGCACCGTACTCCATCAAACAAAGCCGCTGCTAGCTCGTGGAGTCATTTCCCTCTCTCCCAATTACAAATGAGTCCATTAGTGTGTCTGCAGTGAGCCCTGCGCTGTCTCCCAGTAATGGCTTGTGAGATTTCCATCATAATCATAATGGCTCCCAGAGCAGCCATGAGTGCAGATGGAAGGTCGCTCATAGGTAATGAGCTATCTCACCACCCAAAGGGCACATGTCTTTTGCTTTGTTATTTAGAACTGTATGCCTATGACTTCGCCAGCTTTCACAACATGCTTCTACATATGAAGATGAGGAGGAGGATTAGAGGAAGGAGGGAGAAACAAGGTCTATATGATTCCTGGCGCTGATTAACAACATGAAATCGCTGTCTGAGCTGCGACTGGAGATGCTAAATCACATAACTCAAGCTGACGCATGACAGCGAACAACAAATGCCATCCCCACATTAGTCTGCACGCTGACATTCTTGCTCTCCGCCTCCCTCCCCTGCTTGTCTAGCTTTGCCAAGCAGAAATATCATTAAGACCAGCCAGCAGTGTCAGTGTGACTCACCTCCACTTGCCATTCAAAACACATCATATTCTGTTTCTCGGGCCTCGCAGCCAGCACATCTGCATCTTCTGCCAATTATTCTCTGACTGCTGGATGTGGTAGCATTTCCGGAGTGTGTGTGTGTGTGTGTGTGTGTGTGTGTGTGTGCATTGCTGTCTGTATAACCACGGGGCATGAGGGACTGGGTAGAACACGCTGATCCAGTACTTTCTCTGCCCCATCTTTAATTGACCGGAGAGCTGTGTGTTGTTGTGTTTCAGGTCATGTCAATGGGATGACCTGACATTTCCATGCATGAAGCTGTTTCATAAAGGTCTGTGTTTGTTGGAGCCACTGCTATCTGCTTGTGCCGACTTCTATATGACCAATCAATGAAGGACTATCATTCTGTGAAACACTGGTCTCAAGGGTGTTAGATCTAGATCTAGCTGCAGATCTAGTTGCAACTACCTACAAAGCCACACCATGATGCTAAAGGAATAGGTTAACAAATGGTCAATTTGATTCTTCAGACTACAATCATCCAATCCACCGATTAAGAGTCAAGCTGTCTGGCACTGGAAGAAAAGATTTGGCAAATTTTTCAACCCACATACTCAACTCTGCTGCTCATCCCACAAATGCATGTTGCTCACAGATATGGCACCATTCAACAGATAAATAAACAGGCATTCCAAAGGTATAAAACTCCTTGTAGAAGCTCCCTCTGGCCTTGATCAAAAAGAAAAAAGTCACTTAAAGGAATAAAAGTTATTTCTTAATTTAATCCTTGTTTATTTTGTTGCTCAAAATTCAAGGTAACACTTTTTAATCATCAAATTAAAAATGACTGAATAATTTGTCAACTACAATATGCATAATGATATGTGGCAAGAAATTAGCTAACAAAAAGATTGTAACGTCAAAAGATGTTTTCAGAACAAGCACTAAGCATTTGCTAAACATTAAAGAGGAATAAAAGAGACCAATATCTGAGCTGCTACAGAAAATTGAGATAAAAGTCACATCTCACAGCCCAGACCTAAAAGAGATCAGACAGCAGACTCAGATGGACTTTAGTCAATAATACTCCTTTTATTTCTTATTTGTATTTTTTATTGAGCTGTTATATATATTAAGTCATGGTAATAAGAGATGAGAGGAAGAGTTGATTTAAATAAGTATTGTTTTTTTGTTTGTTTTATGATTTTTAAATCGCGATTTTATGTTTAACAATTGTATTTATTTATTATTTATTTATTTATTTATGTATTAATTAATTTATTTATTTGTTAATTATTATCATTATTATTATTTTAATTTGAATCCTTTATTTTAGCCCCTGTTTATAAGCTGGGTTCAAAAAGGGTTACCAGTTTTTCGAATATTTTTTTGTTTGTTTTATGATTTTTAAATCGCAAATTTAGGTTTAAAAATGTTTTATTTATTTATTTATTTATTTAACTTTTCTTTTTCAAATTTAAATCCTTTATTTTAGTCCTTGTTTAAAAACTGGGTTCAAAAAGGGTTACCAGTTTTTCAAATAAGCATTGTTCTTTTGTTTTATAATTTTTAAATTGCAATTTTATGTTCAACATTTTATTTATTTATTTATTTGTTTATTTATTTATTTAAATTTAAATTTTTGTCCTTGTTTATAAGCTGGGTTGGAAAAAGGGTTACCACTTTTCTCCAGCAGAGGACCAAATATTTTTCTTTGACTGTCTAGTAATGTGATGTCAGATCCCTGAAAAAATCGTAAAAAACTGATTCAGATGTGATGTGCATTCTTTGGGAAAAATATGGCTCCTGATAAAACCTGTCGACATCATCATTTTCAGTTAACTTTTTCTACTTGGTCTGGTGTTAAGTTGGTGTTCTCTCCACCAAGGCTCCTGGCCAAGTCTAGTCGGACAACTCACGTCACACCAATTTTAGCTTCCTTACATTGGCTTCCAGTCAAATCAAGAATTAATTTCAAGGTTCTTGTCCTTGTGTACAGAGCTCTCCATGGTTAGGGCCCTGATTATGTTGCTGACCTGCTCCACCCCTACCTCACCAGTAGGTCACTCAGGTCTTCTGACCAGGGCTTGCTGGTTGTCCCTCGAGCCCGTCTAAAGACTAAAGGAGACCGTGCCTTTGACGTGGTAGCTCCTACTTTGTGGAACAGTCTTCCTGTAAATGTTCCTTCAGCTGCCTCTGTTGTCACTTTTACAAAACTTTTAAAGACACATTTATTTAAGCAGGCCTTTGGCTCTACCTCTACGAATTAATGTTTGTTTGTTTTTTTAATTGTTTGAAGTCCTTGCTGTGTGACTAAATTTCAATGTTTTTTTTTGTGTGTGTGTTGTTATGATCTTATCTTATTTTATATTTTTTATTCTCTGTGAAGCACTTTGTGACTCTGTTCTATGAAAGGTGCTATATTGAATAAAATTTACTTACTTACTTAAAAAAAGTAAACTGAAAACCGCAAAAAATGGAAATATCAGAGAATTATTATTTAAATTGAATCGGCACCCCAAAAATCATCAAAGAATTTACTCGGTAGAGAAGCTTAGTGTGTCCCAGCCCTAGTGGCTATTTTTTTTTTATATCATAGTGGGCTTGTTTTTATTTTATTAATTTTACACAAATATGGAAATGATTACATAGGCCTGCATGGTTCAATGTTCACACTTCTGTTTGGGGTATTCCTTTTTTTTAATGGGTAAGAATAGAAATGAGTAAAACTTTCATGTCTCCAGAAAACTTTTTTTTGGTGCAAGAGGGGGCAAAATGGCTCTTTTGACAATAAAAGTTGCAGACCCCTGGTGTAAGATTTATTACCAAGAGGCGTTTTTATGGCAGAGAAATAATCTACCAAACACAAAATGCTTCACTTTTGTCAAAGTTTTGTTTGTTTATTCATCTCTATACAGATATTTTAACATCACAAGTACAATAAACGTTTTTTTCTTGACTCTAACGTCATTACTTTGTCCTAAATTTCCAGTCTTGAATCAATCAAACAATGACGTGACTCATGGTTCAAGAAACAAAACCCGCTCAGAGAGTTATTTTAGCGAGCTGCAGATGGGTACCAGACCAAACAGTCGTGGTAAAAAGCCTTTGTTGAGCCTTTATTGTGAAGGACACAACATGCTTGCAGCAGTAGGGTTCATTTTACCAAATGAATACACTCAGCTGTGGTAAGGAACCCTAATGCTGGTCGTCACTCGCCATTAAATGACAAATTCCAGGAGTTTGGGTTGAGATGGTTATGAGAAAGGTTGTGGTGGATCCTGAGGCCACGCCAAATAAAGACTGAGTCTTTCCCAGATATACCCCAGTGTTTGACATATGCTCGCCACAATGGAATATGTCAAACACTGGCCAATCCCATCAAAGTGTTATCCCTAGGGGACAGATGAGATAAATGGGATCTCAGAAAGCCTTGATGAATCCTTGAAGGGGGTTGTTTCCAACCAGGAACCTTTCAGCACCAAACCCCGCTCTTGTCTACAGATTTAACATTTATTGGCTGATGTATTTCTATTTGAAAGGAAAAGAGAACTAGAGGGGATAAATTTCTCCAAATCATCCAGGATGATCCAGCATCTTACAACATAATATGCTAAATTATTCAGGTAGATAAGGAGCCTGTGTGGTAGACCTGAAGGACTGGGCCTGCCCCCACAGCCAGACAGCTAATGTCCTACTGTGTTGAATCAAACGGAATACAGCAGTTATTGCTTATGCAGCCTTTTTTTTTTTTTTTACATTGGCCATTAGGATGTGCAAATGATAGAGAAATATACATAAGGGTCAGCCATGGCTCCATACTTCAGTGCAGTGGCTCCCAGGAGGTCCGTCATCTCCCTGTGCTTTAATTTGAAATCATTCAGAGGCAAAATGGTAGCTGTTTGATTTATCCCTCATTACATTGCTTCTTAAGAATCTGTCAGGAAGCCTCATGAATTCATTCATCTCCATAAGCTTCCTCAGCTCCACTTAGGCCTTGTGTAATCTGGGTGAGACCCCTTATCACTTCATTTGCACAAGCAGGAGACTATCAATTCCTGTCTGCTATCTGGGCCGGGGGAATTAGAGCAAAGGTGTTTGGATGTGCCCACACCGAGCTGCAGTGACAAGAAAGTGATTACACGACGAACCGGCGTGCAGGTGTTCCATTTCACACCCTGTATTTACAATATTACTGGGCATTAGTTAAATACATTTGCTGCCTTATTGCTTACACTCTTTTCAGAGTAGATCCCAATCGACAGGCAATTTTCCACCATGTGCCATTGATGTATTGCCACTGTGAAAAGAGACACACTCAGAAGCATTTAGCTGGTGCCTTGCAGCCCCATAAAGGCAGACAATGGCTGAGCTTAATAAGAAACAGAATGGATCCCATGAGTGTGGAGGACCCATCAAGCTGGGGAATTTCATTTAATTTCCCCGGGGCCGGGTATGTCTTGTACACATAATTAGAGCCCAACATGCAATGCTCCTTGTGTTTTGTCAATAATTCCCGGAGGAGCAATCAGGACAAGGGTTGGACATGCCTCTGTGACCTGGGCTACTTGCAACAAGCTCAGCCACCTAATTACACTGCCTCTAACAAGCAGTACGCTGCCTGCGAAGGGAAGGATGTGAGGGGGAAGGGGCTAGCCAGAGCCCAGGAGCTGCTAGCGTGCGGCCCCTCCTCAGAGCCCCTGATGTCATTAGGATTGTTTGTGGCTGCCGCCATGCATGCTGGGACAACGTAGTCATTCTGACAAGCCTGCTCTCTATTTCCCTCATTTAGGCTCCTTTTCTGGACTGACTCATTCCTTCTGGTGGTCTCCACAGCAGGGGACCAGGGAAACGGTCTACTGCAGCAGTTATTTACCTGTGAGACTTTTCTGAGGTACATAATCATCAATCTTATCTCTGGGACCAAACACTACTGTCCAAAATAGCTAAAATAGACTTTTATTACCCAATTTTAAAGAAGTTTTTGCAAGTGTGCTCTTTTACAAAGTGTTAAGACTGAGATGTTGCTTTACAGTCAGGATTCAAACTGCTGAAGGGACAGGAGGAACCCCCCACTCCGTACTTAAGTTATGTTATCTTTACTTCTTGTCAGACTACTTTAAATGCATCCCATCATCTACTCCCGCCAGTTGATGTAAATTGGATGACCTCTAGCCATGTTAACTTAAATTTAACTTGAAATATTGATAACTCACTGATTCATGAAGTTTGTTGAAAGCTTCTTAAGTGAGAGTTCCAGTATGAAATTGGGCTTTTCGTTTTGTAATATTCCAAGAAAAATAAGAAAAACAATACAAAACAAAAACAACAGTAGAAAATTCTAGAATGGATCGTTAAGATAAATGTATATATCCAGTAGCCAGCATCACCAGAGGTCACACTGATGGAAGCTGCTGCCTCTTTCACTCTCCCACACAGGCTTGGTTGGAGGTTATGTTAAGCTGCCCCATTTTGATAAGCCCTGTTTCCACCAAGCAGTCTGGTTTAAATCAGTACAGTTTGGTATGGTTTGGCTTGGTTAAGCCTGTTCCTATTTGCGATTTGTTTGCCAATAGTGCCCCTCGTGGTAGGCAGCATGTGAGCCAGATTCCGATAGCCGCATCAGCTACATAATAGCCTAACGCCACAACAGCACAACACAGTGTACCTTGCTAATAATTGTAACGAAGAAGAAAAACGTGACACAGTAAACAAAGAGCAATGATGAAAGACATCCAGCAATTATTCTACTTTGTGATTGCCGTGTGGCTCTTGTTACAAAGCACAATCCAGCTTCCTACCATAGAAGACTGTGTGCCACAAGGAGAAATACAGCTGCTGTCACAATAAGTAAGGATTCTTTTGACCAATCAACGGACTGCAGTGTTGTAGCCCCTCCCAAAAAGTGGGACGGCTCATCTCGGTTATTTGGAGATCTGTCTCTCGATTAGTCAGTGGGAACGCCATATAATACGTGCTGTGCTGAGACAAACCGAACTGAACCACTTGGTGGAAACAGGACTATAGATAAAGGGAGAGTGGAATGTAAATGGTTTGTTTTATCGATCAAAGATTGATTCTTCAAAAATACAGTGGCTGATAGAAGTTAAAATAGTAAAATCAGTATCTTAAATGTATGGTGGTTGTTGGAAAAGAGAAATGACGATGTCTCTGAATAGGCACATTAAATGCAGCACAGTGGAGGAAAGCCAGTGGACAATGACATGATGATAATGGTTTTCAATCATCGCATAGTCATTGCTTTACTTAAAGTTATCTGACTAATCACAGAATGGATATCAGTGACTATTAAGAAGTAATTTGGCTTGAAGTGCCCATCCTTAGCCTTAAAGAATTCAGAGGATTGACCTGTCATTCAAAATCTACACCATCAGTTATTGTCACAAATTGTTAGGCAAATAAATATTTATGCACATCTTTTCAGAATTTCTTAGACCAGTTGAAAAATTGCAAGAAATTACATTTTTCACTGTTGGATCTTAAAAACATTCAAGTAGAGCTGCAAAAAGCAAAAGGAGGAAATGGGAGTGGGACAAAAAGAAAATCTGAGGTACTAATTATTTGAAAACAACAATTAAATGAAAATTGGCTGTTCATCAGTGGATCAAATGTTGCAGATCACAGCCTTACAGGAGGCCTCCTTCATGACTGAGGCCCCTGGTCTGTGTGTTAATGACTGGGTTTTTCAGCAGTGCTGCAGTTCACAACACCCGCCTAACAAACTGACATTTTCTGGAGGTACAAGCTCACTCTTTGGGACCATCCTGCATGTTCCCCTGATCTTAACCACACTGAGAACATTTGGGGATGGATGGCGAGGGATGTTCACAAAAATAGACATCAGTTCCAGACACTGGATGCCGTCCATAAAGCCATCTTCACCACTTAAAGCAACAAGCCTCCTAGAAACATTTACATTAAGCATACTTAAACTTTTTAAGTCAGATGTGTAAAGACTTATTGGCTCAGCATCAGCATCACTGAGATGAAGATGGTAACATTATTCCTTAGCCAACCAAAGTTAACACAACTTCTTTAGAGATTTTGTGGTAAATGAAAAGTGCTCTAATGAACTGTATTCATGTTTGCACTAAACCTGTTAATCAATCACAACATAAAACCTTTGTTCTGAGTATACTGTGCATGCTTTATTTCATCTGAAAGATCACAGAAAGGGAAAACCTCCCTTGGCTGCAGGGATAAAGCCATTTTCTGTGGGTGAGCTGAGGTATCTGTGGAGAGTGCAGCAGCCAGTCGATTCTGAGGCGAGCTGCCTGCAGAAATCATCGGCTTGACAACAGGGCAATAAGAGGGCAGAGGGTTTGTGCGAGAGTCACTGGCCCTGTTGCTGGGGGGGCTTATGTGCAGGTGAGCCGGGCCTTGACTGACATCCGCCCGGCGTAGAGAGAAAATTTAACCTTGGCATATCGTAGAACTCACTCTGAGCAGGGAGAGAGGAGGCAGAGGGATGAAGAGAGAGACATTGCATGAGAGAAAAGAGATAGGAGCTGCAAACGGCTTTCTGCATATCAACAACCAATTTTTTTCATAAGCGGCCTGATTCCAGAGACACTGGTTTGAACCCAAGGTCTCTCTCCATGCATTATTAAAGACCGGTAACAGGCAACACTGCCTCATAAATAGAGATGAGGACAGACACCCGAGGAGCTGGGGCTCTGCTCACTCTTGATCGCCGCATATCCACCGGCCTAACATGACCCAGAAGGTTCTACATACACAGAACGCCGCAGCACAATCCTCAACCCGGCAGGCCGCTGCTCTGATTTTGTCACAGCGCCGGATAAAAAGAAGAAAGTTCATCATGGTGCAAGTGGATGTGATGAGTAATGAATGTCATTCAGTAAGACCCATAGAATGTGTATAGAGATGACAGCGTGGCTATTGTAGCATTTATGCAGCCAGAGTCTGCTAAGTAGAGACTGTAAGGGATTCTGGGAGAATCTGAGCGGAGCCCGCTGACAAAAGTACTAATCGCTTCTTGACCCTACCTGAAAAAAAATTCACCAGAACAGCAGCTGTTAATCATCGTTAAACGTGATGTAAAACCTTTTTTTTCAACCTCTTTTAACTAATGAATACAAAACTTTTCAGAAAAAAGAGAACTTGAATACAAGGCAGCCAAATTATATCTTCAAATCACCATAGCTATTGGATGTAAGAAACATTTCTACGAGGTGTATGAATTTTTTAAAGTCTGACCTCAGCCCATCTGGAATGACTGGAGAGCTGGATTTTTTTTTTACCTATACTGCAGCTAGCCACCAGGGGGAGCAGTTTTTGTGGCAACCTTACTTCAAACCGAGCAATATGACGACCATTTTTTTTACAGTCTATGGTTAGACCCAACATGATACGGTTTGACTCGTCACTGCAGCACAATTTGGCCAGTGTTGCCACACGTACCTTGAAAAAGTAATCTGATTACTGATTACTCCTTTAAAGAGTTACTTAGTTACTTTACTGACAACTTGATTTTAAAAAAGGTTAGTTAGATTACAAGTTACTTTATTAGTTACTTTCACCAGCTGCCGACAACACCAGCAGCTGAATAATATGGCAAAGTTGTGCAATGCAATTAAAAATAAATGAAAATGTGAGTCTACATATTTCATTTTAAAGTAACATGCAGACATTGGTTGTTTTGAAATGTGTACTTTTCAATTAAAAACAAAAATATTCATTTTATACATTCTGAATTTAAAAATACAACAAAAGAAATTTTTTACAGTACTATTTTTGGTGCATTACAGCACTGTTCAGTTAAATTTTAGATTTAAACTATTTTTTTTTAATGCTCTGTTTTAGTCTACTTTGGTTTTTATTAGTGCTGTCAGGCGATTAAAAAAAATTAATCTAATTAATTACAGGATTTATAATTAATTAATCTAATTAATCGCATTTTAATCTCATATCTGCTTAAGGTCCCAAAATAAAGAATTTGAATTCCAGGACATTAAAATTACATTAAAAGACACTAAAAAAAACATTTAAAAATAAGGTAGGAATGTATACAACATTGGGATCCAGATTAATCTGCGTTAATTTCTATGACACGTTAATTTGCGGTGTAATTAATTAATCTAATTAACGCGTTAAAATGACAGCCCTAGTTTTTATCAGTTTCGTATTTTTATCACAGCTGTAGTCTGTTGATCCTGTATTTGTAAAACAATAAGCAAAAATAAATGTTGCTGAAGTGTGGGCTCACATGATGCTCAGTACCCTGCTTGAGGCACCCCAGTCTAAAATGTCTGGGCACGCCCCTGCTTCCCATCATTGCAGTCTATGTTGTGTTGTTCTGCTCCTCAACGGATGGAATTTGTGTGAAACAGAGGATTCAGCTCTTGGAATAGAGGGAGTTACAGTGAAAGACAGGACTCATCTTTTCCCCAGGTAAAAGTCAAACAACTTCTCAAGCGTTTATGGCTGCAGTGTGCTGATCTCCCTAATGTTTCAGTCTGGGATCCTAAGCAAACTGCCAGCACAGAGTGAACGACGAACTGTAATACTGTCATCTTTAGCCGACAAACTCAAAACAATGACTGTGTTTCCAGCTAGAAAACACGCATCTCTCCTCTTCCCTTCTGTTTACCTTTGTGTGCTAACTACTGTTACACGTGAGTTGTTCACATGCTGAAAATGAGATGAACACAGATAGATTTTTTTTCAAGAAAACTGAAAAGAAAAGTATCGCACAGTGTTTTAGATAAGTAACTTTAGTCTGACTTCTGTTTTGGAAATAGTAACACGTTAAATTATTTGTTACTGAAAAAAGTGGTCAAATTTAATAGCACTGCTGAAACCAAAGTTGTGCCATTACGAAAAGAATGGAAGGAGCTAAAGAAGCACATAACAGATGGATCTGAATATCAGTAACACAAACTCTATACCATGTTTTCTTTATCTGACTGATAAGAGACTCTGCAGGAAGACTCAATGTTGAGTTCGGCAGAGGAAATATCTTATTTTCACTCATTTTTTAACCTAAACCAGACTTCACATTTCTTTAACTGCAGTTTTGTTTCCACTCCAAAGCTTCTCTGTATGTGGCCGATCTCATAAAGTCTTTGATATATGTGCACAATTTGCTCGAGACATTTTTCTTTTCCAGGTCAGGAAAGATGGAAATGGCTTTTTCTTTCCACGGGAGTGCACATCTCAGTCAAACAGCATATTTATGGTTTTTGTTGCTGATTGAATTATTTTCCATTCCCTGTGTTCTCAGCTTGCGCTGGGAATTGAATCATTGCCTTTGAAACATGATTCACTGCTGCGACTGTTTTTTTTTCTTCCCCCATTCAATTTCAAGGACTTGGCAACCTTGTCCTATTCAAACATGTGCATTATTACCTTTTATTGTTGCCATAAATGAGTGGTGAGGTTGAGCACTCCAGAGGCGAGTGTAACACATTAAGGCTTGTATAATATCACATCTCAAGGTAAGAGTCAAACCTTCAACTTTCCGGTTTTCAACATCAAAACTCACCGTGCAGGGAGCTATCAAAGGGACTCAGGAGGTTTTCTTTAAAGCAACAAAAAAACCTTCAAATTGATGCAGAAATAGTTTAAGAATGAATTCCAAATACTTTGAATAAAAAGTGTGAGACACAGAACAATCACAGGACATGGGTCTGACTGCTTCAACTTCAATTCCATAACATGCCTTAAGTCGTTATTTCAACATCATTTTACAGAAACATACCAGAGGGAAAAGCGACGTATTCCTAAAAGATCTGAGGCAGGTCTAGACACTTGCACACTTCCTGCACGCAGTTTAAAACCTGTCGAAATGAGTATAGTTTTAAATGTTGGATAAAAAAAAAATCCTTCTCATCCAGGAAGAGTCACCAGTTTTCCTGTTCATGCAATAAACGTGCGCAAACTTTTAAAAGTCTGGCCTGGGTGTCTCAAAGCAACTGCATGACCAGCAAATGTTCTGCAAATACAAACACGATGGGACTCTTCAAGCGCACAAACATGCACAAAAATATTCTGCAAATACAGACAAGAAATAAGAATTGCTTCAAGCCTCCAGAGGTGCTCAGTAGAACAGTTTAATAATGGCATGAACTCCACAAGATTAAAAGTTAAGATGAGAAAGGGGCATAGCAGAACAACAGGGAGTCTTTGACTTTAATATAGCAGTAGCTGCAGGGCTAATTGAGCTCTGTTGTTCATGCACACTTTGTGTTGCTAACACACACGCTGCATTTAGAGGCTGCCAACAGGCAAGTCGCTAATAGTACGGCTAACTCTGAGGCTGAGAGTTGCATCTAACTTAAAGGGGACATATCATGCTGATGCCTGATTTAATACTTACATATAATATAATAAATTTGAAAACAAGACCTTTCACCCCCTGAATTTTCAAAAAAATGAGATATTGTATTTCTTCTGATATCCTAGAACGAGATTTGATGCCTCTGAAAATAGGTCATTGCCAGTTGGCCACGAGGTTTCGACTTTCGTGACGACATGAGGATCCTTTCTTTTTATTGGAGTAATCTGATAAAGCAGCTCCTCCTCAGTGAAGTCAGTTTGTCACACAACCGCCACCGAGGGATACACCCACCAAGAGCCGAGTATAAACGTATAAACTATACATGTTACAGTACTGGTTTGACTTATCACACTGAAGCATCCTGAGATGATCTGTGTCCAGGTGGATTTTCTTCCTCCTGAGCTGCAGAACCGTCCGGGTCTGACTCGTGGTCCAATACAAAAGGACGTATCCTACACTCTGCCATTTTATTAGTGCTATCAATGCCTTACGGTGAAGTTTTGGCAAACAGCAAACTCGCTCAGTCTGCTCCATTCAATGTGGCGATTTTGTAAATACTGCCATGCTGCAAAAACCGCCCCCTGGCTCTACCCCCTCCGCCCCTCTGATAGAACTGACCAATCAGAGTACAAAGGGCTGTGACGTTGCGAGGTTACTGGAGGTCATTCTCCAAACGGAGCGTTTCAACGAGATCTTCAGAATGGCCTAAAATGAGGATATTGAGAAAGCTATTGTGGGGCAATGAAGGAACTAAATGATTTGTACTGCGGGCAGAAATGCTTTACAGGCATCTTAGTCTGGCATAGTGAAAAGGAGAAACAAGCATGATATGTCCCCTTTAAGCTACACCCAGGAGAGCTAACTTTAGCAAGCTGCACATCAGAATTTATCCCTATTAATCTTGTTTTTTTAATTTCTGCCTTTAAGTCCTGTTACTGGATGAAGGCTCAATGAGGTTCGATGCCTCTCATGGACACTCACTCTAGCAGAATCTTCTGTTTTGTGACCTGATGACAGATTCACTGCCTCATCTTTCAAACTCCCTTATCAATGTTAAATGTCATCCACTCTTCAATAGAGGTGCACTGATCACAATTTTCTGGCCAATCAATGATCTTTAAAAAGTCTGACCTGCCGATACCGATTTTTATTTTTTATTTATTGTAACTGACAGCAAATACCTTCAATGGTCCAATCTTCTTTTATTGAAAACCATAGAACAATACCTGTAAAACAATAAAATTTTTATGTTTCACCTTAAACAACCAATAAAGTGTCCTGAGTTTTGGAGAGCAAAAGGCAACAATGGCTGGCTGTCAGACCTTCCTGGAGGTATATAAGATCAGTTTCATATGCAAGGATGGGCCGATCATCGATCCCCATAATTAAGGAAATTGACACCGATCGCTTGACCAGCTTTTGTGTTAAAGGTTGCTTGGCAGTGCAGTGATTATTATTACCTACTAGCCTCTTTGTGTGGAGTTTGCATGTTCCCCCGGAGTCCAAAAACCATGCTCATTAGGTTGGTTACTCTAAACTGCATGTAGGTGTGAATGCTAGATTAGATTGTACTTTATGTGTCATGCACAAAAAATGCCCAACCAATGTTAGTGGTTGTCTGTTAGGACCATGACTGGCTGGCAACCTGTACATCACACCTCTTGGCCAATGAGAGTTGGAGGCAGTAAAGAAGTAAAGAAAACAGATGGATGCATGTGTCTCCCAATTATGACTCCATGCATGGATTAAATAAAATACACTGGATGCGTCTACAGTGGGTCTCCATTCTATTATGGCCAATCAAATAGGTTTCATTCAAATCAATGTGTCAACTCACACAGGATCCGGTTTCACTGTAGGATTTCAGCAATCTTATGTTATTTTATATATATCAGTGTATTTAATGCATTGGTTTCCAGTGTGGAGCTTTGGAATCTTTTTGTATTTGTGCTTAACAGGTGAAATCGTGAAAAAAAAATCCCTGTATTATTATTATTACTATGATCCCTGTATATTGGAGTTATGGATGGTGTGAAATTCAACTTTAGTGATGTGCAGTCATGCAAAGATGGAGGAAGGTCAAAGTCCCATAGAGTGTTGTATGAACCTGCGGACTCCGAGTTCAGCATCACCTCACCTCAAATCTTCTCTGTCTCATGATTTATAAAACTGGTGTGTTCCCCCTTATTCGGAGTGGTTTTATTTTCAGAAAAACAGGTAGGAAGACCTTGAATCTTGCTTTGAACAACATAACCCTGATATGTCAAAATAAGCCAGAGTAGTGAAAATCTAAATCACATCCAGAGCGCGAAATACTGGCAACGCAGCAGGCAACAAAACAAGTGTAAATGAAAACAAAACAAGATTCAATCTGTTGGCAGGAAGAAATCACAGACAGGAAGTATAAATAACCTGTGAAGCACAGTGACGGCCTGACTTCTTCACCTCGTGTCACCGTCTTATTTCTGGAAAAAAGGGAATGTAGAAAATTGAGTCAATTAGGCTGCTTCCATTCAATTACCAGAGTGTCAGTCGGGGGGTAAATGTCTCTCCTCTGACCTCCTCTCCTGTGGCCCCGTGCTCTGCAGTGTCATTACCACACTGCTGGGTGGAGGGGCGGGATGAGCTGCACTACGATGGAGGTGAGGAGAGGGGGAGGTTACAGGGGGAGGACAGGCGTGTGGGTGTGTGTGTGTTTGTGCGTGTGTGGGACTGTCTGGGGAGTGCTGCTGCCTGCTGACCTGGTCATCCATCAGACAGGGTCCATCTATCCACCCCCTCTCCCCCTCCCCCACATCCTCCACCCAGGACCCATCAGCGGGGCTCTCTGCCAGGCCTGGAACCTCCACATTAATTTCTCATCTGTGGCGCCCTAATGAGCTCCGCCTGCTCGTCCACCTCTGAGACCCTGCTGATTATCAGACAGGGGGGGTGACCATTTGTCAATGGCAAGAGGTGGCATTTACACTGCTGACCTTGCTGCCAAGGAGAGAGGAATCAAGACAGAAAGAAGAAGAAGAAGGAATGAATTAAAAGGGGGAGCAATCAGCTGTGGAGCATAGAGCTGTTTGTAACCACTGTCGGATGTGGAGACAGTCTCGAGTACAAAAAGGTAGAGGTCCATTTATCCGTCTGTTTCTCGAAACTGCTTTAGAGGACATTCCTGAGCCTCTTTTTAACACCGTCTGGGTAATAGGTAATTCTGATTGGCTGCAGAATGTCTGTGAACTCCAGACACTTTCAAGGTTTAGCTGCGCTCACTTCAAGATCAAAAGGTGAAATATGACAGTGAATTTGTGGAGTTTTTCTTCCTTAGTGCAAATACTTTTTAAGGTGAAATTGTGTTACCCCCCTCTGAAACAGTCGCAATATATATACGCTGATGACACTGTTTTACTCTCTTGTCAGCTTGTTGTAGCTTCAACAGATCACGTACGTCACCCACTGTCTGAACATGTGGAGGCTTATCCTTTGCATTACTTTGCCCATTGTTAGTGATGGACTCAGAAGCTCCATCAGCGTGCGACTAGTAATGCCTAAGTGCTTCACAGACCGTCTCAGAAGCTCTTTTCTTCCAGCAGCAATCAGAAATTTTAATGACAATTTCGGTTGGAGTTTTGTCTGCTGGCTGTAAGTAGTTTAAACTGTGTTATTTATTTATGTTGTACATTCTGTTTTTATTGATTTTTATGAATAAAGTTGCTGGCGAATGAGTTAACCCATAGAGGATTAATTAAAGTTTCCAATCTTGTGAATAAATACATTTTTATTTTATAAATTTGTATCATCCAAGAAATAAAACATTATAAGAATACCCATATCCGCCAATAGTTTATGACTATATACTGTACATAGAGTAGTTTTAAAGCCAAAATACCCCCGTCACAGGCGGCGCCATTATGCAGCCATTATGCAGCCATTGTGCAGTCTGAGTCTACACAGGAGAGGCTTTGAAGGACTCAGAGAGAATCTGAGTGGAGTTGGATGACAAAAATAAAAATTGTTTTTTCTCTTTTGAGTGTCTTATCTCTTTTTGGCTCTCCCTCCGGACATATTTTCCAATCCCTGAAAAAAATACACAAGGACATCAGATGTCATTCATTGTTGAGCATGACGTAAAACCTTGTTTTTGACCTCCTATAACTAATGAGAACAAAACTTTTCAGAAAAAAGAGGACTTGAATACAAGGCAGCGAAATGATATCTTCAAATCACCACAACAATCAGACGTGAGAAACATTTCTACGAGGTGTATTAATTTTTTAAAATTTGACCACAGCCCATCTGGAATGACTGGGGAGATGGATTTTTTGACCTATACTGCAGCCAGCCACCAGGGGGAGCAGTTTTTGTGGTGACCTCACTTCAAGTCAAGCAAGATGACATCCATTTCATTTTCAGTCTGTTTATGTTTGTGCTTCCTTGGAGATTTTATCATTTTGTCATATCATAGCTAGTCTGTTTACTTTAGTGAGCCATTAAGATGGAAAGGACTAAATAGTCATTAGCTTAACAAAACTTCATGTCGCCAAAATTAGTGAGATAACACCCTTCATTGTGTCATTGGGAGTCGATAAAGAACATTTTTTCCTTCATGTTGTCATACATTTCTAATAACAAGCAAACAGTGAGGTTTTGTCCTTATTCCTCACATGAATGTTTTTTGAATGTTGACTTGTGAAGGGGAATTCATTCACTCCATTTCTTTGTATCTCTTGATGTGTGCTGGCTGGAGGCTCAACAGTGGCTGCAGCTGGCCTGTGTGCATGCGCCTCACAGGGAGCAGGGATTTGCCAGTTATTGGATGGAGGGTAGCTGTGTAGGTCTGTGACACCCGCTAACCTTGGCCAGGGCTACTGGGACTCTGGGGGTATCCATCACTGTGGCAGCCCTGAGACCCAGACCGGGGGAAAAGCCACAGAAGTTGCCGGGGGAGGGAAAAAAGCTAGTAAAAATTTAATGCACTCCGCAGAGCGGTCATGTCATACTTGGTTATGGAAAATAATCCCAGATGCCTGCAGTGCTAAAATGGAGCTGTAATGTGCTCGCCTCCTAACCCGGCCTGACAGCCATGATGTACGACTACCATTACCGGAAAATATCACTTCAACTAACCCGTGATCCGGCTCCGCTAAGGGTCATATTATCCATGAGGAACAAATTACACTCCCCCAAAGTAAATACAAATTTCCTACACCGACTGGGTACAAAGCACAGACAGGGAGGGGGCGGGCGGGAACGTTACCTATGACAACGCTCTGCAGAGTGACAAGGATGATAAAGTACATGACAAATCACTGGCTGACAGGGTACTCTAGTGCAATCAGCCTCAGCCTCGGCCTAGCGAGCACCCACTCAAGCCTGTAAACACTACTCTCTTCCTTTGGAGGGGGCAAAACACATAATCTTTTAACGCTGACAAGTTGCTCTCTCCTTTTTATTACTCATCCTCCCCACTGCGGTGGAAAGAGGGAGGATTCAGAGGGGAGGAGGAGGAGGAGGAGGATATAAAATGGTTTTATGTACAGTGCTGCCGAGTGATTGAGAAACTCGACTCTTCCGCTGTAATTGCCTGAGGGCAAACACAGCAAAACAATAAAAGAAGAGAAACAGCAAATATATTACCAGTTCAGATCTTTATTTTATGTCAAGGACAAACAGGTTCTCCCGGCTGCTCTAAAGCACCCACTTAGATCCCTCGCATCCAATAAGAACACAGCACAGCAAATTACAGCACTCCGTTGCATGGCCATTAATAAGACGCAAAGCATTTTCAAAATGGCATTTACAGCTTGTGCCTGCTGATAGAGCGAGTAAATAACACTTAGGCAAGGTGTGGTTCCATAAAGAAAAGCCCAGAGGCAAAGGAAGGAGACATAAAAAAGCTACTGAGTGATAAAGTCCCGTAGATTACAGCGAGGAGTCATTGTCTCCAACAAAGTGCCGGAGTAACTCGGCTGATGAACAGTTATGCCGGAGAAAGCACTTGAGCACTTGCAGATATTCATACGGAAACGTTTGACTGGCAGTTTCAAGGTGCCACTTATCAGCAAAAATCACTTTAGCATTAGCAAACCAGACAGAGAAAGTGGCTGAGCACTCTTGACGATATCACAAAGACGGCTCAGACAGGGTGCAGAAGTCTAACGCTGTTTGAGTCTCAAAGACACAAACAACGACGACAAAAAAAGAGAAAACTGAGTGAATGTTTTATGGCATACATTTCAAAATAAAAACTGAAATAAGAAGACATTTGCATTCATAAAAAAGTATTTCACTGTGTGTATTCCTGAAGGGTTCACTGAGGGTATCATAGCTGTGGATCAAACACATGTTGAGGCTTAGGGGATGTTTCACAGCCCCCTAAAAGGTCTCAGATGGGGAAAACCTGTTGGTGGTAACTACACCGTGAAACAAGGTAATGTTATTGGGGCTTTGGCAGATGCACATGAAAGACACCTGAGGCTGTGGAGCTCTGTCAGGGTGCTTTCATGCCAGTAAAGCCGAGCCTCATAACTGGGAACAAGCTGCTCCAAATGAACAGAGCGCTCCAGCCTGGACCCAATAAAAATGACCACCTGATCCTTTGTAGAGCCACCAGAAGGACGGAGGGTGGAGAGGATGAGTGGGAGAGTGCATTTGGCTTGCTGGGGGTGTTTTAGGAATAGATGGCGGGCCATGCCACATGATGAGTTAAAGCTTTGAGAGCAGGTTTTGGGCCTTTTCAGAGGCTTTTTTGCCTGCGTGACACGGTCACTTTGGTGACCATATGATTTGTAAAAGGCCGTCTGTGAAGGATACAAAAAAGGAGAGTCATCCTTTTTTAACTGCAACATTACAACGACATGAAGTAGAAATTTGTTTCTACTGATTGTGTATTTTTTAGGAATGGACTTTATAAAACATGGACTTGGTCTGACTCATTGGTTTTCTTAGGGGCACTCTGGAGCCTTAAGATCGTGAGCGCTAACAGCTCTAACAAGTCAGTTAAATCAGGTGAGCCTTCCCCCATGTTGTGAGTAATTATGCATATCTTAGTCTTACTGAAATAAAAATGAATTACTGAAAAAGAGATTTTCACATTTACATGTCTCAGACCAAAAAGCAAGACATGTAGCCCAAAACCTTTGCTTGAAGCAGGCTGTGAAGATGTTTCATTTTTGATTCTGAAAGGACTCCCCTGGCTTTAAAGCTGACCTCAGATGAAAACTCTAGGTACTGGCATAATTTCCTTCAACACTGGATAATTCTGCTTAGTTCTATCAAAGTAAGGACTCAGACTTATTAAAAACACATAAAGACACAGAGTCAGTAACACTTAAGCTAATGCTGAAGACATTTTGTTCAAGCTAGCTTGACTGTTGATCTACCTTCCTGAATTTAAGAGCTATGTAATTCACTGTGGATGAACTGAATCTTCTACATGCTACAGCTAATAGGTCTGATAACAAGAAGGGTACTTAGATACTGTAATTGGTGACAGTAATGCTCTATATTCATCTACTCTGTCTGATCAGAGAGTGAGGTGAACTGCTGATCTATTTGCAGGGGTGGTTTGACATTTGCCAGTTGATGAGTTTACTCTTCTCTTGTGTTGTATACTTCTGTCTTGACGATGTTGCGTGAAAGGTGTTATCCTGATCCTTTATATGTACTGGATACAGGGTCGTGGGTGGCTGTAGCCTATCCCAGCTGTCACTGAGCGAGAGGCGGGGTACATCCTGGACTGGTCACCAGTCAGCCACAGGGCTAAAAAGTATAGTGAAGGTTCTTTTTTTTATTTTAGTGTATTTCTTGTTATGAATCTCAATGAACTTCATAATATAAGTAAGAGATTATCATATCTATATGTATCAAGGAAGTGCATAGTGAAAACATGTACAGGATTGTTTAACCACAAAATGTATGTTAAGAACTAGACATGCACCGATTGATCGGCCAGCTGATTGACCATCCTCACATATGAAACTGGTAATTTGATCCAGGAAGGTCATAGAGCCAGCCATTGTTGCTTTTTGCTCTGAGACCTAAAACTCAGGACACTTTATTGGTTATTTAAGTTAAAACATAAAGATTTTATTAAGTCACCGGTATTGTTCAGTGATTTTCAATAAAATAAGATTGGAACATTGAAGGCATGTGCTGTCAGATATTAAAAAAAATAAAAATCGGAATCGGCCCAAATCGGTATTGGCAGGCACGGCTTTTTAAAGATCCGTGATCGGCCAGAAAATTGTGATCGGTGCACCCCCATTTAGAACTAATATACAAATATGTTCACAGAGACAGAGTTAAAAAGTCTTCTGATTTGTATATTATTAATATATAGTAAAAGCAGCAATCTTTATCAAGTCCAACTTATGTCCAATATCCAGCTTTACAAGTGAAATGTTATACCTGGTTTGTTTTCAATGGGTAAAAGAAATCTGCCAGTGGGGAATAGGGATGGGTACCGAGTTTTACTTTTATAGGTACTGACCAAATCCTGTCAAAAGCACCGGGTACCGATTCACACAAAATCAAATGGTATCATATTTAGGTAACTAAATGCATCCTTGTGACTGTGAGGGGATGGAAGAGTAGGTAATTTTCCATGCTGGACATGAAAACAGCATTGCAAGGTTATATACTGAGTAATAAATATGTTAAATTATTATTATTTTTTCTACGAAACAAATTGATATTTTTTACCGCATTAACACAAAAAAGTACCGAAAACTGGTGCCATTGAGCACTGGTATCGATTGCCAGGTACCAGGTATCGGTACCGCGCTGTTTGAAATGTGAAAGGTACCCATCCCTAGTGGGGAAACACTGTCAAGGAGACCTAATTAATTGTTGCTTACCCTATTGGCGGCCAATTTTTCCCCTTTTTTAAAGGGGAAAAATTCGATCCAGAAATCAAATTTAGAACTGAACTTTAAGTGTCTAACATTAAGTTTAACAACATTAGAAAAAAAAAAACTATACACAAAGAAGACGTTGGAGTAGTTTTGCATTTTTCAGGTCTGGACCTGATTCTCTGACCATTCCAATACAAACTCTGAGGGAATGATGAACTCTAAAATACTGCGACAGAATCTACAAAAACTACTTTGTTGGACTAGATACTCATATTAAGGTGTCAATTAGCACAAATCATATATGCTAAAAACTGAGCATTTTAATGTCATATCACAGCTCTGATTGGGCTGCTTGGTGCAGAAAGAAAGAAAAAAATCAGAGGACTGGGTTTTACTTGTTCGCTAGCAGAGAAGCTAATGACGATACACACTGAGCCACTCACACCAGTGTTGTGTGAACAGTGACTGCAGTGAGCCTGCCTCTCACCTGTCTCCCACCATCCCATTAACAGATCACGTTAGAGGGTCCCATCCTACAGGTCACTTTATAATGAGCAAAAGCCTGACAGATTCCAAAAACATGCAGACACACACACTCACTCATACACACACACTGGAGCAGGCTTGTGTGAGTGTGCACATACACTGTGATGCGAATAGCTGTCTCTTATCAGAGTCTGGCAGCTCCCGCCGACACGGCAGAGGCCTTCTACACCAGGCAGAACATGATTTCTCCTGGGAACGCTTTTTCCATTTCCTGCTTTTGAAGGGAAACTAAATAAGCCACGTTTGTCCTCATCTGAATACATTTGACCCATTAAAACGACTCGGCTCTCCGGTGTCCTCCTCTGCTGCTGTGTTGTAAAGTAGACTGCGTCGCCCACAGAATGCAAATGACAACAACAGCGGCGGCGGTGGGCGTCGTGCGCCCGGCGCCTGGCAGCAGCAGATAGTGACAGAGGTGACGTGGACCGAGGAGGGGGTGAAAGTGTTGAGTGGGAGCTACAATTACCCCCTCGCATTAAGGATGAAACACATGAGTCAGCCTCTGTCATAGGGGTCTCCTATTTACTAATTCACTCCTCTGTTACTTTAACACACAATTAATCAATGACAGGAAGGTGTAGTTGCTGCTGTTCATCAGGAGCGTAACGTGAGCCAGGGTGAATTAAAACCGTCACCGGGGGGATTACAGCTTACCGTGCGCTCTCTCTGCTCCTGAAACAAAAAGGAATTGCCACCGAGACAGGAGCAATTTAAATCGACAACACTGAGTAATGACTCAATTTGCTGCACAGTCTAAACACTACAAGCAAATGGCATTACTTAATCATTAGAGTGGATCCAGATCTCTACTTAGAAATCACAGAGAAATATGGCTGTTCTTAGAATATATGAGCCACACTTAATCCATGAATACCTGAGTATTACTTTTACTGCTGTGCTCAACACCATTAAGATAGCTCAGCTTAAACTTCCTGGTATACACAGGTACGCCTGCAATCATTAAAACTTTACTTTGACCAAATGTGGCCGTGTGTATGAGAATAGTAACACTGCAACTTTGGAGACTAAAACACAAAGCAGATTTACGTCATGCCAGGATGTAGTTTTATTTTTATGTTTGGAAAAAACAGTTTTCATTGATGTTTAATGCTGACTACTATATGGTTTAGATCTTTTATTTTCAGCCTTGGCCCTATTTCTATCTACTCCAGAGTTAAAATGACTGACAGGTTTAAACCACTGACTCCATGTAAAGAAGAACGGTATGCCACCCTTTCATTACGCCGCACAAAAGTGAAGCCAAAACACCCATGTGACAAGCACTAAAACACTGCAAATGTCAGAAAGTCTGTATCCAGTCAGCACAGTCTTTAGCAGAACAGATTCATGTGTTGATTTGAAGTAAGAGGGAAACTCTGGTTATGTTTTGATGTTCCCAGTCAAAGCATTTCAACTTAAAAAAAAACCCCTTTTATTTACCCTATTCCAAAGCCTGTACCTCTGTCTTTGAGTCATGTTTGAGTAATATAATATTCTGATTGAGGTGAAGGCATTTACGTTTGGACTTACAAGATAACAAAGGAAACACTTCAAAGCCCCGTTATTAAGTTTTTTTTGTTGTATGTCTATTAAAAAATCTTCTTTTCTTTTATTCTTTCTTTTTTTTTTACTTAGTTGTTATTTTAATCCAGGCAGTTTATGCAGTCATTTGTACATGTTTCTGTATCCATTGTGACAGCATTTCACAGAGAGTAACATGATTGTAATAAAAAAAAAAAGAAAAAAGGAGGAAGTACATTAAAATAAATTGACCTATAAATAAATGAATAAATAGAAGAGAAAAACATCCCTCTGCAGTCTCATAGAGTAAATTATTTACTGCATTGGATAGATTTTCAGAGACCTTCTCTGACCACAAGCTAAGTGATGGGGGTTCAGGTTTTAACCACATAATAGTGATGCATTGAACGGCCAATGTCAGGGTTTTTTTTGTAAAAAGCACTTTTCCCCCTTTTCCATCATTTCCCTCTGGTGATCTTTCAAGAAGTCTTGGTGAAACACTTCTTTATTTCCACCAAGCAGACCGGTTCCGTTCGTCTCAGTACGGCGCACATTTTGTGGCGTTTCCCCTGACTTATCCTGGGACAGATCCCCAAATAACCGCAACGAGCCGGCCCACTTTTTTGGGACCTTTTCGTTTGGGTGTCAGACTGAACCAATCCGCTCTCGGAAGGTGGAGCAACAACACTGCAGACTGTCGATTGGTCGAAAGAATCGTCACTTACCGTGCGACAGCGGCTGCATTTCTCCTGGCGGCACACAGACTTCTCTGAAACGAAGCTTGATTGCACTTTGTATCAAAGAGCTACATGCCAACACAAAGAGGATGAAATGCTGCATGTCTTCCATCTATGCTCTTTGTTTACTGTGTCGCGTTTTTCTTCTTCGTTGGGTACAATGTGTTGTGCTGCTACGGCGTCACGCTATTGTTTAACAGCTGCGGCTTTCGGCATCCAGCTTACACACCGCCGACCACGAGAGGGCACGGTTTGCTGTGGAAACACAAACGGAACCAGGCTTAACTGTACCAAACCGTGCCAAACCGTACTGAACCCAACCGGACTGCTTGGTGGAAACATGGCTTAAGTTCTTAAAGACATCGTCCTTGAGTGTCTTAATTATGGGAAAAGTCCACAATGTGTGTGTGTAGATGCCCAATTGTGTACCTCACTTTCTCCAGCAACTTTCTGAGAGAGTTGGTGCTCATTTAGGCAACCTTACCTGTTGTTTAGAAGAATCTTGTGAAAACCTTCCCCTTAAAATCCCTTCATACATACAGATCAACTTTTTCTCCCTTTTATCTGATTGTATTCCTTTTAACCAGGAATTCTTCAACTGAGGATGAATTCACAACAGTCTTCCATTCTTTATGTTTGTTAAAACTGTGAACTTCTTAAAAAGTCAGTGAACAGAAGTGTAAATTCCTTTCTTAACTGTTAGACTGACTCAGAGCTGTCATCCCAGCTTTTTTTTTTAAAAATACAGATGTTGCTCCTAATCATTAAAATTTACAAGTTAACTTGTTAACTATATTTTCAGATTATTTACTCATTTCAAACACTTTGAGTCTTAATTTTTGCCTGAAGAATCTGTATTTGTCAAGTGATTGTGGTTTATGATGAGATTTACCAGGGAGCTAATGGGTTCATCAGTACTGAGACAAAAAGAAGTTGCTAAATTCTGATCTTATGCAGTGCAACCTTCAAGGTGACAAAACAACCTTCAGCGAGATATCACTTTGAGCTGAGACTACAGCTGTGTGAGCGGGGAGTGTTTTTGGTGCGGATCGTTTTCACGACTTAAAAAAAATTCTTTAATTAAGGAATTTCACTGCTTTCGTGTTACTGACTGTATTTCCTTTCAAGAACTGAAGACTTTGTTTGAGGCCTTTTAGACTAAAAACACAACATGTAGACAAACAGCACATCTCCAAATCTAACAAGCAAATAAAGAGTTGGATAGTTTGATGAACAGGTTTAAAAGATGAAAAGACACACCAACATACGCAGATTAATCTGTGTTGTTGCTGTGTTAGTCTGCACCATCCTATGAGCAAATTACCAAATTACCGCCTGCACCCTCAGCCCTGTCTGTCACACTGCCTCATTTAAATGTCATCTAAATCCTAAAAAACCAGAACAGTTCGATTTAGATTTTGCACATCATTAAGTCATTTATAATTAATGCGCAGCTAATTAAAGCTTTCACATAGTTATTAACAGGATGTTTAATTCTAATTACATTAAATTCTCAGTCTTAAAGAACGTGGAATATTGGAGCTTATTGAAGCCGATAAAAGTGACTCGAGTAATGACATGAAAGGCAGACTTACCTTGTCGTCTTGATCGCTCTCGGTGTCGCCCTGAAAACAAAAGAAAAGACAAATCAGGACTGATGAGCTCAACCTTGTGTCATATTCAGTCAGCGTTAGCACGTGTGGGCGCCACACTTTTTAAAAAGCATATCATCAGCTCCTAACTGATCAACACCTCACATCTTCGTATACACGATGTGATCATCATCAGATCACTTCATTAGCTGACTCAAAAACACTAATGTGAATCAAAGCAGCTTCTTCTGAGCAGCTCTGTCCTTGTGAACATCGAAACCTATGTGAAACTCGTACAGAGCTGCAACCTCGACACACAGAGCCGCCACTAGAATTATAATTCCACAATGTCTGCTCCTGCTTGAGGCTGGAAACGGAGGAATGACACGAGGAAGGGGAACTTTGTAATGGAGGGAGGGGAAAAAAGTGGTTAGATTTCATTTTTTCTTTCCAATTTCAATTTCAAGGTCCACTTAATTCTTTATCAACTAATTAGTGTGATGCTGGGTGACTGGCGGCCCTCGACGTGGTGCATATGGCTGAGGTGCAGAGAAGCACTGGAGTCGGTAATGAAGAAGGCACTGGGGGGGAATATGGGCAGAGGTTGGCACAGAGCGTGTGCATGGGGAGGGGTTGGTGGGTGTCGATTAAAGCAGGGAGGGAGTGAAGGAGGGGGGGTGAGATGATTGACAGCACAGGGCGTGAGCGACAGAAGGCCTTGCTGGGTTTTTTTCTCCTGCTCCCTTTTTCTTGCCGCCATCTCTTGTTTTCTGCTGATCTGGGGCGTGCAGAGCTCAGAGGTAGCTGGCCCGGCTCACGGCTGCTCTGTTTCTGAGGCTGGATGGTTAAAAAAAGGTGGGAGAGGGGGGGGGCTTGCGAGCTCAGCAGGAGCATAGCATCCAATTTACAGGCCTGTCCCACACGGCCCCAGGGGCCGCCCGCGGCACACTGCCATGATGGTCAGCTCCAGCAGCTCATAAATTATGCAGAGGCAATAAACGCACTGGGCAAACACTCCTCAGACGTTTCCCTGCTCTCCATTTCTCCCTCACCCTCTTTTCTCCAGCACCCACAACATTCCTCCCCCATTTTAATACAGTGTGCAGGGAGCCAGCAGACCTATGGAGCGTCAGCTGGAGGAATAAATGAGAGGAAAGAGAGACGAGAATGGATTCTGATCAGACACGAATGTCTTTATTATTTAAAAGAGATGCTAGTTGTAAACAAAAACACAAGCCTAATACACAGCTTAACAAAGTACTCAACTTTGATTGGTTAGATATCACACTTGATCGTCGGTTATTACCTCCACCAAGGAGGCTTTGTTTTTGTCTGTGTACAACACAACTCAAAAACTAAAGAATGGATCTGGATGAAATTTTCAGGAAATCTTCAAAATGGAATAAGGAAGAAGTGATTACATATTGGAGGTGATCTGGATCCAGGACTATTTTAAAGGATTCTTTATCATTGTGAGATAGGGCTGTTTTCACCACATGTGTATAACTCCACGATTAATGGTCAGATTGCTTTGCAAAACAATACAAGACAAGGTCACCATAATTTCTGACAGATGTTCAAGTACGATCCAGATCCTGACAATATTCTGGGTTCTCATTATAATTTTCAACACTGTCAGGAAACAAACTATCGTACAAACCTGCAACTAACACCAAATTGTAGCAGACAGTCTGCTGAAAGGGAGTATAACATTAAAGTAGGACTAAAGTGTTGGTGACAATCACAATATGCTTGGTGGAGGTCTGCGCTCTCTGAGTGCTTTTTTAGTTTACTATAATTTTGGAGCTTTAATTTACGGATGCCTAAAAAAAAGAAATTACGATTCAATAAAATACAAAGATATTATACATTACTAATCCATCTAAACTTCTTTAAAGTATAAATCATTTCCCTGGCTGCCTCCTCTGCTCACTCTGACGTCGCACAGAAAATGTTCTCAAGCATATCCTGCGTACAAATACAAAATTAACCTATAAAGCTGATAAAACAGTTCAAGTGTATCTAAACTCCATGTTTTCACCCGATAACACAAAAAAAGGAGACTAGAGAAGAAAGACAACAATAGGTTTGTTCTGGGTGGTGTTGCTTCTGAAAAGTGCTCCCCTGAACAGATTTTTCCTCCAGAAACGTTTTTGATTCCTAATTTTTAAGTACTCATTTTTAAAGAAAAAAGACATAGCATTACAGGGAGAAAGAAAATGTTCAAAATTAGTCAGGAAAAAAAATCATCAATTTACAAGAGAAAGGCTTTTTTCTTTATTACAAAGAGAAGGGGATCCTAATATTTGTGTAAACAATACAAACACATATTTCAGTTCATAATGTACTGGAATGAAGTTGTCGTCACGTTAGAATACACCTCTAGTTATAAAAAAAGAAGTCAGGATTACAGGTCAGATTTAAACGTTGTGTTAAATAACAGCTGTTAAATAAGAGCAGCCAGCCGCCTGGATCAATTCAAACATCCTTAAAGCTTAAATCTGACATGTGTGGGACGGTAGTGGCTCAGTCTGTAGGGACATGGTTTGGCGATCGGAAGGTTGCTGGTTCAAGCCAAGGGACCTTGCGGACCAAGATTGGGGATTGGGCTGATAGCAGGGGAGGTGCTGGCTTACATTGCTGAGCACTGTCAGGTGCCCTTGAGCAAGGCACCAAACCCCCCCAACTGCTCAGATGCACACAGAGTGTGCAGTGCCATCACCTCTTTATTTGTTGCATGTTTCTGTGCAAAAAGTGCTGTTTGTGCGTGTGTGTGCATACGTATGGCATGATGCAAAGTGTAGAAAACAGAATTTTCCCCAAGGGGATCAATAAAGTAGATCTTTTTCGTCTTTTTCTTCTAAACCTGCCTATCTTCATAATAGGCTGTAATTTTGCTAGACCAATTCAGAGTCATAGTTTTCCAGATAGAGTAATAAAATGTTTGACCCATCATGGGTTATTAATGTTAGATTTGGATTATTTATGTGCAGCTCAAGTGCTGAGTTAAAATCTCTCAACCCAACTTATATGGGTTGACTCAGCACCTGAGTTGTTTGTGATCCAAGCGTCATCATGTCATCACGCTGACAGACGTGCTCCACCAACCAGACCCCGCAAAAGGCTCTACGCTCTGAGCACTCCAGCATATCAGCACCTTTTCAATTAAATATCTGTTATTCAATAAAAATATTCTCTGTAACAAAACTTCAAATTACTTCTCCTTTACATTTTAAGACACTATTTTTGGCAAGGTAGTTCCTGTGACGATGTTTTGTAATTGTGAGTCTGGAGGGAATGTAATGGATAAGAGACCCTGGTGTACAATGCGGTGTTACACAGATCTCAGGCTGTCTGTGCCACGCATGCCTTGACCTGGCTATTTGTACACCTGGTGACTGTATTCCACAGCAAAGACGAACTTTCTGTGCTCCATGGCACAAACAGGTTGTCTGTGTTGCGCAGCATGGACTAACTGTCAGTGCTTCACAGCTTTAAGATATGTTAAAAATGAATTTAAACTTGATCAACCTTTAATTTTTTTAATGCGTGCATATATTGATTTAACCAAGCAAATCAATCAGCAGAATAACATCTCACTGCGTCTCGTTCATGGGGACATATGTGGACACAAGTGTTTATACTGAGGCCAAAAGCAGACAAAAGAAAGCGACTGGAAGTGGAAAAATAAAGAAGCTTGGCAACAAAAATGAAGGAACACATAAAGTCAATGTGATAAAGAACTCAGCTTTTAGAGGAAGTTTAATGGGAAATAAAATGTCAACATACTCCGACAGCATTTATTTGTGCAACCTTTTCACCTCGTATCACTTCACCACGGATGAAAACCTTCAGCTCATGTGAATAATGACGCCAAATGAGTCCTTTTTAAGATGGCTGCATCCTTCATTGTTGCTGTGGAAGCAGCTGTGAAATGATAACAGATGAGAAAACTTCGGAGCAGCGTTTGATAAATCTAATATTTGGCCCCTCATCATTGATTCCTGTAACAAATAGATGTGCGGTAATAAGGGTAACGTTCGGCTAATGTGTGACGGCAGAAAGACGTCGCCCGTGTCGCTCTGACACCTCCTACCCAGGACTGACTAACTGCAGCAGACATCACCTGATGAGCAGTATTAGCTGTCTAAACTGCCTCCATGCATTCAGGCTCTCTGATTGTGACAGCAGTAATGTGCCGAGCACTCATTAGCTGCTTCTCTGCCTGTGCTACAGTATACATACTGAGAAAGCAGGCATGCAAAGAGCCTCAAATAATGGACATCATTTTAGTTTTTCCTCTGTGTTATGATCCATAAAAAAACAGCCTTTCTAGCCTTTCTTTCTTCTGTTCCCTTCTTCCCCCGGCTCCCTCCTTCCCCCCTGTTCCCCGGCTGTGCAGCCAATTGCTTTGATTGCCGAGATAGAAGCCGGCTGGAATGACTTGCCCTTGCTTGTGAAGCAAATGGAACATGCTAATGGAACTCATCGTATTACCCGATGCAAAAGTGCCATAGCTCATTACTTTAAGATAAAAGGATATCATTGTAGACGGCGAGCAGAATTGACTTTCTGTGCTGCGACTTGATGATGATTTAATCAACTGCTCTCTTTCACTTCTCATCCCCGCGCCTGTCGCTTTCGCAGGTGCCACTAAACGAAGCACTCACACAGCTCGTGGGGGAAGAGAAAGGGAAAAAGAATTGCTGTCATTATTTTTTTTTTTTTTCCAGCCTAGGAATAGAGGTATGCAAATTTCCCAGAGCGACAAAGGAAAAAAAAGGAAAACTTAATAAAATGGAAATACCTTTATAATGAGCAAAGTAAAAAATCCTGAGATCAGGCCTGACAGGAGAGGGCAGCCAATTTGGTCGTCCTTACAGAGCAGACGACGAAGCTCCTGCGAACTCACTGCTCAAGTAAAGCGCTAAAAGTAACAAATAATATATCAGTAAGAGATAAAAAACACATCAAGCATACAAACAGGCTGAGCTGTCACTCACTGATAAGTGATCATAGTGAACTAATGCGTCACCTCACGCTGAAAGCAACCAGAGACGGAGGAGTAAAACCCCTTTTATATCTACAGAAGAGTTTCTCCTCCTTGTACTACTTACTTTCTGATTTTTCGGGAGCTCAAACGGCTCAGGTTTGTACTTGGCAGATGAAAACGTGCTGAATTGTTGTGATTATCGACCGAGGTATGGTGTTATTTTTAAAGGCTAAGCATGAGCTCAGAAACTCAGTTATTGCTTCTGACAGGGGAGTATTTGTAAATCTGCAGAGCTACAGCTAGCGTTAATGTCAAAAGCACTTAGAACCAATCCATGGAGGTCGTTTCTGATTGGAAAAAAAAAAAAAAAAAGATGCATGTATGAGGTTTAAAATGGCAGGCAGAGAAGGACACAGTGGAGGGAAAACACAACAATGGTGCTATTGACAGCAGAGCCCTCTGTGAGAGGCTGATGCAGTCTTATTTAAAGCTAGAGTCGTGTCCAATAAGGAAACCATTAGTCCACGGAGGGGCTTACAAAGAAAACTGATACTCTGCCCAGGCCCTCTGCTATTTACACAGGACTGCTATTATACTGTACAGCTAGACCCTGGTGTTAAGTTTAAGTAACACAGGAATGTCAAACATTAGCGTCAGCTCTAAGAGCTGTTGATGTTGGCTTGTTTCCGGAGCACTTCTGATTGCCCCTCCGCTCTCAGCCGGGCCTCTCTTTTGGCTGAGTGCTCTTACAAATTTCCCTGCGCTCGGTCCAAGCATCGAGCCCTTTGTTTACATTGGTCTGGAATAAGGAGTAAATTATTCTTGTCCTAAATCCTCTCCAGCTGAGAGTAATACTGGCCCAATACGAGGGGAACACGAGGAGCCACGGGCTGAATGCTAAACGATGCGGCTGTGTTATCGTCTGCAGAAGAAGCGGGGGCTCTCAGGAGTCTGCTGCCAGAGCTACCCGCAGAAAAACGTCTGCACTAAAAGAGGTAACCACATCACACGGGGATGCGTGCAAGGCAAGCATGGCATGTTCCAACATAACCTTCTGCAAATCTGTAAAAATACGAGCAGATGTTAGATCAATCCAGAAAATAATGACATGTGTAAACAATATTTCCAAAGGCAACAGTGTGTATTTAAAAGGCTTATTATGTTTATTAAAGATGCTTTTCAAGCTGCGGTCTTAAGCTTGGATCTGTGAAGGGAGCGCATCGTCACCCCCATGAGTGACATTAGCCTCCAGTTCTGCTGGTTGCTATCCATGACCTTAGAATTAATTATGTCTGATATGGGCTTCATTAAAGCGCCCCGCTGCACGCAGGATGGTGTCTGTTTATCAGCCCGAGCCAGCCTGTCCTGCAGGATGGCTGAAGGGGTTAAAGCAGGGGGAGGAAGCCAACCTGCCTGCATGCCTGGGAGCTGGAGAGACAGCATGAAGGATGGCAGCCATTGCCAGGGTCAGCTCTGACGGTGCCAATTTGACGTGCTGTCGTCAAGGGCTCCTCTTCCCCTCCTCCTCCTAACAGCTCCTTCCTGATATAGCTGCGCGTCCTGATGGTTTTCTGATGCAAACAGTCGCATGGCAAAATGGTTTTCTCCCCTCCCGCTGCAGCCTTCTCCATCTGCTGCTGGGGCCTGGGTGCCGCCGACCGCCTGCCTGTCACAGCGTGCGTGGAAATTAGCTGGGGAGGAGGTGCTCGCTTGTGCTAATTACATTTTAATCATTGGAAATGTGTTGGCAAATCAAGCCTTGATTGCCATCTTGGAGCCCAACGCTCCTCTCTGCAGGTTGGGCATGGAGGGGGGTTTGTGGGGTTCGAATGTGGCACAGACTAGACTCGCCAAGCTGGACGCATCACTCTACACCTCAGCTTGATATGGCGGCATGCCTGGCCCACCACTGGGTTGGGGCTGTGCTACATTATTCACGGTGAAGAGAGGAAGACCAGGATGGTAAAGTGAGGATCTGTGCCATTCTTACTCTCAAATCCCCCACTCACACCTCCTATACCCCTCTGTCTTTCTCACCCCAACATTACACAGTCTGCCAGTCCACCACTGTGAATTGAGGAACAACAAATAGAGGCTGCAGGAGGAGACTGATGAGCTCGGGGTTTGCTACACAGCACCTGCTCTGGCACATGAAGCCGAGGAAGTAAGCTCTGTCACAACACACTCACAAATTAGTTTCTTTTACCACAGAAGTACTGTAACAGCTACAGACTTTACTCAATCACAACTCTACTCTTTCTCATAAATGTAACATTTAACAGACTAACCAAGCAGCATTTCATTTTGAAAAGTCACCTCGGGTTTGCTATGAATGTGTGCACAAGAAGGATGCAGACTTTGCACCCATTCAAAAGTCTGAAACATGCCTGACGCCAAATCTTTATAGATCTAAAAAGCCACAAAGTCAGTATAAACCAGCTTCACTACCCACAAACTCAAACATTATCTTTTACAGGAATAATCCTGCTCAATTGTCACTTCTGCACAGGGATGGGTACCTTTCACATTTGAAACGATACGGTACTGATGCCCAGTACCTGGCAGTCTGTACTGGTACTAAACGGTACAGTTTTTTTGTACCTTTGTGCATGTTTATGTGGTAATAAATATAAATTTGTTTAACAATAACAACATCTCAAATGTTTTCAAATTATCATATTTATTCTTCAATGTACAACCTTGCAATGCTGTGTTCATATCCAGCATGTAAAATCACCCACTCTTCCACTACATCACAGTCACAAGGATGCGTTTAGGTACCTAAACATGGTACCTTTTGATTTTACACAAATCGGTACTCGGTACTAAAGACAGAATTAGCTCGGTACCCATTAAAGTACCTGATTCAGTACCCATCCCTACCTCTGGGCCTCTATAAATGTGTGTCAGTGTCTGTGTCTGCCTCAACCCCCTCCTCTGGCTGTATGTTGATGTGTTGGATGATTTTGTAAGTGCGGTACATCAGCCAATCACAACACGCCCAATGCGCAAGTAACTTTGTGTGTGTGATCGTGAGTGGAAGAAGCTATCCCCAGCAGCCACGATACTAGACGAAGCATGGGGCAAGAAAACACGACGGAAGTGTAATAAAACACCGAACGGATAAAAATTTCTGATAAATGAGGGTGAAGCTTGGCTTGACTTTCACTCACTTTCGAGCACTTGGAGAGCAGCATGGGACAAAGAGCGATGCGAGTTAGCTTTCTACTGAGAAGGTATGGGTCTGGTAACCAAGTGGTTAGCTTGTGCTTACATGCCCAGTCAGGTGCACGGCTCTCGTGTCTCTCCCTTGTACAAACACGATGCTACAGGTGGTTGCTGGACTAGTAAGTGTTTTCACATAGTCTCAGTCTGTGGGTGTGTGCTGCCGGTGGCACTGAGCCAAGGAGGAGGAGCCCACTTTAAATTTGTGTTTACTAACAAATAACAAAAATAGATAGATAGATAGATAGATAGATAGATAGATAGATAGATAGATAGAAAGATAGATAGATAGATAGATAGATAGATAGATAGATAGATAGATAGATAGATAGATAGATAGATAGATAGATAGATAGATAATTCAAGAGAAATCTTTCTGTAAATTTTTGTACAGCCCAATCTTACTGTTTGGAGACTATTTATCATGCCTTTGTAAAAGCCAGAGTTCTGAGCAAGGTTTGGTGACCCAGACTCCAGCCCAGGCTTCACACAGCTCTGTCAATGCTCTGTTTAAAACTTATAATGAAAATGAATAAGACTAGCCAAACACACACACGTTCAGAAGTAGACTTCACAGTCAACTGAACCTCAAATAAACTTGAACTCTAGCTGGGATCACTTTACTTTGGAAACGAGCCCAGCAGACACACATTTCAGAAAAAAAGGGTATCCTTAAGAGAAAGTTTAGTAAACGCACACCAAAGTTCAGCACAGAAAGAGAGAAATTCAAGATGACAAGTCTGACTGGGATAGATCCTTAAAATAAGCAGAGCTCTGCGGCGTTGACATCGAACATCTAATTTCCCAGGAGTCTGCTTGATGTCCAACTGTCATAAAACAGGACGGTAGGAAAGAAAAGACCTTAAACAATCAAAAAGAGGAGAAAACAGCTTAAGCTCCAGTGTTTGAAACAGTCTTTAGTCATGCAAGGCAAGCGCTTCTTCCTGCTGCCAAGAATGTTTCGTCAGGGAGGACCAGACTTCTGTCTGGACTAATATAACCTGGTCTGATCCGCATCTGAAGCACAGGCCAAACCCAGCAGGCCAACATCTGAATGCAATTTCCCTTCAAATGTTCAACTTTATCCAGAAGATATTCAATTTGACCGCAAACTCTGGATTCCAGTCCCTGGGACAGCAGAGCTGAAGGGGGGATGACGGGGGAGAGGGGCTGAAAATTGAGCCTTCTATAAAATAATAAGAACTTTATAGTCTGGTTTCAATACACTGGAGTGTGTCCTTTTATTTTTTCATGTGCTAGACTGTGCCAAAACTCACAAAAGGAGTTATTGGAAAGATGCTCTTAACATGGTTTGTCTTATTCTTGTTTCAAATAAGAATAAAATGGTTTATATTTTGAAAAGAGCAATAACTCAAGGTAAGATGTGTCAGGGAGCGCTTCAACGCAGAAACGCAAACATCCACACTCTTTGGACGCCTGGTTTATAAAGATATGTTCAGGAGGCACTCAATTTGTGTGTGTGTGTGTGTGTGTGTGTGTGTGTGTGTGTGTGTGTGTGTGTGTGTGTGTGTGTGTGTGTGTGCGTGTCTGTGTGTGTTGCTTTCTGTTTTCGAGCGTGGAGGATGGTAGGACATTTGCACCAGAGATGTGGCAGCACACTACAGAAGTGCTGCTTGGCAGAAACAGATGTTGCCTCAGGGTAAACCTCTCTGTTGATCAGTCCCATCCACCCACCCAACACACACTCATACACAAACACGCACACACACACACCTGACGAGGACCAAGGTAGGATGGAAGGAACTTTGAGGTGCAGCACTTTGCTTTCTCAAAAATCCATTTGTTACACAAGCACCGGGTTTAGTATCTCTCCTTCTTGAAGCAACTTTTTTCTCAGGGCTATAGGCGCCTGGGGGCGGGAAGTGTTTACCGGTTATCTGATAGAAATAAAAAAACATAAGATACAGCTGCAGAATTCAAGTGTGGGCGCGTACACAAACACCCACAAACACACACCTTGCCTCACCCCAACTCTGAGCTGTGTTTCTATAAGCAGACAGGGGACTGAGGCAGGAAGCAGATGCTGGATTAATCAAAGATTAATTGAAAGAGATTCAGGTTAATAAAAACATCAGAGTGTGTTAATTAAACAGTTATGGGGTCTCTTGAAATAAGTCGAAACAATGTATATTTTGAGGGCTTAGGATAAGTGTAAGTGTCAGAGGGTTCCCTTTAAACAACACTCTGCCAACCCAACACACATCACTGCAGGATCTCCACGCTGATTGGCTATCGCAGCAAGTTTAGCTGGAAATTAGCTTTTACAAATGTGCAAAACAGCAAGTAGAGCATTCAACAAGTCACTAAATTTGGAGTTCAGCTCACAATTTGCTTCGGCAAAAAAATCTTTTAAGTATTTTTTTTTTTTTAATCAACTCTCATATTCATACTCCCTTTTGCTGTACTTCACAGTGTCACTTTTCTTTTACCTACAGAGGTTCATCAATTTGGAATTCATATTATCATTTAACAAAAAACATCTATGTCTCTGACCAATTTTAAGTTCAGACTAAAGTCCTATATAATACATCAAGTTCCCAAAGCTTCTTTTTGTTCTTATTCATAATTAATTTATCTGCTTGTTGTTTGTTTGTTGTTAAATTATTTTGAGGTTATTTTATTTTATTAAATTTTATTTATTTTTTCTCCTTATATTTTTATCACTAATTCTATTTGGGGAGGTATCTTGCATAAGCACACTTTGTTTTTTTTTGCCACCTCTCCAGCACTTTCTTGCATTTTTTTCCCATGCCAATGTAACTATTTTTAATTCATGGTGTAAATAAATAAATTAATAAAAAGCTCAATTGGTATCAATTTCATGAACTGGGCAGCCCGACAATAATTCTCATTTACTCACATTTACAATGACCTACACTGACTTACACTTTGTTGATTATATCATGTTGTGAAGGACTCGCAGCTGAAATACACCAGATGTGTCTCTAGTCCGTCTCCATTTAGTCAGACACTGAACAGATCAGATAGTTTTCTGTTCAAGTCGATCTGTCAACTCACACTGGATCCTCTCCGTTGTGGTCTGACTGTGAGGCTAGTCCATCAGGACGGAGGTTATACAAAGCCATCCCATACCTAAAAACATCCAGTGACTTTCAAAATAAAACAAACTGTGTCAAAATCAGATCTTATTTAGCTTGACTAGGACGACAGACAGACATCATGACTGGAGCCAGACCAGGAGTCACCAGGAGTCACCAGGTTTGAGGTTTTACAGCCCAACATGAATGAAGAGAGACTTATCAATGAAGTGGGAAGTGCTGGACTGAACATGATGCGAGTTGACAAATGCAGAAAAAATGCAAAACAGCAGGGCCAGATTGAAAACATATCTGGTGTATTTGAGGCGTCGTTTCAATGTAGAATTTTATCTCCCATTAACATGTAAAATACAAATGTCCAAGGACGGAGCCGACCAAAGAGTTATTGTGCACGATCCAGATCCTGGCAATATTCTGGATACTAAGATCCAGAATATGAAATATGTACTGGGTCATCACAATTTTCAACACTGTCAGGTAACAAATTATCGTACAAACCTGCAACTAACACCAAATTGTAGCAGACAGTCTGCTGAAAGAGAGTATAACATTAAAGTAGGACTAAAGTGTTGGTGACATTCACATTATGCTTGGTGGAGGTCTGCGCTCTCTGAGTTCTTTTCTAGTTCATTATTATATGGCACTGCTTGAAGGATCATACAAACTGATCAAAAACAAAACATGAATAAATCTCTACTTTCACTTCTACCCCATTGAAATTACATAGATACTCTGGTTTTATAAGTTCAAGCAGTTTCTGAAATTAATGTCAGACATAATTAGGCTTTTTCCCCCCAGATAGAAATAAATTCACCAGAAAAATAAAAGGTTATGTGTCCTAGAGGTAGAAAAAGACCTTATTTTTAATTTTGTGATAGAGAAACTCTGTGCACTGCGTCCTTGAAGGTTTTTTAAAAACCATAATTTTCAGATGAGATCACCCACAGCTAAATGTGTTAATGTTTCTGTAGAATAACTGTCATATAGAAAGTAATCGCTCTGCCATGTCTTTGTAACCCTCACAGCTTGCTTGTATTTGATGTGTTTGATGTATGCCAAACAACAGGCTGCTGCAACCCTCTGCTGTCAAGAGATATAAACCTCATCCTCCCCCCTCACCTCCCTGCGCTCTGACTCATGGCTGAGGGGGAGAAAAACATCAGGATTAGGTTCCATGCCTCTAATCACTTAACTCCTCACACCTGATGGCACACTATTAACTTTGACTGTCTCCAGTGACCCCGCGGGTCGTTGCCCATCACATCAAGTTTTTATTAGGGAATTTTCCTCATCATTAGCCATGGCCTGGAAACGAGCCATTAATATTCATACTGGCAAACCAAAATGAGGTCCCACTGATTTTCCATCATCCAGGCTATCTGCACAGCTGCCGCCGTTAACAATCACCCCGGTGCTGCACATTCACCTCACATCATTATAGGGCTCCATAAAGCTCCTTCTCTGGGTCTGCCATGATGGGGAGGAGAGGAAGGTGAGGAGGTGGAGGAAGAGGAGGAGGAGGAGTAGGAGGAAGGGAAAGGAAGGCTGTGAGGCTTGCAGCCAGCTGACGCCCATCTGAGGGAAAGTGCCCCGCTCTGCCAACAATCTGCCTGGAAGTCTCATGCATAAAGACCGGCGCTGTCAGTGCTAACAACCCCTGCAGGCTCTGCCAGGGACACAGCTGAGATACTCCGAGTTCCCTCACTTTACAGCACATGTTGTTTATCAGGCTGGAGTGGCAGCTAGGTACACGCTGCTTTGGAGAAGTTTGACATCTGGGGAGAGAAAAACCCTCAGACATACCTGAAGACTGTAGTTTGAAAAGTGCAAGAATTACTTTAATTGACAAACAAAATCACAATCAAAGCATACTTCTTTTTCCAAGAGACCTAATAAAGAGAAATATCACCTGAAGGAAATCATACTAAACATATCATCAGACAAAGACAGGTTCAAAAGATGGATGACATGACAGCTCCCCTAACCTGAAGCCAAAAAAGATAGAAAGCTTTAAAATACACTTTTACTTTTTAAATCATGTTCATGTTTAATATATGGACATCGTATTGATGACATCACCAGCTTGTTTCTGATGCAAAGTTTTTAAGCCCATCATTGACCTGGGGGGCCATATTAGGAATGCTGAACTTAACCCCCATAATGTAAAATTTGATTTTTCATATTTGTTATTCTAGCATGTTATTCCATGTCAATATGACAAAAGATTACTGAAAATGTTGTGTTAACTCTCAATAAGTTGTCATCATCTCAACTACAAAATATATTTCAACTTTAAAATCAGAAATGCATGTTGGCTTGGCAATAAAGGAATTAAGGTGGGCGTGGAATTAACAAGTTATTACCCAGAATGCTAATATGAGTTGGGATTTAAAAGTTTTTGTCACCATCAGTGAGATGGGAGTGCAGTCGATATGAGAGCCTCAAACTGTTATGTAAAGCCACAACCTTCAAGTTAATACCCAGAATGCCTGAATTACAAGGTTTCTGTCACCATGGTCCAATGATGACTATTGCCTCATACTACTATTATTGTACGACTATTGCCTCAAAGTCCTCCATTGTTTGCGAATGTTGTGTTGTGTCTGTGTGCAGTGTTGCCCAGCTGTGACGGCGACCCTCACCCCCCAGTGGTCGAAGAATCGGGCTAGTGGAAAACCATCACCAAACAAGTAGAGTACAACCGAGGCGACTAGAGTAGGGCCAAGTCGTGCTAGTGGAAAAGGGCCATGTGTGTTCTGTTGAATGTTAAGCATTCGCTGAAAGTGCAGGGTAATATTTGGAAATGAGTCTCAACATCTTTCCTTCAAAAAAAAAAAAAAAAAAATATATATATATATATATATATATATATATATATAAAGACAGAGAGAGAGAGAGAGAGAGAGAGAGAGAGAGAGAGAGAGAGAGAGAGAGGGAGAGATAGAGATCATTCTGATCACTGTATCCTATACCACAAAAGGAATCCTCTTGATTTTCCTGTTTTAAATCTTGCTTGAAAATACTGAAGGAACTTATATTTGTCAAGACCAAATTTGTGTCTCATCTCCTCAAAACTCCCTAGGATTATTTTTTTTTGACTGGAGGCTGCTGCTTCACTCAAATAAAACATTTATTTGTTTTTTATAAGTAAACACGCCTTGACTTTCGACTTACATGGGAGATATCTTGATTCCATTTATGTTAAACGGGAGGAGGTGGAGACTTCTCATATGTCGTTTGTATACAGCCAGTGTTTACATCAAATAGGCTTTCAAAATAAGGGTCTCTGTAAAGGCTTCCTGTGCATCCAAACTGGGTGCATGTTTCCAGAGTTTGCAGCTCATCCTGAGAAAGATCCACCTACGCTGTGTCTCGTCTCTTGTTTCTATAAGAAGACAACACGTCACATTTCTGCAGCCTGCGAGCGGAGGTGCTCAGACTCTACATGGTGGAAACGTGCCTGATAAGAGGCTTCAGAGCGACCGGCTCCATCTCGTACTGATAAGACTCCTCTCTCTGGCCCACACACATAAACTCAACAAGACTAGTATGTCCTGGTGCAGAGTGAGGCTCTGTGTGTGTGTGTGTTATAGAAATTAAGTGTCAGCACCCTGACAGGCTGAGATAAACTCGCCTGGTTGACCTCTGAGTGCACGTCACTGAATTAAAGATGAGAATAATATCTTTAAATAAGTTATGTGAGTGAACACGAGAGGAACCACACCCTGTAGTCATCGGTACAGCTTCTCTTAAATTTCCTCTGACAGGTTATTTAGCTGACATGAGATATTTTTAGTGAAAGCTGGATGTCATTAGTTGGGAACTGTTAAGTTAGCTCGGTTCGGAAACAGCGCCTCGGTTTCACAAGCAGACTGCACAGTCAACAGCTCTCAGCAGAGCGAGGACATAAGGTGAGACACCAAAAACAGACGCAGCTGCTTCAGCACCGTCTTCCAAATAATTAGAGCTGTGGTGACAAAAACACTTTGTTATCCTGCTACTATGATTTGCTAGCTGTCGCAGCGTACATCTGAGTCGCCTCATTATACAGAAAGTAGTCAAATAAAAGCCGACGCCGCGTGCTGCTGTCAAGATTCTGTCTCGCACACATGCAAACAAGCAGAGATGAATAAACATTAGTTGTTGTGGAGGGCTGGTCTTTGAGCCTGGAGGCGCACAAAGATCCGCTTTGTACAAAATAAAAATATTTAATTTGAAAGACTGATGCCAGGCAAAATGAAATTAAAAGGAACCCATGCTAACTGCTAAAACAAATTACTCGCAGTGCGCTAAATTACATTTGCTCCTCCATCAGCGAGATCAAACGAGCCTAGTTTGACTCTCCTGCGCTAATGATTTCCTGCACTCACCTCCGTTTTCATCCCAGGGGTGTTAATAAACACTCAGTCTGGCTTTTTGTTTGTTTGTTTGGTTTATTTATACATTTCCCAGCTCTTCATCTCATCCCTCTCCCTCCTTCCCTCCCTCCCTCCTGTGCTTTGCTCGCTTTGCCCACGCTGGTGGCAGGCTGGGTGAATTAGAGGGATCTAATGTAATCCCAGGGACAGCGGGCTTCTGAAAAACGTGCTCAATTAAAGCAGGATGAGCCCAGTGGGAGCGTCCCTGGTGGAGCGTGGGGTGACTGACGCAGCCCTTTGGTTGGGATTAATTAGCATGCTAAGTGGTGGAGCACGATAGCAGGCTGAGAGCCATGGACCGACCATCTGACATCCTCCACCTCCCACAACACCAGCAGAGCAGCCCAGCTCTGAGCTCAACCAGCCACCTTCAGTCACTCACAGGCTGAACTGACCTCTGAAAGTGGCTCACGGGGACGAGGAGATGACATGTAAGTTGACTGAGGCCTTCCAGGAAAGATCAGCCGGCTCACACTGACACGTCTTTAGCTAAGAATCACAGTGCAGCAGACAATTGCAAATTTCAAGAGAATCATTCAAATGGTGATGGGAACATGAAATTTGGCACAGATACTCTCTAAGAGCCACTCTGAAATAAAACGTTAGACACGTGACACTTCAAGATGGCGGCCATTTTTCAAGATCATTGTGAGATAGGGCTGTTTTCACCATACGCGTATGTAACTCCACGATAAATGGTCAGATTGCTTTGCAAAACCATTCAAGACAAGGTCACCATAATTTCTGACAGATGTAAAAGTGGATCCAGACCCTGCCAATATTCTGGATACTAAGATCCAGAATATGAAATATGTACTGGGTCATCATAATTTTCAACACTGCCAGGAAACAAATTATTGTACAAACCTGTATCTAACACCAAATTGTAGCAGACAGTCTGTTGAAAGGGAGTATAACATTAAAGTAGGACTAAAGTGTTGGTGACAATCACAATAAGCTTGGTGGAGGTCTGAGCTCTCTTGAGTGCTTTTCTAGTTTTTGGTTTGGTTTTACATTGATAGACCTTATCTTTTTCCTTCCCTTTTCTTTTTGCTCTTTCATATATGTTAGAGGAATGGCTCAATATGGAACACATCTAGCCTTATCCATGCTAACGTACATCAGGACCACAAACTTCCAGGATCTTAAGGTCACCATCAGTCAGTACAGGAGGGTATTGACTTAATTCACTAAATATGGGAGAGGCCTCAGGAAAAATGTCCCAGGTTTGCCAGGCAATCTTTTTGCCTTTTTTGTGAATGGCTGTTACAGTACCACAACCATAGACTGCATATAGAGTTGACAGCGTGACTTCGCCAGTTATCATTGCATAGTTTTGAAGCCAAAATACCCCCGTCACAGTCGCCGCCAGAGGCAGCAGTTGTGCAGCCAGAGTCTGCACCGTAGAGACTGTTCTGGGAGAATCTGAGATGAGGCAGGTGACAAAAATAATAATTCTTATTTTCTTTCGAGAGTCTAATCACTTCTTGACTCTACCTACAGACATATTTTACTATCCCCGAAAAGAATTACACGAGAAAGGCAGCTGTCAAACATTGTTAAACGTGACGTAGAACCTCATTTTTAACCTCTTAAAACTGATGAAAAACAAAACTGTTCAGAAAAAAGAGAACTTGAATACAAGGCAGCCAAACAGTCTCTTCAAATCACCAAAACAATAGGATGTGAGGAACATTTCTACAAGGTGTATTAATTTTTTCAAGTTTGACCACAGCCCTCCTGAAATGACTGGAGAGATGGATTTTTTGACCCATGACGCAGCCAGCCACTAGGGGGAGCAGTTTTTGTGGTGACCTCACCTCAAGCTGAACAAGATGACATTCATTTTTTTCACCCTGCGTAGTCTAGCATAATTATTCAAAATAGTGTCCCTTGGAGAGTATTTGTACCAAATAATGCTTGCATCACCATTTGAACTGTTGGAACAATAAGCGTTCAATGGAAATAGCGCCAATATTTAAAAATGGGTGCAGTCTTGAAAAACGGGCGCCATCTTGGATTTTCACGTGTCGAACGTAATTTTCCAAAGGAGTGTCCCTTAGAGAGTATTTGTGCCAAATTTAATGTTTGCATCACCATTTGAACTGGTGGAATAATTAGTGTTCAATGGAAATAGCGGCCATCTTGAAAAATGGCCGCCACCTCAAATTCTTGGGTGTATAACTTTTATTTCAAAAGACTGCCCCTCTGAGAGTATTTGTGCCAAATTTCATGCTTGAATTATCATGTGAATGATTTTTTCAGTTATCTGCTGCACTTTACACATCCCTTTGAAGAGTCTTGATGTTTCTTGTTTCTGCTCATTAAAATGATTCCAGGTCAGATCTGTTGAATCTAAGTAGTAAACAGTCTGCTGACATGCTGCCTCACACCAAATTGTCACAGGATGATGTTGCTTAACTTCCACTCATGTGAAAACAGTTCCTGGTAGATGCTCTGTAGTGTCTGACATTTTAACTTTAACAGTTTTATTTTGTAGCTTGAAACCATCGGCAGTAACATTAATCTGATAAAGAGCTTGATTTCGGTCCCATGCTTCAAAGTTTCCAGACTCCAGTCAAGCAGTAATAGTTTTCAGTGTTTCATGTGTTTTCTGTTTGATTTCCATGCAGCACAATACCACAGAGCTCAGGCCCGAGGCTTCATGTTCATATTGACTGGCCCAGCAGGGGGGAGGACCTCAGAATGAAAGACTACCCACGGATCAAAATGTTTGCCCAGCAATCTCAGGCAACCGCCACTGGAACACAACAAAACACTGACATCTGCTTCAAATCCACATCTTTGGCTTTGTCAGAGGTTCTTTTCTCTTCTTCTGCTTGTGTGCCACACTGGCAACACTTGCCAAAATATCTGAGTGTGCTCTATTCTTCCCAAGTTTCTCATCTTTCAAGAAATCCTGTTCTGTAGCTGAGATTTCAGAGAGAACTGTGAGAACTTTGTCTCCCGTTTGAGCTCATCTGCATCAGACTGGATTGTCAAGAGATGGCTAATGATAAATAAGAACTAATTCAGGGCTTTTGACAGCTTTTAACTCTTGCCCGCTGTATTTTTACACAGTCATCTGCGCTTCCCACTGTCAAAATGTGCAAAACAGACTCACTGCTTTAGATTTCACACATCTGAAAGTTTCCTTTTTTCCAAATTTGCATCACCATGCACCATTCAAATATCAAGATCCATCTATTTGAAACCGTCTGATCCATCCATTCGAGCATGTCTCACATGACTGTGTGTAGACTGCATGTCAGCAAAGGGCATAAACTCCTAAAGATAAAGATATCATATATCCTCATTAGGGCATTCATATTCATCAAAAATCTCTTTTCCTCCTCTCAAAATATCAAAACAAACAAAACTCAAGTCTTTTTTCTTTACCCACACTTTGTCTTTGTTTTCCTCCTTTTTTGTCAGTTAATTTAAGTAGAGTTTTTTCACTAGCGCCCTGCAAAATAGACTGAGACTCTGCTTGGTTGATGATGCAGGTATATTGGAAACTGGTTACTGTGGGCCGCAACCAAAACAAGACATAATAAACTACGTTCTCTGTAGCTCCTGTGTCGAAACATTATGTAAAGAAAACAGACACAAACACACCTCCCAATCCCACTACCCAACATAACCACAAGTTACTCCCATCCAATCAGTAAACGCCATTTTCGCACAGCCCACAAACATAGGCTGCTGAACTGTCCATCACAACTATGATGCATTCACTTAAGCTCTGTAAATCTCAATGCACATAGTAACTCACATCACCACTATCAACAACCCACCTAGTCTGTTACAACACATATTGTTTCTTCTTAACATTCAAAAAATATATGTATATTCCTCCTGATCTGATCTGTTGATGCAATGTTACCAACTGCTTTAATAGATTGCTTGACTAGCTCAACAAAACCCCTTTTTGGTTCTTTTTGTCCAGCACTTGGTTGGACTTGTCACTTGGGCATAAAAGTGTATCAAGAAAAAAAATAAAAACATAAAGAAGAAGGAAACGATACTAAACCGTGGCAAACAAATTCTGTTTGAACCACTACCACACACATTATAGCTCTGTTACTGCCAAGCCATCCGGTTTAGATCTGTACACTTTGCTACGGGTTGGCTCGGTTAAGCTTGGCCCTGTTTGTGTTTTCCCAGCCAACAATGCCCCCTCTTAGTAGGCGGAGTCTAAGCCGGATGCCGATAGCCGCATCAGTACCATAATATCGTGATGCCATAGCAGCGCGACACAGTGTACCCCGCTCATAAATCCAATGAAGAAGAAAAAACGCGACACAGCAAACAAAGAGCACCGATGGAAGACGTACTCTTGTGACTGGCATGTGGTTCCTGGTTACAAAGCGCAAACAAGCTTTGTTTCAGAGAAGACTGTGTGCCGCCAAAAAAAATACAGCCACCGTAACATTGGAAAGTGACGATTCTTTTGACCAATCAACAGTCTGCAATGTTGTAGTTCCACCTTCTGAGATTGGACCAGTTTAGTCTGGCACCCCTAGGGAAGGGTGCTGAAAAGTGGGACGGCTCATCTCAGTTGTTTGGGGGTCTGTCCCGGGATTAGTCAGTGGAAACATTGTTAAATGCGTGCTGTACCGAGACGAACTGAACTGAACCACTTGGTGGAAATGGGGCTTAACTCTGAAGTCCCTGTTCCAAGCTTTGTGTTTGGGCTGAATCTGGCGCCCCCTGTGGTCAAATTGATACCTCTTATCTCTTTGCTGATCTTGTCTTGTATATGTGTGATTATGGCTTCCTGATTAAAAACCTCATCCTGTTGCCTTTAAACAGGCTCATGCATGTGTGTGTGTGTGTGTGTGACTGTGATTGTGTGTGTTTGCTGTGTGAAAACTGTCAGTCATCTGGTCTGACACCTGCCCCCTCACAGCAGGCATTATAAATTAGGCTATATAAATTGTCAATCTTGTCAACCAGCTTGTGGCTACAAGATTGTTAACAATTAAAAGAGGCGATAAGAATGTAGCACCAACATTTACCTAAGAGGTTTCTTTTAATAAGTATAACATCACAGTGTGGCTAGTATTAAGTGTAATGAGATATTTTGCAGGTCAAGACACAAACACACCAGGTCAAATTTAACTCTGCAGACTAGCTACGAAGCTAAATCGCCTACAGATTTTCAATCAACTTAAAGTCAAAAGACTTAAAGCACATCCTGTTTTTCAGAGTGATGGTGTCTTTTCCATGATGGAGTTTCAGCTGTCATTTCTCTCAGCAGTGTTTTTCAGACCACTGCTTACTGTTACCCCTGTGTGTTGTTATAGCATCTCTGAATAAGCGATCATACTCCAATAAAAACTGACCTACCCCCGGCTCCACTCAGGAGCTTTCAAGCCAACTCAGCACACAATATCCCACATAGTTTATGACAAGCCCTCTGTGGGCTTTCCTGCAGCCTGAAGACACTCATGAGGAGAGCAGGGAGGGAGCCAGAGAGAAAGAGAAAATCACTCGGGTGTTTTGTCAGCTGTAATTGCTCCCCAATTATATGGTCAAAATATGGCATTACGGGGCACTGTGTTGTCCAGGCAGCCTGGCTTTGATCAGGTTGTGGTGGAATGTGTTTCACATTAGAGGCCCCTCTGTGATGTATGTTTCCTGTCACGACAAGGATAACAGTGGGGTCAGCAAAGCAGGAACCGACCCCCCCGCTGAGAGCAATAGCAGTCCCACATCCATCCCTGAAGCACTCTCTCCAAAGGCTCGAAACGAGGGAGGAGAAGAAGAGGAGAGGGTAGAGGTTTAGAGAGGAGGGTGAGTCACAACCAGACGAGAATGACGACACTAGAAGTCTCCAAGACGACTTATGATTGGTCCAAACTTTAAATATGGTTTAGATCGTAGCATCATCCATCTATTGTATAACAAAAAACTAAATTTATTTATTTACCGAGGGATGTACAAGTCGATATGTTCTGGTTTATTTTTTCCTTCCCAAACTGTGGCTCCACTGTGCAGCCGCCAGTGTTGGCAAACACTGGGATCTTTGTTCAGTGATTTTTGAATGGGTACAATTGATTTTGGTATAAAAAAAAGGACAACTGTAGACCGTGTCTGGTGTCCCTTTTGGGTTTGGTGCTTAGACATTGTTTAGATTTTTTGCTTTCAGAACTACACCACTAAACCTTAAAGAGGGGGTATTTTATCTTTTCTTTGTTAGGCTTTATACTGTCCCCTTGGTGAAAAACAATACTTTTCTCCCATTGGTGTTGTAGTAAACCCTTATTTCAGCCTCAATCTACAAAAAACTTCCTTTTAGCTGCTGTCTCTTTAAAGCTCCCCGCTCCACAAACCCCCTTCCTTCTGATTGGTCAGTCCCATGGAGGCCTGTCAGGGGCTGAACTATGGGCAGACCTTGGTGTTTGAGGCCCACTCTATGTAGCAATATGAAAATCTGTCCATGTTTAGTCTGAACACCCAGCATTCTTACTTTATATCCATGTTTGAAATACGGGAAAGCAGGATACCCCTTTTTTAAGATAAACAGTAAGATAAATCACAGGCTGAAGCCTACAAAATAAACAGATAAATAAAAAATAATTTCACTGGACATTTGCTTCTCCTCTCTGAGGCCTCAAGCTGGGTTTTGTCCCCAAAGTAATGGTTTACCATTATTTTGCAGCTTTTATTGGCATGATTTTCTTGTGCATCTTCACAGCATGCTGTGTCAAGTCAGGTCTCTGTGGCCAACTGAAAACAGCCGACCCTGTTATGTGCAGAGGGCTTTTGTTAAGTCACTGCTGACCCATGTGCTTACCATTGCTTATGGAAGCTGCTAAGACTTTTCTATTCTGCCAGTTCATCTGTATTTTTATCTACACCTGTGTGCCATATGTGGGTGCGTGTGTGTATGTGTATGTGTATGTGTATGTGGGGGGGCTGTTACTGGGTGGAAGGTGTTGCCTGATGGGAGTGATCAGAGCGTGATGGGCTGTTGTCTGCATCAGATCTGATCTAGGGCATGTGTTGATGTCTTGTGGTTGCAGTGAATTGACATCAGAAAAAGAGGTTGAGTCCTGTTTTGGAATAATTAGTTTAGATTAAACTATGGGACGTCCTGGCCAATACGGGATAGTTGGTAACACTTACAGCAAATCTAAAGGTAAACACCCTTACAACACTGGCGCAAACTATACACAACATAGTATTAATCAACAGCTGATAGTAGTAACTGAGTTTAAATGGAGTGACCTGGCAGAGTAATATTACGCAAAGCAAGATGTAACATACTAAGCTAATGTTAGCAGGAGCTCAGCTTCAATCCTAAATTAGCTTGAAAATGTCCAAACTGAATCTGTTTTGTGTTTTAACTGGTTTTAAAAAATGACAAATTTTTCTAAAAAAATGTCAGCCTGAACACAAATGATGGGAAATATCGTGTTAACATTTGGGTAGCCTTAGCTTTCGGCTAGCTGTCGCTTTCAGCTAGCTGTAGCCTTCAGCTAACGCCAACTGGTGTTGGTTTTGGTTGGGTACTCAGCAAGAAAATCAGTTTATTTCTCCTCAGCAGTAACTGCTGGTAGAGACCATTGTTTTTTTGTTTTGTAGGCTCCTGTTTCAGAGAAGTGACACATGAATATGGTGCAAGCCTGGCAGAGTAATAGCCTGCTTCTAGATACCACAGTTAACGTCATATTAAGGCCAATCCCAATACTTGACGAGAAATGGTGACGAGATAAGCAACATTTACTCCGGGGTAGGAGAAAAGTATTGAAGTATTTGGACTTTTTGTTAAACAATTTAAGTATGATTTTTTTCTTCTTTTTTTTTTGTAAATTAATTGCTTCATTTTAATCTTTGCTTATAAGCTAGGTAGGGCAAAATGTGGATATCAGATCCCCCAGATAAATACTTGTTATCGTTCAACTTTTTTACAGGGTCTAATTTAAAAATGGCAACTAAATATCGCAAAAACAAAAAAAAGGCAAAGAACTGCAATTCAAATTGAACTGGCAAAATAGTAATAAAAAAACAAAAAAAAAACCTGAATCTTGAAAAAACCATAAAGGCCCTGCCCTAATTTATTCCAATTTCACAAATATCCATCTGTGATTAAAATCTATCATAAAAGCTATAAAAATGTTAAAAACAACTTTTCATCAGGTTTTAAAATGTTCCAAGTTTTTTGCTCACTGACGTTAGCTTGAAGTTTTTCTTTCCTTCTACAACTGGTAAAACCTGTCTGCGCTTTTTCCTGTTTCTGTCCTCTGCAGTCTGCAGAAACTGCAGTGTTGTCTTCATTAAATCACGGCCCCACAGTGGCCACTAGTGGTCAGAGCCTCCTCAGGGTGCATTTAACCAAAGTATCTTTTCAGAGCAGCGTCAGGGCAGGATATGTTAAAACTGATATTATCTCTGCGGGCAATGTCATGGTTGAAGTGAACCCTGCGGTTCACTTCAGGGCTGTGAAGCTGATGGACCATTCATCACTTCAACCCACAGCCGAGGTAAGAGCCCGCAGCCCTGGAGCACTACGACTGGCATAATATATTAACTCTGAGTGTTCAGGGAAAATTACAATGACTTTGAATATGCTCGCTTTCACCCATTGCGTTCTCTCTTGGGTTGGCTGTGCTCTGAAACAACCCACTTATCAAAGACGGACACGTGGCCACAGAAATACATTTCACCACACTGTTTCTGAGCCGAGCGAGCTCGCCAGACTCCTGCCGGTCATCTACTGAGGGCCAGTGAGAGCTCCTCTTGGGGGATATCAGTGGCATCCCAGGCCAGGCATGGCATGTGCTCCTTCCAGGCTCCCCCTTCCAGGCACTGCTGCATGCTGGCCTACGCTGCGGACACCACCATCTGTGCAGCCTCCCGTTGGGAAGTTGGCAAACGAGGCCGCACAAGCAGCCCTCCCCTGATTTGGGCGTTGGGCCCGAAGGGTTGGAGAAGAAGGAGGGTGGCGGCTGTGGTGTGGTGAGGGATGCTCCCTGGTGTTTCAGAGAGCCACTCCATAACACTTTCCTCATGAGCGCCTCTCCGGAGGGCTGCTGGAACGTCTCGGAGCCATCTGGGGAGAAGTGGAGCGTGGCAGGGAGCAGCTGGACTCTTACAGCTGCTATTTAAGCCCTGGCAACAGAGCGCCATATCAGTCAGTCAGCAGGAAATACAGGGAGGACGGCAGAGCAGAAACTAGCAGAGGAGAGTTCACAACTCAGAGCTGCTCCTTTACATTTTTCACTCGCAGAAATATTAAAAAAAGGGGCAAAACTTTTGAAGCCTCATATTCTGAAGCGGATCCTGTCCAGTTATCTGATTAACAATGTGAGAAGGAGACATGTGTAGCTCAAGGCAGCTGATTGGGTTGATAATTCAGGTACTTTTAAAAAGGATTAGTCAGGTTAAGATTAGAGCTGTCTTGCATTGAAACTTGTGTGAAGAGCAGGCTGGAGAGCTGAGCCACAAACCTGTCGTGTAATCTTAAATTAAAGATGTGAAATGTGGTTTGTGGAGCGATGTACTAAAGATGTAATCTCTGGGCTAAGACAAGTGTGAACAGGGTCTAGTCAGATAAAATGATGGAGGTCACGTTACACTCTGGGACTCTGCCTCAGCTAACAGCAGCACTCTACTGCAAGTAAACACTCTCCAGTAGTTTAATGAAAGCAAATAGAGACTGGTGGAGATTGATGACTAACAGACTCACTGAGAGAATGAGCTGATGTTACAGAGAGAGGGAAAAATTTAGTTTTTGGGACTGTAAGCTTGGTGAGTTTGTTTTTAAAGCTTTCTAATGAGTGAGGCTTTCTTTATGTTTCTGTAAGAAATGTACAATTTGTTTCATTTTGATCCCTTCCCTGGAGAAAGCAGTGCTTCTTAAATCTTCACTGATTTTGTCCTTTACAGTTAAAAGTAGTGTTTCCTGCATCCTGAGGCCCCATTTACGCAACAATGTTTCATCTGAAAACGCTAAAACGCAGCAAAAAAATCTACGTTTACACAGAAACGCAGAGGGACTGAAAACGCTGTAGTGAGCATTCCAGGCCTGTAGGTGGTGCTATAACTGTCTTGCCCAGAAGCAGCTTTTGGTAGATCTCCACCAAAGTAAAGTTGAGCCGATCATCTGGTGTATTGGGGTGCAAAAGTGGAGCAACAGATGCACGCTTTGTTGAAAGACAGTCAGCAGATTGAACAGCACAAGCATGACATGGTTGTCTGCGAAGATCGTAACAAAGCTACTGTTGTCCTGTTGTATAAGCTTGCGTGAAGCAGTGTGTGATGTCAGCGTTTTCACTGAAAACGCTGCTTACTGTTTACATGGCAACGGTATCGGCAGCATTTCTGAAAAATACCACTCTGGAGGCCGTTTTCAAAAGTTTGTGTTTTAGGTTGGCTGAAATGCAGTTTCTGTGTTCTTAAAACCGTTGTCTTGTAAATGGCCCCTGATTTCTTTGACCATTAGAAATCAGGATGAGAGTTTTCGTAGGTGGCTTTTGTGGGTCAAATGGTGACAACACTGGTCGTTTCTATGTTTTTTCGTTTGAAAGAAGAGAGTAGAAGTGGAGTTTTTCCAACGTGTATGGGACAAGTTTTGTGATAAATGCAAAATGAGTAGTTTCATGAATAAATTAAAGCTGCAAGCAGCGTTAGACGGGTCCTCGGGCTCCTGCCGGTTTTCCCTCCAATGTGTCCATCAAAATAAGACGAACATTTCGGCGTTGGTTTCATCTCTCTACGACATTCCTAGCCCCAGTTAGGGCTGTTTTGGTGTGCATAGGGTGAAAGTGAGCCTAATGGCTCTGAGAGAATATTATGGGATGTCTGGGAGTCAGTTGATACCATGGCAACGTATCCTCTGCTGTGCTGAATGACATGAGCAGCTGCATGCTTGGAATTCTAATTAGCGTGACAGAACCCCAAACAGAGTGGAGACTGAGAGTTGATCAGCCATCTAATGTAAAGAAGTCCTCACAGAGTCCACAATTTTATCCCAATCTGTGTCAAAAATATCGTATGTGATAGAAGAGCTTGTCAGGAATCCATTTTTGGCATTTTTAAAGCTGTACGAGTTATACTTTTTTGTCTAGAAGCCCAAATGTGTCACTAAACGCTGGAAAAGTGCTAGAAATGGATTTTGAATTTTAGAGAAACGGCTGAACTACTTGTCCTGTAGGCCACAATGTTGGCTTAATCTGTGTAAAAATATCACATGGTTGTAGGGAATTTTGTCAGGAATCCAACCATGTAATTTGTAAAGCTCTATGACTTTTAGTTTTTTGTCTAGAGGCCAAAATGCGGCACAAGTAGAAGTACTAGTAGTGAGTGTTTTGACCTGAAATCTGTTCTCCTCATCTGCTAACATGGAGAAATCCTGAATTGGCCAAAAGCGGTCGGCGACTTTGAGGGCTCGCCATTCGAAAACCGGGCCCGAAACAACAACTTCCTTCACAACTTTTGTAGAGCAGGGTCTAGTCTGTCATGTGATGGTAGTCTCATACCTGTACCATTTTTGGTTTCGGAGGAGAAAATTTTTGCAGAAAGGGTTAAAAAAAATTTTTTTTAATTTTGTGAGGCAAATAGCCGGCTTCCTGTTGGAGATAGGTTCAGGTTAGCAGCGTATGATTTTTGCGTCCCGATGACACGAGCGTTTTGGTGTTGGTTTCATCTCTCTACGACATTCCTAGCCCGAGCTAGGGCCCTTAGCGTGTGCCTAGGTGGCGCTATTGAGCTTATTATGGGATGTCGGGGGTCATGTTTGGTATTAAACGAAAATTTTTCACGATTCAGAGGTGCGTGCCAATTTTGGTGAGTTTTTGAGCATGTTAAGGGGGTGTAATTTGCGTTCAAAGCGCGGACGGAATAATAATGAAGAAAAAAGAAACGCAGCAGGAACAATAGTGCCCTCGGCCTTCGGCCGAGGGCACCTTCTAGCCCTGCTAGAAGGTGCCCTGGCTCAGGCCGAGGACCCTAATAAATAAAAAAGGAATCTTGCCTTGTACTTGCGCCATGACATAAAGATTCACAGATATTAAAATATATTACACTTTGCACATTTGTAGCTACTTTCTTGGCTTTCTCCACCAAATCAAACTCTTACTGTCTAACTTCCAAACTTTCCAGCGCCTAACCCCCAAATTAGTGGTGCCACAGACCAGAAAGCTCCTACTGTAGGATTAGAATAATTGGGCAATCCAAAAACAAATGACACTTATTTAAAGTGTTTTAAAGAAAACCCCCTTGACACTGATACCATAATTATCCTGATGTAGTCACCTCGGGGTCTGGTAGCAACAAAGAAATGCGAAAACAGATCAAATATTTTCTGTTTTTGGTTTTATATAAATTAAACAAAGATTTTAGTTTATATTCTATAACAACAGATGAAATAGATGAAATCTTGCGAGATATTTTGCAACTTCTCATCAGTGTTTCACAACCCCCATGAATTCCCAAACCCTACTCTTGGGAACCACTGGACTACTTGTTTCATGAAAGCCCAAACTGGAAGAATAGTTGACACATTGTGACAGAATTGAAACTTTTGTTCTAGTGAAAAGAAATTCTGTAGCCTCCACAAACTGATAGATTCAACTCACCAATAACCAGAGTTTACGCTTTGTCAGAACTAAAACTACCAAAATCTTCCAGGTTAGGTGTTGGACACTAAAATTGTGGTCAACTTACTGTTTTAGCTGTTAAATCTATCTGGCAACTTCATTTTGGTGGCAGTTTCTATTGAGCTGTCCTCCATGATTAGGGTGGCTGTGGCTTAGTGGTAGAGTAGTTGACTCTCAACTGGAAGGTCAGGGTTTCGATTCCAGCTCCTGCAGTCACATGCTATATGTCACATGCTTGAGCAAGACACTGAACCCTGAATTGCTCCCACTGTTGGTCAGTAGTGTGTGTAGAGTAGGTGCAAATGTATTAGATAAAACTGATGGTTTCTAATAGGAAATCTTCTACCATCAGAGTATGAATGTGGTATGGATGGGTGAATGAGACGAGCAGTGTAAAGCACTTTGAGTGGTCTGGAAAGCACTATACAAGTACTGTTCCATTTACAGTGCCAGTTTCATTGTGGTAAACTTTACAGACATGTATAAACATTCTTAATGTAGCCACAAATCAACAAGTTAGTCCTCTATTTCTGTCATCCATCTAACTTCATGCTGCTGTGAGTGGACACGATTGGCTGATTTGTTACAATCAGCTGTCTGTCTGTTGACTGACTATCCTTCCGGTTTATGTGTCACTCTACAAAGTAAAAGTTTGGCTGTTCCCAAGGTTCCCCCCATGCATCTGATACCTGATCTGATAAACCTCACACCACAGGAGAATCCAGGATGATTATCTTCAGATGATCAGACTGACTTTTCTCAGAGGGAGGCTCAAAGTCTGCCTGATTACCTTGTATCGTGTCCCCCACTTGAGGAATATTGCTCTTAAATCTTAACAGGAACCCTCCAAAGTCTTTCCCTTTTCTTTAGTGTGGGCCAAAAACTACTCTACTTTACCAGGTCTGAAAAATGATCAGACATTTGTTTTCCAGACAACTTGAACAGCTGAATGTCCTGTTTTTCACTGAGTTGGCTTTGGAGGCGGTCACGGCACAGAAGTACTTCCAAAGATGAGCACAATGGGCTGGGGCTGGGTGGATCACTTTTTGGGGAAAAACATCTGACCTGTGCTTTCATGGATCAAGAGAAACACTCTGGGACACAGTCAGACAATATGCTTTAACGATCAACAAGACCCTGACTAACTACAACTACTGCCAGCGAATCAAAGAGTGGTTCACGTCCTTCAATGTTTCCCCCATAATTAAACTGTGGCTAGCACTGGAGACTTATTTTGCTTTCAAAAACCATTTGAAAGATGACATTATCCTCAAAAGCAACAAAAAAGGATGAGTAGGCCTCCTTAAACCAGGAGGGGTTGCACCACATAGAGTAAAGGACAGTCAGCCAGAGGGAGACTTCCATTGGAGCCATTTACTTTAAAAGACTCAAAGTGATATGTGTCATTTCACCATCATGGTTTGATCAGTTTATCCTTGAGACAAAGTGGATTTAAGAGCCAGATTGTGCGATATGTCCACCAGATGTTCACATTCACATAAAAGCACTGAGGCAAATAGAGAACTCAAAAACATGATGCCACCTCTGGCCATGCCTGCTGCTGACACAGAGGACTCAAAAACTCTGGATTCTTAGCCCAAGTCGACCAGCCACTTGAGACTCTTTGTGAGGTCTTCTTACAAAGCCGAACAAGCCTTGATTCCAGCGCGGCTCCCGGGAGTTCAGCCCCCCCATGTGAAGCAGGGAGGGAAAAAAAGCAGCTTGTCAGGAGAGCATTAATTAAAGTGTTAAAGGTAAAAGAAGTATTGACTTCCTCTCGTCTACAACCTCCCTGACGAGTAGCAGCCAGAAAACCCTGCTGCCCCCCGAGGAAGAGTCTTCTACCGGCTCAGGCCCGGGAGCTAACTGGAAAAAAAAAGCCCCACTAAGACCAATTAAGGCCTTCAGTAGGAGACTGAAAGGAAGACAAATGGAGGCAGAAGGCCCGATTACAAGAAACCTTTGTACAGATGTAAAGCAATTAGAGCGGTCTCAGGGGCCAGACAGTGCGGTACCTGTGAGTCATGGATCCTACAGCCAGTCGAAAGTTGGAACAATCCCTCTTTTCTGTTTAGAGCCCCAGTCAGCCTGTGTATTAGTGTCATATATCAGCCGATAGGCCTGGTATTGGTTTCTCTAGTGCAGGGAAGAGGCAGTAGTCTGCCAAAGAGGACCACTCCACCCTCCATTATCTGTCTGTGGGGAGAACAGGGGCTCTATTATCCATTCAGGCGGGGCCTTTTCGATAAAACAAGGGCAGATAGGAAGTGTGGAAGCTCTCGGGTGTCTCCTTCCACCAGGGAAGTTTGTCAGAGAGGTCATTCTGATAAAAGGAGGGGTAATTATACTGCACAGCAGCACCGATTACCAGTCAGAGCACATTTAACCAGGACGGCACGGCGACCTCTAAATCACAAAGGAGAGGCCTCAAATCCACACTGACGTAGCTTCAGCCCCGAGACTGAACATAAAATCTGCACGCAAGGGATGAAGCGGTCATGGTTTTAAATGATGTACTTTATATTGACTTATTAACGAATGCAACATGCAAATCAATACATCTGTGCTTCATCCTGCTCCTCCACGTCCGTCAATGACGAGCAGTCAGGAAGAAAATCTGTAGAGTTACAAATTGATTGCTAATGGAAATTTATGTTCAGTAGTCCAATCTACAATTAGCCAAAGCAAAACCCCTCCTCGTGACCTGAGATTATGAAATAATTCTGACAAATGGAGGCCTGGTCTGTAATGACCTTTTCCCTTCCTCCACGACGCGGCTAGCTGCAGCGCTCATTATTTATGGGTGGCTTTAAAAAGCAGGTATAGGAGAATAAATGTGGGGCTGTCAGTGTGTGTAATGGGGCTAATAATGGTGTCCCGCGCGCCGCATAATGAACCCCACCCCCATGTAAAAGCTATCTCCTCTCTTCTCCTGCTTTGACGAGCAGGAAGCGTCGCTGCTTTCACACCATCAGTCTGCGAGCGGCACTGCGGCCCGTACAGTCGTACCCACATCGACGTGGAGCTGCTTCAGATGACTGTGGAAATGACTATTACAGCTGCTGCAGCTATTTGTCTGCACCCTCATTTGCAGATACTTAACACTAACCATCAAACTAACCCAAATAGATTTCCTGTCTGCTCAGTGTTATTTCTAAAAGTGATTTACTTTGTCTAATTTAACTATAATATAATTTTAACCACATAAAAATAGCTCAGGGAAAACCTGGCTGTCATTAACTGCAAATCCCATAAATGTGACTTTGTACTGCATAATAAAATATACGTCAGATTGCTTTGAGTTGCCAGCGCAGTAAATCTGCACAGCAGTGCCTAGCTTGATTTGGGAGCTGAAGAAAACCATTTGACTTCACAGTTCAAGCTTGATGAAGTCCCTGGATGCTGCTGGTTAAAGACTTAAGCAGATGGCCAAATACTTGGCGCAAGAAAAGAGCTGCTCTGAATATTTCTTGGCAAATCTACAGGCATATGGCAAAAGTTCATGCCAAACACTCCATTTCACAAAAAAGGATCCAGCCTGCGGGAAAGCAAAAGCGTATTAGGAAAGAAATAATAAGAGACAGATAAATGAGAGAATGACAGGAAGATGTTTGAGTGCCAGGGATATGATACTGTTTGCTCTATACACATCTCATTTACTGAGAGCCAATCCAGATTTTCCCAGTCTTAAATAATCACTGTCATAATAAGATTGAGTGGAAGGGATAAACAGGGCTCTGCTTTAGATCAGGGCCCTACTACAGCTCAAAGGGCTCTCTGCACTCTGAGAAAACACTTTTTACTATCCCACTCCGGTCGGTGCTCGCATCCTTTTGTCTGCAGCCAAAAGATTATGTGTGAGGACATTTTGTGGTGAATGGATACACATTTAAGATCTAAAAGGAGATCCCTCTTGGGGTTTGGTATCAATAAAGACAGAGATAAGAGAAAACTCAAATCCATGAGGCAGAAAATCAAATAAAGAGCTCATATCCTGTGTAACCCCACCCTGTATATCAGTCAGCCATCAACCATATGATCCTCCATCCAGTCGTCTAAGGGTTTGTAAAAATAAGAGAGTCACATGTGCTCGGAGGCTGAGTGGAAGTGGTTGGAGCTCTGTAACCACGAGAAGACAAAGGGTGATTGGCAGCAGACGCAGCATTAGTGGGAGGAATATCTCTCTCAAGGGCCTGACAGGCAGAGAGAGAGAGTATCAATCATTCTGCCGCAGAAGCTGCTCCCAACAAAGCAATCCTCAATCACTTGCTTTTGTTGTACTTGTAGTCGTGCTCCATTGTGTTACACAACGCACGTTTGTTTTGATCCGGGACGGCAGCCTCAAACAGCGCAGCACTGTCAATGCAATATCTGTTTTTCCCCTCCCTTATTTCATTCTTGTAAGACCTTGAAAATGGCATTTCTACAATATGAGCGCCATCAAAAGCAGACGAAGACTTTCTTGGAGTCCTGCTTCACAGAAAAAAGCTGGGTTTGAAAGTTGAGGATTACTGAACACCCAGCTGTGATGACTGTTTAAACCCCTGTTACAACAGTTACAAATTCTGAATAGTAAGAGCAACACCAATGAAAAATAGATCAAACAAAACAGTGGCCCAGCACTTCCTGTCGACCATTTGTCCAGAACGTTGGTTCCAATCAGTAAAAAACATGGAAGATGCTTCTTTGAATACTCTATGTATTTGGAGGGAGCAGTCAGTCAACAGAGGTAAATTTACATAAATAAATTGATTGATTAATTAATTTATAAAAACTACATAAATAAAAAAAAAAAAAAATTGGGTTGAGTCCATAGACTTAAAAAAAACAGATGTCATCTTGCTCAGCTTGGAGTAAGGTCGCCACAAAAACTGCTCCCCCTGGTGGCTGGCTGCAGTACATGCCAAAAAATCTGTCTCTCCAGTCATTCCAGATGGACCGTGGTCAACTTAAAAAAAATTAATACACCCCGTAGAAATGTTTCTCACGTCCATTACTTGTGGTGATTTGAAGATATCATTTGGCTACCTTGTATTCAAGTCCTTTTTTTTCCTGAAAAGTTTCAGTTTCATCAGTTGTAAGAAGCAAAAAACGAAGTTTTATGTCATTTTTAACAATTGACAGCTTCTGTTCTTGTGTATTTTTTTTCGGGGATTGTAAAATATGACAGGAGGTAGAATCAAGAAGAGATTCGACTAATGAAAGAAAAATACAAATTTTATTTTTTGTCATTTGGCTCCACTCAGATTCTCCCAGAATCCCTCACAGTCTCTACGGTGCAGACTCTGGCTGCACAACTGCTGCCAATGGCAAATGGCAGAGCCACACTGTCCACTCTGTGTACAGTCTATGGTTGAGTCAAAGAGACGTGATGCATGTGTAACCCTTTTTTACCATCTGCACTAAGGTGTGATGTAACATTATAGGGTTGATTGAAAGAGAGGAAAAAGTCCCGTTTCCACCAAGCGGTTCAGTTCAGTTTGTCTCGATACGTGACACATTTCAGGGTGGGATTCCAGAAGGTGGAGCTACAACACTGCAGACCGTTGATTGGTCCAAAGAATCAGCCTTCTCTGAAACAAAGCTTGTTTGCGCTTTGTATCAAAGAGCCACATGGAAATCACAAAGAACGCAAATTGCTGGATGTCTGCCATTGTTGCTTTTTGTTTACTGTGTCCTGTTTTTCTTCTTTGATGGATTCATTAGCGGGGTACACTGTGTCATGCTGCCATAGCATCACCGTATTTTGTAGCTGATGCGGCTATCGGCGTCTGGCTTACATACCGCCTACCAAGAGGGGGCAGAATTGGCTGGGGAAACAAAATAAATAAATAAATAAATAAATAAATAAATAAAGGGTGGTAGTGTGGGAAATTTAATGTGAAGGGCAATGTTAAATATGATGTTAACTTTATCAGCAACTGGGCTGATGGAATATAATGAAAGTGTCAAATAATTTCTAAATCAATGAAATCATCTTCAGATCAATGTTTTCCATCAGTTTGTCTCTTTAGTTGATATCTGGATTATAAGTGAGATAGTGTATAGTGAGTGGGTTATAATGATAAATAGAATCCAGCCAAGGTGAAATCAGGGGCTTATCTCACCATGTAACTTTTTTTTCAGATTGTGGCCTATTGCTTAATAAGCCTTTCATATAGGAATAGAGGTATTTTCCCATGGAGCTTATGTAATTTATGTACTGTTAGGACTTAAAACATTACCTTCAAAACAGAAACCCTGACAGAAGCTGCCTTTTGTTCACATGAGCTCATAAAACAGAAACTGCACCTGAGGAGGAAAAAAAAAATCTGTGAACCTGACATGAAAGTGAGGCCAAGGACGCCGTATCCCATGCGTTAGATTGCTTTCACATCAGATGATTAGCCCCATCCATGCTAATTACAGTGAATGGAAACTAATTAAGAGGAACTATGTGTCAGCTAATGAGGATTTGGGGCTGTGTCCATCTTATAACATCATTTGCTCTGCACTACCCGCTGGCTACCTCTCCTCTTCTTTAAAACATCTTCTCTGACTCAGAAAGGCACAGATGCCTTTCATATTGGACCAAAGCACACAAAACCATGCTCCGTGCGTCATTCACATACTAGCTGTAATAGGATGAGCAATTAATACCTCAGTGTGCAGAACAGGGGAAAGGCTATTACAAGGACTTCCCAGAAAACAGTTTTCCTCTAAATCAAGTCAGCAGTGAATCCAAGCTCTGTGTTTGGGAACAGATAGTTCCCTCCTGCAAAAACCTCCTTCCACTGTTCCTGCTTTGCTCTGGTGTGTCCTAATGATGTGCATACTGCTGCTCTAAGGCTAATAAGCAGCTCTTGCAGAACAGAAAAACTTGCAAAAGCACGCCAATTACCTCAGTGTCCACTCTCCCTGCCAGGTCTGCCTCTACCTGACGGGGCCTGGAGGTGGGTGAGGACAGGGGGTTGTCCAGGGCAGGACCCCTGACTCCAAACTGCTGAGCTGTTACGTCTGCTTCCATCTGGATGGATTGGGGCTGTTCTTGTCCCCGCACACAGATACGTAATTAGGCCAAGAGGACATGGCTAATACGAGCTGCTCAGAAGCAGCCAAGACAGAGAGCCAGGAGCTCTTTCCAGAAACTGCTCCCACACTGACCTGACTGATGAGGCACTAAACTCTGAAGGCTCTGGAAATTAGGCCTGAAATGGTAAAATTACACAAATATAATGTGAAGGTTGAGAGTCCAACCAAGCATCCATAAAACCCTGAGTCAAAATAAACCTTCACATGCCAAATCAAACAACAGCATGTCTGGATTTTTGAGCAGTACTAAACACTGTGAAGGAGTGACCCATCACATTTCAGGTCATATCTTTGGCTAAGATGACTGTTCTTGCTTTTACAGCCATTAACTGACATTCTTAGAGTAGGTATTCTGCCTATCAATATTTTAAACATGGATTCAAAGTAAAAAAAATACTGTTTGTTCATGCTAAATGTGTGTAGATTTTGAAACCACTACTTATTCATATGTTGTAGAAATCCTTGAATCTGTCTGAAAACGGATCAGAACGGTTTGTTCTATAAAGAATAGCACAAGGCCTTCATGAGAACTTTATGACACTTGCTAAAATTACAAGTTCATCTCAGATGGATCTTTGCGGTGTTACATTGCATTTGAGGAGGCCTCAAACACCAAGGTCTGCCCATAACTCTCTTCTGACAGGTCTACAGAGGGCTGGCCAATCAGAGGGAAGGGGGCTTGACAGTACAAGAGGAAAAGGACAATACCGCCACTCCTCCATTAACTTCATTAGACTTGAATTTTTTCTTCAGCTAACTTCAATTGACCTTTTTTTTTTAGCAAATTGTAGCATTTTGGGCTTATGAGCCTTGTTGCCTGGCAACAAACAGTTGAACGCCTGTCTGTCATATTAGCCACATCTCTCATTAAATCTAGTTAATTCATGACTATTTACCACAATGTACCTAAAAGAGGTGAATTTAGAGAATCATCCACCATGCCATTTTAATGCCTGCAAAACAAGATATGGTGACCAAAACCTTGAATTGTATAAATCAGACAACCTAAGGCACAGGTGCCAAAGCTGTCACATGAGACGATTTATGTTGGCATGCCGAGACTAAACACCAAGTAGCACAGGACAAAATCAATAAATAGAAAAAAAACAAAACAAACAAACAAACAAACAAAAAAAACTATTGTATTCTGTTCCACCTAACACTTTACAATTGGACACACTATAAATGTTCTCACATCAAAAGTTTATCAAATAATGTTAAAGAAAATTTTACAATAATTTTTTAATGCCCAAATGTAACTTGCAAGTACGTCACCTCAAATTTAATGGGAATTCAGTCTGCTAGCTCATAATCCCATGCGTTTAGCAGTGTTATCAAGACAAGCAAAATAAGTTCCAGTCATTCTATCCAACATATGAAATTTTAAAAATGAAAGGTAAATGGGAGTCATTAAAACAGTGTTAGCAAAATATGCAAAACAAAGCAACACAATCAAAATGTTCTGAAGGCTACTGTAAAGAAACAGGCAAGTTATGCAATTTATTACTGCATACTGAAACCATCTGCTGATGGGGAACACATAAAGGGACTTTCTTATCAACTGTCGATGTTTTCTTTAATGGATTGCCAAATAAAGATACAATCATGTCCAGAATCAAAGAGATGCCCCTTTCTGTAAGAAACTGTGGGACAGCGTGTTAGTGAAATAGCAGAAGCATCAAACTCCTGCTAACTAAGATGCATCTGGATTTAGCGTGGCTGTAGATGAAAGCGTAGACATCAACATTGTCCTCTGAGTGGTCAATGTGGCAAGAAACTGCTATAGAAGATAGATGATGGAGGGACTCTGCTGTAAGCATGTTTAAATGTTGCAAAAAAAAAAAAAAAAAAAAGCAGGTAATTTACAAACAATTCTATGAATAAAGTAAGTATTGGCACTTTGACCACGAGTGTATTTTAAAGTGGCACAAGTCATGGGAAAGGTTGCCAACCCCTGTTATTAATATTCATACATTTTATGATTAATTTTGCTGTAAAAATATGACTGAATAGTATTTCCTTGGCTTTTAGAAGCAGCTTTAAGTGGACACAGGTGGAGCTTCAGTCCTTTGCACCTCTGCACTTGCTTTATTTTTCTTCACTGTAGGTTGGGGCCTTGACTGTGTGCCCATGCTGTGCACTCTGAACAGATACAACAACAGATCGACCGTGAATATTTGGTGCCAACATATGCACCTGTGAAAACACGGCTAACAGGCGACACTAGTGCAGGGTATACAAGGCTAAGTCACTGCTGTTTGATTTTATCTATGAATGAAATGTGGAACTGGTTTTGTCACAACTCCCCGAGCACTAACCCAACCCCCCCTCCAGTGTGCAAACATTGTGGATGCGTACTTTAGAGTGAATAAGACCCTAGTTTAAATGCAGTAGGCCTTAAGTATTTTGGTTTGAGTGGCTTTATCTGAGACTTCTGTTATGACTGTGGTTACTACAGAAATAACTACATACTCAGCAGAGGAGAATGAGCCTGTGCGATTGACAGCTTGTCGCCTCAGTCTTTAGTGGTAATGACTGAATAAACCACGAGGAAGTCTTTAAAATATGGTGTCATCTTGTTGGGCATTATAAAGCTAGCTTATTAGTGATGCTAATATAAAGCTACAGCTTGACAAATTCCCTCTTCCAGATTAATCCCTATCTAATACCATTAATCTGAAAGCAAGCATGCTGTTCCTCTTCAGCCTGAGCCAGTCCTTGACGTTTTCATTACAGCAGCAGTTGCCTCGCCAGCTGCAGGTTTAATTCCCAGGTATTTACCGCCTCATCTCGCCTCTCTCTGTTTGGCTGGCAAATACACCTCAAACTGCAAATTCACTTTGCATTTGGAATAAATGAAAGGGATTGGTTGGTGTCAATCATGAGGCACGCTGCGGTGAGTACACTCGGCTGCAGAGGCTTGTTTGAACACGCGTACTGTACATACAAACACAGGGAAACACACACGTACCTCAGCTCTGCCTGCCTTCACCAGGCTTATAATTAGCTGTACGAGCTGCAATCAGAGCCCAATGACAATACTCCCTCGATGGCTTGTTTTCCTAACCTCCGTGAGACCCCAGGCAGAGGTCCACTTACCCCTTCAGAACCAGCCCACCGCCGGAATCAAAACACTGCAATCGCTCCATTCCTCTGCAGCGCCGCTGATTAAATGTGCAGAGTGTAGAGTGCAATTTGCTAAATTACAAGTATTTTGCACATGTAAATATAGTTTAATTACAGCAATTAAAGAAGATTATGGGAGATTGGCAGATGGGGAATGTAATGTTGTTTTAATTAGAGTTTGAATGCACTGTAACACAAACAGAATGTTAACCCCCTCAGAACAGAATGGGCTGTTAGGCCCTGACAAATTGTATCCTGATGCAGCTTTCTCAAAGCATGTAATCACCTGCAGCTACAATATGTACGCAGCAGAGAGAAACAAAGAGAGGCAGAGAATAACAAAGATGGAGGAAATTATGGTTTGGAGATGGAAAAAGTGAGGAGTCTGACGCAGGCTTGATGAAAAACAGATGTAGCGTTCTTTGACCACGCTGTCCTCGGAGTAGCAAGCTAAATTAGGATGACAAGGCAAAATATTTTGACAACAGTTAATACGGCATTAAAGGCAATTAAATAGGATTCAGACCGTGAGATCAATCAGAGAAAATTAGAAACAGCTCGTGTGCTCGGACATGAAGAACCTCAGAAATTAAGACTAACAAAAGGTCCTGGAGCAACATCAAAGCCAAAGCAGAGAAAGAGACTGAACTAAGCTGACATGGAGTTACAAAAGAATCCTGAGCACAAATAAAAGCAAACAAGGATCAAAAGGCTTTGCTGAAATTACCATAGATTAGAAAGGTGGGTCCATGTAATGCTGCTCCAAGTAAACACCTTCACATCAGGCGATTACAACAAGAACCATGTGAACAACTTACAGACTGAACACACATGCTGGACTCTGTTGGCAGGCATCAGGTGACCGTGCTGACTGTTTGTGCATCCCACTCTGAGGGATTTCAGGGTCATGTACCCTGGATCGAGAGAAATCCCCTCCCAGGATCTATAGAGCTGTGTAGCAACATTTAATACATTCCAGTCAATAGCCCATTAGAAATTCTAATTGAAAGTTCAATGCCCTTACTTTAGGGCTTGCAATACAGATTGCCTTTGGAAATCCATTTAAAGGCTTAATCTCTTTATCATGCAGTATTTGGAAACCTAACTTTGTTCTTGTTAGGCAGATCAATTGCATTAATTTACAAAACGGGGGAAAATGTCACCCTTCATCCTTTAAATCTGGGCTGGGCGAAGGAGGCGAATTAAAGCGAGGCACCGCTGCTTTCTCCCTATATCAATAGAAAAAAGGTGTCATCGGAGACATGACCTACAAATTTTAATTACCACATGAAATATTCAGCCTCTGAGATGAATCGCAACACCAAGAGAGCAAGCAAAGGCTGTCTCTGTCAGTTAACCCCTTCACCGCCGGTTTCACATTTTAATACCTGCATTAAGATGCACAGGGATAACACAGTGCCCTTTAAAGATTACCTGCAGAAGGATGTTCACAGGGAAAAGAAGATACTGCTACACATTAGGTGCTGTTTATTGTAAAACACAGATGAAGCAGAATTTCTGATTTTAGACAGCTGCATTTTAATGTGTTTTTTTTTATCGCCAGATGACAGAAGAAAAAAGATGAAGTATAGAGGGATTATTTAACAACAACGCCAGATGCGCGCACAACTTGGGTGCAGAAGCACTGGGGAGTATGACGGTTTGTCTACTGACGTGGAGGAGTCAACCGTTAATCATTCAGCAAGTGGATAGATATTAGGTGGACAAACGCTTCTAGCGAAGAAGTCCGGCGTGTACCGATAAATTTTAACACACAATTGTCTATCGATGCTCATGACTGCATCGAGTCTGAGACCTGGTTCATAATAAAAGAACCAGAAAACTACATCCAGAGTTAATTATTCACCCGCAGACGTCGCTGGTGTTTTAGTGTAAAGTGTGACCCTGTTAACTGGTGACTCTGCCGTTAATCAATGATACTGTCTCCTAAGAGTCACCAGTTAGCATGGTAGCTATTAACTCCAAAACACCGGTTGATAGATGTTGCCTCGGCTGTATAGTATTGGTTCTAAAAACTGACCACAGAACAACCGTTCATTTTTATGCTGATAACAGATTGAATTTAGTGTTTGAAAAAAGCTAACTCGTCTGAATGAACAGAGCTAAATGCTGCTTCTGCTGTCAAGATGCGTGCGCATCTTTATGATGATGTTGACTGATAATCCCTCTATAGGTTTTATAAAACAGACTTGATCTGAGTGGACTTAGTGGGCCCATTCATTTCTATGCAGAAACCTAGTTAGCACGCTGGAAAAAAAATGGAAATCTTATCGAGTGTTTTTGTATTATATCTAGTAGAAAATGTCTTTTTAGACTTAAAACAAGCCAAATTCACCAGACTAGTCCAAAAAAATGCCTTGTTTCAAGTTTTTCAAAGACCGAAATGAGGTCTAAACTGCTTGACACAAGTAAAAAAAAAAAAATCTGCCACTGGAACAAGAAAAATTCTGGTTTCAAGCAAATTTTCTTGTAATTTTTTCTTGTTCCATTGGCAGATTTTTTTACTTGTTTCAAGTTTTTCAGACCTCATTTTTGTCTTAAAACAATTTGAAACAAGACATTTTTCTGGACTTGTTAGGTGAATTTAACCCGTTTTAAGTCTAAAAAGACATTTTCTACCAAAAATAAGACAGAAACACTTGATATGATTGCCATTTTTGCTGTGCATTAGCAGCTCTATGTGGCCCTATGCTAAATAACAAAAACTCAATCATGTATTTTGTCATCTGATCCCATTTTGATTTGTTACAGTGTTTTGCAACCAACATCTGTACTGTTTGTTTTGACTTCACCTGATTTTTTCTTTCGGAGAAGTCTCCCTCTAGAACCGGACATGATCTAAACCTCACTCCCACATTGTTCCACGGTATAGTACCTCACCTCCACTCAATGCTCATTTCATTTCAGAGACATAATAGCTTTTAACAGTTCACTGCACCTCCATTGTGCTGCTCTTGTTCTGCATGTGCATCAGGGACAGGTCTATGGTTAGCCAGTAATAATTAATCAGAGATCAGAAAGAGGAATGAGGCTCCATGGACATGATCCACATTTTATGTGTGTGAGGTCGCTGTGTCCATGTCATGACGCTTGGATGCACATGGACCCTTAATAACAGTTATTGACTGGCTGACTGCTGAATGTGTTAATCATATTTTAAAGCTTGGCTCAGAATTAAAGGGCTATGTAACCTGTGGGTCATTCATGGTCGTTTTCTTTATAAATCACATTTGAGCCACTTAAGCCATCATGGTATCATTTGTCCAAAAATATTTTGCTACTAAAAACAGAAACTCTAAATTTCCTCAAACAGTCTTTAACCAAAAAGGGGCAAACGTTCAGATGAATCATGCCCTCAAGCTGAAACCTGTGATGAAAAACAGAATTAACTCCGCAGTTCCCAGAGTGGCCACTTGGGGCTGGCTCCAAAAATAAATCAACCCCATTAAGTATATAATACATGGACGTAATCTCTGTGACATTATCCTCTTTGCTAACATCAACTGAGGCCCACCTGTCAGTCAGCCACACACTTAGCAAGGCAAAATTGTTAGTTTTATAACGTAAAACAGAAAACATCAACTTAACCCCATTGCGAGTGTGCTGAAACAAGCTAGTTAGCCTTCCATGTTTTTCCATATCAGGCTTTATTTTTGCTGGATGTAGAGCTGTGACGCATAAATTCAGCATAGGGAAGATCAAGAAGGACGGGAAGTTATGACTGAAACTACCTAAAAACAGCCAGTGATTTTCAAAATGAAACAGACTGTGTCAAAATCAGATCCTTTTAGCTTGACTACAATGACAAATGGACATAATGAGCAGAACCAGACCAGGAGTCAACAGGTTTGAGGTTTTACAGCCCGACATGAATAAAGAGAGACTTCTCAATGGAGAAGCAAGAGCAGGAAATTCACAGTCTGTGACTCCAGATGTCTGTCAGTCATGCAGCTTGAGTGACTGAACACAGCCAGTGTTAGTTGACGAATGCAGTCAAGAGACAGCGCAACCAAGGGGCAATATCCGGTACATAAAAATTAAGTCTATGCAGAAGTGCTAAAAGTCACTGTTCATTAAGAATCCGCTTGAGGCTGGCTGCAGAGAGACCGGAAGTCACATACACACCCAGCCACAAAAACAGACTTTTACAGCATTAAAAACATATTTACAGCCTGGTTCAAAAAACGTCTTGGGTCTAAAGCGCTGATTTCTCTATCAGCACACACTGTATGGTGAGTGAATTTTTTTCTATCTCTGCGGTTTAGAAGTTATTACGATCTTTTGATTTTCCAATCAGAGGCACAGCTCAGGTCACGTGACTGCCAGGCGCCCTGTAGCTGCCCGAAGAAAAACTCACACTAAGTGGCTGCATCCGTGGATTGGCTTCATTTCAGGAACAGATGGGTGACGTTGTGGATCCTTCGTCCATGTTTTTATACAGTCTACGAGCGCAAACTAGTTGCACTACAGACTTATCCGGTGTATTCCAGGCATAGTGCTGGACCCTAAATGTGAATATCACAATAAGTATGATAAAAGCTTCATCTGGCAGATGTAGAGTTTCAGGACATGTCAGCCCAAAAGTTATTTTATTCTTTGTAGTGTATCAGAATCACATCAGAGTCATTGACCAATGAGAGCACAGAGAGCACTGCATGTGCAGGAATCATGAAACAAAAGCAAAACAAAGTCAAGTACAACCACGCAAGTCCTTCATGTGTTGGTCTGTTGATTTGATGCAACAGACAAAATGAAACATCCATGTATTTTGTGAAACATTGTCAGTTTTCCAGGTAATACATTACCCACAGACTGTTAACTCATTGCATTACACTCTAACACCACCTTCTCATCCACTGGTCACTCCATGCCTTCATAAAAATAAAACAATAATGTGCCAAATACAATAAAATATGATGCTATAGTTAGCACAGCTGAGCCCTCTGTCTATGCTCTGCGTTCATTCCCCGTATTTCCGCACCTTGCCAGAAAGCTCATGGATACAAACAGAAACCATCAAGGCAGAGTTGCTGTAACTATCTAATCCGTAGCTTTAGTGAGACACAAAGAAGAAATAACAATTGCGGGACTTTAGCAATGTGTTTACCGGCCTGACCGACCATCTGTTCCTACAACGTTCCCTCTGTTTTTGTCTTTTATGTTAGAGGTAGATCAGTAAAACTCCTCCATAGTCGCCACGTTTGTTTTTGAGTTTGTTGTTGTCATAAACTTTTGACTCTGGACTGCCCCCTAGTGGATGTATTGTTAACAGAAATGTTAACATAATGAACACATGGAAGCAGGAGAGCAGTGATGGTAACATTGTTTGAAAAGGACTGACACATTTTCGTACGAAATGGGAGTATAAATGGGCCTTTAGGCTCTTTAAACCATGTCAAAGATCACAAATCCTGTAAACTATAAAAAAAAAAAAAACTCCAAAGCAGCCAACAGTCACATTTGGCTGACGTGTAGAGTCAGTCCAGTCGATCAGCGCTCCTGAATTATGCAAACCTCAAGAGGAAATGGACACATTTGCCGGAACTAACCAGGAACCCAATCCAAGCTTCCCCACTCTTTGAGTTCTCACACTTTCCACTGAATTTAAGTCATCTGGGCCTCTTCAGAGTGCCCTGGGCATCAGAGGATCTCCCACCAGGGTGCCCACTCCCTGGCTCTCAACTCTCCTCTTTCTCCTGTGATCATGTAAGAATGACGGACAGATCACAGGGCAGGACAAAAAAAGCCATTCAGGAGTCAGTGGGTTAGGGAAACTTTAACATCCAAAGTCTTTAAATTGTCACATAAGTCAGCGGCTTTTAGACAAATTGAACAAAATGGACCCTTTCAGGAGGCCCAGAGAAGTAGCATGTCAGCTCTGGGCACAAAGGAGGCCCCAGCTCGAGAGAGCCTGAATGGCTGCATTATCCTCTCCATGGCTGCCCTGTCCAAAGGCCCATTTCACATCCACTGCCACCTGCTATTAGCTTTCTTACCGTTCTTATGGGAGGCTGCTGAAGGATCCCATTGCTTTAACAAAAAACTCAACAGGCGTGGTAATGCTGACTGAAGACAAAAGCTGTCACCCTCCTCTCAACCTCTGTTCCACTATTTCCCTGATCGACAACCGTTACTACAATTTGCCTTGTGAGCAGGAGGGAGAGGAACGAAGGGGACCAAAGCATCCGCGGAACAAAAACATGCCGAGGAACAAATCAAACTCTCCTTTTCAAATCGGCCTCTTGCTACCACCACAATGATGACTCTGACGTAGTTACCACACACACAGCAAGACAGACGGCAAGAAGGGCGTCTGTGTGACGAGGATGAAGAAGCAGAAAAACAAGTCTTTAAATGCAAATGAAAAACACATTTAATATAACAAATAGGAACAATTTGATCAAAGGGTCTGTGTAGGAGCAATTCACGCCAACAAACACGACATAAAAGCACATTTGATCAAAACACTTCCTGTGGACATACTGCAAGTGTTGGTAGATGAATTAAGATGCAAATCATAGATTGCTTGATATTATACAACGGCGGACTGAACAAGGGAGCACTCCGCTGGAATTTCAGGCCATGTACGCGCTGCTTTTGTCACAACAAAGCACAAAGAACAACAATGATACCCTAAAGTGTTATCATTATGTTACTTTGACATCACTGGATCCACCAGAAATAAAGCTTTTTATGTTTCTCTGCGTAAGCTACAAACAGATACTGTTCTTCTTCAGCAGCACAGCAGAGGCGATAAGATAACAATGGACACTTCAAGTCTTTTCAGTATGAAACGCTGTTTAAGAACGCAAGATCAGAGGAATGAGAGCTGTGTGTGCTGGAATACAAGAGTTATTCAAGTACTTTGACTTTTCAAATTATCCTCATTTCCTCTAAAGCTTTCTGTATTCAATAAATAACATAGTGAATGGAAAATGTCTACAATTTCTGTACAAAGAACAATGATTAGACTGAGCGTCGTAGTTCTGCACTTAACAGAAAACAGTCCACTCCATCAGGCCGACGAATTATAAATAAATAAACTCCTCATGTCCTTGGTAAACCATATCTGAAAATAATTATCCATTATTTTCAGCCAATAAGCTCTGAGTCTACAACAGTCATCCAGCTCATGGCAAAGTTTACCCATGAGGTCTTTGATGTCTGAAATTATTCTTTTCCTAACTCAAGGTGATTTCTTGGTCTTAACAAGGGCCCCTTCATGGCTTTTTAATGTGATTATGCTGCTGTACGTAGCTTGGTGGACCTTTCTTCCTCCCCCAGTCCTCCCATCAGACACCAGCTAATTGAATCCCCAGCTAAATTAAAAAAAATTAGTCATGTGCGTAATGGAAATGATTTATCATGTCCACTTAACCAAAACGGATTTGGAAAACATTAAGCATCTCCAGTTGACTCGAGCTTGTTTTTAGGCACTTACTGCTGCTCTCCCCCGAACAGATACACATATTAGAAATTATGACGGTGGGTGGAGGACATAATGGAAACTGCACAGATGGAAACAAGTTGGAAGTAGAGAATTAGTGAAGAGAGAAATGTATGGTCAATTGAGAGGAATAAACAGGCACAAACATGAGAGAGACAGTCGCTCAGAGAGAGGCGGGGAGACGGGGGAATAAAAGCCTTCATCAGTGGACGCTTTAGCTTTCAAGCCTTTTTCTTTTCTTTTGTGCAAAAAACATATTAGGGGTGCACAATGGCTTGATTTTTTCAGCTAATAACCAATGACTTGCAGTTAATGTACAAAAACAGATAAGAATACAATGATTTTATATTACATTTTTCAAGTTTTTGTTGTGTTTACACACGTGAGCAAAAAAAAAGAGGCTGAGATCTTCTGAGCAAAGTTGTACACAATCATATTTCCTACTTTCCAATATCAACTGAATTCCATATTGTTTAACACAAAGAATAGTAGATTTGATTTTGTAACTATCATTTATTTGTTGGGACCGTGAAACAGAGCACTCCTGTGCATGCACTAATATTTTTTTTTATCCTAAAGTCTTCATCCAGCCAATTGGCTTTGTCACTAATGGAAAGCTTTTATCATAGGCTGCAAAAAAGCAAAAACTCTGACACTTTTTTTTTAATGATGCAGATGTTAGGTTTTTGTGAGCGTTTGTCTGTCTGTTTTTTGGTTTGTCTGTGAACAACATAACTCAAAAACTAATGAGCGGATCTTGATGAAATTTTCAGGAAATGTTCAAAATGGGATAAAAAAGAAGTGACTAAATTTTGGAGGTGATCTGGATCACCGTCTGGATCTAGGAGTTTTCAAAGCATTCTTTATCACCATATGTGTATATAACTCCATGATAAATGGTCGGGTTGCTTTGCAAAACAATACAAGACAAGGTCACCATAATTTCTGACAGATGTTAAAGTATGATCCAGATCCAGAATATAAAATATGTTCTGGGTCATCATAATTTTCAACACTGTCAGGTAACAAATTATCATACAGACCTGCAACTAACACCAAATTGTAGCAGACAGTCTGCTGAAAGGAAGTATAACATTAAAGTAGGACTAAAGTGTTGGTGACAATCACAATTTGCTTGGTGGAGGTCTGTGCTATCTGAGTGCTTTTCTAGTTTGGCACTTTCATGATATTCCATTAGTCCAGTTGCTGATTAAATTAGCATCATATTTAACATTATCATTCACATTAAAGTACCAATACTGCCATGCTTAATTTAAAAACAAACAAACAAAAACAACAACAACAACAACAAAACACATCATTCATCTTTCTCATGTCTTTCTGGTTTACATCTTAGCATTTGTGCGCCTCTACTGGCATTTGGAATAGGTGTAGAAAATAACAGTAGCACTTGAGTAAGTTCCTCCCTTCTTTTGTAACTTTTTCCTGTGGGGATTTTAGCCCAGTTTCCACCAAGCAGTCCAGTTTGGATCAGTAATGTTTTGTACAGGTTGGATTGGTAAAGCCAAACCCTGTTTCCACAGCCAATCATGCCCCCTCTTGGTAGGCAGTGTGTAAGCCAGACGCGGATCAGTTATGAAATACCGTGATGCCATAGCAGCATGACACAGTGTACTCCATCGTAATGTACGACCCGGATCCTGGCAGTATTCTGGATACTAAGATCCAGAATATGAAATATGTACAGGGTCGTCATCACTTTCAACACTGTCAGGTAACAAATTATCATACAAACCTGCAACTAACACCCAATTGTAGCAGACAGTCTGCTGAAAGGGAGTATAACATTAAAGTAGGACTGAAGTGTTGGTGACAATCACAATATGCTTGGTGGAGGTCTGCGCTCTCTGAGTGCTTTTTTAGTTGCCTCTGTTTTGTGCTCCTGGTTTCTTTCTGCAGTCTGAATCAGCATCACACATCGAAAAAAAAAAAAAAAAATACACTTGACATTTGGCATCCCATTTACACCGTAATGGTCAATATTCAATAAAATGGTAAAGTCCATTTTAATGACGAGTGATGCTAGCTGCAGCTACTGCTGCTTTGTATTTCTTCACTGCCTCTTTTGGGTCATGACCATTTTTCTGCTGAATAAAAGTATCTATTTTGTCACAGTTTGAGGAATTTCCTTTTTTTCCGAAACAGAGACAAACATCAACACTGCTGATGCCCTTTTTATTCCTTGGCTTGCTTGTTAAGGATGTACTTGTTCTCTACTTGGTATCTTGACAGATACCATTTTTTAACTGTTACAATAGTTTTATCATTTAGATATAAACAATCTATCAAGCTGTTTATATATCATCAGCATTTATTCATTTTGCATCCCATTTAAATGTCTTTTTTGATGATTGATGGTGTGTAGAGCAGCACTCCTGTGTCTGACAGGCTGAATCTCAGGAATGGCCAAAAACTGGACTTATGTCTAAATCGAGGATATAGCCAAAGCAATGCCAGAGTGTACTCTATCATTTCCTTCATGGTTTTGGCATCCCATTTATGAGTGTCATGGTCAATATTCAGCTCTCACAATTCTTGAGAAATTCTGCATTGAAGGCTGGGGGCTGGGGGGGAATTCGGCAGCATGTCAAAACAAATCCCCAGCATGGCTGTCTCCTGGCCCAGTCTGCCCAGGAGGCAGCCTGCTCGAGCGAATCAGCCTCACCATGACAGCCCGGTTCAGGGATGAACAGGGGATGAAAGGGGGGTCTTTATCTGGCAGGAATCACTCTCTAGCCGCCAGGTTCATGTAACACACTTTCAACTTCAAACCCTGGAGATCAAGGTCCAGCTATTGGCCACGCACACTGAAACTGTTTTTTTTAGGGATTTGGTGTGGGGGTGTGGGTGGCTGCTCAACCAGATTAACTCTTTAAAAGCTCAACCCAGCACTGCAAAAACTGAAATACAGCCAAAGTGTGGCATTGTGTTTCAGGAAACTTTTTGAGGAAATCATCTGCTGAGATGTTTTGACTACTGCTGAGACAAATACACTCAGACAGGTGTGAGTTTTTGAGGGAGTAAAACTGCTTCCTCTTCTACACGCTGAGCAGAAACCTGGGGATGAAGCTCAGGCAGCACAATAAGCAAATTTACATATAAGCAGGAAAACTGAAACACACAGGGTGCTGAAGTCTGGATCACCCTTGTAAACATCAAGTCACGAACAAGACCAGAGAGGACAAGACTAGACACAAACTAAGAGGTCATGAACAAGCTTGGACCAATATTACAGAGGGACCAAGGTAAGAAAAAAAAAAACACAAGTCGCACAGAGTAATCACTTTTCTCTTACAATGACATGGGGGTAAGAAAAGCGCCAGTACTTCACATTTTCATGTTGATATCAGAGAAACTCACAGTCCTTTTAGTTTACATCTGTGGTTAATTAAGCAGCCTTTATGGCACATGAGCTGGTGTCAGTGAATCATCAGGAATGTCTGTTAGATGGTGACATTTTTTTCCAAATTTCCCTTAATTCAAGCACCATTTAAAAACAAGACATGAAAAACAACAAAGAACAAAAACACATAATAAGTTAAACCTATATTACTAACTGTAACGGTGGCGCTATGGTTTGAATCTCAGTTTACTCAGTGGGCCTTTCTGTATGGAGATTGCACGGTCTCCCCATACATATGTGGGTTTTCTGGGGGTACTCCAGCTTCCTCCCACAGTCCAGAAACATGCTTACCAGGTTAACTGATCTCTCTTAGGCCATCTCCACACGTAGCTTGGTATTTGGGAAACCGCATATATTTTTATACGCTTAGGCCTGTCGTCCGCATGACACCTCAGTTTTATGTCACTGAAAACAATGTTTTCTGGAACAAATCTGAATAACTCAAAATGTGTTAAAGTTATCGATAAGAAAAGCCATCACACCCATCTACACACACTCCTTATGGCTCGACATATCGACCACTGCTTTAGCGGCACATACAAGTGAATATCTTATGAAAATACCTTCATGGAATTGGCCATTTGTTCAGTATATGTGGCATAAATGTGGTTTTCAGCTTCAGAGAAGCGCTAAGAAGAACAAGAAAAAGCTAAAGAACATGCAATTGGAAATCTCAGGTTTTGTTGTTTTGTGTAGATGCCACAAAACTGAAATGTCACAGCTAAAACAGGAGGTTCATCCTGATTGGATGGCATGGGTTTCACGCCTTAAAAACACTGCGTAATATGGGTTTGGCATGCTTTGAACCTCACTCACTGGCAGGCTTGCCCAGTGTGAAAATACCTTGCTACGTGTGTACAAGGCCTAAATTGTCCATAGGTGTGAGTGCGCATGTTAGTTGGTCTGTCTCTATTAGGGGTGGGACAAAAAGTCATTTCACAATATATTGGGATTTTTTTGTTTGGCAATATCAAAACCAGGATTCTTTGTCAAAAATAGTTTTTTATTTTAATTCAAATTCTTTATTTCAGTCTTTGTTTATAAACTAGTTTTTAAAAAAGTTGCCACTTTTCTCCTGCAGAGGGCGAAATGTTTCTCTCTGACTCACGTGATGTTTATGGGAAAATAGGGCTCCTGTAGACATTATCATCACTTAACTTTTTTACATGGTGTGGTGTTAAAAAAGCAAACTAAAAAACGCAAATATCTAAAGATTGCAATTTAAATCAAAATCGTAATAGAAACAAATTGTTAGTTTAGCATATCACCCCAGCCCCGGTCTCTATGTGTCAGCCCTGCAATTGACTGGCGACCAGTCAAGGGTGTACCCCACCTTAGTCCTGTTGGATTAAGACAGCTGGGATAGGCTCTAGCCAACCGAGACCCTGAACAGGATAAGTGGTATAGAAAATGGTTGGAAAGATGTGTTGATGTGCATGATTCTGTAGAATTTTCAACATTAAGTGAGATAAAAGAAAAGAAAGAAAGATAAACAAGAGGTAAAGAAGAAGTGAAGTTACAGCCAAGCTCTCAGAGCTGACTTGATTGACAGGTGGTCACTCTGTTGATGCCTGTGTAGAGGCTGAAGGCCCGCCTCTTTGCCTTATCCTAATTGAAACAAAGCCAGGGTGATTTCAACATTTCCAATGAGGCCTCCATCAGTAATTGGCTTCAAAACTCTGTTTCGGAGACAAACAGGTGACATCACGGATGATGTCACCTATACATTCATATATTGTACAGTCTATGGGTTGGATTTGTAAAAAGGTCAGGCAATAACACTACACATACATTTGAAGCTGATCGGATACTGGGGTAGAATTTATTACACGCCTATACACTTCTCAATTTTGAAATTGCAGAACCCATTAGCTATCATCTGTATCCACATAGCTCCTGAAAGCAACAGCAGATGCTCCAAGGCTTCTGGTTTTGCAAGTGGCCAATGAGAAAGGATGAACCACACTGTTTTATCTATGCACTAGTTGTTCAAGTCCTCCCTAATCGAGGCAGATTAAAGCTGAAGTTGAGAGATGATGCCAAATATAAACTACTCCTGTGCACAGATGCATTATATTCAAACAATGGACACTGGGCTTTGGAATTACTCTTTGGCAGATGTACTCAATGTATTTAAGAAAACAGCCTCTATTTTGTATCTAAATAATAGAATATTCAAACCATGTGATGTATGTCAGAAATAAAAGATTCAAAATTTGTGACTATGGGAACGAAACACACCAAAGTCCAGTTAGCATATGTTGAAATTGCTAATAATCCACATGTAGTGAGTACATATGAGTAAGGCACATGCTGGGTGAATTACCCAGCCGTGCTGCATTAGAGCAACAATCACACAAACAGACAGCTGTACTCTCAAGGGAGTCTGCAATCAGCCCGTGCAGAACTGCCTCTGTCCTTCAACAGGCAATTAACACTGAGTCCATTATAGCTCCCAAGGGAGCTACTGGCCAGGGAGGCCGGGAAAGGCATCATCTGAAAGGTCAGCGCCTGGAGAGGAAACAGGAGGGGCAGGGGATGACGGAGGCTGGAAGGATGAAGCGGGAAAGACAGGGAGGAGGGTGTGAGCTGCCTCAGACCAAATGGAGTGTAAAGCAGGAGCTATTTGTCACCCGCCAGCTATTCACCGGGGGAGGCTGCAGTATTTTCCACAGGACAGGAGTGTGCGTCAGCAGCATGGGGTATAAATTAAGAAAACCGCCGAGGCTCCTGGTCTAATTGTAGCCTTTCAGAGCATCTCGGGTCCCCGGCAGATCCACTCCAAGTTCTACAATCAGATCAGGGATGTTTTCCCTCAGGTCAGATCCGTCACAACTCATAAATGTTTCAGGCCTCCTCTCCTTCTGTTTCTGTTTGATCCCAGTGTAAGCTGAGGGAAACTCTTCACACTATGCAGAGAACACACTGCCCTTTGTAGAGAGTTTACCTCAAACCTGAGTTTAAAAACCCAAGCTCATTAGCATCTTCTGAAGGCCTCTCTTCAGAAAATAAACAGGTAAATTACATCCAATAAAATATTACATTAACAAGTTTTTACATCAAAATGAAAGACAGGAGCTGAGATAATTAGAACAGTTATGACTTAATCTACTGTATGACAGAAATCTCTGCGTATACGCTCCTGGCAGCATTAGTACAATGTGAAAGACAGAGGGAAAGAGCCAGGACTTGGATGGGCCTCAACAAGGAGCTTAACTACTTCACCATCAGGGCACCAGGGGAAATCCATTCTTGGCAGCGGAGAATGCCACTGCTAAGCCTGCATTTTAAAAATGTGAATCTGCACTTAGTCTGTGGAAACTCCCCCGAGAGACCATCATTTGGAAGGTCGTTAAATCAAAAAGTTGTGAGGCTTGGAAAAGAAAGGGATGAAGTAAGTAAATGGGGAAGATGAATGAGGTGAGTACGACAGGAGATGAGGCCATCATATGTTCGCCCGGTAAGGAAATATAATAATTAATGTGTCCAAATGAGCACTGGAAGGAATGAGGGGGGAAAATATGAGGAGGCAGTGACAACCTCGTCCTCTGGATAGCTCATGCTGCGGTTGCTGCTGGTGGTGGCACACATTTTAGTTCAATATTATTCAGGGAAAGCATGTTGCCAAGACTCGAATGAGTAGAAAACAAATATTATATTAAAAAGATTAAGTCTAAAATTCCATTAAATCCCTGCCAATGTACTGAAATGGTGCATGAAAAATGCATGAAACTGAATCAGCTCCTGTGCTTTTCAGGATTATTGAAATGAAATATCTTAATTATCATATTTTGTAGTTTTGTAATAGTCATACAAAAAAAAGAAAATAAAAAGGCAAGTAAAATGAGCACTGGCATAATAATAAGACATCACAAATAGCACAGTTGCAGTAATGTATGTGATGATTGAAATAAGAGAAGTTGCACATTTCCCATGCTGGAAACTATGATAGCCATTTTTACCTAGAGAAGCATGATGCACATTCATGAAAACTTGCAAAAGTGTGACACAAATGCAACAGAGCAAATGCAGAGTAAAACAAAGCCAACACAACTGAAATAACAGCAAATGAGATGCAAATACAAAAATAAAAAATGAAATAAAAGACGTGACAATGGAAATGTTGTTCAGAACCTGACAGCTGGCAGACCAAGCTCACTGGACTGCTAGCTGCATGACTAACTGATGTATTGAACTAACTCAATCAAGATTTAGAAGAGGTCACTTCAGTGTGCCTAGCTGTCCATCAGGACATTTAGACTTTTTAAATTGTTCTTTTAATGCCCAGTGGTCACTGATGCCTGGCATTTTGTTCTGGGGTGGTATTGAGTCTGATAACTATCTATCAGCATATTATCTAGACCAGGGGTTCTCAGACTTCTTTAGACCATGAACCCCTTTCAAGTCCCTTCATTATCTTAACAATAATTAGCATGATATTAATACCATCTAATAAAGTACTATGTAGTATTTTGCAACCAGAGAGTTAGGCAACATTTATATTTTACAAGTATTTCATTTTGTAAACTTTTTTGTAAAATTGTGTAAATTTTCACTTTGTCAACCCCCTAGTGGCCCAATTGTTAAAAAAAGGCATGCTTAAGTGCCAGCTTTGAAGCCATAACGTGCACTGAAGTGCCCTCTTGGGTGCAAAAATGCAGGCTAAAGTGCCCCCATGTGCAAAAGTGGCCTCGGGTTGGCAAAACTCAATAAATTGCCCTTTTGGATGATTAGGATATGATAAACTGCTGTCTTGGGTGACAAAAGCACATGCTGTACGTGCCTATTTATTCTTTAAAGGAAAAAAATAAAAAAGTTTGTGCATGCCACTTCACCAAAGTAAATTTTGTTTTGATTTTTTTTTCTGTTCTTACTATGAAGTGATAAAAATGTCATGATCACATGAGAGTTGATCCCATGGGCCAAAACTAAATTGGGCGGTAGTGTTGGAAAAAAGCAGATTTTATTGGTGCAAGAGATCACAGTTTGTTGATGTGCTTTTTCAGTGACATAGCACGCTTTTACAATCACTTTTAAATTATCTCACGGACCCCCAAGCTATGGTTTGTGGACCTCTGGGGGACCTGGGACCACACTTTGAGAAACACTGATCTACACTGGACTGACCCTTCCACAGAGTGATTTTCAGAAAAAAAAATTATATCAGAGAGTCAATATGGTAACTCCACTTCAACTACAAAGTTTTTCTCATGTGTTTTCTGTTTACAACAGCGTGGATTTGAATCATTTGTGTATTTTCAACACCTTTTGCCCCACTGAAGCTGTTTGGCTTAAAATGTGGCTCCATTAGCCGTGTCTACCCTCATACATTTGTATGCATGTATGTCCTGAGATATTGTTATCCCTTTGATACATGTTTAACATGCTCCAGCTGCTCTGCTGAGTGTCAGAAACAGACCAGACGAAGCTCTATCTGAAGCAGGATGTGTGCTGCTCATGTGTTGAATAAAAACAGCCTTGGGTAGAGCCCTGGGCTGCAGAGATGAAAAGACAGAGAGATGGTCAAAGGTGGTGTTCACAACAAAGATGGGAATGAGGTTGGCTCAAGGTTTGGAGGTTGAAAGGTTTGGTCTTCTTTCACAGAGAGAAGTTTTACATTTGATTCAAAGTTAACAATAACGATGCCCAACTTTTTAGCTCTTTCTCTTTTTCAATATTTGAACCACTCACTATTCCATCGAGTTAAAAACATATAGGATAATTTAAAGTTAAGTACTCTGCAGCTAAAGCGTGCCAACTTGTTTTCACTAGTTTGCTAGGAATATGGGATCTGCTGGGCCGCGAAGAACCCACTAAGTGCAGTCCAAGAAAAGTGGGGTATATTTTTCGTCAGCATCTGAAGAAGCCTGAGGAATTGAACAGCCCCCATCGTGCTGCTGTGATACTAACAGTCTTTAAATATGCACCGTCTGAACTGGGACAGAGTTATTATTCAAATCTGTATTTCTAGAGACACAGTGCACGATAAGTGCTGTAGACTCAAAGTTGTACCAAGAACAACATTTTACTCCCTCAGACCCACATGTCTTTAGTATTGCTGTCAGTTGTCAGGGTGGGAACTTGATAGTTGCTGTTTAAAAGAAACACATCCGGTAACTTTATTCTGTTTTGTTTTGCCCTCTAGGTAAAATGTTTTCGCCTGTAGAAGTTACAGCGAACATCTGTCACACGAATCAGAGCTCAAAAGCTCATTGCCATTCCTCTCAATGACTGTTTATGTTTATTGCTGAGGAGTGTCTGCAGCTTCCTCGTGATAGTTTATGAAAATCTAACTCTCTAAATAAAAACAATATCAGGGAAAAGTTTTATTGCAGAGCAGAATAATGTTAAGAGTGTAGATAGAATAGTTATGAGGTGGGAAACAGACAGACCTGTGTGTCAAATACAGACAGGAGTGAAAGGCAAGTGAATACATTGTTTATTGTGAAAAAGAGAATTTTCAATGCCCCTGATCAAAGAGAAAAAACATTCAATAGGTTAATGTTTCTGCACTTATGAAGCTGGAGTTAAAAGAGAGTGTATCAAGATCAAAAATCACAAACATAAAGAAAAAAGGGCAGGACTCAACAGACCCTTCATTTGGATTTATATAAAAAATGGTTGAAGTTAATGTTGTGTGTCCCCCAAGTCTTTGATCAATCTTTGATGAAGCTTGTTTTTAATACGGCATTAAATATAGATTATATTGGTCATGATTAGGAATGGAAACTAATCTGGTTACATTTATTTGAATTTTGTCTGTAGTACCGAGTATTTTTGCAAAATACCGAGTATTTATGCAAAATCAAAAGGTACCATGTTTCAATTAGGGGTGGGTGTATCGATCTAAATATCGATAGTATCGATACCAAGATGAGTATTGGTATCGGATTGATACCAGCCTGATGAGATCAATTCTGCAGTTCCTCTTATGTCGTCCAGCAATTTACTTTACTATCCTCCGCTGCTGCTTCTCTGTACAAATGGGAGGGAAACAATTGTGGTGGTAGAATAATGATTTTACTACTTTTATACAGTTAAAATGTTGTTCTATTGTTGTGGTTAGTTAAAAAATTAGTAATAATTTTTTAAAATCTTTATGTTGTGTTTTACTATAATCATAATCATAATCACAAAATTATTCAATGATCATTATATTTCATGTAAAAAGTATTGGTATTGGTATCAGTATCCGGGATACTCGCCCTGTATTTACTTGATATGGGATACCAAAATTCCCAGTATCGCCCACCCCTAGTTTCGATACCTAAATGTCTACTTGTGACTGTGAGGGAATGGAAGAGTAGGAGATTTCCATACTGGACACAAACACAGCTTGCAAGGTTATGTATTAGAGAATAAATATGTTAAATTGAAAAAAATTGAGATTTTATCATTAAAAAAATAATATTTGTTATCACATAAACACACACACGAAAGTACCGAAAATTGGTACTGCTGAGTACTGATACCGGTTGCCAGGTACCAGGCATCAGTACCATATTGTTTCAAATGTGAAAGTTGCCTATCCCTTGTTATAACGTGAGTAAGAAATCTTCAGAGTAAAGTGGAGGACAGATTATTAGATCATCAGGCAAGTTGTGGCCTGGTTACCCCTTATGACAAACAAAAGTCAGCCAATTTAATAGTTTTCATTAGGGATGGGCAAGTACCAATACCAGGTATCCGTATCGGGCTGATACCAGCCTTTTTTCAAAGTATTGGTACTGGTGAAGGCTGCTGCTACCAGCAGCCGATCCTCAAGACAAGAAATTTTATGTCAAGCAAGTCCTCCTCGCCACTAGTTGCCGCTAATTGCTGCGGTTTAACAGTTAACAGTTAAACTGTTTTATTTTGCACTTCAGTTTACTTTTAAAACTCCCTAAACTCTGAAAGTTTTTTTTGTTTTTTTTTGGTGCACTTTTAATATTATTTTTTAAATATTTATCAAAACAAATCATAAACTCAAAGAGATTTATTCGTGTTTTATTTGGACTTAATGACAGAGTGACTGTGCTGTCTTTGATCAAAATAATCTGTCACTGTTAATTGAAATTTTATGTATCAAAAGTAGAAGGAGTATCGGTTCTTGGTTTTGCTGAGTACTTAAGAGGGAGTACTCATACTGGTATCGGTCGAAAAATCGGTGGTATCAAACATCCCTAATTGTAATAGTAGAAAAGCTAATGCCAGATTTATCTGGTGTGAGGGATGCTCTGAGTGATTTACTTTATACTGATCTGCTTAGAGGACAGTTGGGCTGCTTCAATCTGAAATTATACATGTTAAACATGTTCGTGATCAGACATCCTGTCGTGTTGGGGGAACAACTCAAACAGCTACGCACACACTCAGTAAAGGGAACAAAATGATAGTGAATCAGTAATCAACCACAGCTATGGGGCCAAAAAATACATTTAGACAGACATCAGAAGATGAGGATACTTGTTGATTTGTGGCAACAGAAATTGAGTATTAAATGAATGTTTTCCCTCCTGTAGAAACTATTTCATAAACTATTTCTGGTGTGAAATCCGTGGGATCATTTTGGACCAGCCCTGGCACAGATGTGTAGAGTGGACAACATTTAAACAAAATGCTTTGCCACTACAGAAAACTGTACAGTCTACCCAGCGCAAAGTGTTGTCCTCCAACACTGTAAAGATTTGCCCAAGCTCATGTTTTCATTCTCAGAGATGCTGCTTTGAATTGGCTACGAAGAGTACAGTATTATTTCAAAGAGCAACAGTGACAGATATGTCTGTAAGACTCACTACATTCAGCATGATGAGAGAAATTGGTGAGAAATTATTTCTAAAAGGGATGCCATAAAAAAACTGTCAGCTCTGCAGCTAGCAACAATCAGCTTGAGCAACCATCTCTTTGAGTGTCATATTTGTTGACTCCAAAGTCAAGATTGACCACAGACGGTTTTGTGAGATTTGCAGATTGGAGACTCTCACTGTTGATAGATGGAGTCCATCATCATTGTACAAACAGATTGTTGAATCTGTCACTGCTGGGCGTAGTGTGTGGCCTGTCACACTTTCAAAACCAGTCAAGCCTTTAAAAACTGTTAAGTATGTGTCAGGCTAAATACAACAATAAAAGTTGATTCCATTAGTTTGGAGGGTTTTTTTGCTGTAATATTTTCCAGTATTCTGCTAAATTTGAAAAGGTAGATGCCTGAAAAATAAATGTGAAACACCATAGACCTTACTGTCAACCCTGGAGAAAAACAAACCCAGAACTTAGAATCTTCGTCCACATGTTCACTTTAATAACATGTTTCAAACCCAACCATAAAAAGCCTGACACAGACGCGTACAACAGATGGTATCAAAGAATTGGAGACCAACAACCTGGTTTGTGAAGCCAGACCCTTTGAAGCATCATGTGGGGTCTTTGACTGGTGCAGTTTTGGTTTTGGATCCATGGGCACACAGCTCTGTGACCTGCAGTTTTACAGTTTCATTTAGCAGACGCTTTTGTCCAAAGTGACATACAACACCAGCAAGAATTTAGACAGAGAGGAAAATCTAGTTAGTGGGAAAACAGTGCTACAAGTTATTCAGCTGCAGGTGCTGCCATTAAATGCAGGATTTTTTTAAAGTAGTGTAGAATAATCTAGCCAACAAACCACAATTAATTGCTGCAACAATTTACTTCAACCTTCTACAACATTCTGTAATAGTGCTGAAAATTCACTAAGAGCTGGGTCTGAGACCTTCTGACTCATTCTACCCCTGAGGACAAAGAGGAGAAGAGTCAGATTAAGTGCCTAAGTGTTCCCTGAACAGATGAGTTTTCAGACATCTCTTAAAGTAGAAAGGGACTCTGTGGATTATATATAGTTAGGTAATTCATTCCACCATTTGGGCACAACAGAGGAGAAGAATCTGGCTAGAGATTTGGAGCCGCACTGGACCAAGAGGCATCCATTTTTTATTTCACAGGTACATACCTCAACTTAAGTAAAGAGAGATCTGTAATGTTTATAATTTGCTTCTTAAAGGATAAGTTTGGTTTATACAGCTTTTACATTTTTTTATAGAATGAAGTAGAACAAAATACTTACCCAGAAGCCTTTCCCAATCCAAGCAGTGCTTCGGGAGATATTTAGATCCAAAATCGTGCAGCAGACGTCTGTATAATGGGATCCATCGGGGCATAGACAGCGCCGCTCCTAAAACTGCATTAATCATCCAAAAACTCATGTTTTTCACCAATATTCCATCATGGTCCGCTCCGGGTTAGTCCTCTGCTGCAGTCTGTCACTCCAGACAGCGCTGTGTGGCTGTAATGACCTCTGAACTGACGAAGACTTTGTTTACATTTGACCCTCAAAGAAAGGAGAAAGTGGAGTCAGCTCTCCAGAGAGTACTGCGCATGCGCGGAGGGGCAAACGTAAACAAAGTCTATGTCAGTTCAAAGGTCAGTACAGCCACACAGCGCTGTCTGGAGTGACACAGACTGCAGCAGAGGACTAACCCAGAGTGGACCATGATGGAATATTGGTGAAAAACACTAGTTTTTGGAAGATTAATGCCGTTTTAAGGAGCGGCGCTGTCTATGCCCCGATGGATCCCATTATACGGACGTCCGCTGCACGATTTTGGATCTAAATATCTCCCGAAGCACTCCTTGGATCAGGAAAGCCTTCTGGGTGAGTATTTTGTTCTACTTCATTCTATAAACAATGTAAAAGCTGTATAAACCGTACTTATCCTTTAAAGAGCTGTTGGAAAATTCCTCTCTGAACAGTTGGTTTGTGATGCTCAAACCTAACCCGCTGAGCAAAGAGACGTTCAAAGGACGTCCTTTCCCAGACATTTATGAATGCCTTATTTTAGTCTCCTTGAGGTGCAGACTGTTACTGTTACCAGATGACGTCTTTTTCTGATGTTTGCTGAACGTCCATTTATGACGTCCACATAGGAGCCACCCACTGCGCAATCCCTCCGGTCTCAAGCCTGCATCCCTCCAGTTCCAAAGCCAAGTTCCAATAAACTGAGCTATTGACGGTACTGGTGCTATTGCAGCATTCTTATTGTTTTTATACTGCTTCTAGTTTCTCTGCATAACTGTAGTTCAATTTCAGAAGGTGGCGCACTGTTCTGCTTCATTAGCGTGCTGGTTCATTCATAGCTTCATTGATTTTCACAGCAGCAGATGGTAACTGTAAATACAAACAAAGGTGTTATACATTTCCACTTCCAACCTGCTGCTGAGCCAAATGAAGCTACAGGAAAATCAACCGGCACAGGATAATGAATCACAGTTGATAATGGAAAACAGGTAATGTAAACAGTCAAACAAAAAAGTACTTAAAAAAAAGAATGATGCTCAAGGATGCGCTTTGAGTGTCTCTTGACTCAGTCCCTCCTGCTTAGACATTCAAAAAGTCAATGTTCAAATGTTGAACTGCAGACCTAATTTAAACATTGTGCTGACGTCTAGAATTGGTCTTAAACCAGCAGACGTGAAGAAGACCTGATCTGCACATCCTTCAGACATCTATTGTTCAGAGGGAATGGAGTTTGTGTGGCGTGGAAAGATTCCTGTGTTTCATGACTTCTTCTTGCTCACTCTGCGTCTCCCTCTTAGTGTTTGACTCTCTGATCTGTCACTGCCGATGAGAGATGGCAGGAAATGGGTTTAAAGCTTTTAGCTAAATGTTACTTATCTCCATTTTCAGTGGTGACCCCACTGCAACCTCAACAACCTCAAGGTTGCTCTCCACTCTTAATGCCTGGGACTGTTGTGCAGTCTATGTTCACAAAGCACGCTCACTGGAAATATCAATGCAACTCCCCCGCATCAAGCTCGCTCGTTACTGACCCCCATTTGACCCTGCGGAGGGGAAAGTTTGCTGTGCGAGTCCAGCTGTATTAATCCATTTATCGTCGTGTTAGGGCCTTGAAAGCACTGACATAATTGCTTGAAAAGCTTTGATCGAATGGTTTTAAGTAATTAAACAAATGTTGCCAGCTGGAACTTTATAACCCTACAGCCCACTCAATACATTTCCGCCAGGGGGGAGAGCAGATGCAGGCAGGGCGGGGCTGTGATCATCAGGGTGAAGCGTGCAGGTTCAGCTTTACAGACAAGTGCTAAATCTTTAATCTTTCTTTTAAAGCCGGTCGAGGGAAACTTATTTCCCAATCAATCCTGGCTGGGTAAATGCTCGGTGCCTGAACCATCGACATGTAAACCCCAGAGGAGAGAGACGGTGAAGCCCGTCATCGCTCAGAGAAGACAGGTATGAACCTGAGCCAAGTGGCTGCTCAGAGGCAGGGAGGATCGTTGTGACACATTGACGAGAGCAGTGACACAGTGACAGTCTCTGGGGTTTCATTAGCTGCTGGAACAAATACACTAATCCTTTAACCATGGACTTTCACTTCTTTCATGTCTGACAGTTCATTTTTAGAAACTATTTTCAATCCAAACAGTTTCTTTTTTTCTGTTTCTTCTCTCTTTGCCAGTATTGGACTTGAATTAAACACAGTTAAAGTCAGTTATTTCCACAATCCAAACATTTATTGCCATCATCCTAACATTAACATTTTCTACTGTTAAAAAGACAGACACAACAGTAGTTGTGTACTCAGCTTACAGTGCAGTTTAACTTTGGTTTTATAAGAAATTGCTGTTGTCCACAGTTGTTTTGGATTAGTTTTGGGGAATTTTGCTCTGAAATAATTCAGTTATAGCTCACATTTATTCACAACTCTGGGAAACATTTCAGCTAATATCATAGCTAAGTTGGTGAAAGCTAACTGCCTACTACTACTAACACGGTGGTACATTCCATGCCATCACATCATATCTTTTAAAATTTCTTCTAGGCTGTATTCACACCTGAATCATCTGGGGAAGTTTTTTCCGAAACAGTAAGCATTACCCCCCCAAAATGTGAACACAGCAATTGTGCTCGGACCATACACTGTATAAAACATGGATGTCATCTCCCGGATGTCACCCATCTGTTTCTGAAATGGAAAATGAAGCACATCAGCTACAGCAGCCATATTGGTAGTGGCAAGGGCTTTGCGTACAGCCATAGGGCGCCTGTCGTTCATGTGACCCTGAGCTGTGCCTTTGATTGGGCAAACTCGCGATCTTAACATCCTTTGAACTGCCAGTTAGAAAAAAATTCAGCCCCATATAGTGTCTGCCGATAGTAAAATTAGCAACTCAGACAGCTGACTTTTTTTGAACCAAGCTGTGGATAGATTCATTTCTACTGTGAAAACAGCTTTTTTGGGAAACAGCAGATTTTAGCACTTGTGCATTGTCTCATATTCTTAGATTGGAGGTTGCCGCTTGGCTCGGATGCAAGACAAAATAAGCGGGTCAAGATCCCCAAAAATAGATGGTCTCGGCTCACTTCCATTTGAGCCCTGTAGCGGTTCCTTGACAGTGCGAACACTAAACGCCCCAGCAACTGGCACAACTGACTCATAACTGTGGTTATGGGGGCAGTTTAAACTGGAGTCAAGTTCCTTGTATTCTTAAAATACTTGGCCAATAAAGGTGATTCTGATTCTGATTCTGATTCTGTATGGAGCCCGGTTGACAACTGTAAAGTCAAAACAGTAGAAGAAGAAGGAGTAGAAGAACCACCCACAGCAGCAGAAGAAGAAAAGACTGAAGAACGGAAGAAAATTAGTCTTGGGCTCACCTGGAGCAGTAAAGAAATAAAGTTCCTTATCAAAGTGCCTTAGCACAGTCAGGACTCTTAAAACAACTACATATGTTGATCATATAGCACACACTGGTACATGAGCCAGATAAACGCTAAAATGCAAACTAGCCACACATGTCATTGATGCTTCATGGCTGTTCTTCCCTGTAAAAAGCAGGTAAGAACATGAATGAAGATAAGGAAACTTCCTATCTTCTAGGAATGATTTCTGACCAGTAAGAGAAAAAAAAACAATTGCACGTGACATTTGTTTACAACTTTGCACCACAAGAGACTTTTGCCTTGTGAACACAAATGAATCAAGCGACAACCGCTACAATTGTATCATTTTTGCTCCTGAAGAACCAAGCAATCGAGCGACAGGTGTGAATACACCCTTTAAACGCTTTTATATATCCATTCTTCTTTTTAAAATTTTGTCGCTTTTATAGCGGCCTTGGGCTCCTCGAAAAGGCCCCTTGAAATAAAATATATTATTGTTATTATTGTGTTATTACTAGGTAAATGAATTGTATCAAATGGTCATGCTTCTACTTCCTCCTCTGGTTCTGAATGAAACTAAACAAATTTAAGGTTGTAATAGGTTGATTGTCAAATGTTGCAGAGCACAGCAGCTCTAATGTTCATGATAAAAGTGCTTGTTTGAAGTTTGAAGTTGAATCAAACTCTAAAGTCTGTAAATGGACCATGAGACCTCACGTGTCCTGAGAGCATTGGCTGTTTTCTGTCCAAACATGCACACAGGCCTTAATCGTTCTTTTTAACTTCAAAGCTACACAGGCGAACACAGAGGTGCATTGATTAAACGTGGGTGAATGAGGGCATGAGATCAATGCTTGGGATCAATAAATCCAATAAATGAATGAAGAAGCAAATGAGCGTGTAGGAGTATAAATTAGTACATGTTCAGCCAGGAAAAACCAGAAACGTGTTAAGTGATCTCAAGAACTAAGTGCTGAGTGAGGGATACAATGAGAGGGTGATGAAGATAGAGAGTGAATCAATGAACCAATAAGAGATGTATTAATGATGAATAACAGGAAAAGCATGTAGAGCAGAGATTAATAACAGTATTACTGTGTCATTAGCCAGGTGATTAGAGACCGGGTAGAGGCAGGTAAAGAGCATTGTGACTGGTTCAGAACTAATTAAATAAACAGTTTATCATGCCTATCAGTGTGTGGAAGCTAGTGGAAATTATAAACAACCATCACTAAGAGAGATCAGCTTTGAAGCTAGAGCACTGTTTTTAATGGTGGTTCTTAAATAAGAAAATGTACTGGTACTTGTAAATGTTGTAAAAAAAAAATATAATAATTGTCATGATTATCAAAACACTTGTTATGTTTCTATAATTGTCAATCTCTAGTAAGTGCAGGCTTTTTCATAAAAATGATACATTTAATGCCAAAATATAATCTTTGTTGTTATCCATGAATTTTCCAATTTGCTGTTTTCTAAAAGAGCAGAAAAAAAATAGTAAAGCACATTATTATGACTACTTGACTGACAAATTACAGTTATTAACTTTCATTTTTTAACAGAAACAAGTGTTTTAGTGGTTATTTGGCTTGGTTAATTTCTGACTTTGCAGAGAATCCAAACATAAAAACTCCTCACTACTGTTCAAAATAGTAAGAAGCAGGTGGTCAAATGAATTTGTTGTTTATGTATAAAAAAACAACAACATCAGAGGTCAATTTGCCACATAACAGCTAAAGGGTCACCCTATTTTAGCTAAAAACCAAAACTGGGCAGCTATAGTCTCAGGCCCTCAGGTGGCACTACATTTAGGCCCCATTTACACAATGTTTAATCTGAAAACGCCAAAACGTATTCAACAATATCTGTGTTTACAGGGAAATGCAGGGGCACTGAAAACACTGTAGTAAGCATGCCAGGCCTGTAGGTGTCGCTATAACTGTCTTGTCCAGAAGCGGCTTTTGGTAGATCAGACCAGACAACGTCTGTTGTTTGCTGAACGTCCATTTATGACGTCCACACAGGAGCTACTCACTGCCCAAGGAAATGATCAAAATCTTTGTCCTCACCAGGTCTCAAACCTGCATCCCTCCAGTTCCAAAACCAAGTTCCTATAAACTGAGCTATTGACGCTGCTGATGCTATTGCAGCATTGTTATTGTTTTTATACTACTTCTAGTTTCTGTGCATAACAAAACACAGGGGCACTGAAAACACTGTAGTAAGCATGCCAGGCCTGTAGGTGGCGCTTTAACTGTCTTGTCCAGAAGCGGCTTTTGGTAGATTGCCAGTGAAGCAGAGTTGAGCTGATTATCTGGTGTATTGGTAAATGTTAAGAGCAGAAGTGGAGCAACAGATGCTCATTTTGTTATAAACAGTCAGCAGATTGAGCAAATTAACACAACACTGTAGTTCACAACGATTGTAAGAATGGTACAATTGGACTGTTGTATACACTTGCATGAAGCAGGGCATGGTGTCAGTGTTTCCAGTGAAAACACTGACATACTGTTAACATGGCAACAGTGTCATCAGTTTTTTAGAAAAAAATTGCATTGTAGGCCGGCTGAAACGCTGTTTCCATGTAAACGCAAGGCTGAAACGCAACAAAACTTTTGCATTTGACCTTAAAACGGCCCCTTAAACAGACATGACTCTGTAGTGGAAATCTCTGCATGAGGTCAAAATCACTTCCAGAAACCACTTTCTCTAAATGGTTACTTTTTCTACAAATAAAAGTTTAAACTGTACCATGCAAAGACTAAACCTAAAGAAAAAAAAATCATTGTCCAGAAACACAGGTGACTTTTCTGGGACAAAAGTCAAATTAGACTAAGATGAAGGGGAAAACTGTCCTGTGGTCTGACGAATGACACGATGACATCCTTTTTGGAAATCAGTAATTCTCTAAAGAAGAGAGAGACAATGCCTGTTATTGTTAGCAGTAGAGATAGACCTGGATCTAGATATGGATCTTTCCTGGCCAATACCGATACCAATTATTTGTAGTCAAGGAGGCCAACAACTGATATTTGAAGCCTATATTAATTTACAGTCAAAGTGCAAATATTGGTGTCAAAATTTTGAACAATACAAACTCCAACACTTGACTTTATTCAAATATCTTTAAGCATCAGTTTATTAAACAGCTCCCAGACTCAGCAGCATGTTTTGTAAAGTTAAATGAAAACTTAAAATAAAATAAGCAATGAAAGTTTTCTACAATAAATAGAGTTTTCCAAAATTTCAATGCAACTGCAAAAAGCCAGGATTAATGATGGTAAAGGGATGCATTAGTTTACACATTTGGGCAAACACCCTTAATGCAAAGCGATTCATAGATATCGATGAAACATGTGCAACCAATCAAAACACATGTTGTCAGCGAGATTGCTGCCACGCCACATCCTTTACATATCAAAACAGTATGGATCTGTTTAAGGAGTTTGGGGGATAAACTGTCTTTCCTGTGGTCCCAACTTGCAACTTATATCAGGCAGGAATGAAACATTTCACTTTCTTCATTCAGAATATCAATATTTATTCTTTTAGTTTTAACATATAACATAAATTATCTTGTACTATGTTTGGTATGAAAAAAGGTTACAAAAAATTGCGGTGCTTTATCAATATTTTACACAGTTTTCTAATACTTATTTCAATGTGGTGTCTGTTCAGAAGAGCTAAACAGTTAAGGATTATTTCAGATCTCAGTTGGCCACTCATTTTCATCTTACACTGAAATCTATCTAATCTAAACACTCCACAGTCACACCATCCAGAAGAAGGATTGACTCTCCCTGAACGTGCTGCAGATGGGATTGACGTCTGTATTATGAATGGTGTGGTTTTTACAGTGGGCCAATCTTTGAATTGAGCTCTTTACTGTACAGGACAGAGCTGCTAATCCACCCACTTGGCCAGAAAAGCTTCAACCCCGTCCAAAACCAACGATACAAGCTCTAAACGCTGGCAGAGCTCAGTCCCAGGCTGGCTCACACCGCTGCCACCGTCTGCTGGAGGGCAACGCAAAGCAAAGACAGTCATTAAAATAAAGTATCCACAGCAGACATAGGAATTAGAGAGCTTTACTGTGTATGCAAAACCTGATTTATACAGCAGACATGAGCTGGCAGACTCAGAGATATAAGAATATACTGTATGTAGCAGCAGCCTAGCAGAGGAGGCCACAGCATCAGAGGGAGCTGCAGTATTCCCTGTGGTTTCTTTGACAATAATACGGTCTGGTTTGCACTGGGGAACATTTTCTCATTTTATGAATTATGGAGAGACAGACACCCCTGCTGAGTGCTGCATCCTTAACAGTGAAATATGTCCTCTGTCTTTGTCATGGCCAGCTGAGGATTGAGAAATAATGATATAGAATTCATTTCATCCCAACATGCCACGGCTCTCACATACATACATCAGCCACGTCCTGCAGCAACACTTAGACTGGAGCAAAATAAGACAAGTGGTGAGGTATGGTGGAAAACTGCAAGCTGCTATCAGGCACCTGCCCTATACATCTCCCACCCTCCATTTTTACGTCCCTTTTCCAAAGTTGGACCATCATTCTCCCACCTCATATCCTGTTCACCTTTCCCCGCCGCTGCATGCTTCAACACATCCATCCTCTCTGCCTCCATCTTTCTAACTCACCCTCCCTCCCTGTCTCTCTTTCTCCCGGGAGGTGAGCACAATGTCATTAGCCGCTGCTGGATGAGGCGTCCTCTCCTCTCAGGTTCAAGGTGATGGAAGATTAGGCCGTTTGGCCGCGGCTCATTCTGTATTCACACCGCGTTGCTCGCTGCCCGTGAACACCAAATTACATTGAACCTGGGGAGTCTAACTCCATTAATTTTAAATGGAAGATTAATTTAACAATATGCAGCAGATATTTGTTACAAACCCATCATGTAAAAGTGACGTTTGGCTATAAATTTGCGGGAGGCTGGGGCTGGCTGCCGGGGCCATGGCACGAATAAATCAGAGCCGTTTATAGCTAATCTCTATTTCCACATTTGTGTACAGACGGGGACACATGTACATGGGAACACATCAGATACACAGACACCAGAATAAACACATTACATGAGGGCTGAGGGTCATGCTGACATGTTCTTCAAGGATTGTTCACAATTTTTCACAACCTTACATAAACAACACACCATAAAGATAGGTCTAGTCAATGGTTTTACGTGGATTTCATATGATAGGGTCAGGCTTTCATTTTTATCTTTCCATACAGGCAATGTCAGTATTATCATCAATATTTTAATTCAAGATGAGGAGTGTCCATTTTCCTTGAATATCATCACCCACTGTGGCAAAAAGGTGTCAAGCCAAAATGAGATAGAAGCAAATTAATGGACTTACGATCATTTTTAAGATACAGGGTGAAGAGGTTATGTTTTCATTCGAGTACTCTACTTCTACCGCAACATAATCATAGGTTGTAGAAAACTCTGAATCTGTATGCTAACTGATCAAAATATCCTAAAAAAAAGCACCAGATCTTCATGGGATCTTCACAAGACTTGCTGTAATGATGATGTCATCAAAAACTATCTCCTTACTGGTTCATAACGAAGTGGAGGGGTAGGCATCAAACACCAAGGTCTGTCCAGAGAGCTGGCCTATTATAAGTGAATGGGGTTTGTAGGGGTGAGTATTGGCAAGAACCATGATATGATACACATCCTGATACTTGGGTCACAATAGTATCATGATATCACAATACTGTGATACACTATGATAATCTACATCGTTAACTGAGAAAAATGTAGGGATGATGTTTGAGTTAATCACACAATATTACTCAAAATTTAAGACACATTGTGTCATAACTATTTGATTGGAAACACCTTTTCTATTTTGTTATTCTTAAAATACCGAAAGTCATGCAGACGTATTTAAACTTTGAATATGACAAAACTATGAATTTCTATTTTCACAAAAATAGGGATAATTAGAGTTTAGTCATCACTGTTGTATCAGCGATATATTGCTGTATCCCTATTTTTGTAAAGAGGGAAGCCTTAAAGACACAGCAGCAAAAGTAATGGTTTCCTCAAATACCTGCGTGTGAACAACAACAATAAGCTGTTAGCATAGACTGTATATAAAACATGAACGTAGTCTCCTCGACGTCACCCGTCTGTTTCTGAAACGGAAAATGAAGAACATCAGCTATAGCGGCCATATTGGTAGTGGCAAGGGCTTCAGTTACAGGGTGCCTAACGATCACGTGACCCTGAGCTGTGCCTCTGATTGGGCAAGCTCACAATCTTAATTATGATGTTTTTTGAACCAAGCTGTAAAAAGGTTAATTCTGCCATGAAAACATTTTTTTTTTTTTTGGCCTGGTGTGTATGAGACTTCTGGTACTTCTGGAGCCAGCCTCAAGTGGACACTCGAGTAACAGCAGATACAAGCATTCCACATTGTCTCATTCTTAGACTGGGTGTTGCTCCTTGGCTGTAAGTAAGTAAGTAAGTAAGTAAGTAAGTAACCTTTATTTGTATAGCACTTTTCAAAGACAAGCGTCACAAAGTGCTTCACATTAAAAACCATTTGATTTAAATACAATAAAAAATAAAAATTAACATCAATATTACTGGCTTTGAAAGCCTGCTTAAAAAAGAAAGTCTTTAAATGCTTTTTAAAAATCTCTACAGAGTCCAGGGAACGCAGGGACAAAGGGAGTTCATTCCAGAGACGGGGCGCCACCGCTTTGAAGGATTTGTCTCCTCTGGTTTTGAAGCAGGTTCGAGGAACCATCAGCAGGTTCTGACCTGAGGACCTCAGAGTACGGACACAGCTGGAGGGCTGGATCAGAGCACTGATATATTCAGGAGCCAGTCCATGTAGGGCTCTGAAGGTTAGGACAAATATTTTAAAATTTATTCTGAAGGAGACCGGAAGCCAGTGGAGGGACTTTAAGACAGGACTGATGTGGGCTCTCCTGTTAGTGCGTGTCAGAAGCCTTACAGCCGAGTTTTGAACGTACTGTAAATGGCTCAGCTCTTTCTTACCGAGACAGGTGAACAGACCGTTACAGTAGTCTAACCGTGAAGACACAGAAGCATGAATAATAGTCTCTAGTTCATCCCGTGAGATCATTTGTCTCAATTTAGAGATATTGCGCAGTTGAAAAAAACAATTCTTAATAAGATTTTTAGAATGCTGCGCTAGGGACATCCCCTCATCAAAAATGACTCCAAGATTACGCAAATTTGCTTTGACTGATGAACTCAAGCCGCTCAGGTGCTGCCTAATGCCAGGAATGGCATCATCAGGGGCAATGATGAGTGTCTCAGTTTTCTTTGAGTTCAGCTGGAGGCTATTCTCATTTAACCAGTGTTTAACCTCTGACAGGCAGTTTGTTTAAGACTTTAGTTTGTGGGCCTCAGAGAGTTTAAAGGAACAATAGAGCTGTATGTCATCAGCGAACAGATGATAGGCCACATCACTGAACCGCTGAATTATCTGACCAAGAGGAAGAATGTACAATAAAAACGATAGAGGGCCCAGGACGGAACCCTGTGGAACACCATATTGTAATGTAAAGGTACTATGGATGTACCAGAGGGTCAAAAAAAAAACAAACTTTTTACACAGACTGAACATTGCAAACCCTGATTTTTACTGAGTTACGTGTACCCCTGGGGGTACCCAAGGGCACTCCAGGGGGTATGCAAGATTCAAAGCTGTATTCAAAAATTAGCAACCTAGCAAAATTCCTTTATCACCATTTATTTAATCAATGTTTAAATCCAATATATTTTTAAGTTCATGAATCTAATATTATATCCAATAGACACTAAGAGTACAGTGCTATGTCCTTTTTTAAATTTTGGATCCAAAACTGCTTTGTGCTTCTCAGGGGGTACTTGGCAAAAAACAACAACAACAACAACAACAACAACAACAAAAACATCATCGGGGTACATTACTGGAAAAAGTTTGAGAACCATTGTACTAGATGATTGTTACCTGTCACAGCCCTGGTGTCATAACGTGTGCTCTGGTGTCCCTTGTACAGTTTGAGTAATGTAAATAAACACATAGTTAAACTCTTTTTGGAGAAAAGAGCTGCATAGCATTCAAACACTGACATTAGCAACAAACCCTGGATAAAACCTTTTTTTTTTTTTTAAATTAAGGCCCTGGTTGTAAAGTTTTACCCATATAAAAAGAATACTTTCACAGAAAATTCTTCTTCTTTTTTTTTTTTTTTTTTTTTTTTTTTTTTTGCTAATCTTGCTCCAGCATTCAGAGCATTACATGAAAAGAAAACAATGTAAAGAACGAAACACTCCTCCTGCTTGGTGACTTACTTCCCCCTGCCAAGCTCTACCAGAAGAGGTCTGAATGGGATCACTTCTGGGGTTTCACCAGTGATAAATACTGACTTTGGTGTATTCACAAAAATCCTGAACACAGACACCAGAATTCAGTCTCACTAATGATTTTATTACACTGAAGATTACAAAGGGCCATTACTTTAAAATGAACTCTATTTCAAAACTCATCTAACAACAGCAGTACGGCATATAAAGACCACTGAGGACTAAAAAAACATCCCCTCTAACCAGAGATCCAGTCTAAATTGGATGTATACACATTTACATAGATAATTGAGAACATTTGGATGGTAAATATCTTCACTTCCCCGACTAATTACACAGTTTCCTTGTTTTGCAGTCGTTCCTACATAAATAAGAGGCTCTGTCACTCTAAGCTGTGCATATATACTGTACATCTGATAACTTCAGAGCTGCCAAGCTCACAGACTCTGAGAACTGACAGAGACAGAAGGCAGGCATCCATTTCATCTAAAAGGCCAATATTCCTCGCTGGCGGCTGTCTGAAGCTCCCCTGGAACGCCACATAAAGCTTCCCCAAATGGCCTCGCCACGGCCTCAACATGTCAGCCAGAGATATGCACATCAGTGCTCTGTGACAGTTACTCCTGATCGTATTACACACCTCAGCAGTGCTCATGTCCCATTACTGCCACCCGGCCCTGCCCGGCTGTGATTACCCCCCCGTCCTGCTCGCACACACCCGCTGATAGCTATAATGTGTAAGTGAAACAGTCGTTTTCAAGAGGAGACGGAGGAAGTCAGGGTGGCGGGGGTACAGTGATTTTATGCTAATCCTCTCGGACTGGGTGTGTAACACTTTGAATCTTAACTCCCACCTCCCACCCTGCTGTGTAAACCCCCCCATCCCCCATCTTTCGCCACTGAGCGTCCCTCGCCTCCAACTCATCTTTTGGCTCTTTAATGGGAAATTTCTTCGGGGAGCACGCAGCCTAATTAGAGGAATTGATAACCTTGCTGCTTATTAACGAGGCCAATACATTTCAAAGTCATTAAAGATAACCATGGCAATAAGTCTGGCTATAAGCATCACTAGGTTTCACAGCCTGCGTGTCGATGCTGTAAAAAAGTGGAGAAGAGGAGGGGATGGAGGACAGGGGGAGGGTTGGTGTGGGAGGAGCAGGAGGAGCAGTTCTTGCCCAGTCGACTGTAAATGCTTGGTTATTGGAATCTTAAAACAGCCAGCGAGGAGAAAATTACACGACCAAATCTCCTTTTTCCTCCAGTTAATGAAGAATTAGGGTTCCCATTTGCCGCATTAGACGGTTCACGGGAGGTTTGGCCGTTGTGAAAAGTGTGTTTGACAACGGTGTCAATTTAGGCGCAGCACAGCTCACAGGCCCGTGGCAGAACATCACTCACGACTGTCACAACCACTTATCTTTCTCATTGTCACCAAACCAACAAAATTCAGGTCAAGAATTTTTCTTTCCCCTCACTTGCCTCCCTTCATTACGATTTTCCGCCCTGTGCTGCAGCCAAACTGCTGTGGAGATGGCCTGTTCCTACAGAGCATAAATCTTGAGGGGATTTTCTGCTACATTGGAGTTAATGCATGCATGAGCCACTGTATCACCATCCAGCCACCTCGCCACACTGCGATTAGATGAATTATTGATCAATGCTTCAATTGGCAATAGTGCACCATTTCAATAACATTAATCTTTGTAATACACAAGTCTCCCTGCAGTTACACTGGTGCTTGTGCTTGTGGAGACAGAGTATCTCAAACCCTTTTAAGGATGACATCTCTTCAACCTTAGCTCAAAACAGGTTTCACTTACAACAAACACAATCAGATGTATTATACACAGAGGAATTTAATGAATGCTGAGCTAGTTTGGTAAAATAACAAAAAAAAAAAAAACTGGGGAGCACAGACAGGGTAGTCTGAGGCCCCGTTTACACTGCAACTTTTCATCTGAAAACGCTACAATGCAGTGAAAAAAAAAAAAGTATTTACACAGAAATGCTGAGGGACTGGAAACGCAGTGGTAAGTATACCAGACCTGTAGATGGCGCTATAACTATTTTGACCAGAAGTCGCTTTTAGTAGATTACCATCGAAGTAGAGTTGAGTGATCGTCTGGTGTATTGGTGAATGCTTAGTGCAAAAGAGGAGCAACAGATTTTGATTTTGTATTAAGACAGTCAGCATATTCAGCAGATGATAGACCACGACGATCGTACTGTTGTCCTATTGTATACACTTACCAGAAGCAGGGCGTGGTGTCAGCGTTTCCACTGAAGACGCTGACATACTGTTTACACGGCAACAGTGTCATCAGTGTTTTAGATAAATTCCACTTTGAAGGGTATGTGCAAAAGTTTGTGTTTTAGGTCGGCTGAAACGCCATTTTCATGTGAACGGGAGGCTGAAATGCAGCAATACTTTTGCGTTTTGCGTTTGCTGTGTTGTTGGCCCACGAGTTACTGGAAATATTGCAGCTCAAAGAGACTGAGGATTTTCAACCTGGTCCTCAACGAATCTCGCTTCTAGATATCTGACTGTTTGTAAGCCACAACTTTAATTGAGATTACCAGCGCCAAAGTTTTTCAAATGATATTTCTCAGCTTCTCGGTCAGGTCACACAGGATGGATTTACGACACAAGTGCTAAAATCTGCTGTTTCTCGAGTGTCCGCTCGAGGCTGGCCCCGGAAGTACAGAAGTCACAAACACACAGCCAAACAAAGCAGTTTTCAGAGCAGAAAAGTTTGGTTCAAAAAACGTCTCCTGTCTTAGTCGCCAGCTTTACTGTTGGCACTCACTGTATGGGGGGTGATTTTTTTTTTCCTTGCCCCTACCATTATGGCCACTACAGCTGATGTGCTTTATTTTCTGTTTTAGAAACAGACGGGTGGCATCGAGGAGACTATATCCATGTTTTATACAGTCTATGAAACACACACCTTATTTAAAGTCATGTCTATATGACAGTAGTCACAGCAGCTCATGGGAAACAAATTCTTTATCACAGAAAAAAACCAAAAGCTAAAACAAACAAAAAAAAAAACATGCTTTTTCAGATAGTCCTCACAGCGTCTTTGAACACTCCTCTTAAAGGGATAGTTCAGTTTTTTTGAAGTGGGGTTGTATGAGCATAGTCACTCATTTTGAATTTCCCACGCTGCCTCACAATGCTTAGAGTACAAACAAAAGAATTACGATACTTGATCAAACTTACACAAGGCTACAACCAGCGCTTGAAGCATAGCTTGTTTACATTCCCTACAGCTGAGAGGAGGAGGGGGGACGGAGCGCACTAGCGCTGCGCGTAACGACACATGAGTTAGTTAGGTCCAGATAAATATTTATATTTCCGAAGACTTAATGCACTTGACAAATATTTTATGTATCATACTCTTAAACTGTGGTATTATATTTTTTATTTTAGTTCTTGTAGGCAGAGAAAATAGCCTTTGAATTTGGTACCGTCTGTCCCTGTTAGCGTCTATTTCCTCGTCACCATCGATTAAAGTTTGTGTCTTACTGAGGGAGAGGAGACAACTTTCCACTGTATCTAATGTCCTTAGTGGTCACATAGAGCTCATACAACCCCACTTCAAAAAAACTGAACTATCCCTTTAAGTAGGAAGATAGTTTGTTATGTCACTTTAAGATTCAGTATATGCACTGCTAATGTGAAATCAGTGCAGTCCGAGCTAGCTGCCTGAACTAGCTCCCAGGTGTCGGCATGGAACACTCAACTGTCATGACTTAAAGTTACATAAAAACTGTGTCCCAAATACAACAAAATCCAACATAAAAACCTTGTTTTATTTAAATTTGCTCCACAGACTTTATCAAGTATAATTTTTAGAGATGTGGACAAAATATTTCTTCACATACTAGAAGCTAAGCAAATGTTGACGATGAAACATGTGCTATGTGGTCACTATTCAAAGTCAATTTTAGCTGAAGACATTACAAAAACAAAGAGACTCCTGAGAGCTTATACTGAAGTTTCAATCAAATGCAGTCTTGAGTTACCTGAGTGTCCCAAAGCTCTGATTTCTAATGCTGAAAGTGATGTACTCTGCATAATTTTGTGCTAGGTCGAGGAAAAGATGAGAGCCTTTACAAAAACTGGCACAACTACCCATGACTAATGACCCAGACTTCAAACACAGCTGACTTAGTGGTGTGGAAAACCTGAACCTGAAGGAAAAAACGCTCTTTACATCGAACTTTACACCTTCAAAATAGTCTTCAGAGATGTTTTCATGTAAGCTAAATGTCAGATTATTTTTCTATTCAGGATTTTCGTTTTTGCTTGAAGGAAGATGAGATTTTTTTCTGGTCCAGCCGTGGTTCAGGTAAGTTCAAATTTGTCAGCGATTTTAATAAAGGATACCCAACAGCGTATTTTACCTCACCTCAGGAACTGATGTTGTTGATCTTAGAGTTATTCAGTATTCTGCTGACAGGGAGCTTTGACCACTTCACTGCTCAGCTGCACTGCTTTTCATTTGCTGCCATTCCAACAGGCTCTGAGAGAGTGTGTTGTAATTAATCAAAGCAATCAAAAGAAAGGCCTGTCTGAATCGGACATCTACACTGGGTAATTAGCCTCATTAGGCTGAGTCACCACAGGGCTTCACTACATTACCTTTACAAAAAACACTTCCAATTCCCTCCCTCCATCAATTAAACACAGAAAAAAAAACGAGGAGAGTCAACAAAGTGAAACCTGCTCTGTGGCTGTGGAGGGAAACGTCGAGGCACACTGGCTGCCTCCGTTCAATTTATCCATTATGGCAACTATTTGATTTGGATGCTGTTGTCCTCGCTCATCTTGAAAGGGAAAGGATGAGCAGAATACGAACAGGCAACATTAAAGGAGACGATGGTATTCAAGGAGAATAATTCATCAAAGGAACCCGTGTAATATTTAGGTAACCACAGTTTCTCCAAAAATCACACAGACAGCTCTGTGAAAGACTCTGGAGAGAGAAGGAACACATCCAAATCTGAAGCACTTAGGTGTTACCCCAGATACCTGAAAAGCAACGATGACTTTAAGGGATAAATACTGAGTGAAGTGAGTCCCATTTGAATGTAAACAAATACATAAAGCTGAACAGGGATTGGTACTAGTATGAAACTGTGTTACATTTAAACACATTGCAGATGCTGGCAAAAAACATCCTCCGTATCTTTTTTAACACCAGTCATCTGATGTTTGGTCATCAGAAATACTGTTTATCATAGCTCAGAATATGAGGTAGATTTATTCTTGAAACATTTTTGCTCAGACAGCAATTGAAAAATTAAACAGTCTGAAGATAAGAAATGTGTGCTGCTCTGTTGAAGTCAGTTAGCAGTTTGTTGATTTGTGAACAGAGGCTGGAGTAAAATTAAACACTCATTATTGCTGGCTCCACTCTCATGAGGATTTTCTTCATCCAAAAGAATAACAAGTATTTACTAAAATTCAAACCCATCAGATTCAGTGTTGGTCACAGCGGAGACAGACCAGACAGTAACTGGTGCAACTTTGCCAGTAGTCTTATGGCCTTTTTTCACGAGAACACCTTGGTGCGACTCTACTTTACTCATTTTGTGATGGTTTTCCACAAGCCTGGTTCTTTGACCTCTGGGGGACGGGGTCGCCATAAAACAGCTGGGCGACATTTCGTCCACAATCGCAAACCCAAAAAAGCCTGGACCTCATTGTTGGACCAGGGAGAAACTTGACGGGACACCATTCTTTCAGTTGTTGATTAAAAATGGCGGGTGGCTCTTGTCCTCTTATGTCCTGTCTTGTTTTGGGCGTCACACTCATGACTCATCAATGACGACATTGTCTGACCAATCAGTAGCCGGCAGTCAGTGACGTCATCTTTGAGTATCAACTGCTAAAACAAGCTAGTTTTAGTACCTACCCCGCTCTGGTTACAAGCCAGTGGTAACACACTGCAAATCGAGAAGGCCCAAGGCGTGCTAGTGGAAAAGGGCCATTACTCAGTGGTTGGTTCCTGACTGACCAACCAATAGCTAAACACTGTTGACAGTGTTTAGCCGCGTTTTCACCAAGCAGTCCGGTTCGGTCCGGTTCGGTGCACATTTTGTGGCATTTCCACTTATCCCGGGACGGATCCCCGAATAACCGAGACGAGCTGTCCCGTTTTTTGGGACCCTTTCATATGGGTGCCAGACTGAACTGATCTGCTCTCGAAAGGTGGAGCTTCAACACTGCAGACCATTGATTGGTCGAAAGAATCGTCCCTTACCATGCGACAGGATTTATTAGCGGGGGACACTGTATTTCGCTGCTACGCGTCACACTATTGTTTAACAGCTGAGGCTTCCACCATCCGACGTACACGCCGCCTTCCACAACAGGGCACAGTTTTGCTGTGGAAATGCAAACAGGATCAGGCTTAACTGTACCAAACTGTGCCAAACCGTACTGTATTAAACCGGACTGGTTGGTGGAAATGAGGCTTTTGTCAACTCACACCGGCCAGTGTTCAGTGTTCAGTCTGACAAGCTGCATGACTGGCTGACAGCTGAAGTCACAGACCGAGAAGTTCCAGCGCTTCCCTGCAAAACCTCAAACTTGTTGACTCCTGGTCTGGCTCCGCTCATTATGTCCGTTTGTTGTGATAGTCAAGCTAAACACGAACATATTTTGACACTGTGTGTTTTATTTTGAAAGTCACTGGTTGTTTTTAAGTAGTTTTCGGTCACGACTTCCTGTCCCACTCGATCTTCCCTGTGCTGAATTTATGTGTCACAGCTCTTTGTCCGTCAACAAAAGGATGGCTGCGTATTACCTGTGACAGAACAGACCAGCCACTCAGACGGACCGCAACAGAACAGATCAAGTGTAAGTTGACACATTGACTTGAATGGAAACCTATCTGATCCATTTGTCGTGGCGGAACGGCGACAGCTGTTAAAGGCACAGAGAACAACTAGTTAATAAACCAACTGTCTGTAGCTCTCTAACAAACCAAAAATCTAAATATAACTGCAAAATAACTTCCATTCATTCCAGACTCCACCAGTATACATGTAAACAGAACCAATGGGTTACAAAGATCTGTTATAAGTGACAGTGAAGGTCTTCTACGGCATTAGTCAGCTGATACACAATCACTCATCCTATAATCTACAACAACTTAAACCTTGACACTGCTGAACATCTCTGGCTATAGAGCTTAGATTGTATGTCATTCACTGCAGTACATCATGGGGTGTTCAGGGACCAGCCACAGCTCCCTGTTAATTTCCCTCATCCTGACACTTACTGGGCCTCACACAGGGTGTTACACTGTGACACAGTTGATTTAACGCTGTGTCCAAACCACAGACTTACAGAGGGGAAGAAAACTAATGTTGACACCGCAGATCAACTCAGTCACATCAAATTACCCTAGAGACTGGCCTGCATCAAATGATACACATGACAACATGGTGATACTTTTGGCATAAACACAAAAAAGCTGATTTAAGCTGTTGTCAGTTTTTTCCAAAAAATTCACTTCAGAACTAATCTTTCAAAAGAAATTACTCCTGTAATCGTAGTAATCGACCTTGTAAGCTCTGAAAAAGCCTTTTAAAAAGAAAAATAACTGGTTAGTCTGAATTGACGGTGCTGCCTTTTTTGTTTTGGTACTTTTATTTCTAAATATGAACTGGCAGCCTATCATCAAAGCAGTTTCTAAGTCTTCAGCTGATGCTCAGTTGTTTTCTGGATAAGGTACAAACAGTTTCTAAGAAATAAACTATGGGTTATGTTTCCTTATTCTCAGTTGGAAAAATAAAAAATATCATTCAAAAGTTCACCTGAAGCTTCTGATGTGAGTAAGACAAGAAGGGGAATGGGAATACTTTATCTTGGATTTGCTAAAGTGATAAACCTCAAATCATATAACAGAAAAATGTCAGATGAAAGTAAACAATTGTTAAAAACAACAACAACAACAACAACAAAAAAAAAACAGGATAAGTTGCATTGATAAATGTATTACCAGAGAGGATAATGTTTAACATGTTCTTGGGTACATGAGTACTTGAGTTCAGCAATGTGCAGTTTATATGCAGATGAGAAGCCCTTTCAAAGTACCATCTGTTTTTCTTCACCTTCCCCAATACTTTTACAATAATTGGACTATAGCTGTGGATGGACCCACTGCTTGTGACCCGTACGACCCCCCTGTGCTGGTTACTTCTCTCGGACTGTAGAGTCATTTCAGTCTACCCAAATATTTGATCACTTTATAGCATACAGCTGTTTTATTTAAGTACATGATTATACCCTAATGTGGGGGGAAAAAAAGCTTCTGACAGCATCATCTTCTGAGTTAAATACTATCACATAGCACTAGTAAGCTTACTCAGTTCCCTCCAACGGTATAAGATGCTTGATTCTGATTGGGGGATTCAGACCCCTTAATGATGTTATTAGCTTTGGCTAGCATGAGCAAAGCCAGAGGCAAACTGATCACACATCTTGTCAAATCAACCCCCAGAAAGAGTTCTGTTACATTTAGCCTCTGCTTGTTGACACCACAGACTGTAAGGCGAGGTAAAACACATAGACTGTATAAAACATGGACGTAGTCTCCCTGACATCACCCGTCTGTTTCTGAACCAGAAAATGAAGCACATCGGCTATAGCGGCCATATTGGTAGTGGCAAGGGCTTTGTGTACAGCTATAGGGCTCATGTTGGTCACGTGACCCTGAGCTGTGCCTCGAAATCTATATTTCCCTTGAAGGCCAAGTTAGAAAAAATTCACCCCCTATCAATGTGTGGCGATAGTAAAATTAATGACTCAGACAGGAGACATTTTTTGAACCAGGCTGTAAATAGGTTAATTTCTGCTTTAAAAACAGTTTTTTTTGGCATGGTGTGTATGTGACTTCCTGTACTCCCAGAGCCAGCCTCATGTGGACACTCGAGAAACAGCAGATTTTAGCACTTCACCATTGTCTCATATTCTTAGACCGGAGGTTGCCCCTTAGCAAGACCGTTAGCTTCTCTTAGCATCGTAGTGGTTAGCAATGTGGTTGAACCAGAAGTTCCATAATTCAACAGGCTAAATAACACAGATTTTCTCATCCTGGATCCTGTCCTGCAAACCTGGCACATGAGACACTGGTTGTGACAGACAAACTCAAACCATGAGCGGTTGTGACGGTAGCAGCAGTGTTCAAAGTTTTGATGTTTATCTTGTTGGTTTTTAAAGGTGCACTCACTGGAGAGCTCAGAAAAGAAGAAGAGCTAAATGAAGAAAGTTTAATGTTTACTCAACAGCAACAGACTGCTAAAAAGCCATAACCCTGGAATAACTGGAGTTTTTTTTTTTCAAAGCTGTATTCAGTATGAGCAAAGGTAAAAAAGTAATAAGTGAGGTAATGAATGGTAATGAATGGTGAGCAGGTGTTAACATACACACCATGTCAGTGGTATTTTTCTCTAACTCCACTTGCTAACATCACACTATGCCTGACATAGCCCATCCTCTGCGTTGGATACTAGTTTGTTGGTTTTCATAGTATAATTCAGGCCACAATTCATTTATTACATGCACCTCACACACCGACTTACAGTGGAATACACACAGTCAGAGGAATATTAGTGTAATGCTTGCTTTACATTCAGCCTGAGCATTAAAGAAGCACCTCGTCCAAGATATCTTTAATAGATATATCACAGCCCACTGTTTTACATAGGGAGTTGTTATCATTACTAGAACTCATTAGAAGTTAACCTTTAGGTCACTTTGTTTTAGTATCCTAACGAACACATATATTAAAAAAATCTACATTGATGTGTGATATAAAACAAACCAGGTATCTCTATTCATTAAGTTTTTAAGTGCTTTCTGCTTATAGCACATAAAAGGACCTTTTTGCTGGGACTAATGTATGAAGAAAGAAATTGCTCCCTGTGAAGTCTTCCTCCATTCAGTGCCAATTAGCTGTGATTCAAAATGGCACAGCTTTCCTTTCAAATCGGGGAATAATATGCCTTCTGCCAAAGGTTTGGCCCTAACTGGGTCTCTGGAGGCTCCACGGTTCCCCCGCTCCCCTCCATCCATAACTCAACAACACCTTCAGGGACTGGCACTCCACTTTTTTAACCTCGCAGCTCATTATCAGGAGTCTCTAGGGCGCTCTGCTAACCAGAGACAGGAATTAGGATTGGCTCGGAACACTTGCTACCAGAAATGGATGATACCAGGCAGAGAGATCAGTAGCGCGAGGAGCCCACGGGAATACAGCAACTTGCAGAGTAAGGCACTTTTAATATATATTTAGCAGTGCACCTGCTACGTTTTAGCCTGCTAGGGTGCTGTGAGGAGGGTGAAGCGCTCCTTTCTGGCAGCCATTGGAAATGATAAAGAACCACTGTTCTTCAATGGACTGATGCTCTCGCCATCCAGAACTGAAAGGTAGAGTAAGAAAACCTCCTGAAATCGGTGCACCTGTGCAAGGACCATCGAGATTTGAGAGCTGGCGTGGAAATCACACAACCTAAATGGGTGAAGCGAAAGTGTGAGAGCGTGATTTTTGATTATGGACAAAAATTTGGAGTAACAGCTTCAGTGAAAAGAAAAGGCTCCATTATCATTAGGCTATTTTTGGAGACAAGCTGTGAAGCAGGCCTTTAAAATCAGCGCTGCCCGTAGTTCAATGAGCTGTAGTGGCTCCAGTGGTGCTCAACTTCGAAATATAAATGTGTCTCAGTCCGCACAGAGGAGATCAAAGTTATGATGGTGATGGATCTCTAGAATCTTCAAGTATGCAATTTAATTATTTTTATAACCAGCCCATGCTAAAAACTACTGCCATTCATAACCATGATAAGAGTTTGTACATGGTGTCAGAGCTGATAAGTATCCCTAAAAAACTGGAATTCAACAGCTTCAACATGTAAATTCACAAAACTTTTCATTCTTTATTCTTGATGTCGAGTTGTAAAATCTGTAAAACTCCAACACAAGGAAAGCCTCGAATATAGCATAATGAATTCATCAATGGAAAGCAGCATTAAAAAAAGGAGTGTGAGTGTTTAAAAGCAAAACAGGAGAGGTCGGTTGCTATCAAAGGTCCCACACAATGAAAAACTCTGCCCATCTATACATTCATTCATTTTTCAGCCCAGTCACCCTGAGCATGTGGAAGCAAATAAGTCTTTTCAATGTTTCTGTAGCCTAGCATCATGGTGAACATAGCGTGAGCCTCATAGCATGATTGCCTAAGTTGACAAAATGTAAATAAAATTAATGGTAGGGTCTGCATGAATTTTCGATACTTGTTCCTAAACTCAACACTCCAAGTATTGTCCAAAAAGAGGAGGCTGGGGAGCCCAACATTAAAGGTAGGGTATGCAGGAATTTTTGGTACTTGTTAGTAAACACAATAATCAGACTGGGTTCCTCCTCCATGGATCAGTGCCAGCGGTAGCGCACACCCACAGCCTCCAACTTAAGTTATGTGAACACATTCACTAGCCTAGCAACCACATTTTTATTTTGGAAAATCCTGCAGACTACTTTTAAACAATATCCTTCCTCAATCTTTTTTTTTTTTTAAATCTAGTGACGTGGTGCTGATCTAGATGATCCATAGTGAGGGTGAGGGTGAGGGTGAGGAGGACTCTGATGTTTTGTGAACCACTCTCTCAATAAACATTTTATTTTATGTATTTTTATCATTACAAGGTGTAAAACATTTGCACTTAAAAATATTATCAGCTCAATGTGTTTGTGCTCATTATATAGGCATTTTGGTCTTTACATACAGGCAATGGTTAAGGATGTTTCATTACAGTGGTGTTTAAATGTGGCCTGACACAGATCTTTTCCATTTTTTAAAGCATGCACTTCTGAAGCAGTATACATCTTGTACTCACCACATATAAGAGAGTTAACATTTACAGCCAGATGATTAAACCTCTTTGTTCATTTCCTTCCTCTCATGTGCAGAAAGGAATTAATGGTCTATTAAGCACTAAACAGAGGTTTCCCAAAGACCAACAGCTCGGTGAAGGATGTTGTTGCGTAGCCTGAACACATCCGATGGCCTCTCTCTGGAGCAACGTTAGTGGCAGCTAAATAAATAATTAAAAAGACAAATAAAGCGAGAGGCAAATGAGAATGAGGGTGAGAGCCTCGGAGGACGGATCTGCTCAGATTCCCATCTTTGAATGTTGCAAATTAAATTCCCTCGTCAAGACTCTAATCATTCACAGCAGATGGGGGCTTACGCTCTGTTTTAGATCTGCGGGAATTCTAATGGTTATTGTTTCTGTTTAAATAGGGAGATTATTGCATTTTAATAAGTCCTCCCTGGGACTTGCTGCAACAATGGAGTGCTGTGTATTACTGTAGATAGCTGTTACTGCATGCAGAGGGAGAAATCAAGTTACTAAGTGTGACAAGTTGCTCTTCCTCTCCCTCCGCCTGCTCCCACCCACCCTCCCCGAGACGGCTGCGAGTGTATTTACCACCAAATTAAGAATGTGCCAGGGGAATAATATTTTTATCCGACAGAGGGGAAGGGGAAAGGAGCTTGGCTGTGGATTTTCATTAAAATGACACATCTGTTCAGCAATTTCGGCAAAGTAATTCTGCTGAAAGTTTTATCAGCTAATTTTAATTATTCACTCCACTGACTTGAATACAGGATTCATCATGTTGAATTAATACATTCAACGAGATTATTTTTCTTTCCTTTTCGCTCCTAAATAGAGGAAGAGAGGAGGGTGGAGGGGAGGGGAGGCAATCAACAAATTGAATTGTCATGCACTGCGGATTAAATTGTGATTTGTTAATTACAAAAACTGTGTGAGCGTCTGTATTCTGAAGAATGAAGAGGCTCAAGGATTCAGCAGGAGGGATTAAATATTACTATTGCTGGTAGATGTGGTACGTCAATCACTCACTATGCCAACAGTTTCCTCATTAAGGATGTACAGTACATGGCAAAAAGCGTGATGCAGACTGAACATATGCACACCACATATAACAAGTGGATGATGTCTCTTTGTTTCAGGAGTGAAGCCGATGAGGAGAGACACCCGCAGACTCAGCTGATACCAAAACCCAATGAGGCCACTTAAATATGACCCATGTTAGTTAATCTATTATCAAAATAAACATTTTTAATGCTCTCATGCACTGGTGTAAGGCCTTCTTTAGCATAGCTTAGCTTGTCATACCGTCTATGATGATATCGGTATAATTTTTTTGACCATATAAATTTGTCATTTCATGATATTTACAGTGCAGAGACGCAATGACGTATGACACTCCCTGCTGTATACAAAACAACAATGGCCGAGAGTTAAAGTAGCACGGCAGCATCAACTTTGCCCCCACATGAGGATTTAGTGCCTAAAAGAGGAGCTACCTCAAATATGTAGAGCTGGTTTGGCTGACCAAAGATCATGCAGCAAAACACAAGAAATGCAGAATGTGCAGAACTATTACCATGAAGGGTGGCAACACTTCAAACATGTTCCACCGCCTAAAGCTGAAACACACAGCCCAATACAACCAGGCTATGAAGACACATGAGGAGGACGTGAAAGCTACGTTATCATTGGTGGAGTTTGAAGGAGAGATCACAAGATCACAGGAGAACCACATGTTCCTGCAGGAATCCCACCCATGACAACGTAATTTTATGGTAATTAATTAGCATGTTAAGGTCATCTGGCCTTCCCAAAACTTCAGGACCTTCAGTCCATCCCTTCTCTTTTCTGTTGGTGTCTTTATGGAAAGGATGTGTTGTGTAATAGAATTATGAAGCTTTTCACCTGCAAGATTAACTTTTCCTCCTCCAAAATGTCAGATTTCCTCTGTATATGACCTCCTTACTATGTCTACATTTCAAGCTTGTGTAGTAGTAGTAAATGATTGGAAAAGTGGCTTCCATACTGTGTGTGATGTAACACAACCACTAATAATACGGTGTTGTTTTTTTTAACCATATAGTCATAAATATCGTTATCCCATATGTCCCTATTATTTTATGAGATAATTTTGAGGCTGTATCCCCCACGCCTAATTGGCATGTTGTTGTTTTGTCAACATCTGAACCATGACAGTGACTCAGAACTGTGTATTCATCCCCTCATTTAACCTGACTCACTAGCCATGTTTACATGGACCCAAATATTCCACTTGCATTCGGTTTATTTGCTCAAACAGAAAGAATTTAACCTTTTTATACACCTCATTCCAAAAGAAAAGTGCCAATCCAAATGGTCATTTAATCGGTTTCACAGGGTTGGAATATTCCTTTCCCCAAACCGATTGAGGTATCATGTATCCACTCAAACGGGAAGTTGTAAGGGTGCGTTCTTTCAGCGCATGCTCAGATATGACATAAGACGCAACTAGAGACGTTCCTCAACTTTAAAAATGGCTGCGAGCCGTCATCACTGGACTGCTGCAGAAAGTTTGTTTTTGATCCAAACTTTGAAAGAAATGAACATAATTTCAAGACTGGACGGACGACAAACTCCAATACGGAGTATTGCAACACCGTGATAAACAAACTGTCGTGGATGTGTTGTGGATGTGTTGTGTAATAGAATTATGAAGCTTTTCACCTGCAAGATTAACTTTTCCTCCTCCAAAACGTCAGATTTCCTCTGGATCTGACCTCCTTACTATGTCTACATTTCAAGCTTGTGTAGTAGTAGTAAATGATTAGAAAAGTGGCTTCCATACTGTGTGTGATATAACACAACCACTAATAATACGCTGTTGTTTTTTTTTAACCATATTGTCATAAATATCGTTATCCCAAATGTCCTTATTATTTTATGAGATAATTTTGAGGCTGTATCGCCCACACCTAATTGGCATGTTGTTGTTTTGTCAACATCTGAACCATGACAGTGACGCAGAGGTGTGTATTCATCCCCTCATTCAACCTGACTCACTAGCCATGTTTACGTGGACCCAAATATTCCACTTGCATTCGGTTTATTTGCTCAAACAGAAAGGATTTAACCTCTGTATACACCTCATTCTGAAAGAAAAGTGCCAATCCAAACGGACATTTAATCCGCTTCACAGGGTTGGAATATTCCTTTCCCCAAACCGATTGAGGTATCATGTATCCACTCAAACGGAAAGTTGTAAGGGTGCGTTCTTTCAGCACATGCTCAGATATGACGTAAGGTGCAACTAGAGACGTTCCTCAACTTTAAAAATGGCGGTGAGCCGTCAGCACTGGACTGCTGCGGAAAGTTTGTTTTCGATCCAAACTTTGAAAGAAATGAACATAATTTCAAGACTTGACGGACGACAAACTCGCAATACGGAGTATTGCAACACCGTGATGAACAAACTGTCGTCCTCCAGCTTTGATAAATCTTGTGATGTTTACGTTATTCTGCGCATGCCCCATTGACTATTCTGTTTAATTACAGCGGCGCATGTGGACCAGAGATTGGAATATTCCTTTCCATGTATACTATTTTTTTCGGAAAAGTCATTCAGAAAGATTCCATTCGGAAAGACGAAAAACTCCTCATGTAACCATGGCTACTTATTGCTCCCTTCAAATTTGGATGATGACATAAAAGGGGTTGAAGCCAAATGTTAAAGAGAGATATCATGTGTTCCAGTATGATAAATATAGATATGAAATAACAATGCTGACTGTTCATACTGAACGTGGGAAAATTTTCAAACTGCTGAATATTCATATGTTGCAAAAATCCCTGGATATGTCTATAAACTGATCGAAGTGCTCTGTTTGGAAGCTAGAATGAGATCTTCAAAGAAATTGCTAAATAAGTAAATAAATAAAAAAAACTCCTTACTGGCTCATGACAGATCAGAGGGGTGGGCCTCAAACACCGAGGTCAAGCTCTGGCAGGCCCCCAGGAGCTGGCCAATCACAAGTAAGGGGGTTCCAGCAGTGGGGAGCCATTAGCTTGGTTAAAACTTGATGCAGTTGGGAGGTCAGTGCGGCTTCAGGGGGAAAAATGTCCACCTTGCATACCTTTGAAAATTTTAACTTCCAAACCTCAGCTCCTCCTGTTTAAGTATAAAAGCCAAATGCTCTCTCTCGTGCTTATATAACCCAGCCTTCAAAGAAACAAAAGCTAAAATACTTTATTTTCTGAGTTTTCTAAAATGCCAGTGTGAAAAAAAGGATGTAAAGCTCTTATGAAGGTACCAGAGAGACAGTGTAAAACCAAATAAAAGGTACAGTACCCCTCTTTAATGTAACTGTTCACTTACCAAGTTCTTGAGTTCACTACTTTCATTGTACATGTAGTGGACTAAAATGGCACAATAAAAGTGAAGTCCATTATAAAAAGAAGAAAAATACATTTTGTCACAATAGTGCAGAGCTTTTAGCTGCACACCTCATGAGGTAACTCACTCGTTTATGACTTGAACACTAAAAGCTTTTCAGGCACAACACCACCCAATAAGCATCACAAATATAGTGCCTATTCTTCATTACCATAAACTAGTGCGGTCAGAAAACACGACCAGTAAGAGTTGTTCTTTAACACGCACACAGACCAGCCGGGCTGATAACAGCTGAGGAGCACAGGAGCATCACAAAGACCTCTTTTCAAGCAGAGCTCACTGAAAAGACCTCAGCCATTCAAAGGCAGCTCATTCAAGGACCTCTGCTTCTGCAGTCAAGTTTCTGCAGGGTCACTGCTAAACTGCTGCTATCCATCTTTGCAGAAACACAAAGAATCACAGCGCAGAAAAGGGCTTTACCTCCCCTCTCTCTTTACCGTCTTATCTCCTCAGGTAACTTTCCTTTGCAACTCGTCCCAGGAGACTATCACCTTGCCCTGAAACCCCGATGCACATCAGCACACAGAACAAATGAGACGCCAGAGCCAGGAGACGGGCAGATTGCAAAGTGATACCTCTCAAGTATGGCTTTGTGGCTATGTTTCCCCCTTCCCCCTCCTCTGTGAGTTGTGTGGAGTGTCAGTGAGGAGGCCTCTGAGGACCCAGAGGGCAGCGAGCTGTTCCTGGACAAAGGGAAGAATCTGAGAACAACACAGCTGTATTAAATAATAGCCTGTGGGAGCAGAAACTGGAGGTAGACTCTCTGCTCCGCCTGACACCAAACAGAGGCTGTCAGCTAATCAATTAGCTCACTTCCTGTTTACCATAAGACCAGCCCAGGGGAGGCTTTGTAGCTATGTACTGTCCCCTATAGTTTCCAGATTTAGGATGGATGCTTTTGATCCAAAACAATTCAGGAAACTGACTCATCATGTGAACATCTCTACATCAGAGACAAACCTGACAAAACACATTTGATTTGCTGAAGTGAGATGAGGTCAAAATCCTTGAACTGTTAATGCAGTAAGTAAAAAGATGGAGCAAAAGATGAACGATCCATTTACTGGAGGAGCTTTTCGGATCATTTATTTATTTAAAGTTTATGTTTGTAAACTATTCAAATAGTTCTGAAAACAAATCTTCACAAATTTCCCTGAAATGATGAGGTCATCACATGAGGATCTCTTCACTGGTTCATGACGCATGAGAGGGACAGGCCTCAAAGACCAAGGTCTGCTCATAGCTCTGCCCCAGACAGGCCTTTAGAAGTCTGGCCAATCAGAGTGAAGGGGGTTTGTGAGCCTTAAAGAGACAACAGCTAAAACAAAGTGTTTCAGACAGAGGCTAAAACAAGAGTTTTCTTGACAGCAGAGAGAGAAAAAAATATATCATATATTTTTTAACCAGAAGTCATGCAAGACTGCCATAGGGCTGCTAGATATAAAGTATAATGTCTTTAAAAACCACATTACCCCCTCTTTAAACTCTGTCTTCATTTACAGTTGGTCTATGACTAAATATATGGATGTGTTGCTGCACTGACCCCCATTGACTATGCATGACTCACTCTCGTGACACATCAAAAATCTTGACCAGTTGCTGCTGTGCCTGTTCATCTCTTTAGCTGTGTACCAATTCAGGGGCTACAGCCTATGAAGGCTGAATTTGAAGACCGATTATGATGTAGCAGTGCGTCGAATGCTGTCCCATTTCAAAGGCTCCTCCAAAATGCAGCCGACGAATCCAGCCTCCTTTTCCAGTGCTGTGAAGGATGGATTTGATTAATCCTTCTTCACAAATCTTCTCATTATGCAAAAATTGTATGTTCATTAATGTAAATTCTCTTGAATCTAATATTCTTTAACAAGGAATTTAAACAATATATTCAATCAATTTTGGTACTTAAAAAAAAAACAAAAAAAAACTAAAGCACCTTGCAATCTATACTTCTTTTCCCCTTTTTTTTGTCTTGTCCAACATCCCCCCTAGCGCTTGTTCAAACTTTGAAAATGTACATTGTTGCTTAACTCTTACATGTGCATTGTGGTTTTATTCTCTAATAATAAAGAAAGTAATAACAAAGTAAAAGGGCACTACTGTGTGACATCAAGAATGGCAAACAGGAAATGCTACATGGACCAGATCGTCCCAATTCAGTCCAGTCTTTGTGTTCTATGAAGGCTGGGTCCTCTGAAGCCTGCGGCCTTCGTGGGCTGCAGACCCTGAATTGGAACTCGGCTTATTTAGCTACAGGTTGTTGGACATTAGACTTCCAAGACAGATGATGCCCTCTGCTGGTCTACAGAAAATCACTGAAACTTTTTTCATCTCACTGATCTCAGTTGTTCCCTGTGTGCACATATTGACGAAGGCTTCAAGAAAAACCCATATTCCTATATGAATATCTCTATTTTATCAGCTAAGAGGGCAAAAGCACAACTCAGCCTCGAAATACTCAGAAAACTAAAGTAGACTTGAGATCAGCTGAAACTTTTACTAAGATCAGATTTGTTTTTCTGTTTAATTCTGCGTCATATGTCAGTGTTATGATAATGATCCATGTGCATGTGGGTCTGTTACACGGACTGAAATCATTAGACTGTGAATATAAATGAAGGAGTAACTTTGTAAGGGTTAGTTCGAGAAACCCTCCACCTTGGAACCTGGTTTCAATGATCTACATGGTCAGCTCCTGAAATGCTCTTTCTATTAAAAGAATCAACAAAATGCTGCAACAACTCACCATTTTCTACTGAACGTGTTTCCCTGTAAACAGCTTCTCAGTAAATTCTTTCAACCCAGCAGTAGTTTAGTTAAACTTCAGTGTTGGTACCTTATTTCTCCAGAGAAGCCATGCTGACTGTTATTTACTGTGGGCGATAAACTCTTCTGCTGATAACTACCTCAAACTAGCCTGCTCCATAAAATTCAGAACCATGCCTTTAAGCCTTCTTAGGAAATATTTTCAGCTTGAGTGGCATTTAATGCAGTTTGGGAGTGGACCCTTGGATGTTGAAGATCAGACTGACTGCTCGACTGGGAGTCTGTCTTGGATGGATCTCTTCCATATTCTCCATTTCCTTCCAAATGACAGCGAGCAGGATGTTTCAGAGTCTCTGGAGGGCTGTACCGGTTATCAAATTTAATAAATAAACCAAGTGAAATCTGTCTACTCTTCATCTTCAGCGCTCTCCCAGGATTTGCTAGAGCTGGCAAATTACCATTTTCAGGCACACTATTCCCAAGGCGCTGTGGTGCTTTTCTCCTCTTCCTGATGGAATCAGATGAGCACAGCCAGGGGACTCATTGTTATCCACTTGCAAGTCTCCAGCATAGAAAAAAGTCAAAAGAGAGAATGGGAGGGAAGCGACAGCAGGCTCTGACAGCTCCCCATGTGAGACACCACGACAGGTGTGAGCCGGGAGGGGGGCTAAATTTGGACACTCTCGCTTTGCTGTTAAAAACAATCTGCTTAATTAATTAAAAACAGCCCGAAAAGAAAGGAAGAGCTTTGTACACAATCCACTCTCCAGGAGTGTGCAAAGTAAAAAAAAAAACTGAAGCTTTTCATTTCCGCTCAAGACAAGAAGATTCAGTTTACAGGAATAAAATCATATTAGAGAAAATTGGATGTGAAAATATGTGACTATCAATCATTGGTGTACCTCTCAGAATCTTTTTCTGAATCAGCAATGTTGAGCAACTGTTTAATTATTTTCTGAGCTAATCCAGAAATCTAGAAGTATTCAGCGGTGGTAATGTGTTTTTCTTTCACATCTTACAAATATAAAGTTAAGTAATCTTGCAAAAGTTTACCTCCTAGATATATGCATGACCGCAATCCACACTTAAAAATTAGATTATAAGCACTAATATTGCTGGTTACAGGTCATTTTAAATTGCTACTTATAGCTTAGGTCATCCAGGACCGAATTGATTTACTAGGTCTCTATGACAACACCACGACGGCTGACAAAGTTAAGTAGTGAGAAGAGATAAAACACATAGATCTGTGTTTTTCTCCTGGACACTGGAGCCTAACTGTTAGACAGAAAAAGGACAGAATAATAGAAGAAAGCTAAACAGGAGAGAGATACAGCCTGAGCTAAAGGCTAATTAGCCTTTAGCTCAGGCTGTATTGCTCTAAAACACAGGGGCTAAACCAGGGCTTTTGAGTTTTGAATGCAGAACAGAGTGCCCTCCCCCTTGTGGGTTATAGGACTGGGGGTCTTTCATAACTTTTTTGTTTTTCTCCATAGACGCCTCAATCCACTGCTATTTTAAGATGTGACAGCCCTTAACATATCACAACAATAAATACTACAAAATAAAAAGAAACTCAGAAAATCGTCATCATCAACAACATTTTGCCTTAAGAAGAAAAAATAATAATGTTAAAATTTCAATAGCTCTCTCGTTTTTAAATAGGTTGATACTGAATCACCTTTCATGTGACCAGGACATCTTCTCACAACTTTCACAGCTCTTAGTTTGTTAATAAAAGGTCAGTGAAAAAACACTGACACCAACTTGGAATTTCAGTAGCTTTGTCTTTTTTAATTTATGTTCAAGAAATCACCTCTAATGTGCCCTGGACATCCTCTCGCAACTTTCACAGGGAAGAAAAGTAAATGTTACATATGAAACTGTCTTCACCCCAGTATTAACGATTTCAGTGAGTGACTAAAAACAGCAGCTTGGAGATGGAGTTTTCCTTCTGCGTCTCTACTCTCACCAGCACAGGGCGCACACCAAAAGATGCTGAGCGTTTCAGGAAGTGTATAAGTCAGATATTCACATGTACATTGGCTGCACTGTAAATTGACATTACTATTAGACAACAACAGTAACAGCCAAACTTAAAATGGCAGATTTCGAGCCTATAGTCCACAGAGCGGATCGTGGCAGCATCAGATGTAATAATGTGCGGGACCGCCAGACGTGCGTCATCGCTTGTCAGATGTTACAGAGTTCCCCTAATGTTTAGACGCCAAGTAAGGAGAAATCATAATAATTTTTCACAAGTCCAAGTCAAGTCTGAAGTCTCTCTGTGTACATGTTTTTAGCATGAGAAATACAATGTGTGGCGAGAGTGCATGACAAAAAACCTAAAAGAGTGGCTGTCATGCTCAATACGTGACACTTGAGAGCCCTGCTGTCAGGACATAGCTAACTAGGATTCACTAACGTTACACATTACGGACATGTCTTAGAGCACCAGGCTGTCAGCTGCGCTAAATATAAACGGCTTCTAAACTACATACAAATGACAGTGTTTACTTGTCGTCACGTTAGCCTACAGATATGTTGGAATACTGGGTTGCTGGTGTCACTATATAGCCGGCTGCTACAATGTTTGCTTGATGTCATGTTTTAAACCGTATCGCTACTTAACTGTTCCGATAAATACCGTACCGTGTTGTATCCAGTAAAAAGTTGTCTTGAACAAAGAAAATTTGTTTTGATCTGACCTCTATGTAATTCTAAAACAAACACACCCCTCACTAAAAGTAATTTACAACAGAGTACAGAAACTCCGGGCAACAAGGTGGTGAGGCAGTGCAATGTAACAGATCCTCCTCGTGGCATCTTTAAGATGTTAGATTTCATCACTAAATGTGGTCCAAGTTTTAAACTATGAGGTGCACATGTGGTGAAGTCATCCCAGGGTGAGACCGCAGGCTGCTCTGAATGATCTGCTCAAAAAGTCACTCATGGACTTGAATACAGGGACACGAGATAAGGCTGTTCTTCACAGTGTGTAGCACGACAGCAGTGGAGGAGGTTTAAGAGTGCTGGGTTTGGGACTACTTGTGTTGGGAGATGTGTTTCAGACAGAGGGTGAAATAACCCTCACCAGACTGAGATTTCTTGAGTTGTCTGGCTACGACAAAGCCATCAGAGGAACCGTACACAGCCTGAAAATGAGCACAACACCCCCTCTTTAAAGAGCAAGTCTCCGCAGCGTCTCCACTATAGGAAGAGGAATGGAACTGAATTCTCCCTTTTCATAATGAATAGATGGAAAATATTCTCCAGTGCATTCACACACCACCAAACGGGCACATGGAGGAGCTCAAATTTCTGCAAAACTCATGACTTGATTGTGAAAAATGAGACATTCATTATCCAAGCAGACAAATTTCTGGGAGCGGGCACAGAGTGTACTTTCCTCAAGAGCAGCGTTTGAGATTCTCATGCATGACGAGTGAATGAAGCCCCAGCAATGTTACACAGTAACAGGCTGAGGAGAAAAGAATTGAATTAGCTTTGAAAAAAAAAAAAAAAATCTTTTCAAACTTTTTACAAAAAAAGTGTCTGAAAAAGGAGCCAGAAGTTGGTTTTGTAACAGATGAATATGCATCTCTGCATTTCCGTTTTTTAAAACAGGCAACCAGTTTAACTCATACTCCTCATTGTTTAGCCTGAACTGTAAGAATTTCTAGTGAGAGAAGCTATCACTAACTTTAACACTGAAATGATAAATGAAGAGAAATGCTGAGTTTTGGTTGGAAGGAGATGAATACCATGACCAGTTTTTCTTTCATCTGACTTTGAGGTTACGTGGGATTGATGGTAGAGAAAAGATATTCCAATGAAATTGAAATACTGTATTCTGACCCATTAATGTTTCATAAATCTGAGTGTAAATACACTAAAAACCACCGTTGACTCTTTCTGAATAAGGAGTAGAACTTTCAAAAAAATTGATACTCGCTTCCCCAGTTGTAAGCACTTCTTAGGAGTTATTAAGAGGTTAATGAAAGTTATTAATTAGTGAAAGAGACAAACAACATAAACAGACAGACATCCAGCTTAACTTCACACCCTCTTCCCTCTATTGTCTTGTTAAACTTTCTTTTCAAATCTTGTGTTTTAGTTGCTCTGATACAGGACATGGGGAAGACTTTTTGTCAGCTCAGACGTGACATCCAGCTACAGAAAGAACCTGAAATCTCATCCGACTCTTCATCCCTAAACCAGAAGCAAACATGCTAATTTATATCATCTATCCTGACTTGTTTTCCCACCTTTTGTTTCCTGCTCTTGTTGTACTGCTTCAACCATCTCTGTTGAAAAAGTGGTTCTGACAAAGACAGGGGTGGCAGGGGATGTGGTCCAGAATAATTAAAGGCATTTATCTTTAATCTGATGAACTATCATGAAAATATTAAACCGTGGTTACATTCATGTGCATAATAATTCTACTTCAAAAACAGAAAACACAACAGAGTTGGAACTCATATCCCCCCAGCTTAATCCTTTATGAGCTCAAATTGAAGATTATGTCCGAAGTAACGTCTCTCCAAAAAAACAAAAAAAAACAAAATACCCAATCTTAGTCTGGGGTTTTAGTCTGGTGATCCTTCTGGATGCACCTGTTTTACAGCAGCCCTGAAAATTGAGTTGCATACACAAAAAGTATCGGTTTAGCATGCTGCCTAGCACTGAAACTATGCCTTTGCTAAACTGTACACTATCCAGAGTCAGGCACTGGTTACACAACAACATTTCATCCAAACATGCTAAAACACAGTGAAAAAAATCTGTGTTTAAACTGAAACGTCGAGGGACTGAAAATGCTGTAGTAAGCATGCTAGGCATATAGGTGGCACTTTAACTGACTTGTCCAGAAGCCTCTTTTGGGAGATCTCTACTGAAGTAACAGTTGAGCCGATCATCTTGTGTATTGGGGAATACTAAGAGAAGTGGAGCAACAGATGCACATTCTGTTGAAAAATACTTGGCAGTTTCACCATGACCATCCCAAAAACGATACTGTTGACCTGTTGAATGCACTCACACACAGCAGAGTGTGACATCACTGTTTTAACTAAAAACGCCGGCTTACTGTTTAAACGGCAACAATGTCGGCAGAGTTTCAGAAAAATCCCTCTCTGGAGGCTGTTTTCAAAAGTTTGTGTTTTAGGTTGGCTGTAACGCTGTTTCCTTGTAAACACAAGGCCGAGATGCAACAAAATGTTTTGGTTTCACCCATAGACTGCATAAAACATGGACGAAGCGCCGATAGTGAAGTCAGTGTTTTAGACCCAAATGTTTTTTGAACCAGGCTGTAAATTTGTTTTTAAATGCTGTAAAAGTCAGTTCTTATGGCTGTGTGTACATAACTTCTGGTCTTTCTGCAGTCAGCCTCAAGCAGATTCTCGACAAACAATGACTTTTAGCACTTCCACATAGGCTTCATTTTCACTGACCTGATGTGGCCCCTTGATTTCACCTTAAAATCGTTGTTGTGTCAACGGACCCTTAAAGTTGAGAAGGGTAGTTTTTCTGTGCAGACTTTTTTTTTAACCTTTTTACAAACTTTTCATGCACCTTTAATAGCTACCAATGGGAGAGTGCTCCTTTTTGCCTTTTTTAAAACATGTTTTTATCAAATATAAATAGAACAGTTACTTGTTTATAGTGCAACACTGGTAAAAACTAGCACATTCTCAGCAAGGATTGTCTCACATTAATATTAAATGTTTTGCAGTTAAAGATATACAGATGTTTCAAAATACACACATTTTTGGTTGAAAATTGGCTTTTTTCTGTTTTCTTCTGACAGGACATGAGCTTAGCTGTGGCTAATATTAGCTTAGTATTTTTTGGAGGTGTTTTTTTCATTGTGAAGATTCTTAAAATATTTAAGAGCAGCCACACCAACATGATCATGATGATTAAACATCAACACGAGGTTGGGTGTAGAATAATGGAGTGATTACTGTTGTTTTAAAGGACGTGTGCCTGACATTAGTTCATCATCCAGATATCTAAAAGGATAACAGGAAAGTAGAAACAGTATCAGAAACTTTCTTCTTTGAAGTCCACAAAGATAATACAAAGGTGACATTGTTAGGGGATGTTTGCTTGGACTTTAAAAAACTCTCTCTGGAGCCACAAAAAGCTTTAAGCTTTAATGTCTAGTGAGGAAAGTTATCTGTCTTTGGTTATCAAAATCTCCCGGGGCTCTTTTTCTAACATGTGGTCTTCAAAGGTCTCAGGATGTAATGATCTACAGGAAGTAAAACATGCTCTGTACAGTTCAGTGATGGGAAAGAAAAATAGTTCGACACCTCACTAAACCCGTGTTGGTGCAGCTGGGGTGGACTTATTGTGTTGTTTGTAAAAAAAAAAAAAAGTAGTGGAATTTCACTATCGCACCCTGCTGTGAACATGACCACTTTATCTGTGAGCTCACAGGCTTAATGGTTTTCTGGGAACGCGGAGCAGCAGGATCCTATAGGCTTCACCTGGTGCTCTGGAAATTGGGATAGGAGTTTACTCACTTGCAATCCAATCCGAGAGGATAATTGGCCACGGACGCAATCGAATACAGTCCCCTAAACTGCATGTAATCCACTCAGCCAAACTGTCACACCAACAATGAACCCTCCCCCTCCACCCCCGGGGCCTCCAAGGCTATCTCAGGAACACTTCAATAGCTTGTACCTGGCCTGCTGCTGGGCCCATTATCCACTAATCCACACCCAGGCGGAACGTTTAAGTAGTTCTAAAAGGATTGGAGAGAGCAGCAAAGCTTTCACTGGAGCCATGCAATTAAGGCCAAAGAAATCATCCAACAATTCAGATCCTATTCTCCTCCGTCAGCGTGAGAGAGGGATCAGAGGAACATCAGGTGAGGAGTTAAATGTGGGAGAACTAAAACCATCCAAACTACATACGTTAGGTGGAGGTTACAAACCAGACGCCACAATAAACACAGCTGAGAGTTTGGAGGTGAAAACAGTTGTGACAAACCTGATTAGGGAGTAAATTAATCAGGAGGAAAAATCCAATCCCCTGTTGCACGGAAAGCTCATTCCCAAAATACAGACGGTGATTCCTCTTTACGAGATTAGGCGGTCAAAATGAGGATGTGAGGGAACGCTGCAGACAGGTTTAATAACACCACAGTGAATGCTGGTAAGAGGAAATACTCAGAAACTTCATTAGACTGCGGTTGCGTTTGGGAGTGCTGGATTAAAGGTAGATTAGTTTGCAAATCAAAACATGATGCAGTAAAAACAGGGAATACAAAAGTGAGAACAAGCAGTGCAATGAAACAACACTGTTTAAACTAAATAGACTTTTAGAGTTCAGTTTAGAAGATTTTTTCTAAATAAAACACATAAAAATAAGCTTCAGTTTTATGTTTTATAGAGGTTGTAGGTCAATGTCACATGAAAGGATGTTGAAAACAGTAAGTTTCTCTTTGGTAACTGAGCTGAGATGCGTCTTTACAGATTCTCTATTAAAGAGTGTTTCCCACATCCTCCGCGGAAATGTGTTAAATGACTTCACTTAAGCAAAGTCCAAGCACGAGGTGCTCAGACTGTTGCTCACTTGATTTTCACATCCAAGATGATGCCTCATTCTCATGTCGCGTTGTGTGTATGTAAGCTGCTGTGTAGTGGGATCCACTGCCTGGACAGTGTGACAATACAGGACTATGTTTTTACAGGATAATGGAAAATGACGCAAGTGGAGTACTTCAAATGATGGTCAGCCAGCTTTTGTGAGGCTGTTGCTGGCTGAAATTGGTGTAAGGGGCTGCACCCATATGCTTAGCTCATAGGTAGTAGCTCAAACACAAAGTAACACACTTTGAGTAGTGTGGTACCAACAGGGGCAACATCCAGTTATTCAAATAAATAAATTGATAAATAAAATTGAAAAAAAAAAAAAAAAAAAAAAGCAAACTAACAAACAAAAAACACGAGTTCTATGTGGGAGTGCATAAAACTGACAATCTGCTGAGGGCTGGCTGTCGAAAGATTGGAACTCACATACACACTAACCCAAAAAGGGAATAATAATAAAATAACATTATAAGACATTACAAGACATATTTAAAGCCTGGTTCAAAAAACAGTTGGGTCTGAATCACAAGTTTCACTCTTGGCACACACTGTGTGAGGGGTAATTTTTTTTCTAACTCAGTGGTTTTGGACAGTGTTTCTCAAAGTGGGGTCCCAGAACCCCCAGGGGTCCATGTACCATAGTTTGGGGGTCCATGTAATAACTTCAAAATGACTGTAAAAGTGTGCTTTATCACTGAATTTTTTTTTTTTTAACAAACTGGTATCTGGCACCAATAAAATCACCTATTTTTCCAAATACTCCCGATAGATATTTTTATAGGTATCAACCAAATTCAGTCAAAAGTACCAGGTACTGATTCATGTAAAATCAAAAGGTACCATGTTTAGGTACCTAAATTCACCCTTGTGACTGTGAGGGAGTAGAAGAGTAGGCGATTTTCCATGCTAGGCATGAACACAGCACTGCAAGGTTATACATTGAAGAATAAATATGTTAAATTGAAAAAAATGTACATATCTTATTATTAAACAAATTAATATTGTTTCCACATAAAGACACAAAAGTACTGAAAATTGGTACCGTTATGTACCATACCTATCGCCAGGTAATGGGCATTGGGACTGTATCGTTTCAAATGTGAAAGGTACCCATCCCTAACTCCCGACCAATTTAGTTTTGTGCCATGGAATCAACTCTGGTATGATCGTGACATGTTTAACACTTCATAATGCACAACAACAGAAAGAGAATAAAAAAATCAAAACAAAAAACGGTGTTGGTAACATTTCAGAGAAATCCCAATCTGGAGGCAGTTTTTAAGAGTTTGCATTTTAGACCAGCTAAAACGCTGTTTCCGTGTAAATTCAAGGCCAAAACGCAACAAAACATTTGCATTTCACCCTAAAACTGTTGTTTTGTAGACGGTCCCTAAGATCATGCGTTTGTCCAGTCAGAGGCGCAGCTCACGTCACCGACAGGTCTGGCACCCTCAGAACCCACTTCTTGAGTCAGCATTTTCAATATGGCCCCCATCAATGACCGGCTTCACTGCGCCACATATTATACAGTCTATCTATAGTACTTGAGTCCAGGTTTTGGACTTAAGTCTGACCTCTTGATGTTGACTCCAGTTGGGAAAAGTAGAGGTAGAGAGGGTTTTGGGTTTCTTTGTGGTTCTGATCGTTTTGTTTGTTTGTTTTCTAATTTTTAGATCAAGGCTCTTATTCAGCTTGGAGCTAAAGTGTTCATTTTGATTGATTACTGTTTTCCTTTCAGTTGCACTTGTTTGGGATTCACATTCAAAATAAAGTTAATCTGACTGTTACATGACTGATTAAATCTCTTTATATGATTTGTAAAAACAATTCTGTGCTCCTCTGTGACAGATCCCCAGGAAAACTTGTGAGGAAAATGCAGAGATGCTGAATATAATAAACCCTTCTGGTAAAATTTGACAGCATTTATGATCTAACAAGGTGGGTTCAACCTAATTCTTTTTATTAAAACTATGTTTCCCTCATTTGAACCCTTGAATGTTACTTAAGACTTGAAGTGCTGTTATTTTGGGAGTAAAGAAAATGTATGACAAAGCTAAGGTAAAAAATAAAAAAACGTCCTTGATGTTTTCCATCTCCAGCTTTGCTTCACCCACACAGATCTTTACGGAGCTGGTATCATGATATCAGACTGCTGCCTCTTCATTAGATGTTTGGAGCGAAACTTATTTTGACTGCCGTGTCACAATATGGAAATCTATCTCACAGAAAATCAGCTTTGCAGAAGGATTCCTGTTTTTATTAGGAAATCGTGTTCGGCTTTGAGAAAAGGATGTGAGTCATACCGGCAATATTTTTTGTTTTAATAACAACACCTTATGAAAGATCTGTCAGCCTGATTTCATCTCTGTTGTTTAATGTTTTTGCATAGATAGGTTATCATACAGGTGTGTTATATATTAAAGTTTCTGCGAGTCTTGAGGGGACCAAGCAGGAGAACTTAGAGGAGAGAGCACTGCTCCCAAAATGAGTAAGACTTCGCTGAGCCAAAGTGAATGTCTTCATTTTATTTCAGTGTCCTGTTACCTTTTCCTGACGACTGAAGATGGGATTAATTCCCTTTTCTTTTACTTCATTAGGAGGTCAACTGTTTGGCATAGCTGAAAGGATCATAACTGAACAGTCTATCGTTATGGGTGTATTCACTTAGGGCTGCCATCTTGAGCAGTGGGCTGTAAAACAGACATAAGACACATGCCATCTCCCCTCTGTGTCTCTCTTTCCCCTCTATCTCTCTGTCTGTGGTCCCCAGAAGCTATAATATCCATCCTTGGCGGTTCACTTGACATTTACTTGCCCTGCTTCTCCTGTAGCGTCCCCCCTTCCTAACTGCCAGTGCTCCGACTCTCCAGGGCTCGCCGACCGGGTGAACAGATAACAAACCTGTCAAGGCGGCTTTAGGGGGGGAATAAATCCTGAGCTGGGACTGAGGTGGATGATGTGTTCCAGAGGGTTACGCAGGGTAGGAGTGGGGCAGGGGAGGGAGCTGACATGAGACGCCCTGTGAGGCCTGGACCCAGGAGAGGCTGCTAGTGCTAACGCTGCAGTGCTACTTTAAAAAGAGGGCACATCCAATGCAACCTGATTAGATCTCAGTGTAGACATTTCAAATGGCTGGCCCCCTTTTTACCCTCCATTTCACCTATTCTTTACACGCCGACCCCCCCCTCCCCTTGCCATCAAAGGAGCTGTCAGTGCCTCTTTCTTCAGGCGAGCAGACGGGTCAGGGGTGGAAGGTTGAGGTGGGGTGTGGCCTTTGAGGCAGGGATGGAGAGCTCTTGGCAGGGATGTATGGAGGCTGAGGGCTGTCTTTAAGGTGCTGATAACATTCATGATGATGTGTTCCCAAGAGGTGCACAAATGTCAGCACTCTGCTGCTGTGGGCATATGACTCTCTGAAGAGGAAGGACAAAGAGACAAAGCAGGAGAGATGCAGTAGACTCCTTTGTCAGGCACAAGACTCAGAGAATGACATTTATGTCAATTTAAAGGAAGCATGTTGAAGCTTTTAATGTTTGAGCTGTTTCCCCTTTGTTCCTAAGAAAGCTAAAGTATGTGTTTTAGCCTCTAAATGATCTTCAAAAAGTTTCCCCTCCAGATATATGACTGATCGTTATCCAAAATTTAAAATGAGGTTACCAGCGCCACAGTTTTCTAAATAATGTTTCTTAAGCTGCGTTTCCACCAAGCGGTACGGGTCGGTTCAGTACGGTTTGGGACGGTTTGGGACAGTTAAGTCTGATCCCGTGTGCGTTTCCACAGCAAACTGTGCCCTCTCGTGGTGGGCGGCGTGTAAGCCGCATGCCGGAAGCCACAGCTGGTAAACAATAGCGCGACGCCGTAGCAGCTTACCCCGCGATTAAATCCAACAAAGAAGAAAACGCGACACAGTAAACAAAGAGAACGGATGGAAGACATACAGCATTTCGTTCTCTCTGTGATTTTCATGTAACTCTCTGTTACAAAGTGCAATCAAGCTTCGTTTCAGAGAAGTCTGTGAGCCGCAAGGAGAAATGCAGCCGCTGTCAGGGGTGAGTGACGATTCTTTTGACCAATCAACGGTCTGCAGTGTGTTGCTCCACCTCCCGAGAGCGGATCGGTTCAGTCTGGCACCCATACGAAAGGGTCCCAAAAAAGTGGGACGGCTCGTCTCGGTTTTTAGGGATCCGTCCCGGGATGAGTCTGTGGAAACGCCGCTAAAAGCGCGCCGTACCGAGACGAACCGACCCGGACTGCTTGGTGGAAACGCGGCATTAGCTGCTCGATCAAGTCAAGGTCAAGTGGGACCAGACTGATCTACTACATGTGAGTGTAATAGATGTCAGATTAATCATTTAGTTTAAAAAGATTAAGAACACATTAATGAATTTGAGTTGAGATTAACAAAAGGAAAGAGTTCTTTTTTTTTTTTTAAGGAAAACAAAACTGTTTAAAATTGTATCTGCCATGTTTTGAGTTAAAAATGACCAATTATTGCTATGTAAATGGACAAAGTTATCTCTGTGATTGGTTGTTTTTTTCTGTTTTGTTATCGTTGGGCACTTCCTGTTTTGGCCAATAGGGGGAGCTTGTTACTGGATGAAAGCCAGCAACAAGCATGTGTTTTCTTTTATCCGTCTTTTCCCCCTTTACATGTAACAATAGTGTGATTTAATGTGTCTTTAAAGTCTAAAATGTTATTGTGTAAATGTAAGTTTTAATGTGCATTGAATTTATTATATTACTGGATGAAAGCCAGCAACAAGTGTGTGTTTTCTTAGGAGTTTAAGTGTCATACAGAAAAAGGACCGAAGAGCAGTCGAAAGACTTATACAGACCAAGCTAAAGGCTAAAACATGAGCTAAACGATTTGTGCTAATGTTCATTCCAACCCACAGTCAGCAGTTATTCTGCAGTGGTCTGTTCAAAATTGACTCTATCATTGAAATGAAGAGTGAGGTTACGTTAGCTCTGCTTGGTAGAAGAACACTGGTAGGATATGACCAGGATTAACAAACATTACACATTATGGACATGTCTCAGAGGACTGGGCCGTAAGTAACACTAAGTATAACCGGCTACTAAACTACGGTACAAATTTACAACATTGCCTTGTTGTCAACAGCACTATGTAACTGTTGATAAATACTTTACCATGTCACAAATTATCCGGTAAAAAGTTGTCTTAAACAAAGAAAAGTTAAAAAGATCTGATCTCCATTTATTTCCAAAACAAATACATTCCTTGTTAAGAGTCAGTTTTCACAACAGTGTGCGCCCTGCAATCCAATTTAAAAAGATCCTCCTCACAGCCTATTTAAGATTTTTTTTTTTTTGTTAGATTTTCTTCTTCAGCCACGCAAGAACCTGTATACACAAATATTTAAGTAATTTTATGCCTTTTTCCCCATTGCCTCTAATGACTTCACACTAAGAAGAAACCTACAGCCCGGAAAGTGGAGAAATAAACAAACAAAAGAAAAACCCTGCAGTTTATTGACTTTCCATTGGCTTAAAAAATCAAGGAGATCCCATCCACACCTGTCCTTGGTCTGAATAGATGATAACCTCTATTCAGATACCTGATACGTAGCTTTAATGAGGCATGAAGAAGAAATAACAATGGTGGAACTTTCGCAATGTTTTTAAGTAGCCTCACCAACCGCCACCTGCTAAAACGCTGCCTCCGTTTTTGTCTTTTATGCAAACAGTACATTTTATATACCTCCTACACAGCTGCCATGTTTACGAGTTTGTTTTTGTCTCTAGGCTGCTCCCCCTGGTGGATGTATGAGTTAACTGCAATGCCAACGTCAAGAACGTATGGAAGTATGTGAGCAGTGACTGTACATCCCTTGAAACAGACAGATACATTTTCGTATGTAAAGGGAGCATTGAGCCCTGTTTCCACCAAGTGGTTCAGTTCGGTTCGTCTTAGCACGGAATGCATTTTATGGCGTTTCCCGGGACAGATCCCTGAATAACAGAGTAACCGAATAACGAGCCATCCCACTTTTGGGATCCTCCTGAAAGGGTGCCAGACCAAACTGTTCCGATCCCAGAGGGGGGAGTTATGACACTGAAGACTGTTGATTGGTCGAAAGAACCGTCACTTACCGTGCAAGAGTGGTTCTGTATTTCTCCTGGCAGCACACAGCCTTCTCTGAAACAAAGCTTGATTGCGCTTTGTAACAAAGAGCCAAATGCCAATCACAAAGATGAATTGCTGGATGCCTCCCTTGGTTGCTCTTGGTTTACCGTGACGCATTTTTGTTCTTCATTGGATTTATTGGCGGGGTACAATGAGTCACGCTGCTATGACGTCACGCTATTATTGAACTGATGTGGGTAACGGCGTCCGGCTTACATGCCGCCTACCACAAGGGGGCATGGTTAACTGAGCCAACCTGTACCAATCTGTACTGATCTAAACCGGACTGCTTGGTGGAAACGGGGCTTTAGATCAAATCAATACTGAAGCCTCTTTACGACAGATCAACAAACCAAAGCTGAGTGTGGATGCTTTTCTTATATTACAGTCCAAAGCTTCCTGCATCTTAAGTGAGGTCCAGCTTTACTTATTATGATTTTTCCAGGGAGTGGCTTTGGCATCTTGGTGGTTGGAAACTTTTGACATCCTTCTAACTCTTACCAATCTCTAAAAACAAAGTTTCTTTTGTCAGGTTCAAACCAAAACAAAGGTATTTGGCGTAAACAAACAGTCTCCTAGTTTCAATGAGTAATTCCTCGTCTGTAATCTAATTATACTCATCAGTCCTTCACAAAACCAATTAGCGTTAATGAATAGATCCTAATTGATCTCTTAACAATCCCATGAAAAAACTATGGTAAGTAAGTAGCTGGTAATTGGCTTACACTGCAGTGATATTCTGTCTAATGCACAGCACACCTGATTCTTTACCCTCACTGCCATAACCTATTACTCAAAAGCAGCCAACAGACATGTGCTTTACACCGCCAGATATGCACCATGAAAGACAGAATCAAATTACTCACCAGCCACTAAACTGATGGTACGAAAAGAAGATGACGAACTGCTGCTGAGAAGTACATTAACTTGGAGAATTGGCAAAATGTCCTTTATTTAGGACAGAGTACATCAAGCGTTTTGGAGGAACCAAGCGAGGCGTGCCTGCTAGAAATTGGCGGGATGGAGACGTCCCTTGGTGGTGCTAAAAACTGCACATCAATTACCAGGAGCAGTGAGGCCTGTCCGCTCTATCTACATCCAAGCCGTGCCTGTGAGGAACCAAAATGTCAGCTAGATACCCCGACAACACTGCTGGAGAAAGGGCGTTTCAACTGAGAGGGAAAAAACGCGGCACGCTATACTCTGGCATAGCTTTCATGGTTGTTGTTGTATATTCCAAACTAATGGAGTTAGCTGGCACTGATCTGCAGTAAACAGCCTTAGTGAGGCTTAGCAAGCAGCCTGTGTTCGACTAAGCCGTGTTTATTATCAAGCACAATCCTCAGTCTCATCAATGCTTAGAGAAAGGCACGGATGAATAAATGCATATTGTTTAGCTTAGGGTTAGCCAGAGCGGGAGCCACAAAATGAAAAAAAGTGAATTTAAAGCAGATGGTTAAATCTAATATGAGAAACAGAGGAAGGGGGGGCAGATAGGGAGAGACAGCGACAGAATACAGGACAGAAGAGGAGGGGGATGAAAATGAAAAGAAAACCGACGCTGGCTGTCTTTTCACTTCTGTTTTGAAAAAGCTGTAAAGCTAACAGGGAGAGGGAGGGAAAATACAAAGGCCTGTGTTCTCATTTTCAGTCTGAGAGCCCCACCAGGACCACTGAAACTTGCTTGATTTCCCCAGTCCAATTATATCTCTGTGCTCAATCCTTCCAGAATAGCAACATCACACCCAGGGACGCTGTCTGCCTAAGCGCAGCGTGCCTAATGGAGTCCCAGAAGTTGACTTCATTTCATTGCTCCTAACTAATGGGCTGTGATATTTTCCCAAACTGACTACAGCTCTGCCCCCTGGAAGCTCGTCAGCGCTGCGTCGGACCCAGCCCAGCAACATGCCAGCCTAACAACCCCCCGATCCTACCCACCCACCCACCACCGCCGCCGCCGCTGCTCCTGCTGCTGCTGCTGCTGTCTGCGTGCAATCCGCCAACGCCCTCTCCTCCCCTCCCAGCGCTCATTAGTGCGTTCTAGCCGGGTGCTGATTGTCAGAGGGCCCCTGTGATGCCAGCTCTCCCTGTGCGGGCGGCCTGCTGCGGTGAATTTAAGAGGACTTTAATCTAACTGGGCTGAAGAGAGGAGGAGCAGCCGGGGACAGGTGGGAGGGAGGAGGAGGACGGTACAATCGCAGGCCTGCAGCTGAGGACAGACACTCTTTCAGGACCACCTATTGCTCTCTGATGGATACTCAGGCCCGCAACACAAGCGCGGGAAGAAATAGCCGCACATAAATTCAGCAGAATGGGTCCCACTCCGGCCATATTGTGGGCACAGAACGGTCCTCCAGATGGCTGAGGGACACACCAGTGGTGCAATACAATCACTGGCATGGCAGAAGGAATCAGGAATAAATATGAAGAGCTTTAGATCTCATAAAGACTCAGCCAGCAAGAGTTTTTCTATCAAAACATCCACTTCAATGAAAAAAGGAAAATCAATCTACACTTTCAAGATATACCTGCTTCTCAGCAGAAGATCAGGTGAACAAAATCAATACCTCAGTTTAAATCACTTTTTAATGCTGCTTTAAACTCTTAGCTTATTTTTGGTAAACTGTAGCCCACCTGTTGTGTTGCATTGTTAACAGACATCACTCGCCTTGTCTACCTTGTCTACGATCTCCAACACTGACCATCTTCTGCCAATGGCACCTGCAGTCATTGAACATTAAGTGATCATTTTATCCTTACAGCTGTGATGACGTAAGAAAAACGGTCGAGCACAAGAATAAAAGCAGCTTTGATGAGGGCTGGACTTTGGTGGCTGGTGTGGGTCAGAGCTACTCCAAATTGCAGCTGGTATGGGATCTTTGGACCAAAAGTGGTCCAACAAAGGCAAACCTGTGAGCCTAAGCTCAGGGTGCTAGGTTTGCCTCATGCGGCTCATGTGATCCAGCAGTAGAGCATTTGGGACTCTGGTTGTGGAAAGAGCTGAAACTAGATCCAAGAGGAAGGCGTAACCGGTGATTTAAGTGAGAAAAGGTTAGGTCCAAATTTTCCTCCAGGCTTTAAATACAACGCAGAGTAATGTAGTTTTAGGAAGCCATTGGGTTATCTCTTGGTGTCACATGATGCTCACATTCGCAACTCATAAGACCTTGAGTATTACATCATATGCTGTAGATGATATATTGTTGTTGCTTCTATGAACTGCTTACACAAACTGTAATAGACAGCAAAAAAAAAAAAAAAGAAAAAAAAAAAAAGATTTAAATCCGAGCAGATGTTTATGTCTTATTTTTAATTAAACTGTCTTATAGGACTCAATATGAGCCACATTCACCAGACTAAGCAAGAAAAAAAATGGTCTTTTTCGAGACATTAACAACAAAATGGAACTTGAAGAGATTAAAGACTCAAGAGTAGAAATAAAAAAAAAAATCTGCTAATGGAGTAAAGAAAAATTTGAGGGTAAATAAAAAAAAAAGTCTTTTAATATCTTAAAATAAACACATTTTCTGGAATTCTCAGGTGAATGTGGCTGATGTTGAATTCAATAAAACAATAATTTTTACTAAACATAGGACACTAATTAATAAGACACATTTAAGATGATCAGGGATGCAGAGGCAGCATAAAACAACAGGGGAAAATAGCTCTTGTAAGATGACCGAGGAGAAAAGATACACAGCATGTCCTTCCTCTTTAATTATGGACAAGGTGAGATCTGTGGTAAATAAGATAAATGAGCTAACAGGACTAGCTCTGAGATAGAGTTTGAGGGATTCAGTATGGTGTCTCATTTAAAGATGTAGCAGCATTAAGGTTTTCTCAACAACACTGTCACCATCGACAGCTTCGAGGTCTGGCTCAACTGGGGTTGCACCAAGATCTTCTACTGGATATTGAACTGTTAGCTGTGAGCCTCCATTTATATTATCTACCCAAGGAGATTTTGTAGGTCAACCCAAATTAACATGGCAGTAGCCCTTAAAATCTTATTTACATTCTGTTCCTTTCTTCTTTTACAACTCTAATTTTCTTACTTCATTACATCAGGGCAGCTGTATTACCCAGATTTCTCCCAGGGATTGATGAAATAGTTATGATTTTGATATACACTTGCTTAGATTTAATGTTTTGCTGTGTATGGAGAAGACATGAGAAGGTGCTGACTGCTAGAAAGAAGTCAAAGTACACCAGGGGGTTCATTTTAGAGGACATGAAGCTCAAGGGCCCACTTAAAGCACTCTTCATAACACACAATGCATCACGGAAATCTTTATAGACTCCAACGACTGTGTTTACATGCAGATATTAACCCTTTCAAATTCGGAATACTAGCAATAACCTGGTAGCGTGCGGCCATGCAAACACTAGGTACTCTTTAAAACAAGAGTATGCTCATATTCCACTTTTTGAAAACTCAAACACCCCTGGGTTACTCCTTTTTTAACCCTTGTATTTGGTCATGTGTACACCTTCCAGGATATCCCCATCCAAAGGAGCAATAATTTGTGTTCTGCCTATATTCTGTTTGCAAGGAATCTTGGTCTTTTGAGCACAGGAAGTCCGCCGTGCTGCTGCTGTTGTTGTTGTTGCTGCTGTTGTTATGGATACAGGAGACGAAGCAGAAATGACGTGCATTGCATCATGATATTCTCTTTGCATCACTGTTTTGATCGTTGTACCATGTAAAAAAGAATTACCCTGTTTGCTCATTCAAGTTAACGTGTTATTCTGTATGTTATAGAAACCAAAATATTGACCTTAACCCAAATATCGACTGCATGTAAACATAGTGAATGTCCACCCTGTCCATCACTGAAAGTGAGTACGATGGTAAGCATCAAAAAGAAATCATGGATCAGAGGGGGAAGGCGATCTGAGAAGGTTGAATTTGACTTTTTTGCTGTTACTCGACCAATCTGCCCTAAATTGTTCAAAAAAAAAAAAAAAGTTATATTTCTGAGTGGTTTAAAGCCTTGAACAATTCAACCTCCACAGTGTTTTAAATTAATACAGGCAAAATGATTTCAAATCAAGGAGGGAATATAAATAGCACGATCAAATGTGATTTCTCATGCAGAAGAAACCGCTCCATGTAAATGAAGACTTCCTTTTAGCATTTAAATCTCATTCAGCTGAGTATGAATCCATTTCAGGGATTGCAGGTGGAGAGTAAAATTGTCCGCTTTTATGGCTTACACAGAGGTTAATTATTTTCATAATTACACCTCCAAACGTCAAACATTTGTTTTTCCCCCTAATTGACAAGAGAATTAGCAGTGGACTATATTAGCTGTGCAGGGTTGTTCTTAACCACAGTGAGATGCTTCAAAGTGCCTTTCATATGCAATACATATAAAAAGCAATTACACCATTTTTCCTCTCTTTGCCTTTTAGCTGCAGCGTAATCTGCTGGGTTGATTCACCAAGGATAAGAGGTAAAACTGTAATTATGCACATTATTCACCTTCCTAAGTGCAGTACTTGAACACAAAAAGCTAAGATGCCTAAATGCACTACAGCAGGTTGTCCTCATACAAAGAGCAGGTCAGGCTCCAGCAGGCTCTGAGAGCTAATGGCAGTGAGTGGTGCTCCTAACACATGCTCTGGCTCTCTCAGGGACACAGGGGAGTTAAGTGCCGTGCTCCCTACTGCTGATTATCGCACCTTGGCCAGCTTGCCAGGTCTCCCTGCCCTCCAATGCATTGATCTCATTTGGCCGGGAGATAAGGCGGTAATTGGATGAGGGCTTGGAATCAGATGGCCCTGCCTGGTTTGGCTAATTCCACTCTTCCAGGACCGTCTGGGCCTGGGGCCAAAGGGGCAAGCCAAGGTTAATCCCATCCAATTCCCTGTACTATGTGGCCCTGAGCTGCCCTTTGACCCCTCACTGCTACACAAACACAGCTAATGTGACTCCCTTTAAACAGGTCAAAGCCAATTGTCTAATTAGTTTACCAGGTTTTACACCTGTGCACAACAAGCAGCTCCACTGTCAAATATCGAGGTGTGAAGTAGAGGACACAGGGGGTCAGACCAACCATAAAAAACAGATGTGAGTTCTTGCACAACTTTAACTAAACAAAAGCATGCTGAAAACAGAAATGTACACAAAAACAAGTTTGTTCTTATCACGAGTTTTCCAATAACAAAGCTTTGTTATGGCTCTTTTGCTCTCATTCAAATGAACATCTGTTTTCTTCCTGTGTATCGTGCGTCTGTGCGTCCAAACTATCCATCAAATCAGCAATGCTGTGACTGGTTGAGAGGCACAGAGCTGAATTTGTCAGGCATGTGCAACAAGTTTGCTGAAGAAAGAAATTCCCACCAACTGCATGTCCTCTGATGTACATAGCCAACAAAACTACAAAGAGCTACGGGGGTGACGTCTGTCTGCAGTTTTTTCTGCAGTTAAATTTTAATTATTTAGCTAGGTACTTCCCAGTTGAGATCAACCCTACATCACTGAAAGATAACATTCAGAGTACTTTTGTTCATTGTCCATTTATTTGAAGTCCTAAGTGTTATTCTATTGAACCTTGGTTATGAGACAAGTGTCCCTTCTTAAGTCTTGGCACCAGTCAATGATTAGCTAACTAAATCAGTTTGAAGGTCCATCCAAGAAAAACATATATGAAATATAAATAATAAAAATAATAAATATATATATAAAAATATTTTTCATATGTTTTTATTTTGCTGGAGCTCTAAGATCAGAAACCACAAAAATTAGAATTTTCAAGTTGTAGAGACCACCCGATCAGGTTTTACTGAGTTCAACACAGTTTGAACAAGCATCTCGAAAAGATGGAAAATGTGTTTTCTGAAAGTAACGTCTAAAAAGAAGTAACAGATTGAAACTAAGCTTAAATCGTAAAATTTTGAATAAACTTTGAGAAAAATGAAACAAAAATGATTCAAATATGATTACTTCTACCTTCTACACTCCTTCTCGCCCACTACGCTCTGCTTGTGAAAGATGCCTGGTGCTCCCAGTCCAGCGTGGCTCCAAATCACTAGCCTGACTCTTCTCCTCTGTTGTGCCCAAATGATGGAATGAATTACCTAACTCTTTACGATCCGCAGAGTTCCTTTGTACTTTAAGAGATGTCCGAAAACTCGACCGTTCAGGTAGCACTTATGCACCTAAGCTGACCCTTCTCCTCTTTGTCCTCAGGGGTAGAATGAGTCAGAAGGTCTAAGACACAGCTCTTATTGATTTTTCAGCACCAATTCCTGAATGTTGTTGAAGATTGAAGTATATTATTGCAGCAATTAATCGTGGTTTGTTGGCTTGTCTGTGTTTTCTAAAAACAGTGGGTCGCTGATCTCTGGAGCCTCTTTTTTTTGGGTGGTGGGCTGACAAGTTTGAGAACCCCAGTGTTAGGGAGAGTTTGAAATAAATATTTTGCAGTATTCTTAAACACACATACAACAGATTGTTTCAAGTGAAACAAGAAGCTTGGTCTCCTGTAAGGCCAACCCTTTGCCCTCAACCTTGCCATCCAGCATACCTACTATTGGACTCCTTGAAGATAAAAATGGATTCTGGAGTATTACAAAAATGACATTACCCTAACATTCCTGCATTATCACGGTGGATGATATGGAAAGGAAGATGGAGGTGAACTCGACCAGTCACTTTATTACAGCAGAAACCCTGCTCCTGAGGGCATGGATCTGCAATATGTCACGGCCACTTCCACTGATATGCATAAGCAACGCAAAGTGGAGCAAATTTGCAATTATGCAGAACGCTATCTGACAAAAAGGCCAAGTGAGATTTCACCCCTGCTTCACCATGAGACCACCGCTGCTCCTTTTCTGATGGCCATGAGATTAGTCTCTATAGCTCCTTTCTATTGACACATTATGAGAGAGATGGGATTTGCCTGTATGAGATGAGTCTCTGAAAAGGCTCAGTGTCTCTTGTCAGGAATGAATGCAGTCGGGGGACAAACGCCTCTTGGGAAACACTAATCTTCTTATTGAGTACATTTACTCAATTCGAGTGTCAATATCAAGCACAATCAGAACGGGCGATGTGACAGGTGCTTTATATGTTGGCTGATAGTGGATGACAGAAAGGAGACGTAATCACCTGGGAGTACATCACCGCTGACAGCTCCCGATCAAAGCCTGCAGATTAATCAGGGATTGTAATGCACCATATAAATAACTTCAATAGAGAGTCATCATATATAGAAAGCACATGATTGATCAGACATTTAACTGAAATCTGCAGATGCAGTTTACAGAAGTGGAAGTAATCCCTTAATAATCTTTGGAATAGCTCTTGAAACCAGATAACACTTGACTGAGATGATGGAGCACAAACTTTTATTCATTTGCATGAATACTGCTGCTGTGAATACAAAACAAGAACGCTGCTCTTCGTAGTTTTACTATGAGTCTCTATCAAAAATTAGAGTGGGTGTTAAGTTTAGAGGTGCTGTGAGAAACTTTTGAGTTGACTCTGGTGGATTGAATCGTTATTCCTACAGTGTTGTGGTCCTGTGATAGGTTAAATACTGTTTTAATTAGGGATAGGTACCATTCACATTTGAAACGGTACTGTACCGATTCCCAGTACCTGGCAATTGGTACTCAATGGTGCCAATTTTCAGTACTTTTGTGTGTTTGTGTGGTAAAAATACCAATTAGTTTAATAATAAAATGTAAATTGCTTTGATTTAACTTATATGTTCTTCGTATATGATATATAATCCTGTAATGTTGTGTTCATGTCCAGCATGGAAAATTGCCTACTCTTCCACTCCCTCACAGTCACAAGGATGCATTTAGGTACCTAAACATGGTACCTTTTGATTTTACCTGAATAGGTACCCGGTACTTTTGACAGAATTTGGTACCTATAAAAGTACCTAATTTGGTAATTATCATCTAATGCCAATAAGCAATGTTAGTAACAAATCTAGGGCCATCTACAAAAACAACAACAAATGGTGATACCCTAATATGAATAATATTTGAATAATGAAAAGACAAGTAATGTTTAGTAATGTCATAAAACCATTCCAAACAATAACAAAACACTGTTTGCTCTCTGTGTTGATGACAAACATGACTTTAACGAGGTCAGTCTGGCACTGAATTGTTGCCCACTAGTCAGATATGTTCCTACTTGAAAGGGTGTCACCACAAATTTCCAACACAGGAACTTATTTTAGTAATGTGTAGGGATGTCCCAATCTGGTATACTGATCCGTGTTGGCGCCCGGTATGGCTACCATTGGATTTCGTTATGTTAACGAGAACCTATCCAGTTTTCACATGTTTTCAGCACCATCACACTTTACGGCTGCTGTGAAATCAAACCACGTTGCAAATATGCCTACTGTGTGGGACTACTTCTCTTCAGAAAGCAATGATAGTAAAACAGAGCGTCTTACAACATTTGTGAAAGGGGTGTTCCTCAAGGAGGTACCAACAGGGCTCACTTCAATACAACAAATATGATTCGTCATTCACAACAGAATCACCCAACAGCGTACGGGATTTGTCAGAGAAAGCCTTCTCCCACTGCCTATGTGAGGTGGAGTGTTGACTTGAATTGGCTATGCAATGCATGGTGGTAATGGAGCTAGACACTCTCTGTGTAAATCTGGCTAAACTCATGTGCACAGAGAATGGTTTTATTCATATTAAATACTTTATGCATGTTATCACAGTTAATTGCATTGCTTTATTTAGTTTCCATGAAAACAGTGGAATTGGTAAAAAGGCAGATGTAGAATCTCCAATAAGGATTTCTCTTGGTTTAGCGTGACTACAGAGTTGTGTCTTGAAACTGTCTCTGAAAACCAACAGGAAGTTGGCCATGCTGCACTTTACTTCTAATGTGTGAAATTATTTTTTTGTTCAATGGGCTGCCCAGTCAATATGCACTCAGTCCAATTTAAATGTGTAAATACAAAAAATAAATCCTTTAAGGAAAAAAAAATATAAAATAAAAAGTTCTGCCAAGACTTTGCAAAAAAAAGACACACATAATAAAAAGCAGGTGATAGTTGTGTAAAAGAAGAAACTGTTTAAGTCTGATTCTTTTGCCAATCTCTACTAAAATGAACAACACTTGATGTTTTTTTATCTCTGCAGAAGAAAAAATCCCAAAGATAAAAGTGCATTTCTACCCACAGTCCCTGCATTGTGCAGGGAGAGCTGGCAATCTCTGGAGCTAGGATCGAATTTTCATTTCAAATCACACTGAAGCTCAATATAAAAAGTCTGATTTCAAAGAGCACCAGCATCAGCTGGTTGCTCTTAACAAAAAGACCACATACAGGACCGAATCTCAGGTGGAAATGGGATACTAACAGAGACAATTGGAGGAGAGATGAGGCCAACGGTTGTGTGTCATAAAGAAAACAGCAGAATGGCCATCCTGTGGATTCCCGGGGCCTGACATATAGATTGCAGATGGATAAGTGCACGTTAAAACAATATCCCGCCGACCAAAAAAAACATTTCTCATAGCTGTCTCTATTTACTGAAAGGCTGCTCATCTCCCACTGGGCCAGAAACAAATGAAAATGTTATTTCTCTACTCATGAACTCCTACCTAGTCTGGTTTTTCACTGCTGGCAATTTCATTTCTCTTCCAAATTTGACTTAAGCCCACGACTTGAGGGAAATAATGTCTCTGGAATAATCTTCTGCGGCTGTAATTCCAGAGGCACCATCTCTCTCTGTCTTTCTTGGTATATCTATGAGTCTGTCTGTCCATCTTGCTACAGTATCTATCTATTTATTTCTCGCTGGCACTGTTGCTTTGTGGTCTAAGGGAAATTGTGCTTGCTTCTGAAATAGAAGTGATGTGACATTCAATGCCTCACAGTAATCCTGACAGACACACAGGCCTTGAATAAGACAGAACATGCCCTTCTCCTGCATGAGGAGAAAATAAGGCTTTGATTCTGTGTTGTTACGTTTAGACAGTTAAAAACATGGGCTGAACTGAAAGCATATGCTAAACATTATACAAGCTAAATATTCCCAGACTGTGAGTGTGTAACGCCTGAAATCACAATTCTTTTTTTTTTATTTTAACATGCTCTATTTACAGTATTCTTCTCTTGTTCTGCTTTTGAAGTGTGTCAAATCTGTGGTTTTAGTTTTCAGAAACATTTCTATTCAGCTCAACAGTAAACAGTAAGTTTCACAGAGGCTTCACTCTGACCTTCTCCGAACTAGCTAGTATTAGCCAGAAAAAAACCCCCAAAAAGATGTGTTTTCAAGCAATGTACCTGAAATAATGGCTCATAATGCAGGTTTGTGTAAGACAGTCCAGCTGCAGACCTCCACCCTTAGCGGTCTCTCTGAGAGATTACACTCCTCCACTGTCAGAAGGAAGTGATAGCGAAATACGAAGAAAAATAAAATAAAGAATAAACACAAAAATAAATAACTTAAAATAAATAGATAAATAAATAAAAAAAAAATGTAGGAAAGGGTTCCTTTAAGTTTTCTCTTGTCTTCAATTATTTTCTATATTCCTTCTTGTCAGAGAGTTTTCTTTTGCTGTACTATTAATATTATAAGTATTAATTCACATTCTTTTCCCTTTTCTTTTAATCTCTTTTTTCCTCTCTTTTTTGTATGTTGTTGAAATGAAACAGAACTGTTAAATATATATATATATATATATTTGTAAAGAAGAACGTTTTGTTTCTGATCATTGAAAACTTTAAAGTAGTGAAAAAAAAATGTCGGAAAAGGTATGTATAACCAGTTCCTGTTCAGAATTTGTTACAAAATGTAGAAAACTAGCACTAGCTTGATGCTAACTTATGTGGAAAATTGCATTTATATCCAGTTTGTTAGCATACATTGATAAGTACTTGTTTTTTTTTATTTTGTTTTTTTTTTTTTAACAGGATTTTCAGCTTTAACCACAAAAAAACATTTAATTACTTTCTGTCAACAATAATGCAAACTACAAATGTAAGAGAAAAGAAAAGTTACGTGCAGGCATCTACGTCAGGTGACATGCAGTTTTTCCTCTTTTTTTTCCTAATTTTGTCCAGAGATGTTCAGATCAATTGACCAATCTCATATCTATTTAATTGTAAAGTAGTTATAAACTCAATAAAGTGTTGTTCTTTAAAAAAAAAAAAAAAAAATAGGGAAAAACTTCACATGCTTCTGACAGTGGACGAGTGAAGCCTCCAAGTGATTACACAGAGAGTAGAGGTCTGCAGCTGGAGCCCTCTTGGTTTGTGAAGACTAGGAGTGCAATCTATGTCAGTTTGTGAAAAGAAAACTTTAAAAAAGTTTGCTGTTGTTTGAATCCATCATTTTTTATGTATTACAGGTGGTCTGGAAACTCATTGGCTATGTCAAACAAATATTTGCCTAACATTAAAATTTTTGCCCTAGACTGTTTTATTGGCTGTATTTGAATGTAAATACCAGTTTTGCAGCCAGTGCTGGAATGCCATCGATGGCAAGCGTTTTATCTACCACTTTTTCCACCTGCTGGAAAGTGATTGGTTATTATTAATAGGACTATAAACCTGGCGCTTAGTGAAACTAAAATACTGCCCATGCCAAAAATCCTAACCCCTGGGAACCAGGACTAGAGATTAAGTTCAGCAGAATCAAGTATTCGCTGAAAGAGGATTAGGTTTGTCATTTGATAAGGAACATTTCATTTGGAAAAAGAGTCTGAAGCAGTAAAAACAATAAATTCTGTCTTTGGTATGTTGGTTTTATCTCCAGAAAAAATACAGCGGCAGTTTGTTGGCCTAAACTGGGGTTTTGAATGGTGTGTTTGTGTGTGTGTGTGTGGGTACCTAGGAGCTGATATGTGAGACATTATAAGTTGAGCCTGTGTGATCTAACGCTCTTCAGTATGTCCTCAGAACTGAACTTTGACTCCACAACAAAGCCATCACTGGATAACCTTTGGTGAGGTTGAACTTGATATAAAACATGCAGCTGAATAAAGACTTTTACAACACGCACTGTGGTTACACACCTTTTTCATCCCAACAATAACCTGACACTGAGATTCTGACAATTTCCCTCAAGGACTGTCTTTAAGCTCCAACCCATTCAGTGATATCGCTCTAGTACCTGACTGATCTGTTCACTGGGGACTCAGATAGACTCTGTTCAGAGCAGCAGGTATCCTCTGTGCTGTTCTCATTGAAGCAACATCTTACCAAAACTCAAAAACACAGAGCGCATATGCATCTAATCAAACTGATGGTGATCATTAATTCATAAAAGCGGATTCAACAATCAGTATAAAAGCTTCAAGACAAAGAACATGGTGGTCAAACAGAAGACACACTGGCCATACCATCAAACACACCCTGAAAAAACACATGATGCAAACAGGAATGTGTTTTAACTGCTCTTCTAATTTTTTCAGGTAAAAAACAAACTACCACCCTGAAACTGATTTTTTTATTCTGGCCAAGATGTTTACATGATGTTTCTCTATTTTGTTGTTTGGAAAAGTAGGCTTTCGTTCCTCTAACTTTGCAATTTGATGAGGTCAAATCAATAGTTCTGTTCTTGGATCCATTCGGACTCTAAAGTTTGAGATTAGTCAATTGCAAATCTTTTTTTTACACTTGTCTGGTCAATCAGGGGACTGGTGTATGTGTATACACACAAAAACATAAATAATATTCATTTATCCTTTAGGCTCCACTCATCATATCTACTGGGTCCTGTTTACCCTGTTGAGATGCTAGTTTGAAGAACTTCCTCAAAAGTTGAAAAAACATTGATTTTTATTGGTGCAAAAAAGTTGCTTCATGCAGCTTAAAAACAACTCATGGATGGTAATGTATCCATGTCTGTGTCATATCTGCTCATAAAGCAGCTGATGCTCATCAGTCTTCAGACTACTCTCACACCTTCGATGATAACTGTTATTATAACAAACTCTTAAGACCAATGTTGTTGTTATTATTATTATTATTATTATTATTATTTATTTATTTATTTATTTATTTTTTAATCAACAGCAGTTGGAATGGGCAGGTCGTATTCCGATGGAGAAATCTGATGCAGTATGTTGTGATAAGTTTGTGTCTTTTTTTTTTTTGATGTTGAGAATCTACTTGTGATATTGTATTTTAACCAATGAGCATCAACAGCTGAAATTTAAGAAGCGATTTAAATGAGGAGTTCCCCAACTTTTCATCCTGCAACCCCCAAAATAGACCAGCAACCCCCATACCCAAATAGACCAATGCTAAAAAATACAGTGGTGTATTGTATTCACTTAGACAAATGGATGAATAAAGAAGTAAATAAATAAATAATCTCTCTGTTTTTAAATAACTATCTCATAAAAACTGGATTTTTTAAATTTGTTTTTGATTTTCCTGTTTCGTGCACAATACTAAACACACATCACATGAATGATGTGTGTTTAGCTCCATTCATTCAAACGCGTTAACGTTCTTTAAGCAATAAATTAAAACTGTTGTCTGCATAAAAATGTCTGGTTATTCTGTGTTCGATTTCCAGAAACAACACCACACCATGGAGTCAGCTCCTGTGGAGTTCTGACTGTTACAGAGCAACTGGTTTCTGGAGTGAAGAGTGACCATGCTAACTCCTAACTGCTAACTGCTAAGCTGACCCTGTCCATCATTGTTGGCTGAGGCTCAACAGTTAACAGGGTCACACTTTACACTGAAACACCAGTGACTACTGTTATTCTAAATCAGGGGTGGCCAACCTGTGGCTCACAAGCCGCATGTGGCTCTTTGCTTTTCAGTGTGCGGCTATTCAATCCATTCATAAAAATATATATAAAGCTATGAGTAGCGGTGTGCCAATCAATCTAAAATATTGATATACTGATTCTAATGTTGGGTTCAGTATTGATCAATGTTTGGGTGTACAGGTTGATACTTAAGTTTCAGTTTCTCCTCTCTAGTACGAAAATCAAACACACTAACAAACACAGTAAATCTCGTTTTGAAAATTCATTTGATGACATTTTGTTTATATGTGAGAGGGAGTGTGTTTGTAAGACCACGGGCGTGATGTGGCTCTCTGTAGTACCACGGTCATTTTTGTTGCTCTTGGTCTCTGACTGGTTGGCCACCCCTGAACTAAATCAAGTTTTTACTTTGTGTATTTAATGAAAAAGTTGATTTTAGGGCAAGGTTATGGGAGTCTTTTAACATCCGTCAAACTATTTTTATTTAGGTAATAAGGACAAGATAGTTATCTTGAAAAGAATGGATTTTTTTTCTTTTTTCAAGTGAATGCTATACCACACTGCAAGAAAAGACAAAAAGAAAAAAAAAGTTAGCTATATTATTTGGCTGACCATTACAAAATTGAAACTCTGATTACCATAGTGCACATATTGCCCTGTTTCCTAAATTAATCTGCAGCCACTGATGCCATCGTTATCCTAGTTTAAACATAAAAATGAAACATTATTTTTGTTATATATTTCTACTAGAATGGATGAATTATAATTCCAGTGTTTCAGAACCTCCACTTTCAAACAACTGAGCTAGATAATAACAGACAGTATACTCCCTTATAGATGTTTTTTTAGCTTGAACAAGGAAATGACAAGCAAACTTTTTTCCAGCTAAAAGCTTCCAGGACCATAGTAGAGGTTGAAAGCTTAAAGTCACAACTTAAACCACTTACAGACAAAATATTCATCAACAAAATGAACAGCAAAGCCTGAAAATTCTATCTTCACAAATACTGCATCCAATAAGGAAAATAGCAAACCAGAGTTAAAGATTTTACCTGGCATGGCTGATCTAAACCAGAAGTGTTGCTTTACCAGTAGGGTTGACAAGATGTAGACGCTGACTTTTGGATGAATAGAGGACCAAATTTTCTTGCCTACACTGTGCCCTCAATTGGAACGACATCATATGAAAAAGTGGGATGCTCAAATATAGATATTGGAAAATGTAAAGACTGTACTCAGTATTATAACCTCCAGGGTACAACTGTCCAAAAAGCACAAAGTGTTTTCGAGCACAAAGGTTAGGACATTTTCAAACCTAAAAACTGGATGAATAGTTTGCAGCATTTCCCAACAGCACTGAAGAGGAGATGTAGATTAAACTGCTGCGCTGGGCCTATAGATGTGAGAGATCCAACTAAGTTCATGAACCAGAAGACCTCACTATGTTGTACCAATACAGCATCCTCAGCTCCTTCTGCTCTTCAAACAAACTCAACAAGACTCAACACAACACACACACACAGATCTCTACCCTCCCACACAGCTGCTTCCCCCTGCAGCCAAACTCCCCGGTACAAACATACACACACCAGGGACTCACATATATAAAAACACACAAATGAACATAAACATTTGCTCCTTGGAGAGATTTGGATCACCCGTTGGTTAGTCAAGCATCCTAAATATTACGGGTTAGATAATTAGGAAACATGCTCCAAGTCAGACGTGGTCACAGAAGATGTATGTCGACACGGGAGAGGAGCTGTCTCCATCACTTCTTTGTTTACGGTGGCTGTGATGAGCCAGGGGAGCAGGCGGGGATGATTTGTTGGCTCAGGAGAGGTAAGCGATACGTAGCAGTGAATGGCCAGTAATCATGTTTATGAGGCGGAGATGGTTCTGGACTCCCGGTGTGTCTGATTGTTTTTTTTTCTCTGGCTCCCAGCTTGGGCCCGAGTACACCCCTACCAGGCTGTTGTGATTGAAGTATGCACTCTCGCTCAGCTTCTCCTTGGGGGGTAAAAAGGTGCACGTAATACTGTTTGTGTGCCCTCGTGTGTTTGTGTTTACGTCCGGTGTGTATTCATAAAGGAGGAATGTCAGTCGATGAAGACCTCCCATCACAAAAGAAAGCGCTGCTTCCCCTTTCTCCTGCATGCAGCCAGTTCCCACATTGCTCTCATCGCTATGGCAACCAGCGCTCTCTCCTTGGGCTCTGCATGCATCCAATCAGAGAGAGACCTTTGTAGAGATTCCTCCGGGCTCCACTTATTCAACTTACCCCACCGGAACAGCCTCCATGCTGAAAAGGCTGGAACAAAGAGAGGAGAGACTCCCTCATCGCGGCCCGCTGGATGACATAAAAAATTGGGGCTACGGGGTCGGGTTACGGGGAACGCGGAAGTGATATGTATAGCCGAGAGCTGCAGGACGCATGGCAAAAGCAAAAACAGGGAGGTAGTACACAGCCATGGCCAATTTCAGTGGAAATTATGTGGAATAGGATTTGTTATTGGAAGCCTCTGAGTCTGGATTCTTGGCAAGTATAGCGGGGCTCTGGCACCGGTTTAAGCTTGATAAGTCAAAATGGATTCCGGCTGAGCCTATTTATGTCATTCCTGAAAACATATGGATAGGATTCAGGCGCTCAATACTTTCAACCTTCAACAATGACATTCAACACCACTTCTCCAGTCCATTAATCTTCCATGAGAATAGATTTATCATCCGCAGCTCTGAGGGATTGCGTTCAGTCAGCAGCAGCTCCAACTGTATTTACCACAGCGACCTCACGCTGTATCCATTTCCACAATTAAAGAGGCACGCTTTGCTGGGTGTTCAGTGACATACCTACAGTAGAGGTCACAGTGTTTCTACAAATCCTTTGTTTTGTGTTCAGGGCACACTCAATAGTTGTAGTCAATTATTAGCAGAAGTAACCTAAGGGCTGCTCTCAGGTCACAATCACACAGTGCTCCCTTCGTTTTAATTATATTTTTGGACAGCGGATGCAGCCCAGTCTGAGTTAAACACTTGTGAACGTGGGCAGTCGTGCCCCAAGCACTTGTAGAGACAAGCCGTCCAGTGGGACCCCTCACAGGCCCCTGATGGACACTCTGCTGTTGGGGTGCTGGCAGGGCGATGGAGGCGCGGCATAATTTCGCCCGACTGCCGTGTCACAAAGTGTCACAATCTGTCCCTGACATCCCGACTGCAGGCGATGAGAGAGAAAATGGGAAAGAGAAATAAAAGAGAAGGAGATGAAAGACGAAGGGGCTTGATTTGGAGTGCCAGGGGTGGTAATAAGCATGTCTGGACACTTCCCGGGAGACAGCCCATTCATCAGGGTGATTTAGAGTCGAAGGTGGAGGCGTTTCAAGGGATCTGGTGTCCGGATCCTCTGCTGAGCTGACTGCACATTGAGAAAATCTTTTGCGAAGAATTACCAAAACAAAGCAGGAAGCTCAGAAACTGGGATGTGATCTTTTCCAGTGCACACAGGACTTTACAGAACTGAAAATGTAAGCTGTGAATAAATGTTCGTTTTGAATTAATATGAACCCCACATGACATGGGTTGAAGAGTAAGCCATCCTGTCAGAACCTTTGCTTTAAATGATTTCATATTTGATCAGAGAGGGGGATGATCTTAAGCAGTAAAACAGACTCAAACTTCCCTGAATAGCGATGGGCTGATTTGATCTCTCAGGACGTCTCACACCAACCTCTTCATTGTTCAAAGCATTAAAATCAAAAGATGATAAAACTGCTCTCAGCTCTCATACTGCCAATAGTTACTTCTTTCTGAAAGAAGGCTTTGACCTTACTTTCTTTCCAAAGCTTGAGCTATGTTTTCTCTTTGATGATATGTGGAGTAGAGCGCCTGCTTCTCTGAGTATTAAACTGTATAATGTGGACTTTATGAAGGAAAGTTGTTTGGTTTCTTTGTACGATTCTGTTTCTGTTATTCAGACCTGGACGATGTGAGAGCAGATGTTTACATACCATTCATTCCCTCAAGATGCCTCTTTTGATAACTGACTCTTTACAGAGCACTGCTGAAATACTACTCCTGTGAGAGACTGACGCTAAATGTGAAGCTGCTCAGTCAAACCTTTTAATCCACTCAATCATATTTTTTGTTATGATGAAAAGAAAGTGACCTATTTGGATCATTTAGGGATGTAACGTCAACAAATTAAGGAACACAAACCTACAAACAAGAGCTACACCTTCTAACAGCGCAAATAGTTAAGCTTTGCTGACATTACAAGCAGCTCAGCTCACAGGCCCCATGACTTGTTTACCAAACCCTCGCAACTATATATGTTTTGTTTCCCTCTGCTGTTTTGAAACTGTAGTTATCTGAGGCAGTCACAGTCAAGCAGAAAACCTCATTCTCAAGCTGTGAAGGTGTTAGGGAAGCGCATAAAAGTTTTGTTCTTCTAGTGTCCACTCAAAGTCAGCTCCAGAAGCCAAAAACGCCCATTTTAAAAACACTTTTACAGAATAAATGTACATGTTTACAACCTAATACAAATAAAATAAAATAAAATAAAATGAAATAAAACAAATTGAATAAAAATTAATTAGAAAAAAAAAAACAATTAAAAAATAAAAAAATGGTCCGAGTATACTTTTCTGGACCTGTGCCTGAAGTAAGGATTTTTTTTTTATTGTTCTTAGCTAAAAAAAAAAAAAAAAAAAAGTAAATAAAGGACTAAATAAATAAAGGACTAAATAAATAAATAGACAAATAAATAAATATATAAATCGTATTTTAGGCACACTGTAGCTACAGCCTAAGAGCCTTTAGTTTCGTAGCTGAATCTGCATTTCAGTGAGAGACTTTCATCAATATGCTTCAAAACTTTGCTTAATACACCAACTGGTGGTGTCACTAAGACAGTGTCCATGATCCATACAGTCCATGGACACATTTCATCCTTGATAAGAGTACAAGGCTTTCTCTGGAGAATACTGTTGCTGATTAGAAAAATGCAAAACTGGTTTCTGATCAAATAAGCTCATATTAATTATGGCTGATTAAATTCCTGTTATACTGGTTCCATGCTTGTGATACAATATAAATCGTGATACATGGGCTGAACAGAATTTTTTAAAGTATTAACATTAATTCACTGTGAGTGGAGCAGAAGTTTCAAAATGAGTAAAGAAACCCTCTATATATATATATATATATATATATATATATATATATATATATATATATATATATATATATATATATATATATATATATATAGAGAGAGAGAGAGAGAGAGAGAGAGAGAGATAGTTAAATTAAACAATTAGACAATATTAAGTATTTGAAACACTGTCAACAGTAGCAAAATACCTAAACATATGCATATATATTCCAACATCACTTGTACCTATTTGTTAGCATAATCATCTGTTGCTTTACAAGAACCAGTGGTCTGATGGAGAGCAGAGCAGAGACACACAGTAGGTGGTATGAAGAGCAGCTGCACTTTTGTACATTCATACAAGAGTTATTGACATGTGTTCTGTTGAGGATATCTGTTGTTGAATTTCTGAAAAAAAAAAAAAGAAAAAAGAAAAAAACATCCTGTTTCTTGTTCACCACTTTGACTTCATTAGCCTTGCTAACTTTTAACCTTCTCGCTGTGGCTACCATTGGTTTGAGTGAGGGAAGGTAAAATAGATATGACACTTTACTTTGGATTTTTTTTTTTTTTTTCATTTACTTATTTATTCATTGCATAGCAGTTGTACAAATTCTAAATAATACTTTTCCACATTGTCTTATTAAAGGCTGTTTCCTTAAGGGACTGGTATCTGCACTGGAACTTCAGATAGGATTACAAATCTTTCCGTCTGTTTTTTTAACCTTAAGACTTTCAGTCAATGAATTATTTACCTTTTTGCTAAAAAGCTAATCCACAGACAGAAAAATGATAATTCATTAACTGCATCCGCTGCTCATTTCACTCCATCACTGCCCACACTTAGGCCTCAGTAAAGAGTATGATCCCATGATAATGAGCTAATTATAGGTACAACATTCCTACTTCCGTGTCTAAATGCTTGTCTCTAATAGGAAACATTTCATATTATTGAGAGGCAGAGAGAGAAAGGAAAGATAATTGATGCAAGCAATTACAAGTTCCGTGTCGGAGCAAATTGGCCAGCGTATCTGGACATGTAGGGGGACTGTGACCTCATTTACATCAGAGTGTCAGGAAATAATTGGAGAATGTACTGAGGAGGTGGGACAGGCACAATGTAATGCAGACCTGCTCTGGTCACATTACATAAGCAGTTCACTTGGACAGGGAGATCCAGTACAGACAAGGAGCTTATGGAAAGCCTGGACTCAGGGGTCAAGGACAAAATGTTATGTGCAGCTTTGGCGTGCTCCAGCAGATTTAATCATAATAGTGATTTTTACGGCAACAAATATACTTTATGACATTCATCTTTGTCCAAAAGCTGTAATTTGAGTATTTCACCTCATGCACACAGGCACATTCTGACTGGGCTGTCATGTTTTAATCTAAAAGCCAGTAATAACTGAGAGCAGTTTTACTAGCCATAAAAGAGGCCCTGGCTGTGTTTGGGCTGAAACGGCTTCAAAAGCTCGGGAAGACGATGTGCTTGACTTTTAACAATATCACTTCCAGATGTTTCATTACAAAACAACTTTCAAAGACTTCACCGCAAGAAAACCTTTTTTTGTGTGAGTGCAGCCAGGACACACGAGTATGGATTTCAGGAACCCACAATTTTCCAATTTTCATGTCAGATGGAAAAACCAGCGAGTAAGGCTGGAGTAAAACCAATTGAGTGCCAATATTAATAACACTAAGCTGCGTACGAGCAGGCCAGCTCATGAATCGTTACTCTATTTTCCAGCAGCTTTTCCACACAATAAACTACATCAAGGCATTGTCCAAACCATTATGTTACAGTGCATCTGTTCCCAATTGACAGGGAAAATGTAGTCAGTAGAAAAGCTGAAGCAGGATTCAACAACAGGAAGCTTTGGCTGATGGTACAAATGGCCCCTGAAATCCAGGGGTGCATTCATTACAGCCTGCCTCTTGTGCCTCTCATCAGGCCGGCTAACACTGACTGGCGGGCTCTGACCCACTACTGTGGAGCTTCTTTCTATTGCACCCGCCTCTCATCAAGAGCCTTGGGTGGAAAAAAAGGAGTAACATGCTGTTTACTCGCAATCCCAGGCCCGTAATTGCCAATTTATTTGATAGGCAGCCGGGTAATGATGGCATTTCACCCCTTGCCGCAGAGACTAAACAGGAGTGATTCATCCCGAGCTCCCTGCCCTCCCTGATCCAGCAGACTCCCTCCGCTCAGGACTGCTGCCTGCCTCGATGCCTGCCACCCAGACTGAAGGGGTGGGGTGTGGCGGTGGAAGGGAAGGAGGGGGGCGCAAGGAGCGGGGGATGGCTTGCCATGTCAGGCTTCAAACAAACCCAAAAGGGAGCCCGGCACTTCAGAGCAAATGCGGCTAAGCCTGCCAATTTAGCTGGGGTTTGGGGTTGAGGCAAACACAGGCGAGCTGATGTGCCATTTGTAGGCCTTAATGAGCTGGCAGGACGAAGTGAGGAGGGAAGGCGAGCGGGAGAGAAGAGGCTGCCAGCCCTGACCTCCGATGGCCTCCGACTCCCTGCCAGCCACTGCCAGGTCGGCAAACTCAGTTCATCTGCTTCATCAGAGCGTGGAGGGGAAGGGAGTGCTACAGCAAATACCATTAGCGAACTGTTGGTCTAATGAACAGTTCGGGTCAAAGCGAACTCCTGTCTCACACTGCTGCCTGATACTACACAGTGACTTAGATGCTGTCTCTTTGTTTTGGAGCTGTGAGGGAGCGTTTCCCCGCCGCTGAACCACACGAGCCGCCTAGCTGCAGTCCTACAACTAAAACAGTTTTAACATTTCAGGATCAGGAGCACAACTAACAAAGCAGAGAAAGCTCACTAGCTTACTCTAATAAACGGGTATAAATATGTACAAGTGCTAGCCCGTTTGTTGATACTGAAGAAGCTATCAGTCGATAAGTAGTTGCATACAAACTGAGCGTCAGTTTATATATCACAAGACAAGTCAACAGGCAAGTGACAAACATACAGGAGGTGCATTATCAGAAGATATGTAGTTTCATATCAACAGTTTATCAGTTTATATTTAACAAGACTTATCTATCTGTCAGTTGAATCGTTACCACAAGTAGGAAAAAGTCAAGCTGCCTCTGGTTTCTCTCATGGGATCTTTTTCAGAAAACAATTGTACAGTTGTTTTGGGGAAAAAATAAGTATAGGGCCCTGTTTACACAACGACATTTCATCCAAAGACGCTGAAACGCTGTGAAAAAAATCTGCGTTTACACGAAAACACTGATGGACTGAAAACGCTGTAGTAAGCATGCCAGGCCTGTAGGTGGCGCTATAACTGTTGTGTCCAGAAGACGCTTTTAGAACGTCTCCACCAAAGTAAAGTTGAGCCGGTCATCTGGTGTAATGGGGAATATTAAGTTAAAAAGTGGAGCATGGTAGTTCGCGACGATTGTAACAGCAGTACTGTTGTCCCGTTGAATGCGCACACGCGAGGCGGAGTGTGACGTCAACATTTCCACAGAAAACGCCGGCTTACTGTTTACACAACAACGGTGTCGGGAGTGTTTCTGAAAAATCCCACTCTGGAGGCCATTTTCAAAAGTTCTGAAACGCAACAAAACTTTTGCGTTTCACCCTAAAACTGTTTACTGAAATGTTACAGTAATTTTGTGTACCTACTAAGTATGTTTTGCAATTCAAATAAATGAGCTTCTCTGATGTGCAGTTGTGCAAAACTTGTTTGTTTCTGGCTCTGTTTATAGAGTTCCAACTATCGTCAACTGTTTTTCACTTTAATTGGATGGTCCTAACTCAGGTTGACAAATACTTCGAGAATGCCAAGTGATAGTTGGAGATTTGTTGACATTTTACTGTTGACTTTCAACTGACAGACTGATTCAGAGTAGCAGAGTATCAACTTTCAAGAAGAAGATGACAATCCACAGATAGTCATATGTCAAATAATAGCCTGTTTAAAAAAAAATAAGAGAGTTAGGAGACAGTTTTTTTTTAAGTTGTAATACCTTGAGATGCACCTTATTGTCTACTAATAGTTGGTTGAATGCGTGTAACTGGTCTGTTGAAAAATTGTTAAATATCTTCTGATAGTTGTTGAGTGTCAACAGACGGACGATCAAAATAAATGTTGTAATACTACAAGTAAAAAAATACAAAGAAACCTGCAGAAAACTCAAAGAAAGGCAATTGTTTTCCTTTATCTGATCCCTTCAATCCTTTCCTCTGTCTCCTTCCAGTCAGGGGAACAGAGCTCTGCTACAAAAGCTTCCACTTGCACCTCTTGCAAAGTGTGAAGTGGGTTTTTACAGCATGGCTGGAGGGGACTTGTTCAGAAACCTGTGGGGACCTGAGATGAATTCTCAAGCAGAACAACCATCTAAGGTGACATGGGGGTCTAAAGAGTCTGTCTTCATGGTCCCCAGCTTTCAGCACTCCTCCCAAAGATATGCCCGGTCTCCTGTGGGGTGTTCTGACCAGACGAAGCAGGGGGAACTGGGGTTGATGTTCCTTCTATCCTCCAGAGTGTGCTGAAAGGCTGAAATGTCCGCTCAGGTGGAAATTAATATAGAGTGAAAGATGCTTTCTGAGAATAAGTCGTTGAGTTAGAAAGTCTCCATCTGAAGTACTCTAAGTAAACAGAAGGTATCATTTGGAGCTTAGGAAGACGTTCTGGTAAAATCCTCAAGTTAAACACAGCCTAGGTGCCTCAAAATGAAAACACACTCAATACATGGCCCTGAAATGAATATTCAGAACTTCAAACAACAATAATAGCAGACATGAACGCAACCAGGAAGTGACTAAGTAATAACCACAGATCAAAGCATGTTGTAACTCTTTCACCATCTTTCATCAGAGAGGGGTGAGTCAAAGGCCAAATCATCACTAAGATCTAATCCAATTGGATGGAAATGGTTGGCCAATGAGGTCAAATCTAACAAGACTGATGATGCTAATGGTCCAAGATGACTACATTTCAAACGCTGATTGAAGAAATCACATGAAGGGAAAGCTTCAGAGCCACAAATTAGAGCAGAAACATGCAGTTACTTGTGTTTTCTCACTAAACATGAACTTTTATTGGTGTCTTTTACAGGAAATAGAAATAAAATCAGACTATTTTATTTCTGACACTAGAGAAAAACTGATTTACCAGAAATATTGATCTCTGGTTGTCATGTAGGAGAGGCCTAAGGTCCTTTACAAACTGTTGATCAAAGGCAACCACCTTTCAGGTTTACAGAGAATGGTCCCAAGCAGAGAAAATTTCCAGAGAGCAGCTGTTCTCCGGTACTAAATGCCTTGTTGATACCAGAGGTCAGGAGAATGGACAGACTGGTTAGAAATGATAACTCACAGGGATGGATACCAAATTAAGGACTTTTAAAGGTACAGACAAAATTCTGTCAAAACTATCAGGTACTGATTCATAAAAAATCAAAAGTACCTCGTTCAGGTACCTGAATGCATCCTTGTGACCGTGAGGGAGTGGACGAGTAGGTGATTTTCCATGATGTACATGAACACAGCATTATAAGGTTATAAATATTGAATAATACATATGCTAACCCCCCCCCCCCCCCCAAAAAAAAAAAAAAAAAAAAATATATATATATATATATATATAAATTAAATACATTTTATTATCAAACAAATGGATATTTTTCACCACATAAACAAAAAAGTACCAGAAATTGGAACCATTGTGTACCGATACCAATTGCCAGGTACCAGCCATCAGTACCATACCGTCCGTTTCAAATGTGAAAGGTACCCATCCCTAGATAGCTTATACCACTACTGGTTACAACCAGTGCCCACAAAAGACCATCTCTGAACACACAACATGTCCAACCTTGAGGCAGATGGGCTACAGCAGCAGAAGACCACACCGGTTGACCCTCCTGTCAGCTAAGAACAGGAAACTGAGGCTACAGTTCACACAGCAACACCAAAACTGGACAATAGAAGATTGGAAAAACGTTGCCTGGTCTGATGAGTCTGGATTTCTGCTCCACATTCAGATGGTAGGGTCAGAATTTGGCGTCAACAACATGAAAGCATGGATCCATCCTGCCTTGTATCAACGGTTCAGGCTGCTGCTGGTGTAATGGTGTGGGGGATATTTTCTTGGCTCACTTTGGGCCCCTTAGTACCAACTGAGCGTGGTTTAAAGTCCACAGCCTACCTGAGTATTGTTGCTGACCATATCCATCCCTTTATGAGCACAGTGTACCCATCTTCTGATGCTACTTCCAGCAGGATAACGCCCCATGTCATAAAGCTGGAATCATCTCAGACTGGTTTCTTCAACATGACAATGAGTTCACTGTACTCAAATGGCCTCCACAGTCAACAGATCTTAATCAGCTTTGACATGAAAACTCAAGGGAGCTCTAAATGCAAAAGGGGGTCCAACCAGATACAAGCAAGGTGCACCTAATAAAGCGGCCGGTGAGTGTACATCAAAAATCAGTATATGTGCATCTTACACGGTCTATGTCATCAAAAGTGTATTTATGACATATTTAGGATACACTGAGCTGGATTTTCAGGATTATGACAACAGATGACAAACTGAAGGCTTCATCATTCTACATGACAGCCACAGTGGAGCACATTAATCATCCATATGTTGTGTTTCAAAGCTTCTTTGTTTAAGCTACATCTGCTGTGAGATGCTGCTGCACAGTCGCCACAGCACGGCCTGACAGAAATCAGCAAGTATCATTTCAATTTCTGTTGTCAACATCAAATTACTTATTTCATTTCATGCCCAGTCAAGCATCGTAAAGCTACACGCAGCATCAGTTTTGCTTCAGTTGTTCGGCCGTGTCTTTCTCAAAGACTAGCATGCCTCCCATCTGACAGCTTTAATTATGGCCAGATATCTGATCGCTTCACTGTGGATTCTCCACACAAATCAAAGAGCAGGGGTGGGCGCCTGGCAGCCAGGTCCCTGGAGACTGCTCGCTTTACATCCTGAATATGTCACAGGGCGCAGGGCTTCTTCTGCCAGTTAATGCTCGCCTTCAGCTCCTCCAGGAGGAGGAACGAGGACCTGGGAAAGAACTGTCTTATTTCGTATCAGTCATAAAGAACCTCGAGGAGTAAGAGCAAAGCGACTGCGTGTGTGCCTGTTTGTGCATGTGTGTGTGTAGGGCTCTTCACCTGAAGTATTTCAAGCCTGCACTCACAATCTTTAAGATTTAGCACAAGCTCTTTGCTGAGGCAGAGTTTTATCGGTTCAACATTCAAAGAAACTGACAAAGTGGGTAACATGGCATGGAGAACTTACCTTTTGTTTGTGTGAGATACGGTGGCTGCAAGGCCGCACACATAAATACAAAACTGGAACAGAGCGAGCTGAAGGAAAATACTCTGATTTACCAAACCCACTCCTTACACACAGCTATGAGCTGTTTGAGAAGGTTTTACAGTTCAGTGTTATGTGGAGTTATCATGAAGCTTGCCTGATGCAAAAGTGTAGGTGCAGCTCTCCACATGCAACTACTTTTGCAAAGATAAAGATTGAAGGGCAAGAAATGAAAGCTTATGAAACACGACTTCCATATGAAAATTTGAAGCATATGTTTAACTGAGACATTATAAAAGTTTTTTTTTTTTTTTTTTTTTTTTTGTAGGTTGGGGCGTGATGTGAAGGGAAAAGCAGAAAGGGGTTACCCTAAAGCAAGAGGTCAGGTTTTAACAGAACAGAGTCAAAGTAAAAAGATAACTGGGCTTTAAATGTGTCAGAACTCAACCAGGCTCAAAAGAAACAAAAGTTTGACTTACCTTAACATGACATTCTGGTGTCATTTACTAATCCGAATAATTTCTCCAATCTGCTCATTGTGTTTCAAATATTAAAAACTGTCTTCACTTCCCTCGTGGCTTTTTGACTTCTTCTTTCTTATGCAGTTTTAAAACACTGGTGACCCATGCAAGTAAAATGGAACATTAAGACGGCATTGAGGATGATGCTAATCTGAGATTTTAAGAATTAAGACCTCTTAATGTTGAATTTAAGTCAAAACTGTGAGATCAAAGAAAGTTTTACAAAAATAAAGCTGCAAGAAAACTTTTGTGCATTTTGAGAGAAGAAGAATCTCTTCTTTCTCTCTTTTTCTTTCTTTCTGTTGGTGTCGCCACAGCACTTGTTCCTGATCAGCGTTCCACATGTTGATGTGGCACAGTGTAACACTGGATGCCCTTCCTGACACAATCCCCTCCATTTATCCAGGCTTGGGACTGGCGCTGATGAAAACACTGGCTTGTGACCTGCCAGTGGCTCAGTAGAAGCTCTGCTGAACGACAGCAGCGTATTGCTCAAGGACACATCAAACCCTGGACCTTCCCACTGAGAGATGATGACTCTACCCCTGAGCCACAGCAAACCTTATTACTTCATCAGAATAAACATGTTTATTCACTGGACTGCAGTAGACCAACCATGAGAATGAAGGCACAATCCTCCTCATTTATTTTTATTTATTGATTTATCTAATTTTACATTGCTCTGATACTGCATACATGTTGAGCATTGTAAGGTGGTGCTGCTTGGTTCGTCCAAGGGATGGAGCGGTTTATGAAACAAATCCAAACTGTCTTTCTTTGTTTCACTGCTCAGTTTGGAGAGTGTGTAGTCCTAAATTATGCATGCACAACCCCCTGATGAAGGAGTACAGTAGGACAGTTGTACATGGTGAGTGGAAACGACAGTCAGAGGATGTCAGTGGAGTCATATGGTTTTGCTGTAAGGGATCACTTCAGATTCAGTGTGAGCGATGATAACGATGGTGGATTGTTTCCAACTTAGCAACTTTGTCACTACACTTAGTGACTTTTTAGACCCTGATAGCAACTTTTTTTTTTTTTTCTCAAAAAAAGTGCCAAACACAACTCTAGTGACTTTTCTGGAGTTTGGAGACTAATGTGAATACATGTTTTGACCTCAATCTCCTCAATGAGCAGCAAGTACTGCTGTGAGCCCCTGTTTACGCAACATTTCATCTGAAAATGCTAAAATGCAATCGAAAAAAATGTACATTCACACGAAAACACTGAGGGACTGAAAGCGCTGTAGTAAGTATGCCAGGTCTGTAGGTGGCACTTAAACTATTAGTTAGTTAGTTTTTTATTTTCCGGTCATTGCACAATCAAATACACTTATTTACATATATATAAATATATCCAAACATATATATATATATATATATATATATATATATATATATATATATATATATATATATATATATATATATATATATATATATATATATATATATATATAGAACCGCCCACACATAAATGTTTTCTGACACATATACAAACATACACATAACCGTGTGCAGTATGTACTTGGTAGTGCTGACCGAAAGGGTTTAGGCTGAAGTTGAAACTTATAATTGCCTAACCCCCGTAGTTTTTCAACAAAAACAATTCAAGATGGCGCAAACAATAAACTGTCTATTTAAGTCTTCAGTTTTAGACACCGCCGAAACATAGCATTATAAAACAACTTACAACAGCAATCATGAGGTGATTAAAACAATAATAATTAAGAAGTGACAACATATCAATACGATTTTATTTATTATTTATCTATTTATTTATTTGTACTAGATCTCCATTAGGAGGCTAATTAACTTTAATCGAGTGCTCTATAATTTTCAATAATTCTTGATTTGAAGCTTTTTTAAAATGCACTAATAGTTTTGGAGCCTTTAAGTTGTCCATCTAAGTTGTTCCATAGATCAACCCCTCGAACAGAGATGCATCTACTTTTCAAGTTAGTTCTAATTTTGGGTTTATAGAAATTTCCAGAATCTCTGAGACTATATCTATTTTCTTTTGGTTTGAACAGATCTTGGAGACTGTGTGGAAGCTTTAAGTTGTGAGCTTTATACATCACAACAATAGTGTTAAAATCAACAAGATCATGAAATTTCAATGTATTATATTTGATAAACAATGGATTTGTAGGGGCGTAGTAATCAGAAAAATGAATGATTCTAATAGCTTTCTTTTGCAGCAAGAAAATCGGTTGAGTGTTTGATTTATAATTATTCCCCCATATTTCCACACAATAATTAAGATATAGAAGTATGAGTGAGTTGTACAAGATATAAAGTGCATTTTGATTTACAGAAGTTTTTATTTTATATAATGAAGCGATAATTTTTGATATTTTAGTTTTTAAATTATTTATATGCAATTTCCAATTAAGCTTGTCATCAATATTAACTCCCAAACTGTCTTTTCCAGAAGCAGCTTTTGGGAGATCTCCACTGAAGTAGAGTTGAGCCGATCATCAGGTGTACTGGTGAATGCTAAGTGCAGAAGTGGAGCAACAGATGCACAGCTTGTATAAAGACAGTCAGCAGATTCAGCAGATTCAGCAGCACAAGCACAACACGGTAGACCGCGACGATCGTAACGATGACAGTACTACTGTCCTGTTTACATGGCAACAGTGGCGGCAGAATTTCAGAAAAATTCCACTTCAGAGGCCATTTAGCCGACTCTCAGCAGTCTCCTCCTGCTGCAGCCAGAGCAAATAACTGCATTCAAATAAATAGAGGAAGTGCACATCTTACTATGGTCACTTCTGCCAGTCCCAAGCCCAGATAAAAGAGGAGGGTTGATAATGTGACATGAAAAAAAATCCACTGAAGAAATTTAAAGTTTTGAACATATTTACGGGGTAGTTTACCTGCTTTCAATCTCTCCAACATCATTCCTCTTTCCTACAGCGTCTATGACAGCTACGAGCAAATGGCTTGTTATGCAAATGAGTTGATGGCACCATTTAGCGACTTTTAGCAATACCTGGGTTAGCCAATAGAGACTTTCCTTGCTAAGGGGTTGGCATGTTGAAACTAACAGTGTGTCACTCAGCTATAGTGGTGTTTGAAATGGCAAACCGCATCATTCTTTCAGGTTCTACAGGACTTCACATGACAAAAAAAAGAAAACTGTTAACGATGGATTGTTGGGATATATGGTTTTCTGGGGTGTTAAACACGAAAGCAGTGTACACTGAACCGAAAACTGTAATATCCATCATCAGAATTGGGATAAGGAGATTTCTTTCTTTAAAATGTGGGTGTAAAGAGGTCTTTTGAAAATTTAGAAAATTCAGTTTTGCTCATGTTTTATAAGGAATGAAATACATATTTCAGACTGGTTGGTTGGTTATTGGAGTCCATTTTTCATTTTGTACTTTCAGGGTTGCATGCTTTTATTTGGAGAGAAAAGGAAAGAGCAGAAAACCTAGGGTGAGCGTGGGCACCCTCAAACACCCTCCACACACTCTCAAGCTGTCTCATCAAATTAAGGCAAAAATCCCTGGAACTAAGTTCTGTTAGAGTTCTAAAAAACAAAAATGTCCTTTTTCATGGGGATCTTAAAATGTTATATATGTTTTGTTCATTTATAACACTTCAAATCAAGCCTCTAAGTGTTTCTGAAGTTAGTTTTGGATGTAAGTGAGACTTGTCAAAACAGATAAATCATTTAGTTTTCAACAGATGACTTTATTTATGCTTTGTTCAAAGTTCTGCCAAATATCTTGTTTTTATTCCTCATTAATTCAGAGAGGGGCTTTATTCAAAATACTGATCCCATGTGTGTGTTATCAATTTATGACCCTGAAGGAGAAGTGTGACAGTTTTCTTTGAGAGGTGTCGTAGTTTTTGGACGTGTTGAAATGAAGCCCGACAGTCTGCGTCTGAAGCAGAGAACGTGTTTTTGATGTACTCACATCTGTCAGCCTGTCTCTGGAGCTGCTCCTGATGGACGGCTTGGACCCTCCGCTCACACTCTCGCTGTCGCTGTCCTTACAGTTGTTCTGGCCCGGCTTCAGCTGCCAAACACAAAACACAAGCAGACCAAAGGTTAACAACACGAAGCAGAAGTGTTAACACTGCAGTTTGGAGCTTTACACGGATAACTCTGACTCGGGAAGGCGTCCCACAGAAATCGCTTCATGAATATGTGAGAACTGGCAGGAGCTGCGGCGCTGTCTCTGTAAATCTGTCATGTTTCTGAGCCCATTCAGCGGCCATCACTGCGCTTGCCAATGATAGACGCCATCTGATCTCGCAGTATGAGACTCCTCTCAGCCCACGATACAGAGAACAGGGACAAAGACCTCTCCAGAACCTTCAAATGGAGCCGCTATCCTTTCCAAGCAGACACCACATGCCGAGGCAGCAGGAGCTCAGCAAGTGTCATCCTCTAGACGCTCTGTTCGAGATGCAGCAAAATGACAAGAATAAAGCGGAGGACGTGCCAATCTGCGCGCGTCTGAGGCCCTTCAAAATGTGGGGGACAATAAAAGACTCTTGGGAGTGCTGAGCTGAGTGGAAGGAGGTGGGGTCTGTACTCCCCGTCCAAGTCTGCGATTGATGTCGTCTGAGGCTCCCATGCTGCTACTTCCAGACCAGACAAACGCTGCAGGTTTCATTTCAAAGCACATGAAATACGGCTTTATGGGACAGTGAATGCAACACCCGCTTTGCCACCTAACAGAGCTGCACACACAAAGGAGCTGGACTGGGAGATGTTGGCTCTCCTCTTTGACTCCACAGCGAGGGGACATGAATACAGTATATGTTTTAGTCCTCCTCTTTCAGGTACCGGCCATTATTTCCAGCGATGAAAGGGCACAGGTTAGGGGGATACGGAGAGAACCCTTGAGTTGAGCGGGTAATTAAAATGAAAATGTTCCCTTTTCTGCAGCCATTAGCGGTGTGAAAGGAATCCTTTTCCTTGGGAGAATTGCATGATGGGTGGAAGGCGGGTGGATTTGCTACAGTGCTGAACATGATAAGAGAGTTTGAGCTCTGGGAGTGCCTGGTGGGCCTGTTCCACTCACCAGTGTGTCTATGTGCGCCGAAATGAGGACTGTGGAGAGCACATGAGGACCAAATGTGGCACACACACACACAGATACAGACACACACACAGACACATGCATACCAATGCCCTGCGCTGTGATAGCACTAATTACCTCCAACACATTCTATTCCCACAAAAACCAGGGCACATTTCCCCCTTTTCTCTTGTAAATGCCAGTTTGTCTGAGGGGAGTTTACATATTTTTAGAGAGAAAAAGGGAATAATATCTCTTCCACCCTGCTCTGTGAGCTGATCCTTGAAGAAAAGGCCAGGGACGATGTTTACGCCCCGGTCTGCGGCTCCTTCATCAAAAACATGTTGACCTATAATATTTATTAACCAGACGGTGTCCCTGCTGAACACACCGGGCAGTGCACACCAGCAAACTCATGCATTTATGAATGTGCGCATACACACACACACGTACACACATACACACACACACACACACACACACACACACACACACACACACACACACACACACACACACACACACACACACACACACACACACACACACAAAGACTTCAGTGAAGGCAGCTGCTGAATCACATATTCCCAGACCAAAACCAAACTCATATTTGGTGAGATTTTAATAAAAACACACCCAGAAATTTGGTGCAGAAGACAAACTTTGAATACTTTTTTTTCATTTAAAATGGGAGCAGCATCAAATACACCAGTGCAACCAGCATACCAGTATGAAAAACTGAGAGAGGTTTTTTATTGTTTGTAACCAGAAAATGGTATTTAGGAAAGCAAGAAACCTATCTCATGCCCAACACATTTCACATACCACTTTCACTTTGGGATGGGTACCTTTCATATTTAAAAAAACACGGTACCAATTCCTGTTACCATGCAATCGGTATTGTATCGGTACTCAACTGTACCAATTTTCTGTACTTTTGTGTGTTTATGTGGTAAATAATATCTATTTGTTTAATGATAAAATGTAAATTCTTTTTAATTTAACATATTAATTCTTCAGTATATAACCCTGTAATGCTGAGTTCATGTCCAGCAAGGAAAATCACCTACTCTTCCACTCCCTCACAGTGACAAGGATGCGTTTAGGTACCTAAACGTGGGACCTTTTGATTTAACCAGAATTGATACCCGGTACTTTTGACAGAATTTGGTCAGTACTAGTGCTGCACGATCTGGGGGAAAGGTGTGATTTGCGATTAGGTGGACAATATTGCGATTGCGATTGTGCTTGCGATTTAATAAAAAAAGTTGTGTCATGATGAGTCTACAGACTTGCTTGGTTATCATGGAAAAAAATCTGAATTGCATGTGCTGACATTGTGATTGCAATTGCGATAACCTCTTTTGCGATTACGTAATTGCATGTGCTGACATTGCGATTGCGATTGCGATAATCGTGCAGCCCTAGTCAGTACCTATAAAAATACCTAATTCAGTACCCATTACTACTTTCACTGCATCATTTTTTACCACTATTCTCCCTTATAAGGGCAAAATCACACTTTAAGGTTAACATCAACAGACTACGGAGCAGGTAAGCACTGGTGGGTGATAGTTTTATTGTGAGTATTTAAATCTAAAAACAGTAAGAAACCAGCCATGTAATGTTTGTGTTAGTAAAGAGGCTGTGAGTCCATCCATCAGCTATCTCCACACCAGCGTAGGATCATCGATCCATGGGTGGAAGTAACTGGTTACATTTACTCAAGTTACTCTGATTATTGTACTTAAGTATTTTTGATATATATATATATATATATATATATATATATATATATATATATATATATATATATATATATATATATATATATATATATATATATATATATATATATATATATGTATATATATATAGGGACATAGTGCATTTGATACAATCCTTAATATGCGTAGAATTTGAATCAATAGGCATTAGCAGGATAACCCTTAAACTTGCTGCTCAACCATTTGGTAGAGCACTTTTTGAGTCTCTCATTGAAAATATGTTAAACTGTGTAAAACCTGATTTTGCTTCTGATCTTAGTGCTTTAGAAAAATAAATAAGATGCTGCAAATAATAATAACAATAATTTAATACTTTTTTTTTCTTACATGGAACTTAAAAGGTCAACACAGAAAGAGATGTTCTGACATTATTCGGAGCTTATATCAACCCTCCCCACTCTACAACCCCTGATTTAAAAAGAAGTACTAAGGACTTTAAGGAGATTTTAAAGAAATGACTTTAAACTTGTACATTTGCAGAGTTCTACTTGTACCTCTAAAGTTAAATTTGATCAGAGTAACTTCTTTACTTTAAAAGAAAATCTTTGTATGCTTTAAACCCCAGCATCCATCGTACATGGAGCTGGCAAGAAGCAATAACTGACTGTGATAAGAAGAGCGGCACATCTGCAGGTTGCTAAATGGAGGAACACAGGTGCAATCTTTTCTCCCCTTTCAGAACCTTAAAAAATGATATTAATAATAAAATAAAATTTAAAAAAGGAAGGGGAGGGGGTTATATTCTGGATTTAATGGTAATCCAGTAAGAGTAGTAGATATGTAGAGATGTGTCCTTTATTAATCAAAGTGGAATAAAAAGTGACTCTGCAGTGATAACACTGCATAATCACAACAGCTGTATCCAGGCTTATCTGAGGGAAAGTACAGCATGAAATCAGAAATCTTGCACAAATTGAACAGTGTGTAATGTCTGAAGAACACGTCTAATAAAGGCCTTCCAATAAAGAGCAGCTCATCTTTCAGGGCTATTACATAGCTCGGGACCTGATTACACAGCTATTTGAAAACGTACCCCTCAGCTTGTTCCCTTTAATTTCCCCCTGAGCTCCTTTAAATTACTTCTGTGAATTGTGTTTTTTTCTCCTTTTTTTTTGTCCGCGCTCTCCTTTCTGAGGCTCAGATGATGGATTCATTTCTTTTTATGGTGTGATTAATAGATGACTTGAGCAAATGGAGGGACTACTGGTGGTCAATGCCATCAAAAAGTGAAGTTGAGATTTAATGACCTGCTGTCTGGTGATAAATCTAAATGTGAGGTGTGTGAGAGTGTGTGTGTGTGTGTGGGCAGTCTCTGTGACCTCTTCTACATCAATGCTGATCTGATCACTCCTGCTTATTACAGCCTGTAAGTCGTTCTATATATCTTTATAGCCTGTTAAACTCAGCTTCAGTCTTAAACCTCCTTTAATGAACATCATTCCACATATTCACACTGTGGCCATAACCCCCTACATATACAGCTCAGGACAGAAACTCAAGTGCTGTAAGAGTTTTGATCTGCTGCATTTGAGACTCACAAACAATATAAACATAGAGATTGAACAAAGTTAAATATTATCATCACATTCTGCATTATGTGTAAAAGAAAAGATGATGAGTTATTAAATTCAGGAGAGACAAAGTGAAATATTCACAGTTAAAGCAGCATAACAAGATCTTACTGTCTGCTTACAGCTAAAAGTAAAAAAGCTAGCTTTTAATGTCGCCAAGCATCTAGGCCAATTTAAGTAAGTGGTGTTATCCAACAGTAGTGTTAGCATGGTGATGGTTGACTGTTGATAATAGCTGTTGACCAAAGTTGATACATTTCCTCTTTACCTCTGCATATAAAAGTGCTAGGCAAAGTAACCAACATAATAAAAACCACAAACAAGTTCTCGACCCCAGCTAGAAAAAAGCTATCTGATATGTTGCATGGTACACAAATTAGGCTTCTTATGTCAATATTATCACTGTCTGTAAACAAGAAGATTTATAACATATTTCAATGCAATTTTAAAAAACTTTTGTATGTTGAATGACACATTATTGATGGTATACTACCATTTGGAATATTGGGATAAATATCTAAGGGCCTGTCGCCACTGACAGAGTGTGATGCACCAGTAGTGCCCACAACCTCAGGCAGTGGTGTAAATATCGATGGTGCAACTTCTGCAGCAACACCAGGGCCCAAACGGCACCAGGGGCGCATGAAGTCAGAAAAAGTTGAAAATGTAATGTATGTGATGGGTTGTTTGTGTTAGATAAATGGGGATGTGTTACTGTTACGATGGGTTGTTTTGTGCTTGAGAATTACAAGGTTCAGTGAATGCATCTAATGCAATGGGTGGTTCTGCAGCCAACGTCTGTGGGTCCAATTTTGGGCACAGTTTTTTTTTTTTTGTTTGTTTTTTTGTTTTCACCAGGGCCTAACACCATGATATTGTGCCACTGACCTTGGGCCTGGTCTACACTTCTGAGTAAAACCAACTGGGTACCCTATACTGGGTACTGGGTATTTTATCTGCACTCTCCTCTTTTAATTTAATTAATCATTTTTAATGTTTTATGATGTGATTTTATGCAATGGTTTTATTTTGCCTATTGTGATTTTATTTTATGTTAGCTGTAAAGCACTTTGAATTGCCTTGTGTATGAATTGTGCTCTACAAATAAACTTGCCTTGGCTTGCCTTGCCTATACTGTAAGTACTGTAGGTCATAGCCCTTTTGGATACAAAAGCCTAAGCACGCAGCTCTACATGTACATCCTTTAAAATGTAGTTAGCCCCGTGATCAGTTTGCATAAAAGGATTATGTTCCTGTGTTTACAACATTTCCAAATTTTGGCACATCAGCCGTACACGTCATCTCCTCAGACATCTCCTCCTGCTTCTTCCTTGTACTAGTTAGTGTGTGATATGTCAACATAACAGCCTCAATACAACATAATATTCTGAAACCCGCTGGGAAAAAGAAAGCATAAAGTAAAAAGTGTTGAAGAGTGACGCATCACATTGACAGAGAAGTATATAGTGCTCACGACTGCGTCAGCCACTACAGAGCAGGATCAACATAAATATAAATCAGGGTTCACTTCCGCACATTTACTGAGGACTTCATAGTTACTTCCAAACTCTCTGCATATTTACTTCTCTTCCAGTATATTCAGAAAAGTATTAGAGGGATCATGTCCAGGCATTTGCAGCAGCTGGGACTGGCAAATTCAAGCTATAACAATATTTGTCTGAATATTTTCTCTTTCACTGCTGAAGTTGACAAAGATGATATTGGAAGGTTGGCCTCTTATTGACTTTGACTGGATGTTGAGGGAGGCGTGACATTGATACTGAGGATGTGAAACACTGAAAACACTGAAGATGCTCACCTGTAAGTGTTTAATATAGAAACAAAGCGGCTTAAAGAAAATGCTACCAGTGGACACAGGCCCCTACTGCAGCATTTAGAATTTTATATTTAATTTTTTATTTTAAAAGGCACATTTTTATCGATGTGCTTTTAATGGAGATTCTAGCTAAGTGTGTTTTAATTGTTGAAATGCTGTATTTATTTCATTTTATTTTACCTTCAACTTTTTTCTTTCACTGTACCTTCAATTCTTATCTATGGTAGCTTGAATCTGTTTTAGTGTTTTTATTGTTCTTATTTGTTCATATATATATATATATATATATATATATATATATATATATATATATATATATATATATATATATATATGATATAATTTCTTTAGTCCCTTACATTTCTCTTTATTATTCTTTGACATCTCTTTTACTCCTCTTTTATTTATTTCTTCTTGTTTATCTCTTCCATTGATTGGTTCATTTTGTACAGCACTTTATTATTATTATTATTATTATTTTATATATATATATATATATATATATATATATATATATATATATATATATATATATATATATATATATATATATATATATATATATATATATATATATATATATGATTATTATTATTATTTGCATTATTTGTCATTTAAAGCAAAACAACACTGATGCCAAAGACAAGCAAACTGTACAAAGGTGATCATGCAGTGACATGAAAGGGGTGATTTTTCACATGTTAATAATAATTTACAATAATATACAGTAATATATTTATAGCTTTTCAAATACATAATTGAATTTGGGGAACAGAAAATATGTACTTGTAGTGGTCAGATCTCTTTATAAGAAGCATGGTTCAGTTTTAAGATAATTAGCAGAGAATAGACAAGAAAAAGTTCACCAATGTCCAAAACCTTCAGTACTGTATGTGTCCAATTTTAAAATGTGGAAGTCGTTTTGAAACATTTCCTATGCTGGTGGTTTTAATTATGTCTGACTTCAGGAGGAGGCTCTGAACCTGTGCCCTTGAACAAGTGTTGTTTTTGATTAAAACTTGGCCTGATGTCTTTTTCAGCCTGGACCAATCAGAAACAGACTGAAAATAACAAGTTGTTCCTTATTTTTATGATTGCAGACCTGTAATAAGCAGTTTTATAACATCGTTTGAGCTTCCCACCCTGAACCTGACACCAGAGAGGAGAGTGGCTGCGTGAATATGGTCAGTTACTGTGCTTAACAGATGAAGCATGCGTGTGCAGAAGCCCCCCGACTGCATGGTGCTCTGCAGAGAAGCACCAGCATAAAGACATTAATTAAGGGGCAGGTTGAGGCATACAGACACATTTATTTAACAACCTCACTATATCTGCACAGACTGGGTAAGAAGTGGCTCTGCAGGAGGATAACAAACAGATGGTTTTAATATTCCAGAGGCTAATTTCACAACAATTAAAGACACAGCAAGACATTAGCATCTAATGAAACATTTAAACTAGTAGTAAGTGCATCTGCCATTAATTCCCACACAGTGAGGTCTTGTTTTCCCGCAATCTGTTCTGTGTTAGGGGATAAACTTTTTTTTTTCTCTCTCCCTCTCTCGTCTCTTACCAGTCAGAATTTACTGAAGTGGAGAATCAACAACTGTTTTCAATCAGCAGTCAGCATGATGCTCTGGAAGAGTGCAGCCCAAACCTCAGCATGGGACAGATCAGCCCACAAATAAGAAATCATTTTACATATCTTATAAGTCATTTAACAGAAGAAGAAGAAGAAAAGCAGGCGAAGCTGACAGTGACTGCTCAAAATGTTAATTTGTTTTGTTCTGGTAGGCCAATGATGACAACTGAACATCCTCTTAAACCGTCTTCAAGTGTCAGTGTCGCGGTTGTGAGTTTCAAGTGCTGCTCAGAGCCGAGCGAAACATTGTCTAAGTGTTTCACTGCCTCTGGAAACAGAATGTTTGAAAACTATTTTCATTTTTTTTTTTTTTTTTTGAAAGGAACATGACTGTGACTTCTCTGCAAATGTGACGCAAACCACATAATAAGTCAATTCATTGCACATCAGTACAGGTTTGTTCAAAATGTAACAAGTTTAGATCTGTATCACAGTGTGAACAGAAACGGAGAGGAACTTATGTGACTGTATTTGTAGATGCAAAATGATTTTTTTTTGTTTTTATACACATAAATTATGTGCTGTGTATATTTAACAGTCACAACAGATGTTTGTGTCTAATTTCAGGAGGAAGAAAAAAAAAACAAGAGTGTATTTCCTGTCTCATTATTGTAGCTTCTTTGAGGCTTGAATTTCTGTGAAGCAATTTGATTAAAAACCCTCAATTGATATTTTCTTTTCATTATTTTCAGTATTATGCTGTTATTATTATTGTATTTTTCAGACATAAAGCCATAAAGAAATTAAAAAAAAATGTATATGCATGAAAAAAGGTGGGAAGTTATTGGGAAAAGTTCACACATTCATTTGACTGTGGGAACTGTGTTCGTAGGGTTGAAGGCATACATAAGCTACATCCTTGTGCCCAAACAGTTCATGTTTTATCAATCCTGCGAACATTGGGTAGCATTTTAGGAAAATGTTCCGTAATTCCTTCCATTTGGCCTCTACTTTATGATTAGTAAAGAAAAGGAGAGGTCTTCAACTTTAAGAACACAGTTCCCACAGTTAAACATGGTGGTGGGAGCATCATGCTGTGGGGCTGTTTTGCAGCATCAGGTACAAGGAGCATTGTTTAGATACATGGAATCATAAAAAAAGAAAATTACATGGAGATAGTCTGATTTTAAAAGAGGGGCTGATAATTTTGGCCTCAACTGTATACTCAGACAAGGCCTAGGCTCCACTTAAGTCTGCTTTTTTTGTGGCTAAAGTCAAATCATGGTCCTGGTGACAACTTCTTACTGACGAACCAAATGAATCATAACACAGTTATTCATGAACAGATGCTAGGTAAAAACTCAATCACAAGATTCACCATGTTCCTTATTTCCACACAAGCTGCTAACTGCTCTTTTGATATTCTCCTTCAAAATAAAAGCTTACCAAAGACCAAATTACTACACTGTTTTCAATATATGACAGTATTCTCATTACTTTAACGGCTTCAATCTTTTAGTTCTACAACTCTCTTCCCTAAATATAAAAGCTTCACTCATGTAAACACAAAACTCTCTCTAAACCTTTTTTTTTTTATCTGGCTTTTAGCTGATTATATTTATTATTATTTTGTACTTTATTTTAACTTATTTTAACTGTTTTATTATTTTTTAGTTCAGATTTTTTAATTGGAATTCTCCGTTAAATGCTTTTCCTTATATTATCCTATTTAAGCTGATTTTACTCAGTACCTTGTGTTACACTTTCTCATTTTACCATATTATTTATCCAACTTTTAATTTATATTTTATATTATTTTATTTATTTATGTATTTACACATTTACTTATCTTACCCTCTAGTATTTGAGTATTTTTTATTTTTATTTATTTATTTTTAATTAATTACTATTCTAGTTTAAGCTCCTGTGTTTCCTGATTTTAATTCAAGATGGCATTTCCTCAGTCCTCTAATTCTAACTCTGTTTTCTGTCAGAATTTCCGTTTTATGTCTTTGTGTGTGTATTGAATGTGAGTTGGGGAGGGGGGATGGCAGGGGTCTTATCTTTATTTTTTATTTATTTATGTATTTTAATTATGCAATTTTCTGCTTCTTATTCTAGTTCTTGCTATGTTATTTTATTTTATTTTATTTTTTGCTGTAAAGCACCCTGTATTACAAAGTCCTGCAAGAAAATTGCTATCCAAATAAAGTTTGATAGATTGAATATTTGATTAATAAAAAAGACTTCATTCTTCTAAATAAGAACTGTATGTTACTTCTACAATCACAAATGATGATCCTGATAGGGATGTTTATGTATGTGTCATTGAAAACGTGAAGCAGATCTGTTCCGACTGCTCTATACCTCTTGCCCCCTGGTGTATTTGTGTGGCAGTGTATGAGTGTGTTTTTACGAGCTAGGTTTTTTTTTTTTTGGTTTACCGTTGAAATACCTGCCTTAAATTACAATGCCACAACCAAAAATGGATCTCTGTTAAGGTATAACAGACACAGCATTTGACGTTAAGTCAAATACGTATCAGTCCAACCACCATGTGTCTGAGTTAAGGACAAGAAACAGTAATCGCCCGGAGTTCTTTAAGCTGGCTGGTGTAGTAAATGAAAACAGACAACTTACCACTAGAAAACACAAAAAGCCAAAGAGACAACATCATTCTTCCAAAACTACAACATAAATCTGTGAGCTGTTGATAACTTCATCCTTAAAGTCTTGGTTGATGAGGTTTTCCAATAATGTGTCAACTGACAACTAGTTTATTAATATCTTTGTCGTAAAGTCATGTTCTTATAAAAAGCCAAACACTTACTCCACATTCTTGATTTTCAAAGAATCACAGCGTGTTAGAGGGAAGGGTTGAAAGAGTGCACCCCTCAGTCATTCTTTTGAAGGTTAGGAGTAAACAAACATCTTTACAGCAGCATTATTGGAGCTGCCACATGAAATACCAAAGGTGTTATTGAATGTCATGTATGCCTCACAAATACTTATCTTGATATGTCTACCAAAGCAACCAAAGGCCCGTTGTAACAATACGAGGAAATTCATTAAAGAGGAAAAATCAATGAGGAATGCTTTTCTTTTCAGTGTTGTTGCTGGTGCCAGCAGAGGGTGAACAGGTAGGGAGAGGGGGCTGTTAGCAGGTGAGGATTCCAGTGAGGTGATGAAGAAGCCCTTTGTACAATGGAGGCTTAAAAATGAGTTGATGGCATAGACATTATGAAAGATAACATCATTCCAATTCATTTTAAAATAAAGATTCAAAACACAGAAAAGAAGATGCTTTGTTTATTATTAGATAATGCTCTTTATTGTTGTCATGCAACTTGTGATGCCAGGGTTTTGTTTGGCTCCTCATTTTTGTGCCATTTGAAGCCTTCATGAACTCAAAGAATTTTGTTTTCAGGTGGTGTCAGGACCAAGGCCCATTTATGCTCAATGTTGTACAGATACTGACAGAGCCTTCTGTCTGTGCTCTGTGTTCATTTCAGCGCATTTTTGCTCGTTTCCGTGAAGCTTACAGATAAACCGTGGGAGCAGTGTTGCTGCTACTACCTGATACAAGGCTTTCGTGAGGCACGAAGAAGAATTAACAATGGCAGAACTTTTGTGATGTATTTAACTGCCTCACCGACCAATGCCTGCTACAATGTCGCCTCTGTTTTTGTCTTTTATGCAAGCTGTACATAATTAATACCTCCTCCACAGTCGCCGTTATTGTTTTTGAGTTTCTTTGTCATGAACTTTTGACTCTGGGCTGTCCCCCCTCAGTGGATGTTATGGCCAACCGCTATGCCAATGCAAATGATGTACAGAAGTATGGGGTCAGTGACGATAACATCATTTGAAACAGATGGATACTTTTACAAACGTGGAGAAAGTATGATTGGGCCTTTAGGGTGCCAGAATATCAGATTTTGACTCCAATAATTTGATCAAAAACTACCATATTAACAACATGTTTTAACTATGATAAATAGAAACAAAATGAAAAACAACTTGTGATAGCTCCTTTCCAGCTGATATTGTTGACAGGTAAGAAAAATCTAAATGCTAAAACATCTTTTTAAAAGTTTACCTCTGTCTGCTCTACCTGTTGACCTGACCTGTGATCATTTCTACACTGTTAAATATCACTCAGTCTGTACAAATATAAATAAATAAACAAATATATATATATATATATATATATATATATATATATATATATATATATATATATATATATATATATATATATATATATATATATTTATATATATATATATATATATATATATATATATATATATATATATATATATATATATATATATATATATATATATATATATATATATATAAAATTTTACTATTATTGTTTTTTGCAGCATCTTTGAGTCCTGGAAAGTGCCCATGAATGTAATTAACATTATTACTATTTTTATAGCATATTTGGAGAGTATAACACTTTTTGTTTGTGGTCCTGACCAGCAAAAAAAAAAAAAAACAGGAAAGGAAAAGCGATAATCAGAGCAAGTACACAAAGAGGCAAAATGAAAGCACGCTGACCATATTGAAAGACACATAAACCAAACACAAAAACAAAGAGAAGTTTTGGCTCCGGCAATGACAACACAGTTACAGGGCAGCAGGGCAGAAGATTATAATCAGGTTGTTTTGAGAATCCCTTCAAAGTTACAACAAAAGTTTTGTTTTGACTTCACTGTGCACAAGAACATTGTGTTAAATGTTACAAACCTACAAACAAGCTGATGAGCATATAGAGGTGCCATGGAAGCACTACCCACACTTTAATCCACTTTTTCCTTTTTTCTTTTGGACTGTAAAACTAAAGTATTTCCATATTTGGGACACGACCTCTACTGCCCACCCCGTTTGAATTCTTATCCACAAAAAACATCCACTATAAACTGGAAGAAGCATATTGCTAGAATTAGCTGCTGTCTGAAAGTTGTATTTTAAACTCCTCTAATCTGGCCTAACTTTCCCTACCTATCATAATGCTGTTAATTGGGAAATTGTGCAAAACTAGTCCAAGAAAGTTTAGTTGTGAGTATCTTATTCAGACACTTAAAACCAGTTTGGAGCTCAGAGGAAGCGGGAGAGGGTAACGTTATGAGGTTCCTGGTTCAACACAGTGCTCCTGAAAGTGTGCTACAACTGCTCCTACAACATTGTCTTGAACATGTGGAGTCAATTATTTCCTCACTTACTGAAAAGTGCTCACCGTTGCCATAGTGGAATTTTACAAGTGTATTGACCTATTCTCAAGGGCCACACTACAGACTCAATGCAATCAAGCACAAAAGTAGGCCTGCTAACATTTGTAACCACAAAGGCCTTTTTAAACAGAGCCATACACAACACAGCCTGCTCCAGCCAACACACCCAAAACCCCCAACCCTCATCCCACACAGAAAAAAACACAGAGAGGACATGGAGAGAGCTGGGCTCAGTTTTCTGTACTGGCCTCTGAGGGATCGCCATCGGCTCCTGGTTTCCCTTAGTTACGCACAACAGCAGCTGTGGAGCTGGGCTGTAATAAAACCTGGAACAATTTAACGGCTTTTATTGTTCTTCTGCGGCTTTCAGAACAGCTAACCTGTCCTCTCTGGATCTGGCAGAGAGAATCCCACTAGGGCAGCAATGAAAGAGGATCTCATTTACCTAAAAGCGCTTATAAATTTTTAATTTGCTTTAACAAGTAAATTAACAAGTCCCTCATTTGGGAAGTTTTATGGCTGCTTGCCACTGAGGGAGGACCATGAAAGTTTTATAGATAATCCACTACCTAGGCTATGTTGCTGATAATAAATTGTCTATTTCCTGCGGCACTGTCGGATCCTCTTGGTTTCCACTGACTACACTTTGAATATCTCCTTTATGCTGCCTTCACAGGTCTATATACCAGGGCTATTAAAGAGCCTGGGTGCTTCACGACTCAGCAGTTAAAATGAACAACTTGAAGAATTTCTGTCGACTTCATACAGGCACTCTAGCACTGCCTTAGGAGACGTTGTAGCTAAACATTAGAGCACATTAAGCATAGCTAATTATGTCTGTACCAGCCTGTACATCACATCAGCCTCACAGTGAGCCCATCGAGAAAAAAACACCTCAGGCAGCTCGACAACAGCATTTGGAAAGTGCTGGGCCTGTTTAACTCACAGAAGGTTTTATCTGTGGAGACTGTTGCATAGAAAATATAGGAGCTGAGGGTTTGTCAGGGCCTGTGAGGAGGCGACAAAGAGCCTTGCGTCATCCGTCTGACAGTGAGTGTGTGGGCGAGCCCACCAGCGTGGCCGCGCTCTGACCCCGCGCTCGCTGCTTTAACCGCCACGGACAGGAGCCCTGCCTGGCTCTCCTCGTCACCCATAACCCCCTCTGCCACCCTCGCTCACAGCCTGTCACTGAGCATCAGCGCTTGGCCTTTATTGCCCCAGATTTGTTTACTGTTAGAGCTCTGTGTTATGTGAGGAAGTCATGGGCGAACAGCGTGAAAATACCTCTTTTTATGTTCGTCGCTGAAGCTTGGATGCCGTGTTTTCTTTCACCACTGTGTCCCCACTGACGCTTCAAAAGTATGTGGCATGTTTATCCTCAATCCTGATGTTTCCCTGTGGTTATGATGTCACTCACAGTTAGCCAATGCAACTCTTTTGCATTAGTAGAAACAGTTGGAAATTTGGGGTATCTATACTTTACTTGAGTAGTTTTTTTTTTCCGCTAACTTTTTACTTCTACTCCTTACATTTTCAGGCAAGTATCTGTACTTTCTAGTCCCCACATTTTAAAGATAGCCTCACTACTCCTGTTTCATTCCAACCTATCCTAAAATCCCATCATCTGGAAAGAGTGAATTTGATTATGTATAGATGAGATGTATAAATGCAATACCAGACGTAATAACAGAAGTACGTAGCAATACATGAACATGAACAGGCAGAGACTCAGGATTAGGGATGAACTTTATGAACTTAGGGATTGGTACCTTTCACATTTGAAAGATAACGGTACCAATGCCCAGTAATTGGCAGTCGATACTGGTACTCAAAGGTACCGATTTTCTGTACATTTTTGTGTTTATGTGGTAAAAAAGTATCATTTTTTTTAATAATATATATATATATATATATATATATATATATATATATATATATATATATATATATGTATAAATTTAACATATTTGTTCTTCAATATATAACCTTGCAATGTTGTGTTCATGTCCAGCATGGAAAACCGCCCTCTCTTCCAATCCCTCACAGTCACAAGGTTGCATTTAGGTACCTATACATATTTCCGTTTGATTTTTTGTGAATCAGTACTTGGTACTTTTGACAGAATTCGGTCGGTACCTATAAAAGTACCTCATTCGGTACCCATCCCTAATTTTACTCCAAAGTGACTAATAATCCAGAAAGTATGGTACTTAGTACATTACTGAAAAATTACTGATGCAAATAAATATTTAAGCAGACGGTGTTTCTAGCTAGATTTAACAGTTTAGTTTTTATCTTTTCAATTAATCGTCAACCTTCACAATTTTCATTAAATTCAACAATAAACTCCTCTTTTATTACCTTGTTTCAATAGTCTGCATATTTTCATATTTAAGGAGCACAACTGTTTCAGAGCTGAATACCTGATCTATGTAGTCTTTATTTGAGTGTGCACAGGGGTCATTTACAATTAAAGAGGTTTTAAACCTATTTCAAGTAAACTTTAGCATGTCATCCTCCACTTTAATCATATTAAACCAGACATGCACTGATCTGTCAGTGTCGATTTCCTTAATTTTGGGGTATTGGTGATCTTATATACATCCAGGAAGGTCTGACATCCAGCCATTGTTGCTTTTTGCTCTGAGACCTAAAACTCAAGACACTTTATTTGTTGTTTAAGTCAACCTGTTTCACAGGTATTGTTCAAAGATTTTTACTAAAATAAGATTGGAACATTGAAGGTATATGCTGTCAGTTATAAAAAATGAAAAATAAAAATAAGTATAGGCAGGTCAGGCTTTTTAAAATCGGTGATCAGTGATTGGCCAGAAAAAGTTGGTTGGTGCACCCGTTTTTTAAACATAATTATCCAACAACAAAATTGTGGCGAGTGAAAATGCTGAGTGGCTAGTAACTCTGGGAAACCACTAGCCACAGTGGCTGGTGAGCCCTGCTTCTATCTAAACTCCTACTAGAGTAATAAATGCGAATACTTGACACCTCTGATTAGTACTAAGGTATGTTCTCATGGAGAGGCTCCATTTCTGTTCAGTCCTTTTGTGTTATTGACTGGAGGCAATCTCTGGCGACCTTGTCAGACATCATTTCACAAGCAGGGGAGAGATCAGCTAGAACTCTGACCAATCTCTGGCCTCAGAGTAGACTTTTCTTGCCTCTGTGCAGGAATGTGAAGCCAAAGCGAAGAGATGAAGCCACCGAGGACGAGTCACAGCCGCCTAGGGGTGAGAGCATCCTGAGAGGACTTGGAGGAGGAGTGAGGGGAAATGCAGACCCTGGGGGATGTGGTGAGGGGGGTAAACGCAGTTGAGAGCACTGTCTTGATCTCATCAGTCATCCTAAGGACTCCATTTCCTCCACCGCAGGCTGGAGGCTACCTCAGATTGTGGCTGCATTTATATATCGCCATAAATCTCCGATCTATGACGACATTACAGACAAATCAATATGCTTTTAACATCCATCCTCGGCCCTGCGTTGCAATCACCCTTCTCCCTCTTCACAAATGGTCATATAATGCTGTAGTCGGGCGGATTGAGTTATGGGGACAATTCCCAGATTTAATAATGAACTGAGCAGGTGGAGAAAAAGTGAGTGGTGGTGAGTGGGTGGGGGAAAATATAAGAGCAGCAGGAGACCTGTGCTCTCTCAGATCATATCGGAACATCTTGTTATAGTAGCCCAGCGTGGCAGTAAAATAACCTTCCTGCCCACTTTACACACCCCTGATTCCATGAGCTATAACATTTCCCATGTTCAGCTGAAAAAAAAGACACAAACTATGAAACCCTACTCCCAGAATGCATTGGGAAACAGATGAAGGAGGGGGCTTTGGCCGACCCTCGGAGCTGCCCAGTTGAGCGCTCATCACCACATAAACTACTCATCAAAGAAATTTGCGTGCAATTAATTACATGATTCCCCAGCTCTTCAATCTGTGCCTCAGAGTCGTTACTTCAATACTGCCTTTCAGGGAGCCATCCAACTAAAGCCACAGCCAGTGTGCCAAATCATGACTCCCCGGGCTGGGCAGCCTCAATAAAGAGCGGTATGGAAGGGGAAAAAAAGACGGCGAGAAAAAGCCCTCTCCTATCGGCTTGCAGGGGCTATCATTTCTCTCTTTTATTGCCATTTATTTTCCTCCAGGAATTCACTGCCAGTATATTGGCAGGCCTTCCAGTAGATGGAGGCAATGAAATTTAGCGCAGACACTTAACACTGGGTCAAGCCTTGTGTGCGGCTCATGTGTGGTGGTAATATGATAGACAAACGCTTCTAGTTTAGGGAAAGGCGGCTTTTTTATGTTACAGGAATAGCAGCGGAGTGCTCACCGTGACATAATCCGAAAAAAGGAAAACGCAAAACTATACCCTTTAAAAGGAGATAGAAGGTGCAAACACTGAGAGTACATGTGTGTGAGCCAGCTGTGGTTATTTAAGAGCCCCAGACTAAATAGGTCAAAGCTGTGTCATTACGAGTGAGCCTGAGGTGGGGAAGTAATGCAGGAAATAAAAGCTGGAAATCTCAAAGCTAATTGAGGTTAATTAAAAAAAGATCCAACTAAACTACTTAAGAGATAAAGTTCCTTAATAAACATGTTATCACATGACTAATTTACACTGGAACAGCTCATGGTGGAGTGTGATTTAATTTTACGCACATTAATACAAATCTTAGCAAATAAAACAGGCAAAAGTTATTGATTTACATAAATCATTCCATATTTTAAGAGGAAATGCCGTCTCGGGTGATCCCTTAATCCGAAGAAATGTTTCATCTGATACTCAAATTAACCACCAAGGGCTTAAATTAAGAGAAGCAGGATATGCCTGATGAATTTACCCATATAGATAACTGAGGAGGGAATCTGATTTGATTTTCTTCAGGAAGATTTTGGGTAAATGAGTTTACAGAGTTATTATCTGACCTCCTGAAAGGCTTAATAACAGATACTGCATGACTGACAAAGTAAGTGTCTTTCAAAAGGTAAATCCAAACATATTCCTTATTAATAATTTCATAACCAGATGGTTGTACTTATACTTCATACCAAGTCAGCTAGAGAGAAGTCGACGTGAGGAGCTGATGGTGTTCCAGAGTTGATAAATGTTCCAGCTCCTGAGGTTAATATTAGCCTCCGTGCTGGTCACCAAATTAACACCGCGGCCATGTTTCTCTTCGAGTTGGAAGCTGGAATGATATGAAGTTTCACTGCCAATGCATTCTAGGTATTAAATCACATGGTTGAAGGATATCTGACTATTATACCCTCTATTCTATAAATAATCAACTGAAAAGACAACAGGAAGTTAACACTGGGAGACAAACTGTGTCATATTCAAGTTAAAACTAATTCTGTGTTCGCTTATTTGACAGGATTAGACAAATCTGAAAGTTTGCATTTAGTCATTTTCAAACTAACATAATCCTTAGCTGTCTTATCTTAATGTTCAACACTGGTAACGTGAATTTTAACCTGCTTTCAAGCCAACCAAAGATGGAGGCACATTCACAGACTGCAAAATATATGTAAGCAGTATCCATGACATCACTCATTTGTCACAAATGCAGAGTTTTGAAGACTATTGTCGGCAGATTCCATATCAGAAAAAATGAACCCAACTGAGCTCCAGGCAAAGAATCAGGTCTTGAGCCTCTTTGCAGACAGCTGCAGGGTTAGTCAAGTCACCTCCGTATCTACTGTTGAAATAATTCTTTTTTTTTTTTTTTTAGCTTGGTGTGTATGTGGGTCACTGTGTTCCTGCAGTGAGCCTTAGGTGAACCTTTGAAAAGCTGCAGTATTTAGCACTTCTGCATGGGCTTCACTTTTAAGACTGGGTGGTGCTGCTCAAAGTGGATGCAGTAGCCTGTTGCTCCATGACAACAAGCAGCATTATGATGAAAAAAGACCTTTTCTGTCCTTTAAAAAGGGGAGTTTGAAGCCAGAGTCTATACAAAACATACATGCAAAGAAAACATAAGAGTATATATCTACACACCTCACAACATGAACATGACATGCACATTAACATACGCAGCTAACAGCAACCAGAGCACAGATACCTAAAGCTCCTGCTAAACTGTCTGTCTTATTGATGAGTCATTCATGAACAATTTCCTCAAAACAAATCACATGCCTGAATGAACTGAACTGAACTGAGTCTGTTACTCAACAGAGTCGTTCATCTCTCAACTGTGCTCTCCTCTCCCCGTCTCGTGCCTCTTTCCCTAGACCAAAAGAGTTGTCCGAGACCACCCTCCCTCTCCCTTACATGTCAGTGATACTTACTGACTGAACCAAGGGGGTGGAGTCACTCAAGCCTGCCCCCACAGCTCCCTCTCATCCCTCCAAAATCATGGAAGTAGCTTAGGTAATATTCCAACCAACATTTAGGCGTACATAAAATGTATATACTTTTCAGAGCTGCTGTCAGTTTGCTAACTGTTTATATATCCAACTTAATTTCACTCAGCTGACAGTATAACATCGACTAATTTGTTGTTCACTGAACGAGAGCTCCGATACAAATCACTCACTGACTGACTGAGAGGGAAAGCGATTCAGAGCCTTCGTTCAGTGAACAAATCACTCATTGACTGACTGACAGCCGTTCACTGAACATACTGAACAGTGGCTCTGCCTCCAAGTCTCTCTCTGTCTCTCAGTCAGACAGTCAATGAGTCATTTGTTCACTGAACGTACTGAACAGAACAGTCAGGGAAAATAAACGTGACTGTTTACAAACCAATCTCTCTGCTCATTGGCTTATGTTTAAGGAGAAGTACTGAATTATTTGGTAAATGAAGCTTTTGGACGAATCACTTCACCAAATTGATTTTACTGATTCAGTAAACTGAAGAAAAAAAATGCTTTTCCCATCACTAGTCAGCCTGTCCATCGGAAGATCTCCCAACCAAACGTCACCTGAAAATTAGTAGAGGACAGGCGACTGCAATTGATATCTTCCACCACAACCTTGGATCCTAACACTGAGGTAGCCAGACAGTTGAGTCTTCATATTCTTACTGCCTAACACTACCAAATAATGAAATTTACTTTAGCATTCTTCCAAGCCAACAGAAACATCTTAAAAATACCTATTTACCAAAATTTACCAAAGTCTTTCCTATTTGAAGGGTACTGCATTTTCTTTCATTGATGTTTCCTCTTTTCTATTTTTCTTTCTTTTTTCAGTTGCTGACCGATACAGAAGCAGGGGCATGGGGGCGAATCGCCAGATAACCTCAACCAACATGACTCACAACCTGGGATCCAGCAAGGACACAAGACCATTTGAGCTTCACACCCTCAGCATGATGTCAGAGGAAAATCACTGCCAGAGGAATTTGGTGAATTGCCAAAAGAAATCCAACAGGTGCTCTTCATCTCCAGTTCTTGAATTAATAATAAACAGGATGAGTTAACCCCACGCCCTGAATGTTTCCAGATTAGGACTCCTTCAGCAGGATGCTTGTCCGCCCTGTCTGTGGTTAAAAATGTTCTTTTTTTTTTTTTTTTTTTTTTTACATCTGAGGTTTCCACTATACCTTACAGTCTCACTAATATGTTGTGGTGATTTATGTAGCATTATTTTCCCATAGTGCATGGATGCTAAGGATCCAAGTGATTATCTGTGAAGTTTCTCATGAGCCTGATGCTGCATTATTTTTACAAGGGTTAATATTTCAAACCCAAGTAACATGAGTCGGGCTTTAGATGTGAATACCAGCGCTCTATGGTGTGAACTGTTTGCATATCTGGAGTGATTCCTCATCCAGTCAGCGTATCTAATAACCGGGTGGATGTTAAAGTGAAGGTCATGTTCATGCGCTGATCTCTGGTCAGCAGGTGGATATAACCATTAAGTCCACAGGCGGCCCTGCCTATCAAGCACCCGGCTGTGCCTTACATGCAGCTGTAAACCAACATAACTGATAGTGTCTCACCTTACCTACATTGGGCTCCATCTGCGCTGCTATTGGAGGGATTAGAGAGGGCTGTAAAATCTGATGGCAGGATATACATTTCCTAGTTGGATGACCCAGGGTGTCTGCCCGAGGCCGGAGCTGTTATCGCTAATCCCCTGCTGTAAACGTCCTCATTTAGCTGCCTTCCTGAAATTCACATCTGCTGTTATCAAGTCATAAAAACAAGACAGTGCTATGCTCCCACTGTATTAATAGCAGCCTGGGTTTGCCCGCTTCGTGAGGAGCACGCTCGGAAACATCTGCTGTGGCTGCTCTGACAGACTGGTAATGGGAGACAGCAGAAAGCCAAAGGCAACAAAAACACGGCCAAACAACATGATTGTAACTGAAATAATCAGGATGTCAGAGACAGGAAATAACTTACATGTTACTGCAACAACACAGCAGCCTTTTTTAAAAGTATATACACATGCGCAGATGACAGAATGATGTCTATTAAGACTGTATTGGAACCACATTGTGTGCATACCTGACTCCCTCTCATCTGACAGGTCGTAAAAAAGCAGCTGGGATGAGCGTGGTGCAGACCGGCAGGCAGCAGAGAGGTCGGAGATTGAACATTATCTGCTTTGTGCTTGTGCTGCCTTCACACGCCGTTTGAAATATCAGTTTTATGAGTCGGGTGCATGTTGAGCTGAATAACACAAGAGGAGAGGGGTGACGACATGTGACCTTCAGGTATGAGACGTGTAACATAGGGATGGGTGAAGGGTGCTACAAAACTAATCTGTGTCCAACATTATCTTTGACATATTAAATTTGCACCTCCAATTTCTCCCACAGATATTTTAGACTTGGATGCTCAAACCTTCATGGTTGAGTCACTTGATTTCTGGATACAGTTAGACGACAACTTCTGTTCTTACAGGATATGCTTGAACACACTAAGATTTAAATATAAAGTAGGTCAGGAAAGAAATAATTGGGATGAGATTTGGTATGTTCTGAAGAAGTTTTATTTAAATCCCAACCAGCAGACTACAACCTAAAGGTTAGAAAACACTCTGAAAACCATACTGATAACTGTCTGCAGGTAAACAAATCAGTTTGCTGAGTGCGGCTAATGCCATCAAAGCTAGCACCACCAGACTTAAGTCTTACCTACAAGTTAACATCTACAGGCTTGTGCAGGTTACAAACTTTTTTGATTGGGTGGTGCCAGTTAATAAACACTTTATCTTTCTTTTATGCTCAAACTACTTCAAAAAAAAAACAACAACTTTCCACTGTGCCTGTTTAAATCAGGTAGTAGATCACTAAACCGTTAATGCAGTACCAAAAGTGAGCTGCAGTCTCACTCCTCACTAGTGGCTTATTGCGTAATACAACACAATATATGATTCTTCTTTTCTTTTTTTTTCTTTTTTTCCAAATTTCGATCCTTCATTTTAGTCTTCGTTGATGAGCTGGGTTGGAAAAAAGTTATCACTTTTTCCAGGGGAGGCCAAAATGTTTTTCTCTGACTTACATGATTTTCATTTTTTTTTAAAGGAAAGTATGGCTCCTAATATTTTCTGTAGACATCATCATCATTCAACTTTTTCACATGGTCTGGTAAAAATAAAGATCGCAAAAATCTGAAATATCAAAGAATCACAATTTAAATTGAATCAGCACCCCTAAAATCATAAAAGAATCAAATCGGGAGATAAGCATATAGTCCTAGCCAAAATTTCAAGGTGAGACAAATAAGTTGAATATTCACTAGTTGCTTAAAGACAAACACATTTAACTCAAAGGAATATAAGATGCTTAAGACTGTGTGCTCTCACATTAGAGACACATCTCAGCGCACTGGGCGGTGAGGAAAACCCTTACTATCAAATAGTAGCCAGGGCTACCTTCAGGCATACTGACTGAAGTCAAGGTTAAAATCCTCTAATGGTTTAGTTCAAACATTGTTAAAACATTTGTTAAAGAAATTTCTCAGTCTTATTGATTTTTTTTATGGAAAACCCAAAGGGAATTCTATTTCCAGGATAAACAAAACATTATCTACTATCAAACAGCTAAAATTAGTATTCAACCGTAGCTACTATTACAACTTCATAAAACCACTCACTTCACAGGGAATAACCTTGTTACAGCACTCTATCTCGCAAAATAAAAATGTATGTTTTTATGTATTTATTTATTCATGTATTTGTTTATTTTTGTTTGCGCTGCACTTTTCACATATGTGACTAGGGATGGGTACCAAATTAGGTACTTTTATAGGTACCGACCAAATTCTGTCAAAAGTACCGAGTACCAATTCACGTAAAATCAAAAGGTACCATATTTAGGTATCTAAATGCATCCTTGTAACTGAGAGGGAGAGGGAGAGTAGGTGATTTTCCATATTGGACATGAACACAGCACTGCAAGGTTACATACTGAAGAATAAATATGTTAAATTGAAAAAAAAAAAAAACTTTATCATTAAACAAATTGATATTTTTTACCACTTACACAAAAAAAGCATTGAAAATTGGTACCATTTAGTACCGATTGCCAGGTACCAGGCATAATTTCAAATGTGAAAGGTACCCATCCCTATATGTAGCATTATTGTGGTGTGTTGTTTTATCTTTTTGCTATCATGATGTTTTGTTTTCTATCTGTCTCTTTTTGTCTGGTTCTATTATGGCAAACTTTGCTCTGACATGATGGAGACTTGGGATGAAAATAAATAAATACATCAACACAAAACCACATACATAAACAAATCAGTTAGCTAGCCCATGGAAGAGTTACAGAGGAACTTGTTGAGGTCTAAAGATATCTATAATGTGTCAGCTGTTAATACTAGACATGCAGAGAGGTAGCAAAATACAGTAATTAAATTCCCCTCCTGTCAACAAACTTACAGGTTAAAACACAACAGAATGACTTTAAAGTAGCATTTGAGCTCCATGTCAACAGACTCTGCTCTGTTGATGAGGTGAACATGCTCTAATGTGGAGTTATTACTGTGAGAAAACAGAGAGGGGGAAGTAGTGAAAACATGATGAAGGATGCTCGCAACAGTATAAAACTTTGGGTTGATCTTGTTGCCATTGGCTCCAGAGGAAGTGAAAAGTAACTGTGTTTTACTTAAGCGAAATGAACTATCCACGACCTTCCACACACTGAGAGGCCATGTAAGACTCCAGACGTGTGCTGGGTTTGGGAGCAGCGACAACTGAAGCCGAATCAAAAAAGCACTCACTCTAGGCCTTTGTCAAGAACTTTCCACAATTATGAGACAACTATCTGCATCAGTGTGCTGCTGAAAAACTGTTTCAGCGATGCCACTTAAAAAGTTGGAACAAGTTTGGAAAGTTATTTCAGCTTGAAAAGGCTCTGAACAGCAGCAGCAGCAGTAACTAGGGCACGCAGTCGTAGTAGTTCAGTCAAAGACGGATTTTTACACAAGAAAGAACACAGTCCTCTTACTTTTTTCTTAACTTTTCATAACTGCAAGCGTGGAAAATAAACACTGATTTTTCTATGCCATTTCACTGCTTTACTGTGGAAACAAAATAAATCAAATGTGCTCCTGCGTTATGATTTAGTCGTACACGGCACCGCAGAAACCTGACGGCATCCAGAGACGACTGCACTGCTTGTAGAAATCGCTTCCCCACATGTGTGTAAGGCATATTACAGCACACAGGGGACCTGTTACATTTCAGCAGAGTTCCACATCACTTGGCTTAAAGAGAGACTATTGAGGTGGTTTAGAGCCTTTATTTATGTTGAGAATTACAGTCAGATCCAAATCTTGAGGGTTTTTTCCGGCTCTGACGTGTGCTGTTTTCAGCAGCTATCAGCCATCTCGGCAGGGCGGGAAGAATTACTCTGTGACCCTCTTTGCGAGCCGTGCCCTCACTCTGTTTGTGTTTTGGTCTGGGCTTCCTCTAGCGAGTAATGGACTTCCTTCAACTCATAAATCACACTTGTTCACCCCTTTTGATTTTTCTTCTCACCCCCTTTTTACCCTTCCTCGGCCGTGTTTTGTTAAGTGGACCACATCTTTGTTCATGTGAAGCTATTTTCTGCCACAAAAAGCAGCCAGACAATGCCAGCGCTCTTTTCTCCTGTTCTTGGAAAGGCACGTTTACAGGCGCTGAGGGCCACAAATGTCAACCACAGGAAGGCAATTATGAGAGTAAAATTACTTCCTTACTGTTATCAATCCACTGTGTGGACCCAGGGAATGGTTAAAAGCCACCATGAAATAGGGCACAGTTAGAGTTTTCTCCTGGGTCCCGGCCAAGGCTGCTAACCTTGCTATTAAAGGCCCCGACAAGCTTTGTCAATGCAATCTGCTGAATGCCTTGAGTGACACGCGATCGATATCCTCCACTCTCCTGGGTCATCACCACTGACAGAGGCCTAAGTAATAATACAGCACTCGCTGCCTCTCTAACTTAAATGCTTCCACTGCCACAATATTTCTTTTTTTTCCTCTTTGTCTCGAGGCTTGTGAGCTAAATTTTCCGCCCTGATCGAAAGAGGAAGATATGGGGGGTGGAAGGGAACAGGAGGAGGAGGGAGTGGAGGTGCGTTGGGTGAGGAATTGCTACGTGTCTGGATTGATGCCGGCAAGGGGAGTGAGTGTGGCCAGCTGAGGGGAGAAGGAGGGGGCCTCTGATAAATCGAAAATGACTGGCTGCCGAGTTGTAATCTGCCAGCGTCGAGCCCCCTGTAGCAACAAGCCAAATGAAAAAGCGCGCTGACAGGCCGGAGAGATGGAGGGCCTGCGGTAGATTGCGGGGAGGAGATGGAGCACAGGGAGGAGAGAGGAGGAGGAGGGAGCTGTGAGGGAGACGTTTGTTGCCGTGTACGGAGGTGTCAGGAAGCGGTGAAAGAAAGGTAGTAAATAAAAGACGCACATACACAACCCATTACCAGCTGAAAGCATAAGAGTCCCATTACAATTTCTAATAAGGTCTAATGTAAACAGGAGCAGTTGGCAGTGTTGTCCCACCCATCAAGAGCTGTCAATTAGCCCAGCGCTGAGGATGTGTTTTATGTGTTTATATGGCAGCCTCGTGTGTTTGCAGAGGGCTTGTAAATCTCCTGTTATGTGCTATCTTTGCATTTTGCACAAATGCAGACACTCATGCGTGCACGCACACACACGCACACACACACGCAGGCAGCTGTCGTGTCCTTCATGAGCAGGTGAGTCGAGCTCCAACATCAAAATCCAACACAAGAGCTCCACCTACTGCAAGCGCCTCCTCTGTGCCCCGTCTTCAGTTCCTCACGCAGCCGAGAGGAGCTCAGGGAGAAGGAGACGCGCCAGCAGGAGACAACTGTGCATCATCTCTACCCATTCCATTAAATTCCAGGGGAACCGTTCTCATTGGACGTTACTGTCAGACTCAGGAAAAGCTGAACCAGACAGGGCTAATAAGGCTGCTGCAGCGGCGGTCCAGCCTTGACTGCCTGATACAATGTCAGGCGCGGTGAGAGCTAAGAGCTCAGCGCGCTCTCCCCTCCCCAGCATTAAGTGTGCGAGCCTGATGCCTGTTAAACAGGGTCTTGCAGGAGCAGAGGCTGAGCGGAGGAGTCAGTCTGCCTCACCGTCTGCCTGCCTAATAGGCCGGCTGGCCTGCAAACACAAAAAAATGCAAGGTCAATTCAGCAGCTACAGCGGCTGGAGACAAGAAGAGCAGCATTGTGATGGGGAACTCAATAAAGCTCCTGTGGAAAAGAGTCGAAGATGATGCCGGCAGATCCCACCCACCAGGACCGGAGAGAACCCAGAGCAAACAATCTGTCTGCACAGCCATCCATAACCCTACACCCAGTTTACACATCTCCATCAGATGAGCTGCATACATTTAGGAGTCACTAGTGGCCCAGCGTGAGGTCTGATGAATTCACAAACAGCAGGAAGGAGCTCTGCTGTATTTTCAACAGAATTATCTGCAGCGCTTTGTCTGTTTATCCATCGCTGCTGCTTCCCTCCCCAGCAGCAGCAGCAGCAGCAGACATGCCCGGTTTGTGAAATCAGGGGCCTTGAATGCGTTCGAGCTGCATCCCTCCCCTCCTCTCTGTTTCATTTGCAGGCCCCTGGCTCACAGTCGGACTGTCGCAGAGAAAAGCCATCTCCCTCACAGCATGGCAGCTGTTTCAGGGCAGCGCCGATCTGCTGCATGCACCCCCGGCTTCCCGCGCTCCCACTGGGCTATTCAGGAAATCACGGCTGATACTGAGCTGTTTGTCTCCCTTTTGTGCTCACCCCTGGTTGTCGACGCGACAAAAAAAGGAGGGAAAAATCGTGAGAGTAGCGTTTTTTTCCGCCCCCTGAGGAAACACTGAAAATTATTTCTGTAACCCTCAGTGTGGCAATTTTGGTGAAAAGCACACACAAAAAATGAATAAAACACAATTTAAAAGGCAGGCGCTGCAGGAGTGGAAGTCTGCCTGTGGCTTTCTGAGTTTGCTGGAGAAAATTGGGTTCTCAGCCTGAGGTTTATCACTTAAAACTTGAGGCATTTTCTGGAACAAAACTGGTGTAATCATTTCCAATAGGCCAGTGTGAGATGAAGACTTTATGTAAGCAGCAGCGCGAGAATCCACTGAGGCCTAATCAAAGAAATACTAAAGAAAGCTCTGAGGGACTTTGCAGCTCTCTTCCTCTCCATCCTGAAAGCTTTTGTGCGGCGTGGTTTGAACTACATAGACTGAACATGGCTTTAGCTCTGCACCAACAGGAACAGCGGGTCACAGACTCATCAATGCAGATCTGCTAGCTTTGGCTGCAGCACACATATTCCTCAGTTACAATCAATTATCCTGCCAAGAAGCAGGCCAAAGAGGCAGCTCTCACATTATTGTGGCTAATGAGCAATAAAAAGAGAGATAACCTGCATCACAAGACCTTGTCCATCACGTCACCTGATAAGATTAAGTTTGACTTCAGAGCAAAGTTACTCAGAGAGGAATGAGAGCAGGAGTGTCCCCTGATAAGAGAGGAATCCAGTTTGGGTCGGATAATGTTTTTAAGTCTGACAGATGAGCTGCCCTGCTCTACTGTAGGAGGACCTGCCTCTGCGATAACGCTGCTGCAACCTCCAATGCTAATCCCGCTTTCACAGATAAGCTCCTATCACACGCTGAGAAAGACTAAACATGCAGATTTCACAGGGTTTGGTTCGGGGTCAGGGTTGTGAGAGTGAGAACATCAGAAACTTGGTCAAGGCTGGGATCTCTGTCACAGGACACATTCTTCCCCTTCGGCCTGACACACCTGCAGGAAGGCGTGAGGGAGGATCCACAGAGCACAGCGCCCTGATAACTCGCACGTCAACAATGAGGGAGTACATGGATGATAAATGTTGCTCTTTTGCCAAACTATGTATCAAGCTAGTTTAAAATGTATGATCAACATGTATCAGCCCCAACAATGACATAACACGCCACAAACAGTCAGAGAATGCTGCAAAACTAGAAACAGGTGAAACAAGAAATCCTACTGCCAACTAGCTTCTGGGCAGAGTATTGCAGCGTAATGTCAACATTCTGAGTCCATGCAGAAGAAACCAGGCATAAAGACGGATGAAACACGGAACAGAAAGAGCACAATAATCAGGTCTCCAATCTCTTAAAGCTACAACTTTGTCCAAGCCCCCGTCTGTCTCATTTAACCAAATATGAAGTTAACTTGTTCGAATTTGTATTATGTGTTCTTTGGTCTTGCTTTGTCTACACCTTTAACATCAACTGTATTGTCAAAAATGAAGTCTAATTAAGTGTTTTTTAAGACAACAAGACGAGACTCTGGTTTTTATTTTTATTTTTTTAATTAAAACGGTCTCACTATACTCAGTATGGGCCACATATGGCTGGGTGATTATGGTAAAATAAGAATCCCGATTATTTTAAGTGATATTGAAATCACAATTAATATACACAATTATTCATTTATTCAAAAACTCCAGTACTGATTTAAACACAACTTTAAAGAACCATCAAGTAGCACATACAGTATTATTGATACACATAAGTCACACACACCCACTGTGGCTGCACATGGAACACAGAAGAGCTATGAAGCACAGGAACTTGCATACATCTACACTATGTGGCATATTAATTGTTTTTCTTCGATTATATTGTTTTTATGATTGTCAGATGGCAAAATTGAAATCACGATTAAAATCCGATTAATTGTCCAGCCCTTGGGCCACATTCACCTGAAAAGTTCAGACAAATGTCTTATTTCAGGATAATAAAAAACAAAAATGATGCCTAATGTGCTCGTGTGTGATTGTGTTCCTAAGGGCAAGGTTTGGTTTATGTAGTGTAACTTAGTAAAAAGGCAAAAGCAGTGGGTTGAAAGTACAATAAAAGGAGGGTGACCTCACTTATTTAGAAAACCCTTTCTTTTCATCACAACACTTTGATCCAGGAGTGTTATACATCAGAACACTTTGATTTGATGTGTTGTTACTGTGTTTGTAAATTCAGCTTTAAACTGGACTGAGGAACAATAAAAAGTATGAACTAACACTGTTGGAAGAAAAGTTTGTATTATTAAATCCTCAAATTTGGATACCATCCTTGTTTTAATTAGAAAAAAATGCCATTTAGCTGTCATTTTTGTCTTTGAATATTTCAAAATAAGACATTCTTACTGGGACTTGTCAGGTGACTGTGGCTTTAGTGCGTCTAATTTAGTACATTTTCCAAAAATAAAAAATAAAATAAAAAATACAAACAGCCTTTGTTAGCAGATTGTCTACTCTTTACATCCCATTTAGCTGTCATTTTTGTCTTTGAATATCTCAAAGTTAGACATTTTTCCTGGAACTTGTCAGGTGACTGTGGCTTTGGTTAGTCTTATTCAATAACTTTTCCAAAAAAACAAAACAAAAAAATAAATAAATAAAAAAAATAAACACACAAACAAAAAAAGACAAAGAAAAAAAAACACTTGCTTAGGCTTCCATTTTTACACTGAAATGCAGAGAATAAAATATCACGCTGCCTGTAAAAAAAAACAAACAAACAAAAAAAAACATTTGTTAGCAGATTGTCTGCTCTTTACATTCTATTCAGCTGTCATTTTTGTCTATTAATATTTTAAAATAAGACATTTTTTCCTGGAACTTGTCAGGTAACTGTGGCTTTAGTAAGTCTAATTTAATACCTTTTCCAAGAGAAAAAAAAAAAAAGAGAAGGAAAAAAAACCCCACAACACTCGCTTAGGCTTCACTTTTTATACCACAATGCAGACAATAAACTCTCTCTCTCTACCTGTTGTAAAAAAAAAAAAAAAAAAAAAGCGCTGCTCATCAGCTTTCTTTATTTCAAGCAGTCAGCTGTTCAAAGTAAACAGGGTGAACTACACTGAGGTACCTGCCATGTACAAACTGATCAGCTAATTTATCTTTCACTATCATATGAACGCGTAAGGCACAAAACTGAACATAGCTATTTAATTTAGACTTTAAATCCTACTTTTTATGTGTTGATTGCAGGTTTTTATAACAGTATCTGCCTGATGTGAACTGTATAAAGATATAAATTACAAACTCAAAATCTGATGTTAAGAAAAAAAAAAATCCTTAAAAATATATGTGGTGTGATCGGTCGATCAGGGTGTCATATAATTCCCATCTTTAACAGCACATATTGTCTAAACAGAGTGTTATTTGAAACCCTTATAACCATGAAGAAACAGATTCATCACCCCAGCTTGTGTTTGTGTATTGTAACAAAGTGAGACCTCTCAGACAGCGTCTCTTTTTAAACAGCGTTAAGAAACATGTATCATAAATGATAGAGCAGCTCTGTGAATGCTAATGACATCCACACACGGTTCATTCTGAGTAGAAAACACAAAGAAAAGAAAGCAGCAGAGGAAACATGCGGTGCTGGGTACAATCTTAAAAGTAGCAGGAAGTGTTGGGGGAGTTTGGGTGAGAAATGCTTTTACATCCCCGTCTGTCTCACAGGAGAGCAGAGTGTGAGCTACAGAAGAAGAAGAAGAAGAAGAAGAAGCCACTGCATTTAAAAGCACACTTTCACACATGCTTTTCATCCAAACTTTTCCTCCTCATTTTTCTTCATTTACCATTGTCTGAATAAAGAACACTTCATGAAAGGATGCCAGGCTTTTGTAGGCCAGGAAGACGTGTGTGCGGGCTCCAAAGAACTGATGTCAAAATTCCCCCGAGCGTCTTTTTAAACACACGGGTAAATAATTCAGCAGCGCCTGAACAAAGACTGAATGTGAGAGCGAGTGCTGGGCTCTCTGGTGTACACTGCACTTTCTTTCCTCATCCCACAAGAAGGAACAATGACGCGGGCACTTTCTCTGTTCGTGACTGAGGGTTTTTCTGCTTTCCTCTGAGCCTTCAGAGTCGATTGTTTCAGTGAGGAAACAGAGCTGCGGCTGCTTCACTCAGATCTCTGTCTGAGCAGCGCAGCCGCCTGTCACCCTCCTGATGACCTGTGGGTGGTGCTACATGACAACACATCAGCAGGAAGAGAGGAAGGAGGAGGACAGCAGAGATGGACTACAAATAAAACATGTGTCACTACACTGTCAACGTTTCCCACGTTACACACGCGCTCTGCACGCCCACACTGAATCAAGGAGGTGTCAAACTGAACAGAGAGTGCTTGAAACGTTGTTGTACCGTCTTTTTTCTCCATGAAGCATCACTTAGATTTCTTGCTCCGTCTATCCTCCCTGCAAGTGTGACCTGACTGTGTTAAGAGGCCTCAAAGACGACAGTTAGATAACTTTTTCAGCCTGTGGTCAACAGATCTTGATTGTTTGTCAGTTTAAGGCTTGAATCTTTAACTCCTGAATGCTAATGAGCCCAAGTCTTTATCAATGTGTAAAAATCCTACAGCCAAACCTGCAAGTTTAGTTCCTCACCTGTCCGCTGCTGAGGTTTACAGATAAACTGTAATTCCTGTTAATATTAGAGATATCCTCACCTCAGTTACACATTTATAATCCCATAAAAATAAAAACATAGTAGGTTTAACTTTATCTTTATTACATTTTAGTTAAAAAAGTAAGAAAAGCCCAAAGTTACCATAACTTATTCTCAGTCTCATCCTCAGATAAAGGAACAGAAAAAGTTAAAGTGATACTGGAATCAGATCAGTATCATATTGACTGATACTAAAGCCCAGGTATCACATCAGGTACTTAAAATAAACTGCACTTCTTCTAACCTAGGGCAGCCTGTATGATGATAAAAGAGTACAGACTTGGTGTATTAAGGAGTGATGATGTATACAAGATGTGACAGCGTTGAAGTTCTTCAACCTGTGGCTCCTTGCCTCCTTAGCAGTGGCTTCTTGTAGCTTGAAAGAAGATATATTGAAATATTGTAATTTGCTTACAGAGGGTACAAATAATTCAAGACTTTGGTACTGATGAAAATCATGCTTTGACATTTTATAAAACTAAATATGCATCACATCATGCATGAAGATTTCAAATATTTTCAAGATTTAAGCATGTATATATATATATATATATATATATATATATATATATATATATATATATATATATATATATATATATATATATATATATATATATATATATAAATATTTATCTCAAAATTTTGCAAATTTGTTTTTCTTTGTAAATTTCATTTTTTTTATTATTTTGCAGATTTTTGCAAAATGTCAAAATTTTGTTTAAAAAAATTAAGCACATTTCTAAAATTTTCATTTTTTTAACTTAAGTAAATTTTGGAAATACATTTTTTTTTGCATATTAATGGAATTTTTGAATCTTTTAAATTTTTCATTGTTTTTAGTTTTGTTAGTGCTTCAAATTTCATTCTTTATATGTTGCATCTTATTGAAATTTCATGAATTTTGTTAATTTACAAAATAAATGACCCTTCATTTATTTTTTATATATATTTGCAGATGTAATTAAAAAAAAAAAAAAAAGAAAAGAAAAGAAAAAAACTAAGACATTGCATCTACAATTGTATTAACACAAAAAACTCCATGTATATAATTATTTACTAGATCTTTTATTATACTTAGAATTGAATAAACTGTTTTGCCTTTATTGTGAAGATTTAGTAGATTTTGTGGCTCCCAAATGACTTTAATCCAGGTGAGCTGTGGCAAAATGGCTCCCTGTGAAAGTCAAGGTTTCAGAACTCTGGTCTAAGCCAAAGGGGGTCTTGGGAGGGTGGACAATCCACTCCTGCACAACACAAAGCCACTGGACCCTGGATGAGTGTGCCTTTTCTTACACGCTGAGTACATAATCAAAAATGAAGAAATAATATTTATTTATTCATTCATTCATTTTACTATTTTTCTTACTTTTAATCATATTTACATGACTGTTATTCTTATTTAAAAGTGTGTTTGTAAATGAACCTTTGAGTCAGGCTCAGGAAAAAAATACATGAGCCAAGGTTGCAGAACATCTCCAGTGTGATACACACAAAAACAACTCTTTCATTTTAAAAAGTGAAGAGTAACTGTAGCAGTCTGATCACTGGATGTTTCAGGAGCCCTGACAAAAACCTGTCACTAAACCAAGTACATCTCTGACATGCTTCTTAACAACACCACATTAACCATGTAGGACTCTGAAGGACTCTGAACCACCTGAGGCTGACCCACTGAGCACCAAAAGAGTCAGAACCAAACAGAAAAGCAGCATTTTGTTGTTATGCAGATGACGCTGTGATGTTAGACCCAAGAGGACAGGACTTGTGATCTGATGTAAATAGGAAGTTCACTGGATGTGGGTGTTTCCTTCTTTTCGTGTTCACTCTGCTGTAGAGTGTGATACATTTGCAGAACATGCAGACACCAATGCTGTGTGAACAGTGCTACTTTATTTTAGAGTTCTTGAGTCTGGTCTGACAGAGTTAAAGCAAAGAAACAGTAAATCTGTAGGGGACTGGTGGAAATATTTGATTCAGACTCAGTCAGTGAATAATTGTGCCTGTGAGGCAGCTCCAAGCCTGTTTTTAAAGAGAGGCATTTCAAGGAAAGAACATTTTTAGGTGCTTAAATATCATAGAGAGTCTGTGACAAGTGGAATGTCAGAGAAAAGATCATCATCTGCAGTAAAAAATCAGAGATTTTAGAATTTAGATAAGATCACTTTAAGGGGCTGTGAGGAGTTTAAACGTGATCTTGAAAAAGTCTCTCCTCTAGATATATGCCTGATCATAATCCACGCTTTAAAATGAGATTATTAGCACCAGGATTACTGGTTACCCGTCATTTTGGCGGGTCGAGCAGAACTGGATTGATTTACAACACGTCCAGGTCTCACCAGGCTGGCTGACGAACACAGAGATCTGTGTTTTTCTGTGCTGAAAATGATTTCTGTGATTAATTTTGTACTTAAAGGCTAATTAGCCTTTAGCTGTATCACTGTATAACACAGGGGCTAAACTGTTTGTGCTAATGTCCATCCCAACGCACAGTCAGCAGTTATTCTGCAGTGGTCTGTTCAAACTTGCGAGTCTATCAATAAAATGAAGAGTGAGGTTACATTAGCTCTGATTGGTAGATGACTGGCAGTACATAACCAGGATGCACTAACGTTCCACATTACAGACATGTCTTAGGGCACCGGACTGCTAGCTGCGCTAAATACAGATGGCTACCAAACTACTTACAAACTGACAGTGTTTACTTGTTGACACGTTAGCCTACAGATACGTTGAAGCACCAGGCTGACGCTGTCGCTAACATATAGCTAGCTACTACAACGTTCGCTTGATGTCACATTTCAAACCGTAGCGCTACATAACTGTTCTAATAAATACCTTACCTCAGCACGTTGTATACAGTAAAAAGTTGTCTTAAACATAGACATTTTTTGGGATCTCCATCTAATTCCAAAACAAACACATGCCTCACTAAAAGTAATTTACAACAGTGTGAGGAGACTCCAGGCCACAAGGTGGCGAGGGAGTGCATTTAAAACAGATCCTCCTCATGGCATCTTTAATGGCTACATTGATGATGCTGGGATAACTATTAAAAAACACATTTGAGACTTATATCACACATACACACTCCAAAAAAAAGAAAACCCAACATTACAGGCTCAGCAAATTATTTCTAAATATCTGTGTATTGATTCATCCATCTCATGAACAGTCAGTCTCTTTACTAGTTCTAGTTTTTATCTTTCAGGCTTCTGAAGACAGCATCTAAACCTCTGAGGTAAGGGCACCCTCGCTCTGTCCTCTCATCTTCAAACATCCATGTGTATGAACCCTACAGCCGCCTCTGTGCAGGTTTGTGCCTGAGCAGTGGAGTGGACCGTCTGCTGAGCTGAGCAGGAATAAAACAGCATTGAGCTAAGCAGAGAGAGACAGAGGGAGCTGGGAGGGCTGGGTGGATGGAGGGGATGTGTGGGGTGGAGGAGAGGCTACCTCTGCTCGTAGCCTCGGGCAGGACTGGGAATCAGTTCAAAGATTATCTGTGTAACTCTGATTAAAAATACACAATGGATCTTTTTAACTTTCAAGGCTAATAATTGATGAACACAAAGGCCCTCTTGAATTTTCCATGTGAAAGAGGAGCTGACATTGGAAAGGTTCAGTGAATCTGAGCATGTAGTCCTCCCTCCTCCTCCTCCTCCACCTCCTCCTCCTCCTCTCCATCTCCTTGTAGCTGCGGGCTAATTGCAGCGATTTTAGATGATTGTTATTAAAAACAGGCGAGCGGCGGAGCTGTGCAAGCTGAATCCCTTCGAGGAGAAACCCTGTCACACCGAGAGCGCCTGTGCATCCTAATGACTGCAATCAGGGCCCGCAAGAGCGAGGAGGACGCCTTTGTTTTCTGCAACGCCGTGAAGGAGGCAAAGACACAACAACGCACAAAAACACACAACAACACACTCCAGCACTTCTCAGGAAGAATAAACCTGAAGAGAACAACAACAGCTGCTCTTTGCTTGTCTGTGCACACGCTCACTCTGACTATAAACACACATACGGCATGTTTCGTTATCCTCTGTACACAGTGTGTGTCACAGGGCTTCACTAAGCAGGTTTAGAGAAAACTCAGATTCCTTTGTTGGAAACAGCAGAACTGTGTGTCAAAGGTCAGAATAAATGTCCTGATGGTGAGATACAGCTAAAAAAACACAACACTCAACAAGAAGAAGAACACACAAAAGGAAAGACAACAAGAAGATTTTTTAACAGAGTTTGGCTAAAGTAGAGCAAACCTCTAACTCCTCAAGGTGTTGAACTAATGTAAACGTTTTTCTTACCAAATCTTAAAAACTGTGATTTGGAGTTATAGGAGAGTTAAGCTTTTTGAACCAAGTATCAAAATAAATTCCTGTATTCTCTGTACACGGTTTGATCCTGGGAAAGGTTTTCTTCTTTCTTAATCAGACCTGATGGTTCAAAGTAGAAAGAAAATAATGACTCAATATTCTGGCCTCAGGTCAGAAAGTGTGTTTCTCTTGAACTGTTTCGTGGAGGCTTTTACAGCCTCGAGCCAAACCACCAGTGAGAGTCGGGAACTATTCTTCCACCTGATTATATTATAGTTGGAACCCATCATCATCATTATCATCATTGTCATTTCAGTTACCATCATTGTTGCCATCGTTGCCCAACATGCTGTCATCTGTCCAGCACTCTTTCATCTGCTTTACGTTGGTCTTAGTTCAACAGCAGACACACAGACACTTCACTCAGACTTTTTCTATCAGTATAAAAACAAGGCTGAAACGCATTTTCTTGTAATTTACCAAAAAGCTACCAGGATTGAGTTTTTAGAAATAACATCACAACAAAGTAAAAAGAAGAAAAGGTCAAGCTCAGTCAGATCCTTTTCAAAGAGGGAGAAAGAAAGCAAAATTTAAACACTATCATCACAGAAAGATGCTCTTTCCAAGGTTATCATAGTTAACAAAAACTAATGGAATAAATAAACCGAGAGGTCAAATAACACATTTTTGTAACTTGAAATATAAATAAAAGAGGCTTTACAAATATGAGAACCAACTCAAACTGTATCATGAGTTTTAAAAAATAACAAAATCAAACCAAAGTTATTGAGAAAATGTCTTTGGTTTCACTTTTGACATTTTTGATTCCCACCCCTTACAGCTACCCCATACACCGAAAAAACATACAGCAAAAAAAAGGTAAAACTAATACTGAACCTCACAAAAACTAAACTTAAAAGAAGCCTTTAAAAAAAGGAGAGAGAAACTAAACTAAAACTATCACTTTAGAAATATGCATATAAACTACAACATTCCCTTTTGTCCAGGTTTGTTTATCCTCAGGGACCCAAGGCCCTTTGGGGAACTTCCTCCTCCTGAGGCAGAATTGCTACAAACAGCAATGATGTTAGGGCGTAAGCTAATCGTGTTGGGTTGGAAGGCTCCCTCTGCCCTCTGGTTAAACTCTGGCACAGTCACTTGGGTAGACTAGCTGCTCTGGAGGGTTTATCATTTAAACTTATGAATAGAGTAGAATTCTATAATCTTAAGTGGAAACAATATCTGTGCAGCATTATTGCTGCAAACTGAGGTGTGGGAGATTGGTGAAGCTTTCAAAACTTAAAACCAGCATAGACATTTATAGCTATATTAACTGTCTCGTCACATCTGATGTTGGATTAAAGCTCTTTGTCATAATGGAAAGTTAACCTGACGGCAGCTGGAAGTTTGATGCATCTTACAATTAAACAATAAACAGCCTTAACTTCTGATACTGAGTATATATCTGGCTTCTCTCATTTCATTTAATTCAAAGAAAAGAGGGAGAGAAAAGACGAAGTAAAAAGAGACAAAATAAATGTATGTCACTCAGGATTTACCAGTGATTTCCCATATTTCTCTGTTTCAGTCTTTATTTTTAACGTGATCCAAAAAAGATGGTGTACATTATTGTAAGGAGGATGAGGTGGAGATACCGGGAGAGTATACAGTATATCACCAAAGGTTCTGCTATTTGGCGATGACCAACCAGGAGTGCAGGTGGATCAAAAGTATTCTGAATGGATAAGCCAGCTGTGTAACTGTCTCTGCATTTTGTACTCCTATTAATGACAAAGGAACAGATCACATCTGTCCCGGGAGCTGGCCCACACAGTGATGCGCTTCGTGTCCTCCAATGTGCCCCGCTGTCCATTCTCCTGCTGCAGGGACAGCGGCTCTGACCGTCTCCGCTACTGGATCTGTCCAGCACACTCTCTGCGGTGCTGGGGATCACTCAGACCAATCAGACACTGCACCTTGGCCGCAGCGCATTTGAGGCAAGGAGAGGCGCTCACTTGATTGGTGAAAACAGCGATCCACTGTGTTAAACCTACTCACGGCTTTTCTCCTCCCTCTCTGCCATTTGCGCGGAGGGAGGCGTGGACGGGCTTCTCTGCGCCTTGACTGCGTCTCTCTTGGCACTGCAGGAAACTAGCAAAGTGCGCCAGTCACACCCTGTCCACGTGGTGAAGGCCAGTGCAGGGCAGGTGCACCTGCGCTTGCGCCTGGTCAACTAAATTAGAGCCCTTAGAGTTCACTTTACCCTAAATTTGGAAAAATAGAACATACTCATAAATTATGGAGTTTTGTTGTCTTTACTCATCTCAGCCCTTTTATGTCAATGTTCCAGTTATATAATAATAATAATAATAATAATAATAATAATAATAATAATAATAATAATAATAATAATAATAATTATTATTATTATTATTATTATTATTATTATTATTATTATTATTATTATTATTATTATTATTATTATGTGGCTATTGCAGCTCTGAATTCTACAGGAAACAGTTCACTTCTTACAACCAGCTAATGACCCTGAAGAAACACACACACATGCCTCCTCACACATACTCTCTGTGTGAGTCTGCAGCAAGTCCCAGATTAAACTGTGTGATTAATTAAATTATAACTAAATCAATTGTAATTATCCAGCAGGGTCGGGTCTGATGTGAGGCAGCAGGCAGCACAATGACCAATCACAGCAGCAGTTATCTGATACAATTACAACACACACTTTACAACACAGCCATCCGCACTGGAGCACGGATACACACTGCGCACACTAACACCGAGTTAATGAGAGCAGCCGGGGTGAGCTGCTGATCGATTTCACAGCTATCTGCTGAGTCTGGGATTATGATAATGGGAGTGGGAGTGCAGGAGAGAGGAAATACATAAACTAAGGAAGTAGCAGGTCAGATCAGGTGCAGGAAACTACAGGTGTGACTGAGGCAGTGATCAATCAATCATGGAGGTGAAGAGGCTAGTGAGAAAGTGTTCGACCTCATCAATCTGGCACTCCTGTGTGACCAAACCTCCTGAGTTTATAGTAGGACAGACAGAGTTTACTCAGACTTTCAGAAACCTGGACGTCACGCTGTCTCCATCCTGTCTGTGACACTTCAGAGTCTTTAAGTCATCTCTCATGAAAGTGACGTTTCACTGACTCTATGTGTTCAAGGAATTTCACTACGCAGATGAACTGTGACTCAACCTGTTAACACTAATGACTAGTTTGACCTGGGGAACCTCTTTATTAGTAACAGCTTGTGTCTTTTATAAGATCTTAATCCTGTGTAGATCTAATACATGTCTCACATAACAATAGTGATTAGCTCTCAACTTTAAAAGCAACAAGAGGGACGGCCAAACAACGTGTCATCCAATCTCTGACAGAATCTAACAATCCTGTCCAGACAAGAGCAGAGCTGGTGAGAGCATCTCTAAGCTGCTAATTGAACAAACTCTCTTCAACCATCAGAGGTAGTGATAGATAGGGATGGGCATTGATAAGATTTTATCAATGTCAATGCTCTTATCGAATCTGCTTATCAATTCATTTCTTTATCCATTCCCTTATCAATTCCTTCTTTTTCAAGTGAATTAACATGTAATTGGTCACTGGATCTGGATATCTCCCGGTGTAAATATAAAGAAATAAGTAAAAATTGCACGTCATGTGACATTGGCGTACAGTTTTGTGATATGTTATTGACTCAAGTAGGCCATCTAGTGTCTCAAAGTGGTTATAGTATTATTCTAAGTTGTTTGGAACCTTGCCGTAGTTATGAAGCCAACCATGAGCCTAACTTTTCTCTTATTTGCTTGAAAGTATTTTGACATTTGGAGTTCTCAGTGTTGTTTAAAAGAGTAACTGTGATATGCCTCTGTGGTGAAGTTAAAATTCTACTCTGAAGCCAAAGTTATACTGATGTATGCTAACCACTATCGTATCAATGCAATTTCTCGTATACATTAGCATCAAGCTAGCGCTATTTTGTTAATTTTTAAAGTTTCAACTCACTTTTTCACAAGGGTTGGCTGAAAGAGTCTGTTGCCATTGAACACTTTGATCATGAAATCACAGGAAGTAGTTAATTGAGCTGATTATAACAACTGTTTTTAAGGTAACATCTGAATCAGTACTTTGTGTCAGCTTGTTTCTATCTGACCGGGATCATGTATAGTGAGCAGGTGGAAATGCAAATTGGAAACCTGTCAGGACAAAGGACCCTCACATCAGGGTCTTGTGTCACCCTTTTGGGATTTTAATTTGCATAACCACCTTCTTACTTCACATTATCTCTCTTATCTTCTCAGACACAAACTCATCACTTACAGACAGTTTACAGCTGGTATTAAAATGTCAATTTTTGACAAATTTTCTGGCAAACAAATGGTCAAGTCTTGTGTCACTTGTTCATTGTTTTTTTATATTCCTAACATGTCCTCTCACTTATTTCCAGGCTTTCAAACTGATCTTACAGGTGTGTTCACACCGCAGTTAAAAGTGACCTCAATCTGATTTGTTTTTCTCTCAAAGTGACCCATACCTACTTTGTTTCTGACAGTGTGAACAACATAAGTCACACTGAATCTGGTTATTTTAAAAGCGACCACAACTGAACAGCCAGATCCCATTTAATGCAACTTTGATGTCATTCTGGGGCGACATGTCACAGTTCTGCCCCTCAGACAAAATCAGGGGTGGGAGTTATGCTCATTGAAAACAAACAAACAAACAAACAAACAAACAAAAACACTCTCAAACTTGCCAGCTGTCACCACCCACTGTTTTTAGCGTAAGACCATAAATGAGACTGCCGGATTTGATGTCATTAATGTTCAACTGAGCATGCTGGTCACTTCAGGAGTGTGAGCTGTTCACATTGCACTCCATAGACAGGCCACATTCCAAAATGTAACTGGAACAGGCAAACAAAAAATCATATTGAGCATTAAGACCTGCAGTGTGACCATAGCCTAAGATGCTTGACTCTTATTGGTTAAACTCTCGACAACCGCTTTACGATGGTTATTAACTTTCAGAGAGTTTAGCTTCTGCTTGTTGACAATAGAGACTGTAAGGTAAGGGGCAATTGTTAGCTTCTGTTAGCTTCCATTAGCATCATATTGGTTAGCAATGTGACTAAAATGTTATTTCATGTTAGCATGCTAATTCTAATTACTGTAGCTACACGCCAACCATCATGTAGATATACCATAATTGATTGGTTACAGGAGAATGATGGGGCAGGTGTGAAGGCCTTAATGTGAAATGGATTCTGGTCAACATTAAGCCTGATGACATCATGACCCATTTTAACTCTGCAGTTACATTTTATTAGGGTCCTCGGCCTGAGCCAGGGCACCTTCTAGCAAGAGCTAGAAGGTGCCCTCGGCCGAAGGCCGAGGGCACTATTGTATTCCGTCCGTTTCTTTTTAGGGTCCTCGGCCTGAGCAGAGGGCACCTTCTAGCAAGAGCTAGAAGGTGTCCTCCGCCGAAGGCGGAGGACACTATTGTTTTTCGTCCGTTTCTTTTTAGGGTCCTCGGCCTGAGCCAGGGCACCTTCTAGCAGGGCTAGAAGGTGCCCTCGGCCGAAGGCCGAGGGCACTATTGTTCCTGCTGCGTTTCTTTTTTCTTCTTCCCTCCTCCAGTGAATCGCTTATTAGAACCCCTAAACATGCTCAAAAACTCACCAAAATTGGCACGCATGTTCTATGCGCCCAAAATTTTCGTTTGATACCAAACATGACCCCCGACATCCCATAATAATCTCTCTAGAGCCAAAAAACCTCTAAAAACCACTCTTAAACACACAAAAATGGCTCTAGCTCGGTCCAGGAATGTCGTAGAGAGATGAAACCAACATCAAAACGTTCGTCTCATTGAGACGCACAAAAAATATAGGAGGTATTTTCGCGCAGCTCCAACAGGAAGCCGGCAATTTGCCCGCCAAAATAAGAGTTTTCTGAAATTTAAGCCTCTCTACAAAATTTAACTTGTCAATAACCAAAAATGGTACCGGCATGAAAATTGGCTCACATGACAGACCAGACCCTGTTCTACAAAAGTTGTGGGGGAATTCGTTGTTTCGGGCCCTGTTTTCGAATGGCGAGCCCTCAAAGTCGCCGACCACGCAATGTTAACAGATGGGAGAGCAGCCCTCGCTGAGCAGTTGGGCCTCTAGACAAAAAAGTAAAAGTCGCACAGCTTTAAAAATGACATGGTTGGATTCCTCGCGGAATTTCATATAAGATATGTATATTTTGACACAGATTAGGTCCACATTCTGGCCTACAGGATGAGAAGTTTGTCATTTGGGAATCTCATCTGTGATGATGTCACACACTGATTAGGAGCTCCACACAGCTGGTCACATGACTCAGCAGAGGAAACAAAGACTCTCTCCTCCATTAAAGTGCTTATTAGACCCCCTCAACATGCTCAAAAACTCACCAAAATTGGCACACACATTTCAAGCATCAAACTCTTCAATAAAATACCAAAAATCCCATAATATGCTCTCTGTCCACATCTACAACATTCAAACAGCCATAGCAGCCCGGAGGAATGTCCTAGACAGATTAAACCAACGTCAAAATGTTCATCTCATTGAGATAAAAAAAAATACACCGACACCCTGACCTTTACCAGACAGGAAGTTGGCTATTTTATCTTCAGCATAGCAGAGGATACGTTGCCATGGTATCAACTGACTCCCTGACATCCCATAATATTCTCTCAGAGCCACAAGGCTCACTTCCACCTATGCACAGCAAAACAGCCCTAACTGGGGCTAGGAATGTCGTAGAGAGATGAAACAAACACCAAAATGTTCGTCTGATTTTGTTGGACACATTGGAGGGAAAACCGGCAGGAGCCCGAGGACCCGTCTAACGCTGCTTGCAGCTTTAATTTCTTATTATTCCCTCCTCCAGTGAATCGCTTATTAGAACCCCGAAACATATTCAAAAACTCACCAAAATTGGCACACAGGTTCTATGCGCCCAAAATTTTCGTTTAATACCAAACATGACCCCCGACATCCCATAATAAGCTCAATAGCGCCACCTAGGCACACGCTAAGGGCCCTAGCTCGGGCTAGGAATGTCGTAGAGAGATAAAACCAACACCAAAACGCTCGTGTCATTGAGACGCAAAAATCATACGCTGCTACCCTGGACCTATCTCCAACAGGAAGCCGGCAATTTGCCCGCCAAAATAAAAATTTTTTTTTTTTAAACCTTTCTGCAAAAATTTTCTCCTCTAAAACCAAAAATGGTACAGGTTTGAGACTACCATCATATGGCAGACTACACCCTGCTCTCCAAAAGTTGTGAAGGAAGTTGTTGTTTCGGGCCCGGTTTTCGAATGGCGAGCCCTCAAAGTCGCCGACCGCTTTTGGCCGCTTTAGGATTTCTCCATGTTAGCAGATGAGGAGAACCGATTTCAGGTCAAAACACACACTACTAGTACTTCTACTAGTGCCGCATTTGGGCCTCTAGACAAAAAACTACAAGTCATAGAGCTTTAAAAATTACATGGTTGGATTCCTGACAAAATTGTCTACAACCATATGATATTTTTACACAGATTAAGCCAAATTTGTGACCTACAGGACAAGTACTTCGGACGTTTCTCATAAATAAAAAATCCATTTTCAGCACTCTTCCATCTGTTTTGTGACGCATTTGTGCTTCTGGAGAAAAAAGTAAAACTCGTACAGCTTTAAAAATGCCAAAAATGGATTCCTCACAAGCCCTTCTATCAAATATGATATTTTTGACACAGATTGGGGTAAAATTGTGGACTCTGTGAGGATTTCTTTACATTAGATGCCTGATAAAAACTCCCTCCAGGCACTAGTCACACTCGTGTCACGCTAATTAGAATTCCAAGCATGCAGCAGGTGATGTCATTCAGCACAGCAGAGGATACGTTGCCATGGTATCAACTGACTCCCAGACATCCCATAATATTCTCTCAGAGCCATTAGGCTCACTTTCACCCTATGCACACCAAAACAGCCCTAACTGGGGCTAGGAATGTCGTAGAGAGATGAAATTAACGCCGAAATGTTCGTCTTATTTTGATGGACACATTGGAGGGAAAACCGGCAGGAGCCCGAGGACCCGTCTAACGCTGCTTGCAGCTTTAATTTTTTTCTTATTATTATTCCGCACCGTCTTTGAACGCAAATTAGACCCACTAAACATACTCAAAAACTCACCAAAATTGGCACGCACCTTACAATTGCGAAAAATTGCGTAATGATACCAAACATGACCCCAGACATCCCATAATAATCCCTCTAGAGCCAAAAAACCTAAAAAAAAAAAACTAAATGGGCCCTAGCTCGGGCTAGGAATGTCGTAGAGAGATGAAACCAACACCAAAACGCTCGTGTCATCGAGACGCAAAATTCATACGCTGCTACCCTGGACCTATCTCCAACAGGAAGCCGGCTATTTGCCTCACAAAATTAAAAAAAAATTTTTTTAACCATTTCTGCCAAAATTTTCTCCTCTAAAACCAAAAATGGTACAGGTTTGAGACTACCATCACATGACAGACTAGACCCTGCTCTCCAAAAGTTGTGAAGGAAGTTGTTATTTCTGGCCCGGTTTTCGAATGGCGAGCCCTCAAAGCCGCCGACCGCTTTTGGCCGATTTAGGATTTCTCCATGTTAGCAGATGAGGAGAACCGATTTCAGGTCAAAACACACATTCTACTAGTGCCGCATTTGGGCCTCTAGACAAAAAACTACAAGTCATAGAGCTTTAAAAATTACATGGTTGGATTCCTGACAAAATTCCCTACAACCATATGATATTTTTACACAGATTAAGCCAACATTGTGACCTACAGGACAAGTAGTTTGGACGTTTCTCATAAATAAAAAATCCATTTTCAGCACTCTTCCATCTGTCTTGTGACGCATTTGTGCTTCTAGAGAAAAAAGTAAAACTCGTACAGCTTTAAAAATGCCAAAAATGGATTCCTGACAAAAATTCCTATCAACATGATATTTTTGACACAGATTGGGGTAAAATTGTGGACTCTGTGAGGATTTCTTTACATTAGATGGCTGATAAACTCTCAGTCTCCACTCTGTTTGGGGTTCTGTCACGCTAATTAGAGTTCCACTCATGCAGCTGGTGATGTCCTTCAGCCTAGCAGAGGGATACGTTGCCATGGTATCAACTGACTCCCTGACATCCCATAATATTCTCTCAGAGCCATAAGGCTCACTTCAAGCCTACACACACCAAAACAGCCCTAACTGGGGCTAGGAATGTCGTAGACAGATGAAACCAACGCCGAAATGTTCGTCTTATTTTGTTGGACACATTGGAGGGAAAACCGGCAGGAGCCCGAGGACCCGTCTAACGCTGCTTGCAGCTTTAATTTTATTTATTTTTTATTATGATTATTATTTTATTTTTATTTTTTTTATTTATTTTTTATCTATCTATCTATCTATCTATCTATCTATCTATCTATCTATCTATCTATCTATCTATCTATCTATCTATCTATCTATCTATTTATTTTTTAAGTACATTTTTGTATTTTTTTTTTTTTTATCTAAAAAAACAACAACAAAATATTATCATTATTTACCCAAGTAACAACTGAATATACTTTAATATCAGGTGTCAATTAAGTCTTTAACATTGGATAGATGACACCAAATACAGAGGATGAACATTTTCATTTGTAACTTTCAAAGATGGCATCCTACTGAAAGTTAGATTGGAACAAGTGTTCTACAAAGCTTTGATACCATATATGTGGGATAATAATGAGCAATCAAGGGTAAAAACACTGACTTTGTTTGTACCTGTGAATAAATCACACAAGGCAGAGAGGAGCAAGGATTATGTCTGAACAGGAAGTACAGCTCCTGTGCAGTTAAAGTCAAATCACATGTATTAAAATGACTAATGTGAAAAAAATCACACAATTCATCTATGAACTGCAGCTTTGGTTTCCTGGTGACACTGCGACCTGCTGAAGCGATGGCCACAGGGAGAGATGTCAGTTGTCCGATGCCCTTCCTTTCTTGTAGCAGCAGCAAAAGATCATGGTTGAGAGCATACCTCACAGCAAGCTGATGTAAATGAGCTCACACACAGACACAGACACACACATACAGAAAACACAGGACCTGTGGGCAGAGGGTCCTCCACAACACTCCAGCCCCCTCCCTGCACATGCATAATGCATGGAGAACATGTAAATACGTTATTCCGCACATGCATTAATGATCACGGAGAAGCTCGCCGTCTAAGCACCAGGGCAATTAATAAAAGATGGTGCTCAGATAAAGGCCCATACCTCCCTGTCTACGCAACCTCCACACACCCTCCCCCTCCGCTTGATCCGCTGAGACACATTTCATGCCAATTCTTAACCTTGTTTTATTTCTGAGCTGCTCGGGGGTGTTGTGCAGCTGGAATAGAGCTGAATAATGAATGGAGGCTATCAGAGTGCCCGACTACAGTAAAGAAGGTCTGCTCCACTAAAGATACAGCCAGGATTCACACACACAACCGCTGTGGTCCTTATCCCATGCTCTGGGGAGGAAATGTGGGGTTAACTGGTCTCTGGGGAGCTGTGAGACGAGGGCTCTGTAGCCTGGAGACGGTGCATAAAACATCAGCTACAAACACACAGACACAAACACATTCATCTCACAAGGCCCGAGCTGAACAAACAGAGACTTTTTAGTGAATGTTTCTGGCTGCTTCAGCCTTCAGCCACAGACGCTCCTAACTAAAAGGGAGAAAAGAAAGATCTGATGGTTTTTCTTTCCAGGCGTACTGTCAGCCACAGACAATACAGCAAATGTCTGAAGCAAAAACTCAGATGGATGCTAAAAGACAGCTTCTTATACTGTCTATTACAGGAGTACTTCTGATGATCATGTGTCAAGTGCAGGTATGGAGGATGATGATGATGATGATACGACTTTATCAGAGTCAAAATTTGTCAGCACAGCACAGAAGAGAAGATAGAACGGTAAATACACGTTGAAACAACATTTTAGAAATTAAACAGCGTCAGAAGCCTTCAACAGACTTTTAATCAGGGATTTAGTTTCATGAGTCAAACAAGTCCATTAAGTTTGAGAGTTGACTGGTGTACAACAGACTTTGACCTTATCAAACACTGGACCCTTTATCTCAGGTCTGATGGACTCCAAACGTCGTAATTCAGATGAGGCGATCATTATTACGGTAATGTTTTCAGTAAAGTCTCTAACAGAGAGCATTACACCTCCCTTTCGACAGCTGGATATCACATCACTAAACTCGTTCATACTAGTAAAGGTATAAGACAGCGTCCTCTGGTCGGTGACATTAAATTAAAGTAATAAAGACAGAGATATATTACATTCATACAGCAGTGAATGTCAAGCTATTGTTGTCATGGGAACAAACCCACTTTTCAGCTTCTTTGTTTTCCTGTCACCTCATGGGTGTGGCCCTTTCACTGTTGTTAGTCAACCTTAGCATCCTTTTAATGCTGGCTGATCCACAGAGTCTCCGAACTGGCTTTACTACAGTCTTTGCGCAGATTGTCAGAAGGTGGAGCAGTGACAGGCACTGTTGCATCATTGCTGTGGGTACTCATGTAGCAGGTCTGCCAATCACTGATATCCAGGACTGGATATTATAAAACCCCTTTTTTTTTTTTTTTTGCTCTCGCGTTTTTATTCAATTCAAGTAGTTTAAATTCAATAATTTTGCTCAATTGTCTCCTATGGGCCTCTATACATGTGTGTCAGTGTCTGTGTCTGCCTTGAACCCTCTCCTCAGCCTGTATGTTGATGTTTTGGCTGTATCTGGACATTTCTGGGCAGAGAGTAAGCATTGTTACATCAGCCTATCACAGCGCACCCAGTGTGCAGGTCACTTTGCAGATTGCCAATCATGAGTGGAAGAAGCTATCTTTAGCGGCTATGATAGTGGACATAGCACAGAGGAAGAAAAGCGCAACCAAAGTGAAAAAAAAAAACACCAAAACTTTTCATTAAACAAGAATGAAGCTTGGCTTAACTCTTACTCATTTTTGGACAATTGGAGAGCAGCTCAGGTTTAAGAGCAACGCAAGTTGGCTTTCTGGTAACTAGGTATGTGTCAAATACTAATGATTAGCTAATGCTAACATGCCAAGTCAGGTGACCGGCTCCGGAGTCTCTCCCACATAATGCTACAGGTGGTTGCTGGGCTAGTGAGTGTGTTCACATATTCAACGTCAGAGGCAGTGGGTGTGCGCTGCTGCTGGCACTGCGCCAAGGAGGAGGAGCCAAGTTTGAATGTTGAGTTTACTAAAAAGTCAAGGAAATTTTCTGCTGACCCTATCTTTGACAACTTAAAGCTGTTCTGCAGCAATGGAAATTGATCAGGCCTTGAAAGTTGGTGCTACCAATTCCTATAGGTGTTGTGTAGTGCTCTACAAATGAGCAGGAAAAGGCGGTGATGATATACCAACATATCAATATTTTATCTGAGCCCTCCTTATCAGAGAACGATGGTTTGGCCTGACTCACCTCCTCTCTCTGTACAACTTTGAAAAGCAGCTTAAATACGTCTGTCCTCATCTCATCTCACTCCCTGTGACTCATAAACCCCACCAGCCAGCACAGCCAGGAACATACATCCAGAAACAGAGAATATGAAGTATTGACATTTGCACTTCAACAACCTCTGCTTATCCATCAGATTCTATTTTTACACTGAAGCAGAGTGAAGAGAAGCAAGAGAGCGGCAGATGGTGGGAGGGTGAAAGCTCTGCTTGTCTTCTCTCTGTTCCTCCGAGTGCGAGCCGGCCAAGCTGACAGCCTGTCAATCCGACCGCCCGGCCTGCCGACCGAAGGGACGAGATCTGGAGATGACAGCTTTCTCCTCCTCTCTGATATGTCTCTTTCTCTGTCATTCTATCACTTGTGTGCAACCACATGCTGACCTTTCACCGCCACCATGCTTCGCCTGTCTGTCAAACACAAAACAGTCGAGAAGTGGGGATAAAATAGTCCCCTCGCAGCGAACATTACCCTCCTCCTCCGCCTCCTCTGTGTGCTGATTTTAAGTGACAGTAATCACTGTTTATTAGCCCACTTTGCCCTTGTCATGTCCAAGAGCAGCAGCCACATATTAGAGTGATTAGACAATTAGGGCCATTACAGTAATACACCGGCCAATGTCACACATCACACATTACACTGTGGACAGGGAGAGCAGACGAAACCTCCCTCTCCGCCCTCCCCCTCACACACACACTCACACACGCACATTTCAGCAGCTCTAAGCTGGCAGAAAATGGTCTTAATGACTGCAGCTAGCGTGCCCTATTTAGAGGGAGACAGCATTTTCTGTTCAAATTAACAGTGCGGGGTGGAAAGGGCCACAAAGGGGAATCGACTGTGCTAAGTAGAGAAGAGGAGCTGATGTAACGAGGCTGACGCTGCAGCACTAATTAACACACGGCCCTGTGCTGATTCCCCAAAAATTTACTTAACTCACACCGCTTCATTTATCTGAGCAAATGAGCGCAGAGATGTGTATCTGCTTAAGCCGCGGCGGCTCAATTAATACGGCTAAATAATTCAGCCAATGTTATATTTAGGTCCGACAAAAATCCTCCTCTGAAAAAAAAAAACTTAGCGCTGTGTAAATGCTATCATAATTAGTTTAATTAAAGCATATCGTGTATTAATTATTACACGGTGATTCCAGCAGAGATGGTTTAATACTAAGAGTGTCTTTATAAATAGATGAGGAAGTCTGCTTCATTCGTTCATTTGCATTTCTGTAGCTCTGAGAAAGAAGAGAAGGAGAGAGGGAGGGAGGGAAGGAACAGACTGTAGGAGTTATACAGAAGGAAGTAAAAGAAGAGAAGGACCAACAGGAAGGTCTCAAGGAAGAAGAGTATAGGGAAAAAAAGCAGCTAAAGGGAGAGTAGATAAGAGAAGAAGAGAAAGGGACATGATAGGACAGGAGAGAAGAGAAAAGGATGGGAAAGGATAAAGGATGAGGAAGAAAAAACAGGAGAGAGGAGAAGAGTACAGTAGAGATTATAAGAGAAAATAATAGAAAGATCAAGGGAAGAGAAGACGAGAGTCAAGAAAGAGAGAAGAGTAAACAGAGGAGAAATGGGGAGGAGAAAAGATGAGTGAAAAGAAGAGAAATAAAGGAAATATTGGGAGAAACATAGGGGTTAGAAGATGAGAGTAAAGAAAAAAAGAAGGCTGGGAAGAAGAAAAGTGAAGATGGGAGTAGTAGAGGAGAGTGGAGAGAAAATTAAAGTGGATAGGAGGAAAGTAGTGAGAAAGAAGAGTGTCAAGATAAAAGAAGAAAAGAAAAGTAAAGGGAAAGAAAAGACAAGAGGAGAAAAGAAAAGAGAAGACAAAACAGGAGAAGCAAAAAGGAAAGACTGAAAGGGAAAATGTGAGAAGAGAAGGGGGAGAGAAAAGAAGAGAAGAGAAAAAAGAAAAGGAAAGAGAAGACAAAACAGAATAGGAAAGGAGAAGAAGAAAAGAGAAGAAGAAAATAACAGGGAAAAGAAGAGAAAGAAAAGAACAGAACTGAAAAGAAGAGAAAAGAAGAAAAGAAAGGAAAGAGAAGAGAAGACAAATCAGAATAAGCAAAGAGAAGAAGAAAACAAAAGGGAAAAGAAGAGGAAAGAGAGAACAGCACTGAAAAGAAGAGAAAAGAAGAAAATAAAAAATATAGAAGAAAAGAAAAGAGGATAGGAAAAGAAGAAAAGGGAAGGGAAGGGAAGAAAAGAGAGACAAGAGAAGACAAGAAGAAAGAAGAAAAGAAAAGAAAAAATGAGGAAAGAAGAGAAAAGAAGAGAAGAAAAGATAATAGAAACCAAAACAGGAGAAGAGAAGAAAAGAAAAAAAGGAGAAGAGGAGAAGGGAAAAATAGAACAAAGAAGTGACAAGAAGAGAAGAGAAGAAAGAAAAGAGAAGAGGAAAGAAAAGAAAAGAGGAAAGAAAAGAAAAGGAGTAGAGAAGAGAACAGAAGAGAAATAAGGAGAGAAACAAAAACAAGAGAAAGTAAGAAAAGAGAAGATAAGAAAAGAAAAGAGAACAGGAAGAAAGGGAAAAAAGAGATAAAAGAAGAGAAGAGAAGACAAAACAAAAAGAAAAGAAAAGGAGTAGAGAAGAGAACAGAAGAGAATAGAGAAGACAAAGAGAAGACAAACTAAAACAGAAGAAGGGAAGAGAAGAGAAGAGAAGAGAAGAGAAGAGAAGAGAAGAGAAGAGAAGAGAAGAGAAGAGAAGAGAAGAGAAGAGAAGAGAAGAGAAGAGAAGAGAAGAGAAGAAAGCCATGACAGATAAGAGAATGAGAAAAGACACTTTAAGATGTGGAGGAGAATAAAGAGAAGAGCACCCAAAGGACAGAAAAACAAGAGTGACAAGAGGAGAAGAGAAAGTAGTGAGTAGAAGGTAAAAGATGTGATAAGAGGAAGAGAAGTACGAGGACTAGAGGAAGATTAGAGGAGAGGAGATGAGAGGAGGTGAGCAGAGAAGAGGAGACTCAGCATCTGGATGCTGAGAGACATCACAGGAGTCGGATGGTCAACCTCTCCTCCTGCAGGAGGGGTAAAAAGGGAGGGAAATCTGTTTCCTGTCATCTTCCATCTTGTCAGTCTTTGTTCAGACATCTTGCATCTCCTGCACCAGCTGTTTGCTGCCCGCGCTGACAGATGGCTGCTTCTCTTTGATATGCACTCTCCTCTGGCCCACTCTCCTCACTCCCTCCTCCTCCTCCTCCTCTCTCTGGGAAAACTTTTCAGGAAAAAAGCCAACTCAGGTCGTGCACTTCAGTGGGTTTCATAGCAGGCAGAAGGAGGGAGCATTGTGAGGTGTAAGATAATCAAACTTTCCTCAAGTGTATTCAGTGAAAACAATGATCAAGACGGGAATCTTAATGTGGAAGTGGCTCCGTGTGTGAATGCAGATCTGTTCAGCGGAGCCGGCCAAGTCAGACAGATTTGCAGCCAAGCCTCGCTCAGAGGGGGGCTGCAGAAAAAGAAAAGCATAGGATTGTTTGGCTGCACTATGCCAGCACAGACGGGCAGTGCCAGAGTTTACATTCAGACAAAAAGCGATTGTTGGGCTTAGCTCTGCAGCAGTCTGCGAACATGTGATCCATCCATCCAGAAATCTGTGACATTCCCGTGGCTCACATTGCCAGGCTGCCTCTCTGTGTCTGTGCGAAGCGACCCCTCGCTGCGTGTGAGCGTGTGCGCGGGACAACAGAGGGTTCTTTGAGCGGGGGTACCGGGGTCTGCCCATGCGGCTCAGGCAGCTCAGCTCTGGGAACCGTCCCCGTGCCCAGTCAACCAGCAGGCTGAAACCAGAGCCGCTCAGAGCGGGCAGCAGACGGCAGACAGGACCCGGCATTCCTCTGGGAGTTTGGTCTGGGTCTAATGAGCTCTGGAGAGTCCTGTGAGGCAGACTTTCACCTGCAGCTCAACTCAGAGCTTTATTGGGGCTCTATCTGTAAATATATCCATGAGGTGGTTACCTCCATCAAATGTCATACTTGTCAAAGTTTGAACAGTGTTTTGATACAGAACATTGTTTTATTTCCCAGAAGACAGTTTCAGTAACTGGGGATAAAATCAGACCGCCAAGGAAGAGGCCTTTGAGTGCTGCCAAATCCACACCCCTAAGGCTCCTCCTGCAGGTTGTGGGTCCTCAGAATATGAACCCATGTCACCCATTCAGGTTGGGCACAGGAAAAGGCCCCTACCCCAGGATCCAAGGCAGGGCTCTGGTGACCCCCATCCAGGGTGAACTTGTCCGTGTTGTTATTCTTCAAATAGAGTTTAAAAGGCTGATTGTACGACTGAGTTAGAGTCAAAATGCAAAAGTATTGTTGCATTCCAGCTGCTTGTTTACACAGAAGCAGCATCTAGCCTAAAACGCAAACTTTTGGAAACGACCTCCAGAGTGGATTTTCTCTGCCACCATTGCCATGTAACCAGCAAGCCAGTGTTTTCAGTGGAAACGCTGATGTCATGCTCCGATTCGCACAGATGGTACAGCAGTACCATTGTACCATCAACAAAATGTGCATCTGTTGCTCCACCTCTGCTCTTAGCATTCACCACTACACCAGATGATCGGCCCAACTCCACCTCGGTGGAGATCTACCAAAAGCTGCTTCTGGACAAGACAGTTATGGCGACAACTACAGAACTGGCATGTTTACTACAGCGATTTCAGTCCCTTATCCTGTGTCTTGACTGGGTTTGTCAACTCACACCAGCTTCGTGTTCAGTCCGACAAACTGCCTGACTGACAGACAGCTGGAGTGACGAGACCAAGGAGTTCCCACTCCATTGATAAGTCTCTCTTTATTCATGTTAGTCATGTAAAACCCTTAACATGTTGACTCATGGTCTGGCTCCGCTCATTGTGTCTGTTCGTAATCATAGTCAAGCTGAATACAAAATGATTTTGACACGGTCTGTTTCTTTTTGAAAGTCGCTAGGTGTTTTTGGTTAATTTCTGGTCACGACTTCATGTCCTGTTGATCTTCCCTTCACCAAATTCATGCGTCACAGCTCTGCGTCCATCAAAAATTGGATGGGGCATATTAACTGCAACATGATGAATCAGCCACGCAGATTTACTGCAACAGAACAGATCAAATGTAAGTTGATACATTATTTTGAATTAAACCTATTTGATTTGTTTGCCGTAACAGTGCGGAAACGAACTGCTGACGCATCAGGTGTATTTTAGCTGTCAGCATTTGCGTGTACACACAGATTTTTCCTAAGCGTTTTTGCGTTTTGGGGTGAAACGTTGTACTTTGTCTGGCCCCTCACAGGCTCTTAGGCCCCATTTACATGACAAAGTTTCACCCCAAAACGCAAAAACGCAGTGAAAATGCAATGAAAAAAAATCAGCATTTATAAAGAAACACTGAGGGACTGAAAACGCTGTAGTAAGCATGCCAGGCCTTTAGTCGGCGCTATAACTGTCATCCAGAAGCTTCTTTTGGGAGATCTCCACTCAAGTTATGTTGGGCCGATCATCCAGTGTATTGGGGAATTCTAAGAGCAGAAGTGGAGCAACGGATGCTCATTTTGTTGAAAGACAGTCAACAGATTCAGCAGATTGAGCAACACAAGCACAACATGGTAGTTCGCGAAAATCGTAACAACGGCACTGTTGTCCCTGTTGTTTGCACTTGCGTGAGGTGGAGCAATAGGTCAGCGTTTCCACTGAAAACGCCGGCTTACTGTTTACATGGCAACGGTGTCTGCAGCATTTCAGAAAAATCCCACTCTGGAGGCTGTTATCAAAAGTTTGCTCTTTAGGTTGGCTGAAACACCGTTTCCGTAGGCTGAAACACAACAAAACTTTTGCGCTTCACCCTAAACCTGTTGTCGTGTAAACTGCTCCTTAATTTACCGGTCAATCTCAGTTCCAACCTCCACCTGTGATTGTGAAGCCAGCCGCGTGTGAATAGATCAAGAACACACATGAGCTTTCTCTGCAGGGTGTCTGGAGACAGGGTCAGAGCTAAGACATCTGTAGGCTTGAAGTAGAGCCGCTGTTTTCTGCATCAAGAGGAGCCAGATTAGGAGGTTTGGACATCTTGTCCAAAGATTCCCCTTTGGACTAGCAATCTAAAATAACCTGTAACCAGTAATATTGGCACTGATAATCTCATTTTTAAAGTGTAGATTACGATCAGGCATATATCTGGAAGGGAAACTTTTTCAGTCCACTTGTGAACACTTCAGGGGATTTTTTTTTATTTGGTAGCAAAGTTAACTTCTACATTCCATCAAATACAAGAGAGTGAAACAAAGTTTTTTTTAATTCTAACCACAAAATGCAAGTCCACTTATAGTCTCCAACAATCTCAGTTCAGGTTTGACTGTCAGTTATTCGTCACTCTGTACTCCTGAAAACTTAATCTTGGAAGGAGCCTGGAAGTCCAGAGAAAGCTTTGAGGAAATCACCCCCAGATAATGGAGTGCACTAAGTTTTGTAGGATCACAGTGAGCAGACACATTAAATATTTGTGCTGGTCCTGAGAAATTACAGCCCTGATGACATACACTGAGTAAAAGCCCTAAATTGAGAGATCTGGGACATGACACCACAGCGTCCGCAGCTGCTGAGAGAAAAGTCGATCTGTCAGGCTGAACTGTGTGATTAAAGGGGCTAAATTGCTCCTGAGTGGCGTCATTTCTTCTAAACTAAACTCATGTGACAAGTCTGACAACCACCCTGTAGAATTCAGGATGATGTTTGCTCCCCCTGCACACACTCCTACACACATGTGTACGGACACACACAGCTCCTGCTTTCTTAGCTTCAGGTTGTGTACGGAGATGAAAGGCGACAGGCAAAAGCATCCAGCCTGTGTGGGTGAAAGTTGTCTTTCCAGTTGGCTAAGCATCCAGTCACTGGCTCCGTCCATCTGTCAGGCCCGTCCCCAGTGGCCGCTCTGAGGGCTCGCGCTCTCTCCCACTGCCTCTCTGGCCCTGCGATTGTTCAGTGATCCAGACACCGGTCAGCCGCTCCCTCCCTCCCCTCTGTGTCTCAGCGAGAGGCCGGAGAGCAGAGACGCAGAGGCAGCAGCGCCTTGATACGGCCCGCTCACTGTGTTTACATCCAGCAAATTAACACAAACATGGCAGGGGGATATGAGAGCCTGCCCGGGGCCTGAACCCAGCAGCAACTGCCACTTACATCACACACTCATACACACACATGCACACTCGAACACAAGCGCACACACAGGAGGGTGAAAAGGCAAACTGCTCAGAGGCTGCAGTACTACTATCAGGTCTCTGCTGGTCAAAAGCCTTTTTACGTGCACCGTTTCAGGAGCTCTGCTGCACAAATTTTCCTGCTTGGGTTGTTTTTACACTTCCTACAGAGTGAAGTCATGTGTGACAGAGCGTGAGCAGAAGTCTCAGGTGTTACTACACGATATCAAACATACACTGAAGATGCCCGACAGAGAAACACGGACCTACATGACAATGACATTTCTTGATTTTATACAAGTGTGAACAGACAAATGTGCAGACATCTTCACCGATCTTTCCCTTTACATGATGCTCTAACACCATCCTGTGTTTGATTTATCTTGACGTGTGCAAATCTTCTGGATTTACAGCGATCACATGATGTATACATCATCACCTCAGCTTGCTTAATACTGTTAAATTTTTTGCATATGTCCTGCAGTGCTCTCACACCTGATTATCCTGAATTTATGATGAAATTCCATCAGGACGCCAAAAGGAAAATAAAAATGGATCAAATTGGAGCACAAATTTTGGCTGTTTGCATTCACAGATCCAACTAAATCTGGATGAAAGATTCAACTTAAAGTGGAGAAAGATAAAGTCTAAAGTAGTAAAACCAAACCTTTAAAGGCAAAGGTAATTTGAGGCAATACATAACTGTTAGATAAAGCAAAAAATGACATGCCAAGTGAATACATCAATATCAGCTCTGGCTTTTTTCTATGCTGATGAAACCTTCAAAATACCTCAGCATCCTGATTTTATGAGAATTTTTTTAATACTAAATTGATCTGAGTTTAGACAGTTACTGAGAAATTAGAGACATTTTGTTTTTTTCACACTACATTAGTTGTTTTTTGTTTTGTTTTGTTTTGTTTTTGTTGTTTTTTTACTTTATTTTATCTTGTTGTATTTTGAATCCATGAGTTGTATGTTGGAATGGGTACCTTTCACATTTTGCTAGGTACCAAGTATCGGTACCTGGCAATCGGAACTGGTACTCAATAGTCCCAGTTTTGGGTACTTTTTTGTGTTTGAGTGATGAAAAAATATTAATTCGTTTAATGATAAAATATATATATTTTTTTAATTGAAAATATTTATTCTTCGATATTTAAACTCCAGCATGAAAAATCACCAACTCCTCCACTCCCTTATAGTCACAAGGATGCATTCAGATACCTAAACATGGTACCTTTTGATTTTACATGATCGGTACCTGGTACTTTTGACAGAATTTGGTTGGTACCCACGAAAGTACCTAATTGGGTACACATCCCTAGTTGTAATGTCTACACTTCCAGCTAGGAAAAGAAAAAAAAAAAAAAAACCACACTCATATTTTTAAGACTTACTTTCAACACTATCACTAAATGTAATTTAGTGATTTATTTTTTTATTCTTTTACTTGTGACATTTGTAACTTCAATTGTTCAAATTCTAACAATTTCACAACATTAACATTACAATCTCCTGAATATATATATATATATATATATATATATATATATATATATATATATATATATATATATATATATATATATATATATTATAGATACCACATTCAGAAGACATTGAATGTGTAATTTTTAGATATTAAAAGCAAAACTGAACGCCTGAACTATTTGTAATAAATTAAGGCTGCCAAGGTAGCAAATAAAATTTACCTTTTGCAGTTTTTGAACTAAGAGAAAATATTAGTTGATGTACAAGCACTTGTTTTCATTCATTGTGAGCAGTTCAGTCTTAAATTTAACAGACCAATGAGGATAACGTGTGTATACAGTGCATAGCATCTTATAAATCAATTTCTAGTAAGTGTAATGAGTTCTTTTGATTAGAAATTAGACACATACAAGTTGAAAGATTAAAAAAAAGATGTGAGCTCGTGTTGCTTGTTGGACAAAAGGAAACTGTCTGAGAATTCCTCATGGTATGAGATCTTCATAAAGCCTTCCTGCTTTAACAGCCCCTCTCGTCTGTTTCCACACAGAATATTTCCGTTGAAACATTCACTCATCCACTTTAAAACTCTGTATAAGCATTCACACAAGATGGTCTGAGCAACCACTTAGCTGCTCGTAAACAAACACATCTAACGCAGTGAAAATCTGACTAGTCAAGCTACTTTACTCCCTCTAAGCTTCTGTTGTCTCCTCCGTGGCGGAGGCTTTTGTCTGACAGATGTTTACAGGGGCTGGGCGATGTTTTCCTCGCTGCGCGCTGCCTGGGAAAACATCTGGAGTTTGCAGGGATTTACCAGTAATCCCCTCGGCAAGCTGTGGAGCGCTCTGCTAGAATTTCAATGTGTCTGTAAAGTAAGCAAGCTGGAAAAAAAAAAATAGAAAACCTGACGGGCCCGCTTGGCGAGAAGCCTCACTGGGGTCAACAGTTCCATAAGCTCCTTACCGCCGCAGCTTTTAAGCATAAATAAATTAAAGTGGCTGGGCTCAAATGGCTCCAATAAACTCTCATTAAAGTCCTCCAGGCGAGGACGGATGGGCAGAGGGATAAAACTTTCATGCAGATAAACTCATTCATTATTTGACGAAAGGAAACAGCTTTTGGCGCGTTGGGATGGTTACACTGGAGGAATCTCCTGAAGCAAACAATTAGACACAAGCTAAAAACACAGAAGAAAAGCAGCCAACAAAAGCCCCCAATAGATTTCCAATAGAGGATTTGATTCTATAAGATTACCCTGAGATGTATAGAGCTGGGTTTAACCTTCCCCCTGAGTTTATACCACCCAAGAGATGTTTCTGCTCCATGTGTGTCTCATACACGACGCTGCAGCATAATCAGAGAGTGGAAGAAGCCTTAATGATAACCCACAGCCCACTCACTGTTTTCACAGTCATTATAGTCATTACAGTCACCCCCTACTACTCAACAAACCAAGTCTCAAACACAGGCTCAGTACTGTAAATACACCGTGGATCAATCTGGATGTGGGAACGTGGAGAGAGGGGGAAAAGAGGAGGACAATACGCTACAACTGGTCTCAACAGATCCAGATCTGAGAGCCATGGTTCACAGTTTCCAGGAGATTTGTTATCAAACACCAAAGCAACAGACACAGGAGTGACAATAATACACAAAGATGAAGTAGACACAGCTTACTCTGCTGGCACAAGGTTCAGAAACGATAGTTTGACAAAGAAAGTGGTATCACTTTGTGTTTCTGTTTCTGCTTTGGAGTTTGTAGTGCAAGTACACTGCAATGCTAGCCCGCCCGCTAGCTTAACTCATCACATGTTTTTGTCTGTGTTGTCTTGTAAGCTCACTGTTCTTTTTCTTGTCATGTATGGATCCTGCAAGCCCTCTTTAAGCAAGAATGAGTTATCACAAACCTGTTGTTTTCTCATATTGTGTTTAGTTTGAGATTTATCCAGAATGTGTAGCTAACTCTGCTAGCATCACCATTTCATCATTAGATTTCCCCTTATATACTTTTAGCTTGATGCTAGGAATAGGAATGGGTATCAGATTGGGTACTTTTATAGGTACCAACCAAATTCTGTCAAAAGTTCCAGGTACCAATTTACATAATACCAAAAGATACCATGTTTAGGTACCTTAATGCATCCTTGCTGGAAATGAACACAGCATAGCAAGGTTATATACTGAAGAATAAATCTGTTAATTTGAAAAACGTTTTTACTTTATTCCTATACAAATTGATATTCTTTTACTACATAAACACAAAAATGTACTGGAAATTCATTCTGTTGAGTACCGGTACTAATTGCCAGGTACCAGGCATTGGTACCGTATCATTTCAAATGTAAAAGGTACCCATCCCTAGCTAGGTAAGGATAGCATTTTATTTACCTCAAAAAGATGTTGGATACCAGCTGAACATGTTCTTGTTACGAGCTGAAACTCAGATTTTTTTTTTTTTTTTTGTTGGGATCACTCGTCAATTTTAGGCAACAACGGCATGTGATGTGATAGTTTGCAAAAGAACGCAAGGAGACAACATGTCCAGGAGAACTAATAGAATTTGCTTCAAACTGTTGCGACTGATCTGATAATACAATAAAAAAAAAAACAAGTTTAACACAACACTGTTAAAAGTAGAGTTTTTACAGCAGTTGTAGCAAGACACCACCTTTGTTTTTAAGCTCATGGTTACCACTGTCTTGGGTATCCAGGTAGGACTTCTAATTCCAGGTAGCTCGCTGGTGGGCGTATTTATACTTGCACTTTGAGTCTTTTGATGGTTTCTACCACACCTACACACGCTCACATTTATTTTTCTTAATTCCTCTAAGGAATTTTATCTATTCATATATTCAGTCATTCATATTGATAGTTTTTTTTTTCTTTTTTAATTGTTAATTTAATGAATAAAGAAATTGACCATTTGAGTCCCCTCAGTAAGTTTAAGAGGTGACCTGGTTGTAGTTTTCTTGGTCTTCTGAGAGGCTCTAGAGCAGTGGGCCAAATAGGTTTGGATACAAACAGATATGTCTTTGACTACAAAGTACAGCAGTAAAAAAAAAAAAAAAAAAAAAAAAAGGAAAAAAAAAATTCTATTAATACAAATTTGCTGTAGGGTTTATGGTCATTTATTATGTTTTGAGATGTGGCCAAATTGTGTTTACCTTGCAGAGCAGATGTATCTGCCTGATTCAGTTTCTGAAATCCTGCAGATCCATCTTACCAGGCTCCATTGACCAAAAAATCCACTCTGCTAAATTCTGACCGACCCAGTCAGGGAGCTGTGGGAGCAGCAGAAGTGATGAGCAGACGTGAAGTCAACAGACTTTCGTACTTGTCAGCGTTCCTTTGACTCTTAAGTTAACTTTACAAAAACAGAAGCAGTCATGCAATGCCATTATCACAGCTGTTTCTCGTGTTCCTGTCGTTGTTCTTTTTTTTTTCAGCAGCGGCGCACATAAGCTACGTCATACCGTGGCTTGATGTGGATTGGTCTGTGGTGAGTGTGTCAATCAGGACGGTCATCCAATCACCAGCTGCAGTTTTTTTTCTAAGTTCCCGCCTCTGAAAACAAATCGGAAGGGCTGCTACCCAGATGGACTAGTGAAATAGTTTTCGTGGTGGATATATGAAAATGTTTGTCTGGCGTGTCAGGTTAAAATTGTAATCCTGAGGAAAAATATGAGACCTGTAATCAATCCTAGCATCTGCAGCTTGTAACAGAAACATAAAACTAATTTACATAATCATATTGACGACTGAGTTAACTGACTGACTCTAGCTCTGAGCAGCAGAGAGAGGGGTTCACGTTCTGCTGAAGCAGAGGACTGACATCACTAAACTGAGCTCATGTTTGGTGAAGCAGGAAAACAAAACATTAGACAAACCACAATTTATTTACAAAGTTTAAAATCACAAGATGACTTTTTAGTATGTAATTTGGTAGAAAACTGGGACTAAACAGAGAATCAGAAATAAGACCTCAAATCAAACAACTTGCAGATAAATATTTCAGTGTGTGGAGAACACCTATCGGCACACCGTAATATCATTTTTATCACACTCTGCACATACAAACAGGATTTGTCAGTTTACAGAGAGTACACTAAAATTGGCTGAGATTAAATGAAGGCGCACATATTTTCTTCTGAGCACTCAAGACAGTTTTATGATGGGTTTATTCTCTTCAGCACAAACATCTCCCTATGAATGTGGCTGTATTTTTGTTATACAATCAGTTTAATCTAAAAAGAAACTACACCTTGTTCACTGTATCTATTATTTCCAGCTTTGACATACTGACTGCAGAAATCTTGACTTTTATCATGACAATGTGTAGATTTACAGCACAGAGCTCAGTCCTTTTAATAACACAACATATATTCACTTTTAAACTCTTGGTTTGATTTCACTTGTACTATTTACATTTACACAGTTTTTTTTTTTTTTTTTTTTTTTTTTTTTTTCACTTTCACACCACACAACCTGACAGCCACCAAGTACGGAAGCAGCAACTAGCCTCTTGATGCCTTTTGTCTCATATTTTACACATTCCCCGTCAAGTCTTAATGTAGCTGAAATTACCTTTGTATCTCATTATTACCTATTGATTCATATTGTACACAATCCAAAGATCATGTCAGATCCACTATGTCACAATATATTGGTCAGTGATGAACTCCTCATGTTTATACATATATATATATATATATATATATATATATATATATATATATATATATATATATATATATATATATATATATATATATATATATATATATATATATATATATATATATGTGTGTGTGTGTGTGTATAATATAACTTAGTTATAAGTATTGTGTGTAGGGATGCACAGATCCAACTTTTCTTGTTCCGATACCAATGCTGATACCCATACCAATACCTGGGCTTTTGGTATCCACCGATACCAGTTCTGATCTGATGCCAGTGTTTAATAATAACCTGCATGCTCTACTGCGGGATAAGACTGGTAATGTTTTAGGTAAAAGGCAAAAAAATGAGTAGATGGAGTTATGAAATTAATATTTATTTAAACTATGAAACTATAATAACTACGCAACTATAATAAACTAACTATTTAAATTTTTACCAGTAGTTTGGTAAAAACCATGCTTCAGAATGTACAGAAATTAATGTTCAATTTGTAATATTTTTTTACCCTGTAGGCCGGTAACTAAGAAAGTTGGATGCCTGGATCGGCACCATGGATCGGCCCCTTCCCACTGATACCGATCCAGCTTTGAGGTGCACTGATCCACCAATATCTGATTAGGGATGGGTACGGAATTAGGTACTTTAATAGATGCCAACCAAATTCTGCTAAAAGTACTGGGTACTGATTCACACAAAACTAAAAGGTCCCATGTTTAGGTACCTAAATACATCCTTGTGACTGTGAGGGAGTGGAAGAAAAGGTGATTTTCCATACTGGACATGAACACAGCATTGTAAGGTTATAAGTTGAAGATTAAATTTATTAAATTGATTTTTTTAATATTTCATTATTAAACAAATTGATATTTTTTACCACATAAACACAAAAAAGTACCAAAAACTGGTACCGTTGAGTACCGGTACCAGTTGCCAAGTACCGGGCATGGGTACCGTATCATTTCAAATGTGAAAGGTACCCATCCCTATACCCGATACCAGGATCCGTATCAGTGCATCATCAATTGTGCGTGCTATATATTTGAATTTACAATCTCCACTTGATTTAACATCTCTAAGAATGCAAAAACACATTAAAAATATTTTTATAATTGTTAATTAATTCAGGCAGTGAGGGGTTAAGTGAACGGTAGAGTGGACCATGGTTGACAGACAGGGGTAATCATGTCAAAGTTGTGAGACCGGTGGAGTCCTGTCATTTTTTCTCGACGCAGAAGCCTACACATGTAGCGTGACGTGCACCTCCTCACAAACAAACTACATTCTTGTGTTAATGCTGCTCCAATAGCAGCCATCTAGCCCAGACAGAGGTCACACTTAACACCATTGCAGGGCACCCAATGGGTGTTCAATTGCATTAGTCTGGTGTGAGTCAGGTTGCTGTTGGCCCTCTGTGGGTCTGCAGGCCCAGAGTTGACCCGCTGGGGGGTCCTGGCACAGGCTGAGACGACAAAGAGCCGTGAGCAGACACACAGAGCTGGACTTTAGTGCAGTGGAGGAATACAACCTCCTCCAGCCTCCCTGTCTCTGTCTCTCCTCAGGACACGAGCCCACACACAGGGGAAGCAATTACCCTTTCCCCAGAGTCACATGACCCCGGGTGCTTGACCCAAAAGCCACTGTGCTCCGTGCCCTTCTCACCCTTTCTCTGCAGAGAGCAGAGGAGGAAAGACAGGCACTCAGTCAAAAATGGCAGCACTTGTTTAAGGTCACTTCCTATCCGCATGCTGCTGAAAGCGTGCCTGTCAATCAGACGTAATCACACAGAGGCCGCCTGCTCCTCCGGCGGGACAGCTGGGAGCAGGAAAAGCCGACGGCTGCATGTGCCCTTCTTCTTCTTCCTCTCCTCCGACACACTCACCCGGCTTCTGCTCTAGCACGGAGACACACATCCTGTTCTTGTTTATACTGTCTTTTTACTGGGAACACAGACACGGAGGAAAATATAAAAGTACAAGAAGGCGAGGTCGCCTCAGAGTGAGAACGAGCGCAGACAGACATCCAGCACCGGATGATCAAGCTGTCCAATTTTCATTTAGTTCAAGCAGAAATACAATCTGGTTCTCTGAAATCAGTCCAAGTGATGCAAATGAGGCAGATTTCCAATTCACCAAGGCTTGTTTGAAATCATTTCAACTGTTAAATTTCTATTTCTCCGCTCTTTTTCTCACCAAAATCCCCCAAAATAGAAATCAAATAGTCTTCTTTTATCATTTTTCCTGTTAAAATCATTTCCAGTTAACACAAAAAACCTGCTTTGATCAAATGTGCAGATAAAATGTTCTCCAAAAACTCACTCACCAACTAAAACAGGATGAGAACTTGCTGAAAAGAAACTAAGAAGTGTTCTGAACTCCTCCCTCAACTTCTAACTCCCGCACTACCGTCATGGTTACTCTGACTTCACCACGGTGTCTTTGCTCAGCTTAAAACATTATTTTTTGGCTTTTTTGGCAGGCTGCTCCGATGACCAACACCACAGTGATGGTTACAAATATCTCTTTTAATGTCAAATAGTGGGTTTTGTGTGAAACAAAACACATCCCACACAAACAAAGTAAGAAGTTGATGTTCGGTGTTAAACTTGTGCGCCCTTTGTGAGGAGAAAATATCTCCAGCACAAGTTGTGATCACTGATTTGTTGTTTAAAAATTGACTTCTTCGAGTACATGGTAACACATTTTTGCGCAGAGTGTGATAGGAAGTTATTACAGAGGACCTGATTCAAAAGAGCAGCCTCCCACTCCTCCACCTCAACACGGCTGAAGCTCAAAATGGCAGAGCAGATAGAAACAGAAACCCTCCGGCACAAACAGAGACTCCTCTTAGGACACTCAGCTTTCTCTTCCACAAAAATAAAACAACTGATAGCCAAAAACTGAAAAAAAAAAGATGATACTAAAAAGCTTTAAAAGAAAATGTGTCGTAGAAAGCAAATTAGAGGTGTCAAGCCGTCCAGCTGATTGACGCTCAATGACCTCGATGGCTCAATGACTTAACTAATTAACTCACCGCAGTGTGATTGTTGCGTTAGCCGTTTTCATTAGCACCAGCTGCTAACGTGAGCAGAGAGTGAGAGCTGCTGGCTCAGAGCTTGGCTTTCACAGTGTAACGCCATCCGCTCACAGGGGAGAGACATTCGACCCCGTCACACAGTGTGACGGATCTGATGTCCAGATGATGACATCACAGAGGGAGAGGTCATGACCTTACTGGATGTTAAATTTTAAACAAGTGCTTGTCTACAATGGCCAGCTTCATTTATAGGGATATAAAATGCAGCCAACACTTTTATGGAACCCCAAAAGATTCATGATTAACATTTTATTTATTTTATCTCGTAATGTCATTTTTCATTAGAATGACTTTGTCCGTCAATCAAAGCCAGCGAGTCAGACCTCTGCTTGATCCCTTAAGATCGATTAGTTTCAGAGAGGTCTAGCTGCAGACCTCCACTCTCAGCTGCTTGAGGAGACTGACTTCTCTCCTGCAGCCATTCTGTCTCCAACATGTCGTGCTCTCCTGTTTTCAGCTTTTCAGTCTTCTCAGTATTAGTGATAAGTCTCCACGTTTGAATTCATCCTGCAAGTGCTGCTGTAATGTCTGTGTAAAGGATCAGCCAATCACTTAACTGGCTCCGCCTTATGTGCTTTAATTGAAAGACCAAGACATCATGCTGAAAAACGACATAAGGACATAAAATGGACTTTGTAAAAAAACGTTTTTTTTTTTTTTTTTTAATTTTATAAAGGCTTGGAAAATAAATTAAGTCATTTCTTTAATAGTATGAAAATGTTAAATAATCGAAATATTAACTATTTAATTGGAATAATTCATTATCAAAGAATGCTAAAACACATTTCATAATAGCATTGCCTTATTTCACAGTTTATCAAAATGGTATTTTTTTCAAAATGTTTTTTTTTTTTTTTTTTTAATTAAATTATGAGGCGTTGTTATGTATGGGGTTACATACACTTTGACCACAAATCTCTCTCTTTTATTTTACTCACCAAGCAGCTTTTTTTTGTATGGATCTTCTGGCTGTTCAAAAAGCTTTATTCTGATTGGTTGTTAACTTTCACAAGCATGAGTAACTCAAGAGACAAACTGATCACGTCATGTCAAATCAATTCGCAGAAAAGAGTTATGGCACATTTAGTTTCTGCTTGTTGACGCCTCAGACTGTAGAGTGAGGTAGAACCATTAGCCACTGTTAGCGTCATATTGATCAACAATGTGGCTAAAACGTGTTGTTAGCATGCTAATTCAGCAGGATAAACAACATGGATATTTTCATACTGTCCAACAATGGGAGAGGAGCAGGTGAGATAAACTTGAGATTAATAATCCCTACTAAGAAGCTTCAACCATGAGCAATGATGATGATGATGACAGCAGTGATGCTTCAGCCTCAGAGCTCAGAGAAGAAGCAGAGCTCGATGAGTACAGTTAAACGTTAACCTGACCTCAACAGACAGACAAAAAAATATATCACCCGAGGAACCACCTGGACTATTTTTTCTTTTTTCTATTACCCATACCTACCCACTCACTATACATTACATGGTTATGTAATCCACTCATCACTCACATACATTCATTTTAGATGTTTTAAGAGCTTACAGCACTTTTTTACTGCTGTACCTTTATTACTGACTGAATATGGAATGATTTGGACGCTTCTGAATTTTCTTAGTACCTAATGCATGAATCAGCTGATAAAAAGCAGCGAGCGTGAACACACTGCTGAACAGCTTTAAGTGCATTTCAGTTAATGAGCCAGCAGCGACTAAGTATGCATGTTATTCAAGTGTTTCCACTTAAGTAAACAAGCACTTTGCTACCATGCGATAAATTAAACACAACTGTCACAGTGTGTCAGTCAGACACTATTTCTAACCATGGATGCTCAGCCTCTGACATGGGATGAAGAATAAGAGGATCTTGTAAAGAAGAATTATGAGAATCAGATGTTTTGATATTTGTCAGATCACTCAGAGTGAAGGAACCACACATGGACTCACCTTCTCGTTGTATTTGAACTTGACATAAAACCAGCTGGACTTGATCATCCTCCCGCCGTCTGTTCCTGACTGATTCAGCGTGCCGGAGGAAAGACTCGAAAATGTTTCTGCTACTTTATCCTGCTCGTCTCTCTGCTCCTTCTTCCTCGCTTCTGTCTCTGATTTCAAGCCTCTGAGTCTGCAGCCTTTTTCACTCCCTCGTCTCGGTGCTGTAGTGCTGTCGGTGGGTTCAGTGTGTGTTCGGTGCGTGTGTGTGTGTGTCGGGCTTGGACGGCTGACAGAAGAGCTCCTCACATGGGCTTCAGCTGTGGCAGATGCCAGCGGAGGAGAAGCAGGCGAACTCTAAAGGCTGAAGCAGTCACCTCCCTCCCTCCTCCCTCTGACTCTTCTGTCCATCCTACTCACTCTGTTTCTCTCTTTCTCCTTTTCTCTCAACGTTTTCTTTTTCTCACCCTTCTTTCACTCGATGTCTCCCCCCAGTGCCTCTACTTCATGCTCCCTCGATCTGACCTCATTTAACCCCCTTCTGTATCTATTTCAATCTCTGGTTCCTCTGCCCTCTGTAAGTCACACAGTCTGCTTTATTATTTCTGCAGACAGACGACCCTGATGCTGCTCTGACCCCAAAGGCTCAGTGTTTCCATGAGCCAAATAAACTCTGACGGCTGAACAAACGCGCCTTCAAAATGCTTTGTCAAATCCACTTATGTCGAGTTCAGGCTGGATTCAGCTCATCTCTGGATGACGGCTTCAACTCACCCACAAATGTTGCAAAACCAAACACTCTTAGACAGTGTGCTTTTACTACAACATGATATTGTGAAATAATTCAGTGGATATGTCCATTCACATCAAAAGATAACCACTGATGACTGTGCTAGCACTTTTGGTTTCAGAGTAAATTTACTGTAGGCTCTATGCACAGATTGCTCCCGCAATGGCGTGAAGTGGCATGTGCATTTCCAGCCACTGGTAGAAGCAGTTGAAAGCGACATTAGATGGTGTTATGATGGCAAAGGTTAAATAAATAAGGTGTCTGCTAGCATTGTCCAGGTATCCAGTACAACACCACGTAGCAAGTCGTATAAAGACTTTAAACTCTACATGTTTTTATTTCTTTGGAGCTTTGAAGGTAATTCACTAACACTAGCTAGCCTAAGCTAGAAGACTTGCTTTCGTGTTTCACGTTAAGAGCTTCAGGTCAATCATACTTTAAAGCAAGATAAATCATGTGTATACCTCTCACTTCATGTGTTTGTACTTTTATTAAAGTATAAGGTAAAAACTGGGCTATAAAAGGTCTCCCTGAGAGCCCACTGATACATAACTCTCTTACAATATATATGCTAGCGGTTAGCATTCAACGATTAAACTCAATTTTTCCAGCCAAATTTCAACTTTCATTACTGAACACACAAACAAGTGTAATACTCGCGCACAAGAGAACCTTTTGTAATCTATTCAACATGTTATATAGCTCTTAATCTACAAAAAAAAAACACTGTAGAGCACCTGGCGCTAGCGTCTAGCCTAAATAAAAGGGAGTTTATACAGTTCCTGAATTGTTTGTAACATGTACTTTTTCCCAGTCAATCCGTACTGTCTGTCAAACATTTTTAACATTTCTGGCTTCAACCGTATTGAAGGGCTGCATTTCTTTGGCAATGTAGCTGTCTTTGAGCGCACACCATTTGGCGCTTTTATTTCTATTTACTTTGCCGACCAAAAGCCTCAGTAAGAGTGGATTGTCAAAGAACAAGGCTCCGCTGCACCTCTTCTTCTTCTTCTTCGTCGCCACTATTTTCAAACAAATGCAACATATCAGCTCGTTGGTGTTCATGAGCTCACACTTTGTTCATTCTGATAAAAAACAAAACATTCCCACACTGGGACTGTGGCAGGTGGCTTAAGAACCTTATCTTTGTGCCATCACTCATATTAGCGTGTGTTTCCTCCTTACCCCTCAGGACGCTCGCTTCAGCTCTCTCCGTGTGTACGCGCGAACAGTCCCTTCTTCACCCCAAAGATCGCATTTTTGACAGATGCTCACTCCGCTATAAATCTGCTATAGAACCTATGCACCCCGATGTTAGGAAAGATAGACGTAGTGAGCCATCTTCTCATTCAGCCTCTTTGGTCAAAAGAGAGGAGGAAAACAAACATGTATGCACCTGTCAGTTTATCAAGGCTGGCAAACTTACCGAGGACGTTTTTATTTATCGTTCAGTTAATCGATTTATTGATTATTGTGACAGGCCTATATGCTAGTGACTAGAACACGATAAAACTTCATTTTTCCAGCAGAATATCAGCTTTCATCCCTGAACACACAAACGTGTAAATTCCTCACAAAATATTCATTTTCAGTCCATTCAACATATTCTATCTCTCCTATGCTACACAACAGTGGTTTGGAGATGGCTGAAAGAGCTGTCATCCTGTCTTGAAAAAGACACTAATTTACCATCACACGCAACTTTATTACTTTATTAGTTTGCTTAAATCGCTGCTCTAAGTGGTACAAAGATTAGATTAAAGGGGAAAAATCGCAGAAAATTTGCATGTTTGGTTTTGTTAGGCATTAGACTCCTGTACCATTAAAACAGGATCATGCATGTGAAACCATGTTCACTCCTAAAATCCCCCTCACCACAAAAAAGCAGACAATGAGCATTTAGAGACTGATTTGTGCTTCAAAGAAGAGCAACAGTAAAGGTCAAATTGATGCTTTTCATTCACAACATGAGACAAATAAATGCATGATCACTGTGATAACCATGGATTATTATTCAGGATATCATCACAAAATCAAATTTCCCAGCTAATGTTTGTCCATGAAACCACAGATCAATGTTTGTTTTTTTTTCTCCTCTCAGTTTGAAGTAGACTCAGTGAATTATGTTTGTTCCTTTCCTGCATCCCTGTGGGTAAATTTAGTCTTAGTCTTAGTTTAATCTGCTTTAGTTTACTGTTTAATGAGTCGTGTGTTGCCGTTGAAAACATGTGTCTTTCTGATATGAATCTGTCTTGTTATAGGTACTTGAAGAACAAACTGATTTAATCATAAAGAGTTTTTCGAAACTTAAATGTCTGTGTTTTTTAATTGGCTAAACTTCAGCAGATTAACAATCTGCACTAGTAAGGTGTGAACAGCTCTTCTCTGCAGGGTCAAATAAACATGAGACTAGAATTTCATAAATGTAACCATTAAAATGGAAGTTGATATCAAAGGTTTGTGCACTTCAAGCAATATGTGTGCTGAAACTATCAGAATGCAACCACACATGGTCCGATAAAACTGCACCAACTGAACTAAGCACAGAAAAGGAGGAAAAGTGTATAAGGTAAATTTTTTCTTTGTTTTTATTTTACTTGTGAAGCACATGCATTTGTAGGATGAGCAACAGAGCTGAGTATGTGGGTTGTGCCCATGACAAATTTGCCAAATCTTCCCTGCCAGAGCCAAACAGCTTATTTGCAACGTTTATGTAGAACAGTCTGTTAACTATTGACAGTAACCCGTCCCTCATAAGTCACACAACCTCCCATATTAACAATATTAGATCATTTTCAAAGAGAAGGCAATCTAACACAACACAATTATAAACATGAACCCTCTAAATAAGGGAAAGAAAGCAAAATGTCAAACTGACTGATTTTTTTAGTACAGAATGAGGACTTATCTAACATTCAGCTTTAAGGATCATGCTCAGACAGAGAGCAACCAGCAGCATGTTGTTGTTGTTTTTTACTCTCTGCAAATGTCAAAACCATTAAATCAGCACTATGATTACATCACAAACCACACTTTGGCTTGTGATGTAGTTCATGGAATGTTTTGCTTCGTCTACATCAGAATAAGTCAAATTTCTAAAGTATTTAAAATTCAACGTCAGCTCCAGTCCGCCATAAGCACATAAATCAGGGGCTGCAGTGTTTGTTTGAACAAATGTAGTTAGAATAATGAAACCTCTGAGTAAACAGAGTCGGTAGGGTCTCAGCAGGGTGCAGCAAACACAGGGAGCTGGACCTTTAAAAAGCCAGCAGCCTGCTGTGAAGCGTTACGTTCTTAAGAGCCTCAGCAGAGCAGAGACCAGGGCCACCCAGACAGTGTTTACGTTCTGCCACTCCTCTCAAAGCACAGGGTCTAAATCCCATACACACTACAGCGCTGTGTGTATAATCATGTCATCTCTGGCTGTGGCTTGACATGTCTGTTAGCTCTGGTGAGCTCCTGGATCCCACAGGATTTAGACAACTTTAACATCTTCTGAGTTACACTAGGGACAGCCTCAATCACTGGACAGCAGAGGGTTAAGGTTGGAGGATTCAGACTCCTTAGTGCCACAAGATCTGGCATCCAGGGACTTACAGGGACCTTTATGATCATGAAAACACAAAGAACTAACACTTTGGCTTGATCACACCATAAACAAACAAGACATATTTCAACATGAAGAAGTAGTTCTTACACCATACCCGACATAAAAACCTGTCCTTGAGAAACTTCCCTTTTCCTGACGCTATTATAGTACTTCAAAGTTCTAACTGTCTACCAGCACAGCCTCTGTTTCAGGCTTGAGCTCAGTCCAAACCCTGATTACTTTCAGAGCTGACTTTGAACGATTGCAAGGGCAATGAATCATGAAATTGAAACACAATTATTTACAAGTTTAGCTAACAAAAGCTAACTTTTTGCCTTACTGTCAAATGCAAAAGTATAATATGCTTGCATTGGATATACAAACAAAGTTAGCAGATTCAATCAGTATTTTTTGAAGGATTCTCATTGAGTTTTGACAAATTAGAATCAAGTATTTAACACAGCCAGGTATGGAGGAAGAAAGTTGGTTAATAAGATAAGTTAAAAGATAGGAGTTGTGTATTAGTGAGTGTACTAAAAGACATATAGGACATGGTGTGCAGATCAATACTGAAATACTGATACTTCCAATACCAGCTGTCTATGCTCTAAAATCCATCCTAAACCCAAAATATCTATACTTTTGATACTTCAGTCATTTGAGGTCCTGTAAATCATGAACGGGAACACAGTGAAAAGTCACCAAACTGGTGAGAACATATCTGAATGATACGCCGTTCAGTGGGACCTACTTTTTCTTCTGCCTGGCAAAGTGCATAATGTGCAAGTGCAGCTGCACGCTGTTCAGTCTGTCACTCACTCAGCCTATAGCCTGCAGTTTGTATAGGACAGAATTAGTCGTAAAAGTAGTAGCAGAAATTAGTCGTGTGTAGGGCTATTTTAGCTCCACAAACAGCCAAGACGCTGCTTGTGATATTTTATGAAAAAATGCCAGGACTTGCAACACAACAATCTGGTTAAAAACCTTGGTTTGAATCACAAATAAGAATACAAGGCATTGATGATGAGGGGAGCAGAGGAGGAGATCTAAGCGTCAGGTGCTGCTACGGTGAGACAGACGTCTCTGACTGAGTCCTTCAGTGCTGCAGACAGACACCATCCAGACACAGAAGGAGAAAATGTGGAGCTTTTAGAGGTGATAAGCATTGCTGCTATTTTTTGAATAAATAGGTATGGTCATGAAATAAGTAACAAAATAAAATATGCTTCAATGAATAACTACGTGACTTCACCTGGAGTAATAATATGTGTGTAAAGGAGATAATCTCACATAGGCAAAAAAGCCCAGATCAGGGGTGGCCAAACAGTCAGGGTCCAAGAGCCACGCAAATTACCGTGGTACTACAGAGAGCCACATCATGCATGTGGTCTTACAAACACACTTCCTCTCACACATTAACAAAATGACATAAAATGAAAATTAATACATTTCCAATTTTCAAAGCGATCTATTGTGTTTGTGAATGTGTTTAAATTCCTACCAGAGAAGAGAAACTGAAACTTAAGTATCAATCTGTACACCCAAATATTGATCAATACTGATCCCAATGTTGGCATCAGTATAACAATATCTTAGATTGATCGGCACACCGCAATTCATAACTTTATTAGGGCTGGGCAACGATTAAAACTTTTAATTGTAATTAATCGCATGATTTCCCTGATTAATCATAATTAATCGCATTGTGAAAGCGCCATAACATCTGTCATGCAAACACTAAATCAGTACTTGTTATACAGTAAAAGTTAAATCACATATTAAGTGCAAATCAAATTTACAAAATGTAAATACAAAATTAAAGCTTATTGCCACTGTCAGGGCATTAAAGTGATACTCCGGGATGGAACAAGTTGGGTCCTATCACAAGGTTTAGGGCAGAAATTACCCCTACAGCAGTGTTTTTGTGCAGCAGAAGCCCAGGGCGCTCACACCGAACACCCCCTCCCTGCTCGTCAGACGGTTTCCTCTGCATTCAGACAGGACCATATTTTACTTGACCAAAAACACAAATAATCGGACTCCCACCGAAAAACTCTGATATCGGTCTGCATTCACACTTTATTTAGAGAATTTTCAGCGCGTTACTTTCACACAAAAACACCGCTAAATAAGGCTCTAGTTCTCATCATGTCTCTTCGTCCTGGCAGACTACCTGCGTTTGTTTATATCTGGCACGCCGTGCGCACGGACTGAAATACTAAGCGGCAAGCACCTTTAAGCTCCGTGGCGTTTCCCCTCTTCTGCATGCTTGTTTTGGTTACTCATCGTGTTTTTCCACCAATTTCACTTCCGGTTCCGCCGTGGTCAGCAACAGACATTTGAGCATGTCTGTGCTGTGTTGCATGTGAGCAACGCGTACTAATGTGCAATAAAATATTCAACAGTGTTGATAGATTGATGGGTTAACGCGAAAATAACGCGTTAACTTGCTCAGCACTAAACTTTATAAATACATTTTTATGAATGGATCAAAGAGCCACATGTGGCTCGTGAGCCACAGGTTGGCCACCCCTGGCCTAGATTAATTCAGGAAAGGTTCCTAAAGAATTGATCATTTAAAGTGGATTACAAACACCAGGTGTCATTAAATTACACAGAACAACTGCAATAAAATGTTCATGATTGGTTAAGGAAAATATCTTCAACAAAACATGAATAAAAAATGAGATTTTTATCTGATTTGATTTTATTTGCTTTAACTGTTGAATAAATAATTCAAAATGTAGGTATTGACAAACTTGTGAAATTATTATGGCATTTGTTTATTTAAGTAAATATTGTACTGGCAAATTTAATTCAGTGATATGACTTATAATGCACACTTTTTTTTTTTTGTAAGATTTCCCAGACACATTACGTGTATTTACACTAAGTATCGTATCAGATCAGTATCACTGATACCAGCCTGAATTTAACTCAGGATTATGTGGGCATGTTGTCGCTGCAAATGATGAGGCTAATAACCTGCCTCAGCTCTTTATCTGTTTCTGGTTGGCCAAATGTCAGGTTGAGTCCGCAATTTACCAAAAGGTAAAAGGTAAAAACCGCAGAAACTAATAGTTGGCTTCAGATGAACTAAAATCATGTTTTTTAAATTCAAAACAACACAGATATAGGCTATCTTATGTGTTTCGAAGATATGGAAGCACCATTTTCCAGTCTACAGCCCAGCAGGTAAACTTCATGTTCCGACTATTTTTGTTTTGTGATTCCCAGAAGCCTCTGACCCCCCCTCCCTCTACCTCTTTGTATCCTTTCACTCTGAATCCTCTCTACAGAGGCCAGCAGTAAAGTCTTGTCAGGTGTGCTTATCTCCAGCTGACGGTGCCGTCACAAGAAAAACAAACAGCAGGTTTCCTGGACTCGGGGTTGCTGGCGGCCAGCTCTGTGTTTTGGTGCGTGGGCTGTTTTACATCCCCGCTCCGCTCCTGTTTTCCTCCTCCTCCTCCTCCTCTTTCCCTCCCTCTCACGTCTTCTCACTTTCCTCTCTCCTTGCGTCACCCACGGGGAGTTTGTAGTGCTGTAATGCTAAGTGACAGCCCGCCTGCCTGCTCACTTCCCACATACATGCCTACGCCCGGCCGCGTCCCCCATGGCCGCGGTTGTGCCCGGATAACAAAGCCGTGAGAGCTCAGAGGGATGGAGTCGACAGAAACAGAAAGCAGCAGCTCTGGGTTTCACTCTGTGGCCTGGTGCGTGTTTAAACACAACAGAGTTAAACAAGGGGAAGAGATGAGGTCATTGCTCTGGATATAATGAGTTAAGCAGCATGTTACACACTTGCTGGAGATTATAAGGTTATCTTCTGATCTCTGGTTCAACAGTTAAACATAGCGTGCAAAGAGATCACATCAAAACAATTAACTTCAGGGCAGCAGAGAGGAAATACACGAGGTTAGGGTGCAATGTTTCTGCACGGCTTTATCAGCAGGCAGGAGGGGAGGAACCGCTTTTCATGCTCCACTTTTTGGACAAACATCTAACACAGCGATGCGTCTCCAAGGTGTGTGCCGTTTGATGATATGCTCCTTTTGATTCCTCCCCTGCTGCATCCCTCCGTCCCACAGGGCTGAACAGAGAAACAGCTTCAGAGGCTCCGCAGAGGCCTGGAGCTGCCTGTCTGCACACATGCATCCCCGCTGGAGGCGCCGCTCCTCCAGGGAGGCTGACACAGACCTGTGTGTGTGTATGCACATTTCTTTTTGTGTGTGTGTGTGTGGACATGCCCGTGTCTATGCACACTTGACATTGTTGGCTGTAAATGTGCATCCAAGCGTGTTGTTGTGCCTGACACATGTAGACATGTGAAACAGAGAAGTATCTTGTTTGTTTTGCTCGGTTTAAGCGAGCAGCAGACTCCTCTCCTCTCCCCCCTCCTCTTCTGTGTCTTCCAGCTGCAGGAGCCCAGATGTTCAACCCCCTGCCTCGAGGAGCTACAATACCTCAGCCATGCTCCAATTTTCCATTTAAGCCTGCTGGCATGAGAAATAGTTAGCGGAAACACAAAGCCTTCCTTCCTGCAATGAGAAAAAAAAACAGTTCTTCTTTAAATGCTCTTGGAGGACGCTGTAATCTTTAAGCTCTCTGGGGCTAACGCTGCTTTGTTCTGTTAAATGCAGCAATGTAAGAGGGAATAGAGACTTAAGAATGGGCTCCTGGAGGAAAAGGAAAGACATATTTCTTAGTTTGTCCCCTCTACATTAAGCCTCCTCCTGGATTAAAAAGGTTAAAAGAGAGAGGAAAGGAGGTACGCCTGCTCCTCTCCGGCTTCCTCTGCTCTGTAATTCTCCTGCACGCACACGGAGCCAGTGGTCCGACACGGCACGACACGCCGAATGTTTCCTCTCTTCCTCTCCACGGGCTGTATTGGCCGGCAACACAAAAGGCCATTTCCTGCTCTTTACACACAGATATTAGATAAAACAGCTGACTCTCTGATGGAGAGATAAGACAGGACAGAGTTACGTCCAGGAAATCTTTCAGACACCCCCCAACCTCTCGTCCTGCTAATACTGAGGATTAGAGCTCCAGGCTACCTGAGCGCCAATGACTCACCCTGTGACCCGGTGAGGCGACTCATATTAAGGTTTAAGACGAGCTGTAATAACTTGTTTTTTCTTTCTTTGGGGATGGAAGACAGAACATAGAGTTCCTAATTTTAATTTAAAAAAGTGTGTTTAATGGGAACTCGAGCCTCTGGAATCAGAGCTTCAACAGAGAAACAATGACTATTTGTGCAAACTACAACTAAGGTACTGTTCACACTATAATAAAATGTTTTCAACTTTAATGTGGCAGACTTTGGATTATAATGTCACTGTAAAACCCACGTCAATGCATACTCTCACATGCTCAAAGCTGTCTGTTCTAACAGTAGCACAAGAACTATACCAGATCTTCACGAGACTTACTTAATGCATAAGGATCTCCTTATGACACGTTGGAGGGGCGGGTCCATAGACTGTATAAAACATGGACGTAGCATCCACGACATCACCTGTCTGTTCCTGAAACCGTAAAATGAAGCCGATCTCCAGACACAGCCACATTTGTTATGACGCTGGCTGTGAGTTTTTCTTCGAGTAGCTACAGGCCACCTGGCGGTCACGTGACCTGGGCCGTGCCTCTGATTGGAAAAAAAAAAAAAAAAAAAAAAAAAAAGATCATAATAACTTCTAAACCGCAGAGATAGAAAAAAAAATCACTCTCCGCACAGTGTGTGCCGATAGTGAAATCAGCGTTTTCGACCCAAGCCGTTTATTGACCCAGGCTGTAAATGTGTTTTTTAACGCCGTAAAAGTCAGTTTTTATGGCTGGATGTGTACACGACTTCCAGTCTTTCTGCAGCCAGCCTGGAAGAACAGCAACTTTTAGCACTCCCACATAGGCTTCATTTTTACTAGCTGGACGTAGTCCCTTGGGCGGACCTCAAACACCTCGGTCGGCCCATAGTTAGGCTCCTGACAGGCCAATCAGAGGGATGTGGAGCCTTCAGGCTGTATCATGCTTTCCACACTTACATGACATGCATAATCAGCATGAGAGAACCTGCATGGCTTTTCTACTTGTGAACACGCCACGCAGTGTCTGTTGCTAAACTGCAGGGGGTGGTGTATTGCTAATGCACAAGTTTTTACACTGTTTTTATTTTTTTTTTTATTTTTTTTTAGCCAATTGCACTTCTATGCTGAGTTTGGTCACATTTCCACACCAGGAATTATTCATCAAACCCTGATCTCTGTGTGATGAGTCATATCACTCCCCAAGCTGCCATCTCAGATCGTTTGACACTGACCACCTGACCCCCATCTCCAGAACCATGCACTGTACTGTTGGCAACAAACCCTCTTCAGCTGATGCCCCAACCCTCTGGAACTCCCTTCCACTGAAGGTCCCCCATCAATATAATACGTCTTCTCTCTGTTTTTGTTATATTTGTTTCTTTTCTGTAAAGCGTCTTTGAATATCTTTAAAAAGTGCTATATAAATCTGATTTATTACTATTATAATTTGTAGTATCTTTTGTACTTCCGACACTAGGGGCTCCGGCTCATCCGTGTGTCTCCACGTGGAAGTTAGAAAGTCCATGAGGTGCGTGGCTCAAAAAGTTTTCACTTCAAAAGGACCAAGCAAGGGACTGTAAAATGGCATCATTCATCCGCTCAGCAGCACGGGCTTCCCGTACACATCAAGCATCAACCCAGCATTATAGAGATGGCAGCTGAAACAAAGTGTTTCAGACAGAGGCTGAAATCATAACATCAGAGGGAAAAAAATGGGGGTACTAAAAAGACATTATAACAATGAAAAAAAAAAAAAAAAAAGTAAAATACCCCCTCTTTAAGTTTTATTGCCACCTAAACCAAACCCTCTTTCTACAGCCCGTCCTGTTATGCATGTTTAAGTATTTGTTCATTGATTTGATTATTGATTTATCTCTGATGCTGTTTTCTGCTCACCAGCTCCAACATGTAACTCAAATATAAACTTTGAATTCTGAATCATGCCCACTTTAAACTGGCTCCACAGTAACTTGTATACGTGTCTCCTCATCAATCAGCTGATCATGTTTTTGTGGACAGAGTTTGGCAGTGTCATGGTGAGAACAAACAGGGCCACTCCAGAAAGCAGAAAGTGATCCTGACGACTTATCATCTCAGTAACAGCAAAGCAAGTTCAATCCAAAGAAACAGCAAAACTACAGAGAAGACTTGAAGTTCATAAACTGTATTTGCTTCAAAAGTCGCCAACAAGAACGGTTAAAAATCACCTGAGTCTCATTATCATTGATGAAAAGAGGGTAAAGAGAGAAGGAAAAGCTGTTTCACACGTCTTTGCACTCTATTGTCCTGTTGTTGTTTTTTTCTCTGAGTGTGTCCTTGGATGCTTGTCCTCAGTTTCCTTGATTGCTTTGAGGCGTCTGGTTTTCATAATTACTGCCTGACTTAAATTATTATCATTAACATAATGGCGCTGCCGGGTAAGCACAGTCAGACAGAGAAGAGGTTTATAGCCGTGGTAGAATGGTTTGCTCCTGGCTAAAAACTCAGCATGTAGAGGTGATTTCAGCAGTGATGTTTAGCTCATAGATTTTTAGTTTAGCATGCAGAGCACAGACTCCAACTGATCGGTAATAAACACACAGACCTGTCTGGAGCTAAAACATGATGAAAGGTCAGGATGATAAAGTTTATACATTTAACTCCAGGGTGTGTAAATGTCCGGACAAAGTGGACTGGCAATCTGCCATTATAATTCATTAACACATAAAAAAAGAGAGGGAAGGTGATAAGCAAATCCATTATCATCTGTCATCCTGGGGACCTGGATTATATGACCACAACAAAACCCACTGAGCAACAGACAATGCTGGAACAACTTCCACCTTCTTTTCCTGGTGCATCATTTAACTCAAACGCATCCCTAATACAAATTATTCAAGAGGCCACACATGTTCCACTGGCTTTCTCTTTAAAAATTGTCTGGATGTGTATAAATCATCATATTGACCCAAATATAAGACAAGTTTTTTTTCTACTAAAAATAATGTGTAAAGGGGGGTTTGTCTTATTATCAGGGTCTAACCATTGAGACATGCTAATAATTGTCTAGGGTGGCTACAACTGCTACAGCAGAGAGTGCTAGCTTTTTGTAAAGCCAGTGACCTCACTGTGGCTGTGGTGATCTGTCAGTCACAGCTGAGACACAGTGACAGGAGCTATGGACAAGAAATGAGAAACATAGAGATGCAGAGAATTTTTTCTTGAGCAAAATGGATCAAAAGTTTGGCAAGTTATCAGACAACTGAGGCAGAGTTATGATGACATTTTTAAGATAATGATAGTTAATGAAGCAGAGGCGTTAAACAACTGTCAGGCAGCCAAAAAATATAAAGTTACAGAGTGTCTATGTCCAAAGATCTTGTATTGAAAAAGAGCGTAAGAAAAATGCAAACTGTAAAAGGAAAGCGTATTGTAATTCTTTAAAGAGACCATTTCCAAGAGAGTGACAGGAAAGTGTGTGAGTTCGGCGAGAAACGTAACAAAGGCACGACCATTAACAGAGCTGTCATCAGAATTGCATTTGAAACACAGACATTAGTGACGGTATTTAGAGCCAAAAAACAGTCTTTAACTATTATTTAAATGTTTCTCTCATAATTTCAATTAAATAAAAAAAGTTTCTTTGAACAAAGTAAATTTTGGTTATCAGAGTCTTTTTCTGAAGATTAGTCTCGAAATTAGGGGGGTCATCTTATAATCAAAAATGTTATGGTATTATACCTTCTAGAGCAGCCATTAAAAAACAACAACAACAACAACTATCTGGATATAAATCTGTACACCAAAATGTTTTACTGCTAACTTTAGAAAAATCAAAGTTTAAACTTTAGGAAATCACGCTCATAGGAAAATGCTTAGAGTGCATTTTACATTAGAATTCCCCAGCTGTTTGATAGTATTGATCGTGATTGGTCAAAACCCAATAACAAAAGTGACTACATCTCAACAGTAAAATTACGCTAGGGACAAACTGAACATAAGAAATTAAATCAGTTCTTAGGAAAGAGTGCAGCCAAATGACCTCTGCTGGGTGAGTGTCCACCCCATGTTGGTCTCAGAGTAAAGGAAATAATGACAGCAGCACAGACATAAGAGCAGACTGAAGAACTACTAGACCCCAAACATCCTAACGCAGAAAAGAGGACCAGCGTCCTGTCCTGCAATCCAGACACGCAGGTACAGAACTGGCACAGATCTCTGGGGTTTTGAAGTCGCTGATCACTATAAAGTAACTTAAACCATCTGCATTAACTATGATAGCACTGATGAGTGGTCACATTTGACTTATGTTTAAAGTTGTGTCGATTGGAAAGCTTTAAAGACATTTGAACAAGGACATAATTCAAGTTTGTTGCAACGAACTAAATTTATTTGTTCATCAAAAATCCAAAAGTCCAAGTAAAAACAAAATCATGAGGGTAAAAACGCAAGAAGCAAAGACAACATGACAGGACAAGGTGGACAAGATGAAATGACAAAGTACTAAAGAGACACAGGTTGAATGAACACGGGTGGAAGACAACTAGGGATGGGTACCTTTCACATTTGAAATGATACGGTACAGATGCCTGGTACCTGGCAATCAGTACCGGTACTAAGCGGTACCAATTTTCGGTACTTTTTTGTTTTTCTGTGGTAAAAAATACCAATTTGTTTAATAATAAAATACTTTTTTTTTTTGACTACACATATTTATTCTTAATTAAATACCCTAGACACAAGGGCGGTAGACAATAACAAGACACACAGGGAGCAAGAACTACACAATTAGACAGGGAAAAGAAAACATTAAGGACTTAGAATGGACACACACAAGGAACAAATGAAGTAATGGGTCATGACAAAAAGAAAATCAAAGACCGATATACTGATTAGAACAATCAGGGAAACACATGACAGAGAAATTATGACAGAAATATTCCAGAAAAGTCCAGCTCGACTTGTTTAACATTATCTTTACGGGAAATATTCAAAAAAACATAATTTTGAGTGTTATTTTCTGTTGTTTTGTAAAAAAAAAAAAAAAAAAAAAAAAGAAGAAGAAGGAGAAAAAAATCAAACTTGCTGCTGTGAGGACTTTCACATTGCTGAATCAGAGAGACCACTTCTTGTTGCACAGATAAATCAGTTTAGATCAGCATATTAGACTCTAAATCATTATTTTATGTTGTTTCAGCCTATTTATAATTTATTTATATCTTACTTGATAATGTTTATTGAACTGTTGTTTGGTGAATAAGAATCCACTCAGGGTCCAACATCTTGCGCTGGGTTCCTGCTCACCCTGTCACGTTTCAAATTTACATGACCATCCACTCACTGTATCATTACTCCTTAACTAAACTAACCAGTGTATTTCTGCTTACATACGCGCAGAGACTCTGATCTTTTCTATCTGAGGTGAAGAAGAAACTTAACATTTTCCTAATCTTAATTTCCAGTCACTCAATACCTGCAGTGTGTAACAGGCTGTTTTGCATTAAGTACTCTCAAGACTGAAGTGCTGTTATAAAGTCTGTTTACATGAAACTACAGCCTTGACAGCTAACCTCAGCTGGAGGCAAACTAATAAAAATGCACTCACTGTAGATGCACAGACAGATACTGATACACACACACACTCAGAGTTCAGGGCCAGGGCTTCTTTTGGGTTTCATTTTCAAACACCGGTCAGCGGGTGATTTGGACAGAGCTCTGTTTGAGAAGAGGAGGAAATAGACTCCAGAGAGAAACAGGCAGTGAGAAAGGGAAAGAGAGGAGAGGATGTGATTTTGTGCTGCAATGACTTACAGATGCATGAGCCAATGCCAGCTCCACTGTGTTTCACTTCACCTCCTCCCTGTCTGCACGCCTTCGCACGCATTCACCCTCTCTTCTTCTCTGGTACGAGGGGAGCAGACCACAGAGCCAGCTGTCCCTGCACCGGTCAGTAGATGCAGGAAACACTGATAAACACACATTAATTGCTCACAGACAGGAGGAACCTGGGACAGGCGAGAGGGGAGATGAGAGGCAAATGGGCCGACTGACGCTAGCCAGAGCCTTGTTTTCATGTTCACCTTGGACAACAATGCTTACGCATGAGGGAGGAAGGAGTTTAAAATGAGGACAAACAGTGATAAAAAGTACACAGTGACTCATGAGAAGGCTACTATTGGAACCAGCTGGAAGCCAGAGAGGAGAGCAGAGAGTGGTTCAATCGCATCCTCCCAGAGTTCACTCCAAAACCCACACAAGATTAAAAAAAAAAAGAGCTCCACAAGGTCAGATGATGGAGTGAACACCACAACAAAGACGGTGAAGCAGTTACAGAGAGAAGAAAGCTCTTCTGACATGGGAATCCTGACCAAACATGCTGGCAGAGTTTTTTTAGGCCTTGTAAGAAAATCAAAAATTGGTTGAGGAGATTTAGTGCTCTATATTTGTGTTTATTCTGAATGCACAGTAACATAAGGGAGGAATCAGTACTTTGTTAGAAACATTGAGCTTGTGGTAAAACTTAAAGTGTGTCAAAAAAGATACCTCATCTACATTTGTAAAAGTCTTGTTTTTGTCTCTGTTAACAGAGAATGGAGCGCTTGTCTGGATCATTTTCAATGTAAATGTTGACAGCACTTGTTATTTCTTCCCATCTGTATCTCTTCCAGTCAAAAGCCACTTGTTTGCTGAGCGACTGACAAAGTTTGCTGAGTGTTTCTGTTTCTTAGCTGGTCCTTCATGGTTGACAGCTGACTCCCTAAGCTTTTCTTTTTTTGCATAATGTTTAATTTTCAAATGATGAACCGCCCCAAAACTTGATCATTATCCCTTGAAGTGTGTCATATTGTCAAAAATCAAGGGCAGCTCTGAATTCTTGATAGAGTGTTTCTAAAAGGTTTGTTTTTTCTCTTTGCCATCTGCAGTGTGAGGAGGTTCGTGATGTGGAGTAAGGATCTTTGTAGTTGCAGTAATACCTGTAGGAGAAAATGTTTGTTCTTACATGTTCATTTCAATGGGGATGGTAAGAGATGGGTACCATGTTGTGAACTTTAAAAGGTACCAACAGAATTATGTCTGTAGTGCTGTGTAGCGCAGGGGTCACCATCATTTTTTAGACTGTGGGCCTCCTCATGGGGAATGAGTGACACGAAGGGCTACTTGTCTGATAAAAACTATTTGAACAAAAATGCACAGATCACTTTTTGATAACATTAATTATAGTAGACGTGGTAATACTATGTGGAGAGACTGCACACAGGTCAATGATAATTATTTCACAATGATTAACACTATAACGATACAAGGAAGGACCTCCATTCTGACCTGTGCGTTTTTGTGGATCATGCCTTGCAGCACCTTCAGTGGTTCTTGCAGGCACCACGTTGGTGACCCCTGGTGTAGCGCTTCACAAAAAATCAAATGGTATCATGTTTAGATACCTAAATGCATCCTTGTGACTGTGACGGAGTGGAAGAGTAGGTGATTTTCCATACTGGACATGAGGACAGCAGTATAAGGTTATATAATGAAGAATGATTATGTTAAACTGAAAATCTTTGAGATTTTATTATGAAACAAATAATTATTTATTGACACATAAACTCACAAAAGTACCGGAAATTGGTACTGTTGAGTGCGGATACCAATTTCCAGGTACTGGGCATCAGTATAGCTTCAAATGTGAAAGATACCCACCTCAAGGGATGGTATTATTTAAATGTAGAAGGGTAAGAAAGCCTAGCATTGCTGCATGACCGCTGAGTCTGTGCACAAGTTACAGTTTGAAGAAAGAGAGGTCATTTTTGGGAAGAAGCAGGTCCTTTAAAGAAAATTAAATAAGGGGTATCCTGCTTTCTCATATTTTAAACATGGATATGAAAAAACAACACTGGATGTTCAGACTGAATGCTTCTAGATGTTTCTGACATACAACACTGTGTAGTTGGTTGTTTGGTGCCTTGTGCCCAGAGCTCAGGAAATTATGCTAACACCTCTCCAGCTGCCAAGCTAAGTCCCTAAGACTGCCACATGGTCTAAATTTGAGGTGAGACCTCAAACACCAAGGTCTGCCTGTAGCTCTGCCCCAACAGGCCTCGAGAGAGCTGGCCAATCAGAGGGAGGGGGGTTACATGAGAAAGAAGCCTTAAAGTGATACCCCGGGATGGAACAAGTTGGGTCCTATCACAAGGTTTAGGGCAGAAATTACCCCTACAGCAGTGTTTTTGTGCAGCAGAAGCCCAGAGTGCGCACCAAACACCCCCTCCCTGCTCCTCTGCCAGTTTCCTCTGCACTCAGACGGGGCCATATTTTACTTGATCAAAAACACAAATAAACGGACTCTCACTGAAAAAATCTGCGTGTTACTTTCACACAAAACACCACTAAACAAGGCTCTAGTTCTCATCGTGTCTCTTTGTCCTGGCAGACTACCTGCGTTTGTTTATATCTGTCATGCTGCACGCAGACTGATACACTAAGCAGCAAGCGCCTCGTAGCCAGCTGTGGCTCTGCAGCGGAGGTAGCCCTGTTTCATGACATGGTGAGAACTAGAGCCTTATTTAGTAGGGATGTCCCGATATTACATTTTCACTTCCGATACGATACCGATACTGCAGCATTGAGTATTGGCCGATACGGATATTAATCCGATACATTAACAGCATTAAACATGGATACTTTTATTACTTTTTCTGTAGTGTGTCTGTCATGTTAGACAAGGCTTGATTAAGTGATATCATTCAAACAAAGAACAGTAATCAGCAACTGTAGGTATGAGCAAAAAATGACCCATTTATTATTAACCAATGGGTAACAGAAACTGCTTATATCGGAGATTTTAGATGCATTCCGATATGATACCGATATTTGTTTTTTTGCTGATATCGGCCCGATATCCAATATCAATATCGGACTGGGACACCTCTATTATTTAGCATAAAAAATCAAGTAAAATCAAGTAAAGCTTCTACAAGTGCACCAGTGGAACAGTATTAGGGGTAAAAAAAAAAAATGAAAAAAAAAAATAAAAAAAAGCCCAATACCCCTTCTTTAAAATATATTTCTTAAAATCTGGATTTTGAACTACTCAAGAGCAATATTCATTTATGTGACAACAATTTATGTGACTGTTGCACAAGATCTTTTAACATCTCACAAATTTGTTTCAAAACACAACCTCCAGTTTGTGTTTATCGATGACAAAGTGAGCAGAGTCATACGGGGCAAAGAGAGAAGGGGTGGACAGAATAGTCAGTGCTATTTTAACACAGTCATGAATTCAGTGAAAGGTCCAGCACAGAGCCTTCCATTTATCCCTCATGATCGAGTTGTTTTTCTTTATCTGCTGTAATTAGAACAGATAACCCGAATTTGACAATGACGTGATGACTAAATACGCACAGAAGTAACCTTTAAAGGTCACGTTGACATGCCTCATCCAGTGTGTGCAGCAGACTCAGCCAGGTCACAGCGACACTAATAAATACCAGCGTGTTTCTCCCTTATCTGATCCAGTTTGGCTTCCTTGCTTTGTAATTATGGGCCACACAATCCATTCTGTGGGCCTCTCGCCCTGCCTTTTTATTTCCATGGCGGATGATAAGTCAACTCGGGACCAGGGGATAATGACCCCCCCTGCTATAACACTCATGATGCCAGGGTTTGGAGAGCATGCTGCCCATTACCACAATCCACACAGGGGCTCTTATGTGGGAGCAGCCCCATTAAAAACTTCCAAACAGGCCTGAAAAATAGACTGCATCCCATTACCCACGCTCAGTCTGCAGCCATTACTGTGAATTGGTGGAGGCTGGGCTCCATCTCTTTAAGAGGGGTGGAGAGAACAAATTATTGATCGTAACCTGTGAACTACATGTGTAGCATTGACAGGGGAGATGCATCAGGGCGGGGGTCGGAGAGATGGAGAGATGTTCAGTGCTAACCTTTGGCACACATTGCCTTTTAGATCCTTCACCTCCAGAAAACAACATCACATCACACACTCTCACAACCCCATACGTGTGTGATGTGTATGCTCCCTGACACACATTAAACCTTCCGTGCTGCTTGTTTCTCTGCAGCTTTTTCTTCTGCGTGAATGTGCTGTTCAGCTGGAGGCGAGGCGGAGGAGAAAAAGACGCAGCATAAAAGCATCAAAGCAGCCATCTGCACCCTGGCTCTTAGCAGGTCAACTCAAAGAGGTAGCAGTGAAGCCAAGACACTTGAATCAAGGGTAACAGCAGCGAGGTGGAGGAGGAGGAGGAAGGCTATCAAAGTGATCTAAAGCGCTGTTAAAAGGAATAAAGGAAGATCCTATTAGAACAGCTGTATTGATTGCTGCAAACATCACCTTTCCTGCCAAGGCGAATGTGTATTTTAAAAAATAATGATTGGAGCTCTTAACCTTCAGTGTGTGAGGGCAGGGTGTGATTTCACACTGTATCATGCTTCCTGCTTTAAGTGGATCTCTTAACGCTGTGTTCAACATGAACTGCATACAGCTCAACAGCTTTAAATGTAGAATGAGGTTACAAAATATATTTAACGGCTGTGAAATCAGTTTAGACCAATATGATACCATGAAACTATGATGAGAAGTTCAGTCTGTGTTTATTAAGGATGTGCAGCTGAGTACTGAGGCTTTGAGCAGCTTCTGAAGCTTTTAATCCTTTTAAATGACGCCAGATTTCCAAATTCACTTCAGTTTGCTCTGATGAGACATCTTTTTTCTTTCACTTCTGCAAAAGACGAAATTCATTAACTGGAAAAGTGGCTAATAAGTAGGAAATGATTAAAAATGGGTATTTGATCATTTCAACACCACATTTAATCCATTTCCTTTGCTAAATCAAACCATTTATTGCAGATAAACTCAAAAATTAATGTATTTAAACATGCCTATGAATTTTGAGGGACGTTGCTTGGCTTAGAGCAGCCTTTGCACCCCCTCTTTAACTTTGTTTGTAGGACCTGCCTCCTCCTAACAATGACTTCTCTTTCTTCAAACTGTAACTTGTGCACAAACTCAACGCTTATGCAGCAATGCTAGGCTTTCTTACCCTTCAACATTTAAATAATGTCTTTCTTAGGAATAGGTATCTTTCACATTTGAAGTGATACTGATGCCCAGGACCTGGCAATTAGTATCAGTACTAAATGGTACCAATTTTGGGTAGTTTTGGTTGTTAAATATTAACGTTTTTAATAATAAAATCTCAGGTGCAAAGGCAACAATCCATGTTAAAGCACTGAGACTTCCAAAGACCCCAAAATAATATGTTTTATAAATAAACCTTGGACTGCACAGCCTTCATTTGAAGAGTTAAAATGTTCCCTGCATGACTATCCCAATGGCATGGACTAAATGGTTGAAGGTAGGGTATGGTACCTTTCACATTTGTATCCATACAATACCAATGCCCAGTACCTGGCAATAGGTATTGGTACTCTTCGGTATCGATTTTTGGTAGGGATGGGTACCAATTACCTTTTAAAGGTACCAACAGAATTGTGTCAAAAGTACCAGGTACCGATTCATGTAAAATCAAACGGTACCATGTAAGGGTACCTAAATGCAGCCTTATGAGTGGAAAAGCAGGCAATTTTCTATATTAGACATGAACACAGTATTACAAGGTTATATACTGAAGAATAAATATATTAAATTCAAAAAATATAGATATTTTATTAATCAAATTGATATTTTTACTACAAAAAGCAAAAAAAAAAAAGTACTGAAAATTAGTACTGTTGAGTCCAGGTACTGATTGCCAGTTACTGGGCATTGGTTGTTTCAACGTGAAAGGTACCCATCTCTTCTTTCAGGTACTTTTTTGTGTTTACATTGTAAAAAATATGAATCTGTTTGGTAATAAAATCTCATATTTTTTCCGACTGAACGAATTTATTTTTTGATATATAACCTTGCAATGCTGTGTTCATGTCTAGCATGAAAAATCACAAGCTGATTAAGTTGATTTAACTAAGTTAAAGTGATACTCCGGGATGGAACAAGTTGGGTCCTATCACAAGGTTTAGGGCAGAAATGACCCCTATCTGATCGTTCTGCATTCACGCTTTATTCAAAGTGAACGGCAGGTCGTCCTTGCTCTCATAATCACTCATCTTTACGTTGTTATTGCATATTCGTCCTGGCAGACTACCTGCGTTTGTTTATATCTGGCACGCCGCACGCGGACTGATACACTAAGCGGCGAGCGCCTCGTAGCCAGCTGTGGTTCTGCAGCGGAGGTAGCGCCGTTTTATGACACGATGAGAACTAGAGCCTTATTTAGCGGTGCTTTTGTGTGAACATAACGTGCTGAAAATTCTCTAAATAAAGCGTGAATGCAGACCGATATCAGATTTTTTCGGTGGGAGTCCGTTTATTTGTGTTTTTGGTCAAGTAAAATATGGCCACGTCTGAGTGCAGAGGAAACCGGCAGAGGAGCAGGGAGGGGGTGTTTGGTGCGAGCGCTCTGGGCTTCTGCTGCACAAAAACACTGCTGTAGGGGTAATTTCTGCCCTAAACCTTGTGATAGGACCCAACTTGTTCCATCCCGAAGTATCACTTTAAGCTAGTTTTGAAGCTAAAACCCTCTGGATCCCAAACCCGTCAGCGGGATCAAAATACCAGTTATTTTTACAAGTCATTTGTGGAATCCCAAAACTGAAAACACTGGGGTAATTTTCAGATTCTCAAGTTTTCATGGGTACATGGATGTATCAAACGTGGAGCTGGAAACACGTCTTAACATGACACAAAAGACGGGAGAATTTCTATTTCATGTCTTCTCGGAACATTTGCAGAAAATGACCAGTTTGCCAGTAAATTCTTTCTCAGTTTTACTGACGTGTTGGCGTTCAGCAGCAATTTTGGCTTTATGACAGCCAACATGAATGATCGGTTGATAGGTTAGGCTAGGATTCCTGATCACCAATACTTAAAAAAATGCCAAAATTGGCCTGATCCGATACTAAAGATCAGGATCTGGACATCCCTAGTCCACCAATGTGGATGCTAGGTGTTAAGGGGTTAATTACATGAATTCAAATGGTTACAGATGTTTTATTCTGATAAATACTTATACATCAAGCATCTGTTCAAACTGAAAATACCTTAAGAGATCACTTTGTGTGTCGACAACAAGTTGCAGCGAGCGATGACAACAATAGGAATTCCATTTTCTGCTGCAATATTTTCTGCTCATTATGGCTGGTTAGCTCTGAAGTGTGACATTCAGACACATGGGATATCTGCTTTACTCCGAAGAGACAGCCTCAGAAACACACACACACAAATGCACCCACACACACACAGCGCTTCAGGCTTCCACACTAACAAGCCTGTGTCCCTGCAAGTCGATCCCTGCAGAGTGGCATATTTTTGCTGGAGAAATGATTGTTGTGCATGCGGTCGTGGAGGGAGAGGAGAGACAGAGACCTGCTTAGTTCCAATGTGCCACTGTATAATAAGCTCGACTTATTTTAGCTTCATTATCACCAGCCAGTTCCCCTGCATCACAGAACATTACAGCAAATTGGCTCTGAGATAGACAGTAATAAGAGAGTAAGAGAGACAGGAAACGTGTGTGTGTGTGCATGTGTGTGTGTGTGCATGACTGCATGTGTGTGCCACTGGGTCTACATTAAATGAAGCGCACAAAAGCTCATATTGGCCTGTGGAGTGCAGCCCACAGGTGTGCACTTTAATGATGGCACACTTTGTTCTGAGCCTGCCCTTTAAAAATCAACCATTTTCGCGTAATGTTGGTCCGTTTTTCAAATTGCTGCACATGCCATTTAGGTCTTTCTGCCCCCCCCCCCTCTTCTTTTAAATCACAGCAGCTCCCTCACTCACTCATTTTTTTCCCTGTGAGAGGGAAAAAGATCAACCCCGCAAAGCTTCTCTGCTCCCAATTAAAAAGGGGAAGAATATTCAGAGTGAAGAAACAGCACGGCAGAGCAGCAGAGGGTGGAAGGAGAGCTCTGCTGGTAGCGTCTTAAATGAGATTCCTCCATAAATAAAGGGGGACCAAAGCATTCTCCTTAGCTAGCAGCAGAGGGTGCCAGCACCTCACAAAAACAACCCAGTATGCCAGTTATTCAGCACACCTCCAGTCCAGTTCACTCACCTAAAAATACCAGACAAAGAGAAGCAGGCTGAGCCCTTTGTCGGTGTGCACTTTCTGCTCAGGATTCAATTATTCCATCTTTTCCTGGCAGACGGTGTCAGGCCTGAGTCTGGGAGAGGACACGGTCTAGACATGCTGTGTTTACTCCAGGAAGCCATATAATAGGGTTTCACATGGCGGATTAATATTATCAAGTCAAACCTGCAGGCAGCTCACTCTTTAAATAGAGCAGTGTGAGCTGACCCTGAGTGAAGCCGTGATTGAAATGGTCTTTATCTGTTAATGAATTTAAATGAAAATCTAATTACACTTCAGAGGGACGGAGCAGAAAATGCTAAAAGAACTTTAAGTCAACATTATCAGCACAATGCAACTACAGGGAAAATAAATAAATAAATCAAAGCAATAAAAACACCATTTACCAGCCACCACAGGTATGAATTGCACTGCTGCTGATTTAAAAGATAAGATTTAAAGTGCCAGAAAAATCAGCAAGGAGACTCAACTTTATTCTAATCCAAGACAGTTACCAAGCAGTGGATGCAGACTGTTTTTTTTTCTTTTTTGGAGCTCTTTGAGGGAAATTAATTCATAAAGTGGACTTCAGACAGACCTCCAGCAATGTTTCCTGTCGTCCTAATCCTCCAATCATCTGGCTCGCTCTCATGAGAAAAAAAACACATGTTGAACACAGGATTTTCTTACATAATCTGGTTGAGACTATTATGAGCAATTCAAGAACAGATTTTTAAAGAAGTTTGTCAAGCAAGAAAGACACAGTGGTCAGATATTATTTTGAGCTTTAAGGTGACCTTATTGATTGACAAAGTTAAATCATGCACTGAGTAAAATGTAATACAATGCTCCACCTTAAAACTTCTAGAAGCTGTCAGATAGGAGGTATTGACTGTATTAGAGAGGTAAATTGATTTATTATGTATTAGAATGTATATGAGAAATTACTTTTGGTCTAATTATTGTGGCCATTGTTTAAAAGACAGCAAAGTAATCTCTATCCAAGTGCTTCATCCTGTAGACGCTGTGGTCCAGTTTGAACGCATGCAGAGTGGTGTTCTGTGCAGTGTTCACTCTTCAGTGAACAGATGATCATTCAGTAATGTCCTGACACTTAACGCAGCAAAAAAAAAAAAAAAAAAGGATATTCAATGTACACATTTGCTGTCAGTCACTATTCAAATGTTTGTCTAGAGCAGCATCCTGATTCTGTTTTTCATATTCATAACACCATCATAACGGTAGGAAGCTCAACTTGATTTGCCTACTCATGAAGCATCACATCATGTGTTAAAAAGTTGAATACAGTGTAAACCTTTCACTGCGGCTACACAACTATAGAAAATCGTCACACGTGTGATCAAAGGTAAACTATGGTTCTTTCCCCAGTAGCATTGCACCTTTATTGGAATGAAGCAGACAACTGAAACCAACACCTTTACACACGGCTACTCAATCAATACAAGCAATCACAGCATTGACTGAGGAGGAAAACTCAACATTATGCATAAAATTATCATGGCAGCACAATGCAGTACCAACGCAGATATGAAAAACAGTTAACCCCCAGCTGCAGAGGGGTGCTGCACCCCAACTTCTAGTACAGATGACAGTTGTCATATGTGCTACCAACTGGCACCTGGTGTTAACCAAACTCTGGTGGTCACTTCTTTCAAAGTTAGAGGTATTTTTATCATCAACAAACTTTTTTAATTTTCTGCAAAAACATTTTTTTTAAATACTCTCACTCTTGTGTATTTTCCTGTTCACAATCCAGAATATCAAAATTATGTTTTGGGCCAAAACAGGTTATCCTCAAATGCTATCTCTCAGTACCCATGATTGGGTCCATTTTTTTGCTAGCAGAACACAAATCTATTTAGGGCACAAAGACTGAAAGTCCCTCTGATTACTCACAGCCAGCAAAGTTTATCAGTGAAAAGTGGGATGACCAAGCAAGAAGCAAGATCTAACCCAGAGGCTGTTAGAAGTCATACAGCTCTGTACCAGTTTAAAAATCAAACAAAATGTCGGATATCTGTTTGCGAACCATTTTTTGTTGGAAAACAAACTGAAAAAAAAGACATAGTCAGAAAATCGAAGAAGAGTCAGGCTGTATTTCATTTTTTCTACAACTTTTTGGTAAAAATTCCAACATTTGAAAAAAACTAATAAAAGCAATAAGAGACAAAACCAATGAGTAGGGGTGCACCGATCACAATTTTCTGGCCGATCACCGATCTTTGGAAAACCTGACCTGCTGATACCGATTTGGGCCGTTACCAATTTTTATTTTTTATTTTTCTTTAATAACTGAACACATATACTTTCAATGTTCCAATTTTATTTTATTGAAAATCATTGAACAATATCTGTGAAACAACCAAATCTTTATGTTTTAACTTAAACAACCAATACAGTGTCCCTAGTTTTAGGTCTCAGAACAAAAAGCAACAATGGCTGGCTGTCAGACCTTTCCAGAGGTATATAAGATCAGTTTCATCTGTGAGGATGGGCCTAGCTAAAATTGATTATATAACCTAAGACAAGGCAGCACTCCAAAAGGTATATAAACTGCTAGGCAGCAGCTAGCTTTGGATTTACACTTTTCTTTCGTTTATTGTCAAACGTAGCTGTTACAGCAGGGCGTTTGACTGTGAAACAAAGGACCTGTCTTCTTTATTTATTCCCTATTAAATCTGATGACAGACTGACAACAGATATATGACATGGATGGCTGGTAACACTGCAGACTGCTCTGGGAGGATGGGCCCCTTTGTTCACACTCTGTTCAAGCAGCAGTTTAGATCCCACTTAGATCTATAGATGTCTTCAGGACGGTTTAATGTGTCCGTGGTGGACAATGCCCAGAGCCCGAGTAAATGACAGATGGCTATTTCTCTCTGCCTGCCCCAGGGCGACAGGAAAACCCGGCTGGAGCTGCCACCTCCTCAGCCTGCGGTGGCAAAGAGCTGGCACTGTCAGGAGGATTGGGAGAGGGGGGACGAGGATGGAGTCTGGCCTTCCCTGCGGGGTCCAAAAAGAAACCGTCTCCATCTGCTAATGTGGGCCAAATCTGATGGTGAACACATCTCATCATTTTTTTGTAACCCCACTATAGTGTATATGAACTGGGTTAAATAAAGGCATAAAGACTCACCTTTATTTGCATTAACTCATCAGAAAACCAATGATAGACTGTGCTGAGAGGCAGAGATCAGTTTTTCTTTCTGACATCTACTTTTTTCTGACTGTGCATTGTAACTCTGATCTGTAACTCCACTCTCCCTTATCCACCGGTCTGCAAGGTTAGAGGATCAATACAGCTTTTTTCTTGCCCTGGATCCCCGCATGTGTGTCAGGTGAAGAGGAGCTCTATCTGATGTTAAAGCAGAGAGGCTGAGCTCAAGGTTAAGGGACAATAGGTCTTATCCTCTCTCCACTTGAGATCAGTCAGGATTCAAGCAGAGGTGCACTTCATGGATACAGTGGTGTGGAAAAACCTAATATACACACACAACAGGGGGGGGCTGTGTCAAGAGTAGCTGTGATTCACTGAACTGTGTTTGATGTGTTATGACAGACAGTCGGCGTGTGAGGGGTGAGACAGGTTAATGAGAGCCAATCTGTTTCTTTAACTTCCTCAATACAATCCCATACGACAGAATAAGGCTCTGTCTTATGACCCCCCCCCCCCAAAAAAAAAAAAAAAAAATTAAACATGTATTCATTTAAAATGCTTTATGTCCATTCTAAGCATGACCAGATTTTCAAACCTCCACATAATTAAATATGTTGTAAAAATCCCTGAATCTGTCTTTAAACTACTCAAAACTTTTGTTTTCCTCTGTCCAAAATGTTTACGGAGTCTTCATGAGACCTTCTAAAATGATGAGGTCATCACATAAGGATCTCATGACTGGTTTATGACACATTTGAAGGGCGGGCCTCAATCAACAAGGTCTGCCCATAGCTCTGTCCTCTGACAGGCCTCCAGAAGGCTGGCCAATCAGAGAAAAGGGGAATTGTGGAGTGGGGAGCCTTAAAGAGACAGCTGCTAACACAAAGTGTATCAGACTGAGGCTGAAATAGGGGTTTTCTAAAACACTAGTGCAAAAAAACAGGGATTTCTTCAAGCTCTAAATTAAGCTACTACAGGAAAACCTAACGGACCGAGTAGGGCTTAAAAAAAATGCACAGTACCCCCTATTTAATATCACTTAATAGGGAGTTACAGGAAGGCATGTCTGTATGGTCAAGATGATATCAAGAGTAAAAAAAAGAAAAAAAAAAGACCAAATCATTTGAAGAAAACTATTCAAAAAAGTAACAATACTAATGCATTGCGATTTAAAAAGGTAGTTTTTTTCCAACACTGTTTGAATCGAACACTTTGAAAACAAAATGTGAATTTGTGCTTTATGGGTATTTCAAATTTATTGATTGGGAAAAAAATAGTGAATTTGATGGATGACAGGACTGGTAATGTGAATACCTTCCTTCTGTTCTTCAGTAACAGACCCCTGAATGTTTTAAAGACCTTCTGTGGACATTACACTGTGTGACACCAGGTTTCTCAGCTGCTCGACAGTTTGTTTGTTTTTGCTGGATTGGGAGCCATTATCTGAAAAGCAGCATCATAACTTCTTCTCAGCTGATAAAACACCTGACCTTCCTCTGAGACATTTGGTTCTGCACCACTGTGTCCCTCCATCCTTCCTCCCCCTCTGGTGCTGTCGCTGTGAGTGACCGCTGGCCAGGATCAGATTTCTCTAAAAGATGAGCTGTGGCATCATCTGCTGTTGGCGTTCAATTAATAAACCCCTAAATGTAAGACAACATCATTCTTTCAGATGCATTTCAATGGGAAAAAAACTTTATGTTTGGCTTGAAAAGGTAAACACTGGTTCTAATTCATGTTTATTATCCATGAGCTTTATGAAAGTCATGATTTACAGCTGGGGTCTGTGGTGTTCACAATCAACAACATTTTTTTTTTCTCTGGTTTTACAGATGTCAAACAACTGAAAGTGATAACACCTCGGATGAGGTGTGGTGGTGTCTGGGCTAAAGAACACTTGCTCTGACCAGTGTTTTGTTCTTCTTCTGTAACTGAGTCACGTTGGTCATCCACGCCACAAGCCTTCACATTAGGGCTGAACGATTTCAAGAAAAGATTGAATTGCGATTTTTCTGGCAGATATTGTGATTTCAATTCGATTCACGATTTTCTTCAAATCAAGCTTTGGGATATACACATGTAGGGCTGAACGATTTTAGGAAAAGATCTAATTTTTCTGGCAGATATTGAAATTCACAATTTTTTAATCATCAATAGTGATGATAAATAATCTGTTTTCATCAACTCCTACTCCCAAACAGAGACTTTGTGTTGTTGACCTGTTTACCAGCACTTTTAACATATAGATTGTCTACAAATTTGTAAAACAGAATGTGTATAATGCTTGACACAACAGATCCTGGGTCAGTCAAGAGTGCTGAAAAAAATTGCTGCTTTGGCGATCTCAAAATTGCATTGTCTAAAATTGCAGTTTTGGTCTGAGAACGATAAATTGTTCAGCCCTACTTCTCATGTAGTTTTGATTCGGCCCATCATCATTTATGTTTAGAGCCACGATACTTGAGTATTTCAGCATCCTGGTGAATAATCTGACATTTGATTCTGAGTGATCGAATAAGAAAGAACTTGGGGCTTTGTTTAATCACTGTCTGATTTTTAACACCACTGTAAAGAGCAGAAACTATAACATATGACTCTTCAGTGAACACTTTAACAGTCATAACATATAAATTATTCTGATTAAGCTTTAGAAATTAAGTGCTGACATTATTATTCCAAAAGCTCATCAAAAATACTTACCCTTTTGAAAATATTAACTTACAAAACTCTGCTTTATTTTTTTTATTTTAATCATCTTTTTAATTATTGGTATACATACAACTTCTATGTGCCTAGCTCTGTATTTTCAGTGTTATCAGAACATTCCTGTTAAATCAACACACACCACATTAATAGAAATCCTCTCAAAACAAAGAGACATGTTTTTTTTTCACCATCTTTTGCAATAACGTAATAATGGTTTTGTAATAATTGTCACACAAGAGATTCATGTGAAGAGGCTTGTCAAAGAGGAATCAAGCTCCACAATGATCCAGAACTCAAACAAAACTGCAGAATGAGATGTGTGCTAGGGTTATTTACCTACAATCTTAACGCTACAATCTGAAATCCTGTTTAGCTGATGATATATCAATATACAGTCTCCGTAGGCACCTTATTGCTCATAATTCTTTCTTGCTTCGGAACTTGCTTCTTGCCTTTCCTTGAAACGTTTTCATTTTCTTTCCATCACTGTGAAGGGTAACAGTAACAGCTTCCTGGTTCTCGTCTTCTCCTGCTCTATGACACTTCAGTAGCTGAGCAGCTAGCTGACGTGAGAGGGGTAGTGGGGAGGGACGAGGCGGGACAATGGGCAGGACGGTGCGAAGCAGGGGAGACAGGGGATTGGATGGACTCACGCACAAACCCCAAATGAAGGGAACGGTGGGTTGGTCAATTATTATGCTGTTTTGCTGCTGATGTACTGAATGGATTTTTTTTCCGTTATTTTTGCTTTTTATATTGCATAGATCGGACCGTCAGACCATAACGGCCTCATGAATGGCGTTATTGATAATTACCAAGCTTCCAAATCATAGACCATAGCTTTAAATAATGAATGGACAGGAAGAACTTTCTGGAAGACCTCTCCTTCCCTCTCCTTTCTCTGATCATCTGCAGAGCATGTGTCAGATGCTACAGGCCAACAAACCCAACAGGCAGAGTGATGATGAGTCGTCAAATGTCTGCAGTCCATTGATCCCGGATGGTGACTTTTTATGGATGTTGTAAAATGGAAATGGAATAAAAATGGTTGGTTTTATACTCAGGGCAACAGAAAGTCGCTCATATATTCTCTGTACGTGGAAAAGACTGGACTGTTACGTTTAGGTGCTACAGCATAGTGTTCTGTTTTAATGGACATATTTTAATGACTGTATTTTCTTTCTCCTTTAACCAACAGTAACCTCCTAATTCGCACATTTTCTGTTGGGCTTTCTGTTCATTTTGCCCTTTGCTCTTTACTTCTTCTCTTCCTTCAGGATTCATCATCTTTTTTGTTTCTCACAGCATCAGTACATCATGCCAGAGAAATAACCATGTGCAAAAGAGATAAGTTTACATCTGGCTGTAAATGTTGTATTTTATGGTTCCGTTTTAACTTTTGCAAGTATTTGAAGAATATTGCACTAAATGTGAGATGTACCTGACGCAACAGCCCTGAGATTTTACTGTGCAAATTTCATGCAAAACAGCAGCCTTCCTATTTATTATTCCCGGCTGTTGCTCTAAAGTTAATAGCTCAATTTAAAGTAGAAGCAGCTCTCCTCTAAAGATGTTTGCTCTCTCTTCACCTCTATTTATCCACTTGTAAGATTTGTATCTGAAAGAGATGCTTAACTCTACTCGGGGTCATATGAAAAGAGCCTGAACTTAAAAACATCCGCCTGAAAGGAAACTGGAAAATACACACACTAACACACCTGAATTAACCAAGAGTTCTGTGAATCTGTAGTTTGTGTAAGGAGCGTAAAGGATGAGACGCAAAAAAGTCTGGTTTAAAGGAAGAATTACGGTCTTTGTCTCATCACTCTTCCTGCTCTCTGCGTAACACACATTCACTCTGATGTGTTGTCTGATGACAGGCTAACTGAGGGTGACATTACAGACAATTAGCAGGTTGATGATATGTAGTAATTACACAATAGTCATGAGAGTGCCTTCATCAGAAGCAGCACAGCAGACATCCTGTGCACATTATCCTCCATTATTACACTCAATTTCACAGCTCTACATTAAGTTACATCAGCACAGGAGTGCACACAGCCAGGACTTGGAGACGCCAAACCTCCGTACGGACAAATCACCGAGAGGATGTGGTACCATGATATCAAAAGCAGGGAGACGGCGCAGAGCGAATAAAGAGGAATTGATTTTCTTTGACTCAGAGGAAGTAGATCTGATGAAAAGTGAGAAAAGAGCCCTGAACTTTCCAGCTATAACTTTACAGATGCAAAATATGAGCTTTCAGACATCTTTGACTGACTGACTGAAATGACTGTAGAGTCATTTTCAGCCGCAGTGATTAAAGCCCGGCTCTCATTCAGGCATGATGAGGAACTACTTCTGCTGACTTCAAGTGCTCATCATCAACTTCTGTTCCCTGGTTGGGAGTCAAAATGGGACTTGTTACACATGTGAGAGGTTTCACTTTATAAATGGACCAAACTGTGATGTTTTTCGAGAAGCGAGATGATGGAGAGAGGGGAATGTGAAGCAGAACAAAAATAGATTTTATTGTTATTCGGCTAAAATCAAATTTTATAACTGAGTAATCACACTAAAAGAGACAGGTGAGTCAGATGATTGAGAAACACTTTGGTAAGCCTCCTATTATCAAAGTGTTGACCAATGTTTGAAGGATTCATGGATTAATATAGGGCAGTGTGAGCTGAAAAGACAAAGGACTTTAATTAGATGAACTGTGTATTAGTTTTAGTATAGTGAATTAATTACACTCACCTCTCCCTTCATTAGGTTCACCTGTTCAGCTGCTCGCTAACACAAATATCTAATCAGCCAATCACATGACAGAACCTCAAAGAAAAGGGATTTAGAGACTTTCAATGTGGCATGGTGGTTAAGGTCCAAGTATTTTACAAACTTCTGATAAACTGGGATTTTCACACACAATCATCCACACAGAGGATGGTACAAAGAGAAAATATGCAGTGTATCAGCAGCTCTCTTTAAGCAAACGACCACAATGACCCTCCTGTCAGCTAAGAACAGAAAACTGAGGCTACAATTCACACAGGCTCACCAAAACTGGATCATAGAAGATTGAGAAACATTTCAATTGACAAGTCTGGATTTCTGGTCCACATTCAGATGGAGGCTCAGGATTTAGAGTAAGCGCAAAAGCAGGAGCTCTACCTTGTCTTGTATCTAGGGATGGGTACCTTTCACATTTGAAACAATTTGGTACTGAAGTCCAGTACCTGGCGATCGGTATCGGTACTTAACGGTAGCAGTTTTTGATATTTTTGTGTTTGATTATGCGATGATAAATACTAATTTGTTCAATAATAAAGTCTTAAAGATTTTCAATGTTACACATTTATTCTTCAACATATGACCTTGCAGTGCTGTGTTCATGTCCAGCGTGGAAAATCTCCTACTCTCCCAATCTCTCACACAGTCACAAAAATACATTTAGGTACCTGAACTTGGTACCTCTTGATTTTACATGAATCAGTACTTGGTACTACAGACAGAACTTGGTTGGTCCCAATAAAAGTACCTAATTTGGCACCTATCCCTACTTGCATCAATGGTTCAGGCTGCTGCTGGTGTGATGGAGTGAGGGAAATTTTATTGGCGCAATCAGGGGCCCCTGGTACTAGGGCTGAACAGTTAATCAAACTGAAACAGTGTAATAGAATGCAATTTCCAAATTGCAAAGGCTGCAATAACCCCCCCCCCCCAAATAAATAAATAAATAAATAAATAAATCAATAAATAACTTATGCACAGACATGGAGGTAATATATACTTATACTCGTTTGTCCTTAAAACCAGCAAAAGCCTGTTTCTTTTTTCTTTTTTTTCTGGCAAAAAAATATAAAAACAACTCTTTTAGCTACAGAGTTCCATACGGTACGGCAATTGTGGCTAGCAGAGCCATACCCCTTGTTCACTTTATTATATGTGGTTTGTTACTCTTACTGACAACTGGAGGTCAGAAAAACTTCCCACTGTTTATTTTTTCATTTAAAAAGTACAGAAACTTGTTGTTTGTATGTTAACGGTATTCTTTGTCATGCTTGTCATACTCTAGAATGATTTATTGCTTGTGTTTAGTGACTAATAAAGAAGATAAACACACAACCCCCCCCCCCCCCCCCCCCCCCCCCCCCCCAAAAAAAAAAAAATGTGCATGCTAAATTGCAATTCCAATATTTATCCAAAATTTTGCAATTGGACTATTTCCCAAAATTGTTCAGTCCTACCTGGTGCTATACACTTTCTCAGGTTATCCTGTCTTTCCTCAGATTGGCCAAAGAAGTAATTTTACCTTGCTTGGAAAAAAAAAAAAAAAAAAAGAAGGTAATAAAGATGCAGATTTGAGAGTCAAGCTTTGTATAGTGCCCACTTTAAAAAGTTCATACATCAAATTATACAAGGAAATTGCTGTCATCTGCTCACTCAGTCTATCTCTAACATTATAAAGATCAGAACAAAGCCTCCTCTGCCCACAGGATGTAAAAAAACAAAATCCCTACCAGACTAAGAATAAAACTAACACCATCCAAATCCAAATCTCTGTGGGGACTTTAACAGACTGTACAAACAACGATTTCAATCCTGCTCGTTGTCTTGTACTTACAAAGTGATCAAAGTAAAAACACGCCACATTAAAGTTAGCAAGCTTCAGGAAATCCAGGTAAAATGAGGTATTATATGATGGTTCAATGAGCCTTTGTAGCTGGATCCAGGTGGACGGTTGAAATCATCTGCAGTTTTGTTGGTGGAATGAAAGAAGCTTCATTCAGCTCAGTAAAATTAGCTCATTAAAGGGACAAAGACGAGCAATACGTAAAAACTGGGGCAGAGTGAAGAGAGTGGATTTTAAAAAGGTTTCAACAAAGATGAAAGAAATAATTGCTAGCTTAATTTGCTTTATTTTAGCTTTTTACTGTATCTTACTAAAATAGTCTCAATTTGAGCTCAACTGGTAAGATCTGTAGGAGATCCAAGCAGGGATATTATCTTTTAAGACTTAGATTAGCATGAATCAGTTCAAATATGTGCTGTTAGCAGAAGTTCTCGAACTGCACAAGCTGACTAAGTCGTCTGAAGCAAGAGAAACTGAAGTGATTTTTTTTTGTCTCTGTTTGTTTTATTCCACACTACGGCCGGTTGGAAGTCAAAACAAGGAGTTCAGGATGACAGGATCAAATTAAAAACAGATGTTGACTAGATTGAGACGCCTGTGGGGCTGGGCTGAGAGGACACCGCCCCACCCAACATACTCTCTCCTTAAGTAGACAAATCCTTCCTCAGAGGACGTTTGAGAGACAGAGCTATAATGTGAAAGGAGGTCAGCTCTTGAAACTTACTCTGGATTTTTTTCTGTACCCAAAAATGCTTGAAAAAGCCGTGCCTACTCAGCTGAGTCACGCCTGGGTTCATCTGTAGTTTGGAGGAGCAGGTCAGCAGGCGGTCATGGATGAAGCAGGACGGGGGTAAAGTGGCTGAGTGGGGAGCATGCTGGGTAAATATCAGCCCACACTCTGTCCTTTTCTTTAACTGAGGATACTTAAACAGTCGGGGCTGCCCCTCCACATGGGAATATTTCACTCTGTGAGCCTTTGGTGCTCAATAAACACCACTTCCCAGCCAGCACCTGCTCCCTGACCTCCTCTGTTACAGGGAGCTACAAAGAGGAGCAAAGGAGAGACACAGAGGAGGAAAAAAAGGAGCTCTTATCAGGTACATGCATGGATAATAAACCATATATAGACCTGTATTTTATGTATTTAAGCTTAACTGAAATCCAGGATACCCCCTAATTGATATTTAAAGAGCCATTACCTCTGCAGTGTGCAGCAGCATCAAAGAGCAGCAAGAGAGGCTGGTTGGGCAAATTATACACCTTATTAAAGCCTATTAGGGCGCTGCATAGACAACACAGAGCAGGGCTCAGTGTGTAGATGAATGTGAGGGAATATTAAGAGTACTGCTGCAGCCCATATGCTCCATTATGCGGTGAATTTACATGTTGCCTAATTGTTCACATTAGGACTTATCGTCCAATAAAGTGAGTGGAATTACATAAAAAAGCTAAACAGCTTCACCAGCAGCAACTGGAGGCTAAACATTCAACACCAGAAAATAATACTACTGATAAGATTTGCACTTTCTTTATTCTAATGTGGACGACACAATAATGTGTAACCAGAGGGTGGTGATAAAGGAAAGACCGTATCCTGAAATGGTTCATTTATAAGAGAGACTAAAAGAACAGCAGGGTCCTCACGTGACGATAGCACTCAGCTGCAAAATACGGTTTTACTCAACAACCCCCTGGACATAATGTTAGGATTTAAAAATTATGTTAGATGAGAAGTGAAGATGATCTGTGCCTAGGAAAACAGGAGAAACAGGGGAAACAGGGTGCAGATGCTCCAACAATGAGGATTTAGAAACACTTTCAAAAGTTGAAACAGCAAAAAAAAAGTGTCAGCAGGAATGCTTTGCATATAAATAAAGTGTGCTGCAAAAAGCCATAATAACTGCAATAACAGCAAAAGTGCTACAGTAGCCCCCTTATTAGAGCCCTCTTTTACTGAGCACTGGTTTTGCAGCGTAGATCTTTGGACTGGTTTACTGAGTTTTTGAATTGGTCTTTAAAAAAAAAAAATAAAGTAAAGTTTGCAGGATTTTTTCTAAAAAATAAAATTCTACTTTAAAATTCAACAGGAGTGGTCCTGCGTGTGTGTTGATTGGTGAGTGGAAGAAGCTATCCCAAGTGGCTATGATACTGGATGTAATGCAAGGCAGGAAAAAATAACCAAAGTAAAATGCCAAACGACACACACATAAACAAGAGTGAAGCTCAGTTCAACTTTCACTCACTTTCAAACACTTGGAGAGCAGCTCTGGACAAAGAGAGATGCGAGTTAGCTTTCTGCTGAGCAGGTATGTGTCCAATCCATGTGATTAGCTTTGTGCTAACATGTCAAAACAGGTGCACGGCTCTTGAGTCTCTCCCACATAGGAACAGAATGCTACAGGTGGTTGCTGGTGAGTGTGTTCACGTAGTCACAGTTGGAGGCTGTAGGTGTGGGCTGCTGCTGGCACTGAGCCAAGGAGGAGGAGCCCAGTTTGAATGTTGTGTTTCTGAACAAGTAACAAAAATACCTGCAGACCCTACCTTTAAAGTACAGTGGATCCTCAACTTATGAGTTAAATTTGTTTTGGTGACAGAGCTCACCACTCAAATTGCTCGTATGTCTAAAAAATTTGCCACGATAAAATTAATTTAAATGCTATTAATCTTCTCTTGACCCCCGAAAAACACAGCATCGTTTTATATATAATTTATAATATTATTATAATTAGAAAAATCACCTATTAAAAAAAAATGTATGAAAACCCAATACAACAGATTGTATCTAGGTACAACAAGAATATGTTAGAGTCTTAAGGGTTAATGAGAACAAGTGAAACTTCATATCCCAAAGTTTTCATTGTTAGGATTCTTCATTACCATGGAGACAACGCTCAAAACTTTAGTTCAACCAGGTAAATTTGTGTCTGGAATTTTTAAAGCGGCATTAAAATAAAAATGACAGAAAGGTAAAACTACAGGGACCAGAAACTGATCCAGGAACCAGTCTGGCAAAGACTGGAGCTTCTGTACATGAGGTGTCTGTTGTTGAAAGTTTGTAGTACTGGGTGCCAGACAGAGTATCTTGGGTACCTCTCTCCTCTTGTTTCTGACAAGATCTGATCCCAGTACGGAGACACTCAGAGGGAAAGGAAAGAGACCCACTCTGAGTTACACACACAGCCTCGCAGGGTTATTTTACTTCAGTGAGAAGGACAGAAAAGGAAAAAAAAATCCTAATCCAGAAAGAGCAGAGCTATCTCTTCATCTGTGGGCCTGTGTGTTGCAAACTGTAGCAGATTGGATTAGATGTAAGTCTGTGGCTCTGAAGTGTTCTTCCTGTGACAGGAGCTGGACAGCCGCGATAAAAGCTTCTTCAAACACCTCCGGCCCTCCGCCCAGCGCTGACTGACAGCTGAGATGGGCCCTGGCTTTAAGAGGGGCCACACTTTAGTTTAAAGTGCAGCCACTTAATTTTTCACAAATTGACTATAAGAGCTGTCAAGGGGGAGAGCCAGCGTCCGTTTGGACGGCGAGCAGTGGCGGGAGATGCTGTCCGACTGTGATTTTATTGCCTTGCCTCCCCACAGCAGCCACTGAGTTACAACGTTTAATGGTTGTACGAGCGGGTAGTATCACCCACCCACCCTCCTCCATGGGTGTCCCCGCACAGAGCAAAATGACACTTCAAAAGATAAGGTCTGTGAGTGCTGAGAGAGCAGAAACATTTAAACACTTTCAAACACACTGGCCTCCACTTGTCAAACAGCATCAGGAGCTCAGGCCAAAGACAGAGGCTGGTGGAGGGACGCAGTAACCACTTAAGTCGTCGGCAGAGAGTTGTAGCGAGGGTATACATGTGCTGCTAAGCTGGGGGTCTGCTTGTACAGGGGGGAACATATATGGACTGAAGCATCATAACTGATCAGCAACACTGACAAGAAAGTAAACGTTGATCTGGTTCCAGGGATCAGTGGTAAAAATGGCGGTTAAAGATGTCTGCCTTCATGTAATGACTCTGAGATGTCTCAACTCACCTTGTTAAGATTCTATTTCACATAGCCACCTGCTCACTATGAAGAATAAATGAAGCCCAGAGGAAGAAGTGCTTTCTACTGCACAGAGCAGCGATCATATTGACAGACTGCTCCAGAAAACATGTGAAAACACTGGTGACAACAACCATACACAGAAGTGAGCATTAAAAAGCTTTCCCAACACACATTTATACATCCCATCACATTTGTCTGTGTGAAGAAAGGGAAGTTTATTGTAACACAATTATTTTAATCGGTTTGATGCTTTCTGTAGATTCTGATTGTCAAATGTTTAACATATCTATCAGAACAGTAAGCCTCACTATTTACTGACTTAAACCAAACTGAACTGTGATGGTCTATTGGTGAGAGGATCACTGATGTGAGACAGCTGTCTATCTGTTTAAACTGTCAGCAGAAGATTCTTAGCTTCTCCATCTGCCTCAGACGTAACCTGCAGAATTAAATAAGGCTGAATGATTGAAATGTTTTTTGTTTTGTTTTTCTATTTCTAGTCTAGATCTCTGATCATCTGCAAGGAATAGGTGTGCCAAGAATCTGCATTGCAAGTGGTATGCATAAATCTATATAGCGTGTATAAATCTTGCTAATTACAAAGATGAAAACGATTGATTCTATGTCATCTATGCATTTGTTTCCACCATCTGTTCATTAATCTATCCCTACTTTATTTTAACCAGTTTTCTTTTAAGGGGCTCAAGCCAGTCATTTGGTGCGAGGCTGGGTACATCCTGGACAGTTCCCCACAGGACTAACACTCAGGGCTCTAATTTCGTAGACCAGGCGCAAGCGCAGGCATACCTGCCCTGCGCAGGCGTACCTGCCCTGCGCTGGCGCACCTGCCCTGCGCCGGCCTTCGCAGCGCAGACAGGGCGTGACCCGCGCACTTTGCAAGTTTCCTGCAGTGCCAAGAGAGGTGCAGTCAAGGCGCAGAGGTGCGCATCCATGCCTTCCTCCGCGCAAATGGCAGAGAGGGAGGAGAAAAGCCGTGAGTGGGTTTAACACAGCTGAGCGCTGTCTTCACCAATCAAATGAGCGCCTCTCCTCGCCTTTAAATGCCAAGGTGCACCGCGGAAACAGTGTGCTGGTAAGACCAGGTAGCAGAGACGGTCAGAGCCGCTGTGCCTGCAGCAGGAGAATGGACAGCGGGACACATTGGAGGACACAAAGCGCGTCACCGTGTGGGCCAGCTCCAGGGACAGATTTAATCTGTTCCTTTGTCAATAATAGGAGTAAAAAATTAAGAGACTGTTAAACAGCTGGCTTATCCATTCAGAATACTTTTGATCCACCTGCACTCCTGGTTTGTCACCGCCAAATAGCAGAACCTTTGGTGATATACTGTATACTCTCCCAGTGTCTCCGCCTCATCCTCCTTACAATAATGTACTCCATCTTTTTAGATCACATTAAAAATAAAGACTAAAACAGAGAAAATATGGGAAATCACGGGTAAATCCTGAGTGACACCATTTATTTTGCCTCTTTTTTCTTTGTCTTTTCTCTCCCTCTTTTCTTTGAATTAAATGAAATAAGAGAGCCAGATATATACTCAGTATCAGATGTTAAGGCTGTTCATTGTTTAATTGTAAGATGTGCATCAAACTTCCAGCTGCCGTCAGGTTAACTTTCCATTATGACAAACGGCTTTAATCTGACATCAGATGTGACGGGACAGTTAATATAGATACAAATGTATATGCTGGTTCAGACGGTTACATTAAATAGCGATTGCTGTGATTGTTTATTGCATTAAAATGTGCCTGACACTCTGGAAACCTGCCTCTGAGGCTTTGTGGACATGCGCGCACATGTGTGCCTGTCACCAAATTACAGCTGCGCAGGGTGCACTCTGCTTTGCGCCAAGGATAGACCAGGTTGGAGCTAGCAAGCTTTCAGCACACTTTTTGGCACGAAATTGTCACTGCGCCATCATGAATCTGCTGACACCTCCCCCTGGTGTGCTGTCAACTCCCCCTGGCGCGCGGTCACACCCATCTTTGCACAGATGGTCTACCAAATTGTCAAATTGGCAGCGCATGGCGGTGCACCGCACAAAATTAGCACTGCGCAGGGTGCGCCAGGCTTGCGACCCCTGCGCTGCGCCACGAAATTAGAGCCCTCAGAGACAGACAACCATTCACACACACACACTCCCTCTCTCACACACACACACACACACACACACACACACACACACACACACACACACACACACACACACACACACACACACACACACACACACACACACTGTATCTAGCATGACCAAGCTACCTGCTAAGCTTGTTTTTGGACTGTGGACTGAAGCTAGAGTACCCAGAGAAAACACACTCATGCACGGGGATAATATGCAAACTGTGGAATGGAAACCAGGAACCTTCTAGCTGTGAAGCAACATCACTAACCGGTACACCACTGTGCAGCCTATTCTGCTGAAAGTACAACGTAATGTACATTAGATTTAGATTGAAAATGCTTCTATTAAACATTTATATTAAAAGAAAATAACGTGCTAGGAGTGCAGGTGGCTTAGTGGTCTGAGTCACCTGGGTTCAAATCCAGCCTTTGGCCTCTTTCCCACATATCACGCAAGAGTATCCCTTTAAAGATGAGACGACTCCATCATTTTTGCAACGTTTTTACTTTTTCTTTGAGGTTTATGAGTTGGGATGATGATTTAAAAATCAGCTGTTGGAGCAGAAATCATAGCTCTTTATGTGATTTGTGTCAGATGTTTGAAACTCTCGTTTTTTGTTTTTGGCACCAATGAGGAGTGGTATTGATAAGAGTATTGATGAGTAACAGCTTTGACAAAAAGTAATGGTAATGGGAAAGTGTCTTATGCTTTCCCAGACTGAGGGGAGACTTTAGTGCCCAGCAGCTACTTTAAGTCCTGGGCCAACAGAAGTCCAGGTCAGTCTATAAGACAAAAGACAAAGAGCCTAGCGCCTGGATTGGCTGCCTAATAAATAGTTATTTCTTTGCTGTTATTAACTTCTCAGTATCAGTATCGAGTTTTGAAAAACATTTACACAGCGAGCGCACAGCTTAAATATGTGTTTAAAATATCAAACAATTGATGCCTCGTGTGTCACACTGACACAAAAATCACAAAACAAGCCGTCATGATTGGATTTGTTTCGATTCCCGTGATGTTAACTACCACTGTGACAGCAACGATTATTCCTCCCACAGCCCAGACCCCCCACCAGAATGGATTTAGCATCTTATCTGACAATCAGGACATTGCTTTTCTTCAAATCTCTTATTGGCTTAGTGGATAAGCTCATTAAGGGTGACCCGCAAAGCGGAGAGAGCTGAACATTATATTACATTCTCACTGCAATTTGAAAGCATGTAAGCTTGCCCCCATCCTGACAACACAAGGCTGCAGTCCAAATGTTTACACACACACACACACACACACATACAGAAGCAGACTGGGGGATCCAGCATTAGTGCTTTTATCCTGATCTCATCACATCTCTGGCCTGCAGCAGGTTGAAACAGGAGTTCAGTCCAGGTAAGAGGCTGGTGCTGGATGGTACGTCAGCCTCTGGCAGGCCTCGGGCAGGGCTCCTCCATCAGGGCAGGTAGACCGAGGGTCGACCCACTGAAATGATTCAAGGAGCCAGAGGCCATACGCCGGAGATCCCTGGTCGACTGGCTGACCAGGTTAGAGCTTCTGGAGGAGGCGTCCTCAAAGCCCGGGGCTAGACACCACTCAGCTGTCTTCACAGCAATTACTGCTCACCGCTGGGACAAAGACAGAGTCCTCAGCTCTTATTCACACGCTTTAGGGGAGAGTGACAGATGGAGACAGCTGCGAGGGGATGGCAGGCTTTTACTTTATGGTTTTAATAAAAGAAGTCAGAAAGAAAAAGTGACTGTCAGCTCGGTCCTTTGCAGCAGATACTCAGCAGTATTAGTCACGTCTCCACAAACTTTATTTATCTTCACGAGGAGTTTACGCCTTTTCAAAAGGAGACTGTCTGAGCTATAAAACTCAGCAGGTGAGATTGAGTGAAAGAGAAGAGGCTCATAAGAAAGGATCGGGTTGAGGAATCATCTCAGTAAAACCAAAGAGGTCCACCTGTTTTGGATGTTAAACTTCATGAGGGTTTTTCCAGCAGAGAAGCTCAAGGAGGCCACCCTTCTCCAACTCCTTTCCAAAAAAAAAAAAAAGACAGAGAGAGAGTGTCTGTCTTTTTTCAGCAGGAATCTGCATCAGCATTAAAATGTTGCTCAGAATTAAAACATGAATCCTTGTAAATGACTTCAAAGTCAGAGAAGTAGGAGAAGAAAGGAATCAGAGAAGGTACATAAGAAGCTGTGTTTGGTTTAACTAGCCACGTGCACAGGTCCAAAGCTGCTGTGACCCTTTAACCACAGTGATCCTGGACTCCTACATCAATGTTTACAAAAGGAAGGTTGGCAGGAATGCTTCTGAGCAAGTTTTCAGGCATCCTCAGCATATTGACTGTTGCTTTTTTTTCATTACATTGGTTTGCCAAGTAATGTGGGAGTTATTGACTCATCATTGCTGAGTCAATCTGGGTTCAAACAGCAGACTCTGTGTGTGTGCCTGTGTGTGTGTGCTCAACAGCTTCAGCACAGCCTTGTTGCTGAAGAAAAAGACAGCACATATTTGTCCTTTGATGAGGATCATCGCTCCAGTGACGCCAAAATTAGACTCAGATTCACATTGTTCAGTCATTTCCTGTTTGACGTCATTCACAGCTCATCCTGAGCTTCTGTCAATCAAAAAATTAGGGCTGCACAGAGGTTCAGTGGTTAGTGCTGTTGACTCACAGAGAGGTCACCAGTTTGCGTTAGGTGAGCTCTGTGCATGTTCTCCCCGTGCAAGTGGCTTCCTTCCACAGTCCAGAAACATGCTCTGAGTGAGTGCTGTGAGTGATAGGTTGTCTGTCTCTGTGTGTTAGCCCTGTTGCTGACTGGACCAGTACAGGGTGTACACCGCTTCTTCAACTGAAGGCAGCTGGGATAGGCTCCAGCCACTGATGGCCCTGAACAGAATCCGTGGCAGAAGATGAACGGATGGATCTGACAGGGGCTGCACTGCAGTGATAATTTCTGCAGCTATTTTTATTATTATTATTATTATTCAGTCTAAGTTATTGTCCTTTTTTCCCCCCGTATTGTTACCTCCACCAAAGAAATTATATTTTTAGGAGAGTTTGTTTGTCTGTGAACAATGTATCTCAAAAGGTAACAAACAGATCTTGATGAAATATTCAGGAAATGTTCAAAATGGGATAAGGAAGAAGTGAATAAATTTTGGATCACCATCTGGATCCAGGACTTTTTTCTTTAAGGACACTTTATCATTGTGAGGTAGGGCTGTTTTCACCATATGTGTATGTTACTCCACCATAAATGGTCGGATTGGTTTGCAAAAACAGTACAAGACAAGGTCACCAAAATTTCTGACAGACGTAAAAGTACGATCCAGATCCTGCAAATATTCTGAATACTAAGATCTGGAATATGAAAAATGTTCTGGGTCATCATAATATTCGACACTGTCAGGTGACAAATTGTTGTACAAACCTGCAACTAACATCAAATTGTAGCAAACAGTCTGCTGAATGGGAGTATAACATTAAAGTAGGACTAAAGTGTTGGTGAAAATCACAATATGCTTGGTGGAGGTCTGTGCTCTCTAAGTGCTTTTCTATTTTTAGTTGTTTTTTTTTTTGTCTACACGTGTACTGTACCGTTTGCTATGATCCTGAAATGCACCTACAGTGACCGACACGAAGATCAGGTAATGAACTGCACTCTAAACTGCTTCTTCATCTTCTTAAAGATAAAGAATTGATCAAAACATCCAAATAAATGTTTCTAACTGAGGGTCAAACTTTGAGCTGAAGACGAGGAGCCATCAATTGTTCCAGTAGCAAAAACCACAAAGGTTTAATAATAAAGCCCAGGAGATAGTTGTGGATTTGTCAGTGCACCATGGTTAAAAGTATCATAAAAAATTAGAAGTTCATGGATGGAGGTGGTGAGAACTTGAACCTATAGCACACCTGTTGCAGGTAGGTCATTAAGCTAGCACTGATCCCCTCAGCTAACTCAGTTAGCCTGTTACAGGAGTGCATCACTTTTATTTGACAGATTAAACACACAGTGGGGGCAGGGGTATCATTCATTTTGATTGACTGTGGTCAGCATCTCACATTTCTTTCTCATCATTTTCTTGCAAATGAAATAATTAAAATGTTGTCAGAGCTAAAATCATTGATGAATTATTATTATTTTTGTTCATCATCATCCTTTCTTTATTCCGTCTTTTTATTTTTTGTCATTATTTTAATTTTTGAAATAAACACTAAGAGCCAGTTTTTTATCCTCATGCCACATGAGTTATTACAGTAGAAGAGAAGGTGGAGGAGTAAGTTCACATTAACAGTGTTATGACTTTTTTTTTTTCCAGTCACTCCTTTAATAAAAGAAAGATGACATGAAATATTCCACCGTAGGCTAACTTATACCTCCTTATTAAATCTACACAGCAGCATACATCAGTGAGTGAGTAATGTTGTGGCTATGCAGAAACCTACCTAGGTGTATGTGTTTCTTCTCATAAATGTAACAAAAAAAAAAAAAAAAAACACAGATCACAAGCCAGTTTGTGCATTCCATGTTTTGACTTCATCATTAAATTTTTGCTGCGTGATCAGCTGCTGCCCAAGATTCATCAGCTCCAACAGAAACAGAAAACACTCCAGATAAGCAGCAATGTTTTTCTCAGCACAACAAGCAAAAATTGTACCAATCATTAAGATTTAGCCATGACACTACCACAGAGAAGTACAGACACTATAATGCACAGGTATGTACACCTTAATGCTGTAGCTAGGGCGTAGCATGTACATGTATTGGATTGTAAATACTCAACAATTGACAATCCTCTGATTACTGACAAGAGGTAGTTATGATCTATGCCAAAATTTGACAAAATGTCAAACAGACAGGTGGTCAGACTGGGGACAAGGGGATCAGAGGGGGGGTGTCTGACCCTCTCCACCCATCCTGTTCCTCCTCTCCTCCGCTCCTCCACAGACTCAGAGCAGATGGGCCTCACAGCACGCTCCTCCTGCTCTCAAGAGCTGCTGCTCCGAGGAGCAGCTCACACCGCAGACCACCAATCCAACATCAGTGAGCTGAGCAGAGCCGCAGCAGAATGGAACAACACCCCCACCATGAACACACACACACACACACCCCAAAACACACACACACACACACACACACTCAAACAGACAGCAGACACATGTTCCCTGTCAATCTGAATCCAGTTCAGGCAGTGAATGTGTTTAACCTGACGATAGCACCAGCTCTAGGACTGTCTTTGTAATATCCGAACGTGTCGTGTGACGTTGTCTAAATCTGTTTGGAGTCGGCACTTGGAAAACATAAATTAAAAAACAAACAAACAAACAGGCAAATCGACCCAAAATGTTTCCCCCGTAAGTTTTTTCTTTTCTTTTTTTTTTCTCAAAGGTGTACACGGATCACCTTGAGGAGAATAACTCTAAACCATGTTCACACAGTCGATCATTTTAAAAACACTGACGTGTTACACAAGCACCACTGTGTTCCCAGACTGACTTGTCCTGTCGTGTCATGTTACAGGTCACTTACTGACATGATCATGCAGTGTGACTTCTTCACATCAATGCCTTGTTATTATAATGCCTGTATAAAAACAACCAGCTGCTCTGGTGCTAACACATTGATAGTGTCCTAAAAGCTGTTGATGGCGCTGGTTGATTTTAGCCAATCAGTGGTGAACCCATCAGTTTTTACAAAGGGAGGATGCAAAGAAGCATATTTTAGCCCTCTACAGACAGTTAAAACCTGATGAACAGTGGGAAAGTGTTGAAGCAACAGCTGGTTTTGGATAAACGATGTCTTTAATAAAGGGAAAGGGATGTTGATCAAAGGTTAGGCTAGCATCTTTGCAACCTATAGAGGGATTATTTGTTTATCAACAAGGCCGGATGTGTGCGCAACTTGGGTGCAGAACATAGACAGTAAAATAATGGATGTCCACTTGCTCGGCTTGAAGTGAGGTCTCCAGAAAAACCACTCCCCCTGGTGGCTGGCTGCAGTATATGTTAAAAAATCCGTCTCTCTAGTCATTCCAGATGGTCTGTGATCAAACTTCTCACGTCTGATTGTTGTGGTGATTTGAAGATATCATTTGGTTGCCTTATATTCAAGTCCTTTTTTTTTAAAAGATTCGTTTTCATTAGTTATAGGAGGTAAAAATTAGGCTTGACATAATGTTTAACAATGATTGAGCTGCCATTCTCGTGTATTTTTTTCACAGATTGTAAAATATGTCGGGAGTCAAGAAGTCAAGAAGTCAAGAAGTGATTAGACTCTCGAAAGAAAAAAATATATATATTATTTTTGTCACCAAGCTCCACTCAGATTCTCCCAGAATCCCTCATCGTCTCTACTGCACAGACTCTAGCTCCAAACTGCTACAATGGCTGTGCCTGTGACGGGGGAATTTTAGCTTCAAAACCGTACAGTGAGAAATGGCGGAGCCACGCTGTCCACAGTCTATGGTCAATCGCTGATACTGTTAGCATGGTCACTATTAACTCCAAAACACCAGTTGCTCTGTGACGGTCAAAACTTGATAAACCTTGCCTTTGTTGTATTGTATCATTTCTAAAAACTGACCACAGACCAACTGTACATTTTTATGCTGATAACAGGTTGAATTTAGTGTTTAAAAAAACGCTAACTTGTCTGAATGAATGAAGCTTAACGCTGCTTCTGCGGTCAAGAAGCGGGCACATCTTTATGATGACATAGACTGATAATCCCCCTATAGGGTTAAGATGACTTATGAGTTAACACCAAATGCAGAAACCTTTAATTTAGCAGATTGGTTAATCTCTGTTTTAATGCTCTCAGTGTGAAGAAAAAGATGTTCAGCAGGCTCACACAGGTGTCAGGTGTCCTCTGACTGTTAGTCTGCAGCGTGTATCAGCCCTCTCATCCATCACTACAGTAGCCCTCTCTGTCTGGCCCCTTTTTCACTGTGAGCCGATATGTCAGAGGCTCTTATAAACATTTCTCTCTTTTCCCCCCTGAGCTTACAATATCTCATAGTTCAGTACATTGGGTCAGAGCCAGAGATCGAACACATTTGCTGCAATCTGCGAGCTCGGCTGGAGGAAAAACAAAAACTGAGGGATGAAAAATCCCACTCCTGCTTTATTCAGCTCCAAATCCTCTCTGCTCCTCCCTCATCTCTTATTCCTCTCTGAGTCTGGGCTATCAGAAAGTGCTGATAACCGCCGCACTCTGGCCGAGCTGTAGCTTTTTCTAAATGGAGAATTAAACCTTGAGACAGACCTCTGACATTTCAGATATGACCTTGAGGGGGGACAATCTTCCCACTCATTTAAAGAGAAGCCAGAGAAAAGATAATAGATAAGTCTGCAGCTTGTTCCTCTTCACAGAGGACAAAAAGAGGCGCAGATGATGATCTTTTCAATTATTCATACGACTAAAGTGTGACAGATGAGGCTGATACTGAGCACCAAGGTTGAAGCTTAATCTAGCAGGGTGGAGATAAACTCTTTTATGTCTATGATTGAGACTTTAGCTGCTCTCACGTTAGCTTAGCTCATAATTACCAGTCGTATTATCATTTAGGTTAGCTTTGGATAATTACCAACACTGAAATGAGCTGCTGTAACATGACAGAGCTGCATTTAGAGTCCGTGTTGTTCCTATCATGTCACAGCTACCTGCCATGTGGTCACATGGTGTGTGTGTTTGTGTGTGTGTGTCCCAGGGGACAAGGTGAGAAAGAGGGTGGGTGAGAATGTGGAGGATTTGTCAGGGTGTGAGAGCTGTGTGTGTGTGTGTGTGTGTGTGTGTGTGAGAGAGAGAGAGAGAGAGAGAGCACTCAGGAGATTGGGTCTGGGCTTCCCTCTGACAGACTACACCACTGCTGATGACTGTAACACACAACCACACACAACCACAGCCAAGGAAAACAAACCAAGCAAACCACAGCCACCTGCTAAGAAGTCCAACACACACAACTACACACTCACACACAGTTTGACGAGGTAAAGGAAACATAGAATCACTGGCGTACTGCAGTAAAAGGATGTATGAAGCTTGTTCTTAAAACATTTTGTGGATTTAAAAGAGCCAAAAACTTACTTAAGATTCAGGCTGGAAACATTTCTTTACCAAAAAAAGTACGGGTATGTTGTTGGAAGCAAAAACCAACTGACAATATAACTGCTCTGCCTTTTTCCAAATAAATGAAAAATAACATTATTTTGTTTTGTTTTACACAAATTTCATGCAAAACAGTGAATTCTTTACTTTCTTTGTAATTCTTTAGTGACTGTCACTAACTCTGCTTTGTCATTATGGTGTCATATCTGACCATGTCTGACACAAGCCAAAGCAATAGGTGATAATCCATCAGTGACCCCAAAATTCTGACAGAATTCTTTTCTCAAAACTCATCTGAAAGATGTGATTATGGTGAATACATACAGGATCTGTTTTAACTGGGCTGCCTCGCCACCTTCTGGCCTGGAGTGTCGCACACACTGTCGTAAAGATGAGACTTTAAACCAGGTGTGTGTTTGTTTTGGGACAAATTTTCTTTGTTCAAGACAACTTTTCACTAGATACAATGCAACGAGGTAAGGTATTATGGTAGCGCAGCTGTTTGAAACCATAGACTGTTTAGAACATGGCCTGTCTGTTTCTGAAATGGAAAATGAAGCAGATCGACTATAGCGGCCATATTGGTAGTGGCAAGGGCTTTGCTTACAGCTATAGGGCGCCTGTTCCTCACATGACCCTGAGCTGTGCCTCTGATTGGGCGAGCTCGGGATCTCAATAACCTCTGAACAGCCGAGTTAGAAAAACCAGGCTGTAAATAGGTTAATTTCTGCTTTGAAAACTGTTTTTTTTTTATTGGCTTGGTGTGTATGTGACTTCTGGTACTTCTGGAGCCAACCTCAAGGGGACACTGGAGAAACAACAGATTTTATCACATCAGCATTGTCTCATATTCATGGACCGGAGGTTGTCTCTTGTTTAAAGCATGACAATAAGCAAGCATAAGTTTGTACCATATGTCACTAGCCAGCTATATGTAGCGCTATTAACAGCCTAATGCTACGATGTATCTGTAGTCTAATGTGATAGACTGTATATAGAGTGGACAGGGTGGTTCCGCCATTTACCATTGTACAGTTTTGAAGCCAAAATTCCCCCCTCACAGGCACAGCCATTGTAGCAGTTGTGCAGCCAGAGTCTGCGCAGTAGAGACTGTGAGGGATTCTGGGAGAATCTGAGTGGAGTCAGGTGACAATAATATCTACTTTTTTTTTTCTTTCAAGAGTCTAATCACTTCTTGACTCTACCTCATTACATATTTTACAATCCCCGAAAAAAATACACAAGTGAAGCCATCAATCGTCATTAAACATGACATAAAACCTCATTTTTAACCTCGTATAACTAATGAAAACAAAATTTTTCAGAAAAAAGAGGACTTGAATACAAGGCAGCCAAATGATATCTTTAAATCACCACAACAATCGGATGTGAGAAACATTTCTACAAGGTGTATAAATTTTTTGAAGTTTGACCACAGCCCATCTGGAATGGCTGGAGAGATGGATTTTTTTTTAACCTGTACTGCAGCCAGCCACCAGGGGGAGCAGTTTTTCTGGAAACCTCACTTCAAGCCGAGCAAGTGGACATCCATTATTTTACAATCTATGGTTCAGCCCCTGGGTTAGCCTTGAGCTCATGCGCTCGCTTTCTTCTGCTCTTCTGTCCTTTTTTAATCTGACAGTTAGGCTCCAGTGTCCACCATGACTACAAAATTAATAACGGAAATTGTTTTCAAGAAGAGAGAAACACAGTTCTCTCTTCTCACTACTAAACTCCTTCAGCTGGGGTGGTTTTATCAAAGAGACTTTGAAGCGCCATCAATCAATCCAGTCTTCCTCAACCAGATCAGGAAGCTAACAAGAAGCTACAAAGCAGTAATTTGAAAAAAGTGAGGATTACGATCAGACAAATACCTTGAAGGGAGATTTTTTCAAGATCACTTTCAAACTCCTCACAGCCCCTTTAAACACCATCGAAAACAAATCCTGGATGAAGGTGTTAACTACAAAATCAGCTCACATTCACCTGCACCCACACAGTGAGGTCTGAGCAGTACACTGAGCCATCAGGGCAAAGGCAGACAACCTTGAAGACAGCAGGTAGCACCATCTGTCCATTAGCTGCTACAGGAGCAGACATGACACACAGGCAGCAGCAGTGACCTTCCCATCAGAGGTCTTTACCATACACACACTGTTTATGTGTGTGTGTGAGCGTGCTGCGTTCACATGTCTGCTGTAGGTTCTGTCGTGTTAAAAATAGGAGCCTTTCAAAAACAGTGGGACACAAAACACATTTGATAAATGACCACAGTGTGAGGGGACTGTCTACTCAGCAGAGGAGGAAAGACACAACAAGAACACACACGGGGAGGCTGATAAACCTGGGTTGGCTAACACACTGACAGCATCGTCTTGTGGATTTTTCAGATACTTTCTAGGAGAATATCCGATTTTGTCTTGTGGAAAAGCTGGCGCGTGATTGGCCAATACCTGTTAATTGTGTTGTAATTAAAACAAATAGATGTAATTAAATGCTAATTAAAATGCAATCAGCACATCCTACAGACCAGTTAGGACAGAGAGAAAATAAACAATCACTCTGTTACACCTATACACCAGTGTATTCTTAATATGAGAAAACAGTGTGCATGGGAACTTGTCTCTGTTTGCCTCTTGTCTGTTTTTCCTACAGTGACAACAAACATCCTTAAACTAGGGGTGGGCGGTACACCGGTTTTATCACCGTCAACGGTATCATATGTTGCCATGAAATGAACTTTGCTATACCATAATTACCGCGGTAAAGCTTACACATAATTTGGTCAAAGTAGTGGTTAATCTATGTGTGAGGTTTATTTCTCCCGACGTGAGAAGACACTTTTCTGCCACAGCCATTCTAAAAACACACCTTGAAGGCCAGTAGCACCGAGTCAGTGACGTGACAAAGTAAACATTTACCATGTGCAGAAAGCAAAACAGCTGGTGTGCATAATGACAGCTACCCTGTTTTGGAGACAAGCTGTACATCACTATAGGTAAGTGACTATGGTCAAACCTCAAAAAACCTAAAATGTGACACAACCATTTTTTTAGCAAAAGTAGTGGAATCAGAATCAAACTGAAACAGTAGTTTGCGGACTATGAACCGCTACATTTTTCACACCCTTTGAACCCTGCAATTTAAACAACAGTGCGGTTAAATTATTGATTTTAATGGCCAAAGGGGCTTCATAGCCCTGTAGCATTGAAACCAAAAAAATTCCTGATTATTTTCGTTATCGATAAAATACGTGCCAACGAAAAATATGAGTTTTGCTGAGCTTTGACGGAGTTTATGCATAAATACACAGCCTGCTATGGTGCGTCCAGATGGAGTGGCTGTTGTCATGTCATGTTGTGCTAGTTTGCTATAAGTTTATTTTTTGCTTTTCTGTCCAATAAACATGTCGCTACAAAGTGCCTTTGATAGACTCTTGTTCTGAGGATGAAGCCTGAGCGCTGTCCAGTGCGACATCATGTCGTTCTGTCGGGACAGGTTGTTGTTTTTACTCCTTGTGAGTGATGATGATAAATATCTTAAAACAGCATTAAATGATTTAGGAATTCAACCCTGGATTGATAAAGCTGTAAACCAAGCAACTGCCTCAAAAGTTTTTGTTTTTTTTGGTCGTGGTTCAGGTTCTGAGTCTGAACTCTCGCCCTTTGTTCTTCAGTCAAAATCACTGTCAACGATTTGTCAGTATCTCTGTGTTTGTCTGTTTGTCTTGGGTCTCATGCCACAGCTGTCTGTCTTACAGCAACAGCGTTTAGAGGAATAAAAGCTCTTTAGTGCTTCATAAGACAACCTAACAGGCTTCAGAAAACAGACATATACCTCTTACACAACATTTTCAGTAGGCCTTCAAAGAATAGTGAGAATGATCAAAAAGGCTGACGCTGGCTGGCAACTTGTTACCAACACTCTGGCGGGGAAAGAGTTAAATTAAAAAAAAAAATTGTTTGTTTTTTTTTTTTGTCTGTAAATATTCTTATTTTTTCAGACCCAGTTTCCTCAGCAGTAAAGTGCACTTCAAGCTTGAAATGGGACAAGCTGCTCTCCCAAAAGCACAATGTGGGCAAAGGCCTTTTTCTAACCCAGTATTAGACAATTTCCACCTGCTAGGTAGGATGTATACACTTATAACACAGAACAGAATCAGAATAATGTTTTGAAAAGACTTCACTTTTTTGCATATTGTAAAACTGCACTATAACACCGTTACCGTAATACGAAGGAAAAATACCATGATATAATTTTTGGGACATATCGCCCACCCCTACCTTGAGGACAGCTCAAGACCTCGAGACATGGCAGCACATCACCTCACAGTCTCCACATGTGTGACAGTGTTCGTGTGTATAAGGTGTGTATTCGATGCTGTCGCACTTGGAGTTGCTGATACATCATTACATCAGTGTAGTAAAAAGACTTATTTGTGACCCTGACGTCTCACAACACATTCATGACAACAATACCGCACATGATGAGCCGTCAGGTCAATAAAAATAAACCAACCACTGATTCCTAAAGAATGGAGACTTGTTCTACTTTCCTATGCGCTATGAAAGAAAACCATAAAGGAAACAAAGCACCATTCTGATCCACTACCTGAGCCATGAACGTATGATTCAATCACACAACAGCACTCGCAGTAAAAGCCCTTTCTTTCTCTCTCAACGTCAGGACTCAAATGGATCATGGAGAACATGTCAGTCTGAAACATTCATACATGTGGAAGCAATCACAACACTGCCAGAGAGATAAAGTTGTCCAGACTCACCCTTTTGTGTTTCTTCTTCAGGTGCTTCTTCTTCCTCTTGCCGTGTGTATGTGCCAGGCGCGGGTTGTTCTCCTGGTCTGAAGGCTGCTGGTGGTGGTGATTGTTCTTGCAGGGCTCCAGGCTCAGGCCGTTGGGGACCCTGGTGGGCTTTTTCTTGAACAGAGGACCTGCCTGGTTGTCTCTGCACTCCTCCTGGGGCTTCAGGGTCATGTTCTTCTGCAGGGGAAAACAGAGAAAAGGGGTCAGTTAGAAACTAAAGAAACAATAAGACTGGGTATTTCTTTAGAAATGTCCAAATCAGAAATGTAAGCTTTTTGCACGCTAAAGAGAAAGAAGAGTATCCATCCAACACAGCCATTTTAACAGCTTTCAAATGTTGCTTTAAAGCAGGATCAGCAATAAAGTCGCCCCCAGAAGAGACATATTTGTCATATAAACCCAAACTCTCGTCTGCTTCAGTTTGAGCAGAGGCTAACAGAAACAAGAGGAAGGAGAAAAGAAACAGAACGATATTTGCCTTTTGAAAAGTCTTAAAACAACATTTGACACTATTAGAATCCTTTATTTACTGATTTCTACCTGGCTGGTCCAAAAACTCAACCGACACTAATTCATCTTCAATTCACAGAGGTGTGTCTAGACTTTCTCGGTGTGAAGGAAATTCACATTGAGGCACCACATGATACAGGGATTGGCAAGACATATTTGAGAAAAACACTCTCATCTAAAGAGCATTCATACAGTGACTCACTTTGCTTTGGACAAAAAGAAAAACACATCATTTGTATTTACTTTCTAAGGACAATTTCAAGCTGAATTCGTCATTCTGAAAATTGTTTTATATGAGTGAGGGATGAGAGATGGGTATTCAAGAAAAAAACTATTTGATATCCACAGCTGCCAACTATTTCCTAACCTTTCATTAGTTCCCTGCCCCCTGCAGACTTAAAGAGGCAGACATCAAATTTAAGTTGTTGTAGCCTAGTTGGATATTATCTATGTCTATATTCACTACACTTAGGGGCTGTTTACGCAACAATGGTTTTAGGGTGAAACGCAAAAGTTTTGTTGCATTTCAGCCTCGCGTTTACGCAGAAATGGCGTTTCAGCCGACCCAAAAATGCAAACTTTTGAAAACGGCCTCCAGAGTGGGATTTTTCTGAAATGCTCCCGACACTGTTGCCATGTAAACAGAAAGCCGGCGTTTTCAGTGGAGACGCTGACGCTGACGTCACACTCTCCCTCGCGCGCGTGCATACAACAGGACAACAGGACTATAGTATTGTGCTTGTGCTGCTCAATCTGCCAAATCTGTTGACTGTCTTTCAACAAAATCTGCATCTGTTGCTCCACTTTTTGACTTAGTATTCCCCAATACACCAAATGACTGGCTCAACTCTACTTCGGTGGTGATCCCACAAAAGCGGCTACTGGACAAGACAGTTGTAGCACCACCTATAGGCCTGGGATGCTCACTACAGCGTTTTCAGTCCATCAGCATTTCTGTGTAAACGCAGATTTTCTTTTCACTGAGTTTTGCTGTGTTTTAGCACTTTCAGATGAAACGTTGTTGTGTAAACGGGGCCTTAGGCACCTGATCTGATCCTTCTCCTCTCTGTCTTCAGGGGTAAAATGAGTCAGGAGGTCTCAGACCCAGCCCTGAGTGAATATTTGTACATAACTTCCCCGCTAAGGTATTTCTGATTCTGATTTCTGATTCTGAGTTATAAAGCATGGATCACTGAATTTTGATAAAGGTTGAAAGTGTTTCCCCTACCATAATATAGCTAATTTTATTTTTACATACAGCGCCAGATTACAGCAGAAGTAATTTAGAGTTAACGCTCTCAAAAATCTTGTCTATACTTTGTTTTTATTTTAGTTAAAACAGACTAAAAAGTGTTATGTTATCTATCTAATTTTCATAATGAAATCTTGTTTTTACATTGTTGTGTTCACATTTCTCCTCATGGACCTTCACTGCAGGCACGTGCCCATTCACGCATGGTGAGGCTTCACTGCAATGCGTTCCACCCCCCTCCCCAGGGCTGTAAACCAAGGGGAGACACTGGTTATATTATATTAATGCAGCAATTAATGAGGGTTAGTTATGGCTACATTATTCTACATGAAAAAAAAATCATCATCTTGCACGTAACGGCAGCACCTGCAGCCAAATAACGTGTAGCAATTTGTCAGACTAAGGTTTTCCCTTCTGTCTAAATTCTTGCTTGTGTTGTACGTCACGCATCTCAGTGTCCCAACTGTTTTAATGGCCCCCATGAAACTTCCTCATAATATATGACATTTTTTTGTTATCATGGAAGTTTTTTTTTTTTGGTATTTAATCTCAAAAAGAAAACAGATTCAGATATTATTCTATCTTGTTGTTGAATGTTTATCAAAGAGGGGAATTTCTGCAGACTTATGAGCACTTTAGATTTCCCATGGGGCAGGCTCATTTATTATAATCACACAATGCAAGTTTATATTAAGCTGTGTTCGAAATGAAGGGAATACATCAGACACATTAGCTCTAAAAAAAAACCTCTCCATGAACAAACATAGTCAGATGTGTGGGGAGGAACCTCAGCACCAATCAGACTTTAGCGGGGCCATTCCTGCACAGATTATCCCACTGACACACCATAAATATGAAGGTGATTCAGAAAAATACCTCCAGAGTTTGATGGGAAGATGATTGATTTACATTATATATAAAAATAGTTCGGTCCATAGGGTTAGCCATGGGGCAGGATTCCAGGGTTTGAACCCAACCATCAGCCTCTTTCCCACAGGGCACTCCCCACTCTCACCCTGTTCTCTCTGAATAAAATCCAAAGCTTTAAAAAACCCAAAAACTTAAACTGAAAAAAAAAAAAAAAAAATCACAAACAACTACAACAAAAGCTTGACCCAAACAGAACTCAGGGCAGGTAATAGAGAAAAAGCAAACCCTTGAGGAAAAACAAACAGAGCCAGAGAAGCCTGCGGAGAGAACAAGAGGCTGGGGTTGAAATGAGGCCAAGTGTCAACAAATTACTCTCTTACAGAAACTGGAAATTGCAAATAAAACACACTGAAGGATCCTGTTGTGCTTAGGCAGACACACATTGCTTAGAGAAAACACAGAAACAACCTCTCGCTACCTCAGACGGCGAGCTAAGGAGGCTGCACAGACGAATGGAGCCAGAGAGTGGATATAAGCTTCTCACACCTGCTCCATATCAGAGGCAATAAAACACACACAGACAGAAGCACACACACCTGACCCTGCTCTGTGATGATGCCCTCATAACACAGCGTTAGGTAAAGTCTGGTGCACACTGAAGTTTTAAAATCTGAAAATGTGTGAAAAAATAACGAGTGATGACACATTCTAGCATTTGTTATCCCTGCAGGCTGTGGTGTGGTGGTTGAGGTTGTCGTCATAGCGAAGAACATATGAAGGTTATCTATACTCTTCTTAGTTTTTCAGTTTAAATGCAGCACAACTTCTGTTCAGTTCAACTACGACACATTTTTTCCAAACACACTGTGTAAACACTCAAAATGTTGCCACAGATCAACAAGTTGCTCCTCCTTTTCAGAACTTCAGTTTTTGAAGTTTGTCGAGTTTGTTAAACCTCCTTCTTCTATAGTTTTGCTTCAGTATTGGCTTTCATTATCGTCCGGCAATTCACAGAATAGGTCCTCGGGCTCACCCCACACAACATGATGTCTGAACTTCAATACTGGACACACTTCATATCCATAATTTTACACGGAGCAGCTTTACAATGCACAAACAGACATATAAAAAAGAAAGGGTTTACATCTTTTTTTGTTTTGTTCTTCTTTGGTGGAAAAAAAATTTTTTTAGACTACATATGAGCCACATTCACACCTGTCAGGCAAGAGAGGAGTAAAAAAAAATATCTATGAATAGGATAAGACAACTGCACTTGTTTAGTTTCTTGTATAAAGATCTTAACCTTAGAGAAAAGTGTAGCTTGAATTGAGAAAAGAAAAAGTCAGCAATACAAGTATCATTTTAGTCTGGGTGAGAGAAAAAAAAGTATGTAACACATCAGTATTTTCTTGTTTAACTATTTTAAAACATTTTTTTTTTTTGCTCAAAATTACAAAGATATTTCTTTCTTCCAGATTTAAATCCTTTATCTTAGTCTTTGCTTATGAGCTGGGAAAAAAGTTGAGATGTCAGATCCCCTGAATACAGTCTAAAAACTGACTCACATTTGATGTTCAATTTTCGGTAAAACATAGAGAGCTGATATAGTCTACAGACATCATCATCATCATTCAACGTTTTCACTTGGTCTGGTGGTAAAAAAGCAAAATAAAAATTGCAAGAATCGGAAATACCAAAAAATAGCAGTTCCAATAGAATTGTCACACCAACAATCGCAAAAAAACAAAATGAATTGGTAAAAAAGCATATCCGCCCGGGTGAATGTGGCTCATATTAAGTCTAATGAGACAATTTTGACAAAGAAAAAAAACAAAAAAGACATAAACACTTGCTATCTCCTAACTAGTTCAGGAGAATGGAAATCTCTCTTAACACACCTCCCCTCACAACTGACATGGAAATCTGAAGAGATTATCTCCAGAACTGTCTCATTATCTGATGTTTGTCGAAGGGGGAGAAATCTGAGACAAAAACAATGTGTCCACCTTGTAGGTGTCTCCAAAATCTTTGTTTTTATTACTGTTTGTTGATTGAAGGGTAAAGGGTGTATTAGGTAAGATATCATGAGGGCTGCGACAATTAGTCGACGAGACTATAAAAATTAATTGACGCAAATTTTAACCGTTGACGTGTCTTATTATTGTTTTTATCGATGTTGTCATATTATGAAATGAAATACCAGGCGGTAATTGCTCACCTGTGACTTTAGTTCACTGCATGAGGCTCCACGTAATAGGATACTTTTAAGGGAAAAGGTCACAAAGTTTATACATGAGGAATATTGATGAGGAAAAATCTCTGCGCCCTAACAGCGCTGACAGCGCTGACAGCGCCGACCGCGCCCACCGAGCCCAGTACTTATCGTCTGATGCCGTGATTTAGAGAGTCTCCTTCGCTCTCTGTTACAGACAGTTTGTCAGTGTCTGAGTCAAAAACTCGTGTCTGAACTCCCTTAACTTTTTAAAAGAGGGACATTTATCCGATGGAGCTCTCACTTTCAAGCTCGCGCTGCACCGGTAACACTCAGCAGGTAGGAGGAGGGGCGGAGTGCACATGAGTGAAGTTGAAGTGCCGGGTGTCGAGAAACGAAACTTAACGCGTTGTCATTGAGAGCTAGCTTGAAATAATCATGATCAATCAAAAAAATAACCAATAGATTAGTCTACATAAAGAACAATCATTAATTGCAGCCCCAGGTATCAGTCAAATCTAATGAAGTCTAGGACATTAAATCAGAGTTAATGTTACCTCTAATGCAGTCAGGACAGCAGGGTGTGTGTCTTTATACACTTGCTATGATCTCATCTTTATTATTCTGATAGTCTCATGTTTTAAGCTGACTACATCATGTGCTTTTCAACAGCTTTGTTTATTGCTCTTATGCTCATCACCACCTGCACTTCCTGTGCAGTATAACATGTCATATCCCTTACATTGTGGAACAGGTTTTTATTCTTTTTGAGCATAATTGTTGGATCCACTTATCCATTTCTCACCCGTCTCCTACCCTCCCATCATCCTTTGTTCTGTAAAGTTGCTCTGCACTTTGTGAACTGAAGGCAAAGCAACAGATCAAACAGCTTGACCAGCACTCTGATGTGCTCTTTGACAGCTTTTTATTATTAATGAAGAGTTTTAAGTCTATTCCACAGATTTAAATTGAGTCACATCTCTCGTCAACAATCCACTTTGGTGTAAAGTACAAGAGAGAGGCCGAGATGGGAAGCAGCTTCTTTTAAGTCTGTGTTTTCCTGCAGGGCACAAACCAGGGCAGGAAACAAAACGGCACAAGCACAGCAAGAAGCAACATGAAAACTCTTAAGCTCAGCTCACCCATCATCACATAAAAACTACATCTGAAGACTTTTCTTTGAAAGGAGAAAACTGGATCCTGAAAACAAACCGATGAGCTACAGCTCCAGTGTAGCAGGGAGCACACGCGGGGTTATACAGCTTGACGGCTGATCAATAGAAGCACTCATCTGCTGCTGAGAGACTGTGTAATGTATCACAGCCGCCCACAGTAAAACTTATGGAACAAATCAGCTTTGTTATTTGAAGCGCTGACCTGTTTTGCTCCATGGCGGACCACAGAGCTGCTGGTGTTAACACCCTCCGGGGAGACATTTAAGCTGGCCGTGCCGCCACCAGAGCGGGGGCTGACTGTTGAAAGAGGAGGTGCAAAGCTGCCACAGCTGCACTAATGACATGTCAATACTGTGAAATGTTTGAACGGGAGGACGGAGACACGAGGCTGTGGCATTCACATCAGTGAGAGCAATCTGAGGACAAGAAATGTCAGATATGTCTGATGTATAACACCAGCAGACTATTATTTTATACCGTGATGACAGGGGCATAGATTCCTAATAAGAATAGAAACACTCTTCTACAAGTTTCTAGTTTTTACAGCTTCTTCCATGAATTTATGTTCTCCTTTCTCAATGCTCCAGACTTCAATGTTGCCCATTTTTTTCACTAATAAAGGTTTTTCTCTCTTCTCTATTAATTGAGATGGGAGCTAAATAAAGGTTAAAATGTTTTACAAACACTTCTCACTAGTAAAAAAATCATCACTTCCATGGGGTGGATGCAAATAAGGAGGCTGGTTTGTACCTCTGTGTCAGGTTTACCTTACGCCGTAGGCCTTTTTCAAAGCAGAAGCCTACACATGTAGCCAGACGAGTAACTCTTCTTGGATCAAAACAGTGTACACCAAGAACACTGTGATTGTTCTGCTGAGTGGGACTGTGCTTCCTGTTTCTACAACAAGTCCAGAAAAGCCACACATCGCTGCACTAAGATCCCAACTAACCAGTGCTAAACTGTACAAACTGAAAAATTGCACATGCTATTTGTGGGCGCGTTGCAGGTGATCTACTTAGACTGCGTGTGCAGTTGATCACAGATGCAAACCAACCTCCTTTAATTAGGGATGTCCCAATCTGATGCGCTGATTGGTAGCGGTGCCTGGTATGGCTATCTTTGGAGGACTGTATAGCATCAGATTTCGTCAAGTGATCGGGACCAATCCCGTTTCCACATGTGTTTTCAGCACCATCATGCTTTACGACAGCTGTAAATCAAACCATACTGGAAACATTTCCGCTGTGTGGTACTACTTCTCTTTGGAAAGCATTGATAGTAAAACAGCGTCTTGCAACATTTGTAAAGTGAGTGTTCCTCGAGGAGGTACCAACAGGACACACTTTAATACAACAAATATGATTCCTCATTTACAACAGAATCACCCAACAGAGAACGGAATTTAGCAGAGAAAGGTATCAGTATCAGATCGGTATCGGCAAAACATATCATGAAAAGATCGGATCGGAAGTCAGAAAATTTGTATCAGGACATTCCTAATTTAAATGAGGATGTAGCATGTGCTAGAAGCTGTGGCTATGAAGAGTTTGGGAGTACAGAGTGGTCGTCAACAAAAAATGAAGTTTGAAGCCATGGAGTTGGAGAAATCGGATGTACGGGTTACAGGACGTGAGAGAGAGCTATGTACGATGTGGTGCGCACCCTCTGCCGTGACACTCGGGCCATCGTTGTGCACTCAAAGCAGCTGTTTGGTGCTGTGTCTGGGCTGACATTGATCATAAATGTCCTGGCAACAGTCAAAGATCATTCAATGGCAGTTGTCCTTCGGCTGAGCTGCTGGTGGATGATGAGGGAGGTTCATCTCCTGTGCTCTCCGGAGATTGCAGGAGATGAACATTCATTACCCACAGGTGGAGATAAGTGCAACCAGAGAAAACAATAAGCCCCAATTAAAATCAAAGCACAGAAATGGCATTGTTAGATACACAATTTGTCTCCACTATTTCTTTTTGACAGTCGAAACTTGTTGACACACGCGGAATTATCTCCCTTGTCTGTCATTACACCTCCTACTCCTTCATGCCACAGTGACCGCAGCCATTCGTGTGCAATGCTGTGCCGGTTAGTACGCCAGCTTTGCACAGGCTTTCTATACACACAGACCTTTAGAAGATCAGGCCCTTAGTGTCCTCCGACGTCTTCTCTTCTGTGTAATAGTTACTGTGATAAACTGACACATTTACCACTTTCTATATAACATTAAAAGCCAACAATAGCTGTGAAAAAGCAGAAAAACTAGCCAACCAACTACTAGCCAATATCCAACCATCATACAATTGACACTGCCCACATGAGTTCCAGAGGAGTATTGCAGAGGTACACAGGAATATGTAATGTTCACCACCGCACGGGGCAGCACTGGTTCAACACAGTCTACACCAGGCTTTACCCTTTTCCAATGTATCATGACACCTGTAGCTGATAGAACAGTAAGACCAAGATTTTTTGTAGTTTCTGTTAGCTGTTAATCTGATTAGTTATTTAACATCAAACAAGGGTGAATGAAAAAGGGATCAAAGAAAAGTATGTACAGGACTACAGAAAAACCCTTTGGATTTGTTCCTGTTTGTTTTATTGGATAGGACAGCTGAAGACAGGAAATGTTGGAAACAGAGAAAGGGAAGACATGCAGCAGATGGCTATAAGGACATTAGCGCTTCCACACATTGGCATTCACTTAGGCCGTTATTCCAGCAGTGCACCAAAACCCTGCTTCTTGCCTCTTATACTTCTCTCCTTTTACGTCCTACAGAAGTAGATGGTTTATTTTACATCCGCTGCTGTCCTACGCCTCATTTATTTGGAGCCTAACAAATGATTGGATGGTTGACCTGAGTGTCATGGGAACATTCACTCACTTTCACTGAGTTCAGTGCTTTACTTTAACTCATGGTGAAGTGAGACCTCAACCAGCATAGGAAGCAGGGAAAGTGCAGACCTTCTGTTATTTGAACGGAGCTGGTCTGAGGGTGCTAAAGCAGTGATCTATAAATCAAAAAGACAGTTTGAAAGTCAAGATGTGTGTCTTGATGATGTGATGATCTACTACTCAGATGTAAACAAGCACAGATGATGGATGGCAACAGATAGATTTATGTGAAGGCTGTTTCTGGTTAAACTGACACTTTCCTGGAGCAATTTGTAACCAGCACATTGACCAAAGACTCACTCTGCTAATGTTAGCCAATATTAGCCTCAATTAGCAAACCAATCCAGAATTGTTTACAATCAGACTCTGATCCCATGTTTCACATCCAGTGTAAAATAAACTGTAGTTTAAGTGTCTCCTTGCCTTTTGAAGGGTTAGTGAGTTGGAAATCTTGAGTTATCGTTAAAACAACTAACACATGAATCACTGCTGAACAGCTTTACTCCAGAGTATCATCTATAATCATGCTACGGATTAATGTTGAGTTACTCCTGAAACTCTTCAATCCCTGACCCTAAAGGTATTTCCTTCTGCACTGCATTTTCCCCTCATACCTAAAACAGCCCGGTGGAGATATGAGACCTCCTTAGTTCAGTAATACTTGAAGGATTGGTTTATATTCGGTCAACAGCATCAATAAGTTTGACAAGCCTCTGCTGCAGTCCAGGATTTATCCCTCAGCCCACAGACTCCACAGTGTACAGACGCTTTTTTTTTTCCATTAACTGGTGAGAAAATAAATCCACAACATCTCACGCTGGAACATTTCGTGGACCACCTTGAAGCAGCCTTAGGGTGCCTGCAGAGAGTATGTTACAGATATGCACTGCTGACAGCAGGATGAGTTTGATGGGTGTGCTACTGCCACTGACTCACTAAACCATTTCTAAAGACCTCCATTCACTCGTAGCAAAACAAGTACATGCATCAGCTAATCTTGTTTGCCTTTTCCGCCCACACTCATCCGCGGCAAATAATGCAACATGACGTGTATTGTCAGCACAGAGAATAAGTGACAAAGTTATGATGGGGCTGGGAGTGTATCCATTGTGCCAGCTTTCTGCAGGCTTCTAAGCCTCTCAAACAACTGATTGCTTGGAATAAATTATGCGCATTATGTTTTGCCTGCTCGCAGAACAATGGCGACACAAATTCCTCATTTCAGCGCCTTCTGATGACTCTGAAAAAGGAGTAATTGCTCAGTATGGCTTCCTCTCCACTGGCTTTCATTACTGTGATTGTTTGGCAGTGGACAAATAATTTCACCGTGGCAGTCAGCAACAATGCATGTCTGTGGGTATCCCAATCACAACTGCAGGACAGCTATTATAATCAACTTCATTCTGCTTTGAAATATCCTTTTACTGTCCTGGTATTTAAGGACAACATTTATCAACATCAATTTCAACAGTCTGGACTCGTTTCAACTTTTGAGGAGTGAGCCTTTGAAGTTAAGCAGAGAGGGAAAAATGTAATTATATTCCCCCTTTAAATAGGCAGTGTACAATTTCTAGCAGCATTTAGAATGTAATAGTGTATCTCTTAAAGAGGGGGTATTTTGCTTTCCCATATTTTAAACATGGACATAAAGTTCTAATGCTAAATGTGCCGTGATTTTCAAACTGTTACATATTCACATATTATGGAAATCCCTCAAACTATCCGTTAACCAATCAAATGGGTCAGCTCTAACTTGCCAAACTGATGAGGTCAGCGCATCAGGATTTCCTGGCTGGTCTATGACACATTGGAGTGGTGGGCCTCCAACACCAAGGTCTGCACACAGCTCTGTTTCTGACAGGCCTCCAGATGGCTGGCCAATCAGAGGTCAGGGGGTTTGCATTAAGTCTTAAAGAGACAGCAGCTAAAACAAAGTGTTTCAGGCAGAAACTGAAACACTTTGTTTTCTAAAACACCTGTGAGAGAAGGACAGGGATTTGTAAAATATCTTTATTAATTCATTCATGTTTTAAATCGAGATGTAAATCAAACAAAGCTACCACAGGGTACCAGAGGGACAGGATAAAGACTAAAAACACCACAATACCCCCTCTTTAATGTTCTGTTTAACCATAAATTAATGATGGCGATTAATGACAGTAAAGCAAGCTTTTGGAACTCTTTCCCTAAAACTATCTGGGACATTACCTGTCTCTCCTCTTTCAGATCCCAGCTTTAAAGTCATTAGTTTCTAATAGCTTATTCTGGTTGACCTCGCCATCCTCACTTCTGCTGTGTATTTTTTTTATCTAACGGATTGTTCTTTTTTTATACTTGTGATGTATGGTGACCATGAGTGTCTTGAAAGGCGCCCACAAATAAAATGTATTGTTATTAGTGCTGTCAGGCGATTAAAAAAAAAAATCTAATTAATTACAGGATTTGTAATTAATTAATCTAATTAATCGCATTTTAATCTCATATCTGCTTAAGGTCCCAAAATAAAGAATTTGAATTCCAGGACATTAAAATTACACTAAAAGACATTAAAAAAAAAACATTTAAAAATAAGGTGGGAATATATACAACACATTTTAGGTACCCTGAGGCAGAAGGAACACATTAAAAAAGTTTTATGGTTCTATCTTTACAAAATCTACACAGTCCTGCACTTAAGGTAAGCTGATTTGATTTTTAGGACGGTTTTTGCTTCTGTTCACATTTTTACTCGATGTGGACTCAATTTTCACTGCAATATGAACTTCTATACTTCCATGAGGTCAGGGGAACCAGGGCTAAAGGCTAAAACTGTGAGGAACTATGTACAAAACACTTTTTTCAAGTCTTGGATCAAAGAAAAGTGAAGTATTTTCAGTTTAACATGCTCTGAACACACAAACTGTTGCTGATTGGTGCAGAGCAGCCCCAAGCTGAAACATGACACCATGAAGATGGAAGGAAATTTTCAAAGAATTCTTTAGATTTAAATACAAGACAATTATCGATCATTCAGGGCTTGTTTGATGCAGTAAAGGGTGTTAAATTACCAGTTTTTTACAGAATTGAGCTAGAGCAAACGGTTGATTTTCTGTAGATTTTCAAAAAGGATGTGTGAATAAACGAGATGTGGACGGCAGTCCCCTTAACAGCGCTCTCTCTTCCCCCGGTTCAAAGCATGTTGCTGACATCAGGTGTGATACATTCAGGGACCGTCGGAAATGTGAAAATCTGACGAGACCACCACTTTTTCCATGTAGGACAAACGGTTTGTAAATGCTAGACATTTGAAAACAAGTGCATCTTTCAGATGCATCCAGATTAATCTGCGTTAATTTTTATAACGCTTTGATTTGTGGTGTAATTAATTAATCTAATTAACGCATTAAAATGACAGCCCTAATTGTTATCATTACTATTATTTTGTTTGAACCAGAGGTCTTCAACAGGAGGTCTGCGACCCCTAGGGGATTCATGGAGATACTGCAGGGCGTCCGTGACATTTTTGGTTGATCAGGCCATGTTTTTTTGTATTTTCAAGTAATCTTTCCCAAATATTTCAATTTGTACAACTCAAATTGATTTTGAACACACATCAATGGATACAAAGAAACCAAAGATGTTATCTTTCAGTCAGAAATGAACAGGTTTAGAAATAGCAGCTCTCTCAAACTGCTCACAGGTTGAAACAACATTCACTTCTAGCTCCTAAAGACAGAGGAAGACCTGCCTCTACCCCTGCTCTGCCAAAAATCCAGCCACACATTTCATACTGGCTCTGTCAGATTCCCCAGGGTAGCAGAATACTGAATGCACACGAACAAGGTATATTTATACATAAGGGATGCACCGATATGAAAATTTTGGCTGATACCGATATCCAATATTAATATTGCTGCTATAACCGATATGCACCAATATCAATACTGGTTGAAAAAAAACAATCGCAACACAGATGATGTGTTGAGGTAGTTCAGAGAGAAAAAGCGGCACAGCCATGAGAAAAGATGGCAGAGGTCATTAAGAGGATCAAAAAAGTGTGTTTTGTCTGTTTTTTGGATTAAAAACAGGAAGAGAGACATACAAGATCTACTTAGGTAGTTTTGGTGTTTAGTCATCCAAAACAATATTATTTGGGTCTTGAAAGATTGTTCAAGATGCTCTGAAAATGGCTGGCAGCCAATGATTAAATATCAGCCTACTTTTACACATCGTCCGATACTGATATGATAACAAAATGACCAACACCGGCCGGTACCAATATTGATACCGATATATCGTGCATCCCTATTATTCATAGTACTAAGCTCGGTTTAATACAACACACACACATAAAGGGGTGCTCTGTCTCTCCATTGGTTAGGTAGGTCGTTGGTCTGAAAAAAGTTGAAGACCTCTGGTTTAGACTTTACTGTGAATGAAAATCTAATAGTTACTTATAACTGGATCTGTAAGTAAACTGATAAAAAAAAACTAGGGATGTCCCGATATTACATTTTCACTTCCGATACGATACCAATACTGCAGCATTGAGTATTGGCCGATACCGATATTTATCCGATACGATATCAGCATTAAACATGCAAACTTTTATTACTTATTTTGTAGTATGTCTGTCGTGTTAGGAAAGGCTTGATCAAGTGATATTATTCAAACAAAGAACAGTAGTCAGCAACAGTAGGTATGAGGAAAAACGTACCCATTTATTATTTACCAATGGGTGACAGAAGTTTTAACATTAAACATAAAAAATACAAGTAATTGAATAAAATAAAGAATAAATAAGAAGAACCAGAAAATAACCTAAATAAATCAAATAAAAACAGCAGGAGCGGAGTCTGGAATGGACTGCTTATATTGGAGATTTTAGATGCATTCCGATACGATACCGATATTTGTTTTTTTACTGATATCGGACTGATATCCGATATTAATATCGGACTGGGGCACCTCTAAAAAAACACTGTAAAAACTGGTGGATCAGAGTGAGAGAAGACCCTTTTGCTGCATATTACCCCTTACTTTAAAAAGCCTTGAATACATGAGTATTTTAAATATTTACAGCAAAGGTTTTTTCAATTAATGCTCACAACAGTTCCTCTTGTGAGGAGGGTCCAGGACCGTTCTCCCCTTGGTTTCAACCGTTGAACTGCTTGAGGTGGTTAAGCTGCTCTGTCACACCCACAATTTGTCACATCTCCACAAACAGCAGCAGTGAATTACCTGCAATTTGTTACAGCCAACACTTCCAGCTCACTTAATGCCATTTCACACCTAGTGAAAATGTGATAATCAGGTCAAGCACTCCCAAAAGACTGAGACACGACTCACTGCTCAACTTAAGCAGGTAAGTGATGTTAATACAGGCTGTTGTCCTAGAATCCTGGAGTACCCCCTGAGGAGAGGTTGTACACATCAGTCTTTATTAGCATTCATTAGAACAACACTTATTGTTTACTGTGTTGATCTGAAAATGCGTGTGTACTTTGGCTTCCTGAGACGCTGCTGTATGCAGAGACAGGCTGAGAGTCATTAAGCCTGTCGTGCTTTCGAGAGCTCTGTCTCCCTCCCTCTCCAGCTCCCACAGCTCTGTCTGCTCCCGCTGTCTGCCACCACCCGTCTCCCTCTCTCCGGCTCTCTGCTGGGAGCCCAGTTTGTGTAAACTAATTAAATTGTCTCAGTAAGATGAGCTGATCGCACTCTTTTGATCAGCCTCTCACAGGCCGGGCTGTTTGGTGGCTGAAATGCCAGCAGGCTGTGGGAGAGCCGAGGACTTCCAGCTTGTTTAATACACGGATGTAGACGATGAGATCAGAGTGCGGCTGCAAACAGGAGGCAGCGCAAAGTTTGGTTCAAACACAAGACAAAGAAAAGTTTGGAGTTGAAACAACAGGCACAGCTGAACCAAGAGCAAACTATGAAAACTAATTATGATAACATCAATCATGCTTGAGGGAAGTTATTTGATGTGGTTTTTAATTTTAAAGTTGAACCCATAGACTGTTTAACATGTGGGTGCAGTCTCTGTAACAAACCATTTGCTTCTGATAGTTTTAAAGTCAACCTAGCTATGTTGGAGTTAGGATGAGGTAAAGAAGAGTGCCTTTGGCCTCTGAAGACAACTCCAGGGTACTCGTTTGTCAGTCACGTCGGAGGTCTGCAACCTTTAAAAAGTTAGTTGCTAGGCGCTGCCCAAGCAGCTGCCTGTTGCAGCAGCTCTCTCGTCTTTGTCCGTTTCTTGTAATTTTTTTCGTCTCTTTTTTGTAATCTTTGTATTTGGAGTGGATCATCACTTTGTATGGTTCATTGTCGGTCACGGACACCAAACTTTTTGTGGCTGCGGCGATATTTTTTACTACTTTTCTCCTGTGTTTGTCTGGAGATCCTACATGTAACCATGGCTGCATTGTTTACATGTGAACTCAGCTGTTAGCAGCCTGCAGCATGTCATTGCTAACTAGTGTAGGGCTTGATGATTTCCTTCGAGGTGAGGAGGAGGAGGTGAGGACGAGGAGGTGAGGACGACGTGGACCTGTCCTTCCATCCATAGTTGTTGGGAACGTGGGATCTAGCCCCGAGGGATGGACGAGCTAGCTGTGCTAACCCAGCGGCATCGTGCTGTTCACGGACGTGTCTGACGGAGCTGACATCAGACGCCGGCGTCACATTGGAGGAGCTTCGCCTGCTGTGAGCAGACAGGATCCAGGAGACAGAGACTGAACAGACTTCTGGGGAGGCTCAGTCCTGGACCCTGTGGAGGTGGAGACTGGCTGGGCTGGAGAGTGGTGGACGAGTGGTGGACGGGATGTCGTCATCTAATTTCTTATGGACCTTTTTGCACTTTCTATACACTTTCTTACTTTAGTTTTCTTAAATGCTGCGGTGACTCCTGAATTTCCCCTCGGGGATAAATAAAGTATTTTCTATTCTATTCTATTCTATTCTATTCTATTCTATTCTATTCTATTCTATTCTATTCTATTCTATTTACTTTAACAAGAGCCATTTTTTCTCAGCTCTCCTGGATAACAGTCATTCCAAACCATAAATTCTGCTTTTTCAAAGTTTTTTCAAATCAATTACAATGTACATGGGGTGCCTTGGTTACTTTTATTCATAATGAATGTCCTTAACTTTCCCAAAATTTTGAAATTTAAAATGTTTTTAATCAAATAAGTACCCAAATATTAAAAAAAAATTGGGAATTAAAAAAAAAAGCAAAAAAGTTAAACATATGTGAAATTTCAAAGATTAGCAAAAATTTGATTTTTTTTAATATATTAAACAAGTGCCCAAACTTTTGAAAAAATTGAGAATAAAAAAAAAGTTGCAAAAAAGATCAAAATATGTGAAATTTCAAAAATTAAAATGAAAAAAAGAAAAAAAATCTATTTCATATATAGGTAAACACATATTGATTTTATCACTCTGCTCGTCAATTTTATGTCTTGCCACATATCAAGCATGTATATTAAGCCAGTACGTTGGCTGTGAAATGAATCCATCCACACAGAATTAGAATTTGTTTTATCTTCCAGATTTTTTATTTTTTTTATTTTTTTATTTTATTTTTTTTTGTGGATTTATTTTTTGTATTATGGCTGTAAAACTTGAGGTTAGCCACAGGTGCATGGCAAGTTCATGGAAGCATGGCTTTAGTAGCTGAGTTTCTCAAGTTTAATCTGAGGTGCGATACAACTATTTTGCGGTCTCCTCATTGGGGACCTTATGTTTCAAAGGGTTGAATGATAGTAATTTTTAATTTTTCCTGTTGTCCACTGAAAACACTGATGGAATTAATTTTTTTTTTTTATTATTTTTTTATTTTTATTTTTTTGCCACAGTGTCAGTGCGACTGGTTGGATTGCAAACAGAACTGATCAACAGATGTTGCAGGGTTTTCACCCTTCAGAGTATTTGACACAGTGTAGCAATGTAACTCACCTGTGAAGATGAAAGGGAGTGAGTCAGTCCTGAACGGTATGTACACGTAAGAGTCAATACTTCAGTTTAAAGATAGACTGATATGTTTTTATTTTCAGGGCAGGTACTGATAATGTTTATTAGAAGTCAAGAAAGCCGATAACCAATATTGGGAGCCAATATTCATTTGCAGTAAAGGTGAAAATATTGGTATCAAAATTTTGAATAATATAACCTCCAACAGTTGACAGCTCCCAGGCTCAGCAGTATCTTTTGTAAATTTAGATAAAAACTTAGAAAAACTGGGGCTAGTATGTGTATTACAATTTTGGTAGAGTTAGCAGCCTGAACTTGCTTTTAAAACATTTATCTCCACCTGGTAAAACCTTTTCTCCCCTCCACAGTGTGTGTGAGCACTGTGCATGCACTGCTTTCACTGCTGATTGGCTGTTGCCGAAGCCAAGGCTCTGCGTCTAACCAATCGCATGGTACTGTGGGTAGGACAATGCTCGAGACAGAGTAAGACAGTTTTATTTTTTATTTTTATTTTTTATATAAGCTGTTGAGTTTAAAGCAAAACAAAAAAAAAAGACGGAAGCTGATACTCCTCAAAATGCTGAATATCTGTGCCGATAACTGGTCTATCCCTATTTCAGATTTGTGAATGACAGAGTCTTCCTGAAATAGACGGATAGAGATTCACAGGAACATTGAGCACTGAAGTAAAACTGGAATTAAAAGTGAAAACATCTCAGAGAAAGAGCAAGGCCTTCCAAAAATCATTCAGCAGATCTCACCAGCAAGTTGACCTAAAGCTCAAAGAAATCCAACAAGGCAGAAACACCCCTGACCGGTCTGAGAGGACAGCCGCCTCTGAGAAGGAACAGAGAGCTGAAAGATGAAAGACAGAACTTTCCAGCTCTCTCTTATTGCTGATTTGGAGATGAAACAACAAATATTCATGTTTATTTCTGAATAGAAGCAGTGCAGTGCATGAAGAATTAAAGGATGATACAAAATTTAACATCTGCTAAGAACTCACAAAACACTCCAGATGCTTTTACACAAAAATTTCAAAAGCAAGCTGAGCAAACCCTTGAGGCAGAAAATGAGAAACTTCCCGCTCGTAAATTTTCATGAAAACGTTTTTGGATTGACTGCAGCTGTTGTCGATCTGGGAACTTTGAAGTGAGCATGTTTGGAGGTCAATTATATTTGTTCAAGGGCACGCATGTCAAGGCTGCAATCAGAGGGAGCTGGATTCATTTCTGATCACGGTTTCTTTCATGTTTGGTTTTTCAATGTCTGAAAATTGTTTCACCTGTGCAGCATGAGCGCCGTGAGTTTGAGTTCTCACACACACTGTTTGTGTGCCTTATGACTGCAGTGAGGATCCAGAGGGTGGAAATCAATGTAATGATCTGTTCTCCAGAGTCATCTTGAAGAGCCATCACACAACAGTTGTATAACAGTGTAACATTACACACTGAATATAAAGTTTTATCTTCGGTTTCCCACAAAGAGTCATAAAACTATGACTAGGAACATAAACACAAAGAGCAGCTCTCATCAGAGTACGAACCTCTTCCTCCAAAACAACTAAACCTAATGTGAGTATTTGTTGTTTTTTTAAGCAGTACGCTCAGATACACATGGTTTGTCACTGCCTGTGAGGCTCACACATTTGGAAGTGTTTTGCGTTTGCGTTTGGGTTTTACTCAGCTTTTCTGAATTAACAGGATGATTTTCTTAGGATTGCAATGAAAGTCTTTTGAGAAAAAAAGGATGTTTGCTCTGTTTTTGTCTGACATTACAAGACAGGGTGCCATTTCTATGGGTAACCAGTATCTTAATGTTTGCCCAATTGACTCTGGACAAACTGCAACATCCTGCAGATAAAAATAAGTTTTCCTCTGAAAAACTGCAAAACTGTGATGCACAATTGCAAAACTGACACACAAATGACAACCAAGTTACCTTGTTACTTAAGGGCATGAGTGTTTCCTAGTGCCTAAAAACACCACCAAAATGATAAAGGATAAAATTCTACTTCATTAATTTCTTGTTTAGCTTGAATGGGAGCTTCCACTGCAAAAATCAGCCTAAAAATGTAACTCAATAACATTTATATTTATAACAACATTTATAACAACAACTTTTAAGGTGCGGGTACTGCTGGTTTGGTCATTGCCCTGTGACGTCAGCTCTCAAGCTGGAGCCTTTTTTCCCACATCACTTCACTTTCTTGCCCTGCGATCCTATCCTCTCTGAAAATGGTGAATAAGCTAAAAACTTAAACTCTGAAAAAAACAAAAACAAAAATGTATACACTTATTTTAACTTGCTACTAGTTTATTTTTCGTTGAAATATATTGAGAAGAAAAAGGGTTATAACAAGCTGAGTGAGCCAACAGTGGGGACTTTCAAACCTGCAAAAAACAGCAAATGGTTTCCCACAAAAATACATAAATAAGCTAGAAAACCACTCAGAGAGCGCTAGTGATGGGTACTGAATTAGGTACTTTTATCGGTACCATCCGAATTCTGTCAATAGTACCGGTTACCTATTCACGTAAAATCAAAAGGTGCCATGTTCAGGTACCTAAATGCATCCTTGGGAGTGTGAGGGAGTGGAAGAGAGGGTGATTTTCCATGCTGGACATGAACACAGCATTGCAAGGTTACATACTGAAGAATAAACATGTTTAATGATAAAAAAAAAAAGTTTTATCATTAAACAAATTGATATTTTTATCACATAAACACAAAAAAGTACCAAAAATTGGTACTGTTGAGTACCATGACCACTTGCCAGGTACCGGCATCAGTACTGCATCATTTCAAATGTGAAAAGCACCCATTCCTAGAGAGCACAGACCTCCACCGAGCATATTGTGATTGTCACCAACACATCAGTCCTACTTTAATGTTATACTCCCTTTCAGGAGACTGTCTGCTACAATTTGGTGTTAGTTGCAGGTTTGTACGATAATTTGTTACCTGTCAGTGTTGAAAATTATGATGATTCAGTACATATTTCATATTCTGGATCTTAGTATTCAGAATATTGGCAGGATCTGGATCGTACTTTTACATCAGTCAGAAATGATGGTGACCTTGTCTTGTATTGTTTTGCAAAGCAATCTGACCATTTATGGTGGAGTTATATACACATATGGTAAAAACGGCCCTAACTCACAATGATAAAGAATCCTTTAAAAAAGTCCTGGATCCAGACAATGATCCGGATCACCTCCAAAATTTAATCACTTCTTACTTATCCCATTTTGAACATTTCTTGAAAATTTCATCAAGATCCGTTTGTTAGTTTTTGAGTTATGTTATTCACAAACAGACAAACTTCCAAAAGCATAACCTCCTTGGAGGAGGTAAAAAAAATATGACTTAAATCGTGCGTAAAGTGTGTTCTAATACATTTTCTAAGTGGTTTTTCTTGTATCAGCTGTAAAAAATAACCTTTTGCTTCAGTCTCAAACACATATTCTGAAAAGGAAGAAAACAGATGCCTAAGGGTCTGTGTCCATTCACTGCTTTTATTTAAAAGTCTGTCTTTTCTCTTGCCCAAAAACGCCCTCAGTGTCAGCTGTTTTTCTGTCTTCTGTTGCTGCAATAACAACACTCTCAGGTGAAAATGGTTCAACTTTTGGAGTACTGCCATCAGTACCTCTTAGCTGCACTGGTTCCTGTCACTGCTGTGACTCTTTGCTGCAGCCGTCTCCCACTCTACTCCTGCTGTCCTGTCTAATAAGTGCACAAATAATTAAATAATTACAGCAACTATTAATCAAGAAGGTGCAAGACCTCTACAAGAAATTTTGTCAGCAATAATGACAAAGCTCTGTGTGAAGAAACTGAGCACACTTATGTGAAAATAAAACTTACTACTAAAACTGCATTAGGGAAAGAAAACATGAAGCATACAGAGAGATACAGGTTGCGGATGCTGTCAGCCTCAAAGAAGTCAATGTCAAGTTGAGTCAGTCTGATGTGGATATCTCCTGCATCAACCATACCAAGAAAAACCTGAAACCTCGAGAGGATGAGAAACCTTGAGAGCCACGACTTCAGTGGAGAAGAGAGATGTGTAACATCGTACTTACACAGCAAGAGACGCATCAGAAAAAGAAACACTTCAATATCCCCTCCTGGCTCTATTTCTCCTCCCTAAAAGTGTACTTTAAAAATCTGTCTGCCTTCTGTAGGATCTCAGAATAGCTCCAGGTGCTCTCATAAATAAATATACACAGCTGCTGGATTCCGAGGTGTGGATGTACCTTAGCCTTGTATTACACAGAGCTGACTAAGGCTGGTAGAGCTTGTCAAGAAAGCACTAAATTATTCCCCTCGACACACAGAGCCTCTTCAAAATGTTTGTACACCTGCAGCAGTTTCCTTCTTTTATTAGAGCAGTGTTCTTACAACAATAGCAGGGAGTTATGGCTGGCTCCAATACAGAGTATCTGTGTGAACCATTAAAGTGTTTTATTCACACGAACATCAGCATCAGCTCTAGTTCCAGCAGAGGATGTGATGCTAGATGAAGCAGGAAAATAGTCAGAAATCAATAGATTATGTGTTAATTCTCATAATGAAGGGGATAAATCTGATAAGAAAGAGGGGATATTGTTCTGTCCAGTATTTAAAACATGGATATGAAGTAACAGAGCTGAATATTCATGGTAAACGTGAAAAATTTCAAAACACAATGTATATTTTGTCATATGCTGTAGAAACCCCCCAAATGTCTGTAAACCGATTTAAAGACCAAGTCCCAACAACAACAAAAAATGTGCACAAGAACATGTCAAACTTAAAAATGATGAGGTCATCGCATAAGGATCTCCTTACTGGTTTGTGACATGTCAGAGCAGGGTCTGCCAATAGCTTTGCCTCTGACAGGCCTCTGAAAGGCTGGCCAAACACGGTGAAAAGGGTTTGTGTAGCAGGGAGCCTTACCCCAGGCTCACACTGAATCTGGTGCGGGTCCCCTGCGGCTTCCGCATGTAATCAGTATCATTAAAATCACTGTATAGGCTCACATTAGCCCCACGCGGTGCGAGTCCGGTTGCGGGAGCCGTATGGCACAACGGAAAGAATCCGCAAAAAGCCTTTCTTTTCCGGACGCCAGAGAGGGTCTGCATCAAGCTGAATGAAATATGACGAGCTGTACAGGAAGTGAATTGCTGGGTGGCATGAAGATCCGTTGTTTTTTAAAATAAAATCAGTGAACAAACAAATGTAAACTGACTCTTCTTTGACAGCACAGTTGCACTAGTAGTAAATGTAAACATTACATCACACCCGGTGACACGAGGTCGCATTTTGACAACAATGGACGACGAAAGACTCATCCTTGAAGTGGAAAGTCATCCCATTTTATATGACACCTCCCATACTTATTATCAGGATAATACAAGAAAAGAAAACAGTAACGTTATTAAAAATAATAAACATTCGAGGAATAAAGCTCTCGCGCAAGTCCAGACAAGAACGTGAACCCACCAGAGCTTCTACTCTCGCGAGTGCCCTTTCTGCACCTGGCACCTGAGCCAGCTGCAGCCTCCATCTGGAGCTGATGTGAGTGACAGTTTGCAGAAAATCTGCACCGTATCTGGACTACAACCGTTACGGAGCCAATGTGAGGTCGGCGTTAGGCCCTGTTTACAACGTTTGACCCCAAAACGCAAAATTGCAGCAAACACTGAGGTACTAAAAAAGCTGTAGAAAGCATTCCAAACCTGTAGGTGGCGCTTATAACTGTCTTGTCTGGAAGATGTTTTAGGGAGATGTCCACGGAAGTAGAGTTGTATGGGCTTGCGCGGAATGTGACATCAGCGTTTCCACTGAAAACGCTGGCTTAATGTTAATATGGAAACAGTGGCAGCAGTGTTTCAGAAAGTATCCACTCTGGAGGCTGGTTTCAAAAGTTTGCGTTTTAGGTTTCCAATATTGCGACAGCGACTTAGCATGCGATTTAGCATACGGGGGGGGGGGGGGGGGGGTGTTATCTTCTGCATTGTTCACTAAACACAAGCTTTAAGTCATTCTATAGTATGACTAACATGACAAAGGATACTATAAACATTTAAACAAGTCGTTTTTGTACTTTCAGTTGAAACAGAGAAAGGAAGACTGGAATTTTACCAACCTTTAGTTGTCAGTAAGAGTGACAAACTATACAGAATAAAGTTTACAAAACGTATGGCTCTGCCAGCCACAATCATTCTACTGGATGGATCTTTGTAGCTTACAGGGATTTTTTTGCCCAAAAAGAACAGCATTTTGACTTTTGCTGGTTTTGAGGAAGAACAAGTACAAGTTACGATATTCCTTCCAGGTCTGTGTACATGATTTTTTTCTTTTTTTTTTTTTTCTAATTGCAGACTTTGCGATTTGAATTTTGCTTTCTATTTCACTACCATGTCCGTTTCAAACCGATTAATTTGCCTGTAAACAAGATGCTGGAATGTAACAATACATTTTGCATTTCATCCTTCAACCGTTGTTGTGTAAACAGCCACCAGTGTGAGAAATTAAGGGGTTTATTTAGCTGGAAATCATGTAAAGCTACTCCCGGGGCACAGGGAAGGACAGCGTAAAGCCCTACAATAGCTCAATACCTCCTCTTTAAAGAATAGTTATCCATATCAGTATCAGAAAAAAAGCAAAGGTTTAAAAATAACAAAGCTAGAGAATATTATAATTATCATTTCTAAAAGTCATTTGAAAAAAAAGGAGCTAACAGGAAAATTCTGCCCCATTTTAAAGTGAAGTTTCAGATTGGATTAGCTTTTGGCTATCATAGTGGTTGAAATTATGGTTTAAATATCCCTATTTCTACAAATTGATCTGCTGCTTGGCGAACAAAACACCAGCACAGAATTCTTGCAAACACAATTTCTGCACCCCCCCCCCAAAAAAAAATAAAATAAATAAAAATAAATAAATAAATAAATAAATAAATAAATGAATAAATAAATTGTGGTTTTGTTACCAAATATGCCACTTTGAGTGTTTTAGTTGCTGACCCATAAAGTAAAGGATAAATGAAAATGACTTTTCTGATAAATGAACCTAAAACAGAGGAAAACAGACACCGTGTAAAGACAGGAAACACCAAACTGAAACAGGATGTAAGAAGATACCTAACAAAGACGTCCTCTGTGTGAGGATCTGATTCCCTACTTTGTCCGACCGCTCAGTTTCTTTTTCTTTTAAGAGGGCAGACAGGATCACTGGGATAACACAAGAGCTCAGAAACCAGGTTTCATTCATGTCATCCTGTCTTATCGGGCGTCCTCAGAGACACAAAACAACAGATTTTCCTGAATAAAACAAAGCTGTGCCAGCCACACACAGCTCACTATACGATAACGATCAAACGGCTGCATTGTGGCAATAGTAATGCTTTGAAAAGGAGACATGTGCAGAGTGACAATGTAACAGCAGGCCTGTAGCGCGAGGGAAGCTGGAGTTATTCCTAAAAACATTGTTGCCAAAAAACGACCGTACAGCATTCCCCGTTTTGGCAACAAGAGATCTCACCGAGCGCCAAGGTCAACAGATCTGTATTCGCGCCGGTTTGTTTCTGTGACGCTGCATAAGTGTGTGTTGTTGTGTGCGTGCTTGTGTTTTCAGTATTCATGTTAACATGAGGGAAATCAGGCCTTCTGCAGAGACGCCAGCACTTAATGAAAAACAAACATATCCAGCATGAGCCACAAGAACCACAACATTTACTCTGATTAAATAAACATGAGGAGCAGATACAGGCTGGCTTTTTTCATGTTAATCACAGTGTAAGCAGAGCGGGCACAGCGGCTCTTTAATGGGCACACCGAGATGTAAGGCAACAGTGTGTGTGTGTTACTGAATAAGAGAGCTTTTTTTTCTCTGTGAAAGCCTATATTAAAGTGATTTAGACACAGACATCAGCTGGCAGCTCGTCTGCTGAGTGTAGAATAAAAAGGTTTCAGTGTAAAGCCAACAAAAGCCAGATAGCAGGCACTGCATGGTGGTGCTGTGGTGACATCCTGAAGAACTAAAGCGTGTTGCAAAACAAGATGAAGTGCAGACTGTCTGCAAGAAATGAAAGAAAACAACAAAAGAGGAACAACGTGCTGGAACAGTCCCAGCCTGAGAGGCATTGTGGGAAGGATTTCATCCTTTGAAGCTGCCCCTGTTGGCTTAAATAACTACATCTAATTGCCGACAGATGTAAAGTCAAACGAAGCATTGGCTTTAACTGGCGCACAGATTGAGAACAGCCACTGCTGTGGGTCAGAGATTCAACCATTCAAGTGATTCAAAGAAAAGAAAGACGTCCTGTAGAACAGACTTTTTGTTTTGTTTTGTTTTTTGCTTCAGTTCAAGCATCACACACATTTGGGGTTTTCAGGTATTTCCAAATGCAAAAAGTAACACAACTCAAAATAATAACATATATATGATTTAGTAAAATCTGTAAAGGTAGTGTCTGCAGGATTTTTCCTAAAAAATAAAATGTCAACTTTTACAGTAATAATCCTGCTCAATCATCACCTTTGAGCCGCTATACATGTGTGTCAGTGTCTGTGTCTGCCTCAAACCCTCCCCTCCACCTGATATTGATGTTTTGGTTGTATCCGGACATTCCTGGATGGGAGGTACGCGTGGTTACCTCAGCCAATCACAGCATGCTCAGTGCGCAGGTGACTTTGAGTGCTGATTAGAGAGTGGAAGAAGCTATTACCTAAGTGAAACAAATCGGCAAACAGACAAAGGTTTTTACTAAACAAGGGTGAAGCTTGGCTCAACTTTTACTTGTTTTTGGGCAGCGCAGGACAAAGAGTAATGTGTCAAATACCTGTGGTTAGCTTGTGCTAGCATGCAAAGTCAGATGCACAGCTCTCGAGTCTCTCCCACATAGAGGAGCAATGCTACAGGTGGTTGCTGGGCTAGTAAATGTGTTCACATAGTCACAGTTAGAGGTTGTGGGTGTGCGCTGCCGCTGGCACTGAGCCAAGCAGGAGGAGCCAAGTTTGGATGTTGTGTTTACTAAGTTAACAAGCAACAAAAAATCCTGCAGATCCTACCTTCAAGCACTGAAAAAGATTAATGTCTGTACTAACAGGTTGAGGTGTTATCAAAGGGAAATCCCTGTGATAACACCTGCCAAAGCCTCAAAAGTTGGCTTTTACACAAGTCCCACCACCAACAAGCCCAGATAGCCTGACATAGTTTAGGACTTTTGAGTGGCCACTGGGGTGGCAAATGGAGCAGAGAGCACCCCATCAGCATTTTTTGCCCTTGATACCAATCCAGTGTTTTATCTTTGGGTTTGTTGAGATAAACTTTGCTAAAGGGGTAAGAAAGTGAAGCTGCGCACTTAAAAAAAAAAAATTGCGTTCATACAATGAGTGTTAATGTTCCTTGCTAAAATATATCTTGAGCTCATTGATTCCATTTAACTAACTACAAGTTGTTTGCATCTATCTTCACAGGGTGCAGATGGCTTAGAGGTTTAGGTCACACCCCATGAGGAGTGGGTGGGTGGCCTGGTCTTGAGTCCTTCCTGCAGCCTGTTTCTGCCATGTCATTTCCCTGTTCTCTGCACTATACACTGTCCTCTCCTGTCTGATTAAAGGCACGAAAAGCCAAGATGTTTCTCAAACACTGGTCCTCTGCATGTCTGTCTCTTGATCTCTTAGTATTCATTTTCAATTCATTGATGTGAGTTTATTTAACCTTTAGTGAACTAGATAGTTCCTTTGGGATTTAAAACATCTTTTTGAGACATGGCCAAGGCATCATTCCTCCAGAGCTAGAAAGGTTCAAAACAACATGAATAAATAAATAACACAACGTGTGGAAATAAAAACAATCACCATTCTTTTTCTGAAGTTGATGTTTTGCAGCAGTGTTAAAAAAAATAAATGAATATATAAACTGAAGAATCACAGTTCCTGTCACTCAAGTGTGGGTAAAACCAGGGAAATAATAATAATAATAATAATAATAATAATAATAATAATAATAATAATAATAATAATAATAATAATAATAATAAAAAGTCGTTATGGGAAGAAGACAAACATCCTGCCTTGTAATGTGGGTTAACTTATAATAATTTCTTTGATTTTTTTCTGAAATCGAGCAGGATCAGCTACAGCTTCAAAGCTTTAAGGGCCTGTGTCCACTGACAGCAGTCATACCAGAAGGCATTTTTTTTTCTTTTAATGTAATAGACCCCTGCAGTTGAAATAGTTGAACTTCTGGGGCACCACCACACTTGTTAGTGTGGTAAGTTTTGTTTCCTTAAACTGAAACAAATATAAAACATGAAGTTAAACTTGTAACATTTTAAACCTTGCAACTGTACACACCTGCAAGAAGCTCACTAAAATGATGTTGTGAACACAGATGACTGACTTCAGATGTTTGGATTCTACACATTTGCAGACACTATCCTCTGGATAGGTGGAGATGAAATGCAGACCAGTTTCTGCAGCTGGGAAGTGTGGTTGAGTTGTAACTTTGCATCATTGCAGCATCAGTACCTTCAGGGCACAAATATACAAGCGCTGAGTTTCAGAGAGAAAATCAAACAGTCTGCAGAGCCATTGTGCTACAGAATGCATGTTTTTACTGACTCTGAAAGCAGAGTAAGCACAGTGTGGGGTTGTCAGAATCAAAGGCAGAACGAGCAGGCAAAGCTTCGGGATTCAGCTTTCTACTGAAATACTGAATCCTGTGGAAAGAAATATATGTTTGACTAAAGCAAGCACTGTGATATGTTGTGTAACATGTTGCTAAGCTCATATGTTCGAATCATACCATACAAAAACATATGTGATGAGAAAAACAAGAAAGCTAAACCCCACATCTGGTGATTCCTCCTTTTAACCAACCACCCACGGTTCAGCCAATCAGATCAGTCGTAAGATATGTAAAAAAGATTTATTTCAAAACAATGGGATTTTTAAGACTGTATTGGATAAAATATGTCGACTCTCTTGTCTTACGGAGCTCAGCCAACAACATTACAGCACGTTCAGTCTACCAGCGTCCTGTTCAGAGATTGAAATCAGAGAAAGAAAACAGCCAGCAGCTCTCACATGACAAACCCACAGCACCACTGCTCACAGTGCTGTTTGTTTTCAACTGAGCACACATTGACAAGATTACCACATGGTGACTAAAAATCTGTTCAGAGTAAAAATTCATCTTCGAGGAATTAAAACTGTGGAGGTCTGAGAGCTGAAAGGAAAATGAAGAAAGAGGAAACAAGAATTCTAACTTGGCTGAGGGTTGTGTGTGTGCTGAGTGCAGCGGCAGAATGTGAACCAGATGCAACCAGATGTCGTTATTACACTTTTGATTGAAACTATATTTATAAATGAGGTGTGCTATAAGAGAATGATCATTATCTAGATATGGCTTTTCGAAAAGTAAACGATCACTTGCCATTCTTTCTCTTAATCCAGTGTTCTGTTTGTTTGTTTTTTTTTTTTGTATTTTTCAGTGGATGCTGTAACTCCTCCAAAAACTACAGCAGGAAGACAATGAACACATTTGGACTGGATGCAACATTGACGGATACTTCAAAGGCCGTATGCCCCATATGCACAATGTTCCATTTAAAAGTAGGGTCTGCTGGAATTGTTGTTACTTGTTAGGAAACACAACAACTAAACCAGGCTCCTCCTCCTTGGCTCAGTGCCAGCGGCAGCACACACCCACAGCATTCGACCGTGACTGCGTGAACACACTCACTAGCCCAGCAACCACCTGCAGCATCGCATTTCTATGTGGGAGTGTTACGGTCCTGGCCTCTGGTGTGTGTAAACGAGTGTGTGTATATGAGTGTGTGTGCGTGCGCCAGGTGTGTGGGTTTTTTCCCCCCTCTTCCCAGGTGATTGGGGGTTACGGCGTCCACCAATCAGGAGCAGAGCTCGACCGAGTGGAAAGTTTCTTAAGGCTGGCTGGAGTTTGGAGCGGCTGATCTGCAGTGGTCTGGCGCTCGCAAGGCCTGTCTGAGCTCGGCTCTTTAGTAGAGACGCTTATTAGATTTGTTCCCCTCTAGTGAAGTTGTTTTGTTAACCTGATTTAATTTGTTAAATAAACTTCAGTTCAACTTTCCTTACTGCCATTCTTTTCATGGAGCATTCCTAATTTGCCTTAACACCTAGCTTATGTTACTCCCTTTACCCTACGGTTGCTAGGCGCTACCCGAATAGCTGCCTGTTGCAGCAGCTCTCTCGTCTTTGTCCGTTTCTTGTAATTTTTTCGTCTCTTTTTCGTCATCTTTGTATTTGGAGTGGATCATCACTTTGTATGGTTCATTGTTGGTCACGGACACCAAACTTTTTGTGGCTTCGGCAATATTTTTTACTTCTTTTCTCCTGTGTTTGTCTGGAGATCCTACATGTAACCATGGCTGCATTGTTTACATGCGAAATTAGCTGTTAGCAGCCTGTAGCATGTCAATGCTAACTAGTGTAGGGCTTGATGATTTCCCTCGAGCTGAGGAGGAGGAGGTGAGGACGACGTGCTGGTTCTCGGATGTGAGCTGGGAGGTGACGACGTGGACCTGTCCTTCCATCCACCGTTGTTGGGAACGTGGGATCTAGCCCCGGGGGATGGATGAGCTAGCTGTGCTAACCCAGTGGCATCGTGCTGTTCACAGACGTGGCTGACGGAGCAGACATCGGACGCTGCGACACATCGGAGGAGCTTCGCCTGCTGTGAGCAGACAGGATCCAGGAGGCAGAGACTGAACAGACTGCTGAAGAAGCTCAGTCCTGGACCCTGTGGAGGTGGAGACTGGCTTGGCTGGAGAGTGGTGGACGAGTGGTGGACGGGATGTCGTCATCTAACTTCTTATGGACATTTCTGCACTTTCTATACTCTTTCTTACTTTTGTTTTCTTAAATGCTGCGGTGACTCCTGAATTTCCCCTCGGGGATAAATAAAGTATTTTCTATTCTATTCTATTCTATTCTATTAAGAGCTCTGGCTGTAACAAGGAGAGACATGAGGGCCGTGCTCCTGACTTTGCATGTTAGCATAAGCTAATCACAAGTATGTGACACAAACCTGCTCAGTAGAAAGCTAACTCAACACTCGCTTCGGCCTGAGCTGCTCTCCAAGTGCCCAAAAGTGAGTGAAAGTCAAGCCAAGCTTTACCCTTGTTCAGTAAAAAGTTTTATCCGTTTGGCGTTTCGTTCACTTTGGTTGTATTTTTCTTGCTCTGTGCTACTTCCACGTCCACCATCCTAGATGCTCGGGATAGCTTCTTCCACTCACTACTTGACACGCAAAGTCACTAGTGCACTTGGCACACAGTGATTGGCTGAGGTGAACACACCTACTCTCCACCAGAAATCTCTTGAAACAACCAAAACATCAACATACAGGCTGAGGAGAGGGTTCGAGGCAGACAGACACTGACACGCATGTATAGTGACAACTGATAAGAAGTGACAACTGATAAGAATTATTCCTGTAAAAGCTGACATTTTATTTCAAGGGAAATCTTGCAGACTCCCTGTCAGACCAAATTCGGTGTATAGACCATTTCAGATGGTGTCATCCAACCTCGCTGTGAAAAAGTAGTAACACAAACTTTCCAATCCCTCCATGTGTATTTCAGCAAATCTCATTTCATTAGTTGACTGTCTTGAAAATGATGACGAGGTCTAAAATTACCAACATGTTGCATCTGGCCTGAAAGGTATACATGTGTAAATGTTGCATCTGGTCTTCACAGCTATTGTTGAAGACATAAGACGCGCTGACATAAATGAGGAGTAAATAAATGGAATTTTAAACAAGGAATGAAAATTGTGACTATTCTGATGTATTGTTATGTGGTTAAGTCTGATTTATTTTTGACATAAGGCTGTATCCTGTTTCCTCGTTCAGTATCCTGAACAAATGAAAATCATTCTGGATACAGCAATTGGTAAAAAAAACACTTTGTTTTTCAGGATTTGTTTTTACCTGTTGAGTATTTTTAAAGAGTATTACTGAACTGCTATAATCTAATATGAAATAAATCAACAGCCTCAGTAAGAAAAAAAAAATGCAATCCTGATTCTCGTCCAAAGTTTATCAAGCCCATTTGTTTGCCCGCTGTTATCCCAGAACAGGTTTGTTTTCAGTGATTTCAGAGTGCTGCAGAGCCAGAACAACAACCACAGACGGAGAAGCATCCCTCTCCTGGGATTTGGGGAGAAGGGAAACAGAAATGCTTGGTTTTTGCTCAAGCTGTGGCTTTGTAGCAGCAGCCCTCTTCTTCCTCCTCTTCCTCCTCTTCTTCTCCCTCCATCTCGATGATTCACAGCAGAAAATTGACTCAGGGAGGGAGTGAACTGTGAAGCTGAAGTCTCCCCGTCTTGAATGTGTTACTCTGCTGCCGGAGCCAGGCTGCTGTTGGGCCCTGAAGCGGAGGATTTTCAAGAGAAAAACTTGAAGTAACCGGTTTAATTTGCTCACTCTTTTTTCTCCTCTCGGGTGTTGAGTTAATGACATCTGAACAAAGGAGAGCCTGCATGAGCTCTCCAACCGAGGAATGGCTGTCAGACTAACCCAGCACGCTTTCACAATGACTTCTATAGTGTCTTAGACCACCAGGCATGAGGTGATGACATCTCTTCATCTTATCACACCTTTAATTGAGGCGATCGCTTTAATCTGAACAAAGACGTGGCTGAAACTGCAGAACCAGAGAGCTCCCTGCGTGCATGAAAAACAAAGAGTTAAACCCCATGCCTTCACACTCCCTGTTTTCATTCCTCCGTCCTCAGACAGATGACGTGATGCTTCTTCCAGGATGCTGTGGCTTCAGAGAAAACAGTGCAGGTTGCTTAGCAACTGGGCACAGAAAGAGGATCATTAAATTGCACTGATGCTCGCTCAGTCCCTCGTTATGTATCTGAGAACTTGTTGCTTCGACCTGCACTGAATGAGAATCTGCCCTGAGATAAACACACGTCTCTCCAAAGTGCAGCTCAACATCAGGGTGGGGGTGATGTCACCTCGGGTCACATGAAGGAGTAATCACAGAGATACAACAGGACATGATGGAGCTCACCAATAAGTGACACAGCAGGCGACACAGGGCTGAAGAATCAGGGTTTTAAAAACTTTACTACATTATTGACATCATTCAGAGCTGCTGATAAAATATTAAATCCTTCAGACTGAGACAACTCAATCGTCCCTGTGGTCATTGAGTAATTTAACACACAGATTAGTAATTCAACTCATAACAACAACAAAAAACCTTCACATCTGCCTTTCACTCTAACCCCTAAAGGCTCTTTGAAGACTATCTGGTGTTAATAGCAGCCACACCTTTGGCCAGAGTTAGGTGTATTGTTCCAGGATAAAGACTCTATTTCCCATGAGCACTAGTGTCATTCTCAGAAGAACATGGCCGTTTTCGAATTCGCATACTATACTAGCAGTGCCTACTGTTTCCACCAAAATGTAGTATGCAGTATGCAGTATGCAGTATGCAGTATGCAGTATGTGAACAAATGTCAGAGTTGTAGTATGAGAAAAACACCCGGCTGACGTACTGAATCGCGAAAAATCCACAGTATGCATCGGACCAGTCTGCCTCGCCTACTGTTACCCACAATGCAACGCCCTGGTCCCATATCAGAAGTGAAAATGGCAGAGAGCGGAGCAACAACAACCGGAGTAGCAGAGGACTAAAAATGTAAGAGCCATTTCTTTTTTATCTTTAAAATCCTCATCATCTCCACCACTGAAAGTTAATATAAAATGCTCTCTCTGGCAATATATTTGCAGATAAATTACTCGTGGTTTGTTAATTTTGTACATTTTCAATAAGGTTTTTTTGGAAAAAAAAGTCAGCCGTAGCCAACTCCCATTTTCTTTGAACTGAAGACCAGCGTTGCATACCACAAAATTAACCCAATTAAACAGTCATACTACATACTATATGAAAGTAGTATGTAGTAGGCAGTGCCTACTACATACTACTTCCATAAGCAGTATGTAGTAGGCAAATTCGAAAACAGCCAAAGACTCACAACCAAGGGGCAAAAACCTGTTTAGAAAAATGAAGCCGGAAGTGCCAAAAGTTGCTGTTCATCGAGAATTCGCTTGAAGCTGGCTACGGAAAGACCAGAAACCACGTACACACCCAGCCAAAAGAACAAACTTTTACAACACTTAAAAAGTAGGGCTGGGACAATATGCTGTTCTTACGATTTTTGTGATTGTTAGTTGTTTTTTTAAACACCAGACCATGTGGAAAAGTTAAATGACGATGATACTATCTGCAGACTATATCAGGAGCTGTGTTCCTCCATAAAATGCACATCACATGATTCAGAGAGAAACATTTGCTGCTGAAAAAAAGTGGTAACTTTTTCCAATATTGTTTATAAACAAAGACTGAAATGAATAATTTGAATTAAAAAAAAAGAAAAAATGATTTTTTTTTTTGGACCAAGTATCCTGATTTTGATATTGTCAAACAAAAAAATCCTGTTATATTGATTTTCAATTTTTTCTCCCACCCCTATTAAAAGCACGTTTACAGCCTGGTTCGAAAAATGGCTTGGGTCTGAAATGCTAAATTCCCAATCAGCACACACTGTACACAGGGTTGGGGATTTTTCTATCTCTGCAGTTTTGAGGATATTTGGATAGTTTGATTGTCCAATCAGACACAGCCCTGCTCAAATGACCCACCAGCGCCCTGTAGCTGTTAGAACAGAAGCTCAAAGCCAGCGTCATAACTAGTGTGGTGCAGATATGCTACATTTCACAGCCTGGTGGCGTTGTGTAGACTATGTCCATGCTTTAAACAGTTTATGCTCTTACCCAGGTGTGCGTTTGTTTAGAAAGCAATGAAGAAGCAGATCTTTTTTAACACTGCTGGGTTTTTTTTTTTGCCGAGACAACTTTTCCCAGGATGCTCAGTGACAAGGTAATGTATTTATTTGCAGTTACATTGAGCAATTATTGGAAAGGTGACCAATCAAACTTTGAAAACTCAGTTTGTATGTTAGTGTCCGTGAAATGTGACTATAACGTGTCACGTTAGTGAATCCTTGTTATGTCCAACCAGCGCTCATCTTCCAGCTCCAGCCTCACCAAGCAGAGCTAGGGTAACCTCACTCTTCATTTTATTGATAGACTCTCAAGTTTGAACAGACCACTGCAGAATAACTGCTGACTGTGGGTTGAAATGAATCTACCACTCTCCTGTTTGTTTCTTCTGCTTTGATCTCCTTTTTCTTTTTGACAGTTCAGCTCTAGAGTTCATCATTACAACAAAATCAATCCAAGAAATCTTTTTCTTCAAAATAAAGGAAAAAAAGGAACGATATTATTTCTTCCTTGACTCTACTTACTGACACAATGTTGTTATAGGGTCTTTAGTTTGTGTGTCGTATATGGATTTGTGTTCTTTCATGACAATCTGACTGGAACAGAAATACTGAGAAATAGCACAGAGAAAAAAATAATTTTTGCACTGTTAACCTTATTTCAAATTGTACATTATGAACAGGAAAACATATATAATTGAGGCGATTTCAAGTCCACTCATAAAGTCCTCACAGAGCCTGTAACAAAACAGCTCCTGCTGTCAGAATGAATGGGTGAAAATGAAAGGAAGCATAAAGCACTTTGAGTGGTATGAAGACCAAAGAAGAGTTATATGTGCAGTCCATTAGCATAGATGAAGAACATGCTTTGTTCATACTGCCTAAGTGTTAAAGCTGAGGACAGAGTGTTATTACATGCAGGGATCAGCAGGCAGTGAAGCAGCTGCAGTCCAACATGGAGAGACTGGGGAACTATTACAGAGCAGATTAAGTCCTGGTGTAATCCAAGCCCAGAAAGTGAGCTGGCACAGCTCAGGAGCCTTTGAGCAAGGCACTGACTGAACCCCAAACAGCATGGGGACCCTTTACAGCCCTGCTTCTGTATTATGTGTGAATTTCTGGTAAAGTGTATGCTGCTTGTATAACAACAGGGTCTTTGTTTCTGTTTGAGATTCATTTGCCCTAAATTGAAATAAAATGCAGTAAAAGTTTGAAAAACGCAACACTAATAGCTTTAGAAGCTAGTTCTTCCTATTCTCAAAGTCTTATTTAGTTCTTAAGGTTGTTGACTGTAATGATGCTCAGTCAAGAGCTCTCCAACTAGGGATGGGTACCGAAATAGTTGCTTTTGAAGGTACCGACCAAATTTTGTCAAAAGTACTGGGTACAGATTCACATAAAATCAAAAGATACCATGTTTTGGTACCTAAATGCATCCTTGTGACTGTGAGGGAGTAGAAGAGTAGGTGATTTTCCATACTGAACATGAACACAGCATTGCAAGGTTATATGTTCAAGAAGAAATATGTTAAAATTGAAAAATAAATAAATATATATATATATATATATATATATATATATATATATATATATATATATATATATATATATATATATATATATAATTAAACAAATTGATATTTTTTACCACATAAAGCCAAAAAAGTACCGGAAATTGGTAACGTTGAGTATCGATTGGCAGGTACCAGGCATCGGTACCGTATTGTTCTCGATGTGAAAGGTACCCATCCCTATCTCCAACTTTCTTTCTCCTCTTACTCTGTGACTGTGTTTTTTGGTTTACATAATCTGAATGTGTTTTTTTTCTGTGTGGCTAAAGACAGCTGTCACATTGTGGAAAATGTGTTTTCTATTCCATCATTATTCCATGCACAGCTGGAATAAGAAAGCAGTTGCCAGGTTAAGCTGCTCTAGCCTGAGGCCCACAACACCTGTCAGGACCAGTTCATTTTTCAGTCAAATGGCTAAAAACTATAACAACAACAACAACAACAACAACAACAATAACAAAGCTGCACATTTGTTTCTCCCAGGTTACCCTCCTTGCTGCTGGACAAAGTAGTACGTGAAACATTGCAGCCAGTTTTGTCCATAATCTTTGGTTTTATATTCCCTGATTGATGAAGTTTTTATATTTTTAAGGAAAAAAACCAAACAAACTGCAATATTATAAATGAATTAGACAAAACTTTTACTTTAACACACCAGAGAACAAAACATTTTGTGACCTCAAAAATCCTGGTTTCTGGGCAAGAAACTGTTGGATGGACATGTCTCACTTGTTATCCCACAACTGCATCCACAAAGCTGAGTCCAGGGACAGTGATGCAAGACCAAGCAGCAACCTCTGATCTCCAAGGCTGGCTGCAGAAACACCAGAGACCACATACACACCAAGACAAATAAAAAACATACAACACATGATAGAAGCTAGCTGTCAAACTGTAGTTAGCATCCTCTGTGCTGGAGTCTGTTTGAGAAACACTGGGACTAATATTAGACAGTAAACACTCTGTATAACACACTGTGGTGACACTGTCCAAGTGCACAAACCAGAGATTTAAATTATCCAACAAGCAGCAGGGACCATCTGGATTATTATTAAGAGACTCAGGTTAAAGCTCAGTCATTTTCAGGGTGAGCTGAGGACCCTGTTTGCCCTCCCTTTTGCTGCCTTTGGATTCCTTCAGGCAGTTAATATCTCAGATGCAAATACTGCACTGTCTGACCACCACGTTCAGTGAGGTTATGTAGGGTAAAAGATCCCATTAGCCATGGAAACCCTCAGTTTCTTCCAGAATGTAACTGGAGCTACATGTGTTGTAAATTTCTGAAGAGTGTGTTTTACAAATACAGTGTATCTGGTCTGTGTTGTCATGAAGCCAACAGAGCCCACTGTCTGTGTGTGTGAATGCTGGGCTTCTACAAAGACTGTGCGCAGAGGCAGCAGCTCACCAGAGAGCAGTCACCTGCACTATTTATAGCCCACGGACATTAAAGCTAACAGTGTAACACGAGAGTGCAGACATGCCCCTCCACAGGTAATTAGAAACCCAGTGAAAGCTCACCACAGAGGGGGAAGACAGAGGCAGAAAAGACACGCTGCTGGTAATGAGCCAGAATACACTTCCAGAGCTCCTCAGCTGGATTCACGTTGCAGAGCTCGACTACAGGCATTTCAGGATTAATGAAGTGAAATCCAGGCACTTTTTTGGATTAGGTTCTGCTGCTACGCCGAGGCTAAGCTTGTGCAACCATTACAGTTTCCAGGCAACAATTCATTCACGCTCTCTGCTGTCTAATACAGCTTATTGTTGCTCTTACTGTGAGCCATGTGTGACTAACGCTCGTTGGGGCAATTACAACAGAAAGCTAGACTATCTACTAGCTCATGGAAAGACATAAGTTGAAGATAGTGTGAGGAGGATCTGCTTTAATTGCACTCCCTTGTCACCCTGTGGCCCAAAATGAAAAAAATGTGTTTAAGACAACTTTTTACTGGATACAACGCGCTAAGGTAAGATATTTATCAGGGCAGTTATGTGGTGCTACGGTTTGAAACGTGACATCAAGCAGACATAGCCGGCTATAGGTAGCAGCCCTGTGCTCCTGTAGGCTAACGTAACAAGTAAAACTGTCAGTTTGTAAGTAGTTTAGTAGTCGTCAATATTTAGCTCAGCTGGCAGTCCGGTGCTCTAAGAAATGTCTGTAATGTGTAATGTTATTAAATCCTGTCCTGCCAGTCATCTACCAATCAGAGCTAACGTAACCTCACTCTTCATTTTATTGATAGACTCTCAAGTTTGAACAGACCACTGCAGAATAACTGCTGACTGTGGGTTGGAATAGCGTTAGCACAAACAGTTTAACCTGTTATAGAGTGATACAGCCTGACCTAAAGGCTAATTAGCTTTTAGCTTAGGCTATATTTCTCTCCTGTTTAGCTTTCCTTTTTACCAAGGTCAACCTGGTCCTGGTCAACCGGAACTGGAAGCTAAGAAGTAGCAATTTGAAATAACCTGTAACCAGCAATATTTATGCTGATAATCTCATTTTAAAGCGTGTATTATGATCAGGCATATATCTAGAAGGGAGACTTTTTCAAGATCACTTTCAAACTCCTCACAGCCCCTTTAAGACAATGTACATGCAGTGGTTAAATGATAAATCCAAGCGTTAAACAATAAGTCAAACGTAGGCAGATATTTCTGGGAATGTGGCTTTTCTTTTTATTTTGGCAGTTGGTAGGTTCTAAAAATAGAACAAGATTTTTACAAGATCTTCATTGGACTTGCAGAAATGATGATGTCATCGCATAAGGATCTACTAACTGGTTCATGGCGAACTTGAGGGGCCTCAAACATTAAAGTCTGCCCATAGCTCTGCCCCTGACAGACCTCCAGAGAGCTGGCCAATCAGAGGAAAGGGGTTTTGTGTAGCAGGAGCATTAAAGAGACAGCAGCTGAGGTGAAACATTAAAAGAATAGTTTTCTAAAACACATTTGAGAAGAAAAATGGGGGATTTTCTTTTGAACCATTCTTCATGTATTTTTTTTCTTCTAACCTAACAGATAAAGGTAGAATTGCATTAGTACACTGACAAAAAATAAACAAAAACTATATAACATGATAAAACAAAATGATTGAACAGTACAAACAACAACAACAGGGACAAAATGCTTCCCTTATGTGTTACCAGTTTTACATGTTACTCTATTTGCAGTAACAATGATTGAAGTAACTATGTTTTTACTCATTATGCCTATCTATTTCCATATAGTTCTACAATTTTGCCCACAATATTTCACACCTTCTTGAAATCCCTGTAATTCTGTATTTTATGTTTTTCTTTTTTCCTTAACTTTTTCAATCAGTTCTTTGCATGGACTGGCTTTCTGAAGCTAGTTTATAGTTATAAGTTTCATTAAAGATATTCTCATTATTCTAATTGGGTGTTTATCATCAGATATCATTGTTCCATCAGGTAACCTGCCTAAGAGAATAAACTCATTTTTAACTACCAAGTCCATTCTTAAAACATTCCTAACTACGATACAAATAAGTGTTCAGTATATTTTCAGAGTGGGTCAGTACCAGAAAATGTGGCTGCAGTTGGCAAATTTTTCCCATCCTCCAGGAAGATGAGGTCACTGAATGTTGAAATTTTATTTGCTGAAAGGCACCATGAAGTATCCTGTATTGAATTTCCATGTAAAAACAAAAATCATTTAAAGCTTCTACAGGGTTACCAGAGCCTTAAAAGGCACAATACCCCCTCTTTAAATGCACTGATTGTTGTACAGTGTCTTTACTTTTTTACCTGTGGGTCCGCGTCTGTTTTCAAGGTTTTTTACATCTTGTTGCAACGTCTTCACACCTGTAACAGACTCTAATGTGTAAAGTGGATGAATCAAACTGTTTGATCCCATTACTTCAAAAGACAACCCTTCACTCTGACCCCTCGGTTGAACCTGTCGTAGCCGTGAGCGTTCCTGTTGAAGACAGCACATCCATAATGTAGGCTAACGTTCTGTTCTGATATGAGTTTAAATCAAAGAGCTGTGAAACCCTCTCCTTTAGAAGGGTGTATTTTAAAAAGAGGATATGTTTCTAACCCTTCAGCTAAAGCACTTGTTACAAATGGAGCATGTTATTGTATTGTAGCTCTCAGCTTGGAGCTGTCAGCTGTGAGGCAGTAATGATGGCCTGTGTGGGTATTTTCCTCCACTGAATCTCACTTCTCAGACGGCTCTTTTGCGCGCAGTGGAAAATAAACATCAGTGGCCGTTTTAACTGAGCTTTGTCTGTGACATTGTTGGGCAAACACTGTTAGTGCTGAAATAAACAGCTGGTCAGTTTATGAGGAAATGTGAGTCCTTGAGTTGAGCTTTGAGCCGAGCATGCTCTTAATGAGGGGATGAAATCACTGGGGAGCTCACATTGTTAAACACAAGAGCTAGAATATCAATACACAGTGGTTATGCAACAGCTACCATCACATTAGCCTGTGCTTACCGACATTTGTTCAAAGCACTTCGGTCTGGTTCCCCAGGCATTAAACTACAGACTTTTTTTTCATCTGTAAATCAAATTTATGGAGCTGTGAGAAGCCCTCCTTGTGTAGTTCAACACTCCTGTCATATTCAAAGAAGGAATGCAAGGATCCAACTGTTCTGGTCCCAGTACCAATGCCTTGGCTTTGGGTATCAACTGATACCATAATCAATCTGATACCACTGTTAAAGAATAACCTGCATACCCTACTGTGGAATAAGGGTAAAAGACAAAAAATGAGCATGGAATTACTGAAGGTAATGAGTATTTGAAATATAAAATAGTTCAATGTTTACCAACAGTTTGATTAAAATAAATAAATAAAAAAGCTCCAGAATGCAAAACACAAAGAAAGAAAAGATTAGAGGCAGTATTCCTAATCAAGTAGCTGAGAGCACCCATAGAAAAGGATGTAGAGATGATTGCCTGGATCGGCCCCTTCTGACTGATACCTGATCCAGCTTTGAGGGGCTGGATCAGACCAATACCTAATACCAGAACCAGGATTGGTGCATCCTTAGTTCATAGTCAGAAAGTCTTTTTCTCTCTGCTGTTAGGAGATTGTGACACGCTTGAATGAAAATGACATGCAAGATTTCCGACCAAAATTGGGATTTTGAGTTTTGATATGCCTTTTTGAGTTTAAACGTGGTTTTAATGAATGACCTCTTCTCCATTTCTTGTCTCTTGCCTCTGTTTCTTCTTTTTGCATTTTGAACCTGTACAATCCATCAGTGACAGATGCAAGATCATGTCATTTCTGCCCCGGTCTTCACATTTTGTTGAAGAGTATTTTGCAGTGGTTCCCAAACTGGGGGGCGCAGAGGTATTGCAGGGGGGTGCAGCAAAGCTAAAGCCAAATGAAGGCCTGGGCGATAAATCAAGTTTTGCTTTGCGGACAATCGTAAAAAAGAAAAATGAATTTTTCTCCCCCTATTGTGCACCTTAGGTACCACAGCTGATTCAGTGTGTGTGCAGCGTGATTTAACAGTTCACTGACAGAACAACAGAAACTAGAATGTCATTAAAATGTTCTCGTGCATATTTGACACCCGACACCTTGACGAGCACACGTTCCTTACTGTCCAAATCAACCGTGCAAAGAGTTGAATATAAACTAGACCCCTTATCAGTGAATGTTAAAACCCCTTTCCTCCAATCCACTGTTTTCAATCTGTCACTTTTCAGGAGTTTGATTAAGATCTTTGACTGAAATATATACAAAGCTGGGAGCCTTTTAGGTTCACCTGCAGATTATTTATGATGTGATTGACACGCGTAAAACCTTCTGCTCTTCAAAGATAATACTCTGATCATTTTTAGATTTAGGTAGTGGAGAAATATACATCAGTTTCTTTCAGAACATTCCCACTCAACCGAAGAAAATCCTCCTTATTGGTGATACAGGCAGATCATGATTTGTGAATATAGACTGTGAGAGGGATATGGGCGATGGACCAGAGCTGCGCACTGCTTGGACATGAACGCTTGAGACGGTCTTTAACTATGACCTGGGGAAAGCGGAGTCCCTTCTTTCTCTGTAACTCTCTCTGCTCCACAAACTGAATCCTCTGATCAGTATAAATTCATCCGCTGACGAGCAGAGCAACATAACGTACCTGCAACGAGGTACACTCTGACAAGCAGGGGCGGCGCCAGACTTCGTAGACAGAGGTGCCCTGACCAGGCATGAATTTTATGAGTCCACACTAGAATAAATAATATTTATTTGGCTTATTTGTTTGTATTAAAATTACATATTAACAGGCTACAGCTTTGACAAAAAATAAAACTAGACTAAAATATATCTTTCTTTTTTCTTTTTTTTATCATTAAGCTGAAAACAGTACTGTACAAGCTTTTTAGCGGTGTTTTTGAATTTAAAATGTATGAAATGGTGCAGCTTTCTTTTTTTTCTTTTTTTTTTTAAAAAAAAGGGAAAAAAAGGAAAAAAAAAAAAGCGAAAAAAAAGCGAAAAAAAAAGGAAAAAAAAAGGGAAAAAAAAAATAAATAAATGGTGCAGCTTTCTATGTGAATGCTGCATGTGAAGTCCGCAAAAAGGGGGGCCTTGCAGAGAAAGTTTGGGAGCCACTGGTATTTTGTAACACTCCTCACATAATAACTGTGAACACAAAGATGAATCAGGCACAAGAGAGGAGCTGCAAAAAAAATTCGGGGAAAAGCAGCAGACACACACGGTTCTTTTACAAAGAGCTGATGCTAAAGTAAACTTTTCAGCAACAAATATCACACAGCTACCTGTGTGTGTCTGTGTAACCTGCAGTCAGAGAGGATCTCCTGCAGCATCTTTGGATCAAACCAACTCCAGGAAGAGGGGTGGATGCTTTCTGAGGTTTGATCGTAAAGCACAAGAAGCCAACTTTTTTTGACTTGAGAAAATATCACAGATGACAGGACCAGACTTAAAAAATAAGGGGTTGATCGGGAGAAATGCAGGTCGGGAGTGGAGTGGGAGACAGAGTTAGACAGCGGGAGAATCCTTCCTAAATCTGGAGAGTTGGCTGGTCCGTCTGACCTGGCTCGCTCAGCCAGACACAGGACAGGAGCTGCTACTACTTCAACGTCATAGATGTAAATGGCAAGAATATATATGTTTACATTATGCCCCAGAATAAAACCTGCTCAAAAACAGACTTCTTTTGCAAAATTGAAGGTTTTTCAAAAATTAACACAAGAATTATTTTTCCTAGGAACTAATTACATTAATGAAGGAATAATTCTGTTACTAATTTAATTACTTTTTTGGGAAAAAACAAGTAACTTTAACTAATTAATTTTAAAGTGATTTGCCCAACAATGAAGATGAATATAATCGTTTTTAGACTTTTCATCACCTGTTTGTATTTTCTGCAGCAGCTTCATTGTCTCGCCTGTTTCTGTTCCTGTTTGTTTGATTTATCCATTTAAACATCACACAGGGACTCTCTCTGCTCTGCTTTTATTAAACAAACTGTTTCATTTCAACAAACCACAGAGACAATCCACTTTTTTTTCCCTGTTTGTCACTGAAAGAGAAAATGTTATCTCTTCATCAGTTCAGTTAAATGTTGCAGTGAGAAAGTTAAATAGTCCATTGTGTGTATGAAGGTGATATCTAATAGATCTAATAAAGACGGTAAAGAGGAAGATGAAGTGAGGCGTAATGAGAGCAGCAGGATGAAAATGTAAAACACCGTAACACAGCCGGTCCAGAATAGAATTTAATTAAAGGAACTGTGCAAGGTTAATTGAGGAAATTAATTAAAGGAATATGACTCCTGGCAAACTTTGCAGTGTTGATGTGCATTTCATGTGAACTTTGACTGAGATATGAAGTCAGACACGTCAGCTCTGTCAGATAATGTAAAACAACCAACCTTGAATTCCCCAACATGACCTATCTGGATACGTTCACACCCACAGCTCTCTCAAACAGGTACCAAAACCCCCAACACTTTTCAATCATGTGAAATTTATTCTTTTAATAAAGTTAAACTAATTGCCTTCATAGGTTTGAGAACAGGTCAGAGGAATCTGCTGTTACAGGATGATTAATATGCACCTCATTCCCACTATACTGCAATTACAGCGATCGGCCATAACTGCTTGGTATTCACCGCCCACACCGCTCTGTCCACTCCTCCCTCCAAATTAATCCTGATAAATGTTTCCTTCAGGGCCGCCGCCGAGATTACAAAAAGAACATCAGAAGCAATTTAAGGTTTTTCTTGTAAGGTCTGAAGGTTTTTTTTTTAATCACCGAAGCACAATATAAATTCTTTTGTTAAACTTTAAATCTGCTCTCTGTTCGTCCTGCTGTCATTATGAGATAAGCTTTGAGCTCAGGACAGGATGTCTGACTCACTGACATGATCGCAAACTCACCCAAAGACGTGAATCAAAGTGAGGGCAAGCAGAGAAAAGTTATAGATCAAGGAGAGGTCACTTCAGGACGTCCTGACATTGAAGTTCATGTGTCAAAAGATGTAATCAGAGGTGTTCCTCCTGCTTTGCTCTCTGCTCAGACACATCGCTCACTTTACAGTCTTTATCTATAAACTGCACGCACTCAGATGACGAGTGAGTTAACCCAGGGATGGGAAATGATACAGTACCAATGCCCAGTACCTGGCAATCGGTATTGGTACAACATGGTACGAATTTTCCGTTTTTTAATGTAACATATTTATTCTTTAATATATGACCTTGCAATGCTGTGTTCATGTCCAGCATGGAAAATCGCCTACTCACCTACTCCCTAACAGTCATAAGGATGCATTTAGGTACCGTCATCATGGTACCGTTTAATTTTATGTTAATCGGCACTTAGTAGTACAGACAAATTTTGGTCGGTACCTATAAAAGTGCTAGGGCTGCAACAACGAAACGATAACATTGATAAAAAAATTGATTAGTTTTCCCATAATCAATGCACGGTGCTGCGTCGTTACTGTATAAGTCTGTCTTCAGTTTATTTCTCTTCCTCCTTTTTGTCAGAGTGCAGTTGGCGACTAGCTGAAGCTGCATTACCACCACCTACTGGACTGGAGTGTAGATGACCTGGGCTGTGGGGCTGTATGTGTCACATGTAAACAGATCAGCGTGGAGGAGGAGAAGCCGAGCCGGCAAGTGAAGGAAACAAGTAAACGCGAATAACAGCAGAGCCGGAGGAGCTGTTTGTCCAAAAGTGCCAGAGTTCAGGAGTATTTAACGGTGATTAAAAGCATACAGTGTGTTGACTGCAACATTTGCAGAACTGACCTCCTATGGCATGGTAGTGCGACTGATGATGCAATGATCCAGCACTTAAAACACAAACATGTTGGGCTCATCGATGACGAGGGGACCTCAACAGTGAGGCGAGTAGCTACAAAATCCCACATACACTCCTTTTATATGTAGTGAAATGCATGGTTTGTCTTTTAGGAGTCATTTTGTCTTTTTATTAAATTGTCACCCTGTTTGAAAACCACGAAGAGTTCATTAAACTAATGTTAGCATTAGCACTAGCTGCTACATTTAATGGTAGGGCAGAGGGGGTGAACTGTTTGACTTGCTGGTAAAAAGATTGAGGACACATTTTTATTTATTTGCCTTTTTGGCCCACTAAGTTCTTAATCTGATGACATAACAAAATATTTTCTGTTATTTTGCCCATACTAATGATTTTTTAAGTGACAATACATTCATGTCACTTTTTATACTTATAAATGTAGCATCTAGTCAGTTTAATTATGTTCAAATATGTTGTTTCTTTGTATATATATTTAAGCAAACAATAGTTATCAATTAAAATAACAATGCATGTTTGGTTTTGCGAATTTTACTATTTCGCATTCTCATCCTTTTTTTCCGATTCATCGATGAATCATAAATTTGATCTTCAGAGTAATTGATGACCAAATTTATCACTAGTTGCAGCCCTAAAAAGTACCTAATTGGATACCCATCCCTAAGTTTAACCATAGAGTTAATCAAAAATTTATTAAGACCTGGTGAGATTCTACATCAGCATAAATCTATAAAAATCAATCAACTTGTCAACTGTGAGTGATGCCTCCATCAGCTGCTATTGATCCTGAAATAACAGACTGGTGTTCCAGTGTGTGATCTCACATTTCATTAAGGCGTTGAAGCATGAGATGCTCAACATGTAAACACACAGCAGGAGTTTCACTGCTCAACCAGCTCCTGGTGATTCTGTTATAACTACAGCACTGAGACGACTATTCAGCCTTCACATTCACCTGAAGGCTGGACGCCATGTTTAACCAGCGGCTGAAAAGGAGCACCAGATTGTTTGCCATCTCTTGACTTGAGTTGGTTTGCCTGTCATGGACGGTATTTACAAATGCTTCAGCACCACACCTGACAACAAACCCACACACCCAGAGCAGACAGTGGAATCATCTCTCCAAATGTCAGAAACATCGCTTCTCCAAAATGCATCCAGCTGTCAGTTTTATTAGTTCTTACAGGTTTCCTGGAGCAGTGAGTAAAATCTACCCTAAAGAGGAGGTATTGTGTGTTCTTTTTTTTTTTTTTTCAAAATCTCCCGCTGGTATCCCCATAGTAGCTATGAGATTTTTATCTCAAGACAAAATCCCATTTTTTCTTTTACCGTCTTTTTTTTTGTTTTTTTGTTTCTTTTTGTTTAGAAAATTTCAGCTTCTTTCTGAAACACATTTTAGCTGCTGTCTCTTTAAGACTCCCTACTCCACAAACCCCCTTCCCTCTGATTGTCCAGCCCTCTGGAGGCCAGTTGGGGGTGGGGCTATGGGCAGATTAAGCACCATACTCCAGTCTTAAAATATAAGGCAATGTGGAAATGCTAAACTCTGATGTTCGTCCTGCTTGAGGCTGGCACCGGAAGTACTACTACTAGTTTCTTGAAGGATACATTGCCCAGGAGTGATTTTTTTTAATAACTCAGCAGATCAAAAGATATTAAGATAACAAGTTCACCCAATCAGAAGCATAGCTCATCTGACTGACAGGTAGGCACTCACAGCTGTTAGTGAGGAGGCTCACAGCCCACCCTATTTCTAAAACAGCTCCTGTTGATGGTTTGATTAACACTCTGTTTCAGAAACAAATTGGTGGTGTCACAGTCTATGGGCAGTGCTAGTACCGGGTCGGACCCCCTTTTGCCTTCAGAACTCCCTTTGTGGCATAGATTCAACAAGGTGCTGGAAACATTCCTCAGAGGGTTTGGTCCATATTGACATGATAACATCACACAGTTGCTGCAGATTTGTCGGCTGAACATCCATGATGAGAATCTCCCGTTCCACCACATCCCAAAGGTGCTCTATTGGATTTAGATCTGGGGACTGTGGAGGACATTTGAGTGCAGGGAACTCAATGTCATGTTGAAGAAAGCAGTCTGAGATGATTCCAGCTTTATGACATGGAGCGGTATCCTGCTGGAAGTAGCCATCAGAGGATGGGTACACTGTGCTCATAAAGGGATGGACATGGTCAGCAACAATACTCAGGTAGGCTGTGGACTTTAAACCATGTTCAGTTGGTACTAAGGGGCACAAAGTGAGCCAAGAAAATATCCCCCACACCATTACACCAGCAGCAGCAGCCTGAACCGTTGATACAAGGCAGGATGGATCCATGCTGTCATGTTGTTGACGCCAAATTCCGACCCTACCATCCGAATGTGGAGCAGAAATCCAGACTTATCAGACCAGGAAACGGTTTTCCAATCTTCTATTGTCCAGTTTTGGTGTTGCTGTGTGAATTGTAGCCTCAGTTTCCTGTTCTTAGCTGACAGGAGGGTCACCCGGTGTGGTCTTCTGCTGCTGTAGCCCATCTGCCTCAAGGTTGGACGTGTTGTGTGTTCAGAGATGCTCTTCTGCAGACCTCGGTTGTAACCAGTGGTTATTTGAGTTACTGTTGCCTTTCTATCAGCTCCAATCAGTCTGTCCATTCTCCTCTGACCTCTGGCATCAACAAGACATTTTGTCCCACAGAACTGCTGCTCACTGGATATTTTCTCTTTTTGGGATCATTCTCTGTAAACCCTAGAGATGGTTGTGGGTTAAAATCCCAGTAGATCAGTAGTTTCTGAAATACTCAGACCAACAACCATTCCACGTTCAAAGTCCCTTAAATCACCTTTCTTCCCCATTCTGATGCTCGGTTTGAACTGCAGGAGATCGTCTTGACCTGACATGTCTGGAGGCATTGAGTTGCTGCCATGTGATTGGCTGATTAGAAATTTGTGTTAACGAGCAGTTGGACAGGTGTGCCTAATAAGGTAGCAGTGAGTGCATGGTAGAGCTGCACGATTTGGGGAAAAGGTGCGATTTGCGATTAGGTGGACAATATTGCGATTGCGATTGTGCTTGCGATTTAATAAAAAAAGTTGTGTCATGATGAGTCTACACGCTTGCTTGGTTATCATGGAGAAAAATCTGAATTGCATGTGCTGACATTGCGATTACGATTGCGATATCCTCTTTTGCGATTACATAATTGCGTGTGCTGACATTGCGATTGCGATTGCGATTGCGATTGCGATTGCGATAATCGTGCAGCCCTAGTGCATGGTTAGAGCTAAACTCCTGTCACAAAGTGTTTCAGAGCCATTTCTTCTTTAAATTAAAAAATCCCATCTATCGGATCCTTATCATGATACTAAGTCCTCTTTTATACTTAAAAAGCAGAACAAGAATTTGTTTCTTCACCATCCTCTTTGTGGCTTATTTAGGAAAGCCTCAGGGTGACAAGATCCTGAGCCTAAAAGCAAGATAAGAAGCTTATCCTCCCAATACCTCGTACAAACACAGAGGCTGTGGAGGCTTTTAGAAATAACAGGAGTTCACGGCTGATGTGCCAGCCAAAGTGCATGTGTTGTTATGCTGTAAATGTGGCTAAATATCCTGGGTATGCAGCACAGATAACCAAACAAAGCTCACACAGAGGCTGCTCTCAGGGCCGCCTTCATGCTCAGTCAGCCTCCCCGATCACAGAGCAGCAGACGGCATGTCAACAAGCATAAATCAGTGAAGCGCTGCTAAGGTTAGCAGATGTGAACACCAGTTAACAGTCTGTATAATTATGTTATCGCAGCCAGCCATTGTAATCTGGTCCCTGGGGAGCGCGTTCATCCTCAGCCTGTTTTTCCTTCATCATCACAATCCAGCACAACGTAATTAGCAGAGCATGAGATGTAGCCTGCTGAATATTGACAAATAGATTGATATGTCATGTGTCTTTCTTGGCAGAGTAGAAATATGTGCCGCAATTAAGTGCTCAATCCATTCCACACCGCTTAGCATTCATTAAAACCAAATCAAAAACACTTAGCGCTGCCTGAATAAAGAGCAAGGCTGAGCAACAGCTGACGGATCTCCTCCAAAAGATGCATCTGTGTTCAGCCTGGGGATTAATATTCACGACAAAAGACAGAAAAAAGAGACTTTTTAATTAGCTGAGATAATGAAATATTACAGATGAGGGAAATATCTTTACACCACCTCTCTGTTTCTTTATTACATCTTACACTTTCTTCTGCCCCTCTCATCAATCAAGCAAATGAATTAGTCTGACAGGTTTTACAGCGTCAGGAGTGTGTATTATATTCATATCTACACCGACCGCAGACACTGTCTGGGACGAGATCCAGAAATACAAAGAGAGAGGCACAGAGTGTGAGGAAGATGAAAACACAAAGAAAAGAACAAAGACAGGCACAGGCTGTCCGCTGCTACTGCTGCTGCTACGATCTCTTCTCTTCTTAACAGCTGAGCTCATTATGGCAAAACGTGTTAACACCATGAAAAATAGAGTCCTAGGCTTCATCTTGACAAATGCTTTTAAATTTGAGGAAAAGGAAGAATAAATATAGGAGGTGTGGTGAAAACAGAGCATTTTTGTGATGAAGTTTGGTCGGTATAGCGCCATCTTCTGGGTAAAACAAAGTAAAGCAATGATATTTTATACTGGCACACTGGTCCCAGGTGTATGGACACATCCCATTCCTCCAAAAAACTTACTTTTAGCTTATAAAAATCCAGAAATATACCTGCCTTAATCTCTGCATTCCTGTGAATCTGATTGGCTCGTTCGTGCTCATCACTGAGGGAAGATGCAGTCTGTGCATAAGGAGCGCACATAGGAGCAGTGTGTCAGCACAGAGGATGTGACAGCCAGCTTATTAGTAGAAATTGTTACAGACAAGTCAAGGGACCAATTCTGCAATTATCCACATGTGTAAGTTATTTCTGAGACAGTTCAGAAACAAACATCCCTGCTGAGATAGCTGGAGGAAAACTTACAAAAACAAATCAAAGCAAGAGCAGGGCTGGTGAGTCTTTAGGAAGTATTCAATGGTAAAACTCAAACTGCAAATTCAGGTGTCAAAGATAATTGTCTAAATAACTTTGACTAATAGGTCATGATTTTAAAGTTATTACACATGCGAAATTGAAAGTTTTTAAAGTTTTATCTGAACCTGGCTGTGATATGGTATCCCACCAGGTGGTAGCTGTAGTGCGTCCTGAAGCTGTTAGCTAACAGCATTGCACAGGAGGACAAAAAGAATGGTGACTACATCAGACAGCAGAAGAAGATTCAAACATTACAATTTATTATGAAATAATAAATATATACTGGAATGAATTATGCTCTAAGCCATGTGTACATTTATATTTTCTGTCAAAAACACAAACAAAACCAGTCTATTAACGTTTAACCAAACCACATTTGAAATGTTCATGGGATTCTTGTTTAAAACTAACACTCAGTACATTCTACTGAAACTCAACAACTCTTACACCTGACGTCTTTAAATCAATGTTTCAATCATTTTGTAAAAAAGTCAAAATTGTCTCAATAAAAACATAATAAATTCCAGATCCTGATCCTAGCATGAAAGAATCCAGATGTATTTTTCCATCACAGCCCGTCCCAAATGTAGAACAAATCTGACCGCTTAACATCTGGCATCGAGAGACAGTTGAGGGACAGGTGAGGGTTGATTTCATAAGTCTTCAGTGATGACACAGGTATGTCTGACCACACGTGGTGACTGATTTTTCCTTGGAAATCAATAAAATGGAGCGTTAATGTGTTACTATCACATTTTATAATAAGTCAGTAAAAGCTGTTGGCCTTTGTTCATTTTCACAACACCAAATATGGCCCTCTCTGAAAAATTTTTGGACGCCCATACAATAAACCACCACAGTAGAATACAGAATACATAAAGTCGAAGGCCACAACAGCCTGCACCTCATGACTTTCTTTGGCTATGAGCACTAAAATACTGCCTTACATGATAAATTTACAGGATTCTGTTGCACTGGGCATCACAGTTTCATAGGGGTGAGTATTGGCAAGAATCTCACAATAACCCATCATACTTGAGCCACGAAACTACAGGTCCTTCTCAAAAAATTAGCATATTGTGATAAAGTTCATTATTTTCTGTAATGTACTGATAAACATTAGACGTTCATATATTTTAGATTCATTACACACAACTGAAGTAGTTCAAGCCTTTTATTGTTTTATTATTGATGATTTTGGCAAAAAAGTAAAGAAAAACCAAAAATCCCTATCTCAAAATATTAGCATATCATGAAAAGGTACTCTAAACGAGCTATTAACCTAATCATCTGAATCAACAAATTAACTCTAAACACCTGCTAAAGATTCCTGAGGCTTTTAAAAACTCCCAGCCTGGTTCATTACTCAAAACCGTGATCATGGGTAAGACTGCCGACCTGACTGCCGTCCAGAAGGACATCATTGACACCCTCAAGCAAGAGGGTAAGACACAGAAAGAAATTTCTGAGCGAATAGGCTGTTCCCAGAGTGCTGTATCAAGGCACCTTAGTGGGAAGTCTGTGGGAAGGAAAAGTGTGTCAGAAAACGCTGCACAACCAGAAGAGGTGACCGGACCCTGAGGAAGATTGTGGAGAAGGGCCGATTCCAGACCTTGGGGGACCTGCAGAAGCAGTGGACTGAGTCTGGAGTAGAAGCATCCAGAGCCACCGTGCACAGGCGTCTGCAGGAAATGGGCTACAGGTGCCGCATTCCCCAGGTGAAGCCACTTTTGAACCAGAAACAGCGGCAGAAGCGCCTGACCTGGGCTACAGAGAAGCAGCACCGGACTGTTGCTCAGTGGTCCAAAGTACTTTTTTCAGATGGAAGTAAATTTTGCATGTCATTCGGGAATCAAGGTGCCAGAGTCTGGAGAAAGACTGCGGAGAAGGAAATGCCAAAATGCCTGAAGTCCAGTGTCAAGTACCCACAGTCAGTGATGGTCTGGGGTACCATGTTAGCTGCTGGTGGTAGTCCACTGTGTTTTATCAAGGGCAGGGTCAATGCAGCTAGCTATCAGGGGATTTTAGAGCAATTCATGCTTCCATCTGCTGAAAAGCTTTATAGAGATGAAGATTTCATTTTTCAGCATGACCTGGCACCTGCTCACAGTGCCAAAACCACTGGTAAATGGTTTACTGACCATGGTATTACTGCGCTCAATTGTCCTGCCAACTCTCCTGACCTGAACCCCATAGAGAATCTGTGGGATATCGTGAAGAGGAAGTTGAGAGTCACCAGACCCAACCCTGTGGATGAGCTTGAGGCCGCTATCGAAGCATCCTGGGCCTCCATAACACCTCAGCAGTGCCACGGGCTGATTGCCTCCATGCCACGCCGCATTGAAGCAGTCGTTTCTGTAAAAGGATTCCCGACCAAGTATTGAGTGCATAACTGAACATAATTATTTGAAGGTTGACTTTTTTTGTATTAAAAACACTTTTCTTTTATTGGTCGGATGTAATATGCTAATATTTTGAGATAGGGATTTTTGGTTTTTCTTTACTTTTTTTGCCAAAATCATCAACATGAAAACAATGAAAGGCTTGAACTACTTCGGTTGTGTGTAATGAATCTAAAATATATGAAAGTTTTACGTTTATCAGTACATTATAGAAAATAATGAACTTTATCACAATATGCTAATTTTTTGAGAAGGACCTGTATAATATCATCCCAATATTGTGATATTTTGCAGTTTTTAATTTAAATAACTTCTCTATTTTAATGTTCTTGAAATTCTGAAAGTCAAAATGTGTCAAGTATTGTGATATTACCCAATGTTGCAATGAAATCATTGGGTGAAAGACCTGATCAGTTGATGTAACTGATAAATTTCAATTAGTGCAACCAATGTTCTTCATAAAAGATGTGATATTGCATGAAAAATGTGATACTGCATGAAAAAATTACAATGAAAATGATTTTTTCAGTCCACTACACTGTAAAAGTTAAACTAGGAATCATTCTAAACCAAATGATTAAACATCAATGTCTATGGCATCAAAACCCATATCATCAAGTTAAAGAATGCAATATTTTGAATTGACTTTAAGGTTATATATATCATGGGCAACATACAGTGGAGTAGCTCATTGGCGCCATCTACCACAGTGGAGGTAGAGAAGTCTTAATTTACGTCCAACTCTGCTAAAACATGAATTTTGATTCTCACAAAAACATTGATAATAAAAGTTAAAAAATCAATATTGTATCAGGGGTAGGGATGGGTACCTGAAACGATATGGTACCAGTGCCCGGTACCTGGCAAGCGGTATCAGTAATCAACAGTACCAATTTCCAGTACTTTTTTGGGTTTGTGGTAAAAAAATATCAATTTGTTAACTGATGAAATATAAAATTGTTTCAATTTAACAAATTTATTCTTCATTATATAACCTTTCAATGCTGTGTTCATGTCCAGTATGGAAAATGCCTACCCTTTCAGTCCTTCACAGTCACAAGGATGTGTTTAGGTACCTGAAAATGGCACCTTTCGGTTTTACGTGAATTGGTACCCGGTACTTTTGACGGAATTCAATGAGTACCTGTAAAAGTACCAAATTCGGTACCCATTCCGAATCAGGGGTCAAAGTATTGTGATATATTGCTGTATCAATATTTTTTCCACACCTCTACAAAACTTTGTTGGCTACAACAAATCAATGTTTCTTTACTTGGAGCAGGCCAAAAACTGTTTTAATCTTTATCTACTGACCGGAGAGAGGCGGCCTCACCTGTGCTGACTGAGTGCTGTTTATAAACCACCTGGACTCAAACACCAGGCGTCTGTTTGTCAAGGCCTTTTGGTCAGTGGGTGTTTCATGTGTACACTCATCACTCCATCTCCAGTGGCCTCATGTTTGATTGATCTTTATCTCCACCAGACCTCTGCGGGGTGATGGTTGTGGGGAAACCACTCAAAGTGCTGCGTGCACTGGAGCCGCAGATTTCACTCCAGCTCCAGTGCATGCCTGGCTGCTCCATTTCGCTTAAAGCACGAATGTTCATGTGAGCGCACCAACAGGATGAAGCTGAGGAAATGAATGCTTTTACAGCTTGCAAGAAACTGAAGAGAAATGCACAACAAGTCTGAATATGGGTTGCAGCTTTTTACGAGCAGCATCCTGCAGTCCGCGTCTGCAGGGAAGTGGACTCAGAGGCGTTTTAAGGAGCTGTCACTCTGCGGCGAGGTCTGCCCTGCAGCGCTGTGCTCTCACTCTCTGTTTGTGGGGTAAATGTCCCCTGGGAGGACAGGCTGAGTGACCAAAGAGCGCCGAGGCTCTCTGACCCTGCAGGCAGTCAGCTCTGCCCCCCTCCACCTGCCTGTCACGCTCCCCTCAGGTCTCTGCTAAACAGAGATGACAGCTTTCACAGCCTGTGAGTGGCCAGGAGAGCTATGAGGTGTCAGCTGAGGATAAACTCGCCTCCGCCACAGTTAGGGGTTATCAAATTATCAGAGCGATTGCATTCAGCACATGATGTCAGTGCTTTGTGTCTGAGCATAACTAATGGCTTGTCAGGGGAATGATTTCCCCCATACATCAGGCGGCAGAGATGGCACTTTGCAGCGGTGACACCCTGTCTACTGCTGAAATCTGTGCCACCTGTCACCTGTCAGACACCCATCGCACAGAGGAGTCACAGATAGTGTGCGTGCTGAGTAAGTCTGAGGGGAAAGGATTCAATGAGGGAGGAAAAAGGAGAGGTAGAGGGATAAGTGGCTGCTAAAAGGCGAGTGGGACACAGAAGAAGAAGAAGCAGGTGATTATCACTGCACCGCTGCAATTACACAAAAGGTCTTCAGAGTGGGAGCAGGCGAGGGCAGCTGCCTTTAACTTCCAAAAGCAGCACTTTAACAGCCACAGATAAAGGTGAGAAAATCTTGAAGAGAGGAAGATAAGTGCTGTACGCCAAGACGGTTGTTGTTACGGTATTCAGACACTCAGCTTTAGAGAAACATGAATGAGGCAGAAGAAAAAAGATAAAAGAGCCAAGAGCCGGAGAGAAGAGAAACTGAGAGTGAGGAAAAAATGACTGACATTACGTCTGGAGAGTCAGGATCTTAAGCAGACACTTGACATTAAGTTCTTATAAAACCCACAGAGTAATCAAACTTCCAGACAAGAGGTCCTACTCCTATTTCTGTTTGTTTGTTGTACTGCCACTCTTCCATCTGTCTGTCAACTCTGCCAACTCAACAATGCCAGAGGAACCAGGAAAGGCTGAAGGACATCTTTGAGTAGTAGTGGACAGAAAAAGGACACAGACCTTCACTGGGTTTAAAGCAGAGAAAGAGAAGAGCACACAATAAACACACATAAAATGACATGATTAAAAGCAGATACCTGAACATACAACTCAGGAGCAGCTCAGTCTTACAGTCAGCAACCAGAAATGTAAGATTTAAGTCATGCCTAATCTGTCAAGGCCAAATATTAAAACATAAAAGATCAGTTATTTCACATGTCCACAATTCATAATCCAGGCTGTTACGATTCTGAACAAAATCCACAGTCCAGAGAAAATGAGTAAGTAATGTGAGGTTGTCATGAGGTTCCCCTCATATTAATGTTAAAATTGGGAAGAAGTTCTGCAGCATTTGGTGCAGGACCACCAGGTTTCTCCAACTGCTTTGTCCCCCAGACCATCAGACTGTTAAACACTGTTACTGGACAACAGCTGTGTAACCATTCATTTGTTCTGTTAATATCCATAGCTGCTGCATAAACTCACTGTTCTTCTACCTATACCTATTTATCTATTACTGAACATTTCACTGCTGCTGCTGCTGCTGCACTTCCTGTTACTGTTCATCATCTATTTCATCCTCACTGCTGCATAAAACCCACAGCTGTTATATTTTCTCACCGGTCATTACAACTGCACTGCTGCCACTGCATACTGCTGTCTATACACACAGTATATATACTTAGTCATTGCACCTTTCACCTGCACTTTACTGGAACTTCTGCATCTTTTCTACCATTTGTTTTGAATCAGTATAGTGTGAACTGAAACCTGTGCAAACAAAATGTTTTTTTTTTTTTTTGGTATACATCTGCTACATATGAAATGACAAAGTCTGTCTCAGTCTAAAATGACTATCATAAAGAGTTTCACTGGGTCAGATGTTCCCGATTGGCAAATACTTCTGGTATTGAAACAAAACTCTAGTTCTCATGTTGTATGTTCTCAAATTTAAGATGTTATATGTGTAATAAACAAAGTAAGAAATTGTTTATAATTAAGTTATAGATGTGCTTTTCTCCTGATTTGAATTTTTTTACGTTTTTGGAGTACTGATTCAATTAAAATTGCCATTCTTCGATATTTCCAATTTTTGCGTTTTTAAGTTTGCATTTAGAACACCAGACCAAGTAAAAAAGTTGAATGATGATGATGATGTCTACAGACTATATCAAGATGTTTTCCCTAAATGCACATCACATATGAGTCAGTTTTTAAGATTTATTTAGAGGATCTGACATCTTAACTTTTTCTAACACAGCTTATAAACAAATAACAAAACGAAGGACTTAGATCAAACAAATGTTTTTCGAACAAAAAATCATGATTTAAAATTGTTGAACAAAAAATTCCCCACAATACTACGATTTTCCTCCTACCACTAGTACATTATAGGGCATGGATGAAAATGATGTCTCTCTCAAAACAATAAGAATACAGAACAATTACTTCCAGGATTCAAAACATCACCAGAAACATTACAGATAACATCTGCAGACAGATGCTTCTGCCTCCAAATCATACAAGATAAAAGTGTCCACTGAGCATGGTTCACAAAGTTTCAAGTCTTTCTCTAGATAGTACCAGTAATAGGGAGCAGCAAACTAGAAATCTTTTTTTTTTTTTTTTAAGTTCAGTCCTGAGCCTCAGCACAGACTTTAAAATAAGATCCTATAAAATAGAATATGAGTTTCTTTATTTTCCTGTAAAATGCAGGTGAGGATATAACAGGGAAGCAGACCTCAGACAGAGGGAAGACCACACTACATGAGAATTGAGAAACCTGTGATGAGAATCTCAAAACGCCACAATTCGCAGTATCCAGAGGGTGCAAGTTTTGAGCAGAAGCATGCAAAAATACAAAATAACTGTCATCAAGCACAGACAGAAAAGTAGCAGCAAAGTTTCTTTTTGGCTTCAAAAAGAAAAAAAAAAGACAGGATCTGATTTTTACATTAAAACCTTTTTACGAGCTGCTGAATGTGAGGAGTAAAAGTTGAAGTCATGGATTAAAATGTTAAGGTGTCTATAGAGGGAAACATCAATCTGCATGTCAGGTTTGGAGGCTTTGTTTTTTTTCCAGCTATTTTTTGTATTGTCTGCATTTAAAACAAGTCACAAATTGTGTTGAATTGAGTTAAAAGATAAATTACAAAAATGGCAAACAAACGTGCATAAACATAAATTGCATGTGAGCAGAGTAGGTGAAAATGACAGCGAGCATACATTTCCATCAGGACTGTAACTACGTTAGCGCGTGTGCATGATTTGTAACCTTCCACTGAGACTTCACAGTATCCACTCACTGTTTAGTATGCAGCCAGACGTTTGCTGCCGCAGACAGATGAATGATGGAGCCCTTCAGAGGCACACACACACACACAAACACAGACAGTACGAGGCTGTCGTGTGAAGATCAAAGTGTGTGAGAGGACTATGAAGGCAGAGAACACTGAGAGGAGACAACTGTGATGTTGGAGGCTCTCTGAACACAAAACACTTAAAAGTCAAGTCGCTCAAAGTGTTTCAGAGAGGAAAAAGGAAGAAGAAACATTGTCCCTGCATGTCAGACATAACAGGATGCACACTGCTAAGTTAAAATACACACACACGCACACACACGCTCCCTCGGTCGTCTCTGTCCCAGGCTAAGCTTTGCAGCTCTGCAGCGCCTGGCACATTGAGTTCTCCTGCATGTGTGTGTTTGAGTGCACACAGCTGTAGAGTAAAGTGAGGGTGAGTGGAACAATGGGTCTGGCAACAACACACACAAGCCCCCCCCCCTCCAAGCATACACACACACACATAGACACAGAGACTAGAGAGATGTATGAATTCCTGCACAGCACCACAGAGGCCTGGGAGCAGTCCAAGGATAGAGAGCAGAAGCAGACAGAGAGCAAACGTACAGTCCAACTGTTTAAATCACATTCAGAGGTGCTTCAAGGACACAGCCAGTTAGATTCAGCACAGTCACAGCACAAGAGTGTCCTCCACTGCTCTGAGGAACTGTCCCGTCCACTGCTGCAGTGAGCTAACACACTTTTCTCTTTGTGAAGACCCCAAAAATCATTCTGTCCTGGTCCTGAATAAAAGACTATGTGGGCTTTCATGACTCATTTTCAGTGTCAGTCCTTTTCATGTCTTCCAGTTTGAAAGACATGACAGACTGCATTGTCTCCATGTAGGAACAGTGTTCATGTATGTACATACATAAATATAAATATATATATAAATATATATATATATATATATATATATATATATATATATATATATATATATATATATATATATATATATATATATATATATATATATATATATATATATATGTATATATATAGCTTATGGCTTGTATAAAACTACAGACCAAACGTTAATATTAAATGCTTTTAGTTTTTATGTATTTTATGTATATTTTTCTTATCAATTTGACAGTGACATGGGTCCAGGGGTTCATAGGGTCCTTATAGGGATCAAAATAAAAAGCTGTCTTTGTTTGGGGTCACCCATGTTATAACCATCCTGACTGGCCCTCTTACTTTGAAAGGCAACTTCCTGGTTGTAAAATATGAAAAAAACAGGCGTTTTTTGTGTCTGTCTACTGACATTTAATTTTCTGTTTTTGAAAAGAATTCTCAATTTTAAAACAAAAATCAAATAACCACTTGTTCTTTGTTTTTTGATTTCTTTGTCTGAACAGAAAATCCAATTACCCAAACATACACAGACAGAGCAGCCACAAATTTACACCCTCAGAAAAGATTTAGGCATTTTGATATGGAGCCAGAACGATGACTTTGTTTGGTATCAAAAATTAGATTTGGTCTTGAAAAAGGTTTATCATAAAAAAAAATATATAAAATGGCATCAAAACAAGTGATGGCATTGACAACATTTTGCTGAAGTTAAAAACACAGATATGAAATGTTGTATCATTTCATTTTTTAACATTTTTGCATTCTTTTGTGTCCTTGAATTTGAATCTTCCTAAATTTATTGGATGTCACTGTTTTATCAACAACAGTTTTTTTAATGTCACTGACATTTTGCTTTCTTAGTCACACTTATTTTTTCTTTGGCTGTCTTTTTATAGTTTCCACTTTCTGTCACTCTTTTGGCATACAGGGGAAGGTTTGAGAGGAAGGGCTGGGAGAGTGTGATTTGCACAATTTTTTAGTACATCATTGTCAAATACCGCAGCATTTGGCTGTGCCCCACCGTTTAAGGAAACACTTGAGCGTGAGCCACCAACACGTTCACCTGGAGCTTCCTTCTGGCTTACTAAACATTGACAAGAACGGATCCTGCCTACCTGGGGTCCTTCATCCAGGTCTACACTCCTTCTGGCCCACTAAGCTCTGCTTGTGAAAGACGCCTGGTGCTCCCAGCCAAGCGCGGCTCCAAATCACTAGCCAGACTCTTCACCTCTGTTGTTCCCAAATGATGGAATGAATTACCTAAATCAATGCGATCCACAGAGTCTTTTTCTAATTTAAGAGATGTCTGAAGACTCATCTGTTCAGGGAACACTTTTTCACACTGCTAAAAACCATCTTTATTCTTTGGCGTTCAGTCCCAGCTAAATGAGTAATCTTGGCTTTTTTTAATTTTTTATCCCATATATTTTATTCCCCATTTTCACTTTTACTTCTCTTTTATTGTTTTATTCCTATTTTGTTTCTGTTTTTATGCATATTCAATGTTTGGCTCATTTTCTTTTTTTTTCTTTTTTTTTCACTGTTTCTACTTTCATGACTGTTTTATTATCATTACTGGGTTTCTAATAAAACATGTATGAGAGGTTATTTTGTACCCCTGTACAGCACTTTGATCAACCAAGGTTGTTTTTAAACGAGCTCTACAAATAAACTTTGACTTGACTACTCTGACCCTTCTCCTCTTTGTCCTCAGGGGAAGAATGAGTCAGAAGGTCTAAGACCCAGCTCTCTGTGAATATTTAGCTACCAATAAGTTTGTTTCTTTCTGCAACCCTTTATCAAGAAGTGAAATTGGCTCAAGTGTAAAAACTTGTTTGCAGAGGTCTACTAAAACAAGCTAGCAAGTGTTAGCTCATAGGTGTCATCAACCTGCGGCTTATCATGGCTACCAAAGAGTCCAGCTCTGTGATTTCTTTAATCCCTTAGGAGTTTGAGGTCGGCGTCATTGCTGACAGGGCCTCATAAACCCATGATCTAAAATATTTAGCAGCATCAATCTTCAGCACTGTCACATCAGCAGCAGAACCAGAACCTTCAAAACACAGGAGGATTATTAATTCATTCCAATTTAACTTAAATTCATTCCACTTCTTGATAAACTGTCATATTTATTTATTCATATTAGAAGCCAAAATGATGCTAGAATTGCTTGTATACAGTAATAAGATCTTCAAATATTATCTTTTTTTTTTTTTTTTACCTCATTAGCACTTTTTTTAATCACTTCTTTTTTCCCTTTGTTTTTAAATTAATCAAAAAGTTCTTTCTCATGGAGTCAGTTTATCACGTGCTTCTTAAAATACTCAAATATTAACTTTCAAGTCCCCATGCTAAAGACATTATGATCCTCTGAGAGGGTTTTTCATCTGGTTATGAAACAGACTGAAATTAAAAGCAATTCCTCTTCATGAGCTACAAAATCAAACCAGACCAGCAGTGAAGATTGATTACTAATGTCTGAAACTGCTGCCGCTGAGCGCTGCTGTCAGACGAGTCAATTTAATTAACAGCTCGCTGTAGAAACAGCTTTTGTTGACATTTCCCACAGAAAATACTCACAATGACTGATCACATTTGGCTGTTAAAGAAGAAGAATGAGATTTTTCTGTCAGAGAAAAAAAAACTGCTTTGAAATGTAATAGACAAGAAAAGAGAGTTAATTAGATGTACCCTTTTCTACACAGGGCGTGCCACAATTTGAAATACACTGATTGTTATAAGCACAATGTTAAGCCAATAGATATTTCAGCGCTGATGGTTTTATACTTTCTGTTTTCCAAATGTGCAACGAGACTTAAAGAGGGGGTATTGTTTTTTTTTTTGTGTTTTTTTTTTATTTTTACGTTTTTTTATTTTTGGTGTTGTTTTCCCCCTTTGGGCCCCCCTCAGTTCCTCTTTATGATGATTTACAGCTCACAAAAATTCCTATTTTTCTCACACTGGTTCTTTAGAAAGCTCTTATTTCAGCGTCTGCCTGTAACACTTGGTTTTAGCTGCTCTCTTTAAAACTCTATGCTCCACAAAACCCCCTTCCCTCTGATTGGCCAGCCCTTTTGAGGCCTGTCAGGGGCAGAGCTACGAGCAGACCTTGGTGTTTGAGGCCCACCCCCTCAAAGATCCTAATGAGATGACCTCATCACTTCTGCAAGTATCATGAAATTCTCTAGCTATTTTTTAAGATTGGACCACTTTAAGCAGTTTACAGAAAGTTTCAGGGATTTCTACGACATATGTAGAGGTTTGAAAATCAGGCGTGTGCAAAATGAACATCCAGGATTGATACTTGAGATCCATGTTTAAAAAATATGGGAAAGCAGAATACCCCCTCTTTAACTGAAAGATACAGACTGTTGCTTTAAAGCATCTGCCTCATTCTGCCACCTGAAAAATTAGCAAAGCAACTTTTTTCATAGAAATACAACAGAAAGAACAAGGTGAGTAAATTTAATTACACTGTATATAAACACCAACTGGGTAAAATTAGCGCTTATACGACTTGCATCTCCTAGTGCACATGCAACAGGATGTCACTTCAGCAAACGCCTCACTATCAGAGACCCTGCAGAGGAATCTGAGACGTGCAGCCTGTCACATGCTGTTCATCTAACGACTCACTGTGAATACTCCTGACAATTTCATCAGCCTTTGGGAAGACTTCCAAACGATCAATAGCCAAAAACAAAGTGTCAAAACATTATCATTGTCCTGTTTCACAGACACATGTTTGATGAGTTACTGCAGCTGAGGTTACTGGCAGCCACAAACACTTTTTGTTTTCTTTGGCTGCCTCTCAAAAATGAAGTCCAAACATCCTGATGGCATTAGCAGTGAATGAAAGCAGATCTAATGTGACTGCAGGAGTGGAAACAGTGAACAGAAGGGTGAAAATGTAGCAGCAGTGAAATCTTTGAGTGTTATGAGTTGAATGTTTGCCATCTGATCCTGTGGGTAACTATAGGTCATGATACGAAGCGATGCATTAACAAAGCTCTTCTCTCCTGGATGCAGAAATCAGGCACGAGCACCCCTCCTTTTTGTTACTTCATTCATGTTCAGGTGCTCTCCTGCTTCTGGCTCCTCTGAGGGTCCCTGTGGTCGAAGACCAGCTCTCTGCAGGATCATTACCATTTCAACAGCTCTGCTTCAAAGAGCTCGACCTGTCTGTTAACCTGAGAGCTCTGCAGGAGACCAGGGCTCAGCGCGCTCAGTGTATCATCATTCAGTGCTGCCATATTTCCTTCACTGATGGATAAGCTTATCCGATAATAAGGGAGTAAAAACATCCTCTCTCTGTAGCTGTGCTCTAGTTTGTATCACCAGGATTTTTTCCCTTTGAAATAAATCTGAAAAATATCATTTTACATTCAGAGTCTAGACTTTTGAATATCAATACTTGTTCAAAACAGTGGATAGCTTCGCTTATCAGTGAGGTCAGTGTATCCTAAATGACTGAGGCTACCTGACACTCACAACATCAGCACCAGGGGGATGAGAGATGGAGAGACACAGTGATTGTCCAGAACAAAGTTACTCAATAGTAGACCAAGTTTTAAAAAACTCAAGCGTTACCATGATGTCTAAAAACGTCTAAGATATGAACACAATGGGAAGTAATCTGACCATAATCCTAAAAGTTCCCACTTCACTGACAGCAGAGGTTGGAGAATGGTTTCAAAACCCCGAATGACCTGGCTGATCCCCTTATTTATTACTAACCCCCAAAGTTTCGAAATATTTGGGCCCCTGGAGGTTAGAGTCATTTTTATGGTACCAATGGAAAACACAGGTTATGTGAGCAATGTACATGTGATTACATTTCAACTGAATCTAAACCCTTAAGGCTCACGTGAAAAGTTTTTAGCTTGTTGTGAAACAGACTGAGTTTAATACAGATGCCTTTTTCACACACAGAGGGAAATAAGACCATGATAAACAAGATTAACTATTTTCATGCAGTTACTTTTAATGCCTGTTACCAGTGCCTCAGGATATTAATCAGGAAAGTAAATAATTAAATAAATGCAAATTGGAGAAATTATGTCAACAACTTTTAACAAGTGACACTTTTGGCTGTTAGAGAAAAAAAAGGAGGATATCTGCTTGACACAAACTTATGCAAACTATATCATGATAAAAGTTTGATGTAAAATATGTTTAATACAATAAAACTTGTCTAGTTAAAAAATGTTGCTATTAGCTCGAAGTTGACATTAGATTTTCTTAACAAAAACTTGTTTCTTTTTATAAAAAAAAAAGTTTTCTTTAGGTAATCCCAAAAAATAAGGTTGTAATTTAATCACGGTCGCATTGGGGTGTGTGCATTTATTTAACTAAGAAAATTTAACGTCCTCAGCCTCGCTGCTTGGCTCCAGAATTACTGGAGCCAAGTCAGTTAAACAAACTCTTTGATTGTTGTAGCCTGAAATACCAGTCATTGCTGCAACTGCCCCTCTGCCACTAGAAGATATGGCTGAATGATTTTGAGGAATATTGCAATTTTTTTTGGACCAATATTGTGTTTGCAATTAGGCATGCTATTTATTTTTATGTTTATTTTTATTTATTAATTTATTTATTAATTCATTAATTTATTTTCATTTCCATTTATGTATTTATTTGAGGCGCTACCCAAGTAGCTGCCTGTTGCAGCAGCTCTCTCATCTTTGTCCGTTTCTTGTAATTCTTTTTCGTCTCTTTTTCGTAATCTTTGTATTTGGAGTGGATCATCACTTTGTATGGTTCATTGTCGGTCACGGACACCAAACTTTCTGTGGCTTCGGCAATATTTTTTACTTCTTTTCTCCTGTGTTTGTCTGGAGATCCTACATGTAACCATGGCTGCATTGTTTACATGTGAACTCAGCTGTTAGCAGCCTGTAGCTTGTCAATGCTAACTAGTGTAGGGCTTGATGATTTCCCTCGAGCTGAGGAGGAGGAGGTGAGGACGACGTGCTGGTTCTCGGATGTGAGCTGGGAGGTGACGACGTGGACCTGTCCTTCCATCCATCGTTGTTGGGAACGTGGGATCTAGCCCCGGGGGATGGACGAGCTAGCTGTGCTAACCCAGTGGCATCGTGCTGTTCACGGACGTGGCTGACGGAGCTGACATCGGACGCCGGCGCCACATTGGAGGAGCTTCGCCTGCTGTGAGCAAACAGGATCCAGGAGACAGAGACTGAACAGACTGCTGGGGAGGCTCAGTCCTGGACCCTGTGGAGGTGGAGACTGGCTGGGCTGGAGAGTGGTGGACGAGTGGTGGACGGGATGTTGTCATCTAATTTCTTATGGACTTTTTTGGCACTTTCTATACTCTTTCTTACTGTTGTTTTCTTAAATGCTGCGGTGACTCCTGAATTTCCCCTCGGGGATAAATAAAGTATTTTCTATTCTATTCTATTCTATTCTATTCTATTCTATTCTATTCTATTCTATTCTATTCTATTCTATTCTATTTATTTATTTATTATTATTATTATTATTATAATTATTTATTTATTTATTTTTTTATTGTTTTTTTTTGGGGGGGGGGGGGGGGGGGGGGCTCTGCATTGTTCACTAACCACAAGAGATAAGACCAACACAACAAAGTATACTGTCAACATATAGACAATTCTTTCCTGTACTTTTTAATTGAAAGAGAAAAGGGACATTTTTCTGACCTCCAGTTGTTAGTAAGAGCAACACACCATACAGAATAAAGTCAACAAGTGGTCTGACTCTGCCAGTCACAATTATTGCACTGTATGGATCTCTCTACCTCAAAGGTTTTTTTGCCAGTAAAAGACACGTATTGACTTTTGCTGTGTTTTTAAAAAGAAAGAGTGCAGGTTAATTCATTCTTGTTAGATCTGTAAACATCAAACTTTTTTTTTTTTTCACAGCCTTTGTAATTTAAAAATTGCATTCTATTACATTGGGATGTTGGTTTCATTTCGATTAATTGTTCAGCCCTACAAGCAGGGTCAGTAGCTCCTGTTGCTTGCTACTATCAAGATGCTTGCTACTGTATTGCTCTACTACCTGGATATAAACAAGCACATATGACAGTTAGCATCTTAATCTCGGAACTGTAATGACATATTTTGATGACGAAAATAAATGGAGATATAGTTATTTAAAACCTGTGACTCAAGTGGAATAATGTGTGACCAGCATAAACATGTGGACTTGGGCTAGTGGTTCTGGCTCTGTTAATTTGAGCCACATTTGCTCAATTAAGGTAATTGATTTTTTTATCCCACAATTAATACAAGATCTTTTTTTTTTTTTTTTCATAAATAGACATTATGATCAAACAAACTTTTAAAAACATTTGGGGTATAAGGTGTCTTTACTGTTTGTTTGTATTGTGACTGTGGGGGACACACAGGGCAAATCAGAGGAAAACAACAAAGAAACAGGAAAACATGCAAACTCCACACAGGAGGCACGCTGCGATTGTTTTTAAGACATGAAGCGGCGTCCTGAGGAGGTAGTTTTCAGAGTAAAACTCAAAGAGCTGCTCATTACGCTGCAACAATGCTCGGAGTAAAACAACAATCAAGACTGGAACAACAAAAGGTTTGCGCCACAAGTGGTGCTTTCATTTCCTGATTTTGCTTTTTTGCATTATTGATTTTTTTTTCCTCTGAATAAATTTGTGCATAAAAGCATCAGATATTCAGTAAAACAAAAGGCAGAGAGCTGAGCCTAAAGGCTGTCCCATTTCAAAGGCTTGTGTTCTCTCTGAAGCTCTTATGTTAAAACCAAATATCGATGCATTTGAATAATACTCCATCACCAAAAGTGCCTTCCCTGCACGGAGAGAAAATGGCCTCATAAGCGTGCAGAGAGTGGGAACTTAACAAGTGTATGGATCGCAGAGCAGGAACGCTAAGCTTGGCTGACAGACAGATTGAAAACAGAGGGAGAAATCAATCAGTGAATGTGCAGGCTCAACAATGCATCACTGATTTTACTGAGAGCAGACAGGAGCACAATGAAGAGGAGAGACAGAGGGAAGGAACAAAGACGGCGAGGGGAAGCCACGTAACCAGCAGCCATTTTCATGTGTAATAATTTCCCCTCTGCCCTGTGATGGACTGATCGATGTCTTAAGGGTGGATTAACTGGAGAATCCTCCATCAGCTGAAGCCATTCAAACACTGTGGCAGCTGCTGAGAGCTCTCACAAAGGAGAGTGGGTGGGAGCGGCCACACAGACCGCGTCTCTGCTCTCGCCTGGATCTAGCTCATTACCTGTGTTTGTCTTGGAGCCGAGTGTAATTTACATCCAGCCAGGCCTGTAAAATCACTTGAACCTGAACATGGAGGGTGCAGCAGCCAGAGCTGACAGAAACTAACACAAAGAGGATGTTTTAATGGGGGGATTCTTGTCCTTCTGCTCCCTCTCAGAGGAACAGAGCAGCAGAGCAAACGCAGACTTTCTGCAGTCTGCTTTTTCTTTTAAGTCTCCGTGCAGTCTGCAGGTCGAGATTTCAGCAGAGGGATGATGATATGAAGTACATTGATGGGGTCTCAAGTATGTGTCTGTGCACCAAGGAAAAAGGACAGCACACTCATGCAACATGATGTCCAACCACACAGATACAATGGGGAAAATAAGTATTGAACGCGTCAACTTTTTTAATAACATCCATTTCAAAAGCTGCAGTGAATATTCCAGTCAGCATCGTTGGGGCCATTATTCGCAAGTGGAAGAAGCACCACCTTACCATCAACAGGCCATGCACAGGAGCTCCTTGCAAGATTTCTGACCAGGGAGTCAGAAAGATAGTCAGAAGAGTACTCGACGAGCCACGGACCACCCTGAAAGCGCTCCAGAAAGACTTGGAGGCAGCAGGTACAATTGTTACAGAGAAAATAATAGGCAATGCACTCCACTGCCATGGCCTCCATAGACGCTCAGCCCGCAAGACTCCATTCCTCAAGAAAAAGCATGTTAAAGCTGGTTTAAAGTTTACTAAACAGCATCTTGACAAGCCTGTAGAATACTGGGAGAATGTCGTCTGGTCAGATGAGACCAAAATTGAACTTTTCAGCTGTCATACTACATACCATGTTTGGAGGAGAAATGGCACTGCACATCACCCAAAAACCACTATTCCAACAGTGAAGTTTGGAGGTGGAAGCATCATAGAATGGGGTTGTGACTCATCTCATGGTATTGGCAGACTTCATATAATTGACGGAGCAATAAATGGAGCCATGTATGGAGAAATTCTTGATATGAATCTGCTGCCATCCACCAGGATGATGAAGATGAGACATGGCTGGACCTTCCAGCAGGACAACGATCCAAAGCACATGACAAAGTTGACTCTCAAATGGTTTCAAAAAAAGAAAATCAATCTGCTAGAATGGTCTAGTCAATCACCTGACTTAAATCCAATTGAACATTTGTAAGAACTAAAGAAAAGGGTTCACCAGAGGGCACCAAAGAATATTCAAGATTTAAAGTTTGAAATCAGATACACTAACTCCAAAAACAAGTAGCACGTGTAAGAGCTGATCGTAGAGCAACACACTTTGACCCGTCATGATAAAGCCCATAGAGAGAAAAACAGAGAGGTCTATCCACTGATCTAGAGTCAAAAAAACCAAGACTTAGCTACGGTGCTCAGCTAATTTTCCCAACAGGTTGAATCTCGGACTGAATCTCTGATAAATCTTTGTTTACATCTGTCACCAGGAGCCAGGCAAGTGGCTGCTGCTGCTGCTCGGTGAAACTGGAGTTGTTTGACAAGACAGCAGCCGCGTCAGTCTCACCCGGACCTGGCCTCGGTATTCCATCCCAAACTCAGTCTATAGATTTTATACAATAGACTCCGTCACATGAATTGTCCTGTCGAGAAATGGGCACCATGGACCACCACGTTTTTTTGAGACCGATGCAGAAATAAAATTCTGTCTCGTCAGCTGCATCAAAAGGAATCTAAGCAGGAAAGCTAAGTCACAGAGTCTAAAAAAGTGGACTTGACGTCTTGTTAAGCTAGTATTTCTGCAACCATTCATCCAAAAACATCTGAATCATCTTTATGAATGGTCAAATTAAATAATACTCTGGAAGAAACACAATAAACACGGCCCAAAATGCCCAATCTCACTCATGACAACCTGTTATTCACATTAGTTCAAAGTGGAGTAAAGGAATGCCAGTCTCTTTTGTTACGTCAAATGATGTGATGCTGAAAAAAGAGCGTTTTGAACAGCTATTCTGAAAACAGCCACTTCTTCCTCTAAATTTGTGCCTTTTTGTTGAATAACATAAAAAAATCAGTGATTGACTTAATCTACTGCCATTATCAGACCATGTTAAGTGTTGATTAAAAAAAATAAAAAAATAAACTGCAATATGCCCTGTAATGTTTGCAACATTAGGTAAGAAGTGGAAGGGTTAGGCTACCTTAATATTTTCTGTCAGGCAGAATTTTTCCAATAACAACAGAGAAGTCTAAAGGTCGTCCTTATTTTGTCTGTTTAAATACTCATTCTTTTGCAGTTATTCCTGCAAGTCTGGCTCTTATGATGCTATGATGACTATGATGACTTCAGTTTTTCCCCTCCATTTTCAGATTAGATAACAATCACTAAAAACGTCGACTGCCATTTTATGTCATTAAATTTTCTAACATTTTAAACGGACGAGTGGGTCTCCTCTTCAAAATAAAGCACCTCTGAAGAGTGTTTTTCCTCTTCTTTGGACTCTGGGGCGTCTGTGTCACTGCTGACTGCCTCTTTGTGGAGCAGTAATGAGGAGAGGATCTTTAATCTGTGATGCCACACTAATGAACCACTCCACAGAGATTTGATTGGAGCAGATAGAAACACTCACATCTCCCAGACATGAAGGCAAACAAAGAGATCCCCTCAGAAAACAGGTCTCAAAAACAGTAGGCACATAAACTGGATAAGGACTCTTATGAACGTAATGGAGCTTAAAGGGTGGGGCTTTCAGTGTTAAATGTTTCTCATTAGTCAGGTCCTCGAAAGAAAGTTTGAGAAGTTTTTCCTGTACCAGCAGAATAATTTACCAAATATTTACAGGTCCTCAGTCTGGTGGAGAAACACCAAAAAATGGTTATGGCAAAAAAAGTAAGAAGATATGCTAAAATCGTGAAATAGCCTTCTTTAAATAAAAAAAGAAAAAGAAAAACAGAACTGGGTATAATTCTTACAATATTTCAAGCTTAGGGACCACAGTCACTGTCTTCAATGCTTTCTTTAAGTTTCACACACTGTAGGTGTATTATGTGACCTCTTTAAATTGCAAGTGAGATAAGTTTACAGTTAGAATACAACAATTAAGATTGTTTTAAACATCTTGCTAAGTTGCACCTGCTATGAGAGTGTTTTCACACCTGTGACATGTTTCCTTTGTTCTCACTTAGGTGATAAAAAAATTCATTGTTGCATTTTCCCACGGCTCATCTTGTGCTCTCACTGTAACATGATAAAGTAGGTCAAAGCACACACTACAGAAGGGCAGTCCTTCCGTCAATCCCAACATGTAAATAAACAAATGCCAACTGTGCTGGGAAGCCTGCTTACATTAGCCAGTTCACCTGCCAACAAAATGGGGTGAGGGTTGACTCGGAGTAACAAGCAGCTCAAAGGCCTCTGCAACATTTGGGTGGATGAATATGAAGACATCACTCCCAAAAAAGGGGTTAAAACAGATGGTTTTGAGCCAACAGCAGCATACAGGGGATACCATCAGTTTCTTTGAATTTAAAGGGACCTCAGCAACTAATACTGCAAAACAAGGCAACAGCATCCTGAGGGAAAAGACAGAATGTTGTCAAGGAGACACCAGGATCAGAACCAGATATCACTCTGTAATGACACAAAACCCAGGAAAGGCAATGGCAGAAGACAGGTCAAAGACAAGCAGAAGACAGGTTAAACATGGGTAGAAGATGGATTAAAGACAGGCAGAGGACAGGTCAAAGACAATTCATAGTTAGGTCAAAGACCAGTCAAAGAGAGGCAGAATACAGGTCAAAGACTGGTCAAAAACTGGAAGAAAATGGATTAAAGACAGGTTAAAGGATGATTAAGAAAGATAGAAGACAGGTCAAATACTGGTCACAAAACAGGTAAAAGAGAGATTAAAGGCAGGCAGATGACAGGTCAAGGTCCAATCAAGACAGGTAGCAAACAGGTAAGAGACAGGTCAAAGACGAACTGAAGACGGATTAAAGATGGGTAGAAGACAGATAACAGACAGGCAGAGGACAGGTTAAAGACCGGCAGAAAACAGATCAAAGGCAGTTCATAGTTAGGTCATAGACCTGTCAAAGAGGGGAAGATAGATAAAAGACAGATAAAAGACAAGCAGAGGACAGGTCAAAGACAGGTCATAGACCTGTCAAAGAGGGGCAGAATACAGGTCAAATACTGGTGAAAAACAGGAAGAAATGGATTAAGGACAGGTTAAAGGCTGATCAAGAAAGATAGAAGACAGGTCAAATACTGGTAACAAACATATATAAAGGGTTTGAATACAGGCAGATGACAGGTCAAGGACCACTTAAGACAGGTAGCAAACAGGTAAGAGACAGGTAAGATACAGGTCAAAGACAAGCAGACAACGGATTGAAGATGGGTAGAAGACAGATATAAGACAGGCAGAGGAAAGGTCAAAGACAGGTCATACTCAGGTCAAAGACAAGTCAAAGAGAGGCAGAATACAGGACAAAAACTGGTCAAAACAGAAAGAAAATGGATTAAAGACTGATAGAAGACAGGGTAAAGACTGATCAAGAAGTATAGAAAACAGGTAAAAGACTGCTCAAAGACAGACAGAAGACATGTCAAAGACTGGTCACAAACAGGTAAAAGAGGGTTTAAAGACAGGCAGGAGTCAGGTCAAAGAGAGGCAGAAGAAAGGTTAAGACAGGTCAAAAAACAGAAAAAGGCAGGTCAAAGATGGTTAGAAGACAGATAAAAGACAGATAAAAGACAAGCAGAGGACAGGTCAAAGACAGGTCAAAGACCGGCAGAGAGTCTGAGACAGAAACTAAAACAGATACAAGTGCTGGAAAGTCTTGAATAAAAGCTGGGAACAGTTTTAAACTAAACCAGGTGTTGTGTTGTGATGTTGTGTCCTGTGATTTTGATCCCTAGCAACTTGGTCTTTTGATACTAAATGCAGTGGAAACTATGAGCTGCACAGGTCTTTTGCTAGTTTCATGCTAACCCTTTCCCCTATTACTGCAGTAGGTGAATCAAACAGCTATTTGCTCTGGTTACTGGGTAGATTGTGTTTGTATTGAAAATTACCTGCCACAGAGTTCACCTTAAAGGTAGAAAAGCGTTTGCTGTGATTGCATATGTTCTAATAATCTTGGCTCTGTCTTTTGGGAAAACTTTTCTAAAAGTCATATCTCAAATATCCTACTTTCTTTTAGTGGAAAGTGACTTTAGTGACTTAGAGGATCCTTAGATTTTAGGATCATATTGCTCATAAGTGGCATCATGAAGCTCATCTTGCATCTGTCAGATAGTAACTCACTTTGAGTTGATGAAGATTGTTCCAGTTTATAGTAATCACTTAAAATTGATGACGCATTTCAAAAACTTTAGATTTTGAAGAGATCTTTGCAGAGCAGCATGGGCAGTAATGGGATGTGTCCAAACAGATAAGATTAACCGATTTTAATTCCTCAATTAGGCAGTATTGCCCTTTCAATTTAACTAATCAAGTTCTGCAGCAATCCCTTCATTATCTGGGCTCAGTCCCTGATGAAGACAAACAGAAAAGCCCTCCTGCAAATCCAGACAGTCATGTCCCATCAGCCCGCAGCGGAGAGCTGTCTGCCAAGGTAAACACAAACCCTCACCATCACCGAACAGCGTCTGCCTGCCAGCCAGCAGGGCTGTGAGAGCGCTACATCTCACAAAACACACAAACACAAGGAACGGCTTCAAAACACGAGCGGGGATGTCAATTTATGCAGCAGGAGGGGGAACATAACCTATTAAAGCCTGTGTAGAAAGATGATACATATTAGGGAGCTGTAAAGCAGTGAGAAGGTGTCAATCCTACGATCAAAACATGTCTCTTCTCACCAAACAGGACGTCATTCAGCTGCAAAATCCTGCTACCTGCTCAAATGAGTGAAAATATTTAACAACACGTCTGGTATCAACACACCAACTCCTGTTTGCTAATCTAACACAGTTCACACTCTGAGCATGAGGTCAGGTATGCTTGACGTGCAGACATTGAACACTTCTCGGAAAAGTCTAATAAAACTTTCAAAAAACAAACCGGCTTTGTAAAGTGATGTGAACCACTATCAGACAGATCTGGGTCCCGGTTTGACAACACAGAGCTGTGAGCGCTGATGGATGACTGCTGATGACACAGCAGCTTTCATTCAGGCACTTTATTTATAAAACACTGTGAAGGCTGATTTATCGTCCATCATCACTCCTCAGTGTCAAAATATTTGGTGAGAATTTATGAAATGTTGAAAATGGGGAACATCACAAGCGTCGACTCAGCCGGTCAGCCCTGTGAAAAAAAAGTGAAGTCTGTTGGACTGTGGTTTGGAGCTTGAGAGCATAAGCAGTATAAAAACCTTGGTGTTTGGTGAGGTGCATTCACACACAGGTAAAAACAGGGAATAAAACACATTCATTAAGAAGCCTTTGACTCTTCCACCCCCTCATCCACAGTCATCATCACCCCATATTTCCCATGACTTGTCTCTGAGTCTCTATCATTGTTATCTGGCATCTCAAACACTCTCTGTCTCAATAGAGCTGTCAACTGTCTGACTGACTGGCAGCCTGATTGATCCTCACTCAGCAAAAAGTTGTCATCTGACAATCCTTCCCAAATCACTGAGTTCATTCAGGCAAAATGTCAGATTTAAACCAGGGAGGCTTTTACTGGTTGTGTTAACACACGGCGTCTGTCATTTAAAGTGACTGGAAGGAAATCCAGATCTACAACAGCTGTCTCCTCTGACAGCATTAGGAACTGATTTGATCCAGATTAGATCAATCATTACAGAATACTGTCTTAAAATATGGTCAAATATAGTATATTTGAGACTGAATATTTAGTACGTAAAGAATAGAAAAGTGGTCTGTAAGATTTGTGAGACATTTGAAGCTCCCTCTGTTCCCCCAATTCCTGTAAAAGTAGTTGTGTTAATATTGTGGCATCTCCTACACCAAAGAGTCATAACTTTGTTTATAAGTGAAGATTTTCTACTCTTTCTTTCATTCTGTGATTGCTTCTGTGAGTTCTGTAATACTTAAATTAAGCCCAGACAGACTCCATGATGTTGAGTACAGGGCTCTTCAAGGGTCATAACGCCTCTTCCAGACTTCTAGATGCTGAAGTCAGATCTTAATGACACTGGCTTTGTGTTAGGTGTCAAGGGTTGCAACAGCTCTCTCCTCTTCATCCATTTTGTCTCTTTTTCATCATCTTCGTATTTGGAGTGGATCATTACTTTGTACGGCTCATTTGTTGGTCATGGACACCAAACTGTATTTGTCTTCAGTGATATTTTTCCTATTTTTGCTCCTGTGTTGGTCTGGAGATCCTACATGTAACCATGGCTGCATTGTTTACATGTGAAATCAGCTGTTAGCAGCCTGTAGCATGTCAATGCTAACTGGTGCATGGCCTGATGTTTCCCCACAAGGTGAGGAGAAGGAGGTGAGGACAACGTGCTGTTTCTCAGGTGTGAGATAAGAAGTGACGACATGGACCTGTCCTTCCAACCATCGTTATTGGGAACATAAGATCGATCTCCAATAACATGGATGAGCTAGCTGTGCTAACCCAGCAACAGAGGGAATACCAGAAGCCAGACTATCATCATGCTATCCACAGACATGGCTAACGGAGCTAACATCAGACAAAAACACCACACAGGAAGAACTTCACCTACTGTAAGCAGACAGGATCCAGGAGACAGAGACTGAACAGACTGCTGAAGACGCTCAGTCCTGGACCCTGTGGAGGTGGAGACTGGCTAAACTGGACAATGATGGACAAGCTGTCATCAGCTTTTTGCACTTTCTATACACTTTCTTACTTTTGTTTTCTTGATTGTTGCTGTGACTTCTGAATTTCCCTTCATGGATAAATAAAGTATTTTCTTTTCTTTTCTTTTCTTTTCTTTTCTTTTCTTTTCTTTTCTTTTCTTTTCTTTTCTTTTCTATTCTATTCTATTCTATAAGTATCCCGACCAAACCTGTAACTCAATCAGAACAAACATCCACTTCATTATTGCTGGATGGTTGCCTCGTTTTCGTGACAGGTGGTCTGATAAATTTGTTAAGTCCCTACACATACACGTAAATTTGACAATATTTATGGTCCCCTAACATTTAAGTGAACAGAAACATTTACAGCCAACGGGTAAAATGTAATTATGTTATTAAGAAGGGCTGTATTCATAAATAAGAGAAAATAAATGAAATAGTTCATTTTAATAACTGTGCACGGTCTCTGAGCATTAGACATTGGTTTTGAGTGTCCAGAGGGAAGAGTGAACCTGAATGAGTCGGTCCACTCTCCTTTTCTTAGACTGTATGGATGTTATTCTCTCCCTGACTCAAACTCACTTATTACTTTGTCTTTTATCTCTGTATCTATTGATTTCTCTTTCTTTTTCCTCTCATCCATCCCTTGACTCTAAACTTTTGTAAACACACAGAGTGGCAGTGTTTAACACCATGATAGCAGAAACTTCATTGGCTGAGAAATGCCACGTGGGATGGCTAAACTTGAATGCAATTGGTCGGTGAGTTTTCAGCTTCCCCAATCCTATACCGTACACACTAAAAAAGCTGTGCCAGTAGAGAGTTGTTAAGTTTAAAATTGCCTTGTAATTTGATGGGTCCAGGTCCTCATTTCGACCCCGACAATGGTTTTCCAGTGCCAGCTTGTGACCCCTGCTTCAGAGTATGTATAACAAATCACAGGAAAACATGTCTCACAATTCATATTGTGAATCTTTGCACCACTGCACATTTTTAATATAAATTAAAGCCAAGCTAAAAATAAACTTTACGTGCAACTCAGTAAAAACTAGGGCTGGGATGATATGCTCTTGCGATTTGATTCTATTACAATTTTTGGGGTGCCGATTCGATTTAAATTGCAACTCTTTTTAATTTAAGATTTTTTCAATTTTTAGTTTGCTTTTTTAACACCAGAGCAAGTGAAAAAGCTAAATGATGATGATAATATCTACAGACTTAACTAGGAGCCATATTTTCACATAAAATGCACATCATGTGAGTCAGACAGAAACAGTTTGCCCTCTGCTGGAGAAAAGTGGAAACTTTTTTTCCAATCCAGTTTAGAAACAAAGATTGAAATGAAGAATTTAAAATTGAAAAGAAAAAAATTTGACAAAGAATCTTGATTTTAATATTGCCAAAAAAGAAAAATCCTGATATATCAATTTTCAAATTTTTTCTCCCATCCCTAGTAAAAACAGTTGTTTTTTGTGTTTATTTGTTTACCTGTTTTTTTTTTTTTTGTCGTTTTTTTTTTTTTTTTTTACTTTCTGATCTCATTTTTCCAAAGATAGCACTATAACAATGCCAGAGTTTTAAGCTTGAGTATTGGTAACAACAGGATCAATTATATTCCAATACCAAGATAACAAAACCTGACACAATCCAGTCATCACTTGAAGTTAATGATTTTCAGGTGCCAGAGTATTCGGGGCAAGTTTCCAGAGGCCTTAGCGATAAAAATAAGTGGATATTTTTTTAGAAGGCTTAAGTGTTGATATAAAACTTAACCTTAGGTCGCTCAGTTTAGTCCCACGTTAACATAAAGAGCTGTGCTCTTTGTTTATAACACACCACAGTGGCCCATCACTACACATTACAGCCTCTGCACAGCCTGACACCGCTAAAACACAGCTATCATTGCACTCTGCGGGCCTTTATTTTGCAGCCTCATATTATACAGCTACATATAGTGGTCAGACATAAACAGCAGCCATGCATCATCAACTGATTGTATTGTACAGCCTGTGTGCATTGTTAGGGTGTCGAGGGGCCCGCTGCTATAAAGTGCATTATTTATACCTTCCTGCTCTCTGTGGCTGTATGTATCCAAGATGAATGAAGAGGAAGATGAAACGCTCTGTTGTGACTGCCAGGGGTGAAGGGCTCAGGAATGAAAAATCTACCCAGGCTGGCCCCATTTTCCCCTACACACACACACATCCAAACACACTCACACACACACACACACACACACACATCTCCTGGCCTGTTTGAAGGTGACATGTAGGAGGAGATGGATGTGTGGTTTGCAGCCATTAAAATGTCCCCATGAGGCGAAAGAGCTGTTTGTGTCTTTAGAAGAGTTACAGAGCCCGGGGTGAGACTGAAACAGGAGACTCACGCCGCTGAGCTGTTTTCATCATAACAGGACGATCCTTTTGTCACCGCTGAGAGGGAACACAGCTGCTGAATAAAACACTCTAATACGTGAGGGGGGAAAGGGAAAAGGTACGGGAGCTCGATGGTGACTTCAGCTCGCAGGCTCTCGTCCAAAAACAGTCATTAAAACAGAGGGAAGTAAATTTAGTTTCTCGACGCTCGCAGTGAACTACAAGAGCAGGGTTTTATTGAAAACTGCAGCAAACATCTGTCACTAAAGGTCCGGGGCCAGAAATTAAATTTGACAACATACTGGCTGCAATGAGCTAATAATGGTGCAGCATTAAGACACAGATGCTGTTAAACTTCCTGCAGGTGCTTGAAGAGGATGTGAGCAGGCCTCACTGATGAAGCCATATGCAGCGAGTTCATCAGGCAGAAGAAATGTAGTGATGTGTCTGAGTAAAGTTATTTTAGGAAATAGGAAACACAGCCCCAGTGATACGTGCTCAGTTTGAGGTGATATGGTGATGTTTCTATAAATATAAACCTTAAGACTCTTTTGGAACACTTGTAGAAATGAGGCCACCACAAAAGCTAACAAGAACTCACTTTTGCCCTTAATTACATAACACAATAGTAGACTTTGACCTTCCTGTGTTGTCATGTTTGATTAAAGAGATGGTGAAAGTTGTATCATTTTGTAATAGAAAAAGGCAAAATTACTCATGGCTGCCAAAAGTTAATTTGCCAACTTTTCAGCACCAAACGAGGGCCACATTATTTTTCTGAGAGTGACTAAAAACGTATTATTATGTGTGTTTATATGACTAAAACTCTCTTTCTCTCCAAAAAAAGACCCTTAATCTGATAAATTAAACCACAGACCTCCATCTGAGAACAGTTTCCTGTTATTACAGACAGTGAATGAAACCATGACCGTGATGCTTGCACTTTCTGCAGGCGTAGCCTTGATGTGCCGCTTTGTAGCTCCATGCTGGGTGAGATCATGCTCACTCTTCTGACCTATTCAGATTTCCTGGAGGCACTGTGGTTGCAGTCTTTTATTTTTTATTTTGTAGTTTATCTCTGTTTTTATTCAAACTTGTGCACCAGAAACAACCAAACACCATCCGTCTTGCTTGACTTGTTTCAGCAACAATAGGGACTACTGATCATAGTATATCCAATGCATGAGAGAGGGCTGTGGTTGGTTTAAATGTGACAATTTATGGACAATGCAAAAACTAAATACTGAGCTAGAATCAACATCTTATTGTTTGGTGAAAAAAAAATCCACATTAACCTGACAAGTCCGGAAAAATGTCTTATTTTGAGGTATTAAAAGATAAATACTACATCTGAATTGCCAACTTGTTTTGCAAAGGTAAAAATTAATGGTCCTGTGTCCAGTTCACTTTGACATGTCCAAGCTAATACATGGCATTTGAAAACTTCACTTACAAGTGTTTTTTTATTATTATTATTATTATAGTTATTATTATTATTATTATTATTATTATTATTATTATTATTATTTTTATTATTTTATTATTATTTTTTTTTAATACAAAAGCTGCATTTCTAAAAATGTTGAGGGACCTGAACAGCACAGCTGATTGGTCTATTTACAGGATTTCGAGCTGTGCTATTTGGAAAACTGAGCTTTATTTCTAACTAAATTCTCCAATCTTTTTACTAATTACTTTTTTTTATTTTCAATAAATTAGCAAAAATTTATACAAAATAAAAATTTCAAAAATTTACAAGAGTCAAAAAAGTTTAAAATTCAAAAAGATTGCAAGAACATTTGAATTTTTTTTTAATTGCAAAAGTTTAAAAAGAAAAATCAAAAAATGCAAAAGTTTAAAAACAATATGAAATTTGAAAATTTGAAAATAAAAAAAAAATCAAAACTGGAGAAACAAAAATATAACTTCCCAAAATCTGCAAAATTACAAAAACAAGAGCAATTTAAAAAATTGCATAAAAAAAAGAATCATACCTTTTGAAAGAGTACTTGATTTTTGAACACTGATATTTTCAATTTCATTTATCATTTTTAGTTTTTTTGCTGATGTCTAGCCACATATCAAGCATGTTTATCAAACCAGCTTGTGGCAGTCAAATGAATCCATCCACACATTAAAACTGTATTTTCTTCTGTATTGACAGATGTGGTACATATTTAGTTCAACAAAATGTTTAATCATGATTTTATTTAGTCAGTGTCTTTAATCATCAAAACACCCTGTCAGAAAAATAAAAATTCTTCATTTCAATCACATATTTTTAGAGCTACAAGGAGCCACTACAAAGGAGTCAAAGAGCCGCAGGTTGCAGACCCCTGCACTAGTGGTATTCAAAGTGGTAGCTGTGAAATGCTGATCAGAGGGTTGCATAATCCCTCCACAATCCAAAATTATTCAAAATTGCACATTTCATCAGTGATTCTAAAACTATGAAACAATGATATGGGTTAATGTATAAAAACCATGCTTGACTATGTTTGTATTAATAAAAGCTGTCCTGTGATTGGCTAATTGTGTATTTGTGTTAACGAGCAGGTGAGTGTACAGTTGCTTTGTAAAAGAGGAAAAGAGGACCAGCTGTTTATGCTCCAGTAAAAGTAAACAAAAGACTGAAAAATGAGGATCAAGTGCACTCGAGTATGTTGTTGTGAGCAGTCGCCAAGACTCCTCGGCAATCCCCGAGGAAACACCGTCCCCACTTTCTGTGTTTGGTCGAAACACTCCAAAACAATGCTGAAAGCACTCACACACTCCTTCAGCTCTCCCTCTGAAAACAATAAACAGTAAATTTGTGCTGCCACGGTCAACTTTACCACTTCACAGGCTGTAATGAGCGATGACAACAGGTTAAGGATGGTCCAGCGACTGCTCCTGGTGTGTTTAATTAAAGCAAACACACTGAATCAACACCAGGTGACCTCACTGAGACACACACAAACACACACACACCTACAATTGTGCATTACGCTGAGAAAACACAGCGGCAGTGTAACAGGGCAAGCCAAATGCTCATCATAAAAAGCGATAGTTACTCAGGGATTATGGGCTCTTAATGATCACAGCGCTGCCAATTAATGCAGTATAAACTTAGAGGCTTGTTTGCTCTGCCAGCTCGCTACCTGATGGGAGCAAAGAGGCACAGACAGAGAGTAAGAGCAGGAAAAGTAGAGGAAAGGAGACAGACGTGTTAGGACTCTGGTAGCTCTGTCCTTGAGAAGAGGTAAACTGAATGCAGAGGACGGGCCCGAGTGCTGAGCTGCTGAGCTGCTGGCACTCACACTGCCCCTCTGGCTCAGCACAGCAGCAGTGAACTGGGGAAGTCAAACCATTCCTGCATCTGAATAGACCTTCAACAGCCAAATTTCACCCAAATGACTGTGAGTGTTTTTTCCTGTTGGCACATGAGCCTGGCATTGCCTCAGAATTACTAAATTTAAAGAGCTAAATTGTTTTCTAATCGACCAGAGCTCCAGTTCAACAAATTTATTGGAAAAATGAGGATAAAATCCACTCTATCTGCTCTCAAGGTCCACTTCACAAAGCATACGGCTGTAATGATAATAAAGCACCAACATGCCTTTAAACTCTGCAGTTTGCTCTTTGTTTTGAGGAGGTGACCTGTCAGCATCACCAATTTCTGCTGTGCAGAGCTGTGCTGTTTGCACCCATGATGATCTAATATGTCCACAGAACGAAGATCAGCTGGATGGGAGGATGTATGGAGGCAAAAAAACCTAATCACTGTCATGTATTAAGCCTCACTGTTAAATCATGTGTCTCATTTACAAACAAATTGTGTGCATATTAGGGATGGACAATGATTGCTGAATAGTCATTAACATTAAAAAGTCTGCGGCAGATTGCAGTTTTATGCAGGATGCTGGAAAAGATGGGAAAAGAAGACCATGGAGAGGATCAAAGGATGTTGTTTTTTTGCATCAAAAACAGGAAGAAATTAATAGATAAAGAGAGTCTACTCTTCTTGGGTAGTTTTGGTATTTTCAGAGTCATAGAAAACAATATTATTTGGGTCTTATAAGCTTGTGAAAGATGCTTTGAATATGCCTGAAAATGCCGACAGCTAATGAGTAAATATCAGCCAATACTGATAGCATACCAATATGTAAAAAAAAAAAAAAAAGACCATTATTTTATTCTTTTTTTTTTTCAGATTTAATTTGCATTTTGTCCTTCTCTTTTTTTCCTTTTTTTTAATTTTTTTTTTATTCATTTACTTTTCTTTTTTAATTTTTTTTTTTTTTTTTTTTTTTTTTGGGGGGGGGGGGGGGGGGGGGGGGCATGATGTAGGTTAAAAAAGAAAACTGTGCAAGTCACCTCATCAATGATATTGTATCAAGATAGATATTTGTGTGGTCTTGTATTTAGTTTTATTGGAAATAAAAACATTTCCCCCCTTAAAAAAAAAAAGAAAAGATCAACATCAGCCATTACCAATATTGAGACATAACTTCCTCCCCCAAAACAGATGGAGGTGCAACTTCTGTAATTGTACAGCCACACTAAATGCAAATTTGCGGCAAGATTACATACAAAGTCAATGCAAAGACACGTTTAGACGCCGGTTCGCCCTGGGCGGCGCGTTTCAGGTGTTCACGCGTTTGGGAAGCAGACGCAAATTCACTCGAGTTGAAAATGTTGAACTTTTGACGCGAATTTGCGTGAAGGTTTACCGCAGCTGCCAATCAGCGATGACATTCCCGCCACGACACCATTGATTTGTTGACGTTGGGGGGGACCGCCACCTGCTCCGGCTCCAAACTCCGCCAGAAGATGAAGGAGAAAACAATCTGTGCGGTGTGTCATCATCCAGTGTAGTACTGTATCCTCATAAAGAGCTAATATGCTCTTGGGTAGCTTCATCTTATTGCAGGTTATCAAAGACCAGCAGGTCAAGTTTCTTTTAACAAGAGTAAAATGAAATATAAATAAACTTTTCCAGACTAAAAGACATGTTTCTCTTCTTCCATCACTTCTGTCACTTTAAGGTCAGCAGCACCAAAAGACCTTGAGATAGGATATGACAGATGATGAGACTTTAAGCCAAACCCGCACCTCACAGGCAGCAGCTTCTGGTGAATGAAAGTTTTCAATGCTTGCTTCAAACACAAAGATATTGCTTTTTTTTAATTCAATGCAAAAAGCACAAAACAGATGGTTAAAAAAACAACAGAGATCAGATACAAACATTTGCACACTCCTCTGAATTGTTTCTGCAACAACAGAGTCATTAATCATGTTCTGAAGCAGGAGTCAGCGAGCATACATTATACACAGCTCTGTCAGATATATGAAACAAAAGTATTAAACACAAGCAGAACTTCACCACCGCCGCCGCAGCAGCCTGAGTCTCAGCCTGTTTAACCCATGGGTGAACTTATTAAATGTGAAGGCAACAGTTACACAATAACAACGCGTCCATATGGGAACTGCTCCGTCTCCAACTGTGTAATTTGGCCTCCAGGGAGACACTCAGTAACATCACACTTATGGTGTTAGAGTCCACAGTCAGCAGCAGAGAGGCAGAGGATGTAAAGCTGAGTGTTTCTGGGAGCTCACAGTCAAAACAAACACGGGGAACAGGAGTTGCGTTCCCTCTGTCACCTTGAACAGCCTCACACCCTCAGCGATAACATCTGTCTCCATTTATCTGCTCTGACTGTGATTAAAGAGCTCCAGAGAATATCTCCATCCAGAGGAATCTCCTCAGAGAGCTCGAGTTTAGAAGAATTGGAGGACGTTGGCCACAGATCATTGATTCACATTATGCAATGGTACTTACAGCGCATCACATTTGAATACTTATGAAACAACGTTAAAGGTCAGTCCTAAAAATAAAAGGCTTTCAGAATAAAAGCAAAAGATGCTCATATTTTCAGATTCATCCCCTTGAACACTGAGTATACAGACAGCACACTTCCTGGTCCCTGCCAGAAACATCCCAGCCCACATTATCTGTCATAAAAGTGAACATCCCATCCCCTATAAACTTTATGAACTTAATTCTTCCTCCAGCTCCACTCAGAGGCCTGGGGCATAAAGGCTCCTCATGTTGTGATTGTTCACTGGAGACTGGCTTAGTTTGTATGAAGGAATCTCTGTCATTTGTTTAACTCTGATTAGGGATGGGTACCTTTCACATATGAAACGATACGGTACTGATGCCTGGTACCTGGCAATCGGTACTGGTGCTCAATGGTACCAATTTTCTGTACTTTTTTGTGTTTATGTGGTAAAATATATCAATTTGTTCAATAATGAAACATACATTTTTTTTTTATTTAACATATTTATTCTTCAATATATAACCTTGCAATGCTGTGTTCATGTCCATCATGGAAAAACTCCTCCTCACAGTCACAAGGATGCATTTAGGTACCTGAACATGGTTAGGGATGGGTACTGAATCAGGTACTTTTTTAGGTACCGACCAATTCTGTCAAAAGTACCAGGTACTGATTCACGTAAAATCTAAAGGTACCATGTTTAGGTACCTAAACACATCCTCGTAACTTTGAGGGACTGGAAGAGTAGGCAATTTTCCATGCTGGACATGAACCTGACATTGCATGTTTATATGTATTGAAGAAAAAATAGGTTAAATTAAAGAAATTTGAGATTTGATTATTATTAGAATTAATTAAATTGATATTTTTTACCACATGAACCCAAAAAATTACCGGTACAGTTGAGTACTGGTACCCAATGCCAGGTACTCAGCATCGTTACTGTATCGTTTCAAATGTGAAAGATACCCATCCGTAAACATGGTACCTTTGATTGTACGTGAATCAGTACCTGGTACTTTTGACACAATTTGGTTGGTACCTATAAAAGTAGCTCATTTGGTACCCATCACTAACTCTGATAAATAAAAATCTTTTCAGATTATTGTATTATAATCGTCAAAAAGAGCTGCAACTAATGACAAACCATTCTTATTGAAACTCTCATCCAGGCGGTCAGCTTTTAAAGCAAGCTTAACTGTTTGAAACTCAAAACAAGTCACTGAAAATCTTCCTTCAAGCCTTTTTCAAGTCACAGCTGAAAACGTTAAGACTGTTAACGTCAGACACAGAGATGGTTGTTTTCTCTTGTAGTGCTTTTAAGAAGAGTCCAAAGATCCACATCGCTTGCCAACTTAACATTAATGATCAGGCTGTTGCTCCCCAGTTTGGTAAAAAATAATTTAAACTGGCCAACAGTTGAGACACGCTTCAGTGATACTCTTTCTTCCTCAGCGTCCTTAATCTCGCCAGTTTTAACAGTACCGCTGAACATTCAAAAACAGGTCTTCAGCCACTTCCACACACTTTCTTTAAAGTTTATTCAAGATTTGTCTGAAATGTTACAACAGGAAAAACTTAATCTGCACAAAGGGCTCTGCTGGAACAATCCCAGAAGGTAGTCATAACAGAAAACGATAAATTTTATAGGAAAGGTTGTCATGACATAAGAAAATGATCCAGGATCAGTTCTGTACAATAATTCACCTCCAATAATGATGTGTGGGATAAGTAAACTAAAATATAAGTGTCCATATGAGCTTACACAGAGAGTGTCCTGCTTCCCCACATTGTAAACATGGATGTAAAGTAACAGTGCTGGGTGTTCAGACTAAACATGCAGAATTTTAGACTGCTACATATTTATATGTTGTAGAAACCCCTGAATCTGTCTGTAAACTGATCGAAACTATCAAACATCCTGAAACAATTAAGTCATCACATGATGATCTCCTAACTAGTTGTTGACATGTTGTTGAGGCGGGCCTCAGACACCAAGGTCTGTACATAGCTCAGCCCCTAACAAACCTCTACAAAGCCAATCAGAGCAGGGGGGTGTGTGAAGCCGGGAGTCTTAAAGAGAGAGCAGCTAAAATTAAGCATTACAGATAAAGATTGAAACAAGATTTCTCAAACACCAGTGTGAGGAAAAAATAGTGTTTTTTTAAGATGTAATCATGTAAAGCTACATTATGAAGGGACAATACAAAGCACATTAAAAGCACACTATCTCTTGAAACTCTTGTTTTGATCTCTTTATTTGTTTAATTCAGCTAACAGCTGTGTTTGCAGCATGTTTGTCCTGTTTTCACTGCTAGATTGGCACTAATTCATCTCTGGTAGTTGATAGCTGTAGTTTGCTCTTTATGTGGCTGCATCAAAACACTGTGAAAGCACAATCATTATACCCTGGCATCCATTCAACAAGTCTAATGAATACATGCTAAAGGAAAAGTGCTGCTCTAAATTTATCACCATTTTATTCATTTGAATAAATGACAACTTACATGATGTGTTTACAGTAATTGTTCATAATGTATGGAATTGAGATGTGTTGCAAAGCCTTAATTAGAATGTAACATAATATAAAATGGATTCAAACACTTACATTATGTTCTGTCACAATGCTTAGGTTGTACTACTCTGTTTTCCACCATTGTTTCAGCAAGTGATGACAATATCAAAGGCTGATAAAGAGAACAGGACGTGAGGATCATGTCTAACATGTTAACCTTCTGCACTAACAGCCTCCTATGGTCCTTACAGAAAGAAAAACCATGTCTGTCTGACACTGCAACCTAAATTATTTCATTTAACTCTTTAACTCATCCTGAAGGTGAAAGCACCGAGCTCTCACTTTGCCTCATTTCAGACACTTGTGTTCACGCTCCATTGACAGAGCCGTGTTGTTTGCTGTGTTTCGGCATCTTTCCAAATTATGCAAATCACGTAAAACCACGGCTGCCAACAGCCTCTAAATTGGGCGACTCTTATTAGTTTTGTCAGGACATCATTTATCATCCACGAGAACAGAGTGAAAACATCCATTTAAGGAAAACAACAAGGGAAACAAATAAGATGACGGCAGAGCGATCCAGCACGTTTTATGTTGCCAAAGCTCAGCAGGCGTCCATTACAACTTAAGTGTTTTAGCTCACATACACCAGGACCCCATGAGGGAACACCTTATGGTAGAGCTGGGTGATAAAAAGCAGGGGGAACGTTAAATGCATTACAATTGGGCAGAAAAAGTAACAGAAAGCATCAGGATTCACGGCATTGGTTAGTTTTTCTATTTGTTTTTTGCTTGCAAACTCATCTCTAAATGAACAGTGATGTTCGTACTGATGGTGAAGGTGGATGTTTTCTGATAAAAACAAAGCAAAGGAGAGCACCACATAAGGTAAGCTTCAGTTACTCTTCAACTTTGGGCACAAAACTTCTTTGGTTTGGAGCAGATGCTGATCCAAACTTTTTGAAAATTTCTGGCAAGTTGTTTGAACAGGTCTGCCAGCTGTTGACACTGTCGTTTGTGCTAAATGGCAGCAAATGTCAGCACATGCAAGTACGTAACCGCAAAAGAGGTTATCGCAGTCGCAATCGCAATGTCAGCACATGCAATTCAGATTTTTCTCCATGATAACCAAGCAAGTCTGTAGACTCATCATGACACAACTTTTTTTATTAAATCGCAAGCACAATCACAATCGCAATATTGTCCACCTAATCGCAAATCGCAACTTTTCCCCAAATCGTGCAGCACTAGTTCCTACTATAGGAAATAAACATGTGTTGGGTTTGCGTTCCTGAATGTACCTCTACTTTCGTAACCCCAAACTTACAACCACAAACTGAACCAAACTGGAGTTTTGTAACTGTTGCACCCCTTTTCTGAAATCAAACTGTTATGCAACAGTCAGTGGCATCAGCTGGTGAGAATCAAATTTCAAACTGAAACACATCATCTCTTTCGTTCAATCACCAAAACTCATGGTCCTGTTAGAAAAGAAAGATTAAAACACCCATAACAACACACACCTTAATGTGAGTACAGCTAATCATTGAACATTGACTTTGAGGGCATGGTTGCACTGGCAACCCATACCGTGCCCAGGCACACTTCAGCCCCAAAGCCCAGTCTGTTTGGCCAGTGTGACCGCAAGTAAGTAAGTAAGTAAGTAAAGAAAAGTAAAAGTCTACCATACTCAGGCATGATTCACTTTTCTGTTTTGGTACTCTTTGGAGACATGAGCCTGGTATCAGAATCATACATACTTAATTGGGGGAAATATAATATGTATAACCGCTGCGATGGCTCACCTTGACAAGAAACTGTGGGGAAGCTAAAGAGCCATTAGGACCACAACGACTTAACAGAAGCCAGACAGTAACTAAGTTGTACCAATGTTCTCTGTGTTAGTCACTGAGCTGTTTGTGATGAGATTGTATTTTGTGTAAACAGCTTCATGTTAACATAGGCTGGCCAAGCATGTCTGATTCATATCAGAGAAGAGTGGACTAGCCAGCTTGGGGTGTGTGTGCGTGTGCGTGTGCGTGTGCGTGTGTGTGTGTGTGTGTGTGTGTGTGTGTGTGTGTGTGTGTGTGTGTGTGTGTACGTGTACATACATATATACATAGCTGGCTAGCTATATAGAAAGATAAAGATTTACATATATATATATATATATATATATATATATATATATATATATATATATATATATATATATATATATAGAGAGAGAGAGAGAGAGAGAGAGAGAGAGAGAGAGAGAGAGAGAGAGAGAGAGAGAGAGAGAGAGATGAGGTGGCTTGAGCATCTGATGAGGATGCCTCCCGGACGCCTCTGAGGTGTTCAGGGCACGCCCCACCGGGAGGAGACCCCTACGTCTCTCAGCTGGCCTGGGAACGTCTCAGGATCCCCCGAGAAGAGCTGGAAGAAGTAGCTAGGGAGAAGGAAGTCTGGGCTTCCCTGCTTAGGCTGCTGCCCCCGCAACCCGACTCAGATAAGCGGCAGAAGTTGGATGGATGGATGGATAGTTAGATAGATAGATTTTTACAAATATTCTTCATTGTGTTGTTATTGAAAATTCTGGACTCAGTAATTGAAAGAAAATCAGAGACAATATCTGGTTTGTGGAAATGTACAACTGAAGCCAGAGTGAGCCTTTGTCTAACTTACCGTTTACAGTGAAACTGAGACTCACCAGAAACAGATGAACTATGCGTCCACCATGAACATAATAAATCAAACACTGATGGTGTTCATCATGTCGACATATGCCAGTATGTCAGTTCATGATGAGAACAAACTGTTGCTTCCTCCTTTTTTCACAACAACTGTCAACAACACAAAGCAACAAAACTAAAGTCTGGAGTATCTAAAACGTTCAGTCACTCGCAAAGGTTTGAATTGTTCTATGATGAAAGCTAGTGGGGTTAAAGTGATTGGTAAAAACAGGAGAATCCTGTCCTATACACAAGCTGAGCCCTTACAGATGAGGTAAGCTACTATTAGCAGCAGAGCTTAACTCCATGTTTTTTTTTTTTTAAGAGCAAGATCTCAGTAGATGATGTAGCTTGTGTTAAAACCTTTTGGAGAATAAAATCTAAAAGAATCTTGAGATAAAAAAGTCTGTGCTCCGTGAAGCAAGAAGTCAAGGTTAACCGCAGTTGTAGTTCACTGCTTCACGAGGAGTAAGTGTCTTTAAAACAATGTCGTTCCATTGTCGTCATGAATAAATGAGGTTAAGTTTCAGCGAAGTAAAGGAAAAATGTCATTCTTCCTCCATTCCAACATTTCTCTGACCCATTTTTCATAATGGAAATTAAACTGGGAAATATGTTGGGCTAAATCCTGCACTGCTCCCTCTGGAGATCTGTGCAGGAGAAAAAAATCTGTCCAGCTAAAACAGGAAGGCCTTAACTGGATACACACATATGCTGGCATTAAGCATCTCGTAAACCATCTGTTACTGTACGAGACATCATTACAGTGAAACCATATGTGGCCTAATTCCTGTGTAATCACAACTAAATGTGCAGCTTATTATACATGTTTACCAGCAACCACTTGCAGGCTGGTGTTTCCCTCTTTCCCTCGGCTGACTCTCCTCCCCGTGCTGACAGGAAACATACAACGGCTTTCTCTCAGGGGGGGCCGGAGGTGGCAGAGAGGGGGTCACGCTCTGATGGATGCTGCGACGCAGGGTGATGAAAGCAGCGCATCACACATCTGAAATTCTAATCAGCGCGCTCGGCAGGACAGAGGCAGTAACACTCGCTGTGCCGCTCGAGCCGCCGTCAACCCTTACGAGCCAAACCGCACGAAATTCACACCTCTGAATCACCGCTCGACTGCTGAAACAGATACTGCAATTACCTGAGAGACTCCACGGCACTCCTCTGCTCGCAGGCCTCCTTGTGAAAGCAGCACATCGGCTATGTGTGTGTTAGTTTGTGTGTGTGGAGGGAGGGTGCAGCCGTGCATAAAGGCCCCTCACATTAAGGCGTGGAAGTGGATTACCTCTTCATGATGTCAGCCGTGGAATATAAAAAAACACTGTTGAGCAAATGGATAATGTAGCTAAGGTGTAACATTCAACGCACATTGTGCAAACTTTTCAGAACATGACACATGAAGTCCTGACATGTTAAACACAAAAGTTTAAATGTTTACAACACACATTTTTTTTATACTAGAATCTAAAAGACATGCAAAAAACACTTAATTTCTTGCAACTAACAACTGATGCAAGTAAGCATTTATATATCCACTTTGTTAACCACAACATACCTATGTAATTTTTTTTTTCCTCAAATAAACCTTTATTTTTGTACAAAATAAAATCAAAAATAATCACTTGCTCAATTTCTGCTGAAAAGACTTTTTTCATTGTTGTTTTAGAGAGTGAGAGTGAAATTAAGCTTAATATTTTTTGGGACTAAGTATGCTACTGATGTCCTTGATTTAAACATAAACTTAAATTTCAACATAACAGTCAAAATTGCCACATTTTCGTGAACACGTTCAAACATGGAAACACAAAATTTGTGAGGATAAGTTGAGAAATGCTTGTGCTGGTCACTACTCTGGAAAAGTTTACCAGATATGCCATTATTATTATGTCTTCTGTGCTTGTTTACATCCAGGTAGTACAGCACCAAAGCATCATGTCAGAAGCTTAAACTGAAGCTACAGCCCTGGCAAGCTTCAGATGACTGTTCTACATGTTAGACAATGCATGTGACAAGTGCTCAAGCATTCAGTCACACTGAATATTGATAAGTTTTATTGGTGGAGTACTAATTCTGCACCACATGTACATTACTAGTTTCGATCGATACCAGTTTTGTGATACATTTAAAAGGAAAACTGTAACCTGAATCAAAAGTCCAAGAGAAATTTATACAGGAGCATCAACTTCTCCTTAGTTTCAGTCTGATGCGATTCAGTGTTGGCTGAAACAAAAAACTGCAGTTCATCATGAGTCCATTAACAGATAAGGGTAAATGCGAAGGAATCCTCATTAAGCCCTGTATCAAAATGCTTGGATTACATTTTTTTTACAGCCTGGTTCAGGAAAAAACCCCAACAGATTTTAGGTTGGATGTTGTGTTTTTAACAAAGCACATGGTATCTTGGGCTGAATTTTGTATTACTCATCTTTGTTGAGTTATGTAGGCGAAACATTTACATACACGTAAACTGGTTTATGTGTAGGCATGGCTGAGTTGGCTTACCCTACTTGTGGCAGTTTTAAGGTCACTGTTCAAAAGATTGGAGTATTTGGCACCACCATCCAAGACTTAAACTCTTTTACCCAGAAACCAACAGATGACATCACAAGGACAATTTTCATATCTTAGCCGGTGGTTTATTCTGAAGACAGAGTGAGAAACTACTGCAACGTTACCTCCCTCAAAGAACAGGACTGACATAACACGATATATTAGATTACTTATTTAATATAACACAAGTTGGTAATCCAAATAACTGAAAACTGTTTGCCAACTTTCCCCAAGAACAGAGGGCTTCAACAGGGGGTCTGTGGCCCCTAGGGGGTCTATGGAGGTACTTCAGGGGGTCCATGACATTTTTGGTTAATTAGGTTATTTTTCAAGTAATTAGTCCCAAATATTTCAATTGTTACTCCTCTTACTGTGATAAACACACATAATTGGATACAGAGAGGCCAAACATTCCATCTACCAGTCAATAAATTAACACATTCAGCAACAGCAGCTCTCTCAAACTGCTCAAAGTTTCACTCAGCGTTCACTTTTCGCTCCTCAAGACAGAGGAAGACCCGCCTCTGATGCTGCTCTGCCAATCACATGGCCACATGTTTTCACACTGGCTCTGTCAGGTTCCTCATAATAGCTTAATATTAAATTCACACTAGCAAGGTTGATTTTTGTTTAGACCCAGTTTAATATCACGCACAATTTATATATCTATAAAAGGATCCCTGCGCCATCACTCCATCAGTTAAGAGGTCCTTGGTCTGAAAAACTAAGAAGACCCCTGCTCTAGAGGCTTCTATATATTGTCCCTCTGTCTCCTTTTAAACTGAAATAAGATAGACTCTATTGTTGTTTTGTCAGTACTTGTGTTTAAAAGTTACAGGAATGCACCTTTACCCTGAAAAACATCTCCTTGAAAATGTGAGTCAGGTGTGAAATGGCTTGGTGGCTTTTTGAAGTCGGTGACTGTTATTTGTTGTTCACTTCTCATGCAATAAAAAAAAGCATGTGCAATAAAGAGTAATTACTACTGTGTGTTTTTTCTTGTCTGCAGGAGCAGTTCAACAGGAGGTACTGGATTTTTTTTCTTTTTTTGAGAACTGACACCCGTTTCTTTGTTTCTCTGCAGAGGAGATGAGTAAAGCTCCTTCCACTTTTCTCTGTGCCCCACTCTCCTTGTGGTTTGTCACATGGTGTAAAGCAGCAGGAATGAGCTGTCCATCTTCACCAGCTGAGTGTGAGCGCGCTGAGATGAGCCCTCAGCTCCACTCTTTGTCAGCACTGTCAGTTCGTTTGTCTGCCTTTCTCTCGCTCTATGTCTGCCTGTCAGTCAGACGCTGCAGTCCTTCCTCTCTGCTCGAGTCCGTGTAACCTGCCCTACTGTCTGTCTATACATCTACCTGTCTGTCTGCTTCTCAGCCACACACAGAGCAGAATCTCTTCAGAGAGCAGACATCAGTCTCTTCCTCCTCTCCTCTCTGAAAGTCCCTGTGAGCCTCCTTTCACAAAGCAAATAATGTCATGGTCTACCACAGCAAAAAAACTCCCTCCTCCTCCTACCATCATCTTTTCTTTCTGCTTCCTGTCAAACAGCCTCAACACACTCAAACGTGACAGCTAGCAAACCTCACCAGGACTCACACAGGCTAAGAATCCTCCCTTCGTTGACACTCACCTGAGAAACGGAAGGAGCTAAATGACTCGGCTGAATCCACTCACAGTTAGGAGGAGTCGTGTCACTCAGGGCTCAGAGGGCGCGTTTCCTCTCGTTTACCACGATCCGTTCAATTAAGAGCAGATTAGCACCTGAGGGTTGACACACAGCTGATTTCATTAACCTCAGCCTTTTAGAGGGACAACGTGGCTTCTGTTTCTGAGCTGCTCAACAAGACTAAATTAACTCACATCTTGACTTTGAAACATGATCGATGACTCTATTACTGCAAACACACATCAGTGGAGCTGTTCAGATTCTGATATTTAGTGAGCAACTCACTCACTCTGACAACATCAGAGAAGAGTGGATAAAAAACATGCAACTCCTCTGCAAAAACTAAACTCTAATCAAGTTTGCACATTTTATCTTAATAAAAAAATGTCTTATTGGACTTAATTTAGACCACATTCAGCTGGCATGTCAATAAAAATGTTTCAAGATATTCAGAGATAGAAATGATGTCTGAATTGCTTGTAAAGAGTGGATTAACTCTGTCAACCAAGCAGAAAAATTTACTTCACAAAACGACAGTAGAGCTGAAATGATTCTTCACATAATTCGAGGTACTTGATTACAAAAAATGATCAAGGAATTTTCCTTGAGGAACTGTTTCATTTTAAAAAAGATCAAAGAGTGGTATTTCAAATAGAGCTGAGTTTTCAGAACCCTTAAGCCACCTCTTTTTTTTTTTAAAAAAAAGAAAAACAACTAGCAACAAATCTAGCTTCTTTCCTGGAGTTTGGAGACTGATATATTGATCTGTATCAGCCGCTTCTTAACAAGCTGCGTGTGCTGAGCCCCTCCCTTATCCAAAATCACTCACAGACCGTCACAGACGGACATCTTGCTCACAGCAGTCTCTCAGCGCGGTCACACTGGCTATCTGAGCTGTTTTCATGCATTCTTCAAAGTAGAGCTGAAACGATTCCTCGAATGATTCGAGGTACTCGATTACAAAAAATACTCGAGTAATTTTCTCCGCCTCGAGGAATCGTTTAGTTTTAAAAAAGATCAAAGAGTGGTATTTCAAATAGAGCTGAGGCCATATTAAGAGCATTTTCAGACCCCTCAAGCTTCCTCTTATACAAAATAGCAACTAGCAACAAATCTAGCTTCTTTTCTGGAGTTTGTTGCAGTGTTCTCTGCGCCTCATTGTGCAGGCGGGTAGAGTATAGCACGGCTTGGATGGCCAGTGTGACAGCACAGGAGTCTGCGTATAAATAAATAGTGGAGGAGGATTGATATTTTAACATCTCAAAAAGAGTCAACCAAACAAAGTTCATTTGTAGCTCTAAACACACTAACAGGGTGCAGTGTTTCCCTTCCATTATATGGCTGGCGGGGGGGGGGGGGGGGGGGGGGGGGGGGGCAATGGTGGCTCCTGCTCTCCTGAATGTCGACTTAATTTTGATTTCCATACAGCGCCAGATCACAGCAGAAGTGATTTAAAGATCCTCTCTCATAAATCAGGTCCATACCTTGTTTTTTAAACTAACAGCCCAAAAGCCTTTTGTTATTTGTCTGATTTTCATGATGAGATGTTGATTGTACATCGTTGGGTTCATATTTCTCCTCGCGGAACTTCAACGTGTGCAAAAGAGCACATGGTCTCTAGAGCACAGCGATGTTCTGCTCCGACGCGTTCACAGACAAATAAACACGTGCACACATTTACACACACAGACGAGCACATTCTTTATAGTGGACAGTTCTGGGAAAACCACACCACCACAAGAAACTTCTCACATCGCTTTCTCTGCCGACACTTGATTTTACACTTGCTTGTAACAAATTTTTATTTGGAAAAAAATCTGCTCTTTAAGTACACAAAATTGTGTTTTATTATTCGATTACTCGATTAATCGGTGGAATTTTTAGTAGACTACACAAATACCACAATATTTGATAGCTGCAGCCCTACTTTAAAGTAAGAAGAAGAAACCAAACAAGGACATAGATATAAGTAATCAAGGTAATTTTGTTGTACTTGTTACAATGACAAATAAAGTTATATTCTAGTCTATTCTATTCTATTCTATTCTATTCTATTCTATTCGGAACAAGTCTCATATTAAGTCTAATAGGGCATTTTTTAATAGGACATTAGACATGAACACTTGTTTTGGTTTGAGCTATTGCAATGTCTGGTGTTACATTAACTTATTCAGTCTGAAATGAAGATATATCTACATCTTCAAGAACTTAAGTCTACCTAAAGGAAATCATAACATTGATGTCTGAAATATCTGCAGTTTCATATGCACAATTATCAGTAATGGAAGTGAGTCATGTGGTTAGCATGAAACCAACAACTCAGCAATGATGAAAACATCAGTTCAGTGGCTCCAAGTGCATTATGGGATGGGAATTCAAAGTATCTGACAGTGTCTGATTCATGGAGCCTGAAGTGGCCCTAGCACTGAAAAATAATTTCATGTTGACACCAATTCTATCTCAGCGTGTGCTAAACCACTAGACCACTAAATTGCAATATTGCGTAACTGATAATTAAGCAAATTGCTATTGAAGGGAACAGTCTGGCTCTAACAAGGGAGGCAGAAATTAATAAGAGAGGCTTGTTTCTTTATACAGTAAACAACAACAGCTTGGAAGCACGTAAGGCAGGAACATCGACTGTATATTAAAATCTCCTGTTCAACAAAAATGAAACCAAAATACTTTTCATCACAGGTCCTGAAGGATGGTAAACTTGGAGTCTCCACAGTAAAATAATAAAATAATAAGATAATAATTTTAAAAAACCTGATTAAGTGTCAGAATTGCGGACCTGTCTCTTCTTAAAACCCAAACCCAAACATTACTTTTATTTTTGAAAAGAACACAGATCCCTCAGGTCAGTACAGACCTCAGCAGAACTGGTCTTTGGTTTGGTATAGAGCAGTGACTCGTTTGTGTGGAGTGTAAAAACTCTTGTTGTGGTGTTACTGACATTTTCTTTCCTGGTTCAACTTAAATATAAGTGGTAAACTGCTTTTGACACCAAAAGTTGATTACTGAAACTAAACTTCTTGTTAAATATGACCACTTAAAAAAAACTCATTTCCAGAACCAACAGAATCTATGTGAAATATGCATTTTTGTTTTGTCCAACCTTTCTAAAGAAGTTGACATCTGTTTACTAAATGTCCTAGTTATTTAGGAGCATGGTTTTAAATTCAGTCGCACAGCTGGAGTTTAGTTTCTAAATGTTGTGATAACAGGATTTTGTGCTAATTGGCTGCCTGAAAGTAGTTGAAGAGAGAGATTGTGCAGAGGGATACAGAGGCGGAAAAGCACCAAAATGTGTGTGATATTGCTATTGTCTTGCAACTTCATGCGGTCTGCCTGTAGACTTTATAATCAATGGACATAGTCTCCTCGACGTCACCTGTCTGTTCCTGATTGGGAATTTTGAAGCATATTGGCTATCACAGCCATATTGGCAGTGACGGGGGCTTTGAGTACAGCTATAGAGCGACTGTCAGTCACATGAGCTGAGCTGTGCCTCTGATTGGGTGAGCTTGCGATCTTATCCTCTAAACTGCTGAGGTAGAAAAAAATTCACCCCTTGTACTGTATTTGCTGATGGTGAAATTAGCTATTTAGACAGGAGACATTTTTTGAACCAGGCTGTAAATATACTTATTTCTGCTTTGAAAACTGCTTTTTTTTGTCTTGGTGTGTATGAGACATCCAGTACTTTTGGAGCCAGCCTCAAGTGGACAGTTAAGAAAAAGCTGATTTAAAACTTCTGCATTCTCTTATATTCTTAGACTGGAGGTTGCTGCTGGGTTGGCAAGAACAAGCAAACTGACACCAACTGTAGCTGGCAAGTTGTGGTTTGAAAATAGGAAAAGGATATTTGTGATTTGATTCACTGGTGGACAGAATAGAAAATTCTCTCAAGCAACCAATCAAAAAAAAAAAAAAAAGCCTTTTAGGCGCTTAGTTTCAAAGTTGGTGGGCTACAAAAACAAGGCAGACTTTTTTCACTTCTGGGTTCTCAAAATGTGTCTTTTTTCATAATGTGGGATCTTTAGAGTGTTGCAGTCACTCTATAGGGAGAGCACTGTCTTATACAACTTCTTTGATACAGACTTTGGTAAGAACAGAAAATGCCCCACTTGCAACACTTTCAACAGTGGGAAGTTTTGCAGTTGCACACAAAAGGAAGGAAAATATCTCTTAGACAAACACAATCTAATGTGAATGGGATTTTTTAAACAAGCTCTAATATCTCCAAAGAGATTAAAAAGATCTTAAATGCAGCCAACAGTATTTAATAGCTTATATGAGCTTTTTTTATGGCCTAAGCAAAATGTATCGTAGAGAGGGAGACGATTAGGAGCTGAAAGAAACCTCTGTTGGGACTGGAGAGCAGTTTGGCATAATCCATGAGCAGGGCCTGTTGTTTTCTACTGACTGCACAAACTGCAAAAGGGTGAATTACTGAACATTACAACATGGTGTTACTAACTGCCATTCCCTGGACTTAGCCTACGAGGCCTGTCTGAAGACAGTACACAGCTCACACTACTGAAGAGACCTGCGTGCTTAGCTTAACATTAACTCAGTGTCCACATGTCATTTTCAGAGCATCTTGAACAATCTTTCAAGACCCACAGAATATAGTTTTTACTGTTAACACCAAAACTACCTAAGAAAAGCAGTCTCTCCTTTTTCATGTCTCTCTTCCTGTTCTTATTTTAAAAAAACTGAGAAAACATACTTTTTTTGATCGTCTTTGATCCTCTTTGAAATCTCTGTTGTCTTTCTCACGATCATGTGACTCTTTCTCTCCAAGCTACCGTGACACATCCTCAGTTCAAGTGTGAGCTGCCTGAACTTTTCTGACATGCAACTTCTCCTATGTCTCTGCCATCTCACATCTTCTCCTCGTATCTATGTTGATCTCTCATCCAAAGAGCACACTGCTCTCACTCACAGTAGTTTATAACCCTGATTTTGACTGACAAGCTCGGTCGGACCCCTGCTACTGTTACTTTTTCGAGTAACAAATAAGTTAAATAATTACTTTTTCAAACATTGTAATGCCTTTACCATTTGGGACAGTGAAATTGAAAAACTGGCGTTTCAGGATGGAAGTAAACAGATACCACTTTAACGTCAGATTTAAAAGGCTAGATCATAGATGAGAACGTTATGTCCCAGAGAAAATCCTGCTCAAAAACTGACTTCTTTTGAACAATTAAAAGTTTTTCAAAAAAAGTTATGCAATAATTTCTTTCCCTGGTTACTAATTACATTCATGAAGGAGTAATCCCATTACTAATTCAAGTACTTCTTTGGGAAAGTACCAAGGAACTATAACTGATTACTTTTTAAAGCTATTTTGCCCAACAGTGTTCAGGGCTTGCTGAAGTCATGACAAAGCGCAGAATTATTTGTTTTTTACAGAATTTAGCTTGGGCAAAGAGGTTATTTTCTGAAAATTTTCTAAGAAGACATGATTTCAAAACAATGTTGATGAAATTCTCCCGTCTTCTGCAGCATGTTAAGAGATGTTGCCCGCTTCCCATGTGATACATTCAGGTACCCTCGGAAACTTGATAATCTGATGATGAAGCCAGTGTTTTCAGTTTTTAGATTGGACATTTTATTTCATCTTCCACCGCTTATCCAGGTCTGGGTCGCAGGGGCAGTAGTACCATCAGCGAAGACCAGATTGGACATACGGCTTGTAAATGCCAGTCATTTAAAAACAAGTGGTATTTTGATCCTTTTTCACATCAAAACTAGCTGGACTTCGATAAATTGACTCAAAAGCTCAAGACATTATTTAAAAATTGTTTTTTATAATTCAGAAGCATTAACTAGGGCTGGGTATTGCTAAGAACTTCACTATTCGCCTTGATTATGATTCTGTAGTTGAGATTTGATTCAATATTGATTTAGATGCTTCTATTTTCGATTTTCGTGCTGATGTGAATACCTCACATTTTGGAGCAACATAACAACCCAAACGTTAGACTTTAAAGTTAAAGGAGCTGGCTTCATGCTGTTTTGGCTTCCATTTTTTGTTGTTCGGTCTAGTGTGGCCCTCGTCCATACAACACAAATAACAGACACAGTGCCCCCTATTTGCCAGGAGGTGAATTGATTTAGAGGATTTGCTGAATCGGTATTGAATTGGGCAAAGAAATATTGTAGTGCATCAAATAATCAATATTTTTACCCCTAGTGCTAACTAGGGATGGGTACCTTTCACATTTGAATCGATATGGAACCGATGCCCGGTACCTGGCAATCGGTACCAGTACTCAATGATACCAACTTTTTATAAAATTTTGTGTTTATGTGGTAAAAAATATCATTTTTTAAAAAATATATTTTTTGATTAAACATATTCATTCTACAATATATTTCCTTGCAATGCTGTGTTCATGTCCAGCATGTAAAATTGCCTTCTCATCCACTCCCTCACAGCCAGGGGGATGCATTTGGGTACCTAAACATGGTACTGTTTGGTTTTACATGAATTGATACCCGGTACTTTTGACAGAATTCGGTCAGTACCTATAAAAGTACCTAATTCGGTACCCATCCCTAGAGTTAACACACAAAACAAAAATGTGCAGCTTCGCATTCGTACTTCTTCTTCTACAAAGTTTATTTCCAAACCCAAAAATCGGATCAACCCAAACCCAAAAATCGGCCATTGTTCAATACAAACCTATTGTACAAACAACAATGATAAGTAGCAGATTAGATATCCCTGCAGAGTCTTACATGAGAAAAACTATGAGCTGCACAGATCAGACCAATCAGCAATGTTGGACAGCTTGGTCATGTGACATGCTGAGAAAAACAACTGAGCTTCATAACACTTTAGGGTAAAAGAGAAACTGCGAGGTAACTGGGTCGACCAAAAATGCAAATCAGTCCAAAAACATATTCAAACACATCCATACTGCACACTCTACACGTCACTGAATCATGATGTATGAGCTATTAAAGAAACCTGCAGCAAAAAAAGCAAATAAAGTGAATTCTTCCTCTGCTGCAGAGGGATCAGAATTTCTAATGAACTATTGATTGAGGCACACACAGGTGATTGCAGGAGGGCACATCAGCACCACTTCATCCATCAGGCCTGTCAGAGGCCCACCCCAGCAGGAGCAGCCGGCAACAACACATCATTAAAGACGGAGGGCACTTATTCACACATAACTCACACTAAACCCACAGCCGTCCCCTCAGCGTGCCGGTGATTTAGGAGCACTTCCTGCAGCAGGCATCAATATCAATTACTGCTGCTAAAAGATGTATTTAGAGGAGGGAGGGAAAGACCGGCTCTGCATTCATTTAGTTGACAACATGGGTCTTTAAGCAGTCTAATTACACTAAAAGTGGTGATTGTTTGCCTTCAGTCAACGTGGGAGTCTGGCAGGTGACAACAAGCTGACGAGCAGAGGATGAAAGGAACAATTAAAAAATGTAGATGCTGCTAAAGGTGCAGTGTGTGAAATAAAAGCCAACACTTTAGTCATGACTAAACCGACACATGATAGGTCAGCCTACGTGAACCATACTTATATAAGGAACCCATGGCAGACTGATTCACTCCACTAGAGACCATCAGCCTAATTTAATACCGAGGCTTCACACTCCTCTACATCATTACACCGCTTCAGTCTCGAGAGGTTTGGCGTATGAAGGCATTAACCCGTATGAACTAGCGTTAGCCTTCCTGAGAAACAGCAGCAGAGGGTAAATCATGATCCGAGCTCTTTGCAGCAGCTTGTTAAGAGATAGAAAAAGATCAGGAAAGTAGATCTGAGCCTCTCCTCAGCTGTGTTTTAACAGATGTAATATTCCCTAAAATCAATTCTGGAGTATCTAAGAACTCTGCTCTACTGATTCAGTTTCAGATAAAAGAATTACATTTTGTAAACTGACACATGAGCCTCTGCACATTCTCATTTTATCACTCTAGACCTGGTAAGATTTTAAATGTTGGTGGGGTACCAGTTTTGCCTGGTGTCTCAGCTGTGCACCCCAACCATGGAGCTTTAGTTTGTTAAAAGAAGGAGAAGAAGAGAAAAGATTACATTAAATAACACTTTCACAAAAACAAATGTGTAATAAATATAAAAAGCACATCAGAGGGTAAAAATTTACTTCAAGGTTAAAGAGGTGGTATTGTGCTTTTGTAAAGCTGTATTCTGTCCCTCTGGGGCCCCTGTAGTAGCTTTCCATAATTCACAGCTATAATAAAATACCTATTTTCTTACACTGGTGTTTTAGAAAACCCTTATTTTATCTGCTGTCTCTTTAGGGCTCCCATCTCCACAAACCCCCTTCCCTCTGATTGGCCAGCCCTCAGGAGGCCTGTCAGGGGCGGAGCTATGGCCAACCTTGGTGTTTAAGTTCCGCTTTCCCAGCGTTTCAAGAACTAGTTACGAGATCCATATGTGATGACATCATCATTTCAGCAAGTCTTGATAAGATCTTGTGCTATTTTAAGAACGGCACATTTCTACATTAGATTTCTACAACATATGAAAATGTAGAGGCTTGATAATCTGCACACTTTTTTGTTTTGTTTTGATATGTCTTTTACTTGTTCAAATAAACAAACAAATGAAATAGTCTGTACATCCAGAATTGTAACTTGTTTGACATATGGAACAGCAGAATACCCCCTCTTTAAATATGTCTCACTGAGTTTGTACAGGAGGTCCTCAGAATCAGAATCAGAATACTATATTGATCCCTGAGGAGAAATTTCATTTCAGTGACATCCCTTCCAAGACATACTAGAAGACAAACTCAGACATGGGAAACAGGCCAGATTTGGGATGAACCTAGGATCTGCTACCCACACCCCTTTGCAATAGGTATGAAATAACAACAATTAGGAGAAGAGAGGAAAAAAAAGGTCAATTCCAGATTATTCCCCAGTAGGGATCAAGAAGAAAACACCTCAGCATATACGAACATGATTACAAACAAAAACTCCAAGACACGGGGGGGCGCGCACTCAGCCTTACTCGAGCACGTGCGCATCAACCCTCTGCAGCTGAACTGTAACGCCAAAGCGCCTGTAGCGCCAAAGAAGACATTGAGTCCAAGGTTGTGTGAGTGCTATGTGACTTCATGTGTGTGTATGTGTAAGCCCATGGACTTCATCCCCGCCCAGACTCAACAATGTCTGCCGTCTGATGGTGGCTATGGAGACGACCTTGAGTTACAAACGAGTTCCGTTCTTAAACACGTCATAACCTGAAATTCCGGGTAAGTCGGATTTTCATCCCAAATACCCCCTAAATCTCTAAATAACTCTCCAAATACATGTATCATACTTCATATTCATGGGAAAACAGATCCTGCTTTCATTTTTGTCTCTATGACGTGAAAAGTTGGGATTGATACTTAAGTTTCAGTTTCTCTTCTCTAGTACAAATTGAAACACACTAACAAACACAGATAATCTCGCTTTGAAAATTGGAAATGTTAGTTTTTCATTTTATGTCATTTCGTTTATGTGTGAGAGAAAGTGTGTTTGTAAGACCCAATGGGGGATGTGGTTCTCTGTAGTATGACGGTCTTTTTTTTGTGGCTCTTGGTCTCTGACTGGTTTGCCACCCCTGATCTACACTATGACGCGGCACGAGATAAAGTGGACGATGCTGATGACCGTCTAGCACTGCGTAGCTGTGTATTCATACATGTCAAAAACTAGAACTCGTCGTAGGAGCTTACGAACAGAGTGGCGTAACTTTGAAGTCGAAACGATAGAAGTCAAGGACCTCCTGTACTTTACTTTTCTCTCTTTTGATACACTGGAAAGGGTTGAAAAAATGCTGACCTTTGCAGAGAGATGGTGTCTAAAGTTGGTGTAAATGTAATATATCTTGTTGATATATTCTACTCTTTGCAGTAAAAACTCAGTCCAAGCTACCATCTCTTTAGCCGGTGCAGCTGAACTTTCCCTGCTTCCTTCAACATTGTGAGAGGTGTAGGAATATTTATGACTGTGACAGCTACAGAATGTGGGCTGGCAGACTGCAGGCGAGATAACTAGTTCCAACTCAGGCATCTCTGATTATACTTTACAGATCTGTCTGCCAAAACCCCGATTTCCCTTGCAAAGCAGCTCTTTCTTGACAGCCAGAGATGAAAGACCAGGCAACAACAAGAAGCACACTCCACAACCCCGGCTTTCAGGCTGGATTTGACATTCAGCATCAAGGAAGAGAGTGTACATTTATATATAGATGTAGGATACGCAGACAGCCGCAGACACACACACACAACCTGCAGGAAGAGACGAGCTCTCTCTTCGATGACTCATGTGTCCTGTAATAAAGGTATGGTTTGAATAAAGGTTGTTTCATCTGATTTAAAAATCTCAGCGCAGGATTGATCCTCTCAGCTCGCCTGCAGAGTGACAAGTCTGAACAGCCTCTCACGCAGAGCTCTGCTCAGCATAATCATTCAAGAGTTCTCATCCAATATGACTCTTCAAATATTAAATACTCCTCTCATGTCACTCACCAGCTCTCTGCTCTTCTTCTCTCTGCTTAATGCTGCTGTGAGAGCCGGCTGCTGGAGCAAACTCCTGAGTTTTACTTAAAGTGGGAGAGATAACCACTGGAGCACACTGAGGGTTTGAACACGACAGACTGGAGTTCTCAGGAGACGGTTATTTATAGAACCATTTACACTTAACGGGATTTAAAGAGCAGGAATACACACAAGTCCCCTTTAAACTCCCAATATCAATGTTACTGCAGTATCAGTACATAGCTGTGTTAAATACTTGATGCTGATTGGCCAATACTCTAAAGCAAAGGTCTGATGTTTCTAGACAACTCTAATTGATACTACAGGCATAGGCCTGGGACATAGTCAATAAATCAACTTATCATATGATAAATGAAGTGAAGTCAATAGTTTTGACGACCTCAATATATCACCATGTGCAAGCGTGTTTGTTTTCACGTTTCTTGCCTCAAAACAGGCTGGGTGACAAGAGGGTTCACCCTGTGCATCGCTCTCAGCACCTGGGCATATTTGTTCTGCAGAGGAATGAACAGAGTGAACCCTCTTGTCAGTCATCCAAAATCTTTTTCTCCGCTAGCATCAGGCTAGCTACCACACAGAGTGCAGTAAATGAGCCTCATGAGCCTAGTGAGGAACAACACAGACTTACGTTGCAGGAATTGGGAGGAAAAAATGATTGTAAAGCTAAATGCTACAGCTCCAGTGTAGAAATATTTCAGCCTCAAACCAAATGACTAAGGTACGTCCATTAACTCAGACAAGCCGGTGTGCAGCAACAAAAAAAAAAAAGCAATGCAACACCTTACATGCCCACCTTAAACACAACCGCCCGACCCAGTTTACCCAGCTGGGGAAGGAAGTGCACTTGCAGATGCAGAGCCTTCATACACTCACCAAGGCATTTGATCAACAAAGCAAACACAAACGGAACAGGTGTTAAATTCAGGTGTAATTTTTGACTGAGAGTCTTTTTTTTTTTTTAAGGCAATTTAAAAGCTTTTTGAATTATAATACTTGAAAATACTCATAAGACATAATTGTTATTGCATTCGAAAGGGTGTGTTGCTTTATTATAATATATTGTTTTTGAATAAGTGATTGATTTGGTCTGTCGTCAATAATTGTGGGACACTACATCTTCCAGCAAAATTTATTATGAACCCAGGCCTACGGATACAGCTCTAGCCAAAGACCCTAAGATTCTGATACCCCCTTCCACCAGTGCTCGTTCAGTGCTAAAGCTAGCGCTTAGTTGATCCTTATCATGTTTTTTTTCCAAAGAACCAGTTTGGTTTTCCATCAGTAAGAAGCCAAGCTGGACAAACATGAGGCAAAAAATGGCATCCCATTATGTAAATAAGTTAAATAACACATGCTATTTAGTCTGTTGGATAAAATAATAAGGTATAGACTTGATCTTGAGGGGATAAGGCATTGCTGCTTCAATTTCACCTCCATTTCAATTTTTTAATGAGGAAACGCCAACAGAACAACAGACGACTGGCTCAGCAGCCTTCCTCTTTATGGATGACTGGTTTTCCCGCTGATAGTTGGTCAAAGTAGCCCTGCCCACAGTCCCTGATGTAGTTTGTGTTTCGCTCTGGCCCAGCGAAGAGTTGGTGCTTGCTAAGCACCAGTTTTGAGCACCTGGAGCCAGAGCTTTGTCAATAGAAACAGAAAAAAACAGTGCTAAGTCAGGCACTGACCGGGAACTAGCACCAGCGGTTCAGTCGAAAGGGGGTTAAAGAGTTAGAAACTTCCCAATCATCTTCATAAACAAGTCTGCTACCAGCAGTCACATTATTTGACCTCAGAGGCAACTTTGATAAACAAAATAGAAGGAAGTTCAACACTCAACACACGAGACTGAGGAAAAACTGGAAAAAGCAGCAGCCCACTGTAGTGGTATAAATGTTGAGTTCAAACCAATAGCCTATGAAACATTGAACAATTTTAACTCTGGTTTATTCTCTTGATCTTGTTTCTTGCTCTGATGTATCACAGATTTCCATGTAAACTTTCAGCCTCAGTATCAAACAGAGGGTATAACAAAGATAAAAACACCACTCAAAGCGATATGCATGCAAAATGTTTCAACAGCCTGAAGGCTTACATCAGGAAAGCAGGATGAATAACTTCAGCAGACACTTTGCATGTAACATACTCAGAAGGCAAAAGTGTCTCGATGATCTCCCTCCTTCACCTCTCTCGATTAATTAAGAGAGTATCACAGTAAAGAGAGCTGATTGGTCAGTTTGCTGAGGTTTTCAGAGGATGATGTTTTCTTACCCCGACTATCACCTGCCTCTGGATGATGTGTTTAGAATAACTCACCAAGGTGTAAATGACCATAGGATCACCTCAATAACTGCAAGAATCCAGCTTTAGATAAACATGTTCATCATGTTGTACCCTCAGCATCGGTGAAAATGTTCAATGTGATGTAAGTCATACAGATGAACTGTTACTGTTACTATAAATGCAGCCCAGGCTGTTAGAGAAACAAAAGATTTCCAAAAACAATAGTAAATGTTTTTTGTTTTTTTTAATCATTCAGTCATTTTCGAAATACATTTTTCTTCTAAAACAAATTTTCCTTAGATCTGGGAATTTTTGTTACTTGTTACTTAACACAAATTCAAACTGGGCTCCTCCTTCTTGGCTCAGTGCCAGCGGCAGCACACCCCCCCCATACCTCCAACCGTGACTACATGATCACACTCACTAGCCCAGCATCCACCTGTAGCATCGCATTTCCATGTGGGAGACTCAAGAGAGAGCCTAAACCTGACTTGGCATGTTGGCACTTTAGCATAAGCTAATCACAGGTTATTTGACACATACCTGCTCAGCAGAAAGCTACCTCTGTTGCTCTTTGTCCTGTGCTGATCTCCAAGTCCCCGAAAGCGAGTGAAAGTCAAGCCAATCTTCGACCTTGTTTCGGAAAAAGCTTCATCTGTTTGGCGTTTTTTTTTTTTAAATTTATTTTGGTTGTGATTTTTTGCTCCATGCTATGCCCACCGTTGTAGCCACTCAGGATAGCTTCTTCCACTCCATAATCAACACGCAAAGCCACTTGCGCGTACAGGGTGCACTGTGATTGGCTGATTTAACCACCCTTGCTCTCTGATACAACCAATACATCAACATACAGGCAGAGGAGAGGGTTCAAGGCTGACCCAGATGCTGACACACATGTATAGAGGCCAAGAAGTGACAATAGAGCAGGAATATTCCAGTAAAAGTCGACTTTTTATTTTTTAGGAAAATCCTGCAGACCCGACTTTTGAAGAAACTCCCCAATAGCACCTTGATCAGGTCTTGGCAGTGTTACAAGGTTACTTAATAAACGAGAATTTTATCATTAATAGATTATAATCCTTTATAAACACCCCAATAGCAGAAGTCTGAATCCACAGCAGTAAATAAAACACAATATTTTAAACGTTTAACATTTTACCTTAGGCTTTATTCGTAATCCATTTCTGAGGCTGTTTTAATGCAAACTCAACTAGCTACCTGCTACTCTTAGAATAAGTGAGGCCGATGGCTGCAGGGACAGATACTGAGACAGGTAACTGTTTTAGCCCTAATTAAAGCAACATTAAAAAACAGCTTTTGTGATTTCAGGCTGTTCACAATCAATGTGAGTGTGCACAGAGCTGTTCCAGCATCAACCTGCTCCCTGATCAGTGGAACCACTCAGTGATCTTTGAGTGGGTGAGAAAGCAGCGGAAACAAGAGGCAGTTCAGGTGAAAAAAAAAACTTTGTTTCACTCACAGTTCATCATTTATGATGAATCAGACCTGTATGTGCATTCAGACTGGATCAGCCACAATCAGATGTGTGATCCTGTAACTGGAAGCCTGTGCAGCACACACAGGAGGGTCTACAGCCTCTGCACTCCTCATCAAGCTCCAGTTTGGCAGATTCCTCTCCAATCCATCCAGGCCTAATGATGCCATTAATATGCTTTTGTAGCAGATCAACCCAATCTGCAGAAACATTTCCCCATTTTGTACATTTCCAAAGATAACATTGTTAATTCCTTTCAGGTCTCGATTAACTGTGTTCTCTTTAGTTTATAATTAACCGTAGCTTTAAAGAAAAACACTTTTGATCCGACTCACTCCCTGAATTCCTCGACAGCTAATGAAAATGGTCCGACAGAAACACTCAGTGCTGAACTAATTGCTCAGTGGGGCCTTAAATCTGCCCAACACTCGCATCCAATTACAATCTCCATACACACAAACACACACTCACACACACAGATTTGTGCAGCACTCCCAGGCTCAGTCGTTCCCAGTCCTAATCAGCATGCAAATGTACAAACCTTAGACTCAGCTGACAGCGGGACAAGAGGCTTAGGTTTCAGACAAAGAGGAGGGCTAGGGTGACTCAGGGCCTGTTACTCCCTGTAGTGTGATAGTTATCAGGCTGTCCAAGCAGACCAGAGCTCTGCTGTTACAAACAGTGTGTGCCTTTAAGCTCTGGAGGACGGTGTTTAGAGAAAAACTACAGCAAAAAGCAAAAGGAGTTTTAAATGCTTTGTGTGCTTTATCAGACCAAACTCAGTGGATAGCAGAGAAAAAGTGAGATACTAACAGTCCAAAGGAAAGCTTGGGCCCTATTAGGGTTTAATCCCGCCAAGTCACTGAGATGCTCCAAAAACAACAGCCCAGAGCCAGTGGGACCAGTAATGCAGGAGTAAGCAATCCAAGGATGCTCACTTCATCACATTTCAAAAATCTAGCCTGAGTATGACTTCATCCATCTCCATTTCACAGAGTGACTCTTCTCTGACACCTTTGTAAGATGGAAACCCCTGATAACACAAAGAAGACCGCAGAGAGCTGAGCTCAGTCTCAACAGCAGCTCCAGAAAAGGCTACTCCCATCACTGGTTTGGACTTAAAGAGAAAAATAATCCCCAAAATCCTCAAATGTAGAGCAAAATTGATCCTTTATATTCTAACACCTCTCTGGACAACTCCACCTAAACTTTTAAAAACTCACAATCCAGAAGTACAAGAAAGAAACATCGCAACACTAAACAGAACAAGGAAATCCTGCTCAACATACACTTTCGTTTGGCTGCACACTGGATGATTTTTTTTGTCAGACTTCGGGCCTGTTTGCCATTACCCAGCATGACCTGATTCAGGGCTCATTGCAACTAGGGATGGGTACCAAAGGCACTTTTTAGTGGAGCAGATAACTGTAAAATTTCAAGAGAATCGTTCAAATGGTGATGCAAGCATGAAATTTGGTACAGATACTCTCTTAGGGTCACTCTTTTGAAATAAAACGTTAGACACGACACAATTTCAAGATGGCGGCCATTTTCATAGATGTACGCCATTTCTATCAGACGATTCATATATCAAAAGTTCTAATGGTGATGCAAGCATGAAATTTGGTACAGACACTCTCTAAGGGACACTCTTTTGAAACAAAACGTTAGACACGACACAATTTCAAGATGGCTGCCATTTTCATAGATGGACGCCATTTCTATCAGACGATTCTTATATCAAAAGTTCTAATGGTGATGCAAGCATGAAATTTGGTACAGATACTCTCTAAGGGACACTCTTTTGAAACAAAACGTTAGACACAACAAAATGTCAAGATGGCGGCCATTTTTAAAGATGGCTGCTATTTTTATTATATGCTCCTTTTTTCAATGGTTCTAATGGTGATGCAAGCTTAAAAGATGGCACAAATACTCCTTCTGAGCCACTCATTTGAACAAGGAATGTTCAAAATGGTAGTCATTTTTCAGGATAACCACCACCGTACTAGAAAACTGGTGTTAAGAGTGCTCGTGAGGTCCCTTTACAAGGAACCATTTACAGCCACTCGAAACTTCAAAACTGTAAGCCAAGAGTGTTTATTTGACTGTGTTTTGTCTAACTCCTTACCCTTGACCTGTCCGAATTGGTTTAACCTGCCAGAACTGCCCCCTAACGGCATAGCTCACAGAGTTCATCAGAGTACACAAGCTCCCTTACCGTAACAAGGTAACAGTCACAAGGGAGGCTTTGTTTTTTTTTGTTTTTTTGCTTTTTATGCTTTCATATATATATATATATATACATATATATATATATATATATATATATATATATATATATATATATATATATATATATATATATATATATATATATACTAGTGCTGGGCAAGTTAACGCGTTATTTTTACGCTAACCCGTCAATCTATTAACACCGTTGAATATTTTATCGTGCATTAGTGCATGTTGCTCACATGCTTTTATTTTGTAAATGTCTGTTGCTGACCGCGGTGGAACCGGAAGTGAAATTGGCAGAAAAACATGATGAGTAACCAAAATGTATATGTGTATCAGTCTGCGCGCACGGCGTGCCAGATATAAACAAACGCAGGTAGTCTGCCAGGACGAAGAGACACGATGAGAATTAGAGCCTTATTTAGCGGTGTAAGTAATGCGCTGAAAATTCTCTAAATAAAGCTTGAATGCAGACCGATATCAGCGTTTTTTGGTGGGAGTCAGTTTATTTGTGTTTTTCGTCAAGTAAATTATGGCCCCGTCTTAGTGTAGAGGAAACCTGTGCAGGTGAACCCCAACCTGAAACATTTGCACCTTCCAACTTAAGCTGTTTGATTAAAAAAAAAAATCCCTGCAAAATAAGTGCCTGTATTTTAATTCTCTTACCTCTGTAGCATAAAACATATATAATTTTTTCAGGTTATTATTATTTTTCTTCTTAAAATTATTATAATAGTAATATTAATTATTATTAATAATTAATGTCTTTTAATGTATTCTTTTTAGCATTCATGTAATTATTGTTTTTACCATTAAATTATTAGTATTGTCATTATTATTGATGTGTTTGAAAACAGAGCTTTTAAAACAAAATGGTGGCCATCTTGAAAAATGTCGGCAATCTTCAATTTTTGTATGTCTAGCATAGTTTTTGTGTCCCTTAAAGAGTAGTTGTGCCGAATTTAACATTTGCATCACTGTTTGAGTTTGAGTTGGAATAATGAGCGTTCAACTGAAATGGCAGCCATCTTGAATAAAATGGCCCCCATCATGAAAAATGGTCACCAATTTGTATTTTGGGGTGTCTAAATTGATTTGACATGAGTGTTAGAGAGTGTATGTGCAAAAACTCATGCTCGCATCACCAATAGAAATATATTAAAATAACAAGTGTTCAACAAAATGGTGGCCATCTTTGAAAATGGCCGCCACCTTGAATTTTGGCATGTCTAACATTTTGTTTCAAAAGAGTGTCCCTAAGAGAGTATCTGTACCAAATTTCATGCTTGCATCACCATTAGAACTTTTGATATAAGAATCGTCTGATAGAAATGGCGTCCATCTGAAAAAATGGCCGCCATCTTGAATTTGGCGTTTCTAACATTTTATTTCAAAAGAGTGTCCCTTAGAGAGTATCTGTACCAAATTTCATGCTTGCATCACCATTAGAACTTTTGATATAAGAATCGTCTGATAGAAATGGCGTCCATCTGAAAAAATGGCCGCCATCTTGAATTTGGCGTTTCTAACATTTTATTTCAAAAGAGTGTCCCTTAGAGAGTATCTGTACCAAATTTCATGCTTGCATCACCATTTGAACTTTTGAAATAAGAATCGTCTGATAGAGATGGCGTCCATCTGAAAAAATGGCCGCCATCTTGACATTTTGCGTGTCTAACGTTTTATTTCAAAAGAGTGTCCCTTAGAGAGCATCTGTACCAAATTTCATGCTTGCATCACCATTTGAACTTTTAAAATAAGAATCGTCTGATAGAGATGGCGTCCATCTATAAAAATGGCCGCCATCTTGAATTTTGGCATGTCTAACATTTCGTTTCAAAAGAGTGTCCCTTAGAGAGTGTCTGTACAAAATTTCATGCTTGCATCACCATTTGAACTTTTGAAATAAGAATCGTCTGATAGAGATGGCGTCCATCTATAAAAATGGCCGCCATCTTGAATTTTGGCATGTCTAACATTTCGTTTCAAAAGAGTGTCCCTTAGAGAGTGTCTGTACCAAATTTCATGCTTGCATCACCATTTGAACTTTTGAAATAAGAATCGTCTGATAGAAATGGCGTCCATCTGAAAAAATGGCCGCCATCTAGAATTTTGGCGTGTCTAACGTTTTATTTCAAAAGAGTGTCCCTTAGAGAGTATCTGTATCAAATTTCATGCTTGCATCATCATGTGAACGATTTTTTCACTTATCTGCTCCACTATTTTATAGGTACCGACCGTTTATAGGTTTATAGGTTTATAGGTACCAAGTTTAGGTACCTAAATGCATCCTTGTGACTGCGAGAAAGTGGAAGAGAAGGCAATTTTCCATACTGGACATGAACACAACATTGCAAGTTTATATATTGACAAATAAACATGTTAAATTGAAAAAACACTGTGACATTATCATTGATCAAGCAAATTACTACTACCACACAAATACACAAAAGTACTGAAAATTTTCACTGTGGATTACCAATACCAATTGCCAAGGACCAGGCATGGGCGCTGTCTCCTTTCAGATGTAAAAGGTAACCAACTCTTATTGCAAAATAGAATTTGTCCAAATAATCCTTGAGTGTATCGTGTCAAAACCACTATTTCACTCCCTCAGAGGCTCAACAATCCAAAGTTGTGAATATTTAAAGTTTTGTATAAGGATTATGGTAGTAGAAAACCTGCATTGGCCAATCAGAGGAGCAGTCTGGGAAGTGTCATCAACTGGATTTTACAGTTTACTTACATGGCAGCAAACATGAAGCTTAGTAAGTGGAAGAATTGAACAAGTAAATGAGCTTGCATTATTCACTTTTTTTCCCCACACTTCTGCTGTGATACACTTGTTTCTGATTGGTCCAACCCCATTGTAACAATTATTCATGAACAATAAACAGCAAAAGTAACACCAGGGTTGACCTGGTGACACATATTGTATCAAATCAGTCCACAAGGAAGGGTCCAGCCCATTTCAGCTGGGCCTGTTGACACTGTGGTAAAAAGGTTAGCAGAGCTGCACAATAAGGCGTTTCAGTATCATCATCGCCTTGTGTGCTAGTGCAACATTCACATCGCAAGGGCATCAGATATATGTTATTTGTTATGCTAGTTCTAGAAATGTCTCTATACATTACTTTTCATTGATTTATATCTCTGTCAAAATATTCAAGCCTACAAAAAAGGCAAAGTGTGGGAGGGGGGAAAATTTGTGAGCTACGTGTCTGGTCACAGATTTAAATTTCAAAGATGGAACCTCTGTGCTGAAACACATTTGACCTGATGCGAGAATAGTCACTAGCAGTTGATTTTATAGTATTATATCAATGATTAACAGATAGCAACATAATGACGAACCTTTTGCTAACATAAATAGCGTTTACAGAGGCAGAAAGAGACTCAGGTATTAAGGTTAGAGTCTGTTATCATTTCAGGGAGAATTCAACAGAGTGAAGCAGTAAACTTTAGGAAACAATGCAATATATATCACAGGAAACTAAACTACCACAATATCATTTTTTCCTAATATTGTGCAGGTCTAAGGTTAGTGTCCAGCTCAGGCTGGTTGTGGAGTGGGGAAATAAAAACAGTTAGTGGGAACAGATGTGAGAGCAACTGGATCCCAAACATGTCTACAGAAATTTCCTGTCCTGCAATCCAGACAACAGCAGCAACAGCTAATATTTTAACATTAAAGTCAAACTGAAATGTTCAGTTTAATGTAAATTTATCCTGCAATGAGTCTAGGGAGAAAAGTAAACACAAAAATAAAACATTTTGAGACCATTTAAATCAATATTTCCCATGCAGAAAAGTATTTTTGGTGAGTGATTATGCAAATGTGAAACCTGATGGAGAAAGCAGGACCCACAAGCAGAACATTGTTTCTCTGTATGCAACTCTTTTGCTGTTTTCTCCATTCAGAGGCGGATTTAACTCTCAAACTGGTGCCTAAAAACCAAAACCACACCAAAGAATTTCACAAACACAACACAAGTTTAATAGGAATTAGCAGTGTACTCCCACTGTTAATGACAGCTTGACTTCACTTCATCCAACAACATGTTTTGAAACAAAAAGCAAAGCGTTTCTTTGTGGCTCATCAGATCATGTTTACAACTTTCCTACTGTATCAGAAATACAGCAAGGATGCAGAAAAGAGCTCATGTTCTCCCAAACTCCTTAACAAGGCCGGATTAGTGGAAAAATCATCAGTGCTGTTGGCACAAAATGAATCGACAAAGACATGATTTACAGCCCAGTACTTTGTTTATCTCGCTGTGCCGTGTTAGTAAGAATGAAATTGAGCTGCAAATGAAACACACTTGTTCTGTTGTAATTAAATTTTCATATCCTCTCTGTTTACTTGGCGAGCTGTAAGCTCTATGTGAGTATTTGTAGTGTGTGTGTGCGAGTCTGTGTAGGTGTGTATGTGTGTGTCCTCTGTGAATATCATTAACAGATTTGGAGACGTGTCCTGGGGAGCTATAGTCCCTCTCTCTGGACAGCTCTGAAGCGAGCTGTTTAACCAAACTGTTGGCGGGCATTCAGCAGCGAGCCACAGCAAACTGTTAATCACTTCTAATGAACAGAGCAGCAAACGGCACTGTAACAACAACGTGAGGCAAACACAATAATTAAGATCATTATCTCCTTGAATAGTACGCAGCAGTGCGCTGACAACTCAAAGGACAACTGCTCACACTTTATAATAAGGCTATAAATAGAAGTTTCTTATGCGAAGATGAGTGCCAGATTCATCCTGATAATGACTAACGGTGCAATCCACTTCTTCTGAATTCATGTTCACAGGCACAACTCTTTATATCCTCTTCCTGAAGCCACCTATCAGTTAAAAAAACAGAGTTTCTCAACACCTTTATTTTAATTTTTTGAGAGTTAAAGCAGTATTAAAAATGACAAGATTCCTTGTTTTTATGGTGAGTTGATTTCTGTCTAACATGAGCCTGGTTCTGTTCAGGGTTTCTGCCTCTTTAAGGTTATTGTTTCCTGCTAAATGCTGCATTGTGGATTGGGATAAAATTAGACTTCTTATCCTGTACTGGTGTTGAGTCTTTATTACAGCATTAAGAGGTCTACATCTGCTTTTTTTGAAAAGTTTCTTGAGATAACATTTGTTGTGGCGTGGTATAAATCAGGGGTTCTCCACTTTAGCCCTGTGTCCACCAAGTGGTTCAGTTCAGCTAATGCAAGGACAGATCCCCAAATAGTCGAGATGGGCCGTCCCACTTTTTGGCATCCTTCGTAGGGGTGCCAGACTAAACCAATCCGATCTGAGGTGGAGCTACAACACTGCAGTCCGTTGACTGGTCGAAAAAATTGTCGCTTACCATGAGACGGCTGCTGTATTTCTCTTGGCGACCCATAGCCCTCTTTGAAACAAGCTTGATTGTTCTTTGAGCCACATTAACCACAATTGCTGGATATTGCCCATAGTTGCTCTTAGTTTAGTGTGTCACATTTTTCCTTGATTGTTGGATTTATTGGGTAGCAGTGCTGTGGTGTTGGACTATTATTAAACTGACGCAGCTATCGGCATCTGACTTACATGAGTTGGTTGTGGAAACACAAACAGGACCAGGCTTAGCTGAGCCAACCCGTACCAAACCATACTGACCTAAACCGGACTGCTTGGTGGAAGCAAGGCGTTTTTTAGACCACAAACTCCAGATAAGACAGTTTCCCAATGACCTTCTCACTATTTATTGATTAGCATAATAACACAGTGTTATAATGTACTACCCACGACTTTGCATCACTAAAATCAGGCTAAATTTAAACCATCAAAGTAATTCATTTTGTAGGCTTTGAGAAACTCTTTGCTCTAAGGCAATGGTCCCCAACCCCCGGGCCGTGGACCGGTACCGGTCCGTGGGTCAATTGGTACCGGGCCGCACATAAAAAAATACTCAACCTACATTGTTTCAGTTTGATTCATTATCTGATTCTGAACAATGTTTCATTTTGAAAAATGACTAGATTCCCTCCGTCACACCCATCTATGATTCAATCTTGACGCCAAACCCCCAAGCTGGCAAAATGGACAAAGAACAAACATCTGCGGAAAGTTTCTTTAGGCAGGGTAAAAGCACCAGAAGAAGAGCCGGTTGGTGAAAATATTGCCTGACATTAAACTGGTCTGTGGCGCGAAAAAGGTTGGGGACCGCTGCTCTAAGGTATTCCCTGAACCCCCAAGCTACGGTTCACGGACCTCTGGGAGTCCTGGCACCCCACTTTGAGAAACATAAATAAACATCAATGAAACTTGACTTAAAGAGGGAGTCTTCTGTTTACCATATCCTAAACATGAATATAAAGTAACAATACTGGGTGTTTATCCTTAACATGTGCAGGTTATTTAACAGTTACATGTTCATATGTTGTAGAAATCCTTGAATTTGTCTTTAAACCAACCAAAACGGCCCATCCACAAGATCTTCACAAGACTTGCTGAAATGATGAGGTCATCACACAAGGATCTCCTTACTGGTTAATGACACACTGAAGAGACAGGCCTCAAACAACTTCTACCTATGCTTTACCCTGACAGATCTCCAAAGGGCTGTCCAATCAGAGAAGAGGGGGGTTGTGAAGTAAGGAGCCTTAAAGAGAAAGTAGCTGAAACAAAGCATTTGAGACAGGCTGACATAAACATAAATAATAAAACACCAGAGAGAGAAAAAATGTGTGAATCATGTAAAGCTATGCCCCCTCTTTAAAGTTTTCTCTGATTCTAAGTTCCTGTGGTTGATTTCACAAAGCACAGAGAGTTATTCCTAGGGACTAATTTCTCGATGTTGTTTTCTCGAAGCTTCCCCTTACAGTTCCCACTACCTGTCTATAAAGACCAGAGTTATTTATAAAGCATCTCTAAGCCTGAGAGAGCTCCTGAGATGGGAAGCTGTTCAGAGTGGTGAGAAGTGTTGAGTGTGTGTAACACAGAGGAGGTGGGAGCATAGAGGAATGTTCCCACAACACTAAATTAACACTAATTAAACTCAGTTTGGATCAAGTGACACTCACGTTTGTACGGCACACCTTCAGGTGACGTAGTAGTGGAAATGAAAGAGATTGCAGTATTATGATGTTTAATTACAATCAAAACGCATCAGTTTCATAGACTTTTCTTTCTAATGTCAATGGGCATTGTGTGAGGCAGCTTTTTGTCAATGATGTAAAAAAAGACTAACCTGACACGCCAGACAAACAGTTTCATATATCCGCCATGGAAATATTTCTCTAGTCCATCTGGGTAGCAGCTCTTTGGATTTATTTTCAGAGGCGGGAATTTCAAAACAATCAGCAGCTGTTGATTGGACGACTGTTCTGATTGACACACTCACCACATACCATTCCACATCAAGCCACGGTATGATGTAGATTTTGTGCGTCACTGCTGAGAAACAATAGACGAACAACTACAGGAACAGGAGAAACAGCTGTGATAATGGCGTTACATGACTGCTGCCTTTTTTGTAAAGTTAACTTAAGAATCAAAGGAACGCTGACAAGTACGAAAGTTTGCTGGCGTCATGTCTGCTCGTCTCTTCTGCTGCTCCCGCCTCTCTTCCCTGATTGGGCCGTTAAGAATTTAGCCAAGTGAATTTGTTGGTCAATAGAGCCTGGCAAGATGGACCTGCAGGATTTCAGAAACTGAATCAGGCAGGTCCATCTGCTCTGCAAGGTTAAAAAAAAGACTAAGAGAGTGCAGAGTTATATCTGCAACAAGAGGATGAATGCAAGTGTGCTCGATCAAAAATTGTCTTATTGGACTAAGAATGAGCTACAGCCACCTGAAAGTCTAGAAAAGGCCACATATCAAATAGTAAAATACAAGAATGGCGCTTGAATTGGTTGCAAAGTTTGAAAAAAAAACTGCTGCTCCGGTGTGAAATATTAACTTGTTTACAGTTCTACAGTTACATTTAGCAGAGGCTTTGATCCTAAGTGAAGTACAGCACAAGCAAGTGTTCCCTGAACAGACATATCTTAAAGTAGAAAGGGACTCTGTGGATCGTATAGAGTTAGGTAATTCACTCCACTATTTGGGCACAACAGAGGAGAAAAGTCTGGCTTGTGATTTGGAGCCGAGCTGGGCTGGGAGCACCAGGCGTCTTTCACAAGCAGAGCACAGTGGGCGAGAAGGAGTGAAGACCTGGATGTTTAGTTTCTTTTATTAAGACTTAATTCATATTTCAAAAAAACTTGAAACCAACTTTTTATTACCCTACTAGACCTTTTTTCAAACCAATTCATGTGAAATTTCTGTCTTTCATTGCTAAAAATAAGGATTTTCATGGGCTTGTCATGTGACCGGGACACACTTGAAAATGAGATGCTACATCTCAAGGGGCTATCCTAAAGAATTAGAATTTCATAGAATGTTTAATGAGCAATTCTAACTAGAATAAGTCATAACCACTTGCTTGGGTGTAATTTTTCCCAGTGTAACGTGAGGGCTCGCAGCAGTGAGTGGAGATGCCTACAGCTCATCTTAAAACCTGAGCAAACTGCAACACACTGCATTTGAATATAAGTTTAATTGATGATGTGAACTGGATCCTCAGTCAAAGCAGATAAAAAGGAGCAAATGGTGCAAATCTCTGGCGTTTCTAGCAGCATCAATCCATTCTTAGTGACGTCCCCCCTCTGCATACACAGGAGCAAACGTTGCTTCATTTCCAAGAGAGCGGCTCAGAGGAGGAGACTGGTGAGCAGCAGAGAGGAAGACAGTTACAGAGACAGACAGCCTGAGTCTCTGGTGCAGAGCTGAAGCCTGAGCCCTGTGGGAGAGTTTGGATGACGAAGACGAACCCACAGACACTGAGGAGCTGTTGACAAGAAGGAATCCCCTCCTCCTCCACCACCATCAGCCTCCTCCCATCCCTCCTGCTCCCTGCTCTGCAGTCACAGAAGCATTTGTGCGGCACAGAGAGAAGCGCTCCACTGTGACACTGTATTCTAATGTACAGACCTCGGGAGACACGCAGAGCGACGGAGCATTTATGCAGACAGGGTGCTCTATATGCTCCAGTCTGAGTGTTTCACAGGCTGCAGAGCCAGCACTAAATCACTTTCAGTGCACATGGAGCCGTGCCAGACGCCTCATCTAATGTCAAGTGCCTTGAGGGCAGGGAACCAAACACTTTCCAGTCCGTAACGAAACAAGAGGTTACAGGGACGAACATTAAGCACGATATTTTTATTTTTTTTCAGAGATGTCAAATATTTAATCTAAAGTAAGTCTGCCATAAATATGGCGTTTACAGGAGGCCCTGAGGTGGAAATGCTCATAAATCCTGCTGACACACTGATGTGGATTTATTACTGACATGCGTCAGAGCTAGTAAACGATAGAAAAACAGACATTTCTGGTTTCTACTTGACAGGAATCTGAAAGGATGTCCACAAAGCACCAGAAATAAAGTCATTCTTGCTCTTGTAGCTTCCCGCAGGTTCAACTGCACTTCCAATAAGACGGAAGCACAGAGACAGGCTGGATTAATAGCTTTAAACAACACAGGAGTTGGAACAAGAGAGGATTGATCTGTTTAAGTGAGGCTTTGTCACCGGTGAAAGCGAGAGAGACTGGCAGCCAACAAATCTGCTCTGAGCTGCTGTGTTGTTAAGTGGAGGAGAATCAACCGTCTGTCTGTTCATTCACAGCCTGATACACAGGTTCACTAAGAAGAGATTAGAGAACAAAGGTACGATCAAAATGACTCCATCAGAAATATCATAAGAGCTGTCATAACACTCAGTTTTTCATTTCAGACTAACTGCAGAATATTGAAAGTTAACTGAGAATAGTTGCATATTTACCTCTTAAACTGTTTTACTTTTAAACTGTTTCAGTTCATGTTAACAGTATAAATCAATTCTTAGCAGTGCTTTAATTTTGGAATCAAATAAATGAAGTAAAATGTTTCTTGATTACTATTACATTCATCAAATACTCTGCTCATAAAACAGTGCTGTCTGAAACCCTGGCCTAAGTTTTCTAAGCCCGGCTCCAGTAGCAGCTTGTTGCAGCAGCTCTGTCTCTGTCCCCTCTTTTTTCTCCTTTTTTTCTTTTTGTATTTGGGGCCTGTCATTACCCCTTATGGCTCGTTTTTTGACCATTGACACCAAGTTGTGTGTCCAGAGATCCTTCGTGTAACCATAGTTGCATTATTTACACAAAAGGTTTCAGCTATTCGCAGCTCATGGCATGTCAATGCTAACCTGTGCTAGGCCCAGTGTTTCCTGCAAGCTAAGGAGACGGAGTTGAGGACAACGTGCTGGTACTACAGTGTGAGCTCAAAAGAGACAACAGCAACCTTTCCTTCCATCCATTGTTATGGGGAATGTAAGATCTATCATCAACAAGATGGTTGGCCAGCAGTGTCAGGGGTGGTACTGGCAGAGTAGCATCATGATATGACAGAGTTACCACAGGACGTGAACAACACATTTGAAGGATTTCACCTGCTGTGAGCAGACAGAATACAAATGAATGAGACTAAACAGACTAGTGGGGAAGGCCAGCTCAGTCCTGTACCCTGTGGAGGTGGTGGCTGACTGAAGAATTACGGCTAAGATGCTGTCTTTCTCTATATATATCTCGAAGGGCTAGTTGTTTAAAGAATTTAATCTAGATCAAAATGATTCAGATTTGGAAATTACATTTCTTGCCATCCAGGATCAGGTAATCCGCCTCAGTTTTATGCTGTTTTTCAAAGCAACACTGGATTGGATAACTGTGGATACACAGTTTTCAAGATTACCAAATCCAGATTGCCAGTGGTCTAAATGTCCAATAGTTGGCAAAATAAAAAAAATGCCAGGGATCCTCCTCAGCATTTTTAGGCTCTGCTTTTGGATGGTGGATCTGAAGTTTTCTCTGGTTTGCTGCAGTTTGCTCAGCTCGATCTGTTCCTCTGCCAGGAGTATCTGTGTTTCTGCTCTTTCAGTTTCTCTTTGTTTTTATTTTACTACACTGAAAGGCTTCATTGGTAGCCTAAGTTAATTTTATCTACTTCATCACTGTAATGGTGTAACAAGTTAAGTTCAAAATAAAAATCAAAGCATGGAAACTAAATTGTACAAATGTTGTATTATTTGACCAACTTTTAAGTTTTACGACATCTTCTTCCTGAAATCCACCCTGAAATCTTACCCGCTGTTGGGATCAGGAAAATCCTGTTTTTTTTTTTTTTGTTTTGTTTTTTTTTTTATCAAAGTGATCCAAATCCTGCTGAAAAGTTCTGAACAACACAAATTGAAGATTTGATCCAGATTAACACTAGGATTGGATTACGTAATCTAATTGGATTTTGAAAAATTTCTTTCCCTTTTGAACAACCCATTTTCAGGATTTAATACAATCCGATAACCAAAATTCGATTGGATTACCTTTGAACAACTGGCCCTTTATTGTACTATTAGTTTTTTTTTATTTGCACTTTACACTTTCTTGTATTGCTTGTGTTACTCTGAATTTCCCTAAATTTCTATTCTATTCTACATGTACGACTGTGACAAACAGACTCGTGCTCTTTCATCCGTTAGCTGGAGATGCAAGACAGAGGAGTTTCCAACCCGATGATGAGCCTCCCTTGTTCATATAGGCTGTAAAACCTCCAGAGCTGAGATGAAGCCAGAACACAGAAACAGACAAATCTGTTAGCTACCAACTTATGTAACACAATTGCCCACTGACATTGGTGTAAAAAGCTGCGCCTGTATGCTTAGCTCGCTGGCAGCAGTTAAAACTTTTTACTTCAGCGACGTTTTGATTTTCTTTTACACAACGTGCATATAAGCTATGATTTGTCCAATGAGTTTCCTATAAAGATTCTCAGGTTGAAACACCGTGTAAAAGCTCAGTGATGCCATTCCACACCAACTGTAAGATACTCTAATAAAAAGAAGCAGTTTACTGCGAGATACTTTTGTTTGTCATACCAGGAATTTCCTCAGTCTTCTTATACGGGTAAAGTTTCAGCAGAGCAGATCGAGATGAAGCTTTGTTACTTTGAACCATGGGAGCTCAGAAGGAAGGAAGAAGCTCTGTACCATAACTAACCTGGGAAAAGTGACATTCAGTCTTCAGTTTAAACATCCTTAAACATGAATATAAAATCAAGGACCCTCCTCTTCTTATGATCAGAGATTGTTAAATTGATCTTGCCATATCAGAACAATTCACGCTGACTTATCAAGGAAGAAACCAGAGGAGCATTTAGCTACGAAATGTCGTGTGACTACCTTTCATCCCCCCGTGCAGACAATAAAGTACAGTATATGAAACAGCAATGACAGACTGATGTGAGGGTCTCTCCACTGCTGATTGTTTTGCTGCCTCCCACAACAACAACAGTGACAACATATTTGTGAAAGCCAATCTCCAGCCTCACAGAGAGCTGATTGTTTCATCTCCGAGCTGAAATGGAAGCTGAGCAGGGTGACATTATGCACCCCGTTTCTGAGGGAGAAAGAGAAGACAATAACAGCCCAGCAGAGAGTTGACATTTTACTCAGGGAGTCTGAAAAACAAAGAGCAAATCTTACCAAGTTGTTATGTTTTAAAAGCCAGAGCTCACACAGAATGGACGGGAAGTAGGAATAAAAAAAGCTGCAACTATAAGTCAATAAATCAATCAGTCTGTGGTCAGAAAACTGATCAGTTAGGATCTGTACTATCATTGTTCAGAGCTGCTAAGTTTGAGTATCAGATACAGTTCCTATGTCTGCTGGTCAACATGTTTTATTCACAACTTGTGTTTTTTCAGTCGTCTTTTCAGAATCCCAAATAATATCTGGCAGGAATGTTCTTCTTCACCTCTGGGTTTTCTTCAACCATATTTTTTCTCCAACCTGAGTCATACACTACTCATCCTCTCCGCCAACAAGACCATATGACACCAATCAGTCTGGGGAAGACAGCAGCGTTTGATTCTTGACCAATCAGATGAAGCCACAGCTACCTGAGCCTGAGTCATAGTCAGTTAAGGAGAGGCTCTTTTTGTATCATCTTTCCTAATTTTGCTGGCAGCATTTCTCAGAAGTTTTATTGGGTTTGTTCATATCAAGATTTCAATGATCAGAAATTATACCAGCACCTGATGTACAAACTAAAGGACTAATAACAAACTAATATGTTATAAATCCAGAAAGAGTCTTAATTTAAGAAATTAAAAGGCAAAGATGATGCCTTTGTAAAAGAATCTGCAAATCAGGACAAAAATGAACTCACTGAGTGTCTTCTGTGAAGACATTATTCTTGTTTAAAAAAAACTGGACCAGAACATTTAAGTGACCACACTAGCAAATTTTTGTAAAGGGCCTTTTTTTTTTTTTTTCTTTACATCTGTAAATAAGACTTTTCTTCTGGACTTGGTAGGTAAATGTGGCTCGTATAAAGTCTTACGGCCAAGTTTTACTAAAATAAGACAATGTCTTTGATTTCAGTTTTTACAGTGTGATGAAAAAGGAAAGCTGCTATACCATGGTGGAGTGGATTCATGACAGATTTCACAGTTTACATATTGCTTCCTTTCTTGAGTCAGGCAGCATAAAGCAGCTTGTTCCACCAGTGTTAAACATAAACTCTGTCATGACTAACATGCTGTTAGAGTTTGGTCTTTATTTCGAGAATGTCTTTGTGAGCTCAGAATTTAGGTTTCCATAGGATTCTGCCTTCTGGAGTTACTTTGTGATTCTTTTCCTTGTATTTTTGTCTATAGTTTGTGTTATGTTTAGTTTTTGTGTTTCTGTGTTTTTTATTTATCCTTCTCTGTCTTTACTTTCCCAAAGTTTGGTTTTCCTTATGACCATGTCCACATGTAGCCGGGTATCAGGAAAACCACATATATTTTCATACATTTAGGCCTATTGTCCACATGAAACTGCAGTTTTACGTCACTAAAAACAGTGTTTTCTGAAAACCCCGGCCAAAGTGAAGATTTTGGAAAACTCTGGTTTTCTGGTTTGGTGCAGACACTGGTAAACAGAGTTTTCGGTTCTCAAACGTCACAGCTGAATAATGTGGGCTCATCCTGATTGGATGGCACATGTTTTGCGTACAGAAAACACTGTCAAGTATAGGTTTGGTATGTCTCGAGTGACAAAGTATTTTCAAAACCCAATGAGGAGATTTATTTCTGAAAATGTCCAGCTACGTGTGTACAAGGCTATAGTCTCTGTGTTACTTGAGTTCTTATTCAGTTCATTGTCGGCTGCCACTCGTCGACATGTGTAAGGTCTTTGTTTTTTACAGTTTTGGATTCCTTTTGTGCTTTTGTTTTTTTAAGTTGAGTTTAGTTTATATTAAACCCATTTTCTTTCCTCAGCAACTAGGTCCCCCACCTCTCGTGTGTCTTCCAGATTTATGACATGAGGCTCTTTGTCATTAAAACAAAACTGCAAGCAAACAGTTGTGATTCAATAGATATTACATTTCTACATGGGACCTTTCGATTTCAAGTGACTCGGTACCCAGTACTTTTGATAGAATTTGGTCGGTACCTATAAAAGTACCTAATTCAGTACCCATTCCTGCAGATATTGCATTGTAATGTTAACTTGGAGATGTGAATACAAACATGAGCATCCAACACTAGTTCCAACACTTTCTTAAGATTTGAGTTTTTGCAGTCCTGTGGGTTTAGGGACACATTAGTTTCTTTTGCAAAAAGCCCAATCAACATCGCCATCCTTGCTAATCCATTATACAAATTAGGGTTGTCACGATACTAAAATTTTCAACTCGATACCGATACTCAGGAAAATATTCGATACTCGATACTATTTTCGATACCACAAGGATGAAAAAGAAAGAACCTAATATTTAAAAGAAACATTTTTATTAACAAAAAAATGCAAATATAACCTCTGTTGCAACATGTAACAATTAACAGTACCACACACACAACAAACAGTTGTGTAAAAAGAAAGTTTCAGGCCTGAGGTAGTGCAAAAAATAAATAAAATAAAGACATTTTTACAAAATTTTGCCTGATTTATGCACTGTCCACTAAAAACAGCCCTGAGACCCACTTATGGGCCTCCAGCCACAGGTTGAGAACCACTGCACTAGTAGATTGTATTTGAAGCTTGATCCTTAAACGATTGCTCACATCATGAACAATATGTGACCCAGGGAACCTCAGGGTGAATTTATCATTTAGAAAACAGTGAGTGAGTGAAAACAGCAGCTCAGATGGACTGATGAACAATGCTGCATTTTGATTCATCAAAGGTTGACTCGTCTTTTTTAAGTCTCTGTGTTCATTTAAAATGTGCTCATGAGCTATCAAGACACAGTTTGAAATATAAAATCACACATAGTGACTGACGATCTGTCACTGTCTACTGGGATGCTTGTCTATCTGCGCCTTTACGCACGCCGGCACAAAGAGGAGCGGGCGTACACGGAAAGTGAAAGTTGAAGTTACACAACCATCCTATGATTATGTTTTATAGTGGTTATATGGTATTTCTTGGGGGTTTCTAGTGGGTATAGGGTGCATACCTGCGTATCTTGTATATTACACAACACGACCTCTGCGTCCTCTGTGCTCCTGTGCCTCTGACTTGAGCGTGAGAAATCGGAGGTGTGGCATGAGTGCGGGTGAAACCATCCAAATGTGTGAGTCTCACGGCGAATGCGTGACAGTTCGTAGCCCTGTTTATAATCATTAACGTTACGTCAGCCTTTAATCGCTCGTTGTGGCTAATGGCTAACAATTATTTGTGTCCTTCGGTTTTCCAAGCTCGTTAGCCTCGAAGGCAAAATACCCCCAAACAACACTTTTACCTTTTTCATTTTTGACCAAAACTGCTTGATTTAGCCCACCTGCAGCAGCACTAGCCATGCTGTTTTTTTATAGAGTGCTTCACGGGGAGGGTGCCTGCTCTTGTGTGTGTGTGAGAAGGCAGAGAGAGGGGAACGCAGCGTCAGCGGCTCGGCATCAGGGGTGGGGGGCCGAGGGGTAGTATCGATACTTTTGAAAGTGAGTATTGTATCCGGATACAACATTTTAGTATTGATACTTTTTTAATTATCGATACTTTTGACAACCCTAATACAAATTGTTGACAACTATATATCTTTGAGCCCAAGATGCCATTTATGAGTTGTTTTTAAGATGTAGCTGTTGTGCAGCCACCTGCCTCTAGCCAGGACTTTAGTTCTAGTTGATGCGACTGCAATAATGCTATCTTGCCTTACTACCCTGATGTAAACAAGCACAGACAACAGAGGGCATAATTTTGAAAATGGAGATGTATGTTCACTTTGTCTGGTTAAAATGTCATTTAACCATCTGACAAGATCTGTAACCAGCACTGGTATGTGGATGTTAACCTGCAAACAGGAACAAAAGCTGGCCATGCTAGCTCTGCAAAATTAACTACATTCAGCCAATCATTTAACATTGTTAACCCGCAGACGCTGTCCAGCTTTGAGAAATAATAGTGTTTTGTTACCTCTTGACTGGTTGGCAGTCTTTAAATGTCCATTTTACCTCCCAGGGAATACACTCAGCTCAACACATCCACCCAGGAAGAGCAGGACAGATAAAGAAATAGCATTTTTTCATGGGCAGATTTTTCTCAAGATGCTGCCTAAGCTCTCCTCACATGACTGAATGAAACAGAACAGATCAATACAGCAGAGAAGACATTTACCAGCTGATACACAGAAAGGATCAGAGGGTTCAGTAGAAATGATCCTGAAGAGCAGATAAACAGAGAGGCTTCAGAAGACCTGCGCTCATAAATTCACATTTTGCAGGATGAAAATCTTGAGCATGCAAGAGTTAAGACCTGCACAGTGAAGCTCGGGAAAATCACTCAGAGTCTCTGTCTGCTGAATCCCCCTCAGCATTCGGGGCCGATGGATGTGATGATAGAGGCCTCTGCAGCGCTTACACACTCAGTCTGTGTAATTGGCAGCCCTGGGTTATTATAGCCTACACTACAGGGAAACTGCACAAACAGGAGAAAACACAGCAGAGCATTGTGAAAAACATAATACCTTACCACGGGGTCTGCTGGCTGAGTGATAAGGCCTGTGTGGATAGCCTGCAGGCTGCTTCCACTCACCGCTTGTACAGTACAACTGATACCCTGCTATTAGCTGGCAAAACTAAATCCCCCCTAAAACCCTCCCATGCTGGAGAGTATGTGTGTGTGTTTGTTAATGTGTGCCAACAACTGTGTGTGTAAATGCTGTATGCACACCCTGGGATGTGTTAAATCAACAAAGACCATGCTGGCATTTACATAAGAGCACCTTTTGTCTTGGAGTGAACCACCCATTCATAAAACTCCTGCACAGCTTAAATGAAAACACACCACAGGAGGATCTGAGCCACATAGAGGAGAGGGCATGCAGGTGCAGCAGAGATACACACAGGAGCCCTGAAGGGTCAGAGAGGCAGTGCATCAATAGCCCCGCTGCCCTCTCCAGCCGCCGCTGTAATGAGAAGTGTCGGGAGACTCCAGCAGGACATGAAAGTGAGTCCAGAGCAAACTACAACCTCCAGGGGTGAGAAATCCAGCCAAGGAGAAAAGCGCCAAAAACTGCAGCTCCTCAAGTGGCCGCCTCACAGGGCTCTGTAACACAATGTTCAGCTTTACAGCACAAATAAAAATGATTACTGCCTGGTTACAAAGAACTCTGTTTGACTCGGCTGCCACATTTTCTATTCATGGAAACTCCACGGGAGAGGAGCTCTTAAACAGAGGCTTGACAGATGTATGTTTTTTTCTTATAAGCCAATGATGATGCAGATGATTGGAGAGCGGCTGTTTTATGAGATGGAAAACAACCGTTTGGTCATCATAACATCCACTATTTCATGCACGTTACAATCTATCATTCAGCTGACAAAACTTTAATTAATGCATGTAATAGAAAAATATGTTGGGAAGTGTTTTAGATTTCAGATTACGACTGAAGTGTACTTCCGCAGCAATATTAGTCTGCATTATTTTATCCTTTAAAAAATAACATGCAATATTTAAAACACCAGACAGCTACAGTTTTACACTGGCTGTGATTCAGGATGGGAAAGCACATCAGCACTTAGAACAGACAAAGCTAAATGATGAAATCTGCAGAATCTGAATCAGAATGTAGGGAATTAACAATGGCTAAATGAACTAAGGGCAGGTTATTCAGGTTATTTAAAATCTCATTAATCACCCGTTAATCAGTCTATCCCCATTCCCAAAGTATAACTCCATTACAGCTACAGGTTGAACTTGAATAAACAGGAGGTGTGTTGTAGCTCTTTAACCCCACAATGTGTGGTGTTGGTACAGTGTGTGATTTTTTTACTACATTTTCAAGGTCACAGTGGTGCAGAAGCAAAAGGGCAAGAAAAAAAGCTTCCACCCAAAAGTTAGCCTTTGAAAGATCCAAACAAAAAGGACAGTTGCAATACATTAGACTGTATGATGGGGTTGCTAAATCATAGGGATTGTCAAAGTCAGAAACTTTCAACAGGACTTTGTGAGAGGGAACTGGAAATTTATAATGAGGAACATGAATAAAGCTAGGATCAGTATGTTATAGTATTAGCTTGGCTCAAACAACCAAATTTAATGCAAGTTCACCTGAATATTTATGCTATTCCTTGACCGCAAAACAGCACTCTACTGACTGCAGGGCTACTGACGCCACACAATTCATAAAATTTGCAAAGTCTTCAAGTTTAACCCAGCATGAAAATTTTATAGAAATCTTCCACACATTTGCAATCCAATTTCCCATAGAAAGTTTTTGAAAAACTTCTGGAAATTTTGCAACTCCACTGTATAATATACAGACGTAGGATCTGTGATTTGACCCATTTGTTTCTGATGCAGGGTTTTGAAGCCTAGCATAGATGAGGGCCATGAAATGCTGAACTTAACTTTGTTTGAGGATGAGGTTAAGAGACGGGCTTTAGACTCTGCAGACCTTAGACTGTTAAAAAAAACATACAACATCTTGCTAGGCTCAAAGTAAGGTCTCCACAAAAACTGCTCCCCCTGGTGGCTGGCTGCAGTATAGGTAAAAAAAATCTGGCTTTCCAGTCATTCCAGTTGTGTTGCGGTCAAACTTTAAAATATCTATACAACTCATAGAAATGTTCCTCACATCCGATTGTTGTGATAATTTGAAGATATTATTTGGCTGCCCTGTATTCAAGTCCTCTATTTTCTGAAAATGTTAAAAATAAGGTTTTAATGATAATTGGCAGCTGCTGTTTTTATGGAGATTGTAAAATATGTCGGGAGGTAGAGTCAAGAAGTGATTAGACTCTCAAAAGAAAAAAATATATATATTATTTTCTCACCCGGCTTCACTCAGATTCTCCCAGAATCCTTCACAGTCTCCACTGCGCAGACTCTGGCTTCAAAACTGCTGCCAATGGCTGCGCCTGTGACGGGGGAATTTTGGCTTTAAAACTGTACAATGGTACATGGCAGGGCCACGCTATCCACTCTAGTCTATGTTGCAGATGGCTACAGGGTGACCACCTGTATCACAAATCAGCAATGCCCTTATATGGAAAAAATGGTAATTTTGATGGCTTCAAGAATTCACTGCCATACAGTGTGCTGATAGAGAAATTAGTTATTCAGACCAAAATGATTATCTGAAAGCTTATATGAATTGGTTTGTATGTGGTTTCTGGTGGACTCTCCAAGAACTGCCGTTTTTAGCACTTTCACATCTGCTTCATATTTTTTTTACCAAAGGCCCACACTTTGGTAGCAGCATAAAAACTATACTCACCTTCTACTCAAATGTACTTGTGGAATCAAAACAAAATTTAAGACACTATCATCCAAATTTACAGGCTACAGTGAAAGGTAAAGACTTGATTTCACCAAGGTCTTGCCTCTGAATAGGCAAAAAGCCAATCAGAATTTGTAGAATTCAGGCTGGCCTTCAATAAGATCTGAAGGTGAACTCCTGCCACCTCTGTCCATTCTCTGTAAACACGCTTTCACTAACTGTACCAAGGTAAATCCCTCAGTGTTTGGCCCACATTGATTTATTGATGAAGCAGCTTGCTCACATAGACCAGAAATCAATCACCAAATGACATTGAGTTGTCCCGAGACACTTAACAATCAGAACTGACAATACACTGTGTTTATAAACCAAAATGTCTTAATTGAAATTTCAATTTAAAGGCTTTCCACAAAACAATGGGTTACCATGGTTAAATCCAGTAAATACACAGTGTCGGTGTGTAGCAGCACAAAAAGAAGGGTCAGATGATCCCTTGGTAAACAAAGTAAGTTTAAATGAAATCAATCTAATTCTTTCTCCGAGTCTTCTCACAGGCTGGGAGGTATCATTGAACTGGATGCTTGCTTTTTCATGTTTACTAATTAGCAAATGCTTATCAGGTTGAGCATGAATATTTCTATTTTGCCAGTAGCACGCTGCTCATAACAATCATGCAAATTCCCAACCAAGCTCAAATGTAATTAAATCCAGGATCCCACTGCTGCTGTGTTTTGAAGAACCCTCAAAATGCACTGAGTTCTGACTGCATCAGTCAAAAGAAAATTAAATGTCATGTTTTAAATGAATTAACATTAAAAATAAGAAAAATCTGAGCATGTTGTTGTGGAATCAAAAGCTCAGTTAGCAAACACTTCTCCACGGAGACTCTTTTTTTTAAAGATGTGTTGTTTGTGGATGTGGTGTTGTGGGATCTGCCGTCTCTTCTCTTCTCCCCACAGCAGAAGGCTCACGAGCTGAGCAGCACTTACCGAGAACAATACCAGGCGATGTATTCATTTGGGGTAGACAGCTCCAGATCCATCTGGCTTTCTGAAGCGCGGCTGTCCCCACTGCGCACAACTTACACACGAACACACTTGTCAGGATTGTTTCCCTCTCACACTGTATCATGTGTATTTTTTTTTAATCCTGCCAACACAGCGTCTCCTTCCTGCTTTTCTTGCACACAAACTTAGAGGCACACATTTTAACACAGACAAACACTCTGTTCTCACATCATTTTCGTATTTCTATCTTACATTGTTCTTGCACAAAGCAACAACCAAAAGGAAAAAATCTGAAACCCCAACATCCACAATAGTCCATTCTCACCATCCTGTGGTGAAAATCTGATCTGAAAAATGATGTGTGTACCAGGAATTTGCAATCTACAAAAAGCAGCACTTGAATAAACCACAAACTGACAGGCCACAGGCATCAGGAAAAGCTAAACAGCGGTCGAAAGTGGTTTATTGTTGGTCAAGTGTTAGAAAATGAGTCATTTAAATGTCGCTTTGGGGCTTCAGTATCCCCTGTAACCTTATTGTGTGCACACCAGAGGTCTACTGGAAACCACTGACATCACGGTTCATTCAGTTCACTGCTCAGCAGACCAGCAGTGCACTGGGATATGCATGACCTATTACCAGTCTCTGCATGAATGATCCCAACAGCCAGGAGACAGAGTGCTGGGTACTCTCACAGAAGTGCAGTGAAATTGTTTTGTTTCGTTTCTGATCTACTTTGAGGTTTAAAGAGGGGGTATTGTGGTGTTTTTTTATCTTTTAAACTGTGCCTTTGGTACGCATGTAGTAGCTTTATATGATTTACAGCTCAAAAAAGCCTATGTCTCAGCTACTGTCTCATCACTCTGGGGACCTGTTGGGGACAGAGTGAACGACAGAGCTTGGTGTTTGAGGCCCACCCCTCCAAAGTGTCATCAACACTGGAGACCTCATTATTTCAGCAAGTCTCGTGAAAATCTTGTAAAGATCTTGTGCTATCTTCTTGAATGCTGCGTTTTGATCTTGATTACCGTCAGATTCAGGGATTTCTAAAACATTGTTCCGAAGCTAAATCTGAAAATCTGCATTGTTACATTCATGTTTCAAATATAGGTGGCAGTGGCACCTATAATGAAAGTGACGCAGGCCTTGAGTCTCTAAACCAGTGGTCACCAACCTTTTTAACCCAAGATCTCTAAACCCAGCTGGAGTGAATGCAATATCTACCTATTGGAGGCTTGAGGAAAAATGGAAAACACATTATTTATTTCCAGTTTTAACCTAGATGTATGAATTATACTCAAGTAACTCGTATTTAAGTGTTAGAAGCTGTTTAGCTTACCTGGTGAAACTCTTTGGATGTTATAAGATTTTACTTTTACAATTTGAAAAGACGGAACTTTAAAATGTGTTTAATAAATTCTCAACCATCAAAGAATGAGAGGAAATATAGACAAACTAAAACTTCTGGCCCAAAGGAAGCTGAAAGCTGACTCCTGTATGAGTGCGAGAAGGATTAACGATCAGCTGATACAAAGGTTAAAGTACACAGAGTGACAGGGGGAACTACTGCTTTTAAATCTTATAAATCTGGACATAGTGTAGAACGGGAGTTTTGTCCGCAACTCACGGGATATTTCGGTTATGACATGAATCATTACAGCATAGAAAACACAGAGGTAGATGATAAGGGGTCCGTAAACACTGGTAAATGATCATAGGAAGCATGAATTTGATTTCCTCAAGCAACTTTTCCAGCCATGGTCCGCATTTGTCTATAATGTGTGAGCTTCAGGGCAGAACTCCATCATGCTTGATGCAGGGTAATACTCTTTTTTCTATTATTTTCAAGATCTACCTGGGAAGCTTCAAAGATCGACCAGTCGATCGCGATCCATGGGTCGGCGACCTCTGCTCTAAACTAACACACACAAACCAATGCAGGCCAAAAGTGGGAATGACCCTTTAACAATCACATCATTCAAAACCAGTCATTCCCAAAGTCTGGGTCCAGACCCACAGGTGGGTCGCCAGGGATTTTTTATGGGTTGCCAAATCAGTTTTCAGAAGGTTTACATGAAATTCACGCGTTTCTGAAACAGAAGAAGTCTCCCTTTGCTGATTTGTTTGCTGATGATTGTTTTCATTGTGAAGGGTCATCACCACAGTGATTACCATAAATGAAAACATGTAACTGCTTTTCACATAACAGCTATAGGGCGCCCGTCAGTCACATGAGCTGAGCTGTGCTTCTGATTGGGCAAACTTGCGATCTTGATATCCTCTAAGTTGCTGAGTTCGAAAAAATCCACCCTCCGCACAGTGTGTGAAAAAGGATGGTGAAATTGGTGATTCAGATGGGAGACGTTTTTTGAACCAGGCTGTAAATAGGTTTATTTCTGCTTTGAAAACAGCTTTTTTTTTGCTTGGTGTGTTTGTGACTTCTGGTACTTCTGGAGCCAGCCTCAAGTGGACACTCGAGAAATAGCAGATTTTATCACTTCAGCATTTTCTCATATTCTTAGAATGAAGGTTGCTGCTAAGCATAACACCATCTCCTTATAAAGGTGTTTATGTGAAAACTTTAGTCAAAAATTTTACTAAGCTCTGTTATTATTCATATCTCATCAGCATCCATTGGCTCTGGAGATGGTTTGTGGGTCTAACCCTAACCCTGCCCATCCTATTTTCAGCAAGGGTACTACAATTAGTTGCAAGACTGTAAAAAACGTAAAGTTTTACAGCCTGTCCAAAAGGGTTGCCAGACTTTAACCATCCAATCCACCAAATAACAAAATAAGCTGTTTGGCATTGGCAGAGTATATTTGTTTCATAGTTGCGACCCACACACTCGACTCTGCTGCTGAACATATGTGTTCCTTAAAATGTGGCACTGTTTAAAAGGTAAACAGAATTTCCAGCGGCATAAGACTGTTAAAACAAGGAAATAATCTACAGAACACAAGTTCTCTCATTTTTGTGCTTTGTTTAAGTTCACCCCCGTATCAAATGTTTCTATGGATCCTGTATGTAGCAACTACTCCATTTGCAGGACGGGTTAATCAATGACAGGTACGAGCCGTTATCTATCTCCACATTCCCACATGCCTAACACAAACCCACAGCAGCACACAGCTCCAGGCAGCCATGCACTCACAGCTCCCCCTTCACTATTCCCCCAGCTCTGTCAGGAATTCCCAAGAAAAGCATTTGTCACAGGATTCATGCCTTTCAAATACAGTATTACTGTCACACTCGCTCCATCCTGCTAAGCCCAGACTTTCATGCTTAATATTCCACCCATGTAAACGTTACAACGGGATATAGCCTGTACCTTCACTCTACATCATAGGGAATGCATTTTACAGGCAGCAACCGAAGCTGTGGCAGGATTTTCACATGCATGTCGACATCAGTGCATTGATTATCACTCAAGATTAAATCATCTACATCGTCATACTGAGAGGGTTTTTTTTTTTCCTTTGCTGGAATTTATAACACTAACATGGAGCTGTAGACCTACAGGAGATATGGAAATGTCTGATTTCCATATGTGTAATCTCAGTCAAACAGTGTACTTTAGGTGTTTAAAACTGAGAATCTAGCCAAAAGCACTACAGACCATTGACACAGAGAGGTTTTAACAAGTTGCTCAAAAATGACAGGCATTATAAAAATACCATAAAATAAAGATAAACTGTTAAAAAAAAAAATCCAAAGTGTTACAATACTTCAGGGACTGTTTTTAGCGGAAAGAGACGAGTGCAGGGCTTTGATTCAGCAGTGTAGCGGTCCATCTTTTTTAGTGTTTTGAACTCAAAAATGAAGGACAATGTGGAACAAGCACAGGTATCTGTTTCCATGTAAACACAGATGTTTTTCTGTACTGTAAAAGCCCCCAAGAGGTGCTACTTAAATAAAGTTATTATTATAAAACTTTATGCCTTTGTATGTTGGTGGTCCTGAGGATAAATTTCATATCATGTCGAAACATGTAATGGCGTTTAAGAACCTTGATCCTTGAACCTCAAATGAACCGATCCTAATGTTGAATGATTTCAGTGACTCCAGTCAGCCAATAAGTCAACTGGTCTGCTGAAAATGACATCATGGTAAAGAATCAGATTTCTCACTTTCACATTGAGCTTATAGGCTGTTTAAAGAACGTGACGTGGTATATTAAGAAAAAAAAAAAAAAAAGAATGTGACCCGATTGGGCATAAGTAGCGTAAGTGCAGGCTGATACAGGGGTCTGTACCCTTTACTCTCAAAGGGGCTGTTTTGCCTTATCTCACCTGGATTAAAGTCATTCCAGAGCCACAAAATCATCTTTACCTACACATTTAAGACAATATACTGTATAACATTCTATACGCAGTTAAACTATATTGGATAGTTATCTTTTTTTGTGTTTTTTTTTTTTTTAATTTGTGAACTTGAAAAACCACAAACAAACTTGAATTTCATATCAAATATTAAAAGTATCAATCATTTTCTTCCAGATTTGTCTTTTTGTTGATTTGGTTATCTTACCAGGGCTGTAAAACTTGAGTTAGGCCACAGGTGCACAGAAAGTTATTAGGCTGTTGATGTTACAGGAGCTTAGGTAGAGAGGTGGCTATGGCTTTATTGAAAGGTGTGATGCATATTTGGGTTCAACTAAATGTTAAATCATGAATTTATTGAGTGCCAATGTTGTTAATCATCAATACCCGCTGTAAGAAAATTGAAACTCTTTATTTCAGTATTTTTTCCTAAAGCCACAGGGAGCCATCCAGGTCCAGACTCCTTCTCGCCCACTACGCTCTGCTTGTGAAAGACGCCTGGTGCTCCCAGCCCAGAGTGGCTCTGAATCTCTAGCCAGACTCTTCTCCTCTGTTGTTCCCAAATGGTGGAATGAATTACCTAACTCTATACCAATCACAGAGTCCCTTTCTACTTTAAGAGATGTCTGAAGACTCATCTGTTCAGGGAACAAACTAGAGGTCGACCGATATGGGTTTTTTGGGGGCCGATGCCGATGCCAATGCTTTCCAAATTTGGGCAGCCGATGCCTATATGCATAGCCGATTTTTCCAATTTGATATTCAGGCCGATTGTTAAATAAATATACATTTATCACATTTTTGTGAAACGCAGCAATTTCTGAGCAACTAAAAGAAATCTATTACAACAAGTCGTGTCCAGTCCTCTGAACATTTATTCATCTTTCAAAACAATTAAACATTTTCTCTGAGTAAACACACAATGTAACAAGCAGTAGTAAACATTCACACTCTTCTTAAAATGTCAAAAAAGAAATTTAAACATATTAATATAATTTGAACAAAAGTATGTAATGTATCCAAGTGGTTCCACAAGTTTGAGGTGCTCATCTTTTTTGTGCCTGATCAAAAATTGCGTCATTTTATACAACGGATCAAAAATCGGGTTTTTAAAAGAAAATAAGGCCGATAGAGACAAATGTCCAAATATCGGCCCAATATATCGGCCGGCCGATATATCAGTCTACCTCTAGGACGAAACAGGGACGAAATCTGACCTTTCTCCTCTTTGTCCTCAGGGGTAGAATGATTGAAAAGGTCTCAGACCCAGCTCTTAGTGAATATTTAACACTGATCACTGGATGTTGTTGAAGGTTGAACTATACTGTTGCAGTAATTAATTGTGGTTAGTTAGAGCTACGGTATTTTACATGGGGGGGGGATCTCAAATCTCAGATAACTTGAAGCACTTTGTTGCACTAACCCCCTTTTCAGCATGTCGCTCCCTACTCTTGCCCTGTTTCCTGCTCTTTCCACTGCCTTGACCAAATACAGGCACAAAAGGTGCAGAGATATCAAAATGTCAAAGAGTTTCATTTAAGAACCGGATTCAGATACAGTTTTACTGTCGAAGTCCATGAGGAAATATGAGGAATTTGACTAAAGATATTTTTTCTCTCTGTGTTCAAAGAAACTAAGGCACTGTTATGAACTTACAGTAAGGTTACACACCAACCTGCAGCTCTTTTCCTGCATGTCACTCCTCACTCTCCTGTTTCCTACTCTAGCAGCTGTCCCATCCTCTCTGAATAAAGGCACAAAAACATACATAAACCAATGCAGGCCAAAAGTGGGAATGACCCTTTAAAAATCACATCAAACAACCTGTTGTTGATAAAGTGAAGGTAAACCTGAATCAACTGTGTAACATCATCAGAGAAATACAAAGAGGTCACGGAGTGCTTACTCAAAGGAGGTGAATACAAAACTAGCAGGGTTTTTACAAAAGATACTTAGTGGGGCATGTCTGGACCTCAGCTGTGAAAAAAAACAACAACTCCAGAAGCAAAACGTTTCCCTCTGCCTCACAAGTGATCACACATTTAGTGAACAGCTCCAAACCATTTTCACAGTGGTTAGTGAACAAGAAAATAACACATCTGACTGAAAAAGTGAGTGACTCTTCTCTGAAGTAGTTTCAGTCCACAGAAAGCCTCCTGCTGAGCATCTGGAGCAGTTGGTACCACGGGCGGAGGCAGGAGATGACATCACGCTGAGACACAGCCATGGAGTCTCTAATTAGTATTTCAATGTCATTTGACCTGGAAAAGATGTAACTGCACACTCCACTTCATAGCCAAGCCTGGGGATAACCAAGGTGCTGTCAGCAAAGCTAATTGTTTGGTATTAGCTGCTACGCTACATGCCAATTTTCTAAATGTTGCAAAAAGCATGTGTTTATGGATTATAGTTTGGCATTCAGGCAAGTGTAAACAAGTGTTGTAAAAAAAGGAGCCCTAAGAAAAGCTTATCAGGGAGCAGGAACGGAGGCAGATGGAAATGGAAACAGTGGTGGGTTGGCTGGGTTTGAAAGGCGGATCAGAGAAGAGAGGGGGGATCAAAGGTTCAAAGCTGCAGGTAGAGATCTAGAAAGGGCCTGTGTGTGTGTGTGTAAGTCCACGGGGCCCAGAGACACACACTAACACACACTCTAACACACTCCCAACAGCACCACCATTAGTATTCACTGTGCATTTAAGCATGAAAAGGGTCTCTTCTGGAGTGGAGGGAAGAAAAATCTGTCCAAATGCATCATCATGGGGGCCATTACACACAAAAGAGGGAGTGTGCCTGGCCACGGCTCTACTTCAGAAATGGCATTTTACAATCAGCCCCCGCAAACATCTATCTTTTCTTCCTCTCTCATCCGTCACTGGGACCTGCAGGAATAAAAGCAGAGAAGAAATGGAAAAGAAAATGGCCTGAGCCCAGCCGGTAAGCTGGCGAATGTGTTTTTCCTAAGTGAGAAAAGTCAATTATATCAGGATGTGATTTGGCTCCGTGCTAATGCTCGGGTAAGGATACACAGAGATGTTGTTTCCGAGCCCTGTGCTACATTAACAAATGTCAGGCTGACTTAGGTCTCAAAGAGGTGGAACCATTAATCCAATGTTCTTCAGCCACTCCGGCTGTGCCATTAGCCAAAGATTAGCTGTTAATGTAGACATAAGCTGATGGGGGACTTGCCTGTTCATTGGTATTGCTTGTCATTTATAAATCTCTTTAACAAAAGCACTCAGTCTCTGCAAACACCGGCTGTAAACAAGTAATATTCTCCCTTCTGACCTCGGACATATTGGTTTCCACACAACATGATTCATTATGCCTTTTTTTTATTGTTTACTCCACCTGTCTGCAGAAGAAAGAGCCCTGAGGAAAAAGAAAATGGATCAAGTGTCCAAGGAAGAAAGATTTCTGTGGACCTGTTTTGTACTTTTAGTATAATAATTTAAAACAAAGTCAAATTCAAATAATTTGGAAAAAAAAAATATGTGATCTTATTTTACATGAACTAACTCTGAGAATTTAACACTTACAGAATTTAATTAACTTATACGGACCCTTTTTATGAGAAATCAAAAGTGGCTACAGGCTACAGATGTTTTCAGCGTCCTTGAAGCCACACGTCTACATTTCGACAAAAGTTTTGCTCTGGGTGTTTCAAAGCCCCTCTGAAGAGTTCTGCACTTGTTGAGAAACATATAAAAACTGGTGCTGGTGACTCTTTATGACCTACAGAAGTAAAGAAGAACACCAGACTGAACATTTCTATGCTGTGAATTTGGTTTCCTGAAACTCCCCCAAGAGGTTAGGCGTCAGAAAGCAGAGTGAAGAAACAGTCCGTTTCATTTTGTCAGCAGCAAACACTCACAGTGACTGATACATTTGTATGTTTGGAGAGTGTGAGATGAAGGTTTTTTATTTTGTTTTGTTTTTGTCAGAAATACTAACTTGGCAGGAACAGGACGAGAACCAAAGAGCTACAAATTGTCCATTGTTGTCAAGTTGGGACGTCACTAGCAGCACACAGAAACTTTAATGGAAAACATCCCATGATGGGTTTACATTGACAGTCATGACTGTAGACTGTGAAAAACTGGATGTCATCTTGCTTGACTCAAAGTGAAGAATTCACAAAAGCTGCTCCCCCTGGCTGGCTGCAGTATGGGTCAAAAACTCAATCTCCCCATTCGTTCCAATGGAGCTGTGGTCAAACTTTAAAAAATCATTACTCTTAAAAGAAATGTTTCTCACATCCATACACTGTGGTGATAGGAAGATATTATTGGGCTGTATTGTGTGGAAGTCCTCTTTGTCCTGGATTTTTTTTTTCATTAGTGATTAGTTAATAGCATCCAGCTTTATGCTGATGATGCAGTCATTTATGCTCCTGCTAAGTCCCCTAGCAAGGCAGCAGAAATCTTGACTGACCATATATGGAATCCAGCAGTGGCTGGAGCGCAATCATCTAGTTTTAAACCTAAATAAGACAGTGTCTATGTGCTTCTCCAAGAGGAAACGGTGCTAACTTGAAAGATTTTGTGTGAAGATAAAGGCTCAAGAAATACAAGAAGTCAATGAATTCAAATTCTTGGGAGTCATTTTAGATGCACAGCTCAGGTTTGATAAACATGTGAAGAAAATAGCTAAATCAGTAAAAAGCAATTCAAACAAGAATAAAGGAAATCTCACCTTTTGGGCCTGAAACAAAGGGGAAACTTTTTACTTCAGATCACCAAAATGTTTGTTTCTGTTTCCCTGCTGCTACATGACGCTGAATAAACCTGTTTATGCCTCTAAAAGACTTCTTTTGTAGATAGACTCCCTGTGTTCACAGTCCAATCCCCTCACACATATGTTAGCAACAGATGGAAATGCTTCCAATGCACCGACTCATGCAGAAAAATAATCTGTTGGGACAGATAACATCTGTGTTGTTTAGCATGTAACGTGTTCCTGCTATGTGGTGTAAATTTCACAAATTAATCTGCATCTGTGTCTCAAATATCTACAATCAGCACTAGAAAGAGAGCACAACGGAGGACAAGCTGCTTGAGTGGTTGGTTAAACAGGCAAATACTGTGTAAACAAGATATCAGTGAGTCTGTGCACCACTGAGAACAAACTGGATAATGAGAATCTAAATACAAGAGCGTGCACTTGTTAGAGTAGAGTCAGGAGTCCAGGCATGTCAAGGAGAGCTTTCTACCTGTCAATAACAAAGGTGAGACAGAATATTGATACAGTCATGTGCTGTCAAGGCTCAATATTGATGATTTCATTCAATAAATAAGCCACTTAATGTAGATTTCCGTGCCAATTTGATTAAATATGCTCCTACTTCTTGACTCATACTGCTGCTGGTAATACCATGAATGAGTCAGGTGAACAGCAAACGGCTGATAAAGCAGTTGACAAGTGCAAAATGCCTGAAAAAGACAGCAGCAAAATGTCTGACAGGGGTGAAAAGAAGGTAAGAGGAGCACCAGCCACTTTCAAAACCAAAAAGCTGACAGAGAAAAAGCTTTTCCAGCTCTTTATGCTGAGACGAGAGGGAAGGTGGAGGATCTACTCATTCTGAAGAGTTTCACTCGCCTGAGCTTCACAGTCTGCAGAGCTCTGCCTGACAATTACTGCCCCTTCTATTGACAGTGGGTGGGAAACACATTCCTGTGGTTACAAACTTGAGTAATGTACCAGATTTGGAGAGGTACTCTTCAGGCTAAGGATGGGTGGAAGCTGTAGTGGTCGACAACGTTTCATAATTCTGTGTTTAAGTTTCCACGTCTCTCTGCAGTACTCCTCCGAAACACATGGGGGCAGTGTCATTTGTATGATCCTCAGATTGCTTGTACCCAGGTCCGCAAATGTATATTTTTTTTTCTACAGAGATTTAGAGCCCGTTATGTTAAGCTGATACATGTCGCTGTTGATCAAACAGCAACCATTGCGAGAAATCACAACTTGTTTTTGATTCAGGAAGATAAGTGGCACTCAGTAGACCAGTTAAAGGGGCTTGCGGTCCAATAGTTTCAATGTGTAGTTACATTTGGGAGGTGGTGTATGTAGGGCTGTGTATCAGCCTCTGGTTTGAAGATGGGCTACTCAGACACACCATGTAGGGTATGGTGCCGATTTCCTTAATTTTGAGGGATCGGTGATCAGGGATGGGTGATCGGCCTATCCTACATATGAAACTGATCTTATATACCTCCAGGAAGGTCTGTCAGCCAGCCTTTCTTGCTTTTTGCTCTGAGACCTAAAACTCAGGACACTTTCTTGGTTGTTTGAGTTAAAACATAAAGATTTTATTCTTTCACAGGTACTGTTCAGTAATTTTCAATAAAATAAGATTGGAACATTGAAGGTATATGCTGTCAGTTATAAAAACTAAAAACTAAAAATCAGTATCAGCAGGTCAGGCTTTTATAAAGATCGGTGATTGTTGATCTTTAACTCAAACTGATCGTTGAACTTTCCTTGTATAATAGACTACCAGCAACATTAACCATAGTTAAATAAAAGACAAAAATCTGAAGTCTTTCCCAAAATCATTCTCTTGTGAGACTGAACAATTCATAACTTTTTCAACAACAGGCTAAAGGATTGCCAAACTAAGCTCATTTTATGAAAAAAAAAAAAAAAAACAGGGCATCTAAGAATAACAAAATGAGCGTAAAGTGACAAAATGTTATAATATTCCTCTTAAAAATACTTTTTTTTTTTTTGAAAAGAAAGAAAGAAAGAAAAAAAAAATTTTTTTTCAAAGAGATACTTGAGCTGAGCCTGCCAGAAAGTGGGGGGGCCTGGGACTGTTGGGCCCACCCATGATGCCGCCCCTGGGGTAAACAATTGAAAAGTTTGTTTTATACTAATTTGAAGCACATAATATGAACACGTTAACATGCACATGCCTGATACGTGTTTAAAAAAAGACTTTGTTTTTTAAGTGTGAATTTTTTTTTTTAATAAGAGTTATTGTCCACTTATTTCACAGTCATTTCTCAGTTCTGTAAATTAAGTTATCTTTGCTTTTGTGGTCATTCTGTGTTGTACAGTTAGTCAGGTAACATAATTTAAAGGAAAAATGCTGTCAATTGTCATAATATCAAATTAAGCCTACACCATTCACGAGTAAAATTATTCAAACAGAGAATTATAACATGTAAAGTTGATGTTACAAGTAGTCATGATTTCTTTTTGAGCAAGCCTCTCCTCACTTTATTCAGTGAATGTTAAGAAATCTGATCTTCAGCAAAACATTCACCCATAACAGCCAATCAGCATGGAGATGTGACAAAAGACTCAACAAACCAAAGATTCACTCATCTAGTAATTTTAGAGTGATTATATTCAGTAACTGTATGTTTTTGCAAGTATACTTAACTCCATGACGCCACCTGTTTGTTCAATAAAAAAAGGAGCTCACTTTGAGGAGACACAGTGAGGAGGTCCAATCACCTGCTGAGTTGTGAAAACCTTTTTCTGTCACTTTAGTTCAACTGTTAACTGTTTGAGCAAGTGAGCTCTGCCCCAGTTAAACTAACAGAGTCAAACTTGCAATAAAGTCAAAACCAATCTTGTTTGATGACAACAGACTGGAGTTGCCCCTCAACTCTTGCAAGATTCACATCTTTGGATGTTTGAGAATGGAGCGATTTATTTATGAAAATCAAGAAAATCAACACAAAACATTTTGGTGTTCAAATATGAGCAGATCAAGCAGGTATATTGTGTGTTTGCATGTGTGAACACTAGTCACACAGCAATTCCCACTTTTTCACAAGATAAAGCGTCACTTGCATCATGTTTCTGAAGAACTCTGTGACAAAAAAACTGAACTGCAAAACTAAGAGACTGGAAGAGGACACAGATGAAAGAAAAAAGGCAGACATTGCTTTTGTCTAAACTCAAATATTCTTCACTTTTGGGTTTAAAATTAATGTGAGTAAGTTTGTTTGTTTCCACATGGAAAAACAAACGAGACAATGGTGAATGACTTTTAAAAGAACAAAGACAAACATATGTTAAGGTAATGACTGTTTGCCTAAACATTAAAACCAATGAAAGCCTCCAGAGATCAAAAAACAAGTATCTTCTCTGGAGGATGTTTTCTGACACCAGGAAATGACAGTTTATTTCATTAATATGTCAGTCACTGGACTGTCACAGCATATTAATGCACACCATACATCACTTTCTGACAGCTCCAAAGCACAGCTAAATGAATATCATTACCAAGATCACTTTTTTCCTGCCATTTCTGACAGGAGAGTAGAATAAATACATGACTGAAAGGTAGAGCACTATTTTAAAAAGCCTGGGAAGGTGGTATTAATTACGAGACAAAAACATCTGCTCAGGCAGCCTAACACGAGGAAAGGTGTGATGAACAAAGAGCAGTTTCCTCTGAAGGTGTCCTTGTTGGTGAACCTGCATTCTCTCTGAAACAAAGCCGGGAGAAAACCTGCCGTCATGTTTTCCTGTCTTAATTGTTGAAATACCATTTTTTTCTGCTCATTTGGAAACTAGCTGTCGATACATTTGATTTCACATTAGCCTCTTTCTTACAATGAAGTAGCAATCAATGTGTTCTTCTGAGGCTGCACTCGCAGGTCCTCCAGCAGGCAGACTTCTGAGGGCTCTGCCAAAGAAAATCAATTGTTTTTGAAAAGCTGGCGAGCCAGCAGCATCGTCCCACGGACAGCATATGAGAAAAACACCAGACTGTTAAACTGCAATTCATCATCTTCATTTAGCCACAAGAAGAGGAGTCTGTTGACTTTATTCCAGCAGCTGATCCTCTGCAAACACAGGGGACCTGTCCTTTAACTCCTGCTCCTCTTCAAATGTCAATAGCCATTAATTAGCCGGTCATTATTTGTCAGGAGGTCTGAGGACTTATCAATGAACCACTTGTCATTTTGTTTAGCACCATCTCCACCCTGCACCCACGGGCCCCAGTGACTCAACTGAATCTCTGAGCTGTGATGCTGCACTGTGCCCTGGCTTGAATGTGTCACATCTCGGAGGCCGGCGTAGGCGTGACAGATGGGTGTGAAGCTGGTGCCTGAAATTAAATAACTGACAGTGAAGCAGAGATTATAAATAGATGGAGGCACTTAATTTAAAACAACAAGGTCCCGCTGGTGTCTCAGTGAAAAGCTCACAGCAGGAGAAAGTCCAGACAGAGGATTTCCACAGCTCTGATGAAACATCTCTCTCATTTTTCTGTCTCATGGACGTTTCTTTCAGCCTGCAGTGAAATGCTCAGAGCTTTTTGGAATCGATTGACTATCGCCCCGGCCTGGCACTCAGCAG